>NC_139462.1:43625000-46125000 GCF_057233095.1 Heloderma suspectum | reverse complement strand
CTGGCTTCTGCAATCAGACGGGTGTTCCAACAGGATTTGAAATGTGCAGTTGGAGGAAGTGTACATTTAATGAGTGACACACGGACAAGTAACCAAACAAAGTCTTATCTGTGTGTCACCGCACACTGGGTATCCATCAGTGCGAGCAGCCGACTGACTCGTAGAACAGCGACATTGTCCCTCACAATGCTCTCAGGGACACACACAGCGGAAAACATCAGCAGTAGCATCAGTGCTATTGTTCAGTCCTGGTTGGCCCCCTTAAATCTAACAGTGGGCTGTGTAGCAACAGACAATGCCTCCAATTACCTAAAAGCAGCCTGCATCGCACAGCTAAACCACGTTCAGTGCGTTGCGCACTGTTTGAACCTTGTGGTGCGTTCCGGATTGAGCAACGCATCCCCTAAAATAGGCAAGCTACTTAAGGTGGCCCGATCCATTTGCACCCACTTCAGTCAGTCCTGCTCAGCAATGGAGGCAATCGGCGCCATCCAACATAGCCATGGCCTTCCAGAACACAAATTCATTTTGGATGTGTGCACACGCTGGAACAGCACATTGCATATGCTTCAGAGACTCTGTGAGCAGATATCAGCTATAAACGACTACATCACTGAGAAACAACACCACTCCAAATTTTTTCTCACACCACATCAGTGGCTCTGGATGCAAGACCTGGTGGACATTTTAAGCATTTTCGATGAATGCACAACGGTACTGAGTGCAGACTATGCCACACTGGGCCAAGTACTACCTGTGCTGAAGATCATAGAGGGGGTGCTGAGAAAACGCCATGCTGAGCTTTGTGAGCGCACCAGTGCTGTAGTTAGTCAAGTCCCCAATCCTGCAGTTAGGCTTGCTGAATTCCTTCTGCAGGAGCTGGGCACCAACAAACACATCACTTCAATGAGGGGGGGACATGAAATACGTTGCTGCTGCATTCCTTGAACCACGGTTCCGGGATAGCACAACAAGGGCAGTGCTGCCAAACCAGAACCCTGACTTCCAAAGTGTAAAAACATATTTGACTGAGAAAGTCATGGAGTGCTGCCGCAGCCAGAGAAATGTGCTGGATGAGAAGGAGCTGGGGAAGAGTGAGGCTAGTAGGACTACTACCTCCCCTGAAGATAATATCTGCAGCAGTAGCACCATCACCAGCAGGAGGGGCGACGATGATGACGCCACAGCAGCTGCACCACCAACACAACAAACAGAGTCAGACACAGGGGCATCTTGTCGAACATTCAAGTTGTACTCCTCAATGGCAGTGGAGCTCGGTGTAAGTGGGAGCAGGCAGGGGGAATGTGCCAAAGCAGCCAGGAAAGGATCAGCCTATGATGTGGCTATCCATTAATTGGAAGCTTATTCCAGAGAGAGTTTCTCGGGAACACAGAGCAGCCCAGAGAGTGATCCTTTCCTATACTGGGATGCAAAACGTGGCGTTTGGCCAAATCTGACCAAAGTCGCCATTTGGCATATATCTTGCCCTCCCTCGAGTGTGGCCTCTGAAAGGCTTTTCTCCACCACTGGCAACATCGTCACCACCCGCCGAAGCAGACTCACACCACAATATGTCTCCACCCTCGCCTTCATATGCTCCAACAGGGGATGGATTCCCGAGGATCACCTCCCCCCGCCCCACCAGCTGTCAGCAGAGTGGAGCAGTCAACAAGTGACGAGGAAGACCCCTGGGATGATGATAGTGCTGCTAATGTGAGCCAGAGTTCTGAGGGACAATGAGGCAGAATGATGGAATTTGTGAGTGTGGTCACACTGAGGTGTCCCTCAGAACTTTGTCCAAACAAGCAGTCCCTGTCTGGCCTGGGCAGAGCCCAAAGCACTGGCGATATATGGCGGAGCTTTATAATACCTCACATGCGGAGTCCAGTTGCGCTGCCCAACTGTGTGTGGCGGACTATGCAACAGCGTACATCCCTACTACCCCCACACACACACACACACACACACACACAGAGTTCTCTATGCATCCCAGTGTACTTCGCTATCGACTGTATATGTGTATCTTTACCCCTCTGAATGTTAGTATGATTCTTATTCCCCAAACGTATGTATAGTTCTAATTCTCTTGATGTGTGCTTTTAATTCATTTAAAATTATTTCATAAATCAAGGAATTGCTTTCAAAAACCTTGTTGTGGTCTCTCCCTGGACTCCCTCAGCTTTTGGGTTTTCCTAAGCACCGAGAGTTCTATGTGAAAAGATCCCTCTGGTATGCGTCCAGTTTACATGTATGTGATATGCACCTCCACGTAAAACAAAGCATACTTCATAGAATCATAGAGTCACAGAATCATAGGGTTGGAAGGGGCCTACAAAGCCATCAAGTCCAACCCCCTGCTCAATGCAGGTATCCAAGTCAGAGCATCCCTGGCAGATGGCTGTCCAGCCTCGTCTTGAATGCATTCATTTCATTCATAACATCAGGGATGCTGACTGACCATCTCCCTAATGAGGGAAGCTTACAGCAGCTGTGCTTGTTTGGCTGGGATTCTGGGAAGGCATTCTTGTTGCGGTTAACAGTAAGCAAACACAGAGATCATTGTGTACAATGATCTAGATTTAAAAAATTATATCTGTGGACTTGAACCAAGGAATTGTTACCTTTTTTTTTAGAAAGAACTTTATATACAAACAGAACAGAACAGATCAAAACAAAACACAGAAACAATTGCAATGTTGGGCTGGGCACTGGCTGGCTGCAGGCCTCAGCTCGTAGTAGGAGGATGCCGTTCCCGCTCGTTGGCCTCCACCCTTCTTTGAAGGTCGTCACCTGTGTGTAGAAAGAGAAGAATAAAGCACAGTGGTAATAATATGCATCTTTCAGGCAGAGTTGTTAGCTCAGGTCAGGTGCCATTCTGTAGTACTACTTACAGGTCCTCCTGAGCATCTGGACGTCTCTTATCAGACGCATCAGGAGCACAAGAGGAGGGGCTTCATCTGTGGAAGAAGGGTGGCCTTCCTCCACAGATGCTGCTCCTCTTGCTGCTGGCTCTTCCTCCTCCTCCTCCGCCTCCTCCTCTGTCCTCTCCCTCTCCGCGGCCCTCAGTGCCTCCTCCGCCAGCAAGGCACAATGCGCAGCTGTGGGATGTCACAGTAACAGAATGAATGCATTTATATGTGTGGTGAGTGAACAAAACTACAGTCACTGATTGATCTGTCTATCACCATCCCCACTACCATAAGAACCACTGATTCTGTCCTCCCACCACAAGGTCTAATGATGAGGGGATAATTAGGGAGGCAGATTATACAGTACTGACAGTTTTGGTGTGATGGGGACTGTTGGACTTCTATAAACATGCACAGGATTGCACTTCTAGTCACCCCATTTCTACATTTGCAATGCCATGGTATCTGTTTATTCTATTGATGCATTGCATAAATGCCACCTTTTTTCCTAGCGCAAGGAACCCAAGGCGGCTCACGTTAGCCCCTTCCTCTCCATTTAACACTCACAACAACAACACTGAAGTAGGCTGGGGCTTTCTGACTGGGCCAAAGTCACCCAGCGAGCTTCCATGGCTGAGTGGACTATACCCAGATCTCCAAGCTCTCAGATGAACACTTGCTCATGAGTTGACTTGAGTGCCAATGTCTTGGTAGAAAGGTGGGGTGGGTGGGGTGCAAAAATTCAGCAATCACTACATGAAGAAGGAAGACGACACTGAGAGGCTGGCCCTGTTGCTGGCTGTTGGGCTGGTGCCAGTCCCCCTGTGTGCACTGCAGAGACCGGCAGCAGCAGCATTTCCCTGGAAATGGACAGCGTGTCAGTGTGTAATGTGAGTTGTAGCCAGGCCCGCATAATCCTATGCATGTGGTTGTACAGGAAAAAGCAATGCAGTTCCCAGCATCCCTTCTTCAACCAGCCAAAGTGGCCAGAAGATGATGGGACCTTTTTCTGTCCACGTTCAGCAAGCATAGGATTGCAGGCTAAATGTCAGGATTTGTTTGTTTCCGCATGAGACCACAAAGAGATAGCTTCATTTTCGGTACACATCCTTGTCTTCATATTTAGTTGGGCTTGATGATGGGATGGGATAACTAATAACTTACCAGGCATATACCTCTGCAAAAATGGGTGCCGGCCTGCTTTGACCCACACTCTGTGGATGTGCCAGTAGTAGGCGGGGGGGTTGGACAGTGGTGCCCTCCTCTCTGCAGCAGCAATCCCCTCTCTGACGAAGGACTGCTTGAGTGCCTTCCATTTTGACCTCAATTGCCCAACTGTGCGATGGTGGCCCGCTCGCTCCATCCTCTATCTGGGCCTTAATCTGGGCCCAATAAAGTTCATTGCGGCAGGAGGAGCTGCCAAACAGCACTGCCACCACCTCGCTGCTCTTAATGTTGATGAGGAGGGCCTTGGTCCCATCATGGTCCCACCTCCTGCCATGCACTGGTACAGCCATTTTAGAGCAGCCGCACCACTACTGCACACAAACACACACACACTAAGAAAGCCACGCACAACCACCACTTAACTACACACACACAGACCAAACCGGACAAAAACACCACAATGCACAACTACACACACACACACACACACGACAAAACCACAACAATGAACAAACAACAGGAAATCCACTAAGCACCACCACTAACACACCACCACCACCACACAACAGAACTCCACCCACAAATCCCCACGCAGACGCAAGCGCAAATGCAGATGACATTCAGGAAGTTAGCAGGAAGTTGATGACAGATTTTGCAGAAGCGGAGCTGCAGCCCCGTTTTTTTTTATTGTGAGGCGGTTAGGTTAACAAGGCCAGTAAACGCGAGGATCATCAAGCACAAATACACAGAAATTAATAAAATCACAGTCCCTGTCCCTGTCTGAGAAAACAAGACAGTGGGGGAGCGCACAGAAGGCGGGAAACATTTCGGGCAGCAATGAAAAAAAATACGTAAATAATTACAAAAATAGTGGGAAAGTTCTGGCCAAGGCAATCCACAATGGTGAGAGTATGGCAGAAGCTACGGGGGGATTCCTCCCTACGGAGGAAACACGTAAGCAATCACAACATAATATTTACAATTACATTGTGATTGTAAATATTTACGTAGACTACCCATGCCTAAATAAGGAACGCAAATGGCGGCACCCATGGGCGCCGCCATTTGCGTACGCGCTTTTTTTTTCCCCAAGTCAGCAGTGATAGGCTACGCAACGATTTATGTAGCCTATCATGGCTGACTGAAAATCTAGCCGTGATTGGCTACGTAAATCGTTACGTAGCCTATCACATGTGTGTGTTTGTTTGTTTTTACTTTATTTTTGTATTTCGCGGCCGAGGAGACGGGGCACTTCTCCCCGGCCTGAATTTCGGCCGGGCAAGGCAGGGCACCTCCCCCCCGGCCTAAATTTCGGCTGGGCGAGGCGGGGCGCCTCTCCCCCGGCCTGAACTTCGGGGGGAGAACCGAAGCGCCTCCCCCCCACCGCGAAGCAAGCTGCGGGACCTGGTAAGGGATTTTCGTCCATCCCTAGCTGCCAGAGGCTGCTCGGGAAGGAGCCTGGGGGAAGGAGGACCAGCCAGCAGCTGCACCAGGTGGATCCTGAGCCTGCTTCTGACCCCGTCAACAGGTACTTAAGGCGGGGCTGCCAGAGGCAGCGCCTTGGCATGCGCCTCAGCATCACGCCAGGTGCGACGCTAAGTGCGCACTTAGCATCGCACTTGGAGTCACGTAGGATCTGAAGACCTACCCACCTGCCTCTCCAGAGACACCAGAAGCCACAGATACCTGCAGCAAATAGCAGCAGCAGAGGGCAGCAGCCTCTTTTATACTGTTGAATCATTTTATACTCTAACATTTTAATATGTGCCTGGGAGGACTATTGGGCAACTCAGGGGGTCGGGGAGGTGCCACTATAACTGTGGTCACGGACAGGGGGAGGTATGGCGTTGGGGGATTAACAGGCCAGCTGAGGAGAAGAGGGGCTAGACACCTTACAGCTGTCCCCTCTTCTGGTTCTTCCCCCAACCGGATGGTTCCTGGCAGCCTTACCAGTCTGCCCTCGGGCTTGGTGGTGCTGCTGCTGAATGCCAGGTCGGCCCAAAATAAAATCTCCCTAATCCATGATTTGATTGTGGATGAGGGGGCCGACCTGGTATGTATTACTGAGACCTGTGTGGGGGAACTGGGAGGGGTCACTCTATCCCAGCTGTGCCCTCCTGGGTACTCGGTGCAGCACCAACACCGACTTGAGGGTCGGGGAGGGGGGGTTGCCATGGTCTATAGGAATTCAGTCTCCCTCTCCAGGCTTCCTGCTCATTTGAGTGCAGATCTTGAGTGTTTGTACCTTGTGTTGGGTACCCGGGACAGATTAGGGATTCTGTTGGTGTACCACCCACCCCACTGCCCATCAGACTCCCTGCCTGAGCTGATGGAAGTGGTCTCGGACTTGGTGGTGAGGACCCCTAGGATGATTGTCCGGGGGATCTCAACTTCCATGCTGAGACCACTGTATCCAGGGTGGCTCAGGACTTCATGGCCGCCATGACAACCATGGGGCTGTCCCAACATGTCATCGGCCCAATGCATATAAAAGGACACACGCTTGATCTGGTTTTCTCGACTGGGCAGGAGGATGGTGATCTGAAAGTGGAGGAATTAACATCTGTCCCTTTGTCATGGACAGATCACTTCCTGCTGAGGTTTAGACTCCTGGCAGCCTTCCCCCTCTGCAAGGGTGGGGGACCTATTAAAATGGTCCGCCCCCGGAGATTAATGGATTCCGATGGATTCCAGAGGGCTCTGGGGGATTGTCCTGCTGGTATGGCTGGTGCTCCTGTCGAAGCCCAGGTCGCTCTGTGGAATGCAGAGATGACTCGGGCGGTTGACACAATCGCGCCCAAGCACCCTCTCCCTCTGAGGAGAGCCCGGCCAGCTCCTTGGTATACACCTGAGCTGAGGGCAATGAAGCAAGAGGGGAGATGGCTAGAACGCAGGTGGAGCAAACTCGTGCTGAGTCTGACCGAACACAGGTAAGAGCCCACTATCAAGCCTACTCTGTGGCGGTGAGGGTGGCAAAGAGACAGTTCTTTTCCACCAGCATTGCATCTTCTCAGTGTCGTCCAGCGGAGCTTTTCCGAGTGTTTCGCGGCCTGTTACATTCTGGGCCAGGGAGAGAGACGGTGGAACCCTCGGTAGCACGCTGTGACAAGTTTGCACGACACTTTGAGGATAAAGTCGCTCAGATTCGTCATGAATTGGACACCACCATTAATGCAGTTCCATTGGTAGAAGCATTCAGAGCACCGTGTGGTCCAGTTTTATTGGATGAGTTTCAGTTACTGAGGCCTGAGGATGCGGACAAGGTGCTTGGCCAAGTCCGATCGACCACTTGTGTGCTTGACCCATGCCCTTCATGGCTTATTAAATGAAACAAGGAGGGGAAGTCTGGCTGGGTCCAGGAGGTTGTAAATTCCTCCTTGAGAGAGGGAGTGGTGCCTGCCGCTTTAAAAGAGGCGGTAATTAGACCACTCCTGAAAAAGCCTAACCTGGACCCAGAGGATGTTAACAATTATAGGCCAATGGCCAACATCCCCTTCTTGGGCAAGGTGCTTGAGCGGGTGGTTGTAGGACAACTCCAGGCACCGTTGAATGAAACGGATTATCTAGATCCATTTCAATCGGGCTTCAGGCCTGGTTTTGGAACGGAAACTGCCTTGGTCGCCCTGTGTGATGACCTCTGCTGGGAGAGGGAGAGGGGGAGTGCAACCCTGTTGATTCTCTTGGACCTCTCAGCGGCTTTCGATACCATCGACCATGGTATCCTTCTGGATAGGTTGTCTGGGTTAGGAGTTGGAGGCACTGCACTACAGTGGTTCCGCTCCTACTTGGATGGCTGATTCCAGAAGGTGGTGCTGGGGGATTATTGCTCTGTGCCATGGCAATTGTGCCATGGGGTTCCACAGGGCTCTATTTTATCCCCCATGCTGTTTAACATCTACATGAAACCGCTGGGGGAGGTTATCCAGAGGTGTGGGCTGAGGTGCCATCAATATGCAGATGACACCCAGCTCTACCTCTCTTTCTCATCAAAACCAGGTGAGGCAGTGGCTGTTCTGAATCAGTGCCTGGGCACGGTAATGGACTGGATGAGGGCCAATAAACTGAAACTCAATCCAGACAAGACGGAGGTACTGTTAGTGGGTGGTTCGTCTGCCCGGCTAGGTGATATTCAACCTGTTCTAGAGAGGGTTGCACTCCCCCTAAAGGATCACGTTCGTAGTTTGGGGGTGCTCTTGGATCCAGAACTGTCACTTGAGGCACAGGTGAACTCAGTGGCACGGAGCACTTTTTTTCAGCTTAGGCTGGTATACCAACTACGCCCTTATCTGGACAGAGATAGCCTAGCTACAGTTATGCATGCTCTGATAACTTCTCGTCTGGATTACTGCAATGCGTTATACGTGGGGCTGCCTTTGAAAACGGTCCGGAAACTTCAGCTGGTCCAAAATAGGGCAGCAAGATTGTTAACAGGGACTGGCCTGCGAGCTTATATCACGCCAGTACTTTTCCAGCTGCACTGGCTGCCAGTCCATTTCCGGGCCCGATTCAAAGTGCTGGTGTTAACATTTAAAGCCCTTAATGGCTTGGGGCCAGGTTACCTGAAGGATTGCCTCCTCCCATATGTGCCTGCCCAGACCTTAAGATCATCGTCAGCGGCCCTTCTCCGTGAGCCCCTGCCAAAGGAAGTGAGGCGAGTGGCTACTAGGAGGAGGGCTTTTTCTGCTGTGGCACCCTGGCTCTGGAATGAGCTCCCTAGTGAGGTTCGCCTGGCGCCTACATTGTATTCCTTTCGGCACCAGGTGAAGACCTTTTTATTTTCCCAGGCATTTTAGCATTTTAGCTTTCTAAATTTTTAGCTTTGCTGTTTTAAGTCTGTATTTTAAACTCCTGAACTGCTACTAGGTTTTATTGTGGTAGTTTGAAAGCAAGAAATCGCAAGTAGATAAATAGGTACCGCCTCGGCGGGAAAGGTAACAGCGTTCCGTGCACCTCGGTGTTCAGTCATGCCGGCCACATGACCACGGAAGCGTCTTCAGACAGCGCTGGCTCTTCGGCTTAGAAACGGGGATGAGCACCGCACCCTAGAGTCGGACACGACTGGTTGGGGACACCTTTACCTTTACCTTTTTATTGTTATATTGTGGTTTTAATGTTCTATATATTTTAAATTGTTTTATTGTGTGTTGTTTGGTTTTAATTTTTGTGAACCGCCCAGAGAGCTTCGGCTATTGGGCGGTATAGAAATGAAATGAAATAAATAAATAATAATAATAAAAATCTTTTCATCTGGTCCAAGACTTACGGGTCATCAACCGGAAGGTCCAACCTGAACATCCTACAGTGCCAAATCTGCACACGATCCTCACACAAGTACCTGGGGAAGCTGCTATATTTATGGTGCTCGGTTTAAAAGATGCTTTCTTCTCAATTCCCCTGCATGAGGATAGCCGGAAGTTGTTTGCCTTCAAGTGGGAAGACCCTGATACCCACCACAAGACCCAGCTCCTTTGGACTGTCTTGCCCCAGGGGTTTGTCTCCGCTCCCCATATTTTTGGGTCTGCCCTTCAAAAGGACTTAGACGAGTGGAAGCGAGCCAACCCTGAAGTTGCCTTATAGCAATATGTGGATGATTTACTTGTGGCCAGCCCTAACCTTGAGGCTGGGAAACACACCACAATATCCCTCTTGAATGTATTGGACGTGAAGGGATACAAGGTGTTGCGCGAAAAGGCTCAGATTTGTCAGGCCAAGGTAACTTTCCTGGGGTATGAGATATCACAGGGAGAAAGGGCCCTGAGTAAAGACCGAATAAGAGTCATACAAGAGATGCCCAAGCCAACAGGGCCGAAGGAGCATAGGGCTTTTCTGGGGCTGACAGAGTTCTGCCGGATGTAGATCCCAGGTTATGGGGGAAAGGCTAAGCCATTGTAGTCCTTAACGAAAGATGGCCTGTCCAAATGGAAGTGGACACAGGAAAAACAACATGCCTTTGACCTCTTAAAATTGGCTCTCTTACAACCTCCCGCCCTGGCCATTCCCAATGACCAAAAGCCCTACCGACTGTATGTTCATGAAAACAAGGGAATTGCCTCGGGAGTACTAACTCAACCTATGGGTCCGACCTGGAGGCCGGTGGGTTATTACTCGAAGGTTTTGGACCCAGTGGCCAAAGGGTGGCCAGCCTGTTTGAGGGTGGTGGCAGCAACAGCCTCCCTGATGGAAGAGGCTCAGAAAATAGTAATGGGAGCTCGAATGGAGGTCTGTACCTCTCATGGAGTGCCACAAGTCCTCAATCACGGTGGAGAAAATTTTTTGAACCCAGCTCGACAGTATAAGTATGAAATATTTCTGCTCTCAAACCCCGATTTGACCTTTAAACACAGTACAGCATTGAACCCAGCTACTTTACTGCCTGCAGGGGAAGGAGTAGCAGAACACGATTGCTTAGAAACTTTGGACCGGACTGTCTTGATTCGATCTGATTTGAGCAATGAACCTCTACCTGAGCCTGAAGAGGAGTATTTTGTAGATGGATCCAGCTGTGTAATACAAGGAAAAAGGTATACGGGTTGTGGTGTAGTCACATTAACCGACGTCATGTGGAAAGAAAAGCTGCCTACCTCATGGTCTGCACAGGCAGCAGAATTAACAGCCCTAACTCGAGCCTTGGAATTAGGCAAGGACAAAGAAATTAATGTTTATACTGACTCTCGTTATGCTTTTAGTGTTATGCATGCCCATGGCCTATTATGGAAAGAAGGGGGATTCCTTACAGCCTCAGGGCAGAGAGTGGCTCATGGCCCCCAAATAGTGGCCCTCTTGGATGCACTTAAGCTGCCTAAAAAGGTAGCTGTAGTACATGTGAAAGCACACGGGAAGGCGGCTAGTGAGAACCAGAGAAGGGGAAATGCGTTAGCAGATGTTGCTGCCAAGGAGGCGGCACAGATGAAGGAAGAAGATTCAGTTATCCAAGCACCTAGCTTGGAAATCCCTCTCTATTTGGAGGACCGTGGTGCAAGGTACACCTCCGAGGAGGATAAGGGGGCAGAAGAGATGGGAGCCAAAAGGAACCCACAGGGATGGTGGGTAGCGCCCGGAGGCAAAGTGTTGTTGCCAAGATGGATCGTGGGAGAAGTCCTACAGACATTGCATGAACAAATGCATATGGGAGGCACAGCAATGGGAGGCACAGCAATGGGAGACCTGCTGGTGTGACAGGCAGTGGCTCCTGGACTATATGTAGAAGCACAAAGCGTGGTATCACAATACCCTACATGCCAGAAAGTAAACCCAAAACTAGGAAAAAACCCTCAACCCATGGGAGGAAGACCATGGGCCCAGTACCCTGGCCAGGCATGGCAGATTGACTTTGCTGAGTTACCAAGGAGTGCAAAAAGCAAGATACAAATATCTTCTGGTGCTGGTAGACCAACTGATGGGCTGGGTAGAGGCCTTCCCTGCTAAGCTTCTACCGTGGCTCGGGTTTTGCTCCAGGAAATAATCCCACGGTTTTGTTTACCTGAGACTATAGAATCAGATCAGGGGAGTCACTTTGTGGGGAGGGTTACCCAAGAGTTGTCAAAAGCTCTAAATATAAGGTGGCGCCTGCATATTCCATGGCGCCCTCAAAGTTCGGGCCAGGTGGAGCGGATGAATAGAACTCTAAAGGAATCCCTGACTCGAATTTGCATACAGACTCATTTGAAATAGCCTCAGGTGCTTCCCCGGGCTCTAACTCGAGTTAGGAATACACTACGCAAGGGACTAAAATTGACACCCTTTGAGTTGATGTTTGGCATGCTTCTGAGAGTCCTTCTAGCTGGGTGGAGGGAACAAGTCACTGTAGAGTTGGGAAAAATGCAAATTAAAGAACATGTTATTGCCCTGCAGTCCGTTCTGTCGTCCCTCCACAGATTTGCTGCCTCCTTCCAGAGCCTACCATTGGATGCTCCGATCCACAACTTCCAACCAGGAGACCAAGTGTTGATCCAAAAGTGGAAAAAGGACCCACTAACGGAAAGTGGAGTGGGCCATTTGATATACTGTTAACCACCCACACCGCTGTCAAGGTTGCTGGAATCGAGAAGTGGATACATTGCTCCTGAGTAAAGAAGTTCAACAGCTCCCAGGAGAACGTCACTCCGAAAGCTGACCTTCCCTCGGAGGAAGAGGCCAATAAACGAGGAGATAAGGACTACTGGCATAGCCACCCCCTTTCGGAGCTACAGTTGAAATTGAGTAGGATAAATACACAAAACTAGGATGTGGTGGGTAATAGTGCTCCCGGTTCTTTGTTGTAGGTCACCGGTTCCCCCCACAGTAAGACCCCCAGTTGATGAACAAAACATAATGGTATCCCTGGCAGAAACAATTGCCCAGAAACTAAACATTTCAACCTGCTGGGTTTGTATTAAAGCCGATATTGCAGGGGGGACTCAGCGGTGGCTGCCTGGCCTCTAAACCTAATCGAGCTAGTGGACACTCATTATCGCATCCATAACGTAGTTCCTCCAAGGGGAAAATGGTGTTTTATGCAAAATAAATCCAAGACACACACGCACTTTTTTGGAAATAGCAGTTGTAAAAATTATGTTGTAAAGGGAGGTACATTGCATAATAACCACACCTCAAGGAGAACCTTTTGTGTAAACTATGCAGATTTTATCACCCTCAAACCAGAGGTAGCACAAATGTTAGGTGGCCTCAAGTGCGCGTTGTGGTCAGCCCCCCGACCCAGGAGTTCACAATCTTTGTTCTATTGTCTCCAAAATCAGACAAAAGACCAGAATACTAGCACTTGCTATACGAATGGAACTTTCAGCCCATGTGGGGATTCGACCTTATATCTAGGATACTATACCCAGTATTAAGATTCTTTAGAATTTAAAATAGTAAATAAGGCTTGGCACACTTTCGCTGGCCACTGCTGGGTGTGTGGCTCTCGAGCCTACACGCAGCTCCCTGCAAAGTGGACAGGGGTTCGTTATCCTGCATCCCTGAGACCACCCTTTGTTCTTTATCCCAAGCAGGAGACTCCCGCCCATCTAATGTATAGTAAGAGAAAAACACAGCTTGTTTGCAAAAGACCTGCTATCTACTCACAGATGGGGAGAGGAGGAATGGCCAGCTGAACGCATAATCCAGTATTATGGCCCAGCCACCTGGGAGCCGTGAGCCCACTTATCTTACCAATCGTATAGTACGATTACAGGCAGTAGTAGAAATAATGGCAAACGACACCTCCAGCATCTTGAAAATGGGAGCAGGTCAGTTAAAGCAACTTTGCCAAAAGGTTTTACAAAATAGAGCAGCTTTGGATTACCTCTTGGCAGCAGAAGAAGGGGTTTGACAAAAATTCAATTGGACAAATTGCTGCATGGAAATCGACGATAACAGCCAGGCAATCGTCGACCTGGCAGATCACATGGTAAAGATAGCCCATGTTCCGGTGCAAAAATGGTCAGGGTAGGATGTGGGTAACTGATTTACTTCCTGGCTCCCTAACTTTGGCTGGCTGAAAGGTGGTTTTATGATTTTATGCCTTGTAATCTTGATTCTTTGTCTGCTTCCATGCTTACTTCCTTGCCTTATGACCTTGATAAGAAATATAACAGAAGGGGTGGTGCAGTGCGAGATGCGTGCCCAGTATCAGTTGTTGGAGCAGGTTAAAAGATACTGAGGAGGTTTTATTTTATTTTATTTATTTATTAAATTTATTAATCGCCCATCTGGCCGGTCACCCAGCCACTCTGGGCAATGTACAACAATAAAAATAGTTTACACAATAAAATTCAACATTAAAAACATAACATTTCTAAAATTCCCCTAGCCCACCCCAAATGCCTGCCTGAACAACGATGTTTTTAATGTATGGCGGAAGCTCATTAAAGACAGGCATGGTGGAGTTCCCTAGGGAGGGAGTTCCACAGAGTGGGGGCCACCACAGAGAAGGCCCTCTCCCTCATCCTCACCAGCCTAGCTGTCCTGGCTGATGTGACAGAGAGAAGGCCATCCAAGGCTGATCTTGTTGAGCAGCCTATCTGGTGTTGCTGGAGGCGCTCCTTGAGATAGGCTGGGCCGGAGCCGTATAGAGTTTTAAAGGTCAAAACCAACCCCTTGAATTTGGCCCGGAAAACAACTGGTAGCCAGTACAGCTCCATCAGCACTGGAGTGATGTGATCTCGCCGGTGGCTGTCTTTAATCAGGCAAGCCGCTGCGTTCTGTACCAGCTGCAGCTTCCGAACCATCTTCAAGGGTAGCCCCACATAGAGCGCATTACAGTAGTCTAAACAAGAGGAGACCAGGGCATGTACTACCAATGGGAGCAGATGGGAAGGTAGGGGCACAGCCGCCATAGGTTGAGTAAGAAAGCATCTTGAGGGGGGAATTGATGCATTAGCTGAGCTGGGAATTAATACATCAACTGAGTCAGTCAGCAAGGATTGCTTTGCTAGCACATTCTTAGATATTTGGTCAGCAAGAATCGCTTTTGTTTATCCTAGCATATTCTTAGACCCTTGGTCAACAAAGAACTGCTTTTACTTATTCTAGTACATTCTTAGACTTGGTTGCTAAGGGGAGGGGCAAAGTTTTGAGTGAGCCATCTATTGCCTTATTTGTACATAAGAGAAGCAATATACCATGAAGTGCATTAGCCAATCCGAGGAAGGGGCTTTGTCTGTATGGCCTATAAATGCATTGCCTTGGGCGTTGCCCAGGGCCAGCTTTGTTTTCGGTATTAGCCGCTTGCTGGACTGTTTGCAAACAATAAAACTGTGTTGGACCAAGCCTGAGCGTGACTCGTTTTCTTGGGGAAATTGACTGCCTCCAAGGGAAGCCGAACTGCCCCTTGTGCAACAACAATAAGAAATAGGGATGGTGGGGTGAGTAGGATCAGAGGGACCAAGTATGCAGGAAGTGAGGGATTAACCACAGCAGCCCCTTCCTTAAATCCCGCCCCGATTTGTCATGGAGGAAAATTTGATTTGCACCCACAAAAACATCCCTCCCAGGCCAAAAAATACCTTGTGGGATGATTTTCCGAGTGACTATGGCAGAAATTGTTAAACTTCCCTTCCTCACAAGATGCTTTACTCCTTTTACTGCTGCATTGTTAAAGGCAGCATTTAATGTCTTGTCTGTTTTGGTCCATAGAATTGCTGCTTTTTGTTGCTTCTAGTACCCTCCTTTGGAAAGACAGAGCTTCTGCACGTGGTCACGGTAATCCAACAAATCCAAAGGAAGTATAAGCGTCTGCTTCCATGGGTTTTTGTGGCCTTATTTTGTAGGACTCCAATGAATGTTTAGGAGTGAACTCCTACTGGACTGCCAGGTACTAGGGAGTGGAGTTGTGAGGACACACACCATGTAGGGCTCTGGAGTGGGAGGGAGCATGAGAGTTCAGCCCCAAAGCAATTCATCCAACCCCTGACCTTCTCCAGTCCTCAGAGATGCTGAATAAATGTGTCTCTCCCATATTGTCTTTAGGCCATCTGATGAAGAAGTGAGAGTTTCTGTGTGAACATGACCTACGTCTCATCTATTACTTATTTATAACAGTATTCCCATATAACAAGGTATGGGAAGTAGAGCTAATAGAAAAATTGACTCAGAAGTTACGCATAGCAAAAGGACAAAAGAAAATAAATACTTTTGCTGCCAAGTGGTGGACTTTTCTTGCATATCTGAATAAAGATAGTACTACACATCCAGTCCCAAAAGGCTTTAGTAATATTTGGTTTACGTAAGGCATAAACCTCCTTTAAAGTTAATGTTCATATTTATTTTAATATTTGTAATACCCCCCTAAGACTCCTACTTATTTTTTGTGAGTATGTATTGTAATAAGATTACATACGTTTGAATTATTGTGGATTTTTTTTCTTTTTTTCCCTCTTTTCTTTTCCCTCTTTTTTCTGTTTATTAGTCTTAATTTATATGATAGATTTTGTTGATTATTGTTCATGGTGTTTTATGTATACTGTCAAAACTAAATAAAGAATAAAAAACAGTATTCCCCTATATTATTTATTTACCACAATATTTATAGGCTGCCTTTTCAGACGTAGTCCTTACAGGGTGACTCACAACAATAAATAAAAACATGAATATAATAAAACTTAATTTATTTTAGACATGCAGACTTCTTAGGGCACAATCCTATGCATGCGTAAGACAGAAAAAAAGTCTAAACATTTCTCATGCTGGCTGGAGAATGAGGCAAGATGTTGGACTTTTTTTCAGTCTAATCATGCATAGGATTGCACCCTTAATCTCTTTTAAAAGAGATATGTTCAGGGTGGGGGCCTATATTGACTGGGAATCCAAACCAGCCTCAGGAGCATCTCTGACTTGGCAAGCACCATGACAGACAGCAACGCAACAGGTGATCCTAACTTTAGTATTAACATCAAGCCAACAATCTTATTTTTAGGACTTGAAAACATTAATCAACTTTTTACTACTTCTTGAAATATTTTTTCTGCAAATTCTGCGCACTTTAATAACTCAATTGTTTCTCTAAAACCAGAGCAAGTGCCCTAAAAGATTATCCAAAGCTGCCTCTCATATTGTCACTAGATCTAGATGATAATATCTGAAAGCATAATTACTTTTTAAGGAAATGGATGATTACCAGACAATCTTGTGTGTATTTTTCCAATGATTTCAGAAATAAAAAACACAATGCAATGGAGTAATTCTAAATATGAAGTAACTGAAAATAAAAGATTGGGTTAAAATATCAAACGTTTGGAACTTCATGTCTTTTGCTTCCAAGCTGAGGGTGGGATGCACCAGTTTTTGACTAAATAAGACTGCATTTCAATTTAGGAATAATGTAGCAGGAAGTGGCTTTTCTGATTTAAAAAGACTGAAATTTTTCGAGAACAAAATTGCATTGCTCAGTTAGCATGACAAAATGTATTTTGAATCTCTACTGCATTTAGGCTGATCCATAGGCAGTCCCATCTAAAACTAAACAGCCGTGTTTCCTTTTTTCTGTTTTCAGTATTTTCATGGCTTGTTAGATTTTATTTGGCAAAATGTGTTTTGCACCAAAATATAACCCAACTATCTCAGATATGCAGATGATACCACTTTGATGGCTGAAAGTGAGGAGGAGCTGAGGAACCTTATGACGAAGGTGAAAGAAGGAAGTGCAAAAGCTGGGTTGCAGTTAAACCTCAAAAAAACCAAGATTATGGCAACCATAATGGCAGATTGATAACTGGCAAATAGAGGGAGAAAACATAGAGGCAGTGACAGACTTTGTCTTTCTAGGTGCAAAGATTACTGCAGACGCTGACTGCAGCCAGGAAATCAGAAGACGTTTACTTCTTGGGAGGACAGCAATGACAAATCTGGATAAAATAGTTAAGAGCAGAGACATCACACTGACAATAAAGGTCTGCATAGTTAAAGCAATGGTATTCCCCATAGTAACCTATAGCTGCGAGAGCTGGACCATAAGGAAGGCTGAGCGAAGGAAGATAGATGCTTTTGAGCTGTGGTGTTGGAGGAAAATTCTGAGAGTGCCTTGGACTGCAAGAAGATCAAACCAGTCCATACTCCAGGAAATAAAGCCAGACTGCTCACTTGAGGGAATGATATTAAAGGCAAAAGTGAAGTACTTTGGCCACATAACGAGAAGAGAGGATACCCTGGGGAAGATGCTGATGCTAGGAAAAGTGGAAGGCAAAAGGAAGAGGGGCCGACCAAGGGCAAGGTGGATGGATGATATTCTGGAGGTGACGGACTTGACCTTGGGGAGCTGGGGGTGGCGATGGCTGACAGGAAGCTCTGGCGTGGGCTGGTCCATGAGGTCACGAAGAGTCGGAAGCGACTGACCAAACAAACAACAACAATAACCGAACTCCTCCCCACACCACTCAACCACGTGCAAAAGGTTGTGTGAACAGGATATTACTTATTAGTAAGATGGACAGTGTTCTCTTCTAATAGGTACCATGATCAAGAATTATTTATCATTAACTAAATGCCATTATAGTGAAAATACCTACCGGGGGGGGGGGGGGGTGCCAGTAGTACCCATTCCCTTAAAATGTTATTGGCATAAAGTATTGTCTTATTTTTCTGGTCAAAAGTCTGAACCAGAATCTTCTCACTGCTTGCCTGGCCTCTTATTTTAATTAAACTCCTTACAGATCCACAGAGCAGTCCCTTCTGAGCACAGCCTGCAGGATTGAAAGCCTTCTCTAGTGGCCTCAAGGAATTACCTTTTTTCCTAAAGAATGTGCATACTAATTGTCTTCATTACTTGCAAACACAAAATGCTGTTTATAATGGTGTAAATGTGGTCTTTAATTAGCAGTAACAAGATCAGCAGGCATGTTAATGAAAATGGCATCTAACAACTATCATCACGTTGGGACGTGAAAATAAATGCCCAACAGAAGAAATGTGTTTCAATTCCTTGGGAACAAAGAATAAAATGTCTCCCTAAATTGTCACTGCAAACGAGGTGTTAATTTGATGCAAGCAAATATAGGCCAAGTTCCCAGAGTGAAAAATGTCAATTTTTAAAACTTCAACATTGTTTTTACTGAGCAAACTATGACAGATTGTAAGAGCTTTGGTTTCAGTTCAGAGCCAATCCTATGGGTTGTGCTCTCAATAGAGGGCTCAGAGTTTGGAGCTCTCTAACTATCCTATACCCTGCTGGCAAAAACAGGCAGGAGGAGGACAGAAGCAACTTCGTCAAGAGAAGCAAACAGTTGCTTCCTGGCCCTGCCCAATCTTCCTCTTCCCAGTTCCCACACAGAACTTTCCCCTTCGATCTCTCTCTCCTCCCAGGCTCTAGCCTATTTTTCTTCCCCAACCCCGCTCCTTGTTTCCCTCCCTCTACCCTTTTCCCTTATTATTCTGCCACTCCCAGCCTCTAGCCTCGCTCTTTCTCTCCCCCACCTCCTTACCTCGCTATTTCCCCCTCCTTCCCAGCCCCTAGCCTTCCTCTTTTTTTTTCCCGGTCCCAGCTGCTTCTCTCATTCTTCACACAGAGTACCTTCTCTGGTGGCCGCCCTGATGGCAGAGGAGGAGGTAGGCATGCCAGGTGGGAAACAGAGTGGCTAAGCCTGAGGTCAAAGTAGGGAAACCTTTCCTTTCCTTTGGAGCTGGGGAAAGGAAAGGGTTTGGGTATATAGGATGAGCAGAGCAATGCTAGGTAGGTCTACTCAGAAGTAATTCCCACTGAGTTCCATGTAAGCATGCATAGGATTGCAACCTTAAATTGATAATTTGTTGTGCTTCTGTGAAGTCGAATATGTGGATTGGCTTCAGACCTCTCTGTTTGTAGTCAGTTTCTTGGGAGAATTACTTGTCTTTTGACTAGCCAGGGCTCCACAGCATCCTCTGTGGGTGGTGCCCACAGCAGAGTTTCGAATTCCCAAATGTGCCCTTGGATCCAAAATTCCTGGGGATCCCTGCTCTGCTCTACCTCTTCTCCCCCAGCCCTCATTCCTTCTCCCATCAACCACCCATCCTAGCATTTTGACAGAAGCATGCACTACTTTATTTTATTTTGAATTTAATTTATGGGGCTAATGATGATTGATGAATGGGGGTACTTAACTGAAGGACAAATGATTATATTTTAGAGCAGGATCTGGTTGGGAACTGGTAAATTAATTGGGGAAGGTGCCTAATTCGTCCTTGGCTTGATTTTGATTTAGTGCTCTGTCCAATTTCTAAAACTCCGTTTTGGTTCAAGAGTTGCCATGGGTGTGTGTGTGTGTGTGTGTGTGAGTGTGAGTGTGAGTGTGAGAGAGAGAGAGAGAGAGAGAGAGAGAGAAAGGGCTCATGAAAACACCTACCAGTCAATGTTTTTTATGCATTCTTCACACCTGTTCACAGCCACTCTTGAATTAACTGTAACTGAGGTAATCTGGAGGTGGGGTGCAAATTAATTAAAGAATGCATTTCATTTGGGATTACTTGGGTGGGAAATTAATGGCTGGCTTTGCCTTCTGTGAAATTTAAATCAGTCCTACTAATTGTTTCTATATTTGCATATGTAGATATCAATTGGCATATGGGAATTTTTTGCCTATGTCCCCGTGCCCCAAATCTTTGAAATGCCCCTGCTTCAGCCTCTGCCCATGGAGGCAGGAACATGGAATCAGGACTAGCGCTGTGCTGAACATTTCACAAGTGTTTTTTCAACCATTTACACATGCAATTTGTGAAAAGAAATTGCTTTTAAATATTCAAAGCAGCAAAGAACTTTGGAGAAATTCCTTAGGTAGTGAGTGCAGCGGGAAAATCTAGCCACTAGATGTGTCACCGTCAGAAACACTTTCACAATGTATTATTTATTGTGCTCTTTGTGCTCTAAAGACATTTACCAAAAGGATTCATTTCCAAAACAGAGGTGTCCACACATTTCAGAGAATAGGGAGATAGAGTTCTTGTGTTATTAATCTAATTTACCCTGCTCTCAAGGAGCTCAGGGCATGGTTTTGCTCTACCCATTTTATCCCCACAGCAAGAATGTGATTGGTTCAAGGTCACTGGATTAACTTTATGGCTGAGTGGAATTTGAACCCAAGCCTCCCTGGAGTTAACTACTATATCACACTGCTCTCAGTCCTGGGCTGTACCACTTCAGACAGCAATGGGATACCTTTTTTTTTTTAATACTGCAAAATTAAAAAGCTATGCTAAATCTTTCTCCTCGATCAGCTAGTTTTCTGCCTGCAGGGAATGTTTTTTGTTTAATATGGGGTAGCACTAAAAAACTGAACTCCTGACATACAATCTCAAAGGGGTACAGATTACAACACATCAATTCTAATTTACTGCCACCTCAGTGGCTCACAGTTAGGGCATCAGAGACTTCAGACCAATCCCAGGCACCTCACTTCATAGTAAGGCTCACTCATTTCAATGAAACTTCAAGTATATCAATTCCAAATTAGGGCAGTATCCAATGGTGTCTTTCTGCTAGCATAGGTGATGTTGCATGAGTGGAAACTAGGTTCGCAATTATGCACAAAGGGAGAATCGAACTAAATTTCTGCTTGCACAATTGCTCACAACGGTTCTGCTGGCACATCTCAGTACTGCTAGCACAATGCGCTCCAGCTGTGCAAGCTCAGCCAGCACATCTCGATACCATCAGGCATGCTCCATTAGCACATCTTGGTACCACATGATGCAAGTGAGGAGCACCAATCTGAGGAGGACACGAACCCCTGTGCAAGTGAAAAAAGCCCCCAGAGGGAGAAGGGACCTTGGATTTCTTGTCCCAAGGGTGGTTCTGCAGCAGCACCAATGTTCTACTTCCACAGTGTAGAAGCATAACATGGAGCAGATGAGAATGAAGTGAAAGTGGATTATGAAAAATCGTACTGATTTGCATTTCACCATCACTGACAAGCACATGATGTGAAACTTTTCAACATTACACTTTGATCATACAGTGCTGGATTTGTGTTCGGTTTCTGATGTGTTGATAGGAGGGAATGTTAATCTGGGACAATAATCTTTACTCTGTCTTTCCTCTTCGACCGTGGACAAGCTGAATGCTGTACAAATGGGCATGTGACACAAACTAACCCACCTTGGCCGCCAGATGACACAACTGTCTTCACATGTGGCAACTTTGGAGGCTTCTGTTAGGGTGGAGGGCAGCGAAGGCGTAATGAAACGACAAACAACTTTTTCTGTGTATATATTTTTGTATACATACACAAAAACCTACGCAGTTGTGGTAAAAACGTATGTTTTATTTCTCTAAAACGTTTAGAAGACTTCAGGTAGTGTATCTGTCTTTCTAAAACACAACTATACACACATACACTTCTGGCTCCGGGATGCATTGTGCTATAGCACGTTCCGCTAGTGCAATGTGTTCCGCTTGCACTAGGTCTACAAGTGCAACACGCTCCATTTGCTTAAGTTTTGCCACCCCACTGAGCAACTACTTTCACAAGCTCCGCCAGCACATTGCAAAACCACCTGCGCAACCAAGCTTCGGCGGAGTTACACAGCCGCTCTTCGATTTGGCAGAACAACACCACTGGATGCTGCCCTCTGAATTTTACCCAAACCCATTAAAATCCAAAGGGCTTTTTTCCCAGTGGGATGTTCCTTGCACCCTAAAGAAGTCAACTGATGGCTTTATATTGGACCAAAAATCATCTAGAGTTCAAAAACTTTTCAACCATCACCAGCCTATGAAAGGACTAAAGTTGTATTTGGATACAGCAGATTTATTTAATTATAAATGGCCCATCAATATCCAACAGGATTTCAGGGCGATGTATACAACATCAAAACAAAGAAATCAAATATAAAAGTCACACACTGACACGTTAAAAAGCAAATCGAACAATAACTCTTTTAGCAAGCAAACCCAAAGACAATCAATTCAGTTTAAAAATAACCCTCAAGAGCTGCTTCAAAATGGAATCCAACCTGTGGGCTGAAAGAGGTTTGACACCTCTGTATTAAGTTAACTACAGTAAAGTTACATTATTATAGGGGGAAAGTAACAAACAATGCTTTGGGTGCTCAATAGAATAGATCACTCACAGCACTATGTCTGTGTGTTATTAAAGTAATCCACACACAAGGAATGACCCATAGCACCACACACAAGACTGAACACTGATTTACAAGTCTAGAAGAAGAAACACACACAAACACACACGAAGAAAGAACTGAAGTAGAATGAGCAAGAAATGGAATCAGAATAAAAAGGTTTACTAAGGGGCTAGAGATAGCGGATTACACGACCTAATAAGGGGCTTCTTCACACAGAGCTTTTATCCTACTATTGAGAGGCCAAATAGTCTCCAGCAACACGTATGACAATTATAAGGAACAGGAAGAATTGCAGGGGGACAAACAACATGGCACAATGTACTATGTGTCAGTGCATGGCAGAAAATGACAAAGTACTGTCTGTCATGCAGAAGGATGCAGAAGTTTTTTCAAGGTATGTTAAACGATCAGAAGGGGAGGAGGCGGCAGTTGGTCAGGATAGACATGCATCGATAAAAATCCATCGATAATCACGCTGCCATTCTAGAAGCACTAGTGGATAAAATTCCAGATGGAAAAACCACCCAGCTCGAGAACAATGAGAGGAAGGAGTAAATGAGGGATTACAGTCATCTCCCGTGCATTCTGATCCTGTTCACACTGTGAGTGCCATGCGGCAAACCCCTGAAAGGTCCACTGCCATTACTTCCACTCCTAAGTGACAGGGAGCTTTTAGAGTAAGACCAGTCAGGATGCCTAAGAGTCCAAGACGTTTCTCCCCCAGAAAGAACATTTTGGACTCTCCTTTTTTTGGGTGGCCATAATAGCGTCCTGTAAAATCCTTTCCCGAGGAATGGCTAAAGCTGTGCTTTTTGCAACTTACAGTGTTTCCTATGCAGAGTAGTTACACAAGGCAAAATCTGCATTCCACTTCATGTCAATCAAAACCCTTTTGTATTTTATATAGAACTCTACATCCATATTTTGTCTTAAAGCTTGGTTGCTTATGTAGTTTAAATAAGTACTGCAATAATGGCATAGAAAATGTTTGTTCAGGTCTTGTTTCATTAAAAAAATCCATTTATGTACAATGTTTGTGTTTTTTCCTTGTTACTAAAAAAATAAATCAAAAGCAATTTCTTTCAGAAAATGTAACCAAAAAAGTATGGCCGGAGGCACTCAACAAAATCAAAGGTAAAATTGAAATTAAATCACTATACCACTAATATTTACAAATATTAATTGCTATCCCCACCCCCAGACCGCTTGCGTCTTCTCTGCACATCTTTTTTGTTTTTAACAGACATGCTTCTCCAGCCTGGAGATGAGTTTGGTACTCTCTAAACACAGGTCATGAGCAAAATGTGAACGAATGGCCACAAGAAGTTAACGCTGAAGTTTGTCCAGAGCAGGTTTCTGCCACCAGAAGCGCCAGCACTCAGACGGTCAGAGATGAGGTTCTTTTTGCCATCATGGGGATAGAAACCTCTGTGACCAAAACAAGTATGTAACCCTGCAACTTCTGAATGTGCATGAGTGATGGGGTCAATAAACATAACACTTAATATTTATTTTACTATATGTGAGGATCTTGGAGTACTACTTGGGCCGCTTAAAACTTATGTTTTTATGAGGTAGTTTTAATGCTGCTATAATGGGCTTTATGAGATGTATTTTGGAGAGTGGGGAAATGGGAGTGGTTTTGGAGCAACTATTCAAGTGATAATCATCAGGAGAAGATATGGTGGGAGATTCCAATCTGGCCATTGTGATGGGAAAGGAGAGTAGGCTGCTGTTTGGCCTTTCCTCCTTTCAGGTTGTTACCTACTGAAAGAAGGCATGGTGATAGCAAAGGCAGTCCTCCTAGCCTAAGGGTCCTGCTCTTTAACACCAGGTCAGTTGTTCAGAAAACATCACTCATCCAGGATTTAATTCTGTATGAAGATGCTGAACTGGCATGTATCACGGAAACCTGGTTGAGGGTAGGGCTGGGGGTCTCACTCAGCTCTGCCCGCCAGGTTATTCCATGGTACAGCAAGCTAGGACTGGGGGTGGGCATGTGGAGTAGCAGCAGTCTATAGGATTTCTGTCATGCTAACCAGATGTTCCAGCCAACAATCTGCTAATTTATTTTAAGTGCATGCTGCTGTGGTTAGGTGGCCGGGACACTGTAGGGATTCTGTTGGTGTACTGTCCACCATACTGCTCCACAGTCTCCCTTCCTGAGGTAGCTGGGGTGATCTTGTGGCTGGTGCTTGATCATCCCAGGCTCTCCTGTTGTATCAAAAGCTCCCTGCAAGAATGAAACTAACAAAGCCCACAAAAAAGAGGCTCCAACCCATCTCTGTTAATTTTTCTAGTTGCATAAAGTTTTGTAATAGAGGAGCATTCAGAAAGGAAACATTTCGCTTACTTGCAATTTCCCATTCTCCGAACGGGAGGAGGAGAGGTCGCAGGAGGATCATCTCAGTCAACAAACAGAACATATATCAGCACAGTGGAAAGAAATTTCCTTAAAAAAAGGAAGAAACCAAGAGATAATGAGATGAAGCTCCAGAAAATGTACAACACAGTGGGGGCACTCAATTTTTCTACCCCAACAATGCCCTTGGAAGATTGTTACGTTGTGAAAGAGTGCCCTTTCTCAGAGGCATTGTGGGGGGCAAATGGCCAGAGTGCATTTCTAGGAATACTGCTGCAGCAAAATAATGTTTTAAAAAAGAAAGAGACGGGAAGGAACCTTCTGCTACTCAACATTAAATATGTCCCCTACCTCTGAAAGGTTTATGCATTTCTTCAGCCAAAATGGGGCTGTGAATGGCACTTTTAACCCAGCACACGTTAAGACCTTCCTATTTGGTCCTCGGAGGCTTGATTTTATTGCTTACCTGACATAATTGTTTGTTTTTTACTTTGGCTTTTTATTATGTCTTATAATGTGCCTTGCTGTGGTTATTTTTAAATTGTTTTATTGCTGGCTTTTATTCTTGTTTGTTCATTTGTATATTGCTGTTTTATGGTATCTTATTTTTGTAAGCAGTCTTGAACTATATGAGAAAATTCAGGGCATAAATATTGTAAAAATAAACAAATGAATGGAGGCAATTTTGCTTTAGGATTTGGGTTAGCCACTCTGTACATTGGTTTGTGGCTAGAAGGTAGTGGACAATTGAGACTGGACAGACCTTCCTGAAAAAAGGAATGATTTGAGATCCAAATATAGCTGGAACACAGTTGGTGAACAACTGGGCTGGTCTGGATTAGGAAGAAGTCAATATATCTAGCACAGAAGTGGGCAGCTTGTGGTTCTCCAGATGTTTTGGCCTACAACTTCCATCAGCCCTAGCCAGCATAGCTAATGGAGAAGGATGGTAAGAGTAACATCTGGAGGGCACCAGATTGGGGGAGGCTGCTCTAAGTGATATTCTTGTCTTCCCTTTTACGCAGGGACTAGACAATGCACTGATGTCTTATATGAGGCAGAACCAGGGCCTGCTGAGGCCCTAATTCTGTGCCACTTTAGAAGAGCTGCACTCCAAGATGAGAGAGGCTCTGAATAATCAGTTGAAGTGATTCAGAAGAAATTTATGTGTCACTAAGTGACCAGAGTAATACATATGTCAGGGATCTGGATAACATTATTATCTGCAGAGAATATTCTGTTGAGATGTTGATTGACAAGGAGTGCTGTTTTCAAAAAAAGCTAAGTGGCGCAGGAGGTTCCCCTCTGAAGTTAGACTTAAAAGCTGATGCTGCTTGGGAGTCTGAATGGCAAAGAAAAATTGACCACAGCCACAATGCTTGCATTTCAAAATTCATTAAGTAGAAAGCCTAAGGACTGCTGTCAGCCCAATCCAACAACGCTTTCTACTGATAGCATGCTGCTGGAAAAATACTATTTGGAGAGTGAAGGAAGAGATAGCCACATCTTTTTGGATAAAGCTATCTTGTGAAATAAACCAACGAAAGGAGAACACTCTTGATGAAAGCACAGTGATTGAGAACGATGCTGGATCATATCCAGATATGCTCAGGATTATCAAAATGTCTGTGAACATATTATGTCTTGTTGTGGTTTTTCAACTATCTGGTGTGAATAGTGTAAAGGGTGTGAAGGAGAGGGCAGGAGAGAGTTGCTGCTGACAAGGTATGCAGCAAAACTAAATAATTTTTTAAAAAGGAGAGACTATCCTCATCTGTCATGAAGCCCATGCACTGGACACAGCATACAGTTGCAAGTTGCTTTATTTACCATTAGGCTGACAGGAAGCAAGTAGCCTGACGCTTCGTTCCCTTCAGCTTAGGGTCTTAAGGGATAGAGGGCTACTACCTGTCACCTTAAAGGACTGTGAGAGTGCACAGGAGGGGATTGACCTCAGGAGGCTGGACTCGAGACCTTTTCCTACCCCAGTAAAGATCTACTGAATGTCCTGCAGAAGCAGGAAAGTCAGCTACATCTTCCAACTGACTTCAGTTCAGGTTCAGTTCAGGCAAATGGAGAAATGAAGATGATGTATGTGAAGTGTAGTGTAGTCTCTTTATAGATGCTTCTGCAGTATTAGAGTTCCCAGGAGTCTCTGTAGGAGATACAGAAAGGAAACCAGGAAGGAGAAAAGGAGTTAAGACAGCAAGGGATTTGAAGAAGATTTCAGGAATAAAGAAGTTAACAATTTGGCAACAAAGCTGAGATCCTGAAACATCAGAACAACATCGCCCACACCGTAGCCTCTTAACGTGAATGCAGATGGCCTGTGTACTGAGTATACGTTTCAGGAAGACTTTTACTAAAGCTCAACTGAACATATTACCATTAGCAGTATTAGAGGAAAGATATAAGGGGATTCCATATAATGAAAGGATCTGTTCTTGCGACTGTAGGTCCATTGAAGATTTGGCCCGTGTGGTATTTTGGTACCTGAGATTTGAAGTAAAGCGTGAGAGATTTCTCAGGTCTATTCTCCTGAGAACAGCTGGAAAATCTGACCAAGATAAAATAATATTGTTGGAGGATAGAGACAAATTTGTTACTTTTAGAATGGCAAGATTTATTGCAGCCGTTTTAAAGATAAAATCAACTGTTCCAACTGCGGCTGCCTAATTTTTTACTCTGGACTGTATGGATTTTACTATGTAATATCAGACTGTTGGAATTGTGCCTATAATCAATATTTTTATGTGGTTTTATTAATTGAGTTACGATTGTTGGCTTTGGGTGATTAATTTTAAAGGATTAATATGCTATTTTATGCATTTTAACTGATGTCATGTATTGTTATTAGCTGTTGTGTGTTTGCTATGGCTATTCTGCCAATACAATAAATATTTGTTGTTGCTGTTGTTGAGTATAAGTTATGGATTCTTTAACATTCTCTGTTCTAGCAAGGAGGTGACTACTACAGGTTATTCTTCCTACTGCCCTGGGCAAGGCAGGGATCACATGACCAGACTTTTAACCTAGTCCCTCCAATTGGCTCCTCTTCTCCAGGATTCCCCAAGGATCATGGTAATACCAGTGATGCAAACTATCAATCCAAAATAGTTCAGGGGTCTTGTAGCCCAAAGGACAAAAGACACAGTATGAATTGGCTGGAATTTAGAGTGATTCACTTAGCTGTAAACACTTCGCACCACTCCTCGAGTTCAGACACATGCTCGTGCGCATGAACAACACTACAGCCAAGGCCCATCTGAATCAACAAGGTGGATCTCAATCCCGCTCCCTTCGTTGGGAGACAGAAGCCTTCCTACATTAGGCAGAGCGCAACCTTCTCTCTATTCAGGCACCATACAGGATTGCTAAATGTTGAGGCAGACTTCCTCAGCTGGACACAACTCAACCCAGGCAAATGGAATCTAGCCCAGCAGGTGTTTCTCTCTATCCAACCACACATGAGGCCAATGCAAGTGGACTTGTTTGCCTCTCACAGCAATCACAAGCTTCCAAGGTATTTCTCTCAGCTTTTCAAGCGAGGCACAGAAAGCCAGGTTACCCTAACATCCCCCTGGCCATAAGGGTGACTATATTCCTTCCTTCCAATCCATTTCATAGCAAAGGTGCTTCAGAAGGCCAGACCAGAGAGAGTGGAGATAAGTGTTGGTGGCTCCATACTGGCCACGCTGTCCACAGTTTTCCACAATCCTCCAGCTGGCATCCAAAGGCTCCTGGTTCCTCCCAGTAAGTTCACACCTCCTGCACCAAGGATCTGTCCTGCATCAGAACCCAGGCTGGCTACGCCTAGCTGCCTAGACTCTAAAATGCAATTTGCCTCCGAACTAGGCTATTCAACAGAGGGGGGTAGTATTAGGGATGCTGGAGAAATTTGAGACGGACTAAAATGAGCTTGGATTTCTAAGAAACTGACCTGCAGAATCCACTGTGGAGCGACCCCCTCAGGCTGCACACAGTCCATGGTTTTTCAGATTTTTAAAACTTTCCCGAAATGCACACATAATTGTAGGAAAATATGCAAGTTTCTGCTGAGGAAAAGTTGAATGGAATGGAAACCTCTTACATAATTATTTATGTAGTTTTCTGCATGACGAAAAACTCGTATCTGTCTGTGAGCAGTTGATGGAACAAAAGGCACCTGACAAACTGCGAAACACAGACGGAGCAGATTTTACAGTCTGTACACCCCTAGTTAGTACTTTACTTTCTTCTTTGTGGTCTCTGTGCATCACACACATGGGAAACTTCTATAGCTGAAACTTCTATAGCTAGGAATGGCAGAGAATTCCGCCACGGACTCCAATGAGTCCAACTCCTTTCACAGCTGCATTTAGGCTAATCTACCAGCTTTACGGCTGCAAATGGTGCTCACTACGCATTTGTATCCGGAGACTTACTTATACAGCGATACGGCACGGCAATGGCTGCCGCCCGCCCTTATCAACGAAATTCACCAGCGATGCGGAGCTGGTGGCCGGCTCTGCAGGATCGACATGGAACGGAGCTGGCCTGGATGTATTCCGGGGGGGGGGGGGATTGCCTCCCCCCGCAGGCGGATTACCCTGCGGAACGACAGGTAGGGAATCCGCCCATCCCTATCTATAGCTGAGAATTGTTTTGGCAGGAACCCTCCCCCACTGTCCTACTGTGCATGTTCCTAGCAGGTTCCCACCCTCTCCCTCAGTTCTCTTTTAACCACCTTGCTGGTTGCCTCATAGAGAACTTCATAAAACAGTGCTGATTAGTAGAGTTTGCTGAGGTAGTTTGTTTTCTTTCTTTTTCTATCCAATCTTCTGTCCTTTTTTCTTTCTAAAAAAAAAATAAAAATGGAATAGTTACTTTGTTCGTCACTTCACGGTCTTGGATCGTGGTGGGGTGCAGTCGTATGGCATTAAAAGCACCATTCCACAAATGTGTGCATTGCAGCTGCAAATTACCCCACACGGATGGACGTTTGCTCTTGTCTTTTTTGTTTGGGGGAGGCACATGTAGTGGGCTTGCCCCACTGCCAGAGTTTACCAAGCAGGCGAGGTGTAACCATTCGGATCGTCTGAAAGCAGTCCTCTGGAAAAGAGCTCTGGAGGCAGTAGACACCCCAAAACCATCTACATCTAAGGTGCAAGAGTCAGCAACTAAATTTGCAAGAGTGTCTTCCTTCTCTCATGCCTCTCCAGGTGCATCAGCTCTAGCCATGGGCCAAACAACTCTGGGGTGTTCACTCACTATGTCAGCTGCAAAAAAATTGTCTAAAAAAACCAGGCTCCTAAGCCAACTGCTGAGATTCAGAAAAGAAGAAAAAAAGTCTAAAAACATGACTCAGGTTCTAGGAAACTGAGCCTAGGGTCCATCCTGAAGTCTCCTATTCAGCTGCCACCCCCATTTTTTAATTCATCGATACCAATGTTTATGTTGTCAGGACCAGCACATACAACCTTAACGACAAAATCAAGGACCTAGAGAGAATACATCACCTAGAGAGGGGCAAATCCCTAAGTCTCAGACACCCATACATTCTCCTCATCAGGACAGAGAGCATGAGGGTCATGAAAGCTCCACTGAATCAATTCAATCAGAATGCTGGGAGAGGAAGAGGGAAGGGCAATTTGATCGAGACATTCATGATAGATCCAGGTCTCCATTCCAAGAGTTTGATACTCTTGATTGGTCTCTGCCACCACGAAGGACCTATCATTGCAACAAATGGCAACATTATAGGGATCGAGAGGCATACTTTGACCAGGCTTGCTACTTGGGTGCTATTTCCCTTGATACCAACCCACCTTCTGACAGCAACTGTAACTTGCCCTCCCTTGGAAAATTCTTTTTTGCCATCTTCATCAGTACTACCTAGACCTACGTTGTTAAGACACAATCATCCATCGTCTACGATACCAAGGGATGAACACCATGGAAGTATTGAGGTCAGTCTTCTGGATCAATCACTGCCTCCATCACCTTTGCCGGCTCGCCAGATATGAGGGTTGTTGTTTTTTTTTCCTGATTCCAAGGTATCACTACACTCATTGGAAGATTATCGGAGTTGTCGACATATTCTTTGGTCCCCCCACCCCCCTATATCATCTCTGGATGATGCTGTCTGCATCCAAGAGGTGTCTTCCCTGTCAGAGGATTTAGGTCACTTCATGGACCAAATCCTGAGGATGGCTCAGTCCCTTGGTATCAAGACACAGCATTCAATGCTGTATATACCAGAGCTTCGGCACCAGTGGCAATTTCATTTTTACCTACATTACTGCAGACAGTCAAGCAACCTTGGAAAGCACCATCTTCAATGACACCAACATCAAAGCATCTAGAATCGTTATACCATATCCAGGAGAAGGACATGGGGTTTCTCTTTACCCACCCTTGTCCCAACTCTATCATAGTGGAATCTTCCCAAAGTAGATCACAGAACTCCACACCTCACTATCAGACAAACAAGGTCATAGACTGGACCTGCTAGGGTGATGAATTTATTCTTCAGCAGCACTGGGGCTACAGGTAGAAAACTACCAGGCTACAATGCCACGCTACCAGTTATTCTTATAGGAGAAAATAAGTTCATTATGCAATTACCTTCCCAATGACCAGAGGGAGTTGGCTAGTTTTTCAGACTGAAGTTTTAAGGTTATTGAACCAGGAAATGACTGTGGCCAGGCATCAAGCAGACTATCAGGCCAAGGCTATGGCTGGTGCGTTTGGTGGGATTAACACCTTAAGCCCAATCTCATATTGAGATCTTCCCTTCGATGGGGAAGGTCGTTTTAATGCAAAGACAGATGAGGCTTTGGACACGATCCAAAAAGCCAAAACAACCACCAGGAAAATGGGTCTTATGCAACAGCAACCAGCTTACAAGCTTCAACATTGGTATGGTGGCTCCTGACTGAACCAAACAAGACAACGGTTAGACTGCTGTTTTAAGTTTCAGCAGTAGCAACATCAAAGGAGACAGTCTTCTTCTAGCTGGTTCCAACAGCCGTATGGGAAGACAGACACACAGTGGCCTCAAAACAGCAGCTTTGACTCAACCCATCTGACTCTTTGTCACACTGCCAAGCCCCCCCCCCCCCATTTTTGGACCTATTCTATCTCATTTCTTTCAGAACTGGACTGCTATAGCTTCAGATTCCTGGGTTGGGATCATCATCCAGAGGGGAAACAGTGTAGAATTCAAAGTTCTCCCTCCTCCAATACCATAAGGGTGACTCCTCCTTCAGATATCCTCAGAGCCAAGATGGAGTCTCTCTTGAAGAAGGGAGCCATGAAGCACATCTTCCCATACCAGACCAAGGGCGGTTCCCCCCCCCCCCAGTACTTTATGGTGCCAAAGCAGGAGGGTGGACTTCACCCAATATTGGATCACAGGGATCTGAATGAGTTCATCAGATCCAGCAAATTCCGAATGGCTTTGGCTAATATTCTACAATTTTGTCAGGTTTGTGGATATAGACATCAAGGATGCCTATTTTCATATTGCGATCGAGAGTTCACACCAGAGATATCTCAGATTTGTCATTGGTTCTGACATGTTTCTTTGGGTTCCACCAATGACTTCAAATGCAACCTCCACAAAGCTGATTCTTCAGTGCCTTCAACCGATTTGACTGTACCAAGTGAGGTCGCTCGCATGCTGCTTTGGTGGTCAAACCTAAATAACCTACTCCAGGGCATGCTTTCATCCAACCAACCCCATTCCAGCAGCTCATTATCAACGCTTCGCTGTTGGGGTGGGAAGCACACTACAGTGCGCTCCAGATACAGGGTTTATGGACCGATGCCGAGAAACACCTCCACTTCAATGGACTCAAGCTGTTAGCCGTGAAGAAGGCCCTCTGTTCTTTCTAACTGGGTCTTCAGAATAGACACATCAAGGTGCTTACAGACAACATGGTGGTAGTTTGGCAACTCAACAAATCCTGTCTCATCGTGTTGACTCTTGATATCTTCAACTGGGCCAACCTTCAAGGGATCGTCCATACAGCCCTCCATATCACTGGCACAGACAACACAGTCATTAGCAGATGCACTGAGCTGGACTTACTTGTCATCTCACGAATGGCAACTGGCTCATTCAGTCCTTTACCTCCTGTTGGGGAAATTTTGCATATTTGCAAAAGCTCAGAAAAGGGTGTGCAGTAGATTCTGCTCAAGACAGGGAATGGGCAGATCATCCCTAGGAGACGCATTCCTGGTACTGTAGATGGGGAGCTTGTTTAACCTCTTCCCACCATTCCCGTTGTTGGCAAGAGTACTAATAAAATTTGGTGCAGAAGAGACCTGACTGCATGCTGGCTTGCTCCACTCCTCAGAGGGGGACTTCATTCATCCGCCATTGATACCAAACATACTGTCCAGGGATCAGGATTGGGTATGACATCCAGACATAGCCATGCTGAGACTGATGGCATGGAAGATTCATCAATGAAGAATCATCTCCCTATACAAGTCCATCTAGTCCTGGATGTGGCTCAAAAACCAGCAACAAGTTCTTCTTCATGGTCTCTGTGCATCACACATATGGGCACCGAACCTGCGTTGAGCCTCTTTTGGGAACTTACAAAGCTGAGGAACGTTTGGTGAGAACCCTCCCCCACCGTCCGCTGTACACGTCCGAATGGGTTCTCGCCCATTCCCTCACTTCTCTTTCAACCGCCTAGCTGGCTGCCTCTACAAGAACATTCTCTGTATTATTAGAGAACAATTAGTGCTTTGCATTATTGCAGAGGTCGTCTTTTTCATTTAAGATTCAACATTTGTCTTCAGCTGCGGCTACAGGCTTCGCAGCTTATGGCCACAAAGGCTCCTTTCCCCAAGGGTGAGGCTCATTTGCCCAACACTTGTTAGCCCTGCCAATCCTTCACCAAGCAGGTGAGAAAAAATCAGTCAGACAGACTGAAAGCAGAGTTGTGGAGGAGAGCCTTGTTGGCAGTAGATTCTAAAAAAAGTTGGGTTCTGATATAAAGGAGACTGCCATGGCTATGTCTTCTTCAAAGCCTTCTTCTCTGCGCCCTTCGGCCTCTGCCACTGAATGGGCAGACCCACCTCCTCCTGGGCATTCATTAACACTGTCGATAGCAATGAAGCTATCCAGAAAGGCTAAGATTCCTAAATAGGGATTGACTAGTCTAAAAAAAAAAACCCAAAGAAAAAGGAGGTTGTTGATAGGCCTTTGAAACGCAGAGCTCTAAACCTCCTCCATTGCTGGACCTGCCAATCTGGGCTCCTCCACCAGTACCGAGTGCTCCTGTGGTTGAGCCGATGTCTACGGCCTCAAAGGGCGAGATCTTGGAGTTGTCTCCACCACTGCTGGTCCCTCAGGATTGAGTGACCTCTCCATATCAGAATCATCGGGAGCCTTCTCTTGCATGTGATGGTGCAGCTCCCTGTAGGGAAACTTCTGCAGCTTGGGACCAACAGCATCAGTTCTCTTCACCCGAGTCTCTCAGGTCCATGTATGCTGAATGACACTACGATTGCGACTGCAGAGAAAGATCCAGATCCCCACATAGGAATTATGATAGATGTTCTGAATGGTTGTATCCGCCTCTAAGAGGTTACACATACGAACATCGGCATTACCCTTGGGAACGAGATCCCTACTGTAGCCACACTAGATGCCTCGAAGCAACTTCCCCGCAGTATTTTTTTCGGCCATCGGCTACTGTCTCATCCACCATCAGAGGATGACTTCCTTCCACCTCTGCCTGTTCCACCTCAATCGTCCTCCTTAATCTGGACTCAGCTGGTACCAACCAAATCACCATAGTTGCCTCTTGCTCCTGCGGTGTCGGCAAATCCTCAACGGTTCCTATACAGAGATTGGTTTCACTTCCTGATTCAGGTGATTATTATCAATCCGTTTTGTCTTCCTACTCGTCAGTTCTGCCTTCACCAGATGATATGCTGGGTACATGAGGGAGAATCACCATGTGAGGACATGTTCCATCTTTCTGAGCAGGTCACCAGAATGGCTCGATCTCTGGGCATTGCTATTCAGCAACCAGAACAGCACATCGAGGACCTGGTTTTTGATGCCGTCCATACTGAATCATCGAAACCGGTGGCAGTCCCCTTCCTTCCAGTGCTCCTCCAAATGGTGCAGCAGTTGTGGAAGGCGCCATCCTTGATGGCCCCTACATGCAAGAAGCTTGAGTCTCTGTACTGAATTCAGGAGAAAGACACAACTTTCTTCTATTCCCATCCCCATCCAAACGCCCTTATAGTTGAGTTGGCACAAGGGTGGTCCCAAGAGATCCATGCATCAGTTGTGGACAAAGAGGGAAAAAGACTATATCTGCTGGGTCAACATTTGTACTGATTGGCTGCCCTCAGTCTCCGTGTAGCAAATTATCAGGCCATGATGGCCAGATACCAGCTGTTTCTCTGAGAGAAAGTGGACTCTCTCTGCACAGATCTTCCAGATGACCAACAGGATCTGGCCAGGCTGTTCCATGCAGAAGCTGTCAAGCTCTCCAGACAGCAAGTAAGACCTGTTACAGTGCAAAATCTATGGTGGGCACGATCATGTTCAGGCGGCATGCCTGGTTAAGATCCGTGGACTAGGCCCGAGCCAGGATCGAGGACCTGCTGTTTGACAGGGAGGGACTGTTCAATGCCAAAACCAGATGGACTTTGTCCAGAAGGCAAAGACAACTGCGAAAAAGATGGATCTGGTTCCCCAAACATAACATCAACCCTTCAATCAGCAATGGTTCCACCAACAGCCATATTCTACCAAACAGTCCTTTGATTGCTACTCTCAGTACCGACCATCTCAACAAAAGACGAAGCAGACCCTTCCTTCCAAATACCATCAGGGATGCGGACAGAATGACCCTTCATCCAAGCATCAACTTTGACTTTCCATTCCATTCCATACCATGCCAAGCCTCTCCGAGCACCCTTTCTTCAGTTCCATCCTGGCTCAATTCCTTCCAACATGGAAAGCCATAACAGACAAGTGGGTGTTGAATATCATCAGTAGGGGGTACCAAATAGAGTTCCATGCCCCTCCCCCATTGGGTACTGTCAGGGTGATGCCTCCACCAGAAGTCTTACTCCTGGAGACAACCACCCTGTTCCAGAAAGGCACAATTCAAAAAGTTAACCCACATCAACCAGGGAATGCTTTTTTCTCCTAGTGTTTTATTGTACCGAAACAGGACAGAGGACTCCATCCAATCTTGGATTTACGGAACCGAAAAAAGTTCATTACACTCAAGAAGTTCAGAATAATCACGCTGGCATCACTTCTCCCTCTTCTCCAGAAGGGTGTTTGGTTTGCAGCCATATACCTGAAGGACTCATACTTCCATATTTCAACCACAGATTTTCACCAGAAGTACTTCAGGTTCATCAACGGTACCAACATGTTCCAATTTCGAGTCCTGCCTTTCAGTCTAGCGACCTCCCCAAGAATCTTTACAAAGTGCATGGCAGTTGTGTGCGCATACAGGGCATCAAAGTCTGTGATTACCGGGACGACTGGCTCCTTGTCTCAGATGCCAAAGATTCACTGTATCATGCCATCAAGATCGTTCTAGGAGTGTTAATCCTGTATATGAATGGAGAACAGTCAACATTAAGACCTATTCAAAAATTCCAATTTACACAGGTGCCGCTGGACTCAAGAGTAGCACATGCCTCTTTGCCTTAAAACAGGCAAGAATAGTTGATCAACCTGGTGAAGACTGTGTATTCTTGTCGACTGGTCACCGCTCATGTGACTCAAATGCTTCTAGGACATATGGTGGTGATAGTCACAGTTGTTCACTTGGCAAGACTTCGAATGCGGCCACTACAGAATTGGCTGCTCTGAAACGTCGATTCCGCCTCCAACGCTCAGCGTTGTCATCTAAGGGTTCTGAGAGAGGTAGCCGATTCCCTCCGGTCATGGATACAGCCACACAACCTGTGTCAAGGCGTCCCTTTCATCCAGATATCCCCTACTCGGACATTAACAATGGATGCCTTCCCCCGGGATGGGGAGCTCACTGTGGTCTGCTTCAAACCCAGGGAATGTGGTCTGCAGGAGAGAAACAGCACCACATTAATTACCTGGAATTCCTTGCAGTTTGGAAAGCCATGTTCACCTTTGAGACTTATCTACGAGGAAGGCACATACAGATCCTTACCAACAACACGACTGCTGTGGCGCATCAAGAAGCAAGGGGGCATGCATTCCTCCAGGCTTGTGGAACTCACAATGGAGCTATTTGTCTGGGCAATCCAACCTTGGATGCTCTTCACATTGCTGGGAAAGAAAATGCTTTGGCAGATGCTCTGAGCTGGACGTTCCTATCTTCCCACGAATGGGAGATGTCTCCTGCTATCCTGTGTCATCTCTTCAGCCAGTGGGGTCATCCGATGACAGATTTGTTTGCAACTCCATCAAATGCGACTTGTGAATGATTTTGCACACGTGCGGGGACTGGCCAGTGCATTCCACCTCTGATGGCAAGGGGGGATTGTTCTACCTCTTTCCTCCATCCCCACTCTGTTGAGGACTCTCCAGAAAATAGCGGAAGACAGAAATGATTGTATTCTGATTGCCCCTTGGTGACCAAGGCAGTCATGGTTCGTGGTTCTGCTTCATCTATCCCACAGGGATTTTCTACATCTCCTGCAAATCCCGGACCTAATTTCTCGGGATTGAGGCAAGATCTGGCATCCAAATCTCAACACTTTGAGGCTAACAGCCTGGAGGGTCCAATAACACATAGCCCTGTCAGCGTTCTGTCGGAAATACAGAAGGTGTTGGATGCAGCCAAGAAACCTGCCACACATTGATAGTACGCTTTCAAATGGTCTTCTGCATCACCGATGCAATGAATATGAACTTGAGCACACTCCAGGAGAGAGCAAAGGACAGGAAGGCCTGGCGTGCTATGGTCCATGGGGTCACGAAGAGTCGGACACGACTTAACAACTGAACAACAACAAATGGTTTCAATGCACTTATGGGATTGATTGAAAATGTTCTTTTAGTCCTTCAGTTTGTTCCAGAAGGGGCTGAAGTTTTCATCCATCAGAGTTTATTTGGTGGCCCTTTCATCTTACAAGGGGCAAGTACAAGGCTTTTCCCTGTTTAGACATCCCACTATTCATCAGTTCTTGCATAGTTTAAAGAATTTAGCACCTCCAGTGAGAACTGTAATGCCTCAATGGGGCCTTTTTGTTCTCTTGCATGCGTTGCTGCCAAAGCCCTTTGAGCCTATGGCCACATCTGACCTCTCTCTGCTGTCCTGGAAAGTAGCCTTTCTGGTTGCTATTACTTCCTCCAGGAGAGTTAGTGAAATTTGTGCTTTGAGGGTTGATCACCCCATCTGATCTTCCACAAAGACACGGTTGACCTGAGGCCGGATATTGACTTTCTACCAAAAGTGGTCTCTGATTTCCATGTCAACCAAACTATTTCTTTACCAAACTATTTCCCCCAAAACAGACTTCAGACCTGGAAAGGATGCTACATACTTTGGACGTGAAAAGAGCATTTGCTTTTTATAAATAAAGGACAACATTTTTCCATCAGTCTCAACAGATATTTTTATGCTATGGTGGTCCTAGGAAGGGCCCCCCTATTTCATTTCAAAGACTAGCCTCTTGGATGTTCAAACAATTGGTTTAGCCTATGAGGTGGCTGGATTGGAGCACTCATCCAACGTAAGGGCTCATTCTATGCTGGGGGTAGCTATGTCTACAGCCTTTGGCAAAGGTGTCCTGTTGTCAGACTTGTGTGGAGTGGCAACATGGTCAAAACTTTGACTTTTGTGAGACATTACAAGTTGGATGTCAAAGCATGTTCAGACTGGGCATTTGGGAGAGCTGTGCTGTCATCACTCTTCTCATGAGACACCTACCCTCCTCCGGTAAATGAGTTTGTTCATCACCCATATGTGTGATGCACAGAGACTATGAAGAAGAAATGCAGGTTGCCTACCTGTAACTGCAGTTCTTCGAGTGGTCATTTATGCATTCACACAACCCACCCACTGTCCCTACTTTGGTGTCAATGTCAAATTCGATTTTGGTACTGAGGTGTATTTTTTCCCTCAGATCCAAGGCCACACTAGGTGGTCTCAAGCAACTGACGGAACAGGTGGGAACACATTGGGACATGCGTAGGGATGGCAGAGAATTCCGCTGTGGACCCAAATGAAGCCGCTGGCGGAACAGATCACTTACCTCCACCTCCCAAGGATTCCCTCCAGAACGGCACGCTGGCTCCAGACCGCTTCCGATATGGTAATGGTGGCCGCCATTACTGTATCGCTCTGAGGAATACAGCCGCAAATGGCATAGTGGACGCCACTTGCAGACATAAAGCACTTAGTTTAACCTAAGTGCAGCTGTAAACGGCCGCCATTACCATATTGGAAGGGGTCCGGAGCCGGCATGCGGCTCCGCAGAATCATCGCGGAGCGGAGCCACTCCAGAGGAACGGATCGCCTCCCCCACCCCCACAGACAATGCCGCGGATTGGACGGTAAGTAATCCATCCATCCCTAGACATGCGCAGTGGACGGTGGGGGAGGGATCCCACTAAAATATTCTTCAGCTTTGTAAGTTCCTGAAAGAGGCTCGGCACAGAGCCCATATATGTGAATGCACAGATGACCACTCAAAGAACTACAGTTACAGGTAAGCAACCTGCATATCTTATGCCACTAAAAGATCAATAGCTCTGATCCCATTTGTGGTTCTATGGATGGCATTCTGACCTTTCTTCATTCACTTTTCCAGAAAGGGCTTAAAGGCTCTTCAATTAGTGTCTATCCAGCTGCTATCTTGGCTAGTCACTTTCCTATCCAAAGTTTTTTAGTTTTTACACTACCACTGCCTCGACAATTGTTTTGAATATATTTTTTATTTATTTTATCTTTATAAACACTACCAAAATTACCAACAACCTACTCAATACTTCAATTCTCATCCATACAATATTTTAGTTAGGACACCATAATAACAGAAAGAAAAGAAAGGGAAAAAAAGACAGGAAGCAAGGAAGTAAATAAAAAAGAAGCAATTTTTTCCCCCTTCCCTCCTTCTCCCCCCCTTAAGAATTAATTTGCCTCGACAATTCTTGAGGGGGTTGAGAAATCTGGCGCTTTCAGTACACATACTGATTCCCCAAAGGAGTTTATCAATTGTTCTTAAAGCTCTAACTACGAAACCTTTTGAGCCCCTTGCTGCCATAGATCTCTGCCTCCTTTCGTGCAAAGTCACCTTCCTCGAAGCTATTACAATGGCTTCAAGATCAAGTGAATTGTCTGCTCTACGTGTCAATCCTCCATATTTGATATTCCATAAAGACAAGGTGGCACTATGGCCAGATTTGGCATCCATCCCTAAAGTGCTTTTTGCTTCCACTTGAACCAGGACATTATTTTGCCAACTTTTTTTCCACCCCCTTCTTCTTCAACTGAGACAGCTTTACATGCTTTGGATATTCGTCGAGCCCTAGCCTTTTATAAGACTAGAGCTGAGGCATTTTGCAAATCACAACTCTTTATATGCTATGGGGGAGCAAAAAAGGGGTCACAACTCTTATCCCAGAGGTTCACATCCTGGATTGTGCATACCATTAAACTAGCTTATCAAATTGCCAGGCTTGAGTTGTCGGATTGATTAAAGTACATTTGTCAAGCTCTAACTTGTCATTTACGTTGACAGCCTTCGCACATAGACTTCTGCAGGGCTGCAACATGGGCAAAGCCCTCAACCTTTATTTCGCGCTACAGACTTGATGTTCGAGCCCGAGAGGACCGTGAGTTGTAATTGCTCCTACAAGGCATCATTATGCATCTACCCACCTCTGGTAAGTCAGCTTGTTAATTGCCCATATGTGTGATGCACAGAGATCATGAAGAAGAAAGGCAGGTTGCTTACCTGTAACTGTAGTTCTTCAAATGGTCAACTGTGCATTCACACAACCCTCCCACCATCCTCACTTCGGTGTTAATGTCAGTGTTGGTACCATAGTGTATCCTACCCTTGGAACCGACGCTGTCATAGGCGGTCTCAAGGAACTGAAGGACTGGGTGGGAACCCACTTGTGACATGCACAGTAGGACAGTGGAGGAGGGTTCCTGCCAAAATGATCCTCAGCTATGGGAGTTTCCCGAATTGAGGCTCCACGGGGGCACAGAGCCTGTATATGCACAGATGACCACGCAAAGAACTAAAGTAACAAGTAAGCAACCTGTCTTTCAGGCATCCATCTAACAACCACATTTATGAGTCTACCTGGCATGCCTTCCTCAGGTGGTGCAAACAGAAAAGAACAGACTACAATAAAGCAGGCCTTCGGAATCTCCTCGGTTTTCTACAAGCTGATTTGATGCTTGGACTCTGGACTAACACCTTACATCAACAGGCTTCAGCCTGAAGTTCTGTACTATCACATCACAGGAAGACACCTCTAAGGTCACATGCACACTTTAAACACTTTCTAAGAGGGGCTTCTCTCTCGAATCCATCAGTTGTTCGCTGGTTTCCAACCTAGAACTGGCACATTGTTCTCAATGCTATTACTACGCCACGCTTTGAGCCTCTCAGGTCGATCTCTCTATACCTTCTGTCTCAGAAAGTCATCATCCTTACGGCAATAACGTCAGCACATCAGGTCTCAAAGCCAGCAGTACTTTCTGAAGGGACCACCCTTGCATGTTCCATAAGGGCTATGCTCTCCTGACCTGTCTTCTATTCCGAAGGACAGTTCTACTTTCCATCGCTCTCAAGACCTGATGCTCCCATCTTTCTATACCACGCCTTCACACCCTTCCAAGCGGACTTGATTGTACATTTGTTGTCTTCGTTCTCCTCTGTTTTTTCGTCTTTTCTAAACATACCACTCTTGTTGGGCTCCTTGGAGCTACTTTACCTGTTGCTTGATCATGAAACAACTGGAAAGGAGGAATCAATCGGAGGGACTAGGTTAAAAGCCTGGTCATGTGATCCCTGCCTTGCCCTGGGCAGTGGGGGACATAACCCATATTAGATGCCTCCTTTGCTACAAACAAAAAGGAACCTTCACGGTGTGTATCCAGTGTTCCATTTTATGAAATTGCTACCAAATTGTACAACCAAGACAATACTATTAGAAAGGTAAGCCTGCTATACTGTTTGGGAGCTCTAATACAATTGATTTTTTTTCCAATTTGCAAAGAAAAAAGGGTAACTTCGTACAAGCTAAGCTGTCTTAAGCATGTATTTCACTCCAAGTTGGAACGTTGTGATGGAAGTTTAAATTTGCACATAGAATGCAAGCTCCCAGTGAATCTATGTTAATAATGCACTTAGGGAATTAGCTAAATCATTTTGAGTATTAGAAGCAGATATGATTCGGGATCAACTGGTGGGAAAATGCATTCACAAAACATGTAATAAATATCTACAGCAAGATGACCTGACACTAGATAAGACTACTACTATGGCCAGGCTGGATGGAAGGACACAAGAAGAAAGTTCCCTAATGGCTGCCATGAGTGGTGACTGCAAATATTTCCATTAATCATGTCAGTCAGCAAGCTAAGGATAAAAAATATTAAGTTACCAAGGATGCAACACCCAGGATACAAATCAGACAAGCTAAGACCATATGCTACTACTGTAGGTTATTCAACCACTCCTGAGAATAGCATGGTGCAAAATTTGTTTAACATTATTTTTTCTTCTCAAGTTCCTTGACAATGCTGTCTCCCAGAACAGTGACGAAATTTAGGTTAATAAGTTTGAACAGAGCCAGATATCATACTCCTCTCTATGTGAGAAGGAGTATTCCCAGTGCCCACTTTTGTGAATGTTCCAGATATCATACTCCTCTCTATGTGAGGAGTGTTCCCAGTGCCCACTTTTAGCAGAACTTCAGATTAAAAATTGTTCAGAGTAATCCTATGGGTTTCAAATGGCGCCTGAATTGTGATAGGAAAGTGCAGAACCAAGCCCCCAACCTCATAGAGGGAATTCTGTGGCCCTAAGTAGCTGTCCGCATTTGGAAACAACCCCCTCCAGCCTCAGAGCCACTATGACTGTGGATCAGCTCCACTATCCATAACCCAAACATGGAGGGACTGAGAAGAAGTGATCACCCACACTATGAAGTATCCATAGCTCCGTCAGCTCAAGGACATGCCTTGTGCATGGCCCCAAAGTTAGACACGCACAGAGGAGCATCTACAAAATTCCAAGCCCATGTCCCCACTGGAAAAAACCACCATGTCCCCACTGGAAACCAACCCCCAGCACACCCCAATACCTGAACGAAACTGCATTGCATACCTCAGAACTCAACAACCAACCACAAAGCGGCCCCTCTGATACAGCACAACCCAATCACAAAGCACAAGCACACCATAAAATCGAAGCCCAAAGAACTCCCCAATCAGACAACAGGGTGTGGGGCACGGTGCCATGCCCCTCCACTCCCAGCAGTGGGGCTTTGCACCCATAAGGCTCAGCAATTCTGTTCGCTGCCTTGGGGAAAGGCCACCTTACACTTTGCTGTCACACATCCAGCTTCAAGCCACTTGAGCAGATGAAGGCTCCAATCCTATACCCACTTACCTGGGAGTAAGTCCCAGAGAAATTAATAGGGCTTATCTCCAAGTAAACTAGTATAGAATTGCAACACACAATGCCAAGCAGCAAGCAGAAGATGCTCAAGAGCATCTGGAGAAAAGTTATCCAGACACACCAGTGAGTCCAAAGCTGGGAGGGGGGAAGAGAAGCATCACACCAGGCATGTGTGGCTCTAGGCACACCCACCATAGCAGGAAGTGTCCACCAGAGTACAGTGCATTCACAGCACAAAAAGCCTGTTTGTGAGTTAGAATGTGAATGCTAATGCAGAGTAGGAGATTCCCTTTACGCTGGCAGGGCAAAACGAGTCCTAACCTCCACCATCCGAGACATAGAAGGGAAAGTGATCCATGGTGGTAAGACAGGTAGTCCACCCACGGCCCCACCAATGCCCATAGAAAACATCCCCTTCAAGCCAAACATGCAACCTATGCCCGAGTAATTAAAACCTACCCCAATGGGTAGCTCACCAGGCATTCAGGGGCTGCAGCCCCAACTAACTGCTGAAATATTTTTGTTCAGACAGGTCCTGGGGAAACATAAAGATGGTTATGGTGGTGCAGGAAGCCATCGTGGCCAGAAAAGGGAGAGGGACCCGTCACCCCAGGGACAGCCAGCTCCTGAACCAAGCTGTGCAAATGGGTCTTGGGACTGTTGCTCTTGTAGTTGTGTGAGCATGGTGGGTGGCACAAGGGCTGCATTAAAATTCTTAAGGTGTAATACTGTGGATAAGGGTCCGTGTATCTTGGGGAAGGCATATGTGGGCTTATGGGAAAGGGCATCTGCTTGCCCGTTACACGAACAGGGAATGTAGGTGAGCATAAAATTGAAGTGAGATCTGTCATTGATTGAGCTTCCGGGCAATCTTCAGGAATTCCAGGTTCTGATGATCTGTACACACCTCTATGGGATGGACTGCACCTTCCAATAAGCACCACCACGTCTCAAAAGCTATTTTGATAGCCTGCAATTCTTTCTCACATATGGTGTAGTTATGTTTGGTGGGGTTGAGTGTATGGAAGTGGAACGTGCAAGGAAGGAGAGTCCCTCTGGAGTCTGTTGGTTGCAGCAGAACTGCTCAAGTGCTGACATCTGAGGCGCCTGTCTCAATCAAGAATGGGGTCTGAGGGTTCGGGTGTTGGAAGATGGGCTCTGAAACAAAAAGTTCTTTGAGTCGATGAAAGGCTTGCTGACCTTCAGGCCCCCACTGGAAATGTTTGCTGGAGCACAATCAACAGTCTTTTCCAGGGAATTCTGACACAGATTTCAAGAGAATAGTTGATTTTAGGTTCATTAGAATGGCTAGGAAGGCTGAGAAATTGCTACCCCACCTCTCTCAAAGCAGTATAAGATTCCTTTTAATAAAATGTGAGGTGAAGAACAACTGAAAATGCTTCATGATACATAATTCAGAATTTGGAGATTTAATAAGTAAAAACAGTACTTGTATTAAAGAAAAGACACACAAAGACCCAATCAGTCCCACAATGGATTCTAGGGAACTGATATCAAAAACTAATTTGCAAAGTGGTCCTGACAATATCTGAGAGAATGCTGAATTAAAGCCCATTGTTCATGGTCAAGAGTATACTTAAGAGTTTTGCTTTATCAGTTAATGGTTGATCATTAATGAGCAATAAATATTGTTTAAGGTATAAACACTATAAAACCTGATAAATAGATGACTAGAAAAATATACTTCTTAAGTAGTAAATTCTGAGAGGAGTTTTCTCAAAGGTATGATTAACTAGCCTGAAAAATGTGTTTAAACTTCCTTGTATTTTTAAATATTACAAGAATTTTTGAGGAATTAAGGCTACGAGCCCAAATTTATGTGATAGTATATAATTATTAGCAATGGTGTTGTAAGGTACCATCAAGAACCTTACCAAGCCTTTCACTTACTAACAGAGCAATCCTATGGTCACCAGAGAATGTGCCAAGGACCACAGGATTTCTTGGATTCCCCCTCCTGAAGCCATAGACACTCTACAACTTTGGGAGGGGGCCTACATGATCCAATCCCTCCCCCTATAGTACCTGCTTTCTGAGGTTGCAAAAGGAGCTTTGAAGGACCTTAGAGGTTAAAAAAAGGGGGCAGTCCAGTAGGCGAGGAGGGAAAGAAAGAAGCCCAGATATGGAAATTACTATGCCTCCACTGGATGGACTCAAAGGCTTATCTAGAAAAAAAAGTTTACAAGGAGGCAAAAAAAAACACCGCCGTCACTCCTCCCGCCCCTCCAGCAGCAGCCTCACAGGGTATAAGATACTGCGAAACCCCAAAGACTGGATCTGTCTAGTGGGTGTCAACCCCTTAGGTTCCCTAATTTTTAATTAAAAAATCAAAACTGAATCCCGCCAGAAATTTCTAGAGTACCCTTTGTTTTTAGTGTATTCATCAGCTATAGGTAGTTAAGCGGAAGCTAAAGGCTTCCTAGGACAGGAAGGCCTGGCGTGCTATGGTCCACGGGGTCACAAAGAGTCGGACACGACTGAACAACAACAACAAAGGCTTCCTAAATACTGGAACAACAGATGGACTACACTCAAAAGTAAAATTCCTAACGATTTTCATTCTTAAAATATAATTTTACGAGTCTAAGTAGCTAGCCTTATCGTAAGCCTGCTTCTGATAATCCTTGGGTGTCAAGCTACAGAGAAAAAAGGGAATCTCCATAAGGCCTAGCATGCTATGGTCCATGGGGTCACGAAGTCGGACACGACTTAACAACTGAACGACAAAGATGATTAGGATAACATGCTAACTCTGCACAGTCTTTGCAGACACCTCCTGTTGAATGCGAATATTTAGATGTAACTTAACATCAGTGTTTGGCAAATAATGTTTGAACACACAGGTCCCTTTCTCCCAACAAAACAAACGTTCAGTCGTTCCAATAGCGGACTATAATCCACGGAAGTTTATGCCATAATAAATGCTCTAGCCTCTAAAGTATACAAGACTCGTCATCATTCTTAAGGACAGCAAAGAAAAATGCTGCCGCCTCATAACCAACGTACAACGTTCCCTCCCCCATCGTTACTAACGGAAAACCACCGAACACCCTAACCCACTGCACACCCCCACCCGCCGCCCACGGGAACAAAAGCCTGGGGCCTTCGCGCGTGCGCATTGATAAGGCTCAGGTAGCGGGAGAGAAGGCGCAGCGAGCTATACGGCGCTGGGGAAAGCAGCCGGCACGGCTCTACGGCGCCTGCGCAGTAGGGACCGCGGCCTAGCGTCCACAGTTGCGTCTTTCCCTCCCGCCCAACGTCAGGGAGGCGGAGCTAGATTTTGAACCAGGTGGCGCGAAAGCCTCCGGCCATTTACATTTATAATATTGCTGAGGAGAGGCTGGGGGGTTCTGCCGCGTGGCCGTTGCCTGTTTAAACTGGAGCCCGATGGCGAAGCAGCAGAGCCGGGAGCAGGGCATCACTTTGCGGGGCAGCGCCGAGATCGTGGCCGAGTTCTTTTGTGAGTAGGCGGGGAGGGTGGAAGGATAGGGATCCCCACCGTGGGAGGACTTGGCGTGTCTACTCGGAAGTAAGCCCCCCGCGCTCAGTGGGGCTTGCTCCGAGGGAGGCTACTGACCTCTGTGGAACTTGTTTTCGAGCAGAGATGGCGACGGATCAGGCGGCCCTCCTCCTGTTGAGAGAGCCGGGGGGAAATGGCGCCCGAGCTGAGGGCCGTTGCGCGGAATGGACTGGAGCGAGCAGGGAGCCGCCTGCTGCCGTCCCCGCTTTCCCCTGCAATAAATACTTGCATATAGCGCCGTCAGTGTAAAAGCCGCGCGCTGTATACTGTGTGCATTTGCAAAGAACAGGGTGGCAGGACTCTGCCCTGAGGAAGTTGCCCTGTAATATAAAAGAAATGCCCCCCCCGGCAAGCAGAGAGTAGCTCTGTACATTAAGGGCGCAATCCTATGCAGGTTTAGGATTGTGCCCTACAGTGTTTAGGGATGCCATTCTGTACCCACTACCTAGGAGTAAGCCTCACTGAAATCAGTGGGGCTTCCTTCTGAGTAGGCATGTTTACGGTGCAGCTTCCTTATTAGTTATGCCCTGAATCTGCATCGTGGATCTAGTAATCCTTCACAAAAAAAGGATGTTCCATTTTTAGTGTCAGCCCTTGTGTTGTATTGGGAATGTTTTTTGTTTTTTTTTTGCTTTCGGCCTATGTAGATATAATAGATAAGAATGGATCTCCGTGTTGAGAGGCAGTATATCTTTGATTATTCGATGCTAGTAAAATCACACACGTGCCCTGGCTTGAGTTTTTCCAGGGGCATCTGTCTGGGCACTGTTGGGGACAAAGTGGTGGAATACATAGAGTTTTGTTCTCGTTCAAAATTGTGCATTATTGGTGCTGATATCTCTGTTGTATCTATAACTCAAGTTTCCCTGGAAATTACTATGCCTTATTGGACACTGATTTAAAAGGACTAATTTGAAAGTGATATATTACCTCACCTGATATTATGTGAGAGAATAACATTACGTGTTTTGCATTTAGGTTAGTCATCCTGATAATCATTTACTCTGTATGGGTTTCATAGGCTGTGAATTTTCAGTTCTAGATCTTGGGTGAAATTATGATGTGGGGAGTAAATACTGAGTTTGAAGAGTGCAGTAACCTGTTCCATACCCTAAACAGCACTTTATTTTTTGAGAAGCAATCATACCTAACTGGACCAAAGTATCAAAATGTGAGAGAAAATGTCAAGCTTTGACATTTTGAAAAGAATAGTTAAGTCGAAAATAAGTTTTTGATAGGAGTAGCTTTAAGCTTACCTGCCAGTGTAGCATGAGTATAGAAGCTGTACTAACACTTAAAAAAAAACCGTGCAGTTATTAAAAGCATTAGAGCCCTGGTCTGCATTCACTTAATCATTTAGATGTAGATATTCTGGCCCTTTTAAAATAATCATCATAATGCAGTGCTACACACACCATGTCTGTTAACTGGTTAGTGGCCACAAGAAAATACAAATAAACTGTTTTCTCCAGCCTTCCTATGGCATCATTCTTGGAGCTAGCCTGAACCCTGCTCCTTGAGCCACTACCTCTGTATCCTGCAGAGTAGTTTGCAACAGATTTGAATTGCCACTAATGAAAACATGCATCCTGTGCGTGTTTTGCGGCCAAAAAGAACTGGTGGAATAGAAAAGGTAGGTTTAAAGGGGTGTTGGTCCTTACATTGTATTTTTGTCTTTCAGCATATGGCATCAACAGTATCTTATACCAACGTGGGATTTATCCTGCTGAAACCTTTACGCATGTTCAGAAATATGGACTTACTATGCTTGTAACTGCGGACACTGAACTTAAAAACTATTTGAACAACGTGGTGGGACAGCTAAAAGGTATCATTATTAATGAAGCACCTATAGTTTTCTGGCTGCTGTACAAAGATTAAGAAAATGACAAGCTTACAACCTAATTGACACAAGACAAAAAGAAAAGAGGAAACAAGAAAACAAGCAATTGCAGGCACTAATTCTTCTTTCCTGGGATTAGGCTACAGTTAATTGTGAGAAGTGACTACCACATTTCATGTATAATGTGCTATAATCCAGTTTGCCATTTAAATGTTAAATGTATAGTGCTTCCATGTATTGAATGATGGATCTTTTTTCCATATGAAATTATGTTAATATCTATAATGGGAATGACCAACTATGGTTAGTGAACTGGATCCAGCCCCGGCCAGAAATAATTTTTATTGCCCTGGAGACCTGACAAATTTGCAAATGAGTAGGTAACTATCCATGACTATTAGTGGCTACTTGTGCAGAAGGTTATGTGCTATCTCCAGTGTCAGAAGCAGTATGCCTGTGAATACCAGTTGATGGGAAACACAACCAGGAGGGTGCTCTCGCACTCATGTCCTACTTGGGGGTTTCCCCACAAGCAACTAGTTGGCCACTGTAAGAACAGAATGCTGGACACATGGACCTTGGTCTGAGTTGGTGGCAATCGCAATAATGGGTTTGGCTAATAAGCCAAGACAAAATATGTGGATACTTCATGTATGTGCCAGAGCTGTGAAATCTTTACTGGTAGATGGGAGCAACTGATTTATAGCCTAGACAAATATGAAAGGATCAGTTTCTATGGCAAAATACATTTTGGGCTCTCTGACTGTAGTTTGATAGATTCCCCCACTCATCCCCAGAATATAGAAACTGACTATTACTGATGTATATAAGTAAGCCTCCTCATTTACCTATAGGCATGCTATTTGAATTTCCTCTTCATTTACCATTCTGTTGTGAGCTTTCTTAGGCATAGGAGGAATTATATTGACTGCAGCATGTACATTATGTAAACTGTGGGTGACAATTTGTGGAAAGTGTAATGTGGCTGAATGAATTTTATAGATGGTTAAAATGTTTTTAAAGTTTCTAGTCTTCTTTAAAAAAACCTATTTTCCCTCTTGCTTTTCTCAGAATGGCTCTATGAGTGCTTAGTTCAGCGGCTAGTGGTAGTGATCTCTAACAAGGAAACCAGTGAAGTTCTTGAAAGGTGGCAATTTGACATTGAATGTGATAAAACTGCAAAGGATGAGAGGTAAGTGTAATAGAAACTTGTTTCAAATAACTGAAAATGTAGAAGTTCTCAAATTCAGAATTGTACTCCTCTCCCCCACCCACATGAAACAGGTTCAAAGCAGAGTAACCTAGAAAAAACAGTAGTAATTTAATATCTTACAACCTAAATGCCTTTTGGAACAAGAAGGTTTTTTTTCTTTAAAACAGCTAGTAAGCCAACATATCAAATGCCTCTAGGGAAGAAATTGCATAAGGAAGGTGCTGTTACTGAGAGGGTAACCTCAGAAAATTAGAATTTGGAGCAGGGTCTTCTCTTAAGACCTTGGTGTACAGTGGCTCATATGGGAGGATGCATTCCCTGAGATCCTGGGTCAAAACCTAGAAATAAATCTTGAATACTGGTGTATTATGTTCCTATCAGCACATTCCCACTAACAGGTGGGTTGACTCATTTTGAATTAACTGAAGTTCAACTATTTTCAAAGAGAACCCCATGCAGAATGTCAGCAGTTCACTATTTTCAGTTGGCATACATTTATACAAGGTGCTACTAGTCATGACTGCCACCTGTGATTCCAGGAGCAATGCTGGATTAAGAGGCACCTCTGAGCTGTGGACCTGCTCCTTCAAAGTAGTTTGACCCCTATCCAGTATTGGAGAAACACAAACACCCAGATCCATCAGACATCCTATCATTAACATCTCCATCTTGTCTGGATTGAGCTTCACTTTGTTCAACCTCATCCAGTCAATCACTGACCCAGACATCAGTTTGCCACCATACCTGATTGCAAAAAGGGGTGGGGGGAGAACTGAGTCATTTAGCAAGACAACCAAGGCAAGACCTTGGTAAAAATATTAGCCACAATTGCCATCTGTAATGAGTAGTTTTCACTGAAAAAACACCTTAAGGGAGTAATCCTATGGCCCTTAGACAGCATCTCAGAGGCCATAGGATATTTCGGATTCCCAGCTCCAAGGTCAGAGACTGCGCTTCAATGTCAGAGCTAGGAACTGGAGCTCACCCCTCACAACTGGTGCAGAAAGACCTGCAGAATTCAGCCTTGGAGGATAAGGAAAGGGGGATTTTGTTGGGAGGGGAAGAGACTGGAGAGGCCAGGATATGAGCTATCCTGAGGCCACTCCAGACTTCCCCCCTTCCCCTCTTAAGCTCCCCAGCAAGAAAGACGGTCTAGCAAAAATTGGAGAGCGGGAGGGGTGTGGAGGTGAAGATCACCTCTGCCGCTCCCCTTTCTCTGTGTTGGATGACTAAGCATCCAAGATCAGAGGCTTACAATCATCGTGATGGGATTGCACCCTAAGGGTTTTTTTAAGCTGAAAATATAGGATAATTGTTGGGCTATAAGTTTGACACCTTTTGCCTAATTAGGGACCAAAAGGACTCAAACTGGCCTGAAAAATATGCAACCAGAAGCAAATTTGACTAAAACAATCAATGAAGAGGTTCCTACCCGGGGGGGGACTAAACAGCAACTTAGAAATGTTTGTCTCTGCGTGGGAACAACAGGGTTTACGGGGGGGGGGGGTGTATTGACATCTGGCACAACTTTTTAAAATGTTTTAAGTTTTTGTATTTTTATGTATTTTAATATTGCTATTGTATAATTTATGTTGTCAAACCCCTTGTGTACCTTTTATTGCTATTTTAGTACACCAAGGCAGAAATCTCAGAAAGCAATACAGGATGAAATTAAATCCGTCATCAGACAAATAACAGCCACAGTAACATTTCTCCCTTTGTTAGAAACTACATGTAAGTATCACTTGATGCTATTGTCAGAACACAACAAATATCTTTGCAGGCTTGTTCGTAGTGTAAACTATAAAGTAAGAAACAACAAAGTATTGTGACTTTGTATCTTTTGTTATGCAGTTATTTAAAATTTCTGTAAAGAAGCCCTTCAACGAAGACCTTCAAGGGATCAATCCTATGGCTGCTAGTCAGCATCTAGACAGCCATAGGATATGTCGGTTCCCAGATAACTGACCTTTCCCCCCTCCCATGCTGCCCCGCAGGCAGCTCAGAACGGCCCAGCGCTTGGAAGAATAATGCAGAGCAGCGAAAACGGGGTGTTCTGGGGTGGGGAAGGCGGAAATGTGTCCTATGTGTTGTCTGGCAGCCACCTCTCCCGCTCCACCTCCCCACAGCTAGACAGCCAAAAATGTCAAAAAATGACAGCCAAAATGGCTGTCTAGCCACAAATGCAGGGTGGCTGAAGCGCAGAGGGGACGATCCCCTCCACACTTCTCCTGCCCTGCATTGGATAGGCGGTTGCCTCAGAGTTTGGAGGCGGCTGCCTATCACCATAGGATTGCACCCTAAGGGAAGTAAACAATTTATCTGCATCAGGGCAAGTGCTGTTTATCTTAAGAGTCAGGGGTGAACAAGAGAGCCAGGGTTTCAGGCGACACCATATCATTCTGGCTTTATAAAATCCAAGCATACCGAACAACTACAAAAGGGTTTCTTCCGACTGGATGATTGCTGTCAAAGTAGACAAGACAGTGGCCAACTATGGGTCAGTGCTTAACATCTATAAAGGAAGTGGTTGGAGCATGAGAAAGCATAAGATAGGTGGGAATGGGCGCTGTATTCTTTCCCTTCTGGTGCTTCCCCCTCCCCCCCCATATTACTTACTAGCAATGAGTGGTGTTTCCCACTGTAGTCTTAAAGAGGGTTTATTTTAAAGTCATGCAATAATATCAATGTGTGTTTTTCTTGCAGGTGCATTTGACTTGCTCATTTTCACAGACAAAGACTTGGAAGTTCCAGAGAAATGGGAAGAGTCAGGCCCACAATTCATTGCTAACTCTGAAGAAGTCCGTCTTCGTTCCTTCACAACTACAATACACAAAGTCAACAGTATGGTGGCCTACAAAAAGGACAGCTTGCCTTGACTGGGCAAATAGCATTGTACAGAAATGCCCCCTTGTAAACTTCCTTAGCCAATAGTATTTACGATCTCAACAGATCCTTCCACAATTCTATTCCAGTTTGAATGAAAATAGCTGCAAAAATGCACTTTGTACATATTTCACACTTTGTAATCAGGATGTTACCCCTTAAATGAGGGAGAAACCTTTTGCCCTAAGCTATTTTCCAAGCACATGGAATATCTTCCCCTAACATCTCAACCTGAATTAGATAAGCAAAGAAACTTCACCAGGCAGAACATAGTTCATCTTTTAAAATACCAGGTCAAGTTACCTAACTTGAAAATATACTGTGGATGTATTGCTAAGAATCCTGTAATCCTGTTCTTTCAATATGCAACTGAATTCTCTTTCTGGTCTCCATATAACAGAAGCTGTAATGTGAATGTGTGTTAAATGTCTTTTTAATGTTTGTATTCTTTTGTAGAATAAAGTCTAAAATGCGTAATGTGTAAGCACATGAAAAGTGTGGTTTCAGTTGGTTTCTTTATCTTAACTAGTGACATGCCCATCTGTATAACTGTTTACTTTGAGGTGGAGGTGTACTGCAAATAAATATGTCTGTTTGATTTTGCCTACCTGAATCATAATTGTACACATGAACACACTGCAAATTAGGTAGGGGAAGAAATACTCAGGGTTGTATCCACTGGTGGTTTTGTGCTAGTAGAAAACACTTGAGAAAGGAAGGATAATTGATTTTCAGTTATCCCCCCCCATACCCACTCCAGCTCCCTATTCCACCCAAAAGCATTCCTGAGCATTGGGATACCCTCTAGTTCCATATGGACAACTAGGGTAGGTAGAGGACTTGCAAGACATGGGTACCCCATCTTTCTACTCTAGTGTTAGCAACAGCTGACAACCAGAGACCAATCTACACATTTAATATGCTTATTGGAAAGGGCCATCTTCTGACACTTAAAACCAGCTCTTCATGATGCTGCTGCATCCTTGCAGTGTTCTCGCCTAGTTACACAGTTTCACTTCTGCCAATGTGAAGACCTGAGGAAATTTGGGAAAACCTGAGGAAATTAAACACAGGAACACCTCGGGGGAAAAATTAAGTATTTTTAAGTGAATTCAAATAAGTTACAGCTACTTGCATTGGTGTAAGACTCTTGGCTCTAGTTTTCAAAAATAGTATCACAAACAGTTTGGATTATTAAATATCACAATGGGCTTGATGGGAAACGTACTTTGAAAGTTGCAGGTATTGCTAGTGTGATATAATAGGCCATGAAACTTAAACATGGATTTTTTTAGACCATAATTGGAGAAATAAACTTGAGTTATCTTCAAGGATATATTTACTGAGAAGGAATGAGTTTGGGATAGCTTTCTTTGTTAATATGCTTGCAGCTTGCTTTAATATATACTTACTCGCAAGGACAATGTTAATGTCAATATTCAACTTTATTTTTAGAACTGGCCAAGATTAAGGATTGTGTCAGAGCTTCAAATATTGCACTGTGCAACTCCATCTCGAACACTGGAAGGATTTAGAAGTTATTTAATTAAAATCAAGAGGTGAAACTAGATTTAGGCACAACTGGTCTGGCAGAAGTGGACTCCTCCCCACAGCAGACCCTCCAGTCCCCTAGAAGTGTTGCACAGCAACAGAGACCCTACTGAAGAGGGAGAGCTATGGGTCAGGGACACCTGAAAATTGGGCAAAGGCACCTTCTGTAAGCTGAGCCCTTACATTCACAGAGCCAACTAAAGGTATTTATACTTTAAAATTCATAAATGCCCTCAATAGTACAATTTCATGCACTGAGAGTATATACGAATACATCCTACATTCTTAAAATGTTAGGTTACATGTTCCACATATCTTTCTCAGGTTTAGGGAAGGAAGTAACATGGCTTCAACATTTCTGGCAATTTTACATCTGACATTTTTCCTTTTTCTGTTAAAGGGGTGTTCGGCTTTTGAGTAGGAGTGGGGGACTAGCAGCCCTGCAGATATTGCTGATTCTAAATTCCCACCAACCAGCATAGCCAGGGCTGATGGGAAATGGATCAGGCTTCCCACCCCTGCCCCAACCATTTTGTTCATTTAACAGTCTCAAAATTACTGATCAGTAACATGCAAATATCTTTTTTTTAGCTGCTGTAGCTAACAATTCTTGATTTTTCCACTAGATGCCGCCCACTCTGTAAAATACATGCAACTTATTTTCAGTTTTTTAGTTTTCAAAATGTATAATCATGGCAATTAGTGTTGAGCCTGCACAGACATTTCTGAATGCATATGAGAAGGCAATGGAGCAAGGCTTATGGTTCCACCCACACCCCAACCTGTCTGGGTAGAAACTGATGTCTGAGTCAGCAGATCTGTACCCCAGGATGTGCATAAACCCATTCTGTCCTGGCAGACTCTTGCATGGCCTCCATACAGGTAGAATACAACCATAGAGGAAATGTATCACAACCCATCATCTCTATATACTGGGTAATAAAGGTTTTTTTTTTACTACTAGTGAGCTACAGTTCACTAAGTGAGGAGCTCTCCTTCCTAAAATAAATATACACATAATCAGAAGCAAAATTGAAAAAAATTAAGCAGAAAAGGATATTTAACAATGGGCTGATCAATCAGAACAAAGAACTCACGGAAGCAAATTGGTAGTTGTTACAAATTCAATACCCATTAATGGGTATTATCAATGGTATAATTTTAACGTTGGATAGTAAAGTATCCTTTTGTGTCTGTGCACTTGCAGGACCCAGAGCTTTGGCACTTCCAAAAATAACCTGAAACAAGCAGAAACTAATTTCTGGAAGAGGACAGGTCAGCAGAGCTCACAGGAGGGAGTGCCACTGATCTGTCTGGATCCAGAAACAAGTGTTTCTAGGGTTATTTTTAGAAGTAACAAAGCACTGTTGCACAAGCAGTGGGTCCCACAAATGCAACGGAACCAGCTGAGACACAGCAGCCCGGTTGGATACTGCCTGTTATATTACACATTCAGGGTAACCTTGGAATGACTTTGATTTTTAGGATTGCAGAGGGTTTAGTTCTACATCAGGTTGCAATGTAGAGCTAAAACTTACATTTGCAACCTGATGTAATGGTGGTAGTGCTTGATAACATGATGTAGGTTATCAAGCACCAGCACCAATTCAAGGCTAATGGCATACTACTAAGGATATCCTCCCAGGAGCAACTGTAGTAACAGGAGCAAGCACTCCCTTTTTCTTCAACCAAGTCTACAAATGTTTAAAGCAACACATTTATTACAAGCAAAACTTTAGATTACATTATTCTCAAATCAGTTTCTTGCCATTTGTAAAACAAAACAAGCCAAACAATAAGAAAAACAAGTAGATCGTTTTATTTCAGAGTGCCTACATACAAATGTCATTCAAGGGCGAAATTCAAAATTTATTTTATTATTACATTTATATCCCACTTTTTTTCCTCTTGGAAAGAACCCAAATAGGCTTACACGGTCCTCCAAAACAGCTTTTAGGAAGTGGGCTGGCCATCAAGGAGTTTGATAGAAGTTAAAGCATCAGCTGATCAAACATTAACCTGGGACACAGCGATCCTACTGCATTCAGGCCACACCTGCCCAAGCATTTCACCAGGTTTAGGTTATATTAGGTTCCTTTCTCCTGCTTACATGTTAAGAGTATGTACCGTTACTCCAAGTGCATATACTAAGGACCCAACACACCAGGTTTTTCCACTTTAGTAAACAAGATATATATAATGCAACTCAACACAAAGAACAGCTTTAGGGGTTCAAAGCTAAGTGTCTTTGCAAGTGTATATTAATTTCAGAGGGGAAAGAAGCGCCAAGTCCTTGTAACTGAAACTGTAGAAGTTCTTAGGTTTTTCCATTCCATCCAATGTATAGAATAATTTGATTGTTGCATTTAAATTACATATTGGGTGTCTTCCAAAGCATGCGAGGTCCAGTTGTTCCATCAACTGTGTTGTCATCTCAAAGCATGTGAGACAGAGGACAGACATGTCGTGCTGCACAGTCTTGGGAGTTTCCAAGGAACAGATGCAGAGTATAAATAAATACCTACCAGAACATCACCAGACTGTTCATAAAGACCCTTCTGGAAAAAAAAGGGAACACATAGAATATCAGGAATTGCTATAATTATGTCTGGGGCCTAATGAAGGACTCTTAGAAGACTGGTGACCAAAAAAAAAAAGATCAAAGACAAGTGATATTGTTTTTATGACTGAAGCCAGTATAGAAGGAAGTTGCTGGTGAGATTTTAAGTTCATGACTGTGCAGTAGACAATTGGTTGTCCAGGAGGTGAAATCCTAGACATTTCTTTTAAACAGCCAATCCTAAATTCGCTTTAAATCAAGGATATGCAACCTTTATGGCCCAGAGGGCCACATGTGCCAGATAGTGGATTGAGGGCTGGACACACGAACAAACACACACCTAAGAGGATTTAAGCTCCACCCCCCACAGCGATACCAATGCAGATGAGTTTCCCTGCTGCTATTAGCTATAATGATTACATTATGATGGTTGATCAGCTGGGCAGCTTGGGAAACTCCCCAGGAGCACAGAGAGTGGCCAAGGGCCACATGCAGTCCATGTATTGCCCATATGAGTTAAATTAATAGGGATTACACATTGGAGACCGTGAAGGCAAAACTCACTGGCAAACACCTAAATTGCTGAGCATGTTTGAGATCAGAAAAGTAACTAGCTTTCAAAGTAAAACTCAGTTTCCCTCTGAAAAATGGGATCTTTCACACAAGCCACTTGGATTTATACAAAGTATGTTCCACTGCAGAATAAATCTTGATCCCTCCACTGTGTTCTGCATATGGCTTATTGGAATCTACCTGAAGCTGTCAGACTTGAATATAGCTATATTAATCTGCCTTATATTGGCTCTGGGCACTGGTCCATCTAGCCCTGTATGGCCCACTCTGATTGGTTGGCAGCAACACAATCCAGGATTTCAGTCAGAGATATTTCCTACTCCACTTCCTGATCCTTTCATTTGGAGACTTTTGGGACTGGACCTTGGTCCTTTTGCACACCAAAGACTTATCGCTCTTATCCTCATGCTTTATACACTGGCATTTAACTAAATGAATTTGCTTCCTCATAATCCTACAATTCCACAATCCTGTAACAGAATATTCCTTGAGAGGTGCTCCACATTTCTGAACAATGTTAATTGTTCAGAAGGAATCCATCACCAAGACTGAAACAGGACCTATTTTAACATATAAGGCAAATCATGTTCGAAATCCACAAAAGCTGGGTCCACAGTACCCACCATGGTCTAGTTCAAATGACGTATCAGCTGGTTGATCCCATTGCCTCGAAATCCAGTATCACCAATCTCTTTGTGGAACCCCGCTTTATTACGGGCAGCGTGCCGAGCCACTGACAGGTAGAACGGCCACAAAAAGTTATTGATTTCATGGAAGTACTTCCCAGCTGAGTAAATTTCATGAATAAGGTCTTCCAGACAAATAATACCATAGTTTCCTAAGGAGAAAGAAAAAGGGGTTTTAGAAACATAGTCGTGTCCAATTCTTTGGTCAATCACATTTCATTTCCATTTTGCTAGGTCACAATGAAGCACAGGCTGCCCCAAAGTTACCATATCCTCTTACCACTCAATTCTCATTCCATTTAATCACTTACCCAGATGCTCCTCTATCAGAACATTGTCTGTCAAAGCAAGCTTTTTATTGTTGATCTTCGCGTGGCCTCGTTTCAGGATCAACTCTCGGACAGATTTCAGATTGGGATATCTGTGTAAATACAAAATTAGTGGTGATACTGCTGGAGAAATTTAAAATAGAAATAACCTACAGAAATCGCAGCTCATTTATGAAATTAATGGCAAAATGCCAACTGCACAATATGTAGCTCCAAGAGACAGGCCACAACAATGGAGTCATTTTACAGCACAGTATGTAACAGTCTCCTACCTGAAAAAGGTTTCTGAGTTCTAATTCTCCTATCCCAAGCACAGCCCTCTCTCCATTTGGATGCAAGGTACAACTAATCATCATTTGTACAAACTGCTGGTCCAAGACAGAAGGTACTGCTGTATGTTTTCTTACAACCGAAGTTTTGTTAATTAACTTATCATCCTATTTTATATTTCACTTAGAAGATGAACAATTGTGGCAGATTCATGGCTAGATTGTTTAAAAGGCTGTTAAGATCCATCAGGATCTTCTAAGAAACTCACTGCAAATCCTAGATGTATACTGAGCTGTCCGTCCAACTTCATGCAAATTATATAGATATCAACAGACAAACCCCCCCTCTAAATGTATTATCATAACTGTAATTTGGAGGGATGCAATATTCCAAGTAATCCATATACACAATGGTTAGTGACAGCAGTCCATTAACGGGCATTTTACTACTGAGATTACAGAAATCCCTCAACCTGAAGAAAGAAAATAAAAATCAACTAAAGGCACAATCCTATGCAAGTTTAGACAGAAAAAAGTCCTACAACTCCCAGCATGTTGTAGGCCTTCTTTCTGTCTAATCGTGCATAGGATTGCTCCTTATTACAATAGGTTTCCCTTTATAACAGCCAATGTCCGAAGCTGCATATCAGGCACGTTTTATACTTTCATGTCTAATTAGTACAATTTTTATAAACGTTTAGAACTGTGCTCTTATATTTCAACAGGTGATTAACCATGTAGTCCCACTGGTTTGGAAATTCCACAATCCTTACACATACGTAAATTGATTTTCAAAACTAATTTGGGCTCATAAAGATAAGAGATGGCCTCCACCTAAACCTATAAGCCTTTCTCACCCCATCTTTGATAAGATTCCCCAGCACAGACGTAAACGTCAAAAGAGGTTACAACAGGAGACACAAACAACTTGAGAGGAAGACTAGAATTGGCAAATGAACCAGACTCATCCAGGCTGCTCAGATGAATCTGATGAAAGTGATTTACAGTGTAATTACTGGAGCATTAATTCAACAGATAGCAGCACAGCTCAGGCTACACACAGTATTTCAGTGTCAAGTTTATAATAGCCATTCTCATACCCTTCTCACTAAGCTGTTGAATTTGTACCTAGCTAAACCAGGCCCCAAATTTTGGCTAGACCAAGTCAGGCTAACAGCCTCCAGATGGCTATAATACTTACAAAGGCAGCAGCAATGTAGATATTATTTATTTAATAATTAATATAGTGCCCTTCATTACCAAATCACAGGGCAGTGATATGAACTGATTTTTAAAAAAAAAACACATAGAAGGAGAAATAGAATCAGGAGCAATTTTGTATTTTATGTCTGTTAATTTTTCTTGGCATCCCAATGCTAAGATACAAAAATAAAAAGAAAGCTAGTTAACGCTTTCAAAGTTATGATGCTTGTTAGGCATATTACTTTTACTACTTTCACCAAGTAACCTCCCAATATACAATGAAAACCAAAGGCATACTAACCCCCATGCCACATAAGGCTCCACAGTTCGCAGCATTTTTAGTGATGCTAGTGATAGTTTAACAAACGTGCCACTGTAAATCTTTCTCAACCGTAGCCTCTGTATAACATGCCGCACCTGCAGACTCACCCCTTTAATTCTAAATCAAAAAGGGGAAAAAATCTTATTAGTAACCAAATTCTCACCTTACAAAGAACACTCTCAGACAACATTCCAGTCTTTGCATTTTCTTGGAAGTTGTATCACAAAGCTGTAACAAGTTCAGTCAAGTGGCTAGTTCGGGCTTTATCTTCCTGGAAGGCCATATGCATTTGTTATTTTTCACCTTCAGATGAATAATGGCCTAACTTACAGGACTGTAGTAAAAGAAGGAACTCAAAACCACACACAGCATATTTAACACTGGTATATCATACCCATATCTTAAAAGGGCAGAATTCAATTTTTATTCAGTGGCCGGTTCAATAATATGTAGTGCTACCACACAAGTCCCCTACTGCTGAACATGCTGGGGGTTGGACTTGATGGAGGGGTTGGACTCGATGGTCTTATACGCCCCTTCCAACCCTACTATTCTATGACTGATGCCCATGGTCATTTCAAATTTTATTTTTCATGCATTCAGCACACACCAAAACAGATTATGAACAAAACAAAGATAACCAGTAAATTGCTGGGAGATGAACCAATGAGCAGTTTCTTACTCTGCAATCCGCACAGCGAATGCCAGCTTGTGTCCCTCAGGCATTAGCAGCAGTCCAGGTTTCTGCTCCATACGCCGCAAACGTACATCATCTCTGTGCTTCCGATGAGAGTTGCGCAAAAATGTCTCAAGGCGTTTGAATTTAATCTGCTTTCCTTTCTGATGCTAAGATAAGGAATTTTTAAAAAGCCATCATAACTCTATTTTAGCCATTGCATCAACATTTGTACCCAGTTGTGTATGTATTACTTGAAGTGATTTAACATGCTGCTTAAGCACTAAAAATCTGCACACTACCAATGATGTACCAGTTGCTGTACAGAACTCAGAAATGGTACAGTTCCTCCCTAAGGAGCTTACAATCTACAACTGAATGGTGAGTGGGAAGACATGTCCAGGGATTGACTATGAATAAGGCAGAAGAGCTACAATGAAAAATAATTGGGATGAGATGGGATGGATCTTTGTTTTCTGATGAAGACATAAGCAATTTAGTTCAAAATTTAAAATGCTTTTCATCATATCTTGCTTCAGTCAGATGTGGTCAGTGACACATCCTCAACATTCAAAGGAATAGGCATGTTACTCTGTTGCAGCAAAACCAACAAGGAGTCTTGTTGTTGCACCTTACCGACTAACTAATTAATTACGATATACGCTTTTGTGGACTCACTTCATCAGATGCACGAAGTGTTATCTCAAGTTCAAAATATATACACAGGGTGTTGGTGGGGTGATATCTTATTTATGGTAGTTAACGATCACTGCCTGTACTTTCTGCATTTCAGTTCCTTCTGACCACATTTTTTACAATTCCTCCCATCCCCCCAGTGTGTGTGTGTGTGTGTGTGTGTGTGCGCGCGCGCACACGTGTGTGTATACTTCCAGCTCAGAAAAGCACTTTATGCATTTACTGAAGTGACTGCAGTCCACAAAAGCTTAGGACGTAATAAAATTGTTATTGTTGAAGGTACCACAAGACTCTTTGGAAACTGAATATTCGGGAAAACCAATGAAGTATCAAGAGTTCGTTGTGCTGCCCTAAACAAGCATTACCTGGAGGATCCAGCATCTCAAACACAGTATCCATGGGTTTATCCACAAGATAGGCATATGCCACATGAAAATGGTTCAGACAAGGCTTTGTTAAGAAGGGACACGAAGAGGGACTCCAAGGAAAGTTTTTGATGGAACAAAAAGGGGAAGAGTTATTCCAAGTGAAAGATAAGAGCAGGAGGAGCATTTATCCTCAGAGTGCCAGCATGAAAAGTGGAACGCCAGACAACCTACCAGCCATGACAACATTTCATGGCCCAAGTAAGAAAATGAGCATGAGAATATGTTAAGCATTAAGACTTGTGACTTTATTTCTAGAACTTTCTTTTAAATAGTCTTAACCTAAACCTTGTTTTCATTCTCTAATATCCAGTTTAGTCTATTTTTATTTCTCACATATATCTGCTTTTTTTTAATCAAGTAGTTTAATGCAGCAATGTCCTAAGAGGCATACTGGAGGAGACTCCTACCTGAGTAGATTAGAGTACCTTCAGGTTTCTTAATTTTGTAGAATGCTCGACCGTACATTATGTTACCCCTACCTTTCTCTTGTCCAGTAGCGCCTGCTTTGCCTGGGTAGCTTTGATTGCTTGATACGCCTTTCTTTTCTTCAGTAGGTTTTCCGGCACCAAGAGTATCTTCTTTTGTGGTCTAAACACACAGTGAGCATGGGTTAGGCAACAGGTTACAGCATTCAAGAACATACTGAATAGAAGGCAGATTTTTCATTTGCCTACATGATTTGCACAAATGGATGCTACTGAAGTTTTAAAACACAGCACAACAGTTTATTTTTGCGATGGTGGAATGTGGATTCTCTCCCCCCCCCCCCGCCCCCTTTCCAGACTCGGAAATAAATCCCAAATACCGGACACCGTCTCTCTCCGAATCCCTCTTCCTCCAATTTTGCAACACCTCCCCGGTTTTCGACTACCCAAGGCCCAAACGTTCCGGGAAACATACACACAGCCTCTAGAAGCGATAGCTCCGCATATGCTACAGCAATCTTCCTCAAGCGACCGGGCACAGCGTACATTCAGACACATCCACTGCTGTTACAAGTCTCTGACCACGAGTCTATCCCACAAATATATCAAAAACCCGCCCTCCCCGGGGATGGACGCAGATTCTCCCTCGATATATTTATCTCCCACAAAACTCACTCAGGCTCCGCCATGTTCCCTCTCCAGCTGAATCCGGTATGGCATTACTGCACATGCGTACCAGGTCACACCCCCCAACGGAAGAAAGCGCTTCATGCCTCATGCGCATGCGCCTCATTGTCCTTATTTCATAGCATACGTTTGATTCGTTCCGGTCTGAATCTCTAGGCTTTTTTTTGTTCTCACCAAAGAGATATGGCTTAGAGCAGGATAGAGATGTAGAAAAACTAATCCCATTGTCTGACAGGACACTTCCTGGTTCACTTTGAACTTTGTTTTCTTTTCTTTCTTTTTTTGCAGGGCGAAGAGAATTGAGAGCTACCCATAAAAACCTACCGAGCATAGGGGATTTTTAGCCTACCTGTGTAGGCTGAGTAGCAGCAGCGAGTTCACTCAAAAGCAAAATGTAATAGGAAAGAAATGAGTTCTTCCTCTTTCCAAATCAGTGATTGGGTATGGGGAGATTAAAGTTTTTAAACATTTTTAAGATGTCTCTACCACGCCAAATCAGGCATTTTCCCCTATATTCGGGGCGGGAACGGGTTTTGATTGAGTGAGAGAGAGAGTGTGCCCTAAGGTGCAATCCTATGCAAGTTTAGACAGAAGTCCTACAATTCCCAGCATGCCCCACCAATGCTGACTGCTGGGAGTTGTAGGACTTTTTCTGTCTCAACATGCACAGGATTGCGCCTTTAGGGTATAATCCTATGCATGTTTAGAAAGAAAAAGTCCTACGACTGCGGGGCGTTCTCCAGCCAGCCTTGCTGAAAGTTGTAGGACTTTTTATTATTTACTTATTTTGCTGTCTAAACATGTATCGGATTGCGCCCTCAGCCGCTCCTCAGAAATGAGACTTAGAATAGTCTTATTTCCAGACAAAATCCCTCACACAAAATAGGTTACAGTAAAGGTCAATCCACTTAAATTGCCCTCTCAGACCACCGTCACTCCAGCCGAAGGCAGCGCTTCGTTGCGTACTTCAGGGACTCGCATGCAGCTGCGTGGCGGTTTTAAACTAAATATGAACAAAGACCTGAGTGAGAAAGAGTAAGAACGACTGTCTTTGCTGCTACCTTTTTCTTTGGGGAAGGACAAGGTGTTGCCCACTCATACCTACGGCATAAAATCGTGGCTTTCCCCATTGATATAAATAAGCAGTTCTCACTTGCGCTCAGGAAAGAAGAAGAAAAGTTTTCTAAAAGCTACACTTTTGAAGCTGCGTGTAAATCTAAAGATGAAGTCTATGGTTTGAAGTATAGACTGGACACCCCCCCCCCACACACACACAATTAGATTTTTGTTTTTAACTTAAATAGTAATTAACAAACGATTGGAACATGTTCATTTGCAGCTTGATATTCTGCACGTTAACTCGGATATGAGTCCCACAGAATCCTTTGGGCTTACCCACAGGTAAGCTGGTAGGGACGCGGAGACTACCAGCTCTCCTGTGCGTACTTATTCAGAGGTAAGCTTCACTACGTTCAATGAGACTTACTCCCAGGTAAGTGTGTATATGAGTTCAGCCTAAAGCTGAACATACTTACCAGGAAACAAGCGCTACTGAACACAGTGGGACTTCCTTCCTTTTGAGCAAGCGTGCAAAAAGGATCGCCCGTTTAGGGCGTAATCCTTTGTTGTTGTTGTTCAGTCGTTCAGTCGTGTCCGACTCTTCGTGACCCCATGGACCACAGCAAGCCAGGCCTTCCTGTCCTTCGCTCTCTCCCGGAGCATGCTCAAGTTCATATTCGTAGCATCGGTGATGCTATCTAGCCATCTCATCCTCTGCCGTCCCCTTCTCCTTTTGCCTTCAGTCTTTCCCAGCATCACAGTCTTTTCCAGGGAGTTTTCTCTTCGCATTAAGTGGCCAAAATATTTGAGCTTCAGCTTCAGTATCTGTCCTTCCAATGAGCACTCAGGGTTGATTTCCTTTAGGATTGACTGATTTGACCTCCTTGCAGTCCAGGGGACTCGTAAGAGTCTTCTCCAGCACCACAGTTCGAAAGCATCAATTCTTCGGCCCTCAGCCTTCCTTATAGTCCAGCACTCACAGCCATACATTACTACTGGGAAAACCATAGCTTTGATTATACGAACCTTTGTCGGCAAGGTGATGTCTCTGCTTCTTACTATGCTGTCTAGGTTTGCCATAGCTTTCCTCCCAAGGAGCTTTTAATTTCATGGCTACAGTCACCGTCTGCGTGATCTTGGAGCCCAAGAAAGTAAAATCTGTCACTGCTTCCATTTCTTCCCCTTCTATATGCCAGGAAGTGATGGGGCCAGATGCCATGATCTTCATTTTTTTAATGTTGAGTTTCAAACCAGCTTTTGCACTCTCCTCTTTCACCCTCAACAAGAGGCTCTTTAGATCCTCTTTGCTTTCTGCCATTAGGGTGGTATCGTCTGCATATCGGAGGTAGTTGATAATTCTCCCAGCAATCTTAATTCCGGCCTGTGATTCATCCAACCTGGCGTTTCTCATGATGTGCTCTGCATATAAGTTAAATAAGCAGGGTGACAATATGCAGCCTTGTCATACTCCTTGCCCAATTTTGAACCAATCGGTTGTTCCATGTCTGGTTCTTACTGTTGCTTCTTGACCCTCGTACAGGTTTCTCAGGAGACAGGTAAGGTGGTCTGGTACTCCCATCGCTTTAAGAATTTGCCAGAGTTTGTTGTGATCCACACAATCAAAGGCTTTAGCGTGGTCAATGAAGCAGAAATAGACGTTTTTCTGGAATTCTCTTGCTTTCTCCATCATCCAGCGAATGTTGGCGATTTGATCTCTAGTTCCTCTGCCTCTTTGAAACCCAGCTTGTACTTCCGGTAGTTCTCGGTTCACATACTGCTGAAGCCTAGCTTGTAGGATTTTGAGCATAACCTTGAAATGAGCCTGTGAAATCCTGTGAAATGAGCGCAATTGTGTGGTAGTTTGAACACTCTTTGGCATTGCCCTTCTTTGGAATTGGAATGTAAACTGACCTTTTCCAGTCTTGTGGCCACTGTTGAGTGTTCCAGATTTGTTGGCATATTGAGTGCAGCACTTTAACAGCATCATATTTTAGCATTTTAAATAGCTCAGCTGGAATACTGTCATCTCCGCTAGCTTTGTTGTTACTAATGCTTCCTAAGGCCCACTTGACTTCACTCTCTAGGATGTCCGGCTCAAGTTCAGTGAGCGCACTATCATGGCTATCAGGGACATTCAGATCTTTCCTGTATAGTTCTTCTGTGTATTCTTTCCACCTCTTCTTAATCTTGTCTGCTTCTGTTAGGTCCCTGCCTTCTTTGTCCTTTATCATGCCCGTCTTTGCACAAAACATTCCCTTGAGATCTCCAATTTTCTTGAAAAGATCTCTAGTCTTTCCCATTCTGTTGTTTTCCTCGATTTCTTTGCATTGTTCATTTAAGAAGGCCTTCTGGTCTCTCCTTGCTATTCTCTGGAACTCTGCATTCAGTTGGATAGATCTTCCCCTTTCTCCCTTGCTTTTCGCTTCCCTTCTTTCCTCAGCTACTTGTAAAGCCTAATCAGACAGCCACTTGGCTTTCTTGCATTTCTTTTTCTTTGGGATGGATTTCGTTGCTGCCTCCTGAACAATGTTACAGACCTCCGTCCATAGTTCCTCAGGCACTCTGTCTATCAGGTCTAATCCCTGAAATCTATTCCTCACCTCCACTGTATATTCATGTTTAGAGAGAAAAAAGTCCTACAACTCTCACCATGCAAATCCTCGAGTGCTGGGAATTGTAGGATGTTTTTCTGTCTTAACACGCATAGCATTGCGTCATTAGGGTGCAATCCTATGCATGTAGGACTTAACTTCCAGCATGCCCCAGCCAGCCAGGACTACAGATAGCAGCGACTCTACAAATTTTTCTGTAGTTGTGGCTGTAGCATGTAGAACATACCACAGTGCAAGCTGCACAAATGCTACAGTTTCCTTCTCTTTTTTCCAAATGTTATAAAGCAGAAAATTAAGGATAGGTGTTCCTTATAGTTTTCATCGGAAGTTCCCAGATATTTTGAATTTCAGAGTAAAACCACAATGGCTTTCCTTCTAGCAGTAGGAATCACTGCAAACTAACTGTAGTGTTCAGCTGAAATGAGTGTTGGTACTATCTTTTACCCCCTTCATGGATCACTCCCTCGTTGTGGCGAAGGGGCTTGCGTAACTCAGTGAAGCCATAAGCTACGCCGTGCAGGGCCACACAAGATGAACAGGTCATGGCAGAGAGTTCTGACAAAATGTGGTCCACTGGAGAAGGAAATGGCAACCCACTCCAGTATTCTTGCCAAGAAAACCCCATGGAACGTATCACAAGGCTAAAAGATATGATGCCGGAAGATGAGCCCCTCAGGTCGGAAGGTGTCCAATATACTACTGGGGAAGAGCAGAGGGTATTTCCAAGTAGCGCAAGAAAGAGTGAGGCTGGGCCAAAGCCGAAAGGACACTCAGCTGTGGATGTGTCTGGTGGTGAAAAGAAAATCCGATGCTGTAAAGAACAATATTGTTTAGGAACCTGGAATGTAAGATCAATGAATCAAGGTAGTCATGAGATGGCAAGACTGAACATCGACATCCTGAGAATCAGCAAAATAAAATGGACAAGCATGAGAGAATTTAATTCAGGTGACCATCATATCTACTACTGTAGGCAAGAATCCCTTAGAAAAAATGGAGTAGCACTCATAGTCAACAAAAGGGTGGGAAAAGCAGTACTGGGGTACAATCTCAAAAACGATAGAATGATCTCAGTACAAATCCAAGGCAAACCATTCAACATCACAGTAATTCAAGTCTATGCCCCAACCACTGAGGCCGAAGAAGCTGAGGTGGATCGGTTCTATGAAGACGTACAACACCTTCTAGAACTAACACCAAAAAAAGATGTCCTCTTCATCATAGGGGATTGGAATGTTAAAGTAGGAAGTCAAGAAATCACCGGGATAACAGGCAAGCATGGCCTTGGTGTACAAAATGAAGCAGGTCAAAGGCTAATAGAGTTTTGCCAAGAGAACACGCTGATCATAGCAAACACTCTTTTCCAACAGCACAAGAGGCGACTACACATGGACATCACCAGATGGTCAGTATTGAAATCAGATTGATTATGTACTTTGCAGCCAGAGATGGAGAAGCTCCATACAGTCAGTAAAAACAAGACCTGGAGCTGACTGTGGCTCAGATCATGAGCTGCTTATTGCAAAATTTCAGCTTAAATTGAAGAACATAGGGAAAACCACTAAACCATTCAGGTATGACCTATATTATATCCCTTATGAATATACAGTGGAGGTGAGGAATAGATTTCAGGGATTAGACCTGATAGACAGAGTGCCTGAGGAACTATGGACGGAGGTCCGTAACATTGTTCAGGAGGCAGCAACTCAATCCATCCCAAAGAAAAAGAAATGCAAGAAAGCCAAGTGGCTGTCTGATGAGGCTTTACAAGTAGCTGAGGAAAGAAGGGAAGCGAAAAGCAAGGGAGAAAGGGGAAGATATATCCAACTGAATGCAGAGTTCCAGAGAATAGCAAGGAGAGACAAGAAGGCCTTCTTAAATGAACAATGCAAAGAAATGGAGGAAAACAATAGAATGGGAAAGATTAGAGATCTTTTCAAGAAAATCAGAGATCTCAAGGGAACGTTTTGTGCAAAGGCGGGCATGATTAAGGACCAAGAAGGCAGGGACCTAACAGAAGCAGATATGATTAAGAAGAGGTGGAAAGAATACACAGAAGAACTATACAGGAAAGATCTGAATGTCCCTGATAGCCATGATAGTGCGCTCACTGAACTTGAGCTGGACATCCTAGAGAGTGAAATCAAGTGGGACTTGGGAAGCATTACTAACAACAAAGCTAGCGGAGACAACAGTATTCCAGCTGAGCTATTTAAAATGCTAAAATATGATGCTGTTAAAGTGCTGCACTCAATATGCCAACCAATTTGGAACACTCAACAGTGGCCGGAAGACTGGAAAAGGTCAGTTTACATTCCAATTCCAAAGAAGGGCAATGCCAAAGAGTGTTCAAACTACCGCACAATTGCACTCATTTCACATGCCAGCAAGGTGATGCTCAAAATCCTACAAGCTAGGCTTCAGCAGCATGTGAACTGAGAACTACTGGAAGTACAAGCTGGGTTCCGAAGAGGCAGAGGAACTAGAGATCAAATCGCCAATATTCGCTGGATCATGGAGAAAGCAAGAGAATTCCAGAAAAACGTCTATTTCTGCTTCATTGACCACACTATAGCCTTTGATTGTGTGGATCACAACAAACTCTGGCAAATTCTTAAAGCGATGGGAGTACCAGACCACCTTACCTGTCTCCTGAGAAACCTGTACGAGGGTCAAGAAGAAACAGTAAGAACCGGACATGGAACAACCAATTGGTTCCAAATTGGGAAAGGAGTACGACAAGGCTGCATATTGTTGCCCTGCTTATTTAACTTATATGCAGAGTACATCATGAGAAACGCCGGGTTGGATGAATCACAGGTTGGAATTAAGATTGCCACGAGAATTATCAACAACTTCAGATATGCAGACGATACCACCCTAATGGCAGAAAGCGAAGAGGATCTAAAGAGCCTCTTGTTGAGGGTGAAAGTGCAGAGTGTAAAAGCTGGTTTGAAACTCAACATTAAAAAAACGAAGATCATGGCATCTGGCCCCATCACTTCCTGGCATATAGAAGGGGAAGAAATGGAAGCAGTGACAGATTTTATTTTCTTGGGCTCCAAGATAACCGCAGACGGTGACTGTAGCCATGAAGTTAAAAGACGCTTGCTCCTTAGGAGGAAAGCTATGGCAAACCTAGACAGCATAGTAAGAAGCAGAGACATCACCTTGCCGACAAAAGTTCATATAATCAAAGCTATGGTTTTCTCAGTAGCAACGTATGGCTGTGAGAGCTGGACTATAAGGAAGGCTGAGGGCCGAAGAATTGATGCCTTCGAACTTTGGTGTTCAAAGAGTCTGGAGAAGACTCTTACGTGCCCCTGGACTGCAAGGAGGTCAAATCAGTCAATCCTAAAGGAAATCAACCCTGAGTGCTCATTGGAAGGACAGATACTGATGCTGAAGCTCAAATATTTTGGCCACCTAATGCGAAGAGAAAACTCCCTGGAAAAGACCCTGATGCTGGGAAAGATTGAAGGCAAAAGGAGAAGGGGACAGCAGAGGATGAGATGGCTAGATAGCATCACCGATGCAATGAATATGAATTTGCGCACACTCCGGGAAAGAGCGGTAGACAGGAAGGCCTGGCGTGCTATGGTCCATGGGGTCACGAAGAGTCGGACACAACTTAACGACTGAACAACAACAACAACTATCTTTTACATCTAGATCCCACCTCTGCCTAGCACTGCTGAGATTTGAATCTAAATTTCTGAAGCCATTTTTACTTTACTGTAATAGGGAATATTCTATATGCCAGATCCTCAAATTGATTAAAAGAAAATATTTTACTTATATATATATTTTAAATTCTGTCTTTCCTCTGAGGAGCTCTAATATAAAAATCCATCAAATTGAAACAATACATGGAGGCATCAACTTTGCTCCAGCCTAGTGAGTGCGAACCACCTCAAGAGTCTCAGGCTGGGGAACTGACAAACAGTGGGTGTGGAAATGAAGGAGCTCAGAACACCCACCTTTTACCTAATAAGGGACGGGCAGACGCAACAGAACCCCTAAAATGCAAAACAGCCACTGAAATGTTGCAGCCCCACACTCACAGGACTGCACAGCTGCACATTAAAGTATAATGGCAAAAAAAGGGCATGGCAGAGTCTGTTAGGGAAGCCCGCAGTAAATGGTGAGTGTATCCCAGCAGAAGCTAATTTGAAGCTGAAATTCTGCACAGTTGCAATGGAGGGGTGAAAGCGGTGCTGCTATGTAGACGGAGCCCCACTCTGCACTGGATTCTCATAAGCCTCCTGAGTTGTTTTTTTTTTTTTTGTAGATATGTCACAAACATTAACAGAAAGCAGCATTAGGGTTGAATATTACACATTCCTATATATCAGGATCCTGTGCTCCCCCCGAAATTTTGATCCCGTACCAAACTCTGTTAGCTTTTGGCAAAATGTGACACATGCTCATCCCAAATCAGGAAGTTTTTAGTGGTGTCACACATAAAACATTATGTTCTGATAATTATATTCTCATATTTTGACACTCCCCTGCCAAGCCAGGCACATTCTCATATGGCCAATTCAGATCATACCTGAAAGGACTGATTTGTCCCATTGTGTGAAGTCAGCTCACCATCTACGGCAGGATATCCCATCCAAATGCAGTCTACGCACATAGGATATTATGTAGTCCACATTAGGATGGGCTGTCCCCAGGTGGATAGTTGATCATGGTGAAGGCTGGAACAGTATACCAACTCCACATGAGGGAGTTGATTGGTGTTTTTAAGTATTATCTAACCTGGTTCATAGAACCTTAGGGTGTTTCCAGAAGCAGAAAGCATCATGCAGCTGTTCTGTCTTTTTCCTTAACAGATGCAGATGCTCTGCATTAAAAAAAGATGGAAGAAGCAATGAGAAAACAAGGGAGGCTCATGAGTGGAAGATGGGGTTGTATGGTCCCCCCATAAATGTCCATGAATGAGGCAGGGTGGTGCTGCTGTAAAAGCCTCATCTGGAAGCATCTTGTTATGTTACCACATCCTGTAATCTCACCAAATGCCATAATACTTCTTTTTGAATCACTGCAAAATAAAAATGCATGACAATGTGAGCTAACAGCTTGGGGCCAGTACAACTTTAATGCTAGAAATCATATGATGAAGTGCAACATCACTGAAAATATGCTTGCACCAGAGCATCTAAACTGAACTTTAAAACCACAAAATCCATGATGCAGTGTAAGCGCAAAATTATAGGCATGACAATGTTAACCAGGGTTTAAACTATGTCAAATAAATAAGAATGCAGTGAACTCTGCATACATAATTGGGAAAATGTTAATAGAACACAGCATTTCTTAAACAGTGGGCCAAGGACCAGTAGCAGTAGCAGGCTGCAGCCTAGTACCTCCTTGCTTGCCTGCCCCACAGCCTTTTGGTTGGACTGATCCCAGCAGCAGCTCCCTGCGTAGGCACGCAAGGGTGTGAAGTTGGTTAGAGAGCAAGGCTGTAGCAAGTGAAGTTGGAGGGGAGGAAAGGAAAGGAAAGGAAAGAAAGAGAGGAAATGGACCACTGACAGAGTGGGCAGCCGAATGTGAAGGGAGGTGAAGAAAAAATGGGAGAAAAGAAGGCGAAAAAGGAGAAGCATTGGCGGCAGCTGTACCTTCTGGCCTCGGTGATGGCCACCTCCACCTCAGAAGAATAACCTGGCACTGAGCTGCGTGTGAGGGGACTTCAAAGAGATAAAAGGTTGTTGTGGTTATTTTAAAAATTGGAAAGAGAGAAAGGGGATAGGAAAAGGAAGCAGTTATAGGTGCTTATATATATAAGTGAATATAAAGCAGTTATAGGTGCTTATATATATAAGTGAATATAAAAGCAGCAGGAGGGAGGGATGAAAGAAACCGGCAGTTTAGACTGGATTGGGTACACGTACAAGTTAAATGTGAAAGAAGGTGAGAAGAAATGACAGAATATGAGGAAAAATAATTTGTGAGGCATCTGGGGGAAGGAAAAAGTCTTAGAGCCTCTGGATGAGCGAAGTCTGCCTAAAATGGGGAGGATGAGGCATGACAGATACCTCCAGACTTTAATATGAAGAAAACTGAACTATGGAACTCCCTATCACAAGGAATTTACTGTGGCAAACTGTTTAGCAATTTCCACAGAGGGATCAACAGAAAATTATAATAGTAAACACCAGCTGATTATGCCAACTCCACCTCCATTTGCCATTTTGTGACTGGCTGTGCCCCTGAACTGCCATTTTGTGATTGGTGGGCCTCAGTAATTTTCAGTTCTCTCTCAAGTAGATCTGCGAGAGGGGGAGGGAATTAAGAAAGTTTGAGAACCACTAATATCTAGCAGGTTTTCTGTGGAAATCATTGGCCTCAAACTAGAAAAAAATACAATTCTTCCTAGGAACTTAACATATAACAAAAGTTTGTGTTCCCTCTCATTACGGTGATTGTTGGGTCTGAACTGTCATTCAGCAATGCTGCAGACATCAGTCACAACACATTAAATGGTTATATCTATTTTGCTTGTGCTGTTCGGTTCTTCCTGGGCATTTATTTTAATCATTGCAACACTTTTTAAATTAGTTATTTTACAGCAAACAAATATGGGAGGGGTGTGTTTTTTCCATCTTTATTTTCTTAACACATAGAGATGTGTTAGATGAGCATTTGCTTCTATTCCAAAATGTTCATGAAGTTCAATATCTCACTCTGCAGGCTATAAATTAAAGCCGGTTTCTATTCTTAAATTACTCCCTGTGATGCCTCCTCCCCCAGTATAGTTAAGTAAAGTTTGGAACTTCATAATTGTGACCATGTTAGTCTCATGCTGTGAGATTATGTGCTTGTGCTCAAGCACACTAAACCTTATAGGCCATAATCAAATGTAGGATTAAAACATGCTTAGGTCTATTAAAATAAATGGGCTTAAATCTCTCTATCTCTTGGTTGGAGTCTGGCATTAGTCACTGCTGCCATAATTATGCCCATAGAACTCATCTCCCAACCCCCATTTTGGGATCATTTAGATGTAGTGGGGCTTTTGTTGGTTGTCCATTTTGTTAGGAGTTGAAAATTTCTTTCTTACAATTTTGCTTAAAGTAGCATTTGACTACTTGATTACATTGTCCATCTCTTCAGTTAATTAATGCCAATTTGTATCAACATGTCTGATATAAGGGATGTACCATTAATCTGCTTTATCCTAAGAAACAAGTCCTATAATATAATGTAAATATTGACACCATGACCCATGCATGAACCAAGATATTTTAAACAGCTGTGTATATATTTGTAGCCCTTCCAATCTGTGGTATTCTTTGAGCAAAAATCTTAGCCGGGAATAAATGTGCTATATTATGAAGACTAATGCTTTCATTCTGAGTAGCATTTTAAATCTTAATTTATTCTTTCACAGTGTGCCATCCAAATGATCCCATCTGCTTTGCTTTGTGGTACAAGCGTTTAGGTAGCGATCTTCACAGGGCAACCAAACAGTCAACAGTATCTGGACAATGCTCATAAATGTATGTCGTTTACATCCAGGCTTTGGAGGGCCCCTCGGCAAGACACCCCCAATGGGCCCCTTTCCTCAGTGGATCTACTTTCTCACTGCCATTGTCACCCATTGCTATCGCTCCTCATCCTCTTTGTCATTATTGCTAGCACTTCCTTGCTTGACAGGCAGAGAACCAGTGACCAAATAGGCAGTGGCATCTGCTGCTCCTCCTTCTCACCACCACTGTTGTCTTGGCCAGAGGCAGACAAGCAGGTTACAATGATGAAGAACAGGAGTGACTCCAGGGGGCTCTTGTCAGTAGGCCCATGCTGGGGTGTGGGCCCTCGGCAGGTGCCCAACCATCTCTACCCTTGACACCAGTCCTGGTTTACATGAATAATATGTTGTATTGAACATATTCCACTGATGCATGGGGAAATCATACCCAAACCTCCCATTGATTTCAAGAGCATCAGGATTTGGTGTAGATGCCAAGACACAAAAATGACAAATACAATAACTTAATCATAAATATTAAAAATAGCATCTTATGTGTAGAGAAAAAGATGCATTTTTATAGCCACCAACTCTGTGGGTGCTTCTACATATGTAAAATTTTAGTATGTAAAATTAGTGACTCCAATTCTAAATGACCCCATTCGCAATTTGCTGTGGGCCACAATCATGATGTTCACCAGATGGTTTGTCTCATTCACCTGAATGGGCTACAGCCCTTCTGGCTCCATTTGGATCAGGCAGAAGTAATACCATCAGAAATTTCACCTACAGCAAAAATCCATGTGAATTTGAGAGCCCCTCCTGAGTTTCAGAGGAAAGCTGAGTAAAGACAGAATAATGTCAATAAGCTAGCAACACTTCTTTACATCACAAGGTTGTCTTCTGATTTCACCTCATTCAGTGAGACTTGTGCGAGACTCATCTAAATGCTACATTGACACAAATGGGGTGGTGAATAACTTACTCCTATAAGCAAAAACAAAGTAATCACTTTTTTATGCTTTGCATATTTTCAAATCCAGTTTGGTTCACGTGCTTCTGTAAAGTAGGGCAGCTTATCTAAAACTCACTAAAGAAGTCCTCCATTAAAGGCTATCCATGATTGCTTTCTTCCTTACATCCTTGTTTTCTATGTACTGGCAGCAAATTCTTTACAGGGATCCATGAAATATATGCACTATCCAGACTGCAGTTAGGCAATTACATATTTGAAGGGAATAAGGGTATAGTGGTAAATTTTGAAGTGCAGTTCATCATGAGAGTCCCGACAGACACGCCTCCAAGGAGAGTCAAAAAAGGCAGGCAGCTGTGTTGATCCAGTTCGCCTGGCACCTACATTGTATTCCTTCTGGCGCCAGGTGAAGACTTTTTTATTTTCCTAGGCATTTTAGCGTTCTAGTTTTTTAGCTTTGATGTTTTAAATCTGTATTTTAAATCTCTGCATTGCTGCTAGGTTTTATTCTGGTTTTATTCTGGTTGTATTGTTATATTGTGGTTTTAATGCTTTAATATGTTATATTGTTGTACTGTATGCTTTTTGGTTTTAATTTTTGTGAACCGCCCAGAAAGCTTCGGCTATTGGGTGGTATAGAAATGAAATAAATAAATAAATAGGAAACAATATATTGCTGTTGGGAAAATTCATTTCCCCAGTTACTGTGAGAACTGCAGCTACGTTCCGAGAAAGAGGGAAGTTGGGGGGAGGGGGCGTGTTGCAGATGATGGCCCCATCTACACAGAGATGCTTTCCAACACAATTTTGTTTAAAACCACGTTTTCAGCAAATCGGATTTGCTCCTTCAGTGGCACATGTAGCCAATTAAAGTGGTGTGCCCAAAAGAAAAAGAACGGCTTTTGCGTGGCAGATTACAGAAATGGCATTAGTTCAGGCATATGTGGGGGGAGTCTTGTGGCATCAACAAGCTTCCAGAAACCAAAAAGGTATTAACCTGCTGACTATAAGGCCCATTTGGGGGACAGCAAAGCCTGATCACCTTTTCAAGTGATTAATAACAAGCAAGAGAGAAAGCAGCTGCCGTCCCTTTCTCTCTTCCCCCCACCCCTTTCTGCTGCTGCTCACCTCTCAAGGAAGTGGAGGGCAGGGCAGGGCAGGGGAGGGGAGGGGAGGGGATGGCGGCAGAACAGTGGCTTCTTATGGCGCCCCTTCACCGCCCCCCTTGCTTGCTTTCTCACCTCTGCTCCTTACATCTATGTTTTACAAGGCCCTGATTGCAACTTTTCCTTCCTCCTAACAGAGCTCTTCCACTCCTTCTCTCTGCTCCTTGCTTTTATGGAAAAGGGCCCCTGCCCCTTGTCTCTGCTCCCCTCGGCTCCTTACATCTAAGTAGACATGTTTACAAAGCACCGTTTGCTCCTGAACATGTCTAGAAAAGTGCTTATGGGTGCAACTTTCCCTTCCTCCCTTCTGCTCCTTCATCTGTAAGCCTGGCTGCCCACTCCTTCTCTCTGCTCTTTACATCTGAGTAGAAATGTTTAGCATGTTGTTAAGGATCATTTAGGGAAAACAAAGAACCAATCATGTGCAGGTCTGCACTTCCAATAAAGGGCTTATGATGCCACTTTCCCTTTCGCACAGACTCCCAAAATGCACTGAAGCCAGTGCAATGGGAAAATCCATCAAAAAATAGCTTTGCAAAAATGCAGCTTTTATTGCTGGAAAACACACAGTTGTTGCAGGGAGGAGAGAACGTCATGTGCCACAATAATCTGTGAAGCTCAGTAGCACCACAGTAAATCTCCTGTGTATATGGGCTGATCTCAGCATCCCTGATAATACAAAGGTGTGGGTTCTGCATCTCTGTGAGTCCCGTCTCCACTATACTACTGGAAGGAAAAGTTGGAACAGATACCTTGCCTACAGAAGTTGTCTGATTTACTTCCTAATATCCCCAGGGGGCTGTCTCCATGGTCGATTTGCTGCGAGCTGACTCTATTTTGAGGTGATTCGAGGCACATGATGTCATCGCTATCCCACAGCCACCTTGGAGCTTTTCATGGAAAACTGGATTTCCTGAGACGACTTAGTCCAATTATTTTCCTTAAGTCAGGTGCTCTGTGCTATAGTTGTTGTGTGCTCCAACCCACGCATTTACTTTGGGTACACGAGCCCTGCCCAGGGGTGTGCCTTTCACCGTGACTCCAGTCAAGGGGTGTTTCCCAGCACAAACCAATTAGTGTCTACTCAGGAGTAATTCCCATTGTGGTCAATGAGGCTTGTCCCCTCATTGCACATTTTAAAGCACTAATTGCCTAAAGGCTGTGAAGTGCTATCTCAAAGCTGCAAGTCTTCGAAGTTTGCTTGGTTGCTGTTAGGAAGTAACTAATGCACACCTTTGAACCTTCACAGCATCATATAGCAGCAGCTTGGGGCAGAAGCACAAAGGAGGTTAAAAGGGGGGCAGGTTGGAGCCACAGTGAATCAAATGTTATGTGGTTAAAAGTAAAGGCTGACTGGAGTAAATCCCCTAAAGGCTGTGAGGCACTAAGTCAAAGCTGCAGTCCTTCAATGTTTGGGCTATTGCTGGTCGGAAGTAACTTATCTGCAGCTCCAATTCTCCGCAGCATCAGGAGTTTCAGGGAGAAGAAGACCAGGGGTTAGAAAGGGGGCTGGTTGGAGCCACAGTACTTCAAGTATTCATAGGGTAAAAGGCAGTAACTCCCCTAAAGGCTGTGAGGCTGCGCATCCTTGATGTTTGCTTATTTGTTTTCCATAAGCAATTCGGAGCTTCACGGGGTGGGGACAAGGCTAAAGCTGCATTTCATTAATGTTTGCTTTGTCACTGTAAGGAAGTAATTAATGTGAAGTTTCAATCCTTCACAGTATTGGGAGCTTCAGGGAGGAAGAGAAAGGGGGGGTAGAGCCTGGATGGGGGCAGGGGGAAGCCTCTCTCATTGGTTGACCAGCCCCTGCCAGTCTGATGATGTTCACTCCGAACCCCCCACCCCACCCGGAAGTGTGTTCTATGAAGTGACTTAGAATGGTACGGTGCACTCATCTGTGGAGCCCTGTGCAGACCAAAGCCAATTCCATGAATGATCCTCCATTCACTTCTCCTGTGGTCGTGGAAATCCCCCCCCCCCGCAAGATACTGGAGAGTTGATGCCAGCGTTGCACTGAATTTACAAGGGCCATTTCTCAGCCATTTCACCCACTTCAAAATCAGCTGTTTTGTCTTGGGCTGTGTTTCCACCGGTGATTTACTCCAGCCTGGCTGCATGGTGAGGTCAACCTGTGTTTCCGTGATGTCGTGGCCATTCAGAACCAGCCCCACATTTTTTCGCAGAAAAAAATGCTTCTTCTGAGACTGGTTATAGTCTGACTTTTCCAACTTACTTTGGTTCCATTACTGACCTGTTTCCACAACTGCTCTGGGTTCAGTATCATAGTCCTGCCCATGAGGCATGTAGCCCAGCCCTTATGGTGTGTCACTCACCTGCCTGTGACCTCAGTGACCCAACCCCTTATGTCCCCTTTTCCTGGAATTTCCACCACCATTTTGGAGCTAGATAACCATATGAGATTCCCAGCCATGGTGCGAAGTTGTGCCTTAAGTCCCCCATTTTAGCAAAATCACCAAGAGTTTAAAAGGGTGGGAATGCTGCTCTGCTTAAGGGCGGGGGGGATTTTGGTCCTTCATTAAAGCAAAATTGTGCTTTAAAGCTCACTTTAAAGGGGAAAAAAGGGCTCGGAAGGTGGGGAGGAGACTGGCCAGAGCAGGAAACTGGAGCGCAGCAGAGGGGGCAAGGGAGGGGGGAATCGGCAAGGGGAGGAGGCGGGAACACTGATGAAGTAGTCAGCCCCAGCCCAGATTCCACCCAGCCATCAAGAAAATAATTCGATTAGAGCTCCGTGGAAACAGCACAGAGCCCCAGGCTACAGCGATGATAAGCTGGGTCTTTAAGGGCTGTGGAAACAGGAAAAGGAGACGATGCGACTGGAGAAACATTGTAATAAAGTTGCAAACAAAGTGAAGCCAATAGAGTTGAAACACGCCCCAGGATATATAGTTAGGTGGCACAGCAATTTTTTTTGTGGGGAAGAGAATCAGAATAGCCACCATTTTGTATTTCCCAGAAAGCCCTGTTCTGAGGTGCTTTTTTTAATTCTGGGAAATTCAAAATAGTTGCCACCATAAAAACTGGCTGTTTCCTTTGCCATTCATTAGGGGCCACTATTATAGTGCATAGCAGTTGAATATCTACCGAAAACACACTTTTACAGGGTGGGCAGATCATTCCTCAAGCAGTTGTCTACTCAGAAGTAAGCCCCAATGAGTTCATTGGAGATTACTCCCAGGTATATGGATATAAGATTGCAATCTTACAGTGTAATCCTATGCAGATTTACTCAGAACTAAATCCCAGTGTGTTTAATGGGGCTTACTCCCCAGGAAGTGTGTATTGGAGTGCAGCCTCTAGGTTCTTACCCATACCTTTTATTTTGTTTTTCTCCAAGAATGGTCATACTTTCTAGCTTCTTTTGATTAATATAAATAATGATTATATGGATAGCTTCAAAGCGTATTTTTTTTCCTCTTGCCAGAAACTACTCTGAAGCTTGTTGTTGTTTATTCATTCAGTCGCTTTCGACTCTTCGTGACTTCATGGACCAGCCCACGCCAGAGATTCCTGTCAGCCGTCACCACCCCCAGCTCCCCCAAGGTCGAGTCCGTCACCTCCACTCTGAAGCTACAGATGACTAAACTGATCACCCTACAGCTGCAGAGTTCTATAAGCTCAACACCATAAATTCAACACTGCCTTAATAAACAAAGATTTGGGCCTGTCATTCAGCAGAGAATACTGAGGGTGATTGCATTTTTTTGGAGTAGGAAAGAGAAATGCATTCCTTGCATTTGATATATTAATAGGAATTGTACTCTTCATTAGATCTGTTCAAATCAAGTAAAGTTGAATTAGGGTGCAATTCTATGCATGTTTAGACAGAAGAAAAGTCCTACAACTCCCAGCATTCCCCACCCAGCCAGCTGAGGAATACTGGGAGTTCTAGGGCTTTTTTCTGTCTAAACATGCAAAGGATCGAACACTTAGTAACCCCGATTGCATCCCCTTCCCTCTTTTCTTTCCTAGGATTATAAACAGTAGTTAATACACTAGCAGAATACTGCTCGTAGTGTTTACATGACTCTATTCCCATTGGGGTGGTGGTAGCAGTAATGAAATTGGGGCCAGTGTCAGCACCCACCATACTCTGGCGGCTGCCAGGACCCCACCAAGGCTTACTGCTAAAGCTTGTCCTAGGCTCCCCCCTTAAAATGCTTTCCCCAGGTCAGTCCTCTGAATGGCACTAGGTAAGTAGGGCCTAGCTGCCATTTTAGTTTCTCACAATGCCCTTGACATAGCATCACCCTGGGCAATGTAGGTAATGGAAATGGTGGCTACATCCAGCTGTTCATCACTGCTGCTGCCCTGTGAGCCCATTGAGGAGCCTCATAGGGGCCAGACCACTGGTCCATCAAGTTCAGTACTACTGTTGACACCGACTGGCAGCGGCTCTCCAGGGTTTCAGGCAGGAGTTTTTCCAGCACTACCTGGAGATGTCAGGGATTAAACCTCGGTCCTTCTGCTTGCAGAGCAGGGGCTCTACCACTGAGCTACAGCCCCACCAGAGGACACTTTCCCAAGCATGCCCTCAAACCTGGTCTTGGTCCTTGCATGTAGTATAAGTATAACAAAGAGTCTGTGGCTTCCTGCCTTAATACATTGTGTCACTTGGAAAAGTCAGGACATATTGATGACACTGCATAAGAAACTTCACTCTTCTACGGAGGTGGAGCACACTGCCGCTTGTCTTGCAGGGAAGTAATAAGCTGTTGCCTGCTTAATGTACCGAGGTCTCCTATGCATGTGAAGAGCAGGTGTCCTTCCTGATGTCTATTGTGGAATGTCACCTCACAAGTGCAGCTGAGAAAGAAGGAAGGGGAGCATATCTTCACATTTAGTATTTTCCTGGTCAACACACCAAGAAGATGAAACATGCCTCTTTCCATGTTGTGTTCACAAATGCATGTTTGCAGTCAGAAGGATATTCATTTCACTGGTGGAATCCTAGCGATGTAAATAATTTCTGTTGCCTTAGTGAACTGAATTGAATTGTTTATTATGGTCACAGACCAATACAGATTTTTGTACAAAAGAAAGATTCAGCTAATTAAGAGTAATTAAATAAAACCACTGCGTTTTAAAACAGGGCCAACGTATTTTCCCCTTGTTTGCATTGAAATAAGAAAGAACCTAGCAACCTTCCCAGTCACATGGGAGGGATGAATCATCCTTCAAACAGAACATCACCAGCTCTTCAGAAGTTCGTTCCAGGAGAGGGGAAAATCAGCTTCTCTTTGCAGTCTTTATACAGATTACACTACAGGGGTACATGATCAACAGACTCTTTTGCACCCATTCCACATGGTCGCAGACGTTTGTTAACCAGGATCTTACTGAATCGTCCACTCAACAGTTCAAAGGGCAACACACTGAAATGAGCAAGCATGCTCTCCTGTATCTGGAAACAGTGCATGTATTCAAATACGAAGCACTAACAATTCCATATTTTAGAGGATTACTTAGAAATAATGGGGAACACTGCTGCTTCAATGTAGTACAGGGGTAGACAACGTGGTACCCTCCTGATGTTTTGGACCAAACTTCCACAATCCCAGATCCTTAGACATGCTGGCTAGGGTTTATGGGACTTGTAGCCCAAGACATCTGGAGGGCGCCAGGTTGTCTACCCCTGGTGTAGTATGAATGGTATTCATATTGTGGGTCTTTGCACATAGGGAACAAGCATCTCTGTCTCAGTTGTGTGTGTTAAAGCATCAGTGAGGAGAGATAAGAGGGTGAGAGCTACAGATTGTAAGCAAGAGGTGAGATCCTGAAGCAAAAAGTTGGGAGCTCCTTATTGATATAACTATTTTTTAATTATTGCTTAAAACAGCCTTCCCCAACCTGATGCCTGCCAGATGTGTTGGGACTGCAACTCCCAGCCCGCCTCCCAGCCAGCATGGCTGGCTGGGAGATGCTGGAAGTTGTAGTCCAACACATCTGGAAGGCACTAAATTGGGGAAAGCTGGCTTAGAAAATGTATACTCTACCTTTTCCCTAAATAGCACTCAAGGCAGCTTATAAAAATTAAAACCAACAACAACACAATAGATAAACCCTATAATAAACATAAGAAACAGCAGCTAAAAGCAGTATAATAGTTACAGCAGGAGTACAAGCACGGTGTGAAAAGCACGGGTGAACAGATTAGGTTTCGCCAGGCACCTGAAAAGACAGCACCAGACAGATTTGCCTGGGGAAGGAATTCCACACCAGAGAAAATGCCCTCTCTCCAGTAGCCTATCCTCTGGAGGTGGAGGAACATGAGGAACACGTCATTTGAAGATCTTAAATGAAAGACAGATTTGTAAAACAGCACTGTTAGTATTCAGTATCATGATGGGTAGCATTTTGCCATGCATATGAGGACTAAGATACTGAATGTCATACAGAGAATCTTGTGGACAGGCCATTAGTGTGATAGCTCTGTAGTCCATGCAGAAAGCACAATTTAAAAAAGTCCAGCTCATACTCAGACAGAAAATCAATTTAATATTGGCTAAAACAGAATAAAATGTAGAAAGACAGAGACAAAAATATTGTTCCAGAAACTCACCATTATTCAGAAATAGATGGGCAAGGAAACCAAATGTGTTCCTTATTTAACTGTGACTTTTGTAGTGTGTGAAATAAATCATCATTAGCAGTTTGGTGCCAATTAACAAAGGAAATAAGTAGTGAGGACATGCTGAGACTTGGCATTTTAGGATATAGAATTAATTATAAGTGCATGGTACACCTCTCAACAGTAAGAACTAAAGGTCAAACAACACAAAGATGGTGTGTAGCTGAGCGCTCCTTTTTTTTTTTTACTCTAGATAAGTGCACATGGCCCCAATTCGGATTGGGATCACCACGCACTAGGAAGGGAGGATTAAACCCCTCCCCCCAGTCATTTACTTCCTGAAATCCCCCCTCCCACAATAAGGTTAAAAAAAGAAAGAAAAAATCATCAATTTAGACTTCTGTTTACATATTGTTAGCAGCCTTTAGGCCAGAAAAAACAATATTTTTACCCTGGAGATATTGACACATTATGCTTGCCTCACCTCAAATTTAACAACTCAGCTGCCTGTTATGAGCAGAATTATACAGGAGACAAAAATAGATGCCTTCTAATAACACAGGGTATTCAGCAATATATATTGTCCACTATAAGGGAATGTTTCTTAAGGGAACATCAGGGAAATTACTGAATATGTATGGATTTTGTCAAACCTAATGAAAATTTGGTGGTGAAAGGACATGTCTGTGAAATCCAGAGACTGGAAATTTCATATTGTGGGGGCGAAGGGGGGACGGTTCTTTCCTGCTAAGGGCTGCCTTCCTTTATCAGCTGAGGCCTTTAGGTTTTTGAGGAAAAGCGAGCCTATACTCAGTTCTAACAACACGGTTTGATAAAAGAAAGAAAAATGCATGGGTCCATGACACTTTGCAGTAAGGTTTATATTAGAAGATACTTCATCTCCTGATGATTGTTTTCTTCTTGTAAATGGAGACATGGACCACCCAGTCTACTTCTCAATTAATCCCCTGGTATGTGTTTGTGTATATAGCTGTTGGTAGGTCTCCTTCCAGTGATATAAACTTGCTTCTCATGAGCACCAAAAGTGGGTGTTATTCAAATTCACAAGTTATTTTTCTTCATAGAATATTCCACATCAGAATGTGCTAAAATAAATCACGTTAGGTCTCTGAAGACAGGGAATTAGCTACACAAGAGTTTCACATATTGACAGTGGAACATTGGTCAGAAGAGGAAGGGGTTGAAAGCACTTATAGTTATATGATGAGACTAAAGTTACTGCATAAGGATGAGGCTGCCAATGGCTGGCAGTCCTGATGGCTATATGCTACTTCCAGTATTGGAAGTATGTCTATGTACATCAGCTGCTGGGGAACATGGAAGGGAGGGTGCTGTCACACTCGTGTCCTACTTGTGCCTTTCCAAGGGAATCTGGTTGGCCACTATGTAAACAGAATGCTGGACTAGATGGACCTTTGGTCTAGTCCAGCATGGCTCTTTGTATGTTCTTATAATTGTACATATAACATAAACTCATTTAATTGGAAGTGCAGACCCTATGCTATGGCATATTTCAGGGCCACTAATCCAGCCAAGAATCCACAATATGTTCACAATATTTATGCAAATAAAATCCTCAAAAATACATTCAGGTATATAGATGATTGTATATGCACATCTACACACATGCCCATCCTATAGGCACTACTCCCACTGCCATCTGACTGCCCTATATACATATCCCCACCTTCCACACTGAACCTATTTTTCACACAGTGAGGTGTGGAGATTCTGGGTGATTGCAGCCAGGCACTACAGACAGTGCTACAAATTAGAAGGCATTGTGCAGGTATCCTGTCTTTTTCTCCAAAAGGAAAGGAAAGAAAAGGGCGAAGACAGAAGAAGTGGTGGAAAAACACAGAGGGTTTATGAGTGGAAGACACTGACACCTGGACCTACTGTAATATTCGGTGATGAAGCAGGGCAAAGCAGATGTGCCTGACTGGAGAGAGGCACTGCCATACAGGCACATCTCCCATGCACCTCCAGCTGAAGGCTGGATCCAACTGACTAGTAGTAGACACATATAATCCAACTGACTAGTAGTAGACAATGGAACATGGAAATTCCATCTGTTTATGGTTGATAGATTGGCTCATGTGAATGAACGTATATAGTAGCACAAGAATTTTCTCACTCTGTCCATCCATTTCCTCTTTGATCAAGCATCTGAGGGCCAATTCCCATGACCATATTTGACATAAGGTCACCATTATGTGACTTTCCCTATATAATATGTAATAAATAGTAAGGGAAAAGCATCCCCACATGGTAAAAAATCACAAGCATTTTTCAGGATGTTGGAAAACTGAAACCATCTCATGGGACCACTTTTCAGAAGACTGTACTAGAGCATGAGTACATAGAATCATAGAATCATAGAATAGTAGGGTTGGAAGGGGCCTACAAGGCCATCGAGTCCAACCCCCTGCTCAATGCAGGAATCCAAGTCAGAGCATCCCTGACAAATGGCTGTCCAGCCTCGTCTTAAAGGCCTCCAGTGTGGGAGAGCCCACCACCTCCCCAGGTAATTGGTTCCATTGCCGTATTGCTCTGACACTCAGGAAGTTTTTCCTGATGTTCAGCCGGAATCTGGCTTCCTGTAACTTGAGCCCATTATTCCGTGTCCTGCACTCTGGGATGATCAAGAAGAGATCCTGGCCTTCTTCTCTGTGACAACCTTTCAAGTACTTGAAGAGTGCTATCATATCTCCCCTCAGTCTTCTCTTCTCAAGGCTAAACATGCCCAGTTCTTTCAGTCTCTCTTCATAGGGCTTTGTTTCCAGTCCCCTGATCATCTTTGTTGCCCTCCTTTGAACCCTCTCCAGCTTGTCTGCATCCTTCTTAAAGTGTGGTGCCCAGAACTGGACACAGTACTCCAGATGAGGCCTAACCAGTGCTGAGTAGAGGGGAACTAGTACTTCCCGGGATTTGGAAGCGATGCTTCTATGAATGCAGCCCAAAATAGCATTTGCCTTTTTTGCAGCCACATCACATTGTTGGCTCATATTCAGCTTGTGATCGACGACAATTCCAAGATCCTTCTCGCTCGTAGTGTGGTTGAGCCACGTATCCCCCATCTTGTAACTGTGCATTTGGTTTCTTTTTCCTAGGTGCAGAACTTGGCATTTGTCCCTATTAAATGCCATTCTGTTGTTTTCTGCCCAGCACTCCAGTCTATCCAGATCACTTTGAATTTTGTTTCTGTCTTCCAAAGTATTAGCTATCCCTCCCAATTTCGTGTCATCTGCAAATTTGATCAGCATTCCCTGCACCTCCTCCTCCAAGTCATTAATAAAAATGTTGAAGAGCACTGGGCCCAGGACTGAGCCCTGCGGTACCCCGCTCGTTACCTCTCCCCAGCTTGAGAAGGTCCCATTGATAAGCACTCTTTGAGTCCGATTCTGTAGCCAACTGTGGATCCACATGATCGTTGTTTCATCTAGCCCACTTCGAGCAAGTTTGCTCATCAGGATATCATGGGGCACTTTGTCGAAAGCTTTGCTGAAGTCGAGGTATATGATGTCTACAGCATTCCCACGGTCTACAAGGGAGGTGACTTGATCAAAAAATGAGATCAGATTTGTCTGGCAGGACTTGTTTTTGACAAATCCATGTTGGCTTCGAGTAATCACGGCATTGTTGTCAAGGTGCTTCCAGATGGATTGCTTTATGATCTGCTCCAGAATTTTCCCAGGGATTGATGTCAGACTGACTGGTCTGTAGTTCCCAGGTTCCTCCTTTTTACCCTTTTTGAAGATAGGGACAACGTTAGCCCTCCTCCAGTCATCTGGCACTTCCCCGGTCCTCCATGATTTCTCAAAGAGAATAGACAGCGGTTCTGAGAGTTCTTCTGCCAGTTCCTTTATTACTCTAGGATGCAGTTCATCTGGCCCTGGAGATTTGAACTCATTCAAAGTAATGAGGTGTTCCTTGACCATATGCCTGTCGATCTCAAGCTGCAATCCTGCCCCTTCAGCCTGTACTTCGCCTTTGCCAGGGGGGTCATAGACCCTCTTTTGGGAGAAGACTGAGCCAAAGTAGGAATTGAGCACCTCTGCCTTTTCTTTGTCATCTGTTATCATTTTGCCATCCTTATTTAATAGCTGAACAACCATTTCTTTCCTCTGCCTTTTACTATGCACGTAGCTGAAGAAAGCCTTTTTGTTGTTTTTAGCATCCCTCGCTAACCTCACCTCGTTCTCCGCTTTAGCCTTCCTGACGCCATCCCTGCAATTCTGTGCTACCTGCCTGTACTCTTCCTTTGTTACTTGGCCTTCTTTCCACTTCTTATATGTGTCCTTTTTTGTTTTCAGGTCATCCCTAAGCTTTTTGTGAAGCCACATTGGCTTCTTCTGTTGTCTTCCACCTTTTCTTCTTGTTGGAATTGTTTGTGATTGTGCCTTGAGAATTTCCTTTTTTAAAAGTTCCCACCCATCTTGGACTCCTTTTCTCGCTAGCATTGTTTGCCATGGGACCTTACTGATCATTGTTCTGAGTTTATTAAAATCAGCTTTCCTAAAATCCAGGGTATGCGTTTGAGTACACTCGGCTTTTGCTTCCCTTAGAACCAAGAACTCAAGTACAACATGGTCGCTTTCCCCCAGAGTTCCTGTAACTGCTACTTTATCCACTAAGTCATCTCTGTTGGTTAGGATCAAGTCAAGGATAGCCGATCCTCTAGTTCCTTCCTCTACTTTCTGTAGGAGGAAGTTATCCGCCACACAAGTCAGGAATTTCCTGGAGGGGCCATGTTTTGCAGAATTTGTCTCCCAACAAATATCGGGGAAATTGAAGTCCCCCATTACTACTACATCATGCTTCCTTAAAACATTGGCTATTTGCTTTTCAAAAGTTTCATCCTTGGCTTCTCCTTGATTGGGTGGCCGGTAGTAGACTCCGACCACCAGGTTCCTTTTATTCTTTGCTCCATTTATTTCAACCCAGATGCTCTCGATGGGGCTACCAAGCTCCTCCTCCTGTATTTCTGTGCAGAGATATGTATTTTTCACATACAGTGCAACCCCGCCTCCCTTTCTGTTCCTCCTGTTCTTTTTGAACAAGTTATATCCTTCAACTGCTGTATTCCAGTCATGAGAGTCATCCCACCAAGTCTCAGTTATACCTATCAAGTCATAATTTCCCTCCTGTATTAAGAGTTCAAGTTCATTCTGTTTGTTTCCCATACTCTGGGCATTAGTATATAGACATCGAAGACCATGTGCTTCATAGTCTGGCTTTCTTCCTACATGTGTCTGAAGACTATTATTGGGCGCTATCAGCGCTGTTCTCTCCATTGCAGTGCATGCGCCTACGTCCATTGTTACCCCCAACATTACATCTCCCTTCCCCGTAGGATTCAGTTTAAAGCCCTCCTGATGAAGTTCTTCATGCTGTGTCCAAACACATTCTTCCCAGCCTTTGTGAGGTGCAACCCATCCCTAGCCAACAGCCCATCTTCCAGGAAGTATAGCCCGTGGTCCCAGAATCCAAATCTCTCTCGTCGGCACCACCTTCGTAGCCAGTCATTCACCCGGAGTATTTTTCGTTCCCTTTCTATCCCTCTTCTAACTACTGGAAGGATGGATGAGAAAACTATCTGGGCCCCAAAGTTCTTGAGTTTCCTTCCCAAAGCTTCAAAGTCTGACGTGATCTCTTCGTAGCTCCGCTTGGCGGTATCATTTGTTCCCACATGGATGAGAAGAAAGGGATACCTGTCAGTGGGCTTTATGAGTGCAGGCAACCTTTCAGTCACGTCTCTAATCTGTCCTCCCGGGAGACAACATACCTGGCGAGTCCACGGGTCTTCGCGACATACTTGGGTCTCGATCCCACGCAGCAAGGAGTCTCCCACTACTACCACTCTTCTCTTCTTCTTCTTGTAGGCCTGGGTTTCATCGCCTCTGTTTGACTGACCTTTAGCCTCTTGCTCACTCTCATGCAGGTTCCCCTGTGATTCTTCCTCTGCAGGCTGTCCTCCAGTCTCATCCGCAAGTACCTGGAATCGGTTCCACAGCTCCACCGCTTCCACTGGTGCAGAGTGGCGTCTAGTTCTTCTTCTCCTAACTGTCACCGTTTTCCAAGGAGTATCCTCTACTCCATTTTTCTTCTCCTCAGCATTTCCCACTTCTGCCTCATCTTGCTGTTGCTCTTCAAGCTTCTGGTCTGCCCTTTGCTGCTGTAGTTCCCCCATTCTGTCCAAGAACTCTTCGTGTTCTCTTATTCCCCGGAGGGTTGACAGTCGCCGCTCCAGTCCACTTACTTTTTCCTCCAGCAGCGTGATCAACTTGCACTTGTTGCAGGTGTAGGCCATGTTGTTCTCAGGCAAGAAAACAAACATTGCACACACCTTGCAGGTCACCACCACTGGAGAGTCTTGTCCTTCCATAGCCCCTTTTCCCTTTTTGTGTCTAGCTTTGTGATTGTTCTAGACTAGCCTGTGCCTGCTCCTCTACTCAGTAGAGGTTAAAAGCAGAGTCCCACTGGTGTGGAAGTGTGTGTTACAAGACAAATAAATGGGAAAAAGTTAGTTAAAAAAAAAATGTTAGGGGCCTCCCCATTGACCTCCCCTGCCGAACTCCCCTGGCCAACTCCTGTTTGCTCCCCCTGTCCGCTCGCTCTGTTCGCTCGCTCTCTGGGAGCTTGCCTGCTTCTGTAGTCCCTGGACCAGCTGGAGCAGCTTGCTCTGCTCTGCTCTGCTCAGCTGGGAGGCGGGAAACAGACTGAAGCTTCCCGCCCAGTCAGCTGCTGGGAGTACTCAGGCCACACCCCTCCAATTCAGTTGGAGCTCTCAGAAGCTCCTGGTGAGCTCACAGCCAGTCAGAAGGATAAAGGGCAGCGCCCTGGGCTTCCTGCAACCCACTTACCTCTTAGCCTCTGTCTCCTTTGTCTCCTTTGTCTCTTCAACCACTGCAACTCCCCTGGCCAACTCCTGTTTGCTCCCCCTGTTCGCTCGCTCTGTTCGCTCGCTCTCTGGGAGCTTGCCTGCTTCTGTAGTCCCTGGACCAGCTGGAGCAGCTTGCTCTGCTCTGCTCTGCTCAGCTGGGAGGCGGGAAACAGACTGAAGCTTCCCGCCCAGTCAGCTGCTGGGAGTACTCAGGCCACACCCCTCCAATTCAGTTGGAGCTCTCAGAAGCTCCTGGTGAGCTCACAGCCAGTCAGAAGGATAAAGGGCAGCGCCCTGGGCTTCCTGCAACCCACTTACCTCTTAGCCTCTGTCTCCTTTGTCTCCTTTGTCTCTTCAACCACTGCAACTCCCCTGGCCAACTCCTGTTTGCTCCCCCTGTTCGCTCGCTCTGTTCGCTCGCTCTCTGGGAGCTTGCCTGCTTCTGTAGTCCCTGGACCAGCTGGAGCAGCTTGCTCTGCTCTGCTCTGCTCAGCTGGGAGGCGGGAAACAGACTGAAGCTTCCCGCCCAGTCAGCTGCTGGGAGTACTCAGGCCACACCCCTCCAATTCAGTTGGAGCTCTCAGAAGCTCCTGGTGAGCTCACAGCCAGTCAGAAGGATAAAGGGCAGCGCCCTGGGCTTCCTGCAACCCACTTACCTCTTAGCCTCTGTCTCCTTTGTCTCCTTTGTCTCTTCAACCACTGCAACTCCCCTGGCCAACTCCTGTTTGCTCCCCCTGTTCGCTCGCTCTGTTCGCTCGCTCTCTGGGAGCTTGCCTGCTTCTGTAGTCCCTGGACCAGCTGGAGCAGCTTGCTCTGCTCTGCTCTGCTCAGCTGGGAGGCGGGAAAAGTACATGAGGACATGTACATTGATAATAAATAAAATATTAGAAGCAGGAATATTGTAAATGCCTGGGTAAAGCATGGCCTTCTCCTTAGAAGTATGGCAGTAATAAAATGTAGTATATTGTAACTTGATAAATGCCCCATAAAGAGTTCACAGAACATTGTCAGAGACATTATCTGCAAATAATTATTTTTTTTCTTTTCTTTACTATTACTGCGAAAGTTTGAAACATGTTAGTGAAGTTTTGCAAGAAATAATCAGAAATATATTCATATATTACATATTCTATATAAGCAATATGAATATTATGAGTAAAAATTCAACATGAAACACATTAGTGATGGTAAGAACTTCCAAGTGGCATCTCAGGTGGTTGTTAAATAGACATTAATGGTTCCTATCCAAGGGTGGAGTCCAGCGCTCCGCGCCTGCCTAGTTATTTAAAAGCAGGAGTAGGCAACCTTTTTGGGCCATGGGCACCTTCAGCAATTTGAGAAACTGCCCTGGGCACCACCGCAAAATGGCTGCCATGGAACGCATTGCAAAGGAGAAGTAAACTGCCGAAAAAGACTGAGGTGAAGGCAGAGGTGGGAGTCTGAGCCCCAAAACACTAAACAACTCCTTTGAACCCATAGTTTTCAGCACCAACAGAAACCTATTTCATAGCAAATCTAAAGAGTGGGCCCAGCCTACCTATTATTTATTTATTTGATTTATATCCTACCTTTCTTCACAAGGAGTCCAGGGTAACTAATAGCCCATATAAAACAGTACGACATATAACTACCATTAAAATCTGAAATTACAAACATAATAAAATACAATAAAAGCATCTCTATAACTGATAAAACACTTGCCTATATCCCAAAAGCCTGTACAAATAAATATGTATTTAACTGGCGCCTGAATGACGACAGTGTTGGGGACAGCTGGATCTCTACTGGCAGGGAGATAATACCTAGGTTATGATTATCTTGGCATTACAGTAGTTAACATTTTACTTCTGTTTGCTAGATTGACAGAAAACAGTAGAAATGCTGCCCATGTCCTACCCATGACTCCATCCTGTTTCAGCCATTCATCTTCCCATGCCAGTAGAATGCTCAGATGGTGGAGGACATGGCTGTGGAACATGCAGGGAGGGGCAGGGCTAGCCTAGTGCAATTCCATGACCCCCTTACACATTCTTCCATTGTGTGCACAGGGCAGGGAGCTGAGGGGTGTTAATCTGAACCTATTCACATTGCGATGGTGCCAATCTACACAGTAAGTTCTTGCTAGGCAATGTCACAGACTTTTGACAATCTAGATCAGGCTATGATAGTTTTGGAAGGTCTGCTCAACATCTGCGCATCACTTTTAACATTTTATGGGGTGAGGTATATTTGTTCAGAGTGAGACTAGAGTTACATACCGGATTTTATTTTTAAAACATTCTTATATTTTGGGAGCTCCAATTTTCACATCATACATGAGCCTCCCAATGTTAGAAGACTGTCCTTAGCTAATATAATTAGAAGGGGAAAATATTTTTGTTGTTGTTGCGTTAATTGACAGCATTAGAAGACTGTCCCTGGCTAATATCATTAGAAAGGGAAATGGCTTCATTTATAATTGACGAAGGCTGCAATTCCTTGCATAGTTATGTGAGCATGGAACTTAAGCATGCATAATTGTACTCTGGCCTGCAGCCAAACATATTATATTTCTTTTCTAAGCATATTCAAGTATCTGTGCAAATGCTTTTTAAGGAGACTAGGATTTTTGCTCATTTCTTACAGTGAAATCAGTGTTAGAAGCATCCCCTCAGAGCTGATTTTGCTTGAATTAGAAATATAAAGATTTCATTCACTGGTATAAAACTACTGGCTCCAAACTCTATAATTAAAATACAGTTTTATTAAACATCGGGAATACGTATTATGAACCACAGCCAACAGCTTGATCTTGTCCCCCACTGTCAGGATTCCCTTTTGCCCCCACTGATCTTCAAATGCCGAATCAAACACAGACACGAGGCTTCAATCTACAGCTTTTAAATCTATTACCACAAAGGGTCATACGGATGCAAATTCTCAGTGACTCTTAGTCTGCAAGGAAATGCCTTCAGGGGGTTCAAAAGGTAGCTGCGAAAGTTGCCCACCGAAGGGTGGGCTCACTAGCCTAACTTAAGAGGTGGGGGAGCTCTCTCTCTCTCTCTCTCTCTCTCTCTCTCTCTCGGCTTCTAAGTGCCGCTGTTCACACAGGGCCAATCGGGAAGACCTTTTAAGCTCCACCCCAGCCATCTCCCTCTTGGCTCTGTGTCTGCGCCGTGCATTTATTAATTCAGACTCACCAAACACTGCCTCTCCCTGTTCGCTGTCTCTCATGGGGGGGGGGGTGACGAGGGACCTGCCTCCAGCTGGACCTTTGAAACCTAAGGAGCCTGCCTATCCACGTCTGGACTAGCTTGGGAACATAACCCCGCCATGTCTGGGGGTTCCTCTTCAGAATCTGAACTGCTGTCCCCCTCCCTGCGCTCAGAACCACTCCTGACATCCACCTTAATGGCTACAGAAGCCAAGGCAGTTCTGTACCACTTGTTTTTCATAACCTCCTTAACTTTTTTTTCCTTGTGCGAAACTGCATGGGAGCTAGGAGGATGAGGCCACTCCAACTGCCTTGGATGGGGCATGAGGTGGTGTACCAAAATAATTTTTTTCTGATGTTTTAAGTGAAATCACGTTTGTGAAAATCAAAACTTTAATCATTCTCAAGGCTACAATGAAAGAATGATATGATTTTTATATTCTAGTTTTGATTCACTTATTTTACTTTCATTTTCCGATATCCTCAGAATCCATTTTAGAACTAAGGGCTCAGTCCTATGACTTCTGCCCTCAGTGCTTGTAAGCCTCTGAACTCTGAGTCTTACGAGCATCCAGTGCAGAGCAGGAAGAGTGGCAGAGGAGAAGGGAGGAGTAGGGAGCGTGGATCCCTGGATTCGAGGCCAAGGCGCTGTGTCCGACCTTGGATCTGTAGTACAAATAAGCTCCCAGTGAGTAGCCATGGGTGCAGACAAAACACCTGAGTAGTGGATTAGAAACAAACTTTATTGGAGGTATAACAAGATTACATCTCCAGAAAAGACGGCTGCAATCAGCCGCATTTACAGGAGGAAGTAGGGGGCAGGAGACAGGAAAAGGACAGACCAAGCATTTCAGCAATCCCCTCCAATCTCACTCAGGCACATAATAACTCTTCAAATTCAGGTTAAGTGACTTATGGCCCTAGTCCTGCCAACAAGATCTAGGAATCCAAAATATCTTCTAGCCCCCCAGGCACTATCTAGGGGCCATAGGATTGCCCCCTCCATGTATTGGTTTGGCTTAAGAAAAATGAATAAATAAAATCTGAATCCCACATGATGCAGAAGAGAAAAATTATTAATCACAGAGTTTGATCATCTGTAATTAAAGTTCGGTATGATAGTAACTGAGAAACTGAGGAGCAGTCTGACATGTGTGTGTGCGTGAGAGAGAATCTTCATGTTTTTAACCCCTACTCTTGTACCTTTTTATTATTTTAACGTATTATTGAGGATTGATTTCTCAAAAAATCAAATTAACTGTGGAAGGCATTTTTTACATACAATACTAAAAGTGCTTTGACATGTTAACACTGTAAATAATTGTCAACACTGCAGCCATGACAACACACATCTTCTCCATCATGCTAACCAGGGGGCAATGCTGTAATGATGTTTCATTTGCATTGTCTCAGAAGGGACTTCAGTCAGTTAGTGGAAGAACTGAGTTTAAGCAGATCATATAATGTATCATAACATGCTGCAACCTAAGGCTCTGTACAATAAACTGTGTATAATAAGCCAATAAACTGTGTATAATAAGCCAATAAATCCAGAGAACACAGAGGTACTATTAATGGTTGGTTTGTCTGCCTAGCTCAGTTGTGTTCCATCTGTTCTGGAAGGAGTTTTGCTCCCTCTAAAGAATCAGCTTTGTTGTTTGGAGGTGCTCTTTGATCCAGCATTCATACTGTACATACAGGTGGCCTCTTTGGCACAGAGCACCATCTACAACCAGAGGTAGCCTTGCTACAGTTATAGATGCTCTGGTAACCTCCCATTTGGAATATGCAATGTGTTATACATGGAGGTGTCTTGGAAAATGGTCCAGTAACTTCAGCTGGCCCAAAATAGGGCATAAGAACATAGTCCAAAAAAAGGTGAACATGTATAATGCAGGTAATTATTTCTTTACTGAAATAGTTCAGTAGAGATTATTCAGCCTGCGATGTTTGATTTGCTATGGAATGGAATGGGAGTGAAACTTTGGTTCATAAGCAGGTCTGTCTTTCCTTGAGGGCAGAAAGTTGTGCTGCCTGGAGTCTGAGAAGCAGGCAATCATACTGACAAAGTAGTGGTCAAGCCATGGAACAATGGCCAGTATGAGAAAAGGTTACAGCATTTGTTACTCTCTGTAGCTAACAGCTCCACAAGTTAGGAGTATTCCCATGTATGCTGATAAGGTCTAGAATAACATCAGATACCTAAGACAATGAGAAACTGTGCCTGCAGGTTTCTGCCCCCCAATATGTAATTCACCAGTCCAGAACCAACGTCACAGTTAGCAACTAGGAAAAAGAGCCAATCAAAAAGCAAAAAATGGAGGGGTGTCAGGGGATTAAAGAAAGCAACAGCACCTTGTGAGAAAGACAAGATCCACATTTGTTCCTACCTGGCTTGCCTGATTTTTACCTTTTGTTTAACTCTGAACTTCGTGAGCACATTTTGGGTTGTTTTCAGGGCCTTTTTGTTCCCAGCCTTGTTGTTGCCTCTCTTTTGGGAGAAGAAGAGCCATCTTCTCTCTTTTTGAACACGTTTTCCTTTGGATTTGAGACTATTTTGGGCTATTTCCCCAAGACCGTTTCCCTGAGCCAGGCACCTTGGTGTAGTTTTTGTCCTCTTATTTTGCTCACTGGGCTTGGGCTTCACAATGCTTTTCATTAAAAAAAAAAAAAATTCACTCTCTACCTGGATTAATTTCCCTACCTGGACGTTGCTGAGTTCTACACCATGGATTCTAGGAGAGCTCTCTTTCAACTTTCCTCCGATCCCAGGAAAGCCTGTTCTTCAGATCTCTGCTTGGGATAACTTCCTTTTAACCGCCTTCCCCCCACCCCTCTCTTCCTTTTCTCTAAAAGTTTGGACAGCACTGTGATATAGTTGAAAACTTCAAACAGTGCATTTAACTAGGAAAGTTGAAAGATTGGTGGAATTTTAAGTAGAGCTAAGTAACAATTCAAACTGCTGCTAGTTGGGCCTACTAACATTGTGGTGTTTTTTTAATAGGCCTTAGCAAGAGTTAAATTGTAGTGTATTTTGCATAGCGTAGACATGTATTGGCCTTCTTAAATGAACAATGCAAGGGAATCGAGGAAAACAACAGAATGGGAAAGACTAGAGATCTCTTCAAGAAAATTGGAGAACTCAAGGGAATGTTTTGTGCAAAGATGGGCATGATAAAGGACAAAGAAGGCAGGGACCTAACAGAAGCAGATGAGATTAAGAAGAGGTGGAAAGAATACACAGAAGAACTATACAGGAAGGATCTTAATGTCCCTGATAACCATGATAGTGCGGTCACTGAACTTGAGCTGGACATCCTAGTGAGTGAAGTCAAGTGGGCCTTAGGAAGCATTAGTTACAACAAAGCTAGCGGAGATGACAGTATTCCAGCTGAGCTATTTAAAATCCTAAAAGATGATGCTGGTAAAGTGCTGCACTCAATATGCCAACCAATTTGGAATACTCAACAATGGCCACAAGACTGGAAAAGGTCAGTTTACATTCCAATTCCAAAGAAGGGCAATGCTAAAGAGTGTTCAAACTACCGTACAATTGCTCTCATTTCACATGCCAGCAAGATTATGCTCAAAATCCTACAAGCTAGGCTTCAGCAGTATGCGAACCGAGAACTACCGGAAGTACAAGCGGGGTTTCAAAGAGGCAGAGGAACTAGAGATCAAATCACCAACATTCGCTGCATCATGGAGAAAGCAAGAGAATTCCAGAAAAACGTCTATTTCTGCTTCATTGACTACGCTAACACCTTTGATTGTGTGGATCACAACAAACTCTGGCAAATTCTTAAAGCGATGGGAGTACCAGACCACCTTACCTGTCTCCTGAGAAACCTGTACTAGGGTCAAGAAGCAACAGTAAGAACCAGACATGGAACAACCGATTGGTTCAAAATTGGGAAAGGCGTATGACAAGGCTGCATATTGTCGTCCTGCTTATTTAACTTATATGCAGAGTACATCATGAGAAACGCCGGGTTGGAAGAATCACAGGTCGGAATTAAGATTGCCAGGAGAATTATCAACAACCTCAGATATGCAGATGATACCACCCTAATGGCAGAAAGTGAAGAGGATCTAAAGAGCTTCTTGTTGAGGGTGAAAGAGGAGAGTGCAAAAGCTGGTTTGAAACTCAACATTAAAAAAACGAAGATCATGGCATCTGGCCCCATCACTTCCTGGCATATAAAAGGGGAAGAAATGGAAGCAGTGACAGATTTTACTTTCTGGGGCTCCAAGATCACCGCAGACGGTGACTGTAGCCATGAAATTAAAAGACACTTGCTCCTTGGGAGGAAAGCTATGGCAAACCTAGACAGCATAGTAAGAAGCAGAGACATCACCTTGCCGACAAAGGTTCGTATAATCAAAGCTATTGTTTTCCCAGTAGTAATGTATGGCTGTGAGAGCTGGACTATAAGGAAGACCAAGCACCGAAGAATTGATGCTTTCGAACTGTGGTCCTGGAGAAGACTCTTACGAGTCCCCTGGACTGTAAGAAGGTCAAATCAGTTCATCCTAAAGGAAATCAACCCTGACTGCTCATTGGAAGGACAGATACTGACGCTGAAGCTCAAATATTTTGGCCACCTAATGCGAAGAGAAAACTCCCTGGAAAAGACCCTAATGCTGGGAAAGATTGAAGGCAAAAGGAGAAAGGGACAGCAGAGGATGAGATGGCTAGATAGAATCACCAATGCAATGAATATGAACTTGAGCACACTCCAGGAGAGAGCGGAGGACAGGAAGGCCTGGCATGCTATGGTCCATGGGGTCACGAAGAGTCGGACACGACTTAATGACTGAACAACAACAACAATGAATTGCTATCCACTGTGCACTCAGATCAAATAAATATGTACATTATTGGATTCACAGTCTATAGCAGTGGTTCCCAACCTTTTTGGGACCAGGGACTGGTCCATGGAAGACAATTTTTCCATGGACTGGTGCGGGGGGATAGGACTGCGCTGCAGTAGGGGTGTGGGAATCCCCCTTACCTTAGGTCTGCAGGGGGGCGATCCGTCCCCTCCCCTCGGAATCCTCGTCGGCCTTGGACTCGCCGCGGAGCTGCCGGCCAGCTCTGGCTGGGGGAGGACTTCCAGCCGCTGGGATGCTATGCATATGCCCTTTACGTCCCTGTTTTTTGCAGTAATAGGCTATTACTGTAAAGAACGGGGCTGGAGCCGGACGGCAGCTTCGCGGACTCGCTGCGGAGCCGGCCAGGTCCAGTGAGGATTCCGGGGCAGGGGGGAGGGACGGATCGCCTTCCCCCCCACGGACCCAAGGTAAGGGGGGGTTCCCACACCCGTACTGCGGCCCAGTCCCTAACGGGCCATGGACCGGGACCAGGACCGGTCCGCGGCCCGGGGTTTGGGGACCCCTGGTCTATAGAGTTCAAGATGTAGACATGCATTCTTGTATCAACAGCACCATGGCAAACATCCATAGGCATGCAGTCATACCGGCATATTTTCTTATTGAGAAATAAATAACTGTTGGTGAGAATATTGTGAAAAATATACCTAGCTAGAAGCATCATCGAAACATCTATCTGTTTTTTTTAATCTGAACAAATATTTATGAATATTTTCTGTGGCCTTCTTCCAGTTCTAATTAAAATGAATATGAATCTGGGTGAGACAAGCCAAAGTAAAAGTATGGAAATTAACAGTTAGAATCTTCTTGCCATGTGGCACACATGTTATGTACAATCACTTGATGTTCCTGATAAAGGACCATATGGGTTATAGCAATAGGAAGCTACAGTAGCATTGGTTCTCAATTTCTTTTTCCAATCAAACAGTATTCCAGTCTGTACATGCTTTTAGCTTGTTTATATTAACTGTCTCTTTTATTTCCAGAATTAATGTGCCATTCGTGAAATGATTGTTATTGTGACTTGCTGCCTTGACACTGGTACAACTTTCAGTAGGAAATAGTTTGCCATGTGTGATTCTTACCAGATATGTGTGTGTGTGTGTGTGTGTGTATCATTTAAACACTTTTTATTTGATAGTACGACTTAACATTTTGATAGCACTTCCTAGTATTCAAAGCTCTCCTCATACTATATTTTGCTAATCCCTACACTATTTTGGGAGGATCAGGCCCGGTTCAGGTGTAATGAAAAAGGTGCCGTGGGTGAATTTCCCTGCGGGGCTTTTTGTTGCAGTGGCTGCCATTTTGAATATTCGGGGCATAGTGGAGTCGTGCTGTAGCTTCTTGTTATGTGCAAACCCAGCAAGGGTGGGGGGTTTTGGGTGGTTGACAAGCCACAACAATCCTAAAACAGCCCATGTGTTCTGTGTGGCTTGTCAGAACAACCCACCCTCGCTAGGCTCGTGTGCTGTGGTGGCAGGGTCTTGGATTGGCAATCTGATGCCTGCTGCAGTGATCGTGTGAACCTGGTCTCAGGATACTTGTTGTTGTTGTTGTTGTTCAGTCGTTCAGTCATGTCCGACTCTTCGTGACCCCATGGACCATAGCACACCAGGCCTTCCTGTCCTGCGCTCTCTCCCGGAGTGTGCTCAAGTCCATATTCATCTCAGGATACTAGCTTTGCTTAAAACTTTAGCTACTTAGTGGGTATATAGCAAAAGCGAGATTCAATCCACACTTACAGCCTTGATCTAATAAAGAATTTGGAGTTCCAAATTAGATGAAGAAACCTTTCAAACTTCTGGAAGTTCTGTGAAATCTATATTAATTAAAGAGGCCAGATTGATCAAATTACTCCATCACTTTGGGAAACAATTCAGTTTCTCTCCCGCCCAACCCCGCTTTCTCTTAGGGTAAATACATACTTATTTTCCTAATTATTTTCCTAATTCTTTCTTTGTTTTTTTCCTTCACAAAGCATTCTAGTTCCACTTTGTAAGATCTACACCTATTAGTGAAGTATGACACCTTTCCATGGGAGATTTCCTGCTAATCTCAGCCAATGCATGAAGGATCTGAATGTGCAAATTTACCTTCTCGTGAGCTTAATCTATTTTAGTACATTAAGGATTGCTGTTTATTTCGCCTGTCCCTGCACAGTTATCTTCCTCAACTTTAGATTTTCTTCCTTTCACAACCCTGTTTTCTGTGTTTTAAAATATCTTTGTACAGTTCTGGGGCCACTGGACAGCTTTTATCTGAATCCAAAATACCCTGACACTGGCAGAAATAATTTGTTGGTTTTATTGCCAGCTTTTATTGCTGCTTTTATCACTATTTTATCCCTTTCTACCTAGGGAGGTAGTGGGCTCGCCCACATGGAAGGCACTCAAGATGAGGCTGGACAGCCATCTGTCAGGGATGCTCTGACTTGGATTCCTGCATTGAGCAGGGGGTTGGACACGATGGCCTTGTAGGCCCCTTCCAACTCTACTCTTCTATGATTCTATGATTCTATTGTGTTTATGTCTTTATTGCTTTTAATATTATAACTGTTTATATGTATTTTATTGCCGTGAGCTGCCTTGGGAGGGCTTCCGCCCTGAAAGGCAGCCAATAATTTTTTAAAAATAAATAAAATTTATATTTGTTACATTTCTTCTTGATAACTCTACTGACAAAATGTGAGTAGATCTTGTCTCCCCATTACCACTACTTCTAGTGTCTTTTTCTTTGCCTTCTTGTGGTAAGTTTGCAACTTCTTACTTATCAGCATCCTTAAGCAGTTTACATAATTAAGACAAACAAATTGCTGCCAACCTAGAACACCCCTCCATATGTCAATGATAAAGAAAGATACTTCAAGAATCTCTGAACCTTTCTACACAAGGCATTTATTGTGCACTCATGATTCCTGACTTGCACTACTCTGCAGGGCCTTTACACGACTTCATCGTCCTCCAGGGCCTCTCCCATGCTTTGCAACCATTTTAGCTGGGGGGAGGGGGGGTTCTAATGAGGAAAGTCTGGTATTATTTGTGAATGGCAGATAAAGCCTAATGTAACTGTGCAATTCTGCTATACCACAGTGCCACCCAGTGCTTGTACAATGGAACATATGGAAAGGAAGAAAAAGAAAAGCCCCAGGAAAAAAAATGTGTAAAGGAGCTGATTCTGCAAAGAATCGAGAAATAGAAGCCTCAGTAAAGCAGTGCATTAAAAGCCTCAGGTAGAAAAGCCCTTAAAAGAAGGTAGAATTTCCTTCAATGACAATTCTTCAGAAAACAGTAATTAAACAGCCTTCCTGTTTAGGAAAGCACTGGGTCGAGGACTGTTAAGAAGATCAACAACAAATAATAACACTGGGCTTCCAAAAATCACAACATGAAAGGAGTTCAAAGAACATTCCTTCACTATGCTGAAGAAAGCAAGCTTTCCAAATAAAAATCTCCTAGGAGATAATCCGGTTTTAATCTCCCATCCTGGGTTAAAACAGGCTAGCAGCTGCCCCATCAACGGTTTTGCCTAAATTGGCTAAGGCTTCAATCACACTCATTTACTTGGAAGTAAGCCCCCCTGAACTCAGTGGTATTTACTCCCAAATAAATATGGATAGAATCAGGCTGCTGCACATGATCCCACAACTTGTACTACCTTCCCTGCTAATTTTAATCCCAAATTGGAAGAAAATATGCAAGCATAAGTTTTCTGAGTTCCTCTCAGGCTTGAGCATGTGTTCTGCTAGTCCAGTGAATCAGAGAACAATCTGTTCCATGGTAAGGTGGCCTTTTTGTGGTCACCTTGATACACTGACAATCAAAGTTCTGAAATTCAAGCTTGTAAAGTGGTCTCAGCAATACACAATCTGCTACATCCCACAAGGTTTTGTTTTTCATTTCACTTTCAGATGACCCTGCTGATAACTACATGCTGCAGTCATTCACAAAACCAAATTCCATCTGGATCTCCACTGCAAGATGAACACAAAATGAAAATCATCTCACTGTGGGTCATATGTTTGTATAAATCCACTCTTATTCATATGATTGTGTGATGAATTGATTGTTTTTCATCATTACAAATTTGCAAAATGCTCAAACTACATTATGTTAATATGTACATCAATAATGTGTCTCTGAATTGTTATAATGTGAAGTAAAAGTTATGTAGAATATATTTTATATCCACAAGACTATTAAATTATATCTGTCATCCTAGATGAGAAAATTTTAACCTAACAATTTAACAGATGTCACTTTGAAGTGTGACATGTGGTCTACCTTGCACACAGTAGTTTGTCTTACCAAAGACATGTATTTTTAATTACCAGAACAAACAAAATTAACCCTGGATATGGGAAATTGAATGCCCATAACAGGCTAGCCTGGTAATAATATTAAGGTTACAGATAAATAATTATAATTTTCTTATAATTAATGATAAATATTTTCCCTTGACAATAAGAATTATGATTGTTAAATCCACTGATTTCAACATAAGAAAATAAAATCATACCATCTATATATGGAGAAAGAATAGAATCTAATGGGGAAAGTTAGTTTATTTAAATTAAATAGCTGACATAAAAATATAATAAAATATGACAATTAAATCCCTTTTTTTCCTAGTGACTAACCAGGAATGAGATCTTGGGTCATGGTAGCACAATGAAAATGTCAACTCAGTTTGCAGCAGCTGTGAAAAAGACAAATTCCATGCTAGGTATCAATAGGAAAGGAACGGAAAAGAAAACTAATAGTATTCTAAAGCCTGTATGTGAATCTATATCGTGCAGCAACATTTGGAATTCTGTGTACAGTTCTGTAATACTGTGTGTATCTCAAAAAGGGTGTCACAGAGCTAGAATAGGTGCAGAAAAGGACAACCAAAATGATCCAGGTGTTAGAACAAACACCTTCCCTATGAGCAGAAAAGGCTGACATACTTGGGATGTTTTAGTTTAGAAGATGACTGACAGAGAGTTATACAGTTAAGGATGGTGCAGAGAAAGATATGCTTTTCTTCCTCTCTCATAATACAAAAACTCAGGGTCATTGTTCCTGGCAGTAAATTCAGGACAGACGCACACAAAAAGCACTTCTTCACACAAGACATAATTAATAGAAGTGGTGATGGTTGCCAGCTTAGGTAGCTTTAGCTAATTATCCAAATACGTGGAGGATAAGTCTTTTAATCATGGGGGCTATATAAAACTGCCACATTCAGAGGCAGCTTGCCAGCAAATATGAGTAGCCGTGTTCCCAGAGGCATCTGGTTCATTGGGCCAGAATGCTGGACTAGATGGAGTTTTGGTCTGATTCAGCACAACTCATCTTAAGGCCTTAAAAAGGTGTCCCCAACCAGTTGTGTCCGACTCTAGGGTGCAGTGCTCATCCCCGTTTCTAAGCCGAAGAGCCAGCGCTGTCCGAAGACGCTTCCGTGGTCATGTGGTCGGCATGACTGAACACCGAGGTGCACGGAACGCTGTTACCTTTCCCGCTGAGGCGGTACCTATTTATCTACTTGCAATTTCTTGCTTTCAAACTGCTAGGTTGGCAGGAGCTGGGACTGAAGACGGGAGCTCACTCCGTCACGCAGCACTCGGGTCTCGAACTGCTGTCCTGCCGACCTTCCAGTCTGCAGTTCAGCATCTTAACCACTAAGCCACCGCGGCTTTAAGGCCTTATGTAAGGGTAAATACTTTTCAAGGAGTCCTCACTAACTGACCCTTTCTGGTGGGAGTCAACAGCCTATTCCTCCTTCAGCTTTAACTGCCAAGGGGTAGGAATTATACTCCAAAGACATGAAAGAGGCCAACTTAAGTTTGTATAAAAATGTATGAATTATTATTAAAAGGATGATTAGTGAGCATTGTCTTGTTAATAAATAAATCACATCCAGTATTAAAATCTAATCAAGATTGATCCTTAGACCACTGAACAATTTAACAGTCACTCAGCTCCCAATTGCCTCAAAATTCCCCCAATTGCCTTGGAATCTTCACCCTTTCCCTTGGTAAAGTGGTCCTTTTCAAACCTTGTTCATATTCTAGCTCCCACAATGGATTACAAGGATGGTGGTTATATAAGAAAGCAGATTTTTTAAGTCCTCCATTCTGTTCCCTAATTTTTTTTTCTTTTGCTTAATCTAGTGCATTACACCATTGCTTTCTCTGGCAGATAAAATCTGAAATCCTTTTATTTTAATTTTCTTTGAAGCTGGGTCTTCCAGTATTGCTTGAAGATGAGAGAAGTACTGTAAAATAACAATACCTTCCCCGGCCTGATATATGCATAATAGTGTGTATGTAAATGCAGTACAAAAATAAGTAGCAATTCAAAAACAGCAATGCTTTTTTAAACACAAGGCATATCTTGATCCTATGTAGTCTAGTGCAGGCATAGGCATCATATAGCCTAAAGACCATGTTCACACGGTCAATAACTTTTTTTCTCATAGCTCATATAGCTGCCATATAGTGCCTGCCATGCAGGCTGGTTATGCCAGAAGAAAAGTGCAACATTTCAGGGTGAGAGAAGGCTAAATATGCAAAATGGGGTTCTTAGTTGCCTATCCCATGTTAGTGAATATGGGCATTTCTACATGACTGTTTTATCGTGCACCTTTACTGAGACTTCTGCTTCCAGATTCTTTGCGGGATTAAGAATGGCTCCTTTACACGTGCCTTTTTCCAAGAGTTTTGTTTCTCTGCCTTTCTATATGTTTCATTATACCACCACTAGATGGTGCTGTGGTATAGTGGAATTGTGCAATTACAAAAGACTCCTATTCCACCATTTCTAAATAATACCAGGCTTTCCTCGTTAGGAAAAAAAAACATGATAATGATTGCAAAGCACAGGAGAGGCTCTGGAGGAGGAGGATGTAGTGTAAAGCAGCGGTCCTCAACCTTCTTGGGCCTAGGGACTGGTCCCGTGGAAAACAATTTTTCCATGGACCGGGGGGGATGGGATTGGGCCGCAGCAGGGGTGTGGGAACCCCCCTTACCTTGGGTCCGTGGGGGGGAGGTGATCCCCCCCCCCGAACCCTGGCTGGCTCTGCTCTGAGCTCGCAGAGCTGCCGGCCAGCTCCAGCCACTGGCGGACGTCCAGCCCTGGGATGGAAATGACGTCCGCGCGGACGCCATTTCTGTCCCAGCGGCCAGAAGTCCGCCAGCAGCCGGAGCTGGCCGGCAGCTCCGTGGACTCGGAGCAGAGCCGGCCAGGGCCAGCGAGGATTCCGGGGGGGGGCATCACCTCCCCCCCGCGGACCCAAGGTAAGGGGGGTTCCCACACCCCTGCTGTGGCCCAGTCCTAACAGGCCACAGCCCGGTACCGGTCTGCGGCTCAGGGGTTGGGGACCCCTGGTGTGAAGAACCTGCAAACTACCATGAGTGAGCAATCTGAAGAACACAATAAAAGCCTTGTGTAGAAAGGCTCTATGACTGTAGACTTGGTCAGTTTCAAATCTTGAACATGTGACAAGCAAAATAAGTTTCTATAGAAAGATTGAGGTGAACAAATTCTGAAAGACATGAATGGCCGAACAGATGCAACCAAGTAAGTATCACATAGTGAGCCTAGGAAGTTAAAATAAAAGGTGTAAATTTATACTAAAACGATATGTAACAGTGTAGAAGGCAATACAAAGGAAAGTGCTGCTAAAGCTTTTCCAAACTCCTGCCAAGAAAAGAAAAACGAACAATATGGACATTGGGTTCATATGGGTGGGAGACAGATGACTAGAGGGTAGTTTCACATACCACATTGGGCATGATTTTTAGCCCAACCCAGAGGAACATGGCTGTATGTCGTAGCAGATATTAAATGGTAAAGAAATAATTGCCAGGTAATAGATTTCTTGTTCCCCTCACTGGATTACACACAACAGGCCACTCTACTCATATCAACTTTTCATTATAGAGTTTTGCCTGCAAACCTGCATAATAAATTGCTCCTTGAAACCCCTTCTTTGCTGAAAACAAGAACACACAGGAAGTAGGTACAGTACAGGAAGTTCCTGGTGAGAAATTCTGGCAGCATACCAGGAACATTAAGCTCTTGGCAAAGACTGAGGGAGGTGGGGGAGTGTTGAGAAATACAGACTTTGTTCATATATGACGGGAGACTGGAAAGGGAATTAGAAAAGACTAGAGAGGGGCAGAATACAAAGTAAAGACCATCATGCAGGGCCTCCAACAAGTATGAGTATTAGTAACATTCATATCCTACTTGTCCTCCAAGGCAATCACCGTGTTGTACTTGTGTGTCCCCTCCCATTATCCTCACAACAATCTTGTGAGGTAGATTATATTGACTGATAATTGTTAACATAAGTTTACCCAGGGTCAAAACACATTACTTTAAGGGTGCAACCCTATGCATGTTTAGACAGAAAAAGTCCTAAATCTCCCAGGGGAGGAATGCTGGGAGTTGTAGGACTTCTTTCTTTCTAAACATACATAGGGTTGCACCCTAAATGTGTTTTTAGCAGCTGTGTCTTCTACTCTAGAGTAGGTGCAGGAAACCCAAATGAGATCTTAAAAGCCCCTCAACCTCCCACACACCAAGGTCCCAATCCAGATACGGTCCCTGATTCTACACTAGAGTAAAAAATTTAAAGAGGGGTGTTTTTTTTTCTTTCATTTCTATACTGCCCCATAGCCTAAGCATTCTAGGCAGTTCAAGTTGCAGCTGCTAGACATACATTTAAAGTAGTGTCCATTTTGGCCTGTGCTGAGCTTTGTGGCTGAGTGGCCATTTAAACCTGAGTCTCCCCAGTACTCGTCCAACACTAACCACTAACCCGCACTGACTCCTCTGGGCCAGGGTACTCGATTTATATTCAGGCCTCCTGCACTACAGGGGTCATCCTTGGCACAGGACTTCTCCCCTACCCCAGTTCTGGGTTCCATAGTCATCCCTTGTCTGCAGCATCATGACCAGGTTGAAATGAAGTGAAGGTTCTATCAAGGCTGGTAGCCTGGAGACAGGTAGATGGTTTAGCAGGTGGCCAGACAGGAATAGGCAATCCACTCCGACCAAGGTGCCTGGCTAGAGTAAACATCAGTGGTCTAGGATCACACAAGATACTTGGTCCACCCGATCTATGCTGGGCTGGTAGCTGAAGTATCACCTTCCAACCAACTTCACAACTCATGATACTGCCAGCCTCTTACGTTACAGATCTTTACATCTTACATGAGGGAATTACCCTGTAATAAGAGTTAAAGTAGGAGGTGATTAAGTGACCAACACTAAAAATGAACTTATAGACACCCATAAGATCTGTCCATGAGGGCTGAGTTGAGAGGGTGAAGCTTCCATAGAGTATCATATTTTGAAAATCTAAAATGTCTGTGTGTGAGTGAGTGAGTGAGTGAGTAAAAAAGATTAACACCCCCGCATTTTTTTCTCAGACATCCAATTGAAATACCCCTGCCTTACTCTCAGCTGCACTGTTTTTGGATCCCAGCTGAAGGCTGTATATCTTACAGGGTTGTACAATCTTAGAAGGGGGTGTGGCTGTGGCTGTCATGAAGGGGCCCTGTACTTCTGAATTTGCCACTACACTATTCCATTCCTCTAAATAACAAGCAAATTCAGTATTTCCTGCATTGGGGCTACAGAAAGGGAGCAGGCGAAGGAGGAGGGAGGCAAACAACCCAGAAACTGAGAAAATGAACCACGAGTTGCTCATTTTCTTCTGTTGTCTGGGGTTGTTCGGGACTACATGGCCTACCTAGAGATGAGTTGCCCATTTGATAAAAGTTTACAATGTGAAAGGAGTTGTTGATCATCAAAGCATGATCGATCATATATCCTGCTTTTCTACCAATCAGCACCAGAGCAGGAGGAGGAGGAGGAAGAGGAAAAAACAATAATACATTAAAGAGCTGTAAATTTTGTTGTAATAACAGCCATTATAGGACACTTATCTGCAAACTACATTGTTTTACTCGAGGCAGAATCCAACTGGAAAAAGAAACAAACATGCTGTTGTTACCACAGTTATCTATTCACGGAAAAGATAAATGTGAAGACATTTCATAAATTACATGCTTGTATACTGTGGGCTTTAGCTGAGCACTAGAAGAGATTACTATATTATTACAGGGTATGCTCTTATCTGCATGAGTGCTTGCAGGAATACACCTTTAGAAGATTACTTGTCAGAGTTGCTTGCCACCAGATATTTTCTTTACCTTTCTCCCTAGACTTCTTTTCCTTTCTCCCTAGACTAGAGCTTTCCAAACTGTGTGTCGTGACACATTAGTGTGTCGCCGGCAGTGTGTAGGTGTGTCACGCGAAAATTGTGCGGAAGGGCACCGCGGAGTTCCCTTACTCACGTTTCCTCCCCCGGAACTTCCTAAAGCAGCTAATGTTAAAGCAGCTTAGCTGCTAAGGCTTAGGTGCTTTAACATTAGCTGCTTTAGGATCACGTGGCATCTTGATGCAGGACGCACGTGATTGGCGGTGTTGGAGCGGTACGGCGAGGAGTGTGGTAACACTGGCTGCACGAGGAGCGTGGAGAATTCGAAGTTAGTAGAGCAATTAGTCGAGCAATTTGCAATCAGCTCGGGCGAGAGGCTTCCCCACATCCTCGGTACGGCTGCAGGGCAGCGGGGGAGAACAACGGCCCGCTGGACGACCCCAGAGCAGGGAGAGCTGCGCCGGGCAGGCGAGGAGCTTCGAGCCTCCGCTCCCCAGAAAGGTAGAGGCGCGGAGCAAAGAGAGGGGAAGGGAGGCACTGCCCTGGGAGCAGAGCTCGGCCGACACTGGCACGGAGAAGTGGCAGCAGCCACCAGCCCTGCGTGGTTTGGGGCGTGCCCTTTGCGGGCTTCTGCACCGCGCTGCCGCGTGGCCAGGCCAAAGTAACACACAGGTGGAAACGCCACCTGGGACTGCACCGAGCGGGCCGTCCGCCATCTTGGCCAGTCAGAACGGAGCTCAGTTGATTTCTGCCATTTATTTTTATTTTTACTCTGCTGTAATTGTGGATTAATCACCCACTGGAAGTGTACCACCAGAGAGTGCTGGAACTGGACTCTGGACATAGGCATTGCAAATATTTACAGCAGTATAGCCTTGTAGTGAGACATATATATTTACACCATTTTTGTTGGACTTTTGCTTCTCTGCTTCATGTGTTTTTGCAGCTGAGCTCCTATGTGGACCTGGAAATGGTAAGTAGTTATTGGTGTTATTCACCTTTTTAAAATTCTTGCACATATTTACATACTGTTACTCATAAATGACAACAATGTATGTTATTATCTTACAAATCATATATTTTTAAAAATATAAATGAAAGGTTTTCATGATACAAATGTATGTTGTATCCCCATACATTTCATTATTACTATTTATGTATGTGTCCGTATCTCTTATAACGGGTTAGTTTAATCTCCGGTTTGCTAGTAAAACTGAGTTACCGTGTCACAAAATGATGCATGTCTAAAAAGTGTGTCACCAACACAAAAAGTTTGGAAAGCTCTGCCCTAGACAGTACTCCCTAGTACAGAAGCTGTACTCATGCACTTGTGTTGTCTGGAATTGTGCAGGATTGTATGGCCAACCTGCGTCACTGGTGCTACAGAGTTGCAAAGTTAATTGGTGGTGCCTCTGGACAGGAGCAGGAGGCCTGGGGCCTGGCTTTTGCACAGAATCAGATCTATATGCTTGCTTGCCTCTCAAGAATTGGACTGCTCTCTGCTCCTTGGCCCTGATGCAAAACTGCCCCAAAGCATGAGGGGCTGCCTATCTAGATATCTATATCTATAATGCACTAGAGTGACTTTTCAGTTTACATTTGATGTAAACATTTGATGTTTACATTTGCCAAAAGGGCTGGCTATCACTAATTAAGCTATAGGGAGTCAATACGTGCAGAAACGTCTGCCTTCAGCCAGGGGATTGAACATAATGAACTTCTTGTCAGGACCGGTTGTGCTCAAGAAAAAACATAAGGTAACGTATCTTCTTCCTTTCCACCACCCATGTTCAGACCACTCTTCCATCTAGCACAGTATTTCCTGCAATGACTGCCAGGGATTCTCTGGCAGAGGTCCTTACTACCACCTGTGACCTGATCCTTTTAACTGGAGATGTCTAAGGAATTAACCTAGAACCTTCTGCATGTAAAACATGTCCTCTACCACTGAGCTACGGCCCCTCCTTCTCTTCTTGCACATCCACTTCCATCCCTCAAGCAGTTTCAGGCAGTATTGGGTGGGCTGGGATGGAGGGAGTCTGAGATGTGGTGGCTTGCTCGACTTATAAGGAAATGTCAGGATCCTTGGTCTCCAAAGCTCAGCCAAAGCAATCCCTGGCAAAACCAGTTTCTGACTAAGATAATGAGGTTCTGAAGACCCACTGATTTCACACCCCAAAGTAATGTGCACACAGAAAAACCAGGAAAATCTCAAGAGAATAAAAGTATCAATATGCCAGCTAGGAACACATTCATTTCAGTAATGTTTTCTATACAAATAGTATTTATAATTAAAATTGGACTGTTAAACAGATGTATTTTGTGTGAGCAACAAAGGCAGCAACACTTACCTTGGAGTAATCCCCATTGAACACTGTGGGGCTTACTTTCAAGTAAACATGCATAGACTGTGCTGTGAATTAAGTATGAATTTTCTCAGGAAAGAAACAATCCACCCACGAAAAATATAAATATTCCAGCATGATCTTGTATTTTGACAAGCTAAATCTGAGCAGAAAGAACAGCATTGTACTAAAAAAACACAATTACAGAAAGCAGCAAAGTGACAACTGAACTCTCAGATAGTGCGACACTTCCCTGAAAATCCTAATGACTAAAATGGTATTTATGTGGGCAAAGACAGCTCAATTGCAAATTGAATTCATTACTTTGTTGTTACCTTATGTGTGCACTCCAGTCACTCCAAAAGAAGTTGGTCCCATGTAAGATACCATCTCAACTTTCTTTCAACCTCTTATATAAGCATCCTTAGATTAGTAATAGCTTGGGATTGTTGTATAACAAATACCTTGGTTACTTAGTGTTGACATGGTCTGTTTATATTAGAGCTGTGTTCAACTGGCCTCTTGAAATTCTCTACCTTACTTGTGGGCAGACAAATTTGGGAGACAATTTCACCAAATTTCTCCAGGGGGAGGATAAATTCTCAACAGTTCCTCACAAGTAGGGCTCCCCATTCACAGGGTTTGTAGCACAGCTTCTTTCTTTTTTGGTAAGGGTTTGGGGTATTTTCATGCTGCAACAGCATCTGCTGTCTTGGCAAGCTGTCCCCCAATTGGTGGAGTTAGTGCTCTGCCAAAATCTGTCCTCCAATTTCCCGAAAGTTTTCTCCCCCCATAAAAGAGGCTTCCATTGTTCCGTCTCATTCAGGATGTTTTATAATGTATTTTGTAGTGTTTTTGAGCTTACCAAATCACAGCTAGCCTCCCAGGCTACCTGCACCTCCTGATCTGAAAAAGCCCTATGGGAGGAATTACCTCATGGTGCCTGAAACTGGGCTTTACTGGAAGTGTAGGAAGAAGCTGAGGAGGCCACATCAGAGAGATGATTGTACAATGAAACACAGGACACTTGTCCTCACTCCCAGGCCATCTCCTAAGTAAGGTAAGCCCAAGAAACCCAAACCCAACCCATGAGAATTTATCCGAAATTCTTCACCATTGAATTTCTTTTCGAAAGCAATTTCTCTTCTATTAAAATTGAATGAGAATGGTAAAAAAAAAAACGTGGCCGAAATTTTTGGCACAGCACTAGTTTATATATGTGGGCCCAATTTATCCTCCATCTTTCGCTTTCTTTGCTCTATGTTGTCCAAAATAATCAGATTTTTAAAGGGGGTTTTGTTTCTTATGGTGAAAATGTAAGTGCCAAATTAGACTAGATATTGGAGATCCATAATTGGATCTCCTTTATCTTTAAATATCTTTTAAAAATAATTTTGTCAGAGGCCCAAATTGTATCAGGACAACAATACTGGGAAGCAGGGATTTAAACACTATATTTTGCTATGTAAATTTGTGATGTACATCCAAAACTGATATTTGCTGGGCTGGGGGAAATGTATTGCTATAACTATTGAGGCAAGGTGCAGACAATTTGTGCTTCTCCTTTCTCCACTTCTTCTGTAGTGAAATGGAATGTATGCATTCACTTATGGTGAGAACTGTGAGTCCTCGATGGATTTGATAGCTCTCATTCCATATGACAGGGGTGTAGAACCTCAGGCCCAGGGGCCAAATCTGGCACTCTGGGGGTCCCAGTCCAGCCCTCCAGGATTCCACACCCCTTCTCTTGGCCTTTGGACCGCTGATTGTTTGGTAGTTTCTCAGCTTTTGTGTAGTTATTTCTCCATTCTAAAAGACTGGAATACCTCTCCTAAGGCTTGGTTACTGGCTTGGTAAGCACTTTAAGCTAAAATATGCTGTTATGTTTGGGTTTTGGCCCCACTCCCTTTTGCCTTTGGCCCCATCTCCAACTGGAATGCAGCCCCCGAGAGCTTCTTCAAAACGGAATTTGCCCTTCGGGCTGAAAGAGGTTCTGCACCTCTGCTGTGTGAGCTACATGTGTTTCTTTCACATGTTAAAGCAAAACTGGGGAAAAGGACGAACACAAGGCACTTTTATTTTTATTATTGATTTTTTAAATTAAAATATTTTAGACTGCCCTTCATCCTCACAGATACCAGGGCCGTGTCTCCACAACAACGGAAGGAGAAGGAAGGAGTGGCTTACTCACATTTTTCAAGGAGCCGGTTTCGGTCTGGGCAGGGCTCCATGAGTGAGTGCATTGCTCCATTCTAAGTCGCTTCAACATACATCCGGGTAGGGGGTGTGTGTAGAAGTGTGTGTGTGGAGTAAAGGTCATCTGACTGGCAGGGGCTGCTCAACCAGTTAGAGAGGCTTCCCCCCATCCAGGCCCTCCCCCTGTTTCTCCTTTGATAAAATCTTCCTCACAAGTAGGGCTCCCCATTGGCAGGGTTTGTAGCACAGCTCCTTTCTTTTTTGGTAAGGGTTTTGGGTATTTTCGTGCTGCAACAGCATCTGCTGTGTCAAAAATCACTCCCCTTCTCTCTCCCCCCAACCCCGCAGTACTCACTTTCTTGAAACAGCAGTCAGTGCAGGAACTCAATGTTCTCTCTGCTTTGAAGCTGCCAAAGCTGGAAACAATCTGTCTTTCTCTCCCCCAGCATTAGTTACTTTCTTAAAACAACAATCATAAGGACATAGCGTGCTCCCTACTCTGCTGTGATCAACTGAAGCTTTGTAGCTTCACAGCTTTGATATTAAGGCTTCTAAGGGTGTTATTTCGATTAATGGGAATCTCAGTAACTCTGGGAGTGCATTTCAGGAACAAGCCTCACTGAGCACAAAAGAAGTAGACACTAATTGGTTTGCACTATGAAGGGACAGGAAACACCGGGGGATGGGGAAACCAGCTCCCATGTTAACCCGATGGTGCTCAGGATCTCTGTAACAAAGGTGTGAATTAATTACTTCCAAAGGCAATAAATCAACACTACAGAATCACAGCTTTGGTAAAGCGCTTTACAGCCTTTAGGAAATTAGTGCTTTAAAATCTGCTATTTCCATTGAGGGGGATCTCTGTAAATTCTGAAGAGTGCATTCAGGGGACAAGCATCATTGAGCACGATGGGAGTTACTTCTGAGTGGACACTAATTGGTTTGTGCTGGGAAACACAGGGGACAGGAAACACCCCTTGACCCGGGTCATGGTGAAAGGCACACCCCTGGGCAGGGCTAGCATACCCAAGATAAATGCGAGGGTTGGGGCACACAGCAACTACACTGTGGAGAATTTGACTTAAGGAAAAGAACAGGCTTTAAACATTCTCAGTAAATCTGGTTTTTCCCTGATAAGCCCGGGGTGGCTGCTGGATGGTCATGATGTCATGTATCCATAACGACCTTAAGATGCAGCCAGCTTGGAGTAAATTGCTCATGGAGACATGCTCCAGGACAGTATACAATGGAAATGACTCAAACTAGCGACACTTGCCCTTGATCATTATGCTTCATATCCACTCTGGGTGTTTTTGTTGTATTCATTGGGACTCCTCTCATGTTATGCTATCCACTGCTGCACTGACACAGAAGCAGATAGGATCAGCAACTGATGGAGGTGGACTGGTGTTGGAGCCCTCTACCACCAGGAATAGCTAACGGTATTCATGCGCCACTGGAAAAACTCTGAGGTGAAATAGCTATTTTACATTAAGATACTGACTATTCAGTTATCTGGTAGCAAGAGTACAACCTGTGAAACAGTTTGTTCTGAAGGCCTTACCGAAATGCTTCAAAAACTGACCCATGTTAATTTTTTTAATGACCTTAACCTTGACACATCTTCAAAATAACAACCAACATGTTGTTGTTCGGTCGTAAAGTCGTGTCCAACTCTTCGTGACCCCATGGACCATAGCACGCCAGGCCTTCCTGTCCTCTGCTCTCTCCCGGAGTGTGCTCAAATTCATATTCATTGCATCGGTGATGCTATCTAGCCATCTCATCCTCTGCTGTCCCCTTCTCCTTTTGCCTTCAGTCTTTCCCAGCATCAGGGTCTTTTCCAGGGAGTTTCCTCTTCGCATTAGGTGGCCAAAATATTTGAGCTTCAGCTTCAGTAGCTGTCCTTCCAATGAGCAGTCAGGGTTGATTTCATTTAGGATACACAGATTTGACCTCCTTGCAGTCCAGGGGACTCATAAGAGTCTTCTCCAGCACCACAGGTCGAAAGCATCAATTCTTCGGTGCTCAGCCTTCCTTATAGTCCAGCTCTCACAGCCATATGTTGCTACTGGGAAAACCATAGCTTTGATTATATGAACCTTTGTCGGCAAGGTGATGTCTCTGCTTCTTACTATGCTGTCTAGGTTTGCCATAGCTTTCCTCCCAAGGAGCAAGCGTCTTTTAATTTCATGGCTACAGCCACCGTCTGCGGTGATCTTGGAGCCCAAGAAAATAAAATCTGTCACTGCTTCCATTTCTTCCCCTTCTATATGCCAGGAAGTGATGGGGCCACATGCCATTATCTTCATTTTTTTAATGTTGAGTTTCAAACCAGCTTTTGCGCTCTCCACTTTCACCCTCAACAAGAGGCTCTTTAGATCCTCTTTGCTTTCTGCCATTAGGGTGGTATCGTCTGCATATCTGAGGTTGTTGATAATTCTCCCGGCAATCTTAATTCCGACCTGCGATTCATCCATCCCGGCGTTTCTCATGATGTACTCTGCATATAAATTAAATAAGCAGGGTGACAATATACAGCCTTGTCGTACTCCTTTCCCAATTTTGAACCAATCGGTTGTTCCATGTCTGGTTCTTACTGTTGCTTCTTGACCCTTGTACAGGTTTCTCAGGAGACAGGTAAGGTGGTCTGGTACTCCCATCTCTTTAAGAATTTGCCAGAGTTTGTTGTGATCAAAGGCTTTAGCGTAGTCAATGAAGCAGAAATAGTCGTTTTTCTGGAATTCTCTTGCTTTCTCCATGATCCAGCGAATGTTGGTGATTTGATCTCTAGTTCCTCTGCCTCTTCGGAACCCAGCTTGTACTTCCAGTAGTTCTCGGTTCGCATGCTGCTGAAGCCTAGCTTGTAGGATTTTGAGCATCACCTTGCTGGCATGTGAAATGAGCGCAATTGTACAGTAGTTTGAACACTCTTTGGCGTTGCCCTTCTTTGGAATTGGAATGTAAACTGACCTTTTCCAGTCTTCCGGCCACTGTTGAGTGTTCCAAATTGGTTGGCATATTGAGTGCAGCACTTTAACAGCATCATCTTTTAGGATTTTAAATAGCTCGGCTGGAATACTGTCATCTCCGCTAGCTTTGTTGTTACTAATGCTTCCTAAGGCCCACTTGACTTCACTCTCTAGGATGTCCGGCTCAAGTTCAGTGACCGCACTATCATGGCTATCCCGGACATTCAGATATTTCCTGTACAGTTCTTCTGTGTATTCTTTCCACCTCTTCTTAATCTCATCTGCTTCTGTTAGGTCCCTGCCTTCTTTGTCCTTTATCATGCCCATCTTGGCACAAAACGTTCCCTTGAGATCTCTGATTTTCTTGAAGAGATCTTTAGTCTTTCCCATTCTATTGTTTTCCTCCATTTCTTTGCATTGTTCATTTAAGAAGGCCTTCTGGTCTCTCCTTGCTATTCTCTGGAACTCTGCATTCAGTTGGATATATCTTCCCCTTTCTCCCTTGCTTTTCGCTTCCCTTCTTTCGTGAGCTACTTGTAAAGCCTCATCAGACAGCCACTTGGCTTTCTTGCATTTCTTTTTCTTTGGGATGGATTTCGTTGCTGCCTCCTGAACAATGTTATGGACCTCCGTCCATAGTTCCTCAGGCACTCTATCTATCAGGTCTAATCCCTGAAATCACCGGGATAACAGGCAGGCATGGCCTTGGTGTACAAAATGAAGCAGGACAAAAGCTAATAGAGTTTTGCCAAGAGAACATGCTGATCATAGCAAACACTCTTTTCCAACAGCACAAGAGACAACTCTACACATGGACATCACCAGATGGTCAATATCGAAATGTATATTCATAAGGGATATGATTTAGGTCATACCTGAACGGTTTAGTGGTTTTCCCGACGTTCTTCAATTTAAGCTGAAATTTTGCAAGAAGCAGCTCATGAGCTGAGCCACAGTCAGCTCCAGGTCTTGTTTTTACTGACTGTATAGAGCTTCTCCATCTTTGGCTACAAAGGACATAATCAATCTGATTTCGATATTGACCATCTGGTGATGTCCATGTGTAGAGTCGCCTCTTGTGCTGTTGGAAAAGAGTGTTTGCTATTATCAGCGTGTTCTCTTGGCAAAACCCTGTTAGCCTTTGTCCTGCTTCATTTTGTACACCAAAACCATGCTTGCCTGTTATCCTGGTGATTTCTTGACTTCCTACTTTAGCATTCCAATCCCCTATGATGAAGAGGACATCTTTTTTTGGTGTTAGTTCTAGAAGGTGTTGTAGGTCTTCATAGAACCGATCAACCTCAGCTTCTTCGGCCTCAGTGGTTGGGCATAGACTTGAATTACTGTGATGTTGAATGGTTTGCCTTGGATTGGTACTGAGATCATTCCATCGTTTTTGAGATTGTACCCCAGTAGTGCTTTTCCCACCCTTTTGTTGACTATGAGTGCTACTCCATTTCTTCTAAGGGATTCTTGCCCACAGTAGTAGATATAACGGTCACCTGAATTAAATTCGCCCATGCTTGTCCATTTGAGTTCGCTGATTCCCAAGATGTCGATGTTCAATCTTGCCATCTCACGTTTGACCACCTCCAGCTTACCTTGATTCATTGATCTTACATTCCAGGTTCCTAAACAATATTGTTCTTTACAGCATTGGACTTTCTTTTCACCACCAGACACATCCACAGCTTAGTGTCCTTTCAGCTTTGGCCCAGCCGCTTCACTCTTTCTGGCGCTACTTGGAAATTCCCTCTGTTCTTCCCCAGTAGTATATTGGACACCTTCCGACCTGAGGGGCTCATCTTCGGCGTCATATCTTTTAGCCGTGTGATACGTTCCATGGGGTTTTCCTGGCAAGAATACTGGAGTGGGTTGCCATTTCCTTCTCCAGTGTACCACATTTTGTCAGAACTCTCCACCATGACCTGTCCATCTTGGGTGGCCCTGCACGGCATATTTTATGGCTTCACTGAGTTATGCAAGTGAACCAACAACCAACATACAACTGCTACAATTAAACCACTGAACTCTAATACACATACAAAAGTCTTACATACATTTTATTACAAAGTCTATACATATACATCTGTATTGCCCCACAGTAGGCTTAGAAATCTTAATTTAGAGGTGCCAAGATGGTGATAAATGAGATCCTGGTTTACTTACAAGGAGTACTTTATTGAGTAACTTACAGCACACAGGCATACCCAATGGTTGGATCAGACAGCTTCTCTGAACCTAGAGCCATGGGGTAAAATGGGTTTTATACCATACATGTCCGCAGTGAGGCAGCATGACAACAGCAAGTGTTAATTAGTGTTCATTCCCAGCATAGACTAACAGTGCTTGGTCAGAAGGGAACTTGCCCAGCACAGACACCTGCAGCTTTAAGGCAAACAAGCCTCACTTCCCAGGCACATCTTGATAAGACCCTCTAGCTTGTTAGTATGGAATGCACTGAGGCTGCTCTCTATCACCCTTTGACTCATCCTGGTAAATCAAGAAGCCTGTTAGGGAAAACAGCAGCCAGCTGATCAAAGTCAGAGAGCATTATGGATCATCTAAACCCTTCTAAAACTACTGATAGCTTGGTTCAGGCCTGGGGCCTTACAACATCATACATAGAATAACACTCAGATATACACTGCCTAAAGCAGGAGTGGGCAATTTATGGCTTCCATATGTTTTGGCCTCCTACAACCATGATTCCTCACCATTGGCTATGCTGGCTAGGGATGATGGGAAATGTAGGCCACACATTGTCCATTCTTGGCCTAAAGGCTAATGAGCAATAACCCACCAAACGATCCACCAATAAAAATGTACTCATGTGATGTTAGAATATATTTATTTATTTATTTATTACACTCCTATACTGGCCTATAGCTAAAGTTCTCTGGGTGGTTTACAGCAATTACAACCATAAAATATAACACTATAAAACATAATTTAAAAGTTTGAAACTACAATATAAAACCAAAATAAAAATAAAGCCTAGCAGCTGTGCAAAGACTTAAAATCCAGTAACAGATTTAAAAACAACAGAAAGTGAAAGACTAACATGCCTGGGAAAATAAGGTCTTCACCTGGCACTAAAAAGACCTTTGTCCTAATTTTGTTTTGCACCTTCTAAGTAAACATTGTGTGGAAATTATTTTATTCTATATCATTACAGAAGGCATATGCCAAGCTTTCTAAACTGATCTAGAAGATCTATTCTGGAAGATTAGAAATTGTACTTTAACTCATGATGCAATAGTCCACGTTGCTGTGTATATGCACATCACATCCATATAGGGGCAACTTCCCAGAAATAATTAAGTATCCCTCATTTGTGCTAGTTCTTTTAAGCTTCTGATTTGGAAAACATCCAATGTCATGAAGACCAAAGAACAATTATCCTTTTTTAAATGCCTGCTGCTAGAGTTGCTGGGAAAGTTAATTCCTGAACAGATTTATTATATTTATTCAGATTAGTTTGGTATTCAAAACAGTATTGTATATGGAAATCTTATCTGCCAAATAAGATATTAGAACGTTCCAAAAAAGTATATTATTTATTATTGTTTATTTATCACATTTCTATACCACCCCGTAGCTGAAGCTCCCTGGGTGGTTTACAGAAATTAAAACATTAAAATACAATATACAAAGTTGAAAAGCCATTTGCATAAAAGCACACAGACAATATACAAAAACAACATGTAATTAAAAACAACTTTGAATAGTCAGTCATAACCCGAGACATAATATCCAGGACCCATTAAAACTCATCATGTGCTGCCAAATGCCTGGGAAAAGAGATAGGTCTTAACCTGTCAAAAAGCCAAAAGGTAACAGTGTTGGTGCCAGGCAGACCTCATTGGGGAGCTTGTTCCACAGATGTGGGGCTACCACTGAGAAGGCCTTTTCCCTTGTTGCCACCTTCCGAGCTTCCCTTGGAGGAGGCACCCAGAAGAGGACCTTAGATGCTGAACGTAGAATACAGGTAGGTTCATTTTGGGAGAGGCATACTATCAGGTATTGTGGTCCCAGGCTGTGTAGGGCTTTATAGGTTAAAACCAGCACCTTAAATTGAGCTCAGAAGCATATGTACGCACCTTTTAGAAAACAATCTTGTGGCCTCATTAATCAGAAATAAATTTCAGTAGAAACAAAACCAGTTTGTAGGGTTGTTCAGGTGAGAAAGATGTTTTCTTCTTGTGTAACATATAGGGCCTGGATTCATGTTATATTCAGGAATAGCTTGCAATTATTTTTCCCTCATCGCTTATGAGAACAAAAAACAATACTATCCCCGATGAGCACATGGAGAACTATCACATGCTAAAACTGCACATGCTAAAGCTTCCTGTACTTCAAAACTGTGATGTGCATAGACTGCATAATCACAGCATGGGGATGGGAAGAGAGCTTTTTTCAGTGACATGTGCTATGATGAAATGTTTTAGGACAAGGCTGTAATTCATGGGCATTGTTGAACCTTTGCTGAGAGGCTATGCTTTATATAGACATCTTTAAGAAGAAATTATTGTTCTGCATAATCTTTGAGGCTTTCACATCCCCTTTTCCTATGAAACCCTAGTCTCTGCAGGGGTTTCATAACATATTATTCTGAAGCTTTATTGAGATATTTAGATTCTGTTGTAATAGGAGGGAACAGCTGCACAGCTCTAGCTCTACGTGCCCACCAAGGTGCCCTACCCCTCCCACCTTAAAAAAAAAATTAACACATGTTCTTACTGGCAGCTGGGATTGCCATGAAATAGGTTTTGTTGGTGCTGAAAACTATGGGTTCAAAGGAGTTGTTCAGTGTGTTTGGGGTGAGACCCCACCTCTGCCATGTACTCAGTCTTTTGGGCAGGTTACTTGTCCTTTGCCACACCTCCCATGGCAACCATTTTATTTTGGTGACCAGGACAGTTTCCCAAATTGCCAAATGTGCTCATGGTCCAGAAAGCTTGCCTACCCCTAGTTCTAGCTCATAAATAAGAAAGATAAAACACTTATTTTAATTTCCTTATACAGGTCCTGTGTGATGCTCACTTGCTATAAAATATTACCTCTCTTTTCTGGAAACGCCACCTTGATACTGAGGGCCAGAAGAACAGACATTATTTTAAATCTGTATCTAGCAGCTATGTATTTTTTTCCCATTTGTACTCTAGAGTAGCACAGGGCCCCCAATCTGGATTGGGACCCTAAGTTGTGGGGTTGGGAGAGGGACTGTAACACTTTCCCCCTGCTATGGGTCCCATCTGGATTACACCTACTCCCTGCACCTACTCTAGAGTAAAAAAAGAAGATGTAACTGCTATATATATATTTTTTTAAAGTAATGCCTGTTTGGGCCCTGAGAGGCCTGTCTCTTTGGTCACAGATGTTTAAAAAGCGTGCCTCCCCCATCATATCAGTCTATGTATTGCTTTCAAAGCATACTCAATACATTCAGTGATAAGTTTTACAATAGCCTTTGCTGTCAAATATGTGCTTGAGGCACTGAAAAGACAGGACTGTGGAAGTCTATATACTGGCCATCTGTGTAGCAAGGGGAGCAGGTAAGCCAATATGTTGTCAGATACAGAATGGCCATCTGCATTTCAAGACTGACAACAGAATAAATAGAAGTAGAGATGCACGTTGACAGTTGCAACAATTCTATATTTTTCAACTTGCCTAGGAATGTGTTTTGCATTGGTCACTTGGGATTGTTAATTTTAAAAGTTACTATCACTCTACTGAGGAACAAATGTTCTCTGCTTTTGAAGTCGATAGCAAATTTGAGAAGATATATTAAATAAGAATCAATATATCTGGGTAGTTTAGAACCTTAATCCACTTTAATTCACTTATCATAGAATCATAGAATAGTAGGGTTGGAAGGGGCCTACAAGGCCATCGAGTCCAACCCCCTGCTCAATGCAGGAATCCAAGTCAGGAATCCAAGTCAAATCCAGGAATCCAAGTCAAATCCAACTTGTACAAGGCCTGTTTAAATGAATGTGTTGGTGTAGTGGTTATAGTATTGAACTAGGCTGGAGACCTAGAGCCTATCTTCACAGATGATTTACTGGGATTGGAACCGTTTGGAGGTACTTTGCGGCACATGACTTCATGGCCAGTCTGTAGCCACCCCAGAGTTTACCTGTGAGGAAGCTGCATTTTTGCAGAGTACTTTTACTCCATTGTTTGTCTTTAATTCGGCTCCCCTGTGGTTCAGCTTCTGTGTGCCCATCCCTCTGCTTTAAATATGGTATGATCAGAGCATTCCTAGGGGTGTGTCTTTCACCTGGCCATGCCCTCAGTAACCTAGGTAACTGGAATAAAAAGCCTGCCTTTCCAACACATCAAAGTGCTAGAGCACTCTTTCAAGCCTTCGGAATAACACTGCACTTCTTTTTTGCCAGTGGGAGTAACTAGCCTCTGTGATTATGCACTCCTCTGATGTTTGCATTTCTTGCCTTCTGAGATGTTGTGTGAAGTTGCTTCTCTGATGTTGTGTGAAGTCGTGTCTCTGATGTTGTGTGAAGTTATATCTCTGATGTCACATAACCTCGCTGTTCTGTGATGTTTACGGTAAGGGCTTAAGGGCATAAGTCCTTATGCACATAAAGGCTTTATCATAGTAGCGATCTACCGTGGTCTCAGGATCACAGGAGCAGAGAAGCCTGTCACTGCAAACAGGGAGAAGTCGTCAGAGAGAAGCAGAAAATGGGGGTTGGAGCTAGAACTCCCTGACTGTTTGCTGGAATGGGGCTTATTTGCATTGGTGGGATGCTGTCATGAGTATCTAGCCTGCCTTTTTAGCGCTGTTTCTAGCCTTCAGAATTGTGAATTAGTTACTCTCCATTCATAATAGTTTAGTAGTGGGGGGAAGCCTGAACAGGGGTGGGAAACAAGCCTTTTTCATTGGTTGAGCAGCCCCTGTCGAATTGATGACAATCAGTTCTACTCCGCCCACCCAACCCGGAAGTATGTTCCTTTCAATCACTGCGTGACCCATAAAAACCAGATGTTTAGGGTACGGAAAACTCAGCTTTTCTTGCTTCATGTGTCCCTGACAGACCAAAGCAGATTCTGTGAAAATCCACATAATACTCGAATGCCCTTCCCATGTTGTTGTGAAGATCCCCCTCAGATTCAAATCCTCACCCAGCCCCGAACCTCACTGGGTTGGGCCAGTCATTTTCTCTCAGCCTAACCTACCTCACATGGTTGTTTTAAAGATAAAATAGGGGAGAGGAGAAGCGGGAGAACTATGTATGACCTCCGTAGAGGAAAGATGGGATATAAATGTAATAAGCACATAAATAAATAAATAATTTTAGTGGGACATGCACCAAACCCCAGTGAATTGGGTCTCAGTCTACAGGTGAGAGTTTGCAGAGTGGTGCATGCCATCAGTGGCTCCGCCCACTTTAGGCATTGGCCCCCAACATCCTTGCTGGGGGGAAATTCAGCCCCCTGGCTGAAAAAGGTTCCCCACCCCTGTAGTTTACTAATTAGGATTGTTCTCAGCCGGGGGAGGGGGGACCTAGGAGAACTGAGCATGCACAGAATGATGAAGACACTCGAGTGTCAGTTCAAAATAAAAAAAGGAAAATGGGGGTGGGGGAATAGAGACTCTTTATGCCTGGCGCCACCACATCTTGTTTCTGCACAATGCCTCAGAGCTCTGCCCCAAACATAATATCTTTCTGAGATGTTACACTGTGACATTGTGAGGCGATTAAGTTCCAGGGGGGAGATTTTTCATTTAGGACTTGGCATGGGAGGGAAAGGATTTTAAAACTTCCTCCCAAGCTTCAGACCCTAACCAAATCAGGGCTGCTTTTAGCAAAAGAGAAGCACCACCCATCAGTAATATAAGGAGTACTGGACATTATTTTCCAGCCCTTGCTGTCATTCCCCAAAACTATGCTTGCTGACTGCCTTTAGCAGACACTAACCATCAGAGTTCTGTTTAGGTTTAAATATATTCCATCTTCATTGCCCCTAAAATCTGATCAGAAATGTCAAAGACTGTCTGATGTTTCCGAGTTTGGAGCCTTTCAGACTGGAGGAATTCAGTTCTGATTTTAAAATTTGTCACTGTAGAGTGAGCCTAGCATCGAGTTTTCTATCTGCACTTACAGGCCAGGAATCAATGAAGTGAACTGTACTAACAGGAGAGAACTTGACATGCAGCCAGGGCTTTGCTCATTGTTTCCACAACAGCAGTTCCCACCACTGAGATGATGTATTCAGTTTTGAAATTGGCCCACCTACTTCCTAAGTACATTCTTGATGCACTGAACCCCTATCAAGGCACAAAGATCTTCAAAACAGCTTCAAATAAATGTTTAGAGGGGGTGTCATGGGACCAGTGCACTTGTCCACATGTGGTGGTCATGTCCTTTGCTACATGCGTTTTGGGACAACGTCTTCAAAGAAATTAACAATATGACCAAACAAAACATCACCAAGACTCCAGCACCAAGCCTCTGGTGAGGCTAAAAGAAAAATAAGTTGTCCAAGGACCTAATTACAAGGCAAAGTTGAGGTCTAAGCTCCAAAATACAAAACTGCTCTTTTGAACCTAAATAAAGGTTCAAAAGAGTAGATGCTGGAGGGCAGCACCAGACTTTGCAGCATGCCAGCATGCCAGTTTAATATATAATTGAAAGAAAAATCTGAATAAAATAAAAACCAGGAGGGGCAGGGAGCCTGTCAGGTGCCAAGAGAGGGCACATTGGTGCCCAAGGGCATTATGTTGGAGACCCCAGGAGTATATGATTGCTCTGCCCCAAATCAAAAGGTCTTCACCTGGTGTCAAAAGGACATCAAGGTTGGCACCAGGTGAACGTCCCTGGGAAGAACATTCAAAGGTGGGGCACCACAACTGGAAAGGTCATATCCCAGGTTACCACTCTGACAATGATTTCAATTACTCAGTCAGGTTAATGCAGAAGAACGCAGTCAGTAAGGTCCCCAGGTCCCAAATAATTTAGGGTCCCATTCAGGGTTGCTCCTTCTAAAAGGGAAAGAATATATAATTGGTCTTCAGGCATATATTTTCTTCCTTAGAAATACAGTGTTATTTTGATAAATGTTTAGATCCAGATTCATGTTCCCCCCCCCATTCCACGTGACAAAATTAGATGATATTTCATTGAACTAAATTGCCTTCTGCATTTGAAAGGAAATATGCCTGAGTAAGGCCGCCACACTCCAGTCTGTTCTATCATTTATGCTTCTGCAGTCTTCAGCAATTCTCATGAAGCCAAAAAACCCCAAGTGCTGACTACAGTTTCCCAGCTCCATCATGTTACGTAACATCTCCCTGACAGACATAAAAATGAGAAATGACAGCCCAGTCTCTACATGTTTGGCTTGCCCACCCTCAACAGACTGCTGAAAACAAGGCCACCTTACAGACTACGACCCAAATTAACCATGCCCAGCACCAGTTTTGCGGAGGATGTTCAAGGACTGTGGAACTCATAGGGGCACATGGTACCTCCCAGTTTCTCAAATGTATTTATGAGGGAGGAATCACTAGCCTGTGATTAATGCCCAGCATCACTCTTTTCCATGGTTCCCCAACTGTTAGAAAATTATAGTTACAATCTTCCCCTTATAGCAGTGGTATGGAACCTCAGGCCCGTGGGCAAAATCCAGCCTGCCTGGGGTCCCAACCTGGCTCTTTGGGGCTCCCCAAATGGCTGCACTCCCCTCCCCACATCACCAGGTGGTTCCCGCTTTTTCCTAACTGCTAATTATTTGGTGGCGTCTGGGCTTTCGCATGGTTTTTCTCCCATTCTAAAAGGCTGGAATCCTCTCCTAAGGCTTAGTTACTGAGAGTAAGAGCTTTAAGCTGGTATTTGGGGCAGTGCCCCCTTTGCCTTTGGACCCACCCACCCCAAGAGCTTCTCTGAAATGGAATCTTCACCCCTGACCTATGCGCATCCACTTTGAATGTCTGCAAAGATGCTATACGTGTTCAAGCTCAAGGTTCACAGCCATTATGATGACACACAACTTCTGAAAGGTGCTTCTGTGGTCACTACAAGCATGTACGGGTACGAACGTACATTCATGATTACGACATGTCGTGGCAACAGCTGGCCATTCTGCCAGTCCATCCCTCTTCTGATCAGCCAGGAGTTCAGGAAATTACATTGGGAAAAGGAGGCTCCTTTCATTCCCTGTATGCCCTGTCCTATGTTTATGGTGGAAGTCAACCTTCTAAACTGCACAACATGTAGACTTCAGAGCTTAGGTGTACAGTACATCCAACCACCTATGAAGAAGACCCATCTAGCTATGCCACTTGACTCATTATAAATCTAGCCAGACATTAACTCCACCATGTCATTAACTCCATAATGTGCTAGGTAGACACTGATATTGGGGTCTGTTTGGGGCTTTTTGTAAATATGTGCTGTGCAGAATTGGGGCTATGTACAGATGGTGATATAAAAGTATATCTACTGCACACATTACAAAGTACATGTATATCTGCTAATCTGTAACATATCAAGAACCCCTGACATTGCTGCAATGCGTACTGAAAATTTACATGAGGATTTCAGTGTCTCAGATTCCATTTTTCATGTACCTTTAGCAGCAGCTGCTCTCCCAGAAACGTACGTGTGTGTGTGTGTGTGTGTGTGTGTTGCTGGAGAGCGGGGGAAGGAGAGAGAGAGAGAGAGAAATGATTGAGGCTGCAATCCTATCACATATCTGGGAATAATATGATTGACTTAATGGGACTTAATTCTGAGTAGACATGTATAGGATTGTGCTGTAAAATACTTCAGAGTACTCTATGTGTGCTTACTCGGAAGTGCATCCCACTGTGTTCAATGGGGCTTATTTCCTAGTAAGTGTATGTAGGATTGCAGCCTTAATTTCTTTGTGTCTGAAGATACAGAACACATGCAAGTTATTTTGCTCATGCAAAGGACACAGGAGGATATTATTTTAGAGTTCTTTTCCATCCTATCCAAAGTACTGTGATTGGGCTACCATTTATCTGTATCTCCTGCAATCCTTTAAAAAATCACAATAAGCAATCATAAAGTGCTCTCATTCACACATAACAGTAAGCCAGGATTGCTGTTACTGTGACTAACCACTAGCTGTTACCGTGCTGTAACCACTAGCAACGAGGAGCGGATGGGCTGCAGCCACCTGCATGCATTACATCCAAATCCAGGATCCTGGCTCTTGTGCCCTTTACAAGCCAAGATCATAAATCACAATTTGTTCATGGCTTATGAATCCTGGCTTGTTTGGGAGCATGACACAAAGCAACCCATGTAGGGATGTACGAAAATCACTTACCTGTTCGCGGATTATGCTGATGGTGGGGGGGGGAGGCACTCTGTCCCTCCCCCCGGAATCCTGGACGGGGGGGCGTTCCATTCCTCCCCCCCCCCCGGAATCCTCCTTGGCTGGCTCAGCAGCCGGCCAGGCCCAGCCAGGCCAGAGCTGTCTGCAGCCGGATTTCCGGCCGCGGAGGGCTCAGGGGGGGGGACCGCGTACGCAAATGGCGGCGGCTACGGCCGCCGCCATTTGCTTTCCTTATTTTTGACGTCTTAATCTACGTAAATATTTACGTAGACTAAGACAGCGAAAATAAGGGGAACGCAAATAGCGTAGTGGACGCTATTTGCATTCCCCTTATTTTCGCTGTCTTAGTCTACGTAATTATTTACGTAGACTAAGATGGCCCAAAATAAGGAACACAAATGGCGGCGGCCATAGCCGCCATTTGCGTACGCTTTTTTTTTTTTTTTACCCAGATGTTTTAGGCTACGTAAAAACCTACGTAGCCTATCACGTGGGTGTAAAAAAAAAAAACAACAACCTGCAAATGGTGGTGGCGGCAGCCGGTCAGAAGACCAGCCGCCGCAGCCACCACTGCCGAAGCCGCCGCCGGAGCCGCCGCCGCCGCCAGGTAAGGCTCGTCCCGGGGGGATCCGCGGGGGGGTGGTGGCGGGGGGGTGGCAGGCCGTTCCGCCACAGATTTCGGGGGGGCGAATGCACTGGCATTCGGCCTCCCCGAGATCCATGGCGGAATTCTCTGCCATCCCTAAACCCATGTTGCTCGTACTAGCAGGAGGAGTGAAGTGGGAGCAAAGATACACCAACATGCAGCTCATTCAAAGTAAGCTAGGATTAAGTAATCTTGGCTTACTGTATTCTGCAAATGAGGCCAGTGTCTTGCCTAATGAGCATAATTTTATTCATTTATCATGCAATATTATGTAATATTGCTGAATAGGGATTTGAACCTACAACAAAACATAACACTCCTGTATCGAGATGGTTCTCTTCAGATCTGAAGTTTAGAATGTATTCAACAAACCCTTCATTGACCAACATAAGTTATCTATGTGTAAGGATTGTTTGATCCCCTAGTCTTATAATATAAAGGTCGATGTGACTGAATCCATATTCTAACAAAAACAATAGTTGATATTTATGTAACACTTTACCCCACTGCTCAAAGCATTTTATGTACATTATGTTAGTATTCCATGCAACCACCACCTTGAAGGACTTAATTATCCCCATATTATGAATTACAGGTTGAGACAAATATGACTTTCCTACAGCCATTCAATAAATTTACATCTCAGCTGAGACTGAAATGTGGACTTCTGGTTTATAGCTCATGCTTTTGACAGTTGCACTGCACCAGCTTAACCATTTTCAACCAATGAGCAAATCACCCATCAGCACAATACTTTAAAAAATGTTGGAGGCATTTAGAAGCATCCTACAGAACAGTCTCATCTTCACTGAGACATTTGGTTTGGATTTGGAAAGGATTGGGGCTGGATTGCCAAGTGCTTTCTACAAACAGTCTTTGGGTTATTGTTCAGTCCACTATATGTGGACGGAAAGTGATCCTGAGTGAGAATGAAGAACCGCTGGGATACAACAGGAAAGTCTCAAATAGATGATATTATATGCAAGGATGAAATGACTTAGAAGCATCTGGGAAAATTTCTACATTGACTCAACTAACACTTTTCCCCATGACATAACATTCAAAATGATCTCTATATTTCAGACCATATGCTGCCGAACAAGAAACCCCCACAGTGCAGAGGCATACAGCACCTGACTAAAGTGTCCCCCAGCTGAATGGGTGACAAACCACAGAAATTAATGCAAACAATTATAAAATCTCCGAGCGTGCAGGAGAAGGAGCTGAGTACAACATCTCAGTGAGACGATATGAACCAAGAGGGGAGATGAAACACTACACTGATACATCTAGGTTGTAAATGGAATGAATAAAAAGAAACAATTTACAATAAAAGTAAGGAGAGGTGAGCATGGATAATACAGTTAGCAAAAAGCATTGTTTTTATGAAGTCATGTGAAATCTGCAAGGAACTATAAGATGAAGCAATAGGGCTTGGATCATATTCAGCAGGTTAACCAAAAAACTTTGAAAGAAAAACAGACAGGAGATGACAAAGCTTGCCCCCAAATATTGATATTGATTTCACAAAGAAGACTCCCTTTTCTTTAATTTTGTTTAGAAAGAAGAAACTAAACTTAGGTTGGCAGAGCTGTTGAAGTCAGGACTCTGAGATGTGTTAGCACAGTGGAACATCCAGCAACTGGCACCATGAAACTGTCATTACTTCTTTAAAAGAAGCAGCAGAAGCAAGGTGATAGTTTTCCTACAATTGTCCATTGATTGTGGTTATTATATGAAAAGATGGAATAGCAATCATTATCTACATTAATCAGGGCTTTTAGCCCACTAGTATTAATTGCATATTTAGGACACAATTGTTTGCAATGTGAGAGTAAAGATTTGCCCATGGTGGCAATCTTGTATGCAATTTCTAAGGAGTAAATCCCATTAAACTCTCACATTGAATATGTAGCACAATTCTATGGATGCTTACTTAGAAATGGTTCAATGACTTTGACTGAATTTAGCAGGGCTTAGTTACTTCTAAGTAAGCATGCAAAAGATTTACGGCTGCCACCATCTCTTATCCAGACACCAGACGTGGACCTTTAAGGGTACATTCCTATGCATGTTTAGACAGAAAAAAGTCCTACAACTCTCCTGGCTGGGGAATGCTAGGAGGTGTAGGATTTTCTTCTGTCATGCATACAATTGCACCCTAAATCTCCCAGAGCAGTTGAAGTTAGAGAAGCTGCGGCTGCTCATACTAATTCACTCTCCAGTCCTGGTGTGTCCTAGGGTGACCAGGTGTCCAACTTTACAGAGGACAATTCCCTGTTTGAGGAGCTGCCTGAGGACAGTCCTCTATTTTAATGTGTCCTCTGTTTGAAGATCTATACAGTTCAAGTCAGGCTTAAGGCTAAGGAACCATCAGAAAGGCAAGTAGGGTCCTTGAAGTTGCCCATCATTAACACCTGGATGGCAGACCGAGCAGGCACACAGGTCACACCATCAGTTTTCCTCACTATAGTGAGATGTATTGTATTTCTATTTAAATTATAATTATTATTTCTCAATTTGCATCTATACATATAAATAAGCACATGAAAATTGGTATCCTCTTTGTCCTCTTTTTTGGTGATACATAAGTGGCCACCCTATGTCTCTCCCCTCCACCACTCACAGTAGCATAAAGGCTTCTGGCTTATGGCAGGAAAGAGCCACAGAGAAAACAAGAGGAAGCAACTTCTTCTTTTCACCTCCATTATGAGAATTATGAGCCTGGGATAAGAGGTAGCAACCCTAGTGTAACCCATAGCACCTAACTTGGGCTTGTACCTGTAGTCAGGAGACTACACATTGCCTTTATGCTTTGTGAAGAAAGATTTTCATTGCAATATTCAATTTTTTGTTTTGTTTTGCATGGCTTGGAAGTTCTTTAATTATCGCTCTTCCAGCATGGCTATATCCAAGGCCTTTTAGACATCTTTCAGGAAGATTTGGGCTGATGCCTTATCTTTATCACAGCTGGATCAGGTTGGCAGTTCCTTGCAGGAATTGCAGCACTAATTGGAATGCTGCTCACAAAAGTGGAGCATTCCTGTCTATTTGTATGAAAGCTTCACATTGCGAGAGCAGGAGGGACTTGAACAAAGGAGAAAAGAGTCGCTATGGCCCAGTTTGCACATAATGCTAAGCTATGGTGTGGTTTGTTGAAATTTGCCTTGTCATTGTGTAAGAACCCATCCTTGCAAATGAACCATGGTTTGTTAACCAGCTACAAACCATGAATAGGAGCCATGGTTTGTTGTTGGCTTATGGAGTCTGGCTTGTTTAAACCATGGCTTGTCATGATGTCTGAATCCAGAACTATGGCTTATCCCTGGCTCATTTGCACTGCTGTCTGCCCTGAAACAGAGTTGACCAGTAAGAGAAAATGGAACTGCTGTGAAGGCTGGCAAAATGGGTGGGAGAGAAACAAACCAGAAATAGGGAAAACAAGCTGTGGTTTGTTTGCTTATCTGCAAGACAATTCATGACAAAAGCAGCAAACCATGATTAACATAAACCATAGCTTACCGTTATGTGTGAATGCAACCTATTTGAACTTTATATGAAACTCTCAAGGAAGCTGGAAAGAACCATGAAACCAAATGTATTAATGTTTTGTTTTGTTTCCACCTTCCCTTTACTTATGAGTCCCAAAGCACAGGTTTCATGTCTGTATTCCTCCTAGAATTTGCAGTTGAGCAGAGTCAGACATTCTTGCTCTGCTTAAAAATAGTAACCTCTCAACAAAGCTTGGGAATACAAGCTTATCTTGCGCAAGGAGGCCAAAGGAACATTGCCTATTAAAATTGCTAGTCTCAGGTGGAGCATTTAAATATAGTTCTGGCACAACAATAGGAAAAAATTAGATCAAACTTTCTCCTGCTCTCAGTGCCAGTGAGATCTCATTTAGCCTGCTAGCAAAATTTGATCACCAGAAAGATGGTTTTCGCAGTAATTCCATCACAGAAACCTAATATAAATGCTGCTTAAAGGTTCTCTAATGTGCAATAGCATGGACACAAGCTGAAGATCCAGATGACCACTGCTAAAATAACACATAACAGGGCTAGACATTTCCAAACCATAAAGCATAGACAGGTGAGTCATCTTCCACTTTCTATTAAAGACTTCTTATGTTTTTCATGTTTAATTGTTCAGCAGATCTTCCCAGTGTGATACTAACTTCTGGTTCTTTCTCGGAATGCCTCACAAACCCTAGAAATAATTCATATATAAATGGATCATTATGTGTTTTAAATACAGTTCTTTTCATGAACACTGAGTTTTTGAAAACACCCTGGAAGAGTCTCTCATTTGCTCTAGTTGTTAAAATATGAGCACACAGCGACCCAAATCTTTTGGCTCCTTTTACGCACCATTCACTGTGCATGGGTGTTCCATGAGTGCAACCCTCTAGTCCAACCTTCCTCAAACTGATGTGTTGAGGATGGGTTGGACTACAAGACCCATAATCCCCAGGTAGCATGGCCTTTGAGGAAGGCTTTTCTAGTTGCAGAAGGGCTGCTAACATAGGGTAGGGAGTGAGGAGTGAGTCGGCAGCAGGAAACTCAAATTTACAGAGGATAGGAAGTGGAAAGAGCAAAAGATAACTGGAACATGACTAAAGACTCCAGGTAGAACTACAGGATATTAAGGATGCATAAAATAACTTGGATAAAGCATAAAGGAATAATAATATGTCTTGTGCTCACAGTTTTGTGGCATTTTAGTGGATCCTCCTAATTAAGGTATTGCCTGACTGTAGATTTTGATTTTTTTTCTTTCTACTGGACCAACACAGTTGCCTATGCATTTTGAATGCCTTAAGGTGGCTGATGGAGATAAGAGTAGGGGGACTGAAGTTACTGAACCTTAATATAAGGCAAATTGTAGAGGCCGTAGAGCTGCAATCCTGTACGCACACTTATTGGAAAGTAAGTCCCTTGAATAAAATGGGACCTATCTCTGAGTAAACATGCATAAGATCAGCTTGTACATGGTGAAAAGGAGTAGAAGTGGAGTAGAAGGGTTCTGGCCATATCTTCCCGAACAGATAACTTGTCAATGAATTATGCTAGATGTGTCTGGCATTATTTGTTTCCTTACTGATGTATGTTCACTGTCAGTAATCATCCTTTTTTGCCTTCTACAAATGGGTATTTCCATGGTTTTCACATATAGCCTTCTGGAATTAGGGCCAGTGTAGGAATGTAGGTAAACCAGGTCTGGTTAAACATCACCATTACAGCTAAATGTTGCCTGTAATTTCAAAGATTGTTAAAAATCAATGAAAACATTAATCAAGGAGCAACAGGAAAGTTTGGGGATATCGAGAATGCTCATAGATAATGCCAAGAGGTAGTAAGATTTCCAGTATTTGTCAGTACCATTTTTGATACTTGGACTGCTGAGCTGAAGTTCCTATACTGTTACAAGCTTTGTAGCAAGATAGGGTTCAAATGCCTTACTTCCAAGGTAGGACAAAAATAATAATCCAACCTACCCATTTGTTCCATTCAAGGCAACAAACTTCTGAGCCACTTGGGAGAAGGTAGTGTGTTATTATCTGCAGGGATTTCCCGCTCTTTTGTGGCAGGTGTCCTGTGCCTTCAGCAGTGGAATGATAAGCAGGGATTCCGCAGGTGCAGCTTTGCTTGGCATGAAGATGCAATGATGGATATTCGCTTATCATGCAACTGCTATAGAGACAGAAGCCCTGCTGGGAAAAACAACAACACTGAATACAAGTGTGTTGCATTCAGGCACAGCCTTAACTACTGTCTAGCCTTCAGATTCTTCCTTCCCTCTCTTCTCTCAAACCAGGAGAAAATTTACTGCAGGTCGGTGTTTCAGAGGCCTGTGAGGCAGCTGTATATAACCCTGTTAAACCTGTTGACAGCAACTCCTGTGTGGAGCTTGAACCCAGTAGTCAAGGTTCAACAGACAGCACAAAAGATATTAAAACAGCTATCGTGTACATGGAATGTAGTAACACTGTCTTAAATCCCAGAACTGCTTAGCCAAACAGCCTCCAGACAGCTGTTAGGACCACTTAGAGCATAGACAACTGAGCCTGCCTTGCCTTCCCACAATAAATAGACAGAAAGGAAAAGGAATGAAGACAGAGTATAACACTTGCTTCCTTTCTGTTTGCAGACCTGTTAGTAAAACAGGAAAGGCTACAAATCTAGAAATATACACTATAGTCCTCTGAGTTTCTCCACTGTGCATGTTCAGGGGTGGGGAACTTGTGCTCCTCCAGGTGTTCTTGGATTGCAGCTCCCATCAGCCCTAGCTGACATAACCAATGGTGAGGGATGAACAGAGTTACAGTCCAACAATATGTGGAAGGCCACACGCACCCCACCCCTGCCTTACATCAAAAGCAAAGAGATCTTAAGAGACATTCCCTTTCATGATTTTTCTTAGGTAATTCCTTCAAAACATAGCCATGATGCAAGGCACAGCGTCTTGCTTAAAGTAAATTAATGTCTTGTTTGTCTTGTTTAAGTACATTATCAGAGTTCAGGAGCCACATGAGAAACCCAATGTCTCCAGACTTCTGTTTTTATGACATAACTATGATACTCTGTCTTTCTAGTGATTTGTCAAGATAGGCAACTAGGATTACCAGGCAGTGTTTTTTGTACTAGCATGTATAATTACTGCCCACTTTTATCTGACATCTAAACCAAATATCTGAGCACAAAGGAAAAATACATTTTCTGCAGCATTGTTAAACCTCTACAAGGAACGAAGATGATTGCTATAAAGCAGTTCAGGGTGAAATTTCTTGATGAAATGAATTAATTGCAATTTATGCCTCCAGTTAATGAAAAACTGGCCATGTCAGTCATCCAAGGCTTCATAAACTTGTGCATGAGTGCTATGGCCATGCAGGACTTCTTGTCCCTTCCCTCATTTTCCCCCATTGCATGGAGGAGTCTTTGGTGAGTAAACAGTAACTCACCAAGTAAACAATATCTACCAGATCACCCTTGTCCACGTGTTTATTGACACTCTCAAAGAAACCTAAAAGGTTAGTGAGATAGGACATGTCTTTGTGGAAGCCATGTTGATTCTTTTTCAGCTTGGTTAAGTTTTATTAGAAATGTATGGCAAATGTGCAACATTTGCTAAGTTGCAAACTGATGACTTATGGATGCAACTAGATGTGATGGAAAGAAATTGACTCTCCCGCTGAAGAGCAGAGTGGGATTTACTCTCCCACTGTTTCAAAAAAACCTTAAAGCAGTCGCAGGGGGGTTCAAATGTGATCAGGATCATGGTTCTGGGAGAGGATAATTCATTCTTTCTCCCATGCCATGCTCCCAATGACTGTGGCAACCCTCTCTCAAGTTGCTACATGAGCCACAGGATAAATATATTTTGGGGAAATTGTCACTGGAGAAATGTCACAGGAGAAAGCACTCATCCCACCCCAGCACTGGAGTCCTAATTGGATTTGGAAGTCCCCACAGCTGCTATCAACCTGTTAAAAAAACAGTAGGCAATCTGATAACAGATCTCCTGTCATCACAACTGGTTTGGCATTCAAACATGCAAGTCACCATTCAATGCTGCAATCATAATTAAGTAACCAAGTTGCATATGTGAACCAGGGCTTCCTCTGGATAAAGTGTGTAAGGATTGCAACTGTAGAAGTGATTCTAGTCCATTTAAAATCTGCTAAAGTAATGTCATTGACCTCAAGGCTGTTCTTGTTGTTTTTAGGGGTAGGCAATTATCTCTTTTAAGAGTACATTTCTACAATTACCTCCTTCCAGATGGTCTTGTATGAATGACAACCTTCTCATGGACTTAACAAGCTGTGTGTTGCAATTAACTCTCTTTTCCAAATTCAGTGTTGTTTACAAGTTGCTAATGAAACCTGCTGTTCTTCTTCATTCAAAAATCAATGTTCTACTGTTTTTATTTACACAAAATGCAATGTGAGGGTTAGTTTAACGTTCCGGTTATTTTGCTTTTGGAGAGTGATAATAGACAAATGATACAATTTTAACTTATGGAGACTTATGTAGACTGGAGCAGAAAGGAGTGGGCGGTGCACTTTGCATCTTCATGGAAGCAGTCACGGTCAAAAAGGAATGATCTTTCCTCTAATCTTTAAGGAATTTCCCAACACATTCTTCTGGTGCTATTGTCATAACAGTGATGCAATGCATAAGTTACTTAAAGCACACATTCATTCTCCCCAAAGTTAAAGCCCTTTAAGTCCCTTTGATTCTAATGGGAAAGCTAAGCAGACACTGAAATGTCTCCTGTTAAAATCGGTGGGACATAAATGTGCTGAGCTTTGGTTGAATTGTGCCCATAACTGTTGCATGGCCAGAGCACTTCATGACCTTTAGCTTATCCACTAATCTTGCTAGTGCCACATGTATCTTAGTATTGGACTACTGGAAATCTGTAGGGTTCAATTGAGAAGCAATGCACATGTTCAGTGAAATCCATGTGCTTTTTTTTTAGTACATGTTTTTGAAAGCAGTGTCACAGTCAGAAGGGGCCATTTTGTATTCAATTTCCATATAACAAAGCTAGCGAGAAATACATTTGTAATGAGCTAGAATTAACAAGAGAAACTAACATTCACCTTTTGCTGTTTTGGACTAACATGCTTCTTATTTCTATTAGAGTTAATAGCAAGTTTAAACTAGGCTTATCATCATTTACTCTTTTCTTGTATTTTCACATTGTGGATGGAAAGATAACTACCCAACGGGCTCCAGACCATATTTTACAAGTGCTGTGTACTCTTTTAATAGAATCTGGGTAAGAGAAAACAGTGATGATAGTTTGCATTGCACTGAAATTCTGATTATATTATATGGTAAGCATCACTAGATGTTTTGACCACTAGATGAAAAAATGACACATCTTCAGACTTGTCTTAGATCACGATGAACAAAATCTCAGCTTTACGACTAACTTTCAGCTACCATTTTGGGCTACATTTCATGTCCCAATTTGAAGGCGATGTTAAAAAGCCCCATTTTCAGACTTTCCTAATAGTCAAAATGTCTTGAACAATGTGTTTCTCAAAGGTCTGGATGGTGCAGAAGTTCCTGAAATTAACATGTCATATACCTTGTTATGAAGGGGAGAGGTATACATGCACAGACATATATAAATATACAATTTTCAGATTTTTCTTCTAGTCAATGTCCTTGGCACTGTAAACATCAAATGTAGGCTTCCTAGGCCACATGGAAGAATCCTAACGGCCACGGGTCCGAAACCTCCTCTCCCAGTGCTACCCTCTGGTACCTGCCGGAGAGGAAGGACCGGAACCACCGCAATACAGTGTCTCCAATGCCCAACCCCTCCAGGCGGTCCAGGAGGATACCGTGGTCAACGGTATCAAAAGCCGCTGAGAGGTCGAGGAGAACAAGGAAGGAGCATTCACCCCTATCCTGTGGATCTATGCCTCTCTTCTCTCCTCCCCTCTCTGCTCATTATCCTGCCCCCTTTTTGACCTCACTGAACTCTTCCGAAATCATTGTTATGACTTTAGAAGAGCAGCCACCTCAGGAATGGGGATCCGCCATATCTTATGGGCCCAGGGACATTCTTCCAGGCACCATAGGATTGCTCTCCCTGTAACTTAAAAAAAAAAAATTACAATTTTTTTTCTCCTGTTTGATCTTTTGTAAACTGAGCAGATAGCATTAGTGTCTGCCAGAGACTACAGTTCTTATCAAAGTCTTCCACTAGGCCACTGGGCAAGAATCATATACAAAAGCATTGTTGAATGACTGATTCACTTACTCAAGGTATCTGAATTGTTAGGATTCCATCCTCTCCCCGATGCTATTTAACATCTATGTGAAGCCACTGGGGGCTATCATCAGGAGGTTTGGGGTGCAGTGTCATCAATATGCGGATGACACGCAGCTCTACCTCTCATTCAAATCTTCACCAAGGTTGGCCATAGAATCCCTGTCCAAATGTCTGGAGACGGTGAGTGGCTGAATGGGGAGGAATAAGCTGAAGCTGAACCCTGACAAGACCGAGGTACTTTTGGTGGGAGACAAGAGGAGGCTGGGGGATGTTGACCTGGTGTTGAATGGGGTATGGCTACCCTTGAAAGACCAGGTCCGCAGCCTGGGGGTCATTTTGGACTCCCAGCTGTCCATGGAGGCTCAGGTGTCAGCTGTGAGCCGGACAGCGCTGTATCAACTCCATCTGATACGGCAGCTGTGCCCCTTCCTTCCCGACCATCTGCTCCCATCGGTAGTACATGCCCTGGTCTCCTCTCGTTTAGACTACTGTAATGCGCTCTACGTGGGGTTACCCTTGAAGACGGTTCGGAAGCTGCAGCTGGTACAGAACGCGGCGGCTCGCCTGATTAAAGGCAGCCGCCGGCGAGATCACATCACTCCAGTGCTGAAGGAGTTGCACTGGTTACCAGTTGTTTTCCGGGCCAAATTCAAGGTGTTGGTTTTGACCTTTAAAACCCTATATGGTTCCAGCCCAGCCTATCTTAAGGAGCGCCTCCAGCAACACCAGACAGGCCGCTTAACAAGATCAGCCTTGGATGGCCTTCTCTCTGTCCCATCAGCCAGGACAGCTAGACTGGTGGGGATGAGGGAGAGGGCCTTTTCTGTGGTGGCCCCCACTCTGTGGAACTCCCTCCCTAGGGAACTCGGTCATGCCCCCTCTTTAATGAGCTTCCATCGTGCATTAAAAACGTGGTTGTTCAGGCAGGCATTTGGGGTGGGTTAGGGTATTTAAAAAAAAATGTTTATGGTAAAATTTTATTGTTTTAAATTGTTTTATGGTGGGTTGTACATCGCCCAGAGTGGCTGGGTGACCAGTCAGATGGGCGATTAATAAATTTAATAAATAAAATAAAATAAATCTGACAGCTGTTCCATCGCTGTCCTCACCCACCACCAGTAAGGCAGCAACATGGGTTCAGAGGCCCGTCTAGCTGAGATTGTGTTGTGTTTTTTTAAAGGAGGAATGGCAGGTGAAATCACCTCCATCATCCCTCCTATCATCCCTCTAACTGGCAGGACATTGGAGAGACAGGGGGCTTCAATCTTGGGCTCTAAGTAGTTTTTCCTTATATTTTGGTGTAGCAAAAAGTAGATATTTATATGTTTCCTCATTAATATCCAAACATTTTGTCAAATTAGGATAATTGGTTGTATCTATTTTAGTTAGGCTAGAGACGTTGTGAACAGTTGATCAGTGTTGCCAAGTTATGAATGTACAAGGTGAATATGAATAAAACATTTGTTCTGTTCAGTTAGTTGTCTCAGTCCCAAAAATTCACTCGCTTACATAAATATGGATATAAATGACTTGTTACTTAATAAGTGTTAGATGGAATAAAACAGAGCACATGCTTTGAAGGAAAAGAAAAAAATGCACAAAGAAAACTAATTTGTTTCTGTTGGATCAAAGTGAAATAAATACTAAAGGTGAATTAAAGATTGACAAAAACATTAGTGATGGCTGGAGAAGTAGTTATATTGCTTATACATATGGTTCAGAATTAGCCCCACGTAACATCAGTAACATTTATCTTTTTATCAATGTTTTATTGGAATAAAGGCCCGACAAGACTGGATAAGGAGACATGTTGAGAAATAACTTGATGGGAGACACCCTGCTTCTCTGACTCAGTTTGGAATTGGACAATCTCAAACAGATTTATTTGATCCAATTTGAACTGGGTCCAAATGAATTCAATTCAGCTAGGCCATGGCGAGTAACTTTCTTGACCCCCTTGACCCTGCCACACAGGACTTAGGCTTGAAAGAAACCGCCCATGGGTTTTTTCAAGCATAATTGCAGTATAGGATATCTTTGTGTATGTGTATGAAGGTTTGTGAATGGGGGAATGTATAAATGGATGTGTGTCAATGCAGGGTGTATGCAGCTTTGGTCCCGCCCAGTTTTGCTTTTGGTACTGCCCACTGTTGGCATGTGGCCTCTGGAAGGTTACCCATAAGGGAATGTGGTTTTTGGAGTGAAAATATTTCCCCACACCTGAGCTAGGTCCTATTCAGAGCTCAGGCCCTATAACCTATCAACCATGTTGTCATGATCATAACAGGACCTGAGGACCTGCACACACACACACACACACACCATGCCTATTTCCTATTTTTAAAATTTATTATTACATTTATATCCCACCTTTCTTCCATCATGGGACTCGAGGTGGCTACATGCAGTTCCCAGATGGTCTCCCCTCCAAACACTGACCAGACCTAGACCTGCTTAGCTTCAGTAAGGTGGCTGCCTCATGTGCCTTCAGACCATACCCTTGCATCATGTGCACATAAGCACCAAAATACATACATGGCTCCTTGAAAACCCAACAGTAGTGCATGAATCTGAGAGAGTAACTTAGAATAACCCTTCATTGCTGTGTCCACATTGCAGGTTGGACTGAGAGTAGTCTACAAGGAACCTTCTAGGCAGTTCTCTGTTATATCCCTGTTGCAGATTGGGAGCTGGTGCTGGGAGAGCATAGCTTACAGCCGCCCTGCAGTGCAGTCCACTGTTAATATTACAGGCCAGAGCTGGGGGTGGGGCTGGTGTGGATTCCCACTAAACCAAATCCCCCAGACCTCTGAGGTTGCAGTAAAGGTCAATCGACTTAAATTGCTCCCAGGCCAAATCAAACACTTAGCTGCATGTAGAAGCTTCATGCTTCATTGAAGCAATTCCCCTAATGACCACAGCTGCTTGCAATAAAATAAGAGCTGGCAGTTTGGGGATGTACAGCACATGGGGGTTGTATGGAGATATACATAAGCACACTCTCCCCTTGGGTTGCCTAGCTACATGGTTTTCCTCAGTCCTCACACACAATCTGCTATCACAAAGAGGTACTAACTGGCATTAGTGTTTATTGCCTCAGTAGAAAGCCTAGAACTTTAAAACATGTGGAGTATAAGTGAAAGCATCACTAACAGACAATAGTTATATCTTGGTTAAAGCTGTGAGGGCAGGATAGCAGATTGTAGCGGGCACATTATGCATCAGGAAGAAGGAAACTTTTTTTTTAAGTTTCTCTGTTCCTATTTAGTGGAACTAATGAAGATCCTGTTTCCTTGCTCATAACAATATGCCCTTTATGAGAACTAAATTTAGTGCAGATATAATATTCGTGTTCTCTTTCAGATAAAAAGCGAATTAACCTTTTTATTGAGCCTTAAAACATTTTCTTCATTTCAGCCCATTCATTTTTCATGCAGGGTTGTATTTCATGACTGGCAGATTGCATGTAGGGCCAATAGCAAAGTGTTAAAACCTTGTTCCTATGATATTTCCAGACTAATAGAAAACAGGCAGCACCATTAATTGTATGACAAGCCTGTGAGAGAATCTTGCGGTTCTTGTCAGGATGGAATGTCTCAGATTACTTTTGTGTAGCTTGAAAAAATGTAGGGCTTAAACTACTTTTTAAAAACAAGGCTGTGGACAACTGACCAAAGAGACACTCTTGAATCCCAATAACTAAACTAAAAAGGCAACCATAGACTCTGTGTTTCTGTTGTACTGAGGAAATTTTAAAGATGCTATGCATTATTTATGGACAATATGACTAGAACCAACTTCTGATATCCGATTAAGGTTTAGTTCATGGCAACTGAAGTTGTGTACATGGTCAGTTCCATACATGGCCACAAGAGTGCAACAGGGACGCACTACTATTTTCATTTCCATGGTATCCCTAAGGGGCAAAATGAAAAATAAAATGTAATAATATTTAGTGGTGCACATTAGCATAGCCTACCCTGTTAAATCATGATTTTGGGTCAAGTATGGTCACATTTTCTCCCAATATTCTGAGTGCTGGAAAGGCAATGCACACGAAAATTCCTGAGTGCATGTCTCCGTTAGCTTCTATGGACACATTAAATTGTTAACTCTGGCCAACTGTAGTCAAATACATTGCAGTGTGAACAAAGCACAGATGGAAAAAGAGAACCCTGGTGGCTGATTTTCCCCACTTTTAATTCCCATCAGTCCTCTGTGGTGGTCAGTCAATGTTCTTTGCATATTTGGGTTGAAGCACTGCAGTGCAGAAATATCACAGAATAAGGATGAGAGTATGTTCATACTAGAGCTGTGCACAAATGGCCTCTCAAAATTCTCCAGCCTATTTGTGGGCAGGGAAACTGGGGGGACAATTTCACCGAATTTCTCCTAGAGGAGGAGAAATTCTCCAACAGTTTCTCACAGATAGGGCTCACTATTGGCAGGAGGTGTAGCACAGGTTCTTTCTTCTTTCCTAAGGGTTTTGGGTTTGTTGCACTGCTTCTGTAGGTGGCAACAGCATCAACTGTGTTGAGGCTTCCACTTTTTTGAGGTAGAATTGTGAATTTCTTTTGGTGGTATTTGAGCTTCCCTAATCACTGCAAGGTAGCCAAAGGTGCTGTGTGTGTGTTTTCTCTCTGTGTTATACATCTCTCCACTGCTCTGCAGCTTCCCAGGCCACCTGCACTTCCTGAGCTGAAAAAGCCCCATGGGAAGAATTGCCTCATGATGTCTTCCTCATGATGGCTTTAACTGAAGTGCAGGAAGCCAAGGAGGCTACAGGCTGCCACAGAGTTTATTGTACGATGACATACAGGACACACACACACACACATACACACACACACTCTCTTCAGCTACCTCATAAGTAAGGTAAGCACAAGAACCCCACACCCAACCCATGAAAAGTTCTCCGAAATTTCTTCTTTGAATTTCTTTTCAAAAGCAATTTCTTTTCTATCAAATTAAATGAGAATGGTCGAAAAAATGTGGGATAAATTTTCGGCACAGCACGAGTTCATACCAATCCCTCTCATGCATTCAGTGGCCACTTGAGAGCCAAGAGGGATTGTGCCTCCTGACATTGACATTAATTTCCTGGCATTGACACACCCACTGTCCCTGCATGATCGGCGTTGGTGTGAAAGGGGCACTTTGAACATTTAGCTTGTCCACTTGATTGAGAAGTCTGACCAAGATTCCTGTTCGGGTAGAGGAGTCTTATGTGTGTACCATACCAGCGACATGAGTGTCAGGGCTGTCTAGCAGGTGCGCTCCCATGCCCCTCTCACACATTCACTGAACATCTGAGCACCCCTGATGTAGTCAACATTAGTGGCATGCAAGGGCTTGCTTGTGAAAACTATATCAATTAAATTTTGAGGATCAATGGCATTTATCCTGTTCTTGATAAGTTTCCAATAGGGAGCCTGACATGGGCCAAGTTGTCCACCCAAGCAGTTGTTTAGGTGGTACCTATGTAGAGATCAAAGAAGGGTTTAGGCTTCTTCTGGCAGTTTACCAACTGAGATTTGACATTTGGATTTTTCAACCCAAAATTTATCTGTCTTCTTCAAGCAAATACCTTAAATATTACTTACTGATCTTTGGGTTGAGATGTAGAAGACTCTCTCATCCTGGGAAGAATGGGAACAGGAATGGGTGGAAGTGGATGGGAAACAGTGGAAGAGAGGGGAGGGCAATGAGTTTAACACTTGTCAAGCTTGATTTTGGTTTAAGTTGTGCATTTAGATTTACTAACCACCTTATAGTCTCTGGGATTGGGTGGACACAAATCTAGAGAAATGAATAGCATTGTAAGGGTCTTCTTCTTAGGATCATCTCTTGTAGTTGAGCTGTAACACAAGAAATGGTATTTGTGGTTGTCATCTACTGAAGTTTATGGGCTATGGGGATCCTAGACTCACTATAGAGGAAATGTGTGACTGCCAGTTTCCATATTACAGCAGAAGCAGAGAAAGAAGTGTGAGTTACTTGCACATTTTCTTCTGTTTTTGTGTAAAGTAGGAACCAGCCCTTAGACCTGCCAGATCTACAAGCTGATGGTGGCCATTTGAGTTTGAGCCATGTGCCCAGTCATTATAGGTGAGTGGGTACTGTCAGGCTTTGGATCCACTGATACCTGCCAAACCTGCTTCCAGTGCATCACAAATCATTGCAGCAAGGTGAAATGTTGGAACGGACAGAGAATGTTCTTTGGCAGGTGGAGAGCTGGGCTTTATGAACTCAGTGTGATGGGACTCTGGGTCCAAATGGGGGCATTTAGGGATTTTGTCTCTTGTGGAAAAAACAAAACAAAATACAATCTGGCATATAGTCAAGCACCATATGGTTGCTGAATGTGCTATGAAGTGAGGCTGGAAGCTTCCATTTATTATATAAATCAGAAGTCCATGAAGCTGTTTACATTTGGACTGAACCAGAAATTCCCTCAGCGACCTCTAGCAAGTGTCTTGTCCTTACTGTTTCTCAAACAACCCAGCTGGAAAACTCCTTAGAGAAAAATCCCACATTTCAATGAGAACCAGATGCCATAATAAAGTTCAGATATTTCTGAGAAATACATTCCAGAATGTACTCTTAACTGAATCAGAGGGCATATATCTCCAACTGGGATTTAAAGATGCTGTTACCATCCTGTGTCTTTAAAGTTGGTAATATTCTGCTTGGGTTTGAACCAGTGGTAGCAGAGATAAATACTATTGATCAACATCAAAAACTGTATGGATTTTTTCACCCTCCCCACTTATCCAAGTAGAATAAAGTTCTAGGGGGAGCATTTTACATGTCTATCAGACAATGGTTTCCTGTTCCACTACATGTATTAAATAACACAGCAAAACTGGAATGACTGTGTTATCACCAAAATGCAAAGGTAGCCTTATTGGCCAAAAGAAACATTCCAAAACAACAAAATCTTGTGGTACCTCAAAGACTAACAAATTCATTCTGGCATAAGCTTTCATGGACACTGTCCACTTCATCAGATGCTGTGACCAGAATAAATCTGCTAGTCCTTAAGGTGCCACAAGACTCTTTTTACCGCAACAGACTGTAACAGATGGCTCCCCCTCTGGAAATTATTCCAAAACAAAATTCCCAAAATCCTTATCATCGTAGTACCTTCATTAGACTAACTCAGAGGTTACAATATACTGTGCAACCTTTCAGGTTCTCGAGAACTCTTCCTCAGGCAAAATGGTAAACAAAGCAAAAACGGAGTGAAAAGAATAAGGGGAAAAAAGTGGCTGATATTTAAGCTTTGGAGTCTGCATTTGGTTACAGTCTCGTGAATGGGCACTTTAATTAGCTTAAGCTTTATATTTTATTTATTTATTTATTTATTTATTTCATTTCTATACCGCCCAATAGCCGAAGCTCTCTGGGCGGTTCACAAAAATTAAAACCAAACAACACACAATAAAACAATTTAAAATATATAGAACATTAAAACCACAATATAACAATACAACCACAATAAAACCTAGCAGCAGTACAGGAGTTTAAAATACAGATTTAAAACAGCAAAGATAAAAATTTAGAAAGCTAAAATGCCTGGGAAAATAAAAAGGTCTTCACCAGGCGCCGAAAGGAGTACAATGTAGGCGCCAGGCGAACCTCACTAGGGAGCTCATTCCAGAGCCGGGGTGCCACAACAGAAAAAGCCCTCCTCCTAGTAGCCACCCGCCTCACTTCCTTTGGCAGGGGCTCACGGAGAAGGGCCGCTGATGATGATCTTAAGGTCCGGGCAGGCACATATGGGAGGAGGCAATCCTTCAGGTAACCTGGCCCCAAGCCGTTAAGGGCTTTGAATGTTAACACCAGCACTTTGAATCGGGCCCGGAAATGGACCGGCAGCCAGTGCAGCTGGAAAAGTACTGGCGTAATATGAGCTCGCAGGCCAGTCCCTGTTAACAATCTTGCTGCCCTATTTTGGACCAGCTGAAGTTTCTGGACCGTTTTCAAAGGCAGCCCCACGTATAACGCATTGCAGTAATCCAGACGAAAAGTTATCAGAGCAATTGATACAGAATTATACAGAATTGTCAAATGTATTTTTTTGCATTCATTGCAATTTGACTCCATCTTCCTCACTCTAGACCTGTGTGTGTGTGTGTGTGTGTGTGTGTATGAGAGAGACAGACAGACAGACAGAGACAGAGAGTATACATACCACACACACACACACACAGACACTCATATATCTGGTGAAGTGGATTCTGAGTCCATCAAGGCCCCTTCCAACCCTACTATTCTATGATTCTATGATCTTTTAGTCTTTAACATGCCGCACTACTCTTCTTTGTTTATACTATATCATTTGTTCTATTTGTATCCTGTGCTTCCTCCAAAGATCTCAGAATGCCACGCATAGGGTCAGATAGTCTATATTTCAGGTACTGGCCAGGTTTGGACCCTTAGCTTCTAATGCCAGATTCCACAAACTTCCAACATGCTGGATAGCAGATGTATGCCTGATACATGCATCTGGTAATTTGAAAACTACAAAAGGTTCTTCTTTTGGATGTTTCCGTTTTCTTTCCTGTATTCTTTCCTGTATTGTAAGGAATATGTAAAGAAACGTGAGCAATAGCCCCATGAGACAGAAAATTCTCAAAAACAAGTACAACTGTATATAAACGCAGCACTTTCTTTACTGAACTTTACTTTCTCTGCATTTTCTGTGTATCTCCTAGTTAAGATCAAAGCACAGAACTGCAGCCTTCCGAAAGACATTAGCAGTGACTGATTACTGCATATCCTTTGCAGATGATGGGAAAATGTAAACAGTTGTCCATCTGCATTCCCCCCTTTTTTTCTTCCCCTTTTTGCACTATTAAAAGCAAAATGAAAAATGTCTGTATAATGGATGGCTTTCCACAGATTTTCTCTGAGTGGGAAAAGCCCTATAAATGTCATATTTGAGGAAAGAATCTGTAGAGGATTTGTGAATAGCTAGATAGACGTCACCATTTGGTTAGAATGTATACAAGCTATCAGGCAGTGTTAAGAAAATCTTATGCATGTTTACTTACTCAGAAATAAGTCCCATTGTGTTCAATGGGGCTTACTCTCTAGTAACTGTGCTTTGGATTGCGGCTTTAATCAACTTAATTGGCATGGTAATCAACAAAAGCTTTAATCACAGACTTCAATCCCTCTCCATGTAATTGGGGATATAGGATTGAAGGTACATTACCATGCAGGCTGCAGACATCTTGGCTCCTTCCTCCATGTGCCAAATGAAATAAAAAATAACATAAAATGATGGCTCATCCATCCAGTTTGTATCCAAATATAGCAAATATATTTGCCCTGTTCACATGTAATGCTAACCTATGATGGTTAAGCGTTTTGAGCTAACTATGATGGCTTAGCGTGTCACTCCTGCAGCATCACACAGGCACTCCAGGATGAATGGCAGGCCTGGGAGACCCCCCCCCCCAGTTCGATCCCATTGCGAAGGGCAGCGGTGGCAATTCCACAGCCCTGTATTTGGACATCCACTCCATGGAGGCCTGCCAGTTCCAGCACATCACCCCAACTGGGGGCCTTCCCAGGATGAGGGGGAGGAAGTGGGTAAGAAGTGCAAGAAAACTAGGGTGCAGACATGGACCAAGCCTGAGGTGGGTGCCTTTATTGCACTTTGAGGGAGCCCGGAGGCCCAGGGCATCCTCAACACCCTCAGGCATGAAAACCTCTTCCCGTGGTTTTCCAAGCAGATGCAGAAGCGTGGCTACTCCCACACCCCCTAGCAAAGCAAGGAGAAGCTGCACATGCTCAAAAAGAACTTCAAGGAGACCGTCACCCACAACAAGCGGTCTGGGGTGGAGCCCCTCACCGTGCCCTTCTACAACGAGCTTGCCCGACTATTGGTCGATCGGTGGGGCATCACCCCAGAATACACCGCAGGAATTGGGGTGCCGACCTGCCAGGTCCCCCGGCTGCACCCACGGGCCATTAAGGGCAGAGTCCCAACCACCCAGGAGACTGCCCCCAGCCTGGGCCCCTCGGGATGGCCCCATCTATCCCCCGCGGAAGCTGCCACTGGCAAGGGGAAGGGCAAGAAAGCCGCCTTGTCATCGCTGAAGCTAGCCCCAGCCCATCACTCCTGCCCCAAGAACCGCTGCTGCTGCCACCAACACGATTGCAGCTTATGCCAGAAACCAGCTCGGACACGTTCGCCTTCCTGGGTGTTAGCAGCCCCCTCTTCGTTGTTCCTGTGCTCAACAAGGATTCACAGGAGGGCACCTCACAGCCGCAGCCCAGGCCATGAGGACAACCTCACCCCAGGAACTCCCTCTACACCCTTCTGAATGTGGAGGAGGACATTGTTCCAGATGTAAGCATAGTCTGCTGTATCCTGCACAACATATGCCATCCGCACAGAGGCATCCTGCTGCTGGACCGCCCTGACGTGCCAGGACCAGGGACTGACACGATGCCCATGGACAGGGGAGGTGGGGGTCAGCCCCCTGTACCCCTGAGCCCTCCTTCCACACTTGCCACACAGAATTACGCGTGATGGATCCACACTGTCATTGCAGTGCGTCACTGTGATCTGGGGTCACTACCCCCATGTATCCCGTGAGTGAAGGTTCCACCTGTAAGCCATGTCCCAGTCACCCATCTAGCTGCATGAGTGCCCACTTCCCCTGTGCCCAGTCCTCCTTCCTCCCCGGGTTCCTGATCCGATGCCCCCTTTCCTGATACCAGTCCTGCTAATAGTTTGCATTTCTATATGCCTCTTGTATCACTAGCCAGCGAGGCTGGGTTTCTACATGCCCACACAGCTGCTTTGTACATCAATAAAGCATTACTTCAAACCTTGTGGTGCTCCATTGACTTGGGGGGTCCTGCTGGGAGCCTGGGGAGGAGAGGGGCATGGCGCCAAGGGGCATGCTTTCCTTCTCTGCAACTGGGGGCAGCATCAGGGGCAGGAGCGGAAGCGGCCAGACATTCCGCGTCACCGCATTGCGCTGCTGTGGGGGAGCATGGCAGGGGGCTGGGGAACTGTGTCCACTGTGACAATGCTGGAAACCAAGCCGCATTGCCGGCCTGCAAGTGGCAGCCACCTGCAGCTCGGATGCACGGCTTCCACATCTGGATGGCAGTGGCGGACAGGGCGGGGACTGGCAGCAGCGGCGGAGCACGCCTGCCAGACCAATGGGGAGGTGACTGCTGCCGTACCGGCTCCATGATAGCCACCCATCACCAGTTCTGCCGCATGGGCTGCTGGGATGCATGGTGGAGTGGCCAGGAGGACTGGGGTGGTTAGTGACGCAGGGGGTGGTTAGCAGAGCCACGCTGTGGACCATGGTTCCATGATCGTGTGGCAGGAGCACCTGTTGTGGTTAGGAGTAACCACCATGCAGCCATGGTTGGCCTAATCACCCTCTCCCCCTGCGTGTCTGAACAGGCCCACTGTATCTCAGGGTGAAACCATCATGGCTTGCTTTTAGCGATAAGTAAGGCAGATAGAAAGCGAAACTGTACAGTGAGTTACACTTTAAATCAATGCTGATACATATTTCAAATTTGGATCTTGCACAACACTGATAGGCTTTGAACGTGTTCATTTTTGGAAGCCATTCATACTGTAATCCATGCACATCTGCTGAAATGTAATGCCTATTGACTTTGCATAGGGTTGCAGCCTTACTGTAAAAAAAACAACCCTGTTGATAGCATGTTAGTCTGTTGTAGTTAGAAGAACAGACTTCAGTGTCACCTGAAAGACTAACCCAATAAGAAATGTATTGTGTGGCATACAAGGGCTGGAACCCACTTCATCAAGTTCAATTTACTTGACTCTTTAACCATATTATACATCTTTAAGCCAACATAACAATTATTTATACTTAAACACATTGGATTGGATCCATATTTAAGGTGCTTCTAGATGCTGAGTTCCTAGCACTAACAATCAAAAGTCATTGTGCAGCTGTTCCATCTTCCTTAGGATGGGGGCGGGGGGTAAGAAAAAAGACAGAAGAATCAGTGGGGAAAAAAGACATGGAAGGACTACACTGAAAGTATTGGGGGAAAGGCAGGATATAAATATAATAATAATAATAATAATAATAATAATAATAATAATAATAATAATAATAATACGATGTCATCTGGGCTCCCAATTACACAATAAAAGCCTCTTATAGAAGCACCCTTAGTCATACTTAGAGTAGACTTAATGAAATCAGTGGAACTTAAATTAGTAATACCTAACTTAAATCCCATTCATTTCAGTGGGTCTACTCTTAAATATGACTAGATCTGTACCTAAGCCATTAACATCTGTGAGAATAAGAACGTGTAAGTGGAAATTGTACAGTGGTCAAAGCCTTGAGACAGAACTGGGAAGTAGCTGTGTTTCAGGATCATGACATAAATGAGTAGAAGGAATTAGCAAGGTGCCTGGGGTGAAAGTGCATGGATACAGTGGTGCAAGTTCACTACAAGGGGGATGGGGAGGAAAGGCCTCAACCGGAGGAGAGCAGGAGGACAATGGCTAAAAAGAAAGGAGATGGCATGAAGCTTCCACATGGACAAATATACAAAGGTCTGTAATTCTTTAGTGAGGTATGCAAGCTTTCACATGAGAAAATCCAAGAGCAGCGTACTAAGCAATAACAAGTCATATGATTGAGTCATCCCCTTGTTCACCTACCCATAACAAACTATACAACAACACCCCCACTCGCCTGAAGTTCAGGATTTTGGAAGGGGGCTTGGGCAAGGTAGTGTCACAGAACCCCCTACCTGAGTGGGGCCCCTCTTCCTTCTCCCCCTTGTTGCTGTCACTGATGTCCGTTTGCTTATCTCCCTTTGGGCCCAATTGGCACCACCTCTCAAAAAGAGAGAAGACCAGGCATGCTGCTCTTTTCTTGCAGCAACAGCAAGGAGGAGGAGCTGGGCCAGGAAGTTCTCAGGTTTAGCAATGGCGCCCCCTACTGGGATGTAGGCCTTGGTAGGTGCTCTGTCACAGGGAACCCTGATGCCAGGCAGAGTTGGATACACCATAAGCATAAACCTTTAGGATGTGCTGTGCAGAACTAATAGAGCACTGAAAGCATGATGCATGCATTGCTTCAGTGATCCGTACAACAAACTTGTAAGACAGGCCGGTATTATTATCTCTGTAGTAAAGATCTGAGGCTGAGAGATGAAGGCTTGCTTGAGGCCACCTGTAAAGTTCATGGCTGAAGCATGATTTCAAATAGGGACTTCCTCATTCATGGGCTATCAGAGCTCATGCCACACCTGTTCTTACAGAAATGAGTGACTCAGGAAAAACTGCTGAGTATTTCTAGAGGTGACTTGTGGAAACAACACTGTTATTTTGAAATATGCTTTGTCTCACTGAACAGAATGACATACCTTGCTTTGGATAATATCATCAGCTTCATGCATTTGTCCTAGGCAGGGAATTTGGCATTTTGACAAACTAAAATAGCTTTTGGCATTGACACGAGTATTTCCTGCCTTTGGATGGAGAGATAAAGGGAGATGTTTTCATGCAAAGTTATACCCTTTTAAATTCAGTGAGAATAAAGCTGTATGCAGGTGCTCAGCCTCCTTGGGTGGGGACTAAAAGTGGGGAGAAGGTATGAGTGCTCATGGAAGCCCTGCCCTGAGTGTCCCATTCCGGCCCACTCAGTCTCTGACCTTCCTTGGTTGAGGAGGAAGGACTGAAAGAAGGGTCTACTCGTGTTCGCTTGAACACGAGTAAAAAGCCTCCACAGGCTCAGGAACCCAGCTTTATCTTGGTTCCCAATTGCATGGAGGCTTCTACTCATGATTAAATCCCACTTCAGACCTCCCTGTTCAATGCAGGAAGGTCAAGGACCAAGGCGATGGAGATGCTGGGGGCATGGCTTGTGTACACGCCCACGTCCCCTCCCGCGTTTAGCCCTCACATGAGCAGGCTGAACACTTGCATAGGCATTCAGTCAAGACTGTATTTGTCCCTGTGTCTCTTTTTAGGAAGCTCTCATATTTTATTCAGCTCCTTATAATTGCAATAGGTTATGTGCACATCAAAGAAACAGGAAGCTCTTTCTATTTCTGATGTACCTGATGGAAAGAACTGAAGGATGAAAGTAAAAACAGCTATTGCCATTTGTCTCTTACAGCCAGCATGCAAATTCTGTTTTAGATGTTTCCTATTGCACACTGAAAATGAAAGAGTATGAAACAGTATGCACAGCTGTTCCCTTCACTGTTCTGTGATGACCTGCTTTTATGGTCACACAACAATACAATTAATGTGAGGACATTTTTAATTATTGTCCCTCCAGACATATTGAATTGGAAGAGGGGAGATCTCTCCATAATATATTGGATGTGCAACATGACCAAAATATTTGTAGGTCTAACAGCAGCTATGAACAAAGAGAGTGAAATTGATCCTCCATATCCAGCAGCAATATGTTTCTGATTACCAAATGCTATCTGGTTAGCAAATGGTATCATTACCATTTCACATGTTGATCTTTTTAGGGGAATGTGGATAGCCACTCTCAGACAGAATGTTAGACTAGGTGGACCCTCAGTCTGATCAATATGACAGTTCTTGCATTCTGAAGAGCATCACTGGTCAATTAAGGGTGCAATCCTATGCATGTTTAGACAGAGAGAAGGCCTACAACTCCCGGCATTCCCCAGCCAGCTGGGGAATGCTGGGAGTTGTAGGCCTTCTCTCTGTCTAAACATACATAGGATTGTGCCCTAAATGGAGCAAAATCCACTGCTGGCATACCTCTTGGTTGCTCCCCTTACTGGGCTGGATTCAGACTTCAAGTAGACCCATTGAAATCAATGGAACTTGTCCCATTGACTGAAGTGGTTCTATTCAGTCTGGATTCAACTGATTATATGTATTTATTCACTGATGTCAGTACATATCCCATATTATTCCTAAGGATCTGTATGTGTTACAATAATTTCAAACAAATGAAACAATCAACCATTATACTTGTTGTCCACAGTACATCACCTAGTGTGTCATGTACAGACCTGAAGGATGAATGTAATGCAGACTTGACCTAGTGCAATTCCCCTCCCCTACAGCACAGAATCATAAACTTAAAACATCCCCAGCAGATATTCATTCAACCTTTTAAAAAAAATCTTCCAAGGATGAAGATTCTACAATCTCTCTAGGCAGGATGTTCCATTGGCAAAGTACTCCTCTCTTAGATTTTCCTTGTCTTTAAACTGCTCCTCGCTACGGCTTCAACCCTATATACACTTACCTGGGAGTAAGCTCCATTGAGTAAGCTACTTCTGAGTAGACATGTATAAAATTGCACTGCTAGGGAGTTTTCCCCTTGAGCTGGATTCAGACTGTGGGCCAAAACAGACATTACTTTAAATCTGTGTCTAGCAGGAACATTTTTGATCATTTTAGGTGCAGTGGCCAGATCTCAATCTTAAAAGCACCACAAGCCACCATACTAGAGTCCAAATCTGACTAACTTAAGTCTGATAGGTTACAATGGGTCTACAGTAAATATACATATGGATCCAACCCCTTCTGTTGCTCCCCTTTTAGCTTAAATCTAGGTTGCTGCAGCCTGTTGCTTCTTGTCTCGTCTTCAGTGGCTAGGCTGAACTGTGATTTCCCTGCTTCTGACTGAAATCCTTTTAAATACTAGACAATCCCCTTTCTTCTTCTCTCTAGGATTTGCCTTCTTAATACTATAGAATCATATTTTGCATTTCTTTTCTGAATTTGATAAAATTATTCTTGAACTATGATGCCTCTTGGTCTCAGCTGGTTAAAAAGCCAAGATCTGTAATGACTCACTTATCTGTTGACTAAAGGCGGCTTCAACTCACATACTAGGTTTTCAGATGTTTCGCAGCTTAATTTATTTTGGGCAGTTTGTGGTGGCCCTCACCACACAGATTAAGGGTACAATCTTATGCATCTTTAGACAGAAAAATACCCTAAAACTCCCAGTATCTCTCCAGCTAGCTATGCTGGTTGGGTCATGCTGGGAATTGTAGGACTTTTTCCTGTATGCATAGGAGTGCAGCTTCCATAAACCTGGGAAGTGCTATGAGCAATCTAGTTTTAATTATCTTTTCTTCTAGTTGCATTGCCAGTGAAATGTAGAAGACTGTTTTTATTGGGGCTATAATGAGAAGCATGATGTCAAAAACAAGCCTGTTATTATACTTACCAAAATAAGAGAAAATGGCAAAAAAAAAAATCGCATTCACACATTACATTTTTAGTGGTACACCTAAGATTTATTGTGTGAAGTTTACCTATATATGCAGAATCCATAGTGGGATATGACGTCTGTAGCTATTGATGTAGCTATGAATGTGTGCTACCCAAGGAGGGAGGCAGATTGTTCTTGGCCATGCTCTTTCATGATTTAAAGGGTTCCAACAACTCAGCATGACAGAAACATAACAAACATTCTCCTGGTAGGAAAACGTTCACTTAGAAGCCTGTAAGTTGCAAGGTTGTTAGTTCTCTTTGTTTAATGACATTGTTTCTTTGAAACTACTTGAGAAGGTATTTTGTAGGTTGGTTATGAACAAGAGAAAAATAGCTCCATTTAGATTGGAGCTATTATATTTATAACTGCTATAAAAGCATTAAAACATTCCAAGTAACAGTCATTTCAGAGAGGCAGGAAGATGAACTTCACACGTACCCAGAGTCATTGGAAAGGGTATGTAACACGATAGAAGAAGTACTTTGCCCTACAGCTATACATCTGAATAATTTTATGAAACAAAACTATTGGAATTCAGGACCTGCGAAAAATGCCAGTAATTAACCTTTATATGTGTGATATTATTTCAATATCCCAGATTGTAAGAATGTAGCAATGAAATAATACCCTTGTAGGTGTACTTATTCTTCATATTATGTTCACTGAAACTATTAATCATGGACTTCAGTTTTCTGCATTTATTTTTTAATGATTTGTTTTTCTGGCTACCAGGATTTCTGTGGTTAATGAACAATGGGAGATACTAACTATGTGTACGTGGCAGCGGTGGGCAGGTGTACAGAATGACTACATGTTGTGTGGTCACTTAATAGCAGCTTGTTCAGCTATGGTAATATACAATGAATCCCTCCTAAAAACCTGTTCTTTGAAGACTGAATCCATGCTCAAAGCCTGTGTATTGGACTTCTGATCAAAGCTGTTCTCGAAATGGTAACTCCATACCACTGTGCTCTTACAAGAGTTCCTGTTTAGGTCCCATTCATTTTTCACAGGAGAACTTCCCAATGGATCGTGCCCCTTGGGTCACATCCTGTGATGTAGTGGAGCCAGGGCTCACAGGAATGGAGCACCTGCACTGTTTTATTAGCAGGGGTGCTGTTGTCATCTGCCACCCCTCTCAGACTTCTCCCTTCCCTCTGAGCTTAGCTGCAATTCCCACAGTAACTGGGCAGAAATGAACTTTCTCAGCAACAATATATGGTTTCCTGTTGTAATGCAAAGTATTTTGTGACGGCTTGCTCTTGAGTGGGGAATTAAGACCCACGAGCTTTACAAAAGCCCTGCTCCTGGTGGAGATGAAAACTGCTAGAACTGGTTTGTTGATATGGATCAACACAGCTGCCTGAATATTTGGCCTCTCCTTGGGGGCGTGGCTATGGGGACTGTGATGATGAGCATCTCCACTTCAGCATTTACCACTACACCACTGGCCTGGCTCCTCTCTATGCCATCTGCCATCAGTGGCTTCCACCTCTTGCCTCATGTAGGCAACCTGGAGTGAGATGAATCTACCGTGTGATAAAGCATTTAGATTAGAATGTTCATAATCCTCAAACCACTAATCCTGTAGTAATCTTGGTGAATGACAGTAACAAACAATTTGTGATCAGAAAAATATCCCTTTCTTATAAAACTAAATTTAAATCATTTATTCCAGTAGCTGTGTTAGGGGCCAAGCCAATTCTCGTGTCTGCTCTATTCGCACATGAATTAAGGTGAAGTTACTTTATCAGTAAAAAGAACATGCAGGTAAGGAGCACTGAGCCCCTCCCCTCTTCCACACATACCTTATCACAGGAGAAGAACAATATGTCAGGTCTAGTCACAGATTTATTTTTATTTTGGGGATGTATTTTTATTTTCAGGATGTATACACTGCCCTTGAATAAAATTCCCAGGCAGGCTTAGAGAATTTCAAAGCAGAGTAAAACAAGCTAAACATATACAAATTAAAAACATCCCAAAATATACTAAAGAAACTGTAAAATCACTAGAAGCAGCATCAAAGCAGCACACAGCCAATATAAAATGGATAAAACTGATGAGAAAGAAAGAAGACTCCATATGAGTCTCCCTGAGGTGCCACCACTGAGAAGCTATCCACCATACCTCAGATAGCAGAGGAACATGGAGAAGGGACTCCAACACAGATCTTAGTGTATGGACAGGCACAAGTGGAGACAGGCTATTGTGGATCTTCCACATAACATCTAGTTTGGCCCTTAGTCTGTTGCAGCAAAAAGAAACAACCAGTCTATTCCAGCTGGGGCCCTTCAAGCTAAAAGAAGAGAATTCCAAAGTTATTAAGTCCTTCTGATATAATAAACCAAAGAAGCCTAGAATAAATGGTGTCTTTAGATTAATGAGAAAAGGGCTGTATTGTCTGAGGGAAAATGAATTAATGTAATAATGAGAACATAGTAGACTCATAGACGCCATGAAACAAATGGCTAGTTTACTGTAAAAACATGAGAAAACCAGGAATTTAGCTCATAAGATGGGGAAAAGAGGTATCTGTTGTGCTGTCTGAGGCAAGGAGAATAAAGGCAGCCTTTGGAATGTAGAGTGGGTGGGATCTCTGTCTCCTCCAGGCCTGGTTTAATATAGATAGATAGATAGATAGATAGATAGATAGATAGATAGATAGATAGATAGATAGATACTGCTGTTGCTAAACTTGCAGGGTGCTTCCCCTCAAGGAACCTAGTGGAGTCTACCATATTTTAATAGGTTTCAGACTTCAGTCATTCTCCTCATCTCCAAAGTACTGAACCTGGACAAAGAATTCTAGGTCAATCTCATAGCCGTTTTCAAAGACTGGGCTATGAAGAGGGGAGTGAGAACTGGTCCAGAGAAGTGGGATCTGTGCAGCACACACAAACACCCCTTTGGATGGTTGGTTCCAAGATAGGAGAGCGGGGAGAAAGGCTGAAAGGGAAGCCCTCAGACAGAACATCTCCTGTCCACATAGGAATGCCTTCTCTCCATCCACCAATGGAGTCTTTCTTGCTAGCCTCCATTCTGCCTGTTTAATTTATTGTATGAGAGGTTCTTCAGAGCCTGCTTGAAGTTGTCCTTCAACCTGGAAGCTCTCTTGCCCCAGTCCCAGCTATGTGAGGATTTATTATGGTTTCTCAAGGACAATGAATGGTGGTTTAGAGCATGATAAGTGGTTGCTTGGGCTGCCTCTTTGGCAGCATCAGCCCTACTTTCCTTGTTGACTGTATGTCCTTTCTGATTCAGAAGAAGTTTTCCTTATTATTCTTGTATTTCTCCTACAAAGGTTCACATAAAGAATATTTTATTTAATATTTCACAGTAAAACTAATAGTTGAGGGATGACATATTTACTTCTCATATAAGTAAATATGTTTTTCGCTTGGATCACTGCAGGCCAAAGCCATGTTGATGGTTACAGCATTATGGTATGATGACCAGAGTATTTGTTGAATGTTGTCTTCATGCCTGGCAACAGCTGACCTTGTAGGGAAAGAAACTGGAAAGTACACCTCAAACCTTTCCCACAGGCCAGTATCCATATATCTCTACTAGTGTTGTTTTATTACATGAGAAGTGTCTGTTGGCATGTCACTCACAAGGATTACTCCAAAGGTGTTTCCTTCAAAATATTTTCTGTGGACCCACGCACTCCCCCAGCTTTCACTTGCACTATATTAAGGTCCTTAGCAGGGGTGGGCAGAAGGTAATCTCCGGATGTTTTGGACTTCAACTCCCAGAAGCCCTGCCAGCATAGGCAATGGTCAGGAATGTTGGGAGTTGAAGTCCCAAACATCTGGAGATCTATTTTCTGTCCACCTCTGCTCTATAGCATGGATTAAATCCTTGCAAACTAGTTTTTCTGGAGTTGCCCTAGTCAGTCAGCTACTACCATTGCCTTCCTTCAGGAGGATGGTAGAACTTAATTACCTCTTAAGAAGGGCTTTTCCCTGTTACTAGGTAAGTGGGGAGGATAGTGTTCACTACCTTATTGATTTGAGTGGTCTTGATTTTCTGCTGTCAAATGAGTTGTACATTTTGTTCATTTTTATAGTTATAATGAATATTCTTGTATTTTGTCAGATGTTTTAAAATTTCATAAGCCTTTGAAGTTTCAAATTATTATAACATAATAAAGGATAGCAGGGATGGGAAAGTATTTATGTATTAAAAGATGACTGTTTCTCAGAGTGGCTAACAACATTAATTTTTTTTAAAAAATGTATCAGAGCAACATAAAGCAGCATAAACTACAGCCATCAGCAGAAATTTGTGGCCAGATAAAATGACTCATGAAACCAAAAGTTATAGAAGGCCTGGGTAAATAAATAGGCCTTTGCCTGGTACCAAAACCACACACACACACATCAGAGCTGGTGCCAGGGACCACCTTCTAAAGTCTGGGCACCACAACCAAGGGGGCCCTATCTTCCACCTCGTCTCTGAAGGCCACAAAATTACTGTATGTCAAATATTACAAATATTAGGAGTTGAGCAAGTTCTTCTGGTACCACATGGACCTTAGTTTTGTGTGTCCATCTTGCAATGTTTTGCTAGTGTTTTGGTACTTGTGCAAAGCCATAGTGCTGAATAAAAGTCCATGAACATTGCAAGAAGAACACACTGACGTACATTGTGGTGAAAGAAGGCTTAACTGATATGGCTGACCAATATCCTTAGACTGCAGTCCTTTCATCTTACATATGTCCCACCATTGAAATAGGTGGAAGTTCAGGTGATTGCATGTAACTAAATAAACAGTGGTAGTTTTATCTTGCATTTCAAGCAAAATCCTTTGCTTTAAAAAAAATGTTTTTGTCTTCATTATGGCAGGCGTATCTCATACATTATACTGTTGTTCCAGGACTTCCTATCAGGATGCAGCTTATGAAAGCCAACTATGTAAGGAAAGTATTTGGGGTAAAAACTGCAAAACAGAGCACTTAATAAAATACCTTTTTTCCTGTGGATTTATTTGTGCATTCCATGTGCTAAATCCATCTTTGAGACTACAGCAAGGAAGCATTTAAAAGAGAAATAATAAATCTACTTCTTATCAGCTGTTTGTTAAAACAATATTTATGCAATTCTTAACATAGTAGCCAGCGTTCTGGGTTTCAGTTAGTGAAATGTGTGAAAAAAAAAGTGATCAGTTAATAACTTAAGTTATGACAGATTGAGTAAACAAGTGGGCAATGTAGGTTTGTTGTATTTACCAGATGGCCATGTTCCTGATGTTGGCAGATGATGGCAGATAGGATGGAGGTTGTTTTGTGTGTTTTTAATTATCTGTTTATATAGTTGCAAATGAAGAGAACTATGATCATTCAGTACAACTGTGCACTTACCTACAGAAAAGAAATTAAAGCATCTAAGAGTGGCATGCTGGTTTGTTAATAGCAGCTTTAATTTTGCCTTCCCAAATGGATTAGCCACCTTAAAGGCTATTCCAAGGCATATCAGTAGCGTAAATGTTTTAAATAAAAATATGTTAATATATAAAATATGCAGGGTATCAAAGAAGCAACCATGCAAGGAGTATGAGATCCAAGGGGGAAGGATCATGGAAGGAATATGATTTTTTTTTTGAAGTCTTTACATTATAAGAGTAGTCAACTCTGTGCAATTTATTACTGGTCCTCCAGCTATTGTAAGTTTCCAGGAATATGTTGTTATGGCTGCTGGAATGTCAGATTTTGTTAAATTGATTGCTTGCCAGTACTCAGGGACGATCGGTTAAGGTTTCCTGAAGCCTAGGTGCCAATAACTGGAAAACCTTTCCTCCTGTTTTTGGAAGGTGACATTCTCCAGCCAACAGGAGGGACACCTTTCAAATGTTGCAGTTTGTTCAGATTGCAGGCTATCTTGGGGTTAATTTCATTGAGAAATTGAAATTACTTAGCCACAACCAAATGGTGAAGTTGAGAGATTTCTGGGGATACTGGAGAAAGTCCTTCAGGTAGTGACAGCAGAGGGAGCTAATCTTAAACAATAATTATTTATGTTTAACTCATTGTTAAACTGACATGGTACGAACTACCACCCTCTTTGGAAGACAGCTATGAACAAAGCCGCTTCAATTATTGTATTTTCAACCTGCATCATAACAGATTTCAGAAGTAAGTTGCACAATGGTGACAGCACAAAGAGGGGATTTTAAAGTCACAAGAAATGCATCTTACATCAAATCACTTCATGAAATGCCTTAGGCTCCAGCACTGGAAGAAAATGTTGATGACACACGTAGTCATGATTTATTTCCATCTGCCAGTCCTCCTGTCCTGCTTCATGAACTGCACTGTGCTCATATGCCTCAGAGAGCGGCCATTATAATTATTCTCACAGAACTAGCAATCATGCTCCATGTTATTTGAAGGACTAGATCACACAAAACTATTCTGTCCTTATGCATGATGGACTAATCAGCCACTTTTCTTTATCATTTTCTTTGTCATATATAATATATCCACATACATAATTTTTTTAAAGTTTCAGGATGGCAACTCAATTCAGTTCACTGCAGGAACTGAACACTTTTGTTAAAGAATGGAATAGAAGTACTTAAATAGGCGAACAATGGCCTGTTCCCCAATACAAAGTTCTACAGGCAGTCCAACGCACATACATTAAAATACACTCATACTTCTGCCTGAGAGGGCTTCTCCAATCACTTCATGTGCAACAACATTTGAAATACTGTGTATAATTATGGTTGCTGCACCTCATAACATATATTATAGAGCTGGAAATATTGTAGAAACTGCAGAAAAGGGCAACCAAAATGATCAAGGGGGCTGGAGCAACTCCCCCATAAGGAAATATTACAATGTTTGGGGCTATTTAGTTTAGAAAAAATGCAAATAAGTAAAGGTGTATAAAATTATGCATGGTGTGGAGACAGTGGATAGGGAGACATATTTCTCCTCTCACAATAAGAGCATAAGAAGAGCCGTGCTGGATCTGACCAAGGGTCCATCTAGTCCAGCATTCTGTTCACACAGCGGCCAACCAGCTGCCCATGGGAAACCCACAAACAGGACATGAGTGCAATAGCACCCTCCCACTCATGTTCCTCAGCAACTGGTGTACATAGGCATGCTACCTCTGATATTGGAAGTAGCCCATAGCCATCAGGACGAGTAGCCATTGATAGCCTTCTCTTCCATGAATTTGTCCAGTCCCTTTTAAAGCCATCCAAATTGGTGGCCAACACTACATCTTGTGGAAGTGAATTCCATCGTTCAACCATGTGCTGTGTGAAGAAGTACATCCTTTTATCTGTCCTAAATCTCCCACAGTCAGCTTCATGGGATGACCCTGGGTTCTAGTATTATGAGAGAGGGAGAAAAATGTCTCCCTATCCACTTTCTCCACACCATGCATAATGTTGTACACCTCTGTCATGTCTTCCCTTACTTGCTTTTTTTTCTAAGCTAAACAATCCCAACTGTTTTAACCATTCTTCATAGAGCTTGTAACCTTTCCCCAATACTGGAGCTCTGAGTGGAAGATTAAGGACAGACAAAATGAAGTATGTCTTCACACAGCATATAGCTACATTATGAAATTTGCTTCTACAATAAAAGATGATGGGCTGATGGCCACCAACTTAGATAGCTTTAAAATACAAATTCATGGAGGATAAAGCTATCAATGGCTACGAGTCAGGATAGGTATATACTACTTCCAGGATCAGAGGCAGAATATTAGTGTGGGGAGAGAGACAGTTGCCTCATGTTTTGCCTGTTGGTTTCCCATGGGCATCTGGTAGGACACTGGTAAACAGGATGTTGGACTAGATATGCCTTTGGTCTCATCCAAAAGAAGTCTTCTTATGTCATTTCATGTCATTCATTACATTTCTATACTGCCCAATAGCCAAAGCTCTCTGGGCAGTTTACAAGATTAAACACCATTAAAAATACATTATACAATAAGTATAAAAACCCATTTACATACAAACACATAAACAGACAGCACACACATGGTCACACATATAGCTAAACAATTTTTAAACATGTCCTTTTAAAACCATTAAAACCATTAATTTGGAAAATTAAGCTTAACAAAGGAAAAACAGCAGCAGCATACTAAACAGGCAGATTATGCTAACATTTCCTCTTCCTTATAGTAACAAAACTGGGCTACCAATCATTGCAATTTCTTGTTGTTTGTTTCAGCCACTTCCATTGTCATTCAGCACAAGACCTCCCTCCCTGAGCACCTCTAATAATCCAAGTTAAGTTATTTAGAACTGACGGTCTTCTTATGTCCTTATGATAGGAAAGTGCCTTGAGCAAGAACTGATAACGTGCACAGAGCTACACTTTCCACTGGGGAAGACTTTATTGCATCACAGCTTCAGGGTCATGCAGGGCAGTACCTGGGATAGCTCCCAGTGAGGACTCCAGGAAGCCATGGAAGTTGCTTCTATAATTGTCTGGGCTCAGTTGCGCACCTAAATAGTGAAGTGGCCTAGCTGCCAAGCACCCAGCTGCAAATTCATCCAGGATTTAAAGCGGCAAAACATTGACTTGGAGCCTTATGCTCCAGCATTGCTGGGCAGCCTCCAGCTACACCTTCTGACTTTGCCAAGAGCAGGCAAGGGAGTGATTCTGTTTTATACTCCATAAACTATTGTACCTCTACAGCTTTCACACATGAATGGGGCAGAGTTGACTGTATTTTATCTAAGAATACAATTCCTCTAGATTGTTCCAATGAAGCAGGAAGCACCAAATTTAGACTGTTTAAGGTGTAGTAAGGGGGCATGGAGCACAGAATCCAGCAGTGCAATTTGACAAGCACTTAGCTGTTGGTATACCTGCCTGTTTTCCTTTGTATATATGCCTTTTTGTGTATATATCATTTTTAGAAACCATGCATCAGTGATTCTAACTGTGTAACCAGTGGAAGAAGAAGTTACAGATGGACAGTGCAAATTAATTTTATAGCTACTGGAAATTAATTTTCTATAGTGGTAAAAAGTGAGGTTGTAGTTGAAATTTTATCATTCTTGCTTATTTTGATGTATTATTAATATCCTTTTTATATCAAAACTCATTAAAATGGGGGGATTTGTGTTGAGTCAAACAGTTTGCATAATTTTTAACATCTGGACATTTATTTATTTAAAATGCATCCTTTCTTCCAAAGAGCCCAACACAACTTACATGGTGTTCCTCCTCTACATTTTATCCTCTCAATAACCCCATGAGGTAGTTTAGGCTGATTGTCATTGACTTGCTCAAAGTCACCCAGTGAGCTTCATTGCATTTGTATCCCACCCTTCCTCCAAAGATGTTCAGAGCTGGCATACATGGTTCCTCATCATGAAATTTTATTTTATTTCAAAATAAAGTTAACAAAATAAAGGCAACAAAAAGAACATACATACTAATAAATCAAAATCATTAAAGAAACAAAGGATTTCACTAATTATTAACCGTAGTCTATAATTGATATGTTTATGCATCATCTAATGGCCTAAGTAGGAGCTCTATACCTAATGAAAATAAAACACAAGTTATACAATATATAAAAGGAGTGTGTGTGAGTGTATGTCATTTTGTGTGCAGGTGTGTATTAATCATAAAAAAATATAGGTGACTGTACTTGGTTGGAATTTTTTAAAAAGTTTGAAGAGCTTCAGCATAGGAAATAAATGGAAACCATGGTGACATAATATCATTCAATTTCATTCTCACAAGCCCTGCAGTGTAAGCTAAGGTGGATTAGGATTAGTGACTGGCCCAAGATTATTTAGGGTGCAATCCTATGCATGTTTAGACAGAGAAAAGGCCTACAACTTCCAGCATTCCCCAGCCAGCAAAGATGGCTGGGGAATGCTGGGAGTTGTAGGTCTTTTCTCCATCTAAACATGCTTAGGGCTGTGCCCTTAGTTAGCTGCATGGATAAGTGGGGATTCAAACCCAGATCTCCCTAGTCTAAGTCCAACACTCTGAATTAGAAATAGCGTTGCACAATTTTATCACTTCCATTTCATCATATAACTTGTTGTATTATTCATGTATACATTAGTGGGCATAACCCTGGAAGATATTTGAGTGCTGCTTCTGATCAGTCACTCACAGGCACAAAGCAATGCGTAGGAGGAGCTCCTTCCTGAACAAAGTTTCTTTTGATTCTTACTGACCTTTCAGAGTACAAACTCCCCTTCATAATATAACTTAAAACATATCTTTTTAATGTAATGTGTATATGTAATCATAATGCTTCTTATTTTGCTGTAGAAAACACAGCAAGCAAACCTTGTTCATGGCTTGACACAGTCAACATAGCTTTTCCGTAGACTTGTAACAGGCTCAGTCTTCTGTTTTTAATTACAGAACGGTCCATATATTATTCTTTTGGCACAAATAATAGTCTGTTTTATGTCATAATTTAACTTGTATAAACCACTGGGGATTTTGAACTTATTTCAGTTGCTTTTAAATAAATCAAGCACACAGCACTTATGACTTTTTTCCCCCCCTCAGGCAAGGTATCCGGCTCCCTCACTGTTTATGTTAAATAATCCACATTTTTTAAAAAATGATGGAAATGTTCTTGTTTTTTAGAAAGCCATCATTTGCAAGAAAAAGGAGGATGCCTAAAACATAGCACAATAGCATGTCAACATCTTTCTTAATTTCATTACCCCACAGAACTCTTTAGTTTGAGGTGTTGTGTTCAGTGTCATGAACTATAGCTCTTAATATAGCTATTGAATGTAAATAGATCACTGAGGCCATTTTCCAAGTGTCAGAATTGCCGCTCAAGCAAACTGAGGCTGAAGGTGGTGTTCGTCCCTTAGTCTTATAATGGGGCCCTGAGGAGAGCTCTGCCCATCCATAGATTATAGCCTCAGTTGAGGGCCAGCATTGAGGCTAAACATGGTCAGGCACCTGCTGAGGGCCCATGTTCCAGCAGGGGCTCACTAACTTCTTCCTCCTCTTCACCATGGCAACCTGCTTGTTCATCTGCCTCTTGCTCTGGCCTAGACAACAGTGGTGATGAGAAGGAGAATATATATTTTCCATCTGTTTGATATATGTAGAAATCATATATCGAACAGATGGAAAACTTTTTAATCTCAGTAGGCTGAAAGCAAAAAGTAAAGTAATTACAACCTCTGTCATAGAACTCTGCTGATGATAACGTAATCTGTGCACATTCAGAGGAAGGTCTCCAAACTATCCTAGACATCTTCGCAGAAGCATATGAAAAGCTCAGCCTCTCGCTTAACATCAAAAAAACCAAAGTGCTTTACCAGCAAGCACAAACCAACCCCTCTGTAGCACCATCAGTCCAGCTTAACTGTGTGATGCTGGAAAATGTCGATCACTTTTCTTGGCAGCCATCTCTCCACAAATGCCGACATAGAAGCTGAAATTCAGCATCACCTGAGCTCTGTGAGTGTAGTATTCTCCTGAATGAAGCGTAGAGTGTTCGAGGATTGGGACATTCGCAGGGAGACCAAAATGGTTGTTTACAAAGCCATTGTACTACCGACTTTACTGTACGCCTGTGAAACATGGACCATCTATAAACAGCACCTTCAACTTCTCGAAAGATTTCATCAACGCTGCCTCTGAAAAATTCTGCAAATTACTTGGGAAGACAGATGGACTAATGTGAGCGTACTGGAAGAAGCAAAGACCACCAGCACTGAAACAATGATTCTCCAACATCAACCTCGCTGGACTGGCCATGTTGTTCGAATGCCTGATCATCGTCTGCCAAAGCAGCTACTTTATTCCCAACTTATGAATGGAAAACAGAATATTGGTGGACAGCAAAAGAGATTTAAAGATGTTCTCAAAGCTAATCTAAAAAAATGTAACATGAGCATTGAGAACTGGGAAGCTCGAACCCATGAGCATTCCAACTGGAGGTCAGCCTATATTAACCTATATTAAAGGCGCTATGGACTTTGAAGAAGCACGAGTACAGGGAGAATGGGAGAAACGAGCTCAGCAGAAGGCACGTCAAGCAAATCCTCATCGTGATCGCCTTCCATCTGGAAACCTACGTCCTCACTGTGGGAGGCTGTGTGGATCCAGAATTGGCCTTCACAGCCACCTGCAGACCCACTGCTAAGACTCTACCCCTGGAAGACAATCTTACTTAGTCACGATTGCCAAGGTCATGAGAAAGAGGAGCAGTAGATGGCACTGCCTACTTGCTCACTGGCTCTCTGCCTGCCAAGCCAGAAAGAGGTAGCGATGATGAGGAACAGGGGGAGCAAGAGCAGCTGGTGCTGATGGTGGCGAGAAGCTAGTCAAAGCTAGCTCAGCTAGTCATTGAGGGTGTCTTGGGCCCTCAAAAACCTGGAGTGGGCACTGCCTGAGTTAGCTAGGTAGGCTGGGCCACTGGTTTGTGACTGTCATCTCCTGACGAATTCACAAAGATGTGGCTGTTCTCCACGCAAAATAAAAATGAGCCCCTGGAGTTTGACAAACTGTATTTGAAGGCCTTTTAGAATCGCAGCCAGCCAGTTCCAAAGTACCTCACAGTTCAGGTCCAACCCTGCAGCTGCTGCAAGTTATTTCCGTGAGCCTCATTTACAGGAGGTTAGCTAGCCAGACAGATCTGGACAGCAAATGGATGTGAGAAGTCAGCTGTTCAATTAAGCTGAATTGCTCCCATTATTCGGTGGCACTTGCCCTGAGCAATCAAAAGCTATGCACAGAAGATGGTGTTTCCATGTGGTACATGGTAGGACAAGCTTATATATAACAACATATAAGATTTATCCAGTGGCAGTTAGTGAAGCGGCAGAGGGTGTCTCAGACAGCAGCGCTAGAATTGCAAGGTTGCTGATTGGCTAGCTCCTTCCAGTACAGATGGGGGCTACTGACATCAATAAGGGCAGGTAGCTAATCAGCAACTGCAGACTTACATGCTGCTCACCAGCCACCTGTCCACTGTCACCTCCCAATAGTGATGAGCAAGGGTTGGATTTCTTCCGTCATTCTGCAGTAGTGGCAGATAGTTTCCACTGACAAACCAGTTCATTGGACACTGGTGGATTTACCCCCAAGTAACAAAAGGTGGATCCATGGCAGAGGCTTTTGGGGGGGAGGGGTAGTACAAGTTTTTATTACTTTTCTCTGTTAAAAAAGAAAAAAGAGAAGATTGTAATAAATCAATCAAAATATTTCTATTTTATAGTGGAATGTACAAGTCTCTTGGGCCAGGGTTTACATTTTTCAATGGCAACATGTTCTAGTTTTTATAGTAAATGTCAGAACTGAGCAGACTTTTGCCTTTAGCTATAAAACAAAAGAATTTGTGTGTTATTTTTCATTTTTTTTAGGTACAGTACAAACTGACCTTAGAGTCTACACAGTCATTCCACAACAGGGATGAATAAACTCAAGGACATGTCTTGTTAGGGAACTCATAAAGGGCAATTTTCCATGCTATTTGCTTTGTGCTTCAGCACAGGAATGGTAAAGATTCCTCCTCCTCCTCTCCCCTGTCTTTGAAATCAGGAATATTGCATACTAGGACACAGCAATTTAATTCTACTTTAAAACAGTTTGGTGAACTTGTGTATTTTCATCTGAAAGCCTTCTGAAAGCCTGCCCCACTGTCCTGAAATTCATTCCAGTTTATAGATGCTTTTGTTCTACAGCATGAATCAGCAACCTTTTTTCTGTTGAGGCTCTAATTCCCTCTTAGGTAATCTATTGGGGACTGCATGTTGGCAGTAGGCAGGACCAAAACTAAAAGTGATTGAGTCACCATTTTCCCCTTTCTCTTTCTGCCACCCTCTTCTCTCCTTCTCCCTCTCCTCCCATCTTCGTTCCCACCCAGTGGGCTGGGAGACAGATCACTCTTGCTAGAGGTCTGAGCTGATCACTTGCAGAGGGCTTTTGAAATTAGGTCAAGGACTGTTGTTGTTGTTGTTGTTAGTAATAGTAGTAGTATTAAAGCAGGTTTCCCACCACCGTTCCACAGACAAACCTACCAGAATCCCTACACATTCTGGTATCTCTAGAGGCTTTTCTGACATTATTAAAGGCCATGCTGTGTATGTATGGCAAGGAAGCCTGCTGGATTCGGAGTAGAAACTACTAGATGCTACTAAATACGGGTTTATTTCTGATATGCTTCTGCTGTGGGCAAAATTACAAGCCACCACTACATTCCACATTGGTGAAATATCCTGAGAATTCAAGCTTTCATTAAAACAACAACAGTTTTTTTTTTTAAATATATATCATGGCTATGTAGAGAAAGTAGATATGCTTGAAAATGTGGTGGTAATATGTTCTCAGAAATCTGAAGGACAGCTTCAGATGAGTTACTCTGCATAATTTTAAAGGTGTGTTATGACTTTTGATAGAGCAGCATTTGCAGTGAACAATTCTACAAAAAAACAAACGAAATTGACCATATGACAAAAGGACAGTGATCCTTTGATAGGTGTATGCAAGGTGTGGTTTTGTCAGGTCTAGCTTGTCATGTATGGGTGAGAAAAACTGCACCTGCATACATTATGTCTGTTACACTCCTATTAAAAGTTCAGCAGTCTCGTTTTACTTTGCACCTAGTCACCCTTGTAGCATCTGGCTGGGTCATAGGTTTCCAAGGTGGCCTTCAGTGCTTGAACACTCTCTGCACACAAATCACCTTGGACAACTCCTTTAGAGTTCTGACTGGTTGTGACTGAAACCCAGAGCAGATTTACTGCCCCACAGACATTAGAGCTACCAGTCTGCACTGGGTAGAGCACATAATTTGCATGCAAAAGGTACCAGGTTCAATCCCTGGCATCTCCAGGCTGGGCTGGGAAAGACTCTTGTCTGAAATCCTGGAGAGTTGCAGCCAATCACTGTAGACAATGCTGAGCTAGACAGGCCAATGGTCTGCAACAGTATAAGGCTTCCCATGATCTTGTTTCACCACTTTAATGAGGTTCAAGATTGTGCATGAGAAAACCAGTGTGTGAAGCATAAACAGGGATGGATCATGGGATTTGTGAGCTTTTTTCAACAATTATCTGCAGCAGATTGTATGAAAAACTGTTGGACTGGAGGATACTGGATGTCTCAGTATATATATGGGAATTGGTATGAGCTGTTGAGAGCCTATACTGATTTTGACAGCTGCTGGGAGTTTAGGAAATAATTCCTTCTCTTAATCTGACTGGAAATGCACTACACTGATCTGCATATGTGGACCGAACATCTGTCATCCAATTAATAACAAAGAACATATGCTTTTGCCCCATTCTATACCTACTTATCATAGCAAGTGCTGTGCAAGAAAAGACTAGAAAAGCCAATGTACATGTCTATTTTTTATTTTTATATATTCCTGGTAGCTGTTTTTCTGGATATCTATTCTTAAAAGCTGAAATGGCTTCCCTTGCATATACTGTCTCCTGATAATGTAGGTAGTTTTTCATCTAAACACTCTAGCTGTCTAAAAACATGAATGGTGCTTGATGGGAATCATAGTTTCCATTTTAAAATGCCATGTTTCTAGCCCTCGTAGTTGTAGGGGGAAAATAAACCATCAGAGTAAGCAGGCAATTTCCAGTGATATTATGGCTTTCTGCATCCTACACAGTTCCCTTTATCCTGACATTTGTGCCTCTGCATCATACATCCCTGTGCTCCAAATGGCTTTCTGTCGTTCCAGTCCCCTGCAAAACAATTCCAAATTTTAACCAACCTAGATTTTCTAATCCAGAATCAATTCCAAAAAAGAAGTATACTTTCATAAGTTTGTATGACTTCTATAAATTATTCTGATGAAAAGAACTGGGGTTTTCTGGTTTCAGGATTTACCTTTATTAAGGCCAAACTACTTTCTCCCTTTGGGAAGTAACTAAAGTTGCAATAAAAGGATTGTTCTTAAGTAGCTTTATATAACTTAAGTAGCTATAACTTCAGCTGGTCCAAAATAGGGCAGCAAGATTGTTAACAGGGACTGGCCTGCGAGCTCATATTACGCCAGTACTTTTCCAGCTGCACTGGCTGCCAGTCCGTTTCCGGGCCCGATTCAAAGTGCTGGTGTTAACATTCAAAGCCCCTAACGGCTTGGGGCCAGGTTACCTGAAGGATCGCCTCCTCCCATATGTGCCCGCCCGGACCTTAAGATCATCCTCAGCAGCCCTTCTCCGTGAGCCCCTGCCAAAGGAAGTGAGGCGGGGGTGCGGATGGCTACTAGGAGGAGGGCTTTTTCTGCTGTGGCACCCCGGCTCTCGAATGAGCTCCCTAGTGAGGTTTGCCTGGCACCTACACTGTATTCCTTTCAGCGCCAGGTGAAGACCTTTTTATTTTCCCAGGCATTTTAGCATTCTAAATTTTTAGCTTTGCTGTTTTAAATCTGTATTTTAAACTCCTGCACTGCTGCTAGGTTTTATTGTGGTTGTATTGTTATGTTGTGGTTTTAATGTTCTATATATTTTAAATTGTTTTATTGTGTGTTGTTTGGTTTTAATTTTTGTGAACTGCCCAGAGAGCTTCGGCTATTGGGCAGTATAGAAATGAAATGAAATAAATGAAATGAATAAATAAATAAAAACGGACCTATGAATAGAAGAGTAAAACTGGGGAGGCGGGGAGTCTAAAAGCACAATCCTATGCATGTTTACTTGGAAGATATTCTCATTATGTTCAATGGGGCTTACTCCCTAGTAAGTAATGTTTAGGATTGTAGACTTTTAAGTGTAAGGTTTAAACACTGAGAGTTAGCCCTAAAACAGAGAGGTCAGAGAGTATTTTTAGGATATGAGAAATAGCACAAAAGGCATATCAGAAAGATATGCATAAATATTACCAAAAAGAGTTTGAGAAATCTTCCAAACCAGATTGCTTGCAAACCAATCTGCTAAGAAACAAAAGAACCCCATGTAAATAATTAATAGAAGTTTAATGACTCCATAACAAGCTTTTGAGTTTTTCTATAAAATGTTGTTTAATCTACACTATAGATTTATATATAAGAGCAGCTCTACACCAGCCTAAAATCCTGCATTTAAAAGGGGGCTTTCTGCTTCCATTTTAAATGCAGGATCACAACAGACTACACATGCTTCCCTTTCCCCCTCCTTCTTCCCCTTATCTGAGTCTTCCATAGGTTTCATTGATCTCGCTCCTCTTCTTGCCGCTTTTCTTTTTTCACGGAGGCTACTCAAATGGAACTCAAGTGGGGTAATTTGATACCTCATTATCTCCAATCTATTTAAAAATAGAATAAAGGTCATTTAGTGCAGGAGACGCCCTGGAGGTTAACACCCTCATCTAAAGGGCCCGCAAACTTCCGTGAGTAAGCAATCTCAATAGCAGGGTAATGTCACGTTTCCCTTGGCTCCCCTCTTTCCTTATGCACTCACACACACAAATACAGAGGCTTCAGTCTCAGGCCCTTAATTCATTATCAACCGGTTCATTACAGTTGCAAATCCTCAAAGACTCTCAGGCTACAAAGGAATGCCTCCAGTGGATTCGAATGGGAACACCGATGTTGCCTACAGTTTGAAGTGAGGCTTGCTGGCTAGACTAACGTAGGGAGGGATGTCCCGCCCGTCCAGTGATGCTTCCCTACATCGCCTGTCATGCATCGCTAACCAGGTTGACCGTCTGAGCTCCACCCCTGATGTTTCCCTCTTAGCTCTGCGCCGCAGTCTAGCATCTCTTAGGTCACAGCCCCCACTCTCCTCCTCCTCCTCCTGGCTTCTCACAGAGGGGGGCAAGGGGGCGGGGGCTTCAGGCCTGGCCATCTGGTAGTTAGTAACCTGAGAAGCACGCCTACTCATATCTGAACTGGCTTGGGAAAATGCATCCCCCGGTTCTGACTGTTCCTCTTCTGAATCTGAGCTGCCATCTCCCTGCACTCAGAATCAAGCCTGACAGGTAAAAGCCCCATGTGAAGAAGCCCTAAGTGTCAGTTTTTGGTCAACCTTGATATTACTAATCTGAGGCTGCCAAGAAAGGTGTCCAGGGTGACTATGGGTGACCAGGCTGCCTATCCCATTAGACTGAATCATGCTTCTGGCCCACATGGATTTAATGAGGAATACTATAAGAAATGTGCATCTATTTTAGTTCCATGGTTAAGAAAAATCTTGTGAAAAACAAATGGAGATAGGAACAGAAACTAAGGGTTTGCTTTAAAAAAATATATGCTATTCTAATGAATCCATATGGGGCAGGGCCCTCCAGATATTTTGGACTACAACACTCATCAGCCCCAATCACCATGGCCAATGGTCAGGGATGATAGAAACTGTAGTCCAACAACATCTGGAGAGCCACAGTTTCCCCATGCATGATGTAGGGTTTGTCAATCTTGAAGAAATTTAGGTTTCTGCATATATACTATTGTATCAGTTTACTATTGAAAGAAGCCTAATATATAATAACACACAGGATATTTGATTCCTATAAAACCTTGGTAAGTTATATTGTATGAATTTTCAACTGTTGGAAATGTCAGGCTGTTAGAGTTGATTTTCTTTGTTTATGATGGAGCTGCACAAAAGAACAAAATATTGGAAGGTCATTTTGGAAGTAATTCAGCTGATTTTTGGCTAAACGGTAACTCTTGATTCACTGACAATGTTATTGAATGTAATAGATGACTCATTTACAATAACAAAGAAGATGGTTTTAGCAAATTCTTTAGCAGCAGTGGAAATAATCTAGGCTTGATATTGGCAAATAGATATGATGGCCTCTGTTCCTGAGTTCCAGAGAAAAATGCTTGATATTGTAGAAATGGAAAAGTGACAGAAATAAATATAATACACAGATGAAATGAGGATTACATACCTCAAGACTTAGGGCTCCTTCACACCGGGCTTTTTTATCCTGAGATTGCTCCTTAACGGAAGTCTTTGCGGGCTCTTTTCAAGATGCCGTGACCCTGCCGTGACCCTCCTGCACTAAATGCCCTTTTTTCCGTTTTTAAATAGATCGCAATGAGCTATCAAATTACCGCCTTGTGTTCCACTTCAGTTTCCTCCGTCAAGAATTAAAGCGGGAAGAGGAGTGAGATCACTGAAAGATAATGGAAGATTCAGATACGGGGAGGAGGGGGGAAGGGGAGGGTGGAAAGGAAGCGCATGTAAAGGGAGTCAGTTGTGATCCTGCATTTAAAAAGGAAGCAGAAAACCCCGTTTTAAATGCAGGATTTTAGGCTGGTGTAGAAATGCCCTTAGCAGAGAATGGAGCATGCTTACTAATTATTGGAATATATACTATAAGCAATTGCAGTTAGAAATGATGTATTTATGTAATGTAATATATATTTATTGTATATCATAGTGTAATGTTTGATTTTTGTAGTGTTTTATTATTTTCTATATTATTATATGTTTTAATATTTTAATACTAATATTTTAATATCTTTCATTTTCTTTTGTACATTTTATTATTTTGTAGTATATGTTGTATATGTTTGTATTTTTTTCTCTGTTTCTTGAACATATATTTTTACACACACATGGACACTCACACACACTTAAGGCGCAATCCTATGGATGCTTAGACAGAAAAAAATCTAAACATGCATAAGATTGCAGCCATAGTACTCCTATTCTTGTTACAGAAAACCAACCCCGCTGTCTGAATGGAAAGCAATGCTAGTGCGATCAGCTTCCTTTATTTTTGGTCCTCAATAGTACAGCACTACATTTGCTTCTTTACCATGTTTTGCTCCCGCTTACCTGATCAGAGGGCAGTTCAGGACAGCCTCTGTAAGGTCAGTTTCCTACAGAGGAGAGTAATGGAGGCCCAGGCTACTTTATAAAAATTTGCTTTTTAAAAATCTCCATGTTGAGAGTAAATGTCAGGGCGGGAACAGCAAACAAAGACATTATTAGACCCAGGGAAAATCAATGCCCCAGAGTCCAATGAGCTCGGAACACAGCAGGCTGCTTCTGCCAAACATCCCCTTCTAGCCTCCAGCACAGTGAATTCAAAGCTACCCCCTTTATTCCCAAGCTCACGCCAGCAGCTTCTCTATGAAAACAGTATTCATTCCATATAGCTGACTAGTCCCTTGAAGGCCTCCTTTCTTCAGAGAAATGGACACACAATCAAGTCCAGTTTTTTCCCCATTGATTGTTCTTATTAATCGTAATAGCTAGAAAAGTGGAGCACCTATTATTTACATACCTTGATTGAATGGTTCCTTTTTTTGTTGTGGGAGCTGGAGTGAACACAGAAGGCCCACCCATCAGCTAGGCCCTTACCTCTGATTTCTCAGGAAATACTGGAGATAAGGGAATGATTTCCCCTGCTGGTGCTAACAAGGGAAACTCTGGTTGGGGTATGACTTTGTGGACTGCACTGGAAACAGTCAGGGGCCGCATGCAACCTATGGGACACAGGTTGTGCACCTCTGAGCTAGGGCTTCATATTCACTTCACTTGAATACAGGAGGCCACTCTGTGTGTACCCAAAGTGATTCTCCATAGGTAAGCCCACTTAGGCTGGGTCAGTACACATGGAGCCCTGGGTGAGAACTGTGGTGTTTCTCGTCTAGCAACCATGTTGAGGATGCTGCCATAACAGGCAAGGCTGAGCGTCCCCAATCTTTTTGGACCTGTAGACACATTTAGGAATTTGAGACCATGCTGTGGGCACCACCACAAAATGCCTAATCACTGGATTGCCACTTTGGCATCTAGCTGTCGCATCTATGGATCTTAGGCTGCAACTTATTCCACAAAAACTTTTGTTTCATGTCTATTGGATGCCGCAACGTCCCTTTAATAAGGGATTGTCTAATTCAGCTAATTGCTGCCAGTGCAATGCAACGAATGCTTCTTTTAAATGTATGTTTGGCAATTCCAGTAGTTGCTTCTTTTTGCGGGTAGGTTATTACACAGAAATTTTTTTGCACTGGAACAGGCTTTAATACTCCCTGATGTACACACTCTTTTAAATTATTCACCTGCTTCACGGAAATTAAGAAATGGTCAGTGTAAATAGATTCTCTGCACCCTTTTGACAGCTAAAGGACTGATATTACAACACTGGAAGGATAAATACTCACCTCCTATTAGGGATGTTGGAGAATTCCGCCATGGACTCCAGTGAGGCTGGACCCCCCGAAATCCCCCCCGGAACGGACCTACCTGGCTCCGGCGGTGGTGGCAGCGGTGGCTCCGGGTTGTCTTCCGGCCACTGCTGCCACAAATGGTGGCCGTCGTAGCAGCCGCCATTTGCGGCCCTGCCAAGCCGTGATAGGCTACGTAAGTATCTACATAGCCTATCACGGCAAAAGGCAGGGATGCAAATGGTGACCGCTACGCCATTTGCGTCCATGTCTTTTGCCGTGATAGGCTATGTAGATACTTACATAGCCTATCATGGCTTGGTGGGGATGCAAATGGTGGCCACTACGACGGCCACCATTTGCGGCAGCAGCAGCCTGGCTGTGGCTGGAAGTCCGGCTGTGGCCGGGGAGGATTCCAGGGGGGAGAATCCTCACGGCTCACTCCCCCCCCCGCGGACCCTTGCGGAAGCCAGGTAAGGGGGTTTCATACATCCCTACCTCCTATAATGCAATGGATTGAGGACCTTACAATGCTTTCAACATTTGAACAGCTGGCAAATAGACACCACCTTCAAATGGATACTTATTTGAATATTTGGTCCACTTTTGTTGAAGCCTATGTAGAATTGCTAGAAAGTTGTATGCATTTCATATGTATGCGTTGCTGTGGATATATACAAAACCATGTACATATTTAAAAAATGGGGGGGGAATGTTTTGTGGATGCCCACATGCACCACATTGGGGCCCATCTATTTGCCCATCTAGCCCAGTATTATCTACTCTGATGGGCAGTGACTCCCCAGGATCTCAGGTAGAGCATTTTTCCCATCACCTGCTACCTGATCGCTTTAACAGGAGGGGAATGAATCAGGGGCTTTCTGCATGCAAAGTGTGTGCTCTACCACTGGGTATGGTTCCTCTTGCAGGACCATAGCATATGTCTATCCAAATTTTCATATCTTCTCTCTTGCTAATATATTCTTCCCTACTTTTCTTCTGTCCTTCTTCCCAAATAGGTATGGTCTATGCTTTGTTTTTCTCCCTCCAGAAAATCTAGTAAATCCACCTGAAACTATACCAAATGGCAATTTCCACTGGGGATTTTAGCACCATTTTGTTCATACACTCTTCTCTGTATTTCTAATATTTGCTGAAGACAAGGTACTGGGGAGCTATACAGAGTCACTAAGGGAACAATCCTATACATGTTTAGACAGAAAAAAGGCCAACAGCTCCCAGCCAGCATTTCAGTCTAAATATGAATAGGATTGCGCCTTAATGTAATTTTCTACCAATCCAGATTTGCCTGATAGTCACAAGAGGTACAATGAATGCTGCTGCTTTTGTCACTTGATTGGATAGCAAAGCACATGCCATTTCTGGAGTTGTAAATGATTTTCTGGATGTCGTCTCAGGAAAGTCCCTTGTCCACAGCCCCGGCATACACCAAGGAAAGATAATCAAAACAGCTTGTGCAGTCCTTTAAAAATGTAGCACTCAGGAGACAGCTGTAGTAAGAGCTTTCAGAAGGGTCCATATCTAACCTGAAAGCAAACTGAAGGGTTGATGCGGGGGGAAGGAGCAATGGTAGAAAAGCAATATGCACAAGCCCACCAAGAGCTCAGAAGGAACTGGGGAAACATTACCCCTGTTTAGCAAAGCAATATGTTACCTGTGATCTTGGAATCTGAAGAAAATTTGCAGCTAACATATGGCGGAAGGTTGAATTCAATTCTTGTTACCATGTATTTAAAAAGACCTCCCCATCTATTGCATATATCAGTCCATCTACTGAGCCTTTTGTCTTTCTGTCTACAACCCCCAGCTGGAAACCATCATAATGTATAAGAGCCAGCTGCCTAACTTGGTGCATGGAAGTCCAGCCATGGTGTCCTATTTCCAGGCCCTCCGACTGAGCAGTAAAACAGTCAGAGACTGACTTGCAATCCATACTCTTTTATTGAGCTAATTGCAGCTCTTCAAATCATTAGAGTCAGTAAAGGCTAGAGACTGCCCTCAGGGTCTAATTAGCTAAGCTGAGACCTCTGACTGAGAAAACTTCAGTAGGGAAGAGAGTTGCCACTAAACCAACTGTAGGCTACCTACTATACAGTACCCAGTATGGCTTTCTCAGTCCTTCCTTCAGGATGGGTCCTCCTTCCCTTGCCTCCGGTGGATGGCCAGCCTGGCAGAGCACCTCCCTCCTCTCATAAGGTCCACCCTCTTGGATTGACAGCGGACTCTTGCATCTGCCAATTCATGCCCTTCCTCCCCCCTTGAAAGAAGCTGATTTCTCATGAGGGGAGGAGGAAGCAGTATCTGTACCTGGCCCTCCTGATTGATATGCCCTTGGGAAGGTTCTTCGCTCCCATGCTCTCTGTCCCAGCTGTTCTTCTCCTTGCCCCATTTCTGAATCTGAATCTTCAGACTCAACAGGGAGCCTGGGCCCAATCCTGACATACGGTGCAATGCTAATTCCTAAGAACTGAAATGAACTCATGGGCATAGCAATGTTTAGTATGCTGCTTGTTAAATGCCTTACTGCTAAGTGACTCTAGCCAATTGCCTACAGCAGTGGTACTGAAAATATCCATCACTTTTCCCAGATTCTTGCTGCTGTGGCCATAGGGTTCCCAGCTCCTACCACCATGATTTTTAATAATATTGTGCATACGCATGGCAGAGAAAGGTGGAGAGGTACTGTTGGTGAGGAGAAGCAGATACTCAGTGGGCTGGGTAGAGACAGTTGTTAGATCTGATATGGCCCACTAGCTTCCCACTGAGGATCAGGAGCTTTGTAGCGCATAGAAGTATGTCTACAGGAGCAGACAGGAACGCCCGACCTTCAAAGTATCTCTTGGCAAGATTCAATTCTGCTGCAGTTCTTATTCTTAAAATGGCAAGAAAGTCTGCCATCACAATGTCCTGTCCCCCCAACATGCATTCCTTTTACTTCTGTTTAACATCTTTAAAGGACTCGTGTCCTCATTTTATTTCTTTATATGAGCCTTTATATCTTATCTTTCTATGATAAAATCAAACACAAGGTGTCTGACCAATGAAAATATGAATAACAGAAATGTGAAAGAAGCCTATAAATCACAGAAGGCAGGCTAAAAGCATCACCATCAAACATTGTTATAAAAAACATAAACACAGATTTCCACCATCACACCCAGGGTGCTTCCAGATGAAGGGGTCCTAGCACCGCCTCCCCTGCTGTGTTTCTTTAAGCAGGCAATGAGGAGGCACCAGGTGGACTAGTGAAGATAGGCAAGGTGCTGGAGGACAGAGCTATGTGTGCTGTGCAGCCTGGTCTCTGCCCCCTGTGCTAGCCTGTTGGCCTCAGGTGCAATGGAGAACGCTGTCCCATTGTTAGTGTTGAAGTAAGATTCATTTGCCAGTCTGGTTGGCTTCTGAATGTGGAATCGGGTACGGGGAGCCATCTAGAGACGTCCTTTGCTGGGAAATCTGATTCTTTTTTGGCTCAACATATATGAGCTGCTTTGCATCTGCAAGCCGAGCTGTGGGCTGTTCCCTGAACTCTGGGAACTTGTCTGTGCATTTTTGGAGGGTTTTGCAATTTACACAAACTTCTGAGCAATTTGAGCAAACTATGGCTGAATGTGTGCAAATTTGGCCAGAATTTATGCAAATTCATCCACAATTTGCACAAATTGCTCAGAAATGTGTGCAAATTGCAAAACCTACCCCTCCCAAAATGTGAAAAATTCCCAGAAAATCTGCACACTGGCTGGACTTGCTGCAGATCAAGTCAGGTGCCGCAATGAAAAATGAAATGAAGTCCAGGGGGGCAAAGCCTAGGAAAACCCATCAAACTTCACCCCCCACCCCCAACAGATTTATCTGACATCCCTAGAACCATCGTGTCCCTTGCCTCAGGCAGAAAAATACCTTGGTCCAGCCCTGGGACTTTAACAAGCTTCAGTAAGAGGGGCTGTTCTGCATCCAGTATACATAACTGTAAGGGATGCTGACTTTTCAGATGCACGTAACATACCTAAACATCCGTTAAGAGGTGCAGGCTAAAGGATATTTTATTTATTTTATTTATTTATTTCATTTCTATACCACCCAATAGCCGAAGCTCTGGGGATATGCAGTATCTGAATATGGTCCTCAATCTTTATTAGGCCCTGAACATTTGGAAAACTCATGAGATTTGCCTCATGTTACATGTCCCTGTTGGTAGAGGAAATCCTGCCCCCCAACCACTTCCTGTCAGCACTCAGCATCTTTAGTGATAAATACTGAAGAAAAGTCCATTTAAGGTGATGCCGGTTCTCAAATGCCTTACATTCAGTATGAACTGGAGAAGCTCAAGATTACCAGGAAGCCCACAGCAAACTGCAGGCTGGAGTCTTGTCAGTTGTTGTGCCCAAGGGCTTCATATGTTGGTGACGGTCCATATCTTTGAACTACAAACACAGCTGCTAAGCAACTTCCCTTTTGCTTTGTTCTTCTATGGACTTTGCCCCTTTGAGCTTTGTTTCATGTGTATGGGTTCTGCTTGCCATAAATAATATTATTACTGATGACTTCCTGTTTTGAATAATTCAGTAGTTTATTAATCTAACAAATTTTCAGCCCCAGATAATCTCAAAAAGTTTCTTCACAAGTCTTGTTTTGTATCAGCTTGCCTTGTTGGTTCCTGTTACATTTCCTGCTGGCACTATTAGGGCACTATTTCATACGGTTTGTAATGGCTTAGAGCTAAGCTGGGTTAAGGAGCAAAGGGCACGGGCACCAGGCACTTCTCCAGCCACAAGCCAAACTGATGGTTGCCACACAACAGCACCAGTGCCGTTTTCCTTTCATTTTGTTATAACTTGCACAGGAAGCATTCCTAGTGGATTGGATCCCAACTTCCCAGCACATTCCTCATTGCTCAGATGAAGAAACCTCTTATTGGGCCAGCCCTCATTACATGACCTCTTTTCACCTAGTAATTTTATTTATTTATTAAATTTATTAATCGCCCATCGGGATGGTCACCCAGCAACTCTTGGTGATGTACAACATTAAAAACAGTTCAAAACAATAAAATTCAACATTAAAAACATCATATTTCTAAAATTACCCTAACCAACCCCACATGCCTGCCTGAACAACCACATTTTTAGTGTGTGGCGGAAGCTCATTAAATTGCTCTTCAACCACCTTCTTTCCTAGTCTAGCTGGTTAGTAACTTCCCTTGACCAGACTACTGTGGTCACACTCAGGTGACCTTGTTGCAAGGGCCAGCTTCAGCTTTGAGGGATGTAGGGGCCATTGGCAAAGTACCTGCTGCTAGTCCCCACCTCAGTGCCCCCCACCCCGAAAGGTGGCAGCAGCAGGTAGCAATAGCTCTCTGATGGAGCTGCCATTTTCATTTCTCACCATGCCCACATGTAGCATTGTTCTGGACCATTGTGGAAATTTAAACGGTGGCTCCACCAGCGCAACACTACATAAGGGCATTATGGGAAATTTAAATGGTGTACCCAGCTGCCTTGTGATACGTTCCATGGGGTTTTCTTGGCAAGAATACTGGAGTGGGAGAAACCTGTACGAGGGACAAGAAGCAACAGTAAGAACCGGACATGGAACAACCGATTGGTTCAAAATTGGGAAAGGAGTACGACAAGGCTGTATATTGTTGCCCTGCTTATTTAATTTATATGCAGAGTACATCATGAGAAATGCCGGGTTGGATGAATCACAGGTCGGAATTAAGATTGCTGGGAGAATTATCAACAACCTCAGATACGCAGACGATACCACTCTAATGGCAGAAAGCGAAGAGGATCTAAAGAGCCTCTTGTTGAGGGTGAAAGTGGAGAGTGCAAAAGCTGATTTGAAACTCAACATTAAAAAAAACGAAGATCATGGCATGTGGCCCCATCACTTCCTGGCATATGGAAGGGGAAGAAATGGAAGCAGTGACAGATTTTATTTTCTTGGGCTCCAAGATCACCGCAGACGGTGACTGCAGCCATGAAATTAAAAGACGCTTGCTCCTTGGGAGGAAAGCTATGGCAAACCTAGACAGCATAGTAAGAAGCAGAGACATCACCTCGCCGACAAAGATTTGTATAATCAAAGCTATGGTTTTCCCAGTAGCAACGTATGGCTGTGAGAGCTGGACTATAAGGAAGGCTGAGCGCCGAAGAATTGATGCCTTCGAACTGTGGTGCTGGAGAAGACTCTTCTGAGTCCCCTGGACTGCAAGGAGGTCCAATCAGTCAATCCTAAAGGAAATCAACCCTGAGCGCTCATTGGAAGTACAGATACTGAAGCTGAAGCTCAAATATTTTGGCCACCTAATGCAAAGAGAAAATTCCCTGGAAAAGACGCTGATGCTGGGAAAGATTGAAGGCAAAAGGAGAAGGGGACGGCAGAGGATGAGATGGCTAGATAGCATCACTGATGCAATGAATATGAATTTGAGCACACTCTGGGAGAGAGCACAGGACAGGAAGGCCTGGCGTGCTATGGTCCATGGGGCCACGAAGAGTCGGACACGACTGAACAACTGAACAACTGAACAACAGCAACAAACCCAGCTACCTGGCATTCATTGGAATGCTGGGAAAATCTTTTACATAGCAGCCTAAGACAGGCATTAGCAGCAGAGGGTCCTGCCAGAGCACTGGGGCTCAGTAGATGCATGCTTTGCTGAGGCTAGGCTTGCTTGTGTTGTCATCCTCACATCTTGTTTATTGTGGAATTTGTAGAACTGACAGGACTATTTCATTGCCCTGTGCTTCTGTTCCACTAAAATATTTTCATTAAAAGTGTTTGTATAAAGATTGGAACTGAGAAGATGGAATGCAAAATTCAACCTGGTAAATATTTTCAGAACTGGCAACAACAACACTACCATAGTTGAGAAGTAGCCACTACCTGGACAGCTTGGAAACAACCTTATTTATTTAAATTTCTGGCTTACAAATTTTCTTCTAACATCAGATAGGGGTGCCTGACTCTTACCAAATGACTGGTTTTTGAATGGGGGGGAGAGGTAACAAGGCTCAAGCTGACCTTGGGTGGGCAATGGTTATTAAATGGTGGGGGAAATGCACTTCGCACATCCTGAGAGGCACTTTTCCATTTCCTATTACCCAAATGTCCCATGACTGAGCCCTGGCTTTAAGAACCAGTTTTGGGCTCTAGATCAAATTAAACCCTGCTCTTTTCTTTTTAAAATTCTTACTCCCCCTGTGTCAAATAATTTAAACAATCCAAAAGCTTCACCCTGAATTAGTCTAGCTGCTTGACCCAGCTACTACTGATAAGCTGCTTTAGCTGCAGGACTGCAAGGTCCTACAGAATAACTTTAAAAGAATCGAGGTAGGATAGAAACTTGGTGAGTTTACTGTGCTCCTGCCTCAGAGAAATCATCCTAGTGAATAAAACCACAGTCTTCTCTGGAGAAAAAACACCTTCCCCCCAAACTTAGCACTTGGCATTCAATCACTATTGACCCATGGGTCATGGTTCACACATTTAGCTTAGCCTTTATTCTTGGAATAGCTACTCTGTGTAATTACAAAACATATGGTGGACTGATTTTAGCTGTGTAAAAGTGCCACTTTCCCACTCTCTCTGGCTATAGCTTCTCTGTCCAGCCAGAAATGAAGGATGCAGAACTTAGAGCCACTGTGGAGGAAACCACTCATCACTCTGTGGCTGCTGAATACGACCATTCAGACTTCCTTGGCTAAGTCAACACAGCCAGGTCTTTTGCAATGTGGTCTGGTGATACCTGAAGTGAATACGAAAGGATTCCCCACCCCCCACCCCAACACACAACTGCTATGTCACACTGACACTGAACAAAGCTTGAAACAAATCCCAAATGCTCACCTAGATGTTGGTGGCCAACTTCTTTCCATCGTTTTCCTTACACATCTGTACAGTCACTAACCATGCAGGGAGCCACCCCATGCTAGAAGCAGCAGTTCCTTCACAATGACAATATTCTGCCTGCATTTGTTCAAAACCTGGCTGCTTGATTTCAGTCAGTTATTTCAGCAATTCTGTCAGTATCCATGTGAGGTCTAGACAATCAAGTCATTCGTGTCATGGAGCCAAGACCCACCCTTTTCTCTTCTCTTTGCACATTCCTTTCTATGCACTAAGTGCTACCTTGGCTCTCCTGCTTATCTAGTCCTTGCGTGATTGTTTGCAGGGTTAAGCCAGCCACGCTTCCAGAAACCTCCTGTGCCTATGTGAAGCGATTTCCTGTTACTTCAGAGCAGCCCTTTTAACTTTTGGGAGAAAAGATACGAGAGCCTCCAAGACTCAAAGGAATAACTGTGGTGTGCATCCCACCAGCCCCCATGTGCCACTAAATGCCAGTGACTGGGGCACAATGGAGGCGGGACTTATAGCCTTCCTGCCCTGAGCATGGGGTTCATGTTGGTATCTGGTTGGTCACTATGGGAAATAGGAGAAGCTCTGGGGGATGCATTCCAGGGATGGGCAGGGCTGAAAGCAAAACGGGTGGGGCCGACATACCAAAAAATGCCAGCATATTTTAGCTTAAGCCTCTTTACTGCCAGTGACTAAGCCTTAGGAGAATCATTTCAACCTTTGAGACTAGGGGAAAGAACTGCACAAAAGCCAGCAAACCACAAAACAATTGGTGGTTGAGGGAAAGGAGGTGAGGCGAGAGGAAGGGGACACAGCCCGCTGGGGAACCCTGGAGGGGTGGATTGGGACCCAGGTGACCCAGATTTGCTTCCCAGGCCTGAGATTCCACACTGCTGGACTAGAGAGTTATTTCGTCTTCTCCCTTCGCAATCAACACACTCCAGGAAACAAGGCTTCAGGCCAACACTACTTTATTAGTAAACGACTAGCTTCATTACAGATGCAGATTCTAGGAAACTCTCAGACTGCACAGAACCAGCTAATCCACACATCTACAAATATCAGTAGAGGAGATGAAGTGGAAGTTAGAGAAATTGCCAGCAGTCTGGGTATGAACTTCACGGCCAGACTAGTTTCATAGAATAATCACAGCATAATAGGGTTGGAAGGGGCCTACAAGGCCATTGAGTCCAACCCCCAGGGATTGGACTCAATGTTTTTGCAGGGATGCCCTTCCCTTAAGATGGTACCCTCCTACATTGGCTTCCACAAGCGGCCAACCTGGCAGAGCGTCTGAGGCCTGCCCCCAACTTTTCCTGCTTCGCTCTGCAACAGACCCTAGTGTCCCTCAAGTCACGCCTCTAGCCCTCCTCCTCCTCAACTTGAGTTCTCATGGCAGAGGAATTGGGGAGCCGTTCAGCCTGAAACATCTGTGAGTCAAGGTCTTGGGAAGTCTCGCCGTACCTGGGCTCACTACAGAGGGTGCCTCCCTCTGTTCTTGCTGTTCCCATTCTGATTCTGAATCTGAGCTGCCAGATATCGCCACATGCTCAGATTCATTCCTGACAAGGCCTTTGGTTTGAACCAGCAGGGCTCTTCCTGCAGTCTTATCCATCATGCATTCCTTTGCAAGACGCAATATACACAACTCAGACATCTGCACTCAGGTGTGTGCACGCACACACAGCTATCTCATTTTGCCTCGGTCTTATACACAAATAAAGAATTAGCAGGATACTATCAGAACAAGCACTACTCACTGGACTAAAGCGCAAACATACAAAAGGGAGAATGGGAGGGTGGTGGCAAATCTAATTCCTGGCCTAAGTGCATTCCCTCAACCATCTATGTGGTCCCTATATGCATACAAACACACTACATGAGTAGCTGTAGTAGCTGTTCTTTGCTTAGTCCCTAACTTCAGGTACAGCTGAGTGAATCCTTGCAGGTCAGAGGTGCGGCTTACTATGCTTCCACTCTTCTTTAAATGCATTCGTTGTAAGCATGTTCATCTTGTGAATAGTGCTATAGCCATTCATGTTTAATGCAGATTCGTGTAAACATAGCTATGCAGGTGGCCAGAGTCACCTCACACTTCCAATGTGGGGATGTGCTACAGAAGGGCTGATTTTAGATGTGTATTAAGAGGCAAAGCACAGGATATACGGTTGTTCAGGCTTCCTGGCAGGATATCAACCTACCATATGCTCTAGGGGGCACTGTTGACCTACATCAGAATATAGGAGCTTGTAGGGATGTACGAAAGTCGCTTACCTGGTCTCGCAGCTTGCTTCGCAGTGGGGGGGAGGCGCTTCGCTTCTCCCCCCGAAGTTCAGGCCGGGGGAGGAGGCTTCCCGCCTCGCCCGACCGAAATTCAGGCCGGGGGGGAGGCTTCCCGCCTCGCCTGGCCAAAATTCAGGCCGGGGAGAAGCGCCCCGTCTCCCCGGCCGCGAACTTCAAGTAAAAAAAAAAAAAAAAAAGCCCCGTGATAGGCTACGTAACGATTTACGTAGCCTATCACGGCTAGATCTGCAAAGTCAGCCATGATAGGCTACGTTAATCGTCACGTAGCCTATCACGGGTGACTTTTTTAAAAAAAGCGCGTACGCAAATGGCGGCCCCCATAGGGAGCCGCCATTCACGTTCCTTATTTGGTCCCTGTAGCCTACGTAAAGATTTACGTAGACTATGGCAAAAATAAGGGCAACGCTATTTGCGTTGTCCTCATTTTCGCCGTAGTCTACGTAAATCTTTACGTAGACTACAGGGACCAAATAAGGAACGTGAATGGCGGCTCCCTATGGGGGCCGCCATTAGCATACGCGCTTTTTTTTTTTTTAAGTCACCCGTGATAGGCTACATGACAATTAACGTAGCCTATCACGGCTGACTTTGCAAATCTAGCTGTGATAGGCTACGTTAATCGTTACGTAGCCTGTCACAGGGGCGTGTTTTTTTTTTTTACTTTTCTTGTAATGGCAGCGGCGGCAGCCGGTCAAAAGACCGGCTGCCGCCCCCGCCCCCGACGAAGACCTGCCGAACCGCTGCTGGGACCCGCCACCGGGAGCGACATTCGTGAAAGGTAAGTCCCATCCCGGGGGGGTGGCGGATAATTTCTCCCCAAACCTTCGGAGGACCAAATGCGTTGGCACTCGGCCCCCCGAAGTTTCGGGGAGAAATTCTCCCCCATCCCTAGGAGCTTGTAGGGATGTCAGAGAATTCTGCCATGGATCTCGGGGAGGCCGAATGCCAGTGCATTCGGCCCCCCGAAATGGGTGGCGGAACGGCCTGCCCCCCCACCCCGGGACGAGACTTACCTGGGGCGGATCTTCTGGGCGGTGGCGGCTCCGGTTCGGCGGCTGCCGGTCTTCCGACCGGCTGCTGCCACCGCCATTTCCAGTTAAAAAAAAAAAAATAGACGTGATAGGCTATGTAAAGATTTACGTAGCCTATCACGGCTAGGTTTAAAAAAAAAAAAACCGTGATAGGCCACATAAATCTTTACGTAGCCTATCACGTCTGACTTCTTTAAAAAAAAAAACAACCCGCGCGTACGCAAATGGCGGCGGCCGTGGCCGCTGCCATTTGCGTACGTGCATTGTTGTTTTTTTAAGTCAGATGTGATAGGCTATGTAAACATTTACATAGCCTATCACGGCTGACTGCAGGGATGCAAACGGCGGCAGCTATGGCCGCCGCCATTTGCGTCCCTGCTAGCCAGCGGCCGGATGTCCGGCTGCTGGTGGAGCCAGCCGACGGCTCCGCAGAATCCCTGCAGAGCAGAGCCAGCCGGCTAGGATTCCGGGGGGAGGGACGGAACACTTCCCCCCCACCATCAACATAATCCGCAAACAGGTAAGTGACTTTCGTACATCCCTAAGGGCTTGTCACAGTAACCATTTGGTAAACTGATTGTCTGTATCACCTTGCCATGTGGTGAGGAAACTCTTACCCCACTTTTGGGGGGGGGCAGGGGGAGCTGGATTTCTGAGAAGATACAGAAATGTGATAAGGTTTTTCTCACCACATAGTAAGATGACATGACTTAACCAAAAGCAATGCTCTGTATTCACCATCGATCCAGGCTGACTCAGAACATGCAGTGAAGCAATCTTGTGAAGGCTGACAGCATATATATACAGGGCCAGCCCTACCATTAGGGAGAATGAAGTGTACATGAAGTGTGCCTCAGGCAGCCCATTTTGATGTCATAAAAGGGCAGTCAATTGTCAGTTATTAACTTTGTTATTATTGTATTTTTACCACCAGGGATGAGAGGTGTTTGTGGGATTGCCTCATGTGCCGAAATAACTTGGCTTGCTTTGGGTACTATGAACCTTGATTTGGGGAAGGGACATTTGCTGCTCTGCCTCAGGCAGCAAAATGTCTTGGGCTGTCCTTGTAGATAGAAATATAATCATCATCATCAAGTTAATTTATGCCAATTTTCCAAATTATGTTCATAACAGTTCACAAGAACAATAAGCACATTGTCAATACAGAGGTACAACAAAAAATAGTCATAAATATATCAAACACATTTTGGAATATAATATTTATATTCACATTAGAGCAAGCTAATAAACACATTTTTTAAAAAAAAATCCCTAAACATAAAAAAACATTCCTTCCATAAATAAGAACAATCACACACACAAAAATCCACATTTAGTCCACAAACCTTCCACTAATCCAAATCACGATATCAGAAGCAAAAAAGTAAAATAAATCAGTATAAAAATGTTCCAATTCAAACCAATTAAATTCAAAGTGGCTGGGCATCAGAAGTGAAAGTGGAGATCAGAGACTAAAAGAGCAATCCTATGGCCCCTAGACAGAGTGGGGGGGGCATAGGATACTTCGGATTCCTGGATATGAGGTGGGAGACACCACGCCAACCTCGGACCCTGGAGTCTGAGTTGCCCTCCCCCTCTGTCTCCCCCTCGCAGGCAGCATGGAGAGACCTGTGCCAGCTGCCTCTCCAAGGTTGCAACAGTGACCTTGGAGAAGTAAAGGCGACATGCTGGTGGGCAGGGAAGGGAGAGTTTATGCCGTAACCCCAAGCCTCCCCACCCTCCTTCCCTGCACAAAAAGCAGGGAAACCACCAAACCATTGATAGTTGAGGGAAAAGGGGTAGGGTCAGGGGATGGGTGTGTGACCATCTGGGGAACCCAGAGGGCCGGAGTGGGAGCCAGGTGGGCTGGATTTGGCCCTTGGGCCTGAGGTTTCTCACCCCTAGATTAGATGACCTTTGAGGCTCATCTCAACTCTATGATTCCAACCGGTCAGAAATATTTTTACAGGTGAAGCTTAAAATCTGGTATTGCATTTCCTGCATCTGTAATTCGTATCTAAAACACAAAACAGCTGAAATGTGCATTATGTTTCCCTCACTTATTAGCAGCGATCACATATGCGCACAATATGACCTGAGCCTCCCGTAGATAGACTTTCTGGACATTTCCCTACATGATACCAGATATTAAAAGCTGCCCTCCCCACAATTTTCCACTTCTGTAACGTGAATGCAGTACTGTCACTGTCTGGCTCAGAACGTACCTACCCATTCCGTTTCCTATCCCATGCATTCCCACGTGTTCAACAACTACCAGAACTAGGTTCCCAAAGCCTGCCCGCGCCACCACCAGAGAGGCTGTGGAGATGGACGTCCGAACCTCCCTTCCTCCGAAAGCAGCCTCTCTCGACGCGAATGACAGTGACACGCGCTCGCGGTGGCACGTGTGACAGGAGGCCAAGAGGAGACAAGGAAGGCCTTCGGAAGAAAGGGGCAAGCAGAGCCTCGCCTCGCTGCCTGCAGGCGCCGCGCCGCGTGGACTTCTGCGGGCAGCAGCAGCAGCAGCAGCAGCGCCTCCCTGGGGGAGCTGCGGCGGGCCCAGAGTGAGAGGTGGAGCTGGCCGGATTGCACGTTGGGGGCTGGATCCCAGCAGGCTGGGCTCCCGGTGGAGGCGGAGGGGCGTGGCGCTGGCTCTCCGCCGGCCACCGCGGGCAGGCACCTGGGAGCCCCCGGAGCAGGACACAGGCAGGGCTCTAGGGGGTGGAGCTGGCTTGGTCGGGAGCCAGCGCCCCAGCGCGCCCTAGGCGTGGCGGACGGGGGTCGCCTCCCCAGGATTCGATCCGGAGGGCGCAGGAGATGCGGGTCAGGAGGTGAGAACAACCCACAAGGAGAAGAGGAGCAGCAGCGGCAGCCGTGGCCAGACGGGGAGTTCGTCGCTCTTACCGCCGCCGCCGCCGGGGCCAAAGCGGGAGCGCGCGGACGATCAGACCATGGAAGGCGGCTGCCACCCCCAGCAGCCGCCGCGGGAGGAAGCGGTGGAAGCCTGGCTGGATGATCACGGGGACTTTACGCGCTCATACTTCGTTAGGAAAGCCACGCGGTAAGAGCCGCGGCGAGGGGAGCGCATCCTCCCGCGTGCCAGCAGCGGCGGGCGGGGCTGTGGGAGGCCAGGAGGGAGTGCGGGGGGGGCGCGTTTCTCCCCCTCCCCTTGGAAACGAAGCCGAGGCGAGCGGCGGCCGCGAAGAGGGAAGCGACCAACAAGCGGCCGCTCTGTGTCGGCTCCCGAAGTTCCGCATGCAGACGAAGTCTCCTGGGCCGCTCTGCGGGGCGAGCCACGCCGTCGCTTTGCACGCGTGCTTGCCCAGCTCCCGTTCGGGCCTCTCCCCGCCTTTGGCGGCGGGGGACCTCTCCCTTCCGCGCCTTGCTGAGAGAGTCCGCTCGGCGTGTCTTGCAGGTTCTACCCCTCACAGGACAAGAACCGATCTGCGGTGACCGGGCTTCTTTCCCACGCGCGCTCGAAATAACTTTGAACCGTTTGTGGAGGGCGCGCGTTCAGAGTCTCTCTGCCAAAGCGAAACCTACCGCCCCTCCAAAAGCCCTGGTGCTTTCGCGCTCTTTTGGACTACAGTGATCATCAGCCTCCGTCACCATGGCCAGTAGTCGGGGGTGATGGGAGTTGTAGTTCAAAATATGTGGAGGGCGCCAGATTTTTTTGGGGGGGTCTGCCTTAATGTTTAAAGGGTCCAACTTTTGTTGAGATGTCCGTAGCCCCCACTCCTCCTTCAGTTGAGGCAGAACTCTTAAGCACGAGCCCACCACGAGGGCTGCACGCTGGACTGGCTGGGACGGCCTTCCGAGTCCACGTGCATGGGAATGAGCTGCACGCACCACGAGTGTAACTCTTGCACACTTACATGGCAGCAAGGCCCGCCCAGTGAAATCAGGGGGACTTATTTCTTCTGTAAGAAGGGAAAATGTTTAGGTTTGCACTTTTGTTTGGAGCAAGACGCGTTTAACTCGGTTGGTTGGGGTACTTTCGAGTCAACGTTCTCAGCTAAACGTGGATCGGGCTGCAGTGTTGTGCAGTCTTGGGAAGTTGGGAGGAAATCCCATTTAATTTCCAGGAAAGTGGAGTGGGACAGAGCTGTAAATCTGCTTTTGTAACCAGCACGACTCATAGAATCATAGAATCATAGAATAGTAGGGTTGGAAGGGGCCTACAAGGCCATCGAGTCCAACCCCCTGCTCAATGCAGGAATCCAAGTCAGAGCATCCCTGACAGATGGCTGTCCAACCTCGTCTTGAAGGCCTCCAGTGTGGAGGAGCCCACCACCTCCCCAGGTAATTGGTTCCATTGTCGTATTGCTCTGACACTCAGGAAGTTTTTCCTGATGTTCAGCCGGAATCTGGCTTCCTGTAACTTGAGCCCATTATTCCGTGTCCTGCACTCTGGGATGATCAAGAAGAGATCCTGGCCTTCTTCTCTGTGACAACCTTTCAAGTACTTGAAGAGTGCTATCCTATCTCCCCTCAGTCTTCTCTTCTCAAGGCTAAACATGCCCAGTTCTTTCAGTCTCTCTTCATAGGGCTTTGTTTCCAGTCCCCTGATCATCTTTGTTGCCCTCCTTTGAACCCTCTCCAGTTTGTCTGCATCCTTCTTAAAGTGTGGTGCCCAGAACTGGACACAGTACTCCAGATGAGGCCTAACCAGTGCTGAGTAGAGGGGAACTAGTACTTCCCGGGATTTGGAAGCGATGCTTCTATGAATGCAGACCAAAATAGCATTTGCCTTTTTTGCAGCCACCTCACATTGTTGGCTCATATTCAGCTTGTGATCGACAACAATTCCAAGATCCTTCTTGCTCGTAGTGTTGTTGAGCCACATATCCCCCATCTTGTAACTGTGCATTTGGTTTCTTTTTCCTAGGTGCAGAACTTGGCATTTGTCCCTATTAAATGCCATTCTGTTGTTTTCTGCCCAGCACTCCAGTCTATCCAGATCACTTTGAATTTTGTTTCTGTCTTCCAAAGTATTAGCTATCCCTCCCAATTTTGTGTCATCTGCAAATTTGATCAGCATTCCCTGCACCTCCTCCTCCAAGTCATTAATAAAAATGTTGAAGAGCACTGGGCCCAGGACTGAGCCCTGCGGTACCCCACTCGTTACCTCTCCCCAGCTTGAGAAGGTCCCATTGATAAGCACTCTTTGAGTCCAATTCTGTAGCCAACTGTGGATCCACCGGATCGTTGTTTCATCTAGCCCACATCGAGCTAGTTTGCTCATCAGGATATCATGGGGCACTTTGTCGAAAGCTTTGCTGAAGTCGAGGTATATGATGTCTACAGCATTCCCACGGTCTACAAGGGAGGTGACTTGATCAAAAAATGAGATCAGATTTGTCTGGCAGGACTTGTTTTTGACAAATCCATGTTGGCTTCGAGTAATCACGGCATTGTTGTCAAGGTGCTCCCAGATGGATTGCTTTATGATCTGCTCCAGAATTTTCCCAGGGATTGATGTCAGACTGACTGGTCTGTAGTTCCCAGGTTCCTCCTTTTTACCCTTTTTGAAGATAGGGACAACGTTAGCCCTCCTCCAGTCATCTGGCACTTCCCCCGTCCTCCATGATTTCTCAAAGAGAATAGACAGCGGTTCTGAGAGTTCTTCTGCCAGTTCCTTTATGACTCTAGGATGCAGTTCATCTGGCCCTGGAGATTTGAACTCATTCAAAGTAATGAGGTGTTCCTTGACCATATGCCTGTCGATCTCAAGCTGCAATCCTGCCCCTTCAGCCTGTACTTCGCCTTTGCCAGGGGGGTCATAGACCCTCTTTTGGGAGAAGACTGAGCCAAAGTAGGAATTGAGCACCTCTGCCTTTTCTTTGTCATCTGTTATCGTTTTGCCATCCTTATTTAATAGCTGAACAACCATTTCTTTCCTCTGCCTTTTACTATGCACGTAGCTGAAGAAAGCCTTTTTGTTGTTTTTAGCATCCCTCGCTAACCTCACCTCGTTCTCCGCTTTAGCCCTCCTGACGCCATCCCTGCAATTCTGTGCTACCTGCCTGTACTCTTCCTTTGTTACTTGGCCTTCTTTCCACTTCCTATATGTGTCCTTTTTTGTTTTCAGGTCATCCCTAAGCTTTTTGTGAAGCCACATTGGCTTCTTCTGTTGTCTTCCACCTTTTCTTCTTGTTGGAATTGTTTGTGATTGTGCTTTGAGAATTTCCTTTTTTAAAAGTTCCCACCCATCTTGGACTCCTTTTCTCGTTAGCGTCGCTTGCCATGGGACCTTACTGATCATTGTTCTGAGTTTATTAAAATCAGCTTTCCTAAAATCCAGGGTACGCGTTTGACTACACTCGGCTTTTGCTTCCCTTAGAACCAAGAACTCAAGTACAACATGGTTGCTTTCCCCCAGAGTTCCTGTAACTGCTACTTTATCCACTAAGTCATCTCTGTTGGTTAGGATCAAGTCAAGGATAGCCGATCCTCTAGTTCCTTCCTCTACTTTCTGTAGGAGGAAGTTATCCGCCACACAAGTCAGGAATTTCCTGGAGGGGCCATGTTTTGCAGAATTTGTCTCCCAACAAATATCGGGGAAATTGAAGTCCCCCATTACTACTACATCATGCTTCCTTAAAACATTGGCTATTTGCTTTTCAAAAGTTTCATCCTTGTCTTCTCCTTGATTGGGTGGCCGGTAGTAGACTCCGACCACCAGGTTCCTTTTATTCTTTGCTCCATTTATTTCAACCCAGATGCTCTCGATGGGGCTACCAAGCTCCTCCTCCTGTATTTCTGTGCAGAGATATGTATTTTTCACATACAGTGCAACCCCACCTCCCTTTCTGTTCCTCCTGTTCTTTTTGAACAAGTTATATCCTTCAACTGCTGTATTCCAGTCATGAGAGTCATCCCACTAAGTCTCAGTTATACCTATCAAGTCATAATTTCCCTCCTGTATTAAGAGTTCAAGTTCGTTCTGTTTGTTTCCCATACTCTGGGCATTAGTATATAGACATCGAAGACCATGTGCTTCATAGTCTGGCTTTCTTCCTAAAAGACTCGCAGAGTGACTGTGTTTGCCCTTCAGCTTTTAGTTCCAATGAGCCTTACCGACTCACCTTTATTTTAAAGGCTACCTCTGGGTTGTGTGTGTGTGTGTTTAATAAAATTCTTTTTAATCACAGCCCCATATAATATAAAGGACACCCCGTATTTTAGGACATCCCGATAACAGTGATTCCAGGGGGTTACAAAAGTTTCTTGCCCTTTTGACAACCATTCGTTAATTGAAGGGGAAATTTGTCTTGCATTTGCCTGTTGTTGTTCAGTCGTTAAGTCGTGTCCGACTCTTCGTGACCCCATGGACCATAGCAAGCCAGGCCTTGCATTTGCCTGTAGTGATTTGCAGATTGCAACCAGCAGCCTGCTATGGGGGAGGAGGACGTAGGGAAAGGAGGATGTTGCGGGCGGGGGGGGGGGGACCTTTTCAGTGTACAAGGGATAAATTTCCATTGGGTGTAAAGAAGGATTGGAATGAGTGGCTGTGCTTCCATTGTGGGAAGTTCTCCAGGCAGGGCCGGCCCTACCATTAGCCAGGGTGAAGCAGTTGCCTCAGGCAGCAGATGCTGGGAGGCGGCAGCAAGGTGTTGGAGGAGACAGCTGTGGGCCATGCAGCCTGCTCTGCACCCAGTCTAGCTGGCTTTGTACATGGAATGGGAGGGTGCGCTATCTTGCATGACCTTCAGGTAACCTGCTCAGGTATACATGACCTTCAGGTAACCTGCTCAGTTCCACAGTTCTATGAGTCATAGAATCATAGGGTTGGAAGGGGCCTACAAGACCATTGAGTCCAGCCCCCTGCTCAGTGCAGGAAGCCTGATTCCCGGGCAGTGTCCCATCCGAGTACTAACCAGGGCTGACCCTGCTTAGCTTCTGAGATCAGACCAGATCAAATGCCTCTGTGTATAGGCTGTTAAAAGAGAATGAGGACAGCTCGGCCCTGCAGTATTGCCCAAGGGTTGCCTTATGCAGAAAGGGGAGATAGATCCAGTGAGGGCTGCTGTAAGCCATTAGCCATAACAGCGAAATTGAACCTGTTTTCGAGGCAGTATACCATTGAAAACCAGTTGCTGGAGGGGTGTGGGGTTCAACAAGGAAGAGCCAGAGCATTCATGCATTGCTTGTATCCCTTCTGGAATCATGAAGGCTGGCTACTAACCGTGGGAAACAGGATGCTAGATTAAGCCAGACTTCGTGTTCCTAGGGCGCAACCCTATGCATGGTTAGCCAGGAAAAAGCCCTACAACTCCCAGCCTGCTGGGAGTTGTAGGACTTTTTTTTCAGGCTAAACGTGCAAAGGATTGCGCCCTTAAAGAAGGAAGAGGGTGGGGTGGGGTGACCGTTTCAGCTTAGGACCCAGGGGAGACGGAGTTTCCTCACTTGGAAGCTCCTAAAGCGACGGCAGGGGATACGGCAGGACAGGCGCGGGCGATCCACACGACTCGCTGGCGTGAGGTTTGCAGCTCCGCTCTGATGCCGCGGGTCAGGCGAGCGAGCCCTTCGCGAGCGAGGCGCGGCCGCTTCTTCCCGGCAGAGGGCAGCGGCGCGCTACACGCGCTTCCAGGCAGCCAGGGCAAGAAGTTTTTTTTCCTCCCCCCCCCCCCACTCCTTGGTAGTCTCTCATCTGAGGGTGGGGTTTTGGGGTGGGGGGAAGAGAGAAGCGGGATGTTGCTCGGCAAAGACCTGATGCGGACATCAAAGAAGCTCTCCCGGGTCTCCTCCTCATCTCTTGTTTGACATGCTGCCTTTTGGAGACCACAAAGCGAGGTATTTCTCCTCCTCCTCCTCCTCTCACGTTGGGGATTCGCTCCTCAGCCCGCGGGGTTGCAGCTATTTTTAGAAGTGGAGTCAGCTTTCCCTTTTGGATAGTTTCCCTGTATACAGAGCGGAGACGGCGGGGATGCAAAGGGAGCGAGCGATCTGGCGGAAAAGGCGCCTCCCGGCCTCTCGGAGTAATACCTTCGGAGCGCCTCCGGGGTCGTCTCCTCGCTCCCTCCCCGGCCCTCTGCTGCGCTCTCCGGCGGCGTCGCCATCTGCTCCTGCCGCCGGCCGCTCTCCTCGCTTCCCAGATCACTTAACGGGGGATGGATGGGGTTTGAATGAGTTGGACGTGGCTGCGCCTCTCCGCACGGGATGGTGCGGTAAGACGAGAGGCTCTCATTAATTATTGACTCGCAGGTTGCACGGGTCACCGCCTTCCCGGAGTCCATCTGCGGCTGGCAAGGGGTTTTTCCGCCTCCTCCTGCTGTTCCCTTCCCAAAAGGGGGGTGGGTGGAGCAGGCACTCTCTCTCGCTCTCTCTCTCGCTCCCCCCCTCCCCAAAGCAAAATCAAACTGGGGATTTTAAAATAAAACCCTAGATGTTAGCGTAGGCGCCGTCGTACCTGAAATCCAGAACTTTTTGCTTGTTTAGAAGCCCGCGCCACCGTCTGCATTCCTGCGCGCAGTTTGGGTTTCTTAAATCTCACTCACGTCCCTAACAGTTGAAATGCAGCCTCGCTCCACGGCAGTATAACTGACGCTGGTTTCAGCGGAACTTACTTCCACGGAATATGTTTGAGACTGTATTGCGGGGGGGGGGGGGATCTTAGCCCATGCAAAACGGAGGAATGGAAATGGGGTACACCTGTTTTGAAAAACGCTGCTTCTTTGTATAAGGACATTTACCTTTAAAAATGCAGAAATGAATAAATGAAAATACCCGCCCCAGCGGCCAACTAAAAAAGAACTAATGGAATATTTGGCATGAGTTTTCAGAATACTTTTCCAAATTTTATGTAGTCATGTGCATAATACTGCCGTGTACTTTAGATTCTGGGGTCTGCAATACTGTTGTATATTTCATGCCCTTTAGTACACAATATGAATAATGATCTTTACAGTCTGCAGTCATTAAAACAAACGGGTGATTTTTGCCTTTGATTTCAGTTAAATGCAGAATGCACTCAGATACATTATGAATGGATACTATGTGATATATGCATATGCTTGGATGTACACAGTGGTGCCTGTGTGCCAAATACTGCTTTGTATTCTACATCGTGTATGATTATTATTTGGGTATGCAGCAAGCTTTGATTGGCGTATGAATGGATGAGAGTTTAGTTGCATAATCTGTGGGGATAATTTTTATCACGGAGGCTGACAGATACTGAGAGCACACTTCTCTGTTTCTTAGGCTGCAAACCTATACATACTTATGTAGAAATAAGTCCCATTGAACTGAATGGGACTGGCATCTGAATAGACATGCGTAGGATTGCACTGTTAGACTATTTCAGTTGTGGTTTGTTGCTGTCAGGGAATGGAAAAGATAATATTAAATATGGCCTTTCTTTCTAAAAATAATTAGAAGGAAGTCTTTACATTTTAAATTGTCTTTCATTTCCTCCAGTATTTCAAAATGACACGATAAGCTTTAGGTAATACTTTAATGTATTTACATTTATTTTGCTAGTTGAACTGGTTCAAAGGCAGATTAATCAACTAAAATGTATTTCCTATGTTGACAGCTGTAACAATAATAGTTTGGTATATTTTATATACTGTTACACATATTACTTACAGTACAGTATTATGTATTAATACTAGTACACATATTTTATGCATGAGCATATGTAATACCAATTGTATATGTTTTAAATACATAGGGTTTCTGATGAGTAATGCAGCGGTGTGTCCTTTGCAGGCTGGTTGTACTTTTGTCTAGATGTATATAATACTGACATTCTTGGACAGTTTTTTGAGGGGTAACAGGGAGGTACCATTTAAACTAGTTTTGACACACGGCAATTTATCAGGCTGACACACACTTCCTTTGTAGGCCGATCATATTCATGTTTCCTTGGAAGTAAGCCCTTCAGAGTTCAGTAGGTCTTATTCTAATGTAACTATGCATGGGATTAATTTGTGAAGCTCGATCTTATGCTTGTATACTTAGGAGTAAGTCTCACTGTGTTCAGTAGGGCTTGTTGTCTCTTCGTGCGTTCAGGATTGCCGCCTTAGAAATTGAAAGTAGTTCTGAACAAATACAGAAACCTATTCATATTAATAGTTAGGGGTGTGTTGGATTTCTTTCTTTAACCCATGGAAATGGATGAATAGTCATTTTTTAATGCTGGGAATTATTTTGTGTTGGTGGTAAAGGTTTGTAAAGGGGCAAAGGTTATATAAGGAATGCAGTGCCATATTGTGGCATAACCAATGTCTCCTGTTTTTGACTTGTTTGGAAACTACCTTATAATGGTATACCATGAGTTTGGCATTACAAAAATACATCATATTCGACAGAAACTGAGTCTTTATAATGTGTTTTATAAACTTTTATCTGTGAAATGTAGAAAGCAGTTTGTCTTTTGTATAGCTGTCTGCTTGTTAAAAGGTGCTTTCCCTATCTTATATCATCTTCTAAAACTATAATGCTGCATTTTGTATTGTTTTCATATTGAAGTCATGGTACTACCATGGAGCAAGTGGTTTGCATACTCTAATCAATGCATCGATATAGCACAGGGTCAAAGCCCTCCTGGCAAGGTACCCTATTGTCCTGGCCCAGGAATACTCAGCAGCTTAGATAATCATGTTAGATTTGTGCGCTTCTGAATTCCAAGTTGATTAACTGGATGGATGGTTTATGAGACCAAATTTGTCCACATATTCTGATAGCAACAGGCTTAATTATTAATGAAAACAGTTTGGTTAATCATCTTATTTGGATGAGATGCTGGGAAAGTACATTTTGGCTGCAATACTATACCTGCTTACTTGGGAGTAAGTCCCACTGAATTCAGTGGGACTTACTTCTGAGTAGACATATAGGATTGTGTGTTAAGGGACAATACAGTACAGCCAATTTCATGTTAAGGGCTTCATTTTGTCAATTTATCTGGTTCCCAAAACAGTTCCTTATTCTGTTTATACAAGTCAGGGTTTGCGCAGATAGGTAGCCAAATCAGCAGGTGGCATAGGGGACTGGAAAATCAAAAAGATTAGTTTTCCGCAGTGTTCTCCTCAGGCATGCAGAATGCATTTTATTTAGGGATTGGATGCACTGTCTCAACATAACTGGCCTCTTCCTGTTATTTGTACACTTAGTTAGGATGCTTCATTCCGCACCAGTCCCCTTTCTGTCAACACAGAAGGATACTGAGGGACCAGCACAGGTTGTTCTGTGTCCCTTAATTAATTCTCCAAAAACCCAAGATTTTTATCAATGTTTCTGCAAAGAAACTGGAATTTCATAGTAATATATTGGTGCCTGCCTCATGCACAAGATTGTATGCTGGTTACTTAAGTAACCCCATGTTAACACAGTAACTTCTACCCCATGGCTCCACCCATTCACTAATAGGAATGAGAGCCCACACATTTTGGACAAGCATGCACTGAAAAGGTGGGAAAGATCCTGCTTTTTAAGTTCAGTTCGTGTTTAATATTGGAACAATCACATGTTGTTTATAAATTATATAGAGCCATCAGCATCCATGACATTTTACACAGAACAAGAAAACTTACACAATAACCTAGAGACCATCTAGCTGTGAGTCCTGCAAGACCTGGTCCCCACTTTTCTGGCTTATTACACCTGGCCTGGGAGGGTGGAGCCCTGTTCTGCTGACTGACTCCAGCTATAAATGTTGCTGCCCCTGTGGTTATTTTTGGTATTTGGATTTATGTATTTCTCCTTGGTTTGACCTTAGGATAATAATTATTGGATTGTTTAATCTTACTGAATATTTCGTAATGTGAGATGTTTTAATGTGTATGATTATTTAAACATTGTTATAATTTGTAACTGTTAATTATTTGGAAATGTTATATCCTATTGTGCAAGTTTTCTTGATATTGTTGTAAGCTGCTTTGAGCATGGCACTGCTATGGAAAAGCAGCATACAAATAAACTGATGATAATAATGACGAAGAACTTATAAGAAACTTGCAATTTAGAATTAAAGAGGAAAGAAAGACTTATTTTCCCTGTCTTCTCTCCCTATTCCTTTTTCCTTGAGTGCAGTGTCTTTTAGATTGTAAATCTAGGGGCTGTCTTCTTTTATTGATTATTTGTAAGCTGCTCTGGAGTCTTTTTGGATAAATACATATACAATTCAACACAAAGGAGGAAGGAGAGGGAAGCTGGGCTAAAGAGGGAAAGAATACAAAAAGCAGAGATCTCTGTGTTGACCATAAGAAACATTCCAATATCCTTAGTAGTCTAATACCTTTATTAGGCCAACCAAAGATCACAAAAATGTGTAAGCTTTTGAGATCTCCAGATCTCTTCATCAGGCAAGAAAACCTGTTACAAAAAGCAGGGATGTGAGTGGGGGAACTGACTGGATGGTGAAGTCACAGTGTGAGTCTATTTCACATATTTAGATTTAGTTATAATCGTCATATTGGTGACGTAAGCACTATACCAGAGGCTGGTAGTTAATTACATTGTAACAGTACTTTGTTTATGCGTAAATAAAAATGTGTGAAGCCCAATCCTATGCTGGTTTATTCGGCAGTAAATTCCACTGTGTTCAATGGGGCTTATTCCCAAGTAAGTATCCTGCATGCACTTATGTGGGAGTAAGTCCCATTGAGCTCAGTGGGATGTACTTCTGACTAGAGATGCATAGCACCTCACTTTTAAGTGTCATTGAGTACTCAGCCTCAGAATATGCTATTCTCACTTGCACTTCTATAGGAAAGTGGTATAATCTGTTTATCTGCATGACAATTGGAAGTGATCTCATTGAGGTATCATTATCCTGATTCTGTGCATGTTTACTCATGGGTAGGTTTAATTGTATTCATTGGGGCTTTCTCCAGGTATGAGGGGGAATTGCAGCTTTAGATTATAACATTAGAATCACCTTAGTGTGGTCTTCAAATTACACCTTGAGCCTGGGGTGGAGAAATGTCTGCCGTTCTGAGCTGCCGTGTTGTGTTTTGTTGAACAAAACACAACACGGCAGCTCAGAACGGCAGACATTTCTCCACCCCAGGCTCAAGGTGTAATTACAGTACAAGGTTGTCATTACAGTAGATAGTGTAATACCTTTAACTTATTTCTCCCAAAGAAAGAGCGTCTGCATTGTATTTATATCAGAGTTGTACTGAAGCTCAGACTGTATAAACATATGAGGCATGATCCTTCCCAGGCACTACATGTATAGAAGGGTTTGTCTATGCACAGTGTTGTAAAAGCACAACAGACAAGAAGTCCGATCAGCTGCGCTCAGTAACAGACTGGATTGAGCCAGCCACAGGCCTTCCTTCTTATCGAACAACCGATCGTTGGGACTTGGGATTTTAAAACCCCCACTGTGCTGGATGTATAACTAGTTCCATGCACATAAAGACTGCGAAGAACCATGCCAAACATTTTTAAAAGTATTCAGTGAGTTTATGGAACAATTATTTTACATTATTAAAACCTTAAGACCATTTTTTATTTGAATCCCATTTTTCTTTTATAAAAGCTATGGGAAGTATCCAACATGACATGGCCACTTATGTCAATGTCATTGTGCCCATGTAAAGGACTTCTGGTGTAATACCAATAGCATTAGCTGATCTGACAGGTTTTCTGGGAATCCCATTTTCCAGCGAACACTATTGGCGTTGCGCTACAGGTCCCTTGTGCTTGTGCAACATAATTTATGTTAGTGCTCGTGTCACATTGGTTACTGCCCTGTATAAGAACATATATTCTTGTGGACCTTCAGATGTGGTTGGACTGCAGCTTCCATGAGCCCTAGCCAGCATAGCCAATGGTCAGGGATGATGGGATTTGCAGTCCAACAACATCTGGAGAGCCACAAATTGCCCGCTCCTGCTATATAAGAGCGTAAGAAGAGCTGTGCTGGATTAGAACAAAAGCCGATATAGTCCAATATTCTGTTCCATCAAGCAGCACGTGAGTGCAATAGCACTTCCCTGGTCCTGTTCCCCAGCAATTGGTATTCAGAGGCATACAGCATCAGTTACTGTATAGCCAGGATTACTAGTAGCCATTGATAGACTTATCCTCCATGAATTTGTATAATCCCCTTTTAACGGTGTCTAGGTTGGTGGCCATCATTACATCTTGTGGTAGTAAACAGCATAGTTTTCACAATGCATGTTCTGAAGAAGTACTTCCTTTTACCTGTTCTGAGTCTCCCACCATTCAGCATCATTGGAGGAACCCGGGTTCTAGTATTATGAGAGGTCTAGTCTCTACACCATGCATAATTTTATAACCTCTATCATGTCTCCCCTCTTTACTCCTTTCTAAGCTAAAAAGCCCCTAACGTAACTTTCCCTCATAGGGGAGTTGCTGTATACCAGGGGAAAACAACCTTTTTACATGGTGGGCACATTTTGCAATTTGAGAAACTGTCCTGAGTGTCACCAAAAAATGGCTGCCATAGGAGGCATGGCAAAGGACCTACCCAAAAGACTGGGTATAAGGCAGAGATGGGATCTGGGCCCCAGCACACTAAATAACTCCTTTGAATGCACAGTTTTCAGCACCAACAGAAATCTATTTCTTACTCCAACTGCTGGTAAGAAAATGTGTTGATTTAAAAAAGGGGGGTAGGGCACTTTGATGGGCACCAAGAAAGGTGTCCGGGGTGCATTGGAGCCCAAGGGCACTATGTTGCCTACTGCTGTAGTCTGCTGTATAGCATAATTGAATTAATGAGAACAAGTGTGGTGTAGTGGTTAGAGTGTTAGACTAGGACTCATGAGATCCGGGTTCTAGTCCCCACTTACCTGTGAAGCTCACTGGGTGACTTTGGGCCAGTCACTGACTGTCAGCCTAACTTTCCTCACAGGGCTGTTATGAGAGTAAAATGGAGAGGAGGAGGACTATGTCAGTCGCCTTGAGTTCCTTGCTAGAGGAAAAAAGGTTGGAATGTAATAATAATAATAATAATAATAATAATAATAATAATAATAAAAAGATGATGATGCAGCTTCATAAGAATTACACCACGAATTGAGTTTTCTTTGCAAACTGGATCTATTTTATTGCATGTTTAGCATATCCTCCGGATGTGAGGCAGGGACTGTTTTGATATGTATATTTCTTTTGCACAACTACTGGGCAGGGGTGGGTTGGTTTGCCTGTTTTTTGTAAAAAGCCCACTGAGATCTGCAGGGTGCACAACAGTGTAATCCTGGATCTCCAAGTCAGGTCAATATAACTTGAGCCGGAGACGTTTCTGGAGCACTGTGACCTTGTCGTCTACTATGGCATGGCCTGGACTTGGTCTTGAGTGCCATGGGCCATTGAAACCCTGACTCAGCCAGTGTTAAAAGACCACACAGGGTGCAATCTTATGCATGTTTAGACAGGAAAAAAGTCCTACAACTCCCAGCATTCCCCAGCCAGCACGACTGGTTGGGGAATGCTAGGAGTTGTAGGACTTTTTTCCTGTCTAAACATGCATAAGATTGCATCCTTAGTTTTTTTAAACTTCTATTTCCCACCTGTAAATTGGGGGTCTTGCCCAGTGGATGCAAGGTAGCACCCAAAGACTGTCCACTGGAAGTGATGAACAGAAACCATTTCCCTTTATGAGTTCTGCCAGTCATTAATGTTTTCTCATCTTAGCTCGTAAAATAGATGGTCAGCATTGTGCAGAAGTGTAGGAATGCCATTAGTATCCACGGATGTTCATTTCTGCAGTGAAAACAGCTTATCCCTTCCAGCGGATGAGTGTCCCAGATATGCTGCTGGGACTGAGAATATATTTGCTGTTTTTATCTGGGATCTGCATTTTACTTGCTTTGGGACTGAGAAGGGAGTGCAATTTGGAAAACCCTTCTTGTCCCAGGGTCTACAGCAGAGGGCAAATGTGCCTTCCCTGCACAGTCTCATCCATCAGTGTTTTTTTCTTCTTCCCATATTGCACCTTAGTCTCATGAGTGGATATGCCCCATTCACTTAAACAAGGAGCAGTGATCTGGATCTGAAAGGCATTGTGAACAACTGGTCCCACTTTGTACAGTCAGGGCCAGAAATATTGGAACAAGGATAACTGTTTTGGCAGTTGGCCTCTATACACCACCACATTGAAGTTGAAAGGAAACACACCCAGATGGGAGCGAAGTCAGGACTTTCAGCTGTCACTGGCTGCCCTTCCTGTATGCCACTGGCTGCCCTTCCTGAATGGTTAGTGCCCCACTTTTGTCAAACCCTTTGAATTACAGCTGAAAGTCCTGACTTCGCTCCCATCTGGGTGTGTTTCCTTTCAACTTCAGTGTGGTGGTGTACAGAGGCCAACTGCCAAAACAGTTATCCTTTTTCCAATATTTCTGGCCCTGACTGTATATTCTACTTTTTCCCTCTTGCAAAGAATCAAAGGTGGCTTACATGAATCTCCTCTCCATTTTATCCTCACAACAACCCTGTAAAGTAGGTTAGGCTGAGATCCAGTGACTGGCTTAAAGTCACCCAGTGAGGTTCATGACTGAGTGGGGACTAGAACTCAGATGTTCCAGTTCCCAGTCCAAGTTTGTGGGCATTTCTGCCCATCCCTACAGGAAGGTAAGAATGTTCCCAGAAAGAAAGGGATTGGGTTTTGCACATCCTACAGGGGCAAATAATTCAGCATCAAAGTCCAAACTGAACTCATGTCAGAAGCAGGAAGACTGTAAATTGCATGTTAATAAAATATATCTAGGTATAAAATATGCATCAGTAGAATTGATGCTAGGTTACATCTACTCAGTACATCACCCTTCTTCTAATGTGAAATGGGTTCACTTTACAGTAAAGCTGCACACGCTTGAGGTGTGTGGCTGTTGATTATTAGTTACCTGATAGCTCAATTTATATTCCATGGAAATTTCTTTTCAGTAATGGAGAAGTTTGCTCTTTAAAGACCCCAAATAAACTTCCCAATGAATTATTGCTTTTGTCTGTAATGATCAAGTTCCAGATCAAGAAATATAGGTCTTGCCAAGATGTGTCTGCTTAAGAATTCAGTCCCTTTTATGCAGGCAATATTCCTTGTCTCACTCAGTGCTGAAACTTTCAGCTAGTTTATAATGGCTGTGGTATTAATAATTCCAGCTATGCAGAATCATAAGTTTAGCTTTATCAAAACATTAGATGAATATAAAAACCATGAGATTTCGATGTATAACATACATGTACAGTGCAATCCAATGTTCTGGGTTTGTTCTGATGGACAGATAGAACTTGTTAGTGAACAAGATGTTAGTGGGTTGTTGACATTTAAATGTGTTTTTAAGTTCAAGCCTTTTGTCACACGTTTTTAATGTTTTCAAGCTTTTCTTTGCAGCCATGAGGACTAGAAACTTGGGGAATTCAGGAATTTCCTAAAATGCCCTAGGTATTGCTTCCAGGGAAGCCCTGTTTTACCAACTCCTGTTCTTTGTTGTTTGCACTTGAAAATGCAATTTGACGATCTCAATATGAGCAGTGTCATGAAGGGAGATAAATTTCCTACCCAGAACTATCTTCTATTTAGGGCACTGCTTAATGAACCCCATGCATGGTTCGTCACGCACGAAAAATGTCTCTATCAGTTTTATATGCTTGACAGGAAGTCATAATTGACAGTGGTTTCCTAGTGCACGGACATGTGTTTTTGTCACATATGACAAACAGATGGGGGAATTGACAACATTGCCTACACATAATTACTTTTATGTGAGAAATTTAATATTTGCTACATGTATACCCTTCCTTTTTACCAAGGAACGGAGAAGTTAAGTTTTGTGTCACATCAGTCCTCTGAGGTAGGTTAAGCTGAAGGGACAGTGACTTGCCCAAGGAGAGTCACAGCTGAAGTGGGGATTGAAATTTAAGTTTAATATGTCCAAGGACCAATGCTCCATCCTCTGTATAAGCATGTGCTTATACAGTTTGTAAAATAAGCAGGAGGCTAAATCTGTGTCATAGAAATGGCCATTTTATTGCAGGCTCTGAAAAAAAAATTTTTTTGGCTTCATTCTACCTTTTCCCATCTCTGATCAATCTCTTTACTAAGTGTTTTAGCAGGTAGTGACCCCATAATTACAGTAGAATTGCTATGTAATATAATAATGTTCTTCTTCCTGCTGTAAACCTTGGGTATGAAATAAATGCACATGATGAATGATGCAATATTTTTTATGTCCTTGGAAGATGTAAAAGAGGAAGTCCAGTTCTAACCAACTACCACTTTCTTCTTTTTGCTATGTAAGATTGAGGATTATGCAACAGAAGCATATGAAATCCCATTGATAGGTTTCACAGCATGTTCCTGCTCTTGCTTTGACTGTTGGCAACGTTTCTGCTAAGCCATAATCAACAGAATCGTTTCTTTCTACAAAGTAAACTCCAGGCCTAGGACTGAATGTTGGTGCACGCAAACCATGTACATGTTTGCTTCTATTAATATGTGGCTTTTGAGATTATCAGCTTTCCCAACCTGGCGCCCTCCAGATGTGTTGGACTACAACTTCCATCACCCACCAGCCAGCATGGCCATGGATGATGAGAATTGTAGTCCAGCACATCTGGAAGGCGCCAGGTTGGTGAAGGTGAATTAACTCAACTTCAATTTGGTACATTTTTGGTAGAGTACTATTTACTTGCAGGAGAAACGAAACGGGGCGGGGGGGTGTCACAGTGTGTGAAAGAATATGACGCAAAGGGTTATTCTCTACTGTGAGCAGGATTTTGGTATGCTTTGTCCGTTACTCAAATAATTTGCCTTTTAAATTGTTTTATCAGCAGTGTAGTTTGTGTTTCAACTGGACTGGACTGGACAGCCCTTAAAATAGAGGATGCCTTCAAATAAAGAAGAGCTATCCTTTGATAGCCCTTCAAAGACTGGACTGTCCTGCTCCGCCTTCTTATGGTTCTTTATCTTTATATCCGACTTGGACTGTACAGCCCTTCAGATAGAGGACTGTCTACTGTAAAATGGGACACCTGGCCACCCTAAATGCAGTGTATTAGCAGGACTAGAGGATCAAACCAGTGAGCTAAAATGGGAAGGCAGTGCTCTAGTCCTTCTTGGAGGGGCAATCTCAGAAGGCGGTACTGGGGGATTCGTGTTCGATGCCGTGGCCATTGCTCTGTGGTGTCCTTTAGGGCTCCATCTTATCCCCCCATGGTATTTAACATATACGTGAAACTGCTGGGAGAGATTGTCCAAAGTTTGGGGGTTCAGTGCCACCAGTATGCTTATGACACCCAAGTCTTCTCTCTCTATTCTATTTAAATCCAAGGAAGCTGTTTTGGTTCTGAATCAGTGCCTGATGTCGGTAATGGACTGGATGAGGGCAAACAAATTGAAGTGTAATCCGGACAAAGCAGAGGTGCTCCTGGTCAGTCAAAAGGTAGATCAGGGAATAGGGATACGGCCCTTGCTGGATGGGGTTGCACTCCCCCTGAAGAGTCAGCTTCACAGTTTGGGTGTAGTCCTAAACTAACTCTCGAAGCCAGATGCCCAGATTTCGGCAGTGGCCAGGAGTGTGTTTGTGCCACTGAGGCTGGAGTGCCAGTTGCGCCCGTTCCTACAGATGTCCGATCCAGCTGTGGTCACGCATGTCTTAGTTACATCCCATTTGGGGTACTGTAATGCAGTCCGCATGCGGCTACCTGTGAAAACGTCAGCTGGGCCAGAATGCTATCGTCAGGCTGTTGACTGGGTCTGGTTACAGGGAGGACATGACTCCCTTGTTACAACAGCTTCACTGGCTACTGGTCTGTTTCCAGGCAGAATTCAAGGTGCTAGTTATGACCTATAAAGCCCTATACAGCTTGGGACCAAGCTACCTGAAGGACCACTTTGTCCCATACAAGCCTACCCAGTTCTTTAAATCTTCAGGAGAGGCCCTTCTTTCAAGACTGCCATCTTCAGAGGTGTGCTTGGTGGCAACACAAAAGAGGGCCTTCTCGGTGGCCGCTCCGAGGCTGTGGAACTCCCTGCCAAGGGAGACTAGGTTCTCTCCTTCTCTGCTGTCCTTCTGCTGGCAGGCAGAGACCTTTTTATTCAAGAAGGCCTTTGGCCTGTAAGCAGGTCTGTTGGGTTGGATGCTGTTTTTATTCTGTTAGTGTTGTGTTTTTAATTGTGTTTAATGAATTTGTTTTATCGTTGTTTTAATCAAGTTTTATTATTGTTTTAATCAAGTTTTATTGATAATCATAAGCTGGTTTGAGTGCCATTTGTCTTGGAATAAAGGTGGAGTACAAAACAAATAATTGAATAAACTTTCCCCACTTCCATAATCTGTCATTCCCTCATGGAAATATTCAAGTTGACTTCTATAGGACAACTCTTAAGTCTTGTTTTGCTTTTCTGATATTTTGAGCATGGGATCAGAAGGCAACAAAAATAGCAGACTAAATAAATGTGTATGTTTGCAGTCTTGACCTTCATATCCCTGTGGTTTTACTGTGCTCCTCCTCTCTGTATTAACAATGAGAAATCCCTTATAGGGCTTGACTACTATTCTTGTATCCTAGATAGCTGGAAGTTAAGCTGTACAAGTTAACTTGTTAGGTAGCCGAGAAAAACAATCTAGCATGAGGGTACTTTTTTGGTATTCTCACTTTAACAAACAGATCACACTGTTTGCCTTATTTAAAAATAATGCTAGCAGCAGGCGAGAATTAAGCTGTTGAACAATCCTGTAGAAAACAGCCTTCCCCAACCTGGCGCCCTCCAGATGTGTTGGACTACAACTCCCAGCATCCACAGTCAGCATGGGGAACACTGACTATAACTTGGATCTGTTTACATCAATCTCCTTAGGTGCATCCTTGTTCATAACGTTATTTTAAATTAAACAGAAGCTTTCTTTGCTTCCTTGTTTTGAGTGCCTCTGCGGACATTATCGGACACAATCTACTGTATAGTGCAACTAGTGCATTCCGCCAGATCAGGCTTTTGATGAACACATGTTTCTTGTGGAGGAGGCTGTTTGGAAAAAGAAGGGGACGATGTGTCAAGCTATACACCTAGCTTTCTATATTGTGACCCAAATGAGTAATACCCGGATCATAAACATTTGCACTGGTGTATCTGGTTGCAAGTCTAGTACATCACCCATGTAATAGGCCTGGCCCAGTGTCCTTCTGTGTTGTACTGTGCTCCTATAGTATTTATTAATTAATTTTCTATACCACCCAATAACCTGTTCACAAAATTGAGATTAAACCATAAAATACAAGAACAATAAAACATAACATAAAATCTAAAACAAATGAAAACAAATTATTAGTAAAACCAACGGCAGAGGAGAACAGCAGTGCAAGGCTATAAAAAGCACTAACACATTTTAAAAACTGTAGAACTAAAAAGCCTGGGAGCACTGAAAAGAGCACAGTGGAGCGTGATCAGTCCAATCCAATATGTAATCAATACAATCCATCCTAATCCTTTAACATTCTGCTACAACTTGATTTAGGATTAGGTTGTAAATATTAATGTAAAACAAAACAGAGTATATTACCTACTGACTAGGCACAAGGAATGCAATTTTATCCCTGCTCTTAGGTTAGCCAAGTTGCCTTATTCCTAATTGTTAACAGACATTGAACAGTTGTAAGCATCGTTACTAGAAAGCTGGACTGCACTGCTGTGAGAAAGTAATAGCACATTGAGATAAAAGCATTCCCTTCTTAACATCTGCTCACTTAAAAACCAGAGCTAGCTAATGGCATTAATGTAAAGGTCAAAACTCACAGCAGGTGAACATCTCAGGACAGGTTCTAATGCGAGGCAAAATCTGCTTGAAGCTGCAATCCTGTATGCACCTACCAGGGGATAAATTGCACTGAACTCAGTGAGACTTGTTTTTGAGTAGGCTTGCATACAATGGCACTGTGAATGGTGAAATGTCAATAATTGTTATGGATCACTTGAAATAATCATGCTTTATACCAGGGGTGGGGAATTGTACTGGACCCAGCGGCCACACTGCCACCTTCCTCCCAAAGTCCCCATGGGCCAGATATTGGGGGGTGGGGCCCTGCTGTTGACATCAGAGGCAGGGCCTTGCCCCGGGCATCATTATTTCCCAGCCGAAGTGCTGGATGGAGCTCTTACAGTTGGCTGTTCGGTCAGGGAGTTGGCTTCACTTGCCTTCATTTTGAAGGAGGGGAGGCAAAGGGATGAGTGCAAGCCTAGGTTAGGCTTGTTCCCATTATGATAAATAATGGTTTATCATGACATACAGCCACAATCTCAGGGTCCAGCTGGGGGAAAATGGCCTAAAAACATGTCATAATACTAGAACCCGAGGTCATCCCATGAAGCTGACTGGTGGGAGACTCAGGACAGATAAAAGGAGGTACTTCTTCACACAACACGTAGTTAAACTATCAAATTCACTTCCACAAGATGTAGTGATTGCCACCAATTTGGATGGCTTTAAAAGGGGATTGGACAAATTATGGAGGAGAAGGCTATTGATGGCTACTAGTCCTGATGGCTCTGTGCTACCTCCAGTATCAGAGGCAGTATGCCTATTTACACCGGTTGCTCGGGAACTTGGGGAGGAGGGTGCTACTGTACTCAAGTCCTGCTTGTGGGTTTCCTGTGGGCAGCTGGTTGGCCACTGCGTGAACAGAATGCTGGACCAGATGGACCCTTGGTCTAATTGTTCTTAACAGCCTGTGGAGGTCATGCACGGGAGAACCAGCATGCATCACCCTCTCACCTGCCAATATCCATCTCCAAATTATACCCTCACGTTAGCACTGTAAGACAAACAGTGTCTTCAGACTTTAATCCCAGAGTAGAAGAATAATTCAAGAGCAACTACTGTGTGTCTTAAGGTGGAGATCAGCACCTTTCTGCATTGAGTTCAGAAGTTCAGAAATTACTCATTTGTGTAATGCACTAAAAAAAAATGTTTGGTAATGGCGATGAAACCTCTGGTTTGGCTGGGGTGATGTGATCCTGTAGAAATATTTATAAAACTGTGCTGAGGGATGTTGTCAGCATTTCCTCTACTTCTGATGTTCATTTGGCTTACGTAGAGAAAATGGCATCACACCTGCACAAGAGGGAGGTATTAGCAGGCTTGAAGAAACCTGAGATTTGAAGAAATACAAAAAAAATCTTTAAGAGCTGGGGAATGAGGACTTGAGTGTTCTCAGTGCCTCTGGAATGCTGATCATTGGGGAGAAAATAAAAAACCAGGCAGTGAAGAGGGGAGTGGCTAAAAATCCTGAACAGCTGCAGTCCGCACTGCAACATTTTATTGTAGACTCCATTTATCCTTACGATATTTGACACCAAAGTGAAAAGTTAGTGGCTGAGAAAAAGCCTCACACTGTCTTAAGGACTGGGATCAGAACTTGAGATGTGCACAAATGGCCAATTGAAACTCTCCACCTTATTTGTGGACAGAGAAATTTGTTGAGAATTTCACTGAATTTCTCCAGGGGAGGAGAAATTCTCAAAAGTTTCTCCCGGGTAGGGCTCCCCATTGGCAGAGCTTGTAGCACAGCTTCTTTCTTTCTTCCTAAGGAGTTTGGGGGGTTTTGTACTGCAACAGCATCGCTTGTCTTGGGAGGCTGGCCCCCGGTTTGCATCCACTGCAGTGCAGGTGGAGGAACATTGTGTCCAGCTCCAGGGATGATGTGAGGTTAATGCTCTGCCAAAATCTGTTCTCCAGCTTCCTAAAAGTTTTCTCCCCCCATGAAAGAGGTTTCCCTTGTTCTGCCTCATTCAGGATGTTTTATAATTTATTTTGGTGGTGTTTTTGAGCTTACCTACTCACAGCTAACCTCCCAGGCTGCTTGCACAACCAAATCTGAAAAGGCCTCATGGGAGGAATTACCTCATGTTGCCTTCCACTGGGCTTCAGTTGAAGTGTAGGGAGCTGAGGAGGCTACAGGCAGCCTGAGAGATGATTGTACAATGGAAAACAGGACACTTGTGCTCACTCCTTGGCCACCTCCTAAGTAAGGTAAACCCAAGAAACCCAAACCCAACCCATGAGAAGTTCTCCAAAATTTCTTCACCATTGAATTTCTTTTTGAAAGCAATTTCTCTTATATGAAATTGAATGAGAATGGTAAAAAAAAAAAAAGTGGGCAAAATTTTTGGCACAACACTAATCAGAACTCCGATTCTCCAGGGTTTGCTAGATAGCCATGCCCCCTTCTCTGGCCCAACCCACTTTCCCCCAAGTACTGGTTGGTGGTTTCCTAGATTTTGTGCATTTTCCCCCATTCTAAAAAGTTGAAATGACTCTCCTACGGCTTAGGAGCTTTGAGCTAAAATATGCTGATATTTTTTGCATTTTGGCCCCACGTTCTTTGGCCTCAGCCCTGCCCACCATTGGAATGCAGCCCATGAGAGCTTCTCGAAAGTGGGATCCGGTCCTCGAGCTGAAAGAGGTTCCCCACCCCTGGTCTAGAACTTCCTTACAGCTGTCATTTCTGGGGGCTTCTTCTGGAGCTTTTATCTTGCTATTGAGATTGTTCACTCACGGAAGTTTGCAGGTCCTTTAGATGACATCGTCAACCTCCAAGGTGTCTCTGGCACTAAATGGCCTTTATTCCATTTTTTAAAAGAACAGAGATAATGAGCTATCAAATTACTGCGCTTGAGTTCCGCTTGAGTTCCACTTGAGTTCCCTTCATGAAAAAGGAAAAGCCACAAGAAAAGGAGCTAGACCACAGTGCCATCTAGTGGCTGTATAATAAAACATATCGAAGACTGAGATAAGAGGGAAAAGGAGGGGGGAATGGGGTGTGTGGAATGAAGCGTGTGTAAAGAGAGCCTGTTGTGATCCTGCATTTAAAACAGAAGCAGAAAGCCCTGTTTTAAATGCGGGATTTTAGGCTGGTGTAGAGATGCTCTGTGTGACCGATTCTGATGTTACAAGAAGCAAGCACTCCAGGGGAGCTGAACTATGGGAGGTAGAAATCCTGACCAGTTTTAACTTTAGGTGATGGGAGATGATGAAAGGAGAGGATGTGATAAAGAAGCTCTGGTGAACATCATGCCCCCAAATGTTTTATCTGCAAAAGCTGTTGTACGCGAACAAGTGCTCAGTCCTAGAAAGCCTGAGTATCAGGCAGTACTGTTCCTCCCCCCCCCCCCCCCGGTCTTTTAGTTTCCATGGAAGCTTGTGTGTAACTATAATCTGGAAAGTTGGCACTCACTGCTCCACCATCTGTAAAGGATAAAGTTCTGTACAAATTCGGGCCTTGTAATGTTACTGAATTACCAAAAGCTATGCTTTCAGGAGCAGAGAAACTGAGTAATAAAACAACAGTTAGCCGCACCTCTGTGGATATGGCAAATGACAGAAATAACTTGAATAACTTCATACATGGTATACATAACACAGTGGAAAGTCACAGTTTTGTACCCACAGCATCTTCTCTCCCAGTTGAACTGACACCTGATTCTCATAATATTTTTTAATTGATGCAGTCATTGCAAGGTGATTCCTCCATCCTGCATAACTTCATGCAGTGAACCTTACAAATTCACCCCTACAGGTGGGGCTTCAACTTGCAACAAAATGCTGCAGTGCACAGTGCTACTGTTCTGGGTTCCAACTAGCCAGCCATGCTCTCTTCCAGGAAACTCCCCCCCCCAATTTTCTAACCCCTCCCCAACCAGCACCCAGCATTATGTGGCCACTGGGCATGCCCATTCCTCATTGAACTGTTTTGTTCCCCCCCTCCATAGGACTTTTCCAACTTCTGGCTAGGAGGGACACAGGGTTCTCTCCCTACCTGGGGTCCCCAGAAGCTGGAGCAGAGGAAGGTGACTCATACTGAGTCAAAACAGTCATCCATCTAGCTTAGTATTATCTACAGTGACTGGCAGCAGCTCTCCTGGGCTTTAGATAGGAGTCTTTTCTAGGCCAGCTCTACCTGGAAACGCTGAGGATGGAAACTGGGAACTTTTGCATGCAAAACATGTGGCTAACCACTGAGCTACACAAATAATGTATTGCCAGGGTCCCCAACCTTTTTGGACCCGTGGGCACATTTGGGAATTTGAAACCATGCTGTGGCCACCACCACAAAATTCTAATTACCACTTTGGCGTTCAGTCACCACTTTGGCGTTCATGGATCTCAGGCTGCATCTTATTCAGCAAAAACTTCTGTTTCATGTCTATTGGACACCGCAACGTCTCTTTAATAAGGGATTGTCTAATTTGGCTAATTGTAGGTGGTGCAATACAACTATGCTTCTTTTAAACTTATGTTCTGGCAATGTCCAGTATTTGCTTCTTTTTGGGAGAAGGTTATTACACAGATAAATTTTGTACTGGAACAGTCTTTAATGATCACTGATGTACATGGTCTTTTAAATTATTTATCTGCTTCGTGGAAATTAACAAATGGTCAACGTAAATGGATTCTCTGGGCCCTTTTAACAGCTAAAAGAGTCATATTACAACACTGGAAAGATAAACACTAACCTCCTATAATGAGGCCCTTACAACGCTATCAATATTTGAACGGATGGCATATAGGTGCCTCCTTCAAATGGATTCTTATTTGGACATTTGGTCAACTTTTGTTGAACCCCATGTTAATTGCTAAAAAGTTGTATGCATTTCATACAAATCCATGTATGTGCATTTTAAAAAATTGGATTTTTTTTTTTTAAAATGGTTGCCTGTAGGCACCACGTTGGGGACTCATTCGCAGTGCCACTGGAAGTGCCCACAGGCATCATGGCACCCCTGAGTGCCGCCTTGGGGACCCCTGATGCATTGCTTCTTGAAAATTGATATTGTGTTGATGTACAGGCATAGTGTAGGCCTGGTGTCAACTTAGAAGCTGCATAAAAGGTGTGTGTGGAGGGCACCTAATAGGAATTTCAGTGGTTAGGGGGGAGATTTCAGTGCTTCTCCCCACAATAGCGGAAGCAAAACAAATATATATATGCAAAATAAGTCAAAATATGCAAATATACCAAATTTGAATAAGTTTTACAGATTGGAGAATTGGCATAGAATTTGGCTGCCTTGCATCAAAATTTTAGTTTAGTGTTTTGTTTTGTTTTTAAGCACAAAATATATATTGGTCCGCGTTATTTTCTTTCTCAATCTGTCATCCTTTTGATTCCTAAACCTTAGGGAATAAGAAGGGTAAGTATGTAGGAATATCTGATGTTAGCTTTGGAAAACTTTTTTGATGGGAGAGAACATCCTTTCACGGGATGCAAGATGTTAAATGCTCAAGTCAGCCTCTGTGTTGGCTTGAAATGGAGAACATCATGCTAAGAAGAAGCATGTGGCTGTACAAAAGTGTGCTTTCTTCTTAATCTGCCATGTGTAGAAGGCATGGATTCTACTCTTATGGGAGTCACTTCCTTAAATGTTTATTACCTTTTTGTGTGGGTTGCTAACTTAGAACATTTATTGCATTTCTCTTCTTTTGCAGAGAGATGGTCAATGCATGGTTTTCTGAGAGAGTTCATACCATTCCAGTGTGCAAGGAAGGGACCAAACACCACGGTGAAGCTTGTTCTTGTCCCAGTCACCAGACAACACGCACTGAGGGAACTAACCCCTCACCACCAACCAGGAAGATATCTGCTTCTGAGTTTGACAGGCCTCTCAGGCCTATTGTTATCAAGGATTCTATCGGAACAGTGAGTTTCCTGTCGGACTCTGAAAAGAAGGAGCAGATGCCTCTCCAATCTCGGACGCTTGGGAATGATCCGGGAGATCAATGTTCAAGGCTCTTAGAATTGGTGAAGGATATTTCTAGTCACTTGGATGTCACAGCCCTTTGCCACAAAATTTTCTTGCACATCCATGAACTCATAGCTGCTGATCGTTACTCCCTCTTTCTGGTCTGTGAAGACAGTTCCAATGAGAAATTCCTCATCAGCAGGCTTTTTGATGTTGCTGAAGGGTCCACCTTAGAAGAAGCTTCAAACAATGGCATCCGCTTGGAATGGAACAAAGGGATAGTGGGCCATGTGGCAGCTTTGGGCCAGCCCTTGAATATCAAGAATGCTTATGAGGTAAACCAAGAATGGTTGTGTGGAGGATTGTCTCTGTGTGTTTTATCCAGAGAAACTGGTTTTAAATCAATCAGTCAATCAATAACAGCAACAAAATGACCTCGGAGGGTGGCCAACTACCAAATCTCAACCATGACCCATCTAGCTGAATATTATCTACACCAGGGATGTAGAACCTCTTTCAGCCCAAGGGCTGAATTCCATTTTGGAGAAGCTTTTTGGGGCTGCATCCCAGAGATGGGTGGGGCTGAAGGAAAAAGGATGTGGGGCCAAAGGCAAAGGGTGTGGAGCAAAACACCAGCATCTTTTAGCTTAAAACTTTTACCACCAGAGGTATTTCAACCTTTTAGAGTGGGGAAAAAGCTGCACAAAAGCCGGGAAATGACCAAACGATTGGTGGTTGGCAGAAAGGGTGTGGGACCAGGAAAGGGCGTGGCTGTCTGGAGAATCCCAGAGGGCTGGATTTGGCCTCCAGCCTTGAAGTTCTGCTTCCCTTGTCTATGGCATTATTTGTGGCTTTTAACAGGAGAACTTCTGTTAATATCTGTTAACATAACATGTGTTATGCATAGTGATGTGAGAAACCACCCCCGTCTGGATTCTCCGGGCACCCGCCCAGCCCTTGCCCCCACTTGCTGGTCCCCAGACTGTGCTGGAGCCCCTCCTGCGCTCGGCGAGCAGCCCACTCCCACCCTGGCGGCCTTATTAAGCTTTGTGCATTTTTGCGACCGCCATTTCATTTTTCAAAAAATGTCGACTGCGGAACTCGATGAGGCCACCAGGGTGAGTGCGGGTCGCTTGCTGAGCGTGGGCTGGGGGCGAGCGGGGGCAGGGTCTCAGCAAGCAGGGCTTGGGGGTGAGGGCAGGGAGGGTCTGCCAGATTCCCAGATGGAATCAGGCACATGCACCATCCCTAGTTATGCACATATGTCTGGGTGCTGAATGAAGTACATAGGAATATAGGAAGCTGCCTTATGCTGAGTCAGACCATTGCCCCATCTAGGCCAGTATTGTCAACACTGACTGGCAGCAGCTCTCCAGGGTTTCAGGCAGAATTCTTCCTTAGCTCTACCTGGAGATGCCAGGGATCAAACCAGGGACCATCTCCATGCAAAGCATGTGCTCTACAACTGAGCCACAGTGTCTCCCCTGTATGTATGTATGTGTATGTGTATATATGTGTGTGTATGTATATCTATCTATATCTATATATCTATATCTATATATCTATATATGCACACATATATATTTATATATATACATATATATATACACACACACACACACAGGATTGAGCATGGTCTGCATAACAGTGGTAGAATTTAACTTTTTAACTCCCTCCTGAAATGAAAGAAACTGATCTGTTTCATTAGTGTAGCTTATTTAGCCATGAGCACACTGCATTCAGTGTACTTTACTTATTTTCATCGAGAACAGAAAATTTTCTAAAAATGGTTATGTTTTGAATTAGCTGCATACAACGGTGTGTTTTCATACTGTGTAGCTGTGTGTAAACTGCAGGTTTCTATACGCTTCCTAGTTCTTTGCTAGTTCTTTAATTTGCGTTCTTTGTCTGCAAATATAACATTTGAATTTACATTCTTTATCTGGAATGTAAATGTCAGGAAAAATAACTTAAGATGCAATCCTATGCATGTTTAGACAGAAAAAAGTTCTAAACTCCCAGCATTCCCCAGCCAGCCATGCTAGCTGAGGTATGCTGGGAGTTGTAGGATGTTTGTCTGCATAGGATTACACCCTTAAAGAATAGGGCCTTTTTGGTGGTTACTTCAAGCTGCAGGAGTTTCTCCCCAGCTTCCCACTGACGTCTTCATCAGACTCCTTCCTTAATTGTTTTTAAACAGTCCTGAAAGATCTTTTTCTTTAACCAGGCCTTCTCGGTTCAAAGAAATAAGGGTATTTATATGGTCTTAAATGTGATGGCTTCTTTTTTTCTGTTTAGTTGATGGTTTGGGGACTGTATTATCATACATTTTATTTTGTTTCAAATGGATTGTCTGCTGCCTTGTAGGGCTAGAAGGTAGAAAGGCAGGGTAGAAATTCCTTAAATAATAAAGAAATAATTCTCCAGAGCCAGCATGGTGTAGTGGCTAGAGTGCTGGACTGGGAGTCGGGAGATCTGGGTTCTAGTCCCCACTCGGCCATGGAAGCCCACTGGGTGACTTTGGGCCAGTCACATACTCTCAGCCCAACCTACCTCACAGGGTTGTTGTTGTGAGGATAAAATGGAAGAGGAGGAGGATTATGTACGCCACCTTGAGTTCCTTGGAGGAAAAAAGGTGGGATATAAATGTAATAAATAAATAAATAAATAAATAAATAAATAAATAAATAATTGAATTCTCTTATCCATCACCTCATAATGGAATGTTGTTACTAAGAGGGACAGTTATATAGAATATCCTGTAGTTATATAAACTGAAGGAATATGCATATTTTGTGAGAAAGCATGTATATAGTTATATGTTTTCTTCCTTTGACAGGATCCCCGATTCAATGCAGAAGTGGACCAAATCACAGGCTATAAGACACAGAGCATCCTTTGTATGCCAATAAAGAATCATAGGGAAGAGGTAAGGTCAAGCATCTGGTTCTTCGTTTGTTATAGCCTTTCCAGCTTCACTAATTCCTTAAACTGTTTTCAGCTTTCAGGCTCTGTCCCAAAGTACAACATTGTTTTTCTCTCTTTTGCCTTAAAAAAAAGTCTGTCTGCATATATTCCATAGAGTATAGTTTTGACCTGCTCCATAAAATATGCAGAATTGGAATACAGCCATTCCCCCCGCCCCCCAGTGTTAGCCATTTTTGGCAAAGCCAGTGGGTCTGCAGTTTCTTCTTGTAAATATTAAGCTCTTATTTTGTTTGATTCATTTTTCCTTTTAGTTTGACTGAATGTGTATCATAAGGACATTTTGTATATGTTGAAAATATATTACTAAAAAGCTCTAAAATAAAATGAACCTACCATAGGCTTACTATCTAAAATAAGGAAGAAGAAAGGAGATGAAAAAACAAAGAAAAAATTGATAGAATAAAAAAAAAGAAATTGAAAAATACGTGGAATAGACAAGCCATAGAATTAAAGTAGAGAACAGTATTACATTATTTGTTTTCAACGTTTGTTTATCAGGAATTTAATATTAAGAACACAGTTATTATGATTTCAAATCTGATGATTTTTAAGCTCCACATGACAAATCCATATTGAAAGATGGTAAAAAAATATTGTAAATAAATAAGTTGAACTCACATGTTTAAGGAACTAACAACATAACCCTATACACACCTACTCAAAATTAAGTTCCACTGAGTTCAGAAGGGCTTATTCCTGGGTAAGTGGGTATAGGGATTAATAAATTAATTATATTTCTATATCATCATTAGCGGAAGCATTCTGAGCAGTTTACAAGACAAAGCTTAAAGCCATAAAATAGAATAACATAATAAGACATAATATAGAATATAAAGTTTAAAACAGACTAACACCAAAGTAGTAACCAAGATAGCCAGCAACTGTGCAAAGATCTAAAAACACACTAACACAATTTTTAAAATTGAAAGGTTAAAAAGCCTGGGATTGCAGCCTAAAACCCAGGTTAAAAATCTAAACATGTTTCCTTGAATGTAAGGTCTGAGCATGTGTGTCTATAATTTAAATATTATTTAAGATAAGGTGTTTTTTTTTAATTGAGAGCGGTTTTATTCCATTGGTGGTGAATGGCTGCACATCAGTCCTTATGGGTTACAACCCTGCAACAGTAGCCTGTTTACACAGCTGAGCTTTCTTATCAGCACTCATACCTGCCACCTATGCGGCGCTGCCTTGCAGGTATGGTGGTGCCAATCTCTTTGGCAATCCCCCCACCCCCAGTCTAAATCCCAAAGATTATCATTATTGCCTCCTCCCTCAGAAAGTATTGAGCCTATTCTGAGTTCTTGCCTACCAGCACATGGGCAGAATCATCCAACTCCAACTGTTTCTAGTGTATGATGAGCTCTTCACATAGATTTTTTTTTTTAAGCACAGAGCTTTTCTACATGAGGCTGTTAATCTGCTATATCTCCTTTTGGTTTCGTCACAGAACTGAGATCCTATAGACTCATAATCCTATATATTTCACTTGCTGAAATTAGTCCCAGCCTTGAAGGCTTTCTTCACATGGAGTTTTTATCCTGCGATTGAGATTGCTCCTTCAAGGAAATTTGCTTGCTCTTTACATGACGCCGTGATCATTCAAGGCATCTCCTGCACTAAATGCCCTTTGTTCTGTTTTTAAATAGATCACAGATAATGAGCTATCAAATTACCCCATTGTGTTCCACTTCAGTTTCCTCTGTGAAAAGAGGGAAAGCGGCAAGAAGCGAGTGAGATCAATGAAAGATAATGGAAGACTCAGATATGGGGAGAAGGAGGAGGGAAGGGGAGCGGGGAAAGGAAGCGGATGAAAAGGGGAGTCATTGTGATCCTGCATTTAAAATGGAAGCAGAAAGCCCCGTTTTAAATGCAGGATTTTAGGCTGGTGTAGAGATGCCCGAATACAAATTATCTGGTGCCCATCAGTAGTCTAAAGTCATCATAATCTGTTCTATGCTAATGGCAAACTCAATTCTCTAAACACCACGCAGTAAGCAGCTGAAATAGCACCATCCATGTACAGGTGGGAGGTATCAGCAAATCTTAGGGAACCTCAAGGTTTTCAGAAATACAAAAAAAATCCCTTTAGGGGGAAAAACCCTAAAGGGAAAAAACACCCCAGATAGCCCAGTGAGCATGTTCAGTGGGCATCGAGTGCTGGCATCGAGTGCTGGCTGAAGTGTGTGGGGGGCGGGGGGAATGGAAAACCAGAAGGGAGGGGAGAAGGGAATTGAATATCCTGAAAGGGGCTTTGGCTGGCTTGCTGGAACACCGAGCAAGAGCACTGAACAGCGCACCATTTTGTGGCCAGCCTCACTTGTATATACTAATAGCAAACTCATTCCCTGAGTGCCTGTACTCATGTAGCCAAAACAGCACCACCCACAAACAAGAGGAAGGTATGAGTATACTTGGAGGAACCCCAAGATTTGCAGTAGTACAAATCTACTGTAGTACAAATCCACCTGGTGGGTGATAACCCAAAACAGCCCAGTGAGAATTGAGCATGCTCAGTAGTCACAGAATGCTGACTGTTGCGGGGAAAGAAACAGAAAAACAAGGGGGAGGGGGAAATGAAATGGAGTATCTGGGAAGAAGGCATGGCTGACTGGCTGGAACACAGAACAGGAGCACACTTTGCTGAAGGTCCCGCTTCTTGCTATATATTTAACAGATTTGTTTGAAGCAATCCTGTCCTTGCTGCACTACCAGGAAATGATGAGGAGAGACATTACCTGTGGCTAAACTGCACAACATTGCAAAATTTGTTGAGAACTGAGAAGTGTAAGGGGGGAGATGAGAGGGAGAGCAGGGCCATTCCACCAGTCCTGCTGAAAGGCCTCCCCCATGAAGGTGTCTCCTCTCTCAACTGTCACCACCAGCACCCATATGAGCAGGCTGTGCTGAGGGAGATGAGAGGGGAAGCAGGTCCATTCCAGCCCGGAGGGAGGAATTAATGTTTTTCCCCTAATCCCTCCCTATTCCTTTTTAGATTGTAAGCCTGCCAGCAGGGACTGTCTTGTTTAACTGATTATATATGAGCCGCTCTGGGAACTTTTTTGGCTGAGGAGCAGCATAGAAACACTTCAAATAACTAACTAACTAACTAACTAAACATTAGCCTACATGTGTAAGTATAGGACTTCTCCTATTTTTGAAAAGGTCAATCCATTACACTGTTTCTTGGAGTATGCAAGCTACCATTGCTTGTTGAACTTGTTCTTAATATATCTTCCTCACTGCCATTGCAAGCGTTCCCCTTCCACCTTTGTTCCTGCTTGGCAGATGCTGAAGCTGGCCGCGAGTCAGTGAACAACTGAACAGACCACTGCATCTGGTGGTGTCTGGCGTCGGAAGTCTGGTGTATGAGATCCATGTTTTGCTAATGACATACTTTCTTTAGACAAGCAAGCTGAAACCAAACAAGAATGTGTCAGGCCATTGGCTTGCAAGCCTACTTTTATCATAAACTTTGAGGGGCCTTGGTCTCTACAGCTACCATGTAGTTAGCCATCTTTGACCAAAGAAAACATCAAATACAATAATCTCAGATCAAGCTATTCCTGAGCTCTTAGAATTGTTTGAATAATTGTTTAGTTCACCGTTTGTAGCTCCTGAAAAAAATATATGATGGGCTAAGTACTCTTCAAGTACTTGAAACGTTGTCACAGAGAGGAAGGCCAGGATCTCTTCTCGATCATCCCAGAGTGCAGGACACGGAATAATGGGCTCAAGTTACAGGAAGCTAGATTCTGGCTAAATATCAGGAGAAACGTTCTGACTGTTAGAGCAATACAACAATGGAACCAATGACCTAGGGAGGTGGTGGGCTCTCCCACACTGGAGGCGTTCAAGACGAGGCTGGACAGCCATCTGTCAGGGCTGCTCTGACTTGGATTCCTGCATTGAGCAGGGGGTTGGACTCGATGGCCTTGTAGGCCCCTTCCAACCCTACTATTCTGTGATTCTATGATTCTAGGTCCCTCATAAACACAAGCAAAATTCCAGCTGAAGGAAAGCAGGCCCTTCTTTGGTTTGGAAATGTAAAACAAACTGATAGATTAATGAACTGACAAAGGTTAGAATGAGGATGGGGAAAGGGGGTGATGTGCTACACTAACTTCTGTGCATTAGAAATGGGAGAGGACCGGGTTTTGGAATGTTTCTTAGGGTAAGCTGGGTTTTTCTTCCTTTAACTCTCCTACCAGAAGGTTTTCATCACTCTCACCATAATGCCTAACTGACATATTTCTGGAATGAGGCTTGATTCACTGAATCCGCCCCTGAATTACCATCTGCTTTTAGCTTATTTTCCTTTTTTAAAAAGCCATTAACAAGATAAAAACACCCAGATTCTTTGTTTTCCCCCCACAAAAATGTCCAGAAAACAGACATAACCATTATCATGAAGATCTATCTAGCAGATAAAGGAAGCTGCTGAATCTTTAAAGTAACTGAATCTTTAATAACAATCCAGAGATTTAAGGCCCTTCTGCACAGTCACTGGACTCATGCCGCTTGCACATTTTAGCCATTGTACATTTGTCCCGCAAGGGATGCTTCAGTGGCATAGCCATCTAAGAACATTCTGGGCAGGTTCTCTTCCATGCCCTGTGTGTGAATATCTATGAAAGTTTGGGCATAACAAGTGATGGAGGGGATAACATTACTGTGTGAGAAGAGTTCATTCCCTTTTTGAAAGAACGTGGCTATATTTGACCTTTTGTGGAGGAGATAAAACAGCAGAAACAGCCCCCATTTAAAAACAACAGCAACTGGAAAAAAGGAGACAATTCTGTCCCTTACTGCTTCCTTCTCCTCCTCTCTTATACATACCGCTCTGAATGCAGGATCCTCCTGCCGGCAACCCCCCGCTCCCCCATCAGTCCCATTTTACTTGCAGAGGGCTGTGCATGCACATTGCCATGAGCAGGACATGGAGTGGATCATGTCTCTAATGTTCACCAATTGACACAGTGGGAAAGATGGGGAGATACTGTGTGTGCGTATGTATGTGTTGCTTCTCACTAGGTCACACAAATTCAAGAGATGTTCTTGTGACAGTCATGCAAACACTTTTCCATGCAACATTCACAATAGCAATTAATATATCAAATTGGAAGTATTGCATTTTGCAAGGCGATGTTGTTGTTTTTGTTGTTATTATTTCTAGAATTTATCCTAGGTGTTCTTAGGACAATTTTCAAAAGAGTAAAAGACGGAAGTATTTAATAATACAAAACACAGCGCAGGATAAAAACTCCAATCCATAAAAACTCACAGCAGTCTGTTAACTTTTAACATTTTTAATTCTAACTGCTGTGGGTAGGGCCAGCCCTACCATGAGGCTCAGTGAACCTCTTGTCTCAGGCGGCAGATTGAGAGGGGCAGCAAAATTACCATGGCCCTGCTGTGCTTTTAGGAGCTCCGTCCCACCCGAGCTCTCTTTGTCACCAGTCAAAGGTGGCTATGCATCCTGTTTTATAGAGGACAGTCCTCTGTAGGTAATCCTCTATTTGAAGGGCTTTCCAATCGTAGGTCCAGTTTAAAGGTGAAGAACCTTAAGGGAGAGCAGGGGGCTTGACGTTACCCATCAACAGTTAGCAGCTGGACATCGTACCGAGTGGGCACACAGGTCACTTGGTTGCAGCCTTCCCTGCTATGGTTAGATTAATGTATTTTTGATTAAATTATAGCAATTATTTCTCAATATACATCTCTTTCTATAAATTTAGCAGATACAAATTTTATGCAAATCTGTTTCTTCTTTTATCCTATTTTTTTGGCAATGCGTAAGTGGCCTAGCCCTAGCCACCACCTCCATCCTACTTTGGAGCTTTGCAGTCAACATTTTAAATCTTCCAGAATGGAGTGCTCCCTGCCATCAGGTACTGCTTTCTTTCCCCCACCTGACGAGCTCAGTTTACCTGGTTCGGGCAGCATCTCAAATTAGGAGCTGAGCCCAGAGTGCTGGACCTGACAGCAAGTGGCTGCCATTTTAAATAGCTCATGGTTGCAGCATCTTCAAGTAGGAGCCATGCTGTAGATTGCTGTACACTGCATTTGGGGGATCTAAAATGGTGGCTGCCTATGGCCATGACTGGTACTCCAGAGCCAAATGGGAGCTTGGCTCCTTTGTTAAGATGCTCCTGCTGGAACCAGGTAAGCTGTGCATATCAGGCAGGGGGAGGGTACTGATGACTGGGGGTCCCAGCTGCTGCAGCAGCAATACCATGTGGGCTCCAGGCCCAAGGCTCCCCTCTCATCTCTTATTTTAAAATGCTGCTGGTGGGATCTAGTAATCTGTTCAGATGGGGGGAGGATGTGAGTGAGGGGGACCCAGTTGGGAGGGTCGGCCTTTGCTTGCCCATCTCAGGTGGTGGCATGGCTTGGACAGTCCTGGCTGTGAGTTTTTATTGATTGGAATTGTAATCAAGGGAGGCTTGCCTGATGCCTAGGGATGTCCGTCACTGGGAAATCTGGTTCTTTTTTTGCCTTGGCGGAGTTCCATGATGTGCATATCTTGATTTGCATCATTCAAGTCTAGCTGCAGGTTTTTTCCCGAACTCCGGAAGCCTTTTTTGTGCATTTTCCCAAGGTTCTGCAATGTGCACAAATTTCTGAGCAGTTTGCACAAATTATGGCCGAATTTGTGCAGATTGCTCAGAAATTTGCACAAATTGCAGAACTTGCCAAAAAAATGAGCAAAATGCCCAGAGAATCCACAAACTGCCCCAACTCCCACCACAGTGGGAACTTTAACAAAGCCCCGGGATGGGGGGGGGACCTAGGAAAACTCACTGAACTCCACCCCCCCCCAAATGGATTTCTCCGACATCCCTACTGATGCCTACTTGCTATCATTTTGGTGCTAGACAAAGACCTTTTTATTTTGTCAAGCTTGTAAACACTGCTAACTTTTACAAATGTTTCATTCTTTTAGTGTTTAAATGCTTGGGAAAATAAGAAGGTCTTTGGTACTGAAATGATAGCAAAGTAGACAGGACATTCCACAGGTGGGGTGCCGCCACCAAAAAGGCTCTTTTCCTGGTTACCAGTCTCCTTATTTCTGGTGGTGGGGAACCCAGAGAAGAGCCCAAGATGTAGATCTATTTGCATGGGAAGACAATCCTACAGATATGCAATCTGAAGACTTGTATGGCTTTAAAGGCAAGTGCCAGGTGCAGTGCTTTTCCAAATCTCAGTCAACAGTGTAGCAGCTGTGTTCTGAACTAATTGGAGCTTCCGGACTGTCTTCAGGAGCAGCCCCACATAGAGCACATTGCTAAAAATCTAACTTTGCTCTTGGAATGCTAAGAAAATGTGATAGCCCTCACAATAAGAGCATTATCTTGAGGAACAGTAGTAGTCTGTATGCAACAAGTGGACAATGAATATTATATAAGAACCCAAGAATGTAAATGGGGTCTTAAAGTAACATTTTTTTTTAGTTTTAGAAGTACCGGAAAATAAATACAAAGAAATAGAAGCACATCCTTTCTGCCATGAAAGGGAAAGGCATGTGACATCGTTTTGTTTTAGATTAATATCTCTGTTCTTGGAGGAAGAAAGCTGAGAAGGAGCTGCAGAAAATCTCAGAGATCGGCATTAACTATCTGGGCCTGGGAAGTTGAAAAGGAGGCTTGCAACTCTACCCTAAACTCATTTTCTGGGAAGCATCTCTCATACACTTTGAATAGGACAAATATCTGCTGGGAATACGCAGCTTTAGACTTGAATCTGATACGGAAAGTGAATGACTCTGTCTTAAAATCACTGAGGATGAGAAATAGATTAAAATATTAAGTTGCTCCAGAACAAGTTCAAATCCATGGAAAATTAGTGTTCGTTAAGGGATAAAGGAGAAAGGGGTTCCTCCCACAGGAAGGATACTATCGTCCTCTTGAATTAGCCAGTGTCTGCTGAGCCAATAGCATTGGAGGGGGATCCCTAAATATATCCATAAGGCTGCCTGGCACTATGTTTGGCAGTTCCCAAGATTTGGAAGAGAACCCTTCTTCCTCCACATCCCATCAAAAGGGGATTGTTAGGTCAGTGACAATCCTCTGTTACGTAAAATAAGTAGCTTCTATCTTTAGAGCCAGAATTCAGCAAGGGCTAATGTTCTTCACTCCTTCGGGTTCCAGACCCTTCCTGAGTAGGCATTAGTGCTCTGTTGTTCCTGGCTTCTCCTTACAGTTTGGGCTTGAATTGTCTCTACATCCCTGCTTTTTGTTCTTTTCCCCCAGTCACATGTGTTGTGGGGCTGGGTACCTGAGAAGAGAACACAGTGCCTGGGTTTGCATGATCACCACAGCCCACCATGGCTTATTTAAGCTGTGGTTGTTTGCGGCACATGCTGGGCGACTTTTGAATATATAAGCCACAACCACAGCTTTTTGTGTCATCCGAACCCAGCGAGGTGGGTTGTTGGCATGGTAAGCAAATCACCCAGAATCCATGAGGTGTATTAAGATTGTGGTGGTTTGATAACCATGCCAACAACCCATTGTTGCCAGGTTCGGATGACACAACAAGCCGCGGTCATGGCTTGAATATTCAAAATGGCTGCCTGCACACACTACAGTTCACCATGGCTTAAATAAGCCACGTTGGGCTGCTTGATCGTGTGAACCAGCTCATAGTTTTTGTGAGGCAGTTCTGTCAGGCTTTTTTTGTACTCCCCCTCATCTGTTAGGCGGACGAGGGAGAGTACAATTCATACACCCCTAGCTGCCAATCATTTTTGTTTTGTTATTTTGCCTCGCTCTTAATCTGGTTTAAATTATTGTCTCCTCTTTCTGATTGTGTTCCGGATCATTTTATTCTACACTTCCCTTTGAATGTATTTTTAATTGGTTTTATTGTGTAATTTCTTTTCCTCTTTCATTGTAAGATGCTTTCAGGACCTTTTTTAGGGCTGAAAAGCAGGATAAAAATGATTTTACAAGTAAATAAATAAGTTTGGACTAAGTACCCATTGCTCCAGCTAATTTTCTTCTGAACATTTATGTGGTGAGCAGTTTTATTTAAGCCCTGAACCAGTGCTGGTGCCAGGTTTGAGGGGACCTTGGGCACAGTGCCCCCTGGTACCCAGGAGCAGAGGGCTGGATGGCAGAGAAGGATGGGGACCGGAAGTAGCGGGGACAGTCAGTGGTGTTGCATTCAGTGCTGTGAAAAGAAGCGCTCTCTGAAGTGGCTTCAGCTGCAATCTTAACTTCCCCAGAATGCCTCTGGGCCCTGATGTAGCATGCGTTAGACTCAGGGTCAGTTGCCTGCCCAGCACTTCTCTTCCTAGCATGAGACGCTAAAAAAAATGGTTAAAAAATTAAAATGTAAGTGTGGGGAGAGGCCAGGATCAGCTGCAGTGGTCCATGGCATTTGCCACACCATTTCAGGTGCGGATACCGCACCTGCCCTGAGTCATGTCTATGCATCCTTTACGAGTGCCCTTACACCCACTCACTCAGAACCTGGCATGTGGTTTGATCTTAGTATTTCCATTTTTCCGGGAAAAACATTATTCTTGTTTATTTGCATATGCTGCATAATTTAAAAGCACACATATTTAAACTTGCCGTTCCAAAGCACTAGGGTGGAGCTTTGAAATAACAGCAACAACACAACCGTGGATGCCACAAATTTACAGCTAATCACTTCATCAAGAAACAATAGGCAGAGCAAACAAAGCCCATTTTATATTCAGCTGGATATAAAACCATTTTGGAAGATACAGTTTTCAATTTTAAAAAGTTAACTCATGAAATTAATAAGGGTGTTGCTTTTAAAGAATGAGCTGCTTCTTTTATAAATTTTAAGACTTGGCCTGAAAATACTGTTCTGCACACTTTTCATCTCTGACTGTTGGGGGACAACATTTGCACAGTAGTAATTCCATTTTAATGTTCTTCTTCATTGTCTCTGTGCATCACATATGGGTGCTGCACCTGCACAGAGTCTTGATTTGGGAAACTTCTCTAACTGAGGAGTTTGGGTGGGAACGTTCCCCCCACTGTCTCAGTGTGCATGTCCCCAGCGGGTTCCTGCCTGTTCCCTCAAGTTTTCTTTCTTCCTTATCTGTGATAATCAGGGCCAAACTAGATGTTCACTTAACATATAACATATAGCTACGCCTACGTATGCTGTTTTCACGTTAATTATTATATATATGTAACATATTTATTACATTTATAATTCACACTCTCCACCTACAAGGAGCCTGGGGCAATGTACAAAAAAAATTAAACTTACAAAATCAAGAAACACAGGAGCAAAAATGATACTATGCAGTGACATTTGAGAGCAGCATTAAAATTAAAATTGAAGAGCAACATAAAACATTAAATAGTATCAAAGCCCGACAGAACAGAACAGAATAGAACAGGTCTTTACTGTCCATCCAAAGTAAAATAAAGGCACCGATCTCACCTCCCTCAGGAGGGAGTTCCACAATTGGGGTGCTGCTACCAAAAAGGCCCTCTCTCAAGTATTCACCAACCTAGCCTCTTTAGGGGCATCTCTACACCAGCCTAAAATCCTGCATTTACAATGGGGCTTTCTGCTTCCATTTTAAATGCAGGATCACAACTCCCTTTTTCACATGCTTCCTTTTCCCCCACCCCTCTCCCCCTCTTTCTCCCCATATCTGAGTCTTCCATTATCTTTCATTGATCTCAGTCACTCCTTTTCTTGCTGGTTTTACTCCTTTCATGGAGGAAACTGAAGCGGAACACAATGGGGTAATTTGAAAGTTCATTATCTGCAATCTATTTAAAAACAGAACAAAGGGCATTTAGTGCAGGAGATGCCTTGAATGATCATGGCGTCATGTAAAGAGCCCACAAACTTCCGTGAAGGAGCAATCTCAATCGTAGGATAAATATTCCGTGTGAAGGAACCATAGGTGGTGAAACATATAACAAGGTCTCTGATTGTGATCAATTACAGACAGGTTCATATGAAAGGATATTATATATCCTGGCTCCAAAATGTTAGGGCTTTGTAGGACAAAATCAGAGCGTTAATTTGGGCACAGAAACAAACTGGAAGCCAGTGAAGCTGATCCAAGGCTGGTGTAATGTAGTCGACAAAGTGCACTCCTGACAAAAGTCTAGCTGCTGCATTTTCCACTAGATGCACTTTCAAAGTTGTTGTTGTTGTTGTTCAGTCGTTAAGTCGTGTCCAACTCTTCATGACCCCATGGACCATAGCACGCCAGGCCTTCCTGTCCTCTGCTCTCTCCCGGAGTGTGCTCAAGTTCATATTCATTGCATCGGTGATGCTATCTAGCCATCTCATCCTCTGCCATCCCCTTCTCCTTTTGCCTTCAGTCTTTCCCAGCATCAGGGTCTTTTCCAGGGAGTTTTCTCTTCGCATTAGGTGGCCAAAATATTTGAGCTTCAGCTTCAGTATCTGTCCTTCCAATGAGCAGTCAGGGTTGATTTCCTTTAGGATTGACTGATTTGACCTCCTTGCAGTCCGGGGGACTCGTAAGAGTCTTCTCCAGTACCACAGTTTGAAAGCATCAATTCTTCGGCGCTCAGCCTTCCTTATAGTCCAGCTCTCACAGCCATACGTTACTACTGGGAAAACCATAGCTTTGATTATACAGACCTCTGTCGGCAAGGTGATGTCTCTCCTTCTTACTATGCTGTCTAGGTTTGCCATAGCTTTCCTCCCAAGGAGCAAGCATCTTTTAATTTCATGGCTGCAGTCACCATCTGTGGTGATCTTGGAGCCCAAGAAAATAAAATCTGTCACTGCTTTCATTTCTTCCCCTTCTATATGCCAGGAAGTGATGGGGCCAGATGCCATGATTATAGTTTTTTTATTGTTGAGTTTCAAACCAGCTTTTGCACTCTCCACTTTCACCCTCACCAAGAGGCTCTTTAGATCTTCTTCGCTTTCTGCCATTAGGGTGGTATTGTCTGCGTATCTGAGGTTGTTGATAATTCTCCCAGCAATCTTAATTCCGACCTGTGATTCATCCAACCCGGCATTTCTCATAATGTATTCTGCATATAAGTTAAATAAGCAGGGCGACAATATGCAGCCTTGTTGTACTCCTTTCCCAATTTTGAACCAATCGGTTGTTCCATGTCTGGTTCTTCCTGTTGCTTCTTGGCTCTCGTACGGGTTTCTCAGGAGACAGATAAGGTGGTCTGGTACTCCCATCTCTTTCAGAATTTGCCAGAGTTTGTTGTGATCCACACAATCAAAGGCTTTAGCATATTCAGTGAAGCAGAAATAGACGTTTTTCTGGAATTCTCTTGCTTTCTCCATGATGCAACGAATGTTGGCGATTTGATCTCTAGTTCCTCTGCCTCTTCGAAACCCAGCTTGTACTTCTGGTAGTTCTCGGTTCACATGCTGCTGAAGCCTAGCTTGTAGGATTTTGAGCATCACCTTGCTGGCATGTGAAATGAGCGCAATTGTACGGTAGTTTGAACACCCTTTGGCATTGCCCTTCTTTGGAATTGGAATGTAAACTGACCTTTTCCAGTCTTGTGGCCACTGTTGAGTGTTCCAAATTGGTTGGCATATTGAGTGCAGCACTTTAACAGCATCATTTTTTAGGATTTTAAATAGCTCAGCTGGAATACTGTCATCTCCGCTAGCTTTGTTGTTAGTAATGCTTCCTAAGGCCCACTTGACTTCACTCTCGAGGATGTCCGGCTCAAGTTCAGTGAGCGCACTATCATGGCTATCAGGGACATTCAGATCTTTCCTGTATAGTTCTTCTGTGTATTCTTTCCACCTCTTCTTAATCTCATCTGCTTCTGTTAGGTCCCTGCCTTCTTTGTCCTTTATCATGCCCGTCTTTGCACAAAAAGTTCCCTTGATATCTCCGATAATCTTGAAGAGATCTCTAGTCTTTCCCATTCTGTTGTTTTCCTCGATTTCTTTGCATTGTTCGTTTAAGAAGGCCTTCTTGTCTCTCCTTGCTGTTCTCTGGAACTCTGCATTCAGTTGGATATATCTTTCCCTTTCTCCCTTCCTTTTTGCTTCCCTTCTTTCCTCAGCTACTTGTAAAGCCTCATCAGACAGCCACTTGGCTTTCTTGCATTTCTTTTTCTTTGGGATGGATTTAGTTGCTGCCTCCTGAACAGTGTTACGGACCTCCGTCCATAGTTCCTCAGGCACTCTGTCTATCAGGTCTAATCCCTGAAATCTATTCGTCACCTCCACTGTATATAAGGGATATGATTTAGGTCATACCTGAATGGTTTAGTGGTTTTCCCTACATTCTTCAATTTAAGCCGGAATTTTGCAACAAGAAGCTCATGATCTGAGCCACAGTCAGCTCCAGGTCTTGTTTTTACTGCCTGTATAGAGCTTCTCCATCTTTGGCTGCAAAGGACATAATCAGTCTGATTTCGATATTGACTATCTGGTGATGTCCATGTATAGAGTCACCTCTTGTGCTGTTGGAAAAGAGTGTTTGCTATGATCAGCATGTTCTCTTGGCAAAACTCTATTAGGCGTTGTCCTCCTTCATTTTGTACACCAAGGCCATGCTTGCCTGTTATCCCGGTGATTTCTTGACTTCCTGCTTTAGCATTCCAATCCCCTATGATGAAGAGGACATCTTCTTTTGGTGTTTGTTCTAGAAGGTGTTGTAGGTCTTCATAGAACCGATCAACCTCAGCTTCTTCAGCCTCAGTGGTTGGGGCATAGACTTGAATTACTGTGATGTTGAATGGTTTGCCTTGGATTCGTACTGAGATCATTCTATCATTTTTGAGATTGTACCCCAGTACTGCTTTTCCCACCCTTTTGTTGACTATGAGTGCTACTCCATTTCTTCTAAGGGATTCTTGCCCACAGTAGTAGATGTGATGGTCACCTGAATTAAATTCGCTCATGCCTGTCCATTTTAGTTCGCTGATTCCCAAGATGTCGATGTTCAATCTTGCCATCTCATGTTTGACCACCTCCAGCTTACCTTGATTCATTGATCTGACATTCCAGGTTCCTAAACAATATTGTTATTTACAGCATCGGGCTTTCTTTTCACCACCAGACACATCCACAGCTGAGTGTCCTTTTGACTTTGGCCCAGTCGCTTCACTCTTTCTGGCGCTACTTGGAAATACCCTCTGCTCTTCCCCAGTAGTATATTGGACACCTTCCGACCTGAGGGGCTCATCTTCTGGCGTCATCTCTTTTAGCCTTGTGATACGTTCCATGGGGTTTTCTTGGCAAGAATACTGGAGTGGATTGCCATTTCCTTCTCCAGTACTGTAATTAATTGTGTGTGTGTATGTGTGTGTTGTGGGGTGAGGTGGGGTGGGGTCTTTACTAGGAATGCAATATGTGGGGAAAGGAAGCTTTCTCTTCTTTCCTAAGCATGAGAGGAACAAATGTCAGCCCCTGTTTGGCTAGAAGGCTTTGAAAAAAGAAGTTCACATTTGGGAACAATGGGAAGATTTTTTCTAAGAGTTCTAGCTGCACCTGGAATATGTGTGTAATTTTCATTCTGATCGTGCTGGGGAGGGAAGAGATGAGTCTTCCTTCCCTTTTCTTGCACCAGGCATGAAGAAAAAGAAATGCTCCTGCTGGGTTGAAACAATGACATGACCCACCCCTAAATAGATTATGTAAGGGGCAGGAGTGTGGACACCTTGGGATGGGGAGAAGAAGTAGATGGAGGCTATGGAAGTTCAGTGGGATGGTGTATGGGAGCATGCAGCCAGATGATGTACAGTTTAGGCTTTGGTTGCAAGTTGTGGGCAAATAGCCAGGTTGGAGTAGGGATGTACGGACTGTGTAAAATCCGCTCCATCTGTGTTTTGCGGATTGTCAGGTGCCTTTTGTTCTGTCATCAGCCCACAGACGGATGCGAATATATATTTTTTCATCATGTGGAAAAATACGCAAATAATTACATAAGTATTTACACAAGTATTTACGTAATTTACCTTAGTACATAACATTTAGCATATTGTCCCCTATTCCATTCAATGTTTCCTCAGGAGAAATGTATGTATTTTCCTATGAATTTATATGCGTAAATTTCGGGAAAATAAAAAAATTATTCCACCCCCGCAGCCTGAGGGGGTCACTCCACAGCTGATTCCGCAGGTTGAATTCTTAGCAATCCAAGCTAATTTTAGTCTGTCTTGAATTTCTCCAGCATCCCTAGGTGGAAGGGAGGAGTTAAACTAGGGGTGGAGAAATGGGGTAGGATAATTCAAGGAAAAGAAGTTTTTCGGTTCAGGTGGGAAGGGGAAGAGAAAAGAGGCAAGGGAGTGGTAGGTTAGAATATGGTTGATTTAGGCAGAGAGCAGAAGACACATAAAAGGTGTCTTCATGTGTTTCTCACATTCTGTAGGATAAAGAGAAGAACTGCTTTTGAATGTAGCTGTCTGCATGGGTGGCCTTTTGATGATGAAGGGAATGAGGAATTGAGGGTGTTCTTTAAAGGCCAGCATTGGTAAATAGCTAACTGGCCTCGATGGCTTAATTTTCTGGACACGAAGGAAATTTAATCTCTGTAAGGGTAGAGCAGCAGAGTAGGTCTAAAAAAACATGCGATCCAACAGTTGAATATGAACAGGGCCCCTTCATTCTAAAAGAGACAAAGATATATTTCCAGCCTCTTTGAGCATTCTTTGGGTAGTGGATCATTTTTCTTTAGTGTTGTCATTGCTGAATCTTAACATAGTCTCAGGAAGTAAAAAAAAAAGAAGCATTTAGTTCAGAAATAACAATGAAAAAAAGGGCACATGCTCCCTTAGGGGTTTAAAGTAGCTTTTACAGAATTAAATCTGAGATCTGAATGTACAAGAATGCAACAAGAAGCATCCAGATTAAACTCTGAACACAGCTAGCAATGCTAAAGAAATATCTGTGGCCTATGGAGAAAAGCCTGCCGGGAACGGCTAGTGTCATTTTGAAGGCTAAAAGTCAGCTTGTCTGTTTTAAGTTTTTAAAAAATTAGCGTGGATTAAACTGTGTGGCAAATGATATGACAACAAAAGCCTTTCTTTTTCAAGCAAATGAAACTTCCAGAATAGACCAGTGATGGATGTTGTACTCAATAGGAGTACAAACACAACAGCTGTCATGGAAGGCATAGAAGACACACCAGTCAGGAAGCTAGGCAATAACTTTATTGGGCATCTCTGCACCTACAATTTATTGCACATTCATGATTGGCCACTCACGGAAGTTTGCGGGTCCATTACATGACTTTGTAATCCTCCAGTGATTTTCCTACCATTTTCCCCTGCCTATCCCATCTTATCCCCAAATGGAAAAAAAGGAGTATTTTTTCAGCCTGCGCAACAGGAGTGCCATGGCCTGCCCATGTACTTCTTATGTAGTGCAAACTCCCCTGCTTTGTTTGGGGTTGTTGGGGGCGTGGTCATGATGACAATGGCAGTGATGTCAGGGTAGTGGGCTTGTTGGTATACTGACCTGCCGGCTGGCCACCATGCTGTGACCAAATGCAATGCACTGACTTGTGCTTCCTACTTTGGCTGCTTACTCCACAACACAGAATGGCCAGTATGCCAGCGTTCCAATAGTTCGTTGGGAAACCGGTGCCTGCGAGGGCAGGTTTGGGCAATTCGGTAGAGGTTGCTGTCCACCCGCATCGCGTGTCGGTCACAACTAGGGATGTACGAAAGTCACTTACCTTTTCACAGGTGTGATTCGTGGTGTGTGTGGGGGGAGGCGCTCCGTCCCTCCCCCCTGAATCCTCTCTGGCCAGCTCTGCTCTGTGGCGGCTCCGTGGAGCTGCCAGCCAGGGCCATCCGCAGCCGGAGTTCTGGCTGCGGCCAGGCTGCTGCGGACACAAATGGCGGCTGCTGTAGCAGCCGCCATTTGTGTCCTGCCAGGCTGCTGTGATAGGCTACGTAAGTATTTACGTAAGTATCTACGCCGTTTGTGCCGCTGCTCTTTCCGTGATAGGCTACGTAAGTATTTATGTAGCCTATCACAGAAAGAGCAGCGGCGCAAACGGCGTAGATACTTACATAGCCTATCACAGCAGCTTGGCAGGATGCAAATGGCAGCTGCAGCAGCTGGCCAAAAGACCAGCTGCCGGAGCCGCTGCCACTGCTGGAGCCCCAGGTAAGTTTCGTTCCGGAGGGATTCCGCTGGGTGGCGGGGGGTGGGAGGCCATTCCGCCACGGGTTTCGGGGGGCTGAATGTCAGTGCATTCAGCCTCACTGAAATCCATGGCGGAATTCTCCGCCATCCCTAGTCACAACCAAACCACCAGCAATCTACAAGGGTTGGGAAAGGGGCAGGAACCAGGGAGGGAATTCCATGATGCCCCCGGTGCGTGTAATGGCTTTTCATGGAAAAGCAGCCACCCCGTGAAAAGGTAAGGAACAGAATAAAACTAGATAGAAACAACTGCGTAAAGGAGCCTGATATAATCCCATGATGAAACCGGATGGAGAAACCCCCGGTATTGATGCGGATTTCGGCCCCCATGTGATGAACCCCATTGTCTCCCCCCAATATGAACAGGACAGACACAGGAAGCTCCTGACTCCACAACCAAGTTAAGTGCCACCTAGTGGCAGAAGAAAGGTTCATGTGTTCTCACAATGCATAAGGCATGGGTGCAGAACCTCAGGGTTGGGGTCTCAATTGGGCCCTCCAGTCTCCCTAGAAGGTCCACCCCACCCCTGATCCCACCCCTTTTCTCTTAATCACTGCTCATTGACTGGTGGTTTCCCTGCTTTTGTGAAGTTTTTTTCCCCATTCTGAAAGGTTGAAATGCCCGTCCTAAGGCTTATTTACTGGCAATGAGAGGTTTAAGCTAAAATATGCTGGTGTTTTTGGCCCCACCCGTTTTGCCTTCAGTTGTGCCCACCACTGGAATGGAACCCCCAAGAGCGTCTCCAAAATGGAATTCAGCCCTCAGACTGAAAGAGGTTCTGCACCCCTGCATAAGGGGAGAGCGAGGCTGTACAAACTAGCCTGCCCCGATGCAGTGTGCACCAACTCACCCTGATCTCCTGGCATCATTGGGGTTGTGCAACATTTTTCACCCCTTTTTGTTTTTGAAAGGCATTGAAAATGCTCAAAGGTCGCAATTGCTTTGAATATCTGAGTTTGGCCTAAGAACTAATGGTTGGGGTCATAGATTTTTTTCATGAATATGGTAAGTGCAAAACTGCAGTTGTGTGGTCTCTTTCTTAAAAAAAGAATCCCCATGGTTCAACTATGTATTTTATAGCTGCCCAAAGACTATGATGTGTGGAGACAGAATGCTTCTCGCAGTTCCCTCCCCCCCCCAAGTGTAGACAGCCAATTACAAAAAAGAGACAGCAAGGAACTGTACTGTCTCAGAGATGCATGTGGGGTTTTGCTTTTCTGGAACTTGGCATTCAGGGAGCTTTTGACATGGGGAAACTTTCAAACAAATGATTCCCTTGCAAATGGCGGAGGCAGCACAGACTGTATCTGTAAGGCCCCAAGCCTGAACCAAGCTATTAATAGGTTTAGAGGGGCTTAGATGATCCATAATGCTGTCTGACTTTGGCCCAGTTGGCTGCTGTTTTCCCTAACAGGCCTCTTGATTTACCAGGATGAGTCAAAGGGTGATAGAGCGGCCTCAGCACATTCCATGCTAACAAGCTGGAGTGTCTTATCAAGATGTGCCTGGGAAGTGAAGCTTGTTTGCCTTAAAGCTGCAGGTGTCTGTGCTGGAAAAGTTCTGATCGTTCCCCTTCTGACCAAGCACTGTTAGCCTTTGCTGGGAAAGATGTAGATGAATGCTAAATAATGCTTGCTGTTGTCATGCTGCCTCACTGCTAACATGCATGGTACAAAACCCATTTTACCCCATGGCTCTGGGTTTAGAGAATCTGTCTGATCCAACCATTGGGTATGCCTGTGTGCTGTAAGTTACTCAATAAAGTACTTGTTGTAAGTAAACCTGGATCTGATTTATCACTATCTGGACACCTCTAAATTAAGAGGCCTACTGCAGGGGCAATACAGTATCACCTGCTCAGCATTTGAATTGATTCATTGTATCATTTCTGGAGCAAGGGAATTGGAAGCAGACTTCCTCCTATAAGTTAATTAGTCAATGCATATCTGATTTTGCACATGCAGGCTACCCTACCCCACAGTTCTCCTAGAATGGCTGGCCAGCCATATGATGACAGTACGGAGCTGTGTTGGTGCCAGTACTGGGATAGTACTGGTAGAGGGGGTGGGGAGATGTCAGATATAGTGTATGGCCCTCATGTCTATTCCTGGGTGCAGCCAGTCTTGCATGTTTTGAAATTTTCTTGCAATGAAATGTTTTAAGGATATTCAAAGTAGAGTCTTGCTGTAATCTACAGATATTTGGATTTTATTGACGTATGTGCTGCTATATAAGCTGTGTTTGCGCTAATTGTGCTAATTCCCCCTCCGCAGCTTGAGGAAACCCTCCAGAGTTGTGTGTGTCATTTCCTAATTACCTGGTTTTAAGAGACTTTCCGCTAGCACAACTTGCCACACGGCAAATAGAATTTACTTGGAATTGCACCAAATAGAGTTGAAAACAGAGTTTACTTGGAGTTGTATTTGAACTTCAAATGAGTTTGGAATCTGGACATGTTGGTTATTGAAAATAATTTCCTTTCACTGTTCAGCTAATAAAGGAGGCTAACATTACTTTAAAGTAATGTCGAAGCTTATCACCTAAGAGAGTCTGACCTAGTTCTCTCAATCACAGCAGCCCACTGTGGTTTATTAGCTACAGTGGGTTGTGATGCCTGTAGGTGCTGGGTTGACAATCCAAACCCCTGCCAAGGCAGCTTCTTGTTACATGCAGACCCAGTGAGGGCGGGTTGTTGGGGTGGTTAATGAGCCACCCAGAACCCATGGGCTGTTTTAGGGTTGCAGGTAGCTTGTTAACTACCCCAACAACCCAACCTCACCAGGTTTGCACATAAGAAGAAGCTACAGCGCCCTCTCCTTGGGTGCACCATGAAAATTCAAAATGCTGGCTCCTGCCACAATGAAAAACCCCACAGTGAAATTCACCCATGGTGGCTTCTTGTTACATGCCAATCGGGCCAGTGCTTCATTCCATTTTTCACAGTGCTTCATATAACAAGTCCAGGGATCTGCACTTGAATCCAAAAAATAAAGGAGTCTGCATATGGTTGACATGCTTTCCATAGTAAAAGAGAAACCTGCGGGACTAATAAGGAGCAGCTGAATGGTCTTTTTAGGCTATATTAACATAGCCTTTTTTACTGTTTCCTCACAGGTCTTTAAGAACCACAAGCTTCCCTTTCATGGCAGGAAACTGTTTACATAGGGTGAAAGTGTTCTCCTTTTGGATTCTTCAGAGAGCCTGTGATACCATTGAAATGGGTTCAGCTTTCTGTGGTTCAAAGCTAATAAAAATAAAAAGTCCAGTGTTGTGAGCCAACACCTGCATGTCAGCTGTGCACCTGTGGACTGGTGTCAGAGCACACTGGGAAGTTAGAATATTTACTTACTTTCTTAAGTTAGCTGCAGTGCTTAATATTGAATCTCCAGCCCTAACTTTCAGCTTTGGAATTCTAAAAGCAGGGACCAGTTTCAGAGCTGGTATGGAAACAGCCTTGGTCACCCCTGTCATTCCCCAGTCTTACAGCTGGATTTAGGAAGCATGTTGTTACAGTGATTCTGGTCCTTCCTGGAGGAATAGTCTCAGCAGGTGTTGCTGGGAGACGTCTGTTCCAGCCCAGGGCCATTAGCCTATGGGGTGCCAGAGGGCTCTATCTTGTCTCCTGTTATTTTTAGCATCTGCATCAGGAATAGGGAACCTTTGGCCCATGGGCCAAATACAGTCCCTGGAGGTTCCCCATGTGTCCTGCCAACTCCTTTGCCAGGCCTGTCCCTTCCCCCAAAGCTCTACCCTCTTTCTGCAGCTCTCCCTTTCCGAGTGAGTGCACCACACCAATATAAGTCGCTTCACAGAAGATACTTCTGGCTGGGGGGAGGGGATTGGAGTAAATGTCATCTGAGTGGCAGGGGCTGCTCAGCCAATAAGAGAGGCTGTCCCCCACTTTCTCCTTCGATAAAATCCTGGGAAGTTCCTTCCAGTGTCTTGCCAAAAATCATTCTCCTTCTCTCTCCCCGCCCCATTAAGTACTTCCTTAAACCAACAATCATTATAGGAACACAGTGTTCTCGCTGCCCTGTTGCGATCAATCGAAGCTTTGAAGCTTTGACATTAAGGCTCTCCAAATGCATTATTTTGATTCATGGGAATCTCATTAATTTTGGGAGTGCACCTTTCAGGAACAAGCCTCATTGATGACAATGGGAATTACTTCTGAGTAGGCACACATACATTTATGCTGGGAAACACAGGGTGGGGAAACAAAGGGATGGGAAGCTAGCCCCCTTTCTAACCTGATGCTGTGCAGGAATGAAGGTGTGAATTAGTTCCAAAGGGAACCAAACAATGGAGAATCGCAGCTTCGGGAAAGTGCTTTGCAGCCTTTAGGGAAGTAGTGCTTTAAAATGTGCTATTTTAATTGAGGGGGATCTCTGCAAATGCTGGTATGCGCATTCAGGGGACAAGCCTCATTGACCACAATGGGAGTTACTTCTGAGTAGACACTAATTGGTTTGTGCTGGGAAACACAGAGGCAGGAAACATTCCTTGACCAGGGTCATGGCTAGCATACCCAAGGTAAATGCGGAGTTTGGGGCACACAACAACTATACTGTGAAGAACCTGACTTAAGGAATAGAATCGAACTAAGCAGTCTCAGGAAATCCGGGTTTTCCACAATAAGCTCCGCTGGATAGTTATGATGTCATGTATCTCTTAACAACCTCCAAACGCAGCCAGGTTGGAGTTAATTGCTGGTGGAGACATCTCCAAGTTTCTTAAAGGGCTGCCTTCACCTATATCAGCCTGCCCACACTCTTCAGATCAGCCTCTGAAACCCTACTCACATGCCTACTAGTGAGAACAACTGGTCTGGTGAGCACAAAGGAAAGGGCATTCTCAGCCATGGCCACATGACTGTGACTTACACTACCCCTTGGCCCTGCCAGCCCCTGTCATTACAGTCCCTTAAGAAGAGCTCTAAAGATGCATTTGTTTTCTCTGGCTTTTTTTGTAAGATAGGTTGCCAAATGGAATTGGGTTTAGTTGAAAATATCTAAATAATTTTTGGATTTTTTTGTATTTTATTCGGCTGATGGGTTTTTATTATTTATTTATTTATTAAATTTCTTAATCGCCCATCTGGCCAGTCACCCAGCCACTCGGGGCAATGTACGTCAATAGAAACAGTTTTAAAACAATAAAATTTTACATTAAAACATATATCTAAAAATACCCTAAATACCGACCCCAAATTCCTGCCTGAACAACCACGTTTTTAATGAATGGCGGAAGCTCATTAAAGCTCATTTTTTATTGCTGGTTCTTATTAATCTTGTTTGGAAGTTTATTGTTCTTTATGATGATGATCTGTATTTATATTAACTATTAGAACTCCCCTTGAGAAGGTTGTTACCCTTAAAGGCAGCCTAAAATATTCTAAATGAACAAATAAACAAAAATAAACAATAACTCAATAATAATAGACAGAGAACAAGCTTGCACATCACATGCAAACATTTATGGAATCTGGAGCTCTGGTTTCTCTGTTCCCAACACGCCAGAGAAATAAGCCATGGTTTGTTGCTGTGTTATTTCTATAGGGCTTGTTAGGCGAGAGACAAGCCAGAGGTCCGGATTTGCAAATCACGCAATTGAAACAATGGACCAAAGGTTCATGGTTTGTTTAGCCACTCTGACTTGCATCAGAAGCGATCGGGCAGTGTTGACAAGCATACTGGTTTATGTGACATGTGAACGACATATGTATGTAGGAAAGGAATACAATAAATGCACCTTCCAGAAGCATACTGTAGCATTCATAACACTATTTTATTTTATTTTTATTTTATTTATTTATTTCATTTCTATACTGCCCAATAGCCGAAGCTCTCTGGGCAGTTCACAAAAATTAAAACCAAACGGCACACAATTAAACAATTTAAAATATATAGAGCATTAAAACCACAATATAACAATACAACCACAATAAAACCTAGCAGCAGTGCAGGAATTTAAAATACAGATTTAAAACAGCAAAGCTAAAAGTCTAGAAAGCTAAAATGCTAAAATGCCTGGGAAAATAAAAAGGTATTTATTCACCTGGTGCCGAAAGGAATACAATGTAGGTGCCAGGCGAACCTCACTAGGGAGCTCATTCCACAGCCGGGGTGCCACAACAGAAAAAGCCCTCCTCCTAGTAGCCACCCACCTCACTTCCTTTGGCAGGGGTTCACGGAGAAGGGCCGCTGAGGATGATCTTAAGGTCCAGACAAGCACATATGGGAAGAGGCCATATGTGCCTGCCCCACTAACATAGGGAATCGTTGTGGTGAGGCTGGGCTGTTACGTTTGGCGGTGGGAAACCCAGATTCAAATCCCCAATAGCGTAAGTTAGCTCATAGGATTGTTGTAAGGCTAAAAACTGATTCTGTGGCGTGTAGAGATGGGTGAAAGGGGGAAAAACCAAAGGGCCATGACTAGGATCTTCCAACTTTTCAAAATAAGTCTTCTGTGCTACAAGAGAGGTAGACATTTAAGAAGTGCAACCATTGGTTGAATGTCTGCCTTTTGTGAAGCTGTTAAAGCATAGAATCCCTATCAGGAAAAAGATGGCAGCCCTATTCTTGGTGCAGTGGTTGAGATAGCCACGTACATGTTGAATTTTTTGACAAAAATTGGGTCCGTGCAGTTCTCCACTACAAAGAAATTGCCTAGGAATCACCTCATGGTATGAAAACGTATAGTATGTGACCTGGTCCTTCTGGGGAATTGTTGAGCTGTCTAAATGCTGGCCTGTTTATAAAAGCTACGGTTGCACGGATGTTGATAATAGCTGGAGATTGCTTGCTTGAGAGGGATGGGGTTGATCTGGAGAAAATAGATTAAACTGCAAGTGTATGGGAGACATGGGGCATTTAGTTGTAAATGTATAATAACAGGAGTTTTGTGGGTGGCGGTGGGGTGTTCTCTTCTGGGAAATTGCTGTGTCATCTGTTCTGTGTGGTGCCTGTTGTATGGAGATAACAAGTACTTGCCACATGGCGCTCTGAACTGTTTGTTCTTTGAGGTACGATCTAAAATAAGGAAATGGCCCTTAAATTAAATGGTACCTTATTAGCCCTGTCTTTAGAATTTGGGGACAGTTGTGTGATGTGTAGGACATCTAAATGATGATCTAAATGATCTAAAATGTTGTTTTTTTAGCACCATTGTCAAGATAGTTTTTATTTTTAAAACCATCTTTAAGGTTCTGTTGTGTGGCTTGTTTGAAACCAGGAGGAGTTTACCATTAACTTTATAGGAGAAGAGCTGGGCTTTATGCAGTGGACTTGACAATAAAACTTGTATTTAAAATGAACATTTTGAGACTATGCTTGCTAATGTCTAACTTCACAGAACAATGATCTTATTTGTACTGCCAGTAGTTTCAAGAGAGGCTGGTGTGAGGGTGGAGATTATAAATCATCATCCAACCCACTGAGATATTAGAAGTGTTTTTCCACCCAGTTTTACAACTTGGGTATTAGAAAGTTGGTGCTTAATGGGTGAGCACACTTTTCCAAATGTGTGCCTTGCAAAAGATCTTCTATTGAGGTCTGCATTAATAGCAGAAGGCATCATTTCCTGTTTCATATCCCTTCCAAACTGCGGTGGTCACAAATAATTCTGTTTCTGGTGGATTTCTGGGCAACAACCTTGCTGCTAATGTGCTAAAGTCGCTAAACTGACTTACAGCTTTTTTTGTCATACATATCTTCCTGGTTTCCTGGGAGTGCAACGCTCATGAGAAACAACAAATAAAAAAGTTTCTTCCTTCCTGATGGGTTATGATGAGAAGATGTGAATACTGGGGGTTGGGTGTTCCAGGTATTGAGAACCCTCATCAAGCTCACAGAGGAAAATGGAAGCTTGCTCAGATTTCCAAGCCACAATATTTTTAAACTTTTAATGCCAAGACTCCCTCAGTGTTTCCCTGCTGTGGTAAAGGAAACTGCTCCCGGTTCTGAGTACTGGCCCTCCATGCACACCCCTCCCCAAATCTTGATTCCCACCATCATGACCTTATAGTATGGCTGGAGGAGGATTGGACCTAATTGAGGCTTGTTCTGTCCTCCCCACAACTTTGGAGTTAGAATTCCAGGTGCCATCTGTAAGGATCTGTCTAACCATCTGGATCGACCATCCACAGTCCCAGCTTATTTTTTTGAATGGGGCTATGAGATTCTACAATAAAATTGCCAATTAACATTTACATTACAACTTCCTTTTTTTTTACAACTTCCATTTTATTGGAAGCTAAAAGCTAAACATAAATCTAAAAGCTAAATATAAATCAGTGACTAAATGGATACAAAAATCAATGAAACAACAGATGCAACTTATCAGTGTTGTTTTGACTGATGAGCTTAGCTTTTTGCAGTGACCTCTTGGAATAAGCTTGGAAAATTTCTCCACAGAATTTTGTGTAAGTTTAAATGTCCATACAGAAACACTGATTCAATGAAGGGCTGTATTGTTATGTCAATTTCATACAGTTTAATCCCATTCTAATCAACTATGGCATCTTTTGGCCGCATTATCTTCATCATCATTAATCTTCCACTGATGCATGGTGATCCTACACGAGCCTGAAGTGTGCATGATCAAAAGATGATGTTTTCACACTCCACTGAATGTTTTTTCACAATTTGAGAGTCTGTTTCTCCAGGATGATTGCCTGGATGCTGTGTATGAAGATAACGATCTGCAGTTGGTACTGTAATTTACATTTTTTTTAAGATAGTTTTGCTGTTTATCATGCTTGATCAGATCAGCAGTTGTTCCCAGGTGAGCAGCCAGGTGGCAAATGCACCACATTGGCGACTGCACTTTGCTGGGTGACACCGAAGAGCATACTGGGTGCTGCAAATGTGATCACTCTCATTTTTGTCAGAAGGGGGAGGAGATATGCACCCGTCAGGCATAGTTTCCTTAGATAGGAACAAACAATGGCGTATCACAGCTACTATGTATACTGGTCTTGGCTCTTTACCTCTTTCAAAGAGAAAGAAAAATGGTTGAGAGGGGTGACAGCCACATGTGAGGATGGGGTGCTTGCCGGGAAACAGATCTGTATTTGAGGAAGGCTTCCAAGACTGTTGTATTCAGACTACAGGTTGAGAGCCTTTCCCCACAATCTAGCTATGAGAAGTGTCCCCAAGTGCTGCTTGATCGCTGAAGTGCTAACTCATGAGTAATCTCTGTGCTGCTCTTTGTGCGCATGGATTGCTAACATGAAGGGCTCTTTCACACGGAGCTTTTATCCTGCGATTGCGATTGCTCCTTCATGGAAGTTTGCGGGCTCTTTACATGACGCCTGCCGTGACCCTCCAGGGCGTCTCCTGCACGAAATGCCCTTTGTTCCATTTTTAAACAGATCGCAGATAATGAGCTATCAAATTACCCCATTGTGTTCAGCTCCAGTTTCCTCCCTGAAAAGAGTAAAAGCTGCAAGAAGAGGAGCAAGATCAATGAAAGATAATGGAAGACTCAGATATGGGGAGAAGGAGGGGGAAGGGGAGGGGGGGAAAGGAAGCGTGTGTAAAGGGAGTCATGATCCTGCATTTAAAACGGAAGCAGAAAGCCCCGTTTTAAATGCAGGATTTTAGGCTGGTGTAGAAATGCCCTAAATAGTGACATAGCACAAGAAAGGCAAGTTGGCCTTTTTTGTGTATTGGAGGAGTGACTCAGGCACAGTCAGAGACACGGACAGAGGGGGGCTGAACTATGTTACAGAGGTCCTCCTCTCTGGTAGTTTTATGGGTGACTGTGTGATGTGATGTCTGTCCCCCAACCGCTTCTCTTCAGAAATTGTTTTCTTCTGTGTGTGACTTTGAAAAAAAGTGGGTGAGCCAGCCTGATTTCCTTTGTGCTGAGAGTAAGTAGAATGAGATTGGGCTATTAGCAACTCAGCCCCAACTTGGCACTGGCCATGCTGCCTGGGGATGATAGGAGTTGAAGAACGTCACATCTGCAGGGCTCCAGGTTGGGGGAGGCTGGGTGATTGCAGAGCTCTGTCACTTTGGAAGAGGCAAGATGAATGTACTTCGGGCTCTACATGCAGATAAGCCCTTGGGAACAGACCCATTGCTGTTTTCATTTCCTCTGAACTACCAGGAGTACATCAAAAGGTCACTCATCTGGCTCAATTACCTCTCTGCAGTATGGCCCAGCAATATCAGACGTAAATGTATAAATGGAGTACTCCTTTTGAGATTTTCCATTAATTCCCATTATGTTAGGACACTTGAAGTCCAGCAGAGCTATTATATGCATACAAAAATCAGTTAAGCATTTCAAGTAACTTGAAATTAAATCCTTGTTTAGAAACACCAAAAAAACACACAAGAGTGTGGGGGCATGCTTTTGTCTGAGTTACACTCCTTCTTTCACCTTTTGAATCGCAGAGAAGATGTTACAAATGTCACTGGCAGTCTGCAGAAAAGCCTTTGCTTTTGCCAACACCGCATGCGAAGATCGGAACATTATGTTCGGCTGCTGTTTTTTACAACTGGTGTTTGTTCTTATCTTCTGTATTGTATTGATTTTATGTTAGCTAACTTGTGCACTTTTATGAAAATGCGGGGTATAAAATGAATGAATGAATGAATGAATAAAACATTGAAAAGACCCTTACCATATGTGCAGTGAATGCTAGTCAGAGTGTGGGTATGACTTGCTGCTGAAAGTAAGCAGGCATGTATGAAGCAGGTGTGTGAGGGGTTATACTGCTCCTTTCCAACTCTTCAGTGAGTGGCTACTTCTCTGCATGACAGCAGTGACAGTATTATTTTGAGTGCTGTTGTACGGCCATATAAAGCATTGTGTCACAATGGGAACGTTTAGAAACTCCTTCTTATTTGAGCAGATGGCTGTTGTAACGTAAGAAGCCACATTGTGTCCCAACAGGAAGAATTGACTAATGGACTGGAATGGGAGAACTTTGGGAAGTGTCAGCTATATATTTTAGCTGTTTCTTGACAGTGAGCAATGGTAGGGCCAAACGAGATGTGCTGTTAAATGTGTCTTTGCATTTCATGGGCACATTTTAAAAGATGCACATAGCAGCCACCGGGGTGGTGGGGCTGATAATTAAGGGGGAGTTTATCCCTTTCTTCCCATCCTGTGGTTCTGATGAAAATCACTCCTCCAGCGTCAGTTTTCCTCCTAATGCAAATAGCCATTTTGGAAGAGCAATTTTAATAAGGACTGCCACAGGGAAAGGATAAACTCACCTTCCTGCCTGTTGTGATCATAATAGTTACCACTTCCTCCCCCAATCAAACATCACGTTTTGCCCTTAGCCTAGAAGTGATAGAAGATGGCCTGGTTTGCATGTAATGACAACATAAAAATCTGGTCCACAACATGACAAGCTAGACTATGGGTTGAGTATGAGTTCAGTGTGGGTTGTTGTTGAACTGTGTGTTGTTGTGTTGTATGAAGCCAGCCATGCTAACAAACCATGGTTTGTTAACCACTGGTTGAGTGTGGGTTGTTGTTGAATTATGGCTTGTCGTTACGTGCAAACCCTATGCTATGGTTTAACTATGGGTTGCTAACCGCAAACAACCCAGAGTTCACAACCCAAAAACAAACCATGGGTTCTCTTTCTGGCGCACAATGATGTAACACTATACATTCTGTATTAGTAGACATCATGGGGGAGAAAGAGGAAGGACTGCTCGTTACAGCAGTATCCACACTTCCTCTGTAAAATCTAATTCCAGCCCCAGCTTGTCAATATACTCTATTGTAAAACATAATTGTTACTTCCCTGCTGCAGAACACATTCACCAAGGTTGTTTCATATGTTGTTGCCTGAAGCTTTGGCAGAAGCAGAGATGCGCTTTTTGGATATGGCATGATCAGTGTAGGAAGAGCATATAGATAGGGTTGTATATTCTCTCTCTCTCTCTCTCTCTCTCTCTCTCACACACACACACACACACACACACACACAGTGTTTTAGAGGTGGGAATGTTGAGTTTAGAATATAGCAATTTGCCTATAAGGCTACATAGCCTAGAATTCAGTAAGCATTTCTATCCCGATCTGGCAAATGTAAATCTAGTAGTTTTCTTGTTCAGCTCTCATGAACTCATCCAACTGATGGAATTTAACATAAGAGAAAGGGTGCTTAGAATCACCTAAGAAGCTGTTGTGTCTGGTATCATGTAAGCTGGTGGTTTATATATACCAGATTACTCAGAAGCCAAAGAAGTTGTGTATAGATGCTCTGTATTCTTTTGTATCTTGTCTTCCTGTAACACCTCACAAAACTATTGGTACAGCAGGGAAATAGTGCCCTTATTTCATTTGGATTGGTTCATTTGGTTCTGAATCATGCAAAGCACATTGACACAAAGTAACTATCAGATCCTATGCTTGTTTACATGGAAGCAAACGCAACTGAGTCGATGGGATTTACTGCCAAGTAAGTGTAGATAGATCTAAATGGATTTACAATATAATCCTGTGCATGTCTACTCAGAAGTAAGTACCAGTGAGTTCAGTGGGGCTTACTCTAAAGTAAATGCACATTGGATTGCAGCCTTAAGCTTTGAAATTAAGGGTTCTGCTTTTGCATTGCACTTAATACTTCCACTCAAAGATTAGTAAAGCTTTCATAATGAGACTCTGACATCTATTGTGAATATTCATTTTCATGTTGCTTACAGTTGAAACCCTATAAAATTCACTAATCTTTTATATTTTCTTTAATCAGGTGGTTGGTGTGGCACAAGCAATCAATAAGAAGTCTGGTGGTGGAGGAATATTTACTGAGCAAGATGAGAAGGTATAAATGACTTATTTTTATCAATAGTAAAGCTTATTTGGGTGTCCCTACTATCTGAGATGCAGCAGGTACCTTCAGGGGGAAGGGCCCACTTGGTGGTGGTACCACAACTGTGGGCTGCTCTCTCCAGGGAGACTTGCCTGGTGCCTATCTTGATGTAATTTCAGCACCAGGCAATGACCTTTGTATTTTCTCAGCCTTTTTAATCCTCTGTACATTGATTTTGTGCTGCTTGATGTATGTTTTTAATTCCGTAGACTACTTTCATACTATTCTTTTATAGAGAGGTGTCTTAATGTTCTTGTTTTAATTCGTTTGACTGTAATTGTAAATTTTTGTAAGCTACCCTGACAACCTATTGAAGGACCAGGGTATACATCAATCAATCAGTAAAGGAGCAGGAGTGTAGGCTATTGGGCAGCACAAAAATGTAGTAAAAAAAAAATCAATTTTTTTATTTCAAAAAAATCAAATAGAGACTTTTTTCGTCTTCTTTTTTTAGTCCCTCTACAGGGGGTAGGGTGGAATTTTGGGATGAAAATTGAGGCAGAAGCTTAAGCCCTCCTCTCTCAAAGCATCACAGTCCTGATCCAAATTGGGGTCATGTGAGCTTGCAGGAGAGTAGGAGAGACAATCACACATAGCTTAGCTTTGTGTGAGTAAAGGAATGTTTAGCTTGTCCCTTAGTATAGGAAAATAACTTCAGGTAAAACTACTGTTTAATTACTATTTTCCAAACAATGTTTTGATAAGTATACAATTTGTGCAAATACTATATAACCCAGTTCTGGAAAGAGGGCATAAGATGGATAACTGGACCAGATAAAAATCATAGTGCAGTATCCAATGTAACACTACCGCTAATATAAATCACACTGCACTAGTGTAAACAACCTCTAGCACAATGCCAATAGTGCTTGCTGGCACGACAGGTGTCCCCAGAAGACCCATCATGCCAGCAAACACTATTGTCATTGTGCTTGAGGCTGTTTACATCAGCGCAACATAATTTACGTTTGTGGTAGTGTTGCATTGGAAACTGCCCATAGTTTGAGAGCATTGGATTAATTTAGAAGTGCCTAAGGCAGAGTTATTTGAAATTGTCATATTTCAGCAGCTTTTCTGAAAGCTGTGCTACAAGTAATCTTGTGGTGCACTAAACAGAACTGAACCCAGGCCAGAGGAGCTGACAAACTTTGGCAATAACAAGGTCAGAATTCATTCATCCCTTCTAAATGGAATGTGTGATGAACATCTGCAGGACATGAGAATTAATACATTTCCTGAACAAAAAATGGCTCATGTCTTTGCTACCTAAGCCAGATTCAGGTCCTACTTTTAAAATATGCGATTCCTTATATAATAGATGGTTATACCATGTGTTCTATATTTAAGCTGACAGAGCTCTTGGTGTGTGTGTGTGGTTCCCCAGAATTACTTATTAGAGAATACTTTTATTATGACAAAACAGGGATGAATATTGCATAGGCTGTGCTCAAGAATGCGCTTATTCATAAATAAATACCTTGATGTCAGTGATACTTCTTCTTAAGTAAGCTGTGGTTAGAAGTGGGCCATGTTTCCAAAACAAATGGAAAAGTCCTGGCAACTGCTAACCAGTAGGACAATTTTATGCATGATTGTCAAAAAATAATTTCAAACACTCTGTGATATCTTCTGTAGATTGTTTTTATTATTACTCTGGGAAGTAGATTGTTGATTTTATTTTATTTGCCTTGGACTAAGTGGATGAGGATCTGTATATCACTTAATATTGCACACAAGATAGGCCATTGTCTGAATCTGTTTTTGTATTTGCAAGAATTGACCACAAATCTTTACCACTGGGGAACTGGTCACAGGTAGAATTGGATATTTTAAGATGGTATATAAACAGCACTCATTACTACTAAAGCAGGGTGCTTGGGAACAGAAAACAACAACCTCCTTCTAGCTTGTCAAGCCTAAGCAAATAATTGGAGTTCTTTTAGAAATGAGAAAACAGAAGAACATTTCAAGGTGTAAATACTTGTTCATGGGAGTTGATATTGAGGTCTGTACAGTTTGACCTCTCATGGGGTTATTGGCAGATACAGAAGATAAATGGCAAAGCAGCACAGAAGTAATCATATATTGGTGGGGATTGTCAAAATATTTTATGGAAATGTGTGGAACTTTTAGAATCAATGGAAAGTATTGCTGATGTGTCAGTCAGCCCAGAGAATAAGGGATTTAGAACAAGCAGGATAATTTTCAAAAGCTCACCTGCTTCCTACTAGAATTCAGCCCAATATTTTCTGGGACTTATCTATATTATAATTTATGGCAATTAGTTGGCAAATTCCAGTGTTCTCGAACTCAAGCTGCCAACTCAATTAACTTTTAGTGTCTGGTTTGCAGGATTTTGCAGCTTACCTAGCCTTTTGTGGAATTGTTCTACACAATGCTCAGCTGTATGAGACATCCCTGCTCGAAAACAGACGCAATCAGGTGAGCCTTCGTAAGTCATCTGTGTGGGCATGGAATATATGAAAGCCGTAGAGTAAAAGCTTTCTTTGGCTTAGACCTCCTGATTTCTCTGGGTACTTAAGTTATATCCAGTATGTGTTCTGGGGTGCTGCAGCCATAGGGCCACTTGGTGCCATAAACGGCAGTGGGGCGGGGATGCCCTGGCAGCGAGCAGGGTCTGCTTCTCCAGTGGGCTCCAACCCTAGGAAGAGGTCTGGGGCTGAGGGTGAAGAGGTGGTTGGTGATGAGAGGGGAGGAGGTGGCAGGAGTTACAGAGGAAGCACAAGCTGGTGCTTGCCCTGAAGTTCGACTGGGCTCTTTGCATGTCCTTGGGGTTTGCAAGTGTTCAGAAGGAATGCTCCAAGGGTCTCACTGCTGTCAGCCCTCCACCACGTACTACACCGGGGCTGGGGAACGTGTGGCCCTGCAGGTGTTGTTGGCCTGCAGCTCCTGTCAGCCATAGCCAGCATAGCCAGTGGTGAGGGATGATGGCAGTTGTAGTCCAACAACGTCCGGAAGGCCACATGGCCCCTGTCCCTGTACTAGTCCATCCCTCTCACCATCAGGAAGGGGGACAGGTTAGCAGGTGTCCGAGGGCCCCAATGAAGACAAAGAGACTCCCTGCAGGTGTATCTGATGTCAAGAAACAGATGCTGGCTGCATCTTTAGCCACCAGAGACCTGTGTTTGAATTACAAGCACCATGATCCCCAGCAGAAAATGACTTGGCAGCATCCCATTGGGGACTATATATATGTATATGTGTATGTATGTATGTATGTATATGTGTGTGTGTGTGTGTATATATATATATATATATACACACTGACATACATATACACATACATACATACACACACACACACACACACACACACACACGTATACTGCTCCACATCTCAACAGATTCTGGAAAGGTGAACAACAAGAGATAAAATGAAGAACAGATAAGAATGAAACATTATATTGAAATTATTCTTTCAAAAACAGAGTGCCAATACAATCAAGGCTGGTTAACCAAGGAAGGCTTCCAGGAAAAGGGCTGTTTTCAGGAAGCTCCAAGAACAACCTAGTGTTGGTGCCTGTCTGACCTCCAGAGGCAGGGAGTTCCATATGAAGGGAGCCATCTGACTGAAAGCTCTTCTCTGGTGGACTCCAGCCAGGCCATAGGTCATTGTGGAATGACCAGGAGCATGCCCTCTGATGACCTCAGTGACTGGGCAACCCCATGATCCCTGGCAGCAAAATAGGATAGTAGTGTCACTTGTCTGGCCTCCTTCAGCATGTTTAGCTTTTTTTTTTCCCCTTGGGAAGGGGTGAGGTTGCAACTGGTGTAGGCTTGGGGTGGAAGGAGAATCACATTGGGGACCTGTTCTGGCTGGGCTGTGGCTGGCTTGATTCAGCACATAAGAATTCGAGTGGAGCTCTGCTTTGAATTCTTGCCCTGCCCTTACCAGCAGCAGCAGCAGCCCCCACCCCCTGATTCCCTATTTGAGGATAGCTTATTCCTCCCTGATGCCCTTTCTGAAGGAGATACACCTCTATTCAGCACCAGGTTCAAATCTCTTTATTTCCCAGGAACTTTAAACTATTGTGTTTTCAGCTGGGTGAATAGTTATTTCTCTCATTTTTATTGGATTGTTGCTTAATGTTTTACATTGTTTTTAATTGTATTGTAGATTTCATTTTTTTTAATGTATGAGTACCCTGAGTACCATTTTTTGGATGAAGGCACGGTTTGTAAATTCCACAAAATTAAATATTAAAACATAGATCCGTGACTCAAGTAACACCTCATGCAGCCCATTTCAGCACAGATAGCCTCATGAATGCAAAATGCTATGAAACTGTTTCTTTGGTTCAAAAATACAACCATCACTATCAACACATTTGAAAACAATGCTACTATGGTAACGCTTAATTTTATCCCTTGCAAATAAATGCTTGCCCAAATAGAAAAGCCTTGCAGTACGTCCAGAGGGTACTGAGCTCGAGGTCTCAGGCAGGGGCCTGTCCCAGGCCTGGGACTTGAGGTGCCTTGAACTGGAGACATTTGGGATTGAACCTGGAACCTTCAGCATACAAAGCATTTGCTCTACTACTAATCTATAGGCCCTCCTCAGTTATGTGAATATGACATATTCCACTTAACTCAATGGGCAATGGTGAAACACAGCTAAAGCAAGATGAAATAAAGGACAGAGTGATTATGTACCCTTTTCTAATGTATGTTCTCCTTGGGGCCAGGTCAGTTGCTTATAAACCAGAAATGAAGGGAAGGTCAATTCAGAGCATCTCTCCCCCACACCCTTTCTGATGTTGGGGTGAGTTTGAGTCTGAACAAGTCCTGATCCTGCCTTTTCTGTAAACTGACTCAGACTCTGAGGCTCCTCCACATGTATTAATAGGGTGTTTACTGTATTTGGTGAAGCAGAGCTGGTCTCTCTCAGTATGTTTCTAAGGGTGTGTCATCTACCCATGGGCTTTGTTGAAGGGTTATTTATATTCCACCACTGTTTACGGAGGGAAGTATCTAGGCCCACCCGTGCCAGTGTGAAAAAAAACATTGGTAGGAATAAAATGGGCAGACAGTACTCCAAAGCTTTCCAGTGGGATAGGATTTCAAAGTTGTTTGCAAAAGCCAACATCCCAACCAGGTTCTGTAATACTGCATTGCATGGTTGTTCTTCAGACAGGGCCATAGCTTGCCAAATTGAGAATTCCCCTCAGCAAAAGTCTCCCATCTTGTCAGGCTACAGTGGAGCATTGTGGGAGAAATCAAGGGTTATATTAACGTGATGAGCCAAAAAATCCATCGATGTGAATCCCCACTGGGTTAAGAATGTTCTTGGCAAAATAGGCCAAACATTCTATTGCAGAAGATGGATGAATGATGCCTCTGTCTTGAGTAGACAGTAAGTAGAAACCATGGGTTGCCAAATAGCTAATTTAAACATCTTTTATTATATGTATTGGTTTAACCAAGGATCATCACGAAAAAAAAGAACAGGTAAAAAACTAGGGACAAGTGATTTCCTCATTTATGCTCCATTATTATTGCATAGTTCTGTTATGACTCAGGTTCCGCCTTTCTGCAGGAGTGCACCAGCAGTCCTGCCCAGTATAACAACAATAAATAAATAAAGCAGCAGTCCCTCTAATAAACATTAAAATGTATTTGTGGCAACATTTAAAATATATGTTTTGTTTTGTTTTGTTTCTACTGGAGGACATTAGTGCCCCAGTGCAACAGAGAATGATCAATGGAAAAAAGCCCTTCTCAGCTAAAATTAATAATCATAACAACAACAACAACAACAACTTCTTCAATAGCATTCCTTCCAGAAATATAACTGGCTATAGCTTGGTTTTTGCACAGCTACCACAAAATTTGCCATTTTGTATGTGACATACATACTTTGTACTGATCAATATGAGCTTGTGAGACTAAGGCAGGGGTGTACAACTTTTGGCCCTCTAGATATTTTGGCCTGCAACTCCCATCGTCACTCACACTTAGCTATGCTGGCTAGGGCTGATGGAAGTCATAGACTAAAACATCTGGAGGGCCACAACGTACCCTGCCCTGAACGGGTTAGGGGAGGAACGAATTTGAGGGGATCCCCTCAATCTTTCCTGAGTGTTTTAAAAAAATATTTGCTTGTTTGTTTCTTATTTAAAACATTTAGACCCCACCTTTCCTCTGCAGAACGTAAGGTAGCTAACAACAAAATTATAACATCAGTTTAATAATATAACGACAACAACAACAACAACAATAATAATAATAATAAATAAAGCACTACCTTCCCCTCCTTGGGCACTCAAAGGTGCTTACCAGAGGAGAGACGGGTGCTCCGTGTCATATTCTGTTAGCAAAAGGGCTCCTTCCTAGGGGAAATTGTTCTGTAGTTCCTATGGGAAGTCAAGATGCCTCTTGAAAAGTCAGCAGCTATGAAACTTTGACAAACATGTGGACAGGGGATCTTGTGAAGCACATGCCTTTCAAATTGCAAGGAATGTTTTTGTGGCATTCCTACTTTACAGCAAGCTGCCGCCCCTCTTTAAAAGACAGTGAATCCTACTATACCGTGTACCTAATCCTCATGTTCATCTCCATTAAAAAGATCTAGCTGCGTAATTATTAAGTCTTTAGAATACCTTGCTTCCGATCAGAAATGTGGCTATGTTAATCCTTCTTTTTCCTGCAGGTTCTTCTTGATCTTGCCAGCTTAATATTTGAAGAGCAGCAGTCCTTGGAAGTCATTTTAAAGAAGATAGCTGCCACCATAATCTCTTTCATGCAGGTGCAGAAGTGCACCATTTTTATAGTGGATGAAGACTGTTCTGTGAGTACAGAGCCTGATTTGTTTTCAAGAAATACAATTCTTATACAACCCTTCGACACCTTATAGCTAACTCTCTGCTTCTCATCATTAGCACTGGACCACATTGGGAGCCCACCCTTTGCACATGCATACAATGACTGTAGTGTAAGGAACAGTGAAAGACGGGGTCCCCAGATTGCAGTCACTGAAAGAGTGCAAAGAATGCTGTGCACCCTGTGTTGGGAGTCTGCCTTTTATTTTATTTTATTTATTTGTTTATAATACTTATATGCTACCCTGTAACCACATTCCCAGGGTGGCATACAACAAAGACAGAAACAGATGAATACATACAACAAATGAGTAAAATGGATTTATTTAAAACTTATTTAAAATAAACTGATTCATTTAACAACTGCATAAAAGCCATAGCCCAGATAAAGCAAATTTAAAGTAGGGACAGATGAAAAGGCCTGGGAAAATAAAATGATCATCACCTGGTGCCAAAATGCACCAGGGAATTCTTTGTGGGGAGCACAGCCTAAAGTTGGGGTGCCACCGCTGAAAAGGTCCTCTCTCCAGTAGCAACCCAATGCACGTCACTTGACAGGGGCACCTGGAGATCATAAGGTCCACATGGATGCACATGGAGACAGGCAATCTTTCAGGTAATATAAAGCTTTGCACAGCTTGGGACCAAAGATTGGAACCGGCTTTGAATTAGGCCAGGAAACAAACAGACTGGGAGTTGGTGAAGTTCCTTCACTTTTAATTCCTTTTCTTTCACTAAAGGTGACTTTAGTGCCATAGCTTTAACATGTTGGAGCTGCTCTTTTTCTTTCTGCTTGGTGAGGAGAAAGTTATTTCTCCCCACTCAGGGAGAAAAATAACAGCTCTATATTAAATGAAAGCAGAAGGTGGAATATACAACCTCCAGTATCAGAGGTAGAAAGACTCTGAATATCAGTTGATGGGGGAAACAAGCAGGTCTGTGGTATTGTGCTCATGTCCTGCTTGTAGGATTCCCATAAACATATGGTTGGCCACTCTGGGAACAGATGGCTGAACTCAGTAGGCCAGGTGTGGAGAACTTCAGGCCTGGAGGGCAATTCTGGCCCTCTGGAGCTCCCTAGATGGCTAAGCCCCCTTCCCTGGCCCTACCCCCATTCTTCTGGCCACCAATGGTTTGGTGGTTTCCTGTTTTTTGTGCAGTTTTTCCCCATTCTAAATGTTGAAATGCCTCTTCTAAGACTTAGCTACTGTAAGTAAGAGCTTTAAGCTACATATGCTGGATTTTTTGGAATCTTTGCCCTGCCCCTTTTAGCTACTGTAAGTAAGAGCTTTAAGCTACATATGCTGGATTTTTTGGAATCTTTGCCCTGCCCCTTTTGGCTTTGGCACCACCCACCACTGGAGTGCAGCCCCAGAGAGCCCCTCTGAAACCAGATTCGTCCTTTGGGCTGGAAGAGGTTCAATGCCACTGTATTAGGCCTTTGGTCTGATCCAGCAGAACACTTATGTTCTCAACTTCCTGTACCTTATTCTCGATTGAGCACCATGATAGTGCCATCTTAAGGCTGATTAACACAAGTTGAAATCAACACTTGACTTTGGATCTGTCTGTAAGGTGAAGCTTATTGATAACTAGGAGGATTACACTGAAATCAACGTTAAGATCAGAAAACCCGGCGCTAACATTGTACTATGTTGTCCTTGCTTGCCCTGGGTCCTGTAGCACTTTACCAAGAGGCAGAAAGAATTCACTGATTTCAAAATAGCCAGTTTTCATTAGGCAGGAGAGAAATTAAATGTGTTTTGAAATAAAGATAATTCCATTTATACATATCAATGAAGCAGAAACTTTGCTCTTTTTTAGGATTCATTTTCCAGTGTCTTTCACATGGAATTTGAGGAATTAGAAGGTTCCAGTGAGATCCACAAAAGGTAAAGGAACTGATCTGAGATTTCCATGCCTCAGACGTTTGGGCAGTGTGGAAAACATAATGCTTCCTGGTTCCAGTATAAAGAATTAGGGCACAACACACCAGAAACACCTGCACAAGCCCAGTCGAAATGGCTGGGAAGATGCATAACTCCTGTGCATTCCATTAATTTCAGGGCCAAAACAGACATTACTCTTAATCCTTATCTAGTAGTACATGTTTTTCCCCCCATTTTTACTCTAGAGTAGGTGCAGGTACCTTGATTTGGATTGAGACCCTAGCGTGGGAAGTAGGGACGTTTAACCCCCACCCACCCACACACACACAATTTATGGTCATGTTCCAGATTGAGCCCCTGCACATATTCTAGAGCATAACTTTTAGAAAGATGTGGTGCTAGATACAAATTTAAAGTAATGTCTGTTTTGGCCCTCGGAGGGGCTTCTGGAGGAGTGGTCCCCAAGGGATTGTGGTCACCTTCACTCAAGAATTCAACACTACCAGACAAAGGGCCAGTTCGCATGATCGCCATGAGTTAAACAAGCCATGGTGGCTTGTTTAAGCTACGGCACATGCTGGGCACCATTTGCCTAAACATCTGCTCAGGTGCAGCTTGTTTTGTCATTCAAACCTGGGCGGTGTGGCTTGTTGGGGTGAAGGTGTGGAAACAACCCTCAAATAACGCATGGGCTGTGGATGGCTTATTTGAGAGCTGTTTCCCCCTCTCGCAAGCTACGCCACCCGGGTTCAGATGACACGACAAGCTGCGTCTGGGTGGGTGATTAGGCAAATGACGCCCAGCACATGCCGTACCTTAAGCCAGGTTTGTTTAACCCATGATGATCATGCAAAGCAGATCAAAGAGTTGTACATGTTGCATATGCTTTTCTTTTAAAGAACACATTGGTTGTTTTACAAAAAGCATTGGCAGCTGGTAGCCCCCAGCTAGTGCTTGGGGAGTGCTGATGAACACCTCTAATGGCAAAGACCCACAGTTGGAAGAGTGGGATGGGAAAGCAAGAGATCTGAACAAGAGAGTACTTTCCACTGCTGTGCCATATGTGAGCAAGAAAAGGAAGGAGGAGGCCAAGATGAAGATGGTGCATCATTTTTGCCTACAAATCTTCTTCATCTGCTGCTGGAGTGCATTTGAATATGCTGGACCTAATAAAGCTGAAGGCATCGTCTCACACGACTGGTTGCATGATACAATGCTAAACTGGATGCAGAGATGCTGACTGCAAAGAAAAAGTACAAAAGGACTGCAACAGTCCCTCCGCAATCAATTATTTAGACTCATGCTGAGTCTGCTGTTGCCTGGTCTGTGGTTCTGATTAAATGGGATTGTCCCTGTGCCACTTCTGAGGGTCAGGTATGCACAATTTGCACACTTGACATCCAAGAAATCTCTCCTTGGAAGCAACCTAAGATAGGAAAGAACGAGTGCGTGGAAAGATGACGCTTTAGAAGCATCAATTCAACGCCAGCTTTTTACTAGTTAAGCTCTACAAAATCCTGAACCAACATATTTTCACTTAAATTGGCTTAATTCTGTTTATACTAATGGGACTCAGGCTGCTACCTCAAGGAAGCCTACTTGCTAAGTCCCATCAAGTGGGACTGTCTTTCAGTTAAATATGTTTAGGACTGAGATGCATGCCAGTGAGGTTGAGGGATTTGTGAACTGCAACCTGAATAACATAGGAATTCTGATTACACAGACGCTTACAGAATGCAGCATTCTAGAAGAGCAACATCCAAATCAACATACAGTAGCATACTGGGCTGTAACTAGGAATCCTGGCACAGCATCTGTGCTGTACGAAACAAGAGGATAAGAAAGTCCAAACAGAAAACAGCCCATAATGCCAGGCTTCTGAAGGACTAGGCATAGCATCTGGCTGTTCGTTCAGAGATGTTTTGAATGTGTGCGTTAACCCATTTTGAAACGTCTCTTCATAACCACAAAAAGAGCTGTAGAAGCTTCCCTTCTAGAGCCTTGGGAGCTCTCACCTGACCGCTCCAGTGTATAGCATTATGCATGCCTCCTTAAGATGCATGAATTTAAAACAAGATGATCAGGTCGGTGCAAAAGTCTCTGAGGTCTTCAAGCAAAGATGGACTCTTAAGGAAAATAAATGGCAACAGTGGGAGGGAAGGGAACCACACGTCCAAGTTAAACATAATATATAATCGTTACTACTTGGAAAAGATTTATTTTAGATCCTGATTTGAAGAAGCAGCTGTTGTATCTCTGTACAGCAAGCAATCCAAATGCAATAAGTGTGCATTCAGTTCTGAAAGCATCTTTTTAACGCGAACTTTAGGAAGTGTTGAGAACATTCGTAAGTGCCCCATCTGTTCTGTGTTATTTGCGAAGCAAATCTATTATTGATTTACAAACATGCCAAAATTCCAAATGCATATGATTAATTCTAGGATTGGAAATGCCTGTCCTACGCTCTCTCATTTGGCATGCCTTTCATTCCTGTACGCTACATTTCTTTTTCACATTTGATGTTTTTAACACAGCTATAACTCCATCCAAGTTCATCAGCCCCCACATTTAGATTGTGAAAGTCCCTGCACTTTAGCACCTCTCTGCATGTTACTTCAGGGGTGGGCAGACTAGGCTTGTGAGATTACTTTGTTTTTCACTGAGAACCTTGAGGTCCATCAACTGGATTGGAGCCGGGTGCAAAACAGTGGTTCAGGATGTAGAACTGAGAAATAAAGTGCCTCTGGCACGTGCTTAGCCCAAGAATTTCTTTTCAGTACCAGAACCGCAGTTTACATATCCTTTCACACACACATCTAATCCTGTTTCTCCTCCAAGCTTTCTTGATTTAAGCAACATAATTTTGGAGGAAAGTTGGGCTTTTTGCTGTCACTATTGTTGAATCACATTGAGATTTGGAAACCCTTGCTGATCTACTCCAAATCACGTAGATATATACCAGTAGATCCCAATCTCCCTACTGCCCACCCCTGTGTTACCTTGCTGTTTCCATGTTATTCCTTTGAATGGCCTTCCTTGCTTGGTCATGACCTGTTTTCTGCTCTCCAGACTACAGTGGGCTTTTGCTTTTGAAACATAGGCTGCATTGACAATGCCTTTTTCTGAAATTGTAGTAGCATAGAGGCTCTGGAAATGTGGAAGTAATGATAGACCCAGGATAGATTGGGGAGACAGGTATATGGATTCCTCCAGTTGGTTTTTCCCAGATGTAGGTTTCCCAGGTACAAGAATATTTTTTCCCTGGGAAAAATTAGTTTATCTCCAGCTAAGTCATGTATGAATTACCTTAGTGATTGTACATCACTTCTTGCACTTCACAAATGCAATAAATAATTACAGGTGCAATCCTATGCATGTTTAGACAGAAAAAAATCCTACAACTCCCAGCATTCCCCAGCAGGTCATGCTGGCAGGGGAATGCTGTGAGTTGTAGGCCTTTTTCTGTCCAAACATGCATACGATTGCTCCCTAAGCCATTTTACAATCAAATATATATTTTAGCCAATGGAGGCCTTTCATTTGATTGTAAATATGAAAAAAAATTAAAAAGTTTAAACCATCGTATCCGAAAACAGTCATTGTCTTACACTCTATTCCTATAGTAAGACAAGGGTTTTCTTGAGAACTAAAACCCAAGACTCACAATTTTTATTGTCAATAGAAAGACAATCCTTAGATCCTTTGGCAGTGAGATTTCTTTGAAGAACCATGTTAAGAGATGGATTAACAGACGGACTGAAAATCAAACCAGATATAGATCCACCTTTGGTTGGGTGCTTAAGGCCAAACTAAACTTTCATTAAAGCACGCATAGTGGAGCTATGTATGCCAGCATTCTCTACTGTCGTGTAAGCACCCATAGCCCCAATTTGGATCAGGACTGTGGCACTCCAGGAGAGGAGTATTTAAGCTCCCCCCCCCACCTCTTGGGTTTGTGCATGTGTGTATGAAATTTCACACACACCCACACGGGGGAGGGGGTTAGAAAAAAGGAAGAAAGCCTCCATTGATTCCAATGGAGTTTGTGTTTTCTAATCCCCCCCCCCCCCGGCGGGAAGTGGAATTTTGCAAAAACAGTAGGTGGGGGGAAGCTTACATCCTCCTTAAAATCAGGGCTGCGCATGCTTACAAAAGAGTAGAGAAAGCTGAAACACATAGCTCCACTACGTATACTTTAATGAACATTTAGTTTAGCCCTTGGTTTTGTTAACAAGCACAGCTGCTTTTTGATGGCATGTTACTTAAGCAAGTTGCTGGAAACAGGCACTTTGAGAAAGCATGATGCCTACAACAAACCACAGTCTTCAGGCATGATCAATGCATGTCCAAAGCTGCCCTAAGAATTGACTTTATCTGGTGAATACTTGGAATGTCAGCCATTGACTACCTCTTTCATCTTTGATGTAGATAGATATGTTTTAGATTTGCTTTGTTAAGCATTAATGTATGTCTCCAGTTTTATATAAGAAACGGAGAGAAATAACTCTTACTTCTTACTTCAACAGAGACTATGATACAAACCAAATTAATTATATGTATGCCCAATATGTCAAGAATACCATGGAGCCTCTTAACATTCCAAATGTTCGCCAAGACAAAAGATTTCCTTGGACCGTAAGTAATGTGAACCTAGACGCAGAAGTTGCCAAAGGAAAATGCAAGGTTAGTTATGCATGTAGTTCAGTTATGGAAAATTTCAGTGGCAAACAGCGATTTTGGCCTTTTCCAGGGGGTGCCCCATGGTGTGTGCAGTACCCCGTGGCCTGCAGCAGGGGTCGAAAATGGCCCCCAGACCTCTGGAAGTGGCCTGCTTCTGATATAATAGATTGTTATTATTCAGTATGTTGATATTTATGTATTGTTGCATTATTATGGATTGTTCATTGCATTATTCTATATATTAAGGCATTGCAAATTGTTTTTGCTGTTTTTTATATTGCTGTTATACAGTGATGCAAACTGCCTTGAGCATTTTGTATGGAAAGGCTATATATAAATAACGTTGACATTGCTTTCCTGGAGGTCCCCCTTTCACTTTGAACGGGCCGTACAAATCTTTACCACAGCCTTCGTCATTTGTTAGCTGGCCTCCAACACTGGCAGAGGTCCTGATCACACAAGTTTGCCATTTAAATAGGCAGGGCTGTGTGCCCTGAATGTTAAGAAAAATCTGTTCAGTCTTATACATTTGCAGTTTAAAGTTCTGCACTTAGGCTTGTATCCATTGTTAGTCCTACATTGTTAGTAGACACATTGAAGTGAATGGGACTTACGTTAGAGTAACAGCCCATTAGATACAACCCATAGAACTTTATGAAGATACTTTTAAAAAAAAGTATAGTGATTTTTGTTAAGGGAATAATTACAGGATTTTTTAAAGTTAGCTGAAATATTGCGTAGTGCTTCACACAACTGCACCCACGTATTTCCCATGCTGCACTTCTGACAACTATAATGTGAACATCTGAACATGTGATGTTGTATAATGTCCAGATGTTCACAACCGCAGTATGTGAAGAAGACACACAGCTGCTAAAAGTGCAAGCTTGTTGGAGTACTAGTCTGAGGGGAGAATCTTAATGAAAATGTCGCATCGGTGAATACAGTTTTGTCTATTCCATTGTTAGTTTATTTGTTTGTTTGTTACACTTATATACCGCCCAATAGCTGAAGCTGTTTGGGCGGTTCACAAAAATTAAAACCACAAGATACAGCATAAAGTACAATATAAAATATAAAAGCTTGCCTGATTTCAATGGATCTACTCTAAGAATGATTAACACTGGATCCAACCCATTATTATTGTCGCACATCACAGCCCCAGCTGAAATCCAAAATCCACATGAAAACAAGACCTCAAATGTTCATAAAACAAAACATTTGTATGGTTTTATATCTTACGGTATTAATCTGCAGTATTTGTGTCAACTAATAAAGTTAGTAAGGTTTGTTTCTTTTCTTAACAGAATGGAAGTGCAGACAGTACAAACCAGAGTATTGAAAGCTTGCTATGCACACCGATAAAAAATGGAAAGAAGAATAAAGTGATAGGTACAGTATTTTGAGGGTTTTTTCTTGTGTTTCAGTTTGTGCACTGTGCATGATGTTTTGTGGGACAAAACATCAGTCAAGCAGGAGATAAAATATACTCAAGGTATGCTCATAATGAGTTAACTTTCTGATGTTAGATTCTGCTTTACCCCTAAACCATTGCTATACCCATTCATAGTTCATAAAATCAAATGAATACAACATGCAAGATGTCATAATAGAATATTTTCACCCTAATCTGAAATGCATGTTCTTGTTAATAAAATACATTAGTTTAAAAGGACCCAACTTCCAGGTCAGATGCTTTGGATTAAAGTACTTGTGTATACACAAGAATTTCCATGTTTTTTTGTAAATGAAACACCTAGGCTTGTATACAGTGGTAGTTTTACTCTAGTGAAAAGTACCTCTTCTTGTGCAAGGTGGAGCACCCCATTTCTGCTGATCCCTTTGACACACTGCAGGCCCTGGTATCCTCTAAACAACTACTTCTGAACTTTGGAGGACCCTCCAGAACATTGTGGGATATGGCAGGGTGGGGCAGAAGGTAGATCTCCAGATGTTTTGGACTTCCAGTTCTCAGAAACCCCTGCTAGCATGGCCAATGGTCAGGAATGCTGGGAGTTGTCTAAAACATCTGGAGATCTGCTTTTTGCCCACCGTGAGATATGGCATGACAGCTGCAGGCAGAAGGGGGATCTGCGTGAAAATTGGGTGCTTTGTCTTCTGTGCACAGTACTTTCTGCTAATGCAACACAGCCATTGGCTTTGGGACCAAGCTATATGTTGGGCCCATGGAATGAGCAGAAGGAAAATAGTCACTAGTGCTGTTCTGCAAATACTTTGAGTTCTCATATTATTAACATAGATAGTTCAACAGCAGTTCTCATGGTTCTGTTTTTGCAAGAAAACCTCGTTTGGAATTTTCACTTCTCTCAGCATGCTCTAATACGAGGTGTAAAAGAGTCCCCTTGTGAAAGGACAACTCCTTCCATGAGGCGAAAGGCATAGAATCATAGAATAGTAGGGTTGGGAGGGGGGGCCTACAAGGCCATCGAGTCCAACCCCCTGCTTAGTGCACGAATCCAAGTCAGAGCATCCCTGACAGATGGCTGTCCAGCCTCGTCTTGAATGCCTCCAGTGTGGGAGAGTCCACCACCTCCATGGGTAATTGGTTCCATTGTCGTATTGCTCTAACAGTCAGGAAGTTTTTCCTGATGTTCAGCTGGAATCTGGCTTCCTGTAACTTGAGCCCATTATTCCGTGTCCTGCATTCTGGGATGGTCGAGACAAGATCCTGGCCTTTCTTTCTGCGACAGCCTTTCAAGTTTTTGAAGAGCGCTATCATCTCTCCCCTCAGTCTTCTCTTCTCAAGGCTAAACATGCCCAGTTCTTTCAGTCTCTCTTCATAGGGCTTTGTTTCCAGTCCCCTGATCATCTTTGTTGCCCTCCTCTGAACCCTCTCCAGTTTGTCTGCATCCTTCTTAAAGTGTGGTGCCCAGAACTGGACACAGTACTCCAGATGAGGCCTAACCAGTGCTGAGTAGAGGGGAACTAGTACTTCCCAGGATTTGGAAGCGATGCTTCTATTAATGCAGCTACAAATAGCATTTGCCTTTTTTGCAGCCACCTCACATTGTTGGCTCATATTCAGCTTGTGATCGACAACAATTCCAAGATCCTTCTCGCTTGTAGTGTTGTTGAGCCACGTAACCCCCATCTTGTAACTGTGCATTTAGTTTCTTTTTACTAGGTGCAGAACTTGGCATTTATCCCTGTTAAATTTCATTCTGTTGTTTTCTGCCCTGCTCTCCAGTCTATCAAGATCACTTTGAATTTTGTTTCTGTCTTCCAAAGTAGTAGCTATCCCTCCCAATTTTGTGTCATCTGCAAATCTGATCAGCATTCCCTGCACCTCCTCCTCCAAGTCATTAATAAAAATATTGAAGAGCACTGGGCCCAGGACTGAGCCCTGCGGTACCCCACTCGTAACCTCTCCCCAGTTTGAGAAGGTCCCATTGATAAGCACTCTTTGAGTCCGATTCTGTAGCCAACTCTGGATCCACCGGATCGTTGTTTCATCTAGCCCACTTTGAGCTAGTTTGCTCATCAGGATATCATGGGGCACTTTGTCGAAAGCTTTGCTGAAGTTGAGGTATATTATGTTCACAGCATTCCCACAGCCCACAAGGGAGGTTACCTGATCAAAAAATGAGATCAGATTCGTCTGGCAGGATTTGTTCTTGACATGTTGGATCCAACCCAGTATCTTTATCTCTTGTATTTGTTACAAGGTCCAATATCCACTTTTATTAGTGTGTGTCAGAAGCAATTTCTTAAACAATATTTTTTTTCCTTCCTCATCTGCTATCTCACTCACAGCAATCTGTTTTTCAGTGGCAGGCTCTGTGCAGATGCTCCTGGGAAGCTCACAAACAGTGTGTGATGGTGATAGCCAGTCATCATGTTTATCCCAAAGCATCTGATAATTGGAGGCGTGTTGCCTTTGAACATGGCATTCTCATTTTTAGCAATCCTAAGTTCTATTTTATTTTTGATTTGATTTGTACCCCACCTTTCTACCAAAAGATGGCACTCAAGGCAGCTTGCAGGCATAACTAAAATTGATTAAAACAATAAAATACATAAAAATACGATAAAAGCATAACAATTACAGAATAAAAATATATAAAAATAATGACTCTATCCCTCATTAATTTTGCTAATCTTAACTAGTGTCCATTACCACATCTTGCTCTTGCCAAGTGAAATGAGGTGGTTGGCTAACAGCCTCCGCAGTGGTGACACTCACTATTCCAGCTGTGGAATGGTGTCCCCAAGGGGCTCACCTGGCACCTTCTTCGTGGTCTTTCCGGCAGCAAGTGAAGACCTTCTTATTCACCCAGGCCTTTAAAATAACCTGTGTTTTTAAAAAATTGGGCTCTGAATTTGTGATTTACTGTATGTTTGTGCTTCCAACTGATTTTTTCTTCTTCCTCCTCCCCTGGAAAGGAATATTTTTATGTTGCATTTTATTAACACAATCCACCTCATTCACCAGGGTACCCCAACCCTCTGTGTAGCATTTACAGGGGCTGCTGTGTGGAGGCGTGGACAGGGAAATTCACTTCCACCAGCCCTGCTATACATGCTTAACTCTGGATCCAGCCAGAGAACATATGCTATTGGGCGATCTACACAAAATCAGTAATAAAAAAATAAAATTATTATAATTATATAAATTAATTAGACAGTGTGTGAATGTATTCTTCCTTTTGGTTGTTCTGAATATAATTTTGATCGGTTTCATTGAGTTACCCTGAGTTTCAAGACAGAATTGTTTTTATTATTTATTGTTAAGATTAATACACTCCCTTTCAGACAAATGATAAGGGCAGCTTATGTTAATATTTGAAAAACACAATAAAATAGCAGATAAGTACATAAAATAGTTTCTCCTCAGTGTTTCTACATTAAGCAAAACCCCCGCAAAAACCCACATCCTTTCCGGAGCTTCCTGCTTTCAGTACGATGTGTCTCCATTCGTTGCAGGGAAGCTTTTTATCCTCTTCTCCCTCCAACTGAGAAATTCAGAAGCAGGAGACGCAATCTGCAGGCAACTTTTGCCCTCACTCCTGTCAAATCTCATCCTGACCGCACCCCCAACAACTGAAAACAAACGCCCACAGCAGGCAGACACAATGGTTTCTTCCGCTACTGGAGACTTTCACAGGGAGGTCATGGCACTCCTGTTCCATGGGCTGGAAAAAATACCACATTTTTTTGCATTTGGGGAAAACACGAGATAGGCTAGAGGAAATGGCGGGAGAGACCCTGGAGGGTAACGGCATCATCTAAATGGCCCGCAATCTTCCAAGAGAGAGCCATCTCAATAGCAGGATAAAAGCTGCGTGTGATGAACGCCCGTGTCAACATCTTAAGCTTGTGTCCACATGGAAGATGCTTCACCCCCCAGATGATTTCAGTAGCCCCTTTCTGTACCCTCTCTAGCTGTAGGTCATTCTTTATGAGATGGTGACCAGAAAATGACCTGAAAGAAGATACCTACCTGGTCCTCCCCAACCCCACATTCAGACTGTGATGGTAACATTACAGATTCTTTTTTAGGGTTGTGAATAGCCACTCACCTGTGGCAAGCTAGAGTTTCCTCCAGGTGATTGGACAGAGAAAGTTGTATAAATTACAAGAGAAGGACCTGGCAGGTGTTTCCACTAGTGATTTACTCCGAGCCAGCTGTGTGTTGAGGTTGTTAGAGATATATGATGTCCTGGCCATCCAGCAGCCACCCCAGAGCTTATCAGGGAAAAACCGGATGTCCTGAGACTGCTTAAAGTCCAATTCTTTTCCTTAAGTTGGGTTCTCCCCAGTATATTGCTGTGTGCCCCAACACCCACATTTAGCTCAGATATGCTAGCCCTGTCCAGGAGTGTCCCTTTCACGATGACCCCAGTCAAGGGGTGTTTCCTCCCATTGTGCTGAATGAGGCTTGCCTTCTCAGTGACCACAGAAATAACAGAGAAGCCCCTCACTTGGCACGGCACATGCTGAAGCCCAATTCCATAAGTGCGATTAAACGTGATCTCAAGGCTCTGAGTCATTGCCTTAGGAAGTAACTACTTCCCAGCTTCCTTATAGATATCCTGAGGGTTACGATGGGGGCTGGTTTCTGTCTTGTGTTTACTGCTCTCTTTCCCACAACAAACCCATTAGTGTCTCCTCAGAAGTAACTCCCATTGTGGTCAATGAGGTCCTGCAGGTTAACATGGGGCTGGTTCCCATTTTGTGTTCTCCCCCACACCTTTCCCAGCACAAGCATATGTGTGTCTACTCAGAAGAAACTCCCATTGTGGTCAATGAGGCTTGCTCCTGAAATGCAGGTGCATCTGGACTTTCAGGGGAAAGGAGAAAGGGGGGAGGGGGGAAGCCTCTCTTATTGGTTGAGCAGCCCCTGCCAGTCAGATGACGTTCACTCCAACCCCCACCCCCACCAGGAAGTATGTTCTGTGAACCGATTTTTACTGCTGCGGAGGATCTGCTCACAGCAAAGCTGATTCCTTTTAGAAAATCTGGTATTCTTCCATTAGCTTCTCCTTCCATTGTCATGGAAACATGGTCCTGGTCCCTTTAGGCTATTGGTATCACCATAATTTCAGATGACAGACATGGGTACTTGTTTACAGCCCAGCTAAGAACCCTTCTGGCCTTGTTTGTAAGGCTCTTCCTTTTTCAAGCTTCATAACTGTTTCCTAAAAGGGACTTGGTGTCTTGTGTACTTGGATGGACATCCCACTGCATCATGGAAAACTTTGGAAAAAACATTCTGTTTAGAGACTGTTCATTGGAAATATATAGTGAAGCATTTTTACTCTAATTTTCACACTGTGTAACTCATAAACATTTTAAATGTGATTGGTTGGATCCAAAGGTACCCTTACATCTCACACTGCAGTGCTGCATGAGGGAAAAAAAATACCAATGTATTCTTCTGCCTGCACAAGAGCTTACATCGTTTTAGCACAAGTATGAGAACTATAGGTCATCCTGCATGAACTCCTGCATAAGTTCTTGTGCAAATGTTTGCAGAACATCAGTAGCAGCCATTTTCCTTCATGGGTATTTGGATCCAATCCAGTGTTAACAAGGTTAAACATCTTGAGACATCATCTGGTTTTGTGGCTGTTTCACTGACTAAGTTACAACCCTAAATGAAAAGTTGCTGTGGAAGTGATTACTTTATCACCAACAGAGCACAACATTGAACTGTACGAGAGGAGTGCTTATGCTGCTCAAAGGCCACATCATTGTAATGACATGAAAGTTGGGTGTCACAATCAGGCTAAGTATGTAAAAACATGCTTATACTCCTATGATAACTTTAGTATTAACTACTTTACATCTGTAATGTCTGACCATGCACATACTGAGCTTTGGTACTACTTCCAGTTCAGATCCACTGAGATAAATTATTTCTCTTTTTCTCCTGGTTTATCCCCATGGCTGAGTAAACTGCAGCTCCCTTGCACTCCCTTATAATGTATGAATGTGTACAAAATATACTGCATTTGTCAAAAGACACTTTAGCCAATAGTTTGTGTTCAGGAATCATTAACAATCTGCAATGTTCCATTAGTGTTGCTTCTTTGGGATGCTCTAAACTGTGGCTGGTTTTTCTAGTGATGTGCTTGTGATGATCAGTTACCCACTGATAATCTGTGGGATTGCAGCCGCACTTGCCTCTTAACGCTTCAGGAAAATACCCTAGAAGGGGGAGTTAAATTGGGAGGTGATCAGTGACTTGCTATAGGTTATTGTATGATGACTGATTTGAATGGATGAATTCCGGGTGAGGTTGGATCTACAAATTCATGCATCGGTTCTCACCACAGATTATTCTCTTGTACAACTTCTGAGTTAGGCTCCTCTGGGGGAAGGTGTTACACCCAAAGCATTAAAAGGAAATTATATCTGGAGACCTACTTGGACATAGCAGATAGTCTGTGGGCTAATGAACCAGTAATGTTTTCTTTGTAGCTGATTTACAAAACAATCCTGTCCTTTTACAAGTAAGGATGTGCATGCTCTGTGTACCATTAACCTGACATTCATTACAGCTCTTTTGGCATGCCTACAAAAACCTAATTAGTTTGCAAAGGATGAATTGTCCTTTGGGATTACATCAAACTAAAAGAACTATTAATAAAAGTCAAGAGGAAAATTGAGATGAAGACTTGGGAGGGGTTTAAAAGAAACCACGAGGTTCAGTTTTTCACTTTATTTTATTTTATTTATTACATCTCTTTACCACTCAATAGCTGAAGCTCTCTGGGTGGTTCGCAACAATTAAAATCATAAAGTACAAGATGATAAAATACAATATGAACCTTTAAAAGTAATAAGAATGGAAATAATAACCAAATAGGAGCTAGGAGGAATGCAAAGATTTAAAATGAAATACCAGATATAAAACAGAAACTGAAAAACTAAACTGCCTGGGAAAATAAAAAAGCTCTTCACCTGGTGCTGGAAAGAGCACAATGTAGGTGCCAGCTGAACCTCTTTGGGAAGGTCATTCCACAACCGGAGTGCCACAACAGAAAAGGCCTTCTTCTTAATAGCCACCCACATCAGTTGCTTCACCCACAATGGCTCCCAAGGAAGGACCGCTGAAGCTGATCTTAGGGTCTGGGCAGGTATATATGGGAGGAGACGATCCTTCAGGTAACCTGGCCCCAAGCCATTCAGGGCTTTGAATGTTAGTACCAGCACTTTGAATTGGGCCCAGAAATGGACTGGCAGCCAGTGCAGATGGAAAAGTCCTGGCATAATATGATCATGTTGGCCAGTCCCCGTTAACAATCTCACTGCCCTGTTTTGGACCAGCTGAAGTTTCTGGGCCATTTTCAAAGGCAGCCCCAGGTATAATGTATTGCAGTAATCCAGATGAGAGGTTACCAGAGCATGGGTAACTGTAGCTAGACTATCTCTGTTTAGATAAGGACATAGTTGGTAGATCAGCCTAAGCTGATAAAAGGTGCTCCATGCCACTGAGTCCACCTGTACTTCTAGTGACAGTTCTGGATCCAAGAGCACCCCCAAACTACAAACCGGATCCTTTAGGGAGAATGCAACCCCCTCCAGAACAGATAGAACACCAGGCAGATGAACCACCCATTAACAGTACCCCCATCTTGTCTGGATTGAGTCTCAGTTTATTGGCCCTCGTCCAGTCCAGTACCAAGCCCAGGCACTGGTTCAGAACAGCCACTACCTCACCTGGATTTGATGAAAAGGAGAGATAGAGCTGGGTGTCATATTGCTGACACCTCAATCCATATCTCCAGATAACCTCCCCCAGTGGTTTCATGTAGATGTTGAACAGCGTGGAGGATAAAATGGAGCCCTGTGGAACCCCATGACATAACTGCCAAAGGACAGAGCAGTAATCCCCCAGCACCACCTTCTGGAATAGTCCATCCAAGTAGGAGCAGAACCACTGCAGTGCAGCGTCTCCAACTCCCAGCCCAGATAGCCTATCCAGAAGATACCACGGTTGATGGAATCTAAAGCCTCTGAGAGGTCCAAGAGAATCAACAGAGTTGCACTCCCCCTTTTTTGGCAAAGGTCACCCCACAGGATGAACAAGGCAGTTTCCGTTCCAAAACCAGGCCTGAAGCCTGATTGAAATGGATCTAGATAATCAGTTTCATTCAAGAGTGCCGAGACAACCACCTGCTTGAGCACTTTGCCCAGGAAGGAGATAGTAACAACCAGCCTATAGTTGTTAACATCTTCTGGGACCAGATTAGGCATTGTCAGAAGTCACCTGATAACTGCCTCCTTTAAAGTGGCCAGCACCACTCCCTCTTTCAAGGAGGAGTTAATAACCTCCGGGACCCAGCTAGACATCCCCTCCTTATTAGATGTAAGAAGACTTGACAGGCAAGGGTCAAACACACAGTTGGTCGACCAGATTTGGCCACGCACCTTGTCCACATCCTTGGGCTTCAACAACTGAAACTCATCCAATAAAACTGAAGCAGAGGGTGCTGTGGACACCTCCACCAGTGGAACTGCACTAAGTGTGGTGACCAAGTCATGATGAATGTGAGCAATTTTACCTTCAAAATGCTGTGCAAACTTTAGTTAGTAAATACTTCGAAACTTACATTTATTTATTACATAGATTTATATACCACTTTCCATTGGGCTATAAAAAAACATGGTAATATCTTTATATTCTGGACCAAACTTCTGCATGCACATGGCATTGACAGAACCCTAGCCTGCTTCAGGATCTTAAAAGGGCTGTGGCGAATGGTAAAATACATTTGTTCCATTTTTGAGACCTTGAAGTAGAACGTTTAAATTGATGATCCACTAAACATATTATTCTATGAAAAAAAAGACATATAAGTTTTCTTCTGCATATGTGCATGGTTAATTTTAAGCTATTGTATGTAACCATTTTGTTTTGTTAATGATCTAGGAGTTTGTCAACTTGCAAATAAGATGGAAGAAAATTCAGGCAAAATAAAGGCTTTCAACAGAAATGATGAACAGTTTCTGGAAGCATTTGTCATCTTCTGCGGCTTGGGTATCCAGAACACACAGATGTATGAAGCTGTGGAAAGAGCCATGGCGAAGCAGATGGTGACATTAGAGGTGAGGTTAAATCAAGGCAGCCTTTATATAACTCACAGCTGCTTCTTTACTGGAACTCCCTTGTTGGGTTAAAGGCAAGCCAAACTTGGCTGAGTGATCAACTCAGGATCTCTCTCCTTTTTTTTTACTGCTTGCTTCTGTGTTTCCTTGTGCTTGCATGGCATGTGGTGGAGTATTGCATATTAACTGCTCTTCTGGGATTCAGCAGTGGACACAAATGCTGCCTTCCCTAAACATGTTGCATATTGACATGTCTGACTGATGTAGGTGGTTTATCCTACTGCGTAGAAAAAGGACGTGGTTATGGGCACTGGGACATCCTCTTCTTCTTGTCTGAGGCTTTCCGTGATGATTTTGGCTCAGTCCTTCAAACAAACCAGTACCTGGGCAACAGCAAGATTACTGTAGGCTTCCGCTAACTTCATCAAGCCATATCAAGCATGAACATCATCTAGCCCTGGCTTTTGAATTGGTTAGTGTTAGTTTTAATGACCGTGGTATGAATGGAGTGTCCAGTAGGAGATCTAGGTCTACAGTTATCATCTTCCAAAATAACCTGGGAAATCTGAAGTTGTAGGCTTTGGATCCACTTGCATCCACAGAGCCAGCAGAGTATGGTATTTCTAAAATGCAAGTTGTGCCATCAGTTTGGTTCTGAAGGGAAAGCTCTGCATTTAGGTGCTTTGCATGCATTTGGCTGTAGCAGCTCTTCCATTAATTACTGTGCTTTGTGAAAATTAAGTTTGGTCAGCCGTGTGTTGCACATTATTAACTCAGGTACTTACCCTTTTAAGGAAGAAAAAAATCCTCATGGGCAAAGCACTATAGACTGAGGTTATAATTGCAATTGCACGTGAGTTAAACATGAGTCCAACACAAACAGTAACGTTCTCCTCTCCTTCACTCACGCCCCTAAATAATAAGTTTCAATTTGTTCATTAAATGAAAAATATTTTCTCCTAGACTGACAAAACGTCTGCCAAGATTTTCCCAAGACAAGATTTTTTTTATGCTTGTGTTACAAACCCTTGGAAAAAAGCAGATTTATTATGACAACCTTGTCGAGGTTATAATTATAGCCATGTTGTAAGCTATTTGTCTTTCATATAGGGGCATGGAAGCTTTTCAAATCTTTTTTTTTTTAATAAAAGAAAAGAGTTCTTTGCTCATTTAAGGCAACGATGTGATTTTTTTTCCATGGCTTGCTGTCCTCAGGAGTCCTCTATGCTGGGAAGGACTGGTAAACTTCTGATATACAAATCTCCGTCCTGCACTAACATACGAAGAAACCAAGCACAAAGCTTTTCTATGTTAAGGTTACTAGCCAAATATGAGATTTTGGTTGTTTTAGCACTAGAAATTTAGAACTCATTTCGTTGCATTATTAGTGGAGACTAAAGATGCAGGAATTACCACATTTCCAATTTTTTTCCTAATACTGAAACATCAAAGCATTTACATTGATGTTGTATTGACTGGCTAAAGTCCAGTACAGATCTAATGCTGGTTATCTACAAACCACTGTTTGAAATTTGAAAGCTATCCTTAGGAATGTGCAGTCCTTCCCCCAGCATCAATTACCCTTCCTTTGTTTGCCATAAGCATATTTACTGCTACTTCTGAACCGCCTTTCATGTTAATAGTCTTCATTTTGCATACCCACTTCAAAACCCTGGGGAAGGATTCAGTGTTGTCTGGCTGCTAGCGCCATTTATGTTGCACTAGAGAACGTGGTGTCTTAGGGACCAGTACACCCCTGGACACCTTTCTTGGCACCCACCAAGGTGCCCTACCCCTCCCACTATTTTTTTAAACACATTTTCTTACCAGCAGCTGGGACTGCTGGGAAATAGGTTTCTGTTGGTACTGTGAAACCTGTGGGTACAGTGTGTTGGGGCTGAGACCCCACCTCTGCCTTGTCCACAGTCTTTTGGGGAGCTTACTTGTCCTTTGCCACACCTCCCATGGCAGCCATTTTGTGGTGGTGCCCAGGACAGTTTCCCAAATAGTCAAATGTGCCCACAGCTCAAAAAGGTTGTCTGCTTCTGCTTCAGAAGGAACTAACACTTGCACAAGGTCAATAGCACTTACTAGCATGACTGGGATTTCCAGGGAACCTCTTGCACCAGCAAGTGCAATTAGCGTTCTGCAAGCATTAGTCTCCGCTAGCACAACATAAATAGCAAACACTGTTGGATCCTTCCCCTGGCTAAGGAGGAACCTCAGTTAGCATTAACCATTGATAGTGGTAGTGCAGATGTAATGTAACTGTGTAACCACAGTTGAGATAAACAAATGGAAGTAGGGGAGAATTCATGCTGGGGACCAGAAGGGACTGTGCTTAACAGTCTGCAAATAATGGTTGACAGGGATCCAGCAGATATTTGTAGTACAGCTTAGATTCAGTTGCACAAGTGAATGGCTTCTGCAATCCCCTACAACAGGGGTGGGCAACTTGTGACCCTCCTCATGTTTTTGGCCTCTAACTCCCCTCACACCTCACCGTTGGCTATGCTGGCCAGGGCTGATGGGAGGTGTAGGCCAGAACATCTGGAGGGCCACAAGTTGTCCATCCCTGCCCTACAATAGTGCAATGTTGTGCTTGGTCCTCTGGACTGCATTCACACTAGCCCTTTCCTTTTGTTTATTGTTGAATCACTACTGGTAAAGTGATCTCACACTGTTGATTTAGCTGCTGCTGCAAGATCCAGCAGAACTTTCTGGATCCCAGTGGAAAGTGTGCTTTGAGAATAGTAAGTATTTCTGTGCTTCTGAGGCCAAACAGTATGCACACATGTGTGTAGCTATTTTATTTTTATATGGACTTGGTTTGCCTTCCCTATAGGTCCTTTCTTATCATGCTTCAGCTCCTGAAGAAGAAACCAGGGAACTTCAGGTAACAGCGGTAATGACATTTCTTCTTCTACTACTATGTATGTTATGATGTTCTGTGTTCAGTTGAGGCTGGTGGTACTTCAGGGTTCATAATTGTGCAAACCATTAGGTGCAGGCTGCATAAAGACTTTTATAAAGATAAAAGATCTCATTTTGTTATCAATTTGCTGTAATTTATTTTTGTCACCTTGGCTTGGAGAATGAGAAGTGGAGATATCCTTAAAGAAAGCATAGCTTTTGTTAAATCGTCTCTATTGGATAGTTTTGCTGGGAAAGATAGAAGGCAAAAGGAGAAGGGGATGGCAGAGGATGAGATGGCTAGATAGCATCACCGATGCAATGAATATGAACTTGAGCACACTCCGGGAGAGAGCGGAGGACAGGAAGGCCTGGCGTGCTATGGTCCATGGGATCACGAAGAGTCAGACACGACTGAACAACAAAATTGGATAGTTTGCAAGCTTCCAGACTCCTCAAGCCTCTCTTTGCGGCAGAAGCTTGCACAGCCTTAGGAAATGATGTGAAAAACTGCATCTTGTCTATGTGGCAACCCAACAGGATCACAGCTCAGGGCTCATTTTGCCTTCTCCTGCAGTGGGGGGGGGGGGGGATGGTGGGACTAATTTGGCACCCAGCAGGACACAGGTCTTCCTCCCTGCCCTTCTGCCTTTTCTTGGGGTGGCTAAACTCTTTTGCACCAGTGTTTGAGCCTCAAACCAAGCAAGTTTGGGGCTCAGGACCTGCTCTTCCTCCTGGCAAAACCAGATTAGGGATTAAAAACTTTAAATATTTAAAGATATTTCTCAAGAAGTTTCATCAGCACCTACTCTTTTATAGATATGAATAAGGCAAGGCTTTTATTTTCCTACTGGATAACCGTGTTCATGTGTGCTGGTCTATCGAACTATTGTTAACTTTTGTAGGATAAATATTTTCTAGCCGAAATGTGATATTTCCAAAGGGACACTGTAAATCAGTAACGGAGCCAGAAACACAAGCCAGATCTGTTTATTCCCACTCTGCTGCTTTGTTCACAGTGGAACCATCACCTAGGCAAAGGATCTGCCTTAAATTCCATTAGACCTAATTCTATTAATTTATCATTAACTTGGACTCAAACTCTACATTTGTCACTGTAGAGCAGTGGCCTGTGGGAGGTACAGCTGTTCGGAAAAAGGGCTGTTACATAACTGAATGTCTTTCACTTGTGAACAGCCTTGCTGGGTGTTTTAGGCATGGAGATTACCAGGGCTGCATATCTGTTGTTGTTTTTAAAATTAACAAGTTACACATACGTTGATGCAGTTTGAACGATAGCTTATTGTAATCCTTATAAGAGAAATATGGGCTTAGCCTGTTGTGCACAAAACTAGGTCTCTGAAGCCAGATTGTTCTGACCAACAAGGCATTTGATAGCTTTAATTAGTTTTTTGTTTTGTTTTTTAAATACAGTCTTGTGATTCTCTTCTTTGAAAAAATGACTGCATAGGACAACGAGAGGAGGGGGCTGTTCATGTGTTGCTCAGACATTCCCCTTTAAAGCGCCAACACTGAATGGTGTCCTTCCTTTCACAGAAGGAGTCTTCCACTCATGGACAGACTGTGTTACACCTTTCGCTGGAATGATGTGAGAAAAGACGGGGGGTTCGTTCCAGATGTCTGCCCACAGAATGGAGCACGTGGGAGCTGACTCCCCGCCAGCTCTGACTCTGAGCTGTGTTGCAGGAGGCTGGGAAGGAAGGGGGAGATTGTGAATGGAACAGAAGCTGCTCCTGCCCAAATTTGCCCACTTCCTCCTCAGTCCCCCACACACATCACAGCCCACTGAGCATGGTCCCCTGAGCCTTAAAGGAGCATTGGGGGGGGGGCCTTTGGGGGTTATGGGGAGAGGAAGGGGTGGGAGACTCAGTTTCTGGCCACCTCCTTTCGTGGAAGGATATGTGGAACCGACCCACTGTTAAGCTTGTGCAGCCAGTGCAGTGTAGTGGTTAGAGTGTTGGACTAAGACTCGGGAAATCCAGGTTCAAGCCCCCGCTCAGCCTTGAAGCTCACTGGGTGACTTTGGACCAGGCATTGACTCTCAGCCTCGCCTACCTGAAGGGCTGTTGTGATGATAAAATGGAGAGGAGGAGGATCATGTGAGCCACCTTGGGTTTTTTGCAAGAGGAAAATAGGCAGGATATAAATGTAATAATGAATACATAAAAACCTCTTGCACAAGCAGAAAAACGAGAACTAAGTGTTTGCAGAACAGTGCTGGTGGCTCCTTTGCTTATGGTTCTTTGGATCCAGCCCTACGGTCTGGATCCAGAGCATCTTTTCTAGGATCCTTGATTTCAGTGGAATAAAAGCATGCCTAGAATCATAGTTTTAATATGTGCTACCAGAATGAAGACTAAATTGCACAACAGTTTTAATAGGTAAGGTGATGTAGTGAAACAATTGTAAGTTTCCTTCTTTGTCGAACAGTTCCATGAATACTGTACGTTACAAACACGGGTTACAAGTGTGTTCAGTAGATTCAACCTACTTTTTGAAGGTTTTCAAGGGGGCATGTTGCAATCTGGAACATGTGGTAGAGCATTCAGAGGACCAGTCACCGCATCAGAAGGCCACCTCAGTGTCGCTCCACCGTGGCTGTGAGTCAGCGCTCTACTTTAGAAGACAAGCTACTTATGGTATCACGTGGTGGTGATGGTGGTGTGTTTGTGCAGTTGTGTGCAAGCCACACTTTGTGCTGGATCTACTGGCAATTCCAGTGCTTTAGTACTTTTTCTCTCATATTTTTTTTCATACTAGGTTTTGGATAATGCATCTCCAGAGGAAAGGGCTGGCTCCAGGTTTCAGGACTCCTTAGGCAGGGTTCCCTTGATGGATGTCCTAAATGGCCTTTGTGGATTTAACAGGTTATGGGGATGGGGGGATGAGCAGTGGCAGCCAGGCCTGGCTCCCAGTTTGGAGGGCCCTGGACAAGCTGCACTGGTACCCCCCTGGTGGCATTGCAGGCCTGCCTGTACCCGCCTCTCACCCCCAGTTACTAGTTATCAGGCAGTCTGCGACAATGGATGACATTCCTAGCCCATGCGCATGTATAGGCCATGTATATGCTGCCATAATAACAAAACACTAGCCACGCCCTCATGTGCACATGTTGAGGGTGGGGCCAGCATCATTAACATGGCGGTGCAAGGCAGTACATGCCGCCATTGCAGTTGATGCAGCTGCACTGTGCTGGGTGGAACCTTTTTAGATTCCCCCCTCCCCTTTCCATTCAGCGTCGAGAGGAGCTCCAAGCAACTGCACCCTGCAAGGGAGTTGTTGGTTCATTCGCTCCTGGATGTGGCGTTGCTACAGAGCAATACTATGTTGGGGGCAATTGGGAGGGAATAAACTGACAGCTCCTTTGCTGCAGACACTCAGAACTTCTCTCAGAGCAGAGTCGAAAGCACTGGGTGGGTGGGCCCATTTAAGTCTGCCCCCCCATTTTTTTTTTTGCTTCATGCTGAGAGGAGCACAGGGCAGCTGCAGAGTGCAACAGAGTCAATTTTAATCCCACCCCCCCATCTCTTCAACTCGTGACATTGAGGGTACTGGGGAGGCAATAAAATGATGGCTTCATTTCTCCCTCACTGCAGCTGCTCAGTGCTTCTCTCAGCACTGAACAGCAAAGAAAACAATATAAAATGGCCACCCACCCCAGCGTACAGGTAAACATCAGCACTGGTGGGTCCTGCTGGTTCCCCTGAACGTGCTGACCCCAGGGCTGCAGTGGATGAATACGTGAGATACGTGTTCGAGGTGGGCGAGCAGTGTGTTCCTCACCCTGAGTTTCAGCCCATCCCTTTGACTCCTCTGACTCGTTAAGAACAGCGGTTTGGTGGGCTGTGGGGTGGGGAGCATGATTCCCAGTGGAGTCACTGAGAATCTGGTGATGGCAGGGGACCCAGCAGGCACTGCAAAAACCCCTATGGGAGGTACATGGGCCGCATGTTGCTCACCCCTGCTCTAACGCAAGATGGGGGAGTTGCTTGGGAGAGGGGGGCTTTGTAGCTGGTGACAGAGGGCTGGAGGGGATGAAACAGAATCGAGGCAGTGGCCTGGTCACTGCTCATAGCTGTTCAAGCAGGGGATGTTCCCATTGTCAAGCACCTCTGCTTCGAATGATTGCCCCATCCCTGGATCTGAAGAAAGGCAAAATACAGCTACCATTCCTTGATTGGCCTTTTGGGAATGACTGTTTTGTTTGGAACTGTTTAGAGGAATTTTAGTCAGTAAATTCAGGATATGGATCAAACTTACTCTCCTATCTTTATTAAAAAGGAGAACAGTCCCTCCAATAATTAATAATGCAAGATTTCTTACATGCAATTGCCACAGGATTTGTTTTTAATAACAGTCTAAATGTTCCCAAACCAAACTGTATACAAGTTTACAACATTTTTGCAAAAACATCTGTAGTTTCTACCTACTGATGGACAGGCAAAATGTTTGGTAGTAGCTATCAGGATCACAACGTTCATTCACTTGGCTGAAAACATGATATTCTAGCACTAGTTTTTCCCATGCTAGGGCTTAGTTAAATTTGGTAACAAATATTTACCCTTTAGGCACATCATAACTTTGCCTTAGACCTCCGATTTTCAACCAGCGTGTTTCAGATGTATAGTTTAAGTTCAGATTTAGTAACAAACATTAGTCATCTAGTTTATAAAAAGAACGGTTGTGTATTTGCTTTTTTTTTACCCAGGCCTTCGTACATGTAAACAGGATAGTGTGCCCCCCTTCTGAAATATACACTTCTTTGCATTTCAAGTATACAGTTAGAATTATACATGTGTTGAAAATATACCACTGAGAGCCAGTGTGGTGTAGTGGTTAGAGTGTTGGACTGGGACTCAGGAGGTCCAGGTTCTAGTCCCCACTCAGCCCTGAAGCTGACACTGGGTGACTTTGGGCCAGTCACTGATTCTCAGCCCAACCTACTTCACAGGTTTGTTGAGAGGATAAAACAGAGAGGACCATGTAATTTATTTTTATTTATTTATTTCATTTCTATACCGCCCAATAGCCGAAGCTCTCTGGGCGGTTCACAAAAACTAAAACCAAACAACACACAATAAAACAATTTAAAATATATAGAACATTAAAACCACAATATAACAATACAACCACAATAAAACCTAGCAGCAGTACAGGAGTTTAAAATACAGATTTAAAACAGCAAAGATAAAAATTTAGAAAGCTAAAATGCCTGGGAAAATAAAAAGGTCTTCACCTGGCGCTGAAAGGAGTACAATGTAGGCGCCAGGCGAACCTCACTAGGGAGCTCATTCCAGAGCCGGGGTGCCACAACAGAAAAAGCCCTCCTCCTAGTAGCCACCCGCCTCACTTCCTTTGGCAGGGGCTCACGGAGAAGGACCGCTGATGATGATCTTAAGGTCCGGGCAGGCACATATGGGAGGAGGCGATCCTTCAGGTAACCTGGCCCCAAGCCGTTAAGGGCTTTGAATGTTAACACCAGCACTTTGAATCGGGCCCGGAAATGGACCGGCAGCCAGTGCAGCTGGAAAAGTACTGGCGTAATATGAGCTCGCAGGCCAGTCCCTGTTAACAATCTTGCTGCCCTATTTTGGACCAGCTGAAGTTTCCGGACCGTTTTCAAAGGCAGCCCCACGTATAACGCATTGCAGTAATCCAGACGAGAAGTTATCAGAGCATGGATAACTGTAGCTAGGCTATCTCTGTCCAGATAAGGGCGTAGTTGGTATACCAGCCTAAGGTGATAAAAAGTGCTCCGTGCCACTGAGTTCACCTGTGCCTCAAGTGACAGTTCTGGATCCAAGAGCACCCCCAAACTACGAACCTGATCCTTTAGGCGGAGTGCAACCCCCTCCAGAACAGGTTGAATATCACCTAGCCGGGCAGACGAATCACCCACTAACAGTACCTCCGTCTTGTCGGGATTGAGTTTCAGTTTATTAGCCCTCATCCAGTCCATTACCGTGCCCAGGCACTGGTTCAGAACAGCCACTGCCTCACCTGGTTTTGATGAGAAAGAGAGGTAGAGCTGGGTGTCATCCGCATATTGATGGCACCTCAGCCCACACCTCCGGATAACCTCCCCCAGCGGTTTCATGTAGATGTTAAACAGCATGGGGGATAAAATAGAGCCCTGTGGAACCCCATGGCACAATTGCCATGGCGCAGAGCAATAATCCCCCAGCACCACCTTCTGGAATCGGCCATCCAAGTAGGAGCAGAACCATTGTAGTGCAGTGCCTCCAACTCCCAACCCAGACAACCTATCCAGAAGGATACCATGGTCGATGGTATCGAAAGCCGCTGAGAGGTCCAGGAGAATCAACAGGGTCGCACTCCCCCTGTCCCTCTCCCGGCAGAGGTCATCCCACAGGGCGACCAAGGCAGTTTCCATTCCAAAACCAGGCCTGAAGCCCGATTGAAATGGATCTAGATAATCCGTTTCATTCAAGAGTGCCTGGAGCTGTCCTACAACCACCCGCTCAAGCACCTTTCCCAGGAAGGGGATGTTGGCCACTGGCCTATAATTGTTAACATCCTCTGGGTCCAGGTTAGGCTTTTTCAGGAGTGGTCTAATTACTGCCTCTTTTAAAGCGGCAGGCACCACTCCCTCTCTCAAGGAGGAATTTACAACCTCCTGGACCCAGCCGGACAACCCCTGCTTGTTTGATTTAATAAGCCATGAAGGGCAAGGGTCAAGCACACAAGTGGTCGATCGGACTTGGCCAAGCACCTTGTCCGCATCCTCAGGCCTCAGTAACTGAAACTCATCCAATAAAACTGGACCAGACGGTGCTCTGAACGCCTCTACCAATGGAACTGCATTAATGGTGGTGTCCAATTCATGACGAATCTGAGCGACTTTATCCTCAAAGTGCCATGCAAACTTGTCACAGCATGCTACCGAGGGTTCCACCGTCTCTCTCCCTGGCCCAGAATGTAACAGGCCGCGAACCACTCGGAAAAGCTCCGCTGGACGACACTGAGAAGATGCAATGCTGGTGGAAAAGAACTGCCTCTTTGCCACCCTCACTGCCACAGAGTAGGCTCGATAGTGGGCTCTTACCTGTGTTCGGTCAGACTCAGCACGAGTTTTCCTCCACCTGCGTTCTAGCCGTCTCCCCTCTTGCTTCATTGCCCTCAGCTCAGGTGTATACCAAGGAGCTGGCCGGGCTCTGCTCAGAGGGAGAGGGCGCTTGGGCGCGATCGTGTCAACCGCCCGAGTCATCTCTGCATTCCACAGAGCGACCTGGGCTTCGACAGGAGTACCAGCCATACCAGCAGGAAAATCCCCCAGAGCCCTCTGGAATCCATCGGAATCCATTAATCTCCGGGGGCGGACCATTTTAATAGGTCCCCCACCCTTGCAGAGGGGAAAGGCCGCCAGAAGTCTAAACCTCAGCAGGAAGTGATCTGACCATGACAAAGGTGTAAGCCACCTAGGGTTCATTGCAGGAGTTAAAAAGACAGGATATAAATGTAATCCGCATCATCCCTGAATGAAGGAACTTGATACTTTGTTACGCTAGGATCTAACTATGCTACAGTAAGAATTTACTTGTTGTTCAAAGTTTGGCTTTCTGTACAAATTGTGAACATTAACCTACAAGTATGTAACTTTTCCTGAGTCTGCTGGAGAATACTAAGGAACTATACAGGACAATTAGGCCTCAGTTCTTGATAATCCTGATTACTCTACCTGTGTCATCTGACGTTTCCACCAGGCATTTCCCATACATTGAGTTCGATCCAGAGTCGTGTGAGTGTAGGGATTATGCAGTGTTACCTTTCTGCCTCCTAACTCCACCTCCAAAATGCCACTTTGGAGAGCAGGACACCACAGAATGGTGTAGGGTGTAGGCTGGGGGTTGGGGGGAGCTGCAGTAGGAGTGGGAATTGAGCAGGGACGTCTCCTTTTCCACTACAGCCCCCTATGTCCTATCTGAGCCATTCCAAATGCCCCCCCCCACCCCTGTGGTGCCTTTTTCAGTGGTGCAGCACCTGCAGTGGGGAGGAGGGATGAGAAAACCTTGCTGCACAAGTGGCCTTCCTCCCGTGTAACTCTGGATCCAATCCACTATCTTCAGAGCCATATCAAGGATCAAAAAAAGGTGCTTGACAGATAGACAGAGGGTGGGGAGGAGTTCCTTTAAGATGCCGAATTCTTTGTCCAGTAACAAATGATCTTTGAACTGTCCCCCTAATCTTGATGAAAAAGAAATGCATTCAGACATGGGAGGTGGCTATGTACTGGTGTCCATACATAGGAGGACCAAGCATGTGGGCAGCAAGAGCTAGAGCTTAGTGTATAAACACTAAGCTGGCAGCGATTGTGTATATGCACTAATGATGTATATACACCAAGCTGGAGGGCATGTGAGCTGAAGCCTAAGTGGGGAGGTGGGGAACAAAGTACCTGCTGTAGTTTCTATCTTGCTATAAAGCCCAGTAATACCATCCCCATTTCTGCAAAAGCAGTAAAACACACATGCAACAATCCACATTGTCCACGTGGCAAGCAAAATCTACAAAGGTGTGCAAACTGTGCAGCTGGGTGAAGCTGAACTAAGAAAAAGGAATGGTGCATCTGAATATGCTTTTAAAGTGCAAACTGTCACTGTAAAACAGGATCACAAAAGGCTACTTTTTCTATCACTCCTGCATAGAGCTTTTAAACACGAGGCTGTTAATCCACTGTATCAACTTCCCGTTTCATTGCCGACCGCTACGCAGAAGAGTGTTTCCTTCCTGCTTTTCAGCTACATAACCTCTAGGTAGCATTGTAGTATAGTGGAATAGTACAAATTCAAAAGTGAAAAAAAATGGTTTCTTTCGCTTTCAAAATTGCATGCAGCATTTTCCCTGCTCTAAAAAAAGACTCGTTGAAAGTGCTTTTTAGACACAGAAACGAATCTGGGGCACTATGATTTCATGTAAAAAAACCGTAAACAACTGTGAGTAGGGAATGATGAGCACACGATCAATGCCTCAAGTAGAAAAGCCCATAAAAGTTGCCTAATCATATTAAAGAAGCAACAGCATTCACCATCTCACCCTTTTCTGAACATCTTACCTGGCAGGGGAGGAGTCATTCAGCATAGAGAAAGATCCCAATTAGAGGAGTCTGGATAAGGCCAAGGTTAACAGTAGAAATACGGAATTACTTTACCAGTTATTTTCCATAGCAGAAGATTGATTATTATGTTTGTGTGGCACACCGAAATAAGTCAGGGTATGAAAGAATGCTCTCTATTCTAAAGAATGACTGAGAGAGAGGTTTCTTTTTAAAAGAATTTAAAATCAATCATTATACTTATTTAAAACAGTTGTAGTAAGATGCTGCCTTACATGAAGTCAGGCTATTAGGCTGTATATCCCAGTATTTCAGTTCTAACAGGCAGAGGCTTTCTGATGTGCTAGTCAGAGGTCATTCCTAGCCTTGCTACAAGACCCTTTAACTAGAGAAGGCAGGAGTTGTTCCTGGGATCTTTTAAATTTTGAGAACAGAGCTCCTCTCCTACTAAGATAGTTGTTGTTGTTGTTGTTCAGTCGTTCAGTCGTGTCCGACTCTTCGTGACCCCATGGACCGTAGCACGCCAGGCCTTCCTGTCCTGCGCTCTCTCCCGGAGCGTGCTCAAGTTCATATTCATTGCATCGGTGATGCTATCTAGCCATCTCATCCTCTGCCGTCCCCTTCTCCTTTTGCCTTCAGTCTTTCCCAGCATCAGGGTCTTTTCCAGGGAGTTTTCTCTTCGCATTAGGTGGCCAAAATATTGGAGCTTCAGCTTCATTATCTGTCCTTCCAATGAGCAGTCAGGGTTGATTTCCTTTAGGATGGACTGATTTGACCTCTTTGCAGTCCAGGGGACTCGTAAGAGTCTTCTCCAGCACCACAGTTCAAAAGCATCAATTCTTCGGCGCTCAGCCTTCCTTATAGTCCAGCTCTCACAGCCATACATTACTACTGGGAAAACCATAGCTTTGATTAGACGGACCTTTGTCGGCAAGGTGATGTCTCTGCTTCTTACTATGCTGTCTAGGTTGGCCATAGCTTTCCTCCCAAGGAGCAAGCGTCTTTTAATTTCATGGCTACAGTCACCGTCTGTGGTGATCTTGGAGCCCAAGAAAGTAAAATCTGTCACTGCTTTCATTTCTTCCCCTTCTATATGCCAGGAAGTGATAGGGCCAGATGACATGATCTTAGTCTTTTTAATGTTGAGTTTCAAACCAGCTTTTGCACTCTCCTCTTTCACCCTCAACAAGAGGCTCTTGAGATCCTCTTCGCTTTCTGCCATTAGGGTGGTATCGTCTGCATATCGGAGGTTGTTGATAATTCTCCCGGCAATCTTAATTCCGACCTCTGATTCATCCAACCCGGCATTTCTCATGATGTACTCTGCATATAAGTTAAATAAGCAGGGTGACAATATGCAGCCTTGTCGTACTCCTTTCCCAATTTTGAACTAATCGGTTGTTCCATGTCTGGTTCTTACTGTTGCTTCTTGACCCTCGTACAGGTTTCTCAGGAGACAGGTAAGGTGGTCTGGTACTCCCATCACTTTAAGAAAGTGCTGGGGACAAAATGGCTTTTTATAGTATAAAATGTAAGTACTGATAACTGACTTATGGTGAAAAACTAAATTTTGCTTATGTTGATCTCTGGAGATGCCTTCAGCACTTTGAGCAATGGACTTTAAAAAACAACTCTACAGTTATTGTATTTGGGATATTACAACTTGATTGTGTGTTACATTTCTAAACGTTTTTTCATTATTATTATTGTTGTTATTTTTGCATTTTGACAGGAGCTAGTTTCATTCCATATAACTTTATTATTCTCTTCTCCTTTTTTTTCTTCCCTCCAAGGCTGCTGTTGTCCCATCCGCACAATCCCTCAAGCTCACCGACTTCTACTTCAGTGACTTTGAGCTGTCAGATATGGAAACTTCTCTGTGCACAATTCGGATGTTCACTGATCTTAACCTTGTCCAAAATTTCCAAATGAAACACGAGGTGAGAATCTTGTGGTATATGGGGCACGACCATTTTTGTATGGTGAACATTCTACAGTGTAATAATCTTCAGTGTAAATATATATATATATATATATATATATATATATATATATATATTTACACTAACGATTGGGTATAAATGGAACAGTAAAGGCATAATCCTATGCATGTTTAGACAGAAAAAAGTCCTACAACTCCCAGCATTCCTCAGCCAAACATGCTTGCTGGAGTTGCACCCATGAGCTATGAGAAAACTAAGTATTGTCATCACTAAGTCAGCATTAGTCCAACTTTTGGTAGACTGGTCTACCCAATAGTTAAACACGACGCATTTGGTGATAACAATTGAGAAGCAATATTTGCTCTTAATGTACAATTAAATCCACCAGAACAGTGGTTTCCAACTTACCTGTGTGTAGCAGATCCCTCTCTCCTTCTCACTCCAGTGCGCCATGCCCACCGAGAATCTGCTCTGGAGGGTTTCCCAGCACTCTGGAGCAGATTTTGAGGGCACGTAGGGAGCTGTGGGAGGGAGGGGGACATGGCTCAGTGGTAGAGCTCCTGCTTTGCATGCAGAAGGCCTCAGGTTCAATCCCCGGCATCTCCAGATAGGGCTGGAAAAACTCCCACCTGAAATCCAGGACAGCCACTACCAGTCTGTGCCGACAGTACTGGGCTTAGATGGACCAATGTTCTGACTCAGTATAAGGCAACATCCTGTGTTCCTATGTTCTAGTCGTGCTGGCGGAAGCAGTTCCATCAGCAGAATGCCACTAGTGGATCACCCTCCTGCTTTCAACTTCAGTGTCAGAGATCACTGTCAGAGATCACTGCAGGTCAAACAAAAAACTGTGTTGCTGAGACAACTGAAATAGTCCCTAACTTTTTTTTTATTTCTGTTTCCAATTTCTTTTTTGTTAATAGTTGTATTTCGTTACATACAGACTTTATTTTTTTCTTTTTTAAAAAATATGATCACAAGGATCAACTATAGTCATAAATATAAACATGAACCAATTATGTTAAAAATATATGTGACCCAACAATCTAAGATTTTAATAAAAATTTAAAACGTCAATTGCTGTGTAGCATTTTTCCTCTCCAGATTGCCCTTTTGAGTTAAAATGCATCTGTTTACAGTTCTGTTCCATGAAGCCTGTAAGAAAGCCAGATGAGAAGTGTGCTGAAGTGCCGATAGATAGAATTTTGAGTTTGTTTCTGTGAAAACAATGACAGTGGAGCCTATTGTACTTTTAGCTGAACAGTGGTGTTTTTTAAAAGGTCCTTTGCAGATGGATTTTAAGCGTGAGGAAAAATTACCGGAAAAACGTTGCCTATCACAATTGGAGACATGCTTTTAACACGGCCCAATGCATGTTTGCTGCTTTAAAGTCAGGGAGAATTCAGGTATGCTTGGATATGTTTATTTGTATTAAGCCCCTTCTTTTAAAATATTGGCCAGACACTGGCACAAACCACATTGAAGTCTTATTAAAGGCCAGTGCACAAAGTTTAAATATCTCCATGTGATGTATCCCTGAGAATGCAGCCTCATAAAAGATGTAATATGTCACTTGCAGTATCTTATCTCCACAGATATCTGTAAGCATGGTGGTTTTTACCAGTACCATCCTGACTACAGTAATTGTCACTGGAGATGTGTTGCTGTACCCAGAAATATGGAAGTTCACATGTTATGGCCTTCATGCAATTCAAGGCACACCTGCTACTGAGGACTGCAGGCTGAATCATATGGAGGTGCCACTATCTATGTAAACCAGCCCTTAGATTTCAGTTGGTTACTCTGATGTCATTTGTGTCCCTATTCTAACAGCTCTAGGTAGGGCCAGCCTAACACATTTTACTTCCTGAGGTGGAGCAGCGAATGGTGCCCCGTACCCCTCCCCACCCCAAGTCAAGACCAGCAATGTTATTTTGGAACCTGAGGCAGAAAATCCCACGAGCACCTTTCCCCTTCCCTGGTAGAAAAAAGAGTTGTAGTACATTAAATAACTAACACTTTGCTGCCCTTTCATGACACCCAAATACATCTGCCTCTGGTGGCTGCCTCACTCTGCCTTATGTTAGGACTGGGCCTGACTCTGGGGATCCAGTATACATATGGAGCTCTGCACAGATAGCAATTAAGCAAACAAGTCTCATTAATATTGGCAAGTGCTCCATGTCTGGAGCCTTTGGATCAGCCCTAGGGGAAATCAGAGGCCTCCTGAAGAGGTAGGGCACAAAAGGGCAAAACACAAAACAGAAGCCCTCCATCTGCCAAGCTCTGGAGCCTTTTTCAGATGCTGCCTGCATATTTTAACTATATTTTTTCAACCATAAGCAATAAAACCATGTTTTCTTAAAATCTGAAATCTCAAGTCTCAAGAACTCCAAACCACAGCAGAGGATTGGAAAGTAGGAAATCAACAGGCCTACCTGTGTTTGAAATAAGCTAGCTTTTGGAGTAGTTTATGTCCTATATATGTTGTTGGACTTGTAACCAATAAGAAAAGAAAATCCTGATGTAAGACATAAAATTGTATGCTGATCCCTTTGGGGCTACTATCCAGATGCTACACTATAATTCTGTGACAGTTCAAGATATAGTCCATTGTTTTTACTAAAAAATATGCCATGTTCATAAATCCAGTTACTGTCTGTCTCCATGAGCATGTCAAACCTTGAATCATGTATGTGTTCAAAATATCCACAATCAAGAAAGGAAACCATGTGAAATGTATTGTTGTCAAATCCAGATTTTTTAGCAAATGTAATAATCTCTTTTCCTGCATTTCATAACACACAGAACAAGCTTACTGACATTGAGGTGCTTTCTTTGCTGATCGCAGCACTGAGCCATGATTTAGATCACAGAGGGGTGAACAATTCTTACATTCAGAGGTGAGTAAAGGGGAATTAAAAAGAGAGCAGATGGGGGTTTGAGGGCTGCTTCGGCTCTCCAGCTTGGATTGCATAATGTGTAATTGGTCTGATCCAATGTGGCTCTTCGTATGTTCTTATGTTCTTAACCGTATAACAGTGTAGTGGTTATGAATTAGCAGTGGCAAGAACAAACTGTGGCACAGTTCCTCTTGAGCTTAGGACACACTGAGGCAAGGCAGAGGAGGAGCAAAAAGCAGGGATCTCTAGCCAGCAAGAAACAGCCTAGTTGTTTAGGCCAGTGAGCATGCCTGGAGGCCTTCATAGAGTCAGGAAGCGTCCTGCTCTGACCCTTTTGGTTTAAACCTCCATCACTAGAAAAATTGACTGTGCTAATCTGGCATCAGGATCGAAGCCATACAAAAAAAATACCTGGTGGAGGTTCTTAAGCATGTCACTATTTCCAAGTTTTATCATAAAACTTTCTGGAGACCTTCACCTTTCCAGTAAAACCATACAGCTGTGCAGTAGTCATCTGCATCAGTAATACCCCACAATGTAAAGCTTACACAAATGGTCTGTGGGGTCTGACTGACTCCACATATGAAACAACATATTGTGCCATTACCATACATATAAAATAATTACAATAGTTATAGAAGTATAACTGTGTGAACAGAGCCAGTCTGGTGTAGTGGCTAGAGTGTTGGACTGCGAGTCAGGAGATCCGGGTTCTGGTCCCCACTCGGCCATGGAAGCTCACTGGGTGACTTTGGGCCAGTCACAGACTCTCAGCCCAACCCACCTCACAGGGTTGTTGTCGTGAGGATAAAACGGAGGGGGGGGAGGATTATGTACACCGCCTGGGGTTCCTTAAGGAGGAAAAAAGGCAGGCTAGAAATGAAATGAATACATAAATAAAACAAAACAGAATGCTGGACTAGATGGACCCTTGGTCTGATCCAATGTGGCTCTTCATATGTTCTTATGTTCTTAACCGTATAACAGTGCAGTGGTCATGAATTATGAATTAGCAGCGGCAGCAACAGATCTCACAGGCCTTGCAACCATGGCACACACTATCTGAGCAGCCTATGCACAATCGTTGCATTTCACAACTGCATGAGCAGGGCAGACAAAATGGTTACATGAACTTGTTATGTCCCTAATCTCAATCCAGGGTTTGATGAACTCTAGACTGAGGTCTACTAGGAAGAGACATCTTTTGGGATGTACACACCATCATGCATTGTTCAGCTTCCAAACAACAATGGCATTTAAACAGGCAATGTCCACTATATTTCACCATTCCATTTTATATTTACTATATTTTCAGTAAATCACTGTAAATTCTTTAGTATATGACTAATAAATGTCAAATAGTAAACAAGAAATGCTGCTTTTCACACAGCATTTGCTGCCGCAAATGCCGGATTTTTGGCAAGGAACACTGGGAGAATTTCTGGTTGTTTGTTTTTCAGTGTGCCAACCAGAGTCAGGTTTTCTTAGCTAATTCTCTGGCTGCTGGCACACTGGTGAAAAAGTTGTCAGTTATAGTTCATCTGGAACCCTAAAAATGTGATTCTGGTTGATCAGACCCTGTCCAATCTAGCTGCTTCGGCACGTCAGAATCATAAATATAACAGGAGGTATCCCATGTTGCTTGTGCACACGCGGAACCTTCCAGTGGCGCAACAGAAAGTTAGCGCTTCCTAAAGCAACCAGAAACAAGATGAAACGCTCATTTCCGGACTGGGACAGGTCAGCAGAGCTAGCAGGAGGGAGCTCTGCTGATCTGCCCCATTCTGGAAACAAGCGTTTCAGCTTGTTTCCAGGGTTGTTCTAGGAAGCATTAGCCTCTTGTTGCACCAGCAGTGGGTCTCACTTGCGCATCATCATCAGCGGAGGCGCATGGGCATTGTTGGATTCTGCCCATGATGTTTTGGAATCACAATTTGCCAGTTTGGATGGCCTATACTGCCTTATTGGGCACCTTCCACTCAGTGGCACTAATTGTTCATCACTTCTTGTAATGTTCTTGTATGTTATGAAGCACCACAGGAGAGACTGGCAGTTGGGGCCAAAATGACCCCCAAGGCCAGGCTAGTAAGTTTTATGCAAAATGGTAGCTATGATGAAAAAATAACAGTACACTTTTGTGGGGTCACTAGGAAATTCTAATTGGGAAACATGTTTTTAAAATTAAAGTTTGTACATGGGGTTCTGTAAACCTGTGGTGGGTGTACTATTGACTCCTTGATACCGTTTTTGGTGATGTTAAGGAAAGTGAGTGATTTGTCTGTTATGAAAATAGCTGAAATATTTTTTTCACCCCCTGTGCTCCTTTCTCACACAAAATGGACAGAACTGGTTCTGGGCTACACATCTGTAACCCTGTTAAGTGATGAATAATTTGAAGCAGTAATTGGCAAGGTCCCTTTGTCCCCCAATGCCTTATCCATATGGTTTTTCAGTTGTCAAGCAACAGTGCCAATAGGGACCAGAAAAAAAGCAGCTGTAAGGCTGGAAACCAAAGTCAAAAAAGAAACAGCTGCACCAGTTGGTTTTTCAGTTGTCTCAATTATTCCAATAGGTGTTAGAACAGACCCCAAAAGCCACAAATGTACTTTTTTTTCTTTTTACTAAATTAAGGTGGGGGGTGGGAGCGGGGTGGAACATTATATGTTAATTCAGACCTCATCATGGTTGAGGACTACCTGAACATGGAGTTGTGGAAGATGGACACAAACGTTTTATGGTTCTTTTTTCCATTGTTGCTGGGATGCTTTTGATCCCACCTGTCAGGTAAGGGCTACTTTGGGCAAAGCTTGGTGGTGGTGTAGAGACTGAATCCCCAACTGACATCCCTCAAGAACCACTATGGGCTCAATTCCTCACTCTGTATGCCACTGAAGGATGCATGTCTCCTAGGGGATGTCGGAGAATTCCGCCACAATCTCCAATGAAGCTGGATTCCAGAGAATCCGACCTCCGGAGTCTGCGGTGGAGCGGATGCACTTACCTCTGGCTTCAGAGGTTTTCCCGTGGGACAGCTCTTGGGCTTCCTGGGAGATGCACTAATGGGGGTTGCCATTAGCCTATCTTGGCAAAGAATACAGCCGTAAATGGCGTACTGTATGCCATTTGTGGTTGTAAAGCACTGACATTGACCTAAATTGCAGCTGTTTAAGGGTGTGTTTAGATCAAAGTCAGTGCTTTAGAGCCGCAAATGGTGTACAATATGCCATTTACAGCTGCATTTTTCCCCATGATAAGCTAGCGTATCACAGGAAAAAATACAGATGCAAATGGCAAATTGTACGCCATTTGTGGCTGTAAAGCACTGACTTTGACCTAAATACAGCCATAAACGGCTGCAATTTAAGTCAAAGTCAGTGCTTTAGGGATGCAAATGGCGTACAATACGCCATATATGGCTGGCTTTTTTCCTGCGATAGGCTAATGGCAGCCGCCATTAGCATATTGCACCTTATAGGGAGCCAAAGAGCCGCTCTGCGAACTACAGCAGATGCGGCTGGGCTCCTGAGGATTCTGCAGGGTCCCAAGTGGCATGGATGGCCCCTCCACGCCCCCCCCCGACTGGACAGTGGGGGGTTCATACATCACTAATGTCTCCTAATACCTTCAGGGCACAATCCTATGCATGTTTAGACAGAAAAAAGTCCTACAACGCACAGCGTTCCCTAGCCAGCATGAGGTGTGAATTGCTGTGTGATCTTTCAGCCCCCTCCCCTTAATTTAGTGAAAAGTCAGCGTTATTACTCTTGTAGCTTTGGGGGTCAGTTCTAACACCTATTGGAATGACTATGACTGGAAAACTACATGCATAAAGTGTTAGGAGTAGGGATGTCAGAGAATTTCTCCACGAATCTCGGGGAGGCCAAATGCCAGCGCATTCGGCCTCCCGAAATTGAAGGAGAAAAGGTCTGCCCCCCCCGCCCCCTCCCGGGACGGGACTTACCTTGTTCGATTGTCCCTGGCGGCGGCGGCAGTGCAGTGGCAGCGGCCGGTCTTCCGACCGGCTGCCACCGCCGCCATTTCCAAGTAAAAACAAACAAACAAACAAACGTGATAGGCTATGTAAAGATTTATGTAGCCTATCACGGCTAGATTTTTAAAAAACACCGTGATAGGCTACGTAAATGTTTACGTAGCCTATCATGACTGACTTTGGAAAAAACAAAACAAAAGTGCGTACGCAAATGGCGGTGCCCATGGGCGCCGCCATTTGCGTACGCGCAGTTGTTTTTTTAAAGTCAGCCGTGATCGGCTATGTAAACATTTACGTAGCCTATCACGGCTGACTGCAGGGACGCAAACGGCGGCGGCTATGGCCACCGCCGTTTGCGTCCCAGCAGGAGAGGAGGTTTCGCGGCCGGAGGGACGGGGCGCCTCCCCCCCGGCCAGAATTTCGGGGGGGAGGGATGGGGCGCCTCCCCCCCACCGCGAATCAAGCTTCAGGATCAGGTAAGTGACTTTAGTACATCCCTAGTTAGGCATCAAAGTAACTCTGCCAATTGCTGCTTCAAGTGTAAAAAAGGGAGAAAAGTCTCCACTGGGATCAAAGTTTTTATTCTTTTTTTAGCCTCCTTTTAACTTAAATAGCTCCCTTAGAGTTCTGACTGGTTCTGACTGAAACCTGGAGCAGATGCACTGTCCCCCTGACATTGGTGCCACCAGCCATCACTGCTATAAATCAAGATTATCCTGCCTTGTGTCAGAGGGCTTGATTAATCCATTGGTTTCATTCAGGAATCTGTGATTCATATAAGAAAAATGTCATAATCCCCCATAGCTAAGGTTCCATTCATATGGTCATTTTTGAGGTAAAGATGTGAAATTTCCCAGGATATTTAACATTAGGAAGCTATCATGTGATGGTGCGCCCCCCACACACACTGCCCCAGTTTGGAACTTTCTGTGAAAGAGCAAGTATGGGGGATCTTTCACATGGAGCTTTTATCCTGCGATTGAGATGGCTCCTTCACAGAAGTTTGTGGGCACTTTACATGACGCCATGACCCTCCAGGGTGTCTCCTGCACTAAATGCCCTTTGTTCCATTTTTAAATGGAAGACTCAGATACAGGGAGAAGGAGGGGGAAGGGAAGGGGAGAAAGAAAGCACATGAAAAACGGAGTCGTTGTGATCCTGCATTTAAAACAGAAGCAGAAAGCCCCGTTTTAAATGCAGGATTTTAGGCTGGTGTAGAGATGCCCCAAATCCCTCATAGTATCAGGAGAGAAGTCAGCACTTCAATCTGTGCCCTCCTCACCATCCCTCCTCTTCTTTCACAGACATCCAGCAACCTGCAGATTTGCAGTGGCTGGAACCAGTTGGCTATTTTTTAGAAACTTTATTTAAAAATACATTTCCTGGAAAACATCTGGAGACATATAATCGCCCTTCCAAAAATGTCCTGGGAAAATGTCGTCGACAGTGAAACTCAACACTTACACATGCCACAAAGTAGAGGCTATTACGTTTTCATAACTTTTTTTTTAGACTAAAAATGGTTCTATGGATTTTAAAATAATCCCTCCAGCTAGTGAGGATAGATGAAAATAAGGATTAATGATGTCCTTTGTGGGTTGTGGAAGTAGGGACAATGACACTTGCCTTCAAGAGTCTTTTCTTGGAAGACTGTTTTTTAAAAAGGGGAACAAAAATTACAATCCTATGAATAGTACAATCCTATGCATATTTACTCAAAATTACTTCCAGGAAAGTGTGCATGGGACTGCTAAGGAAATAGACTTGTCTTTAAAGGCTATTTGCAGGCATAAAGTTCCCCTCCTTCCCCAACCCTATCTCCTAGAATGGGGTAGGCAAACCTTTTGGGCCATGAGCACTTTCGGCCACTTGAGAAACTGCCCTGGGCACCACAACAAAATGGCTGCCATGGGAGGCATGGCAGAGGACAAGTAACTTGCTCAAAAGACTTGAGTGCAAGGCAGAGGTGGGGTCTGAGCCCCAACACAAAGAACAGTTTTCAGCACCAACAGAAACCTATTTCACAGCAGTCCCAGCTGCTGGTAAGAAAATGTGTTAATTAAAAAAAAAAGCGGGAGGGGTAGGACACCACGGTGGGCACTAGGAAAGGTATCCAGGGGCACATTGTAGCCCGTGGGCACCATGTTGCCTTCCCCTGTCCTAGAAGGAATGTATAGAAACCACAAGAAGATAAGAACAGTGTTTACTGGATCGGATCCAAAGTCCATCTAATCTAGTCCTCTGTTTACTACTGGACCAGCCAGATTCTCTCAACAAGCTGACCTAACAGGGATGATGGAGATAGCAATTTCCAGCATCTGAAATCAGAGGTAAACAGCCTCTGAACATAGGTTCCATTCTTGGTTCTCATCATGGCTAATAGTCAGTAGTAGATCTATCCTCTGTGGACGTTTTGAATACTTAAAAACAGCAACAACTAGGCAATACGTTATGTATTTTGACTGTAATATGTTATTTATGCAAATATAGCTTGTATAATCCTGTCACTGTTCAAAGAAGTGGGGTCCTTCTATCACCTTTGCTAGACAAAGTTGGTGTGGGGATCATAAGGGATACATTTCACCTCCAAATGAGGACAGATGGGGGACAGTTTACATCCCAGCTTGTCTGCCGTCTGCTCCTGTTTCTTAGTGTTTTTCTACATGAGGCATTTATTGTGCATTTGTCATTCCCTACTCATGGTTGTTTATGGGTTCGTTAGACGATGTTGTGACCCTACAGTTTTTTCCTTGTATCTAAAGAGCACTTTTGTTGAGTGTTTTTAGAGCAGGGGAAATGCAGTATTTAAAAGTGAAAGAAACCACACTTGTGTATTTGTGCTGTTCCCCTATACCACAGTGCCACCTAGAGGTTCTGTAGTATAAAAGCAGGAAAGGAAATGCTGGTAGTGTAGAGCCTGGATCTCAGTTCTGCAACGAAACCAAACGTAGATACAGTGAATTAACAGCCCGTTAATAGCCTCATGTACAAAAGCTCTCGCGCTTGGATCCTGCTCAAGTTATTTGCAGTTTTCTTTGCTGCAGGATACAATAAAAATTCTTTCTTCTTTTTAAATGCAACCCTTTAATGTAGATCAGGTTGACACACAGAGTGGCTTGCCCTAGGTCACCGAGTGAGATCAGAGATTTAAACTTGGGGGATTTCGTCTTTGAAATCTGTACTCTGTCCACTGTTCTTCTTTCCGGTCTTTCAGTAGTCCTATGATCAGGGTATACCATTCTGATACAGTCCTTCCAAAGCACCTTGAGTGCTTGGAGCTTGGATGGGGAGCAGGGGTTGCTCCTAAGCTTGTGCTGACTTTTGGAGGCACAGAGTGAGGTCAGGGACGAGGTTCCTGGGACAGGGACATGGTCCTGGCAATTGGCTACCATGGCCAGAAAGCAAATGGTGGACCCCTGGGTGAATAGGTTTTTGTATTCTTTCAAACACCTGCAAAAACAGTTTGATCAGTGCAGACCTTGGTGGAAAAGACGTGTATGCATACCACAGACCTCTCCCAAACAACTTCCAACTCTCTTAGAAGCTATTGTCTGTCATGTCGCCATTACATTTGATGTATTCTTTTTTCTTTTTGGGTTTTCAGAAGTGAGCACCCCCTTGCCCAGTTGTATTGCCACTCCATCATGGAACATCACCATTTTGATCAGTGCCTGATGATCCTGAACACTCCGGTAAATGACTCTTGGTTGTTTGCTTACTGGAAGGAAACCTTGCCTGTTTCACTTTTAGTTTTAGTTTAGGATGGAGTCCCAGCATTATGCATTCTTAAAGGTTTTTATTTCCCCCCCCCCAACCTTCTTTTGGGGACAAGAGGGCAAAGGCAGCCATTCTAAGAGCTACCAAGCTTTTCTGAATGCTGCTTGAGAAGCTCAGGTCAGGAGGCCTTGCTAATGTCATTGCCAATGCCTACTGCCTTGGACCCAAATAAAAGGGAAACTTTGATGCTTAGGAACTCTGGTTAATCTTTCAGTGGAGCCAGAAGTACAATTAGAATTATAGAATCAAGTGTTGTTGGAAAAAGCAGAATAATACCTCTGTTGGCCTTCAAAAAGTGGTGTAAAACCAAAAACCAAAGTTAGAACGACGTACATGCATTATCCCAGCCTACCCCATCCTGTTGTCCTCCAGATGTGTTGGACTGAAACACCCATAATTCCAAGACAGCATAGAGTGCATTGCAATAGGCCAATCATGAGATTACCAATGCATAAATCACTTTCTTACCTCAGCCTCTAGTGACAAAGATGGGTTTAGGATTACCCTATATGAAGTTTTAGTAGGGTACAAAGGGGAGGACCAGTGGTAGACACAATTCTGTTCACATTAGCAGAATTGTGGGTCTTCTCTGCTCACTCCCTTACAGCTGTAAAATGCTGCAATAAATTTATTTAGTGTCAGGTCGGGCTGTGAGCAAGTAACCTATCTAAATTCTCCACCCTATTTAAAAAAAAAAATGGTGGAGAAATTGGGAGGGACACACACACACACACCATTTGAACTAATTTCTCCAGGAAAGGAGAAATTATCCAACACAGCTTCTGTCGATTTTCCTAAAGGTTTTGTTCGTTTTTGTTGTTGCTCCCACTGTAAGTGGTGGCGGCAGCAACTCTGTTGGTAGTCTAGGTGGCCTTTTCCATCCTCACAATGCCTCAGACCTAGCATGATTCTGGAGCATTTTGGAGGGAAAATGGCAGCTACCGCAAAACATGGAGAACATCAAGAAAAAAAATCTGCGACGTGGCCTTTTTCAACGGGGGTGAGAAAAAGAAAGATCTCAGACCTTTTCTCAGAAAAATATCTTCTGAGAAATTTTGGTTCAGCTCTAGTGTCAAGGTCCATAAGCCCAAACAGGCCACTGAATGCTAATTAATGTGTAGCAGTCCTGTGTGGGCTCCCAAGGGATTGGACTGCCTATTCTTAGCATATAATAGGTTTAGCACTTGCATTCTTTCTTTTAGATAACAAGCAGTTTTTATTTTCAAACCAAAGACTTCTCAATGAAGAAGCTGTGGGTTGTATTGAAGTTAGTCCAACTTAAGTCCCATTCATTTCAATGAGTCCACTCTAAGTAGGACCACAATCCTATGCATGCTTACCTGGGAGTATGTCCTATTGAATTAAATGGGGTTTACCTCCTGAGTATACACATATATTTGCACTTTTAGTGAAGAAATTATGTCTCCTTCTTAGGGTCTAACTGGCCACTTGTATTTGGGAATTTCCTCCATGTCAGTTTCGCTAGCAACCCTGAAATATTTTTTTCCCCTTCCCTTGCACTGGTTCACTTGAGATAATATGGCACTGTGCTGAATCTCAGGAGACTGCTAAGTTAGTGAAATGTTCTATGTGTAATTAAAAGTGTTACATTTCTTTTTGTGTGTGAAGGGCAACCAGATTCTTAGTGGTCTTTCTGTTGAAGAATACAAGTCAACCCTCAAAATGATCAAGCAAGCTATCCTTGCCACCGATCTTGCACTGTACATTAAGTAAGTTGCAGTTACGTTATTGTAAACAGGTGGTGGTCTTGGACATGCCACTCTTCAGCTTTGGAACTTTTTTCTTCTCTCTTTTTAGATTGTCCCTTTTTAATATAGAATTGTACAGTGGCTACTCTTTGAGGTCCTTAACAAATAATAAACATTTTATTATGTTTTAAGGAGAAGAGGAGAGTTTTTTGACCTTCTGAGAAAGAAACAGTTTAACCTGGAAGATCCTTATCAAAAGGAGCTATTTTTGTAAGTAAAAAAAGGCCCTCCTTGTACAATGCAGTATCTGGCTTTCTGAGAGTTCAGCTTACATTTCTAGAGTTAGCCTAGGCCAGGTTTGATTGAGTGGTTGGGTTGGGCTGTAAGAGAAAAAAAAAACAACCTTGTCTGATTAATGTTGATGAACAAGTCGCGTCTGAATATTATGCAGGCCTTCATGTTATTTCCCAAAAGGGTGTAGAAGGCTTGACAGAATACCGTATTGTTCCTTTGCTGAAGGTTTATTGTCCTGGAGCACTGAACTGTTACAGTCACTACTCTTAAGTTTCAGGAAAGTTATTTATTCTGCATGAGAAAGGTTAGGCTAAAGTTACCATAGTTCTGCCTGCAGAGAGTTAGTGCTGAAGCCACACTGATGGATTCATCACCAGTGCAGTGCAACTCTGCTTTGACAGAACTGCATGTAAAGGTATGGAACAGTACATATGATCTTCTGCATTTGGCCAGATATGGGCTTAGACCAGTCTTCAGCTGACATTGACCTGATCATGTGATGACTCTTCCACTTGCTCATCTCACCTCATCAGCACACAATGAGCTCTGCAAGCGTTTCAACTTATTTCATTGCTTGTTAATACTCAAGTTAATTGAACGATCAAGCTATCGCTCAAGCTTATCCGTGTTTTATGGAGGATAAAACTATCAATGGCAACTAGTCCTGATGGCTATATGCTACCTCCAGGATCAGAGGCAGTATTCCTATGTACACCAGTTGCTGGGGAACGCGACTGGGCAGGTGGTGTTGCACTCATGTCCTACTTGTGGGTTTCCCACAGTAGCTGGCTGGCCATTCTATGAACAGAATGCTGGATGAGATAGAACCTTGGTTTGATCCAGCATGGCTCTTCTTATGTTCTTATGTTGAATAAAAGTTTACCCAACCTACATCTGGCCACATACAGAGATTGTGTGAATTACACTGATCTAGTTTCAAAACACTGAACACTCCATGGCTCTCATTCTCATTCATAATGGGACAGGAATTGAAAACAGCCCACTGTTGTCAGCAGTGCTTGTTATTTTTCTTTTGGGAACCGTTGGAAGTATTCATTCTCTTTATAAAGACATTAGAAAGGACTGGGTTTTGTTTCGGCAATCCTGAGTCCAGAATTGACTGGATCAGAGAGGGAAGCAAAGATGACACAGCACACAAACACACATACTAATAGTGAATGCATTCTGATAGCTATGTATGTAGCCAAAACAGAGCTGTTGAGAAGCAAGACGGAAGTATCAGCACATTGGGAGTAACCCCAGGGATTACAGAATTGGGCGGGGGGAAATCTTTATGAAAAAATCTTTGGGGTTAAAAAGAAATCCAGAACAGCCCAAGGAGGAATGAGCATGCTCAGTGATCACAGAATGCTGAGTGACTGTTGGGGTGGGAGGGGGGGTGGAAGGACAGAAAAGCAAGGGGAGGGAGAATGCAATTGAGTATCTTGAAAGAAGACATGGCTGGCTGGCTGGCACACTGAACAGGAGCACTCAGTGCTGTAACATTTTGTTGTGGGCCCCACTTCTCACTAGTGAAGATTAATCGCTTGCAATCATTCATGTTATGATTCCTTTGCCATGTTTTCTAGTTATTAGGTGGGGGGGGGTACATGATTTGGGATACCACAACCATTTTTATTTTGCTTCCAAGATGGCATGCTTTTTATAATGCACAAAATCATGGCTGTGTGGTTTCTACAGGGCAATGCTGATGACTGCATGTGACTTGTCAGCAATAACAAAACCATGGCCAGTTCAGCAACGGGTAAGTGTCTGCCAAGAGGCCAGACTAGCTTCTTCTTGGATGCCTGTAAAAGGCGCCCCCTCCATCTCCCTCAACATCTTGTTCCTATTTGCACCCGTTGCCTTTTGTAGGTTCCACAAAGAGCCATAGGGTTGGATCCTGCAGCTGACTTCCCTGGCCATTCCTCCCTTGGTCCAATTTTTAGGTATCCCTCCTTTGCATCAAAGACTACACCCCACCCCCCCACAACCCTTTTTGTAGCATTTTCAGGGGACTGGAGGGACTGTCACGGGGAGGGGGTCCACTTCTGCCAGCCCAGTCGCACACACCTAAGTCTGGATCCTTATTCTTTGAGGTGCTGAAAGAACTGGGGATGCATCCAGATTTAGGTGCATGCAACTGGGGTGGCAGAAGCAGATGTTCCCCCCACTCCCCACAGCAGTTCTCCAGCTCCCTGTAAGTGCTGGACAGAAAGTTGGGGGACCCTGCTGAATGAGGTGAGCTGTGGGGCAGGGTGGGGAAAGTCAGATCCCTGAAAATCAGGCAGCAGCGGCACCTTCTGTGAGTGGAGCCCTTCTGTCAATGGAAGGCAGGTCCTGGGGGGCCATCTAAATGGAAACGCTTCGTAACCTGATTCTGTTTTAAACAGCAGTTTCAGGAAATTGGATTTACTCCTTCCAAGGTACACTCAGCCAATTACAGCGGGATATCCCCCCAAAAAGAACTGCTTTGGAATGGTAGACAGGTGGAGCTTCACTGCATCAACAAGCTTCCCCCCCAGCCTCCCCATAGGCTTCCCCCCTCCTCTCTCAGCCCCGCTCTTAAGTGCAGTGAGGCAGAGGAGTATGTGCACGGACCACCGCATGCCCCTCCTCTCCAGCATCGCCGAGCAGCATGCTTAGCAGGAGCAGCCCGGCCATGGGGTGGAGAGCGGGTGGCGCAATGGAGGATCCGCGGCACCCTCTCTCCCACTATGGCGGCAGCCCAGGCTCCACAGAGGCCCTTCTCTGGAAGGAGGAGGATTCACAGCCCCCCAACCCAGGCCTTTTCTTTTTATTTCCCACCCACCTCCATGCCTCCGTAGCATGCAAAGGGATTCAACCTCAGTGGAAGTCAGGGGGACTTATTTCCGAGTTGACATGTTTATGCTGTTCTCAGAGAAGAAGCGGAGACCTCAAAAGAACAGAAGCGATCCCAAAGCTCAGGCTTATTTTGGGGAAAACAAAGCACCTTTCAAGCTCATTAACCCTGTAGCGATGCTTCGCAACTCCAGATAGGCGTAGATTCAGAACAATAACCTTCCCCACCCCTCTCACCCTGTGTTGAGTGAGTGCAGTGCAGGTCAGTAAGATTTACTTCTGAGTAGACATGTTCATCCCCGCAGCTGCAAATGAGTGCAGCAGGGGGGAAAAACAAAAGCAAAGGGGATTGCACAGCGGTGATGTAAGACCCAAACACGCCCCTAGGCACACCCACCATACTGAGCTGAATTTATTTCAGGGAATCAGGGCACACTCTGCATGAACTGCATTGAAGCTGCAGCAAGAAGAAAATCTGGGGCAAAACACCTTTACGAGAGTGTGGCTTTCCAGGCAAGAAACCACACTGTTGGTGCAAAGTGGCAGCTGCGTCATGTGTCCTTAACGAGGCTGAGAGGCAGCAGCGCTGGAGTAAATTGCTCATGTAGATGAGCCCCGGAGCCAAGCCCTGGTTGTGTTGCAACACCCAGGCACCTTGGAACTTTGCAGAACATACTTTTTGGCAGCTTGCAGAGTTATTCCTTAGAACCTGTAAAGTACTATATGTACAAGGGCAGAAAATTCACAGCCTCATTATGTGAAAATAATTTGGTTGAGCCTCTTAGGATTCTGTCCTGATTACTCTGGCGCTATTTGGAGGAGTGGATACGGTGCTGGGGAGAAAGTTGTTCTGTGCCCCATCATCACCTGAGTAAACAGAATGCTGACTTCCTTCTCAGCACTCACCTGGATGGTGCAGCTTTCCAGTTTCAGACATTCGCCCTAAAGGAGCAGAGTCAAATCCGGTATTGTTAAATGGACTTACCAGGGACAAAATTTGCTGTCCTTATTCTGCTCCACATTAATATTTTGAAGCAGATCTTTTTTAAAAAGCATGAGATACTTTCTGAGAAAAGATGGAAAAGCTATAAAATTATTGACAACATATTGCTTGTAGCACACATATTGGAAGCGACAGCATCTTCCCTCTAAAAGAGAAATGGCTACAGAAAATCTGGCAAGTGTACAAACTGACATTACAAAAGGTTATGGGATGGGTTAAAAATGTGGGAAGAATTCCTGGGAAATGTTTCTTCTAAATATTGTATAATAGTGTATACATTTCATTTGAGTTAGTTATCATATACATACTATGTGAATTTCTTTTGATGTAAATTTATATTTAATCCTGATCATGGCAATTTTGATATGATTATATTTGATTATATCTATTCATATCTATTTTATTATAATGCAATAGTAATTAAACCAACTAGCAAAGTGGCTCAGATATTTCTTTTAAAAAATATATAGATAGCTGAGCTTGTAGCTACAGAATTCTTTGACCAAGGAGATAAGGAGAGAAAAGAACTCAACATAGAACCAACAGTAAGTAAGAACCATTTTTAAAGAACTTTTCTTTTGAACAAACTTATTTAGATGGTGGTTTTCCATGTGTAGAAGCCAGTGTAGATAGACTTCCTTATCCAGCATCTTTAGAACCAAATGAGCATTATCTCTTCTTTTCCACAATTATAGCTAACTAGGTTTTGTCTCTCACAAAGAAGTGCTAACTGTATAGGAAGTAGCATCTTAAGGAGAAGTACAGTATTTTGCAGCCATATCAATTTGCATCAACTTTCTGTATTTTCAGATTTGTTCGTGTGACCTTGAAATCACTCACTTCAGACGCTCCATTTGTAATATTATTATGAAATGAATGGTTGAATTCTCACAACAAACCCATGAAGTAGATAACTGAAACTCCCATTTTACAGATGGAAGAACTAAAGTTGACAGAAAGTAGTTTGCCTAAAGCTACTTAGGAGTACTAGGGATGAAATTTGAACCCAGACCAACCTCTACTAGGCCACACCAACTGATGATTGTGACTATAATATGATGCTGTATTAATGTGCACCACTGATATAGGTTGCTGTACTGGGCCACATTTTTGGCAGGTACATAACTAGTCTTGCTTCAAAGTGCGTGTTGTATGATTTTCAGGATTTAATGAACCGAGAGAAGAAAAACAAAATCCCCAGCATGCAAGTTGGATTCATTGATGCCATCTGCATTCAGCTCTATGAGGTACCATATATGAAATGCCCTATATGATAGGAGAGTTTGCATCTGTGTTATCTACAACTGCTGAATTCAAAACTATTTGCTGCTCAAAAGCATTAGGCTACAAGTGGGAGAGATGAAACTACCTGTGTGAATTGGGGTTGCAAGACCAGGGCTTCAATCTTTTAATGGCATAAAGAGGTCCCATTAATTTCAAAGGAAATACTCAAGAGCAAGTGGTTTGAAGATCCTTACAGAGTGAAGAGTTAGTATTAGTAAGACCTATTTAAGTAAAAGTAAAAAGGAAAGATCTCTGAAATATTGTTCTAGGTTTATTCTCTGATTACTGTGAATGGGTGGGAATTGGGGATTTGACAAAAGAGCCTTATCTCCTTTAATGGGAACCTTAATGTTCTTTTAACTGCTGGGAATATTTCCCTGAAATGTTCAATTCACCTGTAGGAGGGGCCAATATAAAGTGTGTATGTGTGTATATGTGGGAGAGAGAGAGAGAGAGAGAGCACATGCGAACACCAACAACAATTGGCTGTGCTGGAAGACTGGGGCAGAGCAAGATAGCTAAAATTGGGGTGCAACTTGAGGGTTGCCCAAATTGCACCTGGTGGCAGACCTTCTTCCTTGTAAGAGTGTTGTATTGTCCCAGTTACACTCTGCTTGTAGAGTCTACAACAGGGGTAGGCAACGTGGCACCTGAGGGCACCAGTATGCCCTCAGATATCTTTCTTGGTGCCTGCCGAGGTGCCCCACCCCTCCTACTTTTTATTTCTATTTTTTTTAATAACAAAATTTCTTGCTGACAGCTGAGATCACTTCAAAGCAAATTACGGGCCTCTAGCTTCTCCCATAGTCTTGTTCCACAAGTGCCTATGGGCGAAACATGGAGTTCAGAGGCGTTCTTAGGAAATTAAGATGGCAGCTGGATGCAGTCCAGTATTTTGCAATGTTTTAGGTTTTAAGCCTGCATAGTTACTTGGAGGCATTGTTTTTACTCATCGCAGGTGACTAGTAATATCAGTCTAGATGACTGTAATTTCAGCCATTGGGCAACCTGTTCCAGAACTTCTGATCTTCATAATATAAACAGGTAGGCCTATCCTGGACCCTGGCTGTCCACACAGCTGAAGGCATGACTGACCTCATAAAGTCAATGCAGGGGTGAGGGATACCTCTCTTTCCCCAGGTCCACTTCTAGTTACATGCCTCATCCCTTAGCCCGGTGTGCTTTTTATATAGGTAGGACTTCAGTTCCCAACACATTCCTTTCAACTGCTAAGCCCTAAAGTATAGATACTTTTTTCCCCTCCTTGTTGGTCTTTATTGGTCTGATTTTCTGTTCCATTTACAGGCACTGTCACACATATCGGAAGCGTGCTACCCTTTGCTAGAGGGCTGCAGAAAAAACAGGCAGAAATGGGAAGCTTTAGCTGAGCAGCAAGAAAATAACCTGATCAATGGAGAGAGCAATCAGCCCAAGCGGAACTGAGATAGCACTTCGTTAAGAAACGTCGGTTTACAAAGAAGATATTTATATATAGTAATTTGGATATACTTAACGTTTTGCTAGACACTGTATGAAATAGGTGTATAATTTGCCACTGCTGTATTTTAAATAACAAGAGACGTATATTTTTGCACAGCATTCGGGCACGTGACATGAGCGTTTTTATGTGTATGATGTATCATAGTTGTATATTTCCAATATTTCATTTATACAAGGGAGAACAGACCTGCAGTTTGCAGGTCCAGTTTGCTTGACTCAGCTTTATACAACGGTACGGAAGGGGGGAGTTCCTAGGACTGCTTCGGAAGCCTCTTGGTTCTGAGTTGTACATAGTTGTTTAGTTTTGGTCAATGGCCAGTACCTTAAAAATTACCATGTTTGGCACTTTTTTCATTCTTTTGTGTTGTCTGATTTTGTAAGTATAAATAATGAAAGAGCAAAGTTGTCTTTGGAAGCCTGAAGATAAGGAAAAGCAAGCTGGTTGATGTTCGCTTTGGGAGCTGTTGGACCTGCCATCTCTTGTTGCGAAAAAAGCCAGTGTTTTCAGGGGAAAGCATACTGAGCCCCAGAGGGCTGAAGTCCAGTGTCTTGAGGGAGTATACTTCCTCTGTGCCTTCTTCTGTCATGAGAGTGCGTCAGGTAACTGAACTTGAGCTGTTAACTACCCAGCGGGCCAAGGCCACTGTAAGAGATCTACAAATAAACTGACTAGAGGTCCTTAGAAATGATGGAAAGTTTATGAAGAATACAGTAAATCATCATAGCTGAGGAAGAATCAGATGCAGAGTTGAAAGAAAACGGGAATAGAGACAGGGGGAAGAGATTACTGCATGAATGTTGGGGCTGTTTTCAGTGTGGTGGGATCATTCCTCAGCGGGCAAGCTTAATGCCATCCTGCCTAAAGAAACGCTGGAACGAAGCAGCACATGAGGCGATGTGAGCAAGTGAAGAAATCCAGGCTTTTTCCAGAACATGAGAATTGCTCTGGATATCGTAAAACTGAATCAAATTAAAGAGATCAGAGCTAAGAAATAGCCGAGACTACTTAAAAACAACTGCTTGTAATTGCAGGGAGTTTTTATGAGTGAATTTTGGAAAGAAGGCTGTTTTTGGTTATTCATAAGACCGTTTGACTTGGAACAATCATAACCACAAAGTCTTAAAGCAGTAAGAGCAAATGGAAACAGCTGAGAGAACTTCAGGGAGCTATGACTTAAAAAGATAGCTTTAAATAAGTCAAAGAATATTAGTTCAAGTGGGAACATAGACATAACAAATCTTAAAATACCATCACACTGCCTGCAAGCAATAATATTACCATATCAAAACCAAGGTTTTAATTGGTAAGATTTGTTTGTGGTAACAACTTTGGCTGCACACAGATGTTTAAAAGGATGATTTTCACATATGTAATACTTTTTAGGGTAAATGAGCACATCTGTCAAATATTTAGCATTTATTTTTGCTCAGTATTGAAAAAGTTACACATTTGTTTGGGGGCTTTATTGCAAAGTAGGAGCAAGGCTTCCCTCCACATTTTGCTAATGCAGCACAAACCCCTTCTGGCTCAATCCCCTTAGCATAATTTTGTGCTTACAGACACAAGACACAGAACAGTGTGAACGATTCAGTTTGAAGGACCAGGAGCTTTGAATGGATGAGGTTTGAGCAAGAGGGTTCACTTAATCTTTATAATGCTAAGAAGAAGAGCTAACAAGAGTGCTCTCTCTTTTTGATCTGGAACATCCTTAAACATTCCAAATGATTAGCTGCTGATTTTACCTCCATAACAGGCAGAGTCACTAACCTGTGTAATATTTGGCTGCCATCTGAAAAAGCAGCTCTATAACCACTTCCATCTGTCCCATTCAATGACATGGGGCTATCAGCCTGGGCACTGAGGCCTTCAAATGCAGTGAGCAGGCAAGATGTTTGATAGTGGAAACATGTTTCCCTGTCTAAGATTTTTGCCACTTCTGCTTTTATAATTTGAGGGGGTGCTCTTTAGCAATGTCAATCAGTACAGTAAAGTGCACATACCAATGCTCAAATGTTTATTCAATAACAGTGCTACCTGACCAGCTTCATCTTTTTTCCATATCCAAGGATTAACAGCCACTCTGCTCTATCAAGAAAATCACATGGTCCAGTCCTTCTCCAGAATTAGGCTGTTTCACCCTGGGATATACTGTGTAATCACATGTTTGTATGTTCCGCCATATAAAAACACTCCCTGTATGTAGAAAGCTGGCATGTCAGGCAGGAGAGTAGGCTTAAAACACCTCCTTGATATGCTAGCTTTCCTATATGCAGGGTGTTTTATATTTTACATGGGTGTGTGTGCATGCAAACACTCAATCTACCATCTCCAGTCTGAAGTGGCACACTCCAGCAAGGACTGTACTATGTGCTATTTCTACACATTTGCATTGTCTGAAAGGGACATTCAAGTATTCCACCAAACAGTTGCCCCTCCAAAATGCTGTTTAAAGCAAAATGTTGGGATCTGAAGAAGTCAGTAAAGCAGAGTCACCATCGCATGTCCAATATTTATGCAATTATCCACAGAAGTTCAATCATTTGAAATCTTTTGACCACTGTATATACTCTAGCTAGGATATATACAGAACCAAAGGCCAAGTTCAGCCTCTTGCCCTATGCTTGCCGCATCGATCATTCCAGATGTCTCAAGCAAGTAAAACATACTTGGTAGCTATGGTGAAGGATGACATAGAAATGGAGAAACCGCCAAGGCTACCAAGATGGTAGTCATCTTTTGATTAACTTATGTGCTGGTAAGTTGAAGGAAAGAAACCTATGTGGATATTGTGTAAAACAAATACTGCATTAAAATACCCTGTCAGAGTGATTTGTTATGGAAAGCAAAAGTGATATGAAAATAACAATGCAACCAGTAAAATATCACCATGGAGACCCCCTTCCCCTATCTTGGCCTGAATCACAGTATAATGGCTTCCACTTGGTAACTGCGGTAGTCACATCATAATCCAGTCTCCATCGTACAGCTTTTAACTCATGCAAGCTGCATTGATCAATATAAAGCCCAGATCACCATATGAATGGACTCATAGGGTTGGATCCAGATTTACACTGGATCAAGTGCACTGGCAGAAGTGGACTTCCTCATTCCTCCCAATGGCAGACGTTCCAGCTCCCTGAAAAGGCTACACACTGCTGAGTGGGGTGAGCTGAAGGGGATCTCCAAAAAGCAGGTAGAGGGATCTTCCACAAATAGAGCCCTTCTTCTCGAGAAAGGTCCCTTCTTCTTGAGGAAGGCAGAATCTGAATCCAACCCATAGTAGTTCATAAGAATACATTATTACTTAAGATAATGTTACACATACAAAAAAAGAATATTAGGCTGGGTGACTTTGGATGGCTAGTGACAAATGATAGGTTTATTATTAGCAATAGTAAGGCTGTGAACCTGAATTCAATTTTTCAGAGTGGAGCTAATAATTTCTGTTTACTATTCAGCTATGTGCCATAAAAGAACAACAAAACATTGATTTTAGTATCGTTGACCAAGACTTGTCTTTCTGCAAATTAATAGGTTGGCTAAAGTCAGTGAGAGGTTGCAATTGATCACAACATTTTAAAGCTAGGAGGTGGTCCAGTAAAGGACCTCCTTTCTGCTTTGTCTCCATAACCACTAAACAATTTCATTCTCTATATTTTCCAGCTGTACACGCACATATGATAAGAAGAATAAGAAACCACATGGTTGACCTTTTAATAACTACTTTTTTGTACTGTTGATGATAAATCATTACAATCTCATCAGCCCTCAGTACCCTGCAGCACACTGAAGCTAAGTAGGTCACCCCATGCTGCTGGCAGATAAGTGAAATGACAGCTGAATGACAACATACATTTCCTCTGAGGGAAGTATTTTGGTACTGTGTGATGCCTCATTTGTCATGGTAGTTCAGTAGGGACATACGTATGGGCATGCATTTATATTGCAGGCTACTTGATTTGGAATACATAGCATTGTTTGAAATGGCTCCCTCTCTAAGACTGACTAGCACAGGTTAAAATCTGAATCCCATATATTAAGGTATGTTATAAATACTATATAATTGGCTAATGTTTAACAGATTGTAGCACATTGTTCATATGATCAGGGTGGTTAAAACTTAGTAAGTAGGTATTTTTCATACCTGCAATAGTAAGGTATTGAAGACATTCCCACAATGCTAAGAAAACATTTCAAAAAATTCTAGTTAATGAACTCAGTCATATCCTTCTGATCACTAACACAGATTAGGTACCACACCACTGCTTAAATGTAGTTCTGAATAGTGGCAAGATCTCTTTAACTGTGCTTTAATTTTCCTGATGTTGGGCTCAAAGGCATTGCTGAAGCTTTGTAGGGTAACAAACCCATCTTAAGTGATTCTGTGCATATTCATTAGTTAGACTATATGTGACAAGAGGTCATGCATAATGGAGTTTTTGAAAATTTGCGGTCTGATCCTACGCATGTTTTGTATGAAGTCCCACTAAGTTCAATGGTACGTACTCCCAAGCAAATGTGCAGAGATTTACAGCATGTATATCATTTCTTATATTCAGATCTTACATTTCATTCAGTTTGTGAGAGGCTGTCAAGGCTTCAGGGAGAATTTCATCCTTTTAGATCTACAACCTAGAAAGAGAGGCCAAAGTAATTTAATTAGCTGTCAGTCTCAGCTTTTTATAAAGTCCTGTGATACTGTGTGCAGTTGGAGGCCTCTGTCTCAAATGAATTGCAAATAAACCAGAAAAAGCAAATTTGAAAAGAGTGATATGTTCATAAATAAAATGTGTATTTTAAAAGGCCTGAGCTCAAAGGAAAAACTTGTTCTTATTCTGTTAATTTCTGTTGGCTGTGAGGACAGATAGGACCAGACATCTGGTTTTCTGTGTTTTAGATGCACAGTCTATGAGCATTTATCACTGAAATATACAACATGTTGCTGTTCTCAAAGGCAGTATCCAATTATCTGTGTAGGTTTCAGAGAGAGGGAGAGGGATGAGCTTCAAAGCAAAGGCAACCATTTGATTAACTCCCAAGAGAATGGTGAGCCTCAAAACGATAGGCATTTGAGCGAAACCCACCTTGAGCTGTAGTGCTCCTGGAGGTGGTTTACACATGCATATAAATCACTTGAGTTCTCAACAGGCAACTACTTAACATTTCATAATTTGCGTCTGAATCTGAACTGCCTCCACTGAAAAAAACTGCAGTAATAAGGAAACTGAATCTGTGATGTTTTATCTGTTTTAGCGTTTTCACATATGCAAGTTGTTGTTTGGTGTTGTGGTCATCAAATGATGACCATGCATGTGTAGAGTAGGCCTTGAAATAAAAAATTATGACTCGGAAGCCATTTCCAAGGTGTATGCAGGGGAGGCTGGTGGCTCTGATTTTGGTGGGGCTGTAAATCCATTCTAGGTTTCATTCAGAACCAGCTAGAACTCTAAAGAGTTCATCCAAAGTGCTGAACCCTATCCCCAACATAGGTTCAGTACCTTGAATAGTTCTTTTAGAGTGCTGACTGGTTCAGACTGAAACCCAGAACGGATTCACAGCCCCACCGAAATCAGAGCCAGCAGCCTTGCCTGGGTGGATGTACTATGCTATAGCAAGACATTGAGGCGTATAACATTGAAGAATATCATCAGAATTAGTATTTGATATTCGACAAAATGAAATCTTTGATATAGAATATCATCTGAAAACTTACTGTTCTTAAAAGAGGGGTGTATCTCAGATGACTTGTATATAAGCACCATGGCTTGAAAATATCTATGAATAAGCAATTCAACTGAATAGCTGGCTTCAACCAGCTGAATACAATTAGCTTTCATTTGATGATATAAGTTCTGTTACATCCTCTGTTATTGGTATAGTACCATTAAACCCAACAGGGCCAAAACTGAGCCCCACAGAGAAGGTAAGGAATGCCTGTAGCTCACTAGGAGAGCCCCTGCTTGGCATGCAGAAGGTCCCAGATTCAATCCCTGGCATCTCCAGGAAAAGCAGGAAAAAACTGCCTACCTGCAACGCTGGAGAGTCTGTACCAGTCAGTGTTGACAATACTGGGCTAGATTGACCAATGGTCTGGCTCAGTGTAAGGCAGCTTCCTAAGTTCCTATAAATAAATATGTCAGCTCCATATCTCCTGTGCATATTGAGACAAACTCTGGACCAAATCCTTGAAGTAAAACTCACCGAACTAGTAAGTATGGTCAGTCAGCCCTGTTGATTCCAGTGGGATTTTAAAGGTGTAGCTGAAGCTATAATTTAAGTTCTCTGTAGATACCACAAGACGCAGGCATGCATATGTCTCTTAAGAATGCAGTAAAAACACTGTACATGATTTTGAAATACATTACTTTTATAGTTCATAGAAATACTGAACACATTGTCACTTGCCACTTGGTGTGTTGATAATCTTCTGACTTTTGAAACATTTGAACAAATATATATAGTTTCTGAGCACAGTATTTTTGTACTAGGCCAAGTCATTTATGATGTATTTGGTGTCTTTAACTCTGGTGGGTTCCTGAAGGCTTGGCTCTCTGTTACTCTTGAATCACAAACACTATTAAAACTAGTTAAGGGATTTGTCCTTTTTTTCAAAATGTATTATGCAGCCTGAGAAAGAAAATATGCAGCTAAGTAATTTTCTCTTAATGACTACTCAGTTGACTTCTTTTTGCTTTTTATTGTACCATTTTCCATGCTTTCTACAATAAATGCAAGAAGATAGTGGTTTTGTTGTTTTCATTTTATCTTTGATATAGTTGACAATTTGTCCAATTTAAAAGCTGATTTATCTTTGGCCATTCAAAAGATTTGGATAAATAGAAGTTCAGCCAAAAGGTGCCAGGCTCTGGGAGAGGAAGAATATTTTCAAAGTTTTGAAAACGGGACATAAATAAATAAATTTTTGGGTAACCACAGTTTGGATGGTAGGTATTTGTCTATATTTAAAGTTATAATGACAACCTTAAGATTTAGGCCATCTTTGTTACTCCATTTCAGAATTGTTTCACTTAAGTGAGAAATAGCATAGCATTTCTTAGCAAGTGCTAACAACCAGGGGACACTAAAGCTACATCTCCCAGCAGTTGGTTGATTACATCTGCAAGGCTTGCAATTACAGCTACTCTCTAAAAATATATGACTAGGGTTCAGCTAGCTCAAATCCAAAATAAATGCATTCTAAAACACAAAATGAAGTGGCATAAAAGGACATTGAAAAATAAGGCAAGCTCAAGTTACAGTTACTGAGCAACAACAGAAACCAACTGTGCAAATAAATGTATATTATTGGAGTGTTGAGACCCCTGGTGAAATACACTGTACTTTGCTGAGATATATACCCAGAGAAGCTCGGGGAAGTGTTTTGCATGGTTTCCATAGAAGCTGACTGTGCACACAAGTGAAATAGGTAAAGTCCCTAATCCCATCCTCCCTCAGACAATTTCTCAAACTGCTTTTAAAAAAATGGGTATGAATCTGCATTTAAATAACTGTACATATGATGCTTTAAGAATAAAAAAGCTGGAGAGCTTGGCTGAAGCATGGGCAGGAAGGACAAGACTATTGGATCAGCATTTGATTTATTGGTATGAGAGTTTCCAGATATTTTGGAAACGAGCCATGTGGTGTAATGGTTAGCATTGGACTGGGACTCAGGAGGTCCAGGTTCTAGTCCCCACTCAGCCCTGAAGCTCACTGGCTGACTTTTGGCCAGTCCCTGACTCTCAGTCTAATTTACCTCACAGGGTTGTTGTGAGGATAAAATGGAGAGGAGGAGGAGCATGTGAGCCACCATGGGTTCCTTGCAAGAGGAAAAAAGGCGGGATATAAATGTAATAATAAATATAAATAAAGTAAGCCCCCATATACTTCACCAAACCACTACAACATTCTGAAGGGACACAAAGATTACAGACTTAAAAGGAAGTTGAGTCTTGTGTGCCATGGATGTCAGCATCTCTCCTGCAAGTTACAACTTTTTCATATTGCCGGTGTGACATTATCGGGCCAGTAGACCTCTTAGCAACTCTTGTTCTTTTCCTGTTAGTTCTGAAGCAACAGCCACTGGATCTTCTTTTTTCTCTGAGGCACTCTCTTCCGGTTTCCCCCCCCCCCCAACACAATTGCTACTCTGTAGGCAAATGTTAATGAAAACAGCACAGTATCTGCCAGGGCCGGCCCAAGACATTTTGCTGCCTGAAGCAAAGGACAAGATGATGCCCCTCCCATTCCATGTACAAAAGTTGACTGGACTGGCAGTTGAAACTTTCTTCAACAACTGACAATGGGACTGCATCCTCCACCACACCTGAAGGCAGCAGGGCAGCCTAGGGAACATAGGGCATACCACATAGCCCACAACTCTCTCCTGCAATACCTTGCTGCTGCCTCCCAGCATCTGCTGCCCGAGGTGATTGCCCCACTTTGCCTAATGGTAGGGCTGGCCCTGGTATCTGCTGTGTTTATAGTGCAAGACACTGTGTTATAATTGCGGGGGAAGTAGGGGGAGTTTGACAGGTCACATGGCTTTTATCAGTATCGATCAGTAAATTTTATCAGTATTTATCAGAAGGTGCAGTATAGCGTTGCAACTGTGGCATAAGTGGGAGGTCATACTACTGTTTCAGGGCACCTTTTTAACAATCTGGTAACAGCATGCACACCTTCACAGCTGTGCAGATGTAAAAATAAATGGAGTTGTTTGTCACAGCTTTGCAGCTATGTAGGTGCACAGTGGAAAGTGACCTAAAAATCATCAAAGATTTCCTGCTGGTAAATCCCTCCCCCATTGCCTGAGGTCAGCTGAGAGGAGCCAGCAGAGACAGCCCTCCCATCTGGCAGTGTGAATCCCCTGCCTCAGGCTGTGGAACAGGGGGAGTGATGAATTAGGCCTTCTGCCCCCCACAGCTGGTAAGGCCCACCAGCAAGCTGGCTGGACCTACTCTCCTGCTGTGGCAAAGGCCACAGTGGGAGACAAGCGAGCAGAGCTCCCGGGAGCAACCCCTTGCAATATCTTTCACTCTGAGGGGGCACTCAGAGCAAGAGAACCTGGTAGGTGGGCTCTCTGGACAGCCACATTGGTCACTTTTGCCGGTCATACTTTGAGTCCTCAGAGTGAGAGGGAGGCGGGTGCACAGCAGCAATAATGAGAGTGGCAGCATGCATCCTCCCACTTCAGGCGGTGGGACACTTGCACCACCACTGGGGGAACAGCTTGCCTTCCTAGCAACCTGGAACCTTTTCTTTTAAAAATTAATGTCTTGTACACTGATTTGAGAGCAGGGAAGGAAAGGGTGGGGGAATGTTGCAGAACAGGCTCCACAGCTTTAAAGCCGTTCCCACCAGTGAGAGTTATAGTACTGCTAGATTGGAATACACATTACTTGATAGTGCACTGAAACTACAATAACCGAAAAGCATCATAAAAGTGATCTGGGGGAAAATGGGATGTTGAGACAGAAATAGCAGGGTAAGGGGGGGCATCCTATGCTGTGAGAGTGGGCCAGGCGTTGCGGTAACAGTTTAAAAAAAATGTCTACCTTAGATCTGGCCACTGTTTCCAGCTGAAGGATTTCAGTGATGCTTGGACAAATACAAGGAGTGTGTAACAAGCTATGTGAAGAGGTAAATGCTATGAAGTTTATCCTATTGTAAGCATTTGTGGACTCATTAATCCCCATACACAACTACTTCTGTGCCCCAATCATACCCCTTCCCCTGAACAATAAAATGTTCATGTACAAACTTATATGAAGAACTGCAGTCCCTACCTCCTGTTCTGTAAGAAGGATTCTCAAACTATGCATTTTTTCATTATTGTGGTGTAGAGAAGTTATTTTCCCTCTGTGCCATGGACCTGGTTCACATTAGGGTTGTGCATCACTTCGGTGCTGAATCCGAATACCAAAGCGAATCGGGGTGCTTTGGGGGTGCCTTGGTGCTATCTAAAGCAAAGCAGACCAGCACCAAGATAGTCCGAAGTGAAGTGGCTCACTGATGAAGCGCCTTGGTCCAACTTGGAGATTCGGAGCTATTCTGATGGCTACTGAAGCCCAGACAGCCTGTCTCCAAAATGTATCAGCTTGAAAAAGATCAGGGAGGGGGAGAGGAGGAGGAGGAGGAGGAGGAGGGAGGGAGGGAGGGAGCTTTGGCAAATGGCAACTCTAGTTGCCAAATTAGGGCTGAACTTAACACAGCAGTCTCCAATCAGTGACAGTGGTGGTGGCGGTGGGGGAATACTGGATGTATTGGGTGGGAGGAGCCTGCACTTGTTCATTGTGAGAAACAGATCTGGTGGTGTTACTGGAGAGAGCTCTGAAGTTATTTGGCTAGATCTGTTATGTGTGTGTTGGACTCTTTCCCACTCTTTCTTCGTAGTTTTCCAGCAAAATCCATTTAAAAAACACATTTTTTTTAAAGTAATTTCCTTGTTCTTGGCTCCCCCCACACCCCCACCCTTCTCAATTCCTGTATTCCTTCCCTTCCCATTTTTGAACTCTATATCTTTTCCCTAAAAAAAATAAAATACAAACCCTTTTCTTTGCTTGTAGGTAGTTCTGTATTTGCTTTTCTTTTGCTCTTGTGTGTGGCTCTCTCTGTGTGTTTGTGTTGTGGTCAAGCAAAGCACTACATACATCCACATTTCAAAATGCAGTGGGCAAAGCACTACATCTATTATTTAAATGATACTCCACTGTATGGCAAAGCCAGCAAGCCCAATATGAGGCAACTTCGGGGTCTTGAAACCATTGCAGATTTCTCCAACATCCCTACTGTTACAATCCAACTAGGGATGTCAGAGAATTCCGCCACGGATCTCGGTGAGGCCAAATGCCAGTGCATTCGGCCCCCCGAACTCCGTGGCGGAACAGCCTGCCACCCCGCGGATCCCCCCCGGGACGAGACTTACCTGGGGCGGATCTTCCGGACGGCGGCGGTGGCGGCTGGTCTTCCGACTGGCTGCCGCCGCCGCCATTTACAGTCTTGTTTAAAAAAAAACACATTTCATGATAGGCTACGTAAAGATTTACGTAGCCTATCTTGGCTGGGTTTTTTTAAAAAAACAAAAGACATGATAGGCTATGTAAAGATTTACGTAGCCTATCATGGCTGGGTTTAAAAAAAAACAACACGTACGCAAATGGCGGTGGCTACGGCCGCCGCCATTTGTGTTCCTTATTTTTGCCCGTCTTAGTCTACGTAAATATTTACGTAGACTACGACGGCAAAAATAAAGGGGAACGCAAATAGCGTAGCGGGCGCTATTTGCGTCCCTTTTTGATTCATCGTTTTAGCCTACGTAAATATTATAATAGCCAATGGTGAATCAAAAAGGGACGCAAACAGCGCCCGCTATGCTATTTGCATTCCCCTTTATTTTTGCCGTCATACTCTACGTAAATATTTACGTAGATTAAGACGGCCAAAAATAAGGAACGCAAATGGTGGCGGCCATAGCCGCTGCCATTTGCATACGTGGTTTGTTTGTTTTTTCCCCAGAGCCCTCCGTGGCCGGAAATCCAGCTGCGGACGGCTCTGGCCTGGCTAGGCCTGGCCGGCTGCTCCGCGGAGCTGCCGCGGAGCACAGCCGGCCATTCGAGGATTCCGGGGGGGAGGAATGGAGCGCTTCCCCCCCCGTCGAGGATTCCGGGGGGACAGACGGAATGCCTCCCCCCCCCCATCAACATAATCCACGGAAAGGTAAGTGACTTTCATACATCCCTAAATCCAATAAAGAGTACTTGAGAGAGAGTGAGAAGGATTTAGAAAAGATGGAGCTAGGCACATTAAGGATTTAGAAAAGATGGAGCTAGGCACATTAAGTTGACCAGCCTTTAGAAATCCAGCAAATTTTTACCACAGGTCAGTTGCATGAATCAACCACCTCTTAAGTCCAAGATGGCAAATTGGCAGTCCACAGCCTTGATGCCAACTTTATCTGGCCCCGATCACCAAATTTAGCAGTACTAGGGCAGAGGAGTTATTTGCAAAGAAATGTACTGCAGAGATTAGAGATGGTGATGGTTTCCTAATCACCGCTTAAACACCTAACTTCTCTGATTATCCCTGATCCTTTATGACCTTTGGTTTGAATTTCTGAGAACAGCACATTTTATCTGTGCCTAGCACAAACGCCACTGGGCCAAACTGTCTGAAATTTGGCAGGTGGAATCTCCTCCATGGGAGCTGGCAGGTGTCCAGATTTCATGTATGTATCATGAAAACCAAAAATGTTATGGCCGTTTCTATTTTCCAATGCAAGTCAATGGGAAAACATCATATCAGAATGATTCGGATATCCGACTCTCGCTTCGGATCTGAATCTGAAGCAGATAGGGTCTGAATCAGTCTGAAGCAAGCAAGGCTGCTTTGGGAGGTCTGAAGCAACATCCGAAGTGAAGCAGGGGGTCTTTGCAGAGCCTTAGTTCACATGACATGCTGTGGTGCCCACAGGTGCCATTTTGCATATGCAACCCCCCAATTGGGACTTGCCATGTGGTCCAAACTCAGCCATTAGGGATCTTACATGGGTAAACATCCCTCCCATAATCCTTGGCTTGTTGCAGGGGGTAGCATTTGCAAAATGGCAACCAGCATGCACTGTGTCTCATTGGGGGGTTGTTGTTGTTGTTAGTACTACTACTATTATTTACATTTTTATACTGCCCCATAGCCAAAGCTCTCTGGGTGGTTTACAAAGATTAAAAACATTTAAAAGACAATATGCAATATTTAAAAACATAAAAAAACATACAGCAGACAGTATACATAGAGACAACGTATATCTGAAAACAACTTCGAGCCATCAACCAAACCATAAAACGAATCCAGGATCAATTAAAACTCATCACATGCTGCCAAATGCCTGAGAAAAGAGAAAGTCCTGGCGCCAAAAAGATAGCAATGCTGGCGCTAAGAGATCATTCCATAATTGCGGGGCCACCACCAAGGAGGCCCTCTCTCTTGTTGCTGTCTTCCAAGCCTCCCTTGGAGTAGGCACCCAGAGGAGGACCTTAGATGTTGCGCGTAATGTATGGGTAGGTTCATGTTGGCAGAGGCGCTCCATCAGGTATGGCAGTCCCAAGCTGTGTAAGGCTTTATAGGTTAAAACCAGCACCTTCAGTCAGGCTCAGAAACATTCAGACAGCCAGTGCAAGTGGGCCAGAGTCAGTCTTATATGTTCAAACTTTCTGGTCCCCATTATCAATCTGGCTGCCCCATTTTGCACGAGCTGCAGCTTCCGAACTGCCTTCAAAGGCAGCCCCACATAGAGTGCATTGCAGTAATCTAGCTTGGAGGTTACCAGAGCATGGACAATTGAAGCCAGGTTATCCCTGTCGAGATAGGGGCACAGCTGGGCCACCAACCGAAGAAAATAACCAATGACAGGTTGTCTTGTCATGCAAACCAGCCCATTGTGTTCCCTCCTCTTTGATGACAAAAGTAAATGACAAATCTACTTTGTCATCATCTCTCCAACATCCCCAGTGTGTTGTGCTTTCTGAATGGGGCCCCAGCTCACAGTCTGAGAACTTCTGCCTTACAATGAAATAGTTAATGCCAATTGACAGTTTCCACCAGGCCACTGCTGGGCCCTAAGAACTGGGGAGAGCTGCTGCCTTCATGCCCTCCTGGTGCACTTTCTGCAGGCATCTGGCTGGCCAGTGTTGGAAATGGGATCCAGGATTAGATGGGCCCTTTGTCTGATCCAGCAGGGCTTTTCTTATGCTTTCTTCTTGCAGTGGGCATGGCATGGTTGAACTCACAGTCCTGAGCTGCTTTGCACAAAGAGCTTGCCATGAGGACTGACCTCATGTACTTGCCTTCAAGCATCCACCACATTGCACTTTGCCCATGTGAATTAGAACCAAGATCTCATCAACCTTTTACATGTGTTGAATCCAGTCCACTGGAGAGTCGCAACATTTTTTACTATAATGGAGTGGGATGGATCAGAATTTGGGCTAATCTTAACAGAAGCGAATCCCCAAACAATAAACTCCCATCTGTGAATACTAATTTACTAAGTTAATTTTCTTACCTGTTTTTGGTCTGACCTTCAACTCTGAAAAGCAAAAGAAATTATGATTAGTAGTAACAGACTTTTTTTCTAACTAAGATTTACAGCACAAAAGAAAGAGATGTGAAGGGACATTGTAATTATATCATTGTCATTCCTGGCTTAAGCCCTAGAGTACCCTGAGCAATTCAACTTTAACTTCAACTACAGTAAGGGAGAAGAAGGATATACAGGAGAAATCAGCCAGAGATTTACTGCTTTGTCTACTTTCCTGCAGAGGGGAAAAGGGAGGATTACTTCTAAACTTCTCAATTTAAAAGAGAAACTAAGAGTCCTACAAGACAGAATTGTTTGAGGAAACTACCTTGGTCTCTGTGTTCTCATCCAGCTTCATAATGCTGAACTCTGAGATATTTTCTTAAACCTTGAAGCATCCCCAAAGACTGAAACTCACCATAGCCCTACTTCTACTCATCTTTATCTTTGTCTTCATCTGAATCATCATCTGCATCATCATCTTCATCACTATGATCATCTGAATCATCTGTGTGATCGTGCTTATCTGGATCATCAGCATCACTGCTATTGTCGCCATCTGAATCATTATTGTTAGCATTGTCACCATCTGCATCACTATCATCTGCATCATCTTCATCACTGTGATCATCAGAATCACAATCTCCATCACTGAGCTTTGATACACGAGGCAATTGTTGTGCACTCATCATTCCCTACTAAGGGTTGTTTATTGGTTCTTTAGATGATGACATGACCCTCCAGTTTTGCGTCTGTTTGTAAACAGCATTTTCCACAAGTTTTTTTTAGCGCAGGGAAAATGGAACATTATTTCTGATTTGTGAAAGAAAAAAAGATTTCCTCTTGTGTATTTGTGCTATTCTGCTATACTAGAGGGCCACCTAGAGGTTATGTAATGGAAAAGCAGGAAAGGAAACACTCCTTGTATAGTGCTTCGATCTCACTTCTGCAACAAAACCGAAAGTAGCAGATTAACAGCCTCATGTAGAAAAGCCCATTGTCATCATCTGAATCATTGTTGCCTGCATCATCACAGAATCATAGAATAGTAGGGTTGGAAGGGGCCTACAAGGCCATCGAGTCCAACCCCCTGCTCAGTGCAGGAATCCAAGTCAAAGCATCCCTGACAGATGGCTATCCAGCCTCGTCTTGAATGCCTCCAGTGTGGGAGAGCCCACCACCTCCCTAGGTAATCTGCATCATTGCCATGGTCTGCCTCATCATCATCTGTGTTGTCATGCTCATCACTGTGACCCCGTTTGCATGATTTAGCCATGATTAACAAGCCACAGTGGCTTGTTAACCCCACTCTGCATGCCAGTCAAGTGCCAGCCCGATGTCCCTAATTACGCCTGCTGGCATAACTTGCTGTGTCGTCCAAGCCCAGGCAACAGCATGGCTTGTTTGAGAGGGCAGAAACCCTTAAATAACCCATGGGCTGTTGGGTTATTTGAGAATCACTGCTCCCCCCCCCCAATAAGTCATGCCACTTGAGTTTGGACAAGATGGCAAACCATGCCAACAAGGGCAATTAGGGGAATCCAGCAGTATGCGACCAGCATGTGCAGTGGGGGAAACAAGCTCCCTCACTGCAATCGTGAGAACTGGCCCATTGTCTCATTGTCATTCCCATCTTCATAATCTGTATCATCATCATGGTCTCCATCATCTGTGTCATCATCATTGTCATACTCACCTGAATTATCTGCATCACTATCTAAGTTACCTGTATCATCGTTATCCCCATCATCATCATCGTGCTTATCTGAATCTTCATCTGCATCATTGTCATGTGCATCATCACCATCTGTTTTGCCATCATCACAATCATTGTTGCCTGGGTCATCTAAATCATTGTCTGTATTGTCATGCTTGCCTGCATCATCACCATCTTTATCCTCTGCATCATCATGATTGTCTCTGTAATCATCTGTATCATTGTCTTAACTATAAAAGTGCACCCCCAAAACCCTGTCTGGTGCTCCTCAGACCCCAACTTCTGCTGCCACTCGAAAAGAGGGGAAAAGAAAGGGGGAGGAAAACATTCTAGGAATAGTCTCTGTGGCTCCTGCCATTCTTAGATTGTCCCTGGAAGCAGTGCTTGAAGGTTCCTGTCCGCTTCCTAAGACACTCTGGGGATGATCTAGGAATAATGCTTCTATGATAGGAACCATAGGTCCCATTCCTAGAGCATGTTTTCTTTCCTTCCTTTGGGGGTGGTGGTAATTGTATTAAGGTGGTTTCACCACCTTCATGCTGTGAGATGAAACAGATACTATTGAGACAAGACTAAGATCTGTTCCTGCTGGGGTGAGTGGTAGCGGGGTGTGTGTGTGTGTGTGTGTGATGTTCCTTTGTCCTCCCCCTTTGCAATCAACACACTCCAGGATACAAGGCTTCAGGCTCACTACTTTATTAGTTAAGGACGAGCTTCCTTACAAATGCAAATTCTAGGAAACTCAAGAGTACAATGAAAACAGCTACTCCACACAATTACAAATATCAATAGAAGAGCTGAAGTGGAAGTTAGAGAAGTTGCCAGCAGTCTGAACAAGAACTACTTGGCCAGACTAGCTTAGGAGGGATGCCTCTCCCTTATAGTGGCTCCCTCCTACGTAGGCTTTCACACATAGCCAACTTGGTGGAGTGTCTGAGCTCTGCCTCTAACTTTTCCTGCTTCACTCTGCAACAGACCCTAGCATCCCTCAAGTCACACCCCTCACTCTCCTCCTCCCCCGAAACCTGCGTTCTTATGGAGGAGGAAAGGGGGGGCCCTTCAGGCTGAGCCATCTGTGGGTCAAGGTCTTGGGAAGAAGGCCTTGCCATATCTGAGCTCCCTAGGGAGGGAGCCTCCCGCTGTTCTGGCTGTTCCCATTCTGAATCCAAGCTACTAAACATATCTATATATATGCTCAGATTCATTCCTAACCGTTTGTGAGGGAGAAGAGTGTATATGTGTGTGATATAGAGAGGGGGTTATATGTGAGACAGTGTATGTTTTGTGTGAGAGAGGTATATATGTGTGTGTGAGAGAGGGGGGGTGAGAGGCATGTGTGTGTGAGAGAGGGTCCATGTGAGAAACATGTATGTGAGAGAGGGGGTGATTGTGTCTGTGGGGGGGGGGAGGGAGAGAGAGAGGGAGAGACAGCAGGGAAGAGGGGTGTCTGTGTGTGAAAGAGTGGGTTGGGATGAATTGTATGTATGTATGTATGTATGTGTACATGTATGTGTGTGTCTGCGCATGTATGTGTAGCCCCTGCCACTTCAGCAGATACCCAATGTGGCCCTCAAGGCCAAAAATGTTGTGCACCCATGATCTATATGTATAAGCTCAAAGCATTATTTGTAATAAGTGTTACAACTTTGTGGTGTTAATTCTTTGCTGGCATCTCAATAGTGCATCTGTGGAGGACAGCTCCTCTATGCTTAGTTCATTTACCATCATCTCATCATACAGTAAAGCAGCTTTGGTCAAGTCATCATCCTCAGTCCCTGAGGTTAATTCTTCACTGGAGCAACTGCCTACTCATTCATGATTGGCACTGATACCTTCACCTGCATCACAGCTACCTAGCTTTATGGAATATCTTGCTGTTGCTGCTTGTATAATTATAATATTTAATGCAGCATCTACTAAGAAGTGACCTCTTACATCATGTGAAATGGCCTTGCCACTTAACATATCTTAAGAGCACTGTTGATTGAGTAATAAGCAACTCACTAACTACTGGAAGCATAAAACAGCTTAAGGACATCTTGTAGTCCTGATCTTGTAGTCCTCAAATACTCAAGCATCCAAGAAAACTCAATTCTGTGTGAAAGAGTTTCAAGCCCACAGTGTAAAATTAATTGGGCTTTTCACCACAGAGGTCGAAGGATAGGATTGGGATGATGTGGTAACTCCTAGCTTCTTTGTACACAACAGTTAGAGTTGAGTAAATTCATGCCATGCCCTTAACACCGAGACCTGTCATTGATAGAAATATGACAGTAGACTTCCCAGGGTGTAGGAATCATGCATCATCCCAGACTATTCAGTTCTTGGAGAATGTAATGGCCATGACAGTTTCCATAACAAGTCAGGTTTCCATATGGGGTCATGGTCCATAATGTGGTGTGCAAGTTGCTGGTAGGGTATGACATTTGTTCCATTGAAAGGTTTATTGAAGAAGCTTGCAGGAATAGAACCAACCACAGTTATATAATGCAGGGTTACATGTACTCTTGGTAGCTGTATGACGCATGACCACTGGCGTAATTGCTGCAATTATAGCCTTTCCATGGAAAGTAATGTTTCAGTCCAGTATCCTGGTGTCGTTATTTTTTCTTGTTCACTTGCTTTCACAAGTGTCTTTGTTTTGTGTCTTTTTCAGCATGCTACAGGCCTCTGGGTGTGACAATTGTTCCTGCTCTGAAATAAGCATTTGCAATCCTTTTTTGGTTGACTTGCCTGTACACTCTTATGCACCTTGGGCATGCTGCAGGTCTCTGGGTCTGACAACTTTCCCCACTCTTGTTGGCTCTGCCTACAGTGACCTGCTCTGCTCTCTACCCCATCAGCCTCAATGGGCACCAGCTACCATGCCCCTGTGGCTAGTTTATGATGCACGTTTGCTGGTGTAATTGCTGCATTTATACCCAATCCATGAAAAGTATGGTTTTCATCCAGTGTCCTGCTGACATGATATACATTGTCTGTTATGTACTTGATGCACTGAATTGGAACAGTGCTAAGAACGTCTGTGCTGTGTGATATGGCAGCACCCATTTCAAAATTCCTAACCTCAGAATAAGGTGAACAAAAGCCAAATTTATGCAGCATTTCAATCATAAATGTTGATACAAAATGATGGTGTAATTGCACACCCAGGCCTATCAGCAGTGGAGCAACCGTAGCTCATAAATCGAGCTGCTTGTACAAGGCCTTACCCTGAATAGCTAATTTCAGTTCTGTGTCTTCATTTGTAAATATTGTCCTTAAGAAAAGTTAAAATGAATCTGGAACAACAGACTTCTGAAATTCAACTGATTTTAGGTCTTTGGGACTTGGATAATGTGAAGAAATGCCATATATATATAAAACTGTTGTTGTTCTGTAAATACAGTGTGTAGCCTCCAAGAGGCTATAATGTATCTGTATAGGTCTGAGGCCTAGTGTTCTTACTGTGTTGAAGGCCTGTTTTAGTTGAAGCAGCCTGGTGATGTTCTGAAGCAGGAGAGAGGAATGATCGCTTTCAGTATTTATAGGTTGGGGCTGGATCAGATAAATTCAATTTTGATTAGCTGGGGATCCTAGGTGGAAAAGAGCAGTTCAGAAATGACAGTTAAGGATTTGACAGGGATTCAAGGAGTCTGTATGGAGAGTCAGGGAGAAGGTCTGCTGGTTAGTGAGTGGTGTTACAGAAGGTCTAGGAGAAAGATGAAGAGAAAATGAATAAGACATGAATATTAAGCTATTCCTTCTCTCTCGGATGATCATACGTGGCTGATGAAGTTAGGGAGTAGGTGGCTGTGTTATGCCAGGAGGCTGCCCTAAGATTTTGCCAGAAGAAGATTACACAAGAAGGTACTAAAACCAAAATAAATGGTCCAAGCATCCAGGAATACAACAGGAGGAGTTTGGGGAGTCAGAGGAAGACTGTATCCAAGAGCTGGACCTTGTTGTCGTGGGTGTATTACTGTATTTGGCTGGGGTGGAGGTTTAGGGAATTTGGCCTGAGGTAAAAGAAGTTATTAAGGGAGCAATCCTATGGCCACTAGATGCTATCTAGAGGGCCATAGGATATACTCATTTCCTGGAACCGACCTTGGAGCCCGTGTGCTGAGGTCGGTTCCTGGAAAACTGACTGTCCCCCTCATCTGCGCTGCCTCTGAGGCAGCATGGAGAAGCCCCATCCTCTGTGCTTACAAAAGGAGTGCGGAGCTACTGAAAAGGGCTGGGGCTGGGGGTGTTCCAGGGCAAGGAGAGCGGTGCTGAGCGTACGACACATCCAATGTGTCAAACGGCAGCTTCCTCTCCCAGTCACTGCCCCCCCCCCCCCGGCTACTCAGCAGAAAATGGCTGTCTAGCGAAAATAGCAAGGCAGAGAGGTGCAGAGGGAATGATTCCCCCCCCCCCCCGTGCCTCTCCTGCCTAGCCTTGGATAGGTGGTTGCCTCTTAGTTTGGAGGCAGCCGCCTGTCTTGACAGGATTGTGCCCTAGGAGGCTTGTATTAGCAACAGTGTCTCTTGAGTTGTTAAGAAGTGTCAGCAAGCATTCTTTTGAAAAACCCAAAGTAAGTATTCGTATTCCCTTATGTACAAAAAATCCCTTTAAGAAAGTAATTTGTTTAATAGTTCATCATATCTTTAGTGCTGGTGCCTATCATACCAAGCTACTAGGAGCTTTTTAAGTATTCTAAGAAAATTGGTGGCAATGGAAAAGGGTCAGTTTGTGGAACTCTGAGTTATAGTGGCAGAGAGTTCCTTAGGCCTTGAGATATAAGCACTTGCTAAAATAAGAAACCACATAGCTGGGATAGCCCAGTGAATGAGCGGTTTCTTCATGGGTTGTGGCAGCACTGGATAGAAAATCCCTCATAGATTCACAGCTTTAAACACAGACATACACTTATATCAGTTTTAATTTAGAAAAATAATTAACAAAATTATAAATGTCAGTCTTTAAGATGCCACAAGAATCTTAGTTGTTTTAACAGAATTACATGCATATATTTAGGTGGAAAGCAACAGATGGATTTTCCTGAAGCACATGATAGCTGTGTATGTATTTGCCAAAGTTCAATTCTAGATGACATTACAGTAGCAGCCATCTTTGGAATTTCCAATTTTGGAAATGTCCCCCTAATAATTTTCTAGATTTTTGATATGTTAAATACATTGCTTCTATGAATTCAATGAGACAGGTCTGGTTTCTTTTGCAATTAATTTGATATTGGAGCCTAGTTTTTGGTAAAGCAACTTAATCTACATAATCAAGCTAGTCTGAATCATCTTCTATGTCACCACCATATTAATTATCTGTATCATGATTATCATCTCCATCACTGTTTGATTCATCGCCGTCACCTCTCCGTGGCCTTCTTCTGTACTCCGCTGAATCGTCATCATCACGATCTTTGCTATCGCTCTCATCGGATTAGTTGCTGTCACCTCTCCGTGGCCTTCTCCTGTACTCAGCTGAATCACCACCATCACGATCTTTGCTATCGCTGTAGCTGGATTCATTGCTGTCACCTCTCCATGGCCTTCTCCTGTACTCAGCTGAATCATCACCATCACGATCTTTGCTATCGCTGTAATCGGATTCATTGCTGTCACCTCTCCATGGCCTTCTCCTGTACTCAGCTGAATCATCATGACGATCTTTGCTATCACTGTAGCTGGATTCATTGCTGTCACCTCTCCGTGGCCTTCTTCTGTACTCAGCTGAATCATCATCATCACGATCTTTGCTATCGCTGTCGTCGGATTCATTGCTGTCACTTCTCCGTGGCCTTCTTCTGTACTCAGCTGAATCATCATCACGATCTTTGCTATCGCTGTTGTCAGATTCACTGCTGTCACCCCTGTGTGGTCGTCTTATGTGCTCATCTGAATAATCACTATCATTGTCACTGCTGTGATCTGATTCATTGCTGACATCTCTGCGTGGTCTTCTTATGTGCTTATCTGAGTCAACACCTGTGTCATCACCATCTTTGTCATCACTGGCATCTGCTTCGTCATCATTTTCATCATCTGCATCTTCTTTGTCTCTGTCTTCTTTACTTTCCTGCAGAGTAAAAATGGAGTTTAGTTCTAAGCCTCTCAATTTCAAGGAGAAACTGAAAACAGCACAAGAAAGAAGCCCTAGTGTACAGTTTCTTGAGAGACTAACTAGGTCCCTATGTTCTTATCCATGCCAAATGTTGATCTTTTTTCTTAAAACCTGAAGCTTCCTCAGAGTCTGGTACACATACAAATCTTTTCCCCATATTTAAGGGAGGGACTGTAGCTCACTGTTAGATCACATACATTGTATGCTATATTGTCCTTTCCAAGGGGATCAAGTCTTTCAGTTTTCAGAACAATAGCCCCAGAGGAGTTTCTGCAAGAGTAGCCTTGATATGTTGAAGTTCTCCAAAAGATTACATGTGTATCCCCCTATGTTCCTTCTGGATAATTGTTCTTAAAATTACAAGCATCCTAGAGGTGTCTCTAAGGCTGCCTTTACGTTAAAGAAAAAATCTGCAGTCCTACCATTATGGAGACTTTCCGTGTTTACAGCAGGCCCCCAGATGGTGAGCAAGTGATTGCTGAGAGGGGAAGTTTTTAATTTTCAGGTAGGGGTGCACGAAAGTCACTTACCTTCTCTCGCAGCTTGCTTCGTGGTGGGGGGGAGGCGCTTCGCTGCTCCCCCCGAAGTTCAGGCCGGGGGGGGGAGGCTTCCCTCCTCGCCCAGCCGAAATTCAGGCCGGGGAGAAGCGCCCCGTCTCCCCGGCCGCGAACTTCAAAAGAAAAAAAAAAAACGCCCCTGTGATAGGCTACGTAACGATTAACGTAGCCTATCACGGCTAGATCTGCAAAGTCAGCCGTGATAGGCTACGTTAATCATCACGTAGCCTATCATGGGTGACTTTGAAAAAAAAAAAAAAAAGGCGTACGCAAATGGCGGCCCCCATAGGGAGCCGCCATTCGCATTCCTTATTTGGTCCCTGTAGTCTACGTAAAGATTTACGTAGACTACGGCGAAAATAAGGGCAACGCTATTTGCGTAGTAAATGTATGGCTGTGAGAGCTGGACTATAAGGAAGGCTGAGCGCCGAAGAATTGATGCTTTCGAACTGTGGTGCTGGAGAAGACTCTTACGAGTCCCCTGGACTGCAAGGAGGTCAAATCAGTCCATCCTAAAGGAAATCAACCCTGACTGCTCATTGGAAGGACAGATAATGAAGCTGAAGCTCCAATATTTTGGCCACCTAATGCGAAGAGAAAACTCCTTGGAAAAGACCCTGATGCTGGGAAAGACTGAAGGCAAAAGGAGAAGGGGACGGCAGAGGATGAGATGGCTAGATAGCATCACGGATGCAATGAATATGAACTTGAGCACGCTCCGGGAGAGAACGCAGGACAGGAAGGCCTGGCGTGCTATGGTCCATGGGGTCACGAAGAGTCGGACACGACTGAACGACTGAACAACAACAACAATCACGGCTGACTTTGCAAATCTAGCCATGATAGGCTACGTTAATCATTACGTAGCCTATCACAGGGGCGTTTTTTTTTTTTTACTTTGCTTGTAATGGCGGCGGCGGCAGCTGGTCGAAAGACCGGCTGCCGCCCCTGCCCCTGACGAAGACCTGCCAAACCACCGCCGCCGGGAGGGACATTCGTGAAAGGTAAGTCCCATCCCGGGGGGGGGGCGGGGGGCAGGAGGCGGAGAAGTTCTCCCCGAACAACCTTCGGAGGACCGAATGCGTTGGCGCTCGGCCCCCCGAAGTTTCGGGGAGAAATTCTCCCCCATCCCTATCAAGTTTCCATAGGACTCAATGAAACAGTGCCATTTAGTAGCTGTTTTAATAGTGCAACAATCTGATGTATTTTAATACTTCATTATTTCCAGATCTATTTAACATGGAATAACCAGGAAATCCCTCTGGATGTGCCCTGGAGGTTGACGACATCATGAAAAGGACCCGCAAACTTCTGTGAGTGAGCAATCTCAATAGCAGGATAAAACCTCCATGTGAAAAAGCCCTAACTAAGAAACCTGCAACATTTCAGAAGGATATGTGCAGTGCTTCATGTAAAAGGGGAATTCTCCAAGGGGGGATGCTTCCTCTTCCTTTGCAGCCCCCTCCCCCATGGTTTTTGATCAGTTTGTATGTCACATGTCATAGAAGTGTTTCCTGTTAGTCACTCAGCCGCATTCTGTCCCCCTCTCCCCTGAAGCAGTTGGAATGAGGGTGCAGAACCTCAGCCCTAAGGGCCAAATCTGGCCCCAGGGGTCCCAATCCAGCTCTCCTGGAGTGCCCAAATGGCCACACCCCCTTCCCTTGGCGCTACCCCTTTTGTTCAACCACTGGCTTCTGTGCAGTTTCTTCACCATTCTAAAGGGTTGAAATGCCTCTCTGAAGGCTTCATTACTGGCAGTACAAACCTTTAGGCTAAAATATGCTGGCATTTTTTGTTTTTTGGCCCCACCCCCTTTTGTCTTCTGCTGTCTGGAATGTGGTCTCAGAGAGCTTCTCCAAAATGGAATTCAGCCCTCAGGCAGAAAGAGGTTCGGCACCCCTGATTTACAGAAATGAAACCAAAGGGCGCTGTTTGGAGATACAAAGGCCATGGGCACATGTTGTATCTAAAACATGAGTTGCCAACGAAGCCTTGTTCTGGAGCAGCTTCAGTTTTGTTGGCCTTGGAGGGAAGCGGCGCCTCACAAACAAACAAACAGGGCTGAAGTGTAGATCCTCTCCAAGCACTCCAACAATACTACACTGTCCAGGGCTGTTTGGGGAAACCTGTGACAATTAAAACACTGCCAAGCTAGTTTAAATTTGTAGTGGAGCTGTGGCTTATGCATTAGAGGACAGGAGCAAGAGAACTGAGTTCCCCATTAATTCCACAATGGGAGGACGAAAGATTCCCACAGGCTCTCAAGGGATTTGTGTAACCCACTGTTGTCTCTCTTACTAGGATAAATTGGGAACAAGAGCAAATAAATATTCTGTGCATTTAAAAAAACATCCATTTTTAAAAATTTTGATCTTGGACAAAAGGAGAAAAGAAGGCCCACTGCACTGTTTATTCTCAAATTAAATTCAGCGCAAACTGAGGGTATAACTTGGCAGCCTACTGGAAGTTTGAGCCAATTTCAAAGAAAGTTCAGGCATTTGTTTTAGTGTGCAATGCCAATCACAATGTGAATAATCCCATACTGGCTTCATATGAGAAGGGATTCAAGAAAAAATATCTCCTTTAGACTGAAACTCACCCCATTATTGTCTTTTACACTATCCTGTATGGGATACACGGGGCATGTGTGTGTGTATGTGTGTGGAGTGGGTTAGATATAAACCTGTATTTTCAAAGAAACAGAGCAGCATATGTAGGACTAAGTGTATTGGAAGTATGATGCTCCTACTGAACTTCATAATGTCAAAACTTGTTTTATTAACCCTTGAAGCTTCCCAAATTAAAAGACAGCAAAACAACAATAACAAAGTGTGTCGTTAACATCCTCCGTGATGTCGATACAACAATATCACACTGAAATCTAAGAGTGGAGAATATCGGGGTTATAGGGCATGTTGTGTTTTGGCATTTGGTCTGGAACATATTATATATTATTTCATATATAATACTGACTATCCCCTTTCTTTTCCAGCAGAGAAAATAACAGTTTCCCATTAATTTCTAAAACTGGATGTTAGTTGCTCAATGTTTGTGATCAACGTAAGTTCCTAGCTGTTAGAACAATACGACAATGGAACCAATTACCTAGGGAGGTGGTGGGCTCTCCCACACTGGAGGCATTCAAGATGAGGCTGGACAGCCGTCTGTCAGGGATGCTCTGACTTGGATTCCTGCACTGAGCAGGGGGTTGGACTCGATGGCCTTGTAGGCCCCTTCCAACCCTACTATTCTATGATTCTATGATTCTAAGTTTACATAATCCAGGCTCAAAATAACCGGATGATGAACAGATAACACAAATTGGCATCTTTTTACTGAAGTCAGTGCTAGAAGAAACTGATGATTTGCAAAATTGTGACCTCGGCTTATGAGGAACTCCTCACAACTTGTTCACAAGAAGCATAATTGGAGCTTGAATCGACATCTCATGCCAAAACAACTGATTGGAGAACTGGACACCTAACCTTAGAACCAACACTTTGGATTGAACAGTCTAACAACAGCAGCCATAGCAGCAAAATAAATTTGTTACCATAGGTTGGATCATTAGCCCAAGTCAAGGAGCTGTGGCAACATTCCCAGTAATAGGAAAATGAGAAGTACTTGACTGGTTGCATAATGGTCTCGGTCACAAGGAGAGAACTGAGAATAGTGATGGTGTATGTGTCTAAGACAGGTGGGCAGCCTCTGAGAGTGCAGGGGCCAATTTCCAGTTGCTGGAGCCCACTGGGGGCTGCACACCCACCAACCACAGAAATCCCTACCACTGAATTGTCACTGAATTTTAGTGATGGGGGCTGCAAAAAAGTATAGGGGGGAGGCACATGTAGCTCACCCCTCATCTAAGACATAGAGGTTCACAAGATAGCATATAGCAACATCCTATACGCATCTACTCAGAAGTGTGTTCCATTGAGCTCAATGGAGCTTACTCCCAGGTAAGTGGGTATAAGAATGCAGTCACAATATAGGAATTCCCTGAACTTATATGCAGGGCTTTAAAAAAGGACAATCTAAGTCAGGACAAAGCCCAAGGAAGACTGTCTCTACTACCACCCTTACAGAGTATATTGTCAAAGGCTGGAGAATATAAAGATGAAAGCTGGGAAAGTGACTGTCAGATATGGAAAATGTTTTAGCAACAATATAGCTGACATGCTTGTCGGGAAGGATTGCAGTGCCCTTCGGAAGGAGCCCTGTTAGCAGCAGGAAGAGGACTTTTGCTGTGGTAATTATTATTCCTGACAAAGTCAACCCCTTCACATGACCCAACATCAGGAGAATAATCATTCACTAGACTTTGTACAAAAGGCATTTCAGGGAAAATATTATCTTGACCAGACTTACCTCATTCAAATTGTTTTTTTGTCCACGTCTCTGTAGGGGAAAAAAGTGGACAACTTCTGAACTTGTTCATTTCAAAAGGAAACGAAGAGCCAAACTACATCTGATTTTACTGCCCCAAACTGGAACTTTTGGCATCTGCAGACATTCAGTGGCTTCAGCACAGCAAAGGATTTAATTAGCCTCGACAAATTTTCCTCCCCCTCCCTGCCCCAATCACCTTTAACTTTTCCCATATAGCTGCAGGCAGCAAATTATACCGAAAGGACAAATAGGACAATGTGACGTTATGCTTCTGGAAATGCGTGGGAGGCTGCATGCAGAGTGCCTCATGGCACTACCAGCAGGTGCATAACTTTTAAAAAGCACCTTTGCCACCTCACCTCATAAAGTTCATTAAGGTATGTGCAAGCCTCCCCTGCCCTGCATTCCTCTGAAGTGCTACCCCTCTGAAAGGAGCCGGCTTGGGGAATTCTCCCTCTCCCCACACTCCATTTCCAGTCCCCATTCTTCTTTCCCCCTTTTCCCCTCCCCCGATCCTGGTCTTTCTTTCTCTTCTTTATTCCATCGAGAGCAAGTCTTGGGGAATTCTCAAGAGGGGAGGGTGGTGGGTAAGAGAAGTTCTGAACTGTATTCGACTTTATACAAATAGGCAGGAGGGTTTGTTTTTCTCCTCCTCCTCCCCACCCAACTCTGAGAAAAGTGGGTTCACATGGTTGCAGAGGAAGATATCTGGGACTGTTTTGTTTGTCAGATGCTGTTATCCAGCAATGGAACAACACATTTTAATAAAAACAGGAAATTTGGAGTGGGAGGAGATATAAATTCTGTTAATTTATACAATCCTATGTATGTCTTACTCAGAAGTAAGTTTCAATACGTTCAATGGGGCTTACTTCCAGGAAAGGGTTGCAGCCCAAGTTACTTTTGCAGGAAGGTTTGCTGGCTAAATAAAATGCCGACCCCATTCCAGTTCACTGACTTGGCTACCCCTTCAGCCTGATCTTATGCAAGCTTTGTCATTAGGGTTTTCTTTTTTGCATGATTTCTAGCAGCAGTGGTGAGCTAAAAACACTTGGTACATGCTCAGAGGTAGTTTCTCTATAACCTAAACCTAGTATTGAAAACAGACTCCTTGGCTGAATCCTGGAGGTGTTTTGGCAGAAATTAAGGTCACAAACCCATCGATTGTGACCTTGATGATTGGACACCCCTGAACTCGAAAACTTCCAATCATCCAATGTGGGGCAAGAGGAACGGCGGAGGTGATCCCCACTCTCCGGCCCTGCATTTTTCACTAGATGGGCTTTTTTGCCCATCTAGTGATGGCACTTCAGAGAGGGAGAGAAGGAGGCTGGAAGTGCCTCTGGCTACTCCTCCCCACCCCACCCACTGAAATGACCCTCTCCCCCCTCTCCGAGGTTGCTTGTCTGACCTCAGAGGGCAGCCTGAGTTATTCTTTCTGCACTGGTGGGGGGGTGGATCTCTGACTCCCCCTTCCAAGGTTGGAGCACTGACTCTGCCCTTGGAGGGGTGAATCCCCTCTATCCTATGCCCCCCCCCCCCAACAAGAGGAAAAGTGCACAAAAGTTTTCTGCGCATCTTTGAATCCAGGCTAAAGAACCTTGGGTTCTTTCTCTGGGATGTCGGAGGGTGTGGGGAGACAAGTCAGATGCAATGCTAACCCCGGGAGGATCCACAGGTTGTTTAGTCATTGCCACTTGCAGCGGAAGTGGCAAAATAAGCCAGGATTTTAAAAAAGTCCCTGGGATGTTACTCACTGAGACATACTGTTGAAAATTCCTGAGTAACCTCTAAAAATATTCACTAGGTTCCCATCTAAAATTACTCACCAGCCTTACCTCTGTATTTAATGGAACTGCTCTGGACCTCTCCAGGGCTAGAAGACAGAAGAGGAGAACAGCAGCTAGCAAATGCAGCCTCATTGTGTCTAGATCTTCGTCTCTCTGAAGCAGAGCTTCTTTGGGTTATTAAGACCCTATTGTGATGTTACCCACGTCTAGGTTTCCTTCTTATACCTAACTCAGAGCAATAAATGCTTTAAAGGTGACCAAATACTTCCTCCTCTTACATTAACCCTCCCCTCCATATGCCCATTAATGCACATTTCTCATTCCCTTTTCCTTGTCCTTATCTCTTTCCTGTCTTGTTAATGTTTTCCTATTTCTCTTCCTGGATCCTTGAGCAGTACCAATACCAAGAATATCTAAGAATAATAAAGCAGGAGGTCCTGATACAACCCTGAATATATATTGAAATAGTTGTTCAAGAGTGATGTTTGTGGGGGAATGCTGTAATCTTTTACTGAGGATTTGAACAATGTACAAAAAATGACAATTGGAATTAAATATTACCCATTAATATATATTTCATTGTAAGTGGCCCATTTGGGCCACCCATAGTTATGGTTGGTAAACACACACACACGCACACACTGCATTGCATATACAATGAACCTGATCTTTTCTGTAAAATTAAAATTAATCATATAAGGTTTCACTGAATTTTGAACTATTTGGCACGTGACAGACAGAACCAACAATTACTCATTGATCTTTACAATCTTTATTGGTTTTAGGTTGTAAAAGAATGAGAAAGATAACTGTTCTATCACGTATTTTATGTTTTGAATTTTTGAACCACCCAGAGGGCTTTGGCTATTGGTGGTACAGAAATATAATGAATGAATGAAATGAATACTTAAAAAAAAATGAGTTTCAACAAAAGGAAAGAAAACAAGAACAAACAAAAGAAATTCGCAAGTATAACTACATGCTTTAAAACCCTCAGTTCCAAATATTACAATATTCTAAAAATAGAAAAGAAAAAAGAAAAGAAAAAAGAAAAGACAGAATGGGTTATACATAAATTTCAGTAAAACTGCAGACAAAATATCCAAATATAAGTTCATTCACAAGTGGCCCCATATATACCACTCTTTCAAATGTTGCTAGTATAGTTAGGTCTTCAATCCATTGCATTACAGTGATGAGCTTTTATCCTTCCAGGGTTGTAATATCAGTCATTTAGCAGTCAAGGGCGCACAAAAAATCAATTTACACTGACCATGTGTTAGATTCCAAAAAGCAGGTAAATAATTTAAAAGAACATGCATGTCAGTAGATATTAAAGAGCTTTCCAGTACAGAGTTTATCCATACAATAATTTCCTCTATTGGGCATTTCCAAAGCATATGAATAAAAGAAGCATTAGCTATATTAAACCTCCAATAATTAGCTGATTTAGACAAGCCTTTGTTAAAGAGACATTGTGGCATCCAATAAACCCGAAGGAAAAGTTTTTGCTGGATAAGGCGTAACCAAAGGTCCACAGACATATCAGATACAGATGCTAAGACAGCAGTCCACTGATTAGGCAAAATAGGACATTCCAGTTTCCTGTTCCATTCCTGCTGAAGACCCCATGTATCACACTTATTCACTGATAAGTAACTGTAAACATGAATCGTTGGTTGATGTACCTGGTCAGTAAGTGTTTCCAGTAGCAAAGGGGACTCCGAAGCACTGAAAGCAGCTGGACCGAATCTAGATTCTAACAAATGCTGCAATTGCAAATACTGCCATTCAGCTGTAATAGGCAAATCAAATTTATCTCACAAAGCTGAAAATGGCAAAAACTCATCATCAATACCCACTAATTCATCCAAAGTAAAAATCATCTTGTCCATCCAGATCTGCCACAAGTACATTTTCTTTCCAATTTTTAAATCCGGATTTTCCAATGAAGTCAATTTAGCATGGGAAAAGGGGACAAACTGTAATTGACATCACATTATACACCACATTTATCTGACTGCCAAAACTGTGGGAAAAGTTGTGTTCACCTTAATATGCTGAAAACCTAATACCATCCGTTTGGAGACAGGCTCCAGAAAGATTCCAAAAATGACGAAAGTGGAAAATCAAGTCTAAGTGGAAAAGACAAAAATTTAGTACAGGACAGCAGATAAGCCCGATGGTATGTAGCAACATCTGGAAAACCAAACCCACTTTTTTAATTGGAAGTTGCATCCTTTTCAAAGATATTCTTGGTGGAAAGGAGCCCCCCTCCCCCCCAAAAAATCTCTGAAAGATTGCATTAAGCTTTTGGAAATATTTGCCAAGTATAAGTAAAGGGATCCCATGTATAACATAAAGAATTCTAGGTAAAGTATTCATCTTAAGTGTATTAACCTTACCCCATAGACTCAGCTTGAAAGATGCCCATCTATCTATATGTCGTGAAGATATCATTAATCAACTTATTTATATTTAACTTGATCATTTCAGAGATGTCTAGGGATAATTATCCCCAAGTAATGAAATCTGAACATTGTTGAAATTGCCAGTTAGTTAATACACTAGAGTATAACCTATCTCCAATCGGCATTATTTCTGACCAATTAATTGAATAGTCTGATAATTCATCAAACCTGGAACCGATGACTGAAGTTTTGAGATAAACAGCAAAGGATCATCAGCATAAAGAATTGTTTTAAATTCATGCATAAAACTGTGAATGCTACTATTTTGTCTAATAGCACATGCCAGGGGTTCCAAACATAAATCAAATATCAATGGGGAAAGTGGACATCCTTGTCTAGTGCCCTGCCCAAGTAGAAAAAAAGCCAGAAATTGTTGTTCATTACTTTGGCTCTCAGGCTGAGTATAACATTAACTAGGATCTGAGGCCAACAAATTCTGTAAAGATGACAAGGCAAGTTGAAGAATTTGGTACAAACAGTTTAAGATCACAATTGAAAAGTCATGTGTTAATCTGATGCAATTTATGAAAGATGTCTTTGTTTCAATGAATTGCGTCACTTTCAATTTAAGATCTATTGGAAGATATACAAGAGAGGATGAAGGAAGCAGGTAAAGCAAGACGTTCAGTGACTCTCAGTGTCTAGAATGTTGGCAGACCATTGACCACTTTGATATGAAAATATGGACATTTACTTTTTTCTTGTTAATACTTTTTATTATTCCTTAAGTATAACAAAGATAATACATTGACAAATAAATGCATCTTGCATGCACAGCTGAAGTCATGATTCTTGAAATAAACCAAATATTTCTTCTGCACTTGTAATAGGTCTTGTAGAGCCGAACCTGGGCACACTGTTTCTCCAGAAAAGAATAGATTAATCTCATTTTGTACGGAAATCGTGTTTACTTTACTCTGTCTTCTTTGAGCTTGCTAAAACTTCATTTTTTCCCATTAATGCAACATCCCACCTTGTAATTAGTCAATCTCTGAAACCAGCATCTGGCAGAAAGGATTTAGCAGCCATTAACAAGAGTGAGTCTCCAATCAAATATTCACCCAGTGAGGCGTACGTCTGAGGAGACTTGTATAGGATTGAACTGTAAGTCTTCATCCTCTTTCCTAAGCCTCCTTTGATTTAAGATGGCTCTAATTTTCTCCACTAGTCTCTCCTTCTAAGGAAACCCACTGAACAACAAGTTTTATTAAATTTATTTTAACGTTTATATCCCACCTTTCTTCCATCATGGAACCCATATGGCTACATGGGATTCCCAGGTGGTGTTTGCTCCAAGCACTGATCAGACCCAGACCTGCTTAGCTTTAGCAAAGTGGTTGGCTCATGTGTCTTCAGACCGTGCCCTGGGATTTTAACCGATAGGCATGATAATATAGACACAGGGCCATAGCTGGGTGGAGGACATCGGATACATTCCCCCCCCCCCCCGATGCACTGTTTTGCCACATGGTGAGGGTGTGGGACTGAAATATATGGGCCCTTCGAAAATCAAATAGCTGGCAGGACAGAGGCAGAAAGTGAGCAGACAACAGAGTTTGGTTTGCTGAGAAGGGATGTATTTGGAATTCAGTCTGGCCCTACCATTAGCCAGAGTGAAGTGGACACTTCAGGTGGCAGATGCTGGGAGGCAGCAGCAAGATGTTGGACCCATGTGCCATGTGGACTGCTCTGCACTTCGTAACTTAGATTGTGGCTGTTAGGTGCAGTGGAGGACGTTGTCGCATCACCTGCCAGTTCAGTTCATCTGATAGGAGGATGTCCCATCTTGTTTTTTGGCTCAGGGCCTCAGGCAGGAAAATGTCTTGGGCCTGCACTGTTGGGATTTCTATTCTGTATTGTAAGAACATTAAAAGAGCCATGCTGGATCAGACCAAGGGTCCATCTAGTCCAGCATTCTGTTCACACAGTGGCCAACCAGCTGTCAACCAGGAACCCACAAGTGCAATGAGTACAATAGCACCCTCCCACCCGTGTTCCCCAGCCACTGGTGTATGTAGGCTCACTGCCTCTGGTACTGGAAGTGGCACCATCAAGACTAGTAGCCACTGATAGTCTTTTCCTCCAGGAATTTGTCCAACCCCCTTTTAAAGCCATCCAAATGGGTGGCCATCACTACAACCTGTGGTAGCAAATTCCATAGTTTAAGTATGCCCTGTGTGAAGTACTTCCTTTTTCCTGTCCTGAATCTCCCCGCAATCAGCTTCATAGGATGACCCTGAGTTCTAGTATTTTGAGAGAGGGAGAAAAATATCTCCCTATCCACATTCTCCACACCATGCATAATTCTGTAGACTTCTATCATGTCTCCCCTTACCCTCCTTTTTTCCAAGCTAAACAACCCCAGCTGTTGTAACTTTCTCTCATAGGGGAGATGCTCCAACCCCTTGATCATTTGAGTTGCCCTTTTCTGCACTTCTTCCAGCTTGACAATATCTTTTTTTAGGTGTGCTGACCAAAACTGTACACAGTATTCCAAGTGTGGTCACACCATAGATTTGTATAGGGGCAGTATGATATTGGCAGTTTTATTCTCAATTCCTTTTCTAATTATGCCTAACATGGAGTTTGTTTGTTTTTACAGAGGCTGCACCCTGGGTTGACATCTTCATTGAGATGTCCACCACAACCCCAAGGTCTCTTTCCTGGTCGGTCACCACTAGCTCAGATCCCATTAGGCTATACTTGAAGCTGGGATTTTTTGCCCCAACATGCATCACTTTACATTTGTTTACATGGAACTGCATTTGCCATTTAGATGCCCGTTCTCCCAGTTTGGAGAGATCCTTTTGGAGCTCTTCACAATCCCTTTTGGTTTTAACCACCCTAAATAGTTTGGTGTCATTTGCAAACTTGGCCACTCCACTGCTCACTCCTAGTTCCAGATCATTTATGAGCATGTTGATAACCATTGGTCCTAATACAGGTCCCTGTAGGACCCCACTATTTACTTCCCTCCATTGGAAGAATCTACCATTTATTCCTATTCTGAGCTTTCTGTTCTTTAACCAGTTACTGATCCATAAGAGGACCTGTCCTCTTATTCCATGACTGCTAAGTTTGCTCAGGAGTGTTTGGTGAGACACTTGGTCAAAAGCCTTTTGGAAGTCCAAGTAAATAATGTCTACCAGATCACCCCTGGCTACATGTTTATTGACACTCTCAAAGAACTCTAAAAGGTTAGTGGGAGAGGACTTACTTTTGCGAAAGCTGTGTTGATTCTTTTTCAGCAGGGCTTGTCCTTCTTCTATATGCTTACCAATTTTACCTTTAATAATGCCTTCAACCAATTTACCCGGAACAGATGTTAAGCTAACCAGCCTGTAATTTCCTGGATCCCTCCTGGATCCCTTTTTGAAAATTGGTGTAACATTGACCATCTTCCAGTCCTCTGGTATAGAGGCTGATCTTAGGGACATGTTGCATATTTTGGTTAGAAGATCATATATGAGTTCTTTGAGAACTCTAGGATGGATACACAGAATCATAGAATCAGGCAATTCACTATGTGATCTACATGCCCATCACAAACCCAGCTGTCTTTGTGTCTAATGATCAAATCTGCCACTACCACCAGCCCCCCTTTCCCTGGAGGCACTTCCTTGGTGTGAGAGGATATTTGTTCATCTTCTGAGGAATGGGTCCCTTCTAAGGGATCATTTCCCTCTTCCTCAGAATGACGCCCTCCATCTCCAAGACCCACATTCTCCATGACAGCAGAGGAACTCTCACCATGGGAGTGAGACACAGCTAATAGTCCCTTAAGGTCTCATCAACCAACCTCTCTGCCTCTCTTAGCTTCTCCAAGTCAGCAACCTTGGCCTCAAGGGAACAAACTTACACCAGGCACACACCCATGACTTCCATCCAGCAGGTAGATAGTCATACATGTGGCACTCAGTGCAGTACATAGGATAGCCCCTGCCCCCCTGCTGGCTTTCTACCTTCATAACTGGTTTTTTATTTGGGTGTGTTTTCCCCGGTAAACTTAGTGGTTTACTACTAGAAGGTGGGGTAATTATTTATTGTTATTTATTTACAGTGACTTACTGTAAGTACGGAATAGGGAGGAAAGAGTCAACTGCCCTGGCTTCCTTGCCCTGCTTTTGCTATATTCACACAGTTGCTTAACTCACTTGTTTGCCGACACTTTGTCACTGGGGTTGAGATGCTTTGTCACTGGGGCTCCTCGCGCTTGGAGAGCTGGCTCCCTTGCAAGCATGCCTCCTTATTAGGGGTGTACGAAACCCCGCTTACCTGGCTCCGCTGGGGAGGGAGGCACTCCGTCCCTCCCCCCGGAATCCTCGACAGGGGGGGAGGCGCTCTGTGCCTCCCCCTGGAATCCTGGCTGGCTGGCTCTGCTCCGTGGCCAAGCTGCGGAGCTGCCGGCCGGCTCCGGCTGCCCGCAGCCAGACATCCAGCCGCTGGGCAGCCCTGCAGGGACGCAAATGGTGGCTGTCGCAGCCGCCATCATTTGTGTCCCTTTCTTTCGCCATGATAGGCTATGTAAAAATTTACGTAGCCTATCACGGCAGGGGGAAAACCCCAGTGTACGCAAATGGCGGTAGCCGCCGCCATTTGTGTACGCTGGGGTTTCCCCCCCCCCCGCCATGATAGTCTACGTAAATACTTACGTAGCCTATCACGGCCTCTGGAGGGACGCAAATGGCGTCCCTGCGTTAGCCTATCACGGCTGAAGAGGAGCAAGCGAATGGCGGCCACAAGACGGCTGCCATTCGCACAGCAGCAGGAACGGGAGCAGGTAAGTGCTCCGTTTCGCACGCCTTTCGTAGGATGGGGGCAGCAGGCACTTCGTCCCATGCACCTTTCGTGGGTTGGGGGGGGCGGAGGCTTTGTTCCATGACAGTTTTCGGGGGCCAAATGCACTGGCATTCAGCCTCGCCGAGATCCGTTGCGGAATTTTCTGACATCCCTACTCCTTATATAGATTGTACTGTAAGCTACAAACTTATACACACTTGCCTGCGAGTGAGTCCCATTGGACACAGTGGAACTTATTTAGGTATGGATGAGAGATTAATTTTACACAGTTGAATTAATACTCAAATTGAAATTCTTTGAACTGTCCAATGGAGTTCTCCAAACAAAAATGCACAGAAAATGCATATATCCATGAAAATAATAGTAAAACATGCGTTTTATTAGGTAAATGCATGCATAAAATTTGTATATTAGATAATGCTGTGTAATTTTCATGTGTATGCATAGATGCATTGAATGTTTTTATATGTATGCACAGATGCATCTAATTTTCTCCACTAGACTTCACTTCTAAGGAAATCCACTGAACAACTAATTTTAACTGATAGGCATGATTATATGGATCTAGGGCCATAGCTGGATAGAGGATTGTGGATGCATTGTCCCATTTGATGCATGGATTTGCCCCATTAGGTGTGTAATCTTGTTTTTAGAATAAGAAAATTAGGGCTTCCAGCTGTAATGTGGAGGAGTTAGGATACATACCTGAAGGCCAGACGGACACAGAAAGTGGCCAGGCATTGGAAATGGGTTTGTGGAGAATGGATGCACGGTTAGGATGTGGAACCGAAACATATTACTTCAAGGGACCAGCCTTCAAAAACCAAATAGATGGCAGGACAGGGGCAGAAAATGGCTAGACACTGGATTTGGGTTTGGGAAGAATGGATGTACTCCATATTTGTATTCTGTATGGTATGCTAAGTTTGCAATCATATACACATTTACCTGGGAGCAAGTCCTACTGGAGGCAGTGGGACATATCTCAGGGATGGAGGAGAAATTAATTCAGTTTGCATTTTAATGCAAATTTACCTAATTTTGCACCATTGAACTAATACATGAACTGAAACTCAGTTATCCTTCAAAATGTCTTTGAATTTTGCAGTGGAGTTCTCCAATCCAAATGTGGATTAAAAATGCATATATTGGTGGAAATAACATTCAAAATGCATTATTTTAGGAAAAGTGCATGCCAATAATTCATATATTAGTTAATGTTGTATACTAAAATGTATGTATGAATACACATTTTCATTCAGGCTTTAAAAAAAGAGACAAACGAAAATTAAGATTGGAGAAATGAGAAACTGAAAGACATGGAAATTCACTCATCCTTTCCTGACTTATTTCTGTGTAAACAGACATATGGTTGCACTTTAAAACAGGTAAATCAAGCCCCATGCCTTTGGGGCAGATCTTGATGATCTCCAGGGTGGGCTCCTCACTGTCTGATAACCTCCCCCACCCCCCAAATCCCAATTAACATCTCAGGTGTGTCAGCAGATTTCAGTTTTACTGCTTACTTGCTGTAAGAAAAAAAAGATGCATAATCATATGGCCAATTCACAGAAATAACACAAAGGTATATATTATATCTTGGAAAGTAAAGGAAGTGGGTAGTCCTACCATGTGGGAAAGCAGTTTGCATAAACTAAAATAAAAAAAAACAAAACATCAATTTAGCCCTAATTCAGACAAACACCTATTCCAAGACAGAAACAGGTTTCAAAATGTGAGTGGCAGAAATCTTCTGTAGTGCTGCCTCTAAAAAAGCCAAAGATGTGACAATACTGATCCATAAAAATTTTAAAGCACAAACTTTCAAAGTTGTAATGACATAGAAGTTGTACTGGAACCACAAATAGAAGAACGCTTTGTGGTGGTCAACATATGTGGACCAAATACTGACACACCCAATACACCCAACCTAGGAAGTTTCCTCATACCATCTGCAATCCATCAGCGGTAAACACACTGCACTAGCAGAAACTAATGCTAATGCAACGGGGAGCTAGCGTTTGCTAATGCAACTAAAAACTAGCTGAAACCGGGCGCTTCTTTCCAGGAGCTGTGCTGACTTGGCCCATTCGGGTAGGGCTAGTTTTCAGTTGCACTAGCAAGCACTAGCTCCCCATCACACTATTGTTTCTTTCTGCTAGTGCAATGTGTCTACTGCTGGTGGACTGCCCGTCCACTTCCTGCAGCAGCAGCACTGAATGCGGCCCTGTGTCAAACTATTTGTCCATCTAGCCCAGTATTTCCTGAGTATACGTGGCTTGCCAGGATCTTCAGCAGAGTTCTTGCAGATCACCTGCATCCTAATCCGAACAAACTGGAAATGCCAGAAATGTAGTTCTCTTTGCAAATTATGTGTCCTACCACTGAGCTTGTATTGGATGCTAGATGTTTCATGGGCAGAGAAACACAGCCGCAATCAGCCTTAAACCTAAGGTTAGGGAAAGGACTGTGGCTCAGTGGTAGAGCATGTGCATTGAATTCAGAAGCTCCCAGGTTCAACCCTGGCATCTCCAGATAAGGCTAGGAAAAACTCCTACCTAAGACCTTGGTGAGCCATGGCCAGTCACTGTCAACAGTACTGGGCCTGGTGGGCCAATGGTCTGATTCAGTTTAAGGCAGCTTCCTATGTTCCTAATCCTAACTCATACACCCAGGTATATATGCAAGAGTTGGTCTCTTAATATATGGAGGCTATTGAATCCCACAAAGAGGGAATATCCCTTTCTCTCCTCAATATAAAACAAATGTCTCTGCTTAGGAGTAAACTAGATGGGATTTACAAGATCCATTCAAACTGCCAGCTTCTTTCCCAGCCCCGCCCCTTTTCCTAGGCAGGGAGAAGCTCTTATCTCCAATTAGCCCCTGAGAGAGGGAGCCTCTCACACACATACACACACGTGCGCATGCGCATGCACGCACACACACACACACACACACACACACTCTTACACTTTTCTTCAGTTGATCCATGCAGATCAGCTGAGGGGGAATTTTCTCTATTAAGCCTTTCTCAGGGAGCCCTTCTTACTGCTCAGCAGGGAAAATCACCCCTCATCTGCATGGATGTGTGACTCTCTGTGTTTGTGTGTCTGTGTGAATGGTGCGTCAGAGCGTGTGGTGGTCATACCTAGTTTGGAACCTGGCCACACCAACCTTGGGCCTGCTGCTGGCTTGTGGCCCTCAGGTTTCCTGGGTGGCAATCCAGCCTTCAGGCTCCTTATCCCCAATGTACAGGAAGAAAAGGTTCCTTATCCCCAATGTACAGGACCTCATGTAGGTTTCTTTCCCCAGCTTTTCTTTTACTAATTAACAGTCCCATGTGGCTGATCTGAAGACTGGGGAAATGGAATTGGGGAGGTGGTGTTTAACTGACCTAGATCTTTCATGTTATGCCTAGCTTTATCCTTAGGTTATTATACATCCACTGTAGTAGCTCCATGTTAAGGGTGAGTCAGCTGAATTGTATTCCGCTTTCCGCCATTATAACCTGAAATTGGGGGAGCGGCAGTATGTTCTGTGGCTTATATTGAGAAAATGGCTCAGTGGACTGATCTGAAACGTGGCAGTCTAGAAGAGGTGGGATTGAGGATGGTCGAAGCCCATTTTGAGGTAGAAAGGACAATAAATGGCTCATTTATATAAGTTTAAAATTTGATGAGTGACTACCAGCAGTTTGATATGTAGAAGGTGTGCAATGTGCTGTGACTCAGAAGATGTATTAGGTGCTTGTAGGTAGGGGTGTATGAAACCCCCTTACCTGGGCTCTGCGGGGCTCTGTGGGGGGGGGGAGGCGATCCCTCCCTCCCCCCTGGAATCCTTGCCGGCTGGCTCTGCTCTGTGGTGAGTCCACGGAGCCGCTGGCCGGCTCCGAAGTGCCAGCGATATGGCCGCCATTGCCGTATCACTGGTAGGCCGGATTGACTGCGGCTGCAAATGGCATCCGGGACGCCATTTGCGACTGTAAATGGCGTCCCGGATGCCATTTGCAGCCGCAGTTAATCCGCCCAGCCAACAATACAGCAATGGCGGCTGTATCGCTGGCTTTCTGGAGCCGACCGGCAGGGAGGAACTGGCTGGTGAGGATTTCTCCAGGAGGCGGAGGTAAGTCTTCCAATCATCCATGGACTCTGGGGGGCCGGATTCTTTTGAATCCGGCCTCACTGGGGTCCGTGGAGGATTTCTCCCCCATCCCTTGGAGGATTTCTACCCCATCCATTGTAGGTTTTGAAAAAAGTGCAATTCTCTATCTCATTTTAGCCGATGTCATTCATAATGCCATAGGCCAATTCATCAATGGCTACTGGGCTTCATGGCTATGTGATACCTCCAGTACCGGAGGCGGTATGCCTATGTACACCAGTTGCTGGGGAACGTGGGCAGGAGGGTGCTTTTGCACTCATGTCCTGCTAATGGTTTCCTGATCAACAGCTGGTTGGCCACTGTGTGAACACAATGCTGGACTAGATGGACGCTTAGTCTGATCCAGCATGGCTCTTCTTATGTTCTTATAAGCTCAAATTTGCATGATGCGAGGGGGGATAGAATAGAGTGTGGTTACCAGGGAGATAGGAGTGCTTTGTTTAGTCTGAAAGTCTCCTCCTCCATGTGGCTAGGCCTCAGTGCTGCTGTTTGGCATCTATCTATCTATCTATCTATCTATCTATCTATCTATCTATCATCTATCTATCTATCATCTTTTCTTTTCTTTTTTTTACCTTTTTTCTTAAAGGAAGGGACTGCTGAGTTCTTTGTAAGGAGCAGTTACAGGGCTAGTTCACATTGATAAGGACCAATTCTCTTTTGTTTCTCCCATTATCAAAATAGGCTGTTTGATTCTACTGTGTTTTGAAAGTTAAGGCACAATTCTTTGGGGGAGAACTGAATCAAAGCAACATATCAGATGAAAGGAGAGTTTCCCTACCCTGCTTGTCCCTTTAACTGTTGCAGCACAAATGAAGCGGTATAGCATTTCAGCAATACGAACAGGGCCAGCCCATCCGTGAGGTAGAGTGAAGCCTCTCCTTAGGCAGCAGATTGGGAAGACTGGTGGATTGGGGCCGGGGTCTCCGCCTATCAACTCTGATCGGGCTGCTACCACTGCCTTCTTTTCCAACCATAGCAGCATTTCAGGCTGCTGCAGCTCCTCTTTGCAGTGAGCTGTGGGTACATTGTTCTGCCTGCTTTGCTTGCCTTCTCTCTGTCCTCTGACCCCCCACTGCCTGCACCACCCCCACCACTCCCAGCTACCTAAGAGAGCCCCCTGAGTTGCCTCCTATCCATCCTGGCTGTGGGCTGCAGAGGGGCTTTCCGACACCTTTAATTTATTTTGAAGTTCTATGTGGCAGATTGTTACTTGACTCCCCCGTCCCCTCCGCCATCAAGTTTAAACAGCCTTTCCACCTTACTTTTGTAACACGGAGAGAAAAACCTCCTACTTTAAATGTGAATACTCTATACTTTGGAGTTTTCTCTATCTCTCTTTGGCTATAAGCTGGTTTCCCTTGTCTTGTATTACCAACAAGCATTTAGGGGCGCCTGGATTCTTTTCTCTTTGTTCTTAAAATGCATGGATACCTACTGTCAGGCTTCCCGATCCCCCCAGTGCACACGCTCAGGCAATCTGACACTAGCCACCCAAATCAGTGAGATTTCTTTATTGCAGAAAACCCCACTGCAAAAGCTTAATGCTTACACTCTTCAGAAATCATATAGCTGATGGTCAGCAGCTATAGGCTGTCTGTAATTCCAGAACAATCCAAAGCTAAACACTACTACCGTGACTGAGATCCTCATCAGTGTGGTTTCCCCATTGTCATTCTCCACAGTTCTGAACACAAGGGTGTTGCACAAATTATGCTTAAGTTCGTTCCCTCTAGGAGGGGTATGCGAATATCCCCTTAGAGACACACAGAACTCTGAGAGTCAGTCCAACACAGTTTTATTTGGCAGGAGACAAACAGCGCTGTTCGGGTCGATTCTCGCAGCTAATGCCACATACCCTAGATGTTTTTGGTACAACTTATATACATTCAGTATAGTGACCTCATTAGCTATGCGGGGTGGGCCACATAATATTCATGAACTTCATTAAGCATGCGTAGTTGACATGCCTCTATGGCTGACCTGTCCTTGCAAGCTGGGCAGGAAGCGATCTAGCTGGAACTGGTTCTAACCAGCTGCAGGAGTGGTGGCTACTCAAGGCGGGGGGGCTCCTCTGGCTGTACCTGATATGAAACAGACCGTTGCTGTTGGTGTCAACAAGGTAGGGATGGCGGAGAATTTCTCCCCGAAACTTCGGGGGGCCGAGCGCCAACGTGTTCAGCCCCCCGAACAAGTTTCGGGGAGAAATCCTCTGCACACACCCCACACCCCGCACCCCCCCCCGGGACGGGACTTACCTTCGCCGAATGTCCCTCCCGGCGGCGGGTCCGGCCGGCGGTTCGGCGGGTGTTCGTGCGGGGCGGGAGCGGCAGCCGGTCTTTTGACCGGCTGCTGCCGCCGCCATTGCAATAAAAGAAAAAAAAAACACGCCCCCGTGATAGGCTACGTGACGATTAACGTAGCCTATCACGGCTAGATTTGCAAAGTCAGCCGTGATAGGCTACGTCAATCGTCACGTAGCCTATCACGGGTGACTTTGGAAAAAAAAAAAGCGCGTATGGATAATGGCGGCCCCCATAGGGAGCCGCCATTCGCGTTCCTTATTTGGTCCCTGTAGTCTACGTAAAGATTTACGTAGACTACAGCGACCAAATAAGTGCGACATGGCGGCTCCCTATGGGGGCCGCCATTATCCATACGCGCTTTTTTTTTTTTCAAAGTCACCCGTGATAGCCTACGTGACGATTAACGTAGCCTATCATGGCTGACTTTGCAGATCTAGCCGTGATAGGCTACGTTAATCGTCATGTAGCCTATCACGGGGGCGTTTTGTTTTTTTAAAAAAACTTTCGAGTTCGCGGCTGGGCGAGGCGGGAAGCCTCCCCCCCGGCCTGAATTTCGGCCGGGGCGAGGCGGGAAGCCTCCCCCCCCGGCCTGAACTTCGCGGGGGGAGCAGCGAAGCACCTCCCCCCCACCGCGAACAAGCTTCGACGAAAGGTAAGTGACTTTCATCCACCCCTACAACAAGGCAGTTGATAAGACTATCTTCCTCTGGGAATTTCCACTGTAGGAGGCTGCCTCATTTGGCTGCCAATACTTTAAGATAGTGCCTCTTTGGTTCTATCAATCCCCCCTTAAAAGCCTTTCATCGAGCATTAAACACTTTAGTCAGCCATCTTGACTTTGTCATAAAGCAAAAGCATTTGTTTTGACAAGACAGCTTCAATTAATCTTTGGGACAGACCCCTAGCGCAGGGGATGATGCAACAGCCAAACAGCACCAAAACTCTGACTACCACTACAAGCGAGATAAGGATAGAGGCTGCCAAAGGTTTCCATTTACCGAACCATTTTTCCACTCAGACGGTTAAGGGGTTGTTAACTCCTGAATTCTTGGCTAATTCTTCAGATAGGGTGGTGAGGCCTTGCAACGCCTTCGTTACCATGCCATCAGGGGCGGTGTTGTTGGGGATGAAGGTGCAGCATCTCCCGCCTAACATAACGCATACTCCTCCTTTTTCTGCTAACATCATGTCAAGAACATGCCGATTTTCCCAGGCCATTTGGCTAGTGGCATCTAATTGTTCGGCCAAGCCCTTTATAGCATCTCGGGTATAGTTTATAAACCTTTGCTGATTATAATAGATGTAATTAATCCAATCTACATTTTTGTTAATGGTTGCCCACCAAAACAGAGTAGATTCGAATTCCGTGGCTATTTGGTTTTGCCCTTTAAACTCATCAGGGACTCCTCTTGGCACTAGGGATGGACGAAAGTCACTTACTTGGTCCCGCATCTTGCTTCGCGGTGGGGGGGAGGCGCTCCGTTCCTCCCCACCGAAATTCTGGCCAGGGGGGAGGCGCCCCGTCCCTCCGGCCGAAATTCTGGCCGGGGGGGAGGCGCCCCATCCCTCCGGCCGCGAATCCTCCTGGCCAGCCAGGATGCAAATGGCAGCAGCCGTAGCCACCGCCATTTGCATCCCTGCAGTCAGCCGCGTGTTAGGCTACATAAATCCTTACGTAGCCTATCACGGCTGACTTTGGGGGAAAAAAAAAAGCGCATATGCAAATGGCGGCGCCCATGGGCGCCGCCATTTGCATTCCTTATTTGGGCACGTGTAGTCTACGTAAACATTTACATAGACTATGGTGGAAATAAGGGCAATGCTATTTGCGTTGCCCTTATTTTCGCCGTAGTCTACGTAAATGTTTACGTAGACTACACGTGCCCAAATGAGGAATGCAAATGGTGGCGCCCATGGGCGCCGCCATTTGCATACGCTCTTTCCCCCCCCCAAAGTCAGCCGTGATAGGCTACGTAAGGATTTACGTAGCCTATCATGGTGTTTTTTAAAAATTTAGCTGTGATAGGCTACGTAAATCTTTACGTAGCCTATCACATTTGTTGTTGTTGCTTTTTTTACTGGGAAATGGTGGCGGCCGGTCAGAAGACCGGCCGCCGCCGCACTGCTGCCGGGAGCCACCAGCGCCAGGGACATTCGCCGAAGGTAAGTCCCATTCCGGGGGGGGGGGCGGGGGGGTGGACCGTTTCTCCACCAATTTCGGAGATTCCCGGAGATTCGTGGAGAAATTCTCCGCCATCCCTACTTGGCACTCCTATTGAATCTATATATATTCGATTGTCAAAAGGGGTCGCACTTCGCCTTCGGCGGGAATGGGCAGGCTGCTGCCTGGGATGGGTGGAAAGCAATAGAACAGGGGACTGCAAGCTGAACCAGCCCGCAGGTCCCAGACCAATTTGAGGGAAGGGTTTCAAAGAGCTCCAGGCCTCCACAATACCACCAGAGGTTGGCTCGGGGAACGGGCAGAGTGTTATTATGGAATGTTGTGGTGTTGAGGCAGGTTGAGCGATTGCCCAGAGGGGTACTGTCTTGCTCTAGGGACTGGTAGATGCATCTGGTGTGGTTCCATCCCTCCATGGAAGACACAGGGGGTAGGACGCAACCTTCTATTTTGAGGGGGGGTAGAGTTTATTGTGGTCTTGGCAACTCTTGTCGCCCCACATGACAAGAGTTGAAACAGATGGGTGTTGAAACAGATGGATCATGCAAGTAAGGAGGGAAAGCTGGTCCCATCCTAAGGGAAAAGGTAATACCTTGGCGATGGATCTTCCGGCTGCGCATACAAAACAATCGGATTTGTTTAAGGACTTGGCTATGTATTTTACCCACTCTAGCCATACATTATCAGTTTCTTTTGTCATTGGGATGTCTAACCAGGCTCTCCAGGGGCGGTCTTTTATTTCTGGGATTTGCACTAAGGGTGGCTTGGGAGGGGCTTTTGTAGTTAATCTGGCCTGTTGTATGACTTGCTTGATGGTTTTATGGATGCGCGGCGGGCTCCACTGATCTAATCCCCACTGTCCTGTCCTCCCTTGGTGAGGCAGACCTTGGTCCCTAGTGGTAACTGGCTTTTCTGGCTGCCAGTGTAGTAGGTGTAAGGTTTGATCAGTTGTACCTCAAAAACCCTTTTTCCTAGGCAGGTGATGAACTTCATGGACTTATAATATTCTGCTCCTAAAGAAGTTCTGAAAACTGTTTGGCCATTTTCTTGACAACAAGATTGCCCCGCTCCCACTACTCCATTGGAAAGTAGTGCTAGGACCCACAGCCACTTCATTTTTGGCGAAAAAGTCCCTTCAGCCCCTCAAGAGCCTGCTAGTCCCATGCCATCTCTAAATCTTGCCCTGTGCCTCCCTGAGCATCCGGGGTCGGAGAGGGCAGAGGATTGTTGCTTGTGGACCCCAGGTCGCCTTGGGGACAGGATGCAGAAGTCTGGTCTGGATACTTTTTTATCCTAGTATGATGAGTCCACCTATCCCACCCCAAAAGTTTTACTGCTGAGCGGCTAGTCAGGGCCACAGTATAAGGTCCGTCCCACCTGGCAGTCAGGGGCTCCTTTTTCCACTTTTTGACCAGTACTTGGTCTCCGGAGCGGAAAGGGTGGACGGTCTGGTTAAGCGGCAAAGACTGGAACTCCGCGGCGTGGCGGTGTAACTGAAACAAAACAGACTGCAAACCAGTAACATGGTCCCACAACATTTGCTTTCCCACTTCCCAAGTGGCTCCCTTGCGTTGTCCCGGGGGCAGAACTCAGGGTGGCCGCCCAAACATGAGCTTGAAAGGGGACAACTTAATCCCTTTGTGGGGTGTTTTCTGGATTTTAGTTAGGGCGAGGGGGAGGGCCTCAACCCATTTGAGGTGAGTTTCAGCACAGATCTTAACTAAAGTTTCCTTTAGGGTCCTATTCATCCGTTCGACTTGGCCAGAGCTTTGGGGCCGCCAGGGCGTGTGAAGGTGCCACTGGATCCCCAGAGCCCGGGTGGTTTTCTGAGTAACTTGGGAGACAAAGTGGCTCCCCATATCAGATTCAATGGACTCAGGGAGAGAAAACCGAGGTATTATTTCATTGAGTAGGGCCTTAGCCACAGCTTGGGCTTGGCAGGTACGGGTTGGGAAACATTCAACCCATCCAGTGAGCTGATCAACAAACACAAGCATATACTTGAAACCTTTACATGGGGGCATCTCAGCAAAGTCAACTTGAAGCCTTTGGAATGGATAGTGAGCCTACGGTCTCCCTCCCATCAGGGTGAGAGGCTGTTACCCTTTGCTGTGCGTTTTTAGGCAAACAGGGCAGTGTGTGACTATTCTGTGTGCCTCCGCATGCATGGTGGGCCCTAGGATGGTGTGTCTAGCTAAATCTACCATGGGTCCAGCTCCCATATGGCCCTGGGTATTGTGCAGGTCTTCCAAGATCTGCCTTAAAATTACTAAAGGGGTGTACATTATTCCATGGGGCAGGACCCACCACCAGTCTGGCCCCTTTTGCCCTCTGCAGATCTTGGCCTGTGTCTCTTCCTCCTCAGTATATTGGGGCTTTGTTACTGGCGTGGGCTTGGCCAGGCATATCCAGGTCATCCCATCCTCAGCGGCTTCTTTGGCTGTGATGTCAGCTTGGCGATTCCCCCGCTTTTGAGCGGGATCCTTGGCCTGTCCATGTGCATATACATGCACAACTGCTAGTTCTTTGGGCAGCATCAGGGCTTCAAGGAGGGCTGTGATCAGATGTCTGTGGGCCACCTTGTGTCCGGAGGCAGTTATGAAACCTCGCTCTCTCCACAGCTTGCCGTGTGCGTGCACTGTCGTAAATACATACTTGGAGTCGGTGTAAATGTTCGCCCGCTTACCGGAGGCCATTTTTAAAGCTTCTGTCATCGCGACCATTTCAGCGGCCTGGGACGAAAGGTGGGCTGGGAGTTCATATAGCCAGCAGTTTGAGCTGGATACCACAGCTGCTCCGGTGTGTCGATGCCCATCCTTCATGAAACTGGACCCGTCAACATAGAATTCTTCATCGGGGTTGGGCCAAGGAACGTCTCGCAGGTCTGGCTGAGCCAGGGTTTCTTCGTTGAGGACCTCTAGGAAGTCGTGGGCGGCTCCCTGGCCTGGCTCTGGCAAGAGGGTTGCCGGATTCAGAGTTGTGGAGGTTTTGAAGGTGAGATTTGGGGCAAGCAGAAGGGCGATCTCAAAGCGCGAATGCTGGGCGGGGTTGAGGTATTCCCCCCTCCCGAGCCTAATATCTGGGGAACCCCATGGGGAACAACCACTTCCATGTCTCCTCCTAAGGTTAGTTTTTCTGCCTCTTGAACGAGGAGGGCGCAGGCTGCAACAGCTCGCAAACAGGCGGGCCATGATCGAGCAACGGGGTCCAGCACCCTTGAGTAATATCCTACTGGGCGAAGGGAGGGCCCATACTCCTGGCAAAGCACACCTGCCGCCACCCCCGTTTGCTCATGCACAAAGAGGCGGAAGGCCTCGGCAGGATTTGGGACCACCAAGGCCAGGGGAGACATTAGGGACTGTTTAAGCTCTTGAAAGGCTTTTTCCATATCCCTGGTCCAAGCCCAATTGAGCATCCCTTCTTTTGTCAAGGATTCATAGAGTGGCTTAGCCTTGCCACCATAGTCTGCAATCCATAAGCGACAGAATCCGGTGAGGCCCAAGAATGCCCGAAGTTCATGCGGGCAGCTCGGGGAGGGGTAGTCCTGAATGGCCTGTATTTGGCTATGATCAAGGTGGCGCTGGCCCTTTGAGATTTTATACCCTAAAAAGGTGACCAGCTTTTACGAGTTGCACCTTTTTGCCAGATACTCTGTACCCGCAGGTGGCCAGCAAATTGAGCAATTCACGGGTATATCGTTCACAGTCTTGCGGGGTCTCGGCGGCAATCAGCAGGTTGTCACAATACTGTAAGACCTGGCCTTTTTCGAGGCTCCCCTTCCAGGCGGCCAGGTCTCTTTGCAGATGGGACCCAAAAATCTCAGGAGCGCATGTGAGCCCCTGAGGCACTACTGTCCAAATTAGCTGGGTCATGTGGTGGGTGTCAGGATCTTCCCATTCAAAGTAGGGATGTCAGAGAATTTCTCCACGAATCTCGGGAGGCCAAATGCCAGCGCATTCAGCCCACCGAAATTGGTGGAGAAATGGTCTGCCCCCCCGCCCCCCCCGGGACGGGACTTACCTTGCTCAAATGTCCCTGGCGGCGGCGGCTCCGGCAGTTCTTCCAACCAGCTGCCGCCGCCATTTCCAAGTAAAACGAAAAACAAAAAAGTGATAGGCTGTGTAAAGATTTACGTAGCCTATCACGGCTAGATTTTAAAAAAACACCGTGATAGGCTACATAAATGTTTACGTAGCCTATCATGGCTGACTTTGAAAAAAACAAAAACAAAAGCGCGTACGCAAATGGCGGCGCCCATGGGCACCGCCATTTGCGTACACGCTTTTTTTTTTTAAAGTCAGCCGTGATAGGCTATGTAAACATTTACGTAGCCTATCACGGCTGACTGCAGGGACGCAAACGGCGGTGGCTACGGCCTCCGCCATTTGCGTCCCGGCAGGAGACGAGGTTTCGCGGCCGGAGGGATGGGGCGCCTCCCCCCCAGCCAGAATTTCGGCGGGGAGGGACGGGGTGCCTCCCCCCCGGCCAGAATTTTGGCGGGGAGGGACGGGGCGCCTCCCCCCCGGCCAGAATTTGGGGGGGAGGGACGGAGCGCCTCCCCCCCACCGCGAAGCAAGCATCGGGATCAGGTAAGGGACTTTCGTCCATCCTTAATTCAAAGGCAAATAGGGGCTGGGCCATTTCATGGAGGGGTATTGAGAAGAACGCATCCTTCAAGTCTAAGACAGAAAAGCAGGTGGTCTTTGGAGGGATCTGGGTCAGGATCGTGTGGGGGTTCGGCACGACAGGATAGGGAGCTATAATTAATTTGTTGATAAAGTGTAAGTCTTGCACAAGCCTGCAATCTGGGCCCCCCCTTTTGGGGACCCCCAAAATGGGGGTGTTGTACGGGGAAGTTCCTTCATGGAGCCAGCCGCAAGCCTTGAATTTCTCAATTAGGAGTTTCAGGCCTTTCCGGGTAGCCAGTTTCATTGGGTACTGGCGGACCTTGACAGAGCTGTGGCTGGGCTTTAGAGTAAAACCAACGGGGGCTGCAGTCTTTGCCCGGGCCCATCCTCCGTTCTCAGCCCAGGTGGAGGGGTCTGCACCCGGGAATCATGACCACTCAGGACTTCCCTCAGGAGCCCTGACCATATTAGTCAACAAGGCCATCTGGTAGTTGGACCCCTGTTATTTCGGAATTCTAACTTCTATTTGGCCATTGCAAAAGCTTATCTCGGCCTGTACTTTTGTCAAGATGTCTCTTCCCAGGTTAGCTACAGGGCACGCGGGGCTGCAAACAAACTGATGAGTAAGGTGGGTGTCACCAATTTTAGTGAGGAGGGGTCGGGTCTTTTTGAGGCAGGTCGTATGACCCTCAATGCCCTGTATCTGCGCACTTCCCCCTGAGCCCCCCGGAGCCCTTCCAAAGGGGACGAGGCTAAGCGCAGCCCCAGTGTCAATTAAGGCAGGCATGGTCTGGCCCCATACTTCAATTTTTACTTCAGTGTCCAGGTGTGCTCTTTGTTGAGCCAAGAGGGGGTACCCGGCACCCTGATGCCCCTATTCCGAGTGATTTTCAGCATAGAGCAGGGGAGCGGGGGGGGCGGTGTCTGCGCAGGACCAGCGGGAGCACCATTGGCCTGGTTCTGTGGACATTTGTTCTTCCAATGGCCGTGCTGTTTGCAGCAGGTTCACTGGTTCCTGTCTAAATGGCCCGTGTTCTATTACTCTCGCCATGCCCTGGTCTGCTGCACGAGGACTCTCCCCGTCCCCCACAGCCCCTTCCTCGGCATCCGGGATCTTCACCCCGGATGGCCATTGCAAGGAGCCTGGCCCTTTCGACTTTCTCTTTTTCTTCCTGCCTATCATAGACTTTCATAGCAATCTCAATAAGCTCTTCAATGCCCATTCCCATTACTCCTTCTACCTTTTGCAATTTTCTTCTAATGTCATCATATGACTAGCTGACAAATAGGGACACCAGAACCTGTCGATTGTTGGGGTTCTCAGGATCCAGGTCAGTATACTTCCGACACACCTCACACAACCTTTCAAAGAATCCCGCTGGGGATTCTTCTTTTGTCTGCTTTATTTCATACAGTTTGGATAAGTTGACTGTCTTTCTAATACACTTCCTCATTCCCTTTACAATCAAATTAGCATAGCTGGCGTGCTGCTTGCACTCCACATCAGTCCCATGTGACCACCCGGGGTTGGTGTCAGGGATGGCCTCGGCTCCACTAATCTTATCTTCGTCTTCGCCCTGTGCTCGAGCCGTCTCAAAAACACATTCCCTTGCTTTTGTTTTTACTAGTCTACGCTCCTCAGCTGTCAATAGGGTGCGCATGACAATCTGCATGTCTTGCCAAGTGGGCTTGTGAGTGTCAATGATAGTCTCGAAGACCCCAGCCATTCGGCCCGGATCTTTGGAGAATGTAGGATTTTGATGTTTCCAATTATAAAGGTCGCTGGTAGTAAAGGGAACATACACATAGGCCATGTGTCCCTCTGAGTCAAGGACTTCCCTTAAGGGAGCTTGGAGAGATGTTTCTGGCGCCACCTCAGGGTCGTTTGGGGGGGGTCTTATTTGTGGCTCCGGAGAGACTCTAACCGAGCCTTGGCAGTGACTGCCTCCCTCTCTTCATGTTCCTTTTTCCGAAAATCCTCCCAAAATTTTTTCTCGGCCTCAATCTCGGCTGGAGTTTTCTGGGACACAGGTTGTGGGAGGCTGGGATATAAAGGGGGGGCCTAAAAGGTCCTCGGGTGCCAGGGAAATAACGGGGGTTGACGGGGGGCAGAGGCCGTCCGAAGCTGCAGCCTTCGGGGGACCTCTGCGGACAATCATCATTTTACACTGAGACATTTTACATTTCAATAACCATGACCAGGAATCAATATATGGCAGTTGGTCTAAATGGCTGTCTCTGGTGACTACTTGGTAAACAGAAGAGACCAGCAAAGGGTCATAAGAGCCTCCCTCGGGCCATCCAACGCCAAACGTTGGCCACTCGCGGTTACAAAATTTCTCCAAAGTTTCTCTAGACATTTTGACACCATAATCACCCTTAAACTGTTTCCAGTGTTGAAGCATACACCCCAGAGGTGTGCCCTCAAAACATTTACTAGAGGCAGAACCCATGGCTCTCCTGGCCTTTGTTCCAATGTTAATTCCAAAAGAGAAACACACTCTTACCTCGTCTGAAGTGGCTGCATCCAGCTGCTTCAAAGCATCACCTCTGAGTGGAGGACTGTTTGTTCTGTGTGTCCAGAAAGGGACTTCCCCTCTAGGGTCCCCGGCGCCAGTCGACACACGTCCGAGAAGCAGGGGAATGGCGGATCCTAATTCAGGCTTCCGGTGCACACTTCATTCCTTGCCTTCGGAGGTCGTTTGGCCACGGGGGTTGACTAGAGGAAAAGTCCTGGCGGAGTCGCCATTTGTTGCACAAATTATGCTTAAGTTCGTTCCCTCTAGGAGGGGTATGCCAATATCCCCTTAGAGACACACAGAACTCTGAGATTCAGTCCAACACAGTTTTATTTGGCAGGAGACAAACAGTGCTGTTCGGGTCGATTCTCGTGGCTAATGCCACAAAGGAGAACCACACCCTAGATGTTTTTGGTACAGCTTATATACATTCAGTATAATGACCTCATTAGCTATGCGGGGTGGGCCACATAATATTCATGAACTTCATTAAGCATGCATAGTTGACATATCTCTATGGCTGACCTGCCCTTGCAAGCTGGGCAGGAAGCGATCTAGCTGGAACTGGTTCTAACCAGCTGCAGGAGTGGCGGCTACTCGAGGGGGGGGGTGTTCCTCTGGCCATACCTGATATGAAACAGACCGTTGCTGTTGTTGTCAACAAGGCAGTTGATAAGACTATCTTCCTCTGGGACTTTCCACTGTAGGAGGCTGCCTCAGATGGCTGCCAATACTTTAAGATGGTGCCTCTTTGGTTCTATCAAGGGAAGGGACTCTGGATTCCTGGGTACCTAATCCAGGCAATCCTTTCACTGGGTTCCAACCGCAGACATGGAAAGGGAATGATTCCTGGAATGAACCCATCAGGCAATCAAGGGATAACATCTTGAAGGGCCTAAACAAACCACACCCATAGAGAGTCCAGCTTTGAATCTTTTGTTGATAACTCCAGGCTACATGGTCAAGGCCTATCAAGATCAAAGGAAGGGTAAACCCAGACACACAGGGAGTTTCGTGCCACCGCTTTCGCATTGGTAACTCTACACTGTATGCGTCCAGGCTAGGGATGTACGAAACACCTACCTGGCTCCGCACCAGGCAATCCACGGTGGGGGGAGGCGCTCTGTCCCTCCCCCTGGAATCCTCGACGGGGGGGAGGTGATCTGGTCCTCCCCCCCGGAATCCTGCCCGGCCGGCTCCACTCCACGGCCAAGCCACGGAGCCGCTGGCTGGCTCCGGCCGCCCGCAGCTGGACATCTGGCCGCTGGGCAGCCCTGCAGGGACGCAAATGGCAGCTGTCGTAGCCGCCGCCATTTGCGTCCCTGTATTGAGCCGTGATAGGCTATGTAAATATTTATGTAGCCTATCACGGCAGGGGAAAAACCCCAGCGTACGCAAATGGCGGTAGCCACCACCATTTGCGTACGCTGGGTCCGTCCCCCCCGCCGTGATAGGCTACGTAAGTATTTACGTAGCCTATCACAGCTATGAAGAGGAGGAAGCGAATGGCGGCCGCAGGACGGCCACCATTCGCAAAGCCGTGTGGACGGGAGCAGGTAAGTGCTCCATTGTGCGCACCTTTTGTGGGTTGGGGGGTGGCGGGGACTTCGTCCCATGTGCCTTTCGTGGGTTGGGGGGGGCGGGGGCTTTGTTCCGCGACAGATTTTGGGGGGCCGAATGCACTGGCATTTGGCCTCACCGAGATCCATCGCGGAATTCTCTTGACATCCCTAGTCCAAGCAGAAGAAAGTCCAAAAATCGTAGATCAAACTCAACCTGCCAGTATGCTGAGCTGACAACAAAGACATGCACAATCCACAGCAATGAGAGTTCAAGTCTATGAAAAGCCTCACAGTATTTTTCATGGCAAGTCCTTAACACTCCAAAGTTCCAGCCCATGTGGAGAGTGTCTCCAAAAGCCCAGAAGATGGTGGATCCCAACAGAGAAGGCTTTGGCAATGAATATGAGATGTTCCTAGCAAAGGCTCTTCACCTTTGCATCAGTTTAAAAGGGAAGGAATGTCTGTAAGACAGACAAAGGCCTTTATCCTTTCAGCAACGCCCCTTTCTAAACAGGGCATCACTGCTCAGCCTTCCAGTGGTGATACTTCAACCTGGGCGACCTTTCTGCAAACCCCACACCATCTCTGTCAGGTTCTTACAGACAGCTTCCAGCCTCCCTGCCTGCCAAGGTGGACAGGGAGTTGGGTGACTCCCCCTGACTCTGTTCTGAGAACACTGACAGAGATAAGCTCACACAGCTCACAAGAGGCTGAATAGGCCCAGGCTCTTCCAGGCGACTTGTAATCAAATCCTGGCTATAACCTAGAAGGCCTTGATACCTATAGTGCTGGAATTACAGGGAGATGGAGTCAGCCGGCCCTATGGTTAGGCAGAGTGAGAAGGCAGTTTATTTTTTCTGCCCTTTCATGGTGTCAAGAAGGGGAAGCATATTTTAAGTTATTTAATATATGGGGTATTTTTTTTAAAAAATGTACTGCAGAAGTGGGCTTTTCTGCCTCATAACTTGACCAGTCATAACTGGGGTGGGGTGCGGGGCACCATTTGCTCAACTGCCTCAGGCAGCGAAATGCCTTGAGCTGGCCCTAAATATGAAGGTACAGTTATGGGGGAAGTTCTGCCTGTTACATAGCTGATTCAGTAACAGAGTTCCTCCAAGGGAAGGGGGAGGAAAACGTGGGGAGAACCCTATATATCAGCTTGCAATCTTAGCAATTGGGGTCTGAAAGAAAAAAGCAAGAGGTGAAAAACTCATCCTTCCTACTCTGAGTTTTGTAAACCACTTTAAAACGATGATGATGGTGGTGGTGGTGGTGGTGAACTTTTTCATTTTAGGAAGAAAGATTTGCCTCCAGCACAGGCAGGTCCTTTACATGATGTTGTCAACCTCCAGGGCATCTCCTGCACTAAATGACCTTTATTCCATTTTTTAAAAGATTGGATGGAATGACCTATCAAATTACAGCAATTGAGTTCCGCTTGAGTTCTCTTGTGAAAAGAGTCACAATAAGAGGAGCTAGATCACAGAGCCATCTAGCACCTGTATAATGAAACATACCAAAAACTCAGATAAGTGGGGAAAGGAAGGGGAAAAGGGGGGAAGGAAGTGCATGTAAAAGGAGTCCGTCATGATCCTGTATTTAAAATGGAAGCAGAAAGCCCTGTTTTAAATGTGGGATTTTAGGCTGATGTAGAGATGCTCAAAGGCTCTCTGAGAAATGCTCAGTTTAGTCATTGATAAAAATGATGGTGAACTTTTTCATTTTAGGAAGAAAGATTTGCCTCTATCACAGGCTGAGTGAGTACCAGCTACTTTCTTTAATGTCACTGGTGAGTGAGAGAAAAGTACACTCAGTGTGGAGTGTTAGTTCAAATCCCCAGTCACCTATGAAACTCACTGGGTGGCCTTGGGCCAGGCACTAGGGATGTACGAAAGCCACTTACCGTTTCGCGGATCTGCTTCGTGGTGGGGGGGAGGAGCTCCGTACCTCCCCCCAGAATCCTCGACGCGGGGGGAGGCGCTCCGTCCCTACCCCCGGAATCCTGCCCAGCCGGCTCCGCTCTGTGGGGATTCTGCGGAGCTGCCGGCTGGCTCCGCCGGCAGACGGACATCCGGCCACTGGGCAGCAGGGACACAAATGGCAGCGGCCGTAGCCACCTCCGTTTGCATCCCTGTACTTAACCGTGATAGGCTATGTAAATATTTACATAGCCTATCACGGCAAAGTAAAAAAAAAAAGCGTATGCAAATGGCGGCGGCTACAGCGGCCACCATTTCCGTTCGATATTTTTCACTGTTCTAGCCTATGTAAATATTTACGAAGGCTAGAACGGCTAAAAATAGTGAACGCAAATGGCGGCCGCCGTAGCTGCCGCCATTTGCGTACGCTGCGCCCAGCCAGGAGACCAGCTGCCGCCCCCGCCGCTGCTGCCCCCACCGCCCCTGCTGCACCTTCTGCCACCGCCCCTGCCACCCCCACCACCGTCCCCGCCACTGCCGCACCTGCCGCCCCCACCGCCGCCGCCCCTTCCGCTGCCACTGCTGCTGCGCCGCCACCGCCGCCGCCGCTTCCGCCCCAGGCAAGTGTCATCCTGGGGGGTTTCGCAGGGCGGGTGGGGGGCTGGAGGCCGTTCCTGCACGGATTCCGGGGGGCTGAACGCCAATGCATTCGGCCTCACTGGAATCCGTGGCGGAATTCTCTGCCATCCCTACCAGACACTCTCCTTTAGCCTAACTACACCTGACTTTTACTCCAGGACAGGTGCGAGTCAAGGTCCCTTATGATAGATGATGCAGGCGCGACTTCGCAGCCATCCGTGGTTTTCGCCCAGAAAATGTGGAGTTCCAAGGAGTCATTTTGCTGCGATGTTTTTCGTTTGCTACGGGTTTCCCTGTGCTTGTGAGCCATCTGTCCCTTCCCCAAACCGACTTCACATTTTGCAGTGGGCGTTTTGTAGGCCCACTCCACACTCTGTGACGCCCCTTTACTTCCCCCATCCCTTTGCAGCTGTGCAGTTACAGAGGCACAGAGGGGCGTTTTCATCTATTTAATTACACTTTTGCACATTTTTGCAGCCTCCTATCTTCGCAACGGTTGCTTTTAGATTCAGTACCCAAGGGCTGGGGGGGGGGGTGTCTTGTGGGAGGACTAACATCGCTCCAGCTACCATTTCAGAGTGATGGGTAGGCACATACTGCTGATGTTTGTGAGTGCAAACCATCACGAGAGTCTCTGGCTGGGGAACTGACAAACTGATGGTGTGGAAATGAAGGAGCACAAAACACTCACTTTTTACCTAAAAAGGGATGGAAAGTCACAGCAGAGCCTCTCAAATAAAAAACAGCCACTGAAGTGTCATAACCCCACACTCACGGGACTGCACAGCTGCATATTTCAGTATAATAGCAAAAACAACAACAAACGAGTCTGTTAGGGAAACGTGCAGTACATCGCGAGTGTATCGCAGGGCATGCTGATTCGAAGTCGCATTGCTGCACAGTTGCAATGGGGTGGGGGGTCAAAGCGGTGCCATATAGATGGGGCCCCACTCCACAGGGTCATTATGAGAATAAAATGCTATCTAACTTAGGAGTGCCCAGAGCAAATGCCTGTGAATTTCTCATGCCATTTGTACGCAGATCACCTGAGACACTTAGCGAGCAATCCTATGGTCGCTAGTCAGCGGCTAGACAGCCATCGGATATCTGGCTTTCCAGGAACCGACCTTGGAGCCCGTGGTCCGAGGTCATTTCCTGGACAACCAACCTTCCCCCATTTCCGCACTGCCTCACAGGCAGCGCGGGACAGCCCCATGCTCTGCGCTCACAAGAGGAGCACGGAGCGGCCAAAACGAGGCATTTCCGGGGGGGGGGGCGTTCCAAGGTGGGAAGGGTGGAAATGCTTGTACGACACATCCAATGTGTCATACAGCAGCCTCCTCCCCCGCTCTGCCCTCCCGCAGCTAGACAGCCAAAACCAGCTGTCTAGCCAAAAATGCAGGGCAGGAGAAGCGCGGACGTAACGATCACAATGACCTGCATTCGGAGGCGGCTGCCTATCTGCATAGAATTGCGCCCTTAGTGATCTTAATCTTGCATTGGACATAATATGCCCCCCTCCAAAAAAGAAATTACCAAAATAATTTGAATTCGAAAAAGTGTTACCCCAGTATAGATCTCTATTGCAAACTGCACATTTGGTGTGGGGTTTATGTACCACTTAATAGTATGTAGATAACCATAACCCTACCTTACAGAATGTCTTTATTGTTGACAACAGTGTCATTTAGATATTCCCTGTAGGCTTCCAAATTTTGTTTTTTTTAATATACAATCTTCTTGGGGAATGGAACTACAGAATCATATACTGTCAGACTTTGACGGATTCAAATTTGCCTAATCAGAGCATTGTAGGCATAACCTTCTCAAAAAGTAATGAAATTCAATTAACAAAAAACGTATTGGTTTAACATGTTGTCTTAAGGGCTTTCCATGTTTACTCAAACTAAAAAATGCTGGGAAATTACAGCTGTTAAGGCCACGTCTTTAACAGACACATTATTTAGGCAAGTTGCATATGGTATAGTATCCTGTGCTTTGGTTAGTCCCTGCTTCACCATTACCTTAGAGCTGGATGGCTGTCAGTGGCAGAGTGGTGGACCTAAGTCAAACAACAGAAAATGGTCTGGTTTGCACAATCACCGTAGCCCACCATGGCTTATTTAAGCCATAGTGTGTTGCGGCATGTGCTAGCAGCCACTGTGAACATACAAGTTGTGGCGGGTGGTCGCTGTGGCTTATCATGATGTGCAAACCCAGTACAGGGTGCGCTGTTGCCGTGGTTAACAAACCATCTACAGGCCCCAAACCACTTTTTTAACCATTGCAAAAACCCACCTTCGCCAGGTTTTCACGTCATGATAAGCTATGGTGCCCACCTGCTGCACTGCATGTGTTAAGCCATGGTGGGCTGTGGCGATCATGCAAACCTGGCCATCAATTAAAGGGGCAACAGGACACTGCCACTGGCCCTGCCCCCTAGGTTGCCTGGCCAGGGCCATCAACATCTGGACACTGAGCATGTATGCCTAAGGGTAAAACTGTGTGAATAGGTGCAATCAGGGTTCCAATTCTCATGGAATACAACATTGATAGAGATCTGTGTGCAAAGACCTCTGGTTCCCAAATATCCATGTTTCAGCAGGGAAATGGGGGGGGGGGCAGAATCCATCTCAAGTGGCCATCAGGAGCCACACAGAGGAGGGCTGGATTCTGTCTCTTTGGGCTGAAGACCTTGTTGGGGGTAGGGATAGAACTGGGGCTGCAGAAGAAACACATAGACCTAGTTGTTTTGTGAGGATCCAGAAAGGGGACATGAAAGCAATGACTAAATTCTCAAATTCAGAGATCACCCCCCACCCCTGCCACACATTCATGAAAACCTTAATCTCACTACAAAAGGAGGATGGATTTTCAGCTGCTTTCTGGGGTGGAAAAGTTGTAAGAAATGTTCAGTGTGTGTTTGTGTTGGGGGAAAAAATGTAAAATTTCGGGAGATTTAGAAGCCATGGGGAGAAATGGACATTTTGATAAAAGTTGAAAAATAAGCAATACTTTTTTTCTTTTTCTTTTTTAGCACTCCTTACAGATCTAAAGTCACTTTGTTGCTTTAGGACAGCCTTCCCCAACTTGTTACTCCCCAGATGTTTTGGACTTCTGCTGCCATCAGCCCCAGGCAGCATGACCAATGGTGATAAATTCTGGGTGTTATAGTGTAAAACATCTGGAGGGTACTAGTTGGGAAAGGCTGCTTTAGAAACTGAAATTATATTATCTATAACTTGGTTTGCTCACAAAATTTTCATTTAAAATTAAATATTTTAAAAGTAAACTCAGTAAAATTGTAATTATTGTCTGAATAAACTATACTTTTGAATTTAATATACCAGACATGATAATTTTATGAGCAAACCAAGCTATACTTAACACACGGAGGGAGCAATCCTATGTGGATAGTCAGCCGCCTCCAAACTCAGAGGTGAATGCCTATCCAATGTAGGGAGGGTGTAGCGTGGAGGAGATCTTCTTCTACACACTCTGGCTGCCCTGCATTTGTGGCTAGATGGCTGATTTTGGCTGTCTAGCTGGAGCGGCTCAGAGCAGGGGGAGGGAGGCCGGACGGCACAGTGTCATACTGGTGCTTCCGCTGTCCCCTCTCCTCCCTGCCTCAGGGACGTCCCCTTTTCCCCTGCCTCACACTGCTCTTACGAGCCTGGAGCTGGGGATGATCTGCACTGCCCATGAGGCAGCGGGGGCAAGGGAGGCAGTTTTCTCTTCCTGAAAACCAAACCATCCTATGGCCATCTAGCCACTGTCTAATGGCCATAGGATGGCACCCTTAGGTATCTATTTTATGTCTGACCAGAGGGAACTTCAGCAAGTAGTCCCAGAAACATCTGAATCCTTGAAGCCAGAAGAAGCAGGAAGAACTGGAGGCAGAGAAGGACTGGTGAATAGCATCTGGTCCTGTTTGTAAAGAAGTTTAGGGAAATTCTTAAACCTGTTCCTCTTTGTGGGGTGGAGTTTAGGGAAATCTGGTCAGAAGGAAAAGCTATTGAGATTGTATTTTTCTGGGAAAGATTCAACTTAGGAATGGTAAGCAACCATATTGTAACTGTCACATAGTGACAGTTATGTTAAGGTCCATCAGTAAATTGAGCATTCTGTCCTGTTAAATGATGATGGGCGGCGGGGGAGTAATTCTAACCTTTATAAAATCGAAAGAGTTTGGCCAATATTTTTGAAAGTTTCAGGTGCCGAAAAGAGGGGTTTATTGTTATTTCAGGATGATTAGTGAATTGCTGAGAAAGAGCCGTTTAAAGACAAAAAGCACTAAAAAAAGCCTCTGTCAAAAGTAACTTTTAAAAGAAAAGTTAGCAACCATTTTTGTAGTCACAATTCCTGAAGAGACCAGAGGGTTTCCACTTCAAACAATTATGGCTTTCTATTCTTCTTGTATCAGAGTCGGTCGAAGTTCTACCAAAGTTCCATTTAATTTTGTCTTTTAAAGAAGCTGTTTATATGTAATGATTGCCAATGGGACTGACCATAAGCCTGGGCATGCTCAATTGTGCTCTCTCTTTCTCTGGCTCCCCCATCACAGCTGATGTAGAATGTTGGGGGGTGGGGAACTGCCATTCACCTCATAATATTAGTGGCTGAGAAGGAGACAGAGAAGATGGTGCTGTTTGCAGGGCCATATTAAGGTCATTGTAGGCCCTAGGCACTCACCTGGCTAGGGCATGCTGGGAGTTGTAAGATTTTTTTCTGTCTAAACATGCATTGGATTGCGCTGTAAGTAACTAATAATTTGCTACCCTTTCATGACACTCAAAATCGGCTTTTCAAAACCCTAAGGCGACTGCCTCCTACAGCATAATGGTGTGCCCAGCCCTGTTAAGACGTGTGTGTGTGTGTGTGTGTGTGTGTGAGAGAGGGAGAGGGAGAGGGAGCGAGAGAATAAGAGAGGGGAGAGACAGAGTCCCTAGCAAATCCAGTTCCACACAGCATTCAAAGTTCAACAGAGATTGGTTGCCTTGTACTGCACTCAGGACATCAAAAAGCACATGTTCAGCAGTAGCAGCAAACAGACCCAGTCTAGCAGCAGCCTTTCTTTGCCTTTATTTTTACATTTTACTTCTTGAGCCTGATTGTGTGCGGGGTGGGGGGTGATATGGGGGCAGAGGCGGCAGCATCAGAGCAGAGGACTCATATGAAGTGGAGGCCTGGGAAATGGAATACCTTCTTATTCTTGTTCTCCTTATAAGTGAACTTTAAAGCCTTCCCCCATCTGTTCGAAAGCAGGCAAAACCACTGGGGTTTTGCATGCATTCGTAAAGATAGTGAGGGAAGTTAAACTGCCCCTCCATTAATCCCAAAGCAGGTGAAAACTGCAGTGATTTTGGTGGGGGTTGATGATCAAACTCTCCACTGGTCCCAAAGCGGGCAAAATCTCTGGGATTTGGCCTGGATTAGGAGGTAATGGAAGGCACAGTTTAACTTCTCCACCCCCATCCCAAAGCGGAAACCCCCCCCAGTGATCTTGCCTGTGTTGCATTTGGGGGCTGAGTTTAAAACGTAAGTGTGTGTGTGTGTGTGTGTGTGTGAGAGAGAGAGAGAGAGAGAGAGAGAGAGATGGTGGAAGAAGTTGTGGAGACTGGCAGTGGGGAGAGGGAGAAGGTTCCCTTTCAGAGTCACTTTGTTTTGCTGGCTGCAGGCCATCCTATATTCATTTACCTAGGAGTAAGTCCCACTGAACTCAATAGGACTTACCTCTGACATGGATAGGATTGCACAGTTGGCTTTTTTAAAGAAAGGAATTTAATTGCAAAGATGGGAAGACTTCTGCACATGCTGAGAGACAATTGGTCCATTTTTGAAAAAAGAAGGCAGTTATTTTCTCACAGGTTAGGCATTCTGGAGAGGCATTTTATTCTATTCTCTGGTTAGTAGTAGTAATTATACTATATAATAATACTTAGCATTTCTAAATTGTTTTTTTTGAACATGCAAAGCACTTTCCTCATATTAGCTCAGTAATCCTTACAGCAACCATAATCCTGAGTCAGTTCAGTATTATTGTTCCCATGTTGCAGAGGAGATGTGGAACTGCAGCTGAACAGAGAGGCAGTTAGATCATCTGAGACACTTAGAGCATCGTCTGAGGGGCCATAGGATACTGGAGATTTTCACCTCGGAAGCCACAGATAGAGCTACAACCTCGAAGCTGAAAATCCCCATGTGGATCTTCACCCCTGCCCCCTCCTAGCCTAGCCACTGCGAAATGCTCCACGGTGGCTCCTCTTCCAAGGTCGGTGTCATAGCCCCAGATGATGGGGGAGAGGAAATAGGGGCGTGCCAGTGAGGAGGGTGGAGGAGAGGCCAGGATGCACTATCTGGTGGTCTCTGCAGCCCTGAGCCCACCCCTGCCAACCTGATTCCCCTAGATAGGCTCAGAGGCCCATTAGTGGCAAATATTTAAAAAGGAGAATGGAGAGGCAAAAATGTCCTCAGTTGCTCCCCCTGCCCTGCTGGCAGCAGCCCAGCAGGATATAGGAATCTCGGAAGCCTGTGAGGTCAGAGGCTTCTGTATAGTGGGCGGCAAACCATTAGGGTTACACTCTTGATAGTCTTGGGGGTGGGGGAGAAGGGCGACTCAGTAGTTTGTTCTGTGTATTACATCACTCAATTTAAAATGTGTTTGCAACTCTTTTTTGGTTGATCTGTTTGCACAGTCCATCTGCTTTGAAATGGGCATTTGCAATCAATTTTTGGTTGCCTTGCTTGTACGCTGTACGAGCCTTGGGCATGCTGCAGGTCTCTGGGTCTGACAACTTTTCCCACTCTTTTGGCTCCGCCTATGGTGACCTGCACATCCCTTTGCTCCATCAGCCTTAGTAGGCGCTACTGCCACTGCAGTGTGTGTGTGTGTGTGTGTGTGTGAGAGAGAGAGAGAGAAAGATGGGTGGATGGATGGAGGAATGCATGAATATGTTAAATGTACTCATGGCACTTCTTTATGATGCATGTCTGCTGCTGTAATTGCTATGATTACACCCATTCCATGGAAAATATTGTTTCCATCCAGTGTCCTGGTGTCATGATCTACATTATCTGCCATGTACTTGATGCACTTGAATGAGAGAAGTGCTAGGAATGTCACTGTGTGTATGGGTGCACCCAGTTCAAAATTCCTCACCTCAGAATAAGGTGAACAAAACCCAAATTTATGCAGCATTTCTATTATAAATTTTGACGCACATCCAGGCCTATCTGCAATGGTAGGTCTTGGTTGAACTGCTTGTGCAATGCCCTTACCCACATCAGCTAATTTCAAGTCTGCATCTTTCTTTCTAAATAGTGTCCTTAATAAAAGCTGCAATGAATCTGAAACAGAGTTCTGAAAGCCAACAGATTCTATATTTATTATTTTATTTATTTACAATATTTCTAGGTCCTCCTGAGATGGCTTACACCATTAAAATTGAAATCATAAAAAAATTCTAGGTCTTTGAACATGGATACGCAGCTTTAGACATAGGCATACACTTATATAATTGTAATTTTAAAAAATAATGAATGAAATTATCAATGTAATGGTCTTGAAGCTACCCCAAGAATCTTTGTTGTTTTTACAGAATTGCATGCATTTATTTAGGTGGAAAGCGACAAGTGGATTTTGTTGAAACACATGATAGCTGTGGATGTATTTGCCAAAGTTCAATGCTAGATCACTTCAGAGTTGCGGCTGTCTGTGAAAAGTCCAATTTTAGAAGTGTTCCCTTAATTATATTTTTTCTAGATTTTTGACAAGTTCATTACATTGCTTGTATGAATTAAATAACACAGATCTGGTTTCTTTACAGTTAGTTTGAATTTAGACCCCAGTTTTCAGTAGATTGACTACATCATCAAGCTAGTCTGATTATCCTTGATGTCACCACCATCTTAATCACTGTTGTCATCTTTTGTACTTATCTGAATCATCACCATCTTTGTCACTGCTGTTGTCTGATTTATTGCTGACATCTCTGTGTTGTCTTCTTCTGTACTCTTTTGAATCATCACCACCTTTGTCATTGCTGTCGTCTGATTCACTGCTTCGTCTGATTCATTGCTGGCATCTGTTTCACTGCTGACATCTCTATGTGGCCTTCTTATGTGTTCATCTGAATCATCACCATCACTGTCCTTGCTGTCATCTGATTCACTGCTGTCGTTTCTTTCATTGCTGACATCCCTGCGTGGTCTTCTCCTGTGCTCATCCGAATCATCGTCAGAATCATCACCATCCCTGCCAGCGCTGTCGTCTGATTCATTGCTGTCATCTGATTCATTGCTGACATCTCTGCGTGGTCTTCTTTTCTGCTCATCTGAATCATCATCTGAATCATCACCATCCCTGCCAGTGCTGTCGTCTGATTCATTGCTGTCTTCAGATTCATTGCTGACATCTCTGCGTGGCCTCCTTTTGTGCTCATCTGAATCATCATCCAAATCATCACCATCCCTGCCAGTGCTGTCATCTGATTCACTGCTGTCGTCTGATTCATTGCTGACATCTCTGCGTGGCCTTCTTTTGTGCTCATCTGAATCATCACCTGAATCATCATTATCTCTGTCAGTGCTGTCATCTGATTCATTGCTGTCAGCTGATTCATTGCTGACATCTCTGCGTGGCCTCCTTTTGTGCTCATCCGAATCATCATCCGAATCATCACCATCCCTGCCAGTGCTGTCGTCTGATTCATTGCTATCATCTGATTCATTGCTGACATCTCTGCGTGGCCTCCTTTTGTGCTCATCCGAATCATCATCCGAATCATCACCATCCCTGCCAGTGCTGTCGTCTGATTCATTGCTGTCATCTGATTCATTGCTGACATCTCTGCGTGGCCTCCTTTTGTGCTCATCCGAATCATCACCTGAATCATCATGATCCCTGCCAGTGCTGTCGTCTGATTCATTGCTGTCATTTCTTTCATTGCTGACATCTCTGCGTGGTCTTCTTCTGTGCTCATCTGAATCATCATCTGAATCATCATCTGAATCATCACCATCCCTCTCATTGCTGTCGTCTGATTCATTGCTGTTGTCAGATTCATTGCTGACGTCTCTGCGTGGCCTCCTTTTGTGCTCATCTGAATCATCATCTGAATCATCATGATCCCTGTCAGCGCTGTCATCTGATTCATTGCTGTCAGCTGATTCATTGCTGACATCTCTGCGTGGTCTTCTTTTGTGCTCATCTGAATCATCTCCTGCATCATCGCCATCTTTGTCATTGCTGTTGTTTGTGTTGTCATTGTCGTCATTTCCGTGTTCTTTGTCTCTGTTTTCATCTCTTTCCTGTGGAGTAAAAACTGTGGTTATGTCTCCATTTCAATGACAAACTGAGAATAGCATAAGACAGAGGACCCAGTGTAATTTTTGAGAGACCACCTAAGTGCCTATGTTCTTATCCATAATGCCAAATTTTGCTCTATTTTCGTAAACCTTGAAGCTTCCTTGAAGTGTGAAGCTCCCCCACTATTATTTCAATATCTGTAGAGGAAAGAAGTGTTCTTTTCAAAAGATAAAACTCTAGCTCAGTGTTAGAGCACATGCACTGTATGTACAAGGTCCCAGCCTCTGCCTCCAACAATACCAGGGACGGCCGGAAAAGAGTTCTGTCTTGAACCCTAGAGAGTCACTGCAAGTCAGTACAGTGCTGACCTAGATGGACCAATGGCCTGATTCAGAATAAGGCAGCTTCCAATGTTAAAATTTTGCTCAGACTGATTTGGAGTTGTTCTCCTTCATCTGAGTACCAAACCAAAATCAAGGTTCAGAAATACAAGGCTCCACGCTTCCCATTGACTATCATGGGAAATAAAGAAATGGCTATACATTTTTTTTTCTTAGTCAGAATTGGATGATAGTCTCAGGTGTAGTAGCCTGTTAGGAGAGAATTATGCTTTCCTAATGTCAGAAAAATTGGTGAAGTTGTTTTTGTGCTATTCATCTTTATAGTATGTGTTGTTGTTTTTAAAAGGAATTGCTGATTATTATTATTATTTTTTGACAGAACTGAATGAAACTTGTCCATTCTCAGGGCATCAGGTCTGCCTGTTTTCAAAATGACACCCACAGGGGGATTTGTGCAAGAGCAGCCTTGACATACTGACAGTGTCCAAAAGAGCACGTGCTTATCTCTCTATATTCCTTCTTGACCATTATTCTGAAATTACGGGCAGCCTAGATATGTGCCTAAATAAGAAATCTGTGAAGTTTCAGAAGGATAAGTGCAGTGGTTCATGTGAAAGGGGAATTCTCCAATTTGGGGTGATGGGGTGATGTGATTTGCTTCCCATTCTCTCTCTCTATCACACACACACACACACATACAGTTTTTGGTCAGTTTGTATGGAATATGTAATAGAAGTGTTTCCAGTTAAGAAACCTGCAATGTTTCAGAAGGATCATTGCAGAGGCTAGGGAGTTAAGATGCTGGAAAACAAGTTTGGTGAAGTGTGGTGGCATTGCAAGAATGGTCATCTCACTATCCCATCCTTGCCTACCCCAAAGCACAGTGGCTGAAGACCATGGTAAAATGTGCCCTATGATGGTGGGCCTGTCAGTCACTCAACCTCCTCCCTCTCCCTCCCTCCTGAAGCATTTGGAGCAGGGGTGCAGAACCTCAGGGCCAGGGGCCTCATCTGGCCCTTCTGGGGTAAGTTGGGGTTTCTCTTTCCCCCATCACCTCCCCTTTACCCCCAACCACCAATTGTTTGGTGCATGGGTCTCCAACCTTTTGGGGGTTTGAAATGTGCCCTAGGCTCCACCACAAATTAGCTGCTCTGGGGGGGGGGGGTGTGGAGGACTAATTGCAAACATGTTGGGAGTACCCCTTCTTATCTGTATTAGTAGGTGTACATGAATGTGCATTCTGTGTGTGTATGCGCATGCGTCTCCTAGTCACTCTGGCTTCTCTCCCCCTCCCTCCCTCCCTCTCCCTCTCCCTCTCCCTCTCCCCCCCTCTCAAGCTGGTCTTGTCTCTCCTCTCTCTCTCTCTCTCTCCTTCCTTCCTTCCTTCCTTCCTTCCTTCCTTCCTTCCTTCTGTGGCTCCTTCCTTCCTTCCTTCCTTCCTTCCTTCCTTCCTCTCTCTCTCTCTCTCTCTCTCTCTCTCTGGCTCCTCTCTTTCTCCCCCCCCCCCCATACAAGCAAATGGAGAAATTTTTCCATTCATTTAAATGGAGCAAAATAAGCTCCACCCGCCAAAAAGAGGGAGAGGGTGAAGTTAATTCCTTTCCAAGAATCCTGTTGCCCCAAGACTTGTTGGAGGGGTGGTGGTTGACTACGCTTCCCTCCAGTCATTTTCTGGCAGGGGGACATTTCCTGTTCCTGTTACAGCCAATGGAGCAATTGCTCCATTGGCTTTAATAAGGACAGAAAAGGCCCCCTGCTGAGAATCAGCAGCAGGTGAGCAAAGGTCACCCTCTGCCAAGAACCCTGTTGCCCCAAGGATTGCAGTGCCCTTCGGAAGGAGTCATGTTAGCAGCAGGAAGAGGACTTTTGCTGTGGCCACTGATATTCATGACAGAATCAACCCCTTCACGTGATTGAGCACCTCACCCAACACCAGGAGAACAATCATTCACTAGGCTTTGTACAAACGGCATTTCAGGGAAAATATTATCTTGACCAGACTCACCTCATTCAAATTGACTGTTTGTCCACGTCCCTGTAGGAGAAAAAAAGTGGACAACTTCTGAATTTGCTCATTTCAAAGAGAAACCGAGGTCCAAGCAACATCTGATGTTGCTGCCCCAAATTGGAACTTTTGGCTTCTGCAGAAACTCATTGGCTTCAGTACAGCAAAGGATTTAATTAGCCTCCACAAACTTCTCCTCCCCTCCCACTGCCCTTACCTCTCATTTTTCCCACATAGCTGCAGGCAGCAAATTTATACTAAAAGGAGGGTTAGAACAATGTGACGTTATGTTCCAGGAAGTGCTGGGGAGGCTGCATGCAGAGTGCCTCTTGGCACTACCAGCAGGTGCATGACTCTTAAGTAAGTTTTACCATTTTAAAAACAAGAAAAATCCCTCCACCACCTTGCCTCATAAAGTTAATTAAGGTATGTGCAAGCCTCCCACACACACTCCCTTCTGAAATGCTACCCCTCTAAAAGGGGCCACTTGGCTTAGGGAATTCTCCCCCCCCCCATTTCCAGTCACCATTCTTCTTTCTACCTTCTTCCTCCCCTGATGCTGGTCTTTCTTTCTCTCCTTTATTCCATCCAGAGCAGTATTGGGGAATTCTCAAGAGGGGAGGGTGGTGGGTAAGAGAAGTTCTGAACTGTATTTGACCTTATACAAACAGGCAAGAGGGTTTGTTTTTCTCCTCCTCACCCAACTCTTTGAGAAAACTGGGTTCACATGGTTGCAAAGGAAGTAGTCTAGGGTCATTCTGTTTATCAGATGCCATTATCCAGCAAGATGGTTAATGACAAGACAGGTAATTTTGGGTGGGGACATATTCATTCTACTCATTTATACCATCTTATGCATCTGTGCTCATGAGGAACTGATCACTTGCCTACTTCACACAAGGACAAACAACTTGAGCCTGGACTGACATATGAAGCTGTTCCCTGGAATGGAAAGGCAGAATAGTTAGATTTAAAAGGTTGCTCATAATGAGCAGTAGAATGGCCATACTCTTTGTATTGTAGCTGATTTCATGGATGAAATCAAAAGGACAAGAGGAAAAGAGCACGATTCTGTATGCATCTGTGAATACAGATTGAAGAACAAACCATGGATAAATCACAGCTTTTTTCTCTGGCTTGTCAGGGGAGAAACAAGTTAGAGGTCTGGGTATAGATGCAACACTAAACAACCCAGGAACTGAGCATCTTTGGGATATTTAGCCACCATGGCTTGTAGCAGGAGTAAACTGGCATAACAATCCCTGGGCTGTTACGACATGTGAACCGGGCCATAGAGTTGAATGTTAATGAGTAAACTCTAACACCATTTGCTAGATTCCCATATAAAATCACCCGACAGCCTTACCTCTATATTTAATGGGATTCCTCTGGACCTCTCCAGGGCTAGAAGACAGAAGAGGAGAACAGCAACTAGGAAATGCAGCCTCATTGTGTCTAGATCTTAGTCTTTCTGAAGCAGGGCTTCTTTGGGTTCTTAAGACCCTATTGTGATGTTGCCCAAGTCTAGGTTTCCTTCTTATACCCAAGAGAGAGCAATAAATGTTTTAAAGGTGACCAAATACTTCCTCCTCTTACACTAATCCTCCCCTCCATATGCCCATTAATGCATATTTCTCATCCGTTTTTCCTTGTCCTTATCTCTTTCCTCCTGTATTCTATTTTTTCCTGTCTTGGCATTCCTGGATCCTTGAGCAATACCAAGAATACCTAAGAGTAACAAAGCAGGAGCTCCTGATACACCCGCAAAGTATATTGACGTAGCAGTTCAAGAGTGGTGTTTGTGGGGGGAATGCTATAATCTTTCACCAATGTTTTGAACAATTTACATAAAGAGGACAAGTGGAATTAAATATTATATACACACACACACAAACACACACACATGATTGCATGTATAATGAAACAGATAGTATTCAATGTTATTTGGTAAAAAAAAATTATTTACGTTTTACTGAATTTTGAGCTGTTTGCAATGTGACAGACAGAACCAACAATTATTCATTTATCTTTTCAATCTTTATTGGATTTACTAAGAGAATGAGGAAGATAGCTTAGTTCTTTCAAATGTCAGAGATCTTTGATAAATATTTTATCACATTGTATTTCAGGGTTTTAATTTTTGTGAACTGCCCAGAGAGCTTTGACTAATGGGCAGTATAGAAATGTTAGAACTTAATGAAATGGATCCTAGTTAATGCTTTAGCTAGGATCCAAGGCAAACAAATGCTGTAGAATTGATGAGGCTTATTGAACTATTTAGCAGAAAGGGTTAAAGGTAAGGATGCTGGAGGAATTCAACACAGGCTGAAATGAGCTTGGATTTCTAAGAATCTGACCTGCTGAATCTGCTGTGGAGTGACCCCCTCAGGCTGTATGGAGTCTGTGGATTTTCAAATTTTTTTATACTTTCACAAAATTTTTATTTTTTTTTGTAGGAAAATATGCACGTTCTGCTGAAGAAAAGCTGAATGGAATGGGGGACAATACGCTAAATGGTACTAAGGTAAATTATGTAAGTTGTTATGAAACCTCATACGTATTTATTTCTTATTTTTCTGCACAATGAAAATTCTGTCAGTGACTGGACGACGGAACAAAAGGTGCCTGACAATCTGTGAGACACAGAGCAGATTTTACACAGTCTGTACATCCCTAGTTAAAGGTCACAGTTGAAAAGTTCTGTGTGAATCTTATGCAACACTTGTGAATGATGTTTTTGTTTCCATGAATGTTAGTGTGTTTCACTTTCTGTTTATGAGGTCTGTTGGAAGATCTACAATAGAGGAAGAAGGAAGCAATTAGGACAAAGAGGTTCAATGATTCCCATTTTCTTTGATACTGGCAGGTCGTTGGCTAGTTTGGTATGATGATACGGACATTTACTTTTTTCTTCTTAACACTTTTTATTATTTCTTATGTATTACAAAGATCCCAGATAAATACATATTGCATGCATAGCCGAAGTCATGATTCTTGAAATAAACCAAATGGTTCTTCTGCACCTGTAATAGGTCATGTAGAGCCAAACTCAGGTACATCATTTCTCCAGAAAAGTATAAATCCATGTCATTTTGTATAAAAAGGATCAGTGTTTACTCTGTCCTTTAAGCTTGATAAAACATCATTTTCACCCATTAATTCAACATCCCACCTTGTAATTAGCCAATCTGTGATCTCAGAAACCAGCTTCTGGCAATTATTTTAGTGTCCACTAACAAGAGTGAGGCTGCAATCCAATACTCACCCAGGAGTAAATCCCACTGAACTCAGTAGGGCCTTACTTCTGAGTAGACTTAGCTAGAATTGCACTGTAAATCTTCATCCTCTTTCCTAAGCGTCCCTTGACTTAAAAATGCTCCAATTTTCTCCTCTAGACTTCCCTTCTAAGGAAATCCACTGAACAACTAATTTTAACCGATAGGCATGATTATATGGATCTAGGGCCAGAGCTGGACAGAGGACTGTGGATGCATCATTGTCCCATTTGATGCATGGATTTGCCCCCATTAAGAGTATAATCTTGTTTTTAGAATAAGAAAATTAGGACTTCCAGCGGAGGAGTTAGGATACATACCTGAAGGCCAGACGGACACAGAAAGTGGCCAGGCATTGGAAATGGGTTTGTGGAGAATGGATGTACAGTGAGGATGTGGGACTGAAATATGTTACTTCAAGGGACCAGCCTTCAAAAACCAAATAGATGGCAGGACAGGGGCAGAAAATGGCTAGACACTGGATTTGGGTTTGGGAAGAATGGATGTACTCCATATTTGTATTCTGTATGGTATGCTAAGGTTGCAATCATATACACATTTATCTGGGAGTGAGTCCTACTGGAGGCAGTGGGACATATCTCAGGGATGGAGGAGAAGTTCATTCTGTTCACATTTTAATGCAAATTTACCTAATTTTGCACAGTTGAACTAATACATGAACTGAAACTCAGTTATCCTTCAAAATGTCTTTGAATTTTGCAGTGGAGCTCTCCAATCCAAAAATGGACAGAAAAATGCATATATTGGTGAAAATAACATTCAAAAATGCATTTTCCTAGGAAAATTGCATGCCAATAATGTGTATATCAGCATGTATGCATGCACATTTCCATTCAAGCTTTAAAAAATGGGACAAACCAAAGTTAAGATTGGAAAAAGGCGAAACTGAAAGGAATGGAGATTGATTCATCCATCCCTGACTTATTTCTGCGTAAGCAGACATATGATTGCACTTTAAAACAGGTAAATCGAGCACCATGCCTTTAGGGCAGATCTTGATGATCACCAGGATGGGCTCTTCACTGATAACCTTTTCAAAGAAATCCCAACTTACATCTCAGGTGTGTCAGCACATTTTGATTTTGCAGCTTACTTGCTGTGAGAAAATGAAGACCTATGGTTATATGGCTAACTCATAGAAATAGCACAAAGTTAAATATTACATCTTGGAATGTGAAGTATGTGGGTAGCTCTAACAGGAGGGAAGGCATTTTGGATAAGCTCAAATAAAAAATAAAAAAATCATTTTAGCTCTAATTCAAGGAAACACATATTCCAAGGTTAGGCAGAAAACAGATTTCAAAGTGCATGTGGCAGAAGTCTAATGTAATATGGCTTCTAAAAAAGCCAAAGATGTGATGATACTGCTCCATAAAAATTATAAAGCACAGTTTTCAAAATTGTGATGACCTAGTAGATTTCTTATTCTGGGCCCACAAATAGGACAACACTTAGTGCTTGCCAACATATGTGGACCAAATATTGACACACCCCAATACGTAGGAACATAGGAAGTTTCCTTATACCAGGAGCAGTATCCAATGTTTGGGCAAAAACTAGCCAAAACAAGCACTTCTAGAACAGGACAAGTCAGCTGATCTTCCTACCAGGAGCTGTGCTGACTTATCTCATTATTGAACAACTAGTTTGGGGTAGTTTTAGTTGCACTAGAAAGCACTAGTTCCCCCATGGAACTTGCTGCTGAGAGAGGCCAGGTGAGCTCCTCTCTACTGTCCTTTCATCAGCAGGCAAAGATGTTTGTATTCAAGCAGGTTTTTGCTGTGTAAGTGGGTCTGTTGGGTTGGGTGCTGTTTTTATTCTGTTATTTTTGTGTTTTTAATTGTGTTTAAATGTATTTGTTTTATTATTGTTTTATTTTTGTGAATTGCCCAGAGAGCTTTGGCTATTTGGATGGTAATCAAGTTTGAAATAATCAAGTTTTTATTTATCGATGATGGTAAGCCGCCTTGAGTGCCATTTTTTTTTATAGAAAGGCAGGGTACGAAACAAACAAACAAATCTGCTTAAGTGTCTGGTCCATAAGCATATACAAAGCAACCTCATATGTTAGGTGCTTTGCTTTTCCCAATAACAGGAAATGGAGTTTATTGAACTCATTGAGGTTGAAAGGTCCAGACAGGCTATCAGAAGGAAATCTGCCTCTAAGTGCCAAGTTGAAAGGGCAGCATGGAATGGAATGACTAATGCAAATGGGATTGCATCCCCACCAATTTGATGCTGTTTTGCATTATGGGAATGGGAATAGTTCCAGCTTTGTCATTGGAAGCCCAAGTGGTACCCATGCCATGTAGCACCTTTCCAGCTAAGGCTGATGTGCCAGCTGAGGCTCCTCTTGGAGAGCTATGACCTGGCCATAATTATCTATGCTTCTGGTAAGCGCCAGATCAGACTGCTGCAATGCATTGTATGGGGGCTGCCTTTAGAGACTTCTCAGAAATGTCAGCTACAAGATTTCTAAGTGAAATTGGCAAAGAGAACATCTCTCTCCAGTTCTTATACAACTCCACCATCTGCCAGTCCATTTCTGGGCACCATTCAAGTACTGGTGCTTACCTTTGAAACTGCTTGGGACCCAGGTATCTGAAGGACGGCCTCCTTTCACATGAACCTGCCAGTGCATCATCACAGCCCCCCCTCCCCCCAAATCTCTCTGCCTGAAGAGGTAGATCAGGAAGTGGCTGGAGAGAAAGCCTTTTCAGTCATGGTAACCAACATTCCATTCTTGAGCAAGGTGATGGACAAAGTGGTGGCATCTCAGCCTCTCCTTGAACTTTGTCCATGTCTTGTGGTACCCCAGTGTGGCCCAACCCACACAATTGGAACATTTTGTAGATGACTACAAAATGTGCTTGGTTTCGCTTTCCACTTTGTAATAAAGTGTGTGTGTGTGTGTGTGTGTGTGTGTAAAATAAAGCTTATTTGTTTACACTGTTCATACCTTATTTTTTTTTAAGTCTGTTCAACACACAATAGCCCACTAAAAATAAAATAAAAGTGTTTTTGTTATTATTGTGAACCATCATTATAGTTGAAACATAGTGTACAAATATGGACCCTTCATGGATCACTGCCTTGTTGTGGCGAAGGGGATTGCGTAACTCAGTGAAGCCATAAGCTATGCCGTGCAGGGCCACCCAAGACGGACAGGTCATGGCGGAGAGTTTTGACAAAATGTGGTCCACTGGAGGAGGAAATGGCAACCCACTCCAGTATTCTTGCCAAGAAAACCCCATGGAACGTATCACAAGGCTAAAAGATATGATGCCGGAAGATGAGCCTCTCAGGTCGGAAGGTGTCCAATATACTACTGGGGAAGAGCAGAGGGTATTTCCAAGTAGCACCAGAAAGAGTGAAGCGGCTGGCCCAAAGCCGAAAGGACACTCAGCTGTGAATGTGTCTGGTGGTGAAAAGAAAATCCGATGCTGTAAAGAACAATATTGTTTAGGAACCTGGAATGTAAGGTCACTGAATCAAGGTAGGCTGGAGGTGGTCAAACATGAGATGGCAAGATTGAACATCGACATCTTGGGAATCACCAAACTCAAATGGACAAGCATGGGCGAATTTAATTCAGGTGACCATTATATCTACTACTGTGGGCAGGAATCCCTTAGAAGAAATGGAGTAGCACTCATAGTCAATAAAAGGGTGGGAAAAGCAGTACTGGGGTACAATCTCAAAAACGATAGAATGATCTCAGTACGAATCCAAGGCAAACCATTCAACATCACAGTAATTCAAGTCTATCCCCCAACCACTGAAGCCGAAGAAGCTGAGGTTGATCGGTTCTATGAAGACCTACAACACCTTCTAGAACTAACACCAAAAAAAGATGTCCTTTTCATCATTGGGGATTGGAATGCTAAAGTAGGAAGTCAAGAAATAACTGGGATAACAGGCAAGCATGGCCTTGGTGTACAAAATGAAGCAGGACAAACGCTAATAGAGTTTTGCCAAGAGAACACGCTGATCATAGCAAACACTCTTTTCCAACAGCACAAGAGGTGACTCTACACATGGACATCACCAGATAGTCAATATCGAAATCAGATTGATTATGTCCTTTGCAGCCAAAGATGGAGAAGCTCTATACAGGCAGTAAAAACAAGACCTGGAGCTGACTGTGGCTCAGATCATGAGCTTCTTATTGCAAAATTTTGGCTTAAATTGAAGAACGTAGGGAAAACCACTAAACCATTCAGGTATGACCTAAATCATATCCTTTATGAATATACAGCAGAGGTGAGGAATAGATATCAGGGATAAGACCTGATAGACAGAGTGCCTGAGGAACTATGGACGGAGGTCCGTAACATAGTTCAGGAGGCAGCAACGAAATCCATCCCAAAGAAAAAGAAATGCAAGAAAGCAAAGTGGCTGTCTGATGAGGCTTTACAAGTAGCTCACGAAAGAAGGGAAGCAAAAAGCAAGGGAGAAAGGGGAAGATATATCCAACTGAATGCAGAGTTCCAGAGAATAGCAAGGAGAGACAAGAGGGCCTTCTTAAATGAACAATGCAAAGAAATCGAGGAAAACAACAGAATGGGAAAGACTAGAGATCTCTTCAAGAAAATTGGAGATCTCAAGGGAACGTTTTGTGCCAAGACGGGCATGATAAAGAACAAAGAAGGCAGGGACCTAACAGAAGCAGATAAGGTTAAGAAGAGGTGGAAAGAATACACAGAAGAACTATACAGGAAAGATCTTAATGTCCCCGATAGCCATGATAGTGCGGTCACTGAACTTGAGCCGGACACCCTAGAGAGTGAAGTCAAGTGGGCCTTAGGAAGCATTAGTAACAACAAAGCTAGCGGAGATGACAGTATTCCAGCTGAGCTATTTAAAATCCTAAAAGATGATGCTAGTAAAGTGCTGCACTCAATATGCCAACCAATTTGGACCACTCAACAGTGGCCACAAGACTGGAAAAGGTCAGTTTACATTCCAATTCCAAAGAAGGGCAACGCCAAAGAGTGTTCAAACTACCGCACAATTGCGCTCATTTCACATGCCAACAAGGTTATGCTCAAAATCCTACAAGCTAGGCTTCAGCAGCATGTGAACTGAGAACTACGGGAAGTACAAGCTGGGTTTCGAAGAGGCAGAGGAACTAGAGATCAAATCGCCAACATTTGCTGGATCATGGAGAAAGCAAGAGAATACCAGAAAAACGTCTATTTCTGCTTCATTGACTACGCTAAAGCCTTTGATTGTGTGGATCACAACAAACTGTGGCAAATTCTGAAAGAGATGGGAGTACCAGAGCACCTTACCTGTTTCCTGAGAAACCTGTATGAGGGTCAAGAAGCAACAGTAAGAATGAGACATGGAACTGGTTGGTTCCAAATTGGGAAAGGAGTACAACAAGGCTGCATATTGTCGCCCTGCTTATTTAACTTATATGCAGAGTACATCATGAGAAGCACCGGGTTGGATGAATCACAGGCCAGAATTAAGATTGCCGGGACAATTATCAACAACCTCAGATACGCAGACGATACCACCCTAATGGCAGAAAGTGAAGAGGATCTAAAGAGCCTCTTGTTGAGGGTGAAAGAGGAGAGTGCAAAAGCTGGTTTGAAACTCAACATTAAAAAAATGAAGATCATGGCATGTGGCCCCATCACTTCCTGGCATACAGAAGGGGAAGAAATGGAAGCAGTGACAGATTTTATTTTCTTTGGCTCCAAGATCTCTGCAGATGGTGACTGTAGCCATGAAATTAAAAGATGCTTGCTCCTTGGGAGGAAAGCTATGGCAAACCTAGACAGCATAGTAAGAAGCAGAGACATCACCCTGCCGACAAAGGCCCGTATAATCAAAGCTATGGTTTTCCCAGTAGTAATGTATGGCTGTGAGAGCTGGACTATAAGGAAGGCTGAGCGCCGAACAATTGATGCTTTCAAACTGTGGCGCTGGAGAAGACTCTTACGAGTCCCCTGGACTGCAAGGAGGTCAAATCAGTCCATCCTAAAGGAAATCAACCCTGAGTGCTCATTGGAAGGATAGATACTGAAGCTGAAGCTCAAATATTTTGGCCACCTAAACCTAATGCGAAGAGAAAACTCCCTGGAAAAGACCCTGATGCTGGGAAAGATGGAAGGCAAAAGCAGAAGGGGACAGCAGAGGATGAGATGGCTAGATAGCATCATCAGTGCAATGAATATGAACTTCAGCACACTCCGGGAGAGAGCGGAGGACAGGAAGGCCTGGCGTGCTATGGTCCATGGGGTCACGAAGAGTCGGACACGACTTAACGACTGAACAACAACATACAAATATGGTAAATACAAAGATTTTTATAATTATATGTTGACATCCATATTTGTTAAATTGGCATAGGGCTATGAGAGCCTAACTATATAGCTGAAATTAACTTTGTAAAATAACTACTTTCTTGGATGAATATAGTTTTATATTGTGGACCACAAGAGGGTGCTAAAATCAAAACTTCATGAAAGAGAGAGTATTATTTATTACAGTAGTAAAACTGGCAAATAGATCTCTTAAAAAACATGTGAGCGACTGTTTCCTTCCATGTACAGAGAAGTATCAGAGAAGTATAACACAATTATTCAGTAATAAATATTATCGTAAGGCTGCAATTTCATGCATACTTCCTTGGGATACGTTCCACTGAATGCAAAAGCAGTAGTTCTCTGAATAAATATGGGTAGGATTGGTCTGTAAAATGTATCGTCTTCAGCATTAATATTGATAGTACTCTTATTATGTCCAATGAAGGAATCTCCTATTAGGCTCCTATTAAGTTATGGTTTTTGTTGAACTTAAATAGTTCAAATGTCATGACACTGTTGACTCCCCGCCCCCACATCCAGGTACAAAAGCTATGGACAAGGTGTGACATCAGGGCAAATATTCCCACCTCAGAAATATTGCAGACCACCTCTGAATCCAAAGTGATTTTGGTCTGAAATGGTATGAAGCAAAGTGGGCACGGCCTGAGGTTTTGGACTTGCCTTCAAAACTTATACGGTGTTTTTGGTCCTAATTTGATACATTTCTGAACTTCCCCCAAGTTCTCCATAAAAGAAAAATGCTAGGCTGGGGTGAGGTGGGGGAGAGGAGGTGTAGTTTTGTGACTGACAGCTATAGTTTCTAATTGGGAAAGATTTTACCAGGGCTCTCTTGAATCACAGAGATTGGGGGGCAGGGGGACATTGAAGCAAAAGATCAGAAGGTGTTCAGTGTTGCTTTTCACTGTGCTTTGCAAGTTGACTCCCTTAAGGGAAGCAACACTTATAAGAGTTTGTGGAGTTGTTGGTGGCTGTGTTTTGCTTATATGACCTTTCCTTATTCCAGTCCAAAATAATCTATCCCTGAAATTCCATCCCTGACATCCTGCCTGTTCAGTTGCTGCAGTTATTACGAGATATTCTCCTGGTGATTCCTAAGATATCAGATGTCCTTTAGTATCACAGCACTGTCTCTCTGGAACTCCCTACCCATACAAATTTGACAGACACTGGTTTTTCTGGTTTTCAGCACCTACTAAAAACGTACTTGTTCCGTCAAGCTTTCCCAGAACAGTGATCTCATCTTCCTTGCTGTCATGCTGTTGCTTCTTCTACATTTTATACATTGTATTGTTTGTATATTGCTTAGAAATGTCTTTTTAATGTAAGCAATTCATAAATATTGGTAAATCAAATAGATAAGAAATAAACAGGAGACATGAGTAAAGACATTTTGTGCTATTTATTTTTTAAAAATCATTCACAGACTGATGTGGAAACTGGACAGAATAAACTTATGATTGAAAAAATACAAAACTTGCATGAACCAAAATAGGTGCATCCATCCTCCTCTGCGGCTGCGCTGGCTGTGCAGACTGCATAAGGAGAGTCTGGATCGTTGCTGGAGCAATCAAGTGACGTCTGGGATCATTTTGAGTTGGTAGCTACATTACTTGCATGCACTACAGCAGGGATGCTGGACCTCTTTCAGCCTGAGTGACAAATTCCATTTCAAAGAAGCTCTCAGGGGCTGCATTCCACTGGTGGATAGAGCTGAAGGCAAAAGGGGGCAGGGCCAAAGGCAAAAGGGGGCAGGGCCAAAGCCAAAGGGGAAAGTGTCCAAATACCAACCAGCATATTTTAACTTAAAGCTCTTATTGCCAGGAACTAAGCCTTATGAGAGGCATTTCAATCTCTTAGATTGGGGGAAAACTGAACAAAAGCTGGGAAACCAAATAATTGGTGGTTGGGGGGAAGGGAATGGTGCCAGGGGAAGGGGCCATGGCCTTCTGGAGAACATCAGAGAGCCAGCTTTGGCCCACAGGTGGGAGATTCTGCACCCCTGCACTACAAGAAGGACAAAAGCAGAGGCAAGATGGCACGGCGTTATACCAGGTCCAGTGTGCTGCAGCATTTGCACAGGCAGTTCAGCCCTGTCCTGCTGGGGGATAAGTCAGGCAGCATCATGGGCAAAAATGCAGGAGCATATCACACAGCGAGTGAGGAGTCTCCTTCTCAGCTCCCCCTGCCCCCCCCCCCGGCAAAAAGTAGCAGGAGCTTAGGCAGGCCCTCTAAGGGATGGGAGACGGGAGAAGTACGGTGGCACAAGGTTGCAATGGCAAGCCAGATCACCATGTGCATGGGTGAAATCCTGGTGGTGGACAACCAACACAGTGCTCCAGTTCTGATCACTGGGCCTGGCAAAGGTGTTTCAGTTTGTTGCTCCTGCCTCTCTCTCACTGTCTCCATAAATGCTCGCCCACCTCTCTGCCTGCTTCTCTGATCAAGCGACAGTGCCTGCCTGCTGGTAAAGGTGTATGCATGTATATCCCTTTCTATGCCTGCCTACTGTTAACCAAGGATTGGGTGTAGCAGCAGGGATTGGTTCTTCTTTGGAATGCTGGATGTTCAGATTCTGCTTCTACAACATGCCCACGTCTGTCTGAACTGGCTTTGCTTTCTCTGAGTCTTTGGTGCCAATCAATCAAAAACAAAACAAAGTCTCAAGTAGTGTCTTTAATTCATCATAACTTCTTAACCCCTGCACCTGTCCTTCTAAAACCTTTCTAAAACTTACCTAGGGAGACCTCTATATTTGGAGTTATGTTCATGCAAATTGCTAACAAAACCACAAAGGTGGTAGGGCATTACTTTCCCCCCAAATGCAAACTTTAAAGGCTCCTTGCAAAATAAATCAATCCTAAACCTATTTATCTGATATTTGCCAGACTTCATCTCCTCAGAAAGGGCTACTATGCCTGCAAATGTCATCCCATTCTGCCAAAAACAAAAATTAAAAGCATTTGTTGATTTCCCTCTTAAAAAAACAAAACTCAAATTTTGAAGGTGCCTAGCAGCACAAAAACTCTTTGACCTGTATTGTCTGAAAGTTGGCATGTATCATTGCCTGCCTGAACATTTCATCCGTTTCTGCCAGACTTCGAAAAGGTTATAGGTGTTCTTTCATGTTCTCATTCTGGTCAATGAGGGAGACCTCTGAGGATATAGAAATCAAACACTGCATTTATCTGATCAAGTGGACTCTAATCCACAAAACCCTATGCCACAATCAGGGCCTTTTAAGACATGGGCAGGCCCAGGGCAGAATGTTCATTTGAGGCCCCATTCATCCACTTTCTCACAGCACCTTGTGTCAGTATCATTGTTTCCCCTCCGTTGGAAAAAGGTCAGTATCATATAGGGAAGGTACGGGTGCCTGTTTAGGTCCGGAAATCTGTCGGATCGCCGGTGCCTGGGCCCCCCAAGCTGTGCCCCCCGAACTCTCCCGCTGCTCACTGGTCCCCGGACTGCCTTCCTGCATTCGGTAGGCAGCCCGCAACTTCCCCGGGCCCATCCGTCTCTGTCCCAATCGCCATGTTTTTTAAACAACAGCCTGTGCCCATAGACTTATACACAAAATAGCGCTGTGAAACTAGAGTAAATGGGCGACGCACAGCACTATTTTGCGAATAAGTCTATGGGCACGGGCTGCTGATCGCCATGTTTTTTGAAAACATGGCAATCAGGATAGAGATGGACAGGCCCGGGTAAGTTGCAGACGGCTTACCAAGCATTGGGGAGGGCTCGAGTGCAGCCTGGAGGGCCAGTGAACAGGGGCAGGGGCTGGGCGGGCAGGCATCCAGAGAACCCAGAGGAGGGTGCGCATCCATCCCTAGTATCATATAATGGGCAGTATCCATGGTGACTGTCTGCAAGCAGCCAGCCCCACCAATTCTGTTTCACAAGTGGTGCCCATCACTTGAGCAATGGAGATTTAGTGCTTCCAGGGGCAACCCGAAATGAGCAGTAATACTTGTTTCAGGAATGGGCAGGTCAGCAGAGATCAGATAAGGGAGCTCTGCCAGCCTGCCTCATTCCAGAAGCAAGTGCTCCCACTCATCTCAGGTTGCCTCCAGAAGCCCTAAATCTCTGTTGTACAAGCAGTGGGTGTCGCTTGCAGAACAGAATCAGCAGGGCTGGCCACTTGTGGTACAGAAGCGACCGTGGGCCCTGCTCATGGACAGGCAGAATGGGATACTCCCCTAATACTTTCAAAGAACAGCCATATTTGACATCAGAATGTTAAGGTTTTATGACTCAACGAAAACATTTACTCACAGGGATGTATGGTTTTGTAAAATCCGTTTTATCTGCGTTTTGGAGTTTGTCGCATGCCATTCATTCAATCATCCGCTCATTGATGGAATTAGATTTTTTTCCGATTTCCTGAAGTTGTGCAAATTCGCACTTGTGAAAATGCACAAATCCGCCCTAAAATGCACGGATTCCCCCAAAATGTGCGTTTTCATGCTTTAGCCTATAGAGGAAATGTGCATTTTCAGCTGGTGCTTTTTTATTTTACATATTTTTCTACAACTAAATTTGTGTAAAATTCCAGGAAGTTAAAAACAAAACAAAAACTGGTCCACAAGTCTGCAGAGTCCATGCAACTCAGGAAAAGTTGGTCCCCTGTAGAATCTATGGGTCAGATTCATAGACATCCGAACTCATATGATTCTGTTACAGATTTCTCCTATATCCCTACACACAATGACAAACTACATTCAGAATACTTCAAAAGTTATCTTGTCTTCGTTTTTCTACTTTTATTGTCAGAGAGGAGATTCTGAAAAGATATTCCTTTCAGAAGATCCCATTCTTTGGATAAAACAGATAATGATGACAATCTTGACTACAGCATTGTGGAACTTAACTTATTTTTTAAAATAAAGGCTAATTTGCATAATGCTCTTTCTCCTTCACAATTCGAAATTGGGAGAGTTAGATAAAGACGGAGAGCTATGGTAACATTCGGAAAAGCTTCAAACAGGTCCTCACTGTAAATGATCTTTAAACTGCTATGTGCAGTAGTCTCAGATCCTTCCCTCTACAGTATTCCAAGAAATGCATAAAATGTTTTCCATCAGAAGACATTTGGGTAACTTCTCACTAAAGTTTCTGCATCCCTTTTCAGTGTACCATGATTTGGGAAGAATAGTCCAGTTTTGTCAGGAGTCCAAAGAGATCCACAACTTCTGTGTAAGCACAGGAGCACTTCTCCAGTTCCATTTGAAGAATCTAAGACACTTTAGCATGTTTTCACCCTGAACTTATCTCTGCCAGTTAGTTTGCACTCCCTTTTCCATCTGGGAAAACTGATTTGTGTCTCAGAGCTGTGGATCTTCAATCTCAATATGTGGATTCCACTTGATTACTTTGCCTCTTTTTCAATGTCTTCAAAGTTGTTCTGCATGCCGTGGATAAATGAGATGAGAGAAGAAAGCCATTTCCCCCCAATACAACATCAAGGGGGTTTTCTTCATGGCAACAGAAGAAGATGGAAGGAGAAGCCAATCGTGGCTTACCCAACTTTCTCAAGGAGCCGGCTTTGCTCTGCACAGGGCTCCACACGCAAGTGTATCGCACCAGTAAAAGTTGATTCACAGAACATACTTCCAGGTGTGGGGGGGAGTTGGAGTGAATGTCATCTGAGGGTCAGGGGCTGCTCAATCAATAAGAGAGGCTCCCTGCCTCCAGGCTCTCCCCCTCTTTCACCTTTGATAAAATCCCAGGAGGTGTCCTCCTGTGTCGCTACATAAATCTCTCTCTCTCTCTCTCTCTCTCTCCACACACACACACACACACATTATTTACTCGATTAAAGAACAGAGGAACACAGCGTGCTCCTTCCTCTGAAACTGACGATGCTGGGAATAATCTCCTTCTCCCTCCCACCCCCCCGCTTTATTTACTCCCTTGAAGAACAATCACTAAAAGAACACAATGTTGTTTCTGCCCTGATCAGCTGATGATGCAATCAGTCAAAGCTTTGATGCGTCAAAGCTTCGACATTAAGGCTTCTAAATGAGTTATTTCAATTCATGGGGATCTAGTAACTCCAGGAGTGCGCATTTCGGGGAGAAGCCACAATGGGATTTACTTCTGAGTAGACACACATATGTTTGTGCTGGGAAAGACAGAGGGGAAACGAAAGGATGGAAAACCAGCCCGCTTTCTAACCTGATGCTGCACAGGATCCGGTGATCGAAGGTGGAAGTAGCTACTTCTGAATGGCAATAAATCAAACAACAGAGAATCGCAGCTTCAGGAAAGCGCTTTACAGCCTTTAGGGAATTAATGCTTTAAAATCTGCTGTTTCGGTTGAGGGGGGGTCTCTGTAAATGGTGGTGTGCGCATTCAGGGGACAAGCCTCATTGACCACAATTGGAGTTACTTCTGAGTAGACACTAATTGGTTTATACAGTTATGGGAAACACACAGGAAACACGCCGTGACCAGGGTCACAGTGAAAGGCACACCCCTGGGCAAGGCTAGCATGCCTGAGGTAACTGTGGGAGTTGGGGCACACAGCAACTATATCAAGGAGAATGTGACTTAAGAAAAAGAATCGGACTTTGAGCAATCGCAGAAAATCCAGTTTTCCCATGATAAGCTCCGGGGTGGCTGCTGGATGGCCACGATGTCATATGTCCCTAACAACCTCTAAACACAGTCAGCTTGGAGTAAATTGCTCATGGAGACACCCCCAGTGCCTTGGTTTTGTAGGATTTTTTTGACACAGTCAAATCTGTGAAGGACTTTATGCCAGAATGCTGCCATAAAAGATATTTCAAATGCTTTTAGGGTGTTTTTTTTTTTTTTTTACCAAAGAGTTTGCTTTTAACTTAACCACTACTTTCTCTTTGGAATAATTGACAATCTTTATTAAGGATTCCAAAATACAGTCATAAATGATGGCAAGAGTTTGTGTGGGAACTTTTCTGCAGGACCATCTTGTTTGTGACAGCTTTTTCAAGGTGATCTTTGGTGTATTCTTTTTTTTGGACCAGAAATCGATATTGTCTTTAAATATTTTCCATCTGTGGGTAGATCCTGAAGAGAAAGCATATGAAGCTAGGGCTGTGCACCGCTTTGTTCCGAAGCCCAAATAACAAGGTAAAGTGGGCTGATTCGCAGCTCTTTTTATGCCTTCTGAGCAGCTCAGACAAGCTGTCTCCAAAATGTATCAACTTCTGAAAGATCATGCGGAGGAGGAAAAGGAGGGGTGGGGAAGGTGAGAGGATGCGGAGGTGCCAAATGTATACATTTGAGAGAGATCTGGCCACTGGGAAGAGCAGAAGACGAGGAGGGAGGGGGAAGGGCGGAGGAGGAGTGAGTGAGCTTTGCTGTGAGCCAGCCTCCGTTTGCTCATTGTGAGAGAGGTGGTGTTAGTGGAGAGGAGGGGATTGTCTGAACGTTATTTGGCTAGAGCAGTGGTCTCCAAAGTGGGGTGCATGCACCCCGGGGGGGGCACAAGATGATCCATTGCGGTGCGTGAGCCTCCTGATAATTGAGCAGCCTCCCACTACCCTGACGAGCTGCCACTGTGTGCAATGATGGTGGTGGCGGCAGCAGCAGGATGGGACTAGAGCTGAGAGGGAAGCTTCATGGCATTTCTCTCTTGGCTCCAGTCCTATCTAGGGGTGAACGAAAGTCACTTACCTTTTCTCGCAGCTTTTTCGCGGTGGGGGGGAGCGCTTCGCTGCTCCCCCCGCGAAGTTCAGGCCGGGGGGGGGAGGCTTCCCACCTCGCCCGGCCGAAATTCAGGCCGGGGGGGGAGGCTTCCCGCCTCGCCCGGCCGAAATTCAGGCCGGGGAGGAGGCTTCCCGCCTCGCCCGGCCGAAATTCAGGCCGGGGAGGAGGCTTCCCGCCTCGCCCGGCCGCGAACATGAAAGTAAAAAAAAAAAAAAAAAAAACGTCCCCTGATAGGCTACGTGACGATTCACGTAGCCTATCACGGCTAGATCTGGAAAGTCAGCCGTGATAGGCTACATGAATCGTCACATAGCCTATCACGGGTGACTTTAAAAAAAAAAAAAAAAAGCGCGTACGCGAATGGCGGCCCCCATAGGGAGCCGCCATTCGCGTTCCTTATTTAGTTGCTGTAGTCTACGTCAATGTTTACGTAGACTACGGCGAAAATAAGGGCAACGCAAATAGCGTTGCCCTTATTTTCGCCGTAGTCTATGTAAACATTGACGTAGACTACAGCGACCAAATAAGGAACGGGAATGGCGGCTCCCTATGGGGGCCGCCATTATCCGTACACACTTTTTTTTTTTTAAAGTCACCCGTGATAGGCTACGTGACGATTCACGTAGCCTATCACGGCTGACTTTGCAAATCTTGCCGTGATAGGCTACGTGAATCGTCACGTAGCCTATCAGGGGACGTTTTTTTTTTTTCTTTCATTGCAATGGCGGGGGCGGCAGCCGGTCGAAAGACCGGCTGCCGCTCCCGCCCCGCTCGAACACCGGACGAACCGCCAGCCGGACCCGCCACCGGGAGGGACATTCAGGGAAGGTAAGTCCCGTCCCGGGGGGGGGCGGGGGGGCGGAGGATTTCTCCCCGAAACTTGTTCGGGGGGCCGAACACGTTGGCGCTCGGCCCCCCGAAGTTTCGGGGAGAAATTCTCCGCCATCCCTAGTCCTATCCTGCCTCTGCTGCGGCCACTGAGAGCAACTGCCCCAGTTTTTGACAGGCATGGCAGAGGAAGCCTTAACCTGTCCCACTCTCCTTTGGCAGAACGAAGCCGAGAAGAAAGTGTGTTCTATGACAGCTATGTTAATGCCTCCCCACCCTTCTGTTATAGGTTTACTGATCATTCTTATTGTTTGTTCATTTAAAAATCCAGAAAATTTCACTGTAGTTGCTTAACTCCCCCGCCCCCCCACATGCACCTTTTCAGTTCTGTCTCAACCATTAATTTGCCATTACTTTGATTCTGTCTAGATAAATAGACAGTACTTTCCTTGTTCTTGGCTCCTCTCCACCTCTCCTTCTCAATTCCTGTATTCCTTCTCTTCCCATTTTTTATCTCTTTTCCCTAAAAAAATAAAAATAAAAACTCTGTTAGGGTTATACTTAGTCCCTTCCACTTTTGCTTGTCGTTTAGTGTTTGCTTTTCTTTTGCTCATGTGTGTATGTTTGTATGTGTGTGTTCTTGCGCTGTGTGGACAAGCAAACAGTGTGTGTCAAGGGAGTACACACAGTCCACAATTCCAAAAACAGTGGGCAAAGCACTACACACATCAACAGCTATTATTTAAATAACATAATACTACACCGTGTGTTGCAAAGCAAGCCAGCCCAACATGAGGCATCTTCGGGGTCCTGGCAGGGGCAGAGGTGGGCGAGGTGCTGCTGTGCCCTCCTGGCAGGGTTGCTGTGTTGCTCCCTGCCTCTGTCAGCCCAGCAGACAACTGTGGCTGCTCTTCGTTCGAGCCAATGTGCCCACCTGGCAGGGTCGCTGTCTTTGTTTGCTTCCTGCCTACCAGCCAGTCTTTTCCGAGGCAATTCAGCCAAAGAGACCCCGAGGTTATTGACTGTGAATAGGAAAGCAGTACTATCTGCACTTCAAAGAATCCTGCAGCAGAGTTTAGGGCTAGTGACCTCCTCACTGCTTCAACACCTAACTTGATTATCCCTTTATGAACTTTAGTTTGAAGTTTCTGAGAACAGCACATTTTACCTGCACCTTGCACAAAACCTAGTGGGCCAAACTGTCTGAGGTTTGGCAGGTGGGATGCCCTACAGGATTCTGCAAGAAAGGAGTTGGCAACAGTGCAGCAGTGGCAATGTTCATGTGTCCCCCTACATGTGTGAGGGCCTCCTCATAGGGGAGTCCTGGAGTAATTCACCCCTGTGCCTCCCCCAACTTAAAATGGCCCTGCTGCCATAATAAATGTGTTAGCCTTTAAAAGTGCTACAGGACTTTCTGTTGCGTGTGCTGCAACAGACTGACATGGCTACTCTTCTGGAAGACTAATCCTTTTATTGATCAAAAGCTAGAGAAGCTAAATGTAAATATGGTTGCATTCATCCAGAATCTGTATTCCTCACCTTGCTCAGAATTGGATGGTAGTGGTGGTGGTTAGTATTTGAATGAAGATAAGTCTGTGTCCAATTATACAGGTATATGCTTAGAAAGATGGACTGATGTTTTAAAACTGTAGGAACAAATTCAGTTTTGATCCTACTCAGTTCAAGCATGGGCTCAGCCATTTCAAGTTAGGGTTCTTTTTCCTGTGGCAAATGATACGACTTTTCAGACCTTGAAAGAGAACCTGATCTCTGATCTTTGGATTGTCATTTAGTTTTTGTGGTGCAACTTTAGGCTATATGCTCTTGATTATCAGCGATGGCTTGATTAGATGTCTTTGTTAGTTAATAATTACTTCCCATTTGCCTAAATTAGATGGCAATAACTGGCGCTGTAGGGAAACCTTTCATCTGAAAATTATTCTTGGGCAATCAAGGACACGCAATCTCTATCTCAGTGAATATGCTCTCAAGATGTTCCTTTAGAAGTCATTGACCTCAAAATATTATCTGGGAACACAAATTGACAGTTAAAACATGGAGTCAAGAGAACCCCAGCAGCTCTTGCTGGACTGAAGCAATGCAGATTGGGAGTGTAACAACCCCGCCTTTTTTTGTGCCTTTAAGAGCCAGAATTATTTGTCTGTACCCAGAAACTGTCCATGCAATTATCTAAGAAGGATAGATAAGTGCTTCTAGATGGAAGGCTTCTAGAGCTACTAATCAAAAGGCGTTGTGCAGCTATTCCATCTTTCCTCCCTTAACATATTTTTTTTTAATAAAAAGACAAAAAGATGTAAGAAGTGTTGAGAAAACATGGGAGGATTACAAATGGAAGGTAATGATGTCTGGACCCCCTGTAAAAATTCTGTGAATGAGGCAAGGCAATTTCACCATGAAAGCTTTGTCTGGAAGCACCTACAGCTTCTCCCTCCAACCCACAGAGAATGTCCAATCCCTGGGCTGCTTTATAGCGGTATTGAAGTGCACTGATAACTGTTGGGGAATATGACACATTCGATATACCGCTTTTGTAGTGATTTTTATTCCACGTCATCCAAAATACCACAACAAATGTCACTGTGTGTCCTACGAGGTATAAATGTGCAAGAGGTATATAGCGTCACCAGAATGGAATCGTATCAATATGACACACGGTGTAGATCTGGCCCTGTTTGGCAGGAAAAAAAACAAGAGGAGATGGTTTCCATTCATACCTCTCCAAGCCACTTCCATGGGGCTAAATCCGGGTTTGGCATTGTGGTACCTGTGGATCGCAATTGCATTACATCCCCAGACATCTCCCTTGGTGCCCTCCAAGGTGCTATACACCTCCTAATCATTCATTCATTCATTTATTTATTATCATTATCATTATTAATAGCTTCATTTTCCTGGTGGCTAGGGATGTACGAAAGTCACTTACCTGGTCTCGCAGCTTGCTTCGCGGTGGGGGGGAGGCGCTTCGCTTCTCCCCCCGAAGTTCAGGCGAGGGGGGGGAGGCGTCCCTCTTTGCCCGGCCGAAATTCAGGCCGGGGAGAAGCGCCCCGTCTCCCCGGCCGCGAACTACAAAAGTAAAAAACAAAGAAACAAACAAAACACCCCGTGATAGGCTACGTAACGATTTACGCAGCCTATCACGGCTAGATTTGCAAAGTCAGCCGTGATAGGCTACGTAAATCATTACGTAGCCTATCACGGGTGACTTTGAAAAAAAAAAAGCACGTACGCAAATGGCGGCCCCCATGGGGCGCCGCCATTTGCGTTTCTTATTTGGTCCCTGTAGTCTACGTAAAGATTTACGTAGACTACGACGAAAATAAGGGCAACGCTATTTGCGTTGCCCTTATTTTTGCCGTAGTCTACGTAAATCTTTACGTAGACTACAGGGACCAAATAAGGAACGCAAATGGCGGCGCCGCATGGGGGCCGCCATTTGCGTACGCGCTTTTTTTCCCCCAAAGTCACCCGTGATAGGCTACGTAACGATTAACGTAGCCTATCACGGCTGACTTTGGAGATCTAGCCGTGATAGACTACGTTAATCGTTACGTAGCCTATCACGGGGTCTTTTTTTTTTTTTACTTCAGCTGTAATGGCGGCGGCGGCAGCCAGTCGAAAGACCGGCTGCCGCCCCCGCCGAAAGCCCGCCGAACCGCCGCCAGGACCCGCCGCCGGGAGGGACATTCGGCTACGGTAAGTCCCATCCCGGGGGTGTGGCAGGGGTGTGGCGGAGAATTTCACCGCTGATTTCGGGGGGCTGAATGCGTTGGCGCTCGGCCCCCCGAAGATTCGGGGAGAAATTCTCCGCCATCCCTACTGGTGGCTAGAATCACTTCCAAGTCAAACTCTGGTCTCCAGCCACCACCATCTTCATTTTGCAAGAATGCCTCTGAGTCCCACATGGGCCCAGAGATGTTCTTAGGAACTGAAGCTTGCCAGTAGCTGCAAGCCCAGCCACCCGGCAAAAGAATATACATATATATATATACACACACACACACACACACACACACATACACACACACACACACATACATACATGTATCTCTGCCGCTGTTGCCTTGTAAGCTGGGGGTGGGGCAGGGAAGGGTGGCAGGAAGCCAGTGGGAGGTTTGGGAAGCCAGTTGGGGAGCTTGGGGAAGGTTAGTTGGGGGGGGTAGGGAAAAGTAGTGAAAAGCCAGTGGTGGGAGTGGGGGTGATAGGGGGAAACCAGTGGGGGGAGGTTTGGGAAGTCACTGGGCAGACTAGGAAAGCCAGGGAAGGTTAGTGTGCCTGTATATCTGTGAATGGATGGTGGGTGCAGGTGCGAGTGTGAAAGTTTACGAGCGATCCAGAGAAAAGGAGCTAATTTGGGGGAGGGATCCTGAGAAAGTGTGTGTGTGTGTGTGTGTTTGTAGCATGGGGTACATGTATGTTTTTGTGTATGGGGTGAGTGCATCTTGTGTGCTGGGAGTGTAGGGTGTGTGTGCGTGAGAGACTTTTGGAACAGTGATCCGGAAAGACAGAGAAAACTGTGGCTTTAAAGAAGTGGTTTTGTATTCTGAGGCTCAGACCCCTACCTTTGTCTTGTATTCAGGTTCTTGGGTAAGATACTTGTCTTTTAGCGTTACCAGTTTGTCAGTGAAATGGGTGTTTTGTGACTGGCCACGCCAATCACAATAGCCATTTTGTGAATAGGCACCCCCCGCCCCATGGCAGCCATTTTAGTGATGTTGCCCATGACACTTTCTCAAAATTCCAAATGTGCCCACCAGCTCAAAATGGTTGGAGACCCTGGACTAAACTGTACACTAGACATTACCATCTGTATGGATACGAGACACCTCAGATATTCCCAAGAGAACTGTCAGGAGCGCTCCTGCTGCCTTCTGAAATCCTCAAGTAGCCAGAATCAACACACAGATAAAAGGGCTCTTTTCCAAGGCTTTATTTCCATTCAACCTAATGACGCTTACAGATGCTAATTGCCTGAGACTAAGTGGAAAACTCAAAGGAGCAGCCTACCAGGGGATTCTAAGCGTTAGGATGTCAGTTGGTCTCTGTTTGGAGAAAAGCGCGGCAACTCTCTGAACTTAAGGAGTAGGAGGGGAGTGTCCCCCCCTTTCCTGTGGGGCATTGGGGTGCAGCTGTTGTCATCGCCCCAAGCGGGCTAAGCACCTCCTCTCAGTGCCCACCTCCTCTCGCTTGTCTCTGCACCTGTGCCTCGCATCTAGAAGCTCAAGTTCTCCCTCCCTCCCCATGCCAGGATCACTGTCGCTCCCACGAATGTGAACGGGGGGGGGCTCTCCCTCCAGCTGCGCCTCTGAAAAACGAGCAGGTTCCTCTCCCATGGATTGTATCTCTTCCTCAGAATCAGAGCTGCTTTGGGACTCTGTGGGCTCAGATCCAACCCTGACACTACCCCTCCATCTGATTAGGCCAGGATTCCCTTTTTCTCACCCAGCACCCCCTGCCCTGAATCTCCAGAGATAAAAATAATCACTGTTTCAAAACTCTTTGTCTTTCCCTGGGATGCTTTCCACAAATGTGGGGATGGCTCCTGCTGTTTTGCATGTCAGCTGAAGCTATTTTGTAAGTCACTAAGCTTGCCTTAGATATTATGTAGTTCTGTTAGTGAATATAAGTTTTATTTCTTTTCTTGTCGCTTTGTACTTCTTCCATTCTCTTATAATGCTTTAAATACATCTGTTCTGTACCCTGATTTTGGGCTTCAGTTCTGAGTGGCAATATCTACCACTGTAGCATGGCACTCCCCATGCAATTCCACATTATTCAGTCTCTATGGGAAAGGATTGGCAGCCCTGCCCAGCTCAGTGGCACTTGCCTGGTCCCCTGCTCTTGCCATTGCTTCTGCTAGTCAGAGGAAGGGATGTTTGGGAGGTGGTGTGTGTGTGTGTGTGTTAAGGCATGTGTGTACCTTGTTAAAGGGGAGATCATAGCCAAGCTGGAGGGTGATGGAATGCAGAACGTTGGAAGAAAGAATGGCAAACTCAAAGGGCACTGAATGTTGAGCATGGATACCAGCTTCCACATCTCTTTGTTGGGCATTTTGATGGACATCTTGTTCATCCAACCATTTGATGCCCAGCAGCAGAAGGAAGGCATGGGCAACTCACACTATCTGGCACTGGCAATGCCAGTGACAATTGTAGGCATGGTTGGGTACCTGCTGAGGTCACGGGGCCCAGCAAGGGCACGCTGACAAGAGCCTCCTGGGGTTGCTTCTCCTCTTCACCATTGCAACTGCTTGTTCACCTGCATCTCGCTCTGTCCTAGACCATGGTGGTGGTGAAAAAGAGGATCAATAGATGCTACTGCACACTTGCTCACTGGCTCTCTGTCAAGCAAGCAAGCAAGCAAGCAAGTGGGAGCAATCATGAGAAAATGAGGAGCAATAGCAGCTGGTGACAATGGTGGTGAGAAGGCAGACTCACTGAGGGAGGAGGTCTATTGACAGTGTCTTGCACAAGGGCCTTCAAAAACCAGGAACTGTCTGTCTAGCAGGCTCACCTTTGGATTGGCTAGGGGCTCTCCCACCTGATCACAAGATCCTCAGGCAGCTTCACTCATGAATAACTAAGGCTTTAGTTTATTTTCACCCTCAAATCCTCCGTATCCCTCCACATTTCATTCTGTGGGGGATTTGTTGTAGTGCTGTGAAATGACAGAACTGAATGGCAGTGTTCCTGTTGGGAACCAGTTATGAAATGACCTTCTGATATATCATGTGGTTAAAAATCATTGCAAATTATCGAAATTTCCTACCAGAGGTGCCATGAGCTGTTTCTTAATTTCGGCAATTAGGGTAGCTACATCAATAGGCTGTGTCGAAGGAATGATTGATCATCATTTCTGCCATGATCCTCAAACTACTTATCTGAGTTAGTCGGCTGAAATGTAGGGAAGTGCTTATCTTATCTCCCTGAGAATATGGTTTGAGAACTGCAACTGAGGTGTACCAAAGTCCGATGTGGCATCCTGCCTGTGAAACAGCTCCAGGGCCAACATTTACCCAGCCAGGTTAACATAGCAACCTGCACCTCTTCCGGAGTAGAGGAGTAATTGTGACCTCATAGCTGTGGTAGGGAAGTGAGATGGGAATAGGGGAATTTGACTGCAAATATGAACTTAGAGCTGCTCTTCCCAAAGTTCCCTAGCTGTATGACATCCTATATTTCAACTGTACGATGTACCTTGGGAAACATGGTTAAGAACTGGCTATGAAACCAAAGTTAGGTTGTTAGGTAGGGGAAAAAACAACACATAACTGTGTATGTTTAAACTGGTGGCATATATTTTAAGTTCCTGATAGGTTTATAGATGTGCAAGAAAGGTTGCTCCTGAGAAAGTCAGAAACGACTTTCCACTAGAGCTAAAAATAAAACAAATTAGGGCGAAATCCTATGCATGTTTAGACAGAAAAAAGTCCTGTAACTCCCTACATGCATAGGATTGTGCCCTTAGATGTTTACAGTGCAATCCTACAAATATGTAGTCAGAAATCAGCCCCATTCGATTCAGTGGGACCTACCTGTGATCCCATACCCACTTACCTGGGAGTAAGTCAATGAGGCAAACAGAGGACAGGTGGCTGCTCTGGAGAGACCTGCCAGCCGCTCTCTTGTTGTGGCAAATGCCACAGAGGGAGAACAGCTGGTGGGGCTCTCCAGAGCAACCACTGGAGATGGCCGCAGTGGGTCTTCCTGGGGAGGCGGTGGGGGGAGTGCTGCAATTTGCTGCTCCTCCTGCTCCATCACTTGATGCGGGCACCTCCCAGTGCTTCCTGGGAGGGCTGGCCCTGCTTCTGAGTAGGCATATATAGGACGCACTGTGCTCAACTTGGGGTTCAAAAGTAGCAATTTATTGTATATGAGATATATGTATTGTATGATGATATATCATGATATATCTCATATATATATCTCATATATATATATATATATTTGTATATGAGATATATTGTATATGAGATAAATTGTATTTCTATTTACATTTTAACAATTATTTCTAAATGTTCATCTAGACATGTATAAATTGGCATATGCAAATGTTATGCAAATTAATGCATAATGTCTTCTGTTTTGGTGATGTGTAAATGACAACTGTAGTTCCAATGCTACTGTTCCACCATTTTTATTTGTATCCTGACCTTCCTCCAAGGGGTTCTGGGCAGCAGACATAGAATTTTCCCCATTGTTTCATAACAACTGTGAGGAACGTTAGTGAGTAATAGGCCCCAAACCTTCCACTCTAACCACTGTACCACACCACTACTCTCTTTCCCTGGCTGCTGAAGCAAGCAGAACTCCAGTTTTACCTGCAGTTTTACCTGCAGTTTTACCCCGCAGCAAAAAAAGAAAAGAAAAAGAAAAGAAGAACAAAGAAGTGGTTTGCTACTGAATTTTAGCAGCAAACTATTATGGAGCAGAAATATTAAGTTGATTGAATTGAATAACATATTAAGGCTAAAATTGGATTGATTGTGCCCTTCCTGCTTGGAAGCCTCCAAACTCGGAGGCTTCCGAGATTCCTGTGCCCTGCTGGGCTGAAGCTGTCAGGGCAGGAAGTGATGATCTTCAGCTCCCTGTCCTCTGTCTTTGGAGATTTTCACTAGATGGGCTTTTCAGCCCATCTAGTGAGGGTGCTTTGGAGGGGAAGAGAAGGATGCTAGTGGACGCTCAGGGTATCTCATATCCTGGCCTCTCTGGTCTCCTCCCCTCCCCACCCCACCCCACCCCACCCACCAGGATGCCCCTTTCCTCCTCCTCTGAGATTACTTTTCTGACTGTGGAGGGCAGCCGGCATGGATCTTTCTGCACCGACTGTGAGGAGGCAGGGCAGGGGGTTTGGATCTCTGACTCCAGAGTGCTGTCTCTGACCCTGGGAGGGTTTTCCAAGCAATCCTATAGTCCCTGGGACACTCTCCCAGGGACCGTAGGATTGCTCTCTACATCGATCAAGCTATCAACTTCATATGTTATTCTAAGCTGCCATATAAAAAGGTCAAGCAAAATGTGTCCTTTTCACTGTGCTGTAGTGGTTTGCCACTGAAATTTGGCAGCAAACTGCCAATTCTTTTGCTACCGCGAATTTCAGCAGAACGACAGCAGCAAGGGGGGGGGCATATGCGGTCCTCAGGACATGAGTTGCTCATGTGTTGCTTTACAGGCTGGTGGAAGAAAAGTGCAGAAGGCGGAACCTGCACCCTGTCCCATTTGTCTTGGGACTTTTAAAAGAATATGTGCAAGGTGTCTGGGTTACAATCTGACAACCACAGATTGTGTGGAGCAAACCTCCCTGAACATCTATTGCCTGAACAATTTTTAAAATACATGTGCCAGTAGTTTAAGAAATATGCTAATTACAATATTGCTCTTAAATCAGTCCTATATTGAGGCTCATGTTTGCCCTATGAACACAAGACTTACACACCCCTCAACAACACACAGGTTACTCAGCACAATGTGAACTTGTTTGACTTGGCTAACCTCCTTCAAAATTCAAATCAGATAACAACCCTGTATTTACCTCTTCAGAATTTCAGAACTGGAAAAGCAAAAGGCACAAACCTAAGGTGTGGGCAAAACATAATGAGTGGTTTCCAGAACAAATACAGCCAATAAATAGTTCTCCAGTTGTCTTTCCCAACCCTATTCTACACAATGGGACAGCGTCCAAATGCAAGCTGGATTTGCAAGGCAGAGCGGAGAAGGTTTGTGCTCTTTGCTTGGGCAAATATTTAATTTCTCTCAGTGATATAAGGACACTACAAAAAAAGCACTGATGCAAGTTTGCTTGCTAAAATAAGAATTTCAATTAAATCAAGGCACCGCCCTGAGTCTTTTATTCTTTCCTTCTCCCTCCCTCCCTCCCTCCCTCCCTCCCTCTTTCTTTCTTTCTTTCTTTCTTTCTTTCTTTCAACAACCAATTTAATAAGTTCTCCTAAGCTGCCCTATAAAAAGAGTTCATTTCAGCAAGCATAGAGACAAGAATTTTATAAGCTACATTTCTAATAGAGTGAAGAGTGAGAATCAATTGCAGCGACTTGACCTTACAGGGTCATGTGACTAATTGCACTTTAGTCAGCCACATCAGTGTGTGAATTGCTTTCAAGATAAGTGAAGGCATAAATCCCCCTTGGAAAGCTGAAGCCTACTTCAGGTTGTGCAGAGAAACCACCTCTGTTTTAAGCTCCCCCTCTTACAACGGACAGTCATGACGTTCAATGGCACCTGGAAGGTGGAGAAGAGTGAAAACTATGAGAAGTTCATGGAAACAATGGGTAAGATCTGAGTTTCTTTTACTTCCTGCAAGAATATTCTTTATCACTGCTATTCAAAAGGCTGTTACTGGATGTAGTTCCTGCCCATTTTTTTTCATGGTCTTAGTCTATGCCATAGCATGCTGTTAGTCCATGACATAGGAACTACATGGTCCACCTACTAAGTCCTAGTCTTTTGTTCTAAAGCATCTCTCTTTTGCCCTCCAAAGGGAGTTTTCTTCAAAATACCATGCCGGTAAATCCTGCATAACTTTTAGGGTTGTCTCTCCCTTTCTGTCAAGAGCAACTTCTAGAGTTACTCCTGTGTTGAGAAGCCTCTCCTAGCATAGGAGATGCAGTGATATGGAAATGCTTTGCCCATATAATTTTTTGTCTGTACAAGTGTTAAAGGTACAGAAATGGCTACAAACCCATATCGCTCTATCAAGCAGTTTAGAGCTCTAATAAAAGAACAAAAAGATTCTCCCTTCCCTTTTTTCATTACATGTTTATCCTGTCCTTGAGCCAAGGAGCTCAGGCTGTCATGCATGATGTCCCCTTCCCTACCCCAGCACACAAACGCTTTTATCCCCACAATAACCCTGTGAGGTAAATTAGCCTGAGAGATAGTGACTGGCCCAGAAACACCCTGTGAGCTTTATGGCTGAATAGGGATTTGAATCTGGATCTCCAAGCTCCTAGTCTGACATTGCCTAACCACCTCACTAACTCTCACTTTGGTGATGGTTACCTTCCATACTAGTCTTGCAAACCTTGGGGAGATGTTTCTGTGTTTCGAAATGCAACCTCTCCTAAGCCCACAGGCATTCTTGGGAAATGAAGGTGGTGGCGGTGGCTGGCCAAAACTTCACTTTCCTAAGCCCGTTTTCAGAGCCCCTTGAGCACAATATAAAAATCCACCAGTCCATGCTGCATTACGTTCCCCCTAGCAGAAACTACTTGGGTCCCAGTCTTTCTTTTGCTTTTCTAGGCATTTTAGCCCTTGCTTTCATCCTGCTGTTATAGGCCAGTCAAGGCATCTGTGGCTTTTTGCAGCTGTCTCCCAAAACTGGCTTACTGGCCCAAGCTACGTGGTTAGTTACACCTAGTCACTATCTACACATCAACTTTTGCCATGCCCAGGAATTTTGTGTGTGTGTAACTATACCCGTTGCCTGCGTTCAGAAGGATTTAGGGCAGATACGCTAATCCATTTCTGTAATCGATTTATGCTAATTAAGGCTGCAATCCTATACTCACCTCTGTCATTGAACTCAATGTGACTTACTTCTGAGTAGGCACATATAGGATTTCACTTTTACCCCTTTTCCTTGAAGAGAGTAAGGCAGAGGGACAGGAAGTTATCTACGCAAAGTGCCATGAAAGTAACAAAACAGGAAAGAGAAATGGTCAGGTAACGGAGGTGGAGATACAACAGCATTAGTATGTCCAATATTTTTCCTTGGCTTTAGTCTGTGGCAAGGTGCACATCACATAATTTACACACTGACTAAACATCCAACAACAGCAAGAGGATAAGACAAGAGATATATCTAAACTGGGCACGTTAGCACTGAATTTATGTATTTATTACTTTTTTATATTGCCCAATAGCTGAGACTCTCTGAGCAGTACACAATTCAAACCATAAAATACAATTTGAAAAAAACATAATATAAATCTTTTAAAAGTTTCAAAGTACCAGGTAAAATCAAGGTAAAACCCAACAGCAGCTACATCCCAGGGAAAGCTTGTGTGAAAAGGTGTGTTTTCAAGAGGTGTTTAAAAAATGTTACATTTTCTGCCTCCTGAAATGAACACACATGAAAACTATTTCAAAGTAGGGATGGCAGAGAAATCCGCCATGGACTCCAATGAGGCTGGATTCTTTAGAATTCGCCCCCCCGGAGTCCGTGGCGGAAAGGACTGCTTCCCCCCGCCACCCCGCGAAGTCCGGTCGGGACAGACCCTACCTGGCACCGGCTGGTCCGGGTCCGTCGTCTTTGGTCCGCAGCCATCTGCTGCTGGGCTGCGGACACAAATGGCATCCGGCGTAGTGGACACCATTTGCGTCCTTGCCCTTGACTGTGATAGGCTACGTAAATATTTACGTGATAGATATTTATGTAAATACGTAGCCAATCATGAAAAGAGCAGGGATGCAAATGGCGTCCGCTACGCCATTTGCGTCCCTGCTCTTTGCCGTGATAGGCTATGTAAATATTTACATAGCCTATCACAGCCAAGGGCAGGGACGCAAATGGCGTCTGCTACGCCAGACGCCATTTGCGTGGCAGAGGACGGAAGTCCGGCTGCGGATGGGCCTGGCCGGTGGCTCCGCGGACTTGCCGCAGAGCGGAGCTGGCCAGGGAGGATTCCGGGGGGAGGGACAGATCACCTACCCCCCCTGCGGACCCCTTCAGCGGACTGGTAAGTGGGTTTCGTGCACCCCTATTTCAAAGGTCAAAAGCAAGGGAGGATTGGATCCAACCTGTCCAATTCTAGCCTTCCACTAGTCAATTTGCATACGCTAAAAACGGGGTTTTTTTGGAAAAAAACCCTCTTCTGTGCGCCTCATTTGCTATCCCCTTACATTCCTAGGTATTAATTTTGTGAAGAGAAAGCTAGGAGCCCATGACAACCTGTCGCTCATAATCCAACAAGAAGGAAACAAGTTCACAATAAAAGAATCCAGCAATTTCCGCACCATAGAGATAGTGTTCAACCTGGGAGAGAATTTTGACTACAGCTTGGCTGATGGAACTGAACTCCATGTAAGAAACATGTTCTTCTGTGATGCAATCCCTGTATAGACCTGCTTTGGTTTGGGAGAGTTACATAGCCTCAACCATATTGAATGCCTGCCTTTATGTTTTAGGGGAACTGGGAGATGAAAGGAAGTCAGCTGGTAGGTACATTCCACCGGAAAGACAATGGGAAGGAACTTAAGGCACTGAGAGAAATTGTAGGAGATGAAATGGTTCAGGTAAGTTCATCTGGGCTAACTGGTGGGTCTTTTCATTGGTAATGTTACTTACTGTTAACAAAAAGTCATGTTAGCCTCTCAACAAGGAATGGAGGAAACATTCTCAAGTTCTGATCCTAAACATCTACTTCCAGTTGAAAGGGAGGAAATAGAGGGGGATTTCACTTTCCTCAGCAATGTAAAAGCATTGGAATGACAGCCTGAGGGAGCAATCACTTCTCTCCTCTAAAAGTTGAAAACTTGAAAAACTTTAACCTGTTAAAAATAAAGATATCTGTTCATGGCAAGTGAGTCCTGCTGCAAAATGTTGCCATGTGCAGTGGTCCTATTCAGGATTCCAGCCAGCCATGCCCTCTTCCAGAATACTCCATTACAGACACCCACAGAAACACCCACCAGTTTTCTGTTTTTCCCCTCAACAGCTAGTCATTCTGTGCCCCCTAAGCATGCCCAGTTCTCACTGGGCTCTTTTGGGAATTTACAACATTGTTCCCCCCTCCCCCATTTTCTTGGGTTCCCCCAAGCCCACTGATACTGTCTCTTGTGCAGGGATGGCCTACATAGGGATCCACAGTTGGGGAATTATGGGAGTTGTAATCCAGCACAATTGAAGGACATCATATTGCAGAAGCCTGGTATATAGGATACGCTTCCCCACTCAACAGTGCTCCAGAACATAAGATTCTCTTTTGCAAGGGGTTATTCTAGAGCCCCTTCCTGTGGCTATGAACTTTTTTACACAAGGCTGTTAATCTGCTGCATCTACTTTTGGCTTCATCACAGAATTGAGATGTACACTAGGAGTGTTTCCTTTTCTGCTACATAATCGCTAGGTGGCACTGTGGTATAGCAGAATAGCACAAATACACAAAAGGAAATTGTACTTTCTTTTGCTTTCACAATTAAATGCCGCATTTTCCCTACTCTAAAAAGGCTTGCGTTCAGTGAGACTCCCAGGTATGACTGCAGACTTATTGTGGCATGAGCTTTCATAGGCAAGAGCCAAAGATGATTAGGTAATAGTGATCCTGTTGCAACAGGATCTTGTGCTATCCATTTATATGTCTTGATTGAACAATAATCTTCCAGTTCGACCTAATCTATGCCTCCTTAGAAAGACCTGCCTCTCACTTCAAGAGATGTTGAATTTTCCAGGGGTGGTTTCATTCCACATTGTAAATGGAATCTCTGTAAACATCAGTGGCATTCTGACCTGTGTTTTGTTAAACCATTTCAGACTTACACCTATGAAGGAATTAAGGCTACACGAACCTTCAAGAAAGCTTGAACAACAGCCCAGAACTGGAATCTGATGGAAGAATTGCTGTACCTTGTTTATAGCAACTGTGTTTCCCACTAGGCCAAAGTAACTGTTCTAATATTCTTGTCTGTGTTCTATAGCTGAAATGCAATTAAGATCTATTCATCTTTTATGCCCATGTTGGTTTAGGGAAATGGTGTTGCTAAGGCTGCAAACAATATTTACCTTTTATAAATGGGGAAAAAATAAACATAGTTTCTACTCAGTTTTTCAGGAGACACATTTGTCTTTCATCATTATACTGTGTTGGTGTTGGATAAACTTAAAGAAAATAGATTGCTCCCTACACAATGCAAATCCTATCAGAACTGATTAACCTGATCCACACAGCATGGAACTAAAATTCAACTGGCTTAAGCTGCAATCCTATGCATGTTTAGACAGAAGAAAGTCCTACAACGCCTAGTATTCCCCAGCTAGCCATGCTGAGAGTTGTAGGACATTTTTCTATCTAAACATGCATGGGATTGCACCATTAGAAATAAACGGCATTACCCAGTCAAAGTTTTAAGCCCCATTGAGGTTAGTGTGAGACTGAAACATGTGCTTAACATTCCAGTTGAAATCAATGGGACTTAAAAGGTGCTTTATTTTGGTTGAATCATGGTATAAAGGTACAATCCTATGCATATTTAGACATAAAAAGTCCTATAACTCCCAGCCTTCTCCAGCCAATAATTCCTTTTCAAAAAGATTACATTTACATGCCAATAGCCTGCTTCACATAGAGATCATGTCTGATTACAGCTAGTTTTAGTTCAACTCCGTGAATGAGCCCTTTAAAAAAATATTGCTACGCCACCCCACTATGGAATTTGCTACCACAGAATCTAGTGATGGCCACCGATTTGGATGGCTTTAAAAGGGGGTTGGACAAATTTCAGGAGGAAAAGACTATCAGTGGCTACTAGTCCTGATGGCTACGTGCTACTTTCAGTACCAGAGGCAGCGAGCCTATGTACACCAGTTGCTGGGGAACATGGGTGGGAGGGTGCTGTTGCACTCATGCCCTGTTTGTGGGTTCCTGGTTGACAGCTGGTTGGCCACTGTGTGAACAGAATGCTGGACTAGATGGACCCTTGGTCTGATCCAGCATGGCTCGTCTTATGTTCTTAAGTACCACTTCCCTTTGATTATCCTGAATTTACCGCCAGTAAACACTCCAACAGATAGCTAGTCCACTGCTCCCACGTATTATTTAATGGCATGTCTAATTTGGCCTTAACTGTGAGCATCTCTACACCAGCCTAAAATCCCGCATTTAAAAGGAGGCTTTCTGCTTCCACTTTAAATGCAGGATCACGACAGACTCCCTTTACACACACTTCCTTCCCCCTCCCTACCTGTCCCATATGTTTCATTGATCTAGCTCTTCTTCTTGGGGCTTTTCCTTTTTCACAGAGGGAACTCAGGCGGAACACAAACGGCGTATTCGATAGCTCATTATCTCCGATCTATTTAAAAATGGAATAAAGGTCATTTAGGGTGCAATCCTATGCGTGTTTAGACAGAAAAAAGTCCCACAACTCCCAGAATGCCCCAGACAGCATGGCCCTTAGTGTGGGAGATGCCCTGGAGGTTGACGACATCATCTAAAGGGGCCGCAAACTTCTGTGAGTGAGCAATCTTAATAGCAGGATAAAAGCTCTGTGTGAAGAAGCCGCGTGTGCGTTTCAACTTTTGTCAGTGCAAATACAGACCATGGTCCCTATATTCCAGGTTGGAGGGGGCTGAAGCTGAGAGAGTGGCTTACAACAGATCTGCAGTGTAATTCACTCAGAATATTGCAGGTTGGGAATCAGACCGAAGGGCGTTTTTGTACTTTTTTTATTTTTCAAAAGAAAATACAAAAACACATTAATATTGATTCAAAATCCCTCCCCAATCCATCCCACGGGTCAGTTTCAGGATTTTTCTTCTCCCCTCCTTTATTTTCTATTTCTATTCCAGGGTAATATATTAATTCATCCTGTTTCATTCCTTTATTATCTTCTTCTTTTCATGAGTCCCACAAATTTCTATGAGCTTCTACCAAGGTTGTTCTGTTCGACTCTTTTCATAAAGTCTATATATTTTTGCCAATCCTTCTTGAAGGTGTCTCTTTTCTTTATTCCTCTGTGCACTGTTAGCATTTGTGTCAACTTTTCATTTGTTGCTATATCCCAGATTCTCTTTTTCCACAAAGGTATTGTCAGCATCTGGGCTGTCTTCCAGTTACTTGCAGTTAATTTCCTCGCAACTGAAAACAAGAAACTGATTAATATTTTTTTATTTAATCAGAATCCAACTGAAGTGGTTCACAATCAGCATAGTCCAGTGGTGGTATTAACATCTATTGAAGGCTGAAGAGTTGGGCTGAGGCCAAGACAGTAGCTTACAAAAGACTTGCAGTGTTGTCTAGTGCTGTCATCTCACATTGCAGGTTGGGGGATTCGTGCAACATCCCTGCAATGTAGTGCACTGTTATTATATCCTCCTACTGCAATTTAGCCACCATTGCTGAGAGAGAGTAGCTTACGATAACCCCGCAATGGTGTCCGTGGTTAATACTGCAGGTCAAAGGTGGGGCTGAGGCTGATTTGGATTCGGAGCCACCCCCCCCACACACACACAGATTGCAGCAAAGGTTAGTCTTCTTAAATTGCCCTTTCAGACCCCCTCCTTGGGCAAATCCAATGTCAATTGCATGCAGAAGCTTCGTGGTGCATTAAATTGCACACAGACAGGTTGCCCTCTTAAATGCTAAAAAAATAAAAATAAAGAATTTATTTACACACACACTAGGAAAAAGCCAAGCTACTAAGAGTGGAGGCAAGGTCTCCTGTCTTTGCCACTCCCTTCTGTATGGAGTGTGTGCGTGCATGTGCGTGCGCGGGGACTACTCGCCCAATTACAGATTCATCTTGGGATCTTTCTATTGGCAACTCTCACTTTTGCCCCCCAAAAGAGTGGTGGTGGAGCAGGGGAAAGAGTCTGCTGAAATCAGGGCATCTCTGTCTTTCTTGTGGCATTCTAATGTCTAACCAGTTTCACTATGGCATAAGCCAAGATTCAGACTTCCGGCTTGTGGGTCTAATCTGGTCCAGGGAGATTCCCCATCTCAACCCAGTGGCATGGGCAACCTCTGTGGGCCCCACCCTCTCCCCTCTCCAAGCCCTGCCTTCTGGCTGGGAGGGAACTGAGGTCTTGGGGAATACCGCCAACTGGAGATTGCAAAGGGATTCCCCTTAATTTGTGCTTGCTGAAACTCCTGCAAGGGCCAACTGAGTGCACTTTGCTCCTGCGTTTCTTTCCCCGCGTGAGGAATGAGAAACAGGAGTGAAACGTACTTGGCCATAAACGTTCGTGGATTAGAGCAGGGATGGACAGAAAGTCGATCTCCAGATGTTTTGGACGTCAACTCCCAGCATTCCTGACCAGTGACCACTGGCCATGCTAGCAGGGGCTCCGCCATGCCCCCTCTTTAATGAGCTTCCGCCGTGCATTAAAAACATGGTTGTTCAGGCCGGCATTTGGGGTGGGTTAGGGTATTTTAGAAAACGTTTTTATTGTGGAATTTTATTGTTTTAAACTGTTTTATTGTACGCTGTACATCGGCCAGAGTGGCTGGGTGACCAGCCAGATGGGCGATTAATACATTTAATAATAATATTAATAATAATAATAAAAAAATTGGGAACTGACGCCCCAAACATCTGGAGATCGACTTTCTGCTCCTCCTGGCTCAGAGCGCGCGCCACCAGATGCACGGAGCGGGCTCCTCACATGTCGGGCTTTCATTTGCACGGCTTGAGAGGAAGATAGAAAGAAAAGGGCAATTCAGTTAGAGCTCAAACGTATTCAGGGCGACCCTTTACAGCAGCAGGAGCTGGTGATAACGCCACGCAATCATCTCAGCGCCGCGGAGCAGATTAACACCCGCAGCGGGACAGGAAACCACTGTCCCTGTTCAGACGAGCGGAGCGGAATCTACGAGACCCGAAAGAGCGGGACCGGGCGGCCTGGGGGAGGTCGCAGTTCAGCGCGGGAGTCTCCCTTCGAGCAGCGCTCCCGCTTCCGCAGCGTCGCTACGTCCGCTGCGGCACAGCCGCGGAGACGGGGAAGCCGGGGAGCGCGCGGCACGCCGTCGCCGTGGTGGGCGGCGCTTCCGCTCTGCCGCTGAGCCGGTTCCCCCGCGCCGGCCTCCGCCGGGAGCACGCCGCGCGCCCCTGGCGCTTTGCGGCCGCCTGCGCGCCACGGAGGCGCGGAGGGAGAGCGCGACGCCGCCCTGTGCCGCGGGGAGCCACGGCCCGCCGGCCCTCGCCTCTCTCTGCGCGCGCAAGCCCTGACGCGGCAGGGCCCTCGCCCTCGGCGCGAGCGGGAGCCCGGGGCGGGCCGCTTCCTCTCCTCTTCGCCTCTGTCCCCTGCGCAGGACGGGCCGGCGGGGAGAGATGGAGGCTGCGGAGGGCGCCCCGGGGCGCGAGCGCGGGCGGGCGGGGCGCGGGCCGCAGGCAGCGGCAGGGGGCCCGGGAACCCGCGGACCCCCGCTCTCCGGCACGTCCTACTGGCTGGACTTCTGGATCCTGATCCTCTTCGACCTGGTGCTCTTCGTCTTCGTGTACCTGCTGCCCTGACGGACGGGCGCGCGTGGGCCCCGCGGGTGAGTCGGAGGGGCGCGGGAGGGGCGCAGCCGCGGAGGACGCGGGCCGGTGAGCGGCTACACAGAACAGCAGGGCAGCTCTCCTGTGTGGACGCAGTTAGGTTGGGGCCGGCCCTGGCTGAAGAGCGCCCAGGGCGAGGAGCGCCTTTGAGCGTCGCTTTGTTGTTGTTGTTCAGTCGTTCAGTCGTGTCCGACTCTTCGTGACCCCATGGACCATAGCACGCCAGGCCTTCCTGTCCTGCGCTCTCTCCCGGAGCGTGCTCAAGTTCATATTCATTGCATCGGTGATGCTGTCTAGCCATCTCATCCTCTGCCGTCCCCTTCTCCTTTTGCCTTCAGTCTTTCCCAGCATCAGGGTCTTTTCCAGGGAGTTTTCTCTTCGCATTAGGTGGCCAAAATATTGGAGCTTCAGCTTCATTATCTGTCTTGAGCGTCGCTACGCCAGCCCAAAACCGGCGTCTAAAACAGGGCTTTCCGCTTGCTTATTTATTTATTGCATTTATATCCCGCCTTTTTCCCTCTTGCAAGGAGCCCAAGGCAGCTTACACTATCCTCCTCCTCCTCTCCGTTTTATCCTCACGACAACAACCCTGTGAGGTGGGTTGGGCTGAGAGTCTGTGACTGGCCCAAAGTCACCCAGTGAGCTTCCATGGCCGAGTGGGGACTAGAACCCGGATCTCCCGGCTCCCAGTCCAACACTCTAGTCACTACACCACACTGGCTCTCACTCGCTTCCGTCTTAAATGTGGGGTCACAACAGACTCCCCTTTCATGCGCTTCCTTTTCGCCTTCGCCTCTCCCTGTCTCTCTCCCCCGCCCGTATGTTTCATTGATCTTGCTCCTGTTGCAGCTTTTCCTGTTTCACAGAGGGAACTCAAGCGGGACACAAACGGGGTATTCGATAGCTCATTATCTGCGATCTATTTAAAAATGGAATAGAGGTCGTTCAGTGCAGGAGACACCCTGGAGGTTCACGAGGTCATCTAAAGGGCCCGCAAACTTCCGTGAGTGAGCAATCTCAATAGCAGGGTAAAAGCTCCATGTGAAGGAGCCCTTTGGTGCCACTACCCCCGACCCCTGTGGTCAGCTTTGCAGGGCCACCCAGAGGGTTTATGGGGCCCTATGCCGGTGTGATGTTGGGGGCCCTGGTGCTGCCCCCCTCCAAGGACCCAAAGCTGGGGGCTGCATGCAAGACATGCACGGACTATATCTGACCATTCTTGGCTGCAGCGACTCCTTGCCCTGGGATCAGGCACAAGGAGAGATGTGCTTAATTTTTTCTTACATGGGTATAAAGGAATAGGGATCAGGTTGTGCTTCTCCCGAGTACCTCCGCCAAATTCCAAAGCCCTTTTGGCAGAGCTTCATTCTGCTTCCAGGGGCTCAGTCTCACAGGTCTTGTGGCTGTGGCCTGCAGCTGGCCTTCACTACTCATTGGGAGGATTCCTCCCTGAAAGCCTGGCATCACACCACAAGCCTTTCCTTGTGATAACAGAAAAATACTCTCCAGTGGCACTTGGCCTGGAAATCATCAGTGGCGTTCAGTCACTCACTCTTTGGACTCTCCCCGGCAGGCCTGGAGCTCTTTTTTTGAAAAGAACGGGCCTCCTGCTCTGCCATAGAATTCCTCCCTAAAGCCTTCCTGTTCCTTCTGTGCCTACAACCAACTCTGTAACTGGGGTTATTTGGCCTGGGCCAATCATAAGCCTACCTGACCAATCTTATCTCTATTGCTGCCCAGACATAAAGATTAGACATTACTGTGATGGGTTTCGACTCCCTGACGGTTGGGCTGCAGGCCTAGCTAATAAGCAGCCTCCTCCCTCCCCTCCAGCCTCCAAACAATGCATTTTACAGCCAGCTTAAGTCTCAATTTAGCATCTACGCTGTTTCATACACAACTGTGTAAAACGTTTACTTCATCATGGCCAGGGAGAGGTCCCATTTTGCCACAATTACATGTTGAGATTCAGTGTCATCTGACACTCCATTACACCATTTCTTCTTTTTATGAAATGCCAAGAATTCTGGTGAGCAATGTGGCAGGGTCAGGGCAGGAGCCCACGATACCCACAGGAACTGAGGCAGGGCCCCCCTTGCTTTGTAGGGGCCGGACACTTCCAGTTTCACCAGTGGCGAGCATAGCTTCTCAGACTTGAAGCTGATCGAAACACACTTGCGATGAGGGGCTCACATCACTTGCTACCCTATCCATCAAGATCGACATTGCTCGAAACCTTGATCTCTCAGTCACTGTGCTGCAGTTTGCACAAGCCATAGCTTGAAAGCGCATTCTCAGCACTGGCAGTGCAGTGTGCAACACAGCAGGGCTGTCTGTCACAGGTTTCACATTTAATTTTGTTCCGTAGCAGCTCCTATCTTTTGGGAAGCAGTCTTTATTTTAGAATATCCATTATTTTTATCTTTAAAAATAATCATGAAAAGTTATAAATAAAAAAGGTATCCAGCTGCCCTCCTAGGCTTATGGCTTTATTTTATTATTATTTCTATAGTTCTTATCGTGTTTACAGTGTTTGAAGTGCTCAGTAACATTGCACTAAATAACTGCTTCAGTGCTCAATCCTACGGGGACTAGTGTATAAAAATTAACATCTCTATATGCAGCCAACTTCAGCAGAAATTAAATAGCTCAAGGACAAGGATATTCCCTCTGTAGACAAATGGCATGAGTGGATCTGAACACATCTTGATAGATACAGTCATGTGAAAAAGAAAGTACACCCTCTTTGAGTTCTATGGTTTTATGTATCAGGACATAATAAAAATCATCTGGTCCTTAGCAGGTCTTAAAATTAGGTAACTACAACCTCAGACGAACAACAACACATGACATATTACACCGTGTCATTATTTATTTTACAGAAATAAAGCCAAAATGGAGAAGCCATGTGTGAAAAACTAAGTACACCTTATGATTCAATAGCTTGTAGACCCACCTTTAGGAGCAATAACTTGAAGTAAGCATTTTCTGTATGACTTTATCAGTCTCTCACATCGTTGTGGAGGAATTTTGGCCCACTCTTTACAACATTGCTTCAGTTCATCGAGGTTTGCAGGCATTTGTTTATGCACAGCTCTCTTAAGGTCCCGCCACACCACTTCAGTCGGGTTGAGGTCTGGACTTTGACTGGGCCATTGCAACACCTTGATTCTTTTCTTTTTCAGCCATTCTGTTGCAGCTTTGCTGGTTCGCTTGGGGTCATTGACCTGTTGCATGACCCAGTTTCGGCCAAGCTTTAGCTGTCGGACAGATGGCCTCACATTTGACTGTAGAATACCTTGGTATACAGAGGAGGTCATGGTCAACTCAATGACTGCAAGGTGCCCAGGTCCTGTGGCTGCAAAACAAACCCCAATCATCACCCCTCCACCACCGTGCTTGACAGTTGGTATGAGATGTTTGTGCTGATATGCTGTGTTTGGTTTTTGCCAAATGTGGCGCTGTGCATTATGGCCACACATCTCCACTTTGGTCTCGTCTGTCCAAACGACAGTGTTCCAGAAGTCATGTGATTTGTTCAGATGCAACTTCACAAACCTAAGCCGTGCTGCCATGTTCTTTTTAGAGGCTTTCTCCTGGCAACCCTTCCAAACAAACCATACTTGTTCAGTCTTTTTCTAATTTTACTGTCATGAACTTTAACATTTAACATGCTAACTGAGGCCTGTAGAGTCTGAGATGTAACTCTTGGATGTTTTGCAATTTCTCTGAGCATTGCAATCTGCCCTTGGGGTGAATTTGCGGGGACAGCCACTCCTGGGAAGATTGGCAACTATCTTGAATGTTTTCCACTTGTGAATAATCTTCCTCACTGTAGAATGATGGACTTTAAATTGTTTGGAAATAGCCTTATAACCCTTCCCAGTTTGATGGGCAGCAACAATTGCTTCTCTAAGATAATTGCTGATGTCTTTACTCTTTGGTATTGTGTTAACACACACCTGAATACTCAAGACCAGCAAACTCCTGAGACTTCCGCTTTTATAGAGGTGGTCACACTTGCTGATGATCAGTTAATCAAGGGCATTTGATTAGCAGCACCTGGCTGTTACTTGGCCTCTTCATACCTATGGAAGCAGTAAGGGTGTACTTAGTTTTTCACACATGGCTTCTCCATTTCGGCTTTATTTCTGTAAAATAAATAATGACACAGTGTAATATATCATGTGTTGTTGTTCATCTGAGGTTGTATTTACCTAATTTTGTTGTTGTTCAGTCGTTCAGTCGTGTCCGACTCTTCGTGACCCCATGGACCATAGCACACCAGGCCTTCCTGTCCTGCGCTCTCTCCCGGAGTGTGCTCAAGTTCATATTCATTGCATCGGTGATGCTATCTAGCCATCTCATCCTCTGTCATCCCCTTCTCCTTTTGCCTTCAGTCTTTCCCAGCATCAGGGTCTTTTCCAGAGAGTTTTCTCTTCACATTAGGTGGCCAAAATGTTTGAGCTTCAGCTTCAGTATCTGTCCTTCCAATGAGCACTCAGGGTTGATTTCCTTTAGGATTGACTGATTTGACCTCCTTGCAGTCCAGGGGACTCGTAAGAGTCTTCTCCAGCACCACAGTTCGAAGGCATCAATTCTTCGGCGCTCAGCCTTCCTTATAGTCCAGCTCTCACAGCCATACATTATTACTGGGAAAACCATAGCTTTGATTAGACGGACTTTGTCGGCAAGGTGATGTCTCTGCTTCTTACTATGCTGTCTAGGTTTGCCATAGCTTTCCTCCCAAGGAGCAAGCGTCTTTTAATTTCATGGCTACCGTCACCGTCTGCGGTGATCTTGGAGCCCAAGAAAGTAAAATCTATCACTGCTTCCATTTCTTCCCCTTCTATATGCCAGGAAGTGATGGGGCCAGATGCCATGATCTTAGTTTTTTTAATGTTGAGTTTCAAACCAGCTTTTGCACTCTCCTCTTTCACCCTCAACAAGAGGCTCTTTAGATCCTCTTCGCTTCAAGAAAATCCAATTTTCTTGAAGAGATCTCTAGTCTTTCCCATTCTGTTGTTTTCCTCGATTTCTTTGCATTGTTCATTTAAGAAGGCCTTCTTGTCTCTCCTTGCTATTCTCTGGAACTCTGCATTCAGTTGGATATATCTTCCCCTTTCTCCCTTGCTTTTCCTTTCTTTCCTCAGCTACTTGTAAAGCCTCATCAGACAGCCACTTTGCTTTCTTGCATTTCTTTTTCTTTGGGATGGATTGAGTTGCTGCCTCCTGAACAATGTTACGGACCTCCGTCCATAGTTCCTCAGGCACTCTATCAGGTCTAATCCCTTAAATCTATTCCTCACCTCCACTGCATATTCATAAGGGATATGATTTAGGTCATACCGCAATGGTTTCGTGGTTTTCCCTACATTCTTCAATTTAATCCAAAATTTTGCAACAAGAAGCTCATGATCTGAGCCACAGTCAGCTCCAGGTCTTGTTTTTACTGCCTGTATAGAGTTTCTCCATCTTTGACTGCAAAGGAAGACCTGCTAAGGACCAGATGATTTTTATTATGTCCTGATATGTAAAACCATAGAACTCAAAGAGCGTGTACTTTCTTTTTCACATGACTAGATCTGCAGGTTGCCTAGTGAATTCTATAGCTTACTAGATTTTGATTCATGCTAGACCTGTGTGAGTTAACTTCATTGAAATAATGAAGCCTGGAAAACATAACACTGTGCAGCGTACTTAGAGACACGTGCACCGTGCTAGTTTTTGTTACCCAAAATATCAAATCCCATTTCGAAGCCTGAAGATGAGGCTTTTTCAGGAACTATTTAGAGCCTGGCTATGCTGTAGGGTTGCTCAGGAGAGAAGCAGCCAGTATTGGCTTTTCAGAATTGTGAAGGTCTTCTCCACATTTTCCCTAAAAGGCAAGGAAAGCTGGAGTGGGTTGAAGAACTGGGTCGTCCATCACTTTTAATTGCCTTCCCAGAAAGGAGAGAGAAGCTAGCTGAGTCAGAAAGAGAATAGCATAATGTCCTCTTGCTGCTATTCTTTCACTAATATACCCATGCCCATTGGAGAAGCAGCAGTTAATCTGCAGTTGCAGATCTTCCCAGAAGATAACAACAAAAACTCAGCTAGTAGTGAGATAACATTGTGACTCCTTCCTGTAAGGAAGACTGTTCCTATTCTGAGTCACCTGGGCTCTTTCCTTCCTGGGTGTACAGGTAAGCCAGTAGTTCAAGCCAGTCTTGTTTAGAGATGTGAAGGTGGGGGTGGGGCATAAAAGACTGTGGTGAAAAAAGGGTTAAAAATCATGGTCTTCCCTGTTTTTTTAAACAGGCTTTCACAATGTCATGTACCAAACGGGATAATTTTATGAGCAGACCAAGATATGCAGAATATATTTTAGGTTCCTGTTTAATGTCTGACCAGAAGGAACACCAGCGTGTAGTCCCTGAAAAATCTGAAGCATCCTAGAGGCCGGAAGAACTGGAGGCAAAGGAAGGCTGGTGTAGAGCATCTGTTCCTATTTTTAATGAAATTTAGGGAAATTCCTAAACCTGTTCCTGTTTGTGGGGTGGAGTTTAGGGAAATCTGATCTGAAGGAAAGCCTGTCGAGATTTTATTTAGCAGGGAAAGACTCAGTTTAGGAATGGTAAGCAACTATATTTAAGAACTTTTAAGCAATCTTAACCTATTTTGAAGAGTGATATTTTATTCACTTTTGTAAATAATTTCCATTAATGAACATCTTTTTTCTTGTTCATTTTGAAAGGTGGTCTCTGGTGGTGGTGTTAATCCCATGCCTGTGCCATAGGAACCAGGCTATTGGTTTCTTTTAGGTTGAGAGGCTTTATTCTAGTGGCAGCAATTAAAAGGTTTTATAGCTCAGTCAGCATTCCCTAGTGGCAATGTCCAACTGAGAACTTACTAAACACTGTGGCAGTGAGTTCTATAGCCCAAAGCCTCCACGTTAATTTTTAAAAAGGTGGGATAACCTACTGTGTTTTTTCACATGTGGGTTTTAGATTAGAACTACATTAATTGGGTGCTACAGCATCTAAACAGAATAAGTCCAGAAACACAGGACTCTATAGAACACAACTCAAACTGTCAAGAATGCACATTTTCTTCCATATTATGATGTGGTGATTCTACTCACATGTTGGGAAACTGAGCATGTCTTGGAGCATCCCTAAATGTCTATCAGTAAAAGATACATTAGATCAATAATTTTAATAAGGAATAGAAAAAATAACTGCAGGGAATCTTACAGAGAAGATTAAAAAACATTTTTCCCACAGCTTCAGTATTTCCAGACATTTTACATCTCTAGTCTTTCTGTAAAAATCTTATTACGTAGTTTTTAGAAATCATTTTGGGAGGAGTGAAGGCTGGGTAACAATATATAAACACCTTGTCTTAAATTCTAAAATAAAATGTTTCATAATCTAAAGCTGTTCAGTTTTTCCAATTTTTCAGAAAAACACAAAAATGGTCGTTAAAAAAAGGGGGGGGGCTTTTTCCAAGTATTTCTGATTTTTTACTGGGACATCACATTTCTATTCAGGAGGATGGGACTGGCCAGGAGGCTCAGGAGGAATGGCTCAAGGGGCTACCACCACTGTCTCACCGCACCTGCTGCCTGAGACGAATGCCTCACTCTGCCTAGAAAGATCTTCTGGGTTCTAAACAGTCACACTCCATGTGAACCACTGTAATACGTAGCCAGACTTTCAGCAGGTCTGCCTTTGGAAGATGCCTGTAGTGGGGGTGGACTCATAGTAAGGCAATTTCCAAGTGGTCCTTAATGGGAAAAGGTGTACTCCATCACATTGATTGACTTTGGAGATGCACCGGAGCCCACTTGGTGGCCATTCTTTCTCCAGGAGCTTTGTGTAAGGTTGGATAAATAGCTCTGTATTGTATTGCTTAGTCTCATTAAGGGACCCAGGGCTGTGTATACCCTGCAGTAGGATCCCATAAGAATTCTGTGACAAAATTACACTATTTCCAGGCCCAGAAAAGCTGGAATCTGTGACCTGTGTCCATGGCACAAATCTACCCTTATGCCAATTTAATTTTTTTTTTGTTTAATTCTGCGCTTGGCAGAATAAAGCAAGGAGACTTAGCTTCTGACAAATGAGAACCATTACTTAGTTTTTCTGCCTCTGAGGTCTTACAAGACATTGGTACACACCCTCAAGGCTATATTCACAAGCTGGGAATATACTTTAAACAAACACACAGCTGAGATACTAGGATGCTGGAACCTTCATCCATTACTGAATTCTATAGTTGTATTTTGTGAGTTGGTTTAAACTTTCTGCAGATCGATGTCATCAATAGTATCAGTGGGAGGGTAGAACATAACCTGAAGTCTGAAATGTAAGGTATGTAAGTTGGCTGCAACCCTGTCCTCACACTCCTGAGCATATGAGTTCCACTAAATTGAGTAGCAGCTTTGAAAGTGGCTTCAAAAGTGTAACTTCATTCAGATATTGTAGCTCTGGCAGTGTTTCATATCCCATCCTATCCTCTAGACTCAGGGTGGATAGGAGTAATTTCTTACATGACCCCCCCCCCCCCCAAGATAGTATGCTGAAATACTATCCCTTAAAGCAGGGGTGGGCAAGTTGTATGGTGCTGAGGGCTATATGAAGTGGGCACCCAGGGGCCGCATCTTCACTCACTGCTGGTTAAATCTTCCCCCATCTCCCCAGTGATCTTACCCATCTGCAGAAGCATCAGCCATAGGCAGCTGTGATACTACTGTCCTTATTTTGGAGTGTGGTGGGACGTGGGAGAAGAGCATAGCCTTTTTTCCCCATGGCACATGGGTGCTCATGAATGGCCTTCAAGGGACACATGTGGGTGGGTGTTGCCCATCCCTGCCTGACTCACCACCTTAAATTAACACACATCCTTGTAATTGTGCCACTTCAGTATCATACACATCTGCAGCAATTTCTGGCATAATCAAAGCAGGCTGATTATGTAGGACTTCTCCACAGCAGGAGCTTAATCTCAACAAATATTGATTGTTCTTACAGCTGAGGCTGCTGGGTTCTGATTGTGGAGACAATGAATGTCCTCTATTGGACAGGGCACCCTGTCTTGATATCAAGTCTTGGAGACAGTTGGTGCTGCCCAAATGATAGCTGAAAAAATTATGCATTTTTTTCTCTCATTATACTAGAACCCAGTGGGGAATTCAAGACACCACATAATTAACTTGGGAAATTTGCTGCCACAAGGTGCGATGATAGCCACTAGCTTAGATGACTTTAAAAGGGAATTAGACAAATTCATGGCTATTAATGTGCATAAGTTGTGACAACTGCATACTGCCTCCATGTCCAGGGGCAGCAGAACTCTGAATTACCAGTTGTTGAGGAACAAGCTCTAGCTGGTCACTGGGGGAATTCCAGATGATGGATTAGATAGGCCTTTGGTTTGCTGCAGCAGGGCTGCTCTTATATTCAAACTGTACAGGGCATGCTTGCTGGATTAAAATGAGTCTAACTTCAGTTTTCTTTATCCAGCAGGGCAATCGGATTCTGTGCCAGAACATCTATCATTGTCACTCTTCTATCAGCCCTTCTGTTCAGAACAGAAATAAGAACGCCAGAAAATTGTTACACGCAAGTGGATGAAGTGATGCCTGCAACAGCTGTATTTGAACCTTTAGCACATTTCGCTGAGCCTGCTGAATCATGATTAATGAACTTGGAGCTGAGATGTTGTTTGACATTTATCCTTCAGCCTGAAGTACAAGTTGTGCCTTACGTTAATTGTTACTCTGCTGTTGAAGTGGTTTAAGGTTTTCAGCTATCTTTAATAAACAGTAATTTGACATGGCCTCAAGTTCAAACACATCTTCTGGAGCAAATGATATCCAGAACAGTTCAAGAATCTGTTGTATAGGTGGTTTAGGATAAGCTTATAGTGTGATAAAACTGGGATATATACGCTGATCAATTCTTAGGGTCAAACTAGACATTATGGGGCAGCTAGGCTTACCCTGCGTGTAGCTGATGTGTTCATATCTGAAGCTTGGTACATTCTTACAATAACCACCACCCCAGCTTCAACACTTTTTGTAGCCTAGGTTATATCAAAAGATGAATAGGAAATTGTTTGAAGTGATGGGCGTCTCCACACATAATGTGAACGCTACCCCCATTGCACCTAGCTTGGGCCACAGAACCACCAGGTATTGTTTTGCACTTGTACTGAAAGCATCTGTAACTAGACTGTAGAGGATAACAAGTATTTAGCAGCCTAAGAGCTTTTATATTCAACTGTACATGTTTAGAGATGCCTCGGACACCAGGCAGAATTGTTTCTTGAATTGTGTTTGGAAGAGGATTTGGTACCACCACTTGAACTTGACTCGTGGCAAACTAGTTGAATGGAAACTGACAGAGTGTTTAAAACTTCGGTAGGAGTAATAAATACAGTGGGACTTAGTCCTGAAATGGACATGTCTACATGAGCGGTCATATGAAATAATTCAGCATTCATGTAATGAGCTCTTACAGGAACACAAGTCATTCAAACACAGTGGGTGAAAGCTACTTGCAAATAAATAGATGCAATGCTGAATAATGCCACAGGGCAGAATACAAGTTGGTAAAGAACTTTTTTTTATATCAGATGATTTGTTCACTGTATTATCTAATGGCAAGGGTTCAACAATTCCAAACCAAGGGTGATTTCACAGTTGAGTATAATGCTAACACAAACACCCATTGGGATGCTCCTGCTTTGTTGAGACAACAGCAGCAGTAAAAACAAATCTTACTGGAAATGCACATACAGAAACATATAGGTTACCTTTTTATCTGGCCACTGGAATAAGCAAAAAAAAGAAAAGACGCAATTTCAGATTGAAATTTTCTAAAGACAATGAAAATATCCTTTACAAGACATGTTAAATGAATTTAACATTACAAAAGTCATACAAATCTATAATCTGAAGGGAACAATTATAAAAATAGGCACCCTGGAGAAGTCGAAAATCAGTGTGTGGACATTTGCCAGCAAATATCTATTTAAGAATGCAAGGTCAGTTATAAAAATTGACCATGAGTTATGATGAAATAAGTATTATTATCTGGTAGTCACAAATCTGTACAAAAGGTTGTTTAAAAAGACTGAAACAAAGACAGTATTTTAGTTCCTTTAAAGGCCATGTACACTTCAGAATGTATACTATTCAATGACTTCCTAATAAACAGAATAAAAGTACTATTTGTGCTCACTAGCACTTTAGAAACAAATGTACAAGTTAAATATTTCTCATTTGTACAGAAAGTGAACATTTGCTATGCACATTTTTAAAATGTAGTAATGCTCTTACAGCAGGTCATTCACATTAGTTTACATAAATACTGCAAATTCAGATACATAATTTCAGTAAGAGCTTTCAACTGTACACTTAAGATTCCAGAACTTGTTACAAATCCACTTCTACCTATGAAGGCTTTAAGCTATTACACATTACCTGTGTATGAGGAATGAAACAAGATTTTAGAAGTTCATTTAAACTCCCCCCATAAGTATTAGAAACAATAACTTTACAATGCTACTTTTAGATGAAATTCCTTCTGTCCTATATCAAAGGGAGAAGGTTCAATTTCACTTGCAGTCAATAAATGTGTTACATGTACATGCTTTAAATAAAGCAATACTTTTGTAGAAACACTCTGAAGCACTACTGAGAGGGAATGGAGGCAACAAGTTTTAAAGCAACTGCTGTAAGATATTTGGTCTGCTGCATAACGGTAAGTAACAAATCTTAGGTTATATTCATGGTTAAGACACTCTCAGCATAAACACAAGAGGCCTGTTCAGACATTACTTTGTCCCCATAAATCTACACAGGGTATGACTAGGAAGTTCAGAAAGATCCCCCATTCAAATAAATGAGGGATCTCACAATGAAGTAATTGCTTTCTCCCCATGGCAAGGAAGCATGCCAGCTTCTTATCTCACAACAGGTTGAGTTCTGGAACCAAGTTATGTCTTGAATAGGCCCAAGGTCTATTGACCTTGGGTAGTTATACCATGATCGTCACCATTTGGTTAAATGCACAAACTTGCATTCTGTATTTAATCCAGCTCCAGTGCAAGCATTTGATTTTAAAATATACCAACTTATCACTAGGCTTTAAACTAAAAGGCATTTACATTTTCTTTCCCTTGGAACCACTAACTTTTTAGGCCTTGCCTTAATCAAAACGCTCATCAAAAGTGATTTAAAAAGAGAATTGTGCCATACACTTCATTTTTATCCTACAATGACTAGATGGAAAATCCATTTAAACCTACTAAAAGGAATTACTTCAAGACCAGCTAACTGATCCCATGACAGGAGCTTCTGAGGAATGTTTTTCCTGTACCCCTGCTAGTAGTTTTAAATAATATATCAGGAAAACCAAATAGTGTTTTCCACAGCAATTTAGTATAAAAATATACAATTCATGGTATGAATCTTTTCTGCAGCACAAGTATAACCCCTATTACATACAATTGCTATGCACAATCTGCAATATTTAAAGTATGCTGTGTGGAACACCAACTATTGCTATTTTTAACTCTAGTTACCATTTTATTACAATAAAATTGTCAGTCATTAAGGCATCATTTCAAATACTAAAAACTGCTGGGCAGATCTGTTAAAGAGAGATTCAGGGCAATGGAAAATAATTGACTCAAGGAACTTGGATAAATTGTTAATTTCTGACTACTATAAAATATTTTCATAACATTTTTCTGATTATATGTACCATTCTGTGCATAGTTCTGATATCAGCATATCACTCCAGTATTTAAAGGATTCCAGGTTAGACTAAAATACAAGTTTTAAAGTGAGCCTACAACAGCAAGAAAAACCTCCATCTTACCAGTTTAACAAGGCAAAAAACTGTACTTTTTATTAAGAACACCTGAATGTAAGGAAAAGTCAAATCAACACTCCCATTAAATGCACTTCACTTTTCACAATCTTGCAAGGGGTTCTTTCTAGTCTAGATGGAATTCTTAGGCAGAGGCCTTTATTCTCTGACTGTTCAGAACTCAGCAACAGCTGGTCTCTCTCTAGGGAAGCCCACCTCATACACTGATAATTGTGTACACAATGTTATGTAGGGCCTGTGAAGGTTTTTGCCCTGGTAGTAACAAGCTCACAGGCAAGTACCTAACTACATAATGATATCACACAGCTATGTAGGCTTGGAAAAGTAAACTTGAAGGGTCAGATGCAGCATGCTGCCCATAGCTGTCTACCCCTGAACTAAAATATTTCCCTTATTTTGTGTATACTAAAGGTAGAATTAAACATGCTGCAGTGAGGTAGTAAAGTTCATGTGGGACTGTAACTGTTCAGTTTTACATGAAGAGTTTGCTTGAAAGTGCCTCCACAGGGGAAAAAATTTACACCCCATGTAAAAACTCTTATCACAGAGGAAAAAATCCCTATTGTGAGAATTTTACATAAGGGACACAATTTTCATGTGGAGGAAAAAACTCCCAAATGATCCTGAGGTGTTACAGCCCCCTATGAAGACTATACTACTTTGTTATCGCATGTATCCTTTGGCTCTAAGTTTGCAAGTATAAAAACAATAAATAATCCTTATAACATTTCACCATGGTTCATTAAGCCAGGTTATGAGAAGTTATGGATGGATTCCACCCCACACACTCCTATTCCCCAAACCATGGAATAATATTGTATGTTAGAGAACACTCAAGATAAATATAAATAGTTACACTTAAACATTTCAAATGGTGTAAACAAAATGGTGCTTGAAGATTAAAGGATACATGATTTATATTATGTAACGTAAAGAAAGTGCCCTAAAATACAGATTACTAACTAATCAATTCAAACAACTGAGATCAGAAGCAAAAGGATGGTATTTCATATTGATCTAAATGAGTTATCTTGAGAAGATGTTCTATACCAAGTCATATTAAAAAGGAGCAGCAGTAGTTTTGCAAAAAGCAAGCTGTTTTAACAGTGTAACAATTCTGGCTGAATTCTGCACTAGCTTATAATGGGTGTAAATAGTTAAAGCATAAAAATGACAGATCCACGAGCACAGGACCAAATGTCTTTGCATCTTTCTTGATCACACATGCATGTGCAAAACACAGTTCAATAGCAGTAACTTCTAGATGAAGTATACGTGAGGTATAGAAACCTAATCACCACATCATGTTGGAGTGCAAGGATTTATGTTCAACTCAGGACACACTCATTTTACCTACTGCAGTGCACGTTTCCAATGGTAGGTTTATGTCTCTGCTCAGCTGTGGGATAATTTGATTCAGAAGTACTGTGGTATGAAGTGTTCAGCAGAATTCCAGTTGGTGGCAAAGATGTCTCTTTGTTTAACACACCAGCATCAGCAAAATACAGCTTGGGTCTCTGGTGGTATTTCATCCTATATGTATCAGTCATGCAGTTGTCAACTGAAAAATAAGTAGTAAGAGATACAATATCATTTGCATTTGCATCCAGGGAGCTAGCATTTGGTCCTTTAAGGCAAGCCCTCTTATCTGTAGGATTACTGGATACAGCCCATAAATCATTTACTGATAAACTTGATGGAAAATCTGTCTTGGTGGACTCATTCCCATGAAATGATACTTTAAGTCTTTCTTCATCTGGAAATGGACTTGCTTCAGGTGTAGCTTTTGAAGTAATACTTGCAACATGCCTTTCAATATTTGAAGGATTTGTGCACAGTACTTCTGTTCGTTTTAAATCCACAGTGGATTCATGTTCTAATCCATGCAATCTAATCAGAGCGTGTTTCTTTGGTGGTAAAGGAGGAGGAAGATTTTGGTAAATTGCTTCAGGGGTATCATTAGACTTGCCACTATACAAGTGAATTTTATGTTCAGCAGGTGAAGCCGATTCAGTATAGGATGGTTTGGATATATTCTGTTGTAAGAAAAATGCCAGTGCTGGTCCCGATCTCCTTGTCCTTGAGTGTGGTGACTGCAAATGGGAAGCTTCGCTGCTGTTGTGAACCCTTTCAGGTATGGTTAAATTCTCACCATTATAAGAACAAGCTAAACTGTCAGTACTGTGTACTGGTATGTTTGTTTCATCAAGCGTATCTTCATTAGGCCACCGTGCAGAGCTTTGCTCACTTAATGCACTGTTCTTCATTTCTCTCTCAGTGTGGTCTTTTAAAGTTGTTTGCAGAGTTAACGTTGGGAAAAACTTCTTATTGCAATCAGGTATGTCAGTCCTAGAAAATAATGTAAAGTATTAAAGGACTTGTGACCCAAAATGGCAGTTAAAACAGCAATCTAATTCTAGTTGGTCAGTAACAGAAATTTCATGCCACTTCAGTTGTTCTGGTTGAGCTGTGTATTTTAAAGAGCTAAGCCAGTTTCCAGTCATTGTCATACTACAGAATCCAGGATGGAATATGCTAATTAGGAGACAGGACTATAAAGATATGAGCAGGCTTGATTTTCAACAGCTGGGGTCACCAGCGGCAGAGAACAAATTTAAAAACTCAATCCCAATATAGTCCTTGAGCACAACCCGCGTTTTTCCAAGCAAGTGATGAGTTGCCATTCATGCCTCTGGGGAAAGCAATACAAAGCAATACTTTCAAGGACACTTGTGGGGAGTGCAATGTGTTAGCAGGTCTCCCTGCAATAAATAAGTCCTCTATCTACACAACCAGCATATCATGTTGCTACATTTTGCTAGTTTTTAATAATCCTTAATTCTGTATTTGATGGATGATTTTCATTCTCTCTCTCCCTCTTTTTCTCATTCTCATATATATATATATATATATATATATATATATATATATATATATATATTTTATCCATCCTATCCATGTAAAGTCACAGATGGAGCAATCCTATAGCCCCTAGACAGAATCTGGGGGGCCATAGGATAGTTCAGATTCCTGGATCTGAAGCTGGAGACAGCACTCTGACTGAGGAGCCAGGAATCCGAACTCTTGCCTTTTCCCCCTTGCAGCCAGCATGGAGAGAATCATAAAGGTGCCTCTCCGAACATGCAAAAAAGACCTCAGAAAGGAGGGAAATGGGGTGTACTGGTAGGAGGAGAGGAGATTGGGAAGGCCAGCTTACTCTGTACCCCCAAGCTCCTCAGCCTCTTTCCCCAATGCTCCACAGAGCCCCAGCTGGACAGGTGAAAAAGCCCATGTAGCCAAAATGCAGAGTGGGGAGGAGTGTGGCGGCAAAGATCTCCTTTGCTGCTTCCCCCGCTCTGCACTGGATGGCCATAAGCTTCTGGGTTTGGAGGCTTACGGCCATCCCGACAGGACTGCACTCTTAAACGATACTTAATAAATAGTTACAATATATCATATTAAGAAACCAGAACTCAATTTAGAACACAATAATGAAAAGATAAACCGTCACCCTCAAGAGTGTTGGACTAGGAGCTGGGAGATCTGGGTTCTAGTCCCCACTCGGCCATGGAAGCTCACTGGGTGACTTTGGGCCAGTCACAGACTCTCAGCCCAACCCACCTCACAGGGTTGTTGTTGTGAGGATAAAATGGAGAGGAGGATGATAATGTAAGCCGCCTTGGGTTCCTTGCAAGAGGAAAAAAGGCGGGGTATAAATGCAATAAATAAATAAAAAATACCTGGCGTTGGAAAGATATAGGACTCCACATGATTTTTTTTCTGCAAAGGCTGTTCTAAAGCCTGGGTAATACCAATGAGAACGCTCTATCTCTGGTTGCCATCCACCCAATTTCTGATGGCAGGGGCACCCACAGCAAGGCTTCCATTGAGCATAGAATATGGGCAGAGAAGAATGTATGATTTATGACCTTATAGGTCAACATCAGCAGCACTTTGAACTGCACCCGGAAAAAGACTGGAAGCTTATACATATCTTTAAACACAAAAGCAGGGTGGGCAACATGTGGTCACCACAGCCTCCATCACTCCTGAAATTGGTTGGGGGCTTAAAAATATCTTTTTAAAATGTATTTTTTGGGGGCAAAGTGGCATCTGCAGCTGCTACAGAGAGTCAAAAAGATCAAAATGAGCTTGTTTGCAAGTTCATTTTGGCCCTTTTGGGACTCCATAGCAGCTACAGAGCATGAAAAGGGTCAACATTAGCTTGCAAACAAGCTAATTTTTATCCTTTTGGCATTCTGTAGCAGCTCCAGATGCCATTTTGTATTTATTTTTAAATTTCCTTTTTTAAGCACCCATGCACTGGGGTAGTGCAGCCTATGGAGGGGCAAAAATGATCCCTGGACCTCCCAAAGTTACCCATTTGTGCACTACAGTAATGTGCTGAATGCCAGTTAATAATTTTGGCTGCCAAATGAATTGTAGTTTCCAAATGTTCCACACAAAATTAATTATAGTAATGTAACCTGAAAGTTTCCAAAGTATGGATGGCAGTACAAGATTGCCTTAAGGTTTTGTAATCTGGAAAACGTTTCAAGGCCAACATTCAGGGCTTAGTTTTAACCTACATTAATATCCTACTTGAAAACCTAGTCATTGCTGCTTTTAAAGAGTAGAAGTGAGGATCTTGGTTATCCAAATTTTAGCAGCAAAAATCTTTTAAATACGTAAATGTTTTCAAGACACTTGTTGCCTGAGAGTAAGTTTCATTTATTTTTCAAAAGCAAGTTTTCAAAATATTTGTTATAAGGTAACAGAACTAGGCTTACAACCACCACATGTGAACTGCCCAGTGAGCCTCAGCTATTGGGCAATATAGAAATGTAATTAATTAATTAATTAATTAATAAACAAATAAACAAACAAACAAGGGAAACCTACAGGGAGTGGTGGAGGAGGGTGAGTATGTTTGTGGGGCCCCATTCACCAGCAGCCCCAGCCACTAAAGTGGCTGCCAAAGCATTCCCCAACCACTAATGTGGCCCTCCACCCAAAACTGTTTTCCCACCTCTGCTCATAGTTAAAAGAGTCACCTTTTCAACGGTGGACTGTGCATTGGCAGCTGAGATGCTGAAGGTAGGTTATGAGGTCTGTAGTTAATATGGGTATTCACCTGATCTTTCTTCAAGGCTGCAAAACACGTGTTCATGTTTACCTTCAAAACACTACAATATTTATTTACATTATTAAAGATTAATTGCTTTACACTGGTTTTCTATAAATGCAAGGGGAAAGTATTACCAATACCACTAACAAAAAAATCTTGCATTTTTTTTACTTTTTTCTTCTTAAGAAAACCTCTTGAAATTGCATGGTTAAATGTGAATAAAGTGCAAAGTATTTTAAGGATTATTTTTAGACTCCATGGAAATCTGCCAAATTTAACTCCTTTTAATAAGTCCCTGATGTTGATGTAGCCCATTTGCTATCAAAGTTGGCCACCACTGCATTAAAATACAAATGTTTGTGACCATGTTCAGGTGGCAAGTTGAACATATGGTTTATTGACCTGCCTCACTATTCATAATTTTTCTTGCTGATGTTTTCACTTTTTTCTGCTGTTGAATTATGCTGATGACTGTAAGTTGGCTCAAGATGGGGGTGGAAAGTGTAGGATATAAATATTTGTATGAATAAATCTGCAATATGCTTATGAATTTACAACACAAGTTATAACACATTAAAAGATAGGAACCATACTGACAGTGTGTTCCTAAGATTTGCTGCATTCACAAATAAGTGATTTGAAGGGCGCTTATTGCTGACCATTTTGCTGACAAAATATCATTTTATATTGACACTGAAGGCAGATGCACATAACAAACTTTTAAGAATTGAGGTGCCCAATACAAGTCACACTGCAAGATATTGTTTTGAAAATATTTTCTGCATTGATGTTCATGCCAACATACTTAAGTTTTCAATAGCGTGGTGCTGACATAAGTTGAATAAAAGTATAAATGGCCACGTTCTCTACACAAAATATCCTGAAGTTTCAGAGATGAGTTCCTTTACTAAATTGCTGTGGTTTTCACTGTGTAGTTACATGTACTCAACAGAAGGAGGCAGGGGAAGCTTACAAGATGAAACTCCTATACAGTATCATGATGGCAAGCATTCAATCAAAACTGCTCACTGACACCAGGAGGCTTGTGCCTTCAGAATTCCAGCTAATTTAAAAATAGATGTGTTATTTTTCTCTGCTGCTGACATGAAGATCCATGCATGGTTAAAACCAGAGACAGTCCAGTAGGAATTTTAGCTCTTCGTTCTAGTCAAACTAAATATGGCTGATGATAGGCATGCATAGGAGAGGCTCCACAATTATCAATGAAGCATTAACAGTTTAAACAGTACAGGTAAAATCTTCGCTTCTGTTAATTTCAGAACTTGTTTGAGGAATTGTTTCACTGCAGGAGGACTTTAAAGCTTTCCTGGATTGGATAAGATTGCTGCTTCTCTATTTGAATTAGTGAGCTGTCTTTTCAGAAAACAGTTCAGAATATAAATGACTGAGATGATTTCTAACAATTTTATATCCGAAGTTAGGAGGCAACAACACATGTTAATTTTTTTGTGTACAAAGGGATCAGACGGAAGCAAGAGTGAAACTAGAACTGTTAACGTTACATATCTGTAGCAATTACAACTATAGAGATACCCACTAAACTCTTTAGAAAGTAAAGCATCACTTAAAAGTTGAATTTATTTAGGCAATACAACTGAATTCTTACCATCCAAAGAGTTTTTGTTCTGCTGAGAGGTAGACTGCAAGACACACCCAGGATGTCTGACGGACAGATTTCTATCACTATGAAACAAGATGAGGTAAATATCAGAACATTCAGATTCTACCAAAAAGTACAACACATTTAACTAAGCCTGAAGGACCAAACAATGTTTCACTGAAAAATTTATTGAGCACCTAGCATATCCAGAAGAATCTTTGGCCCCATTTTCGCCTGACTCTCTACCCACCCCATCTGCAAGAAATGTTTGTTACCAATGAAATATTTGTTGCCAATTTTGTCATACGATTTGTCCATCTTTCATCAGAAAACAAACAGCAAATGCAAAGGCACAAATATAGAGCACCTAACTAAGGAGAAGTTAAATTGGAAAAAGCAAGCAAAGAGATTTACAAGGTCATCATCTTCTCATTCTGCGCACGTGCACACACCCAACCACAACATATTCTGTTTGTGCCGATGGAAAAGTAGGCCTGATTCTGCTTTGAATATGCTTGAGCATTTGCCAGCAGTTGAAATAAGAACAATTATTGTCTAAGCTGAATCTTATGAATAAATACAATATGAGCAGCAGAGTTCTCATTCCCACAAATTCAGGTGCACTACCTTGTAGTTTATCACACTGAAAGACATCCCCTGTTAATTTGTGCCTTTATCATAACATTTCCACAGAAAAATATAAGCAATTCTATTTATTAGACACCCAATTCTGTCATTCTCTCCTCCCAAAGTTTGACTACTATTGGAGCTTTCTGAATGCTGAACAATTTGTCTATTACAGTTCTAGAAAATAGTAAGCTAGGTTTTGAACAGTTTTTTTCAACAACCAAAAACTGTCATTGTACTATCGACAGATGTTTCCTTAGTCAATTTGGCATAAGGTTTCAGACAGAAAATTTTTCATGCTGGCAGTGTTATACGTAACAGTGTGGTTCGGTCTGCACATCATGACAACCCACCCTGCGAAATAAGCCATGTTGTGCCCAAGCAACCCACAGTGAGCCCACCAGTCGATTGAGCTGACCATGGCTTGTTCTCCCCTTCCTTCCTCCTCAGTCCTCCAGCAGGTATCCCAGGGGACTTGGCGACCGAACCTGTCTTGTCTGCCACCAAGTCCCCCTCTCTGTGAGAACTGGATCCCCCACTGTGTTTCCCAGCTTCCCCCAACTCTGACATTTGCACAAATTGGGGCCAAATATATATCGGCCCAGTAATGTGTGCAGATCCCCATAATTTTTTGTAAGCAGCTGACAAAGGTTGCTGCAGTTAGTGTGAAGGGGACAGCTGTCAAACATAGCTGCGGCTAAGGCAAATGGTGTGAAAAAGAGGATGATTTGTACTTCTCTACGAAAATGACTTGCTTTGGGCTTTGTCAAGTGGGGATTCAAAGCAGCTATCGCCAAGGATCAAGGCAATACTTAAAACCCTGGGGATCACCTTGCTAAGGGTGTGATCTGCATCCTTTTCCCCCACCCTGTCAAATGTCAAAGGCTGCATAATCTGCCTAAATACGGTCCCCTCTTGTCAGTTACCCTGTATGTTTGACAGCTGGAATGTACAAGGCACCAAACAACGCAAGCCTGTCTCGAGGGAAAAATAAAAAGAAAGTGTTCATGAATGAGAGACCCCCCCCCCCCCCCGAAGTGCCGCTTGGGCACATTGGAGGAGCTATTACTCACAGACAAGATTGCTTGGCAAGAGCAGCAGGGGTTTCTGCTGCTCTTGCTAAGCAGTTTGCTGCCAGATGCCAGCGACCCATGCTGGGTTGGCAGTGCTGGGTTCGGACGACATGCCAATCCACTGTAGGTTCAACAATCCTAGAACAAGACATGGGTTGTTAGGGTGGCTTGTTGTCCATGCACTAACCACCCTGCAGGAATCTGTCCGGGTGCTCATGACATGACAACCCACCACAGCTTGCCACCCATGATGGGTTGTCGTATCATGCAAAACCTCTGTGTGTGTGTGTATATATGTGCGCGCGCGCACACACACACACACGCGCACACACACACGCGCACACACACACACGACAGATAAGATAGATAGAGGTATCTACTAATGTTACAAGGCACCTATTTACTTTTGTTACTATTACCTGCAGGAAACAGTTTCTTTAATGGTGGTGTCAACTGGGCTGGTTCCTTCAATGACAGGTGAATCCAGGTTAGCAGATGTGTTGCTGATATGATCACTACTTTCATAGCCAGATTCAGTCCTTTGTATCTGCCAGCTGTCAGTATGAACTTTTCTCTCTGTAAATCCTTTACCTTTTTCTACATTTCCTTTCCCTTCTGAATCTAAGGAACTCCGGCTCCCTGTCTGTTTTGTTTCATCTTCATAAATAGTCATCAAGCCTTTTTGACTTGGATTGTGTTTTGGCCAGTTGTTTGAACTCTGTTCCTTTTCATGTTTAAGTTTACTGCTTGCATTTAGTTTGGGTTTTGAACTATGCTCTTTTTTCTCTGGCTCATTAAAGATGCTATCTACATTTAATGTTTCTCTCATGGGTCTCCAACCTCTGCTTCGACTTCTGCTGCTACTGATACTTCCTTTATCTTTGGAGTCTTGGCTACTGTCTGTATCGTAACCAGTGATGCTGTCAGCCTTTATGCGGCTCATCTTCTCTCCATCAGAAAAGCCATCTGTTTGTTTTGAGCTCAACATCTGTGCACTGGCTCTGATTTGGTTGTGTGCTTTTTCCTGTCTGTAAGGTCCTCTCCCCTGACTACCGTACACACATTCATTAGAATGCTGCCTAAATCCATTTCCAGGTGGTGGTGATCCTGGCTTTAAATTAGTGCGGATTTCTCCAGACAGATCTTAAAAAATAAAAATAAAACAGCTTTTAAGTTCTCTACAGTGTTAAAAAATCTCCTGTTTAAACTTTAAAGGCAATTTATTACTCCTGCTAATACTTCAGAATTTGTGTTTGAATTCTCATTCAAAGAGAACATTTAAAGACACAGGAGTCTGTAATCAGGGCGTGCAAGAGAGATTAGTGAGAGGAATTTTCCATTTTCAAAATAAGATCTCTTACCTCTCTGTTTTCCAGATTCTCTCTTTGATCCTCTGTCTGCATCTTTTCTTAGGGAGGATGAGCTTTTCATCTCCGCTACCTTCTGAACACACTCTCTGGAAATGTTCTTTGCCTTTTCCCTATGCTCATTATGCCCCAATTTACCTGCAACAATAGGTATTAATTTGCATTATAGATTTACAGATATGGAAATGACCAAAAGGCAGTCTGGTCCAAGCACCTGCCACGAGAAAGGACCATCCACTCTGGAGCCACCAGACCTATATGACACATAACAGCATGCACCCAGCAGAGCAGATACATCTAGAGCTATTTACAGTTCTGGAGAATAAGTATATAAGTGACAAATATTCTACAGCAGAAGCCCAGCCACCACCACCCATTGCAGGAAATTTCAAATTTCAAGCACTGTAAACTGTCAAAATAAGGAAGAGTGATGCTAATGCTTCTTAATCATTTAGGGAGCAATCCTATGGGATTGCTGCCCTTTAGATGGACGTATCCAAGCTTGAAGGCTTCAGAAAATACTATACCCTGCAGGGGTGTTGCAAGCAGGGCTGGAGTGCCTCCCATTCCTCCTCAAAAACAAAGTCAGATAGATGGGCCTCTAAGCCCATCTAGCTCACTTACCAGCAGAAGGTGAAAATGGATGACATGGGATCCTGGAGATCCCAGCCTTTCTTCTCCTCTCCTCTCCCCACTCACTGGAATGATCCCTGTTTGACCTCTATGAGATAATCCGTGGTCACTTTTCCAACCTCGGAAAGCACCCATGGCAGCGCTTGTGGGCTGCAAGGGAGAAGGATCCAATCTCAGATTTCCTCTTCCTCGGGTCATCGGAGTGTCTACAGCCTCAGGAGGGGGAATCTGAAATATCCTATGGTCCCTGGGACACTCTCCTGGGCCCTGTAGGATTGCTCTCTTAGTCTCCTAGGAGGCATAGATTTTAAGGTGTTTTTGGTAAATATTTTTTTCTTATGAATAAATTTTATTCTTATGAATTTTTTTATTTATTTAATTTATTGCATTTTATTCTTATGAATTTTATTCTTGTGAATAAAATTTGTCTTTTAACCTGAGGCATGTGAATTCATTTTCATTTCAGGATGAAAACTAGCTTCCCTGGCTACCGTCAAAAGATGTGCACACTTCAGGTCCACATGCACAACCAGTTTCCTATTTGGTGGCCTGTACAGCAACTTCTCTGCTAACACACTATCTCATCCAACTGCCTTTGAATAATGTTTAAGAAGCGGTTTCATAACATAGCACAGAAGAGCTGAACAGAATTGGAATGAGAAATTGATGTGCACATGCTCACTTCTTTGCACACATTACTTTGTTCGATGATGGACCCTGCCTGATTTATTTCATCTTCACAAATCAGGGAAACCTTATTTTACCACATCAGATGACTAAGTAGCCGATTTCGTTTTGAGGCAGCACAGTTTTAGATTTTTTTTAAGTTTTCAAATTTTTCAAATTTATTGTGAATTGCTGAGGGTTTTTATTACGTTCAGCAGTATATAAGTGTCGCAAATGAATAAATAAATATATAGCATTGCTGAATACAATTATTTGGAAAAAGAATAACCATCACCGTACAACAATGTGTTCTGAAACTGCAAGTTGTCCATGGTCTGTATTTATTATTCATTTTAAAAATTTCAAAACGATTCACAACATATTACAAAGCAATACACCATTAAAAGCATAACACAATTTAGATAAGATAATGGTTGGGAAAAGACAGGGTAAACAAGTAGGTTTTCAGTAACCATCAAAAACACATGATTGTTGATACCTAATGTATTGCAGGGGTATCGCGGGGCCATGGTGGCTTAGTGGTTAAGACGCTGAACTGCAGACTGGAAGGTCGGCAGGACAGCAGTTCGAGACCTGAGTGCTGCGTGACGGAGTGAGCTCCCGTCTTCAGTCCCAGTTTCTGCCAACCTAGCAGCTCGAAAGCAAGAAATTGCAAGTAAATAAATAGGTACCGCTTCAGCGGGAAAGGTAACAGCGTTCCGTGCACCTGGGTGTTCAGTCATGCTGGCCACATGACCACAGAAGCGTCTTCGGACAATGCTGGCTCTTTGGCTTAGAAATGGAGATGAGCACCACACCCTAGAGTCGGACACGACTGGTTGGGGACACCTTTACCTTTACCTTTTTTTTTTTTTTTAATGTATCGCAGATGGGGAGGTCATTCCAGCAGATTGATACACTCTTAAACTATCTTTTTTAAGAGTCCTTTCTCAAATAGGGACAGGATAAACTGGAGGATTTGATGTAAGGAATACCGGAGTGGGTGAAAATCTTGCTCTTGAGCAAAGGAGGGGAAAACAGGCATTTCCTTGTATAAGAGTGCTCTGCGAAAGGCTTAGATACAAAGAAAGCGAGGATTCTTTGTATCAATGCTGAGATTGGCTCAGTTTCTGTCACCTGATCTTCCACACCATTAATCGAAGGGTTACTGGATCTGGGTGTCAGACTCTCTCATTCTCCCTAGTAAGGATGCGACAGGAGATAATGGTATTGCCTTTGTGCCATCCTGAGCAGCGGGGTGAGCCAAGGCTGAAGAGGCCACCACAGGGCTATGAGTATGTACTCGGGACCGTCTGTTCCAATCTTTGCTAGGACCTTTGTAATCACTGGAAATGGAAAAGGTGGCACAACACTCCTGCCCATAAAGCATCTCCCAATGAACCCGTAACGCGGCCTGCCCGGCTGTGAAACACCTCCAGCATGCCCCAGCACTGAAAAAGTGTCCTCAGGACTGATCTGTCCAACTCCCATTCATGGGAGGTAAGCCTGGTCTGACTGAGTTGATCGGCCAGGACACTGCCCACTCCAGCAACATGGACTGCGACCAGTCTGATCAGACGAGGCACACACCATGGAAAAATCTCAAGCGTCAGAGCGAGGAGTGGAAGCGATGTCATACCTCCTTGTTTGTTTTAGTATGCGACCACCGTCGTGTTGTCGGACGTGATCTGGACCAGTCTGCCCACCAGGTCCAACTCAAAATCCTGAAGGGCTTTGTCCACCACCCTGAGCTCCAGGAGGTTGATGTGGTCTCTCGCCTCCATGGCTGACCAATGCCCCTGGACTGTGCGGCCCAAGGAATGAGTTCCCCATCCTGAGAGTGACGCATCCGTAGTTACTACTTGGAATTAAGAAGGCTGAAGGCTGGGCATGCCCTCTGACAGGTTGGCTGGCCCTGCCCACCATCATAGGGAGTCTCTGATGGTCTGTGAAAACCACAGCCTGGCCCAAAGGGCGCCCCTCTAGGTATCGAAATTGTGAGCCGGTTCTGGAGAGGCCTCATATACAGGCAAACGTAATAGACAACATTCATCATCTAGGCCATCAGGCCCAGGAGATGCTGAACTTTGAACACCGAGACAGACTTGTGGAGGACAAGTTCGGCTCAGCGTGGACAGGATTCCAGCAGCGCCACAATAAACTGAAGGCTTTGGGTAGGCTGGATTTCTCCAGGCTGAGGCAAAGTCCCAGGCACTGAAGGAGATTGTACGTCACCTCTATCGACCAAAGAAGACAGTTCTGTGTTGATGCCACTAACAGCCAATCCTCAATATACAGGTACACCTTGACACCTTGCGCCTGAAGATGGGAGCAGACCACCAGCATGTACTTGATGAATACTCTCAGGGTGGTGCTAGGCTTAACGGTAGCACCTTGAACTGGTAGGTGTCTGTACCAATGACAAAGCAGAGGTAGTGCTGGTATGACTATGGCAACGTGAAAGTAAGCGTCCTTGAGATTGATAGAGGCAAACCAGTCTCCCGGGAAGAGAAGAGGGAGAACAGACGCCAGAGAAACCATGCAGAACTTCCTGGATGAAATGTACAGGTTTAGGTCAAAGATCAGCCAGAGTCCTCCATCCTTCTTCGGTACTGTGAAGTACCTTGAACAGAACCTGTCGCAGAGCTGCAAATGCAGAATGGGAACAATGGCTCCTTTCTTGAGGAGCGTAGTGATCTCTTGATGGAGAACCGGTGATGGATAGGTTACTTGTATGGTACTGAGGGGAGGAAGGGCATCGAATTTGATCTGTAACCCCTCTGTACAAAGGAAAGCACCCAGAAGTCCATGGTGATGTTGGTCCAGGTGGACAGAAAATGGGACAGAACAGTGCTGAAGACAGGGGGCTGAGCAGCTGGATGAAGAAGATGGCACCTATTTCCTCTTATCAACTTTTTGGTGGAACAGATCATATTTTGAAGCCAAATTAGGCTTCTGCTGTTGTTGCTGAACACCAGAGGTGTAGGCCTGGTACGGGACTGCAGTATGTCTAAACCACCAATGCTGCCGTGAAGCTGGGAGCTGTTGCTGAAACGCCATCTTATGGGCTGTGGCTCTGGACTTCTAGACAGAGTCGAGTGCTTCATCTATCCTGGCACGGAATAAGCCCTGACCATCAAAAGGAAGGTCCTCTATTTGGGGCTGAGCCTCCTGTGGAAGTCCCACTGAGTGAAGCCATGCATGTCGGAGGAGGGCGATGGAGCTAACCAAGACTTTGGCATCACAGCCCACCTGATGACTGGAAAGCTTAATCGCCTCAGTTTGGAAATCATGGGCCATGTCTTTCTTTTCCTCAGTGAGGTGTTCCAAAAATTTCCCCACCTTGTCCCACAGGAACATCTGACAGGCCAACATGGCTGCCTGATAATTGGAGACTTTCAGGCCAAGGGCAGCCAAGGAATACATCCTCCTTCCGAGGAGGTCAAGGCACTGACCTTCCTTCTCCACCGGTGAAGGAGAGACTTGGTGAGATTTTCCCCAGGCCACTTTGACCACAATCGAATTTGGGGTGGGGTGATTAAAAAGGAATTCAGCATCCACTTTCTACAACCAGTACATCCCCTCCAGCCACTTAGACATGAGAGGCATGGGGGAGGGGGGCTTCCACGACTATTTTATAGTGTCCCGGATTGCGGGGAGAAGGGGAATCTCCACAGGTTGTGATGACTGTGTTGACAGAGTCAAAAACTGGGTCCTGTACTGCAGGAGCAGCTTGCTGGGTAGCAAGTCCCAGTGATTGTGTTAGTCTCAGTATCTGATTGGAGAACTGTTCAATTTCCTCCCAATGGTGAAACTGCATCTCAAGACCCAACTGCCGCATCCAGCGAAGACAGAGACAGATGATGCAATGAAACCGAAGTGGAGCTGAACTCGCAGCTTTCTGTGGCTGACATCGGAGATCATTCTGTAGGCAGTGAAGGGGCGACCTGTCAGTGGTTTGTTGCAACTGTAATGTGACCAAGGGCAGAGGCAGTGTTGGGGAGCAGGTGGCAGCTGGAGAGCCAGTGGGCTGCGCAACTCCCTTGAGACTGGTGGAGGAGTGATGAATCTTTCCTGTGGTTCAGGAGCTCTCGACACCATAGCTGATAGCTGGGTCAGTACCGAGAACGCTCCCAATCTGAAGGCCCTTCATGGGCGTAATATCAGTGTTGGCTGTAGGGGTCATCCCTATGCTGATCCCAATCTCAGGGCCTTCTGAATGGCAGGTCCCAGTTGTAGTGTCTGCCCCACTCCGAAACCGGAGACCTAGACTGTTCCCACAGCTGCTCATACAATCTGGGGACTGACTCTGCCTGATGGATGCAACCGAGAAGAGAGAGTCAAGTGAACCTGTGTGTCTATCTTGAGTTGGGCATTCCCTTGGCGAGCAATGAAAAAGGGGAGACAGAGCAGGTGGTTTGAGAGGGGAGAAGTCCCTGATCTCACTCTCTGATGTCAATGTAATCAGAATCAGATCTGATCTTGACATTGGTATCGCCACTGGGATAGGTGAAAGAAGGTATCACCTTCGGTACTGGAGATGCCGGTCGATCCCAAGGCCCTGCTGGAGTGTCATTGACAACCGTTGACGTCAGAAGCTTAAGGGGGTCCCGAGGTTGGGGCCTGGCTCAGTCCCTAGGGAGCCTCTCTTAAAGGGTTTTTTTCTTCGTCTTCAGTTCTGAAGACTGAACCACCTGCTTCAGCATTTTGGTCTTTCTTGGTAACTTTTTGACTAACGAAAGTGTCAGCGGCCGCCCCAGAGTAGAGGGCTGAGTCGCACTCAGAGAAATTTATGTGGGACGTGGGGGGAGGGAATACCCCCAACCCTTCTGCAGTCATAGACAAGGCAGTTAAGGGATTAGAGACTTGGACATCGGTGGGTCTGCAACTACCCCAAGTGCTTTCTTCGAAAGTGCAGCTTTCAGCCAATCAGCACGATTTCACCGGCATGTTTTGACAATGCATGACAACAAGGACAAGGCTCAACAACGTGTCCTTCTCTGAGACAGAAAGGACACAGAGAAGGTCCATCAGAGGGCAGTAACTTGCTCCTACAATGGGAACACTGTCTCACTGACACTTTGAGGGCCATACCCTCGCAAGAGCGATCACAGGATCATGAAACAAAAATAAAACAAATAACGCAGAAGATAAAGACAGGCATATAAAAGAGAGAAAGAATGAATAAAACCTCGGCTGTTAAAAGTAATTTTAGCTTTCAAACTGAACGCAGGAGAAGTTCCTAGACAAGGCTACCACAATGGCAGTCGAAAGAAAACTGAGGGAATCAGTTCTTCGTGGTCTCTGTGCATCACACATGTGGGCTCTGTCCTACTAGGGCCATGTGTACTGGGACAGTGGGGGAAGGTTTCCACCCAAACTCCTCAACTATAGATGTTTCCCAAATCAAGGCTCTGCACAGGCTCAGAGCCTGTATGTGCGATGCACAGACACCACGAAGAACCAACTTCAGCAAGCCTAAAATAAAAGGTTTGCTTCTTGAAACATAACAATGTTTGACTTCCAACTATGATTTCATCTCAAAATTAGTGATGAGCAAGCTCCCCCTAATTAGCCCCCCCCCCCATTTTTCCTTGAAACTCTTAGAGAAAATTGGTATCTTTCTGAGCTTTTTTAGGGAAAGTCTGGGAAAACTAAGCCTGGGAAATTGCATCCCCAGTCCTCCCCTCTTGTTCTTCCCATTCTGAAAGCTCAGCCAGGCAAAGGGGCATGGTGGGTGGGGGCCAACATCAGGAAGGATTTGTGTAGAAGGATTAAGCCAAGTGGAATTGGAAATTATTCCCGATTGTGGCAGAATGGTAATTTCTGAGCATTTTCACTAGAATTCTGGATAATCTAAGCCTTAAAGATGATACTAGTGCCACTCCTAAAGCTGTCCACTACTATTCCTTCCCCTTCAGGTCACATTTTGAGAAAGCCGGGAGCTAATAGAAGGAAGGCTGTCCCGTGAGATGCCACCAGGGCAGGCCATCAGAAGCCAGGTCCAAACATCAGGAACATTTAAGTTCGATTTATTTTCGAACCTAAATGTTTAGTTTAGTTTCCAAACTTCACCAACTCCACCATCATTACATACAAATAAAATGGAGTTTGTTCCACTTTGTACCATGAAGGCTCAAATTGTTTAAGCAATACTTTCCTTACATGAATGTTGACTGTGGGGGTGGGGAATCATGATCATTTGTCAAGTGGCATGTTATACAAAATAGTTGCAAGCTACGGATCCACAATTTCATTTGCCATGTTACGTGTGCTGCCATCCTGTGGCATGAAAAGCCTCCATCCAACCTTAGAGCTGCAGAAAGGGGCAGAGTTCATCCACTCAGATGTATGGTGCTTCAAGGGGACTCTGAAGCCCCCCAGAACAATTGTGGGGAAGATTCTCCCACTGCCCACCCTGCACCAAGGTTGGGAGGGAGGCTGGGAGTTATTTTGGTCTAACAGATCAAATATGTGTCACATAATTATGCAATTATTTATAGTGGATAAGAATTTTAAGAATCAAGAAAACTATGTATGATAAGCCTTTTAAGTAACATTATCATAAAATAATTCAAGAATTGTAAGGTACATACCTGACCCTCTGGCACCACTAGCTTGAAAATGGTTGCGGCTAAAGGCTGGGTTTTCTGGCTGAAATTTTTTAGTGATCTTTTGTGTAGCAGTTTCTCCAAACCCATTTTCTCTTGTATGATCTGACTTAAGCAAAGTAGACTTTTCAAATCCTAGGAAAAGCAACATTAAACAATATTGATGTTTTTTAAACAGAAAGCTTACCCATTTCTTAGCAGTCTTATTTAAAGTCAGTGTAATACACTGAAAAGAAATTCCAGCATAAATATGTGATGATCTGGAAGACATACAAGAGTACTATAACCAGAATCCAGCTTCCTACATACCCAAAAGTTCAAACACTTCAAAGCTCTCCTACATCCTCACCTTCCTCCAGCAGGAAGACTGCAACTACTTTCAATCCATCTCTCACATTCTCCTTTAACAGGGTAGATTTACAACTAAGTATCATTCTTACAACCAGGCTGTGGATCCCTGCACTGTATAAATCTTGCATGCTTTCCTTTTTTTACCTATAATGTCTTTAAAATATTTCCATATTTACAACCAGCACCCATGACAGTTTGTGAGGTTATATATGGAAATATAGGAGCTTATGCATTGGGCAATTTGTCTTCTCTAATTTCCAGTGTTGCTCCTTTCTGTCTTAGTCCAGCCCCACCCTCACAAAAGCAAAGTAACAAACAAAAATGAAATACCCATTAGTGATTTTTAGAAGTAAGGTCTGTTAGTTAATGGGAAGACGAGAGCTGTTTATTTTCATCAGTTGACTATGTTTGGTAGAGTGCAAATATGCACATTTGAGAAATTATCAAATTGGTTCTCCATTTACATAAAAAGGCCTCGTGTCTGGGAAAGAGGCACTGAGTCTGCTTAGAGATGTAATGTAGGGTTAACGTGCTTATTACCAGATTTAATATCAACATAGTTATTCAAGAGAAGCTTAGTATTTTCAATTTATAAATTTTAAAAATCTGATGTTTTCTTTGAACAACTGATTTTTTATCCACCCTGCTCTTTAATATTTGCAATACCTCCATTATATCACCCCACTTGGAATATAATAGCCCCCAAGCCCAATGTTCTATCTCCCTCCATCTAACACTCCATCTAAGAGTGGATCTATGTTGCTTTCACCACAGAGATGCTAATCTGTGTGGCAAGTTTGCCATTTTCTGGCTTCATTATGAAGCAGAACTCACCACACAAGTTGGGTCTACCATGTAGTAAGTTTCCATGCTCTATGACTTCCACTGAAATAAATCAGGAGGGATACAGAAACTTGCCACACAGTGGCCAGTCAATTCTACCCAGGAAGAAAGAATCAAGAGGACCCGCTGTTTCTCTCTTCCTAGCACTGATCTCAGAAAACACCAAGTGCGCTATGTACAAATTCAAGGTTTTCCTACATATTATTAAATAATTATTAATATGTAAAATGTAAAGTGTTTATTACCAATTTCTTCTCCATTTCCTGCAGAGGCTTTATAATGTGACCAGTGAATTATCTGCCTGGGTGCATCTTCTGTTGATACAGGCGTCCCATCTGGGTTTGCATAAAATAGCAGCAACGGCTGAAAGTGACACCGAATACACTTGGATACCACATCTTTCCATTTTGTTCCAACCTAAAATGTTTTCACCAAATACAGAAGTAGTTATTTAATTCAATTAAGAAAATGTTATAATTCAGTTATAATAAACTAGAGATAATCTATAGACATTTAATGAATTTCAACATCTATCTCATTGAACAGATTATTCAGACATATGAAGAGATGACTACTTTTTATGTCCGTGTTTGCCTTTCTTTTGCAGTGAGTCAGTGACGTAGTAAATTCCCTGCATAATTCAAAATAGAGAACAGCCCTTTCATTTAAGTACCACCTTGTCAGAAAGGATGCACAATTTATAAAACTTCAAATAATTTGCATCATATCAAACTTTAAGGTCACCAGAACTTTTATATAAAGTCTCTCATCAGGTTTAGAATACATAGAGGTGCTTCTGTACAAATACCAAATATCAGAACAGTCACGCTTACCTCTTTCACATTAGCATCGTCAAACAATACCCATTTGCAACTCTTGGTATGCAAGGCAAAGGCACAGTAATGTTTGCTTGCGTAGCAAATCATCCCCACAAGATAAAGCTCACTATTTTTGGCATGTTCATCAGTAACCCTATAGAACAGCTGCAAAAATGATTTTGTCAGTTAACAAGAAGCATGGGAGAGGATAAAAAGCTTGAAACCTATGTAACTAAGTTGAACATTTTGATACAGTTCTTTACTGCAATTAGTAGAACAAATATGAGCTAAAGAATAGCGTATTTCAATTATGCTTTTATATTAATATCTTATATGGCAATTCTATAAAAGTAAGTCCCATTGCTTTCAGGGAGAATGATTCCCAGGTAAGTGGCCATAGTATTGTAGGCTTAATCTAAAATCATCACCATCTTTTAGTAAAATGCAACGTTTGGAAAAGTATTACAAATTATGAATTACAAATCTATGCATAGAATGTACCTTGTACTAAGATGCCTCTTGCCCATAGATGTGTTAATGCATGCACTGATAAAGATCAATAATGTTTAAAAAAATATCCATTTAATTGGGAGTACCATGTAATCCAAGTATTTTAAATCTATTATTCTGACTGTTTGACTAAACAATTAACCAGGAGGCACCAGTTGTGGAATGCTCTCCCAGGGAAGTTCCACTTGACACTTTGTTATCCTTCTGGTGCCAAGTGAACACCTTACTTTCCCAAGACCTTTAAATAAGTTTGATCCCAGACAAAATTTGTTTTATGCTGTTTTTATTTGTTGTCAGTTTTATGTTTAGTCTGACTCAACTAAGTCATCATCTGAAGCCTTCCCATGTCCCCCAGTCATCTGAATTTAGGGAAGTGGTGACCAAGGAGAGAACGTTTTCTACAGTGATTCCTTATCTATGACATGTCCTTCCCACCCTGCAAGGGGTTCACCTGGAACCAATATTGATGTCATTTTGGCACTATGCAAAGACTATTTGATTTGCCTGGTCATTTCAGAGTGAAATGTAAGCTAGTGCTGATTTGGTCTTAACCATTCTGCTGAATTTTATGGGTCTGTTTTAATTCACTATTTCTGCTACTTTATTTTTTGTAGCATTTTATATATGTTTTGGTTATTATTGCATACATCCTCAGGGTTTTTTTCACTAACTGGCAGCATAGGTACTTTCAAATTAAATTTTAAAATATTGTTGTATTTTACCTCATTGTTTTATAAAGCCACCTCAAAAGAATTCTTTTGAAGCCTAGGATAAAAATCCCTTAAATCAAAAACACTGCAGCCCTAACTATAACAAATGTGGTAATTGAAGAGAGGAGATTTCAAATGTTAAGTATTTTTTAAAATTAAAAATAAAGATGCTTTTTTTCTTCTGAGGCTGCAATCCTATACACGCTTACCTAGGAGTCAATCACACTGAATTCAATGGAACTTACTTCTGAGTATAGGACTGCAGTGACAGACAAGCAGAACTGCATCTCTCACACACAAAGCTTTCATAGAATTTAGAAGTACTTTAAAATGGTGACTGTGCAGAAGAAAAAATATATTAAATGTTGTTATTTAAATACCCCTGGAAGATAAAGTTGAGTTGCGAGGTTCCGGATGACATCTTCTGTCAGGTCAGAATGTTCCGAATCCCAAACTAAACCAATTGTGACAATTTCAGGACAATTCATTAGAACACGACGGATTTTGATTTTTTGGCCACAGTTACTCTAGAAAAAGGGGGGAAATATAAATAATATTCAGTGTAAGTTTTGCAATACACAAGTGCTCGTTTAATCACATCATGTTACTTAATATGACCAAAATAGTAAGTAGCTAAAAATAGTAGTAATTATTCCCCTGGTCATCTGAGAGACAGAGGTAGATTACTGTTATTCAGTTCTCTGATTACTACTATTTGACTGTCTTATATATTTCTGCAACACAGCCAGACACTGACAGAATGGGGATGGACAACTGCTGAAAGAAAAAGGTTATTTTTAAAACAAATTGTAAGGTGACTCAAATGAAAGACTATTAAGGCATACCACTGTGTTTTGTAGATGTAAACCATGTTCAGTTTAACTAGGATACCTGGTTTATTAAGCGACTTATGATAACATAATTTAGGCCTGAAAGGTCTACATGACAGTAGTTATTTTAAGGCCATTCCCCAAAATGACCTTTTCTATACTTGTACGTTTGAGTGTACTCAGGGTAATATGATTATAAATTCATTCAGCTGTATACACAGCTGTATGCACTTTAAATATGAACATAAACTACATACAGAATTTAAGAGACATAATTTAATTATGATGATAAATTGTATCCCACTTTTCCATCTCACAGAGATGCCTAAAACACTTTATTTCATTAAAGAGACAGAGAAAAATAATCAGTAATCCTCATCCATTTTTCCAAGTGGACACCTAACTAGTCTGGGGCCTTGTCCGTATACTAATAGTGTTCTAGACTAGAAGTGCACTAATCAAAAGCAGGTTTACAATCTGAGAATTTGAGGGCAGGTTGTAGGACAGTACACTGACCTGCAAAGCTAAATTCAAAAGAAGATCATATTCCTTTTCCAATTCTGTGTTCAGCTTCATGGTTGTCAAAGGAAGCCCAAACAGAAACACAATTCTATAGTTTACTTACAGGACAGTTCCTGAAGTCATCAGTAGTATTTGCAGCCTGGAGCAGTTCTGCAAACATTTCAGGCTTGAGCCGCTCATGCCTTTCCAACATTCTATCCACTTCATTGCTGTAAAGAGGAATCAGTAACATTTCAACTTAGCATATACAACTATAGCAGTAAACACGATTTTCAGCTATTTTGATCATGTATTTTACAGAAAGTCCTACAAATTTTAAAGGCAAGCAGCAAACCAATCATAGCTATCACCTATCTCACTTACAAATTTAGTTCTCTTTTGAGCTCTGAAATATTAAATAACCATCAGGGAACCTAGGGCCACTGGGAGGCTCTATCCCCTGCTTTCCAGGAATAACATCAAGCCAAGGGGTAGATCAAACTGGCCCATCTGCTGGCCAGAGAAGGAAAAATTATAGGGCGCGCACTCCCTCTCCCTGCCAGAAAAAACACTCGGCTCCAACTGAGTGTTGCCCTGGGACTGCAGAAAGGGAAGGTTCGCTCTGGCCTCATTCATCAGCCAAACAAACAAGAACCACCAATTGCTATTCAAGCAAGGCCACCAGCAAGGGAAGATCAGCCTGGCCCAAAGTGCATTTAAATGCCCACTTATAGCTCACCACCTTCTTCTGGTCTTGAAAAACTGACCTCCCTCCTCTTCCTTTTCCTAGCCATTCCAGAGGAAGTGACTTTCTATAAGTCCAAACTGTTGTCTTTGCTCCTGAAGGAGAAAGACAAAAGTTGAGACAGTGGCCTAGTTTGGACTTAACACTAAAACATAGTTTAGCATTATGCTCAAGCCTTGGACTCAAGCACTCTCTCCTCCAGTAGACACCAGGAAGGTAAGATCAGAACCATCTGCTACCTGTTTTAAAATTACCACAATTTGTCCTTGTGCCTGCACTAACTTTGATTAAAGTATGGTTTGTTGGAAGAAGCCGGCTTCAGAAATTTAAGTGTGAAGTGTTACTATAGAAGATTACATTTAAGGTATTTCAATTTTCCACCAGACTTAGATCTATGGGTTCGTTTTTTGTTTTTTTTTTTAAACATAAGCTAATTTGATTGCTTCCTCCAATTTCTTTGAATCCTTAGTGATCCAGGCCTGGTCTTACATTTTAATGACTAAAGTCATCATCTCCCATAACTACCTCTTTTGTTGTGTTAGATGTATCCAAGGTTTTCCAATGATGAAGAACAAGTGATTTAACATTTGGAATAATATAGTTAAACAGAATATTATGAATGGCTATTTAGCTCAATACACCATTAATTTATTCATTTATAATAGTTCTATACCACCTTTTTAGATCAATTAAGGGCGCAATCCTAACTAGATAGGTGGGTGCCTCCAAACTCGGAGGTGACCACCTATCCAAAGCAGGGCAGGAGAAGCACGGAGGGGATCGTTCCCTCAGCGCTTCTCCTGCCCTGCTTTTTTGGCTAGACAGCCGATTGCGGGGAAGGAGGCTGCTGTATGATACATTGGATGTATCGTACATGCAGCTATGCACTCCCCGCCCCAGAACACCCCCAGCCAAGCCCCTTTCTGGCCGTTCCACACTCCTCTTGTGAGCACAGAAGACAGAACTGTTCCGCGCTGCCTCGGAGACAGTGCGGAAGTGGGGGGAGGTCAGTTCTCAGGGAACTGACCTCAGAACACAGGCTCCGAGGTCAGTTCCTGGAAAACACCATATCCTATGGCAGTCTAGTCGCTGTCTAGTGGCCATAGGATTGCTCCCTTAGGCAGTTTACAAAAAGGTCCAAAACATAAAACCCTTTTTTTACATAACTTTTTTAATAGCCTTTAAACATAAGGTGCCTCAAGAAGGCTAGTTTCAATACATACTTGATCTGCATGTAACAACAGATGTTATGGAAATCTGTACAATATAGACAAGTACTCCCTAAGAGTTTTCAATTTAATTTTTTTTCAGTTTTGAAATTTTCCCCCCAGTTTTTTCTATTGTTCAGTAACAAGACAAAGAAGTAATCAGATCATTCATCAAACCAGGTATATTCAACACATCCATCTAAACTCTGCTGTTAGAATTCACAGTTCTCATGTTATAAAGATCTAGGGAGAGAGAAAAGAAAACAAGGTCTCTTACCACAGGGCTGTTGTTGAAATATAACGCACAAATTCTGTGAAAGGCAAAGGATCTGAAGATGCTCCACAACTGCGACATACACACTATAGATGAAATAAGGTTTTAATTTTCACAGCTTTAAAAATGTCAAAGACAATAAATTATATAATATAAACAAATTATATAATATAAACAAAAGTCTAACCTGTTCATATAATGTCATAGCAAACTTCTGATGAGTAATGCAGGATTTAGAAGTGCACATATCTGTTTCACTGCTTGGCACTATGTGATAGTGAATCCTCTCAAGGATATTTTCCTAAACAAACAAATATTGTGACTTATTTTAAAGACTTACACCCTACATTTCCACCATGTTGGTCCTCAAGATGGCTTACAACAGGCATAAGCAACCTCTGACCTGTGGTCCAAATACAGCTCGTGGGGGTTCCCTATCCAGTTCACCAAACTTCTTCCCCAGGCCCCACCCCTTTCACTAGCGGGGAAAAGGGCTTACCTCTGATCTGCTGCAGATTGGATATAAGTCCTCTCCCCTGCCCCAGCATTGACAGAGGTTGTGTTCGGATGTTACTTTAAGCTATGGTGGCTTAATAACTTATTTATTTATTAGATTTATTGATCGCCCATCTGGCTGGTCACCCAGCCACTCTGGGCGATGTACAACATACAATAAAAACAGTTTAAAACAATAAAATTCTACAATAAAAACATTTTCTAAAATACCCTAACCCACCCCAAATGCTTGCTTGAACAACCACGTTTTTAATGCACGGCAGAAGCTCATTAAAGAGGGGGCATGGCGGAGCTCCCTAGGGAGGGAGTTCCACAGAGTGGGGGCCACCACAGAAAAGGCCCTCTCCCTCATCCCCACCAGTCTAGCTGTCCTGGCTGATGGGACAGAAAGGCCATCCGAGGCTGATCTTGTTAAGCGGCCTGTCTGGTGTTGCTGGAGGCGCACCTTAAGATAGGCTGGGCCGGACCATGTAGGGTTTTAAAGGTCAAAACCAAAACCTTGAATTTGGCCTGGAAAACAACTGGTAACCAGTGCAACTCCTTCAGCACTGGAGTGATGTGATCTCGCTGGAAGCTGCCTTTAATCAGGTGAGCTGCCGCATTCTGTACCAGCTGCAGCTTCCGAACCATCTTCAAGGGTAACCCCATGTAGAGTGCATTACAGTAGTCTAAACGAGAGGAGACCTGGGCATGTACCACCGATGGGAGCAGATGGTCGGGAAGGAAGGGGCACAGCCACCGTATCAGATGGAGTTGATACAGTGCTGTCTGGCTCACAGCTGACACCTGAGCCTCCATGGACAGCTGGGGGTCTAAAATGTCTCCAGACATTTGGACAGGGATTCTACGGCCAATCTTGGTGAAGATTTGAACGAGAGGCAGAGCTGCGTGTCATCCGCATATTGATCACACCGCACCCCAAACCTCCTGATGATAGCCCCCAGCGGCTTCACATAGATGTTAAATAGCATCGGGGAGAGGATGGAACCCTGTGGCATCCCACAAGTGAGTGGCCATGGGTCCGAAACCTCTTCTCCCAGTGCTACCCTCTGGTACCTGCCAGGGAGGAAGGACCGGAACCACCGCAATACGGTGTCTCCAATGCCCAACCCCTCCAGGCGGTCCAGGAGGATACCGTGGTCAACGGTATCAAAAGCCGCTGAGAGGTCGAGGAGAACAAGAAAGGAGCATTCACCCCTATCCAGAGCCCTCCTCATATCATCCACCAAGGCGACCAAGGCCGTTTCTGTCCCATGCCCAAGCCTGAAGCCCAACTGAAATGGGTCTAGATAATCGGTTTCTTCCATTCTTAGCACTCATAGTAGCTTATCTTTTAAATAGTTACGATGCCCTGCCACACAACCGGGCTAGTAAGCTACTGTGCCTAATCTGACCCATCCCCCTCCCCCCTGTTCTGCTGCAGTCCTCCCGCCTGAGCAGTGGCACTGTTTCACCCATTCATTACATCACAGCAGGGGCTACAAGGAACGATATCCTAGTGTGCATCAAAAAAGGGGGTGGCAAAAAAAACCCTTGGAAGTTTGCAGGATCAGGACCAAACTTGACATACAGCCTCTCCTAGTCGGGAGGCACCCGATGCACCATCAAATCCTGCGCAATTACCCCAGACGAAGGAAAATCCCAAGTCCACCAAAAAAAGGGGGTGGAGGCTGTAACACCTCGGAGGTCTGCAGGATGGGGACTAAATTTCACACACAGCCTCTCCTAGTTGGGAGGTACCCAATGCACAATCTAAACCCTCAACTGCGCATTTCCCCCCATAGCCATTGCTAGCATAGACATCTTTAACTGTTCCCAATATCACTATAGCGCTAAAGCCTAAAATGCAATAGTGGATTTCCTCACATAGCCATTCCTGGCATATAGGGTTTTAATGGTTCTCAATATGGCTTAAGTGCTAAAACCTCAATATTGCTAAAACGCTGTAATGCAATTGTGCATTTCCCCGCATAGCCATTACTGGCATAAGTGCTTTTAAGTGTTCTCAATTGTACATCCCAGACCGCGCTGAAACAGTTGATTTAAGGTGTTCTCATTATGCAGACAGGCAGCAGTCTGATTCGCTCTTGCTGCACAACTCTGTAGGTGACTAAAATAACCCACAGTGCCTGACAGACAACACGATAACCCACGGTCGTTTAAATAACCCCTACTGCAGACTGTGAGTTATAAGAGTTGGTTATTTTGGCCAAATAAGACATTGTGGGTTAAAAAATTCTTGACGGACGACATAAGCTACGATGAGTCAAATAAATCATCGTAGCTTATTTTTAACTCATCGTGGGTTATCGTGACATCCAAACCCAGTCAGAGGTGCCTTTCTCAGTACAAGGGCAAAGAAAAGGGCTTATCTCTGATCTGCAGCAGACTGAAGATAAGCCATTTTCCCTGTCCCAGTATTGAGACAGGGAGCCTCTCCTAGTGCTGGCCAGGAAAATTCCCACCCAATCTGGTCTGCATGTGAAAATGCAGGGGTGCATGCACCATACCCAGTACAACCACCACATTGGACACCAAATATCAAAAACATTTTCTTAGAAAAACTTAAGGTACTTACAAAACATTCTGCTGCATCATCCATGAAACCAAGTTGAAATCTCTGCTCATCTTTAAAGCTTTCAGCTAAAGCATGCCTCATATTATTTGATGGGAGTGCTTTTTCTCGACTGTGCTGGAACTGAGCAAATATTGTCTGGAAGTCAATAGTAGTGTTACTTAATACTTTTGTATATTCACTGTTTGAATAGTATACCATATCCCAGTGTTTCATAACAGAAGAAAATTCATCTAGAAGAAAATTCAGTGATGCTAAACAGTGTATTTATCTAATATCTAATATTGAAAAAAGTAGTTCCGATTCTACATAAAGCAGATAACACAATTCTAAATTTACCTTTAAAGCACAGAATATGCAGGCATCACCCTGACAAACATGTCCTGTGAGACCTCTTAAACTCCGTCGGAATATGTCAAGTTGCCATAAAACCTACAAGAAAGATGAGAAAGCCAAAGAGAACAAAAGCTTCAGTTTCTTTCCCCAAAGATTTTTCTGTCTAAAACTCGAAGGCTTGCAATAAACTGACCTTCCAAGCTACAGGTAAACCATGATAAGGAGCATTAGAAAAATTACACTGGCTTAGAGACAGCATGTTTTACTTAATTTTTTAGTAAATCTGATATAATTCCATGTGACAAATGTAAAGCAAATGATTATCAATGTTTACTATCCCATTTCTTCTCTCCTGCACAGTTCATTACTACTCCAGTCGACAGATAATTTTTTTTTAAAGTGGTGGTAATTACTGTTTTACTTAATACTTGTCTTGGGCTTTTACTGATATTTATTTACATAGGAGTAAGATGCATCTATATGGATCAACTTGAATGGTGCACCAATAGTTGCTATTAGATTCATTGAACATATGTTATGAATGACTTAATTTTTGTGGACACATGAAAAATTCAGAAGCTGTTGTTAGAAAAACTGGATGCTGCTTGCACATGCTTTCAGGTTCAACAACACTGAAAGATTAGAATTTTCATTGAAATCGCATAGCCATATTTTCTTGTGAAAACCAAGTCTATGAAAGCTTGGTATTTATGCAAAAACACATTAGGAAGGGACAAATGGGATGGAGATGGAGCAAGCAGCAGAATCAGCAGAATCTAATTGAATAATAACGAGCAACAGATATTATCTGGGATCCAAAGTCATGATATGCACCTGCAAGAGAATCACACACACACAGTTGTTTCAGTGGCTGAGCTACAGTTCAGTTGTCTCCAAAACAGCAATTCCAACGGCTGAAAACATAAAATGAAACTTGGTCTACACATCTAGTTCTCCCCATGCACAAATCCCAAATCCTCATATCCTTGCTATCCTTTCTAAACCGCTACTAGAAAGGAAAGATACAATGTCAAAGTGCAGACACATTTAAAGCAGGAAGATGAAAAAAATCGCCCAATTGGGCCTATTTAGATGCATGCAAAAAAATGAATGTCCACTGTACACTTCATTGATCTGTGTTCAATGAAGCTGAACTTCAACTGTATACGTACTCTAACATTCTCTCAATTCAACATTTACTTCCAGAGAGAATGCCAAAAGCTCTAAGGGATTTTTTGTGTTCACACTGTTCTTGAATGTTTTGGACCTGTGTGTGGTCCTTAATAGGTTAATAAAATAAATGTAATTTAAGGCCTTTTAAAGAAGAAAATATTTCTTACATAAGCAAAGCTTATGGAATTCTGATCGACTGAAGAGAAAGGAGCTCTCCCATTACAATCCATTTGATCAAAGCAACGATCCTAGTTTAATTATTATATGGCATCACTTTGCTAAGAAGTATAACCACTATTACTGGATCAATTACTTAAAGTATTAAAATCTTAAGTACAAATATTTGTCTGGAATGGATTTTCTGTATCAGGGAATGTTATGACATGATGTAGGCCTTAAAAAGGTTAATTTGTGTTTTTTTAAAACACTGCGTCCAACTATTTGTACTGAACTGTGTTAAATGGCAAATGTGTACATATTAAAGCTATAATTAAAATTGCCTATTAAAGTACAAAATTAAAATAAAATTCAATTCTAACTTAAAGATTTTTTTCCAAAATGCATAGAAGACCAATTATGGAGCTGTACAATTTAAGTATTAGTAGAATGAGGACCAGCTCATGTAAGCAAGCAGAAATTCTCTTTACATAATTATAAACACACCTTCATGAAGAATCTTTTGTGCATACTAGCCAGATGCAAAGGAGAAAACTACAGCTTTTTTGGAGATTGCAACAGCTCAAAAATGGAAAGCGATAATCACAGAAATGGCTGTGGCAATCTTGTGTAAGCATTTAGTGGTGATAACTCCACTACTTGTTTGGGTAAACTAGCCTTAGATTAAAAATAAAAGCACATTTCATATTACAGGGAAATTACTTATTGGTCTTAACTGCACTGCTTAGCAAAGATTTTTCAGTCTTGCCCAACCTGGTGCACTCCAGATATTTTGGCCTCCCATAAGCCTTAGACAGCATAGCCAATGGTCTAGAGATGGGAATTCTAGTCCAAAACATATATATATGTATATAGAAATAATACAAGGATTTTAAACCAATAGGTTGTGTTTTGCGTAAGTTACCTTACATTTGGAAAAAAGTTTTAACCATCTTCTCTAGTATCTGATAACACAGCAAAAAACATATTAGTATATTAGCACTATAATATCAACCCTGACTGCTCATTGGAAGGACAGATACTGAAGCTGAAGCTCAAATATTTTGGCCATCTAATGTGAAGAGAAAAGTCCCTGATGCTAGGAAAGATTGAAGGCAAAAGGAGAAGGGGACGGCAGAGGATGAGATGGCTAGATAGCATCACCGATGCAATGAATATGAACCTGAGCACACTCCGGGAGAGAGCGGAGGACAGGAGGGCCTGGTGTGCTGTGGTCCATGGGGTCACGAAGAGTCGGACACAACTTAACGACTGAACAACAACAACTATACTTGCAACAGACAGTTTATTGAAGCACCTTTGGTAGAGGATTTTTTTTAATATCATGAATATAAGATGAATGTTGGGGATTTTTCGCCATTGAACTAAATTATATACTTGAGTAAAAAAGACTGACTTGGATTATTATTGCAAAATATTTTTTTTCAATAGTTATGTTGGACACAGTTGTTGCTTTTGGTTTAACTGAAAAATTGGATTTAAATAACTTCAGCTGACTCTTACGTTTAGTTTTCACATGAAGGAACTTTTTAAAATAAAATATGTTTGGTTCATTTTGCAACTATAGCTGCTTAATTTTTATGTGAAACTGTTAAGAAACATTTTCAAAGATAAATTTATCCACTTAAATTATGTGCGTTAATATATTAATACATTTCAGAATTGGAATCTTTCCTCTGAGCTGTACTAAAATGGTACAAACTGGAGACAAATGGGGGGGTAGGTTCAGAGAAGAGCAACGAAGATGATCAGGGGACTGGAAACAAAGCCCTATGAGGACAGACTGAAAGAAATGGGCTTGTTTAGCCTCGAGAAGAGAAGACTGAGGGGAGACATGATAACACTCTTCAAGTACTTGAAAGGTTGTCACAGAGAGGAAGACCAGGATCTCTTCTCGATCATCCCAGAGTGCAGGACATGGAATAATGGGCTCAAGCTACAGGAAGCCAGATTCCGGCTGAACATCAGGAAAAACTTCCTGACTGTTAGAGCAATAAGACAATGGAACCAATTACCTAGGGAGGTAATTGGCTCTCCCACACTGGAGGCATTCAAGATGAGGCTGGACAGCCACCTGTCAGGGAGGCTTTGACTTGGTTTCCTGCACCGAGCAGGGGGTTGGACTCTATGTTCTTATAGGCCCCTTCCAACCCTACTATTCTATGATTCTATGGTTACAGGATTAGTTCCAAGGCTTTGCAAGTATTTAGTCCTGACTCTTTTACTGTTATGGTCCCTTTCAAAATGTATAGTATAAAGCAGTGTACCCCTTTTTGGATTGCAAACCGGATGTCAGCAGTGGGCTTTGAGACCACACCTGTGCGTGCATGCACACTGCTGCTGGGGAAGCTGAAGCCTCCTCCACCCACCCCAACTGGCATTGCTGCGTTCACACTGCCATTAGCCAGCTGCTTTTGGGTTGCCAGGAGGTGGAGAAGGCTTTAGCCCCATTAGCAGCACGAAAGCAGCAATACCCACTGACCTGGGGGTGGGGGGGTGGGGAGATCCAGCCTGTGGATTCTGGATAAAGTGTGGGTAACTTTCTTCCTGCCTCCACTCTGAAGCAACAGTGGGTTTACTTTTATTTATAGACCTGCACATACAGGTCTATAAATAAATGTATAACTGACATAATCTCATAATGTATTATGTATAACTGACATAATCTCAGGTTGATATATCTGAGAATGGTTTTTCAGATTAATTAATATATACATGATTCCTAGAAACAGCTTGTTTTCTCTCAGAACATTATAGACATGAAATAAAGAAATACATTAAAAGTTTTATAGTAGGCTTGCATTCACTGTCAGCTCCAGATTTTGGGGGGGGGGGGCTTTGAGTAAGAGGCCTGAAGATGGGCCAGCCCCTTGCCGTTGTCACCACTGCCGATTCACCTGCCCTCATCTTCTGGGACCAGTTTGCCCCAAAAGAGGGGGCACTGGACCTGCTTGCATTTAATAAATGGAATCTGGGATTGCAGATAGTTCCCTGGCATTTATACAAAGTATAAAGGATTTTAATACTTTTCCAGTTTGATGAACTCGTGATTAGAAACTTTTGAACACACATACATTTGAACTAACCTTATGTTATGTCCCCCCCCGCCTCCCTTACAAGACTTCGGAACTTTGAATGGTATTCTACAATCATGCTTACTCTAAACAAGCTAAGAACATTTATCAGCTGTGAAATTTTTTGGAAGATAGAAGCTCAGCTCATCATGATAGATTGAGCAGTATTGACTTTGATTCAACTGTGGTTCGGGGAGAAGCCTGGGAGTCCGCATTTTACTCATCAAAAGGATTTCACTATCCATATGAAATTACATTTGTATGAATTTTGTATTTATTCCTTATAGATTAATATCATTTTAATAGTATGTGTTTAATACAAATGCTCTGCTTGGGGGCTTCTGAAAAGCACTGTGTGAAACAAGGTCCTGGACTCACTAGATCTTTGGTCTGATCCAGCAGGACTATTTATATATTTATATTATGTTTATTTGTTTAGATTAGATACACTTTGAGGTGACTTTTTGTACATTTGTATATTTGTCATAAAGTCTATCTTTTCTCTGCCTCCCTTTACTGGTTTTTCCATTACAAAGGATATACACGTAATTAAAACTATTCATTGGGAAAACCTCAGCATACTTTTAGCAGGAACCTAGATTAATGTAAATAGCATTAAAATAGTCTTCAGTACATATACTGTTAACAGTTATAACTTTTGCATTAAATGTAAGGATTTTCAGCATCTTCCTTTCTTACCTGTACAGCACTATTAAGAAAACAACTGTTTTGTCCTGGTTCATTTAACAAGCCCTTGGTAGGAGCCAAAGACATCACACTTCCAGGTTGATAAACTTTTCCAAGGTTTCCTCCAGGTTTCCTCAGGAATTTTACCCACGCCATTGTTTAGGAAACAAATTATATTTATGAAATAAGCTTTAAGGATTCTGAGTGGAGCAAGGCAAATAAGTTCTGACAACTGCCTTTAAAACGTTTCTGACATTGTGTTCAAACAGACTTCCGACTCCTCAGATTGTGCTAAGCCAATATTGCTTCAGCTTTATTCTATTTATGAAAAAGTTTTTAAAATCTTGAAGACAAAACAGAGCATGAAAACCGCAGAGGCTCTAGTGAATAAATTAAGTTAAAATACACTAAAAAGCCATAAAAATACTTTGACAATCTTCATAGCATTTCACTTCACCTTTTAGTTGAGTAGTGCAAATCACTCTTTTGAAGAGGATTTGTAAATAGTATGACAGCTGTTTATTACAAAAACAGGAGTTCTTAGCTAGTATTATGTTCAGTTTCTTTCATGCTGACTCTTCCTTTTTAGTTTAGGAATAAATCACATTCTTCTTTTGGTTTGCAAATGTAGCTCCACCATGTATACTTCATATCTTTCTTCTTTCAAAATCTGTGAGGGAGGAAAGGGAAAATAGTTCCAAAGTTATGATAGTATTAACTAGAGAGACAAAGTACAAAGCTGAATATAGGGAAGACAAAACATACAATGGGCACACAGGATTGTATCCAATGGGTTATATCCAACATCAGTTTAACTTAAGTTCCATTCATTTCAATGGGTCTACTCCAAGCAGGATTAACACTGGATACAACCCTCATAGCTTTCAGCCCAATTCTTTAATTTGGCCTGCAGATTCTTATTCCTGAAGATCCAGGAGTGAAAAGGAGAGAGGGTGGAAGTCTATTAAGAATTTAATTTTCTAAGATCAATTCAACATTTGGAATGTGATCCCAGGATTCAGGCAGAGGAGCATTCAAACAATGCAATACGCACTGTCACTTGCTCTTCTGACAATACATGTATTTTGACAACATTAGCCTATGGAACTGTAGTATACTGCATCTACCAAGTGGTAATTCCAAAAACATCGTCTCACATTTCACTACAGTCAAACACAACCACAATATAGAACAGAGCTGGCCAGCCATGGCTGACATTTACCACGTTCGTACATGTTTTACACTAACTGTACTGAATGCTTCATTCCACTGAACTGAATTACTCTTTAATGCAGATTTCTCTTGATAGCATATATGGGAATTAGTAACAGCCACACTGCATGCATATTTCCAGCGTGTCTCTCTAGAAGTTTAATACATCATGGAATTTACAAAAATGGTACAAAAACACATTCTGCATCTCTCCATCCAACATACTTTATTAGTGTAGAACTGTGGTAAGAATCTTGTTTTATTATCAATAAAATATAAGCTGCCCTGGCCAAAACGTTTAATTCATAATACAAATTACTCTCCTTAACTTTATTTTCCACACAAGCAACAATATGATATATTGACATATATAGCAGAAAAGGGGCTCAAAGTAGGTTTAATTCATGTGTTAAAACACCCACACACAGCAGTTGTCAAAAGATAATGATCTAGTAAATGCAGTACATTTTGGCACTAAGAAATATAGATTCAAATATTATGGGCTCATTTAGTGCCTTTCACCATGTTACTAACTTTCGTCAGATGGAAAGAGTAATGATGTATAAAAAGAATTTTAAATCACTCTCCAAGAATTAGAGTTGTACTATTAAGTGAAAGTCTGTGAGCTAATTGGGTGTGTGTGTGTGGGGGGGGGGGGAGAGATAACAGCCTGGATCCTAAGGTAACTTAAGGGAGAAAAAGTAATGATGTTGGCAAAAAGAAAAATTCCCAAATAAAAATGTTAAAATCCCTATTAGCATAACACCTTGTGACCCTTGAGGCCAACAAAATACTGTATAAGCTTGAAGTTTTTCAGACCTCTTCAATAGGCAAGATAGTAAACAAAGCAGAAAAAAAAGGGGGGGGGGAGATGGCTGATGTTAAAGCCATAGAATCTGCTTTTTCTTTTTCCAGTCTTAAGACGAAAAGTGGAAAGGGGCTGCAGACATTCAAATTAAGTTCTACCAGGTACTGAGATAACTTCAGCTTACACCTGGGACCCTCCAAAGAGTAATGGAAGGAAAGTCTCCCTATCCCTGGTCCCCCTGCAATCTCCAAAAAGCTTCTCTGGAGACCTAGAAGCCCTCCAGAATAATGCTGGATTGGGTGCAGGGGGGGACAGGAAACTCTCCTTCTGTGAATTTCCTTAAATTTATCTTAGGATTCAAGCCATTTAGCTTTGGTCGAATCCTAAATTTAGATATTGATAGTTTAACATAAGGCTCCTTGAGCCCATATATCTAGCTTTCAGAGAAACTTACTAAAGAACATTTAATGCATAGTCTCTTGTCCCCCATATCTCTTTGCAATACATACATTTCCTGCTGTTAGTGCCCCAGTTTTAGAGAGTAAATTAGAAGTGTTAGCATTAAAGATCAGCAACTAGAGTTTTAGCCAAGGTGCTGGAATTTTCCCCAGACAATTTATGGGTTGAAAGGAGGCAGTGCCCTCCTGTGCTTAGAGAGGAGGTAAACATTTGTTGTTAAGATGTTCTGTTTCATGTGCTCTAGATGTGAGTAGCAAATGCCTCATTCTCATGAAAGTTGTATTGTTTTGCATTTTGGAATACAGGACAGAAAACCGGGAGGTGAAATTAATCACCAGGTGAGGAGCGATATGCAGGTACAGCTTCAATTTCTTGTAGGCAATATTTCTGAGCTTCTGAACAAATTGCTAGTGATATTCTGACTGTTGTTCACTACTGTTCATTTAACTATCATTTTAGATCTACCATTTTCAATCAAAAGGGTATACAGGCAACGAGTAAATTCAGAAGTGAAAATAAAAAGTAATAGTGGAATGACTGTTGAGAACAAAGACTTTAGTTACTTTGAACTAAAATTTTGAATGTTTAAAGTATTTTCCACTCAGGTTTCACGTAACTGTTTGTACCTGTGTAATGTGAAATTAATACAACTTAAACTGAAGTTCCTGTAGCAATTTGTTATTTCTGTCCCTCTGCCAAGTCTGCAGGTATCTGTACTGAATGTAATGCTCCAGATAAAGACCTATGCACATTTCAAGATGAAACTGAAAAAACCACAACATCAGATGAATGGACTGCAACTTGATAAAACAGTACATCATTACATTTTCAAACATTTAATCTGCCATGTATATTATATATTGTTACCTCCCCACCCCATGCATTCTGAACTGCACATTCTTTGTGCTTCTGGACTCAGATTCAAACAAGAGTCTGAAAGTGTTTCCTTATGTGTGATTGTTGAAGATGTTTCTGCAATTATATTCAAACATGATTAGAGAAATCAAATATGAAAGTAGCCTTCCTTCATTTGCAGGTGTCATGGGTGGTCTAGAAACAAACACTGCATGTTCTCAGAAAACAAGTAATTTCAGAGATGTCAGCAAGTACACCAAGCCAACATCTTAAAAGATCTGAACATTTTTACTGTTTGACTCCAAATACTGATACAGATTGGGATCTAGCAGAACACATCCAAGTAAGACATAACGGTATTAACACAAAGGTATGAACTATGCCCAATGTATGGCAATGACTTATTAAAATTCCAGAAATGAATTTGTCCTATGCTTTCTACAGGAATGAACAGAAACTGCGGGCAACATTTACCATTTAACTGTATGCCTACATTAATTATGTTTCCCTCTTGACAACTCTCAATGCAATATTAACACACATCATATTTAAACACAGTCTACTTACAGTTTATGTACAATTATGGCAAAATGACACATGCCACATTGCAAATATTCCTGGCATTTGAAAATCTGCAACTTTTCCAGGCCATGATTTGAAAAGCTGTATTAAGCAGTCATGAATATCTGATCTATAACTGCCAACTCACACACGAAAGATCCAAGAATGCCACCAAAAGCAGACTGTCCTCAAATGACATATCCCAATAATTAAAAAAAAACACCCCAATATCTATATATCCCTTTCTGAAGTTAAGTTCAGAAGGTTCTGTCTTTGGACAACTTTTTATTTATTTATTTATTTATTCTTTATTTACAGTATTTGTATACCATTCCACATACAAAGACCTAGGAGCAGTAAACAGCAAACAGAATAAAAAGTAAAAACACCATGTTAAAATAATGTAGATTTTTTTAAAAAAAGAAAAGAAACATAAACAAAATTCTGATAAAACCAAGTTTAATAAACCGTGGCAGTCACTCAAGGAAGGCTTCCTGAAATAGCAATGTTTTCAGGAGGCACTGAAAGCAACGCAACATTGGCACCTGTCTGACCTCCAAAGGCAGGGAATTCCATCGGAAGGGGGCCACCACACTGAAGGCTCTTTTCGTGGTGGACTCCAATCAGGCCATAAGTCCATGTGGAACAACCAAGAACACCTCAGCGACCAGGCAGGTTGGTAAGGGAGAAGGCACTCTCCCAGTTATCCTGGTCCCAAGTTGTTTAGGGCTTTGTTCACTAGTACTAAAACCTTAAACCTGGCCTGGTGGTGAATAGGCAGCCAGTGCAGTTCCCTCAGCAAAGGAGATGCACGTTGAAAAGAAGCCACTCCTGATAACAGCCAAGCTACTGCATTCTGCACTAGCTCCAGCTTCCAGACCAGTCTTAAGGGCCACCCCACATACAGTGCATTGCAGTAATCCAGTCTTGAGGTTACTAATGCCTGTACCACCATGGTCAAGCTATCCATGTTCAGGAGAGGCTGTAGCTGGCAAACCAGCCAATGCTGGTAAAAGGCACTCCAAGCTACTGCAGCCACTTGGGCCTCCAGCAACAGTGATGGATGTAGGAGTATCCCAGACTACGAACCTGATATTTCAAGGGGAGCGCAACCCCATCCAGAACAGGCAATGAACCTATTTCCCAAACTCAGGAACCACTCACCCACAGGGCTTCTGTCTTGCCAGGATTCAGCTTCAGTTTTACTTTTGGGGTATGAATGTGGTAAATATTAATGCTATCTTAAATATAAATATTAATAAATATTAATGCTATGGTATCTTCTATTAGTAGTAACTTAGCATCACAATACTTGATTGTTCAAAGCACTTTAAGGCTGCAATTTGAAACACTCTTACTAGGGAGTAAGCCTCATTGAAAGTAGCTGGACTTACTGTCGAATAACATATTTACGGTGCAATCCTCACAAAAATCCCTTATTAGGTTACTATTAACACCTGCATGCAGATGGGAGGCTGAGAGTAGCTTGTTTAAAGCCGCTGCGATAATGGCAGAGGGCGAGATTAAAAATTGAGGACTTCCTAATTTGGAGCTCAGTCTCTTCACCCTTATCCTACAACAGCATAGGACATGTCCATTTAAAAACTGATAAAATGAGATAATTTCAAAAAAGGAATAAAATCAGAACTAAATTTCAGCAACAGTGTTCGAAATCTCCAAAGCTTTTGACTCCAAGAGCTCTGGCTTCAGTTGAAGTAAGTCCTTTCTAGCTCAACTGACGTGTTATACGTATTGTGTATCAGATCATCAGTGAAGAAGACCTAGAAACTGTATGCTGTTGATGGGAAGGGAGGTAGGACTATAGAAATGCTGATCAACCGTTAGGACTGTGTGAAGTTTGCAAGTATAGGAGTGGTCTGTAATTTAGAGCTGACTGAAACAGCTCCCACCAGTTTATCACCCCATTTGTAGATAGCACCTGTTTCAGGAGTCCCTACTCAGTTTCCAAATCTATGAGTTATTTATTTATAGTATTTTTATACTATGAAAAGCAGAAAGTATTGTGTGGGATTATTGTGAATAGGGGAAGTGGATCCAAACTATATTACATAAACAGTGTTTACAGAGTTTCACTTATTTTAATCTATTTCTAAGGCCTATACTGAATGGGCACTTAGTTCTGAAGCAAAAGAATGGGAAGAAACTAGGGAGCATGAGATTCATTTGTATGACCAACAAAGATATCCAATTAGGACCAAAGTTTTAAACTGAATGTCAGTTAAAAGTAGAAATAACAAAGTTTTACATGCTCTACAACAGTGGTCTTCAAAGTGGGGTGCATGCACGATGATCAATTGGGGTGTGCAAGCTGCCTGATAGTCAAGCAGCCTCCTACTGCCCCAACCAGCTGCCACTGTGTGCAATGATGGCGACGGTGGAGCCAGCAGGATGACACCGGAGCTGAGACAGAAGCTCCATGGCATTTCTCTCTCAGCTCCAGTCCTATCCTGCCTCTGAAATGCCCACTGAGAGCAACTGCACCAGTCTCTGCCAGGCATGGCAGAGGAAGGTGCAGTTGCTTACTCAGCCGCAGCACTGGAGCAGGTGCCATCCTGCTGAAAGAGAGTAAATTTGTTCCAAATTTGCTGACCTTTTCTGTGATGACAAGTGGCTGTCAGCAGTATGCTACCTCGCACGTATTTTTGAAAAACTATATATACTTAATCCGTCCCTTCAAGGTAAAGGTGACGTTTTAACAATGAGTAAGAAAGTAGCTATTTTTCAAAAGAAACTCATGCTATGGAGAGAGCTTTTGAAAATGGATGTTTGGAAATGTTTCCATCAGTATGTGATTTAGTTGCCGAAAACAATGTAAGCTTGTGACCTATAAAACTCTCATATCTGCACACTTTAAAAACTTAGAAATGGAATTTTCTAACCTGTTTAAAACTTTTCCAAATGAAGCATTTCAGTGGGTTTTGAACTCATTTGTTAAAAATATAAAAACGCAACACCTTCCAATGAGTTTGCAAGAACAACTGACATCAGGGAAGATGGAAATTTACTAGATGAATTTCAACAAAAACCTTTTCATAATTGGTGGATGGGATTGAAAAATGAGTATGATTTAGTACGCACAGCTGAAGATGCACTTGGATTCAATTCAATTTGGACTGAAATATTTTTGTGAGGTGTCTTTTTCAGCTATGATAGCCATTAAAACCAAGTATCAAAAAACCCTGAACTTAGAACCAGACCTTCGAATCACTGTATCACAAAGTGTTAAACCAAGGTTTCCAAAAATAATGAAGCATATTCAATCATATTGCTCTCACAAAAAATATTAATAATATTTTTTAGTGAGAGCAAAAAGGGTTTTTAAAAATAAATGTTAAAAATACTTTGTTTCATATTTATCTCATCCTTTTTAATGTCTATTTTTTGTGTATGTTTTGCAATGTATATAATATATTAGCACAGTAGTACATGTGTATCATTTATAAATAAATATACATATATTACAGGTGTGTGCTCAAAATTTGCTATTGATAGGCGTGTGTGATCAAAAAAGTTTGGAGACCACTGCTCTAGAACGTTTTGTTCAAGCATTAATACCTTTTTGCTATGTCCTTTGTCTAGTTCAACATGACTTAATATAAATCAGCATACTTCACTTACTGCATATACACCAACTCTTATAAAAGTAGCATGATCCTCCTACCATTAAAGATTGTAACACTGAAATCCTTGTTTCAAACTGAATAATGTACTGTGGCGCTCTACTCTTTATAACCAAATGATGCGCATCGAGAGAGAGAGAGAGAGAGTTGAATTAACTCCCACAAAGAATCCATTAAATTATTGGCTCACAGACCTACTTTTATTATTTATTTAAAGTTGTTCCTGTACTGTGTATGCAAAAAACTGCAATTCTAAGCATCCTTCCAAAAACAAAACAAAACCCAAGTCCCATTGAGCTCAGTGGAATTTTGAAGTGAATACACTCAGGATTGGGTAGTAAATTTCTGTGGTTAGAGACCTGATCAAGAGATTTAGTAATTCCTCTGCTTTTCCAGTAATTCTCTCTGTAGTCAGGTCTGAGAGAATTACAGCCTCAGTAGCATTTGCTTGTGTATAGAAAACCTTACTGGCTCAATTTGGGTCATTTTTTGTTGCATTTAAATTTTATCCAGCTCTTTCTAACCTGAGGGGAATAAAATATTATGAAACTGACCCTGGGCTGATCTCAACTGTGAAGGATAATTTCAGGACAATTTTTACGTAATGTTTAGCACTCATAGGAGGACATTATGGTGGGAAAAAGGTCAGATATGGTATCCACACGACTTCTCTGCTTTTATCCCACAAACAACATCAACAGAATTTTGGGATCCCCTTACTAGAAAAACTGTGTATAATCCATTCACAATTTAAGTTTCTGCATGTGTACATACTTCAGAAAGTAATTCCAGTGACACCATCATTATATAAGAATTAAATATTTGGAGCATGTACATGTAAACAGGATGCTGTTAAACTAGTGCAAAGATTATTACATTAAGATTGTTCTAGATTCTAAGTTTTTTACAAAACCTCTCTGATAACCCAATCTTATGTGTGGAAGCATTCAAATTTCTAGCTATGGATCATGGTGAATAGCTACATGAAAACATCAACTGAGTGTACACAGCAGTAGCGAAAACATGGAAAATTCCAAGTTAAGCATTATTAGTAGAAGGACTGAAAATAAGACAGCCAGTACCTTAATGAAGAAGCATTTGCAATATTGTGTACATTTTTGGAACTCCCCTCTCAAATGAGGGTATCAGTGTTGGAAAAGGCAACTAAAATGATCAAGCAACTGGAGCACCTCCCCTAAAAGGAAAGGATAATGTGTTTGGGACCTTTTTTAATTTAGAAAAGGGATGACTAAGAGGAAACATGATTGAGATGGTTAAAATTCAGAAGAGTGTAGAAAAAACTACCAGTGAAAGACTACCAATCTCTTTGAAAGAGATGGTGTTTTGGCCTCTCTTGAAGAAGCTAGGGTTAACTCCAGAGGATGTTAGTAATTTTAGACCAGAAACCAATCTTCCATTTTTGGGCAAGGTGATTGAGGGAGTGCTTGCTGGCCAACCTCAGGCCCTTCTGGATGATACTGATTATCTGGACCCATTTCAATTGTGTTTTAGGCCTGGTTTTAGGGTAGAGACTGACTTGGTCGCCCTTTGGAGAAAAACAGAGGGAGTGTCTCTCTGTTGGTTCTCCTAGACCACTCAGTGGCTTTTGATACCATCGACCATGGTATCTTTCTGGGGAGACTGAATTGGGAGTTGGAGACACTGTTTTACAGTGGTTCCTGCTCTTACTTGGACAGCCAGTTCCAGAAGGTGGTGCTGGGGGACTATAGTTCTGCCTTGTGGAGACTCCATTGTGGCATATCTCAGGGCTCTATATTTTGTTCTCCATGCTTTTTAACATCTACATGAAACCAATGGGAAAAATTGTCCAGAAAGATGGAGTGAACTGTTATCAATATGTGGATGACACCCAACTCTACTTCTCCTTTTCATCAAATACAGGTGAGACACTGACTATCTGAACCAGTGCTTGGATTGGGTAAGGGGCTCGATGAGGGCCAATAAACTGAGACTCAATCCAGACAAGATTGAGTATTGCTGGAACAGTATTGCTATTAGTAGGTGGTTCATCTGTCCAGTTAAGTAGCATTCAACCAGCTCTAAATGGGGTTGCACCCCTCAGAAAGAGCAAGTTCATAGTCTGGGAGTGCTCATAGATCCAGCTTTATCACTTGAGTCCCAAGTGGCCTCAGTGGCACAAAGTGCCCTTTATCTACTTTGGCTGATACACCAGCTACGGCTCTGCCAAGACAGAGATAGGCTGGCTACAGTTATCCATGTACTGGTAACCTCCTGGCCTGGATTACTGCAATGCGGTATATGTGGGACTACCTCTGAAGATGGTCCAGAAACTTCAGCTAGTGCAGAATAGAGCAGTGAGGCTGCTTACTGGGACTAGCCGTTTTGAACATATTACCTCCAGTGAGGCCAGTCAGTTTCCAGGCCTGATAAAAAGTGTTGGTGCTGACCTTTAAAGCCCTAAACAGACCAGTCTACCTGAAGGAACCCCTTCTCCCATGTGTTCCTGCTCGATGCCTAAGTTAGTCTCTGGAGGCTCTTCTCAGGATGCCACTATTCACAACGGTGCAAATATGTGGCTACTAAGGAAACAGCCTTACATGTAATAGTTCCCCAACTGTGGAATGCCCTGCCCAGGGAGATCTGCCTGGCATCTTCATATAGACATCAGGTTAAGACCTCCATTGTTAAACAAGCATTTCATCTTTAATCAGTTATTCTGATTATTTAAGTTTACTACTGGCTCTTTAAGGCTAAATATGTTTAATGTTTTTAATGTTTAATATTGTATTACTCTGACACTTTTATTGCTGTATATTTTGCTTGGTTTGTTGTTTTGTTGTTGTTGGGTTTAAGACTGTAAACTGCCTCAAGGGCATTTGCCACTTGGGTGGTATAAAAACCTAACAAATAAAATAAATAAAAAGTGAAAAGTATTTCTCCTTGTCTCACACAAGCACTTGGGCATTTGACTGGCAGTAAATTCAGGATAATCAAAGGGAAGTGGTACTTAAGAACATAAGAAGAGCCATGCTGGATCAGACCAAGAGTCCATCTAGTCCAGCATTCTGTTCATACTCTGGCCAAGCAGCTGTTGACCAGGAACCCACAAGCAGGGCATGAGCGCAACAGCACCCTCCCACCCATGTTCCCCATCAACTGGTGTACATAGGCTCACTGCCTCTGGTACTGGAGGCAGCACACAGCCATCAAGACTAGCAGCCACTGATAGCCTTTTCCTCCAGGAATTTGTTCAGCCCCCTTTTAAAGACATCCAAATTGGTAGCCATCACTACATCCTGTGGTAGCAAATTCCATAGTTTAACTACGTGTTGTGTGAGGAAGTACTTCCTTTTATCTGTCCTGAATCTCCCATCAACTTCATAGGATGACCCTTGGTTCTATTAATTTGAGAGTGGGAGCAAAACATCCCCCTATCCAGATTCTCTACACCATGCATATTTTGTAGACCTCTCATGCCTTTCTTCCAAGCTAAACAATCCCAGCTGTTGTAATCTTCTCTCATAAGGGAGATGCTCTAGCCCCTTGATCATCTGAGTTGCCCTTTTCTGCACTTTTTCCAGCACTACAATATCTTTTTTTAGGTGTAGTAACCAGAACTGTACACAGTATTCCAAGTGTGGTCGCACCATAGATTTGTGTAGGGGCAGTATGATGTTGGCAGTTTTATTCTCAATTCCTTTTCTAATTATGCCTAACATGGAGTTTGTTTGCTTTTTACAGCAGCCACAGCTGGGTTGACACCTTCATTGAGATGTCCACCACAACCCCAAGATCTCTTTCCTGGTCAGTCACCACTAGCTCAGATCCCATCAAGCTATACTTGAAGTTGGAATTTTTTTGCCCCAGTGTGTATCACTTTACACTTGCTTACATTGAACCACATTTGCCATTTCAATGCCCATTCTCCCAGTTTGGAGAGATCCTTTTGGAGCTCTTCACAATCCCTTTCGGTTTTAACCACCCTAAATAATTTGGTGTCACTTGCAAACTTGGCCACTCCACTGCTCACTCCTAATTCCAGATCATTTATGAGCATGGTGGAAAGCACTGGTCCTAATACAGGTCCCTGTGGGACCCCACTATTTACTTCCTGCCATTGGGAGAATTTGCCATTTATTCCTAGTCTCTGCTTTCTGTTCTTTAACCAGTTACTGATCCATAAGAGGACCTGTCTTCTTCTTCCATGACTGCTAAGTTTGCTCAGGAGTGTATGGTGAGGGACTTTGTCAAAAGCCTTTTGGAAGTCCAGGTAAACAACGATGCATAAACATGGAATTTCTTGCCATAAGATGTAACAAAAGTCAATGAATTAGCCAAATTCACAGAGGATTGGTTTATCAACAGTTCTTAGCCATGATAACTAAATAGAACATCCATGTTCAAAGGCTACACATCTCTGAATACTAGTTGTTGGGGGCAAACAATGGGGAAAGGCTACAGCCTTTATGCCCTATTTGTGGGTTTCCGGGAAACACCTGGCTGACCACTTTGGAAAACAGGATGCCTGAGGAGACAGATCCTTGATCTGATGCAGTACGGGTCTTCTTATGTTCTTAGCTAATGGCAACAGGCCATCTAACACCTGCTGATTAAACAGAGTTCCTGACAACTTCTCTGCTATATCAGCCACCACTACCTCTACTCCATTACAATAAAGACAGCTCACAACATGAGACCGCAACTGACTTGCCTCTTCCAGTTAAAACTAACATTGAAAAAACAAATCTGGTCACCATCTTATGCAACAACTTCCATTTCAACAAAGCTGAAATAGAATCACATCATTTACTGCCCCTTTTTTAGTTTGAAATGCCATTTTGCCTATCTCCTCCAATCTCTCTTAATTTAAAATGTAATGCCCATGAATTACCTCTGTTCACCAAGCACTTTATTCCTCTACAAACAGAAGGTCCTTTATTGATCATTAATGGCAGCTTTAGTAAATATTTTTTTTAATATTTTAGATATTCTATCATCTTGGGTAAATATTATTTTAGCTAGTCTATAGGTGTAGAGTACTGATACCTTCTGCATTGTGACATCTTCTGTATTTAGATTTTGCAGACATAAATCTCCCCATTTATGAGTGAAAACTGATACACTGGCATTATTAAAAAAAGGTTACTCATATTTGAGTGTTGCAAATTGAAGGCACATGGGGCAGCCATCTTGCTGAAGCTAAGCAGGTTTGGGTCTGGTCAGTGCTTGGAGGGGAGACTACCTGGGAACCACATGTAGCCTCCCTGAGTTCCACAATGGAAGAAAAGTGGGATATAAGAGTAATAAATAAATAAAAATTTTGTGTGACTGAGCTAAACAAGTGCTGGTGCATCCATCTTTCAAGCAATGAGAGTAATTGATCAGTTAAGTTACTTGGCTTATGGCTCCTCACAGCAATATATTTAAAAAGCAAAACAGAGTAAATACTCACATTTCAGCTCTGACAAATTTATATGGGTAGGGTATACCAAAGAAAGGTATACCATTTGTAAATGCAGAAATTATGAAGATCACAACCTACTAGAGGCATGGCCTTATAGTGGTATAATCTTAACACACTTTAATTTAAAAAACATCCATGTAATCGATGTTACACTGAACATCCGTTAACATCCGTTGAATGTTACATTTACGTTCAAGATGCCAATAATAATCTTTCTATAGAATATGAAGGGCTGGAAACAGTCCGAAGTCTTCATAGAAACATAGTTCTACGTATTTAGGGATCTGGATTATTCTTGCCCACCAAGAAATACTAAACCTTTAAATGAAACTAAACAGTTTGAAGCCACTAAATATTCCTACCATTAAAAATAAATCCATGTTCTTTCTCTGTTTACCTTTTCTCTTCAGTCTTAAGAACAGCTAGCTTCTTAAGTAGGTTAGATAATGAAAGTAATGTTAACTACAAATTTATTTAACATGTTCAAATTACTAAATATAACATTACATTTAGTATGAAATATTTTGGTAACTATTAGGGATGCTAGAAATATCCACGGTTTTCTGCTCCTGAGGTGAAAATGCATATTCACTCCTATAGATAAATATTCCGATTAAACAGAAAATTGCAAATAATTTTTGCAAATCCATAAAAGGCAGAAAATCAAAACTGAAAATATTGCACAACTGAATCAGTAACACTGTCTGTGCTTTCAAACAGAAAATGATGCATTACTGTACATACAATAACCAGTGATGTGCAATATTGATTCAGGAGACACAAAAATCCTTTTGGTGTAAAAGTCACATACCAAGTTTTGTAACTATTTGTTCCAACCATATGATGCCAATCTTTAGGAAGGTCGAAATATCTATACAAATAAATGGGAAGGTTCTGAACATCCCTAGTAACTAAGGCTAGAGAATTTCCCATTCTTACATTGCCAAGTAGTTGAAAGATTACCTGAAACACTGACTGAATCCAGCGTTTGTGTATCTAATATTGAAATGCTTCCAGGTTTATGGAGAAAGGGAGTATTACTGGCAAATTATTCGACCTGCTTCATTCACTACAAAGTATGAACTATTTTCACTTTAGACAATTGCTCTGATATATTTATTACTCATGGGTGTTTTCAAAAGTGACAATTATTTGATAAGCTATAATGATCAGAGTATTTGATTTAAAATGGCTTTTCCATTTTATTTTTGCATAAACAGAATAGACACACTGAATATTAAATTTCACAGGAGAAAACAGCATTGAACTCAATGAGCTTATTTCCAAGTAAGTACGCATAGGATCATGCTGCAATCCTAAGTATGGTTACAAAGAAGTCATCCTACTGAATACTTCCAAATAAAATTTTAGGATTGGACTGTAACAAGCATTCTTAGACTCATATCTGAAAAAGCCTTCATGCCAGATATTGTTTTAAAATTACCTTAAATAAGTATTAAATAGAAAGCAACACACACATGCAATCCCATTTCTGCTCAAACTGTCCCCCAAAAAGGCTCAGGATGAAATGTGAAATGGAAAAAAGCAAACACAGCAGATTTATTTTGTAAAATAAGTTCCAAAAAAGGAATTGTACCAAAACAAGTATAGCTAAAATATAATGGCTTAGATCCAGAATACCCCTAGTATTTCTGATCACTGGGAGGAGGACCTCCCTGATTTCTGCTGATTCTCCTGCCCCAGCTGCAACTACCTGTGCTACACTGCATGCTATTAGCAAGGGTCCCTAAGCCTCAGGGGTGGCTTTCAGCAGGTGCAGAATAGCATGGTTTTGGGATATAAATCAGTGTTTATCCTCTGTCCACTATCTCACATAACATACCACCAACATTTTGGTGAATTTATTTTCAAATCACCAACCTAGCCTTTTAGAGGTTCATACCATTGCCCACATCAATCTGAGGAAATGAACGGGTTAATGCAAGTATTTATTTGTTCAGCACATACTGCTATATAACCAAACTTTCCTCCATGGTTCACAATAATATGAGAGTTTGACCTCTGAAAATTATTTCACAACATGCAGTGTCCATTTTACTGCTCAATCAAGAAAATAATTTTAAATAAAGTAAAACTGCTAATAATTAAGTCACCCCTTTGTTTTAAAAAATTAGGAACAAGCCACAGATAACTAGCCTGTAAATTTAAAACACTGTTTCCTTAACTAAGTTGTCAATCAGGTACTTCACCTCCTGCACTGAACAACCCCTTTTTACTTTGAAAATTAAGCACTTCTATCCAAGACAATGCACTCTGCAGACACAACATATGCATTTTTGCTAAATATATCAGGAAGCAAACACTTCAGTGAACATGTTTACAGAGCATTTCAGATCTAAAATAATGAGACATCTACTTCAATCAAGATTATGTTTGTATTACCTCCTAGACTCCATGTAATACATTTGTAATTTTTAAGTTACTCGAGCATTTTTAGAATTTCTATCTTGACCCTGCATCTTATGCTATGTTATAACCCTAACATTTCAAGCACTGGAAATCTGACCCAACATACACACACACCTGCACTAACATTTCCTGTTTTCAAAGAATGTTTAAAATGGGTCTTATACACTTCCCCTGAACATGCATGGTGACATCCAGGTTAAAAATTAACTTCATAGTTTAAAATTTACAGAAGTAGTTACTAACACTTATTCATGAAGGTAGGAGCATACACAAATCCAAGTTTTGTTAATTGCAGGTACATAAATATGAATACTGATAGGTAGTGTATTCCAAATAGTCTTTATACAAATCACATTTATTTTACTTTTTTAATAAAAGTATAATACACCTCATGGTAGTACCTTTTGATGTAAGAATGCCAAACACAGAGAAAATAGAAAAGTAAAATAGCACTATGCATCTACTGACACCCCCCCCCCCCCAACATACACACAAGAACAGCAAATCAACCACTGGATATAGTGTAGAGCCTTTAGACAGAAAACCTCATTAATCTGGATCTTTTAACCTTTGCAAAATCTATCTAATGTAAGTACAGACAGAATAGGATACTAACCCCATCACTGCAATAACCACCTGCAGATCTCTCAAACCTGGACCATTCCTCATCTGAACTGGTATTCAGATCCCATTCCCTGCCTTCCTCCTTTTAAATCTGAAATAGTTAATTAGGGATAGGGCTTTTGGGAGGAGGAGGGTCGGGAAAAACGGGAATCCGGTGGTATAGTGTGATGAGAACCACGAGGCAGCATGCCGACACTTAAGGAAAGCTCCAGATTATTGAACAAGAGATTGGGGGGGGGGGGAGTAGTCATTTGCCGAGCCATTTCAACAGCCAATAAACTGAGACGGAGCAGGGACTGGCGGAGGAGAAAGCGTGAAAAGTAAACAAGGAGGAAGAGTTATAAAAGCTGCTGAAGGGCTCAGCAACCAGGAGGGAGACGAGCATACTCCCGGGAAGGGGGGCCTGGGGGGAGAAAGCAAGGTCTCTTCACACGCCTCCTTCCCTTTTGACACCCTTGCCAGTAAGGGCCCCCTCCAAAAGCGCGAAGGGCCCGAGGAATCGCGTGAGAACGGGGAGGCGTGCGTGTCTAGGGTTTCTCACAGAGGCTTGGCCACCATCGTTCACACACAAACATGCACACACGCATTCATTCGGGCTGCGTCGCCGAGCAGCTGGGCAGCCGCGGGCACCTGCGGGTCGCGCTCTGGCTCGCCCTCGCCCGCGAAGGCTTTCGCCTCAGGCACCTGCCGCCCCAAGCAGAAACTTTCCGCGCCAGGAAGTTCCCGGCCGAAGGGTGTGCTCACGGGCAGGCGCAAGGAGGCCCCCCCTCCCTCCCCCGGGGTCGCCGCTCTCCGCCGCCCCGCTTTCTGAAGCGCCAGGCGCTGTACGCCTCCTCCCACTCCCCAAGTCGGTGCCTCCTGGCCGGCGCCCCTCTATCCCTCCGCCCGCTCCTGCCTCTCCCCCCTTCAAGAGCGGCGCCAATTAACCGCCCTGGAAACACACGGTCAGCCGGCCGGCCACCTCCGTATGCCCCATTTCCTGCTCTCCCCGAGCGGGACTCACCTCCGGCCCGACGCTGCTGCTACCGCCGCCACGCCAGCCGCTTCTCCCCATCCCTACCGCGGCTCCGACCGACCGGCGGGCGACCAGGCTGCGCCTCGGGCTGCCAGGCAGCTCCTTCCCCGCCCACCACCGCGCGACAGGCCCCGCCCCCTGTTTCCCTGAGTAACTTTCTTCCTCCCGCTTTGAGCGGCGCTCGCGCGCCCTCACTGGGGTGGGGGGAGGGGGGAGGACTCGTGAGGGGAAGGGGAAGCAAACGGACGACAACAAGCCGGGAGTTCTCGCGCTCTGGTTGGTTGGGCGGGGCGAGCTAGAGAGCGCGCGCGCGCGCGCAGGCACGCGAAGCAGCTGACTGGTGTGGGCGGGGCAAGTAGTTCGTCGTCTGCTTAGTAAGCTTCTGGTTATTCCGATGACTTCAGACGCCGAGAAAGAGAGGGCGGCCTCCGATTGGAGGGAGAGGGAGGCCATAGGGAACAGACGCGAGAAGTGATTGGAGGTGTGGTCTGTGACGTCATCGCGAGAGGAGCCAATCCGAATGCGGGGGCTCGCCCTCCCTCCTTATCGTCCACCGAGAGCCTGGTCCAGCGGTGGGGCTGTGTGTTGCAGATGGGCGTGGTGCGCAGCACGCGAGTAGCTGATGATGATGCACATGGGAAGAAGCTGAACATGGGAAGAAGTTGCTGATGGGCGGGCGATGAGGTTCACAGCCCTTTCCCCTACTAAAGAAGCAACTTCCTTCCATTCCTGTTTTGTGCGCCCCAACCCAGCCGGCCCCCTAAGCAGCGTTGAGGGCAGGGGCAGAGCCTCCCCCCGCCCGCAAATAGTTTCCTTCCCTCACTAACCCTTCTAATAATGCCTTTCAGAAATCTAACGTGGGATAAAGTTGGCACCACGTGAGATGCTCTTTGCCCCTGCTCTGTTCCCCAATATTTTCTGGTGCTGCCAGTGCATTCGTAAAAAGCTGTCCAAGGGTCAGCAGCAGTAGCTAGCACCACTGGACGGCTGCTGAGGCCCCAGTGCCAATCCCTGACTATGACTACCTGCCTCTGAGGAGCAGCAGCCATCACTGCTAGTGGGAGGGACATTGGACATAGAAAGCTGCCTTAAACTGAGTCAAGCCATTGGTCCATCTAGCCTGACCCTGACTGGCAGCAGGGAAGCAAGTGGCAGTTCAGAAGAGCAGCTGCCTCTGCTCTCTAGCCTGCAGTGGGTGGCAATGGGGATTGGGCCCAGCAGTGCTTCCCAAAGGGAATGGATAGGGAAGTCAAGGTGCGCAGGAGCAGCCATTGCCGCAGAAGATGGGTCTGCTCCTTACAGCCACCTCCATTGCTAGGTGGCGTCTGGCAGCGTATGGTACCCTCCTCTTTCTGAGCAGTGCAACAGGGAGGATTGGGCTTATTGCACCCAGTCCCTTCTGGGACACAACTCAAAGAGAGCAGAGATGGTGGCACTGGCACTTGCTCCTTGCCGCCTGCTCAGTTGCTTGTTTATATGAGCAAGTGGTGGAGGCAGTTGCAAGAAGCAGCAGCCACAGTCTTTGGTCATCCTCCCTCTCCCTCTGGGCAGGGAGGATTGGGCCCTTGGAGGAGCAAAGAGGGAGGAGGAGGATGGGAGTTCACCAAGCCTTTTTACCTCCCAAATCCTGGAGCCAGCCTTGCCCTGTCTCTGTTTACTTTACCTTGAATCCCTTTACACCCCTCCCCCCAGCTCAACATTTTTCTTTCCTCTATTTATTACATTTATATCCCACCTTTTCTCCTCCTTAAGGAGCCGAAGGCAGCATACATAATCCTCCTCTTCTCCATTTTATCCTCACAACAACAACCCTGTGAGGTAGGTTGGGCTGAGAGTGTGTGACTGGTGCAAAGCCACCCGGTGAGCTTCCATGGCTGAGCGGGGACTAGAACCTGGATCTCCTGACTCCCAGTCTGACACTATAGCCACTACACCACACTGGCTCTTCGTTCTGCCCCTATGTACCCTAACTCCCGCTCAGAACAAGCCAGCCCAGGGGTATCACACCCTCTGACCTGTAAATCCTGGCCCCATATCTTGGAACTAATTGATGAAGAAAATGCATTCTCATCTGTATATCAGACATCATGGAACGTTCATAGGCATTACGGTGGCTGAAGGAATGAAACTGTGAGCTACAGAATGATTGCAAAAAAGCAAGCTGCTCTGAGGGAAGCAAGAATTTGCTTGGCCGAGAATCCCAGGCCCCAGGGACAGAAAGAACTGTGGAAGGGATGCTGGGTGGAAGGAGTTCCGAGAAAATGAGGAATCAAGGCATAAGAAACCCAGGCATGGAGTGCACCAAGGAAGAGTGCAGAGTAGTCATAGGACTGTGGATCAGAAACCTGAGGGAAGGGCACATTGTGGAGGGAGCAGTTACTGGAAAGAAAGGCAGACAAATTAGTTCAAGGAACTGAAAGGAGAAATCTGTGAGAAAGTGAAAAACTCTTAAAGAAAGGAGGGGATGTATGCTGTTCACTGAGGTATGATAAGGTGGGGAATGTGGGGGGCAGAGGGGTTGAACAGCATGATGACAAAGAGTGCAATCCTATGCATCTTTAGACAGAAAAAGCCCTATAACTCAAGCATGGCTGATAAATGCTGAGAGTTGTAAGCCTTTTTTCTGTTTAAACATGCATTCAATTGCTCCCTAAGTGTCAGGATAGCTGGAGTAAGCATTACAGAACAGAGTGGGCTGCAGGGCAGATACCTGAGGCAAAGCCATTGGTAGCATGGAGTTGAAAAAGGAGGTGCAAAGTACAGAGGCAAAACTTGATGTAGGGCTTAAGGACTAGAGGGACTGTATATTGGCAGGAAGGAAGTGGGGAGGTAAGAAAGATTTGGAGACCCAGGGGCCTTGGGTTGTGTGATTGCCAGGTCTAGACCATGAAGAGGCTCCTGTACCTTTAGGAGTCATCTACCAGGGAGAATTCTGCAAGGTGTGCCTTCTCCCCTCACTAGAATGGGGTGTCATCATGTGCAGATCCCTTGATTGGGATCTGATGGAAACAATGTTACAGAGGAAATTTCAGTTGGGCAGGGTGAGACAGGAGATCACAAATTCCTTGTTTTACCACACGAATTTCAGCAACAGCAGAGAAGAGGTTTCTTCAGGGCTCCACTGTCATTATTCTTATCTCTTCATGTGGACAAAGCAGAAGTTACTTGGTGAAGCTAGATGGGGTTCCTTTGACGGGAAGGAATGTCCTCTGCAAACTATCAACGCCCACTTTTGTGTTCCTAAATCCACTTTGAGCCTTGCCATGCCTGTGCAGGCAGCTCAAGACAATTTGCTGCCTGAGGCAAAAGACAAGATCCCCAACCCACCCCATTTCATGTACAGAAGTCAACTGGACTGGTTGTTGAATCTTATTTCAACACTGGTGATGGGTCAGCATCTTCCATACCACCTGAGGACAGCAGGTTAACTGAGGGCAAGGGTACAGAACCTCTGTCAGACTGAGGGCTGACTTCCATTTCAGAGAACCTCTCGGAGACTACATTCGAATTGGGGGAGGGGGCTGAATGTGAAAGGGGTGGGTCCAAAAATACAAAATATTCCAGCAATTTTTAGCTTAAAGCTCTTACTGCCAGTAGCTAAGCCTTGGGAAAGGTGTTTCAACCTTTTAGAATAGTGGGGAAATGCACAAAAGCCAGGAAACTGCCAAATGATCAGTGGTTGTGAACTGCCCAGAGAGCTTTGGTTATTGACCAGTATAGAAATGTAATAAAGTTAGGGACAGGGGAAGGGGCATGGCTTTCTAGGGGCCTTGGAGGTCCGGATTTGGCCCCTGGGCCTGAAGTTCTGAACCCCTGGCTTAGGGGATGCAGCAAGCTGTGTGTCTCACACAATTCCGCCCTCCAAAACCTTGCCTCCGCCCCCTGCCCTCCAGCATCTGCTGCCCAAAGCGGCCACCTCACTTGGGCCGGGCCTGCCTGCATTTCTTCTTCAGCTCAGTACTCGTGTTATTCTGGCAGTTTGTGGAAGTGTCTAGAGCTGCGCTCCTTCCCTGCCACCAGGTTGGCACAAGAAGCTCCAGACCATGTGAAGGTAACCCACAGCGTGGCTCTTCTCCATGCAAGCATCAGTCCTTGGGAAACTGGATTAATGCTGGCATGGGGCTGAGCTGCGCATGGACACCTCCAGAATGGTCCTGGGGTTTGTGTGCTACCTGCCTGCACGGGAAGGACTAGCGCTGCTGGAGCACACACGCTGCCAAAGTATTGTGAATAGCAGGCCTTAGATCAGGGGTGTGGCCCTCTAGATGTTGTTCAACTCCCATCAGCCCCAGTCAACATGTCCAATGGTAGGAATGATGGAAGTGATCATCCAAAGAATTCTGTAGGGCCACAGGTACCCTGCTCCTGCATTATGACTCCACCTCTGCATTATGACTGTGTCAGCCTGAATTATTCCAGGCTGATACAGCTTGCAAGAATAAAGCAGGGGCTGACGAAAAAGCAGCTTAGAAAATCAGGTGTGTTGAAAGGGATTAGATTGGGGGGGGGGAGAGATATGTCCAGTAGTTTGAGGCTCCTCCATTCAAATTTAAAATGTACTTTTTCTTAAGGTATCAGATTAGGAAAGCATAATTTTTCATACACAAGAAAGAATGCTGTCTTTCTGAGGCAGTCCAAGTGACAGTAAGCTTCTTACAGCTAGTTACTTATATCATTAGATTATCAAATTAAAGAAAAATTTGATTTTGTATAGAAGGGAATAGTTATGCATTATATACATTTTATCCATTCCAGCAGTTGAATATGGTTTGGTCTTATTACTCATTAGAGAGTGTCATTACCCCGCCGCCGCCACCGCCGCCCCCCCCCCCCAATTTATCAGAAGAATATAAGCTTTTTGTATTTTATTTCTTATTTCCTGTTACTATGCTTGTGATGGTGAGCAACCTTGCAAATTAACTCACTTTGTAATGTACAAAGCCCCATTCTGTGGTTCTGCTGGCCTAAGCAGTATGACATCTGCACCAAGAAGTGAACTCTCCAGGGTAACACATTCTGGCCCTTTCTCCCTTTATTCAGTATTTGAGGCTTGCTAGCCAATATCCTAAGAGAAATATCTGGACCGTATCAGCAAATTTGTATGGATGGTGCAAGGAATGAAAAGACCAGTTATTTAAGGTCTAACACTTGTTATATTTTGTTAGGAACACACTTTCACAATAACATGCACTGTTACATCACGCAATAAGATTCCTGTATTTTGCACAGTAGAGGATGATAAGAACTGTAGAAACAAATGCTCAGAGAATTGTGAAAGCCTTATTTTTTATCACTGAATTAGAAATCAGATTACTGAGGAAATAAATAATCTGTTTGCAAGGAATATGCAGCTCCCTTTCCACTTTCCCTTGTCCCTATTCAGCCATGCAGACACAGCTGTTGTTCCAAGCCTGTTATTATCAGTAATCTGGAATAAGAAAATAAAGGTTTCCCTTTTCATTCTTGCAAATGTTGGATGACTTTTAAAAGGCTTTTTTTTCTGGCAGGTATATGCCTAAGGATTTTTAGAGAATATATAAAAGGTTTTTTAAAAGCTTGCAGAAAGTTAAAGGCTAAATCAACAGGGATTGAAATAAACAGTGGGAGCAAGGCGTATTACGTGTCTGCTGCTGCTTTGACTACTGGGAAGTGGACAGGAAGGAAAAAACCCAAGAGTGAATGTTTAAAGTATTTACAAGTGTGCCTGCAGCTAAGCTCAAAGGAACTGGAGTAAACACAGAAACATGTTCCCAAGAAATGTACAAAATAAGCTGGGAGGTAAAACTCTGAGCTATGACATAATGGGGAGTGCAGCAAGAGGATAATGCCCAATCAGCAAGGATCAGAAAAGAATAAATCAATAATAGGCCCCAAAAAAGAATGTATTAAATAGATAAGAAAGTCAGCAAATTTCATGCTAAGGAAGGCTCTAAATCAAGAAGGGGAGAAGCTCTGATCTGATTCTGGTTACATATCCTGATTAATAAGCAGGTATTACATGTTTCCCAGTTTAGATGTGATGTGAAACTATGCTTTAAACAAACTATGATCTTGGCACCGAAGCCAGGCATCTGAAGGGAGATATGAGTTTTCAGACTAATAAACCAGTTCATTACATCTGAACCTGGTCAGAGAGTTAAAATCTTATTCTAAAATACAACTATTGACAGAGAATCTCTTCGCTCCCTCCTACTGCCTAATAATTCTGTACATAATTCCCAGGTACTAATCTGAAATATCTGCAACATTAAGGTTGCTTCCATAACTGGCTCGTGGAACTACCCATTCATTGCTCTTCTGTTGTAAACTGCAAATAGAATTGCAATTGACTTTCCACACTATTGAGGGTATTACAAGTTTTCTATTTGTAGATGCTGCTATCTCCCACCCATACCAGTAGGTGTGACATAGCTGCTGTGGGTGGGGCAATTTGAAGCTTACACATTCGCTATAATCCTTGTGGTGGGCACCATTTTTTGAACCCATTAATTTTTTCATTAGTGCTAATACACACACACACACACACACATATATATGCTAGATATCGCTATAAAGCTTGCATGGTAATTTTTATATTATAGTGTTAATGGGTTGTATCCAATGGTGTCATTTCTCCAACGGAAGAAAACATGGTGGGACAGATTTCTTCTTCCCCTGTTCAGTCCCCATATTTGCCCCAAATATGCTCTGAAGGGTTCAGAACCCTCCAGAGCAGATTTAGGGCAAATGTGCAGGGCTGCAGAGAGGAAGAGAGGATGGGAAAGTCCCATCGTGAGAGCAGACATCTGCTTGTGCAAGGGTTAGATCAAACCCATAGTTCTATAGCACTATATAAAATAGCCTTCCGCAGTCAGCTGCCCTCTAAGTTGGTCCTGAACAATGGTCAGGAATGCTGGGAGTTGTAGTCCAAAACATCTGGAGGGCACCAGATAGAAGACTGCTATAATACAATTATGCTAATTTTAGCAATGTGGTTATTGGTTGTGACCGGAAAGAGTATTTTTTAAAAACATGTTTTTAGAAATTGATGTTATAGCATGATGATGTTATATCGCTGTACCTCCCTTCCATTATATATATATGGGAAAACTTTTTCCCAGTAATTAAAATATTGGGTTTTTAAAAGGGTCAAAGTCATGCCCACCACAATGGTTATGATGAATGTATACTGAGCTGTGATAAATTCACTTTCCCGATATGTCACTGCCCATGTCAAAATTCCGAGAACCAGTGCTAAAAGCATCTGCATCTGTGGAAACGGTTACTCTTCCAGGTTTTTAAACGTTGGATTTTCTTCAGTAAGAAAAAAAATACAAAAACAGAACCAGAAGAACCACAAGGAAAATATAGGATGACAATGATTGGAGGACAGCATCATGTAGTTGCCCTATAAAAAGTGAGTGAGGAAAGTATGGCAATTCCACACGAAATTACTAGTATGGAAGCACCCTAAAAATCTTATTTAACATGAGGGCTGTATAGGTCATGCAAAAAGCTCTCTCACCACTTCCTCAGGATTGAACTCAAAATGTCGACCCATTTCATCTTCTCCTGTCCCACCAGACCAGACGTAGCTCCATTTGTCAGCAGTTTTATCAGGCAGCTGAGTTTACTCTGGGTTCAAAATCTGAGATTTTTACAGCATTTCTGAATGCAAAGGGACCACCTCAGTAGAAAATGGAAAATTGCAAATACCCCAATTTTGGAAGGGAGAGTGGTGCTTCTGCTTTTCACTTTTGTTATGTCTCTATTCAGACTATGGAGTCTTATAAGCACATGGACAAATATAACCTGAGTTGGGTTTATCAAATGTGAATGAAAAAAATACACATCATATGGAAAACAATTTTGATTTATTTTCATAATCACACATTATAGTGGGTTAGAGGAAATAATTAAATGGAAATAATTGGGACATGAGAAAAGTGGACTTGTGATTGGGGAAATTTACAGTAACACTGGATAACATATTTAACATGCAAAACTGCAGGTAACCCCATCAGACCACATTATACAAGCACTGTATGGTATGAATCCTGCCTTTTTACCCACCTGTTGAGAGACTGAATTACTATGATGTACTGGCCACCATTTTGTGCAATTTTCCAGATAACGTGATTTAGTTAAAAGAGAGCACATCACCAAAATCATTTCGTTTTGCTTGGAATGTAAGACGATCCAGTTCTAATTAAACTCAGGTCCCCTTGTATTATTCTTATATCCACATTCAGGGTTTTGTGGTACATGTAAAGGCATATTAACAGCACAATCCTATACAGCTATGCCCTGTTGAGTTCAATTTAATTCACTCCCAGATAAATGTGTATAGCTTGCAAAATATGATATGCAAGATTCTGAGACCAAATAAGAACAAGAGATGGTATTTTAGATCAATATAACATCCTTTTAAATCAGTAATTGATATTGCTCCACCATCTTGCTTTATCACCCAAAAAATCTTACCTTTTTTTCTCTTAAAACATGTTCATTATTTGGAAATTCTACTTCCAATATTTCCTGTGTTATCCATCTTTTGCTAAAAACAACATATAGCCAAACCCTAGGCGTGTTTATTTCAAACTAAGTTCAATTAGACTTACAGACAGATAAATGTGCATAAGATTGTATCCTCATTACTCTGCAAAAGAATCCAGTGCTCACTTATGTGGCAGTTAGCCCCGTGGAACTCAGTGGGGCTTACGTCTGAGTAAACATGCATAAGATTGGACTGCACACCTGAGTTCCTCTGTTGTAAACTCCTGAAATAATTATGTCCAACCTTATTTGTATTTCTGTCAGCATTAATGCAAGACAAGGATTTAGGACAGGGGTGAGCAATTGTGGCTTTCCAAATGTTTTGACTTATGACTGTTGACATGCATCACTATTGGGTATGCTGGCTAGGGCTGATGGGAATTGTAGGCCAAAACATCTGGATGGCCAAGTTCCCACCCCTGATCTAGGAGATTGACATGGAACCAACTAGAAAGATGCAATGGTTGTGGTTCAGACCAAGATAAAGAGAAGGAAGGAACAATCATGGTCAAAGACCAGGCCAGAGTTTGTATGGGAAATCAATCCCTAAATGGTGAGGGCAAATGCTAGATTGAAAAGGGTTGTTTGCATGCAACCTCAACAGGAATCCAACTGGAGAACAGTTGGGGGAAGGCAGATTTGGAAGATTTGGTCGAGGGAGGCAGCAGCAAGGTAGAAATCAACTCTAGAGGAATGGCATCCCTAGAGAAGGGATCAAAAAGTCAACTGGGAACCAATAGAGCAGCTCCACTCATCCTCTGGCAATCAGGAGTCATTATGAGTGGGCAATAAGCCCTTGGAAAAAGCAGGCCAGTTACTTGACATGACTGGACTATACACCACATGAGAAATTCCCACAGTATTGATGAAGGTGGCAGTGGTACAGGGGCTCTGGGTAAGTTCTCTCCATTTGCTTGCTCTGCTCCCCTCCTCCCATCAAAGGACGTTTTTTCATTCCCCAAAAGTTTAAAATCTGATTCAAGAGCCCGCCAAAGATGGAGTCTGCTGTGCCCCTCTGAACAAATCTGAATAATTTTGGTTCCTGGTGCTCCTTCAAAATAAATTAGAAGTTGAATTCTGAGAATTATCCGATTCCATGTTTTGCAGCACAGATATTCAAATGTGGCCAGTACTATCAAATTCAATAAAAACAGGAGAAAGGTAGGCTTCATTCCCATTATTCTCCATTATTTTTCACCTATTTCACATTCTACCTCTTTCACAAATTTTCTTATTTCACATTCTTTGTCTTTCACAAGTATTCTATCACGTTCTCTGTCACACTGTACTAGGTCTGCTGAAGTAAGCTCTGGCCCATGATAGCTTAAGTGACAATAATTTTGGTAGCCTTTAAGTTTCCACAAAGCTTTGCTTTTACCCTAATTATGTAATACCTATCACTTGTTACACACAGACATCGCTTGTATGACTGTGGATACATTGTGCAAAACATTGTGAAACTGTCCCTGGACAGATCCATACCCACAGATCTGTTCTCAGGTGAGATTCATATGATGCAGTGATGCAAGTGACATTTTCCTAGGAAATAGGATCACAGTGTCTGCATGTGACTTCAAAAATATGTGTGATTCAGTCTGAAGACTGATGAGAAATTGTGTACTAAAGTGTCCTTTCAGAATTCAAATTATGTGCACAAAAAGTTATTACAACAACTAACATTCACAATTGGCCTAATAAAACTGAACTTATAGTAAAAATGCAACTTTCTTAGACTATTACAGAAAACATAACATGCAAAGGTTTTATTATTTCATGACCACTATAACATTTTAAAAGATTAAGGGTGCAATCCTTTTGTCAGGGTTGGAAAAGAGCCCCAAAGCAGTTCTGATTCTGAGGAAGAGAGAGAAACTGTGGGAGAGGAACCCATGTGCTGTTCAGAGATGCCGCCGGAGGGAGAGCCCTTCCCTGCTCACATTCCTGAGAGTGGTAGCGACCCTGGCAGGCAGGGGGAGGGACAACTGGAGCATCAGGATGCTAGGTGCCAGGACAAGCGGGAGATGGAGGGTGCCAAGAGGAGGCGATCAGCCCACTTGGCGCGACGTCAACAGCTGCGCCCCGATGCCCCATGGGAAAGGGGCGGACTTTCGCCTCCTAGCCCTTAAATCCAGAGGTTTCCTGCCTCTGTCCTTCAAACGGAGATCAACTGATTTCACTAAGGCTAGAAACCTCTGGTAGGCAGCTCTCTAAAGTTTCCCTCAATAGGCTCATGCAATTAGCATCTGTAAGCGTCATTAGGTTGAATGGAAATAAATCCTTGGAAAAGAGCCCTGGCATCTCTGTGTTGATTCTGGCTACTTGAGGATTTCAGAAAGCAGCAAGGGCACTCCTCACACCTATGCATGTTTAGACAGAAAAAGACCTACAATTCCCAGCGTGCCTCAGGCCTTTTTTCTGTCTAAACATGCATACGATTGTGCCTTCAGTTAATGGTTCATGAACAAGTTGATACAGTCTGACAAAGCAATGAGCATTGTTCTTTGCCTTTGACCTATATTCTCTTTCTTTAAGCATGATCTGGTGTTTTCCTGCAATATTTGAGTTTATTAATGTAACATTCACAACAGTTGTTGTTTCCTATGCTGTCAGTTTGCTGTATGTATTGATTATTTTTTTTAAAAAAAATTGTATGTGCTTTTACACTGGGAGAGTTTCTCAAGCAAGATGCTTGCAGTCATCTACCTTGTTATATTTGTGTATATTAGATGCTCACTGTACAGAATAATTTTATTTATTTATTACCTTTATATCCCCTTTTTTCCTCCAAGGAACTCAAGGCGGCGTACATAATCCTCCTTCTCCTCCATTTTATCCTCACAACAACAACCCTGTGAGGTGGGTTGGGCTGAGAGTCTGTGATTGGCCCAAAGTCACCCAGTGAGCTTCCATGGCTGAGTGGGGACTAGAACCCGGATCTCCCAAGTCGCAGTCCAGCACTCTAGCCACTACACCACACTGGCTCTCAGTAATAAATTGATTTTCACAGCAGAAGCAGAAACTCTTTTACTAGAATCAATAACCAAAGGTTTTTCTTTCAGGTTTCTGGTGGCATCTTGTAAGCGAGTCTGCCCAAACCAGAGTTAATAAACAAATTAGTAATATTAGAGTAATTTTTATGTGACGATGTAAAATCAATTTAGACTTTCATTTAATAAACAGGAAAAGTAAAGGGAGCTAGAAAGTAAAGAAACAAAAGAGTCAACGCTAGTTTTTCAAGAGTAATGACCATGTTATTTTATTTGTGTTAGATCTGTAGAAGAAAAATAAAACTTCAGAAAACAGTTACAGCATCAGATGTTACATTTCAGCTACATCAGATGGGATGTCAACAGAAGTAGCGCATATTAAAAGATCAGAGTACCACCATACTGATTCTGATGTGTGATGCACCATCCACTTTCTTTTCACAGGTCATCTGTTTCTGGAACACCATTGGCCTCTGTAGGCTGTATTGTTATCATTATGGGAATATTCTCAGAAGTCCATCCTTTAGGAGTCCTGTTGAAGGACCGCCTGGTTGAAAGAGGATTGGCAAGGACCATGAATCGTGGATCGTTTAGCAGCAGAAAGTTGAAATCTGGTACCTTGAACTTAACTAGTTTCGATGCTCTCTCAAAACCACCAAACGGAGTGGCAACTCTGTAGATGATGGGACAACAGTAAATGAAAAATAAATAAAAAACATACTTGCTCTGCTTTGAACCTGCAATTGAAAAGGGAATTTCAGAATATTTTTCCTTGATTGTATGTTGAAACACTTCTTATTGACATCTAGGACTCTTAGTGTGTAGGCTTTATTGCATTGATCCTTGCAACAACTTTTTGAGATAGGTCACCATATTTTCCATTTTACTGCTGGGATGGAACTGTGGTGGAGAAATGGTGGTCTACTCAAGGTGATGTAGATTTCCCATCAAGACTAGCAACACTGGAATCACAAGAGAGTAAGAGTCCTTTTTTGAACCAGCAATAAACTATTTATTACAGAACTGAAGCTGTAAGGATTTATTTATTTATTTATTTATTTATTACATTTCTATACAACCCAAGAGCCAAAACTCTCTGGTAAAGGTAAGGTAAAGGTGTCCCCAATCAGTCATGTCCGACTCTAGGGGGTGGTGCTCATCTCCATTTCTAACCCCTCCTATCCCCTGCTTCATTTTTTTTAATTAAGGTGTTATCTTCAAAGAATCGTGGCTTCTCCATGATCCCCCCCCCCCAATTCAGGCATGATCTTCGAAGATTTGAAAATTTGAAGATTTGAAGCTTCAAGTGTTCAAATTTTTGAATCTCCGAAGATCATGCCTGAATTAGAAAAAAAAAAAAATTGCGGAGAAGCCACGATTCTTCGAAGATAACGCGTTAATAATAATAAAAAACAAAGCGGGGGATAGGAGGGGGTAAAATTTAGTCTCATTTGAAGGGATAGAACAACCCCCTGCTCAATGCAGGAATCCTGATTCCCAGGCAGTTGCCCATCCAACTACTGACTGGGGCCAACCCTGCTTAGCTTCCAAGATCAGATAAGCACGCACACATCCAGCCCTTTGCTTGTTGCTGAGGAAACACTGAGTGGTGTGGAAGCTATGTGATCAGTAGCTGGAAGATGACATGAGGCCATTGAGAGCTGTGATTGGACAGGAGGGAAATACAAACACTGCTGTATATGGACAGGCAGGGGAGGGGACTATGACCAGATACGGTAGTGAAGGCGGAAAATCAGAGCACATTAAGGGGAAATACCGGGATATCAGGGTATTGAAAGCGGGAGCATGGAAGCGGGAAAATTCGGTTCCAATTCAAGGCGGATACTGCGTAGTGTGAAAGATGGGCATTGAAACCTCATTGGAAGCGAAAAAACCCTAAGTGTAGATCAGCCCTAAGAAATAAAATAGCTGAAACACATTGGTGTGTGCATCTTTGTTTAAGTGTGCGTGCGTGTGTTCCTTATTGGAAATCCCATCACAAAGTCCTTATACCAGAACCCCTGACAGAATCCAGTGAGACTCATTAGTGTTATATTTTCTCAAGGTAAATGATTACTTGCGAATAATGTCTGAAACCCATTTTTGCTGATTTTTTAAAAGAAAATTTTCCTTTTATAATACTGAACTATTCAGTTATATGTAGGGATGGCGGAGAATTTCTCCACGAATCTCGGGGAGGCCGAATGCCAACGCATTCGGCCCCCCGAAATTGTTGGTGAAATTCTCCGCCCCCCACCCCGGGATGGGACTTACCTCCCTCGAATGTCCTTCTCGGCAGCAGGTCCCGGCGGGAGTTTGGCAGCGGTTCGTCGGGGGCGGGGGCGGCGGCCGGTCTTCCGACCGGCTGCCGCAGCTGCCATTACAAAATAAAGTAAAAAAAACAAAAAACACCCGTAATAGGCTATGTAACGATTTACGTAGCCTATCATGGCTAGATTCCCAAAGTCAACCGTGATAGGCTATGTAAATCGTTACGTAGCCTATCATGGCTGACTTTGAAAAAAAAAATAGCGCGTACGCAAATCTTTACGTAGACTATGGCGAAAATAAGGGCAATGCAAATAGCGTTGCACTTATTTTCGCCGTAGTCTACGTAAATCTTTACGTAGACTACCGGGACCAAATAAGGAATGCAAATGGTGGCGCCCATGGGCGCCGACATTTGCGTACGCACTTTTTTTTTTTTTCAAAGTCACCCGTGATAGGCTACGTAACGATTTACGTAGCCTATCACTGCTGACTTTGGGAATCTAGCTGTGATAGGCTACGTAAATCGTTACGTAGCCTATCATGGGTGTTGTTGTTGTTTTTTTTCACTTTTTTATTTCGCGGCTGGGGAGACGGGGCGCTTCTCCCCGGCCTGAATTTCGGCCGGGCGAGGCGGGGCGCCTCCCCCCCCGGCCTGAACTTTGGGGGGAGAACCGAAGCGCCTCCCCCCCACCGCGAAGCAAGCTGCGGGACCAGGTAAGTGCCTTTCGTACATCCCTAGTTATATGCAGATTGCATTTGAATGCTACACCCCCTTTAGAAAGGCCACTTCCAAACTAAGGCCGCAATCCTAAATCTACTTACTATGGAGTAAGACCCATTGACTTGATTTTCATGATCACCACAGCCCCCAGGTGCTAGGTTGGCAATCCAAGCCCCCCCGTGCCCCCCAGCTTCTCATTACATGCGAACCCAGCAAAGGTGGGTTGTTGGGGTGGTTGACAAGTCACCCAAAACCCACGGGCTGTTTTAGGGTTGTGGATGGCTTATCAGCCACCCCAACAACCCACCCTTGCCAGGTTCACACGTAACAAGAAGCTACAGCACACCCTCACCGCACCCCGAATATTCAAAATGGCTGCTGCCACTGCAACAAAAAGCCTGAAGGGGAAATTCACACAGGGTGGTTTCTTGTTATGTGTGCACCGGGGCCATTGAGTTCAGTGGGATTTAACTTTTATGCAAATATGCACAGGATTCTGCTACATGACTGCAAACCTGTGCACACTTAGGCATATGTTCCATTGAACTCTGTGTATCTTACTTTTGAGTAGACATGTAGAATCAGGATGTAGATTGCTAACCTCCAGAAATGGTTCTGGATGTTGTATGTCCTTTCTAGAATACAGATGGATTGAGAATTCCTGGCCTGCTCAGCTAGCTGGAAAATGTAGCTGAGAAATTCATGGCTCAATGGGAAGCCTATGCTTGGCATACCAAAGGACTTCGGTTGAGGGCCCAAACAGACATTACTTTAAATGTGTATCTAGCACAGGGGTGGGCATCTTGTTGCCATCTAGATGTTTTAGTCTACAACTCCCTTCAGCCCTAGCCAGCATAGCCAATGGTGAGGGATCATGGGAGTTGTAGGCCAGAACATCTGGAGGGCCACAAGTTGCTCACTCCTGGTCTACCAGGTACCTGTTTGTTTTCCATTTTTACTCTAAAGTAGGCACAGGGCCCCCAATCCAAATAAAGATGGGGGTGGGCTTTTAAGATCCAGATTGCATCCCCTGCACCTACTCTAGAGTAAAAATAAAAAAGGCATAACTGCTAGACATACATTTAAACTAATGACTGTTTTGCCCCTAGTTCCCTGGCACCTTCAGTTAAAATCTAGAAATATCTTAGGGGGCAGTCCTATGCATCTTTAGACAGAAAAAAGACCTACGATTCCCAGCATGCCCCAGCCAGCCATCCTGGCTGGGGCATGTTGGGAGTTGTAGGACTTTTTTCTGTCTAAAGATGCATAGGATTGTGCCCTTACTCGGTATGGCTGGAAAATACATCTGCTTGGAGAACTGTGTCAATCGGAGAACACAATCCTCCTAGTTCAGACAGACCAATGGTTTGATTCTGTATAAGGCAGCTTCACATGTAAGTTCTGTTTCATAACATATTGTCACTGTTTCCCAATGACATTGCTAAAAATATACACATGAGCTGTCAGGCTCCCAGTAACTTTCCAATATAGGACTTGATGATGAACACATTATGCAATCTCTGATATTATGGATGGATTTTGCATCTCTTTTTAAGGTGTTAAAAGTAGTACCATCTAACTGAAATATAGTACACCTAGATCAAATATGCTGGATAGATAAACACAGCAATCAACGCAAAGAAGAGAAAAGTAGTTAACTTGTAAATGTTCACATATGGGAAGAGTAAATTCCTTGAAGCGATCATTCGGATAATGTCAAGGAGTTGTAATGCCCTATATTTCATGAAACCTAAACATGCAATTTGAGGTCTGACTCAATGAGCTTTGCAGTCAAAACTCAGTGCCAAAAAACCCCTAGTGCTCATTGAGGGAAGTGCAGGTATTTTATACAGCAGAAAATCAGCCCAACCTCAGGTTCTTCTGTCAGTTTTGTGACTCGTGGAAGCACCTGACTTTCCACAGGCAGAGCAGTTACACAATCAGGACTGGGTAATCACACATAACTTTAGGCTAGAACACAACTGCTATTGTTCTTTCATGAAATACATCTCCCAAATCTACCCCAGAAAGCCCCAATGTTGGTCAAACTTAGTGAACTGATAAAAGATTTGAAATGCTGGCTCTGAACAAAAGCCTCAGGTATTTAGGAGGCACTATCCAGTTTTATTGTTTTGAAAAAGTTAACAACACCATATAATATAAATAGACCCTACTGTGTAAGTATCAGTGACATTTCCAAACTAGGGACAGCATGCATTCTGCTGCAATACTTTTTATTACAGCTGTTTGCCTTCTTATTTCTAGCCACCCAGAAGTCACCTCCTTTGCTCATCTGTATTTTGCATGGCCAGAAACAGTGCATAGCTGTTCTTGCAATGAACAACATCTGGAGGGCGACAGGAACCCCAGCCCTGCGCTAAGCCATGGCTTAGCATGACATGCATGAGCAGGAATGAGTCCCAATGAGCCTCAGGCTCAGATGCTTCTCTCTTCCTCTCTCCTCCTGCACAGCCCAAAGGAGGACTTCGTAAGATTTTACTTTTGGTTTTAGTTAACCACGGTTTGTTGGGTCACCACAGCAAGCGTTATGCACAATTCTAGGTCCAGATGACGTGGCAAACTATGGTTAACTAACAACGGGAGCCAAAGCTTCCAAAGTCCTCCTTCCAGCCATGTGGAAGGAAAAAAGGGAAGTGCACAAGCTCGAGGCTCGCTGCAACTTGTCCACATTGCACTGAAGCCTGGTTTAGCACAATATGTAAACATGGCCAGAGTGAGAAAAGTGATTCTGTATTGTAGGAAGACGCTTTAGAAGTAAGAGTTGGGCTTGCGGTGTTCAAGGAGGAAAAGAAACAGGATGGGATGACCTGCTTGTGAAGAGAGGTCTATCACATCTCTCTCTCTCTCTCTCTCTCTCTCTCTCTCTCTGTGAGTGAGAGAGAGAGAGGGAGAGGGAGAGAAAGAGAGAGAATGTTAGCTGCATGCCAATATAAAACTGTTTTTGAAGTTTTGAGATTGGCTATTTTAGAGATAATTAATAGCTATAAACATCACCATTTGGGCTTGATACAGAATAATGATTAAATAATAATTAATACTTCATGTGCCCAGATTAATAAACAAACAAATGTAGATCAATTTCATTTTCAGCCATAAAATAAATACTATTCATAAACTGACTGCTCTGGCCAGGATGCTTGGACAACATTTTGAGGTCATTATAGTGGAGTCAGTGGTGCAAATGCAGGAGATGCTTGCTGGGTTAGGCTTGCTGTATGTAGATTAGTAACACAGAGCAACAACCAGATGGACTGGATTCCTGCAGTGCTTTGAAAACGATCCATTACAGGAAGGGAACTTCTCTAACAAGGCAAAGAAGCATAACTAGTCAAGCCTGCTTATTTTTACATCTAGGCATTCTACAGTGCCTCATTTCTCATCTACGGTTTTATTTTGGATGTTTTTCTTAATCGGGGAAATATTTTCACAGTTAATTCCATCGTCATCGTCATCATCATCATCAAACACAGTGAGTAAAGATAGTTTTGAGGTGTCTTAACCATATAGGTGTATCGCTAAATTCTTCCAGGCTGACAGAAAGAAACAGACATTTATTATACCCTGTGGCAGCCTTCCCCAACTTGGTGCCCTCCAGATGTTTTGGGCTACAACTGCCATCAGTCCCAGCCATGATGGCCACTGGGTGGGGATGATGGGAGTTGTAGTCCAAAACCTCTAGAGAGCACCAGAATGGGAAAGGCAGTTCTATGGTGATACATTCCCCTTGCCTAAGGAGGATTTGTCTTCAAGGATGGAGGAAAATGTTGCTAAAATGACTCTTCTAAAGGAATTCCACGAAGAAAGAGACCAGCTTTTCAGCTTGCCAAGAGTTCTGGGGCTGTTTTGATGAAACCAAGGTTAATTCAACTAGCTTTCCTGAATTAACAACCGTAATTTGAATTTGTTCATACATGCATTGAAACCCATAGTTTTGTAGCCATATTCCCTTGTTTGCCTCCTGTCCTGTTAACACTTACTGGGAATTGTGGGGGAAAATATTATGCACCCACAGGTTTTAAGTATGGCAAGCCAATTACCCTGGAAGAAAGGAACCAGGAAACAGTCTTTGAACATCCAGAGACTGACTTACTAGCATACTTCAGTTTGGCATTATGAAATTACTCCAAGGTTGAAATTAGTTGAATGACTGGTACTCTAGGATTCCTGGCCATTTGAACTACCTTAGGAGGAAAATCTGTCCACAGCAATCCTTAAAGTGCACCCTTTTAAACCAAAGAATTATATAGCACTGTAAGGGTGCAATCCTATGCAGGTTTAGAATGAAAAAAGTCCTACATCTCCCAACATGCCCCAGACAGCATGTTCTGCTTAGCAAATCCTGCATAGGGTTGTGCCCTAAGGGAGGCAAGGTGGGAGCAAATTGGCAAGTGAAATAGATGGGCTGCTCTATACTATGCCAAGTGGGCTAGGGTTAATTCAGAACCTTAATACCCCTTGCTATCTGGCTCATATTGAAGACTTAATTTTAGCTTGTGCTCTTAATGGCATTAATAAAAGGAGCATCCATGGCAGCCTTGTTAAGCTCTAGGAATCCCAGAGCTAGGAATCTCAGAGCTGGGAATCCCAAGACATAGGGTCAAACTAGCTGTGATGGTTAGTTAACAGCACCACACAACTGTGTTTAAGGTGAAAGAAGTGGCACTTTGGGAGAAGGTAATAATCTTTTGCAAGACCTTTACTGTCTCTGTTGAGATACTGACTTATGTGCCTGGGAAGTGTTGTGGATAAAAACCAGGGGCAAGGGGGAGCTGGTGGGTGAAGATATAGTTCTGGTGGTCTGACAAGCTGGGTAAGGGTATTTAATAATAATAATAATAATAATAATAATAATAATAATAATAATAATTTATATCCCACCTTTTCTCTAAGGAGCCTAAAGCAGCATACACGATCCTCTTCCTCCTCTCCATTTCATCCTCACAATAACCCCGTGAGGTAGGATAGGCTGAGAGTCAGTGACTGGCCCAAAGTCACCCAGTGAACTTCATGTCCAAGTGGGGACTAGAACCTGGGTCTCTGTCCAGCACTCTAAATTACTACAGCACACTGGCTTGCCATATTATTTTATTGGAAGGTGTTTCAAGTCCTTTCAGCTACTTAGGGCACAATCCTATTGAGATAGGCAGCCGCCTCTGAACTCGGAGGTGACCGCCTATCCAAAGCAGGGCAGAAGAAGCACGGAGGGGATCGTTCCCTCCACGCCCCTCCTGCCTTGCATTTTTGGCTAGACAGCTGATTGTGGCTGTCTAGCCATGGGAGCACGGAGTGGGGAAGGAGGCTGCTGTACGACACATCGGATGTGTCGTACATGCAGTTCCGCCCTCCCTGCCCTGGAACGCCCCCAGCCATGCCCCTTTCTAGCTACTCTATGCTCCTCTTGCGAGCGCGGAGGATAGGGCTGTTCCGTGCTGCCTCTGAGGCAGCACGGAAGTGGGGGGAGGTCAGTTCCCGGAAAACAAGATATCCTATGGCCATCTAGCTGCTGTCCAGCGGCCATAGGATTGCTCCCTTATCTACCTCAATCTTGCTGCTGCTTATTGAGTTTAAATGTTAGATGTATCTGGCAGACCTTGGTGACTGCTGCTTAGTGTTTGGATTTTTTAGTATTTTTACTATGTTTTATTATGTTTTTATGGAGTTTATTGTTAGCGGTACTGTGCATTGCTATAGGTCCTATTGTGGCACAGAGTGTGACTCATATGTTTAAAATAAATAAATAAACAAAATAATAATAAATAACATTTTCCTTCTAGGTCTCTTAAATCCTTTTAGCTGTCTTCTGAATCCATTCCAGTTTGTTTTGAATTGTCGCAGCGGACGTGAACACTACTTCAATATGGTAGTGCCTGATAACTGAGAGGATGTTGCAGCTGCATTCATTCTTTTTATCTGAGCCTATTCTATGAAGGTCACAAATAAAAACACACAAAGCTTTGTTGGTGTAGAGCTTTTTCAAGTTCAAATGTGGGGGTCAGGTCTCACGTTCCTTTGATCAACAGTGAGAATGACTCTGATGTGTTATACCCGGTTACGATTCCTAGAAATATTTTTTCCTGCAATGACATTGTGCAAACGTAAAGAGCTGATTCAGTCATAGACTGATGTCATCATTATGTCACTGTGGTCTCTTCAAGATGACATCAATTCCATTTTCCCCAAAACTGCAATCAAATTAATTAGCTACAATGACTAAAGAGTACAGAGTCTAAAAATAGGATTTGGTGTGAGCAAGGAGAAAAGCCACAGAAATGAACATGTGTGTGTGTTTATTAATTCTCGCCTTTTGTCACCCCATTAATTGCTTTCATTTTCCCAGACAACTAGCAGGGTTGTCTAAATGGTAATCCTCCACCCACCCAAATTTACTTAATGTCATATTGGGCTTCTTTACCCCCAGTATTACCATGATTCCAAAGTACCCTCTTCCTTAGAAAGACTCATGCTACCATAAATCAGTTATCATACATACAATTAGGCTCCTAAAATCCTACTGAGTTCAATGTGAATGATGCAACCTTTGTACAGGATTGGAACCTTAGGGAACAACTGAACCAGGTTAAGAACTTTTCATTCCCAGTTACTTTCATTGGAATCTATGGGACACAGGTATACCTAACAGTAGCTGGATTATGTCCCTTACCACAGGAGTCTTTGGCCATATTGACATAAGGACAACTCATTGAGAATGCATCATGATGTTCCTCAGGCTTGCATGCTCCTCACTGCCCTTCTTTGCTTGTGACAGAAGAAGCAGAAGGGGAGCACACGAGCCCAAGGGTCATCCCACAGCACAGTCTTGTAAGAAACAACCATGGCTTTTTGTTACATCTGAATGTGACTTTTGCATTTTTTATTTATAGCTTATGTAATCATGAGATCAGTTTGATCAACATCTCTTGCATCATTTTTCTGAGGAACGCATATCCTCAGGAAGAGTATCCAGTCCCAGGTTATTCATGTATGGCATCTTCCTCTTTTTCCTTCCTTATCTTAGCCACCTGGAGTGCAAGGCTCCAAGATGGATTTTACCCTATATAGAACTGCAGAACAGCTACCCATACTACCTTGCCTGTTTTGGATAATCTGCAAGTAGGGGCCATGTAGTTCCCCACCCCACCCCATTATGTGGGTCTTGGCAGTCTATGAGGAGATGGTGGTGACAGCTGCAGAAAGAATCAGAGCCTCTCTATTGATAGCAAGTAGGACTGATGGACCAGATTATGGTTATCTCCATGCCAGACACAGCCTGTGCTAGGCCTCCAGTTTTCAGCCAATACACTCTAAGTTCAGGGAAGGCAACCTGATGTCCTCCAGATGTTAGGATGACAACTTCCATAATCCCTGACCATTGGCCCTGTTAGCTGGGGCTTATGGAAAATGTAGGCCAACACATTTGGAGGGCACTAGGTTCCCTACTCCTGCTCTAAGTCGTCTCTACTCACAGATACATTTTCTTACTCTTATTTGTTGAAAGGCAATGCTGGTATTAACAAGCTGCTAAAGGCATACAGAGCCTGCTTCCTGTTTTCTGTAGCAACAGACTGCTACCTTTTGAGGGCTCTGAAAGGATTTTATTGTGTTGTGTTAGTCATTTGAAATTAAATACAAGGTATTCATTAAAAAAAAGCACACGCACACAGTGTCTCAATAAATGAAATTACTGTATCAAGTATGAATAACCATGAGCCACAGCTTGGATATTTTGTAAAAATATTCCCAAAATACTTCCAGTCAATGTCAACATGTCTAGAGCTTCTGCTAGAAGCCAAAGGGCACCATTTAATAGGGAAACATTATTTTCTCGGTTTATCTTCTTACCATTAGCATACGCTGCTCCTTGTATGTGGTGCCTAGATTTTGTTTTGGTAAGAATTTAGCCAGCTTTTGGCTGTTTAAAAAAGCTGGAAAAGTTTTTTTAAATAAATAAATAAATCAAAATGAGTGCACCAAGTTCAGCTCCCTTTTCAATGTGAGGAAAATGTGTGGCAACTGAACGTTTCAGATTTTTGTGGGATCAGATTCCAACTCCTAAACCACAAAGCGGCTTAATATTAATAAACCAGATGGGTTTATTAGTGGTGGGGAATCGATAACATCTATAAAGTTTAAAGCATATGTGCCAAGTTCTTAGCTGGTTTGTTCACTGGCCTTGTGCCAGGCAAGATGGGGGCTGTGGCACCTCCTCTGCCAAACCATCTCACTGTGTGACCCAGTCTGTTATCTCCATTCTAAGGCAGGTGGCACAAGTACTTCCGATGAATGGGTTTGCCACAAATTCAGTGGATTCCTGGATCAAAAGGTATGGGGTACTCATGTACATAGGCTAGGATCTTAAAGTAAGTGAATGTTTTCTGTCCACACTTTCCTCTGCAACTGCTCCCCCAAACCCTATCTGGAGGTTTGTGGGGGCTCCCAAACAATGTGAGATGTGGCATGGGAGACTGCAGGCAAAGGAGGGAAGTGTCCTAAATTGGGTGGTCCTCCATCAATTTCTGACAATTCCCCCCTTCCTCTGCAACCCCTTGCACGTCCTCATCCCACGTTGTTCAGGACAACCCACAGCCTTTGGTGAGTCTTTCCAGGGGGGACAGGCAATTGCCAGCAGGAGGATGGGGTAAGAAAATTCCCTTCTGTAAACTTCCTTCCATTCACATTGTAGGATCCAAGCCCTAGTTTCCACATGAATTGCCTTCATGCTATTATTTCATCCCTCTGATAAAACCTGGCAACTTTTCAAAATTACCTGTTAAAGCTCTTAAAGTTAGGCAGCTCTGGCCTTGCTTCTGGCTTAAACAGTTTAGGGTATAAAGCCTCCAACAGCTCAGGATCATTGCTGATGGCTTCTATCCAAGGTGACTGATAGTACTTTGGCACAGACGTAGTGTTGAACCTCTCCGGAGGAATTGTCTTCAGTGGTCCAGAATAACCTTTGGGAGCAAAATTTGCACACCGTGTTTGCATTTTATAGAAGCTGTCTCCCAACTTGCTCATGCAACAAATACACAAATTCATTCTCACCATGGCTCCTATGTACCAAATAATAAATTAACACTTAAGATCACATGGGAATTGTATGGTTTTCAGCCACAATCCTCAATGCTGTGCTTCTGAAGTAATCCTATTGAAGACACTGGATTAACTCTGGAAAGAGAAGTCTTGGGGTGCTTCCAGACAGAGGGCTCCTAATGATACCAGTCAAAAGAAATCATGCAGTTATTCTGCATTTTCCTCTTTAATAGATTTTTTTGTGGAAAGAAAAAGAAGTGGGAAAACATGACAGGGTTACAAGTGGAAGATGTCACTGTCTGGACCTCCTGTAAAATTCCATGAATGAGGCAGGGCAATTGCACAATAAATTTCTTGTCTGGAAGCACAGAGAGCTTCGGCTATTGGGCGGTATAGAAATGAAATGAATGAATGAATGAATAAATAAATAAATAAATAAGCACCGTGGGATTTAATAGAATTTCAGCAGTGGCAGAATTAGGACAAAAAATATTTTGGGGGATGGGGAGTAAGGTTAAAGATTATGAGGGGACAAAGTCTGTCCCATATACATGAACCATGTTTTACTTAATTAGAAAATGGACATATATTTAAAACATATATTTGACATATACTGAGCCTAAAGCTTTAGCTGAGCCATTTCACCCATTTCTGTAACACACAAAGGCAAAGCAAGCTACAACATACTTCTCACATCATAAGGGAGCAAAGATACAGACCTACATAATTAGAGCAGTGAAGCTGTTGTGGAACTGCACTGAATTCATATTGACCAGATGTACAATCTGCTCTGCAGGATCCAGATCAGGAGAAACCAGTTTGGATAGTTTCCAGTAGAAGCCATGACTGGCTGGCCATTATGTCATCACAAAGTTACTTTTCTCCTCCCCTTCCCAGAGCAGTTTTTAAAGTTTAAAAGAAACTGATCCAGGGATGATGATGATGATCAACAACAACAACAACAACAACAACAGTAACAGTAACAATAATATGCCAAACAAATGCTTAATTAGATAAGCGTGCAAGGAACTTGAAAAAGAAAATTTAAAAGACACACATCTGGCCTGAAGCATGGGGTGGAAGGAAGGAAAGAAGAGGATGAGGAAGTCATTGTTGGAATCAGAAAAAACTGAATGTGCTGTTTGAGGAGTAAAAGTGGGCAGGGGCGGTGGCATGGGGGGTGGGAGCCAGTCTCACCCCACACAACAGCAAAAACACAACAGCACTGACTCCTGCCTCTCTGTACATCATTATGTACCCTAAAATAGTATTGGGCTAATCAACATACCATTCAGGGCATATATCTGTGAGAGGGTGCATTTTAAAATGTTGATGAAGACATGTAGCTGCCAACTATTTAAGGTAAGCACATGTTGGGTTGTTAATAGAAATTTAAGTTAACATATTGAATGACAGAGTTAAGCTGCTCACAGATATGAGGCTTTTAATGCAGATGGTACTAGGGTTTGAAACATGTGCACATCATTACAGCTCAATCCTATATATGTTTACTCAAGAGGTTCCCACTCTGTTCAGTGGAGTTTACACTCAGGACAGTTTGTGTCAGATTCTGTTGTTGTTCAGTCGTTAAGTCGTGTCCGACACTTCGTGACCCCATGGACCATAGCACGCCAGGCCTTCCTGTCCTCCACTCTTTCCTGGAGTGTGCTCAAATTCATATTCATTGCATCGGTGATGCTGTCTAGCCATCTCATCCTCTGCCATCCCCTTCTCCTTTTGCCTTCAATCTTTCCCAGCATCAGAGTCTTTTCCAGGGAGTTTTCTCTTCGCATTAGGTGGCCAAAATATTTGAGCTTCAGCTTCAGTATCTGTCCTTCCAATGAGCACTCAGGGTTGATTTCCTTTAGGATGGACTGATTTGACCTCCTTGCAGTCCAGGGGACTCGGAAGAGTCTTCTCCAGCACCACAGTTCAAAGGCATCAAGTCTTTGGTGCTCAGCCTTCCTCATAGTCCAGCTCTCACAGCCAGACATTGCTACTGGGAAAACCATAGCTTTGATTATACGAATCTTTGTTGGCAAGGTAATGTCTCTGCTTCTTACTATGCTGTCTAGGTTGGCCATAGCTTTCCTCCCAAGGAGCAAGCGTCTTTTAATTTCATGGCTACAGTCACCGTCTGCGGTGATCTTGGAGCCCAAGAAAATAAAATCTGTCACTGCTTCCACTTCTTCCCCTTCTATATGCCACGAAGTGATGGGGCCAGATGCCATGATCTGAGTTTTTTTAATGTTGAGTTTCAAACCAGCTTTTGCACTCTCCACTTTCACCCTCAACAAGAGGCTCTTTAGATCCTCTTTGCTTTCTGCCATTAGGGTGGTATCATCTGCGTATCTGAGGTTGTTGATAATTCTCCCGGCAATCTTAATTCCGACCTGTGATTCATCCAACCCAGCGTTTCTCATGATGTACGCTCTGCATATAAGTTAAATAAGCAGGGCGACAATATGCAGCCTTGTCGTACTCCTTTCCCAATTTGGAACCAATCGGTTGTTCCATGTCTGGTTCTTACTGTTGTTTCTTGACCCTCATACAGGTTTCTCAGGAGACAGGTAAGGTGGTCTGGTACTCCCATCACTTTAAGAATTTGCCACAGTTTGTTGTGATCCACACAATCAAAGGCTTTAGCATAGTCAATGAAGCAGAAATAAACGTTTTTCTGGAATTCTCTTGCTTTCTCCATGGTCCAACGAATGTTGGCGATTTGATCTCTAGTTTCTCTGCCTCTTTGAAACCCAGCTTGTACTTCCGGTAGTTCTCGGTTCACATGCTGCTGAAGCCTAGCTTGTAGGATTTTGAGCATCACCTTGCTGGCATGTGAAATGAGCGCAATTGTGCGGTAGTTTGAACACTCTTTAGCATTGCCCTTCTTTGGAATTGGAATGTAAACTGACCTTTTCCAGTCTTGTGGCCATTGTTGAGTGTTCCAAATTTGTTGGCGTATTGAGTGCAGCACTTTAACAGCATCACCTTTTAGGATCTTAAATAGCTCAGCTGGAATACTGTCATCTCTGCTAGCTTTGCTGTTACTAATGCTTCCTAAGGCCCACTTGACTTCACTCTCTAGGATGTCTGGCTCAAGTTCAGTGACCGCACTATCATGGCTATCCGGGACATTCAGATCTTTCCTGTATAGTTCTTCTGTGTATTCTTTCCACCTCTTCTTAATCTCATCTGCTTCCGTTAGGTCCCTGCCTTCTTTGTCCTTTATCATGCCCGTCTTTGCACAAAATATTCCCTTGAGATCTCTGATTTTCTTGAAGAGATCTCTAGTCTTTCCCATTCTATTGTTTTCCTCGATTTCTTTGCATTGTTCATTTAAGAAGGCCTTCTTGTCTCTCCTTGCTATTCTCTGAAACTCTGCATTCAGTTGGATTTATCTTCCCCTTTCTCCTTTGCTTTTTGCTTCCCTCCTTTCCTCAGCTACTTATAAAGCCTCATCAGACAGCCACTTTGCTTTCTTGCATTTCTTTTTCTTTGGGATGGATTTCGTTGCTGCCTCCTGAACAATGTTACGGACCTCCGTCCATAGTTCCTCAGGCACTCTGTCTATCAGGTCTAATCCCTGAAATCTATTCCTCACCTCCACTGTATATTCATCAGGGATATGATTTAGGTCATACCGCAATGGTTTCGTGGTTTTCCCTACATTCTTCAATTTCAGCCGAAATGTTGCAAGAAGCAGCTCATGATCTGAGCCACAGTCAGCTCCAGGTCTTGTTTTTACTGACTGTATGGAGCTTCTCCATCTTTGGCTGCAAAGTACATAATCCATCTGATTTCAATATTGACCATCTGGTGCTGTCCATGTGTAGAGTCGCCTCTTGTGCTGTTGGAAAAGAGTGTTTGCTATGATCAGCGTGTTCTCTTGGCAAAACTCTATTAGCCTTTGTCCTGCTTCATTTTGTACACCAAGGCCATGCTTGCCTGTTATCCCGGTGATTGCTTGACTTCCTACTTTAGCATTCCAATCCCCTATGATGAAGAGGACATCTTTTTTTGGTGTTAGTTCTAGGAGGTGTTGTAGGTCTTCATAGAACCGATCAACCTCAGCTTCTTCAGCCTCAGTGGTTGGGGCATAGACTTGAATTACTGTGATGTTGAATGGTTTGCCTTGAATTCATACTGAGATCATTCTATCATTTTTGAGATTGTACCCCAGTACTGCTTTTCCCACCCTTTTGTTGACTATGAGTGCTACTCCATTTCTTCTAAGGGATTCTTGCCCACAGTAATAGATATGATGGTCACCTGAATTAAATTCGCCCATGCTTGTCCATTTCGCTGATTCCCAAGATGTCGATGTTCAGTCTTGCCATCTCTTGTTTGATCACCTCCAGCTTACCTTGATTCATTGATCTTACATTCCAGGTTCCTAAACAATATCGTTCTTTACAGCATCGGACTTCCTTTTCACCACCAGACACATCCACAGCTGAGTGTCCTTTCGGCTTTGGCTCAGCTGCTTCACTCTTTCTGGTGCTACTTGGAAATTCCCTCTGCTCTTCCCCAGTAGTATATTGGACACCTTCCGACCTGAGGGGCTCATCTTCCGGCGTCATATCTTTTAGCCTTGTGAAACGTTCCATGGGTTTTTTTTGGGAAAAATACTGGAGTGGGTTGCCATTTCCTTCTCTAGTGGACCACATTTTGTCAGAACTCTCCGCCATGACCTGTCCATCTTGGGTGGCCCTGCACAGCATAGCTTATGGCTTCACTGAGTTACGCAAGCCCTTTCACCACAACAAGGCAGTGATCCATGAAGGGGGTGTCAGATTCTAGCCTAATTAAATAAACCTGTTCAAAAATATTGTGTACAATCCATTATGTGGTGGTGACAAATGGGGGAAAGGCTTTGTTCACTTTATAAATGGTTTCCCACAAATTAGTCATCTCTTGTTTTTAAAGGGCAAGAAAAGAATAGGCTTCTTTGTGGCTTGATGTCTTTGGATAAAAGAAATAAGTGTCCTTGCAGCAAAAAGGTTTACACTACAGCAGAAAAGGTTCTTGCTGCCAGAGAACCAAATTGTCCTCTCAGTTAGTCTCCTATAAAGGTTTCCTTTCAAACATTTTTTTCACTCAACTTCAAACTTGCATGTTAGGACTAAATATGGTATAAATGGTGCGGTCCGTTATCTACTGAAAGATATGCCCTAACAACCAGAAAGAGTAATAGATGTATACAACTTGTAATGTATGAGATAAAGCTATACAGTCTCTCTTGACCTTAAAAATCTAAGCAATTAGATGTTTGATAGAGCTAGGTCAGAGAAAGTTGTGTCAAAATGCTGTAGCTTTAAGATCTAAGCCAAACATACTTGGAATGAAAATTTAATTGAATTAGGGCACAATCGTATGCATGTTTAGACAGGAAAAGTCCTACAACTCCCAGCTTGCCCCAGCTAGCATGACTGCTGGGAGCTATAGGGCTTCCCCCCCTCCCCTGTCTAAATATGTACAGGATTGCACTCTTAGGGCATTTCCAGACAATCAGTGAGGTTTAGCCCAGGAAATATAGCATATGAATCTACACTCTTTCTCTCAAGATCGCACTTCTGTTGCAGAGCTACCATATTTCATAGCATGCACTGTCTTTGTATGGGGGAAAATACTATTCTACGCACAGCCAGTGTAACCACTGTTATTGTGATCACTGCATGGAAGATGATTGCATAAGTGCCACAGGCAAGACTTCTGTACTGTATAGACATGGATGAATTATGCAAAGTAAACAAATAATGAGAGGCAAATTACTTATTTTGCATAATTTATTCTGGATTGTGAGTCAAGGAGGTGGGGAAAAGACCTGCGCAGCACAGCAAGAGAAACTTGTCTTGCTTGAGAGCTTGTTTGAAGTTAGTGACAAGAAGCTATGCTGTAGTGTCCCTGGTTCGAATTCTGGGTCTACCCCAAGCATACTAGATAACATTACATCATGAAAGGGATAGTGTATGTGAAGCACTTCGAATGCTCTAAACCAGGAATGGGCAACCTGTGGCCCTCCAGTTGTTTTGGCCTACAACTCCCATCAGCCCTAGCCAGCATAGTCAATGGTGAGGGATGATGGGAGCTGTAGGCCAAAACATTTGGAGGGCCATGTTGCCCACTTCTGAATGGTAAAATTCCAAAAGAAAATTTCCCCAAATCCATATTAGTGTAATACTAATTTATTAGTCCAACTCAACGGCCACAAAATACTATGCAAGTTTCTGAGTTCTGCAGAATTCAAATGGTAAAGAAAGCAAAAAAGGGAAGGGGAAGGGGAAGGGGAAGGGGAAGGGGAAAAAGTGGTTGATGTTCAGGCCATGGAGTTTGCATTTGGTTACAGTCTTAAGATGGAAAGTGGGAGGAGGCTGCAGACATTCAAATCAGGCTCTACCAGGTACTGAGATGATTTCAAGTTGCACCTGGGACCCTCTCAAATGTTGCTGGGAGGAAGAAATAGACAAACAATGGTTGAAAATATATTTCTGAAAATATAAAGTCCAGCTGTTACTCAGAATTATCTTCATTCTTAGACGGAATGCATGGGTTTCTTGGTAGGTCGAAAACAGAATATTATTTATTTCATTTCATTTCATTTCTATACCTCCCAATAGCCAAAGCTCTCTGGGCGGTTCACAAAAATTAAAACCAAACAGCACACAATAAAACAATTTAAAATATATAGAACATTAAAACCACAATATAACAATACAATCACAATAAAACCTAGCAGCAGTGCAGGAGTTTAAAATACAGATTTAAAACAGCAAAGCTAAAAGTTTAGAAAGCTAAAATGCTCAAATGCCTGGGAAAATAAAAAGGTCTTCACCTGGCGCCGAAAGGAATACAATGTAGGTGCCAGGCGAACCTCACTAGGGAATATAAATTGTAAGTTCTATTGTTGCATATTATTTTTTATATAGACACACACACACACACACACACACACGTGCACACGCTCACTCACTGGACCATTTGTGGACTTGTTTGATTTTGGTTTGTTTTGGGGTTGTGGTTGTTGTTTTTAGGTGATATTCTCAGGGTGATGGAATTCTTCAGTACTAATTTCTGTGCTTGCAATGTGCAGTCTCAGAATAATAAAATAAATTCAGCCATGGGCATAGGTTCCCATTGCCTATTGTCTGTGATGACATTAGTAATGGTCACAAAACTTGTTTCCTCTTCCTCAGCTCTGAATGCCTGAATAATTTTGTCACATTTGCTTTACTCTTTGTTTTTCCATCTGCAGTGAACAAACATATGAAGCTGCCTTATATTGAGTCAGGCCATCCACCAATCCATCCCAGCATTGTCTACAGCAGAGGCTGGTGGCTCCGATTTTGGTGGGGCTGTAAATCCATTCTGGGTTTCACTGAGAAACAGCCAGACCTCTAAAGTAGCTATCCAAGTTCTGAACCATATCCCCCAAATCAGTTCAGAACCTTGGATATATCCTTTAGTGTTCCAGCTAGTTCTGACTGAAACCCAGAATGGATAAACAGCCCACCGAAATTGGAACTGCCAACTTCCACTGATGGTCTACTTTGACTGCTTTCTGTGGTCTCTGTAGAGGGCTTTTCCCACCACTTGCTATCAGATCCTTCTAACTGGAGATGGCAGGGACTGAACCTGTATGAAAGATATGTGCTCCAACTCTGAGCTATGGCCCCTCCCAGTGGTGTGCTACTAATGTGCTGGAGCTCTTGTGCAGTGCTAGTTTAAATGTTTTATCTTTCATATTTCTCATTGTGGAATGCTATAGCTGCAGCATTCACACAACCTTGCTTATAAAAAGAAAAGTCTGTACAGCAGCATAGCTCTTCTCTCTTAGCAAGACCAATCCACCCCATCTATGACATTGGGATACTGGATATTGTGCTTCGGACACCCCATCAAGACTAGTGTTACTAGCTGCACTTTAGACAAAATCTGGGAGTTTTATGGGTCTGGAAACTGTGGATATCTTGTAAAAGTTCTGCTTCTTTTTGGCACTGGCCAACTCACAGATGTCGTAAGTACTGTGACTCATTTATGCTTCTTCCATTTTGTTGTAAAACTAGACATTTAGTCTGTTCAGTGGAGGAATGTATAAGACTGGTTCTTACACTGCCTGAATGACTTTGACAATTCTTATTTTTTTTTTAAAAAAAGAAAAGCATTTGGTCTGGTTTAGAAGCTGCACAGTGGCTTACCTGGGGCAATGGTTTCAGGGTTTGGTGGACTCCGTGGATCGGGTGTATTAGGAGGTGTGGTTGGTGCATGGTGCTGACCATCTTCCATTCCACTAATATCCAGTTGAACACACTGTATGACCTCGTTTCTCTGCATTTGAATGGGGAGAAATAGCACAGCTATCAGGTGCATGACAGAGATGCCAAAAGATTGCTGAAAACAGTGTCCTGGTGACATGGCTTTTCCTAACGGGGAAGCTGATATAGGAGCTGTTCTGTTGAAACATTAATTGTTTTCTGACCGCTTTTTGCCTTCCCACTCTGGTATTTGAGCACCACATACTCATAAGCCTCACGTGGCACCCTGATGAACTGGTGAAGTATTATTCTTGCTTTAGACATGTGGAATGAAGATGCCGCAGAGATTAACTGGCTTTCTAAAGCTAGAATAGAAAGTATCTGGCAAGCTGGGAATGATAGGTCCCTTGTGCTCCAGGCAAATGAGTTATCTAAACAAGAATATCCTTTTTCCTGAAGCAAAGGTTGTCAGATGCCCTTATTTTAAAATGCACTGTACTCGCTGTCCTCAAAAACGTAATGAATGCCTTTTATTTCAGAAACCTCTACTTCATAGAGGAACCACAAGTCCGCTGCAGTTCCCTGATTTTGAAGGTGTCCACGAAAGAGTTGAGCCGTCTGGCTGCTATAGCTCTTAAAACTCAGATACCTCTTAAAGCACACCCCATAGGAATAGGCCCAAGGGCTATTGGGGATGGGGACTGTAGGTAGATGAGGTGGGGGAGCCACAAAATGATTTCAACTTAGTGTTCTGAGCAAGTCAATGTATCCTCATCAGAGGCATGTCTCACCCTTGTGGCACAGAAAGAAACTGATTTTCCAGCAGCTAAGGGCCAGACTAAAAGTGATTCGAAACATGTTTTAATCCATCTCTCAATGTCATTTCCTTTTGCTGAAAGCAGCTAGAGGTGGCCTGATTTGGATTAGGGATGGCTGAGAATTTCCTTTGGTTCAGTTATGTTGCTAAGAAGTTAGGAAAATGTGCAAATCTCTCCATAAATGAAGAGAACTTGAGATTTAAAAAAGAAAACGAATGTGGAAGAAAGTGAAACTGACGGATCTGTCTGTCCCTAATTTTGATGGGGGCCAGGTTGTTGGGGAATGGGGGTTCTAACTTCTTCCTCCCACATGCCACAGATCTGATCCACATCACCCCCCCCAAGCTTTGGAGGAAAAAACATATTGGTTCAACTCCTCCTCCCCCAGTGATCTAAATTTGCTCTGATCCAAATTGCGCTCCCAGAGTTGCTTTTAGCAAAAGAAAAAGTTGTTGGGAGATGAATTTACACATCCCCTGCATCACATTAATGATGTTTACAGGGCACCTTAAGAAGACTTTGAATTCCAGAGATCTAGACAGAGGGTTGCCTAATAGCTCCAGGAGTTGAGAGGGCCTTGATGGTTTCCTCCAAGTAGGCCTTGCACAGAGCAAAGGGTGTTTCTGAATGATTAAAGCAAATTGGGGTTGATGTGTCATTGTTATCATCTTTAGGAACCAGGCAGGAGATGTCTTCCAAGATAGCCTGAGATTCAAAGTGGAAACCCACTGGCAGCTTCCTGCTCCCTGCCTGCTCTGTCTAAAATTCCCCCTTCTACATAACTATTGAAGGAGCTCTATCCTCCTTTGCATTTGGTCCTCTTAACTACCTCACTTGGACACCTGACTACTGATTTTATTTGCTTTATCCTTCCTACATAGTGTCCATAAAGAATTCCCCCAACACCACCTCAATTTGCAGTCATAATAATAACCTTAGTACAGGCCAGTTCATGAAGGTTAATGACAGGCTGGAGTTATCCACCCTTTCTACTGGGTCATTAGTTCCAAGACTGCATCCCAAGCCTTAATCATTGTTTCTTTAACATAGAATTAGAGCTCTCTGAAATAAAACCTTATTTTAGCCTTGACATTGAAATGAAAAGGTTTTAAGTACAGGCTGATTTTGGGTAAGGGGGGAAAAATGGACAGAGAGCTGAAAAACAACAGTCCTCAATGGGGAAGCTCAGACAGTTTTTGTCCACCCATAACTGAGAGAGTCTCCATATGTTCAAGATTTAGGATCCCTAGTCTAGAGCAGGTTGTTGTGATATGGGCTTTAGCGTCAAAATGGTAAAGAATAAGAGGAGAAAATATAGAAGTTATGAACAGAGCATCAAACTATTTTTCTAAAATAGCTTCCACCTAAAAAAGGCAGCAAAGCCAAGCCTTTGTCTCCGTGGAATGCAGTGATGTTTTTACTGGCATTTGTTTGAACTGACCTGAATAACTTGGTGCTTTGCCATTCATGAGCGACGATCGCTTCCCATATATCTGGCAATGAAAAGTGTAAACTACACCACATCAATGCATTTCAACAAACAGTGAAAGACTGAACCTTGCTTCTTCACTGGTGCCGTGGCAAATTTTGACGTGCAGGAGCTTATCATGACAGTGCACACACACTCACACTAGCACATGGAGAGAGCAGCAATTCACAGCATGACACCTGTGTATTGTTAGGATCAGAATGACTACAATCCTATGCATAGTTTCCTGGAAGGAAGCGCCATTGAACTCACTGGTGTCTCCATCGCACTGCATAGGTTCAACTTGTAAAACACAGCCAGTTGAAATGCAACCTTTCACTTTTAACTAGAAATGCAAGCAATCTTGCAAAGAAGTGTTACTATCTAAATTGTAAGTGTGAATAGGAACTCCATCAAAAAAAAGAAGCATCCAGCCCTTGCTTAATTTTTTCCCTCATTCTCTAATTTCCTCTATTCTAATCAGCACAAACAACAATAAAATATGAATGCCTTGTTGTCACCTCATTCACTTGCCAGATCAAGGAGCCAATTACTCTGGTGCTCTGGCAGTGATGACATCACTGCTCCTGCTCTAAAAAATGTCCTGGAGCTTCCCCCACCACAGTCCACCTCCACTATACCACTGAACATCTCTGGAGTGCCCTTTCCAGATCCTAGAAGATTGTAGGCCCCTAAGTCCATTTGTCTGCTCTTGTTCTTTTTTGTGTGTGTGTGTGCACGTGCGCGCACTTGTACATAATGCATGTATTACTTCTCCCTTCATTTCTTCATTCTGTCCAGGAATTTTATAAGCTACAGCATAGCTTGTGGCAGAGTTCTTAATATAGTTTCTATCCATAAGGTTGGATCGAGTTCCCATGAGCAGAATATCACTCATCGGACATTCCCACTGGAGGAAGGGGGCGGGCTATTTTCACTTATTCCTATGTCCCCCTTGCAACTGCCTGAAAACCTGCTCTGGAGGGTTGGGGGACCTTCCAGAACAGTGTGGGGAGCCCTTTCATTCATGGAAGGGACACTCTGGAGCTAACCCACAGCATCGCAAGAGGGAAACCTTGTAAGGAGGTGTATAGGTTGAGAAAAAGTGGTGGAATATTGCAGATTCCTGCAGCCCTGCCAATGTGATTGGAAGTACATGGGTGGGGCAGGCAATGTTGACAAATGAGATGGGAGATATTGGACCTAAGGTACTAGACCCTTGATTGGGGAAGTAGAAAGTATGGCGGAGTATGGGAGCAAGCTTCCATCACTTTTCCCTGATATAAAAATAAGAGGAGAAGGAACATCGAGGAACTCCCGCCAATTCTGCCTACATCTTAACTCCTTCCACCTTCCTGTTAATATAGCTTTTGATACTGTTGATCACAATTCTGCTTTTTCTCCTGTTGAGTTTTGGCAGTCATGTTCTTGCCTGGTTTCATTCTTATTTTTCTCATTGTTCTTTTAAATTGTTTATTTACTTAAAGCATTTATACGATGGTTCTTCACCCAAACTGGCTCCCAGAGCAGCTTACAAAGATAAGAAATAAGACTGTTCCTGCCCATAGAGTTTCAATCTAAAAGACACAAATCAAAAGGAGAATGGATTGGGAGGACAAGGAAAAAAGCAAACCCAGGCACTTGATTCTTAGTCACAAAATTCAGCAGGTAGTAATTCAGCAAATCTTGGAACTGGATCTAGCATAATGAAAGGTCTGCTGCTTCCTCTCTTTCTGATGGCACTCACAAAGGCAGGTGGAAGCTAGAGGCTGGGGGCTCTTTGATTGTTTCTATCAATGGGTTCTCTTATTCTTCTTTGCTTCCTTCTGTTGGAGATATGTAGGATCCTGTTCTTGGATCTTTGTTTTCAATTTATTTTATTTCCTTTGGCCTCTGCTATAATAGTGGTTTCTTAGCCCAGGAAAGACAGCGGTCTCCATGCTGTGACTAAAGCATTACTGAGAATGAAACAAGATCTGTGCTTGCTTAGGCCCCTCCGTCTTGACCCCCACACTGGAGCCCAGCCTCCAGCCTCCCTGCAGTCCCCCTGCTGGATACAACTGCTACCCACCATAACAGCCTCCCTCATTTGTTCCTTTAACATCAATTATTAAGGATAACCTACAATTGTATCTTCTTGCTCTGGATATCTTTTTCTCAGGGCCAGCCTTACCAACAGGTACCAATAGGTAGTGGGAGGTAACCGTCTCAGGCAGCAGATGTTGGGGGGCAGGCAGCAGCCATTCCCCTCTACTGGAGAACAGAGCTCTGTTTGCCACATGGCCTGTCCTGCACTCCTTAAGCTAGCCTGTTACCCTCAGATGGAATGGGGAACACTGTCCCAGCATCAGTACTGAAGTAAAATTCAACTGACAGTCCAGTTTATTCCAGTACATCAAACAGGAGGGGGGGGGGATCCTGTCCTTTGCCTCAGGCAGGAAAACATCTTGGGCTGGCCCTGGTTCTTCTTCAGCTAATATCTCTGCCTGTCTTATGGCTCTCTTCGTAGATGTCTTTTCATTTTTGAAATTGTATTAATCTAAAACTGATTTTTTTATTTGTCTTTCTAGTTTTGCTTCTGTTCCTTCATCTTTTTAAAATCTTTATTTTGATCTGTTGCTACATCTCTTTCTTCACAAGTTCATTAATTTGCGGGTTCTCAGACTGTGAACCCTTTCTTTTCATCCTTTATTTTTCGTACAGCTAAATCTCGTCAGTTTCAACTCTTAAATATCTCCAAAACCTTCATTCTTTTCTTTCTATTGATAGCACAAAGACTGTTTATAATTCTCTTATATTGTCTAGATGTGACTGTTCTTTTGTCTAGCCTGCCCGTTTCTTATGTTCAACCACTTCCCTCTATTTTAAATTCTGCAGCACATTTGGTTTGTCTTATTTCTAGGACACTGCTTCTCTTTTTTATGCTTTACACTGGCTTGATTTTCGCTAAAAGATTCAAGTTAATCTTCTTTTAGTAGCTTCATACTTGGGCTCCTTATCATTCTGCTCTCATATCTCCACTCCTCATTCTTTATCTTCTCTTGGTACTTTACTTCTTGTCAAACCCCAAATCTCATATCTTACCTCTTATTTGTACCCCTTTTCTCTTATTAGTCCTTATCTCTGGAGTGCCCTGCCTCACGATATCAGAACATCTCCATCAGTTTTTTCTTTTAAACAATGTTTGATGACATGCTGGTTTCCCTGGCTTCTACTCATTAGTTGATTCTTCTCCAGTTCCTTTCCTGTTATGTCCCTTCCCTTCTTCTGTCTTGCTTTGCACATTAATTTGTAAGCTGGGGCATGACGTGTCTCTAATGTTATTTACTTTTAAAGAATAATATGTATTACCCTTATTACACTTGCTGCTCTGTAAGCATAGTATTTCTGACTTATCCATTCCTATATCTTGCCCTTGCTTTTGTTCACGCATGCCTTCCCATTTTTGTGATTCAGTGTTCTTGTCAAGTAGTTTCTCTCCACTGTTGGAAGGCTCCCATCAGCAGAATGGGGAGGGGCACAATTTTCAGTGGTTCCCCCCTCTGCCCTGCAGCCACCTGCACCCCCCTCCCCAAACCTGCTCCAGATGGTCCTCCAACCCTCTAGAGCACACTAGGTAGGAATACAGGCTGCAGGAAGAAGGGGGAATGAGTTAAAATCACAGCCCTCCCTTTTCCACCAACAAAAACCTTCCACTGATGAAGGGAAACTTGTTGGATTCTGCCATTTATTTATGGCCTACTCCCTTCTGCCATTTGCTGTCAGAGTCACTGGCCTCTTCCCTTCTCTTTTAGCTCTCACCTCTTGTTCTTCTGCGCTGAAATCAGTCGAGCTGCTTTATCCCTCTTCTGTAGTATCCTAAAGGGCAGTAGTAGTAGTATCTTGTTTTATATCTAATATTCAGAACTACAATATCTTTGGCTGTTAGTGTAATAATGGCAGATGGACCTGCTTATCCCCTTGAGACTCTTGTTCTCCAAATACCTTCAGTAGTGCCAGACCTCTTAAAAATGGCAATGTTCTAATAAGTTTCCATTCAATTTGGACAAGTCCGGTTTTTTAAGGGTTTATTAACTTAGGCAAATGTGAATTGAATTTCATGGGCACAGCTAAAAGCACATCTTTGACACTGAAGTAGTTGACAGCCGTATGCACACACACACACACACACACACACTCACACACACACACACACACACACACCCATACATATCCTTTGAAGGCAGGAAGCACTAGAGTGCCTCATCCCAGTAAAATAGCAAAAATGAACCCTCCAGGACATGGCTGAAAAGAAGCTATGGGTCTTTTTGAGTCGGCACAAATTATTTATTATGCAAAAAAAGTGCATCTGTTTCTCATTTTTGGCATACAGTTCTTACATTTTCCCTCAAAGTTTGCTTCTGCTATGGTAATACTACATTTCTGAGCATTCCAAGAACAATATTTGTAACAGGAAAAACGTGATACCTTCCCCACCACCACCCGGTCTCCCCCACGCATGTCCATCAACTGCTTCAGGTTATAGCCAAGATGCTGATCCTCCCTGAGACTAGCACATCATGAACACACAAACAAAAGTGAGCTCCATCTGCAAGGCTTCTGGGACCCACTGCTGGGATCAAAGAGCCAAACTAGATAGTTGCTTGATACATAGCATACAGCTACATTCTTGTTTTTTCTTCATAAATTGCAGGCACGAGGGCTGGGTGCAAGATCCTCGCCAGGAACATGGCATGCAGGGAAGGGAGGCTTAACTCTTCCCTCTCCAGTGTGTTGGGAATCAAAATCACCTCTTCCTGTGCAGTTAGAACACTTGGGAAAAAACTTCCCAGATACCATTCCAAAGTTACCATTTCGGAATAAATGGCCTAAAACTATAGGCAACCCTTTCAAAGTAAGCGATACCCTTAGGCCAGGTCTGCACATTTTATAATCCACCAAGTTGAATACAGATCGTCACCAATTATGGAGGCCCACCAGAGGCTCCTGTTTTTGCTGCCTGCCTTGGAAATATGATAAGGGAGGGGTGTGTGAAGCACCTGGACCACTTGCGACCTACAATGCATGATTGGTCGGCTTCCTTCAACTTGGTAGGTCACAAATTGTCCTAGGCCAGACATGCTGTCTTATGCCAAGAAGGGATTGTACTCACATTTCTTGGTTTGCTGGATAAAAAGTGAAGGTTTTCATATGTGTACTTGTCAGACCTCCTTTGACGCATCTTGAATAGCCTTGCTCCTCGGTTACTAAGCAGTGACAATTCTTCCAGCATGATGTCTCTGGGGATGCTGACCTTTTTTCCAAGGTCCATTCCAGGGGATTCTGTAAAATAATGCAAGCACACATTTCTAAGAAAATTCTCCTAAATCATTATGAGGATCTAGCCAAGGATAAGTACTGTTAAGCCCCATTGATTTCAGTGGGAGAGTTAAGCACATGGTTACATCTTTCCCACTGCCAAAGCTAGGACATGTTCATATGGACTCTTAGACATGAGACTCTCAGTGGGCCTTCCCGGTCCCACTTTGCCCCTAGATATTCTAAAGAAAGTAGACAATGCCCTTGAGAATGTGCAAAGCAGTTTCCCTTCTCATAACTACGACCAACCTCAATACGCCTGGGATTTGAGAAGAAGAAAAAGGCTGTTACTCCCTGGCAGCTTCTCCTATTTCATGCATTTACGAAATCTACACCTGCGGGTGACACCAAAGCTTCCTGCTGCTGGTGTGCACACTATGCACAGGAACTGATAGCCCCACATGTGTACACTGGCAGGGAAGGTCGCAGGAACTGATGGTGAGCCTCTCAGCAGTCTCTGCGCTCCAGCAACTGAGAATTAATTTGTAGAATTCACTGCCACAAGATGTAGTGATGGCCACTAGCTAAGACAACTTTAGAGCAGGTGTGCTGAACTTCTTTCAGCCCAAGGGCCCAATTCGATATTGGAGAAGCTCTCGGGAGGGGAGCTACATTCCAGTGGTGAGTGGGGCTGAAGGCAAAGGGGAGGGGGGAATACAAAATAAATCCAGCATATTTTGGCTTAAAGCTCTTACTGCCAGGAACATAGTGTTAGGAGAGGCATTTCAACCTTTTAGAATGGGGGGAAACATGCATAAGCCATGACACATCCAAAGAATCTACACTCAAGGGGATACGTCGGTATGGCCATCCGGGGCCAAGGGAAGTTGATATGGATATCCAGGGAACCCTGGAGGGCCAGATTGAGAACTGAGGTGGGCCAAGCTTGGTCCATGGGCCTGAGGTTCAGTACCCCCGTTTTAGAGGAAAGATCTTTCCGTGTCTATTAGCCATGGTGACCAGTAGAGGCTGATGGCTCTGATTTTGGTGGGGCTGTGAATCCATTCTGTGGTTTAGTCAGAACCAGCCAGAACTCTAAAGGACCTATCCAAGGTGTGGAACCCTATCCCCAAAATAGTTTCAGCACCTTGGATAGCTCCTTTAGAGTTCTGGCTGGTTTCAGAATGGAATCAAAGCCCCACCAAAATCTGAGCCACTGGCCTCCACTGGTGGTGGCTATGGAACTTCCATACACAGAGGAAGTATGCTACTGAATGCCAGTTCCTGGAGACCAACAATGTGGCAGGTTGATTGCTTTCATGCTCTGCTTGTGGGTTTCCAAGAGGCATTTGATTTGCTGCTGTGGGGAGCAGGATGATAGACTATTCAAATATCTGATGACAGACTATTCAAATGTCTGACCCTGCTCTCTGCTGATACTGATCATGCCCACAGAACTGAATGGGTCTTAAAAGCTATTGGCTTTGGCTGGATGATGCCTAATATTCGTAAACAAGGATGCCAAATTTCTGTACCGCTGTGGGCTCCTCTGTTCTCCAGACAGTGGTCAAGGGACAGAAAATATATTGTGCTGTACAATGCCAACTCCTTATGGGTGGTCAAAATTTACAATTAAATCAGCTTGTGTCCCTGTAATGAAAGACATGCAATCACATGTTTTGTATAGAAAATCCAAAGACCCATGTAGCATTAAAATGTGGACTATCTGTGTCTCACCATTTTCTCTTCCTCATGAGTCAAACTGTGGAAAACTGCCAGATCTTGATTAAAATTTGGTGGCACCAATAAAGCCTGGATAAAATTGGTTCATGGCCCAGATCTTGCTTGCAGCGTGCAGATGCCTAGTGTCAGGAGCACCCTAGCTGCCTCTTGCAGTCCCCACCAATAGCCAACTCAGGACACAGATGACGAGGATTCTTTCCGAGACTTTATTCCTTTATTACTGTATGACTCTTTCAGATACTAATCACTAGCGACAAAGCAAGGAACAGCACTGGGGAAAGACAGCAGAGTAGCCTAAGCTCTAGGTAAGGCAGTTGGTCCCCGTTTGAAGGAGAACCATGGGAAGACCCTGAACTTATGGGCTAAGGAGAGATCCTCCCTCTTTCCCTTGGGTCCTTGGGACACGACCGTTGTTTGAGCGCCAAACGAGCGGAGCGCCTCCTTTTGGCGCCCTCCATCTGTCGTCGTTCCCTGCATCTGCGCCGAGTGTCCAGCAAGCCCCACTCCAGTGCTCTCTCACTGCCAGGGTCACTATCTATCCCAGGAATGCTGGCAGGAGGAATCTCTGCCAGCTGCTCTGCTTGTGAGAGATGAGCGAGCTCCTCTCCCACGGATTGCTGTTCCTCCTCAGAATCAGAACTGCTCTGGGGCTCTATTGGCTCAGTTTCCACCCTGACATCATCCCCGCTCCCATGAGGCCCCCCCTCATGCTCCTCCCCTGGGGCCCTGGGTTTATGGGGGTACAGCTGGTGGAAGCACCTAAGCAGCAACAGAGCATGCACATTTTCTGCGGGTTCCCAGGATCGCTCATCTGGCCCGTACCCCTTCCAGTCCACCAGATATTGCAGGCGGCCGTGAGAAAGGCTGGAGTCCAGAATCTCCGCGACCTCAAACTCCTCCTCCCCCTCCACCAGCACTGGCAGCGGGGGGGAGCCAGCCGAGCGATGAGGGTCGCCAGAAACCAGGGGGGACAGCAAGGACCGATGAAAAACAGGATGGATCTTCATGGAGGGGGGGAGAGCCAGGCGAAAAGCAACAGGGTTAATCTGGGCCGTAATCTGGAAAGGACCTGTGTGGCGAGGCGCGAGCTTCTTCGCGGGTGAGTGAGAGGGGAGGTAGTGGGTGGACAACCAAACCCAGTCCCCCAGTTGCAGAGACGGACCCGGCTGGTGCTGCTGGTCCTCAGAGGCCTTGTAGGCTGTCTTGGCTTGCTTGAGGGAGTCCCATAAGAGGTGGTGTACCACTCACAACTCCTCTAAAAAGTCATGGGCCGCTGGCACCGAAGAGGCAGCTAGGGTGGATGGGAAAGCCATGGGGTGGTAACCAAAATTGGCAAAAAATGGAGTTTGCCAGGTGGAAGCATGGCAGGCATTGTTATTAGGGATGTACGAAACCCCCCTTACCTGGCTCCGCCAGGTTCCACTGGGGGGGAGGTGCTCCGTCCCTCCCCCTGGAATCCTCACTGGGGGGGAGGCGCTCCGCGCCTCCCTCCCGGAATCCTGGCCAGCCGGCTCCACTCCACGGGGATTCCGCGGAGCCGCCGGCCGGCTCCGCCAGCAGCCGGACATCCGGCTGCTGGCTAGCAGGGACGCAAATGGTGGCGGCCATAGCTGCCGCCGTTTGCATCCCTGTATTCAGCCGTGATAGGCTACGTAAAGACTTACATAGCCTATCACGTCTGGGTTAAAAAAAAAATGCATACGCAAATGGCGGCGGCTATGGCCACCGCCATTTGCGTTCCCTATTTTTGGTTGTCTTAGTCTACGTAAATATTTACATAGACTGAGATGGCGAAACTAAGATTCTAAGATTTTAAGATCCTGGCTGGCCAGCTCCGCTCTGCGGGGATTCTGCGGAGCCGCCGGCCGGCTGGTTAACAGGGACGCAAATGGTGGCGGCCATAGCCGCCGCCGTTTGCGTCCCTGTAGTCAGCTGTGATAGGCTATGTAAATCTTTACGTAGCCTATCATGTCTGACTTAAAACAAAAACAAAACGCGCCATAAGCGTCCGCTACACTATTTGCGTTCCCCTTATTTTCGCCGTCTTAGTCTACGTAAATATTTACGTAGACTAAGACGGGCCAAAATAAGGAACGCAAATGGCGGCGGCTGTAGCTGCCGCCATTTGTGTACACACTTTTTTTTAAGTCAGACGTGATAGGCTACGTAAAGATTTACGTAGCCTATCACGGCTGACTACAGGGATGCAAATGGCAGCAGCTATGGCCGCCGCCATTTGCGTCCCTGCTAGCCAGCCGCCAGATGTCCGGCTGCTGGCGGAGCTGGCTGGTGGCTCCGCGGAATCCCCGCAGAGCGGAGACGGCTGGCCAGGATTCTGGGGGGGAGGCGCCTCCCCCCCCCGGCGAGGATTCCGGGGAGAGGGATGGAGCGCCCCCCCCAGCAGAACCCGGTGGAGACAGGTAAGGGCAATTTCGTACATCCCTAGTTTTGACGTCCCGACACACACGAGGCCACCAAAAACTCCGCGTCACTCTGTGCAGGGTCTTGGCGAAGCCAAAATGCCCAGCAGTGGGGGAGTCATGGCACTGATGGAGGACCTTGTCGCAGAGGGGTCTAGAAGGCACATAGACCTGGCCGGAATGGTAAAGCAGGCCACCTCGCAAAGAGAAGGGGGTAGAGTGGGGGAGGCCAGAGGCTAGCCCCAATTCCTCCACTTTTGTGCAGACAAAAGCATCCTGAGCCTGTTCAGAGTGAATAAGTTCCTCCTACGAGTGAGGTACCACAGCTGCTGCCAGGCTCTGGGCGGGGGGAAGAATCAGAGGGGGGGGGATTTCCCTCACCTCCTGGCTGGAGGTCCAGCTTATGAGAAAGGGCATCTGCTTATAGGTTGTCAGAGGCCTTCACATGGCAAATCTTAAGGTGGAACCAAGGGGAAAAAAAGCAACCACCTAATCTGCCACTGGTTTAAGGCATGGGCTGTCTGAAGGTGTTCCAGGTTGCGATGGTCATTTCTAACTTTGACTGGGTGCTGTGCCAGGTCTCCAAAGCGGACTTGATGGCCAACAGTTCCTTCTCCCAGATGGTATAATTCCTCAGACATGTTCAGCTTCCTGGAGTGGTAGGCGCAGGGTTGCAACCTGCCACCCGCCCAATCTGGCTGAAAAAGCACCACCCCCACCGCAAAGTCAGAGGCATCAGTTTGCACTACAAAAGGCTTCCTCGGGTCGGGATGTAACGGGATCGGCTCAGAACTAAAACGCTTCTTAAGTTCCTCGAAAGCCTGTTGGGCAGATGCCGTCCAATGAAAAGGAGATTTCCTGCCCTTAAGGAGGTCTGTGAGAGGAGATGTCAGCCGAGCAAAGCTGGGCAGGAACTTTCTGTAAAAATTAGCAAATGCTAGAAAACGTTGCAAGTCCTTCTTGGTGGATGGAGCCTGCCAGGAGAGGACAGCCTGGACCTTTGCAGGATCCATCCTGATACCATCAGCTGAGATAATGTAGCCAAGATAGTCCAACGAGGTTAGGTCAAACGCACATTTCTCCAGCTTGGCATAAAGATGGTGCTCGCGGAGGTGCTGGAGGATGGCAGAGACATGGTGCTGATGGGCGTGGGGGTCCTCAGAAAATATAAGTAAATCATCGAGATACACAATGAGGAAAGTGTCCAAATAGTCCCAGAAGATGGCATTCATAAAATGCGAAAACGTGGGGGGGGGGGCGCAGGCAAGTCCAAATGGCATCACTAGGTATTCATACACTCCGTACCGGGTGCCGAAACAGGTCTTCCACTCATCGCCCTCCTGGATGCGAATCAGATTGTAGGCGCCACGCAGGTCCAACTTTGTGAAAATCTTGGCTCGCCCCAGGCGCTCCAGCATCTCCGGTATGAGGGGGAGGGGGTACTTGTCGGTGTTTGAGACCAAATTCAACGCTCTGAAGTCATGCACTGGGCGGAGTTCTCCTGATTTTTTGCGCACAAACATGGTAGGGGTGCAGGCGGGGGAGGAGGAGGGGTGAATGAAGCCACATCTGAGGTTTGTGTCCAAAAACTCCCACAGAGTTCGAAGTTCCGGCTCCAGCATCAAATACACCTGGCCAGCGGGGATGGTCGCCCCAGGAATGAGGTTAATGGCACAGTCAAAAGGGCGGTGGGGGGGGGGGAGCTGGTCAGCCTCCTTCTTGTCGAAAACATCCCGAAAAGCCGCATACTTCTCTGGGAGGATCATGGTAGCTGAAGAACTGCCAGAAGCAGACGAGGAGGGGGAGGAAAAGGTTAAGGCCTGGACTGGGATTGGCACCTCGGTCAGGAGGCAATGCTGCTGGCAGTAGGGAGACGCAAACTCCACTTGCTGAAGCCCCCAAGAAATCTGAGGATTATGCTTAGAGAGCCAGGAAAGACCCAGCACAATTGGGTATTGGGGAACCTTGGCCAAGTGAAACTGAATCTGCTCAACGTGGGACTGGGCGCGCAGAGTGAGCGAAGCTGTAATCTGGATCACTGCACCTAAAGAAAGAGGATGCCCATTGATGGTCTCCACTGCCAAGGGGGCAGGAAGAGGCAGGGTAGGAATCTTGTGGAAGAGAGCAAACGTTTCATCCATGAAACTGGTCGTAGCCCCAGAGTCCGCTAAAGCTTGGGCCTCCACCTCACTGGGAGGAGCGGAGGTGAACATGCAATAGCAGAAAGGAGGGTGGGGGGGTTGCGGAAGGCACCCACCTGGTGGGGAACTGACCCCCACACTGGAGACCCCCAACAGGCTTGGGGGGCAGCCTAGTCAGGCCTGGGGATGAGGAGGAGGAGGAGGAGGAGGAAGGAGAGGAGGGGGAGGCATTGGGGTTGTGGGTCTAGCATGGCAGGTTTTGGCGAAATGTCCCAGCTTTCCACACCGAAAGTATCGGCACTCCACACGCTGCCGCTCTAGTTCCTCCGGTGGCAGCGGGACTCGGGTAGCTCCCAGCTACATCGGGGTCTCTTCCACCCCTGCCGCAGGGGTGGGGGGTGGGGGAGGGGGCAGGAAACGTGGGGGAATGGGAGGAGGGAAATCTTGGCCCCCAGCGCCCCGCTGGGTCTGCCGGCGCCCCTCCAGCCGACTATCTATCTGGAGGCAGGTCTGGATGAGGTCCTCCAAAGTAGGCGGTCTAGGCGTGCGTGCCAACTCATCCAAGATCTCGTTGTTCAAACTGTCCAAAAACTGAGCCACCAGCGCGGCATCATTCCACTGTAAATCCTGCATCAGCAAGCGAAAAGTTGTTGTGTAGTTGGAAACTGAGTCCTTGCCCTGCCTGTGGCAGCGAATCTCCCAAGAAGCTGTCTGTGTGTGCAGGGGGTCACTGAAAAAAACTGGCCATCGCTGTCATGAAACCTTGATAGTCCCCAAGCAGGGCATCATTAGCGAGAAGAAGTCCCGAAGTCCATTTAGCTGCCACTCCTGAAAGTAGGTTAATGATGAAGCCCACACGAACCTGTTTTGTCAGGAAATCCTCAGGCTGTAGGCGCATGTACAGCTCCGATTGGACCCGGAAAATCTGAAAAAGTCCTTTCTCACCAGAAAACTTCTCTGGCAGAGCCACTGGGCACTTGCGGTGGGGGGGGGGGGAATCGGAGGTGGTGGGGGTTGAACCACAGCTTGCAGACTGTACAGCAGTTGTCAGTTGAGCCACTTGATCACGAAGTGATCTCTTCTCTTCTCTTGTGTGAGAGCTTGCACTGCCAAGTCCATGGCAGCCTCCAGAGGCAGTAGGAGCAGAGACAGAGAAAAAAAAGAGGAACGGGTTCCAAGCTGTCAGGAGCCCCCTAGCTGCCTCTTGCAGTCCCCACAAATAGCCAACTCAGGACACAGATGATGAGGATTATTTCCAAGACTTCATTCCTTTATTACTTTATGACTCTTTCAGATACTAATCACTAGCGACATAGCAACGAACAGCACTGGGGAAAGACAGCAGAGTAGCCTAAGCTCCAGGTAAGGCAGTTGGTCCCCGTTTGAAGGAGAACCATGGGAAGACCCTGAACTTATGGGCTAGGGAGAGATCCTCCCTCTTTCCTTTGGGTCCTCGGGACGCGACCGTTGTTTGAGCGCCAAACGAGCGGAGCGCCTCTTTTCGGCGCCCTCCATCTGTCGTCGCTCCCTGCGTCTGCGCCGAGCGTCCAGCAAGCCCCCCTCCAGCGCTCTCTCACTGCCAGGGTCACTATCTATCCCAGGAATGCTGGCAGGAGGAATCTCTGCCAGCTGCTGTGCTTGTGAGAGATGAGAGAGCTCCTGTCCCACGGATTGCTGTTCCTCCTCAGAATCAGAACTGCTCTGGGGGCTCTATTGGCTCAGTTTCCACCCTGACACCTAGCTGGCCAGGACTCTTCTTAAATCAGGCCTACAAAACTTGTGATTGTCCAGACAAATTCTCCCCATCGGTCAAGTATGGTGGCTCACCACGAGCTCAGAATACCTCCTGTTTTTGCTTGGAGATGCAAAAACAGGGAAGTTGTCAAACATCTGGCAGACCACAATACATGACTGGTTTTGTAGATTATGCAGGCTTGGATTAAATTATTGCATACAAGTGAGTGAGAGTTACCAGTTATCAGCATCATAGTTTCCCTTCAAAAATGTCAGATTGTGAGGTTTGCACCATGCACCAGGCAGCATCCTTGCATCACATACTGACTCAAGAGGTCACGTTACTACAGCAGCAGGCAACTGTAAGAACACCCACCCATGCCAGCATGAGAGAACAATAGTGCACAGCTATTACACGGTACAGCTTTGGACAGACAGGTGGTATAAGGAAGCTGAGACTAGGAAAGGCTTACCTACAAAACACATTAAATGCATTATAGAAAGCATTGATGCAATTCTACACGCTCAAGATTTGGCAAGATACTGATAATGAAATATAACCAACAGTTTAGAGCAGGAGTGGACAGAGGCTAGTTCACCAGATGTTTGGACTTCAACTTCCAGAAGCCCCTGCAAGCAGAGCCAGTGGTCAGGAATGCTGGGAGTTGAGGTCCCAAACATCTGTAGATCTAACTTTCTGGCCACCCCTGATTTAGAGAACAGAATTTACTTTTCTCATTTCCCAAGCAGAGAACATCACTGCTCTTCTCTGCTACATGAACCTATAGGCTCAGAATCCCTGCCATTTTAATTTATAGGAGGAAATGTTATTTTTCCGTATTAAAACACTCCTTATTTTAAAATTTCTGCAGGATCTGTCTGATGAACTTCATATTATCCCAAAACATTTTACCCTGGCCAGACAGTTGGCATTTTCCACAGGAACATGGGGGGAACTTGAAATGAATCTTCCAGAAAGTAAGTTTTGCTTTTAGTGTGACACTCATCTTTCGAATGTACATAGTGATGAACGAAAGCTCAGAAAATGTTTTGTGAACTAGTTAATTCAAAATGCAAAAAGCACAAGATGTCCTATCTATCACGAATAAAGTTAGTAAGCTGTGTTAATTAATGCACTGCTATGAATTTTGATTTGAACACTGGAAACTTTTAAGGGTCAGTTCTCTGACTACTGAATTGAGAGCCCTGTTCCAGCAAGAATAGTCCATGAGTGGAAAAGCTTTCCATCTACGGATTTCCCTGATTGCCTGCCAATGCAAAAGGGCAATGTGAGCTGCTCCTGCCTTCCACGCACACCATACAACAAATATTGCACTCTGGACACATTGATCATGTTTCAGGCAAATGGAACCAGAACTAGACTCAATCTCCTTCCACGTTTTGACTGCCTAACATGTAACTACCACTTTCAGAACTGAAAGTGCTGGTCAGTTTTACAAATAAGTGCAGAAAGTCAGTAGGTCACAAAACATTTTACTAGCCCATCTGCCCACACATACTAGTGTAAGTCATTTGTGGCATATCAACACCCACACCACCTCCTGAAATTTCCAAAAGGATCAAGTATAATTCAAAGAAATTTCTCAGCCTGGTCACCTGGAGACAATTCTTACTTGCCAGTGACGAATGGATGAATGGATATTTTAGAACAGCTCTGTTTTTATAGGAAAACTCAGTGTAGCCATTTCATTTGGAGAATCACAAGAATGAGAGATTCAGGTCGCAGTCCTATTGTTTACACCCTCAATGCTCATAAGCCTCTGAACCTGGAGGTTAATGAGCATCCAGTGCAGAGTGGGGGAGTGATGGAGGCGAGTGTCACCTCCCCATCCTCCCACTGAATTTTTGCTAGACGGGCTTTTTGGCCCATCTAGCTGGGGCACTTCAGAGGGGGAGGGAAGGTAGGGATGTACGAAAGTCACTTACCTTTTTGCAGGGGTGATTTGCAGTGGGGGGGAGGTGCTCCACGCCTCCCCCCAAAATCCTAACCCGGCCGGCTTTGCTCCGCAGCAACTCTGCAGAGCCACCAGCCAGGTGCATTCACAGGCGTCTGGAGCCTGTGGACGCAAATGGCGGCTACAGCATTCATGTTTTTGGCTGTGATAGGCTACGAAAATATTTTTGTAGCCTATCATGGCAAAAAAACCAGGAACACAAATGGCGGCATCTACGGCGGCTGCCATTTGCATTCCCTTTTTTTGCCCTGATAGGCTACATAAATACTTACGTAGCCTATCATGGTGTCCGCAGGGACGCAAATGGCATCCCTGTGTTAGCCGTGATAGGCTACGTAAGTATTTATGTAGCCTATAACAGCTTAAATGGGGAAGCAAATGGCGGCCGCAGATGCGGCCGCCATTCGCAAAGCAGCGCAAATGGCACCAGGTAAGTGCTCCGTTTCGTGCATCTTTCGTGGGGTGGTGGGGCGGGGGGCTTCATTCTGTCACAGATTTCAGGGGGCTGAATGCACTGGCATTCGGCTTCACTGAGATCCGTGGTGGAATTCTCTGACATCCCTAAGGGAAGGAGGCTGGAGAGGCCATGAAATAGTTTGTATCCTGGCTTCTCCATTTTCCTCCCCTCCCTGCCCACTGGAATGAGTTCCTGACCTCAGAGAGGCAGCCGGCACAGTTCTTTCCATGGCGGCTTGGGAGTGGGGTGGAATGTGGATTCCCAGATCCAAGGTCAGGGCACTGTCTCTCTGACCTCAGGTCTGGGAATCCGAAGTATCCTGTTCCCTCCCCTCCAGATGCTGTCTAGGGGCCATAGGATTGCTCCCCCTCAGAACTGGTAACAGCCTGTTGCTAATTTGTTTGTTTAAGAATTTATACTTATACCACATTTCCTCTTCCAAAGAAACCCAAACAGCTAACAAATAAATTCAACAATTGCAGAATAATTTCCTCAATGTTTTTGATGATGAGGAGGACGAAATCACTTTTTTCCCCCTAATAGATAATTTGTAGCAAATACAACTTTTGAACATCTTGGAATTCGGTTCCTGAACTACAGCGTATAAAGCATGTGAATATTTATGGATAATTTTCTCTTGCTATACAATGATCCACTTATGACTAGGGATGTACGAAACCCCTACCTGGCTCCGCGCTGAGCAATCCGCGGTGGGGGGGAGGCGCTCCATCCCTCCCCCCGGAATCCTGCCCAGCCGGCTCCGCTCCGCAGCCAAGCCGCGGAGCCACCGGCCGACTCCAGCCGCCTGCAGCCAGACATCCGGCCACTGGGCAGCCCTGCAGGGATGCAAAATGGCGGCTGTCATAACCGCTGCCATTTGCATCCCTGTAGTGAGCCGTGATAGGTTACGTAAATATTTACGTAGCCTATCACAGCAGGGGGAAAAACCCCAGCATACGCAAATGACGGTAGCCGCCGCCATTTGCGTACACTGGGGTTTCCCCCCCCTGCCATGATAGGCTACGTACATACTTATGTAGCCTATCACAGCCTCCGCAGGGACGCAAATGATGTCCCTGCATTAGCCGTGATAGGCTACATAAGTATGTACGTAGTATGTACGTAGTATTTACGTATTTAAGTATTTACGTAGTATTTACATAAGTATTTACGTAGCCTATCACGGCTATTGAGACGAGGAAGTGAATGGCAGCCGCAGGACGGCTGCCATTCACAAAGCAGTGCGGATGGAAGCAGGTAAGTGCTCCATTTCGTGTGCCTTTCATGGGGTGGGGGTGGCGGGGACTTTGTCCCGCGCGCCTTTCGGGGGGGGCTTCGTTCCGTGACAGATTTCCGTGGGCCGAATACATTGGCATTCGGCCTCACCGAGATCCGTCGCGGAATTCTCTGACATCCCTACTTATGACAGTTCAAACCAGAAGTACTTTCAGATTTTGAAATTGCTATTCGATTCAGGCTTGAATTAGCTTCTTAAAGCTTCAGTCCTAAGCACACTTACTAGAGTGTAAGCTACATTGACCACATTGACCACTGCATCTGAGTAAACGTGCTTAGGATTGCACTGTACTTCTTTTGTCCTAATAAAGCAGGGTTTGTTTGTTTGCTTTTGTGGATAGACTTCTCATAATGAATGTTGCTTGCTGGTGAATGTTAAATATTTGAGCCTGATTAATCCCTCAAACACATGTTGCCCCCTCTGCTTCAGAACTTTCATTGGCCATCTCAGGTTTCAAGTGAGGATCCAAACCACTTTGTGTGTTTAGGCAGCTTCCCAGAAATGTTAAGTATAAGATTAATTTGAGCTTTCTGTCAATTAAAACATAATTCTCTTGTAATTAAGCTGTGCATAGATCTCGCCTGATGTTAGCTAAGTACAAAGGGGTGATGAGAAGGGGGGGAGAATTGAAGACAACTGGAGGTTAGTTTCATACACAATTCATCTGAGGAGAAAAATGGAAGTATTCGTATTGATTCCAGTAACCCACTGACCTTGTCTCCAAAGCAGAAGTTAAACAAATTACTAATGGTGATCTTAAATTAGATCTGTTGGTTTAGTTTATCCTCTCTTCTCCTTTTTGGTCCCTCCCTATCCCAGTTTAACAAGAAAAGTGATCCTATATTAAATATGATTTCAGTAACTTTGTCCACAGCCACCCATTCTAATAATGTAATCCCTCCGTTTAAACTTTTATAACTATCTTTTGGTTTGAGGTTATGCATTTCAGTTAAAACTCACTTAAGCAGGAAGTGCTGTCTCACCCCGCCCCCCCCATCCCCTGGCTCAGAAACAGCTCAGCCAATTTTTGCCCCACAAAGTTGTCCCTTGAAAGTCTATAGTGTGTAGATCATTTCCACTATTTCTGATGTTCAGGCTGTGCAAAACACCTTGGAGAGCTCCCTTAAAGTTCAGACTGGTTCTGACTGAAACCCAGAGTGGATTTACTAACCCACTGACACTGGAGCCACCAGCCTCCACTGCAAATAGCCAAATGACAACTGAATATGCTCAGTGGGGGAAAAAATGAGAAAGCTGAGGAGTGGAGGGGAAAGGTAATTGAGACTCTGAAATCCTGAATGATAGCACTCTGTACCGCAATTTTTAGTTGCAGATCCCAGTTATAATAATTCTATGGTTTTAATTTTATATAGCTTGCTCATGGAACTCAGTTGAAAACCAAGTGCTGATCACCTTTAGACTCCTTGCTAATAACTTATTTTCATTAATACAAGAAAAAAAGCTAGATTAAAATTTTTCTCATTTTATTCCAGAGAAAAATCAGAGAAGAATTCCAGTCACAGAAATGAGCCCCCACAAGCTGACCTTTGGATCCTACCAATATGAATTATTTGCATCAAAATTTTATAGGCCAAAGATCTGAAATAATTTTGGCTTCTCCTTCCTCATTTCAGTTTCAGAGCTGTTGGTTAGAACATAACTGCTCTATATTATAACTCTTTTCCAGAGGGGTAGCTGTGTTACTCTGTTTCTAAAAATGACTTTATGTTATTATAGATCTTGTTATTCTTATAACTGTAAATGAAGAACATATTTTCAGCCTGATCCTAAATAAGTCTGTTCAGAAGTACATCCCACCTATTTCAATGGCACTTACTCCCTAGGAAGTATGTTTAGGATTATAGTCCTAAATAAATATTTATGAGCGCAGAATAACCATTCTTCAGAGTCCAGGCTGAAAGAAGCTGGAGCCCACATACACTTGCATATCAATAGAAATTGCTTACATTTCTTCTCCCAGGCATTTTAGATTTGTAGAATTTGTTTTTTTTTCCTTCTTTTTTTGCACTTGTTTTTAACCTGTTCTATTGTGTGAGCTGTCCCGAGAATGTTTTGTTATAGGGCGGCATATAAATAAATTCATTTACAGTGCAATTCTGTACGTATCTATCAGAAGTAAGCCCCGCTGAGATCAATAGGGCATACTCTCAGGTAAGCATGTATAGCGTTGCAGCCTTAGATTCCATAACTTAAATTGTAAATGTTATAGTCACCACTTCAATTTAATTAAGTGATACTCTAGATCATTGCAGCGCACATTTATTTATTTGGTGCATTTATAAATTGCATCCTCTGTCTACCAGGAGGTGCCCAGAGCAAAGTACAATAAAAATATTGTTAAAACTTTTATAAAACCAAGAAACACAGCAGCAAAAACCATACCATACAATAACATTTGAGTGTAGCTTTTAAATTAAAATTGAAGAGTGATATTGTCACTGACTTCATATCCTTTTTATGTTGCTAATCTTCATGCAAGAGAATATGAGCACAAATTTGTATAATGGGAAAAAAATATTAATTTTATGGGGTGAGGGACGGGGGTGGGGGGAACCCAGATTGGAAAGAAAATTGAATCTGTCTTTTCAGGTAGCAACCGACAGCTCCAGTTTCTATGTGTGAAACAAAATGATTGGGTGGCCAGAGAATTCTGTCTGTAACACTAAGGAGGAAGCCAGGCAACAGATGCCAGAGAATCTGGCTTGGGCAACCTTCTAGACTTTTTATAATATATTATGATCCGGTTTGCACAATCACCATGGCTTAAACAAGCCACAGTAGCTTGTTTAAGCCATGACATGCTTAACCCATGGCCTGTTGTTGGGTTATCTGAAGGTTGTTTCTCCCTAAAACAAGCTATGCTGCCCGGGTTCAGATGACACAAGCCACACCCTTGTGGGTATTAGGCAAATGGCACCCGGCACGTGCTGGCACATACTATGGCTTGTTTAAGCCGTGATGATCGTGCAAACCAGTCCTCTGTCTGGGTCCTCAGTATAATACATGGATTTAGACACAACTACACTGAAATGCCCCCTTCATGGATCACTGCCTTGTTGTGGCGAAGGGGCTTGCGTAACTCAGTGAAGCCATAAGCTATGCCGTGCAGGGCCACCCAAGACGGACAGGTCATGGCAGAGAGTTCTGACAAAATGTGGTCCACTGGAGAAGGAAATGGCAACCCACTCCAGTATTCTTGCCAAGAAAACCCCATGGAACGTATCACAAGGCTAAAAGATATGACGCCGGAAGATGAGCCCCTCAGGTCGGAAGGTGTCCAATATGCTACTGGGGAAGAGGAGAAGGAATTTCCAAGTAGCGCCAGAAAGAGTGAAGCGGCTGGGCCAAACCCGAAAGGACACTCAGCTGTGGATGTGTCTGGTGGTGAAAAGAAAATCCGATGCTGTAAAGAACAATATTGTTTAGGAACCTGGAATGTCAGATCAATGAATCAAGGTAAGCTGGAGGTGGTCAAACATGAGATGGCAAGATTGAACATCGACATCTTGGGAATCAGCGAACTAAAATGGACAGGCATGGGCGAATTTAATTCAGGTGACCATCATATCTACTATTGTGGGCAAGAATCCCATAGAAGAAATGGAGTAGCACTCATAGTCAACAAAAGGGTGGGAAAAGCAGTACTGGGGTACAATCTTAAAAATGATAGAATGATCTCAGTACAAATCCAAGGCAAACCATTCAACATCACAGTAATTCAAGTCTATGCCCCAACCACTGAGGCCGAAGAAGCTGAGGTTGATCGGTTCTATGAAGACCTACAACACCTTCTAGAACTAACACCAAAAAAAGATGTCCTCTTCATCATAGGGGATTGGAATGCTAAAGTAGGAAGTCAAGAAATCACCGGGATAACAGGCAGGCATGGCCTTGGTGTACAAAATGAAGCAGGACAAAAGCTAATAGAGTTTTGCCAAGAGAACACGTTGATCATAGCAAACACTCTTTTCCAACAGCACAAGAGGTGACTCTACACATGGACGTCACCAGATGGTCAATATCGAAATCAGATTGATTATGTCCTTTGCAGCCAAAGATGGAGAAGCTCCATACAGTCAGTAAAAACAAGACCTGGAGCTGACTGTGGCTCAGATCATGAGCTGCTTCTTGCAAAATTTCGGCTTAAATTGAAGAACGTCGGGAAAACCACTAAACCGTTCAGGTATGACCTAAATCATATCCCTGATGAATATACAGTGGAGGTGAGGAATAGATTTCAGGGATTAGACCTGATAGACAGAGTGCCTGAGGAACTATGGACGGAGGTCCGTAACATTGTTCAGGAGGCAGCAACGAAATCCATCCCAAAGAAAAACAAATGCAAGAAAGCCAAGTGGCTGTCTGATGAGGCTTTACAAGTAGCTGAGGAAAGAAGGGAAGCGAAAAGCAAGGGAGAAAGGGGAAGATATACCCAACTGAATGCAGAGTTCCAGAGAATAGCAAGGAGAGACAAGAAGGCCTTCTTAAATGAACAATGCAAAGAAATCGAGGAAAACAACAGAATCGGAAAGACTAGAGATCTCTTCAAGAAAATTGGAGATCTCAAGGGAACGTTTTGTGCAAAGACGGGCATGATAAAGGACAAAGAGGGCAGGGACCTAACAGAAGCAGATGAGATTAAGAAGAGGTGGCAAGAATACACAGAAGAACTACACAGGAAAGATCTGAATGTCCCTGATAGCCATGAGAGTGCGGTCACTGAACTTGAGCCGGACATCCTAGAGAGTGAAGTCAAGTGGGCCTTAGGAAGCATTAGTAACAACAAAGCTAGCGGAGATGACAGTATTCCAGCCGAGCTATTTAAAATCCTAAAAGATGATGCTGTTAAAGTGCTGCATTCAATATGCCAACAAATCTGGAACACTCAACAGTGGCCACAAGACTGGAAAAGGTCAGTTTACATTCCAATTCCAAAGAAGGGCAATGCCAAAGAGTGTTCAAACTACCGCATAATTGCGCTCATTTCACATGCCAGCAAGGTGATGCTCAAAATCCTACAAGTTAGGCTTCAGCAGTATGCGAACCGAGAACTACCGGAAGTACAAGCTGGGTTTCGAAGAGGCAGAGGAACTAGAGATCAAATCGCCAACATTCGCTGCATCATGGAGAAAGCAAGAGAATTCCAGAAAAACGTCTATTTCTGCTTCATTGACTACGCTAAAGCCTTTGATTGTGTGGATCACAACAAACTGTGGCAAATTCTTAAAGTGATGGGAGTACCAGACCACCTTACCTGTCTCCTGAGAAACCTGTACGAGGGTCAAGAAACAACAGTAAGAACCAGACATGGAACAACCGATTGGTTCAAAATCGGGAAAGGAGTACGACAAGGCTGCATATTGTCACCCTGCTTATTTAACTTATATGCAGAGTACATCATGAGAAATGCCGGGTTGGATGAATCAGAGGTCGGAATTAAGATTGCCGGGACAATTATCAACAACCTCCGATATGCAGACGATACCACCCTAATGGCAGAAAGCAAAGAGGATCTAAAGAGCCTCTTGTTGAGGGTGAAAGAGGAGAGTGCAAAAGCTGGTTTGAAACTCAACATTAAAAAAACGAAGATCATGGCATCTGACCCCATCACTTCCTGGGATATAGAAGGGGAAGAAATGGAAGCAGTGACAGATTTTACTTTCTTGGGCTCCAAGATCACCGCAGACGGTGACTGTAGCCATGAAATTAAAAGACGCTTGCTCCTTGGGAGGAAAGCTATGGCCAACCTAGACAGCATAGTAAGAAGCAGAGACATCACCTTGCCGACAAAGGTCCGTCTAATCAAAGCTATGGTTTTCCCAGTACTAATGTATGGCTGTGAGAGCTGGACTATAAGGAAGGCTGAGCGCCGAAGAATTGATGCTTTCGAACTGTGGCGCTGGAGAAGACTCTTACGAGTCCCCTGGACTGCAAGGAGGTCAAATCAGTCCATCCTAAAGGAAATCAACCCTGAGTGCTCATTGGAAGGACAGATACTGAAGCTGAAGCTCCAATATTTTGGCCACCTAATGCGAAGAGAAAACTCCCTGGAAAAGACCCTGATGCTGGGAAAGACTGAAGGCAAAAGGAGAAGGGGACGGCAGAGGATGAGATGGCTAGATAGCATCACGGATGCAATGAATATGAACTTGAGCATGGTCCGGGAGAGAGCGCAGGACAGGAAGGCCTGGCGTGCTATGGTCCATGGGGTCACGAAGAGTTGGACACGACTGAACGACTGAACAACAACAACACTGAAATGCATTGGTCAGGATGAGCTCAGCTGGTGGAATTATTTAATTAAAAAAATTAAAATATGACTTTCCCTATTATTAAATAATACAGCATGATTTCCTACATTATTAAATAATAAAATGTGACACCCCCAGAATTACTTTTAAAAGGCTGCTGGTCAGATTAAAGGAACAGAACAGAGGTGTCATCTATGATAATCGAACGACATATCTGAACAATGTGTTTAATCATTGGTTTTATTGTGTTTGTTTTCATTATAAATGTCACCGTGAGAGCTCTGGCTTTTGGGTGAGTCATAACTTGAATAAACAAAAACAAACAAACAAACCTGTTCTGCATTTCATTTGAGAACTATGGGTTGGATCCCAAGGATCCCTTCCTCCAATGGAACGAGTCTTCATGTGATGCAAGGGCTCCTTCCATGAGGAGGACTCCTTCTACTGGAAGGAGGGAACCTTTGAATCCAACGCTACATATCTGATAAAACATGACAGAGCAAAGAGCAACACTACTTTAAAAAAAGAGAGAACTAAGAAGGGTAATTTCTTCTGCAGAAATACATGTATTGTTGTCATACCCATTCTAAAAACTGAAATTGCTGTGTGGGACAATAAGGAGCTCTAATGGGCACTAGTAACCTATTTTCCAATGCAGTATTTCATAGTTAAAATAATTAACATGTAAGTAGATGCACATAACTGTATTGTGGTTACCATAAGCCTCTCAATACCCTAATTGCATTGACCAATGATGTATCAAATGGCTGACTGGCCATCATTTGCCAGATTAAAAGGTGGCAACCCTAAAGTGAGGGAAGCATTACATTTGTAAATAATGATGCAGTGGGCATGTCTATGAAGTATGTATCCATCTGCATTCTGCTTGTAAACAAAGGGAATGTTTGGACTGAAATTTTACAGATTCATGGTATCTGGAAAAGTGGACATTCATATTCTCAGGAAGATTTCACAGTTTCAGTTTGGGTCAAGAGATCTGATCACAGATCTTCCACGTTCCAACTACCTTAGCCCTTAGCCCTGTTTGACAGCTATGGTCACTAGGGAAACTTGGGAACTGTGGTTCAGTGAGGGGAGCTAAGGATCTCTAGAAGAACATTCTAAACACCCTCACCAAACTAAAATTACCACCATTCTTTGAAGAAAGCCGTAACATGCCCTGATTTCCAGAAAAGAAATGCTCAGTTTTGCTGGCACCAGTGTGTTTGGGTTTTGTTTTTTATTTGTAAAGAACAAATAAAACCAATTAAAGGCTGATAATTGAACTTGCAAGAAGGCAGGAGGAAAGCTCTTCGTAGCCACTAATCAGTGGCACAGTCTCTATGTACTTGTGCATGCATGTGTATGGATATACCCTGGAGAATGTTTGGGGCTTTCTGATGTTAGCACTGCTTTTCAACATTTAGGGGAGGGAAGGCCTGACCTGTTTGCTCTGGGGACTATAATTCCCCTTCAGTAGTTTTCCCTGTGTAGCTCTATGAAGGCTACATAGAGTGGCCAGTTACAAATTGCAAAAAAGAAAAGAGGACATGCATTGCCAAAAAACAGGTCAAAATAAGACAATGATCTGATTTGCACATCACAGTAGCAAGTCCTGGGTTGTTTAACCCAGGAATTGCAGGGAAAAGTAGAGCATGTGAGCTGTGTGTGAGCCATTTCTGCTTTTAATTAATTGTTTTGTGATGTGCGAACCAAGAAACTCTGGGTTGTTTATGGGTTGAACACCTTAGGGGTTCATCACACGGAGCTTTTATCCTGCTACTGAGATGGCTTTGTCATGGAAGTTTGCGGTCTCTTCAGATGATGCCGTTACCCTCCAGGGTGTCTCCCGCAATTCCACCCAGCCTATCCCGTGTTTTCCCCAAACACAATAAATGTGGTATTTTTTCCAGCCCACGGAACAGAAGCACTATGACCTCCCCATGAAATTCTCCAATAGCAGGAGAAACCACTGTGTCTGCTTGCTGTGGGTGTTTGTTTTCAGTTGCTGGGGTGCACACAGTCAGGATGATGAAGGCATTGAGGATGGTAGCGAGGAGTGCAGGAGCGGATTTGACAGGCGCGTGGGCAAGAATCGCCCACCAGTTGCAATTCCAGCCTCCGCTCAAGTCTTGCTGAGGAAGGACTTTCCTTGATTCCCAGGTGTCTGCCATGTAAATACTTGAGCGCATTTCTCAGTTGGAGGGAGAAGAGGGTAAAATGCCTCCCTGCAACAAAGGGAGACACATCTGATCCCCCACCCCATCAAGCTCAGAAGCAATGTCCTCTGTTGATTCAGAGCACCCCATTAAGTTCAATGGGGCTAACTCCTAAGTAAGTGTGCCAAGGGTTGCAGACTTACAGGGCGATCTTATGTCTACTCAGAAGTAAGTCCCATTGAGTTCAATGGGTTTTACTCCCACGTAAATGTGCCAAGGATTGCAGACTTATGGCACAATCTTACATTTTATGTCTACTCAGAAGTAAGTCAGAGGTTTCCTGGGGGCTGTGAGAAAAGAGTACAGCAGAAGTTAAGCTATGAAGAACCCCCCCCCCATTTGCACACATGCCAGGGAGGAAGGAAGACACTCCCTCAGTTCAAACCACGTGTCTGCCGTGTAAAGGAGCCCTTCCTAATCCCACAAAGAAACCGAAATCAGGAAGCTCCGGAAAGGATGTGGATTTTTGCGGGTTTTTTGCTTAATGTAGAAACACCCCTAGACTTAACCCAACACCAGTCTATGAGTTAACTCTGGGCTGTTTAACCCTTACACAACCCAGAGTTTCTGAGTTCGTACTTCATGAAACAAACCAGGAACAGGGCATTCCTCGGTTGTTAATTAAAAGAGGAAATCATGAGTGCACAGCTCACGTGCTCTGTTCAGCCCCAGAAATTCCTGGATCAAACAACCCAGAAATTGTCACCGTGATGCGCAAACCAGGTCACAGGGTTGTGCAAAAATTGCATATAATAATTTATATGTATTCGTGCAAGTCTAGAAATAATTAGTATAATTTAAATAGAATACAGTACATCTCACCTGGGAAGCCTGTGAACAGGTGAATGCTGTGCCTGCTCAGTCTGCTGACCAGCTGATAAATGCTGATGGGCACCTTCGAGGCCTCTGCTCTCCCTTCTTAAAGTTTTGTATGGTTCTTTATCTCTAAGCCAGACTTGGACTGGGCAGCCCTTCAAATAGAGGACACCTTTAAACAGAGGATGATCCTCTGACAGACCTTCAAATAGGGGATTGTCCTCTGTAAAGTAGGACCACTAGACACTGTAAGGCTAAGTGGTTCTTTGCAACAACAAAAAAGACCATTGATTTTGTTATATTTATAGCAAGCCATATTATAGGTGGCTTCTTGTGGAAAGGTTGATCAGTCACAATGCATTTCAGAATTCTGTCCCAAAGATGGCAAAAAAGAAAAAAGAAACTCTATTGCCAAACATTTCTTAAAAGAGATTAGTTGGGAATTGTGCCTTGAATGGTTGGATAAGACTACAGCCAGCTTTGAGTGGGCGGAGGCGGAGACTGAAACACAGTTTATATTGCAAATATCCTTGACTGACTGTATTTTTAAAGACCATTTTAAAACTGAAGAGAGATACATCTTCTCTATATGAATAGTTCTATAATATGGCATCCAGACATATTAGCCCTCCTCCCCAAATAATAGTTCGAAAGTCAATCCCAGGCAGAATGTACATCAGCTGTTATATTACTTCATTCCTCTACAACAGTTGTTCATCTGAAAATAGCTTTCAAATGAAAAGAGGCAACTACAAAAGGATTAGTTACCATAGGCAGCATGATAGCCCCATGAGATTATTTATGGCAGCACACCCAGAGGCAAAGCTGTAGGAGAGTTAATGCTGTAAGATTAAAAAGAAAGGTTAGAGAGTGACACTAGACATGCATTCATAACAGGGATTCAACTCTATACCATTTCTCTGGATTTCCTTCATGATGGCGGATGCTTGCTGCTTCCTCTCTTTGACCATGTCAGAATGTGATAGCATTCTAGCTGTCTGATGTGATTTTCTTACTAGAGAGGGAGGGAAAGTCACATTTCATTTTGTTGAGAACCACCTGGTAGTTTTCATTTAACCCGAATCACTGGTCCAGGAGTTGAATTTTATTCTTATTGCAAATGCTGTCATTTTAACTTCAGATACTGGCAAACATTTCTTGCACACGGATAATGGGACGGGAGACATGTTCCACTAACACTGCATATGAAGCCCCAATGGACCAACAGTTCCTTGATTACATTAGAGAAACAATGTGACATGGTGAGGTGGGCCTTCTCACACCCTTGTGTACATGCTTATCTTTCTGTATTCTGGACAAGAGTCCTTGTGTTACGTTGTTTGTTTGTTTTCAATTTGCAATCTTTAAAACACAACATCCCTTGCAAATTCCTTTAAAAGGCTGCTAAAACCTCAACAAAGAAGTCCATCTTTGAACTGGCATGTATTAATCAGCTAGATTAAACAGAGAACCATCTCGAGCATCTGCGATGAATCCCTATAGTAAGTTGCCCATTTACTGTTGTAAACTTAAACGTCGCATGCTCATAGGACAATCAATGTCAGATTATTTCAGGAAACAATATGCTTACCTTGTTGTTCTGGAGAACAGTGATCCTGATGCTTTGGGTGAAGTTTATGGAGTTTGTTATGAATGGGGATGACCTATCCAGTCCTGGGTGGTTTCTATGCCTGCTCTTGTGTCTGCATGATGCCTAGTACCGAGACAAACTGGGGACTGACCCTCTTCAAAAAGATTGGCATCTGGCTGACATAAAGTAGTTATTTATAGAAGCAAACACTCCAGCCACTCATATCTTCCTGGCGAAAGAAGAGAACAGAAAGGATTCTGCCTCACGCACCACAAAAGCGTGTGCATCTCTTCCACAGCTTATTGAAATACTTGATAGAATGCTTCTTCATACTTGTACAGCTCATCCCATCATCACCTTTGAGAATGCTAATCTCCACATTAGAACTAAGAGAAAGACATTTAAAAATAAGTTCAATTAAATATCTGGGTGGCAAAGACTATATTTGATGGGATTGGAATGGACTAATCCTTTACTGAAAGATAAAACCATGCCTTTATACTGGCTAATAGCTAAAGTTAGTGCCTGTACAAAGACTGCACTTAAAATTCTGCGGAGCTGTCTGTTGAAAAAATAATTTTGCAGGTCTTCACTTCATAGCAGAGGGGGAAAAAACAGGGGACCCCATTGTCACTAGTTCTTTTTCAAATTCCTAACATGGTTTTTAATACAGACTACTGAAATGTCTGTCCTAATTTTCCACATTACACAGTACGTGTGTGTGCCCTCTCCTCTATGCTCAGGCTAAAAGGGCACTCAATATATTTCAAAGCTAGTTTTATAGCAACTTGAGGTTATGTTTGTTTTTTGTAGCTATTGTTACTCAATAGGTCATCACTCTCCATACTTGATGTCTCTTAGTGAGTTGCTCTAGAAAAAAAAAGTGGATTAGCTACTCAGGGATATCAAAGTGTCCAGCTATCATGCAGTGATGCATTTGGAGATTAGAAAATCAACCTCTGTCTCTGAGCTGACCTAGAGTGATATCATGATGTCTGGAAGCATATCTACCTGATGATTACACAACAGCTATATAACCTGGTTAGGGTTGCTCCACATTTTTCTAGAGCAAATCATCAGAGTTCATTATTGAAGAAAGAGGAAATTTTTTAAACACCACAAAATTGGCCCTTTTTCTTGGCCAGTCATAAAACTGGCCTATTATCTGTATCTCCAGCTGAATCACCCATCATTGCCTACTGGGCAATGATGTCTTACCTACTGGGGTGGATTGCTGGAAGTGTCTTACACTAGTGCTCCAGGTTGCTGCATTATTGACCTAGGAAGCCCTGAAGTCCTATATAATTTAGAGGTGGCTTCCTTTCTTGTGTTTTATGGTAACCTTTAAGATGAACAAGAAACTCACCTTAAATATACCATACATGTGTTGAATTTGATCAGCAAGGACCCTCAAAGAAGCATTTTTTGGTGACCACCTTGCAAATGTGGAGCTCCTAATGGAGATTCTTCAAAGAATCTTCATTAAGGATCTCCATTTTTTTTTAGAGCAACTCACTAAGAGACATCAGGTATAGAGTGTGATGCCCTATCAAGTAACAATAGCAATTGAACGAAGCCTCCAAAGGAGGAAGATAACGGAGGCAATGTTTATTGATCAGCTGAAACCCGATATCAGTGTGAAAGATGAGGTGGAACAAGCCATGATGTTTATTAATGCAGCTTGATTGGTTGTGGAAAACAGGCCCTGATTGTTAATCATTGTCTCTCCCATTGAGGTTTCAGTTGTTCCTGATTGGTTCTGGCTCAGTTTATCAGTGGTATTGTACCGTACCCTTATTTGTGACTGAAGCTGGCATTTTATGCTGAAACGTTTCACATTTTAAAATCTGTTCATAATTTTTAAAAGCTATAAATTTAAAAACTGGATGCCCTATCATTGGTTGTTTGGAGATTCTTCAATGTCTTATCATGAGCTGGGTGTGGAGCAGGCATTTGGTAGAAGGGATGGGGTTATTTTAGTTTATTTTGAGTATATACTGCTTGTGTTTTAATGGGTATTTCATTTTGTGTGTGTTATTCTTTTTTGGTTTTAACTGATGCACCTCACCCCAAGGTCCCAAGAGGAAATAGATTAATAATTTAAAATAATAAATTTAAACTTATTTTGGACATTTGTACCTGATGTTACCGAGATCTTAATACCTTTTGGTCAGGTGTTCCAGAGGAAATTTTTATTTTCCTCTGCTTGGGGAAAAAAATTATGTCTCACATAGGACTATAAAATTGTTAGAGCTACAGTAGAAACCTAAATATATATCAGTTCCCCACTCCAGACCTACTCTACCTAAAAACATTCTGACATGCCAGTTAGGTTTACAAATATGGTTAGTAACCTAGTTAACTGAAGTTCCAACCTGATACTCAATAAGCCATTTCAATGTCTCTCCCTGAGCACATCATAATACCTTAACAACCACAGATGCCATAGGCTGCCCCTTTGGCATTGCCCCTAAGAAGGGCAATGCCAAAGAGTGTTCAAACTACCGCACAATTGCGCTCATTTCACATGCCAGCAAGGTTATGCTCCAACTCCTACAAGCTAGGCTTCAGCAGCATGTGAACTGAGAACTACCAGAATTACAAGCTGCGTTTCAAAGAGGCAGAGGAACTAGAGATCAAATCGCCAACATTCGCTGGATCATGGAGAAAGCAAGAGAATTCCAGAAAAACGTCTATTTCTGCTTCATTGACTACGCTAAACCCTTTGATTGTGTGGATCACAACAAACTCTGGAAAATTCTTAAAGAGATGGGAGTACCAGACCACCTTACCTGTTTCCTGAGAAACCTGTATGAGGGACAAGAAGCAACAGTAAGAACCAGACATGGAACAACCGATTGGTTCAAAATTGGGAAAGGAGTACGACAAGGCTGCATATTGTCACCCTGCTTATTTAATTTATATGCAGAGTACATCACGAGAAACGCCAGGTTGGATGAATCACAGGTCAGAATTAAGATTGCTGGGAGAATTATCAACAACCTCAGATACGCAGACGATACCACCCTAATGGCAGAAAGCGAAGAGGATCTCAAGAGCCTCTTGTTGAGGGTGAAAGAGGAGAGTGCAAAAGCTGGTTTGAAACTCAACATTAAAAAAACGAAGATCATGGCATCTGGCCCCATCACTTCCTGGCATATAGAAGGGGAAGAAATGGAAGCAGTGACAGATTTTACTTTCTTGGGCTCCAAGATCACCGCAGACGGTGACTAGGGATGACAGAGAATTTTGCCATGAATCTCGGGGAGGCCGAATGCCAGCACATTCGGCCCCCCGAAATCGGTGGCGAAATGGTCTGCCCCCCGCCCCCCCCGGGACAGGACTTACCTTGGGCAAATCTCCCTGGCGGCGGCTCCGGTGGTGGTTTGGTGGCGGCTTGGTGGCGGCGGTGGCGGCGGCGGCCGGTCTTCTGACCGGCTGCCACAGCCGCCATTTCCAGTAAAAAAAACCCCAAAAAACAAAAAAAGTGATAGGCTATGTAAAGATTTACGTAGCCTATCATGGCTAGATTTTTAAAAAATACCGTGATAGGCTATGTAAATGTTTACGTAGCCTATCATGGCTGAGTAAAACAAAAAACCAAAAACCGCGCGTATGCAAATGGCGGCGCCCATGAGCGCCGCCATTTGCGTTCCTTATTTTGGCACGTCTAGTCCAAAATTTACATAGACTACGGCGAAAATAAGGGGAACGCAAACAGCGTAGACGCTACGCTATTTGCGTTCCCCTTATTTTCACCGTACTCTATGTAAGTGTTTACGTAGACTAGACATGCCAAAATAAGGAACACAAATGGCGGCGCCCATGGGCGCCGCCATTTGCGTACGCGCGGTTTTTTGTTTTTTGTTTTACTCAGCCGTGATAGGCTACGTAAACATTTATGTAGCCTATCATGGCTGACTGCAGGGATGCAAACGGTGGCGGCTACGGCCGCCGCCATTTGCAGACCCGGCCGGCCAGGATTCGCAGCGGGAGGGATGGGGCGCCTCCCCCCTGGCCAGAATTTCGGGGGGGAGGGACGGGGCGCCTCCCCCCTGGCCAGAATTTCATGGGGGAGGGACGGGGCACCTCTCCCCCAGCCAGAATTTCGGGGGGAGGGATGGGGCACCTCCCCACCACCTTGAATCACATTTCGTCAAAAGGTAAGTGACTTTCGTACATCCCTAAGACTGTAGCCATGAAATTAAAAGACGCTTGCTCCTTGGGAGGAAAGCTATGGCAAACCTAGGCAGCATAGTAAGAAGCAGAGACATCACCTTGCCAACAAAGATTCGTATAATCAAAGCTATGGTTTTCCCAGTAGCAACATATGGCTGTGAGAGCTGGACTATAAGGAAGGCTGAGCGCCGAAGAATTGATGCCTTCGAACTGTGGTGCTGGAGAAGACTCTTATGAGTCCCCTGGACTGCAAGGAGGTCAAATCAAATCAGTCAATCCTAAAGGAAATCAACCCGGACTACTCATTGGAAGGACAGATACTGCAGCTGAAGCTCAAATATTCTGGCCACCTAATGCGAAGAAAAGAAAAAGACCCTGATGCTGGGAAAAATTGAAGGCAAAAGGAGAAGGGGACGACAGAGGATGAGATGGCTAGATAGCATCAGCGATGCAATGAATATGAACTTGAGCACACTCCAGGAAAGAACGGAGGACAGGAAGGCCTGGCGTGCTATGGTCCATGGGGTCACGAAGAGTCGGACATGACTTAACGACTGAACAACAACAACAACAACAGGAAACACCAGCTGCCTCTGATTTTGAAACAGGAGCAAAACACAGTGGCCAAATTGCTAACTGGAATTGTCCACAAGTAACTAAAGTGGCCACTTCCACACGTACAAAAAAAGAGGGCAAAGGAGCACACTGATCTGCATAGAAATTAGATATGCTAATTTATGCTTAGAGATGGATCTTTAGAAATAATTACTACAATTTCAATAGAAATACAATACAGCTCACTATAGTGGGGAATGATTCTGTCTGTGATCTGTGTGCCTGCTCAGTCTGCTGTCTAGGTGCTAAGCGTTGATGGGCAAATTCTCACAGCCCTGCTCTCCCTTATGGTTCTTTTTCCTCAACCTGGACAGCCCTGCAACTAGAGAACCGTCTTCTGAAAAGGAAGACATGTGGTCTCTCTACCTGCCATGCTACCTCTGGAGGAATCCTTCTCATCCAAGGAGCTAGAACTCCCGGAGACAAGGACCCACCCAAATCAGGAGACCCAGGGGAGCCTGGGCCCTTGGGGAAGATGACCGTGGGTCCATCCCCAGAGGAGGAGAGGTGTTCCACTCTGAGGTGAAAACTGGGCGACCACCTAGCCCCTGAGAGTGTTGTTGCCTCAAGAGGCTGGCCAGTAGGCCTCCTTTAAGAAGGGTTGCTCGACAACAAGACCCTCTGGAATAATCCTGCTTGTGAGGAGGGCCTTGCTCTTAAGGACTCCTTTCCTCTTGAGGAGTTGTCCTGTGTAATTGAGCACTCATTCTCACAGGATGCCTACTAGCCTGCCTCTTCAGGCAACAATGCTCTCCAAGACTAGGGGCTCATCTACATCAGGCTTTTACTCCGGTTCTGCTCCGCCCCCAAGTCGATCACGCAAGCCTCTCCCTGTAGCTAATGTGGTATTTCTTGCTCTAAACCCAGTGTTTTTTGAAACCCTATTTGTGGTAGATTTTCCAGTCATAGCAGCTTCAGTGCAGTTTGGGAGTCCATGTGACCTCAGCTGGCTTCAGCACGGACCAGTGGAAGTGGCACTGATTTGTGGAAGGGAAGAGTTGCATGGGGTGGCGGCATATGTCTACCCAGAAGAAACTCATTGCCTTGGGGATGGGAGTCAGCTCTGCTGCTTTGAAAGGACGCTGGTTTGACCCTGAGCCCAATCGTTGCCTGTCCCTTTAAATAAGCTCTGGGTGGGGAGGGGAGCACAACGAGGCTGTTATGTATGGAAGTGCAAAGGTATGCAGAGCCTTACTGATTTTAGAAGACTTACTGATTTCTCTGAGAGGGGAGGGATAGAGAGCAAGCCTCCTCGCTTTCCCGCACCTACTCATTTGATGATGTTCAGTTGTACGCATTTGCCCCATGCAAACAGATTTTTTAATGGATAAATTGCATTGTTGTTGTTGTTGTTCAGTCGTTCAGTCGTGTCCGACTCTTCGTGACCCCATGGACCATAGCACGCCAGGCCTTCCTGTCCTGCGCTCTCTCCTGGAGAGTGCTCAAGTTCATATTCATTGCATCGGTGATGCTATCTAGCCATCTCATCCTCTGCCGTCCCCTTCTCCTTTTGCCTTCAGTCTTTCCCAGCATCAGGGTCTTTTCCAGGGAGTTTTCTCTTCGCATTAGGTGGCCAAAATATTTGAGCTTCAGCTTCAGTATCTGTCCTTCCAATGAGCACTCAGGGTTGATTTCCTTTAGGATGGACTGATTTGACCTCCTTGCAGTCCAGGGGACTCGTAAGAGTCTTCTCCAGCACCACAGTTCGAAAGCATCAATTCTTCGGCGCTCAGCCTTCCTTATAGTCCAGCTCTCACAGCCATACATTACTACTGGGAAAATCATAGCTTTGATTAGACGGACCTTTGTCGGCAAGGTGATGTCTCTGCTTCTTACTATGCTGTCTAGGTTGGCCATAGCTTTCCTCCCAAGGAGCAAGCGTCTTTTAATTTCATGGCTACAGTCACCGTCTGCGGTGATCTTGGAGCCCAAGAAAGTAAAATCTGTCACTGCTTCCATTTCTTCCCCTTCTATATGCCAGGAAGTGATAGGGCCAGATGCCGTGATCTTCATTTTTTTAATGTTGAGTTTCAAACCAGCTTTTGCACTCTCCTCTTTCACCCTCAACAAGAGGCTCTTGAGATCCTCTTCGCTTTCTGCCATTAGGGTGGTATCATCTGCATATCGGAGGTTGTTGATAATTCTCCCGGCAATCTTAATTCCGATCTCTGATTCATCCAACCCGGCATTTCTCATGATGTACTCTGCATATAAGTTAAATAAGCAGGGTGACAATATGCAGCCTTGTCGTACTCCTTTCCCAATTTTGAACCAATCGGTTGTTCCATGTCTGGTTCTTACTGTTGCTTCTTGACCCTCGTACAGGTTTCTCAGGAGACAGGTAAGGTGGTCTGGTACTCCCATCACTTTAAGAATTTGCCACAGTTTGTTGTGATCCACACAATCAAAGGCTTTAGCGTAGTCAATGAAGCAGAAATAGACGTTTTTCTGGAATTCTCTTGCTTTCTCCATGATGCAGCGAATGTTGGCGATTTGATCTCTAGTTCCTCTGCCTCTTCGAAACCCAGCTTGTACTTCCGGTAGTTCTCGGTTCGCATACTGCTGAAGCCTAGCTTGTAGGATTTTGAGCATCACCTTGCTGGCATGTGAAATGAGTGCAATTATGCGGTAGTTTGAACACTCTTTGGCGTTGCCCTTCTTTGGAATTGGAATGTAAACTGACCTTTTCCAGTCTTGTGGCCACTGTTGAGTGTTCCAGATTTGTTGGCATATTGAGTGCAGCACTTTAACAGCATCATCTTTTAGGATTTTAAATAGCTCGGCTGGAATACTGTCATCTCCGCTAGCTTTGTTGTTACTAATGCTTCCTAAGGCCCACTTGACTTCACTCTCTAGGATGTCCGGCTCAAGTTCAGTGACCGCACTATCATGGCTATCAGGGACATTCAAATCTTTCCTGTATAGTTCTTCTGTGTATTCTTGCCACCTCTTCTTAATCTCATCTGCTTCTGTTAGGTCCCTGCCTTCTTTGTTCTTTATCATGCCCGTCTTTGCACAAAATGTTCCCTTGAGATCTCCAATTTTCTTGAAGAGATCTCTAGTCTTTCCCATTCTGTTGTTTTCCTCGATTTCTTTGCATTGTTCATTTAAGAAGGCCTTCTTGTCTCTCCTTGCTATTCTCTGGAACTCTGCATTCAGTTGGGTATATCTTCCCCTTTCTCCCTTGCTTTTCGCTTCCCTTCTTTCCTCAGCTACTTGTAAAGCCTCATCAGACAGCCACTTGGCTTTCTTGCATTTCTTTTTCTTTGGGACGGATTTCGTTGCTGCCTCCTGAACAATGTTACGGACCTCCGTCCATAGTTCCTCAGGCACTCTGTCTATCAGGTCTAATCCCTGAAATCTATTCCTCACCTCCATTGTATATTCATCAGGGATATGATTTAGGTCATACCTGAACGGTTTAGTGGTTTTCCCGACGTTCTTCAATTTAAGCCGAAATTTTGCAAGAAAAAGGTCATGATCTGAGCCACAGTCAGCTCCAGGTCTTGTTTTGACTGACTGTATAGAGCTTCTCCATCTTTGGCTGCAAAGGACATAATCAATCTGATTTCGATATTGACCATCTGGTGACGTCCATGTGTAGAGTCGCCTCTTGTGTTGTTGGAAAAGAGTGTTTGCTATGATCAGCATGTTCTCTTGGCAAAACTCTATTAGCTTTTGTCCTGCTTCATTTTGTACACCAAGGCCATGCCTGCCTGTTATCCCGGTGATTTCTTGACTTCCTACTTTAGCATTCCAATCCCCTATGATGAAGAGGACATCTTTTTTTGGTGTTAGTTCTAGAAGGTGTTGTAGGTCTTCATAGAACCGATCAACCTCAGCTTCTTCAGCCTCAGTGGTTGGGGCATAGACTTGAATTACTGTGATGTTGAATGGTTTGCCTTGGATTCGTACTGAGATCATTCTATCATTTTTAAGATTGTACCCCAGTACTGCTTTTCCCACCCTTTTGTTGACTATGAGTGCTACTCCATTTCTTCTAAGGGATTCTTGCCCACAATAGTAGATATGATGGTCACCTGAATTAAATTCGCCCATGCCTGTCCATTTTAGTTCGCTGATTCCCAAGATGTCGATGTTCAATCTTGCCATCTCATGTTTGACCACCTCCAGCTTACCTTGATTCATTGATCTGACATTCCAGGTTCCTAAACAATATTGTTCTTTACAGCATCGGATTTTCTTTTCACCACCAGACACATCCACAGCTGAGTGTCCTTTCGGGTTTGGCCCAGCTGCTTCACTCTTTCTGGCGCTACTTGGAAATTCCCTCTGCTCTTCCCCAGTAGCATATTGGACACCTTCCGACCTGAGGGGCTCATCTTCCGGCGTCATCTCTTTTAGCCTTGTGATACGTTCCATGGGGTTTTCTTGGCAAGAATACTGGAGTGGGTTGCCATTTCCTTCTCCAGTGGACCACATTTTGTCAGAACTCTCTGCCATGACCTGTCCGTCTTGGGTGGCCCTGCACGGCATAGCTTATGGCTTCACTGAGTTATGCAAGCCCCTTCGCCACAACAAGGCAGTGATCCATGAAGGGGATACATTGCATTACTGGCTACCATTTGCCCCGGGAGGAGCTAACCCGATTTCATGAAAATCTGTATTTAAATGGAACTGCCTCACAACCCGTTTCCATGTAGATTGGCTCTAGGTGTCACCTAGCCTATGCCCCAGACGTGGAACTCCCTCCTCCTGTGGGGATAAACCCACAATCATCTCCCCCAAGGGCCCAGGCTCCCCTGGTCTCTTGACATGGGTGGTTCCTTGGCATCATCCATCTCTGGGAGGTCTCGCTCCTCGGAAAGGGAGGATTCCTCCACTGGGGACATGGCACTACCAGTAACACATTACTCCAGTGTTAAAAGATCTACAGAAGTGCCATGGCTATAGCTTCAAGCCTACTAAGGATCAGATGATACAAGGAGCCAGTGACCTAGTTTGGACATCATAAAAACCCATAGTTTAAACAAACCATGAGTTATTATGAATGAGTGGGACCACGCAAGCATGTTGGCTCCTGACCACTCACCCACTCCTGCTGTGCTAAACAACCCAGGGATACTCTGTTCCTTGACTGTTTAACGTGACACGTGAACTCGGAATTGTGGGTTGTTGGGGGATGAACAACCCAGACTTGTGGAGCGGAGAGCTGTCGGAAGTTCTTATCTGGCCATATAACGCTGACTGTAGCCTGGCTCTTCACTCTTGACATTGGCTTATGTTGTAGCCATAGAAGTAATCTGACCTTGTAAAGGTTTGGTGCAGAGCAACGTCTGCACCAAACAGGTGTTTCTCTCCAAACAGTAGCTTCTTCCAGCTATCTTCACCTGAATTTTCGGTTGTGACTGTTATGGATATCCTTCTTCTTCTTCTTCTTCTTCTTCTTCTTCTTCTTCTTCTTCTTCTTCTTCTTCTTCTTTCTTCTTCTTCTTCTTCTTCTTCTTCTTCTTCTTCTTCTTCTTCTTCTTCTTCTTCTTCTTCTCCTCAGAAGCAAACTCTGAATGCAACAGCTCCTGTTTGTTCCTATTTCATCACTGCAAAGTGGTTACTGGTATTGTGCAGTTGCTGACTGGCTAGTTGCCCATGTGGAGACCTGGAGAGTTGTACATCAGCAGAAGCAGCTTGTCAGAAACCATATACGCACACAGTTCTGACCAAAGCGCTCTTGACCCCAGCACAGGGGAGCAGGGGGAGAATTCCTCTCCCCACTCAGTCTCCTACAGGTTCAGCCAGCAATTCCTAATACCAAACTGCTTTATGGGCTGCTGCTGCATAGATCCTCCATTCCTGTACTATCCAGGTATGAAACAGGCAGGGTAGGGGTAGCATCAGGGGTTGATATCATTGGGTGCTGCTAAGGCCCAGTTCATAGCAGAGGAGCCGCTTCAAGCCGCTAGAGCCCTGGCCCTGCTGTTGCCCTTAGTAGTTGCTGCTGCCTGTTCTTATTTTTTAGGCCTTCTGCAGGGGGTGGAGAAAAAAAGTCTGCAGAATCTTTTCAGCAACAGATTGTCTCCTGTGTCAGTCTTTTGGCGACTCAGGAGACAATCTGTTGCTGAAAAAATTCTGCAGACTTTTTTCTCTACCCCGTGAAGAAGGCCTAAAAATAAGAAAAAAGTCCGAAATGCATTGGGCTTCCTACAATATTTTTGTTTTGTTTTTGCATCCTGAGAACCTGGTTCTCCTCTTTGTGGTTTACTTTGGATGCTCACCTTCTGTTTTCCTGCCGCCTGTTCACCTGCACTTTCTGAGTGAACAGTGACAAGAGTCAGGAGAAGCAACAGCAACAGCAGCCTCCATTTGATCTGCCCTCTTCTTCTGGATGGTGGTGCAAACTGAGTCTAGGGGTAGAGGCCAAATGAACGGAGAGATGTGACAGTGGCAAGGGGGAGATGGACCTACTCAGGGAGTGGGCCCTGCTCAGGTTATCTTGACCAAGCCAACCCCGTCAAACCTGGAGCCAGTAGTGGCAATTAGTGGCAACCCTGGCAATTCTATGACATCCAGTTTTAATCATGTATTTAAGTGCTTTGTTAAACTTCCGCCTAATTTGCTTCATCGCTTACTCTGCCATGCATTACGCTGAGAAGGGAAGGGATATCTGGAAGAAAACAGAACGCTATGTGTAAGGAACTTTTACCTATAGACTCGACAATATAAACGTTGATCATTAAACCATCTCTTGCGAAAGGCTTCCAGAGGCCTATTTTCCTTGCCTTGGGAGCTTTGCCAGATTTATATGAGAATGCGATTAGTTCAGTGGGGTAGTTTCTGTTGCAGTTTTCATAAGTCCATAAAAGCTAATCAAAACATTTGTTCACCAACAACTCAGCTCTACCGGATGCTGATCATTGACTTGGTCTACTCATGCAGCAGAATGAGGTGGTAGAATAGACTGTGTCACCAAGCCTGGCATCAGCGGTCGGCATGGCCGGGCACTTGCTGAGGGCCTAGAGGCACAGCATGGCCCACCTGCTGCTGCCACTGTTGCCCTCCTTGACAGGTTAAAATATCAATTAAAAACAAAGAACATTAAAAAAAACCCCACACCCACAACTTTTTTGTGCTGTATGTCCATGTGGTAGTATCTATGGGAAATTGCATCTTGCTACATATATTGACCACGGTGGCTTAGTGGTTAAGATGCTGAACTGCAGACTGGAAGGGTCAGCAGGTCAGCAGTTCGAGACCCGAGTGCTGCGTGACGGAGTGAGCTCCCATCTTCAGTCCCAGCTTCTGCCAACCTAGCAGTTTGAAAGCAAGAAATTGCAAGTAGATAAATAGGTACCGCCTCGGCGGGAAAGGTAACAGCGTTCCGTGCACCTCGGTGTTCAGTCATGCCGGCCACATGACCATGGAAGCATCTTTGTACAGCGCTGGCTCTTCGGCTTAGAAACGGGGATGAGCACCGCACCCTAGAGTCGGACACGACTGGTTGGGGACACCTTTACCTTTTACATGTATATTAAACATACAGCAAAAAAGATGTGCTTGTCCCCCCCCCCCCCATACTGTGCTTTTATAGCATTAAGAAATTAATGGGGCAGCAAAGTAGCTGTAATTCTAAACACACTTACTAGGGAATAGGTCCCGTAGAAGGTAGGGAGGCTTATGTTTGAGTAAACATACATAGGATTGCACTATAGGTACTGTAATTATGTCCTGTAATGTTGCTTACTATTCAAACACCTTCATTTCCAATATTAACACAACTTTATTGAACAAACTGCACAGTGATCTATCCTAGCTTGCAACTTTCTGTTCCTCTATCTTTCACTCTTAACTTCCTGTGTGAAAACTTAATTCTTTCAAAGTGTCAGATACACTTTTAAAAACATATCTCTATATAGGACAGTATATGCCTACATCCAAATGAGTGATAATGCTCAACTATTTTATGGTGGCATGAACTTTTGTAGGCAAAATCCTGCTTCATCATGCATACAGCGGACTGCAATGGTGGTAGGTATACACATATGTGAACTCATGTACACCGGAAGAAATGAGTTATGTGAGTTCATGAGATGTGAGTTTATGGATGCAATTCTAAGCACATTTGCAGCACAATCCTATGAATGTTTACCCAAAAGTAAGTTCCATTGTGTCCCACAGGACTTACTCTTTTGTAACTGTGTTTAGTAGGTCTAAGTAGGGAGTAAGTTGCAATTAAGTCAGTGGGACCTACTTCTGAGTAAACATGCTTAAGGTCATGTTGCATGATGACAGAAATGCAAGAAACACATCTTCATTCATTTTTTTTAAAAAATCAAGTTTAAAAGTAGTTAAAGGCGCAAACTAGTTGTCACTCTGCAGCCATGCATAAAGAAGCCCCAACAACCCCTTCGCTCCTACAAAGAAGGGAGTGACTTGCACTGGGGAAAGGCAGTGGTTGAATCCCAAACCTTTTGTGACAACCTTTTGGCTAACTTGGGGTGAGGTGGAGGAACAGCTGTTGGGGCTTGTGAATTTCATAAAGGGCCTCCTCCTTCCCCCCATAATTCAGGCACTACAGAAAGGACAGGGGAGAAGGGATTGCTTAATCTTTCTCCCTCATTCACTTTTCCTCTGAAATTTTCTCCGCCAGCTGCTTTTACTCTGGCCAATTCCAGACTCATATTTACCTCATGAACCACACAGGGATAAAGGCAGCTGAGGTTGAGGATTCAAGCGAAAAGCCATTGGCAGAAGAAGGGTTAAGCCCTCTGTTCTCTGCTTCCCCTTCTGTGATGCCATCAAGATTTGGTTCCACATGGCTGGCCGCAAGGTGATGTGCTCCTACCAAAAAGTTTTAGCTCTTTGGCACAGCAGGACAAAACCATAAACAAACTGGATTGTAGTGAAAGGAAATATTTTTGAACGGATGGCAGACATTAGTCTATCTAGAGGCCAGGGCAATACTGACCTCAGTTCTTCCTCTAAGAGTTTTGGTTTGAGTGAGCCAACACTTTCCATGTCTGCTCTTGTTCCTCATGGGATCATGTTCATCACACAGTTTCCTTTGGTTTGGACAACTGGCCAGAAAGGAAGAGCAAGCGTGGAGATGGAAAAAACCTGAAGCACGTAAGCCAGTTTTCTCCTTTCTGTAAGTTCTACATTTCTTTTTCAGCCATGCCATAGGAAAATGACTTACAGCAGGAAAAAAAAGATTTACAGCAGAAAATAACTGACATTGATGTCCAGAAAGACTTTAAGCATGGCCATAGGTTCTTTCGTAATATATGAAATAGAATTTGGGGGTAACATTTTTCTTTTTTTAAATGCCTCATTGAGATCTCTCTGGGGCCCCATCTACACGAGCCTTTTACTCCAGGGCAGCTGCGAGTCAAGGTCTTTCTGGGCAGATGACGCAGTTGCCACTTTGCGGCCGTGGTTTTCCCTCGGAAAATACGTATTTCAAAAGAGGTGTTTTGCTGCGATGCTTTTCGTTTGCTGCGGATTTCCTGAGGTTGCGAGCCGTCTGTCCCTTCCCCAGACTGACTTCGCATTTTGCAGTGGGGGTGTTGTAGGCGTGTGTAGTGCTTGTGTCACTCTGTGACACCCCTGTACTCCCCCCGTCCCTTCACAGCTGCGCAGTTACAGAGGCACAGAGAGGCATTTTCATTTATTTAATTACACTTTCGCACACTTTTGCAGCTTCGTATCTTTGCAATGGTTGCTTTTGGACTCAGTGCCCAAGGGCTGAGGGGCAGGGGCGGGTCTTGGGGGAGGACCAACTTCACTCCAGCCACCATTTTGGAGTGATGGGTAGGCACGTACCACTCATGCCTTGTGAGTGCGAACCATCACGAGAGTCTCAGGCTGGGGAACTGACAAACAGTTGGCGTGGAAATGAAGGAGCATAGAACGCTCACTTTTTACCTAACGTGGGACGGAAAGACACAACAGAACCCCTAAAATACAAAACAGCCACTGAAGTGTCGCACCCCCACACTCACTGGACTGCACAACTGCGCATTAAAATATAATGGCCAAAAAAAGGGCATGGTGGAGTCTGTTAGGGAAGCCGGCCGTGAGTGTATCCCAGCAGAAGCGAATTCTAAGCTGAAATGCTGTGCAGTTGTGTTGGAGTAAAGGGTGAAAGCGATGCCACTGATTTACACTCACGTTTTTTTACTCCTCCAAACAGGTTTCAGCGCCCATCTTTCACACTATGCAGCACTCACCTCGTATCGGAATCGGGATTTCCCGCTTCTGCTGTACCGCTTCCAACACCCTGATATCCCGGTATCTCCCATCAATGTGCTCTGTTTCTCCCGCGTTCGTTACCTAATGTGGTCTCAGGTAGGGATGTCAGAGAATTCCGCCAAGGATCTTGGTGAGGCTGAATGCCAGTGCGTTCGGCTCCCCGAACTCCGTGGCGGAATGGCCTGCCACCCCCCACCCCCCTGCGGATCCCCCTGGGACGAGACTTACCTGTGGCGGATCTTTTGGGCGGCGGCGGCTTCGGCAGCGGCTGGTCTTCCGACTGGCTGCCGCCACTGCCATTTCCAGGCCTATTAAAAAAAAAAAGACGTGATAGGTTACGTAAAGATTTACGTAGCCTATCATGGCTAGGTTTAAAAAAACACACACGACGTGATAGGCTATGTAAATCTTTACGTAGCCTATCATGGTTGGGTGGGTTTAAAAAAAAACAAAAAACCGCGTACGCAAATGGCGGTGGCTACGGCCGCCGCCATTTGCGTTCCTTATTTTTGCCGTCTTAAACTATGTAAATATTTACGTAGACTATGACGGCGAAAATAAAAGGGAACGCAAATAGCGTAGCGGGTGCTATTTGCGTCCCTTTTTGATTTGCCGTTTTAGCCTATGTAGATATTTATTTGCGTACGTGTTTTTTTTTTACCCAGAGCCCTCCATGGCCGGAAATCCGGCTGCGGATGGCTCTGGCCTGGCTGGGCCTGGCCGGCTGCTCCGCGGAGCTGCTGCGGAGCACATCCAGCTGCAGAAGATTCTGGGGGGAAGGAACGGAGCGCCTCCTCCCCCCGGCAAGGATTCCGGGGAGAGGGACAGAACGCCCCCCCCCCATCAACATAATCCGCAAAAGGTAAGTGACTTTCGTACATCCCTAGTCTCAGGCCCCTCCCATGCCTGTCCACATATGGCTTATTTTGGATTTCCCCCCTGCCTAATCACAGCTCTCGATGGCACCCTTTCATCTTCCGGGTATCGAGAGCGTTGCTTCCTCCCCAGTCTGTGTTCAACCCTTGGCCTTCCCACACCCCATCCCTCATTTTTTACCTCCTTCAGAGATTAACTTTGAATCTTTGAAGAACTGGAGTTCGGGAGGTGTCGCTCGCACAGCTCCCCTGTGCCCCGCGATCAAACTGTACATGCATTCACCCAGCCTGCCTCTTTCTGAGTGCACGTTGTAATGGCGCTGTGTATTCCCGTTCAAACCTTCCACTGCTTTCCTCATGACACACCTGCTTACACCCCGCCGCATCCCCAGCACCCCCTTTCTCTGCAAACTCTCCTCCTCGAGCATACTTCCCCCCAGCCGCCTGGGGATTTCAGGGCTGGGAGTTACTCTTGCCACGGTGGCAAGCAGAACATGTTTTTTGGGAGACTTTCCCAGTGTGTTGCATGAGGTGGCCAAGGGTCCTAGAATAACTTCCCCGGGAATGCTCCCCCTCCTGAATTGCTTTCACGATGGATTTTGTTCTCCTCCCCTGTTGCAGTGCTGTGAGGAGGAGGTCTACAGTAAGCATTCCACTCATTCCCTGGGGTGGCAGATGCTTCCGCTTACCCCACATGCTGCCCAGGTCTCCTCCCCACCCATGAAGTCACACACCAGCCCCCATCCGCGCTGTGACCTCAGTCATGAAACAACCTGTGCCCCGTTCACCGTCTTAGCAGCATCCTCTCTTGAGGATGGGCCTCACTTTAGGGAGCGCTACGTACCCCCGGGGGCGTTTGGATTGTAGGGAGTGTCCAAGTCCTCCGCCTCAGTCCAAAAGAACCCCTGATAGGTCCACTCTGGGTGCGCCTCACCTGTCACAATGCAAAACCAGGGGCTTCTGCTCAGATGAGGCCTGGGTCTCCTGGAGGGCAGAGCCCACACAACATCCCTTCCTTGGTGCCACAGTCACAGGTGAGATGGGGGGGTTAGCAAGAGGTCCGACCGTAAGTGTCAGGACACCCCTTGAAAGGGCAGACCGCAGACCACGTTCTAAGGTCTCAGCCCAGACAACCCCCCCATGCAGGTGGGTATCACCCCACCTTTCCTTTGAGGTGCAGGTGCTTCAGGAGAGCGCACCACCAGCCCTGTCATCATTAGAACCTGGCCCACTCTCAGATTATCAACCAGTGAGATCACAACAGGCTGACCTGCACTGCACTGCTCAGTCCAGCTTGGCTGGCCAGCGTGTAGCCACAACTCATGCAGGTAGTGGTAGTGGGGCAGTTCTGCTCCCTGGGGTGGGGGGTCCAAGTGCCTCTCAAGTGCCTCGAGAAACCTGGCCTTCAAGGCCTTAAACTTTGTCCTGGCCTGCAGGGGGGAGCAAGGGAACCCCGCCTGTGATAGTCCCCTCGCCACTGCCCTGTAGACCACCTTGTTGGCATGTGTGGAGCTGCACATCACGTGCACCACACGGCCGCCCTGCAGGAGAAGCTGGAGCATGAGCTCCACCTTGCTGTCCTGCCAGTAGGCCAGCCTGCAAGTCGCTGTTTTTCTATGCAGCCTACTGACACCGGGGGACCTCTCCAGAGACCATAGAGCACCTTGCTGCCCCTGTTTCAGCGCAGCACCACCTGTCTATGAACCTTCGAATAAATGCTTCTTCGAATCTTCGAAGATCCTTGAAGAGAGGTGAGACTTCCCACTGCGGCCCCCACGCGAAGAAGAATGGAAGACAGCCTTCGTGTGATTCACAGATTTTTATTCAGACTAAGAACAGCAACAGAAGCTCGCCTCGAGCAATGGAGAGCAAGCGGGAGAGACAGTAGGGATGAGATCCACACCTCTGCCCACCCATGAACATGCACCCCGAGGTTCGCGAGACATTTCTACACATCACAATTGTCCCCTGTTCTCCCACATGTACTCACAAAGCACCCGCTGAACCGCCTCCCCCTGTTCCTTGTGTACATTGTCATCATTGACGTAGGGAAGCCCCAATATGTCCAACAGGATACGGTTACCTTCCCCCGATGCATCTGTCAGAGCCTCCCCATTGGTCTCGCAGATGTTATGTAGGGTGACACACACAGAAATCACTGAGGGAACGTTTTCCTCAGCCACCACCATTCTCCCAGCGAGATATCTCCACCTGCTCTTTAGCCTCCCGAAAGCGCGCTCAACCACGTTTCAGGCTCTGCTGAGGTGGCAGTTGAAGTGAGCCTCCTGTGGGGAAAGGTTCCCCCCAAAGGGCTTCATCAGCCAGCGTCACACGGGGTAAACACCATCAGCAAGTATCAGTGGGGGAATCAGCACTCCACTAACTCTCCATGTTGGGTTCCCAGGAACAAGTGCTCCAGCATCCATGGCCTCGCAGAGCATGGAGTTCCAAAAGACATAGGCATCATGATTTCTCCTGCTCCATCCTATCTTCGCATTGATGAAACGTCCGGCATGGTCTGTCGTGCCTTGCAGAAGCATGGAGTAGTACTGCTTCCTATTAATAAATTTGCCACCCTGTCTGATTGAGGAGACTATGGACAAATGCGTCCTGTCGCAAGCCATGAAGGCCCCCGGGAAGCCTAACTGGGAGAAGCCGAGCAGTGCCTGGAAAGAGAGGGGGGAGCCAAGTTAGTAGGGAGCAGTGAAAGGATGTCAGCCTGTCCCCAAGTGAATGCTCCTCCCTGCTCGTTGCCCCATCTCCGCGCACACTTGCCTGGACAAGCCCAGCCAAGCACGAAGCGCCCCACGGCACCTTCCATGCTTGCCTCCCACACCCAGGGATGCGGTCACACACACACACACACACACACACACACACACATCAAGGGGTACACCCATGATCATTCCTGTATTATCATCCACAAATTTCACCGCAGAGCATATCGTGACCGAAGCAGTGCCGGAAAGCTGAGTTCTGGACAGCAGTGAACTATGGAACATTGCTTCTTCGAAGATCCGATTCTTCGAAGATCCCTACTTCCCCCCCAAAAGCTGCGCTCCCTCCCCCCCGACCCCCACTCACCGCGTCCATGTCACCCAGGGACACTGTTCTCCATAGTAGAACATGTTCCAGAGCAAGGCACACCTCCACAAAAATTTCCCGACAGTGGATTTCCCAACGTCGAACTGCTCCGCCACAGACTTGTACAATGAGGGATTGGCGAACTTCCAAATTGCGATGGCCACCTCTTCTCTGGGATCGCTGCGCACATATGGGTTGAACGTCTCCTCAGTAATGAGGATACCTCGGCCACGACTTGGAAAAAGGTTTGATGAGACATCCTGAAGTGCTCGATCCATCTGTCATCGTTCCAGACCTTCAGAACAAGCCTCTTCCACCAGTCCTGGCTACTCGGTCATACCCAGTACCTCTGGAAAATATGAGGGATGGGGAGGAAGTGCATATTCTGGGTGAGGGTGACCATGTTTTGCTGCACCCGTGAAGCAAGGTTCAGACGGCACTGATGGTACCACCACAGGATCTGGACTCGGGACCTCCTGTGCTGGGATGCCAGACAATCAAGAGCTATCAGTGCCTTGAGAGGGCATTCGCGGAGACAAAAAGCAGCCAGTACTACGTGGCCATTTCTCAAGGCATGTCTTCTGGCAGAATTGTGGTCCGAAGAAGGATACAATATGCCTGGAAAGTGTGCAAAGAGAATCAATGGGGGGGGGGGAGCAACGCAGGCGCAGTGGGATTTTGCCTTGAGCTAGTGCAGAAAGATGCAGAGGGAAGGGGAGGAGGGGGCGTGTGTTTGCTGAGGCGGGAGGAGTTGCCAATCAGCCAATGACAGGCGCCTTGCCGGAGAGCAGGTAAACAGCATGGTGGCAGAGTGTGAACTGGCATAGCGCATTCGAGGAAGCACTAGAACCGGGGAAGACGGGTGAGTGTGGATAATCACGTTTTAATGCGGGTGCGTTTAAGCGGGCAGGAGCCCGACTTTGTTGCGATGGCGGGGGCAATGTAGATTGGCCCAGGGCCTCTCTCTCACACTCACAGCAGTAAGCACAACATTCGCCCTTCAGGGCAAACTAGACGTCATATTTGCAAATGCATGGTCCCAACACGGTGGTGTGGCATTTACAAGGTTTCAGTCAGAAGGAGGGAGAGATACTTAACTCTTTCCTGCCCAACACATTTCCATTGCTTTTGCTCCTGCAGAGTAGCAGGCATGTGTGTTCCTTTACAAACATCTGTCTAGAACTTCATGGGAGGAAAGTACCAGGGTGGGGAGTTGTAGCCGACAGGTGGCAGGCCAGGGAAATGTTAAGCACCCTGAGCCTACACCTCTGCTCTAAATAATCCCCTTCGCCACCTTCTTTTACAGAACACAAGATAACATAAGAACATAAGAAGAGCCTTGCTGGATCAGACCAGAGACCCATCTAGTCCAATTCTCTGTTCCAACAGTGGCCAACCAGATGCATATGGGAAGCCTGCGAGCAGGACAGAAATGGCTGTCGGCGTTTTGCTACATGCATTTGTGTGTATGTCTAGTTTCCATCCATAGTTTAAGCCAAACTGTGTAGACAAAAAATGGAGGGAGTTTAAAAACATAAAATGAGAGTCAGTAAAGTGAAATGTATGTTTTAATTGACAATGAAATACCTACTTCTTTATTGTCAGAGCTCCATCTCAGCACTGTGCTTTTAAATTTAAAACACAAGCACTACAAAATTACTCTCTCTGCTTCCTACACCAGCTTCACTATTGGCATTCTTTCATTGTATCAAAGCTGCATGCTGCATCTAGAAAAAGAAAAGAAACTATGTTCAGTAGAAACTCGTACTTGAAAAGATCTAAAGAGCCATGCATCATGAAATGAGCTGGTAAATTTAATTTGTTTTGCGCCATTTAGTTGCATATTTCCATTATCTATCTATCTATCTATCTATCTATCTATCTATCTATCTATCATCTATCTATTTCTCAGATTTATAGGCTGCTTTTCAATTTTTTTTTCCAAAGTGGCTTGCATATTAGAACAAAAATATTTAAACACAACACCTCAATAGCTTCACACAGCAAATCTTTGAACAGTCAGATTTGCAAGATTCCAAATCCAAAAGCCATCCAGAAAAAAAAGGTTTAAAAACCCAGGATAAAAATCAACGCTCACCTTAACCAAAGTCAGACTGAAATAGACAAGTCTTAATGTCTTGTCTGAAAGATAATAAGGACTGAGCTGAACATATATCCTCTGGGATGGAGTTCCACAAGTAAGCGGACACCACCAAAAAGGCCTTTGTGCCCACCACCAATCTAATTGCTACTACTGGCAAGCAATCAAACTGGGCCCCTTGTGTTTCAAAATTAACAGTACGCTGCTAAGAGGCATGCGAGCAAGGCCTTAAAGCTTAGGTGCAGCCAGGCAGTTTTTCAGGTAACTTGGTCCCAAACTGTTTAGGGCCTTAAAGACCAATACCAGCACTTTGAATTGAATTGGAAGCGAATAGACGGCCAGTGCAAAATATTTCTTTATTATTTCTTTATTAAAATATGTTAAAGATAGGTAGAACACGGTCCAAATGCCTTGCCCCCACCAGAATCTGAGCTGCTGTGGTCTGTATTTGTTGAAACTGTTGAACTGTCTTCAATGATAGCCTCAGGTAAGGAGCATTGCTGGATGTAAGCAGGGCATGAGTAACACAGGTGAGACCTGCTGCATACAGATAAGGTTGCAGCTGGTGCACCACCCTCAGCTGGTAAAAGGCGCTCCTAGCTACCACAGCCACCTGCACTTCCAACTGAATCCAGGAGGATCCCCAAACTGCAAACTTGGTCTTTCAAAGGGAGCGCAACCCTATCTAAAACAGGTTGAATATCTCTGTCCAGAGACGGTTCCCTGTGTGGCTTTCCCACCCACAGTATTTCCATGTTGCCTGGGTTAAGTTTCAGTTTGTTCACCCTCATCCAAATGTCCTCTAGACACCTGTTCAGGAGTTCCACAGACACCCTGGGATTAGTAGGTGGCAATGTAAGGTAGAGCTGTGTGTCATCGGCATACTGATGACACTTTAGCCAAGACCTCTGGATAACTTCACCCAGCAGCTTCATGTAGATGTTAAAAAGATTCGGGGACAGAATAGAACATTGTGGTACCCTATAAGCTAAAGGCCACATGCTAGAACTAGGATGGCCATGTGTCCTACTTTACAGAGGGCAGTCCTCTATTTGAAGGGCTGTCCAGTCCAAAGCCTGTTTAATGATATATAACTATAAAAAGGAAGGGAGCACCGGAGACTCAAAGTTGCCATCAAAAGTTAGCACTCAGACAGCAGATTGAAGAGGCAGGTACCTGGTCTTCTCCTCTCTGGTCAGATGTATTGTATCGCTATTTTAATTATAGTATTTATTTCTGAATTTGCAGCTTTGCATATATATCAGCACATGCAAAATGTATGCAAATCTGTGTTATCTTTTGCCCTCTTTTTTGGTGATGCATTTCCCCTCTTTTTTGGGGGGGGCAATGTCTAAGTGGCCATCCTAGGTAGAACAGAAGTCCTCCAGCACTACCAACTGGGTATGCCTGACCTGGAAAATCTGGAGCCACCTTAATATTAAGCCACCTTGGCCAGGAGTACCAGAAGGATACTATGGTCAATGGTTCTGAAGGCTACTTGAGCAGTCCTGGAGAAACAACAGGGTTGCATTCTCCTATCCATTCCCCATCCATCATGGCTGTTTACATACCATGGTGGCCAGGCCCAAAACTAGATTGAAACAGATCTAAATAATCAGTTTCATCCAAGACTGGCTGGAGTTGAGATGCCTTTACCCTCTCCAGGAACTTGCTCAAAGAATGGAACTTTAGATATGGGGCAGTAGTTATCCAAGACCATAGGGTCCAAATGTGATTTTTTTTTCAATAGAGGCCTCACTGTCACGTTTTTTAAAGGCATTTGGCACCATACCTCCCCTCGAGTGTTCACCACTTCTAAAGTCCACACTGCCAACCCAGACCTGTCAGTTTTTATTAGCCAGGAGGGACAAGGATCCAACAGGATCATTCCTCAAGGCAGCTGGTCCACATCCTCAGGTTGCACAAGTTGAAAAGTGACCAGCACAATATGCTCACCTACAGTTCTGCCTGCATCCATCTCTGAACTCTGACAAAACGATGGCGTCCCAGTTCGGAACAAATTTATTTGTGCAATGCAATGCAAATTCATCAAAGCAGACCTTAGTAAATTCCATAAGCTGATTACATAGCCAAAAGGCAACCAAAGCACAAAAGGTTCTTCACCACATGGAAAAGGTCCACTGGCCAGCATTCCAAAGATACAGTGCTGAAGGAGAGGTGAAATAACCACGTGACAACCCTAACACTTTCCAATCTGGAATTGTTTTTAACAGGTCCAACCCAAGACACTGTGCAGTCCCAAGTGATTGCCCAGCAAAATTCAACGTGTGCACCCATGATCCCTTGAAACGCCACAGAGGATGTGTCTGTGTATATGCACATGTGTATGTGTGTTGCAAATCTGCAATCACATGCAGCCATGTGCAATGCACAAATTGTGCCCCAGTGTTCTCTTCAGATTTGCAAGGGGCCCTGGGAGTACCTGTCTCACATTGAATGCTTTGTCGTCTTCCCAAACAGTCACCCCAGGTTGCTTGCATTTGGACAGGCCTCAGATGTCAGAAGATCGATGCAAAGGGAGAACAATGCATATCCCTTCTGACCTTTAAGGCAATAATAACAAAAAGGCACTAATAAAAACATTCCAATAAGGCAAAAAGTTTTATTAACCACTTCACTGAGGTATTTTGAAGAGTGAAGTGTCAGTTACATAGACCTTCACAGTTTTGCCCCAACTCCTGTTTGTCCTCTAATCTCTTAAATTGTTTTCTTTAACCATTATCTTGGCTGTTAGAAGAATATCTGCAAGCTTTCCTGGCACAAATTTAGCATGACCTAGTTGTCTTAAGTTCGGTTTTCACAACATTAAAAGCATTAAGATTTTTGTTTTTCCTTTAAAGGGACAAGGGGATATGATAGTCTCACTGTTTCTGTTTCTGTTACAGGGATTTACAAAAACCGCATTTTACAAACAAATGTGTAATTGTTATTTTGTTGGGCACTGATAAGATAAAATGTTGAAGTTCACGGGAGCCACATCACTTATCAAATCTGGATATTGGACTTATGGGGCAGAATCCAATGCTTCCCATCTTCTAGTGGAGCTGGCTGTGATTCTGGTCTGTGCATGGCCAGCCACACCAATTCCATTGCACAAGCAACCCCTACCACTTCCAGAAAGGCTATTTAGCACTTCCAGGGGGAGGTCACCCTAAAGCTAGTGAAGCGCTCATTTCTGGAAGGGGGCAGGTTGGCAGAGCTCCCTTATGCAAGCTCCGCTGACCTGCCCCTTTCCAGAAACGATTGTTTGGGCTTATTTTGGGGTGCCCTCAGAAGCGTTAAATCGCCACTGCGCAAGGAGTGAAGGCCGCTTGCAGGAATTGGCAGGGCATTGTCAAGTGCCAAACCACCCAGCGTGTTTCCAGTCCAAGAAATAAGTTGATCACTTAGTAAATAGCCTTTACGATGTGAATTAGATCAACAGAGCTTCAGGTTACAGTCAGACTTTCTCAGCCTCCAGCCACCTAGTGCTAAGATCACAGAATCACAGAATCATAGAATAGTAGGGTTGGAAGGGGCCTACAAGGCCATCGAGTCCAACCCCCTGCTCAATGCAGGAATCCAAGTCAGAGCATCCCTGACAAATGGCTGTCCAGCCTCGTCTTGAAGGCCTCCAGTATGGGAGAGCCCACAACCTCCCTAGGTAATTGGTTCCATTGTCGTATTGCTCTTACAGTCAGGACGTTTTTCCTGATGTTCAGCCGGAATCTGGCTTCCTGTAACTGGAGCCCATTATTCCGTGTCCTGCACTCTGGGATGATCAAGAAGAGATCCTGGCCTTCTTCTCTGTGACAACCTTTCAAGTACTTGAAGAGCGCTATCATATCTCCCCTCTTCTCTTCTCAAGGCTAAACATGCCCAGTTCTTTCAGGCTCTCTTCATAGGGCTTTGTTTCCAGTCCCCTGATCATCTTTGTTGCCCTCCTCTGAACCCTCTCCAGTTTGTCTGCATCCTTCTTAAAGTGTGGTGCCCAGAACTGGACACAATACTCCAGATGAGGCCTAACCAGTGCTGAGTAGAGGGGAACTAGTACTTCCCGGGATTTGGAAGCGATGCTTCTATGAATGCAGCCCAAAATAGCATTGGCCTTTTTTGCAGCCACATCACATTGTTGGCTCATATTCAGCTTGTGATCGACAACAATTCCAAGATCCTTCTCGCTTGTAGTGTGGTTGAGCCACGTATCCCCCATCTTGTAACTGTACATTTGGTTTCTTTTTCCTAGGTGCAGAACTTGGCATTTGTCCCTATTAAATGTCATTCTGTTGTTTTCTGCCCAGCGCTCCAGTCTATCCAGATCACTTTGAATTTTGTTTCTGTCTTCCAAAGTATTAGCTATCCCTCCCAATTTTGTGTCATCTGCAAATTTGATCAGCATTCCCTGCACCTCCTCCTCCAAGTCATTAATAAAAATGTTGAAGAGCACTGGGCCCAGGACTGAGCCCTGCGGTACCCCACTCGTTACCTCTCCCCAGTTTGAGAAGGTCCCATTGATAAGCACTCTTTGAGTCCAATTCTGTAGCCAACTGTGGATCCACCGGATCGTTGTTTCATCTAGCCCACTTTGAGCTAGTTTGCTCATCAGGATATCATGGGGCACTTTGTTGAAAGCTTTGCTGAAGTCGAGGTATATGATGTCTACAGCATTCCCACGGTCTACAAGGGAGGTTACTTGATCAAAAAATGAGATCAGATTTGTCTGGCAGGACTTGTTTTTGACAAATCCATGTTGGCTTCGAGTAATCACGGCATTGTTGTCAAAGTGCTTCCAGATGGATTGCTTTATGATCTGCTCCAGAATTTTCCCAGGGATTGATGTCAGATTGACTGGTCTGTAGTTCCCAGGTTCTTCCTTTTTACCCTTTTTGAAGATAGGGACAACGTTAGCCCTCCTCCAGTCATCTGGCACTTCCCCCGTCCTCCATGATTTCTCAAAGAAAATAGACAGCGGTTCTGAGAGTTCTTCTGCCAGTTCCTTTATGACTCTAGGATGCAGTTCATCTGGCCCTGGAGATTTGAACTCATTCAAAGTAATGAGGTGTTCCTTGACCATATGCCTGTCGATCTTAAGCTGCAATCCTGCCCCTTCAGCCTATACTTCACCTTTGCCAGGGGGGTCATAGACCCTCTTTTGGGAGAAGATTGAGCCAAAGTAGGAATTGAGCACCTCTGCCTTTTCTTTGTCATCTGTTATCATTTTGCCATCCTTATTTAATAGCTGAACCACCATTTCTTTCCTCTGCCTTTTACTATGCATGTAGCTGAAGAAAGCCTTTTTGTTGTTTTTAACATCCCTTGCTAACCTCAGCTCATTCTCAGCTTTAGCCTTCCTGACGCCATCCCTGAAATTCTGTGCTATCTGCCTGTACTCTTCCTTTGTTACTTGGCCTTCTTTCCATTTCCTATATGTGTCCTTTTTTGTTTTCAGGTCATCCCTAAGCTTTTTGTGAAGCCACATTGGCTTCTCCTGTTGTCTTCCACCTTTTCTTCTTGTTGGAATTGCTTGTGATTGTGCCTTGAGAATTTCCTTTTTTAAAAGCTCCCACCCATCTTGGACTCGTTTTCTCGCTAGCATCGCTTGCCATGGGACCTTACTGATCATTGTTCTGAGTTTATGAAAATCAGCTTTCCTAAAATCCAGGGTATGCGTTTGACTACACTAGGCTTTTGCTTCCCTTAGAACCATGAACTGAAGTACAACATGGTCGCTTTCTCCCAGAGTTCCTGTAACTGCTACTTTATCCGCTAAGTCATCTCTGTTGGTTAGGATCAAGTCAAGGATAGCCGATCCTCTAGTTCATTCCTCTACTTTCTGTAGGAGGAAGTTATCTGCCACACAAGTCAGGAATTTCCTGGAGGGGCCATGTTTTGCAGAATTTGTCTCCCAACAAATATCGGGGAAATTGAAGTCCCCCATTACTACTACATCATGCTTCCTTAAAACATTGGCTATTTGCTTTTCAAAAGTTTCATCCTTGTCTTCTCCTTGATTGGGTGGCCGGTAGTAGACTCCGACCACCAGGTTCCTTTTATTCTTTGCTCCATTTATTTCAACCTAGATGCTCTCGATGGGGCTACCAAGCTCCTCCTCCTGTATTTCTGTGCAGAGATATGTATTTTTCACATACAGTGCAACCCCATCTCCCTTTCTGTTCCTCCTGTTCTTTTTGAACAAGTTATATCCTTCAATTGCTGTATTCCAGTCATGAGAGTCATCCCACCAAGTCTCAGTTATACCTATCAGGTCATAATTTCCCTCTTGTATTAAGAGTTCAAGTTCGTTCTGTTTGTTTCCCATACTCTGGGCATTAGTATATAGACATCGAAGACCATGTGCTTCATAGTCTGGCTTTCTTCCTACATGTGTCTGAAGACTATTATTGGGCGCTATCAGAGCTGTTCTCTCCATTGCAGTGCATGTGCCTATGTCCATTGTTACCCCCAACATTACATCTCCCTTCCCCGTAGGATTCAGTTTAAAGCCCTCCTGATGAAGTTCTTCATGCTGTGGCCAAACACATTCTTCCCATCCTTTGTGAGGTGCAACCCATCCCTTGCCAACAGCCCATCTTCCAGGAAGTATAGCCCGTGGTCCCAGAATCCAAATCTCTCTCGTTGGCACCACCTTCGTAGCCAGTCATTCACCCAGAGTATTTTTCGTTCCCTTTCTATCCCTCTTCTAACTACTGGAAGGATGGATGAGAAAACTATCTAGGCCCCAAAGTTCTTGAGTTTCCTTCCCAAAGCTTCAAAGTCTGACGTGATCTCTTCGTAGCTCCGCTTGGCAGTATCATTTGTTCCCACATGGATGAGAAGAAAGGGATATCTGTCAGTGGGCTTTATGAGTGCAGGCAACCTTTCAGTCACGTCTCTAATCTGTCCTCCCGGGAGACAACATACCTGGCGAGTCCATGGGTCTTCGCGACATACTTGGGTCTCGATCCCACGCAGCAAGGAGTCTCCCACTACTACCACTCTTCTCTTCTTCTTGTAGGCCTGGGTTTCATTGCCTCTGTTTGACTGACCTTTAGCCTCTTGCTCACTCTCATGCAGGTTCCCCTGTGATTCTTCCTCTGCAGGCTGTCCTCCAGTCTCATCCGCAAGTACCTGGAATCGGTTCCACAGCTCCACTGCTTCCACTGGTGCAGAGTGGGGTCTAGTTCTTCTTCTCCTAACTGTCACCCTATTCCAAGGAGTATCCTCTATTCCATTTTTCTTCACCTCAGCATTTCCCACTGCTGTTGCTCTTCAAGCTTCTGGTCTGCCCTTTGCTGCTGTAGTTCCCCCATTCTGTCCAAGAACTCTTCGTGTTCTCTTATTCCCCGGAGGGTCGACAGTCGCCGCTCCAGTCCACTTACTTTTTCCTCCAGCAGCGTGATCAACTTGCACTTGTTGCAGGTGTAGGCCATGTTCTCAGGCAAGAAAACAAACATTGCACACAACTTGCAGGTCACCACCACTGGAGAGTCTTGTCCTTCCATAGCCTCTTTTCCCTTTTTTGTGTCTAGCTTTGTGATTGTTCTAGACTAGCCTGTGCCTGCTCCTCTGTTCAGTAGAGGTTAAAAGCAGAGTCCCACTGGTGTGAAAGTGTGTGTTACAAGACAAATAAATGGAAAAAAGTTAGTTAAAATAAAAAATAAAAATAATTAAAAAAAATGTTAGGGCCTCCCCCTTGACCTCCCCTGCTGAACTCCCCTGGCCAACTCCTGTTTGCTCCCCCTGTTCACTCGCTCTGTTCGCTCGCTCTCTGGGAGCTTGCCTGCTTCTGTAGTCCCTGGACCAGCTGGAGCAGCTTGCTCTGCTCTGCTCTGCTCAGCTGGGAGGCGGGAAACAGATCTCTAATTAGATTTGCACAATGCTACATAGACTACCCAAAGATCCTTTTGATGGATGCATTATTGCTATGAAAGTTGCAACAAAACTGGTGCCAGCCAGCTGTATGAAACCTGAGTGGCTTTTCTAGTCCCGCCCTCAGGGAAGGTCTTCCCCTAGGAACCTCTTTTGATGGGCCAACCTTGTAGAACACCTTACTTCGCAAAGTTGTGCCTCCCTTTTGACCTGGCATCTAATTCTGGCATCTGTCACTCCAACTAGGGGTGGACGAAAGTCACTTAACTGTAGTCGAAGCTTGTTCGCGGTGGGGGGGAGGCGCTTCGCTGCTCCCCCCGCGAAGTTCAGGCCGGGGGGCAGGCTTCCTGTCTCGCCCGGCCGAAATTCAGGCCGGGGAGGAAGCTTCCCGCCTCGCCCGGCCGCAAACTCCAAAGTTTAAAAAAACAAAAACAAAACGCCCCCGTGATAGGCTACGTGACGATTAACGTAGCCTATCATGGCTAGATCTGCAAAGACTTTAAAAAAAAAAAAAAAAGCGCGTATGCTAATGGCGGCCCCCATAGGGAGCCACCATTCGCGTTCCTTATTTGTTCACTGTAGTCTACTTAAAGATTTACGTAGACTACGGCGAAAATAAGGGCAACGCTATTTGCGTTGCCCTTATTTTCGCCGTAGTCTACGTAAATCTTTACGTAGACTACAGCGACCAAATAAGGAACGCGAATGGTGGCTCCCTATGGGGGCCACCATTATCCGTACGTGCTTTTTTTTTTTTAAAGTCACCCGTGATAGGCTACGTGACGATTTACGTAGCCTATCACGGCTGACTTTGCAAATCTAGCCGTGATAGGCTACGTTAATCGTCACGTAGCCTATCACGGGGGCGTTTTTTCTTTCTTTCTTTTATTGGAATGGCGGCGGCGGCAGCCGGTCGAAAGACCGGCTGCCGCTCCCGCCCTGCACGAACACCCGCCGAACCGCCGTCCGGACCCATCGCCGGGAGGGACATTCGGCAAAGGTAAGTCCCGTCTCGGGGGGGGGGGGTGCGGAGAATTTCTCCCCGAAACTTGTTCGGGGGGCCGAACATGTTGGCGCTTGGCCCCCTGAAGTTTCGGGGAGAAATTCTCCACCATCCCTACTCCCAACTCCTCCCTCCCCATAAGATCTTGTACTCCAACAGATGGAGAAGTTTCTGTTCAGCCTTGATCCAACTGATTAACTGCCATCTGGTCATTGTCTCCCTGCTCCATCTCCTGAAACCTTGGTAACTCCCCCATTGCTTTGCCGGCTTCCTCATTGGACTCGGAGTCCATTCCCATTCCCTCTCGAGATGCTTCTGCAAAGGTGCTGGGCCCAATCCTTACAGGCACAAAAGAATAACCAGGGGGTGTAAACACCCTGTTGGATACTTCCCCTAGTCCAGAATAACAAATCCTGGGCAGATTTTGGAGGCCTGGATTCAAATTCTATCTCAACTACACTAGGTTAACTGGATTGCCTTGAGCAATCTCTCACCTTCAGTTCCCTACTTGTAAAATGCGGGTTCCAATGAACTACCTCAGCTTTCCTCAACCTGGTGCCCTCCAGATGTGTTGGACTACAACTCCCAGCAACCCCCAGCCAGCATAGTCATTAGCAGTTGTAGTCCAACATATCTGGAGGGCATCTGGTTGGGGAAAGCTGATCTTCCTCATGTCAGGATAAACATGATGGAACTTCAGTGCACCCCAATGCTATAAGACTGTATAACACATAAAATAGCAATCAGATCTACAGCTCCCTAATCTACAGCTCCCATGTTTATTTAGTCTTACTCATAAAAACTCCAGGGGAACAGGTTCCACAACTTTCCCTAGCAATATTTTCCTATCGCCTGATCACACTTATGGGTAAGACAATTTCTAATCTCAGTTAGCAATGCTGCAATGGTACACTGTGTACAGTTGCCTTTTTCCGTCATTCACATCAGTAAAGACCATTCAATCCCCATATCTTTTGGACAACCTTCAGGTATTTGTTAATTGTTGCCAGAGCCTGATTTGTAGTGGAACCATCTCAGTTAGGCACAAAGCTTTGTCTTATTTTACCATTGGATCCTTACATAGATCCAGCTTTTAGTACACCTTAAAGGCCATGATCCCCCTCAACTTGGTGATTGCTAAGGCAGTCACATACTTTATTTTATATGTCTGCTTTTAGATTTATGTCCTGTATCAGCATTCCTTGACAACCTGGTGCCCTCCAAATGTGCTGGACTACAACCCCCATCACCCATAGCTAGCATGGCCCAGGATGTGCTGGCTGGGGATAACAGGCATTGTAGTCCAGCCCACCTGGAGGGTACTGAGTTGGGGAAGGCTGGCTTATATCTTTTTTCTTGTTTAATACTTTTGGCGTAATATCCACATTTTATACTGGCTATTCTTGAATTTCATCACATTGTTCTAGGTCTGTTGCACTCATTAAACAAAGGTTATTTTGAAGTCTAATGTTGTTTATTTGGTTATCAAAGAATAAAATATTTAGAAATATTTCCAGGCATTTCCTTTCCAGGCATTTTCTATGCTATTATATCTGTTTGTTTGTCTTGTACCATCAATGTGCATGGTGCTTTACAGAGTACAAGAGCATAGGTCCCTGCCTGAAGGAGCTTATAATCTGTACTTTGACATGGGGAGACAACAAAGGAAGAGCGGGAAGTGGAGGGAGGCTTGGTCAGGGGAAGAATATATGTTATTTCAGTTACATAGTGCAATGAGATTTGGGGAGGGGAGGGTTAGCCAAGATGACCTTTCAGGAATCCCTAAGCCTAGTGCAGCCTTCTTCAAAGCTGTGCCTTTCCACTATGTTGGACTACAGCTCCCATCATTCCCAGTTGCTGGAAGGCACCAGGTTTGGGAATGCTGGGCTAGTGGCTCTGATTGTAAAAGATTCACAATTAGTAGGAGGCCAAAACTGGTTGAACAAGTTTTGCTTGCCAGATCTCCATTGTGTTAAACCAGCCACACTAAAGGTGTGTTGGACAACCACACCCACCACTCCTGGGGATAATAGGAGTTGTAGCCCAACACATTTGGAGGGCACCAGGTTGGGGGAGGCTGTGTGAGGTCAATGGCTCTTAATGGCCAGTGAATATCTGAAGGAATGCTTCTCCCCCAACCTTCTCTACCCTCCCCTAACAAATGTGCCAATTCAGATTGTGTAAATACAAGTGATTTTTGGTAGCTAAGGGAGAGAATGAGACAAAATTAATCTGGGAGACACAGAGCTGAATTGGAGCTCCGAAGGCATCTTTAGGATGCAAGAGCCCCCCAAGAAACCTAATGGGAGTTTAGTATCTGGTGGAGCGTTGACACTGAGAGAATCCCCATCTATGCTCAAGCTGTATATGTGTAAATAAGCCATTTATCACAAAAATGCCATAAGCCTCCATTGACCTCATTCCAAGGAAACAAAACTATGAGTAATGCTTGTGGTCCTGGAGTTGCCAGAGGTGCCATGTTAATTTAGAGGTGCCACGTTAATTTAGAGGCATCAGATCGGCATGCACGTTCCATTGGCTGACTGAAGGAAGTCGAGAGACCTACGTGTGCAAGAGATTCTAGTATTTATTTCATGTATTTATTTATTTTAAGGATTCATACCCCACCCTTAAACATGTTTCCACAATGGCTTACAGAAACATTGGAGCTGTTTGCATCAGAGTGCTGAAAGGTTCTGGAATGGGGTGTTTGCTTCCACCCCCAGGGATACCTTAAAAGCACTGTACTCTGATGGCGCATGAAACCCTTCTACCCCATAAGCAACACAGATATGGTCCTGTCTATTGCCTGGGTGGAAGCCTGCTTGGGAACCATATGTAAGCTACTTTGAACCCCTCAGAGGACGTGCACAGAATAAATAGAATCATAGAATCACAGAATAATAGGGTTGGAAGGGGCCTACAAGGCCATCGAGTCCAACACCCTGCTCAATGCAGGAATCCAAGTCAGAGCATCCCTGACAGATGGCTGTCCAGCCTCGTCTTGAATGCCTCCAGTGTGGGAGAGCCCACCGCCTCCCTAGGTAATTGGTTCCATTGTCGTATTGCTCTAAGTCAGGAAGTTTTTCCTGAGGTTCAGCCGGAATCTGGCTTCCTGTAACTTGAGCCCATTATTCCGTGTCCTGCACTCTGGGATGATCGAGAAGAGATCCTGGCCTTCCTCTCTGTGACAACCTTTCAAGTACTTGAAGAGTGCTATCATATCTCCCCTCAATAATACATAAAATAAATAGTAGATACATTTGTGGAGCACCAGTTAGTTTTGTTTTATCAAAATGTTATTGTGAGTTATGCTGTGACAATTACACTGCCTTTTAAAAATTATAGCAATGGCCATTGACATGGAGGCAGAGGCAAATTTCTTTTATTTGCTTTTGCCCATCAGATAAAATGAAGTTTTACTACAAGAATCAACTTCCTGGTTTTCAGATTTATGATCTGTCGAATATCCAGGGGAAGAGTGTTTATCTCCAGCAAAAATATACAAGGAGTCACCAGGCAATTAAGGACAATTGTGCCTTAGCTAGCTGTTGCCGTACTCCCAACATCCTGCAATCACAGGTTTATTGCCAAGCACATTGTTTGATGATATAACCTGATCATAATGGATAACAGTAATTTATGTTTTTACCTGTTATGAATGTATTTAGGTTTGCTTTGGACCTTTGTTTTAACTTTGTTTTGAACCTAGATTTTAGGAATGATCCATGTTGACTTTTGGACATTGTTTCACTCATGTGTTTGTATAAGAAAGGGTTTTGTAAATGCCCTTGACTGTTACGTAGTGTGGGTTGTATCTAAAGGTGGCTTTGATTAGCACAACGGTGGGCCAGACCCTCCAGATGTTGTTGGTTTCCAGCTCTCATCAGCCCCAGCCAGCATGGCCACTGGTTAGGAATGATGGGAGTTGTAGTCCAACAACATCTGGAGGTCCATAGATTTCCCACCCCTGGGCTAATGGAATCCAATTGGGCTGCCACCAGGTGGGGCAGTTAATTTTAATCTTTCCCACCCAACCACTGATGAAAAGCTGCTCCTGAGGGTTGGAGGACTCCAGGAATGATATAGGGCAGCCTTCCCCAAACTGGTGCCCTCCAGATGTGTTAGATTGGCCATAGGGGTTGTAGTCCAGCACATTTGGAGGGCACCAGGTTGAGGAAGGCTAATAGGGAATGTGGGCTGAAGCGCTGCTGTAAGTAATAGGGTTTTGCAAAAATCGTGTGCCTCGCCTTGGGTGAGCAGAAACACTTTCTGCTCGTGCAAAGCCACCATCGGATACAAACTTATGTTTTGCAATAGACCTGTCTGATTCTTTGTTTAACAATTTCCTTCAACCTGTCCCCAGTAAAAATAAAAGATCGCTTTGGAGGAGTCAAGTACCTGTTTAATATTCAGCAGCTTTTGAAATTCTGTCTTCTTGTGGCATTGTGTTGTTTTTAAAAAATGGTTTCCGCTTCAAGTTAGTTTTTCCGTTCCCTCATTCCCCAAGACAAACCTAAGTTCAAGTCACTATCTCAGATTCAACGTGTTCTGCCAAGTCTTCATGCTTCTCTTTAGCAGAAACAGCCAAATAACTCAGCCTGGCAAAGTCGGTGTATGCAAAGTCTGTCCTGAAGTGTAGTGGAGGTAAAAGGTCACAGGAAGAGATTGTGTGCAAGACTATTAAAGGCACTATTAACTGTAGCTTGTTTCCTGACCCTTGGAGAGGTTGTTTAGGAGAAAATGGGATGAATAAGATATGTGAAAACTGTGCTTAGAATCAGTGGGGTAGAAAACAAACTTATGTAAGGTGTTTCTTTACTGTTCCCATAGAAATTTTGGCCTTATTATTGATCAGCTGTGTTGAAGCAATTATGTTCATATTTTAAGCACTATGTAGAATTAAAACTCCACATGTTCAAAGAATGTGTGGAGATGGAAGAGGAGGGCCATGCTCATTGGTTCCAACCCAATGTTCACATCCCTGGCAGCTTCAAGCACTGTGCAGAAGGCTCCAGCAGAGGAGAATTTCACTTTTTCGTTCAGTCATTCAGAAATCCCTTCAGTCATCTTGTTCAGTCATTCAGATACCTATTTGATGCAAAGACTGGGGCAGGGTGAAATCAGCAATGGCTTTATTGGTCATATGACATTTCTATCCTGCCCTCCTGCCCTCAAGAAGTTCAGGGCAGAGTGTATGGTTCTTCTTCTCCCTCCTTCCAGTTTATCCTCACAACAACTCTGTCAGGAGGTTTAAGCTGAAAGATAGTGACTGGTCCAAGATCACCCAAAAAGTTTCATGGCTGAGCTGTAGGGTGGCTGTATGTTTTTCTTTTCAGAGGATAGTCCTTTCTTTGAAGAGCTGTCAAAGTATAGTTTGTTATTTGAAGGCATCTTCTATTTTAAAGGCTATGCTGTCCATGTCTAGTTTAAAGAGAAAAAAGAAGGAAGACCAGAGGCCTTGAAGTCACCCAATAATACTTAGCCTTTGGACAGCAAATGGAGCAGGCACATGGGTCACCTGGGCACAGACAGCCTTGTACATTGTGGTGAGTTATATTGTTTTTTCTATTTCAGTTATAGTCAGTATATCCAAATTTGCATCTATACAAAAAAATCATGCCCTTCTTGAGCGTTCCCGGCCGTCAGCTGGTTGGCCACTGTGTGAACAGAATGCTGGACTAGATGGACTCTTTGTCTTATCCAGCCTGGCTCTTCTTATGTTCTTAATTAGCCTATGCAAATTTTATGCAAATCTCTGCACCCTTTTGTCCTTTTTGGGGGGTGATGCATTTCCTCTCTGTTTTTGACTGTGTGTAAGTGGCCACCCTATTAAACAGGAATCTTGAAACTGGGACTCCCTGGTTCTAGCTGAACACTTTAACCACTGCACCACACTAGTGTACCAGATTTGTTCTTATTTAGACAAGAAGATGCAGTCTCCCATGCTTGTTCCTCCTTGTCTTGATAATTACCTGTATTTCTCTCTCTCTCTCTCTCTCTGTACATGTGTACGTAAGTACAACATGAGTATTATTCATCAGCAAAGATGCTACAAGGTTCTTTATCAGCTTTTCAATGGACCTTGAAAAGTCCTTGTTTTGCTCTGCTTTTAGTCAAAAGTGCTGAGTCAGATCTTTTATTGTTTTATTATTTATATTCTATTGCTGTCTCAGGGTAGACTACCAGAATCCATTCCCATAATCAGATCTGCTTGAGTGAGGAAGGCCTGCCCACTGAACAGATCCACTTCTGAGGAGGGAGACTCCAGCCTGCCACCTGACACAGCAGGCTTCACTCCTTCCTATTTGCTAGTTAGTCCATTTTCCTGCAGATGTAGGAAATACACAACTTCAGCACCCCTGACAGGTGCTATCCAGCCTCTGCTTTAAAACCTCTAACAAAAGAGAGTCTATGATATCTGATTTAGGAATGTCCATCGCTGGGAAATCCAGTTCTTTTTTGGCTCGACGGAGTTCTGTGATGTATGCAACTTGCTTTGCATCTGTGAGCTGAGCTGTTGGCCGTTCCCTGAATTCATAGAATCATACAATAGTAGGATTGGAAGGGGCCTATGAGACCATCAAGTCAACCCCCTAAAAAAGTTCCAACTCTGGGAACTTTTTTGCACATGGGAGGGGGGATTCTGCAATTTGTGTAAATTTCTGAGCAATTTTTGCAAATTACAGTCACATTTGCACAAATTATCCAAATTCAGCCATAATATGATCGAATTGCTCAGAAATTTGTGCAAATTCAGCCATAATTTGTGCAAATTGCAGAACCTTCCAAAAATGTGCAAAATTCCCAGAAAAGCCTTGAACTGACACAATTTGATGCAGATCAAGTTGGGTGCTACAGCAGGAACCAAAACAAAGTCCAGGGGGCTGAACCTAGGAAAACTCATCAAATTCCATCCCCCGAACAAATTTCTCTGACATCCTAGTCAGTCTGTTCCACTGCCAAATAACTTGTACTATCAGGAAGTTCTTTCTAATGTTTAGTTTAAATCCATTTTTCTTATAATTTGAACCCATTGGTTCATGTCCTACCCTGTGGAGCAACAGAAAACAAATTTGCTCCACCATTCATGTGTCAGCTCTTCAAATATTTTAAGATGGCTGTCACATCACTTCTTAATTGTCTCTTTTACAGGTTAACCATACCGAACTCCCTCAACCTTGCCTCAAAAGATTTTGTCTCTCAGCCCCTCATCATCTTCCTCACCCTTCTCTGGACACATTCCAATTTATTGATGTCCTTCTTATACTGCAGTACCCAGAACTGGATACATTACTCCCAGTGAGGTCTGACCAAAGCAGAACAGATTGATACCATTGTCCTATTTAGTTGTGCACACCTGTTCATGTATAGGGCTAAACTGGGTAGGGCAGATGTGAGCATGGACGTTACCTCCACCTACACCCAACATTCCTGCACATTCAGCTTCCATGTAAATTGTCACTCATTGAGCAAGAAGGTCTGAAGTGGGGTCTGTAAGCATGTTCAGCTGAGTGCTCTGTAACACTCTTACAGAGTTCCCATGATCACATCCACATCCCCCTACCCAGTTTAGCCCTACACATGAGCAGGTCCACGCCTGAATAGGGCTCATTACTTCTCATGATCTGGACACTATGGTGTCTGCTGGTGCAGCCTAGAATTGCATTAGCTTTTTTAGCTGCCACTTTATTCAACTTTTGGTCTCCTAAAACTTCTAGATCCTTTTCACATGTGTTACTGTCATGTGACCCATCCTGTATTTGTGCATCAGAGTCTTCCTACCTAAATGCAAAACTTTAAATTGATCTCTTCTGAACTTCATATTTTTAGTTTTGGCTCAGTTTTCTACCCTGTCAAGATCATCCTGAATCCTATTTGTAAGGTATTAGTCCCCACTCTCATCCCCCCAGGTTGGTGTCATTTGAACATTTGATGCTCATCCCCTCTACTCCATCGAAGTCATTTGTGGAAATGTTAAACAACATTGGGCCCAGGACAGAACCCTGCACACCCCACTTGTTATTTCTTAGCTGCTGATGAGCACTTTGGGGGAATGGTTCATCAACCATCTACAAATCAGGTGGATTTGTAGCATTGTCTAGCTCACAGCTTACCAGCTTACCAAGAAGAATATCATTGGGGACCCATGGGGGGCCTTGCTGAAATAAAAATATATTATGTTCACAGAATTTCTCCAATCTACCAGGCCAGTAACTCTTTCAAAGAAGGAGCTAAGGTTAAGTGAAACCAGAACTCAGACATCCTCCATCATTACATACAGCTCCAGCTGAAAGCCCCCTCTCCCTTGCTATCAGTTGCCATTATCTTGGTCACCAGAAAAGGAAGCAGCAACAGTTAGGCACCTTCCATCATGCCTAGATATGGGAACTGCTTTTTGTCCAGATACCAACTACCATCAGAGGGAGAAGAAACAGCAGCCCTTCCATCATGTTTAGATCCAGCTCCATGACCTTCTGAATGAGTACTTGCTGAATGGTATAACCAAGAACAAATGCTTGGGTTTGCTTTTCCCCTCTCCTGCCCCGCAATCCCTTTTTCTTTTATGTCAGGTATTTTTAGATTGTAAACCTAAGGGAAGGGACTGTCTTATTATTGATCTTTATAAGCCACTCTGGGAGCCATTTTCAGCTGAAGAGTGGGATAAAAAATATTTTAAATTAAATAAACAAAAAATGCTGACAGAGGGTCCGCTTACTGATCTGTTCTAGTCTAGAGCTTTTCCAGATATCAATGTCAGGCTAACCCATCAGTAGTTGCCTGGGCTCTCTCTTTGCCTCTTTATGAAGATGGGTACAACAATTGCCTATCTCCAACCTCATGGACATTCCACTTCTTCTCCAAGAACTTTCAAGGATTATAGATTGCACCTGCAAGTTCCTCTAGTACCCCAGGATGCAATTCATCTGGCCATGAAGACAAATTCATTTAGGGTGCAATCCTATGCATGTTCAGACAGAAAAAAGTCCTACAATTCCCATCATGGCTGGGGAATCCTGAAAGCTGTAGGATTTTTTTTGAATCCTGGGAGCTGTAGGACATTTTTTCTGTCCAAACATGCATGGGATTATGCCCTTAGAGTGTCACCTCTTTACCCAGATTGGTCTATCAAAAATCATTCAAATAGTAAGAATACAAATGTGAAGATAAAATGAAAGAACCTCCACATATATCACTGTGAGCTTCTTGGAGGTAGAGTGGGATACATACAGGTGTGATCATTTTGTTTAAAATTTGCTAAAAATATTTCCACAAGATTTTTGTATATGCAAGACAATTATATCAGATGCGTTATGAGCTTAATACTACACCAAAATAAATGTTTCCTACTGTTGGAGGATATATCATTGTTTGGCTTTAGATTTTTTAGCGTATACAGCTTTAATATATTATGAATATATTGGTGAATATGAAAAGATTAGCCAGTAAATAACTTCAGCACTGACTAAAAATAAGAGGTCTGGTTGCACTTTATTAATCTTCTGTCTCCCTCTTTCTGTTTGGCTAATAATTATTATATAACAGTGGAAGAAGAGATGAAACACATATATTATTAAACTCCAGTCCCCTGAAGTCCACAAAGGAAGTTTTTGTTCTTTTATGTTTCAGTTTCTGCAGTGTGTGCAGAGTGCACACATTGTACAAACAAGAAGTGAACAGTAAATGCCTTCTCCTGTTGGAACTGTTTCACTGTTGCTGGGCGTGTTTTTTTTTAGAACCACACGCTCATTAATCATCCTGCTCTCCCCCACCCTCCTGCTTTTCCCTAGTGAATATTTACCCTTCCCAAGTGGCAAAACATTTTAAAGAAAACAAATAAACACAATGGTTGATTCAAGGAGGGAAGAGTTGAAAAACGGGGATGGGTGGGATGGGTTTGTGTGGGAGTATGAAGCCACAGTGCATCTGCACACTCACACTGGACTGCAATGCTTTGAGAAAGCGTAACTTGAAAAATTGTATGTATGTCAGGATTTATTTTCCTGTTGATGCATGTGAACAATTCCCCTGAGTAGCTCTAAATAATTGTGCCATGGGCAAAGAAATGAAAATGGTGCTCACCACACCATTGCCTTATGCATCTTATTCCACAGGAACTGATGCATTGTCTGGCACTGACTTCATGGCTTGAGATGGATTTTGACTTGACATTTTAAACTTTTTTTTACTGGAAAGTTCTCAACTTAGTGTTTAATGCAGGGCCAATTCGTATGACGCATTTTGTGGGCCTAGGCTCCCTCTCTGCTAATTTTCAGGGATAGTTTAGCCCTTATGCAAAGGACACTGAAATAGGCTGCAGCCAAACAAAATTGCAGTTTTCACTGTGAAGAGTGTGCGCCCTATCATCTTTTCTTTAAAGCCTTCCTGCGTCTTGGTGCTTCTCCTTCACCACATGGACAGATGAGCAGTAACTATGGCCACAAACCAGCAAAACGTAAGCAACTTTAAGACACATTGATTCATTTTCCTGCTGAGATCAATGGACTTAGAAAAATCCTTCACTCTTGTTAAATCACACCCTTTATTTTCCAACCCAAAGACTGAATATGGATTGAAAAGTCAGCCGGTCATCTGAGTATTCCATTATATGCAGTGTTTTCATGTTCTCCCTCCTTCCCTCTCTCTTCCCATTTGGTGCAAGACCGCTTTTCTTGCTATGTATTGGAAAATTCAAACCATTACATCCAATGTAGCAGCTGAAATGATACCATTTCATACCATGATAGAAGCCCCTTTCATGAAAAGTAAAACATAGCATATCTGCTTAGCTTTGTTGTTGTATACATAATAAACGTGTGTATTTATTGCCTTATCCTATTGTCTGAGTTGCAAAAGGAAAAGTAGATGCAAGATACTTTGGAATGTAGCTGAGCTCTTTTATAAGCTTCCTATCACAATTTTCTTTTTGGACAGAGGAGTCAGTGCTGATAAAATTCTTTCAGCAACACTCAGATTTCTTTGGACAGTATGTCTTTTCTATTTGGCTCCAATAGAATTATTGAAGAAAATATATCTAGGTAAGTGTCTAATTTCTAACTCACAGGAGAAAGAAATAAAATACCAAATACCACAACAACTCTTTTATTGCTTCTGTCTCTCACTGTGGAAAAAATAAATCGATGCAGCAGCTACCTGCTAGTTCCCCCAGTGCATTTTTCCTGAACAGCTTGCTGCTTGACACACCCTAAGACAATTTGTTCCATATATTCACTTCTGACTAGCTGGTTCCCATTTTTACAGAATGGCCGAATCTACACATAGCAGTTATACCGTTATCAAACCGTTACCATAACTATTGGTACACATGACACCAGTGGGCACCAAGAGTTATGATAACGGTATGATAGTGGTATAACTGCTCTGTGTAGATTCAGCCAATGTTTGTGGTATGGAACATGGTCCTCTACCTCTCTGTTTTACTGTGTTAGTTTCTGCCTTACTCTTGTTTTGTTTCTCTTTTTCCTCCATAAAAAAGCACCAGGTGCATTAATTTAGAAATATTCCCCTATCCACAGCCATGTTCATTTTAGGTGATTAACAGAAAACAACCCTACTAGCACATGCTTTCCACTTTACAACAATCCAATCATGCCACAAATATCTTCCATTCCAAATGGCAGTTTCCTACAGGTGTGGAATAAACCTGCCTCAAGATCTTTGAAGGTTATGCTAGTTATTTTCCATGAAGAAACAGGGCTCATAATAGCCTGACCCTATCCACTGTCAGTAATGTATAGGAAAAAGGGAAAAGGAAAGGTTTCCCCTGTGCAAGCACCGGGTCATTACTGACCCCTAGAGGGCCGCCGCTTGCACTGGCGTTTTCATGGCAGACTATAGCGGGGTGATTCGCCGTTGCCTTCTGACTACCTTTCCCCCAGCAAGCTGGGCACTCATTTTACCGACCTCGGAAGCATGGAAGGCTGAGTCGACCTGAGCCGGCTACCTGAGACCCAGCTTCCGCTGGGATCGAACTCAGGTCGTGGGGAGAGTTTTGGTTGCAATACTGCTGCCTGCCACTCTGCGCCACACGAGGCTCTGCAGTAATGTATAAGCAGGATAGTATTGTTCCTAAAGGGCCTTGAACTGGTCAGATAGTTAGGCAGTCCCTTGAACCAGGGCAACCACACCGCACTCATCGTGTCGCACCTGCACAAGGCAATTAGGAGGTACAATTTCAACGTCACAGCTGCACCAATGCAATTGCACTGTGAAAGGTGTTGCACATCTCAGAACTGGGCAGGGGATGGGATGGGATGGGATGGACTTTGCACTGGAGATGTTAGTCAGATCAAGGCCTATTTATTTATTTATTTATTTATTTTATTATCTGTCTAATGGCTATTTTTTAAATAGCATTTCAATCTTGCTTTTCATCAGAAGGCCTCAAGGTGGCCTAAAATACAACAACAATAACATCACACCAGAAGATAAAAGAACAGAAACTGAAGGTCAAATTAAGCAGGCATAACATTAAAAGGATCTCTGATACCATTAAAAGTGTGAGAAAACAGGGCGCTCTTTGCTTGCCACCGAAAAGATAGCAAAGAAGTTACCAGGCAAACATGTCTGGGTACTTTTCTCGATGAAGCTTACCGTGGCTTCTGCTTCTGTATTCTTTGTAGGACTGAGATCAGATCCTCTACACACATTTGTTTTCCAAGTGTTTTCCTTCACTGCCTTTCTATATGTTCCACTACATAACTGCTAGGTGGCACCGTAGTATAGCAGAGTTGTACATCTACACTAATGTTTCATTCCGCCATTCCCCAAAATGCCAGATTTCCTCCGATCAACCCCCCCCCCCCAAATGCTTGGAAAGCACGGGAGAGGCCCTGGAGGATGACAATATTGTCTAAAGCACCCACAAACTACCATGGGTGAGGAAACTTGAACACACAATAAATGTCTTTCCTGGAGAAAAGCTCCAGGAAAGGGGTTACATAATATGGGTGCCACTCCTTCCAATAGCCAACTGCCTATCCTCTGAGGGTGCGGGTATTTGGAGAAGGGCAGAAGGCTGACCTTTAGATACTCAAACCCCTGGTTTGCAACAAAATGAGTTAGGCAGATGCATCTGGGATGTCCAGAAGCAGGGCATGATAGAGATGGTCATTCACAGTTGTTTGATTCATTTTTAAGTTAAAAAGGAACACATCACCAAGATTGGGTGGCAGTCACCTGAACATTCTTGGGGGCTCACATTTTATTGATCCCTCAACGGCTCAACAAAAACATATAACATATTGCCATTATCAACATCTTTACCAGGGGACTGGAAGCTACTTAATATAATGCCAGGTTTTGTTTTTTAAGAGTCCTCGAGAATTCTGGAGAGTATAGACCACTCAGCAATAGTGGATCGCAAGAGGGTGCAGCTTGTAGGGGAGGTTGCCTTGCCTCGGCTAAGCAGCAGCCTAGGGACAGAAGGGTGCCATGCACTTTCTAGCAGGCATTGGGAGGCAGGGAAAGTGCATGGGGCATCTGAGTCAACCCTGTGCAGATGTGTAATTGTTGAATGTCCAGGCACTTCCCCCTGGGCAGGTACAGCCACACATGTGCACAGAGCTGGCCCAGGCAGCTCCTGCCTCCACAATAGGGATGGATGGGTGGCCCCCTCCCCAGGATCCTTGGGTGCCCCCCAGCCCCTGCCCCTGCTCATGTGCCTATTTATGCCTGTAATCTTGCATATATGGGCGATTCACAGTGCCATTTTGCATGTAGCTCTATGTACGCGTATTTGTGATAGCCCATTTTTTTGTAACATGGTGATCGTGACACTGGAGGACGGGACCTGGGTGAGCACTGGCAGCTTGGTGAGCATGGCAGCGGGGTCAAGCAGGGGCAGGAGCTTGGTGGGAAGGACTTGGGGGCACGAGTGGGTGGGGAGTCCGCCAGACTCCCAACTGAATTGGGCACCCGTGCCATCCCTACTCCATACCTTGTGGTTAGGGATGGATGGACTCACCCACGCCTGGCTTCTTTGGGCATTTGTGGAGCCATTGCTGCCGCCTACCCCTGCTCACAGCACTGTGCAAGCTTCGTCACAGCCTGGCGAGCGCCCAACAAAGCAGCAAGGCAGCCTGTCCTCCTGGCAAGCTGCCATTGTGCTCAACAATGGCAGCTTGAGTGCTTCCAGGTAGGTATCGTTGCAGAACTGGCGACTGTAAAGGGCTCATTTACGCAACATTAGAGGTGTGAATGCTCCATTCACACCAGTGAAGTTGTGTAAATGGGCCCTTTATAGCTGCCAATTACACAAAGTTATCTACCCAGAAGTCCCCAAGTCACCACTGTTGTGCACAATGACAGCTTGCTAGGAAGACAGGGCAGCTGCTGGGTGCTCATCGAGTTGCGGGGCACTCGCCGAGCCGGTCCCACAGCACCCCGCAGTTTGGTGAGTAAGATCTGGGAGGTGGGCAAGTGGGAGTCCATCAGACTCCAACGCCCCCATGGACTCTTGCGACATCCCTACTTGTGATTTCCCCCTCCCCTAGTTCATACACATTCAGTGAAGGCAACTTCTTCCTGCAAGCCAAAGGCACTTGGGAGCTGCCGTGGTTGGGACTGTGTATTTCTGGTCAAACATCATATTGTAGAGCTGTAGATGGTGTGCCGCACTGTTCATGTTTGAAGTTATTTTAATGTTGTTACTGTTTGGGTATGTTAAGGCCAAAACAGCCATTATTTTAAATGTCAGGACATACGACTTTTCTAGTGCCTATGCCATGCAATGTGGTTTTAGACTTCCAAAGATCTTCAGCCTGTTTTTGAAATAATCGGACACTGCTAGATCCTGTATAGTGGTTTTGTTGAGCACACTGAAGTCCTGCTTTGTTACAGAAAATCCATGTATAACATTCAAGGAAAGGAAAAGGGAATAAGGGAGGTCCTTGATGGGTACACTTGAACATATAACATTCAATAACACCTCTAACATTGAATGTATAACATTCAAGTCAAACAACCAAAGGCTTCCATCCTTTCCTTTCAGTTACACTGTGCCAACTTTCTGCAATGGGTGACCTTCATACGTTTTAGACTACAATTCCCATAATTCATGATTGGCAATGCTGGCTAGGCCTGATGGGAGTTGCAGTCCAAAACCAGGACAGAGATAGCCTGACTACAGCAATCCATGGATAATCCTGCCTGGGCTATTGCAATGCCAGTGGAGGCTGGTGGCTCCAATGTCAGTGGGCAGTGAATCTGGTCCAGGTTTCAGTCAGAACCAGTCAGAACTCTAAAGGAGCTATCCAAGGTGCGAAGCATGGAGCGGATTCACTGCCCCACCAACACCGGAGCCACCAGCCTCCACTGTATAATGCATTAGAAGTGAGGCTACGTCTGAAGACAGTCTGGAAACTTCAGTTACTGCAGAATAAAGCAGCGAGGCTGCTTACTGAGGTAAAAAAGAGACATTATTTTCAATCTGTCTAGCAACTACATCTTTTTCCCATTTTTTACTCTAGAGTAGGCACAGGGGAAGCAATATAGATTGAGACCTTAGTGTGGAATGTAGGGGGCTTTTAAGATACAGATCAGACCGCCTGTGCCTAATGTAGAGTAAAAATGAAAAAAATACATAGCTGCTAGTCACAGATTGAACGTCATGTCTGCTTTGGCCCTTACCGATGCCTGACTAGAGGAAATTGTCTAGCCTATACCAGTGTAAGCAGTGGCATAGCTGTGGCCAAATTAGCTTTTGTCATAGCTTTCACGATTATATTGATAGTAATATGTGTATTAATACTCTGTCTTTTTTAAGATACTATGATACCTGTCATTTAGTCATTTTTGACTTGTCAACTAGAATATGAAGCCTAGTGTATATATATGCTGTTTAGGTATCGTGGTTAAGACGATGAACTGCAGACTGGAAGGTTGGCAGGTCAGCAGTTCGAGACCCGAGTGCTGCGTGACGGAGTGAGCTCCCATCTTCATTCCCAGCTCCTGCCAACCTACCTAGCAGTTCGAAAGCAAGAAATTGCAAGTAGATAAATAGGTACCGCCTCGGCGGGAAAGGTAACAGCATTCCGTGCACCTCGGTGTTCAGTCATGCCGGCCACATGACCATGGAAGCGTCTTCTGACAGCAGCATTTCTAAGCTCTTCGGCTTAGAAATGGGGATGAGCACCGCACCCTAGAGTCGGACACGACTGGTTGGGGACAACTTTACCTTTACTTTAATAACGTGTGGCATAATTCTGTCCACATTGGATTGACTTTAAACTGTGTATTGACTTTGTTTTCATGAATGTTTGTTGTTGTTGTTGTTCAGTCGTTCAGTTGTGTCCGACTCTTCGTGACCCCATGGACCATAGCACTGGCATTTGGCCTCACCGAGATCTGTCACGGAATTCTCTGACATCCCTAGTTTCTCTAGGCTATGGTGGTGGTGGTGGTTGGCAAGAGTGGTAAAAAAATAACAGCTGCTCTGCATTATTATTATTAACATTTCTATACCGCCCCATAGCCAAAGCTCTCTGGGCTGCTAAGGTTAAAACATTAAAAGTACAATATGCAAAATTTAAAATATAAAAAACACAGAAACAGACAGTATACACAAAGACAACATATAACTAAAAACAACTTTGAGCAATTGTTTTTATTGCTCAAACCATAAAGTTTAATCTAGGATCACTTAAAACTCATCACATGCTGCCAAATGCCTGGGAAAAGAGAAAAGTCTTAACCTGATGCTGAAAAGATAACAATGTTGGCGCCAGGCAGGCCTCATCGGGGAGTTTTTTTGTTTGTTTGTTTGTTTGTTTATTTCTATACTGCCCAGTAGCTGAAGCTCTTTGGACGGTTCACAAAAAGATCATTCCATGGTTGGGGGGCCACCACCACAAAGGCCCTCTCATTGCTGAGAACTCATTGTGATATGCCTGTCACAAAGGCATTTGGGATACAGAGAGGGAAACAAACAACCCAGGGACTGAAAAAACAAAATATCACCTGTCGGACAAACCCTGGGTACAGCAACAAACCATGGGTTAACCCATGGATTAGCATTATGTGTAAACTGAGTCTTTGTTGAGGAACCAAGCCCAAGACTCATCCTTTTGAAACAGCTTTAATTAGCAAGAGGTGGCAACTCCAAAAACATGTAAGAAGATCTACATAATGTGCAGAATGGTCATGCTAACATTCCAACAAAAGTTTCTTTTATGTTTTTGTTTATGGCTTAAAAAGTATCATGATTTAGTGTAATCACAAAGAGGCTTTTGTTCATGCAGAAGATAAAGGACATATATTACTACATGCCTTGCTATACGTTTAGTTGTGCAGCTATATTTACTCTGTAATTAGAAATGAAAACACTGAGATAGTATTGACATTGTTATTACCTCCATCTGGAAATGAAAGGTAATCAAGCTGACATACATTTGTGGCAGAAAAATGAGGCACGTTCTTATCTACCATTAGTTGTGCTATTAGTTTAGTCATGCTAACTTCCTTTTTCATTAGCCATGTCTACCAACCAGAGCCAGATGCAAAACAGTAGGTCAGAGAGGTGAGTCAGTTACAAATCTAGACTACACAAGAGTTAGTACAGATCAGGGATTATAGCAGCCTAATTTGGGGAGGGAGGAAGCATTTTGTTGTTGCTATTATTGAACAATTGGGAATAAATATCCCACGCTGATCTATTCTATGCAGGTAAAATTAAAGCAGTTCTAAAGGCAAAGACTAGGGGGATGTCTCCACGAGTGGTTTACTGCGAGGTTGCTGTGTTGAGAGGTCATTCAGGGCATATGATGTCAGGCCCATCTCGCAGCCACCCTGGAGTTTTGCACTGAAAAAACAGTTCTTCTGAGACTACTTTTAGTCGGATTGTTTTCCTTAATTTGGCTTGTCTGCACTTCTGCTGTGGTGTGCACCACCCTCCGTATTTACTCCGGTATGATTTCTCTGCCCAGGGGTGTGTCTTTCACATGGTCGTGACCTCACTGACCCTGGTCAAGGGGTGTTTCCCCAGTGTTTTCCCCACCTGTGTTTCCCCAATGTTTCTACCATTTCAGGGCTGGCTGTCAGAGTTCTGAGCTACCTCATGGCATTTACTTAACCTCGCCTGCCACTAAACTCCGGTGGCCATCCCTGCAAAGTATAGGTGTGCTCTGGACAGCCTCTTACTCCCCCCCCTTTTTAAAGTAACGCATTAAAGCGAAATAGCTTTTGGTCAGCAATACCTATACCCCCTATCTCACTGTTGATATTTAGGGAACAAGCCTCACTGACCACAATGGGAGTTACTTCCGAGGAGACACCTGCTTCCCCAACCTATGCCCAATTCCACCAATTTTGTTTTTATTTCTTTCCCTCCCCTATCTCACTGTCACACATTTGCCAGCAATACCTACACCCCCTATATCACTATCTCACTATCTTGCATTTTCCAGCAAGTCCTTTAGCCCCTATCTCACTATCTCACATTTGCCAGCAAGTCCTATAGTCCTTATCTCACTATTGCACAATTGCGTGATAGTGAGATAGCAAGATAGTGAGATAGTGAGATAGGGGCTATAGGACTTGCTGGCAAATGTGCGCTAGTGAGATAGGGGAGGAAAAGAAATAAAAACAAAATTGGCGGAATTGGGCATAGGTTAGGGAAGCAGGTGTCTCCTCTGAAGTAACTCCCATTGTGGATAATGAGGCTTGTTCCCTAAATATCGATGCTGCGTTTCTTTACTGTTTGCTTTGTTGCTGTAAGGAAGTAATTAATGCGAAGCTTCACTCCTTTGCATTAAGGGAGCTTCAGGAAAGGAGGGGTGGGAGCCTATCTTATTGGTTGAGCAGCCCCTGCCAGTCTGACGATGTTCACTCCACGCCACCCCCACCCCACCTGGAAGTATGCTCCTGTGAAGAGACTTAGAATGGTGTGGTGCACTCATTTGTGGAGCCCTGTGTGGACCAAAGCTGGTTCCTTGAAAAATCTGGGTAAGCCACCATTCGCTTCTCCTTCCATTGTCATGGAGACACCCCCGAGGGGGCAATGTGACAAATAAGGCAATGCCCAGCTGGGGCAGAACCATATACCATTCCACCCATCCAAAAAGGTAAGTTGAAGAATGAATGCCTAGTGTGGAGCCACATATACTGTGCCACTGCAAAAGCTCTTAGAAGTCAGTGGTGTCTGTGTGTGTACAGTATGTGCTCTGAATTAGCCTATTTGTGACTATGTCACAATGATAGTTTTAACATGGGTTAAATGTTAAACCTGTCCGTGAGGCCACTGTTAGTCAGAGGAAATGTGACCTCTGCGCCCAATCTTTCCCTCCACTTCCACATTGTATAGACTACTGTGGTTTAGTGAACATATGAAATACCTTCTGAGTTAACAAATACTTTGAGCAGTTTGTTTCCATGACCCAAGTATACACTTTGCTGGCATGCTGCTAGGCTATTTTGCCTTTATGAAAGACTCATTAGGAATGGGTGTGCTTTGCATTCTTTTCCTGCTCCCACATCTTAGGCCGCTCCTTGCTTAAAGCATGTACTATTTTAGCTTATTTCTTACACAATTATTTAGATTTCTGTCCTGAACGTACAGGGTGGGTCTTAATGTATTTCAAAACCAAAAACACAAAAGCAACCCCCCAGAATATGCCTAACTCAGGAATTCCACAGACTTGAGATGTGAGTAAGGCTGCAATCCTACACACACTTACTTGAGAGTAAGCTCCATTGGACACAGTGGGACTTCTGAGTAAACACGCATAGGCTTGCTGTGAAAAATCCCCATGCCAATAACCCTGCTCATTAAAAGCCAGCACCTTATGCAATAGGGTGGAAGTGATACTTGTTTTAAACTCTGGGCCGTTGTTATTTAAAAAAAAAAAAACTCTGACTCTAACGTTATTTATTATGCCACCAAAGAATAAAGATACCAAGTCTTTTGCACAAACGAGTACAAGTTTTGCATGACTCCCCTCCTCCCCCCTATCCACTTTTGAAAAATTAAACTGATTTCTAAACAGCCTCACATCTTTGGACCATTTCTTCATATTCAACAGGAGTAGGTGGCAATGTGAATCAGCTGGTGAGACACTCATGGAAACCTATCCTGGTTACTGGATGTTGATTTCTTCTTCTGTAGAGTTGTGCACAAACACCCTCTTTAAATTCTCCACCCCCCTTTGTGGGCAGGGCAGTTGGGAGAACTCTTTCACCAAATTTCTCAAGGGGAAGGAGAAATTCTCCAACAGCTTCCCTCGGCTGGGGTTCGCCAGTAACAGTGGCGGTAGCACTGACTCTTCCTTTTTCCCCAAAGGTTTTGCTGTTGCAAGTGGCAGCAGCAAAAGCAACTGTGTTGGCAGCATGGCTGGCCTTTTTGCATCCTCCACAATGTCCCAGCCCTAGTGTGGTTCTGGGTCATTGTAGGGGAGAAATGGCAGAATCCCCTGCGCCATAGGGGGTTTGGGAAAAAGATTTAAAAATTGGGAAAAAAATGTCTTCTGAGCAATCTTGGCTCAGCTCTCATTTTTTAACCCCACACGTCAAACATTCATTTGTACACGTAGCACCTGATCCTGTGTACGGAAGTCTGCTTCCCTTGCTGAGTCAAGGTGAAGCATAATTTTGCTTCATTTTCAGAACGTGGTCACTCATAAACAACTGATTGTAGACTAAGAGGAGCCCTAGAAAGAAATGAGGGGTTAGTAGCCTCAGGATTCAGTTATCTCGAAGCTGACACCAAGCACGGACCAAAGGCCTATCCACGAGGTGGGTGCTTTTGTGCTCAAGGCCAAGGTATGCTTTGTGGCCATGTTTGGGATTGAGAAGGAATTTTACTGCAGATCAAGCTTTCTGGAGCATCTGCAGTTGCTACATCATGGTACCTGGCTTTCTTGCTTGCGTGTATTTCAGTAGCACACCTGCTCACTTCTTTTGGTCTAAATTGCATCTCTTGACCTGGGGGAAGGGTGGGGATGGTGGACAGATGTCCTTGCCTTTGAATTAGATATCCTCTGCCCCTATCCAACTGTAAAATTCTATGATATTTGTTTATATTTTTAATAGCTCTTTAAGTACAACACACTGAAGAGGGACAATGGGCAAAATATGGATAATACTGCCTCGCATGTAGTGATTGCCTGCCTCTGTACATAGACAGGTTCCAGTAAGAATGTCTGTATGTGCTTACTGAAAGTACTCGAAACTCTGTGAGAACCCCAGTTTTGTATCTGGAATACCATTCACTAATTAAGACATTTGTGCACATTCGAATAATTCATGCTGTTTATTCTGATTGTAGAATTCAGACCTTTTGGTTGCAGAATTTACTGTTGTTTAGTCCAAATTGTTGGAGCGGGTGGTCATGAACCAGTATGGGTTGGATGTGCACAAATAGATGTGCATTACTATTGGGGGAGGTCAGATGACCCCCCCCCACACACACACACATTGAATCAACTTGTGAGGGGTTTGCAAGACCACGTGGGCTACTGCAGCAACTATGCCCCCCGCCATCTGCATGTTCGGTTGGCTTAAGAAGGGGCTCAATGCACATACTGAGGTATGCTCATAGAGCTCTTCCCTGCTTGGGGGACCCTGACTGAGCTAGGAGGAGCTTTATGCTCCTAGAGCACCAGCACACAGTGGCTGAACACTTGGCCAGCAGAGGGCATGGCTGCTGGGTCAGTAGCAGGGGGCAGGGTTAGCCCACTTGGCCTTGTGACATCCCTCATATGTTCTTCTAACATGTGGAGGAGGGATCATCTGAGGAAGGGCCACAGCTCCTTGGTAGAGACACGCTTGGCATGCAGAAGGTCCCAGGTTCAATTCCTAACATCTCCAGGTAGGGCTAGGAAAGGATGCTCCCTGAAACCCCGGGAGCTGCTGCCAGTCAGTGTTGACAATACTCTTCCTATGAGAGCCACAGTGGTGTAGTGGCTAGAGCGCTGAACTGGGTTTGGGAGATCTGGGTTCTAGGAGTGACTTTCACAGACTCTCAGCCCAACCTACCTCACAAGGTTGCTGTTGTGAGGATAAAATGGAGAGGAGGAGGATTATGTATGCCACATTGGGTTCCTTATGGAGGAAAAATGGCAGCATATAAATGTAATAAATACATAAAAAATAAAATAAAAGTATTCCCCATTGTTTTTCCTCCACAGGTCACCCCACCATCAAATCAGAAGCCATGTTTTAAACTTGTGAGAGTGTAGAATGGTCTGAGGATCTCAGTGGGAGATTTTCTGAAGGGAAAATGATATAGTTACAGCCTTTGCCTGAACCTATGGTGATGACATCTGGTTCACAGTCACAAGAGTTCTATGAAACATGTCAGACAGCTCTGGATCACCACTTAAAATATAACCATTAGCTAATTAAATTTTCCAGCAGTCTTGTGAAACATATAACTGTTGCAATCTAAGCATGGGGGGCGGGGGAATGACACAGGTAGATCACATGATTGCCCAAGGCCAAATGATTGCACAAATGTCAATCATTTGACTCAGAGTGTCAATCATTTGACTTACAAACTGTCTCAGAGGGAGGGATCTTCACGACAACAGAATGAGAAGCGCGTTGGAGGATTACCTGGATTTCCATGGAATTGGCTTTAGTTCATCAGAGACACATGAAGCAAGTTAAGCTGAGTGTACCGTACCTTTAAAATCTGGTTTTCAGGGGTCACACAGTGCTTGAAAGGAACATACTTCTGGGTGGGGTGAGAGGAGTAGAATTGAACTTCATCAAACTGGCAGGGGGTGCTCAACCAGTGAGAGAGGCTTGTTTCCCACCCCTCTCCAAGCTCCCCTCTGCTACTACATTATTATGAATTGAGAGCAACTAATTTTCCCCATGTGTGCAGATTTCCCCGAATAAGCCCAAATCCCCAGTTCTTGAGTGCAGCATCTGAAGGCTCCCCCTGAGAGTTTCCCCCCACCCTAATTTTGCCCCATTCCAGCAATCTTCCACGGAGTTATTGCTCCCACCCCATTTTTCCCCATGTGTGCACTTTTGCTTTGAGAAGCCAGAATCCCTGATTCTTGAGTGCAGCATCTAAAGACTCCCCCCGAGAGCAGTCCCCCCACCTTTTGCCCCATTCCAGCACTGTGCTGCGGAGTTATTGGTTCCAAATCCCCCCTTTTTCTTTCTCTCTGCTCACAATGAGAAGCTCCTGTAACCCCGAAAGATCATTACTTGCAATAAAGTGGAGAAGGAACATCAGAAAAACCACTTTACATCAGAGAAACAACAGAACATCAAAGAAGCACAGCATTGCAATAGCGATTTAAGAGAAAAGTGAAAGAATGCTTTAGGGTGAATTATTAAAGTTAGCCTTTAACCCTTTCACTGCAGGGTAGCGAGATTTCTTTCTTACTTCTGAGTAAACATGCACAGAAGGGGAGGATATGTTAAAGATTAAAAGCAGGCTAGCTAAGTTCAATGAGTGTCCTCACTACTGTGGCAACGTGAAGGGTTGCTGCTGTGGTCCTGGGGATTTTCTCAATGGGAAAACTACTTTCATTGGGGAAACAAGAGGGAATGGGGCGTCCCACCCTCTTGACCACATCACAGGTCACATCACAGACCACATCACAGGTCACAGAGGCATGTACAGGATTTAATGTGGGGAGACATGGCACACTCTGGTAAAACTGCCAGGGAGCTGCTTTCAGTGAAAATGTTGGAGTAAAAGGAGTTCCAGGAAATGATGCTTTTCAAGAGGGAAGAGGCTGGTTGGCAGAGGATTGGTGACGAGGTCATCTGTCACGAAGGAAAGGAACTCAGACTGCTCTAACTTCGCACTAAATCGCTCATGAAGACAACCCCACAGTCCCAGAATCAATCAATGCGTGGCCCTTTGGCCTGCTATACAATTTACATGTAAGTATTACTTTCAAATAATTCTTTCTAAAATATTCAAAGCCAAATTCAAAGTCTCCTTCCCATGTTATATAACTTTCAGCATTAAATAGCCATACCACAAATATTAAAGGAATATGATATTGCTGTGGGATTTCTGGGGCGAATTAGCTGCTGCTGCTTCTTTTCTTTTTTTTAACCAATCCCTTAAACTTGCATTCTCAGAGGTTTCTCTGTTAAAATTAAAAACAGCAACAAATCACAACAATGATTTTGCTTGCCAGCACCCCTCACTGGGCTGCCTACTTTCCCTTAAACCTTTGAGACATGTGTTGTTGTTTTTAAGGGTGCATCTAGTATCATTCATTATTGAAAATGAGCCTGCAGAATGAGGTCCAAGAGCAAAACCCCCCACATATGTATAAGAACATCCCTGTAGACCAGAGGTAGGCAACCTATGCCTACCACTCCCATCAGCACTAGACAGTATAGCCAATGGGGATGGATGATGGGAGTTATAAGCCAAAACATCTGGAGGGCCACAAGTTGCCCACCCTGCTCTAGACTGTGTGTGGGGAAGGGAGCATCTCAATTAATCATAGAGTAGGAGGAAGAGATAAGTATGAACCCCAATTTAGAGAGTGGAGGTGGTGTGCTTGATCCAATCCCCCTTCTGTCAAAATGTTATGCCTTTTAGAAAGCCTGCGTGCATCTTGATTGGCCAAATCAACGTGGATAAATATGAGAGCTGACACATGGCTACTTGAATTTGGTGTGGGTACAATCATGCTCTTTTAAGCAGGAGGCTTTAAATAGTGCGAATATGTACCATATTATGCTGGCTTGTGTTACTAGGTATCACTGCCCTCTAATGGACAAAACTAGACTCCCATCAATGTTTGGTCTTCAGCTGTTGCAAATTTGGCCTCCCATTTGTTAATTATTTGCCAGTTTCCCTGTCTCAAGTAGCATTCTACACTCATTAGGAAGGGTATTAAAATTCAGTTTGGTCCATATTAATATTGAATACGTAGTCCCTATCAGTATTGAATATGATATCCAGCTTGATACATTAAAACACAGCACAATTTCATATGTTTCAATTAAAAAAGAAGAGCTATAAAAATTGGATACAATAAAATGGGTTACACACATTTGCCCAGATCCAATGTTCATGCTTTGCACAGTCACTTCTCTATTTACCACTATATCTTGTGCAGTACTGCAAATGCACTAAGTCTATTTAAGCAATCTATCAAGATTCCCACAGATGTAAGCAGCATCTGGATCAAAGCCACTGTGGGCTGAGATCCCATTGATTTATGATAAAATGCAAGCCACTTAACTTTATCTGAATTTTATGTAGAATGTTTAGCTTTCACGTTTCAAAGTTTATCTTCACAACCATGAGAGCTGGGCAATTGTTGTCTGTGCAAAATTACACCTCGATGTGCCAGAGTCCAGAGTGAAAGCCATATTGTATGATTTAAGGTGTATCCAGCCACACAGAGAACCAGAATCTCTGCAAATGACATTGTAATTTTGGTTTTTAGATTGCATGAAAACGTCAAAGCGAGCTTACTAAAATCCAACAACCACGATGTCCTTGTGATGCCATGATGCAAGAAGCATTATGCACCATAACTGGCATAGTTAAATAATTAGGCCTACAGATATTGCTTGTCTATTTTATCTGTCACTTGATATAATAAACTGCAGGAGAAATGCTGCAGCGATGAGCACACTGGCTCTCTTTCAAATAAGATATTTTCCAGCAAACGCTGAGTGATCTTCTCAGATTAAAGCCAAAGCTGCCCATTAATAGCAGGAAATAACTGATTAAGTCTAAAAGGGCTTAACATTGCTAGATTGTAGCAATTTCTACAATCCTATATATTTACAGATAGTAGTGAAAGTAAGATATCCCATGCATTAATAAATAAGCTACTGATTATATTAGGGCACTTAAGGTGGTTCCTTTGGGGCCACTTGTATTATTTTTGCTTTTGTGTGAAGACTGTCTGGCACTAAACCATCTTTATCTTGAACTTTGGCAAAGGAAAATCAGTGCACATTTGAAAACTCAGTGTAATGAATCAAAGGTCTGTGGATATTTCATTATCCATGCAATCAATAAATGTATTTTTCTACTTAACTAATAATTTACTGTCTGTGCAATCAAGCTGTGACTGAAAAAATACATGTATGAGTAGTTATCAAGAAGATCTTAATTAAAGATTATATATATATATATATATATATATCCTCACATCACACACACACACACTCTTCTGTACTATATGAGAAAGGTCATTTCAACCCATTGGCAGCTGGCACGAACATACCATCCAGGAACCTCTTTCGGAATCAAGAAATATTTCACACACTTCTAGGATGATGACATGGCTGTGATAGCTGTGTGGAAGAGCATATTTTGGCAGGTGCAGCATTTTGCCCAAGTGAATATGCTTTTTTGTTATTGGCATATCTTCTCCCGAAGATGACAAATATAGCAGAGAGTGGGGATAAATGGTCAGTTGTCACAATAGAGGGATGTAAACAGTGGGTTCCCCAAGGATCTGTATTGGAACTGGTGCTTTTTAACTTGTTCCTAAATGATCTGGAGTGTGGGGTGAGAAGTGAGGTAGCTATATTTGCTGTTGATACCAGATTATTTAAGGTGGTTAAAACAGTGAAAAGCTCTAAATGGATCTCTCTAAACTGGGGAAATGGGCACTAAAATGGCAGATGCAGTTCAATGTAAGCAAGTATAAAGTAATGCACATTAGGGCAAAAAATTCCTAACTTCACATATACACTGGCAGAGTCTTGTCTAGGAGTCACTCACCAAGAAAGGAATCTTGGGTTTCAATGAAAAAGTTGATCCAGTATGTAGCAGCTGTGAAAAATGTATATTCTATGTTGTAGATTGTCAGGAAAATAAAATAAATAAAACTGCCACTATCATAATGCCTTTATACAATTCTATGGTGCGGCCAGACTCTGTATAGTTCAAAAGGGATATTGTAGAAGGTGCAGAAAAGGATAACTAAGGTTACAATGATTGGCACATTTTATCTTAGAAAAAAGGCAAGTAAGGAGGGACATGATAGAGGTGCATAAAATCATGCATGGAGGAGAAAGTGAATGGGGAGAAGTTTTTCTCCCTCTCTTATATTTTAACCCAAGGTCATCCAATGAAGCTGAATGGTGAGAGATTCTAGATGGATAAAAGGAAGTACTTCTTCACACAGTGCATAAACTATGGAATTTCCTACCACAAGATATAGTGATGGCCACCAATTTGACTGGCTTAAAAGGGGGATTAGACGAACTAATGGAGGATAAGGCTATCAATGTCTACTACAGCTTTATAATGCCTCCATTATCAGACGCAGTATTCCCCTCAATACCAGTTGCTGGAGAACATGAGTGGATGGGTGCTATTGCACCCATGTTCAACCAGAGACATCTATTTGGCCACTGTGGGAAAAGAATGTTATTCATATATTCAAAAAGTTGTTATTCATACTCCTACAGGATTCAGGCTGGAAATTACCTCAGCTTCTGTAAACTGAGTCATGAAGTTTCTGTAATCTGTTCAGCACTCTAGGATTTCCACAGTATCATATTTGTTACACGTCACTCTGTTTCCAGAGTGATTAGGTTAGACTGAAGGAGTGACTCATTCTTTCCCCGCCCTTTTTTAAAAACTGGAATTGACTGAACTGAATTTGGGTTGACTACATAATGGCAGGAAAAAAAATAATTGTGAAAAAGACTAACGTCTAAAGAGTAAATCCTGTTGGTGAGAAACAGAAGTCTTAAAATACCTCTCCTGTTTCCAGACACAAATCAAAGTGTTAATGCTTTCCTTTAAAGCCCTGTATGGGTTGAGACCTGGGTACCAGAAGGACCTCCCATGGGGCCAGCTCTACCATTAGGCTGAGTGAGGAGGCTGTCTCAGGGACAAATGACAAATGAAAGGGCAGTAAATTCTTAGTTATTTAATTATTATTGTTGGTTTTACTGCCAGAGAGGAGGACATGCTTGTGAGATTTTCTGCCTCACATGTCAAAATAACTTGACCAGTTTGGGGTACTTGGGGGCAGGGGTGTGTGTAGGCGTTCGTGCCATTTGCTGGTGTGCCTCAGGCATTAAAATGTCTTGAGCTGTCCCTGACCACCCACTGCCTGTTTGTTGAGATTATTTTTATTTCCCTGACCATTGGCCATGCTGGCTAGAGTGAATGGCAAGATCAGGGCTGGCCCTATCATTAGGCAGAGTTTGGCAGTCACCCCAGGCAGCAAATGATGGGTGTTATGGAAGGGACAGTAGACCCAGGTTGTTTCTGTCTATTGGATAAAAGAGCTCTGTGTGTCATATGGCCTGCCCTGCACCCTCTTGAGGTGAAGGATGCTGTCCCACCACTAGCACTGAAATAAGTTTCATTTCATCTCCCTGTCTGGTCAGAATCTGTAGGTGGAATGGGGGCTTTGCTTCAGACAGCAAAATGTCTTTGGTCAGCCCTGAGCAGAATATAAATTCAATAAACAAAAAATGAATAAAATATATCTTCACCATCTGAGGTGAGGCAGGCGGTGACTAGGGTCTTCTCAGTGGTAGGCCCCTCCCTAAGGCCATGTAGTGTCTAGTTTGATATATTTTAGGCAGCACACTAAGACTTTCTTATTTGTCCAGGCTTATAATGTGTAGTAAAGTTGCTGCTATTTTAGGCCTCTTATATTTAAACGTTAGTGCTACTACTGTTTTCACTGCTGTCTTTTTAAGGACTTGTGTTAGCAATTATTGTTTTTAAACTTATTGTCTTTAATTATTGTTAAATTATTGTTCTTCACTTTCTCCTCATTAATTGCTTTGAACATTTTCTAGAGAAACACAAGGTGGAAAATAAAGAAATAAAGAACAGCATCTCCATTATTCATATTTCAGTGATCAAAATGTCCCAGTTATCTAAATTCCTGGTGTGGCCCTATTTAAATGCTCCAGTGACCTCTTTAATGGGTACATTAACACTCCCCTCTTCCCTTATTTTGAAGACGCTCACACTGGTTCACATGTGGTTGTGTTCTATCCAGGCAGCCAAGAAGCCCAGGCCTGCTTTGCTGTAGCACTAGAACTGTATGATTAGCTTTAAACTAGCTTTCCCCAACCAGGTGCTTTCGAGATATTTTGGGCCACAACTGCATCATAATAACATAAGAAGAGCTATGCTGGATCAACAGTGACCAACCAGCTGTCGACCAGGAAACCACAAGCAGGATACAAGTGCAACAGCACCCTCCTGCCCATGTTCCCCAGCGACTGGTGTACCTAGGCATATTGCCTCTGGTTCTGGTGGTCGCACATAGCCCTCAAGCCTAAAACTGCCAATATCACACTGCCCTTATACAAATCTATGGTGCAACCACACTTGGAATATTGTGTACAGTTCTGGTCACCACACCTAAAAAAAGGATATGGCAGAGCTGGAAAAAGTGCAGAAAAGGGCAACTCAAATGATCTAGGGGCTGGAGCAACTCCCCTATGAGAGAAGGTTACAACAGCTGGGATTGTTTAGCTTGGAGAAAAGGAGGGTAAGGGGAGACATGATAGTAGTGTACAAAATTATGCATGGTGTGGAGAATGTGGGTAGGGAGACTTTTTTCTCCCTATCTCATAATACTACAACCCAGTAGGGTCTTCCCATGAAGCTGATTAGTGGGAGATTCAGGACAGATAAAAGGAAGTAATTCTTCACACAGCACATAGTTAAACTATGGAATTTGCTACTGCAAGATGAAATGATGGCCACCAACTTGGATGGCTTTAAAAGGGGGGTAGACAAATTCCTGGAGGAGAAGTCTATCAGGAAGCAGAATAAGTGCCTTCTGCTCATTCTAGGGGCCTTTCAGATACAGTCCTCTATGTTTATCTACAAACACTCTACAAAAATCCAGATGCTGATTTCAGAAATGATCTTCATATAGTGGAGTGGGGAGGGGAGATTAGAACTGATTTGGTAACACTGCAAACACTGTGACGTGGACCAGTTTCTCAAGTCCACAGATGAAACTTGCTGCACTGGATATGTTGCCAAGGGACCCAACATTTATTTAAGCTCCTAGAGGTTGACAGAAGCCAGGAGTCACAGATAGAGAAATACAATGTGGTGCAGACTGAGGGATTAAGCTTTATTATGATGATTCAGATTGTGTCCAGGCAAACACAAATGGAGAGAAAATAAAAAATTAGGTCTTCCATCTGATTGGTCAAATCATTTTATTAAGTGATACAATTTTATATCTCTCTATCATGCATTCTAACAAAGTGTCCTTCCCTGTCAACCTATCAGCTGGTGAAAATGAAAATACAGTTATTTAATTAGAATATAAATGTTAACCTGTTATGCAAAGGCTGTAGTAATAAGTATTAACTAGCACTGAAGCTAATGAAAATAAACACAGAAGTATGCTATCTCCCTTCTAGTATAAATACAGACCTGTAACTTTCAGTAACACTTGCATACTCAGACTCTCCAGCGTCTTTACGCTGAAACCTCTGGGGCATAAGAATCTGTTAGGATGTACATAAGAGCTACCTGAATACTGCTGGAGTATTTTCTTCATTGGATTATAAGGTCTGTTCCTTTACACACAAGTACACGAAAAAGTAAGAAGTACTTGGGTGGATGTTCAGAACTCATACAACAAAACTCACACTTATCTATCTCAATAAAATATATTTCCCCAGGAACGGAGCTGGGTAAAAGTGTACAGTGCAAGTGAAGGAAAAGAATGCTGAATTATGGTTCCCAAGCATAACATAGTGTGTATTGCAATACTAGCTACTGTTTCTTTCCTGATGTTCCTTTTGAGTTATCTCAGAAATGAATTAATCAATGAGTGAATGAATGCAGATGGGATCTTACATTAATTTTAAGAAACTGATTCTATTTTTTCCATACAGCAGTGCAATAAATATACATTAATTTCAACTTTTTAAAGCAAAAGCTCTACCAACTTTCAAAAACTTCCTTCCTATTATGAATATGAATAGTTCTCTTCTGGGCCCTTTGCTTGTACGGTGACAGTGAAAATGTGCACCAACCTTCATGTAGGCAGACTTCCATAGTGATTTAATGGGCATTCACAGGGCAGTAATCCAGCTGATCACCATATGTGTGGTCACTCAGCCTATCACACCGTGAAAGTGATAAATATACCATCAGTGCAGGCCAAGAGTCACTAAATACATTCACACCTATCAACTATTTAAGTGAGACTCACTACCAATTTTGAGACTGATCTTGTACTTTCCACTCTTTAATCTGATCTCCAGCAACGTTGCTTTTGTTCCATCAGTTTAATCCAAAAAGTGCTATCATATTCTTTGTTTACTGAGTTTTCCTAGTCAATGTATTGGCAATTAAAAGAAGTTGAGCTTATGTGATCAGAACAATGCACATTGTAAAGTTTTGCTGCGTTCATTAAAAGAAACCTTGCAAAACCTGAGCTCCTAGATCATAGACAATTCCCTGTACACAGTAATAAAAAAAAACACAAGCAGACATCCTTGCATGTTTCTTTGCCAGCAAGTGAAGTAAGACCTATCCAGACTAGATTTTTCAGACCATAAAATAAAATAAATACATTTACTCTTCAGCCTTAAAGAAAAAAAGTGGGAAGCACCTTAATGTTTTTGCTTGTAGGCTTAGCATATGTGTTAGGAGTGTATTCTGTGCAAACCTTAAAGTCTCTACTTTCGCTTTCTTAGTTTTACTTCTTCATGGATCAAGTACTGGGGACAGATGGTGTGTGAGTGTGGAGGTCAGGAGGCAGCTTCTAAACCCCCATCATTTAGATTTTCAAAAGACAGGCAGAAGTTCAATTTCCTCCATCTCCACCCCAGTAGAAACTGTGCAATTCTGTGCAATTCTGCACAGAATATCTGTCAGCGGTGAAAAAAGAAGATGGTCATCCTAGTTGCTATTCCACAAAAGTTAAATGGATGGATTGGAATTTAGGCATAAAATCCAGCCAGCAGAAGAATATAATAAGCATTCAACAATATGAAAAGTACAATTTCTGCTTATGAAATGTTACATGTACAGTGCAATCTTATGCATGTCTACTTGCATGTAAGTCCTGCAAAGTTCAATGGGACTTACTTCCAGGGAAGTGTGCTTAAGACCGCAGCCTTAGAGGGATCCATTCACCTGTGTAAATGTACCTAGAGAAAGTTAAGCATGCTTACGCTCCTTTGATTTCAATCATAGGACTTGAGTGCTCTCAACTTTCTCTGAATTGAGCTCATTGTTTCTGTGTATGTTTTTTTTAACTGTAAACCCAACTGAGCATGGAAAACATACCACACTGAGCCTGAACTAAGCCAAAAGAAAAATGGGTTTTTAACTCCCTGTTTAAACTTGAACTGGTTTGACTCACAATAAAACTATTTCCAGGCTTTTTCCAAGCAGAATCTCATGTCATGGCTTTGTTTCTTAGCATAGTCTGTCTACCGTCTTAGAGACAGGGTTAATTTTGAAAGGCCTTAGCCTAACAGAAGTAAACGTTTCCATTGAATTTGGTGGGTCTAAGGTCTCCAACCAGAGAGGAGCCAGAGTGACTCTGTTGAGGTAAATGGGGCAAAGCGTCTGAAACATTTCATACAAGTTCCATCACATGGTGCTTAGACATGCGCAATCCCCTGATCATCTCATGACATTCTTCTGGTCTGCAATGTTGTATCATCTGTTGTGGTGGACTCATAAATGACAATCCTCTGGGTTATTCTCAGAGTTCTCAGGGAGCAGAGGGCATGCCTAACACACACACACACACACACACACACCCCATATTTGCATTCCTTTAAGGAAATCATCTTGTGACAGGGAAATCATTTGAAGCAACTCTCTGTTTTCTGTGTTGTGATAGGATATTATTTCATGCTTTTATCTGTGCTGCATTGGGTTTCACAAAGTTTACAAAGAAAACATACATAGTTGGGGGTGTGGGTGTGGGGGTCCAATACTTAGAAATGGAAAAAATCCCCATAGCTACCTACATTTGGCAATATTCTTATTTTCAGAAAGCTGATTATAATTGTGGTCCAAACAGAAAAGCAGAAAATTTCAAAACAGAAACCTGACCTTATCACTTGGGACATAATACAGACTCTGATACACTGGCACACTCGTCTCAAATGCATTTACATGGAAACAAGTTCCTTTGACTTCAGTGGAAAATAAATGATACCTTAAGTAAGTATGCTTAGGGTCACAGCCTTAAGCACAAAGCTATTCCTGGAAGCTTCAGGACATACATATCACTCAAATGCTCTGTTAAGTCATGACCATAAAATTTGAAAACTGGATCATTTGTCCTTCCAGTGTGGGGTTGACTTCAGTGGTATTAGATGCAGTGTAATAAATAAATAAATACACATGTTAGCCCTGTTGATATCTGTAAGATGCAACTGGCTTAAAAACCAAAGTACTTCACTTAAATCCATTCATATTTTCATGTCTGTCTCTTCATAGGAGTTAACTTAAACTGACTCAAACCAGTGAACACTTATCATAAACCTACTTCATAACAAAATGGACTTCCTACAATTTGAATCATTCTTGCTTTGTATTGTTGTTTGAACTCTTACTACTATGTCAAAAGTTTGATGACAATTACTCATCTAAACACAGTACACAGTAGAATGTGATCCACTGCACAATTAGCAAGGAAAATATTTCACAAACAAATGCAACTTCTCAAGCTGCAAAGAGGCTTGCATAATTCAGAAATGGCTGCAGCATTTGCCTCCTACTCACTTTAAATGAAATCTAAACCAATCCCTTCCACGTACATTATCTACCATCGTTAGGTCATCCTCTTCCCTGCTGTGTTAAAATACTAGGAATAATTGCTTCATATACTAGACCTCCCCCACAACCTTCAAACATATGCTCATGGTAGACTAGCCTATCATGTTTACTGGTTAGCTGAAGAGACTATACTCAATTTGATGGTTTCTCTTTGTCTGGCTACCCTGTACATATTCAAAAACCTTTGAAACTACTTCCAAAATGTCCTGAGCATTACAAAAATGGTCCTAAGTATTAAAACCTATTGGATCTGATGAAAAACATTTTTAATTTACTTTTCTGGGTAACTAAAGCCTTGAACTGTATCTCCTAACATAGTAAGGAAAGTTGCCATGTAGTGAATGCTAGAATCTTATAGAAACAAAAAGCATTTCTACACTAGGCTAAAATTCCACAACTTTACTGGGGTTTTCTGCTTCCATTTTAAATGCAGGATCATGACAGGCTCACTTTACATGCATTCCCCCACCCTTTTCCCCCTATCTTCATTATTCTATATGTTCCATTATACAGCCATTAGATGGCATGAGTGGTGTAGCGCCTCTTATTGCAGGATTTCCTCTTTCCATGAGGGAACAAAACATGGTGTAATTTGATAGCTCATTATCTCTGATCTTTTAAAAAATAGGATAAAGGTCATTTAGCGTGGGAGATGCTCTGGAGGTTGACGACATCATGTAAAGGATGCACAAACTTCTGTGAGTAACCAATCTCAATAGCAGGATAAAAGCCCCATGTGAAGAAGCCCAAAGATTCCATTCTCAAAGTGTCTAGGAATACCCAATACGACTTCTTTTCTCAGGGCTGGGGCTGACAGGTGCATTAGAACTCATCTTAACAGAGACCTAAAGGCCCAAACAGACATTACTTTAAATCTGTGTCTAGCAGCTTCGTGTTGTTGTTTGTTAACTGTCGAGAAGGTGCGGGGGCGGGGGAATCCAGATTGGGAATCCAGTATGGAGGGTATGGGGGTATTAAGATGCAGATTGGATCTCCTGCACCTACTGTAGGGTAATAATAAAAAAGAATCATAATTGCTACAGATTTAAAGTAAGGTCTGTTTGGCCCTTAAGGGAAGCTCTACTTCCTACAGGAAGCAGTGGGAGTTTTCCCACTGTCTTCCCTCTCTTCACTTCTCTGTTGACACACACATACCTATGCCCAAACCCTGGGAGGCTTTTCTCTTCAGTCTTACCCCCTTCTTTGGGCAGGTTATTGTCTTAATTCAGGGGTTCCCAACCTCTTTGAGTCGGTAGGCACATTTGGAAGTTTGAGTGTCATGGGTGCTCACAAAATGGCTGTCATGGAAGGGGGGCTTGCCCATTCATAAAATGGCTGCCATGGTGGGCATGGCCAGTCACATTACACTCATTTCCCAGAAGGCAGCTATCAAGACTAAAAGAAAAGTAACTTGCCCACGAACCTAAGTACAAGGCAGAACTGGGAGCTGAGCTCCAAAATATGAAATCACTCTTTTGAACTTTGGGCAGCACTTCATTTTGTAGCATGCCAGCCTCCCAGTTAAAAATAATAGGAGGGAGCCTGATGGGCTCCAAGAGAGGTGTCCATGGGGAACATTGGTGACCATAGGCACATGATGGAGACTCAGGCTTATTTTTTTCACAGTTTATGTGGTTAAATGTTTATTCAGCATCTTAGTTTAAAAAGCCAAACTATTTATTTAACTTTATATATTCAGCCAGGTGGCTGGGGAGGGTGGCAGAAGAGGGAGTGGTTTTGCTATTACAAGGGCAGCCAATCAGCATGCAGCACAGCCAGCTTCTGCTGGAAACAGAAGCTTGCTTCTTTTGAGAAGGCTGTACCACTATCCAAAAAGGAATGAACTGCAACACGCTCGCCACGCATGATATGTATGTCAGTATGAAGACTAAGGCTGCAATCCTAATCCCATTTACAAGAGAGTAAGTCCCACTGAGCTTAGTGTGATTCACTTTTGAGTAAACATATATAGGACTATGCTATATAAGATCATCAAACAGCTCTAGAGTTCTGGCAGATCTTAGAACAGTATACAGTTTTGTTTTGTTTTTTAAGTCTTCTCCCAGCCTACTCAGGCCATGTTATCCCTCATCATCCGATCTGAATATATGTGAAAAGAGGCATCTTGACATCTCATTCACCAATGAGTAGCTGAATGACATTCCAGGAAGAAGGCCATTCCCAGAGTATCTGCCATCAGGTCTGAACTAGTAAATAGGGTGAAGATATTATTTCAACAGCATTGAGAACATCAGAAAGGAAACAGCGTTGTTCTAATGAGTGATTTTAGACTTTCCGGTCACATATGGAGTTTGAGAAATATGAAGACTTCCCATTTCCCATCCTTTAATAAAATAAAATAAAAACTTACTCCATTGATTATGTTGCTTTATTTTGTATGGTATGATATGCTGCTCTATGTCTTATCTATCTCTTGCCTGAAGTATTGTTTGATATGTCTCCTTCTGATCTTGAAAATAATTATGCAATATTGAGGACATTTGTGAAGTTTGAATCCTCAAAACTGCATAATATAAAAACTGAAGGAGTGTTTGGGGAGCAAACATTGTAATGGGGAGCAAAGGATGAGTAGCTACCTCATAAAAGGCCAGATTATTTGTCCATCTAGGCCAGCATCGCCTACTCTGACTGGCAGCAGCTGTCTAGGCCTTCAAGTAGAGAGAGGTCTTCCCATCCCTTGGTATCCGATTGTTTTACGTGGAGATGCCAGGGATGAGCTGGGACCTTCTGCATGCAAAGCATGTGCTCCACCCCTGGGCGATGACCCCTGCCCTACAGTTTAAAGCATTCAGGGGAATAAGCTGAGGCAAACTTTACACACTCTCGCCCTCTCTAACCAGTTATTTGTCTGGATGAACAAGCCCTATTTGATTTAGCGAAAAATCAAAATACCACAACTAAGGGCACAATCCCATGGCTATTTAAACAGAAAAAAGTCCTACATCTTCCAGCATGCCCCAGCCAGCCATGTTGCGGGACCTTTTTCTGCCTAAATATGCATAGGATTGTGCCCTATCATGTTTAAATTAGTGGTGACATTTACACGAGCCAGAAAAAAGGAGACCAGAAAGTTTCATAATGGCATTGAGTGGTCAGCAATAGAGCTGGACATTTTAACCAGCCATAAGCAGGTTGAGAGAGGAAGCTCAAAAAGTTTTTTTCAAGAACTCTCAGATTACATTCTTGATAAAGGCTCACTGGATCACTTACAAATATTCAAATTCCACAATGGTTGTACTCTTCCCAGCTTAAGCTTTCATATATTTCACATTTTCACCACTTTGCACGTTGTTCTTACACAAATATGACTTCTTCTTAACACACGCATACACACACACTAAAAGACAAAGTGAAACTTCATAAACTGGGATCAAAACCTGTTGTACAGAGAACCTAGACATATCATGGCCACCATGCTCCATTCTAGATAACTCTTGATCTCCTTAGTCAAAGTGTAGTCAGGCCAGAAAACATCTCTCACAACACAAGCCACTTCTTCGCATGTTTAATTAACCCTAGAATCTAAGACTTGTAGTATTGCAAGAAAGGAAACTAAGACAGGGTATTCTGGTTTTCATGTTTGGCGTTGCCATCCCTTTGGATGTGGATTATAGTTGGAGTCAGCTATTGACAGGCAGCAATCTGACCTGGAATCCACGGAGACCATGTCAGGATCAGTTCGGGCACGTTGACCATAGTATGCGTACTGCAGGCGAGAGCCGCAATGGGCACTAGAGCTAGGAGCAGACATTGTGCTCTTTGCAGGGAATATGGTGGCTGAATGGCTCCTTCCAAATGATGCTAATTTAGCCTGGGCACTTGGGGCTGGATGCTCGTAGGCCACTTTTTGTTTCCAGTCATCTGGTGGTGCAGGTAGTGTTTTCCTGCGAGCTGCTGACACAACATTTGCAACAATTGACTCTTGCATGGTTTGGGGGCCAAAGGCATCATCCACGAGCCCAAGAGGGGATTTGGCTGCTGCTTCCCAAGGAGTCAGCCTCTTCCCAGGCTTGTCAACTGCTGGAGCTGGTTTGCTAAAATAATCAGGAGCAGATTGGAACATCACAGGACAAATAGGTGACATGGAACGCGAAGTGATTGAAGGAACCCATCCAGGGACTGATAAAGATCGTTCAGCTCCTCTTTCCTAGAAATAACAAAACCTCAAATATAATTATATTCACTGAACAGCAACGTAGAAACTTTGAAATTGAAGCATATAGTTATCTGTCTATTGATCTATAATTGTAGTACTGTGTTATGAAAAAACTAGTAAACAGGTGAACATTTGCTGGGACATTCTAACTAGCAAAAACAAAAAAACAACCCTCCAAATGTCATCATCATTTGCAGCTGAAATTTCAGCTATTTTCTCACATGTTTTGACAAAATGATTTCTTCCCCAAAGAAATTTTGAGCAGTTGCTAATTGAGCTCAAGAAAGCTGTAAAAAGCATAAGGAACTAATCATAAGCAACAGCCAGCCCGAATTGCGGGCACAGTTTTTGCAGGATCAGTTCTGTGGCATTATCAAGTTCAGGTAGGAGGAGACAAAATAAGACCAGGTCTAGGGCAGTGTAGTGCATGAACTACACTGCCCTAGTATCCAAGAATAGCAGAGCTAACACAAAAAGCACAACGAACTCTGATGGAATTCAAGGACAAGTAAAAGACAAGCAGAAACAAAAGTTCCCAGGCAATCAGGGAATGCAGATTTAAGGAGACAGAATTTTAAGTGACAAACAGGTCAGCTGCTTGGGGGGGGGGGGATAGCAAAATGGACTAGCCAAAGAGAATCTAGATGTATTTAGGTAGCCCGTGAATGCCTGAAGAGTGAGTACTGATACTCATCTTTTATGCTTGTTCATTGTGATTGACAGAGAGGGATAGAAGATAAATTAGATATCAACAGAGAGAAAACCGTGAAGAAATCAACTCATTGTATGCTGCATAGTTATTTCTTCTTGCCTCTGAATCTGAACCATACTCTTCTAAAGAGAGTAATTCCAACCTACCAATCACAACTTGTGATGTAACTCCTATTTGTTTCATAGGAGCTCCTGGTAGTTTATAACACTTATTCACTGTTGAAAAGAAAAGGTGATGCTGTATACTCTTTGAAGTAATTTGTCTCTCCTGCCAACCTATTCCACTGTGTGTTAGCTATTCAGTATAAACTATTCTGTTCAAGAAAACAATTATGGTTGCCCTTCATTCTAAATACTTTTTTGTGCTAAATTCAATATGATTAGGAAAGGTCCCAGATGAAAACTAAAACAACTGACCTACCTAATTGCAAATATTCATCTCCTGCCATAGTTTGCTTAACCCTGCTCCTTAAAAAGAAAAAGCTGTGATAATTTCAGAACACTTTGACCTATTTATAGGAGCAATTCTTTCATATTTCACAAATCCTAATCTGTTTAGGATATGAGCACTTTTATTCATAAACTCTTTGTATGACAAAATGTTCTGTCACAGTACTCTTCATTCATTCATATACACCATACCCTTTCCCCACAAACGCTGCCTATCATATTGGGCTATTTGTATGAGTCTATTTAGTTGTATAGTGAGGTCTCCCTAGGGCACATAAAGACAAAACTTATTTTGGCCACATGAGATGGAGTATGATAGAAATTGGAAATAAATCATTTCTCCCTTAAATGTGTGAATTTAAGCACACACATGTGCCTGTAGTTTCTGTTGAGGCCACTGGCATATAGTTCTGAGTAAATGGCTTGGATCCAAAGATGCTGTTGCCTGAACAGAAGTCACTTCCACTCATGCAAGGCAGGATTTTCACCAATTCTACTTTCCTGCAGCACCCTTTCATGCCAAATCCCATGTCATTTCAAAGGATCACACATCCCCCAGGAGATGCTTTTGGGGGAGCATGAAAGGGAGGTGGGAACATTCCATTCCATGGGTGGAACTCTGCTCAATGGCCTGGTTTGCATGATCATCATCGGCTAAAGAAGCCATTGTGGCTTGTTTAAGCTGTGATGCGTGCCGGGAGTGATTTGCATAATCAGCCGTCCTGCCACAGCTTGTCATGTCATCCAAACCTGGGCAGCATGGCTGGTTGAAGAGGGAAACAACCCTCAAATAAGCCATGGGTTGTTGTTGGGTGGCTTGATTAGCCTGCAGTGATTGTGCAAATTAGGTCTCTGTGTGTAGGACCAGGTTGCTAATGTGATGCCACTGAGCTGTACCTAATTTATAGGCCTAATGTGGACCTGAGAACTAAGTGGTAAAAAATGTTGAACCTGCATCTCAAAAGCAATCCAGACATGGAAGGCCACATGCTAGTATCAATACCCTCTTTTGTCAACAGGGCACCACAGATTGAAAACTATTAGCTTGATGCACTCAGCAATTGTCATCAACTTTTGTTTCACACTGCAATTGAAGGACATTTTGGCTATGAGGGAATGAAGAGGAATTCATTCTGAAATGGTTCATTTGAATAGTCAGGGAAAAATGTTACTTTTAAGTAAAGGTGCATTCTTTAGTTACACAGTAAAGGCAATCTTTTAGTCCAATAAGAACAAACAAAACATGCATTGTTTGAGGGCCAAAATTATTTCAAAAAATTGCATGAATTAGGAAATCAACATCAATCCATTTTACAAAGGCCAAATCCTAATACAATAATTTTCTCCTGCCATTAATGTAGTGATAGGAGGCCATTTATATGGTATATTCAATATACATAGTAACCAGGAACATACCAGAAAATAACAGGAACAATACTGTCAGAACGTCTGTATACATTCCACTGAAATGAATGGGAACCTTTCTAAAAGTCTTATTCATGTCAATGGGAGAATGGCAAGAAACATTCCCAATGGATTGTGCCCAATAGCCATATATTTTTTCAGTCCTGGGCCACATGCAACCCTTGGCTAACTTCCATGCAGCCTGTAATCTGGCTCCCCACTACCCAGGCGATGCACTTCACCACCCCACCACCCCGCTGCCAAGCTTATTGGTGCCAGGATTGCAGCATGCCAGGAAGGGAGGTTTAAATTTCTCTGTGCCTGTATGGTGATATGGGGGGAGAGAGATGTGTGTGTGATGTGAGAGAGGTGGGGAGTTCAGGCCCTACGGACTACCATAGGCTGCACCTATGATGTTGTCACACAGGGTTTTTTTTTCCAAATCTGTAATAGATTTGGAGAAAAGCTAAAAGTGTTAGTGTAAGACAAAAGCTGGATAAGTTAGTGCAAGCTGAACTAATTTAAACTATGCTGAATTCACTGGAAAACATGCCAAACACTTTTCATTTCTTCTAAGAGCATGCTTATTGTAGTCAATATCACATCTGCTTTTTTTTTTTTTTTTAGTGAGCCAAGATAATACAGTGGATAATGCCACGAATTATAGTTTTATTGCGGAAACTAAACTCATTGCTGGTGAAGTTCCTCTCTATATTTATCCTGGTATGACCAGGTAATATATGAAACTGCTTTAATTAGTCATTGTGTACTAAACAGACTTAAATCATACATCACCCTGTTGTGTAATTTCTAGTATACTCATGGCATACTAAATTTAGTTCAAAGGATTTCAGCTTATTGACACCTCACACAAAGGTACATTAATCCACTGCCGTTCAGAGGCACTGCCTGTCCCGCAAATGTACAAATGTGTGAAATGTCTTTAGAGACAGGTGATCATGTAGGGTCCCCTCCCTTAAAGACTGGTTAAATCACAAGGCAAAAGAGTAGCATCAGTGTCTCCCTTCTGCTTAAATTTTGCTGGACAGAGTCCAGAGATCCCTATTTCTCTGGATACTGGCCAATGTGTTTATGTTCCTGTGAATATAAGCTACAAATATAATGAACCTTCTGAATAAATGAGCAAATTGCAGGTAAAGTTTATGGCAGTTGTTTTAAGGAGATGCTATGTAAACTCCTATTGCAGTGATGAATTTGACTGTTTTTGTTAACATGAGTTGATTTTTATTTTATCAGTCACCTAAAGGCAGATATGTCCATGTATCCTGGTCTCACAAATGATCCACCATATATTAAGATTGCAAGCAATTCTTCTTTGGAAAGCACCAAAAATCTGGGATGGGCTGAGCTAGTCACAAGATTAATATAGCATGAAGTAGGGATGGGCAGATCTGATTTTGCTCAATTTCTCATAAAGTCGTTTCAGCCCATTTCTGCATCAGTTTGTGAATTTGGCAAGAAAAAAAGGTCCACACAAATATTCATATACATTGTTGTGTGAATTTCTCCTAATATAATATTTCTCCTAACATTTTTGTACACACTGTTCCTAGCATGCACACTTTTTACAAGTGGTTTTTGTACCCACTTTTCTTTAATATGCACATTTTTTGTGCGCAATTGTTTGAGTTGCAAACTGCATCACAAAACTGTGAACAGTGCAGATTTCAGTTCACAAGTGTGTTTCAGTCTGCATATAGGTTCAGGAGATGCAAACTGGGTAAGTTCATATAAAAATTCAGACTGAACATATTTTCCCTGCATCCTTAGCATGAGGTGACCGGGGGGGGGGGGGATGGGCATAAAAATCCAGGACTAGTGTGTGTGTGTGTGTGTGTGTTTTAAAAAATAAACTCTTGCGTCAGTGTGTGAAACTGAACAAGATGTTTTGGCTGGTCCATGCTAGGATCTTAGACTGAATTGAAGGGGCAGTTAAGGAATAAGCCAATGCAGAGTGAGAAAAAAGAAAGGCTGAAAATCTAAGCAACAAAGTAGGGGAAAGAGAGTTGGTATAACCCAACTGGAGAGTCATCTCTGGTCCTGTTCCTCTTTTGCAGCTATGAAAGAAAGAGGGAAACTGGTGAGGAGAAAATACATGGCTTGAAATCTCAGGTTGTGGAAATCCACAAAGCTAAATATAGGAAATTAACTGCTGTCAAGCATTCTTACTTAACAACTTTACACAATAATAGCTGTGTTGGCACAACACTGCAGCACAAACATAACACGAGGACAGCATGACATGATATGGTAACCTTGTGTAATGTTTCTGCTGCACAGTTGTACCAACACAGAGCTGAGTGTATAAGTCATAATGCTAGCAGTAGTTAATTTCCTACGTTTACTTTTCCTGATAAAGAACATGGCTATTTAGGATGCCTGTAGCAGGTAACTAAACATTGTCCACATTCATAAGGTTACCAGGGCTGCTGCTTTTCTTGCATGGTGGATGTCACGCCTTCCACCATGCAGACAAGACTTTGTGTGAAGTGGGTGTTCCAATTATGCAGAAGTCCTGTTTGCATAGCATAAACTGGGCCTCCACCGAACTCAGTATTCACATAGAAGGCCTGTTTCATCCTAGATTTTATGTATGCAGAGAAAGGAAGAAGAGGCAAGTTTATTCCACTGCCACATGAGGACAACACCTGTTCCAGCAAAAATATGAACTGGGACATTATCTACCAACAAACTTGCACAGTATTTTTGTAATTATCCTGCAGAGTTTGCTCTGTTTCCCTTACTTCCTGCCTATACTCGATTCTTTGCTGGTAAAGTCACTCCATGGCAGTGAATACAGGATCTACACCAGCCATGCCACAATGAAGAGATATTTAAAAAGCAAGATTACATAATAGCTTCCAGCTGTCAATCACTATTTCTAATACTGTTCCTGATAAATCACTGCCCAGATTTTGTATCTACTTTGCCTTTTGAGGATACAGTTAAAAAAAAAATCATGAGTTTCCCTTGCTCATAACATTTAATATTTAATAAATCTATTAAATATAGATTTAATATATCAACCATGGAAAGGAAGCTGTTATGGTAAGTTTGCTAACATACTCTGGTTCAGAAGCCCTGTGAGCAGTCCTCAATCTGGCCTGAAGTCACATACCAAGATTCATATCTTCATTGCTGACATGGCTCTTCATAAGTGTGGAATTTTTTCTCAGCACAGACTATCTGTATGCCAGAGTGTTGTTATGAATGTATACAACAGCTCTTTCAAATGGATTTATTGGAATGATATGTCATCCAAGGATGGGCAAGAGAAAACAAGTACCAACGGGCTAGTTTTTCAACTGACCTCTGTAGCTGTGCCTTTAACAGAAGCATGTTCTGCAGCAAATAGCATTTGTCTCCATGCTGGGATCAAGCCAACAGTTAAAGGCACAGCAGCAAGGGCTGGATAAAATGCTGGCAACTTGATGTACAGGAGATAGGGCTGGGCTGTGGTTTTTAGGTGTGTGGGAGACACACACCATGTGATTCTTGGGGAATAACCAGGAGTCTTAAAGGTATACAACAGTTTCTCTATTCTTGTCTGTGATAGGATACGTCATGAGACATGACAGATTACCCACAAGGCAAACAGGTTGCTGTCATAGCTTTGTGTACTCAATGGCCTTGTTTGGACATAACACTAAACTTAGCATTATGTGAATGAGCCTCAGGCTTGGCAATTCTTCCTCCCCTCTCCTTCTCCACCACAGCCATGAGGAGGAGATTGAAAGCTTTCACATGGTTTATCATTATGTCTGAATCCAGACAAACTTTGCTTAACCTTAACTATGGTTTAGGGAAACAACCCAATTTCAAACCATGGTTTACAGTCCTGGTTTCCCTAAATCATAGTTAAGGATAAATACAGTTTTGGATGTTATACTAAACCATGGTGAATTGAACATGGAAGTGAAAGCTTCTAATCTCCTCATGGCCATGCTTGAGAAGAGGGCAAAATTTGGCAGTTATAAACTTTCTAATTATTATAAATGCAGTTCACAAAAAGCCAGCATTACTCATTTCCTATTCGCATCTCCTTTTCAAGAAAAAAATCAACTAAAAGCCGTTTTTCTATAATAAAAAGACATTCACTACTACCACCTTCTGGAGACCAAGAGTAATATCATGCTTGAATGATTTCACTTGGAGAAGACACTAGATACTTGATAAGAGGTGCAGTTTATGAGCCTGTCACTACTTTAGAGTTTGGCTAGAAATCAATGTCAGTGAATATTTTTAAATTAAGAACTGCATAATTCTTAAGCTATTTTTTTTAAAAAAAGAATTGCTTAACATTCTGCAATTATAATTTATTATCAGTCAAATTACAACAGGTAAATGAAAGAACATATTTTTGGACACTGAATGTTCAGAATTTGCAAACATCAGAGCCAAAACTGATATTGGCACTGGCCAGCTTCACATATAACACAAAACCATAGTTTAGTAATATGTGCATGAGCCTTAGTCTTCTGTGCCTCCTCTCCTCCTCTTTTGTGGCCATCAAGAGATTGGAAGCATCCCATTATCAACTAACCATAGTTTTGTTGTTGTGTCCAAAATGGGAACTGTGGCTAGTGTTAGCTATAGTTTATTGAATCAAATCAGGGTTAAAGTTGTTTTTTTTTTCATAAACCAGGCTTAACACTAATCATAGTTTGTCCAGGTTCAGACATAGCAACAAACCACAGTTAGTTGAAAATGGAACCAATATTTCCAGTTTCCTCATGGCTGTGCTGGAGGAAACGGAAGTGGGGAATGTGCAAGCTTGAGGCTCATACAGGTAACACTAAACTATAGCTTACGTTACATGCGAACACAGCCACTGAATACACATCCACAAGCACATGTGTGTGCCAATATTCTCCAAATCCAGCTATTGATCTTCCAGATGAAAACCGTGCTCTCAGAATACACACACAGATACAATTCAGTCCACAATTTTTCTTTACCTTTTAATACAACACTCCATCAACCACGCTTACGACCAACTCTTCCAGCCAACATGACACATGTGAACAATGCCTTTACAACAACCAGCAGAATCGTCCCACCACATGAGATAATGGATACAAAGCAGACGTTAAAAATGGAAAATTCCAGTCTCTTAAGGCAGGCCATCTCTAACAAACCAAATTAAAGTCTAAATTTATTTATTTATTTGTTTGTTTGTTTATTTAATTTCTGTGCTGCCCAATAACCGAAGCTAAAAAAACACCATGTTCCAAAACACCCATAGAATTTGAAGCTTTAGAACAGCAGTGTGGAACCTTCAGTACATAGGCCACATCCAGTCTGCCAGTTCTCTCCACCAGCCTATGCTCCCTCATTGTCTTGCTTCCTCCCCTGCCCCTTTTCTGCAGTGATCTGATGATGCAGGAAGAGATCACTGCATTTTCTTCTCTGTGCACTCAGGAAGGGGCATACCCTTTCTCAAGTCACAGAGAGGAAACACACACAAGGTGGGACAGAAAGGTGAGGGGAAGAGAGTAGTTGGGAAAGATGAACAGAAGAGTGAAAGAGAAAGAGAGTGTGAAGGGGGGGTGAGAAAAAGGGAGATAGAAAATATTGCTTTGGACCCACCTACTTTTTGTAGGCCTCCAGAGAATTGCTCAGAAACAAATGGGGACTTTGTATTGAAAAGGTTCTTCATCCCTGCTGTAGGATTAAAATTGATTAACCAATTTGGTTTCATTTCTCAAGGCTTTTGTTGCTGGAGTTGCTTCCCATTTGGTTTTGTATTGCTTGTATATATGTTTAGTGCTTTCCAATTGAGTTGTGTTATATTCAATTAACTTTTTTATGTTGCAAAGTGGTCCAAATTACTGGACTTCAATCCATCCGTCCATTCGTCCATGCATCCATTCCCATCATACACTGGGTCATTCTTCACTTCCTGCACTTACTTCTTATAGCCAAAATACAGGCATTGGAATGGAAATAGATGATTACTTACTGCAAACCTGTCACTTAATTAGGGTACCTTGCCACGCAAAGAACTAATTATTTCTAGGCTCTGGCTATGTAGTGAGTCAAGTGGTGCCATTCCCCTGCTTGTTTGCTAGCTTGCTTGTTTTCTTTCTTTTGCTGTTGTAGAAACATGCCCATTATGTGACCAGAGCAAGAGATACACAAGTTCTTCATAAAGTGTCACCACACAGGAAGTTTCTAAATCTTGTCTATGCAGTATGTCTATTTCTATGTTTAGTTTCTAATGTACTTAGGTGGCCATATGTCCTCTACCTTACAGAGGACAGTCCTCTATTTGACAGGCTGTTTAGGCCAAATCTGATTTAAAGATAAAGAACCATCAGAAGGAAATGCTGGGCTTTGAAGTTGCCCATCAACAGTAGTACTTGGACAGCAGACTGAGGAGACCCACAGGTCACCTGAGCATAGTCTTCCCCACTATGGTGAGATATACTGCATTTCTGTTTATACCATAGTAATTATTTCTAAATGTGCAAATTTTATGTAAATCTATGTCCTCTTTTTTGGTGATGCATTTGTATTTTTGGCAATATGGAAGTGGCCAACAGTGTTCTGCAATTTTGATTTTGAATGTCTTCATACTTTATCAATTGGGCATGCAGATGAACCTGCTGGCAGAAACCCATGTGTTTTATGCATGTACCGTGCACAATATACTTAGATGATGATGTTAAGGACTTGACTGCCAGCCTGGCCTAAGGGCTACTGGCTTGTACTTGCCACTTACTCATGGCAATCACAGTATAGCTAAAGTCAGTGCTATGCCAAATCCTGCCCCCTATTTGAGGGAATTTTTTCTCTCCCTGAGAAAGAGGCACTGTTTTTTCTGCCTCTTTTGCAGGGAGGGGGAGAATTTCAGAGAATTTTCTCCTTGGGGAGGGGGAAAGGGTTTCCACATACCTTTTTAAGTTTGGGAGGTGACTAAAGGATCTTCTTTCTATTTTATTTTACTTGAAAAATGCCCCCAGCATGAGACTCTTTACAGAGAGGCTACTCTAGACCAGCAGCACTTCTTGAACTTCCATGAGACCACGTGACTTTGCCCTCTCCAATAGGCATTCAAGAAGAATTCCCAGGCTGCAGAAGTTTTGCAAAAGGTCCAGGGCTGTTGCACTCAAGAACAAATGTGACTTTTGGAGCTTTAGAAAAAACTGTTATTTTGCTTGCTGTATGTTGATGCAAGGAAGAAAAGAATTTTTCCAAAGCTCTAAAAGCCCCATTTGTTCTTGCTCTGCAGAGCTTCTGCAGCCTAGGAGCCCTTCCTGAATGCCTACAGGAGAGGGAGAAGTCACGTGGTCTCCTGGGAGTTCAGAAAGAGCTGCTAGGCTGGAGAAGCTTCTCTCTAAAAAGTCCTGGGCAGCTGCAACTGCTGGGTTGGGGGCATTTTTAAAGTAAAAAAAAATGGAAGATCCTCAGTCACCACCTACACTTAAAAAGTGGAAATCCTGTCCTCTTCCCCAAGGAGAAAGTTACTTGAAAATCTTACCTCCCCAGCCTCTTTCGCCAGAAGTTTCATTTCACCCCCGCCCCTCCGGCCAAAAATGGAAGAAGCGAAATTTCTGGCACAGCACTAGCTATACTGTTCATTCAATACATACCATGCTTTAAAATGGTATCTGCCATCACAGTTAGCCTCTTGCATAGTAGCATGGGCACTACCCGGCAGCTAGTGAATAAAGTGGCCATGCACAAGAAAGAACTGAGTTCTGCACAGCAGCCTGAAAATTGAGAACACAGACCAATGCAAACTGAAGTCTCTTGTGTGTGCTCTGTGTGCATAAAGAAGGGGTGGGAGGAAAGAGAGCACTGTTTTCATTAAAAAAGTTGTAGTAACCAGCTAGGTGGTGAGAAAAAGCTGGTTGGCAATCCAAAGTGATCTAGAAGGAGGAGGTTGTGTTTTTTGTGGCTATTACTGGCACCTCTAAAGAGAGGCCAAATTTTTATAGGGGAACTGTAGAATTAAAGCACTGTGGTCATAATCCCCCCTGATAGTATTGGAAAGTCCTGTAACAGAAAGCCTGCCCAGGAGGGAGAACTGCTTATACAGAGTGTGTAGTCCCTCGCCTCAATGAGCTATCCAGATTACAGAGATGCTCAGCTGCTCCAGCTTTTCAGAGAAGAATCTCCCTGTATGTTCTCAAAAGGTGAGAATACCTGGGAATGAGACTACGGTGCTGGTAACAACTCTGGAAGATAATTTTTCTTCATATGTTTCAAGATTTTTGTTGCAACGACATAATATGTGACTTTACTCTTATAGACTCTGTGTGTGTAACTGTTAGTGGATATCCACAGCTATACACACACACACACACACACACACACCCCTACCTCCTATAGAATCCCCCAGGATACAACCACATTTTCTCTTATAGACTTCAAGAACTCTCCCACACTGGAGGCGTTCAAGACGAGGCTGGACAGCCATCTGTCAGGGATGCTCTGACTTGGATTCCTGCATTGAGCAGGGGGTTGGACTCCATGATCTTATGGGCCCCTTCCAACCCCACTATTCTATGATTCTATGAATCAAATTTATGGCTTTAATCTGTGTACTAGAACTCTGCTATGTGCTCCAGTGTGGCATTATGAGCATCATTATACAGCTCCAAGTGGAGGTTTTAGCAAGCTCTATGGAGTCACATGCACAAAAACTTGATAGCTTGTAATTGTTGGGAGTGTATAATGATTATTTGTGTATATTTATTAGCTGATATTATCTCAGCTAATAAATGTCCCATTTATGCCTGTAACCTTGTGTACATTGGCCATTCACAGTGCCATTTTGTGAAAGAGCAAATGTGTGCATATCTGTGCCCACCATTTCCCCCCCCCAAAAAAATGTCAGGTGCAGAGATTGCTGAATGGGCCCGGGGTGAGTGCGGGCAGCTTGGCGAGCAGGGGGAGGTCCGGCAGGGCAAGGAGCGTGGTGGGAGCGGGGGGGGGGGGTCTGCTGGATTCCCAGACCTGATTGGGTGCCCACACTATTCCTGTCCAGGGTGGTCGTGGTAGCTGTGTTAGTTTGTTGCAGCAAAAGCAATAGTCTTGTTGCATCTTAAAGACTAACGAATTTATTACGGCATAAGTATTCATGGACTAGAGCCCCCTTCATCAGATTGTGTATTATGGCATACACAAAAGTGTTGTTTTACTTTTTAAGGTGCTGCATGACTCTTTGTAGCTTTGGGATAATAATTTCATTTTGTAATTTTTAAAAAATAAATAAAACATCTTAGAATGCAATCCTATGCAAGTTTCGACAGAAAAAAGTCCGGAAAGGGACTTTTTTCTGTCGAAGCATGCATAGTATCATGCACTTAGACATCTTTCTTTCTTGCCACATGGTGCTCAAGATAATCTGCTATCTTTATAATAAAAGGTAAAGGTAAAGGTGTCCCCAACCAGTCGTGTCCGACTCTAGGGTGCGGTGCTCATCCCCGTTTCTAAGCCGAAGAGCCAGCGCTGTCCGAAGACGCTTCCGTGGTCATGTGGCTGGCATGACTGCACACCGAGGTGCACGGAACGCTGTTACCTTTCCCGCCGAGGCGGTACCTATTTATCTACTTGCAATTTCTTGCTTTCGAACTGCTAGGTAGGTTGGCAGGAGCTGGGACTGAAGACGGGAGCTCACTCTGTCATGCAGCACTCGGGTCTCGAACTGCTGACCTGCCGACCTTCCAGTCTGCAGTTCAGCGTCTTAACCACTAAGCCACCGCGGCCCTAGTACCATCATTTAAAAAGCAACAACAAAACAACAATGATCAAGCAGAGCAGTAAAACACACAAACACACTTAGCAGAATCCATTAAAGTCCAATGCAAATGCAAATGTTGTCCCTTGCTGGCAGAACTTATATAAAGAGGGGACCAATCTAAGCACCTGGGGGAGAAAGTTTCACAGGGTGTGTGACCCAATAGAAAAAGGCTTGCTTTGCTTCACACCCTCTCATAGCTAACTACAGTAAATGTGGAACAAGGGACCTCCCAATTATATCAATGAGCAAGGAAGCACATTTGGAAGAAAATGCTTAGGGTGGCCACATATGAATCACCAAAAAAAGAGGACAAAAGAGGATGCCTATTTAGATAAAAGTTGCATGTGCTAATTTATATGTATAGATATTAATTTAGAAATAGTTGTTATAGTTTAAACAGAAATACAGTACATCTCACCACAGTGTTGAAGACTGTGACCAGGTGACATGTGTACCTTGCTCCAAGTGCGTTGATGGGCAACTTCAAGGACCCTGCTGTCCTGTCTTATGGTTCTTTATCTCTGAACCAGGCTTGGACTGGGCAGCCCTTCAAACAGAGGACATCTTAAAACAGAGGACTGTCCTCTGACAGACCTTCAATAACAGAACTGTCTAAAGAGGACACATGGCCACCCAAATGGTGCTCCAGAAAGTATGTAGGAGCCTGGCTGCTCAGGGATTTAAAGATAAGCAACACCTTGAAGTGAGACCAGCTTCAAGCAAATAGGCAACCATTTTGCAATTGAACTAAAATCGGGGGTGATCTGATCTCTTTTTCACACTGTAACTAATAGACTGGTGATTGCCTTTTGCACCAAGTGAAGATTCTCACTCTTTTTCAAGGGCAACCCCACATAGAGGACCCTCCAGATTGCTCTAAATCCACTCCACACTGCTCATAACTGCCACAACATAGACATAGTTCAATGCCATCAGGATCGTTGGGGCCTTCTGTAAAGTAAGAGTGGTGTGGAGAAAATCACAGCCAATAACCTGAAGGTTTAAAATGGGGGTTCTAGCATGGAGAGCTTAGTCTTGAGGTCTGTTGGGTGCAGCTTATGGCAGGCAGTATACTTCTCTTTTACAGGAGATGCTAATGTACTTAATGATATAAGCAGTAGCAAAGAGATATCAGCTTCGCCCAGCATTTAAGTAATATATATTGGCAGTGAAAACTGTAAGGTGCTGCCTTCAGATCAGGGAGTTCTGAAAGGAATTACAACAGAGAGTATTTCTGTTTTTATAGAAAATGAGTTGGGGATGCTAGAAACTTGAGGGCTCAATTTTTCTGCTTGTGTTTCCCTCAGGAGCACTATTATGGCACCGTCAGAGTCCCCTAGAAGGCTGTGACTCCTACAGGTCATTGGGTAAGTGACTCAGCCTGTCTACTGAATCCAGACTTCCCCTAATATTTCCCCAAATAACCAGCTGCCACTACCTACTGATTTACAGAGAACAGAATAAATAAGTAAATATACATTTATTTATGGGAACATATCCAGAACAAGTAGTCATTTTGACAGAGTATAAGAAATAACAGTGCTCTCTCTCTCTCTCTCTCTCTCTCTCTCTCTCTCTCGTATCCCACTCACTCCTCTGTCTTCAAGTCCCTCTTCTGACTAACTTTTTTGGCAGCCCAACATATGTTGTCTTTATTTATTTATAATTTATGTGGTCAAAACAACTTAACCCATCGTTTTCATGTGCCACTTCCCCAGTAATTGATTATTTCATTTGTATTGTTAAAAATGTAGTCACAATATTTTTTAAAGAGTATATAAAATGAATTGTGATGGTGCTGGATAAAAATGTTTCTGGACATCAGACTTGCTACTTACATTGAAAGTGATTTTAAGTCAGCCAAATCTCCCTCTTGCAATATGAGTCCTTTTGCTACTTTTATGGAATTCACTGTTAACCCCACAATAAAAAAAAAACGTTTTTGAGCCATATAAGTATGTTGACCATCAGACTCTAGATCTGAGTGAAAATACTCAGCTGTCTCTTAATATCTGTTATCACCACTTCTTATTTTATGCTTCAAAGAAATGAGAGTACTCTCAAGTCTCTTCCATGTCTAAACATCACTTGGTAAAGATTGGTATGTAGTTCAAAGAAGGACATGCATTGTAAGATTCCCTTAAGTGACTCAGCTGTGCATGCATCTTCTTATGGTGATCAAGTCCCCTCTATGTTGGGATACCCATGTTATATCTCTATAATGTAACATAGGTAGTATCTCTTAAGGTCTTTACATCAGACATTTGTAGAGAAAAACACCTAATTTAAATAGTTCAATGATAATTTGGAAGGTTGCCAAGAGCTGATAATTCCAGCACATTACCAAATAAGGATCCACACTTCCATATGTCTTTGGCTGCTTCCAGACATCTGGATTCTAGTGCTAATAAATCAGTGCTCTTCCACTGTAAGCTACAAGTGGAATGGTAACTGACTTCCACATGTTTGGGGATATCGTAGGTTTTCTGTATGTTCATCCTGTTGCGTTCTGTCCACACCAGTGGATGTAGCATAGGTGCTGTGGTTGGTGAAGGGAAAGGTCCAATTCACCTATGGGCACTTGAAAAAAATAAAGCAGCAGCAGCAGCTTCTTCTTCTTCTTCTTCTTCTTGTTCATTGGCATAGCAAGACCAAAAAAAGGTGCTATGTCCACCACCTACTGGCCACAAAGATCTCCCTACTTACAGTTACAAAGACCAGTAGCTCAGAAAAAACTCCAAAAAGAGCCTTCAAAACCACAACCCAAAACCTCTTGTTCCAAAAAGCAATCTCTAAAGTTGAAATAATTATTTATTTAGAACTAAGCACTTATTAAATAATTTCCCCTTCATGGATCACTGCCTTGTTGTGGCAAAGGGGCTTGCATAACTCAGTGAAGCCATAAGCTGTGCCATGCAGGGCCACCCAAGACGGACAGGTCATGGCGGAGAGTTTTGACAAAATGTGGTCCACTGGAGAAGGAAATGGCAACCCACTCCAGTATTCTTGCCAAGAAAACCCCATGGAATGTATCACAAGGCTAAAAGATATGACGCCGGAAGATGAGCCTCTCGGGTCGGAAGGTGGAATATACTACTGGGGAAGAGCAGAGGGAATTTCCAAGTAGCGCCAGAAAGAGTGAAGCGGCTGGGCCAAAGCCAAAAGGACACTCAGCTGTGGGTGTGTCTGGTGGTGAAAAGAAAGTCCGATGCTGTAAAGAACCATATTGTTTAGGAACCTGGAATGTAAGATCAATGAATCAAGGTAAGCTGGAGGTGGTCAAACATGAGATGGCAAGATTGAACATCGACATCTTGGGAATCAGCGAACTAAAATGGACAGGCATGGGCGAATTTAATTCAGGTGACCATCATATCTACTACTGTGGGCAAGAATCCCTTAGAAGAAATGGAGTAGCACTCATAGTCAACAAAAGGGTGGGAAAAGCAGTACTGGGGTACAATCTCAAAAACGACAGAATGATCTCAGTACGAATCCAAGGCAAACCATTCAACATCACAGTAATTCAAGTCTATGCCCCAACCACTGAGGCCGAAGAAGCTGAGGTTGATCAGTTCTATGAAGACCTACAACACCTTCTAGAACGAACACCAAAAAAAGATGTCCTCTTCATCATAGGGGATTGGAATGCTAAAGTAGGAAGTCAAGAAATCACCGGGATAACAGGCAAGCATGGCCTTGGTGTACAAAATGAAGCAGGACAAAGCCTAATAGAATTTTGCCAAGAGAACACGCTGATCATAGCAAACACTCTTTTCCAACGGCACAAGAGGCGACTCTACACATGGACATCACCAGATGGTCAATATCGAAATCAGATGGATTATATCCTTTGCAGCCAAAGATGGAGACGCTCCATACAGTCAGTAAAAACAAGACTGTGGAGCTGACTGTAGCTCAGATCATGAGCTTCTTGTTGCAAAATTTCAGCTTAAATTGAATGTAGGGAAAACCACTAAACCATTCAGGTATGACTTAAATCATATCCCTTATGAATATACAGTGGAGGTGAGGAATAGATTTAAGGGATTAGACCTGATAGACAGAGTGCCTGAGGAACTATGGACGGAGGTCCATAACATTGTTCAGGAGGCAGCAACGAAATCCATCCCAAAGAAAAAGAAATGCAGGAAAGCAAAGTGGCTGTCTGATGAGGAAAGAAGGGAAGTGAAAAGCAAGGTAGAAAGGGGAAGATATATCCAACTGAATGCAGAGCTCCAAAGAATAGCAAGGAGAGACAAGAAGGCCTTCTTAAATGAACAATGCAAAGAAATCGAGGAAAACAACAGAAAGGGAAAGACTAGAGATCTCTTCAAGAAAATTGGAGATATCAAGGGAACGTTTTGTGCAAAGACGGGCATGATAAAGGACAAAGAAGGCAGGGACCTAACAGAAGCAGATGAGATTAAGAAGAGGTGGAAAGAATACACAGAAGAACTATACAGGAAAGATCTGAATGTCCCTGATAGCCATGATAGTGCAGTCACTGAGTTTGAGCCGGACATCCTAGAGAGTGAAATCAAATGGGCCTTAGCAAGCATTACTAACAACAAAGCTAGTGGAGATGATAGTATTCCAGCTGAGCGATTTAAAATCCTAAAAGATGATGCTGTTAAAGTGCTGCACTCAATATGCCAACAAATTTGGAACACTCAACAGTGGCCACAAGACTGGAAAAGGTCAGTTTACATTCCAATTCCAAAGAAGGGCAATGCCAAAGAATGTTCAAACTACCGCACACTTGCGCTCATTTCACATGCCAGCAAGGTTATGCTCAAAATCCTACAAGTTAGGCTTCAGCAGCATGTGAACCGAGAACTACCGGAAGTACAAGCTGGGTTCTGAAGAGGCAGAGGAACTAGAGATCAAATCGCCAACATTCGCTGGAACATGGAGAAAGCAAGAGAATTCCAGAAAAATATCTATTTCTGCTTCATTGACTACGCTAAAGCCTTTGATTGTGTGGATCACAACAAACTGTGGCAAATTCTTAAAGTGATGGGAGTACCAGACCACCTTACCTGTCTCCTGGGAAACCTGTACGAGGGTCAAGAAGCAACAGGAAGAACCAGACATGGAACAACCGATTGGTTCCAAATTGGGAAAGGAGTACGACAAGGCTGTATATTGTCGCCCTGCTTATTTAATTTATATGCAGAGTACATCATGAGAAACGCCAGGTTGGTTGAATCACAGGTCGGAATTAAGATTGCCGGGAGAATTATCAACAACCTCAGATATGCAGATGATACCACCCTAATGGCAGAAAGCGAAGAGGATCTAAAGAGCCTCTTGTTGAGGGCAAAAGTGGAGAGTGCAAAAGCTGGTTTGAAACTCAACATTAAAAAAACTAAGATCATGGTATGTGGCCCCATCACTTCCTGGCATATAGAAGGGGAAGAAATGGAAGTAGTGACAGATCGTATTTTACTGGGCTCCAAGATCACCGCAGACGGTGACTGTAGCCATGAAATTAAAAGATGCTTGCTCCTTGGGAGGAAAGCTATGGCAAACCTAGACAGCATAGTAAGAAGCAGAGACATCACCTTGCCGACAAAGATTCGTATAATCAAAGCTATGGTTTTCCCAGTAGCAACGTATGGCTGTGAGAGCTGGACTATAAGGAAAGCTGAGCGTCGTAGTGGGCGCTATTTGCATTCCCCTTTCTTTTCTTCATCTTAGTCGTCGTAAATATTGACGTAGACTAAGACGGTGAAAAATAAGGAACGCAAATGGTGGCAGCCATAGCCGCCGCCATTTGCATACATGTGTGTGTGTTTTTTTTACCCAGATGTGATAGGCTACGTAAGTCTTTATGTAGCCTATCACATCTATGGGGGGAAAAAAAGAAAAAGGCCAGACTGCAAATGGCGGCGGCGGCAGCTGGTCGGAAGACCAGCCACCACCGCTGCCACCGCCGAAGCTGCCACTGGAGTCACCGCCGTCCGGACCATCTGCCCCAGGTAAGTCTCGTCCCGGGGGGGATCCGCGGGGGGCGGGGGGGCAGGCCATTCCACGATGGATTTCGGGGGGGCGAATGCACTGGCATTCAGCCTCACTGAGATCCGTCACGGAATTCTCTGACATCCCTAACCTAATGCGAAAAGTCACTGGAAAAGACCCTGATGCTGGGAAAAATTGAAGGCAAAAGGAGAAGGGGATGGCAGAGGATGAGATGGCTAAATAGCATCACCGATGCAATGAATATGAATTTGAGCACACTCTGGGAGGAAGCGGAGGATAGGCACAGCCTGGCATGCTGTGGTCCATGGGGTCACGAAGAGTCGGACATGACTTAACGACTGAACAACAACAACTTATTAATTTAAGTGTGATTGCTCAGTACTACCCGTGAAATGTCAAAAACCAGTGTTTAACATGTGTTTTGGATCAGATGTGTAGATCGGAAGTGTTTAATGAGGAGAAAACCATATTGAAAAATGGTGGTGACATTGCTGAATGGGCAGAAAGGTTCCCTTCCCCCCATCATTTTAAATTAGCACTAAAACACTGTTTCATTTAAGCAATATTTCGGGAACATCTTAATTTTTTTTAAAAAATGGATCATATGTATAGATTGGAAGTGTTTAGTTATAAAAAAACCTATCTTGCTAAAAGGAAAATGACTGGAAATGTTTTTTTTATTAGTATTATACTGTTACAGCAGTATATTTCATTTAAAGTGCTTCAATAATATTTTATTTTTTTAAAAAAATAGCTGGGAAAACATTTAGCACTAATTAAAAGATTGATAAAAAATTACTGAGTTTATAAAATGTTGCCCATGATAAAGGTTAGAGTGAATGCGTGCAGAACTGTGATAGGTTCACCTGCCTGTTGCATCCATGCCCATTTGAAAACTACTGTCAGGGTGGAAACTGAGCCCATAGAGCCCCAGAGCAGTTCTGATTCTGAGGAGGAACAGCAATCCATGGGAGAGGAGCCAGCTCCTCCCTCACAGGCACAGCAGCTGGCAGAGATTCCTCCTGCCGGCATTCCTGAGATAGATAGTGATCCTAGCAGTGAGAAAGTGCAGGAATGGGGCTTGCTAGATGCTCGATGCAGATGCAGAGAGCGATGAGCGATGGAGGGCGCGGAAAGGAGGCGTAGCGCCCGTTTGGTGCGCAAGCAACGGCTGCCTCCCATGGACCCAAGGGAAAGAGGGAAGATCTATCCCTAGCCCATAAGTTCTGGGTCTTCAAGTGACTCTCTTTCAAATGGGGATCAACTGCCTATTCAAAGCTTAGGCCACTCTGCTGTTCCTTGCTTTAGTCGCTGGTGATTAGCATCTGAAAGAGTCATTAAGTTGTAAAAGGATTAAAGCTTTAAAAAGAATATTTTCATCTGTGTCTTGAGTTGGCTATTGGAGTCTACTGAAAGAGGCCGCAGGGCGTTCCTGACAACTACACCTCTTAAAAAAGACAGAAGTGTAGCAATAAGGTCATCTACATCTATGGAGATTGCACTACACTTCTAAATTTCGCAAAAGAGTTGGACATTCTGCTGTAAAAAAAATCTGGAAGGGTAATTGGGGAAATACTAGAGGAAACAGATGATGATGTTGTGTGGTCCCCCTGTAAAATGTGAGCAAACAAGACACGGCAATTCCACATTAAATGCCTAGTGAGGAAGCAGCCTTTATTTTAAGATTGAGAACTCTTGCAGTATTTTATCAATATTACTGTAAATAGTGATCACAGATCATTTATAAAGCTTTAAGATCCAAAGCTTTCTAGCTCACCTACAGAGTAGCTTTTCTGTCACTAATAATAGCATACAGTATCTGTCTAAAGAGTGGAGGCTGGCCTGCTGGCTCTGATGTCAGTGGAGCAGTGAATTTGCTCTGGGTTTCTGTCAGAACTCTAAAGGAGCTATCTAAGGTGTGAAGCTGAAACCCAGAGTAGATTTACCACCCCACTGACACTGGAGCTACTGGCCTCCACTATGTCTAAAGCACGTTGTGGTGGCTAAAGATGCCCAGTAACTGAGAGATATCCCATGAACAAATTCCACCTAACCTGTGTTGTCAGTTGAAATAGAAGAGTATGGTAAAGGCAAAGATTCTGCTTTCTAAGTCACGGAGCCACTCCCTGAGGAAGGAGTCATTAGCATTGTCCTATCTTCTGTGTCATCAAAGGAAGGGTCTTCCCATGAGTCCAGGCTTTCCTCCCTCCCTAGTTAGAAACTTCATTCTACAGAATGGAACTATTACACTGGCAAACCTGGATTCCCAACCTTGTGTTTTCCATATAACATTAATGGGGGCATGGGGAGAAGCATCAGGTGAAGGAGATGTGTATCCCTTATTCATACTCTGCTTCTTCTCTACAACCCCGCTCCCTAGGCCATTTCCCCCCCAGAACTCAGAATCTGGGGGAGAGAGGAGGCAGGGAGAAATGATGGGAGGAGAGAAGGAGCTGCAGCAGAAAAGTGGTGGGCAGAACAAGGGTTAAGCATCCAGTCCCACCCACTGCTTTGCCTCTACAAATGCCCCGCCGCTGTATGCGTTCATGTTATTCATAGGGTGACATTTATGAATTGCCCAAAGAGAGGAAACTCATCACCAAAAAAAAGGACTAAAGAGGACAGTGATCTGCATAGAATTGGCATGTGTTAATTTATATGTATATATGCAAATTTAGAAAAGATTTTGAGAATTCAAATAGAAATGCAGTCATAGTGCAAAAGGTTGTGACCAGGTGACTGTGTGTCTGCCTGTTCAGCCTGCTGCCCAGATGCTGTCAACGGGCAACCCTTTATGATTCTTTATCACACAACTGGATCTGGACAGGGCAGCCCTTCAAATACAGGATGCCTTCAAATAGGGGACCTATGGTCACCCTAGTTATTCAGTAAACATGAGAGTGGGAACCTGGGTCTGCCAGTGTAACATGTAGCTCTAGCCCAACACGTTGCTTTAATGAAACTCACTTGATCAGAAGGGGATGTAGCATAGCCAAGGCTGGTGTGTATGTGCGTGTGTTCACCACAGGAGAGCTAACATTGGTATGAAGTGTGGAAGTTGGCATCTAGAAAATATAATGTATAAAAAGCTTGGTAACAGGGTAATGACTGGCAAATGCTGCAAAACTTAATACCTTTCACAGATCTCCAAAGTTCTCTATTCCCAGCCTTCTCATGCCACTGGCCTAACTCCATTCCTTTCCCTCATGCACGCCCCTCAGCCTCTGCAGTCTTTGTCACAAAATTCAAAGCAATTTGAAAATATCGAGTGCATAAAAAACATTGTGTCCCCTTGACAGATAATTCAGATTTGAGGGGTGGGGGGTGTTGATACATAGCCATGAGCATAGCTTTATCTTTACTTTTGTTCCCATCTTTCCTTGGCCCTTCTGAGTCTTCCAATAAGAATGACAATTAATGCTGATTCGAGTTGTGGTTGGGTGTGAGGGAAACTACGGTGCTTAAACTGGACTGAGTGACAGTCAACATCCACTGATGTCACTCAGACTAATCAGCAGCTGGTCAAGGCTTTCAGTCATTCCTGTCCTAGGCCATATTTGAACAAGAGGTGAGAGGCACTGTATTCTATTACCAGTCCCCTTTGCAACTCATTCCCTGTGGAGTTAAAAATGAAAAGCATCTAAAGCGCTCCTCTCAACTCGGGAAGAGGACAGGACTTCCCTGTGTCATGGCAATATATATAGGTTATATATATTGCCTATATAGGCAATATTGCCTATATAGGCAATATATATAACCTATATATATATAGGTGCACCAACAGTACAATTCTCAGGAAATGTCCTTCAATTATAAATACCTCTTTCTTAAAAGGCATCTTGGGTACTTATTTTGAAAAGTGCATGTCCTTTTAACTGCAAGTAACTGAAAGTCAAATGTTCTCATTAAGGAATAAATTGCTTTTTTTACGGATTCTAACACCTGCCCCATTTATATAGAAGCAATTTCTGATTCAAAGAAATATCTTTAACAAGTTGAAGTCAACACATATTTACTTTGTGGACTCTCATGGGATAAATCAGTGTTGTGAAAGCTTCAGCACATATTCAAATTACAACTCACTGTGCCTTAGCTCAGGCCTGAAGCACAGGTTTCAAAACTTTCACAACTCTAATTCAATATATATAGATCCATTGACAAAGCAACTCATGTCGACTCAATGCATTAAAAAGTTTTGTATAAATTAGGTGAGAGTAATCTATTTCCATTTAAACTTCCAACTGAGTGTTCATAGGATCTCAGCTTGTCAACCCAATTCATAATCCAGTTCTGACAGATATGATGGGATCCACTCACCTTACTCAAAGCAGAAGGATGCCCTGAGAAGCAGAGCAGATGATGTCAGCAACTTTGAAATACTAGAAATGTGTCCAACACTAGCTACTCTTAGGAGGACAGACCAGGGAAGAATGATGACACATTTCTGAGATGTTCTCACAATGATGAGGTGTCAGCCTTGGGACATTATCTTGATGACTTTTTCTGGTCAACATTTAAGAGATAGATTAAGAAGTAGAAGGGAGAAGGAAAGCCGAGGAGAGCAGAATGTTAGGGATTCTGAAAAGAAACTTAATCTTTCCCTGTAGGTATTGTCTAGTACACCTGATGAATCGGGTCAAGTATTGGGATACCTGGTGAGCAAATATAAAGAAGAAGAAGAGACAGTGGGGCTACTTTTTCCTGCTAGTTTTAATAGCAAAGAAAGGCCAACATATATGACATCCAAAGTAATCAGCTGGTGGATCTCCCTCCTTACTGTCTTTGGGCTGTGCCAGGCTCCGATCCTATAAACTGGATTTATGGCACTTTAGTTATATTGATGTCAAGGGGCAAACCTTACTCAGATTAAAATACTTGGATTTAATGGCATTGCTGGTAAAGGTGAATTCATTTCAGTGAAATTTGGATGGCATCCTGTGGTGTTTTGAGAAATTGTAGCCATAGGAAGGAGGGAAGGAAACCTAAACTATATTTTAATTGTAGATAAAGCATGTAAAAACAAATAAAAAGCAAAAGAACAAGTACAGAAGAAAGGAACAATTTTAATATTAGAGAAAAAATACAGCAGGTTGTAACTGGAAAATGAACAGAAAGATCTCAAGAGGATTAAAATATTGGTACCATATTTTGTTGTGTTGCAAAATGAATCCTGTATGTACATTTCTATGTAGACTGGGCTGGTTTCTTAAAATTAATTAAGTCACCCTTGACTTCCAGTATAGACTAATTCGGTGAAAAGAATCTATCCAAAATCAGTTAACACCCTCAACTTTGGATGAAAGCCCCATTGGAACCAACAGGACTACTTGAGCAAATATATTCTAGATCAGCAGTGGGCAGAAGGTAGATCTCCAAATGTTTTGGACTTCAACCCCCAGAAGCCCCTGCCAGCATGGCCAATGATCAGGAATGCTGGGAGTTGAAGTCCAAACATCGAAAATCTACTTTCTGCCCACCCCTGTTCTAGATCAATGAGAGTTCTTCCATTTGCACCATGGGCTTTGGATAAAGACTGCATGTCAAGCAATGCTTGCTTTTTATGTGCACAATGAAACAAACATCTCAAATGTTTTCCAGGTGTGAGGCACATTTCACACTTGTTCGCATTTTCTGAAGGTGACCTGCCTTCTCGTACCTTTCAACATTACACAGTCAAACTGCCATCCACACAATGTGGGGAAAGCTGTTCTCCATTGTCTATGTGTCCACAGTCACATGGAGGTTCCAATGATGGTGACCTAATTGGTACACATATATAGAGATGACTTCCTGCCAGGTATTTCATGCCACAATGGTGGAAATAGCAGTCAGGAAGCTGCAAATCTGTGCATGCTACCCACCACAGCACCCCTGCTGCTCCTGGCCACACATTGTATTCTCTATGGAAAATATCCTCATAAACAATCAGGGCACATTGCATGGAAGTAATTTTGACCACTACAAGTGGTCTGGCGAAGGGGGCAGGCAGGGCTTTCCTAAAACTAATATGCTTTACAATGTTGGACACTTAAGAAATATGGAATCAGAAGCTTTTTGAAACTGACGTTGATTTAGAGGCATGGGAACAGCTGCCTCATGTGTCCTTCATGCATTGCTCTAGCCTTTAAAACTCAAGTGGTGACTGTTTGTGTGAACTGGGCTGTAGGCAGGGCATAGCTCATTCCACACCTCAAAGGGATTCAAGGAGCTAAGAGTGAGTTGCAATCGCAGCACTTGACAAATGGGGATACATCTCCCATGATCTCCAGCCTTGCGATTCAGGCTCTCCTGGTCAGGCCCTCTGCCTCAGTAAGCAATGCAAAAGGGAGGGAATGAGAAGAGACCAATTCATGGCATTATGGCCACAGTAGGGTTTGGGGCCTCCACGACTTCATACCAAGGCCTAGCGGTCTCTAAGGGCTAGATGCGGTTTGGATGTCCACTAGGGGTGGCCTCAGTTTGGATGTACAGGTAAGCGGTCTGGTTTGTCCAAGCTTTGTGGGAAGGGTTGTAGCACACTTTGTGTGCAGAAGGTCCCACATCCAATTGTTGGCATGTCCAGTTGAAAGGACAAGGTAGCAGGTGATGGGAAAGACCTCTGCCTGAGACACTGGAGAGATACTGACAGTCGGAGTAGACAATATTAGGCTACACGAACCCTTCAGCAGGTTCATATGTTCATTCATGTAAGTTCGAACAATCTCCAAATAGACTTTGGGGAATATGCTCATCATTAATCAGGGCATTCACAACTCAGTTACACACCACCTTGGCTGTTTGTCTCAATCCAGCTAAATAATTTTCCTGTTCCTAAAGGAAGTAACGTAATTTATATTGTGATAGTCATTAAGCTAAGTATTTTTATCTTCATGAGCAGAAATTAAAGCCGGCACTCTACATTTTTGCTGGAAGAGTGGGAAAAGGCTAGCTGTTAACCACTTTTTCAATGTGTGATCACAAAAACATGGTTTAAAAGGGTAAGCTCATCTGTGCTCAGTGATTCTGTAAATACCCAGACAACAGTCCAGATACTATAGAGTTACTGGACGTGTCAAATATTGTTCTTTTGTATCACAGCCATAAATCAAAGTGGCAGAATCTAGCCCTGAATACTCAGCAGAACTTGGCATGGTAACAGTGTCTTGATCCTCCTGGTGCACAGTGTATTAATTAAAAGTAGGGTGAAAGAGCAAGAACAGAGTAAAAAGAAATACCAGGGAAAGAGGCAGGATTAGAAAGCCCATAGTGAAAACAAGAATGTGCCCACGTGATCAGCAGAAAGATGAGGTCAGGAACCATGGCATATCATTAGACAGTTATTTTTAAGGCACATAGTACTCTGGTTGCAAAACTGGTATTCAAGGATGAGTCCCTTTAGATTTTAGTTGCTACGCTTTCACAAGAACATATTGCACCACTTCCACAGCTGTAGAACTCAGCTTGTTCCTAGCTCTTCAATAGTTCTAACTGTCTTTCTCCCATGATAGGTCATTCTCTGGTTGTCAAAAAACAGTGCTAGTACTGAGGAGGTCACTGTTTCCTTAAAAATGGGAAATATCTAACAACCTCTCCAGCCTAAGTGTCTTCCTTTAATGTCTTTCTTCTTCCAAACACTGTAATACTTACTCCAAACAGGCACCTTTGGGGGGGGGGGGAATCAAAGAGGTAATTCATGAGTGCAGATCACAATTAAGCCTCAGTTGACTCTCTAAGGATCCAATTCTACAATAGAATCTTAAGTGAAATAAACTATAGAAGAACCATCGGTGCTAATTTGCATAAATTATTTTCCTGTGGCTATGGGGTAATGGGATCACATGAAACATAGCCACATTATCACAGTGCTGATATAAGGTGAGCTGTTATAGATCCGTAGTGCTGGTCCACATGTAATCTGAGAATCAAGGAAGCACTGCTTATGATTTCACCACTTTGCATAGACACATTTTGATTGTGGATATGCAAAAATGAAGTAATTCATCCCCACACACGTGGTTGCCATGGGGGAAAAGCCCACTCTCTTATTAAGATGAATGGGGCTCTGAGGAGGCCTCTGAAGGAGATTCTCCATGAGAACTCAACTGCAGAGTTGGGTGAGATACTCTTTGTATCTATTTTGTACACAACCTTCACAAGAGATATAATATTGGAAGGCACTTTTTAGAAATACTGTAAATCTTGTATCATTAATTGTTGATTGTATTCGAACACTTTGGCCAGCTGAGAACAGTATTCCCCCCACCCCCCGAAAGCTATGTTCTAACAGTTGAAATACAGGAACAGTGTTCACTGTGTATGTGTGTACTGAAGCACTAACACCTAGCATCCTGCTTACTTAATACTGAGTGGCACATGTCCATTTTAGGACACTGTGTGAGCATGCCTGTGTATTACAGATGACTGCATGCATAAATGTGTGTCATCTCACATTAATATTCATTTTGATTCATCTAAAAATGTTTACTGCACAATCTTATGCATGTTTACCCAGACGTAAGTCACGCTGTGTTCAGTGGGGCTTAGTCCCAGGTAAGTGTGCATAGGATTTCAGATGTAAGCTTTTTTTTGGACCCAGATTTCATGTGATATATCTGACAGTTATTAAGTAAGCTGGGGGTTGCTTTGGGCACCAGATCACTACGGCAAACAATTCATTGCAAGCAAAGTGAATACTGAGTTGTAGCTAGGTTTTACTCTTCAATGGCGGAGGGTTTCCACACCTGTGCTGTGACACCAACTTTCTTGGCTGAGAACTTTGGCTTGGGAGTAGTAAACGTAGAGGATGCCACTGGCTCTTGCTTCAAAAAGGTAGGGTAGCCTGTTGATGCACAGGACTCAATTACAGGGCTAGAGGCATTCGACGGGAAGAACGCTTGTGAACTGTAGGCTGGTACAGAGTACACTGAAGATGCTCGGATGTTAGAAGGAGAACCAGCATTCAGTGATCTTGAAGGTAGAGCTTGTTTTGAGGCAGACAGTGAGTCAAGCTTTGCAGGTGGCTTAGGAAGGAGGCCTTCCTTATCAGAGGGAGGTTGAAAAGTGAATAGGGACGCATTAAGCTGGTATGGTTGATGCTTCATAACTTCCAAGGAACTAAGTGCTTTCTTAGTTTTTTTCTTGGTAGTTTTGGCAACTCCAGAGGACTTTGACTGTGGTTTGGTAGCAGCCAGAGGGTAAGATGGGGACTGGATAGGATTATAAGCCACAGGTGGTGGTGCTCGAACATTCGACGAATATTTCCAAGAAGCTGGTAAAGATGGAGTTGGTGATGAAGCCCGTGCCATGTTGGCCTGCACGGTTTCAGAGTCTACCACATACTTTTCCATTCGGGATTGCCTCTTGGCAAAGAGCTGGGCTCCCTTCCCACTAAAAGCTGAGGGCATCTCAAAAGCTGGCCCCACCCCTCCAGCAAGCACAGCATTTCCTAGTGGTGTGGTGGGTGTTATTTTGGGTGCGTAATTGTGGTGTGGTGATGCTGTTTGAGGCCCTTTAAAGGGACCAGTTAGGTTAAGAGTACTGGGGGGCTGAGGCGGGGGATAAGCAGGCTGTGATATTTTGATAACTGCTGGAGTTGCCACTTCAGGCGAATTTGGAGCTGGAAAGATGGGAGACTGGGTTACAGCCACAGCTGGCGGTGACCAGACTGGTGAAACAGGTGTTGTGGCAGTAGGAGAAACCTTTAGTGAGGGTTTTGGAGCAACTGGAGGTGGGATCTTTTGTTTGGCTGCTTGGATTTGCATGAAATTGCAGGCCTCTGCTCCCAAGCTGAGGTAGTCTTCTTCAGGACCTGATTCAAAACCAGCGGCAGCACCTTTTTTGCCTTCCGTGTTCTGCACAAGGGACAAAAGAGCAGGATTAGGACTCACCTTGGGGGCTTCTTTGAAAGTAAACATTGGCTTTGCTGTGCTTCTTCTCTTTGCCTCTTGCAATATTCCAGTTCTTTTGGCAGGCACTGCAATCCTTTCATCCCTGGAAGCGATCTGCTCTGTCGATTCTGTTGGGGACCACAGAGGCGACTGAGTCATGCTGGTGGCAACCGGAGTCAAAACAGTTCTATATAAGGTTTCAGGTGGCGGGCTGACTGAAGTGTAAGGAGGTGGGGCAGGTAGATCTGAGAGGGGGCTAGTCATGCTTCTGGTGGGTGAAAACGGAGCTGCTGCTCTGTTCTGTACACCAGGGAAAGGCTTGGCTGTTCGGTTTGAAGCAGATGATTTAAGGGCTTCGGAAGACGGATACATCATGTTTGTCTCAGGAGCGATCCCGATGCCATTTTGCTGAATTGTTGTGCCGTGTCTGTGGCTCATTTCTATGTAGCTTTTGCTTATATGGCTCTGCTGAACTCTGGATGCTTCTTCATGTTTTGCCTGATAAGAGGAGGAACTAATTTTTTGGGTGCTCTCCATTGAAGTAGCCTCTCGGTGCCCCTCAGAACTCCTGTGCACTGCCTGCATCTTCGTTGCCTCTTGTTCCGCAGTGACCTGGTCCACCCTTTGACGTCTTTTGGCAAACATAAGTGCCCCTTTGCCCTTGCTCTCTGGAAGCAGCTGAGACATCTCGTCCCCACTTTTTGGTTTCTTTTCAACTTCGAGTATCCCAGTGTCCCAGTCAAATGTCACAATCCGGTCTTCTTTCTCAAGGTCGGAGAAGAAATCTTCATCGATTTCCGACTCACTCGTGCCTAGTAAGGTTACTTCAAACGCGTTCTCTTTGTCACCTTCTTCGCCCTCGTCTTCTTCGTCCTCGTAACGCTCTAGCTCCCCAGTGCCGTAGCTGACCAAAGTATATTTCCTGGCCCTTTGGCGACGCTTCTTGAACATCAACACCCCCTTGGAATTGGGATTTGGAGCTGCCGTCAGCAGTAGGGCAATGCTCTTACATTTAGACTTGGCTTCTTTCACTTGCTTCTCTGACAGGCTCTCACTCCGTCTGAGCCCTGAGGAAAAAGATTAAGGAACATATTTCAATGCAGAGCCCAGTGTAACATGAGAGCAATTTTAACTATAAGACGCACAATAGATATTTCGGGTGCAAGAGTGCAATACTAATCTTTCTTCCTCTAGAGCTGGAATCCTCCCTTATGCAAAGATGCATGGGCAGGGCATTAAAATTAATCTTTTCCCACAGTTCCAACCATGATAAAAATTCCATAGCAATCATTCCTCCCTGACTGACATTCTTTGAGCAATCTCCCCCCCATCCCACCTTTTACAGATCTGCTAGCTCAACTTACACGAGCTTTTGATGTTACATATCTGCTTCTCTATGCGTACATATATAAGCCAGTATCAGATAGAAGATAAATCAGCATTGTCACTGACATGTAGATATATTATGGGTATTGACGTAGGCATTTGTGCTCCCAGAGATGGCTTGGGAATCTATCTACTAATTTGAACTAGATCAGTAGCAAATAGCTTCCTTAATTCAAAAGGGAAAACTGCTTGTTGGAAAAGTGGATGAAGGCACCTTTATAAGAATAGTCTCCTTGAGCATAATATGTCCAGAGGTTTTTCTCCAAACTCTTTGTGGAATGTAGTTGCTGCATATAGGCAATACATTCTTGGCTTTTCGTCTAGAGCAGGGATGGGCAACCCACAGCCCCAAAACTGCATGTACTCTCAACCCTCTCCATGTGCCCAGCATGTCCTATAGACTCTAGAGAGTATAATATTTGTCTATAATATTTGACTTTTTGTGTATGAGTGTTCATAGAATGAACAGCATGTTCCAGTTATGAATATTTTCTGGGGGCACCAAATGGTACTTTGGCTGGCATTTGGTAAATTGTGAAATACATAAACTACTGGAGAGTTTATTTTCATGGGCAAATATATTTTATTTTTTAAAAATCTTTTTGTTTAATTGGTATTTTCTATCTGATCTGAGATATGTTACCTATGCTGAGCATTCAGGACAGGGCAGGTTGCACATTTACATAAATAGCTGGATTAAGTCTCACTAATATACACTTAAGACTGCAGCTGGTTACTATAGCCTCTCCCATTTATATCTTTTTTATAACCAGGGTGTGATTTGATCCCATTGAAATGGAAAGGTCAGATTCAAAGAGAGCAAGCAGATCTGGGCCACCTAATGTATTACTGATAGTGTGAAAATACTACTGGAAACTATTGGATATCTTGTTATAGAACTGCCTGAATTCATTGTATAAGGAATCAAGCCAGGGGAAAAAAAAATAGGCCGTTATACCTACTGGGCCATAATTAGTTCTGAACATCCCAGGTTTGATTTTGTACTTTTATTTTTGTTCTTGCATTTCTTCAACAGCATCCTTCCATGATGTGTAGTAAACCACATTTGCAATGGAGGAGGCTTTCAAAAACAGTTTATGACAAGGCATTGAAGTCTGCTGTCCAAAGAAAAAAAGGGGGGGAAGCCCCCATTGGTAGAGACCAAGCCCTCGTGCCTAAATTGGCTATTGGGATCTTGGCCCACAGGACAAGATAAATCACAAAGACTTGTACAAATAGAGACAGAAGGGGAAGACAATACCTGTAGTGGTCTCCTCAAAGAGTCATATATCCACATAAAAATAGTGGGATTATATAGCTAATGCTTCTAACTGTTCCTCCAGTTCCTAAATTCAATTCAGCTTGTTCTCACTCAAGTGAGCTACCTAGTCAGAAACTTCAGAAATGACTTCTGTTGTTAGAATGATCAATTTTTAAGATGTTATGGAAAATAATGATTTTGATTGCCCCAACCCTTAAAATCTCTTGCATTATTTTCACCATGGTATTTTATAAAGCTATTCAAAATAGGTGCTGACATTTTTAGAAGACTGAGCAAATATCATAATTAAATGTGATCAGACCGTGATTAAGGAAAATACCTCTTTAAAGCTGCAATCCTATACCCAATTACCTGGGAGTAAGTTCTATTGAACTCAGTGGGACTTACTTCTGAGTAGACAATGCTGTTTGGGAATTACCTAGACTTAAATACTGACCAATGGTGTCCATTTACATTGTAAATTGAAGACAATTTACATGTACTCAGGCTGTTAACAACTCTAATATATTTTTAAAAGATCTTCAGAGGATAGAAACTTGTATTTCACCTTGAGCAGAGAATCTGCTAGAGAATCCTCATGTTCTGCTTATACTGAGATAAGTTACTTTTCCTTCTATCTTCATTGCTTTTCATTTTATATTTTTAGACAAGTAGGTCTATACCTAAGTGCGAATGCACACTCATTCTGTAATGGAAAAATGCCTCTACCAATATCAGGAAATTGAAAATACAATCCTGTGCATACCTACCTGACAGTAAGTCTCATTGACTACAATGCGACTTACTTCTGAGTAAAGATGCATAGGATTGGGCTGCCCAGTGAATTCCAGAAGCATGTACTGGGCAAAAAAAGAGAAAGAAATAAGACACCTGAATGGCAATCAGAGAACATATATTATCTTAAACACAAGAATGCACATTTTACATGATAATCAGGCCTTGGTCTGAGTGGCAAGAGCGTTGGACTAGGAGCTGGGAGATCCAGGTTCTAGTCCCCACTCAGCCATGGAAACTCACTGGGTGACTTTGGGCCAGTCACAGACTCTCAGCCCAACCCACCTCACAGGGTTGTTGTTGTGAGGATAAAATGGAGAGGAGGAGGATAATGTCAGCCGCCTTGGGTTCCTTGCAAGAGGAAAAAAGGCGGGGTATAAATGCAATAAATAAATAAAAATATATATTAGAATCTATATATACTTATAGAATATTCTATAAGTATAGAATATATTGCTCTTATAATACACAGCTGATCCAACAATACATAGCTGGTATGTACCCTGTTGTTTTTACAGGCTGGCTTATATTTCAGTGCAGGACCAGTCCAAGACATTTTGCTGCCTGAGGTGGAGCACCAAATGAGGCACCTTCAAAGGCAACGTTCATAGTACTCAAGGCCAGACAAATTTGGTGTCTGAGGCCTCCTCACTGACAGCAGAATTGCAGCAATAATAAATGAGGTAACTAACAATTTGCTGCACTATCATGATGTTCGAAATCAACTGCTGGAGGTGGCCACCTCACTCTGTCTAACGGTAGGGCTGGTCCTAAATTTACTACCCCATTTTGCTTCTCAAGCATCATAATCACTGCCCATTGTGACATAACTTTGCACCAGATACTTGCCAGGATCCAGAGGACCACAAAACAAGTTGCACATTCCCAAGATGGCTTGAGATTTTTCAAAAAGCAGTCTCCACATCTTATGGCAAAATACCTTTGAAAGGGTGGGGAATTTATAAAGCACTTTATGATGTGGCATGGGCATGGTGGCCTTCTATTAAAACAATTTTTAAAAGACAAAACACTCCTTGGGTGCCCATTAGCCCCTTTGGGCATAACTAAAATTGAAGTGGCTCTTTAGGGACCAACCTAAGTTTGGAAATAAATGAATGGATGTCTTTTTTCAAATGTCGAAGCCATCACCTGATTTGTAAGAATTCAAATCATATTTGATTCAAGACAGTACCATATTAGATGGAAAACTTTAACACAGTTTTTTTAGTTCTATGCTTTCCTAATTAAACCAATGGTGTACTATGACAGACACAACCCTACAGTTGCTGTTGGCTTCACTGCCAAAATGCAAAGTATGTGCACTGTTCCTTTATACTCCATTTAATATGACATAAATATGTGGATTACATACAGACACTTTACGCATAACTAACAGCTTAATCCATACACCAGTACAAATGGCTGTAACTCTAAAAATATGCTTATGGAGGAATTAGCCATGGGTTAGTATGCTTATCCTGGCAATCTGCGTACGATAGCTCAGTGCTACAGTATATCATTGAGCCTTTGCCATTTTGCAATGAAACCCCTTGACAGAATTCTTGAAATAGTCAGGAATGACTGCTCATGTGCCAGCAATAGAACTGAATAGATAAACAGATGCTTTGAGAAAAGCACCATCTCAGTTCATCTTCTTAGCTGTATTACTATTTGTCATCCAGTTTACTTCCAATTAAATACCTTGTATAGAATGATTTTTGTATTGACCTCTAGGTATGGAAGGCAGAAGGACTAGTATGTTCATTGTACAGTTTAGGGAAGCCTTGCAAAACTGAAAGGATCATATAACTTGCCAAAAATACACATGCTGGTGTCTGTCAAAGTGACTTTCTGCAAGCATCATCAAGCTTCACTATGAGGCTTTTCTTTCTTTTCTTTTCTTTTTAAATTGTGCTCGGCTTTTCATAGAAGTAGCATCATTTGTATTTTTGAAGATGCCTCCTTATTCCAGATGAAATGCATTTGTGTGTGTGTGTAAATGGCAGAACCTAAAGCAAGCAATGAGATGCCTGACAGCATTTCTCTCCTCTGCTACAACCTTTGCCAGATTGCCTTTTAAGTCTTTGTTAATACGCTGGGCAGGTTGTCTGTACAGGCAAGTATTTTGAGTTAGAAGCAGAAAGTTTGTGGTTGGAGCCTCGCACAAAAGCAGGGTTAGATTATGTTAAAAATCATGCTTCCCAATTACAGAGCCTGATCAGTTCTTGACGTAACTTTTTATTATAGGGTTTCTAAAAACAATATCAAAACACTAGAAACTGGGTGGCTTTTTTTTTTTTTTTTTTAAGAAGAGAGTGGGGGAAGTAAGAACATTTTAGGAAATATCGCTTTAAAGGATATCTTAGTCCTAAGCACACGGATGCAATTGAGCTCTGAAATGTATCTTACAAAGTTTAGCCCTCAAGCAATGCTCCCCTCCCCCCTGCCATTTAGCTGTGACATACTTACTGGCGTGCCTTGCCCGGTGTTTGTGAGGTCTGCTATGTTCCCTTTCGGAGTGCTGGTCGTCTTCTCCCTGCTCTGTGCCTTCTGATGAGATTCCAAAGGAGACTGCAGAAGGAGGTGCTTCTGACTGCCCTCCTTCCCCTTGAGAATCCACACACCCCTTTTCAGTCAGAGACCTGGATGCTTCCTTCACCCGGTCAGAGCAGTCTAGGATCACTTCCACCTTGGTGAGGGAGGGCTCCTTTGTCTCAGCTCCATAGCTCGCTTTGACCTCCTTGCCACTAGCAATCTGAAATGTCCTGCTCGACCATTGGACAGCGGGGTCCTTCTCAGTGGCAGGAACTGCAGTCACCCAGCTAGTCCCATCTTGCGGCTGGCTGGGTCCTGTTTTGGAAGGCTTCCCCTGTTCAGCCCCCAGAACAGTCAGACCGGGAGCACGGCTGCCTTTCTGCTTGTCATATGAGAGGGACAACTGCAGCTCAACTGTAGGGCCTGGCGTTTCTCCAGTCCCCCCGGTGAAAGCAGGCACTTCAATGAAGTGTGCTTTGGGGGCTTCTATCACTTTGGGAGGGATTTTGTGACAGTGGCTTAGCTCTTGTTCTTGCTTTGTCCCAGAAAAATCCACATCACTTTGCTCCACATCTTTCTGGAAAACTTCCTCGGTGGCCTCCCCTGTGATCTGCAACTCCCGGTGGGGCTGCAACACTGCTGTTCTGATTTGCAGGGTGGTGCTTTCTTTATATTCCTCATTTTTAATGTCTCCATGTTTTCCATTTTCTGTTTCAGGACTTAAGATCTCATTCACCCCACTGGAAGTCCTGCGGGCACACAAAAAGCAAATTCTAAATAACCTATATCTGTAAGTACAATTAGCTATTCATGCACATGTGTGCATGCACACGTGCACATGCGCACACACGCGCGCACACACACACACACACACATATATATATATATATATATATATATAATATATATAAAATCAGTGCAATATAAAGACCATTGAACAAACTGGAATTTTTACCTATGAATCTCACTGGGTGACTATGTGTTTAACCTACCTTGCAGGGTTCTTGTGAAGATAAAATGGCATACACACATGTATGTTGCCTCAAGTTCCTTGGAAAAACGATTAAATACAAATGCAATAAGTCAATTCCTAAATCCCATTAAAAGTTCTGATTACATGTAAATAAATAGTATTACTTGCAACATTTTGATGTGGTGATCTGAGTCATGAGACCATTGCGGGGTGGTCCCTGGCTTGAACAAATGTTGTTACATGAGTATGATACTAAACTCAGATCGAATGCAGAACAGAAAGGAACCTTCATTCTAGCTGGTACACGATTTTCATTTGCACAGTAGAACCACTTAGGGTGCAATCCTACGTGTTGCACCCTTGTTGGATGGGAGCCTCTAATCTCAGAGGCTTCTGAGTATCCAATGCCCTATCATGAAGCTGTAGAAAGGGTGGGAAGAGCAACAGAGATGACTTTACTTCTTCATCCTCCTTTGTTTGTTTTTTTCCATTCTAGATGGGCCTCTGAGCCCATATAGTGGAGGCGTGCTGGTGGGGGCAGGGCTGGAGCCTGAGAGGCCATACGATTCTTTGTAATCTGGCCCCTCCCCTCCCCTCCCCTCCCCACCCACCGCAATGCCCCCTTTTAGATCTCTCCAACGTCCTCTGAGGCTACTTTTGCGACCTCATAATGTAGCCAGAACAGTTCTTTCCACGGTGGCTGGAAGGGGGCGGGGCGGGTGTGGAGAGGGATCAGATTTTAGAGTCCCCCTTCTGAGGTTGCAGCAGTGTCTATGGCCTGGCCGGGGGCGGGGGGCTCTGAAGGATCCTTTGGTCCCTGGGATGCTCTCCAGGGACCATAAGATTGCACTCCCCAGCACATTACACTAATTAAAACTTCATGTATGAAATAAAACTATGCATGGTGTGGAGAAAGTAGATGGAGATACATTTTTTCTCCCTCCCTCATAATACTAAGGATTCAACCTGTCTTGGATGGGGTTACACTCCCCTTGAAGATTCAGTTTGCAGTTTGGGTGTGCTCCTGGATCTAGCCCTGACCCTGGGTGTTCAGATGTTGGTGGCCACCTAAGGCAAGTGCACCGACTGCTGATATTCCTGGAGATATCAGATCCGGTCATGGTGACACGTATCTTAGTTACATACCATTTGAACTACTGCTATACATTCTACATGAGGCTGCCTTTGAAAAGTGTTTGGAAACTTCAGCTGGTCCAGAATACTGCAGCCAAACTGTTGACTGGGGCCAGTTACAGGTAGAATGCAGGGGCTGGTTAGAGAGAGCATGTGACTCCCTTGTTACAACAGCTTCCCTTGCTATTAGTCCATTTCTGGGCACAATTCAAAGTGCTGATCATAACCTGTAAAGCCTTATATGACTTGGGACTATTTGAAAGACCACATTCTCCCATATGAGCCTGCCTGGGTTTAAGATTCTTGGGAGAGGCACTTCTCTCTGTTCCACCACCACCGGACGCACTTATTATGGTGGGAATGCGAGACAGGGCCTTCTCCATGGCTACTCCCAGGCTCTAGAACTCCCTGCCAAGGGAAGCCAGACTAGCTTTATCTCAGTTGTCCTTCCCCTAGCAGGCAAAGATGTTTTTATTCAACAGATATTTGGCTGTTGATTTAAGTGTTGAAGTTGGTTTTAACTGCTGAATACTATTTCTTTTTTATTCTGTTTTTAATTGATTTGCTTTTATGTTTTAAATTTTGTATTTTATCATAGACAGTATTTTATTGTTGTTAGCTACACTGAGCACTATTTGTAGTGGAAAGGCAGGATATAAATTAATAAATATATAAAATGAAGCCGAATAGTAGGAGATTCAGAACAGACAAAAGGAAGCACTTATTCACACAGCACATAGTTAAGCTGTGGAGTTCACTACCACAAGAATTGGTAGCAGCCACTAACTTAGAAGGTTTTAAAAGAGGATTAGACAAATTCATAGAAGATGAGATTTTAACTACTACATTGAACAAGAATTCCTAAATTTATATTGCCACAGCTATTCCTAAATTCTGATACAAGGTTTTAAACATATGCTCTCACCTCAGCTTTATGCAGCTGTTGAAAGTGCCTACAGTCAATATGGAAAAAAGCCTATTTGCAATAAATTTGAAACAAAACTATTTTAAAACAGTACATCAATTATATTTAACACCTTAAGAAGATATATGGCTTAGAATATGCTAGATGTTGGAGATGTAGTTCTTGTGGAGCACATTATATGCACATTTTTGGCATCATGCTAAAATTTAATTTTATTGAACTCTGGTTGTGTTTTATATTGAGGAGATAACAGGTTATAAGCTTCCAATAGATCTGCTTAGTATTTGTTGTTGTTCAGTCGTTCAGTCGTGTCCGACTCTTCGTGACCCCATGGACCATAGCACACCAGGCCTTCCTGTCCTGAGCACTCTCCCGGAGTGTGCTCAGGTTCATATTCATTGCATCGGTGATGCTATCTAGCCATCTCATCCTCTGCCGTCCCCTTCTCCTTTTGCCTTCAGTCTTTCCCAGCATCAGGGTCTTTTCCAGAGAGTTTTCTCTTCGCATTAGGTGGCCAAAATATTTGAGCTTCAGCTTCAGTATCTGTCCTTCCAATGAGCACTCAGGGTTGATTTCCTTTAGGATGGACTGATTTGACCTCCTTGCAGTCCAGGGGACTCGTAAGAGTCTTCTCCAGCACCACAGTTCGAAAGCATCAATTCTTCGGCGCTCAGCCTTCCTTATAGTCCAGCTCTCACAGCCATACATTACTACTGGGAAAACCATAGCTTTGATTAGACGGACCTTTGTCGGCAAGGTGATGTCTCTGCTTCTTACTATGCTGTCTAGGTTTGCCATAGCTTTCCTCCCAAGGAGCAAGCGTCTTTTAATTTCATGGCTACAGTCACCGTCTGTGGTGATCTTGGAGCCCAAGAAAGTAAAATCTGTCACTGCTTCCATTTCTTCCCCTTCTATATGCCAGGAAGTGATAGGGCCAGATGCCATGATCTTCGTTTTTTTAATGTTGAGTTTCAAACCAGCTTTTGCACTCTCCTCTTTCACCCTCAACAAGAGGCTCTTTAGATCCTCTTCACTTTCTGCCATTAGGGTGGTATCGTCTGCATATCGGAGGTTGTTGATAATTCTCCCAGCAATCTTAATTCCGACCTCTGATTCATCCAACCCGGCATTTCTCATGATGTACTCTGCATATAAGTTAAATAAGCAGGGTGACAATATGCAGCCTTGTCGTACTCCTTTCCCAATTTTGAGCCACTCGGTTGTTCCATGTCCGGTTCTTACTGTTGCTTCTTGACCCTCGTACAGGTTTCTCAGGAGACAGGTAAGGTGGTCTGGTACTCCCATCACTTTAAGAATTTGCCACAGTTTGTTGTGATCCACACAATCAAAGGCTTTAGCGTAGTCAATGAAGCAGAAATAGATGTTTTTCTGGAATTCTCTTGCTTTCTCCATGTTCCAGCGAATGTTGGCGATTTGATCTCTAGTTCCTCTGCCTCTTCGAAACCCAGCTTGTACTTCCGGTAGTTCTCGGTTCGCATACTGCTGAAGCCTAGCTTGTAGGATTTTGAGCATCACCTTGCTGGCATGTGAAATGAGCGCAATTGTGCGGTAGTTTGAACACTCTTTGGCGTTGCCCTTCTTTGGTATTGGAATGTAAACTGACCTTTTCCAGTCTTGTGGCCATTGCTGAGTGTTCCAAATTTGTTGGCATATTGAATGCAGCACTTTAACAGCATCATCTTTTAGGATTTTAAATAGCTCAGCTGGAATACTGTCATCTCCGCTAGCTTTGTTGTTACTAATGCTTCCTAAGGCCCACTTGACTTCACTCTCTAGGATGTCCGGCTCAAGTTCAGTGACCGCACTATCATGGCTATCAAGGACATTACTATCATGGCTATCAAGGACATTAAGATCTTTCCTGTATAGTTCTTCTGTGTATTCTTGCCACCTCTTCTTAATCTCATCTGCTTCTGTGAGGTCCCTGCCTTCTTTGTCCTTTATCATGCCCGTCTTTGCACAAAACGTTCCCTTGAGATCTCCAATTTTCTTGAAGAGATCTCTAGTCTTTCCCTTTCTGTTGTTTCCCTCGATTTCCTTGCATTGTTAATTTAAGAAGGCCTTCTTGTCTCTCCTTGCTATTCTCTAGAACTCTGCATTCAGTTGGGTATATCTTCCCCTTTCTCCCTTGCTTTTCGCTTCCCTTCTTTCGTGAGCTACTTGTAAAGCTTCATCAGACAGCCATTTGGCTTTCTTGCATTTCTTTTTCTTTGGGATGGATTGAGTTGCTGCCTCCTGAACAATGTTACGGACCTCCGTCTATAGTTCCTCAGGCACTCTGTCTATCAGGTCTAATCCCTGAAATCTATTCCTCACCCCCATTGTATATTCATAAGGGATATGATTTAGGTCATACCTGAATGGTTTATTGGTTTTCCCTACGTTCTTCCATTTAAGCCGAAATTTTGCAAGAAGCAGCTCATGATCTGAGCCACAGTCAGCTCCAGGTCTTGTTTTGACTGACTGTATGGAGCTTCTCCATCTTTGGCTGCAAAGGACATAATCAATCTGATTTCGATATTGACCATCTGGTGATGTCCATGTGTAGAGTCGTCTCTTGTGCTGTTGGAAAAGAGTGTTTGCTATGATCAGCGTGTTCTCTTGGCAAAACTCTATTAGCTTTTGTCCTGCTTCATTTTGTACACCAAGGCCATGCTTGCCTGTTATCCCGGTGATTTCTTGACTTCCTCCTTTAGCATTCCAGTCCCCTATGATGAAGAGGACATCTTTTTTTGGTGTTAGTTCTAGAAGGAGTTGGAGGTCTTCATAGAACCGATCAACCTCAGCTTCTTCAGCATCAGTGGTTGGGGCATAGACTTGAATTACTGTGATGTTGAATGGTTTGCCTTGGATTCGTACTGAGATCATTCTATCATTTTTGAGATTGTACCCCAGTACTGCTTTTCCCACCCTTTTGTTGACTATGAGTGCTACTCCATTTCTTCTAAGAGATTCTTGGCCACAATAGTAGATATGATGGTCACCTGAATTAAATTCGCCCATGCCTGTCCATTTTAGTTCGCTGATTCCCAAGATGTCGATGTTCAATCTTGCCATCTCATGTTTGACCACCTCCAGCTTACCTTGATTCATTGATCTTACATTCCAGGTTCCTAAACAATATTGTTATTTACAGCATCGGATTATCTTTTCACCACCAGACATATCCACAGCTGAGTGTCCTTTCGGCTTTGGCCCAGCCGCTTCACTCTTTCTGGCGCTACTTGGAAATATCCTCTGCTCTTCCCCAGTAGTATATTGGACACCTTCCGACCTGAGGGGCTCATCTTCCGGCGTCATATCTTTTAGCCTTGTGATACGTTCCATGGGGTTTTCTTGGCAAGAATATTGGAGTGGGTTGCCATTTCCTTCTCCAGTGGACCGCATTTTGTCAGAACTCTCTGCCATAACCTGTCCGTCTTGGGTGGCCCTGCACGGCATAGCTTATGGCTTCACTGAGTTACGCAAGCCCCTTCACCGTCTTGGGTGGCCCTGCACGGCATAGCTTATGGCTTCACTGAGTTACGCAAGCCCCTTCACCACAACAAGGCAGTGATCCATGAAGGGGGTGCTTAGTATACTCCTTAACTATTTAAAAGATTGTGTGGAAAACATGGATGTGGAATTAGTAATTAATCTTTTGACAGCAAAAATCTCAATAGCTTCATTTTAGAAAAAAGGGTATTGCCTCTCCTCTGTTTGATTGTTTCTTCAGGATTTGGGATGTGGCGATAATAATGAAATGAACATTATTTAAGGCTAAAGAAGCAAACATTAGGATAAGATGGAGTGTCTTTGTCATGTTTTGGAATGATAATTTTAGAGATAATGTTCATCCATATTCATCATTTTCCCTGATCTGATTTTTTGTTGATAAAGATATGTACACATGTATTGGGTGAGTGCTTATGTATCATTCGTGCTCACGCATGTGTGTGTATGATTAAATAAAGTGTTTTAAAAAAGAAAAACGCCCACAAATTTATAAGTCAAGATACCCAAGGCACACATGCTATAAGAAAGGCATCCCTATTGGCTGACATGTGGAAATTGCAGTGGATCTCACATCCTGGCTAATTTCATCCATTCTTCCCTCCCCCCTGTCTCCTAGCCCTGCCACCCCTATAGAAGCTTTTTTTTTTTTGGTTAGGTGAAAGTACAGCCTCACGTCTAATTTGGCCCTAAATATTGAAAAATAAGGGTATGTTCTGTTAGATACAAAGAAACAACTGAGGAATCTAAATGAATCTTGCTTAGATACCAATTCCATACAATTTCTGTCAGCCATGTGACTTCATTTTTCTAGTTATAGAAATCATAAAATGGTTATGCATGGTTTGTATAATTTGCCCCACCCCACTGCATCCTTTGCAATTGGTGGTTGTTTTGGCATGCCTTTGCATTGAGTAATCTGGGATAATCTTTGTTATGTCAGGTTTTCCTGAACCTCTGCCATTGGTAGTGGAAGTAAGCAAACAACTCCACATGGACTCCAAGGACAGAATGGATGAAATGGTCACATTTTGCTAATCTTTCTTACTTCCTAATCTCTTAAATGGCATATTATTGACGTCACCTGCTCAATGTCCCTTTTAAAAGACTTCTGGGGATTCCTGTGCTTCTGTTGTAACCAGAGCTTCACAAATGATTCAATTTCCTGTGGTACCTTGCTTGCATCTCTAGAGAACAATAGGCACTGGAGATATCAAGAATCTGGAACCTCCAGCCAGCTGGAACACATCACTTTAAAGAGAAAATGGAGCTAAGCTATACCTTTTTGGTGATCATTTTTGAAATACTGATCATTCCTTTTGTGCTGTTGTTAGCCTGGGTCATTTATTATGACTTCTCTATATCGGAGGTTCCTCCTGGAATTGACCAACCTATGAAGCTTCGTATTCTTAACTGGCTCATGGTTCTTTCTTCTTGTTTGGGCAAGATTCTAGAGAACCTATCCCTTTGCTGTGAGATTCAGTTCATCCGCTACACCCGATCCAAAAAAGAACTAGGGGAGGACCCCAAACTCAACATTAAGGACCTAACATTTGAGGACATCCACGTGAGAGTTTACCAGCCAAGAGAGTCAAAATCAGAGCAAAGCAGGAGAGGAGTTGTCTACTTCCACGGAGGAGCCTGGATGTCTGGGAGTATCAATTCCCACGATCATGTATGTCGGTACCTTGCCAAAGAAAGTGATTCAGTGATTGTGTCTGTTGGCTATCGTTTGGCACCTGAGGAGAAATACCCATCCTAGTTTAAGGATTGCCTGACTGCCAGTGCCAGCATACACTTTATGAAGACCGCAAAAGACTATGGAGTAGATCCTGCTCACATTATTGTTGCTGGGGACAGCGTTGGGGGAAATTTAGCTGCCTCTGTTTGCCAAGCTTTAGTGAGTAGATCTGATCTCACAAAGCCACTGGCTCAGGTTTTGATCTATCCTGGTCTTCAGGCAGTAGATTTCAACTTGCCTTCTTACCAACAAAACCGAGTTGTACCAATCACGTATTGGGAAAATGTAGTCTGTGCTGCCTTGCGATATCTCAATAAGGATTTGTCAGTGTTAGAAAGTGTTATACAGGGATGCCATGTTCCCAGTGACATAAAAATGAGAACTAGGAAATGGATCAATTCAGAGAACAGCCCCAAAGAATTTAAGGTCAGGGGTTACAAGCCACAGTCAGCCACTTCCTTCTTAGAAGATGTCTATGAAGTGGTGAAGCAAGTTTTAGAGACAACCTTCTCGCCACTTATGGCAGAAGATGTGGTTCTTGGCCAGCTTCCTAAGACATGCATTGTAACCTGTGAGTATGATGTTCTAAGGGATGATGGTATCCTCTACAAGAAACAGCTGGAGGCCAGTGGGGTTCCAGTCACTTGGTACCACATTGAAGATGGATTCCATGGGTTTTTGTCATTTCCCTCTGGGAAAAAGGTAATCAACAGCACTGCAACATTTCTAAAAGGCTTATGACAATGTTTTGGGTTTTGGTTTTGGTTTTTAATTAAATTCTAGATTTATTTTAAAAGGGGGGGAGAAAAAGAAAGAAAGAAAGAAAGAAAGAAAGAAAGAAAGAAGAAAAGAACATGCTTCCAGTCAGACACCTAGGCTTTGTCACATGGGCAAGGAGAACACTTTCTAATATTTTGTGTTATGGGGGGGAGGTGGAGTGAGTTTTTCTCTCACACAAGTCAGTGGAACTATTCCACAAAGCATAGTTTAAGGATTTTAGACTTCAGCACTTAAACTGGAGGTGGCTTGAGTCTTCAAAGGGAGGGCAAATTCAAAAAGCAAATTCCTTCTGCGTGAAATGTCTGGCCATGTTTCAAGTTAGGTCAAGCCCCCTTTGGCCTGGGCGCTACCTCCACTGCTATCCTGAATGAGGTAAAGTGCAAGAAATCAGATTGTGGTGAATGAAGACAGAGGGAGCAATCCTATGGCCACTAGACACTGTCTGGAGGGCCATAGGATATGCTCCTTTCCGGGAACCAACCTCGGAGCCTTTGCTCAGAGGTCAGTTCCCAGAAATCTGACCTCCCCCCTCATCCGTGCTGCCTCAGAGACAGCGCAGAGAAGCCCTGTCCTCTGTACTTGGAAGAGGAGCACAGAGCAATTGAAAAGGGGAGGGGCTGGGGGGGGTGTTCTGGGGCGGGGAGAGTGGAGCTGCGTGTACGACACATCCAATGTGTCCTACGGCAGCTTCCTGTCCCGGTCAGACCCCCTGCCGCTAGACAGCCGAAAACGGCTGTCTAGCAAAAAAGAGCAAGTCAGAAGAGGCAACGATCCCACCCCCCGTGCCTCTCCTGCCTTGCTTAGGATAGGCAGTCACCTCCAAGTTCGGAGGCGGCCACCTATCTAGTTAGGATTGCTCCCTTAATAACTGTAGGAGGGGCATCAGCTTCCCAGAGACAGTCTGGGAAGAACTCTGCTTATTGTTAGATAGATGTTGTTGTCAAGATGGCTAGCTGCAGTTAGAGGCTTTGGGCTTCGATTGCATTTTATATTCAGATATGTTGTTCTAGTCCTTCTGCTATTAGAGGAGTCTCTATTACAACATTGTCCTGCTTGCCAGTCCCTCTACCTTCCCCAAGAAAAAAAGCATGAACTTTGTGGAAGGAAGATGGGGCCAGTACTTTGCCATCTATACTGGCTGTCAGTGCATTTCCAGGCCCAATACACTTTTAAATCCCTAAATGGCTTGGAGCCAGGTAGCTCAAAGAAGCCTCACCTTCCTTATCTAAGATCATTGTCTGAGGCCCTCCTCTAGCTGCCACCACCTAATGAGGTAAAGTGGGTAGCTACAAGTGAAAGGGCCTTTTCAGTGGTGGCACCCATTTACTGTTCCTCCTTCTCACCCCCACCATTGTCTGGGCCAGAGCAAGAGGCAAGTGAACAAGCTGGTTGCAATGGTGAAGAGCAGGAACAATTCCAGGGGTTTTGCTTTTGCAAAACAATTCCAGGGTTTCTGCTTTTGTCAGTGGGCTTCTGCTGGGATGTGGATCCTTGGCAGTTGCCCAAACATGCCTACCTTTGATGCCAACCTGAGCCTTTTTACTCTCCCAGGCCTTTTAGAATCATAGAATAGTAGGGTTGGAAGGGGCCTACAAGGCCATCGAGTCCAACCCCCTGCTCAATGCAGGAATCCAAGTCAGAGCATCCCTGACAGATGGCTGTCCAGCCTCGTCTTGAATTAACAAATTCAAAATTTTTAACAAAATTTTTAACAAAAGGTTTTACTTTGGTTTTATGTGTTGCAATGTTTTTACCTTTCACTACTGGTTTTACCTTGTTTTTATTATGTGCTATTTTTATCATTGTTTACTGTTTATATTTTATGCTATATTGTTGTTGTGTGTAGGGATGTTGGAGAAATCTGCAACAGATTCTAATGGGTTTGGATTTCTAGCAATCTGACCTGTAGATTCCCCAGTGAACTGGCTTTTTCTGAGTCACGCGGATTTGCAGACTGGTTTTTCAGTTTTGGGGGGATTCCCGCTAATTCACACTTGTGCTAATGCACATTAGCACAAATGTGTATTAGCACTAATGTCCACATGCACGAATGCACTAATCTGCATTAATGTGGATTTAATGCATTTGTGCAAGTAGGCATTAGCGCTAATGTGAATTAGCACAAATAGAATGAAATTCTGGAGGAGGGGGGAGTCCATTTCCATCAATGAGCCAATGACAGAATGAAAGGTGCCTGACAATCCGTGAAACACAGATGGAACAGATTTAACAAAATCCGTACATCCCTAGCTATGTGCACAGGGACCTATGGTTATTAGACAGTCTAAAACTGCAATCAATCAATATTTAAGTACTGATTTCCTCTCATAAGAACATCAGAAGAGCCCTGCTGGATCAGACCAAGGGTCCATCTAGTCCAGCATTCTGTTCACATAGTGGCCAACTAGCTGCCCACAGGAAACCCACAAGCAGGACATGAGTGCAGGTTGTGGATTTCCCGTCGGCAGCTCTCATTCATTTCTTTTCTTTTTAAATTTGTGAAATGATGTTATTTACTTCATAGAGAGTCTATTCATGGGGAAATTACTCACTAATCCCCCACCCCCAAGCTGGGATCTATAGGAAGCAATAAAATGGACTGAATCTCTGAGCAAAATGTTTTTTTTACTTCACTAGGGAATAGAATTTACCTGTGAGCAGGGAGGATTTGGGGCATGGGGAAGGGCATTGCTAGTTAATATATAGTGCTATATTGTGCTTTGTGAAAATAGTTGGATACCACTTACAGTTTATTGCAGGAAAGCGATGCCCCAACAGAGCCAATGGGTTCTAGTACAGAAGCATCCCTAGTGTAGCCTTCCCCAACCCTCCAGATATATATTTATTTATTCGATTTATACGTTGCCCAACTAACAATTGCCCCTGGGCCAGTTTACAATCATAAAAGCCCAAAGCAACAATAAGATAACAACCAAAAACAATTATACAGCCAATTAAATAATGAAATATTAAACTATTAAAAATATTGAGCCAGCAGTAAAACTGATAATAAAAGCAACAAATTACAGATTAGATGCCTGCCGAAAAAGGAAGATCTTAGCCTATCATCCATCCATCCATCCATCTAGTGTAGATGTGGCCGACAATACCCAGAAAAGAGTAGTGCTGCGCTGAAACACTACCTGCCCTTTTGCAACCAATTCATTTCCCTGCAAAAGAGGCAGTCATTTTTCTGCCTCTTTCATTGGGTTGCTGAGAATTTTGGAGAAATTTCTCAAGTGCAGAGCTTCAGTGCTTACTTTACAGTAAGGAAGTGGCTGGAGCGTGTGTTTGCTTTTACCATATCCCCCCTCTTCTGTCCTTGCAGCCTCTCCGGCTGCTTGAGCTTCTTGGAAAGCTCCCTAGAGGACTTAGCCAGGACTTCCTGCCTTGGGGCTTTCTAATGTTGCTGCCTGCTGAGTGCCTGAAAGCTGAGAGAGTTCTTCTGCTTCTGCTTCTGGAAAGCCCCAGGGGAGGGAAGTCCTGGCTAAGTCCTCCTGGGGGCTTTCCAAGCAGCTCAAGCAGCCAGAGAGGCTGCAAGGACAGAATGGGGTGGAGTGTGGAAATGGTAAAAGAAAGAGCACACACACACACCTCTGCCACCTCCTTACAGTAAGGTAACCACTGAAGCCCTGCACCCAGAGAAATTTCTCCAAAATTCTCACCCATTCCCACAGTTTTCAGGTGCAGTTTCTTTTTGCCCCTTCCCCACAACAAATGGTAAAAAATAAGTAGGTTCAAAAATGTGGCACAGTGCTAGAAAACAACCTTTGAAGACGTTCTTAGAATCAGGCAGGAAACTATGGGAGAAGGTGCTCCTTCAGTTAGACTGGTCCTAAGCCACTTACGGGTTTAAAGATCAGCACCAACATTTTGAATCAGTGCCAGAAATGATTCCAGATGCAGCACTGGAGTAATATGTTCAAAACAGCCAGTCCCAGGGCCAAAACAGACATTACTTTCAATCTTTGTTTAATAGCTTTGACTTTTTTTCATTTTTACTCTAGATTAAAAGGCATCTGATACGGATCTTGAAAGCTTCCTACCCCCCACTACTCTCAGATCCTGATCCAAATTGCCTCCCCTGCATCTACTCTGCAGTAAAAAATGAAAAAGGAGATGTACCTGCTAGACACAGATTTAAAGTAATGTCTGTTTGGGCCCTCAGTAAGCAGCCTCAGTCATTGTGCGCTCATCACCTCCACTTTCAATTTACAATCCAGGAATGCCCCAATCCTGGGTTGCTATTGACATCTGAATACGGAACAAACAACCCTGGCTAAACAACCATAGTGATTGTTGGGTTAACTCTATATCACAATAATATCCCAATAACAACCCAGGAATGGGGCATTCCTGGGTTGTTGATTGAAAGCAGAAGCAATGAGCATGTGGGATGCAAAAGTGCTCACTTGTTGTTGTTTGGCCCCAAAAACCTATGGTGTAAACAAAAATACCTCACAATTGCTCACATCTGTACCAGTTGGTAGAAACAGGATTTACCAATCTATAACAACTATCAGAGCATGGTTGGAGCTCCTAAAAGTTCTCAGACATCTCAATTTATGAAGTTCTGGTGTTGTAGCTGGTTTCTATCATGTTGCATTACTTGGGCAATCAGTTCTGGTACTCAGTAGATATAAACTATGAATCCATAAACATTTCCTTGTAGGATAGAAATCTGGGGGTAAGCCAGATAAAAGTTAGCCTTTATTGGTAACTCGGTGTCTGCATCTGTGTGTGAGTGACTGTGTGTGTGCAGAGAGAGAATGAGAGAGAGAGAGATGCAGAAAGACACACATAGAGAGAAATTGCCCCTTAAAAGGCCTTCTGCCTATGGATATACTTGGAAATTTTCTATACAATCTCCCCTCCTGCAAAACAATAAACACAGAGTTTGTCATTTGTTGAGCAGGATCAGACATTGTTCCACAAAGCAGCACTCCTTTTGTGGGGACACTCACCATGGAAATCAAAATGCATCGCAACCCCAGAACTCAAATGTTATTATTTATATAAGGAAAACTATTAACCTTTGCTCTGATTGCACAGATATATTGCCTATAACAGGGGTAAACAATCCGTGGCCCTCCACATCTTAAAAACATAAGAAGAGCCATGCTGGATCAGAGCAAGGATCCATGTAGTCCAGCATTCAGTTCACACAGTGGCCAACCAGCTGTTGACCAGGAACCCACAAGCAGGGCATGAGCGCAACAGTGCCCTCCCAGCCATGTTCCCCAGCAACTGGTGTACATAGGCTCAATGGCCCTGATACTGGAGGTAGCACATAGCCATCAAGACTAGTAGCCACTGATAGCCTTGTCCTCCAGGAATTTGTCCAACCCCCTTTTACAAACATCCAAACTGGTGATCATCACTACATCCTGTGGTAGCAAATTCCATAGTTTAACTATGTGCTGTGTGAAGTAGTACTTCCTTTTATCTGTCCTGAATCTCCCACCAATCAGCTTCATGGGATGACCCTGGGTTCTAGTATTTTGAGAGAGGGAGAAAAATGTCTCCTATCCACATTCTCCACACCATGCATAATTTTGTACACCTCTATCATGTTTCCCCTTAGCCTCCTTTTTTCCAGGCTAAGCAATCCCAATCTTCTCTCCAGGTGCTCTAGCCCCTTGATCATTTGAGTTGCCCTTTTCTGCACTTTTTCCAGCTTGACAGTATCTTTTTTTAGGTGTGGTGACCAGAAGTGGACACAGTATTCCAAGTGTGGTCACACCATAGATTGGTATAGGAGCAGTATGATATTGGCAATTTTATTCTCAATTCCTTTTCTAATTATGCCTAACATGGCCTTTTTTTTTTACAGCGGCCGCACACTGGGTTGACCTCTTCACTGAGCTGTCCACCACAACCCCAAGATCTCTTCCCTGGTCAGTCGCTGCTAGCTCAGATCCCATCAGGCTATACTTGAAGTTGGGATTTTTTGCCACAGCATGCATCACTTTACACTTGCTTACATTGAACTGCATTTGCAATTTTGATGCCCGTTCTCTCAGTTTGGAGAGATCCTTTTGGAGCTCTTCACAATCCCTTTTGGTTTTAACCACCCTAAATAATTTGGTGTCATCTGCAGACTTGGTAATTTCACTGCTCACTCATAATTCCAGATCATTTATGAACAGGTTGAAAAGCATTGGTCCTAATACAGATCTCTGTGGGAGAATTTACCATTCATTCCTACTCTCTGCTTTCCACTCTTTAACTGGTTACTGATCCATAAAAGGACCTGTCTTCTTATTCCATGACTGCTAAGTTTGCTCAGGAGTCTTTGGTGAGGGACTTTGTCAAAAGCCTTTTGGAAGTCCGAGTAAGCAATGTCTACTGGATCACCCCATCTACATGTTTATTGACACTGTCAAAGAACTTTAAAAGGTTAGTGTGAGAGGACTTACCTTTGCGAAACCCGTGTTGATTCTTTTTCAGTAGGGCTTGTACTTTTATACGGTTATTAATGTTATCTTTAATAATGCCTTCAACCAATCTAACCGGAACAGATGTTAAGCTAACCGGCCTGTAATTTCCTGGATCCCCCCGGATCCCTTTTTGAAAACTGGTGTAACATTGACCATCTTCCAGTCCTCTGGTATAGAGGCTGATCTTAGGGACATGTTGCATATTTTGGTTAGAAGATCAGCAATTTCATATTTGAGTTCTTTGAGAACTCTAGGATGGATACCATCTGGGCCCAGTGATTTATTTGCTTTCAGTTTATCAATAAGGTTGAGAACTTCATCTTTTGTCACCACTATTTGCCTCAGCTCCTCAGACTCTCTTCCTGGAAACATCAGTTTAGACACAGGTATCTGTCCTATATCTTCTGCAGTGAAGACAGACAAAAAGAATTCATTCAGCTTCTCCTCAATCTCCTTGTCCTCCTTCAGTACTCCCTTAAATCCATTGTCATCCAGTGGTCCAACTGCCTCCCTAGCTGGTTTTCTGCTTCTGATATATTTAAAGAATTTTTTATTGTTGGCCTTGATGTTGTTAGCGATAAGCTCTTCAAAATGCTTTTTTGCATCTGTTATTGTTTGCTTGCACCGCCTTTGTGCAAGCTCGTGCTCCCTTTTGTTTTCCTCACTTGGGCAAGACTTCCATGTTCTGAAGGAAGCTCTCTTTTCTCTAATAGCTCCTTTAACACTGCTCGTTAACCATGCCAGCAACCTCTTGGACTTGGCGCTACCTTTCCTAACCTGTGGTATACATTTTAGCTGGGCTTCTATTATTGTGGTTTTGACTAATCTCTTTTTAACTTCCATTTCACCAGTTCCCTCGTTTTAGAGAAGTTTTGTCTTTTGAAGTCAAATGTGACTGTGTTGGACTTCCTGGGCAATTTTCCACTTAAATATACAGTATATTAAAGCTGACAGCACTGTGATCACTATTTCCAATTGGTTCAACATAGGGATGTTGGAGAAATCTGCCGCGGACTCCAATTCTTTGGAATCCAGCCTCCATTTGCAGCTGTCTTTCTCAAAGCAAAACGGCAATGGCAGCAGGTGTGCTGGTCTGCGGAACCCAGCGGATGCACAGACGTTCAAGAGGATCCTGGGGGGGGACGACAGATCGCCTCCGCCCCTGTGGACCCCCCCCCGGAACAAAAGGTAGGGGTTCCGCACATCCCTAGTTCAACAACATTTCAATCTCGTACTAGATCCTGGGCGACACCACTTAGGATTAAATCCAAGGTTGCCTCCCCTCTGGTCAGTTCCATGACCATCTGTTCTAGGGCACAATCATTTAGGGCATCGAGAAACTTAACCTCTTTGTCGTGGCTGGAACATGCATTTATCCCATCAATGTGGGGGTAATTGAAGTTGCCCATTATTACAACAGTTCCTTGTTTGGAGGCCTCCCTTTTTTCATTTTCCATTTCAAGGTCACTCTGAGCATTCTGGTCTGGGGGATGATAGCATGTTCCTAGCACTAAATTAGTTTTGGAGCCTGGTATTGTCACCCACAGTGCTTCTGTGGAAGAGCCTACCCCTTTTAGGTGTTCTAGTCCACTCAACACTATGCCCTCTTTGACGAACAGGGCAACACCTCCCCCAGTACGCCCTTCCCTGTCCTTCCTATAGAGTTTATATCCAGAGGTGACTGCATCCCACTGGTTCTCTCTGCTCCACCAGGTTTCTGTAATGCCCACTATATCCAGGTTTTCCTTTAAAATCAAGCACTCCAACTTGGAGGCTTCTAGCATTTGCATAAAAACACCTATACACAGTGTCCCTCCCCAGATGCCTCTGGCGTGTGCATCTTTTGCTATGGGACGTTGGCCCCTTTGATTGGCTATTACATTCCACCATGTAGTCCTGGCCTATGTTGTCCCCTTCTACATTTGGGCAATCAACAACATTTTCTTCTTTATCCCTTTGGGATGATTTAACCTGAACCGGATGCTTCCCAGCTCCTGTTGGCTTTCCCCCAGGGTTTAGTGTAAAAGCTGCTCTGCCACCCTTTTCATGTTTAGCAACAGCAGGCTGGTTCCATTTTGGTTAAAGTGGAGTCCGTCCCTCTTGTACAGGCCTGGCTTGTCTCAAAACGTTCCCCAGTGCCTAATAAATCTGAACCCCTCCTCCCTGCACCACCATCTCATCCACGCATTGGGACTCCTCAGCTTTGCCTGTCTGGCTGGCCCTGACCATGGAACAGGTAGCATTTCTGAGAAAGCCACCTTGCTGGTCCTGGATTTCAACCTCCTACCTAGCAAACTAAATTTGGCTTCCAGGACCTCATAACTATATTTCCCCACATCCTTGGTACCAGCATGGACCACAACCACTGACTCCACCCCAGCACCAAATACTAGGCTATTTAGACGGTGCGTGATATCCGTAGTCTTCACACTCGGCAGGCAATTCACCATGCGGTCTACGCTCCCATCACAAACCCAGCTATCTATGTGTCTAATGATCAAATCTCCCACTACCACAAGCCCCCTTTTCCCCCCAGAGGCACATCCTCAGTGTGAGAGGATATTTGTTCATCTTCTGAGGAATGGGTCCCTTCTAAGGGATCATTTCCCTCTTCCTCAGAATGATGCCCTCCTTCCTCAAGACCCACATTTTCCATGACAGCAGAGCACCTGTCACCCTGGGAGTGGGACACAGCTAATAGGTCTTTGAAGGTCTCATCCACCAACCTCTCTTAGCCTCTCTAGGTCAGCAGCCTTGGCCTCAAGGGAACGTACTTGTTCCCTGAGAGCCAAGAGCTCATTACACCCACAACTTCCATCCAGCAGGGAGATAGTCGTACATGTGGCACTCAGTGCAATACACTGGATAGGCCTTGCCCCCCTGCTGGCTTTCTACTTCATAACTGTTTTTTTTTAATTATTATTTGGTATGTTTTCCCAGGAAAACTTAGTTGTTTACTATGAAAAGATGGGGAAATGATTTATAGGTATTTATTTACACTTACTTACTGTGAGTATGGAATAGGGAGGAAAAAGCTGACTGCCCTGGCTTCCTTGCTGTGATGCTAAACTAGCACAGTTGCTTAACTCGCTTGTTTGCTAACGCTTTGTCACAGGAGCTCCTCATGCTCGGAGCGTTGGCTCCCTTGCCAGCGTGCCTCCTTGTATAGATAGGCCCAACTGATGCTCTGCAGTGAATCTGATTGGAGGGCCTCATTTGAAAAGCAACGGAGGCTGTGTGTGAACTCCTGATCAGCACTGGCTTTCAGTGGCTCATCTTGTTGAATTCTGACTCCCATTTTCCCCAGCTGCCATGGCCAATGGTATATTATTATCATCATTATCATCATCATTATTTCTTTTGAGATGTTTTGTTACAGACTACATTCTAAAAGGTGGCCTATAAATACCATTATAGGTAAATAAATGAGTGACATACAAAATGTCAAGCTTTCCCCCCAAAATCAGTAACATCGAAGACTGTGCATGGCTGTATCAGAATATATAACGCCTGTGAATTTCCTTTACCTCTTGATAAGCATCTGGAGAGTGTCAGCCAAGCCTTCCATCAGGGTGATAACTTCAGAATAGGTCAAGTCAGCACAAGGGTTGCCATTTATAGATATCACCTCATCACCTTCACATAGCCCAGCTTTGGATGCTTTGCTCTTATTACGAATCTAAAACAAATTAAAAGTAAAATAAAATCTGATTATATAATTCATGTGGGGGTGGGGTGGGGGGATGCAAACACAGAATTTCTAAAATCTCTGAGCCAGTGGTTTTTTGTTTGTTTTTTCAATAGTGAGCAACTAGATTCTTTGTTTGCTTTCATTTCTGTGGAAGTATCAGGTAGGAACTGCAGTCAGATCCAAATTTACTAATGAATAGGAATGGGGTGGGGGGAAACGATTAATGCAAATGTACTTAATTCAGCACTTTTGAATGACTATGTGAACCAAAATTCAGTTGTCCTTCTAAATTCACACTTCCCCAAATTTTGCAATAGAATTCTCCAATCAAAAAAGGTGCACAACAATATGTATATTGGGGAAAACAATATTTTTAAACTGCATTATATTAGGAAAATTGATTGCAAAAATGGGTATATTAAGCAAAAATGCATACAAAAAAACGGCATTAGGAAAAATATGCACAAAAATGCTTATGAATTTTCATGCAAGCTTTAAAAAAAATCTCAATGTTTAGGATGAACTGAACTTAAGAATGGAGAAATGCACAAAGTTTGAGATGAACCGAATTTAAGATGATGAAAATGAGAAACTGAAAGAAACAGAAACTGACAGATTCATCCATCCCCAGTAACAAATAATGCAGAACCATACAGAGACATACCCAAAACAACAACAGGACTCTCAGAGGGATCTGAGAACCCATCCCAGCTCAGGTTCTCCAAGTGCCATCCGAGCTGTCCTCCTGCTTGCTGGCCCTCCGGGCTGCAGATGAGCCCCTCGTCCGCACTCGGTAAGCAGCCCGCAACTTACCCGGGCCTGTTCAACTCTGTCCCGATCATCATGTTTTTAAAAAACATGGCAATTGGCAGCGCTTGCCCATAGACCTATACGCAAAATAGCGCTGTGAAACTAGGGTATATGGGTGATACACAGCACTTTTTTTGTATAAGTCTATGTGCCCGGCGAGTGGGGGGGGGGAGCTTGGCAGGTGCAGCTTGGGGGGCGCAGGTGCCAGAGGTCTGACAGATTTGCCACCTGAAATGTAGAAGAAGTGTGCAGATCAGGGGGAGGCTAACAAGGGTGGCCCACAGGTGAGGGGAGCTACCCCAACTGCCCCACCCAAGGACCACTTATATCCCCTGCTACCAGGTGAAGGGGTGGGGGGATGGCAAATGCCCCAACCCATAGATTAGGGGTGTGGCAAGGTTTCAGAGGTAAGGCTAATAAAGACAGCCATCCCTGGAGACCAGCACCCACATTTTCCCTTAACAATCTATTGGTCCAGCGGGAACACTCGAAGAGTTTTGGCTCTGCTTGACACGGGAGCAGAGGTTACTTTAATTCATGAAAATCCAAATAAGCACATGGGAGAGACTGTATACATTAACGCATACGGGGATGGGGAGGAACGCACCACAGGGGTACGGGTGCGATTGGCTTTGAGAAAGTCAGCCCATTTGTGGCAGATGTATTAATTTCGCGAGTCCCTGAGTACATCATAGGCATTGACCTATTAAAGGGACACACATTTCAGACCCCATTGGGTCGATTTGCCTTTGGAGTTCGGGCCATAGTAGTGGGAAAGGCTAAATAGACACCCTTGACCATCCCTCCGCCTGACCGCCCAGTAAACATGAAGCAGTATCAGTTGCCAGGAGGGCATAAAGAAATCTCTGAGACAATTCAGGGGCTTCTAGAGGTGAGAATCATTTGTTCTGCGGTGTCCCCCTTTAACTCCTCGGTGTGGCCCCTGAAGAAACCCGATGGGTCCTGGAGGATAACGGTAGACTACCGCCAGTTAAATAAGCATGCCCCGCCCCTGGCAGCAGCTGTACCTGACATGGTAACATTACTGGAACACTTAGAAAAGAACGCTGGGGTGTGGCATGCAGTGATAGATTTAGCTAATGCCTTCTTCTCCATTCTGATTGACACAGCATCCCAAGATCAGTTTGCGTCCACGTGTGGGGTGGGCGCAACAGTCTTCCATAATCAAATGGAAGTGGTATATTGCAGAGCGGGCAAAACCGGGCCCTCAGGGCATAAGTACACTCCAAGAGTAAGTGCTAGCCTTGACCCCCACTGGGGAAGAGATGCAAGAGAGCCCTGTAACAGAGATAGACAAGTCTCCAGTGCTGGAAGCCCCACCCTATGCTCAAGTGAGCCTCACTGAAACATGGTTCACAGATGGGTCTGCCAGATACCAGGGGAATGAAAGGGTATGGAGGGCAGTGCCATCAATCCTAAAAAGCAGGTTACCTTGTCCCGTGCTGGATGAGGCAAATCCAGCCAATATGCCGAGCTAATGGCAGTAATGATGGTGATTGAACATGGGGTAGAACAACAATCTGATACCGTGTACATATATACTGACTCTTGGGCAGTGTATAAGGGATTGACAACCTGGCTTCCCAAGTGGAAGCAAGATGAGTTTTGCATACATAACCGCCCCTTGTGGGGTCAGAAGCTCTGGAAGCAAATCATTCAATTGCTCCAGCAAATCACAGTATATGTTAGACATGTGGATGGGCATGTCTCAGGAACACCTGAAGCTTTGTACAATCAGGCTGTTGATCAACTGGCTAAAGTGCAGGCAGCCCTGCCTACGCTAGACCAGGGGGAGGAGATGCTGACATTGGCCCGATGGGCACATGAAAAGTCTGGGCACCTGGGGGCCAAGGCAACTCGGGAATGGGCTATTCATAGAGGCATTCCCTGCCCTGTGGATACAGCAGCCACCGCAGTTGCTACATGTAAATTGTGCCTGAAGCTCAAGCAGATGCCCCTCCCGAAGGTTCCTCTAGGGCAGCTGCACAGAGGAGGGGGGCCAGGGCAGATATGGCTGGTGGACTATGTAGGTCCACTGCCCCAGTTTGGAAGGTGGCAGTATCTACTAACCATGGTAGATACCTATTCAGGGTACTTATTAACATACCCATGTGCCCGAGCTACACAACAAAGTACAATCAAGGGATTGGACTTTCTGTTCAGGAGATATGGGGCACCCATTAAAATCCAGTCTGATAATGGGAGTCACTTCACAGGTGCAGACGTGAGGGACTGGGCCAATGAGTGGAATATCCAGTGGATATACCACGTTCCCCATCATCCACAAGCATCTGGGTTGATTGAACCGATGAATGGGTTGTTAAAGCAAAAGCTGAAACAGCTGACCCCCGATCATACCTTAAAAAGGTGGAGGACAGTCTTGGAACAAGCTGAGTTTGAACAGCCGCCCCCTAGGGGCTGGCCAAACACCTCTGCAACGTATGGTGGGATTGGTAGCGCCAGCACCAGTGGAGCACCTCATGGTATGGAAAACCCAGCTGTATGGAATCCTGCCCCTCTGGGCAACACCAGACAGTGCAGGGGCGGACCTTGCAATGCCAGAAGGGGTGGTAGTACCTGCCGGAGGGCGGGTCACTGTACCCCTTGGCATAGGGGTGACCGTCCCCTGTGGAACCTATGGGCGAATTGCGCCATGATCTGGCCTAGCCCTTAAGAGAATACAGGTGTTAGGAGGGGTAGTGAATTCCGACTTCCAGGGTGAACTAAAGGTGCTGCTACATAACATAAGTGCAGAGGATGTAGCCCTTTCCACTGGGCAGCATATAGCCCAGCTATTTTGTAAAAAACTGAGTGTGCCTACTATCCAAGAGGTAGCAGGTCCTGGTAACCCCACGAGCAGAGGGGACAAAGGATTTAGATCCACAGACAAGGATCTAACCCCAGGGCAGAAGGTATAGGTGATGTATCCAAATCAACCTGATCAGACAGGAGACGTTCTCAGTAAAGGGCCAGGGGCTACGTATTGGGTATTGCTAGCCACTGCCACCTCTCCTGTCTGTCTCGACATAGCTAAACTGAAGCGTCGAGAATGATTAAAATGCATGTTCCCCTACGTGTTGCCGCAACATGGCGAAGATGAGCTGGGGCACACTGCCGGAAACATGCACAAAAAGGCCCAACTAGCTGCACTTCTTAAGACCAGATACCTGTATGACAAGAAAATGGCAAAAACAGGTTTGGGCATGGGATGGATGCCCTCACAATGCTCTCTTAACTGTCACGGCATAGAAATGCCAGTGGGGGGTGTTGGCCTAGTGCAAGGACCGCACCCGGAGTGTCCTGCTTTAGTCTCCATCCAATTGAGGCAATTGCCCGATTGGGATGGACTTTGGGGGGTGCCCTACATTAAGCTACTGCTTACTGGCGTGCCGGAGAGAGAATCCCTGTCATAGGAAGATTCGTTAGCTCCATGGCACTTTTTCAGGCCTGGAAGTCTTCTGAATGCGAAACTTTCGTTACCCTACTTATGTTGCCGGTATTGCTAAAAGGAACATGATGTGTAATGTACAGGTGTAGTAACTTTATTTCTGTTTTATTTCTTTGCATATAGAATAAGAATGAGATTAATGTGGCCAGCATTCTTAGTGCTTGTCTGGGCACAATCTGGCCTGCCTGCTCGGGAAAGGGCTTCCCTATCAAAATCCATGCTGCCGCTGACACCTGGGAAGGGCAACGTGACTACCCTCTCATTGTGTGAGCAACAAGTCCTGTCACAGAAGCAGTGGCTTCCGAGTACTCAAGGCAATTGTATAAAGGTTACAGGGGTGGGCTGATATTAGTATGTGTTCTTTATATTAGGGTTAAGCAACTGTATATAAAAGTGCAGACCCTCATTTGGCGAAATGAGGCAGGAGACAGACAATAGGACTTGAAAGAAGAATTGCGCACACCAAGGAGTGGAATGTAGAGGAAAACCACTGGAAGACTATTGTATATTGAGGAGATAGGGATGGTGTGCCACAGTTGTTCCTTCTCTTCCCATGTCTCCTGGAAGACCTTAATACTTTGGCCTCCTTAAGGCCTTTAGTGTGAAATTCAGTTTTCAGAGTTGGTTGCAGGTGGGGATGGCACGAATGTGGGAGGATGACGTGAACGATGGGATGGCCTTGGAATGCGGGAGGGTACCATCTGGCTATTGTCCACTCGCTTCGCCTAATCTTTTGAGTGGTACAGATATGACATACGTCATCAGGTGGCTTAAGCACAACAGGTGTGATTAATTAAGGTGCTGTCCTAAGCGGCACATAGCACTCAAGAGATTAAGGTATAAAAAAGCCTTGCAGTTTGCCCAAAGGGAGCTTTGATGCAGACCTGACCGGGAAGGTGCTGCATGCCGGCCGTAGACTGGGGTCTCCTCGTTGTCGTCCCTGGGGCTCCCGACAACTGATTGAGGACTGCTTGCTTGGTATTGTATATTCTTCTGGATATCCTTTTGCCTGCTTTAAATAAAATCCTTTGACTTCAACTCACTTGTGTGCTTATTGCTCCTGAATCCAAAAAGAACCCTTGCCATTGGCAAGACAATGGCTTTAAAAAGGGGCTAGCTGGAGAAACTCCTGGAGGAGAAGACTATCAATGGCCACTAGTCCTGATGGCTATGTGCTGCCTCCAGTACCAGAGGCAGTGAGCTTGTGTACACCAGTTGCTGGGGTGCTGTTGCACTTAGGGATGGCGGAGAATTCCGCCACGGATTTCAGTGAGGCCGAATGCACCGGCATTCAGCCCCCCGAAATCCGTGGCGGAACGGCCCACCCCCCTGCCCCCCCACGGATTCCCCCCAGGACAGCACTTACCTGGGGTGGATTTGGCGGCGGATTTGGCGGCGGATTTGGCGGCGGTGGCTCTGGCGGCGGCTCCGGCTGGTCTCCTGGCCGGCCGCGGCTGGGCTGCTGCCACCGCCATTACCATCCTTGCAGCTGTGATAGGCTACGTATGAATTTACATAGTCTATCACGGCTAACCCCCCCAACCCCCCCCAGCGTACGCAAATGGCGGCGGCTACGGCGGCCGCCATTTGAGTTCCCTATTTTTCGCCGATTTATCTTACGTAAATATTTACGTAAGATAAAATGGCGAAAAAAGGGGGAACGCAAATAGCGTAGTGGGCGCTATTTGCGTTCCTTTATTTTTCATCGTTCTAGCCTACGTAAATATTGACGTAAGATAAATCGGCCAAAAATAGGGAACGCAAATGGCGGCCGCTGTAGCCGCCGCCATTTGCGTACGCTGGGGTTTTTTGGGGGGGGTTTACCTGTGATAGGCTATGTAAATTCTTATGTAGCCTATCACGGCTGCCTGGCTGGTTGCAAATGGCAGCCACTATGGCAGCCGCCATTTGTGTCCGCAGCAGCCCATCCACGGCTGGAAATCCGGCTGCGGATGGCCCTGGCCAGCTGCTCTGCGGCCTGGCCGCGGAGCTGAGCTGGCCGTCGAGGATTCCGGGGGGGAGGACCGGATCGCCTCCCCCCCATCCCCCCCCACCACAAAAGATTCCACGAAAAGGTAAGTGAGTTTCGTACATCCCTAGTCGTGTCCTGCTCGTGGGTTCCCAGTCGACAGCTGGTTGGCCACTGTGTGAACAGAATGCTGGACTAGATGGAGCCTTGGTCTGATCCAGCAGGGCTCTTCATTTGTTCTTAATATATATATTTTTAGCCCAGCAGGTGAGTTCATTCATTGTATTGAATATTTGTTCATCCCTTGACTTTTGTTTAAATAAACTTTTTTTTTAAGTTGAAAAACTGCTTTGTGGGGTCATAGGGAATCAGCCAGTTAAAGCTGTGCACAGCTGTCTCCAGTGACAAACAGCACGAATATGATTCCTCTGAGCTCAGTCCTTAAGAGAATATTATATATCTGAGCACTGTAAGTGTGCTTCTGTGGCGGGTTTCCCACAGAAATAATGGAAATCTCAATGCACCTGAAGAACAGAGGTTTAAATCCCGTCGTTTACAGAGGGTGGGATATTTAACATATTTTCCCCCTTTACAGGCAAAAATGTGGGTGGGCTCCATTGGCTGCTTGGAGGTTTCCTTTATGACTTTTCATAATAAATTATATTTAGTCCCTTTCCTATAACCTGAGGAAAGGCTTTGATAGATGTTGCTGCTTACGTCCCTGATTTGTATATGAAACAAAAGCTCGCCATATTGAATAAAAATTAGATACTTTGACTTCGCCTTTACCTAATCAAAGTTGATATGAACAGAATTTCTTTTTCTGCATATTTCCCATCTAGCTGTGAAATTAGAAGCCTAGAGGAGGTGAATGAAATCGGTACAGGCAGAGGATCGTGAAGTAGACCCAATGGTGACTGGACAGAATGCAGGAGCATGAATATTGTAGCTCATGTGCACAGCAATTTGAACTTGTAGCCCAGCTCTCTTCCTTTCTTTGGTCATACTGTGCTGCCTTTTACTTGCCCAGCCATAGTTTGTGATAGCCGCTTGCTGCAACGCACTATACATTGCATTGAGACAGGATCTGTTTTTCACATACGATTGCAACTGCTCAAAAAGTCTTATTTGTACTGCTCCTGTGCAAAAAAGCCAAATTGGTCTCAGCAGGCACTTTTCACATGATCTGCAGTGCTCTGCCCATGTTATTATTGTTATTAACAATAACAATCATAATCATAATTGCATTTCTATACCACCCCATAGCCAAAGCTGTCTGGGCAGTTTACAGAAGTTAAAACATTAAATACAATATAAAAAGTTTAAAAGCCATTTACATGAAAGCACACAGACAATATACCTAAAGAACATATAATACTGTGAGCAAAATGATAATGATGATGGGAAGCAGCAGCAGCAGCAGAAGCATCAACACCATAATTATAAAACAACAACAGCTGACTGCTAGGGATGAAATGCTCATGTGAATGAATGCTTGCACTAGCTAATATAAACTGGCCAATTACATTCACTTTGTTAGCCTTTGTCTACTCATGCAGCAGAATGAGGTGGCAGGATGGACAGAACTGGTTCAGACTGTAGGCAGAAGGGGAGGGGCTTGTTACATTTTTTAAATTCTCCCGTATGTAGGAAACTCCTTGCATGTAATAATTTAGCACATCAGGGAGAAAGCTTTTGTGTAGTCTGTTCCTGATGTGCAAGTGTTCTTTTTAACTTGTAGGGAGGTGTTTGTGAGATATATATATAGATATAGATATAGATATATATGATCATTCTGAAATGGTAGTGCCCACCTGTAGTCTGGAGTGGTACTGTCCAGAATTCTATTGTTTCATTATGCTCAGTGGCATAGTGGTAAATTTTGAAGTGTAGGCGGTCATCATGACAGTCCCCATAGCCACGCCTCCAAAGAGAGTCCAAAATTTCAGGCAGCTGTGTTGATCAATATCAACAAACCAGTTCTAGCAGGTTTCATCTCTACCAGGAGCAGGACTTTTGTAAAACGATTGGGTCTTAATTACCCAGTCAAGACCAAGCCAGCCTAAAAAACTTTACAATGCATCACAGCAAGAATAGCTCACAATTATACATTGTTGATGAGACAATTCATCCACCCACCCCAGCTACTCTGAGGACTGCAGGCAGCTAAACTCAAAGAGAAAATTCTGAGGGGGGGAGGGACAGCAGATGATGTCAGCATCCTTGCCAATCAAAAAGTGCTGGTTAGCCCTGCTTCCACTACACCACTTATTATGCTGGCTGTAAATGCAGACCAGGCTTTAGTTACTTGTGCCATTAATGCAAAATTCAACAAAAGAGTCTTGAGGTGACAATAAATGCCTTCTTCTAAATCTGACACCTCCAGCCCCTCTAAGACTCACCACTCCACATGCTTCCTGAGTCATACTTAGCTGCATTAAAAATAACTTTAGAACCCCAACTCTTGACTCGGAGAGAATCCAGCTGCCGCCACAAACATAAGGAAGCCAGGGACTTTAGTCTGATCCAAGAGAGAAGTCTCCGTTGAAACAGTTTCCTTTTAAACTAAATCTGAAGTGGGCCAGGCAGGCTATCCCACTGGAGAGGGTATTTGTCTTTTTTTTAATAAAATGGAATTGAGATAGAAGCATAATGAATTTAGGAGGTAAAGACCAGTAGATTTCAAGAGTGGAGCAATCTTGTTAGCATTGCTTACAGATTTGGAGCTCCTTTCACTTGGACTATGCAACATTTCTACTATTATACACAAATTTGAAGAAAACCATCATAATTATAGTTATAAGCCAGTTAGGTCAGCTATTCTTTGTAAATTCCCTGATCTGAAGCTCTTTCAAGCAAACCAGTTCAATAGAAGTACAAATTAAACATATGGGGAAAAGGAGTTCTCATACTTATTTTCAGGTGTGAAGTGTAGCCCTCACTTTTTTTTGTCCAAACACAACTGATCCATGAATTAAAACAAGTTTACATTCCTTGCATTATTTCAGGTTGCATGGTTAGAAGAAAGAGGCCTGGGTTATCAAGTCACATAAAGCACTACAGGCCATAAATAGAAACTTACATTGTTGGAACTGGCAGCTTATCCTTGCAAGCACAAGCAAGATAAATTGTTTTATGAGTTCCAGGACTAACATAAGATCTTGACATTCTTTTATAGTTGACACAGACCATAAAATAATATAATATTCTGAAATGAGTGATATCACATTAACTGAGTGGATATCTAAGGACTACATTATATTGATCAACATATAATAAGGACATCTCTGCAAAGAGATAGGAAATGAGCTCATCAGTGCCCAGCAAGATACCTACTTGCACATATTCATAGAATTTTTGGCATTGCACAGATCCATGGATGAAAAGGGATACCTGAAATTGTGCATGGGGTGGGGAGGAATGCAATAATACAAGGAAGTAAATGAATAAGGCTTTCACTGAAATGGATACTAGACCAGCATTCCACTGGACAGAGCAATAACTCATTTGTGAATGATCACTGAATCTGTTTCAGACATTCATGAATGGATTTATAAAGCTAAATACAGAAACAACTGAATTCTTAACAGGACAAACAAGGTAAGTTCAACTCCACTTATGTAAGCATAGCATTGCAGTAAGCTAAATACAAAAATCAAATGTACAGAAACAGATAAGTCAAGGTAAAATCCATTCATGAATGTCTGAAACAGATTCAGTGATCATTCACAAATTAGTTATTGCTCTGTCCAGCGGAATGCTGGTCTAGTATCCATTTCAGTGAAAGCCTTATTCATTTACTTCCTTGTATTATTAGCAATCAATGCATAGGTAGATCTCATCCGTAACAACAAAATTGTTATGAGGCAATCTTCCAGTGTGTGGACCAATACACTTTTGGTGTTGGAGAATTGGCAGGAGAACCAAAAACCCATATGACAATTTGAAGATTGGCCAATGTTCAGTGTGTTAATTGCAGTGATGTAGTGGAACCAGGACCCACAGGTATGCAGCACCAGCAATTTTTGTTAGCATAATGACATAATCTACCAGCCCCCACAGACTTCCCTGCTCCCTCTGAGTTTAGCTGCAATCCTCACAGTGGCTGGGGGGAAGTGAATTTTCCCAGTAACAATATACTGTTCTCTCTTCTAATGTGAAGCATTTTGCAGTGGCTTGGTCTTGAAAGAGCAATTAAGACCCATAAGCTTTTCATAAGATCTGCTCTTGGTGGATCTGCTAGAACTGATTTGTTGATATGGATCAACACAGCTGCCTGAATTGTTGGACTTTCCTTGGGGGTGTGGCTATGGAGACAATCATGATGAGTGCCTGCACCTCAAAATTTGCCACTACGCCAAGGGTCAACTGAACTCCAAAGATGAAGTTCTTCAATTGAGATCTATTTATTTGTTGCTTCAGCCATAGCAACTTCCTTGTGGTGATTCTTGTGGTACTGGGGATCACATCAAGGCCTGTTCTAACTTCCACTTGGTTGCAAACAACAATTCCTAGCCACTCCCCCCTCAAAACTGCTGGGCAGCCAGACACAGAATAAAGTCATCATTTCCCCTTAATGCTCCTCCTTTGGACCTGTCATATTAAGAGACTGTAAATGACACAATTGCCTTAAAGACAAGCATCAGTAAGTAATCCTTGGCACAGCTGTGGGCCATTCCTCTTAATTGTTTAAAATACTGAACATTCACTTGGAACCACACTGAAGCACTCCCTCCATAGCCTTTTTGCTCCTTGCATGATAAACATTTACAAATATGGAGAGGTATGCTGTGCACATCTTTTCCTTGAAGGAATACATAGACATTTATGCACTCATGAAAGAGCTAGGGCCTTAGGTCTTTGGGGTGTTCCTCTAACAGCTGCAGTTAAAGCTGTCTTTGTTGTTGGGTGGAACATCTAGGACTTTTCCAGCAGCTCTTTGTGCTAATATTTGGTAGCACATGGGAGTCTGTGTTCTTATAGCAGATAAGAATGTGATGTGCATTCTAGGGCTGGGTGCGGAGGAATAATGAAATGTTATATTTGGTTTGTAAAAAAGAGATGTCCAGGATGCAAAGGGGATATAATATACATTTTCCAGTCTTAATGTGGTCCAGGCCATTAATTGCTGCTTGCAGCCCTCCAAATGTTTTGGCCTACCACTCCCACTATCCCTCACCATTGACTATGTTGGCTAAAGCTGGTGGGGGTTGTGTAAGCCAAAATATCTGGAGGGCCACAAGTTGCCCACTCCATAGTTAAAGTATACAGCTGAACTAAAATTCCTCACATTCACTGTTAGGATGTTTAATTAACTACACCAGACGCACAGAAGGTTAATGGAAACTGTGTCTCATATTTTGCACCCTAATGTGTTCTAACATGATTATTAAAGAAATGTTTGCCCTTGATTTAACATCAGCTTTCCAATAGTATCCATTCTGGCCTTCAGTGGACACTTTCTGCAGTCTAGAAACACCTTATTCTTAATACGTCTAGACAACAGCTGCCTACTGGAACATCCAGAAGTCTCTCTTTCCTTTGCCCTGGTGCAGAAAGCATTGCTGATGAAAGATGTGTCCCATAATATACAGCTCATCTTTTAAGATAAGCCCAATTGTGTGCCACCTGCTGGTTGGAACTGCACACAGGAACTGCACACAATAAACACAAACCTGAATTCTTCAGAGCACAGACTTAAAAGCCTACGTTTCTTTATGGTAATTCATTTTTATAGTCCCCCCCTGCCACCATGCACTCCAAAACCTGATGACTTGGGGACTTAACCCCACCAGCTTTGACAGTATGTTAAAATCACTGCATTCAAACTGATAACTCTAAGGGAACAAAACACAGATTTAACAGCAGCAGATCTCCAGGAATCGCTCTGTGGCAGCCAGAGTGACTTCTGAGGCCTGCTTTTGGAATATATTATTCTGTTTTATCTGCACTGGGTCCCAGTTCATTTCCAGGAACAATTAATGTCCTGCTTCTGGGCTTCTTCTCATGGGCTTCTGGTTGGCCACTATGTGAAAAGAATGATGAACCAGATAGGCTTTTGGTCTGATCCATGGCTCTTCTGTTGTTCTTATATAAAGTGCTAGTTCTTACCTATGAAGCCCTAAACAGTTTGGGATCAAGATACTGGATAGCCTCCTTTCATATAATCCCCCCACCTCCACCCCTGCCAACTGCACTCAGTATCAGAGACTTTAGTGTGTGCTTCACCACCCTCAGAGACTTAGTTGGTTGGGATGTTGGTTTCCATTGTGGTATCAGGATCTGGAACTCTCTCTCTAGAGAGGTTTGGTTGGCTCCCATCCCTCTTAATCTTTAGGCAAGTTGTCAAGAGCCTTTTATTTTGCCTAGCTTTCGTATCCCCTGTTGCTCAAACTATGGCTGTTTTATTCTGCTCTTGATTTCATTGCATTTATATTGACTTCCTTGGGTTTTAAAAAATTATTCAAAATCAAATTACCCAGAACAAACATTTATAACAAAATCAGTACAATCAACCCATGTCCAGAGTTTAATAATCATATAGAGTTTATACACTAAGGGTGCAATCCTATCGGGATAGGTGGCCACCTCCGAACTTGGAGGCGACCACTTATCCAATGTAGGGCAGGAACAGCGCGGAGGGGACGATCCACTCTGCATTTGCAGGTAGACTTCAGCCACTCTGCATTTGCAGCTAGACAGCCAATGGATATGTCGTATTGGCATTTCCGCCTTCCCCACCCTGGAACACCCCCAGAAATGCCCAGTTTTGGCTGCTCCATGCTCCTCTTCTGAGTGCAGAGTGCGGGGCCGTTCTGAACTGCCTGCAAGGCAGCGTGGGAGGTGGGGAAGGTCGGTTCTCAGGGAACCAACCTCAGAGCGCAGGGTCTGAGGTTGGTTCCCAGAAACCAACGTATCCTATGGCTGTCTAGCTGCTGACTAGCGGCCTTAGGATCACTCCCTTAATTCCACTGAACTTCGCTACCTTGCGAATTCATATTAGGTCACAGAAATAAAAATCTTTCCAGTCTTATATGATCCTGAGATCTATTCCACTTAGAGCAATCCTATACTTGTTTAGACAGAGAATAGGCCTACAACTCCCAGCATTCCCCAGCCAGCCAAATGAATCCCATTTTACTGCTGCTGACACAACCCGTAGAATCTCCTCTGTGAATTTATTCATTTTTGCTGTATCTATGCACTTCAACAGCCATTCTTTTATTGTTGCAGGTTGGGATTTTTTCCAGTGTCTAGCCCAAACTATTTTAGCTGCAATTAGCAAGTTTGATGTCAATAGCCTTCCTATCCTAGGTAAACTGGTTTCTGTCAGATTAAATGCAATCAATAAAGGGTTAACAGTGATATGATCTACTGTTTGTGATATCTCATTGATCAATTGCTGCCAAAATACATAGGCATACTGGCATTCCCAGTTCCCACCACATATGGTACATATCCAAACCTGCTTTTTGTAACATCTTGCCTGATGAAGAGATCTAGAGGTTTTGGAAACATGCATGTTTTTTGTGATCTTTTGGTTGGCCTAATACAGGTATTACATTAAGATGGATTTGGAATATCTGCTGTAGTTACTTTGCACTTCTGACATATGTGCTGAGTAGCTGAAAACAAATACCACTTAAGAATCACCTTATATTTAATAACCTGAACTGAAAAGTTGACCAAAGTTTGCTTAGCGCAAGAGTTGGGAGATCTGGGTTCTAGTCCCCACTCGGCCATGGAAGCTCACTGGGTGACTCTGGGCCAGTCACAGACTCTCAGCCCAACCTACCTCACAGGGTTGTTGTTGTGAGGATAACATGGAAAGGACGATAATGTAAGCCACCTTGAGTTCCTTGCAAGAGGAAAAAAGGCAGGATATAAATGCATTAAATAAATAAATAAAATACAACTCCCAGCCAGCATGATTGGCTAGGGAATGCTGGGTGTTGTAGGACTTTTCTTGGTCTAAACATGCATAATATTGCATCCTTAATGGATAAACATATATTAGCCCATTCATGCTCTCAGACTGGTACTCCAAGATCTCTTTCTCATAACCTTTTAAATTTAGGGCTCTTCGGGAGCAATCCTATGGCTGCTAGACAGTGGCTAGACGGCCATAGGATCACTTGTTTTCTGGGAACTGACCTCCTCTCACCTCTCAACTGCCTTGGAGGCAGTGCAGAACAGCCCCATCCTCTGCACTTGCAAGGCGGGGAGGGTGGAAATGCCTGTATGACACATCCAATATGTTGTACAGCAGCCTCCTTCCCCGCTCAGCCCTCCTGCGACTAGACAGCCGCAATCGGCTGCCTAGCCGAAAATGCAGGGCAGGAGGAGCGTGGAGGGAATGATCCCATCCATGCTTCTCCTGCCCTGCATTGGATAGGTGGTCGCCTCCAAGTTCGGAGGCAGCCACCTATCTGGATAGGATTGCACCCTTAATAGTTATCAGCCTATGAATCTTACCCACTGCTGCTCATCATTATGCTTTCCAAATTGTGAACTGCCTACATTCTCCCCTAACTCCCAATTGACTGAACACCCTCTATATTTTGTCCAGTTTCATTTCTAGACAACATTTGCCCTCCATCTGTTTAAAGAACCCAATTTATCATTTCTAGTCAATATTTGCCCTCTATTAAAGAGCCAAATTTATATATGTTGTTTGTTTTCCAATTTTGAAATTGCTGTATTTTTCCATTAAGGCTGATTTTTTTTTTTTTTTTTTTTTTGCTTCTTATTACTGATGCAAAAGGATAAAAGCCTGGGCTGAACCTCTGTTTATATTTTCTTAATATTTGATTTGGGATTATGCTCATTTCAAACCATTCACTTCTATGTTCCTTGGAAATACAAGGCAAATTTGCAATGGGGCTTCAATATACAGCTATTCTAAATAATTTAACATATCATTGGTGTCCCCAGACATCCATGTTGCCATCCAGGCTAACTGAAAGACTTGAAAATATGTAATTGAGTTAGGAACTGCTCAGCCTCCCACCTTGTACATTATGTAAACCTTCTACCCTTGATGGTTTATTTTCCCAAATAAAATTATCAATCATGTTTGCCAGCTTTTCACTTTTCTATAATCCACTAGCAATGGTAAGCAAATAAATAAAAACAAAAAATTCATCCTTTTCACAGCTCCTTTTCAGAGCAGTTACTGCAAATTTCCCCTCCATTTACTTCCCAAATCTTAAATTTGTGGACATTTCCCCTCCGTTTATTTCCCAGCCTTTACATTTGCACAAATATTCCCAACATTTTTTTTTTTAAGAGGGTGGCTGAATGGAGCAAATGGGGCACCCACACCAGCAGTACTTACACTTGCCCACCCCCCATGGGGCCCCATTCACTCCATCCCATGCAGCTGCCTTCTAAGTTTTTTTTTTTTTTTAAACTGTCAGGGAGATTTGTGCATATCTGCTGAAGCACAGTAATCGCAGCAGTAACTGCTCTGAATACCAGCTGTGAAAAGGGGCGGGGAGTTAATAACTCCCATTTCTGAACTAGCTGGAGATATGGGGAAGTGCTGAAAGGGTGCAGGACACCGACAAGTGTCAGTTCAAGACCTAAAAGTGAGAAGATTACATTGCCAAGTGCAAGATATTGTTTCCCCCACCTCTTTTGTTGCACTTACTCTACTTGCCCTTTCCCCCCATTTTCGGCGCTTCTGAATTGCACTAATGGGTCCCTCCTTTCTCTTATTATTATTTCTCCCCTAGACCTTAGCAACTGTGTGGAAATTAGCCTATATGAAGTCTCGCCTTGTCAGTTTCCTTGTATGTTACCTACTCCACTTCAGTGCTCCCTTTGACAGCTGAAACATACAAGGAAATTGACCAGGCAAGACTACACATAGCTGACAGCCAAATCTGCATTCTTGCGCACTTGCAAAAGACCAACAACAACAATTAAAAAAAAATTATGACCACATATGTGCAATTTTGAGGCACCGGGAAAAGAGTGGCAAACAAAGTAAGTGCTCCAAAAAGAGGTAGCGATCGGAGCGAGGAGGGGGCTGGAATGAAGAGATGAGATGGATTGTGCCATGAAGGACACAGGGAAACATGCATGGAGTGGGCTGAAGGACTAAAAGGGACTGACAGGGAATCAAGCCATGCTGAGCCACCAGATGCCTGATGGTCTGTCGGGAGTAATGGTGAGAGAGCAACCCTATATGGCTCGGGTCCAGGTTATCTGAAAGACCGTATTCTCCCCTATGAGCCTACTCGTGCCCTGAGATCTTCAGGGGAAGCTCTTCTCACCATCCCACCACCATCACAGGCATGCCTGGTGGGAATGCGGGAGAGGGCCTTCTTGGTGGCTGCCCTAAGGCTCTGGAACTCCCTTCCCAGGGAGGCGAGAGTGGCACCCTCCTTGATATGCTTTCGTAGGCATATAAAAACTTTTTTGTTCCAACAGGACTTTGGGGATAACTAGTCTGGACCTGTGAAAATATGATGAATGGATACTATTTTTCTTGTTGTCTTTTAATGTTTTGATATTTTTACAATTTTAATATTGATGATTTAATTATATTTTTAACTTTTGTACACTTGTATTTATATTTCTATTTATAGGTTTTAATTGTACAAGTTTTAATGTTGTAAAGCTGCCTTGAGTCCCAGTATTGGGAAAAAGGCAGGATATAAATAAATATAAATATAACCACCACCACCACCAACAACAACAACCTGCAGTGGCTTATCCTTCAGGGTGGCTTAGCATTACATACAAAACTGCCCATTATCTCACCTAAACTATGGTCATCCTTTTCCATGAATTGAGGTACTTGTATTTTGCCCCTAAATTCCATGATATCTTCTCCATTTGGATTTTTCTATTATAAAGTTTGCTGTAGAAATCATAACTTTCCACCTTGGTCTCTTCCATATTCTTTGCTATTTGCCCTGTAGATAGCTTAACAAGGTGGATCATATTCTGCTTCTGTAATGCCAATAATTGGTCTTGCTTAGCCCCCCCCCTTTTAAATACCTTTGTCTGAGACAAGCAAATGTCTTTTATGCATATTTTGCTTCTAATAACTCCAGCTTTTCCCTACCTATTACTAATTGCTCTAGTTGTTAGTATATCAGGTAAGTTATTTATTTTATGCTGACATTCCAGCCTCTCGATTTCTTTAATCCTTTGTTCTCTATCTTATTTCTTGCTGCCAGTATATTGATGCATGAGCCTTGAATAACTGTTTTAAATGCATCTCATAATGTTGTTAAATGATTTACTGTGCCCTGATTCTCCCTAAAGTAATTTTGAATATCTGTTCTATCATTCAAAGTAGTTCAATCTATTGCCATGATTTCTGGTCTACACTGGAGACGGAATTGAACTTCCTTGAGCAAAGAGTTCCAAAGAACTGGGACAACCACCAAGATCCTGCTACATCTCTTCAGAGACTTGACCTCTTTACAGAAGGAACGCTAAGCATGCCCCCCCCCCCCGATGCTTAGCTGATCTCAAGAGCCAATTCAGTTCATCTGGTACATCTAACTGTCAGACCCTAAGACCTGTACCATCAGAAAACAATTTCCTAGGGGGGGATGCACTGTTACTAAAGCGCAGCACGTAATTATGTTTAATTAGCCTTGCAGGCAGATAATACTTAAAGTGGCTTATAGCAAGGGTGGGCAACTTCCAGCAGTCCAGGGGCCAATTTCCATCCCCTGGACTCCCCCAGGGACCACACTACTGTTACCACGGCACCTGCAGTGGCAAAAACAAATTGGTGACACACCACTATGGGAACTCAAAAGGGTCACATCTAAGCTTGAAAACAAGCTAAATTTGGCACGTTGGGGTCTCCATAGCGGTTTGCTGCTGAATTACAGCAGCAAACTGCCAATTTCCCTTTTGCTGCTGCACCGCTGAATTTCAGCAGTGTGAGGGCAGCAGGGGGGGGGGCTGCACCCAAGGCCATGGGGGGCTGCATGTTGTCCAGCCCAGGTTTATAGTTTCCATATGTAGCACAAGTCCATACTTTTCCAAAAGACTAAAGGTGAAATCCTATGCATGGCTGGCTGGGGAATGGTGGGAATTTTAGGACTTTTTTCTGTCTAAACATACATAGGATTGCACCCTAAAGTTTCTAATAAAATAAAACAAACATTTCATAATCAAAGGTTATGAAATATAGCCAAGATATTTATATGGCTGCAGTGATTGCCACTAAACCACTAATTAGCCCAAAGGAATAGTCTAGTAACTTTTTAGCGCATAAGAAGTGCTTGGGGTTGATAGTGCAAATCTATTATTAGTACTGAATAGGTGTTTGGAAGTACATGGTGCTTTTGTTCATCCACACTTCTTTGTGAGTTCAAATATAAAACCATATGAATCAGCAATATGCATGCTGTTTGTGAGCATAATTGTACATTTAATTTATTTGCACGTAGCCAGAAATCCATTTATAGTGAAGAATAGGTTTTATTCTGCCCATGTTCTCAATTTCCATCTATTTCACCTTAATCATAAAATTAAAGATGTTACCTAATCATTGATTGTTTATTTATGCTACAGCCTACTTCTATGACCCCTTCATGGATCACTGCCTTGTTGTGGTGAAGGGGCTTGCATAACTCAGTGAAGCCATAAGCTATGCCATGCAGGCCCACCCAAGACGGACAGATCATGGCAGAGAGTTCTGACAAATGTGGTCCACTGGAGAAGGAAATGGCAACCCACTCCAGTATTCTTGCCAAGAAAACCCCATGGAACGTATCACAAGGCTAAAAGATATGATGCCGGAAGATGAGCCCCTCAGGTCGGAAGGTGTCCAATATACTACTGGGGAAGAGCAGAGAGAATTTCCAAGTAGCGCCAGAAAGAGTGAAGCGGCTGGGCCAAAGCCGAAAGGACACTCAGGTGTGGATGTGTCTGGTGGTGAAAAGAAAATCCGATGCTATAAAGAACAATATTGTTTAGGAACCTGGAATGTAAAATGAATCAAGGTAAGCTGGAGGTGGTCAAACATGAGATGGCAAGACTGAATATCGACATCATGGGAATCAGTGAACAAAAATGGACAAGCATGGGCGAATTTAATTCAGGTGACCATTATATCTACTACTGTGGGCAAGAATCCCTTAGAAGAAATGGAGTAGCACTCATAGTCAACAAAAGGGTGGGAAAAGCAGTACTGGGGTACGATCTCAAAAACGACAGAATGATCTCAGTACGAATCAGCAAACCATTCAACATCACAGTAATTCAAGAGAGCCAGGGCCTGCAGGAGAGGCCACCACCACCACTGGGGAAGAGGCGGGCCTGCTGCTGCTGGGCCTGCTGCTGCTGCCGCTGCCACCACCACCAGGCCTTCCCTGGAGACTTCTGCCTGGCAGACCGCCAGTCCCTGCAGGACCAGGCCCCCAGGTACCGAGCCAGCTGTGCTGCTCCACCTGCCCTCCCTGGAGGGGCTACATAAGCTGGCTGGCTGAGGTGGCCTGGGAGAGCCAGGGCCTGCAGGAGAGGCCACCACCATCACCGGGGAAGAGGTGCACCCGCCGCCGCCACCTGGCCTTCCCTGTGGACTCCGGCCTGGCATTATTTTAAAGGGGATTTTTAATTGTTTTTTTTGTGTGTGTGTGTTTTCTTTTTCCTGGGGGATTTTGTTGTGGTTTTAGGGGTGGGTAGCCTGCCTGATAGGCGGGAGCGAGGGGGCATGTGTCCACCTGATGGAGGCAGTGGGGGGAGTGTTGGGGACCAGAACATACCGAGGCTGGGCGGCAGGCATTGGCGGAGCGCTAGGGGCAGGCCAAGCCAGGTAAGGGGAACAAGGGAGAGATGTGTAGTATCTGTCCCCTGCTCCGGGCCTGTCCAGAGCCAAAGGATGGCTGGGGGAGGCATGACCCCATCTTCTGGCTGTCGTTTGCTGCTCTGCAATGCCAGGTCTGTTACCCAGAAAACCTCCCTCATCCGTGACATGATCCTGGATGAGGGTGCAGACCTGGCATGTATTACGGAGACCTAGCTGGCCGAGGCTGCTGCTCCAACCCTTGCAGCCATGTGTCCAGCTGGAGTTTCGTATGCACAGCAGCCGAGGGCTGGGGATCGGGGAGGGGGAGTGGCTGTTATCTACCGAGAGTCCTTGGTCTTCACCAGACCCCCCTCTCCGGGAGACCAAGGTTGCTGAGTGCATGTACTGGAGGTTGGGCCCAAAGGGCAGTCTGGGTGCCCAGAACTAGACACAGTACTCAAGATGAGGCCTAACCGGGGAACTAGTACTTCCTGGGATTTGGAAGCTATGCTTCTATTAATGCAGCCCCAAATAGCATTTGCCTTTTTTGCAGCCACATCACATTGTTGGCTCATATTCATCTTGTGATCTACAACAATTCCAAGATCCTTCTCGCTGGTAGCATTGTTGAGCCATGTATCGCCCATCTTGTAACTGTGCATTGGCTTCTTTGTCCTATGTGCAGAACTTGGCATTTATGCTGTTTAAATTTCATTCCATTGTTTTCTGCCCAGCACTCCAGCCTATCAAGATCAAATTGAATTTAAAAACTCCCACCCATCTTGGACTCCTTTTCTCATTAGAGTCGCTTGGCATGGGACCTTACTTATCATTGTTCTGAGTTTATTAAAATTGGCTTTCCTAAAATCCAGGGTATGTGTTTGACTACACTCAGCTTTTGCTTCCTTTAGAACCAAGAACTCAAGTATAACATGGTGACTTTCCCCCAGAGTTCCTGTAACTGCTGCTTTATCCACTAGTCATCTCTGTTGGTTGGCATCAAGTCAAGAATAGCCAATCCTCCAGTTCCTTCCTCTACTTTCTGTAGGAGGAAATTATCAGCAACACAAGTCAGGAATCCCTTGGAGGGGCCATGTTTTGCAGAATTTGTCTCCCAACAAATATCGGGGAAATTGAAGTCCCCCACTACTAATACATCATGCTTCCTTGAAACATTGGCTATTTACTTTTCAAAAGTTTCATCCTCGTCTTCTTCTTGATTTGATGGCTGGTAGGGATGTTGGAGAATTCCACCATGGATCTCAGTGCATTCGACCCCCTAAAATCCGTGGCGGAACGAAGCCCCCCCACCCCCCCATCCCACAAAAGGCGCTACGCTATTTGCATTCCCCTTATTTTCGCCGTAGTCTACGTAAATGTTTATGTAGACTAGATGTGCCAAAATAAGGAATGCAAATGGCGGCGCCCATGGGCGCCGCCATTTGCGTACGTGCGGTTTTTTGGGTTTTTTTACTCAGCCGTGATAGGCTACGTAAACATTTATGTAGCCTATCACGGTATTTTTTAAAAAATCTAGCCATGATAGGCTACGTAAATCTTTACATAGCCTATCACGTTTTGTTGTTGTTGTTGTTTTTACTGGAAATGGCAGCGGCGGCAGCCAGTCAGAAGACCAGCCGCTGCAGCTGCCGCTGCTGAACCGCCGTCAAACCACCACCGGAGCCGCCGCCGCCAGGAGGATTCGCCCAAGGTAAGGCCTGTCCCGGGGGGGTGGGGGGGTGGCAGACCGTTTCGCCACCAATTTCGGGGGGCCGAATGCGCTGGCATTCGGCCTCCCTGAGATTCGTGGCGAAATTCTCTGACATCCCTACTATGAAGGTGGTGCCGATGAGAGAGATTTGGATTCTGGGACCATGAGCTATACTTCCTGGAAGATGGGCTGTTGGCAAGGGACGGGTTGCACCTCACAAAGGATGGGAAGAATGTGTTTGGCCACAGCATGAAGAACTTCATCAGGAGGGCTTTAAACTGAATCCTACGGGGAAGGGAGATGTAAAGTTGGGGAAAACAATGGACATAGGCTCATGCACTGCAACGGAGAGAACAGCTCTAATAGCGCCCAATAATAGTCTTTAGACGCGTGTAGGAAGAAAGCCAGACTATGAAGCACATAGTCTTTACTGTCTATATACTAATGCCCAGAGTATGGGAAACAAACAGAATGAACTTGAACTCTTAATACAAGAGGGAAATTGCGACTTGATAGGTATAACTGAGTCTTGGTGGGATGACTCTCATGACTGGAATACAGCAATTGAAGGATATAACTTGTTCAGAAAGAACAGGAGGAACAGAAAGGGAGGCAGGGTTGCACTGTATGTGAAAAATACATATCTCTGCACAGAAATACAGGAGGATGAGCTTGGTAGCCCCATCAAGAGCATCTGGATCAAAATAAATGGAGCAAAGAATAAAAGGAACCTGGTGGTCGGAGTCTACTACCGGCCACCCAATCAAGGAGAAGATAAGGATGAAACTTTTGAATAGCAAATAGCCAATGTTTTAAGGAAGCATGATGTAGTAGTAATGGGGGACTTCAATTTCCCCGATATTTGTTGGGAGACAAATTCTGCAAAACATGGCCCCTCCAGGAAATTCCTGACTTGTGTGGCGGATAACTTCCTCCTACAGAAAGTAGAGGAAGGAACTAGAGGATCGGCTATCCTTGACTTGATCCTAACCAACAGAGATGACTTAGTGGATAAAGTAGCAGTTACAGGAACTCTGGGAGAAAGCGACCATGTTGTACTTCAGTTCATGGTTCTAAGGGAAGCAAAAGCCTAGTGTAGTCAAACGCATACCCTGGATTTTAGGAAAGCTGATTTTAATAAACTCAGAACAATGGTCAGGAAGGTCCCATGGCAAGCGACTCTAATGAGAAAACGAGTCCAAGATGGGTGGGAGCTTTTAAGAAAGGAAATTCTCAAGGCACAATTACAAACAATTCCAACAAGAAGAAAAGGTGGCAGACAACAGAAGAAGCCAGTGTGGCTTCACAAAAAGCTTAGAGATAACCTGAAAACAAAAAAGGACACATACAGAAAGTGGAAAGAAGGCGAAGCAACAAAGGAAGAGTACAGGCAGGTAGCACAGAATTGCAGGGATGGCGTCAGGAAGGCTAAAGCTGAGAACGAGCTGAGGTTAGCGAGGGATGCTAAAAACAACAAAAAGGCTTTCTTCAGCTACGTGCATAGTAAAAGGCAGAGGAAAGAAATGGTTGTTCAGCTATTAAATAAGGATGGCAAAATGATAACAGATGACAAAGAAAAGGCAGAGGTGCTCAATTCCTATTTTGGCTCAGTCTTCTCCCAAAAGAGGGTCTATGACCCCCCTGGCAAAGGCGAAGTACAGGCTGAAGGGGCAGGATTGCAGCTTGAGATCGATAGGCATATGGTCAAGGAACACCTAATTACTTTGAATGAGTTCAAATCTCCAGGGCCAGATGAACTGCATCCTAGAGTAATAAAGGAACTGGCAGAAGAACTCTCAGAACCACTGTCTATTCTCTTTGAAAAATCATGGAGGACGGGTGAAGTGATAGATGACTGGAGGAGGGTTAATGTTGTCCCTGTCTTCAAAAAGGGTAAAAAGGAGGAATCTGGGAACTACAGACCAGTCAGTCTGACATCAATCCCTGGGAAAATTCTGAAGCAGATGATAAAGCAATCCATCTGGAAGCACCTTGAAAACAATGCAGTGATTACTCGAAGCCAACATGGATTTGTCAAGAACAAATCCTGCCAGATGAATCTGATCTCCTTTTTTTGATCAAGTAACCTCCCTTATGGACTGTGGGAATGCTGTGGACATCATATACCCCGACTTCAGCAAAGCTTTCGACAAAGTGCCGCATGATATCCTGATGAGCAAACTAGCAAAAACCTAGATGAAACAACGATCTGGTGGATCCACAGTTGGCTACGGAATTGGACTCAAAGAGTGCTTATCAATGGGATCTTCTCAAACTGGGGAGAGGTAATGAGTGGGGTACCGCAGGGCTCAGTCCTGGGCCCAGTGCTCTTCAACATTTTTATGAATGACTTGGAGGAGGAGGTGCAGGGAATGCTGATCAGATTTGCAGATGACACAAAATTGGGCAGGATAGCTAATACTTCTGAAGACAGAAACAAAATTCAAAGTGATCTTGATAGACTGGAGTTCTGGGCAGAAAACAACAGAATGACATTTAATAGGGATAAATGCCAAGTTCTGCACCTAGGAAAAAGAAACCAAATGCACAGTTACAAGATGGGGGATACGTGGCTCAACAAAACAACAAGCGAGAAGGAACTTGGAATTGTTGTCGATCACAAGCTGAATATGAGCCAACAATGTAATGTGGCTGCAAAAAAGGCAAATGCTATTTTGGGCTGCATTAACAGAAGCATAGCTTCCAAATCCCAGGAAGTACTAGTTCCCCTCTACTCAGCACTGGTTAGGCCTCATCTGGAGTACTGTGTCCAGTTTTGGGCACCACACTTTAAGAAGGATGCAGACAAACTGCAGAGGGTTCAGAGGAGGGCAACAAAGATGATCAGGGGACTGGAAACAAAGCCCTATGAAGAGAGACTGAAAGAACTGGGCATGTTTAGCCTTGAGAAGAAAAGACTGAGGGGAGATATGGTAGCGCTCTTCAAGTACTTGAAAAGTTGTCACAGAGAGGAAGGCCAGGATCTCTTCTCGATCATCCCAGAGTGCAGGACATGGAATAATGGGCTCAAGTTACAGGAAGCCAGATTCTGGCTGAACATCAGGAAAAACCTCCTGACTGTTAGAGCAATACGACAATGGAACCAATGACCTAGGGAGGTGGTGGGCTCTCCCACGCTGGAGGCGTTCAAGATGAGGCTGGACAGCCATCTGTTGGGGATGCTCTGACTAGGGGTGGACGAAAGTCCCTTACCTGTCCTCGAAGGACGTTCGCGGTGGGGGGGAGGCGCTTCGCTGCTCCCCCCGCGAAGTTCAGGCCGGGGGGGGAGGCTTCCCGCCTCGCCCCGGCCGAAATTCAGGCCGGGGGGGAGGCTTCCCACCTCGCCCGGCCGCAAACACGAAAGTTTTTTTTTTTTTTTTTAAACGCCCCCTGATAGGCTACGTGACGATTAACGTAGCCTATCACGGCTAGATCTGCAAAGTCAGCCGTGATAGGCTACGTCAATCGTCACGTAGCCTATCACGGGTGACTTAAAAAAAAAAAAGCGTGTACGCTAATGGCGGCCCCCATAGGGAGCCGCCATTCGCGTTCCTTATTTAGTCACCGTAGTCTACGTAAATCTTTACGTAGACTACAGTGACCAAATAAGGAACGGGAATGGCGGCTCCCTATGGGGGCCGCCTTTATCCGTACGCGCTTTTTTTTTTAAGTCACCCATGATAGGCTACGTGACGATTGACGTAGCCTATCACGGATGACTTTGCAAATCTAGCCGTGATAGGCTACGTTAATCGTTACGTAGCCTATCAGGGGGTGTTTTTTTTTTATTGCAATGGCGGCTGCCGAAAGACCGGCTGCCGCTCCCGCCCTGCTCGAACACCCGCAGAACCGCCGGCCGGACCCGCCGCCGAGAGGGACATTCGGCGAAGGTAAGTCCCGTCCCGGGGGGGGGGGGTTGGAGGATTTCTCCCCGAAACTTGTTCGGGGGGCCGAACACGTTGGCGCTCGGCCCCCCGAAGTTTCGGGGAGAAATTCTCCGCCAACCCTAGCTCTGACTTGGATTCCTGCATGGAGCAAGGGGTGGACTCAATGGCCTTGTAGGCCCTTCCAACCCTACCATTCTATGATTCTATGATTCTATGAACCCGAAGTCCACCAATTGGAGCCAAGTGCAAAACAGGGGATCTGGGGGCAGAAGTAATAAGGGAACTAGATGCCTCTGAGCGAACGTTGAGCCCAATATTTTTTTTCAAGACCCAGAACTGAGTTTGCAGTTCTTTTTCACAAGAATCCTGGTTAACCCCCAAGCTTGCTTCATTTCAGCACCCTAATATAGATGGGCAAGTCATTTTGTTGTTTTTTATTTAATTTTATTATTATTTCATTTATATCCTGCCTTTTACCCTCCAAGGAACCCAGGGCAGCTTACATAATCCTCCTCCATTTTATCTTCACAACAACCCTGTGAGGTAGGTTAGGCTAAGAGTTGATATCTATCCCAAAGTCACCCAGTGCACTTCATGGCTGAGCGGGAACTTGAACCTGGATCTCCTGAGTCCCAGGCCAACACTCTAACCACTACACCACAGTGGCTTTTGTTGCTATTGCTAAACAAGTGCAAGTTGGCAATTCTTGCTGTTCTAGTGAAAACCAGCCAGAGATCTACCAATAGATCCTGATCTATCTTCTGCCTATCCCTAGTCTAGAGAGTTTGTATGTGTGCAGGTTCTTCACCTTTGCTCCGTTCCAAAATAAACTTGTCTCCCATTATTCTATATATTGCATATGAGGCTTATCTCTCTCCCCTCCTGGCTGTGCCATGTCCCCAGTCCTAAACATGACATCAGTGGAGCTTGTTTAGATACACAGGCTTCAAAGATATGGCAGAAGGAATGCCACCTTTTGTGGTACACATCTCAGTTTTGTTACACAGGCAAAAATGGAACGCTGTGAGAGACCAGCCATCCCGCTCTGTACATCCAGGCCCACTTTCGATGACTGCAGCCAAACAACCAGTTGACTTCAGGGGAAGGAAAAGCTTGCTTGAATTTCAAAAGCAGGACTTAAATGGCCTATCATTATCATCTTGCTAATGATTGCCTTTCCCTCCTTCCCTCTCTGCCCCCCACCCCCAGGCTGGCAGAATTCCAAGGTGAGCAACTGAAGGAGGAATGAGGTCATGATCTCCAATCTGGTAAACTGACAACACAGCACATTTCTGAACAGGGAGCTCCAGGCATCACACTAGAACTTCATGTTCTATGAGAGGATATTGTGCAAGTCCATTAGCACAGTGTTTACCCTTATTTTGTCCACTCTCCAATATATATTGTTTTACAGATCTTACTGTTGTATAGCTTGCCCTGCTAACACTTCTTTCATCTTGAGGAATGTGTTACCAGGACACGAACAGGGAAAAGAGACAAATTGTTGCTCACTATGGTACCATTGCCTACCTTCCTCTACATCATCCATCTACAACACAGTGCCATCCAGATGTTGTTGGACTGCAGTTTCCATCATGCCGCCCCATTGACCATACTGGCTGGGGCTGGTCGGAGTTGAAGTCTAAAACGTCTGGGGGACACCATTTTGGAGAAGGCTGCTCTATATGGTCTGAAGTCTTTCGTGTTCCTGGTCCCATAATCTTGCCTCATACTTTGTTTTTAATTCTTCACAAAGTTCTGGTTTTTTTTTCATTAACACAACAGTACAAGCCTTTCTCCCTGCTTTTCACACATATACTGTTAAAAGTACACAAAGTAACAGCAACACCTTGTCAGAATCTGCCCTATCTGCCAGACTAGAAGCACAGAGTGTTTATAGATGCCTTCTTGGTAAGGCAGCATAACTGTGTGTTTACGTGGGGGCTTGTTGTTTCATGGACCTCACACAGATGTGGTACCTGCTTCCACCTCAGTATGGTTTGGCTTTCTCTCTATAAATTGTCAGTTCAGATGTTGCTGATAGAGGATAATGTCTATTACAAATCATGCTTGATCATAATCTCAGCATCAATAATCCTTGCAGCAGCTACAGCTAATTGCTGCTTCTATTGCCTGGATCTGTTTCTTCCAATTGATCTAATTTATTGCTTTCCTGCACTTGATGACATAAATAAACCAGGAAGGTATGCGTGTCTTTGCCCAACAGGAGTACTGCAAGCGGCATGAAGAGAAATGAGACCATTTTATAGGCATCTTTTTCACCCAGTATGCAATGATCACTCTCAGTGATATCACTGGGTAATATTGAAATATACACTCAAGGCAGTATTTTTTGCTACTTGTCTCATTGCCTGGGCAGCTCTCAGTCCGCCAGGAGCCACAAAGCACCGGAGCTGGATTTAAAACAGCACTCAAATGACAGGGGAGGGATTTGTGACTTCCTTTAGCTGCTCTTTTTAAAGGCACAGGAGGGCATGATTTGGCTAGAACTTGAGAGAGGACGGGGTAAGGTTTGTGGATTTCATTAAGGGCCTCCTATTTTCCCCAACCCACCTACCCACCCACTAATTTGAGCACTGACTTAAAAACCATTTTACTCTACAGTGGTGGTATTCAGCTCTCTGGGACTACTCTGTAAGAAGAGAGCTATTGCCATGCTGTCAAAAGAAGAGAACAAGATTCACTGAGTGTAAAAACAAGATTCCGGAGCTTCAAACCTAGTTCAGATATTGACACAAACTTTTTCTCAAACATTGTAGCTTCATGCATCATAGTACATATCCATTTGTTCAGAACCATTTTGCTGGTGACCTTTCATTTTGGAATGTTGACCTGACAAATGCTAGATCAGTCCATTAAGGGTCCAATTTCAGGTTTCTAGGAGCTGATTAAAGTTGCCAGAAGGCCCAGGACAATAATAATTTAGGGAGGCTTCTAGGATTCTATGCATTGTTCCGCTTTTCATGCAGAGATACACGGCTGACTCACACAACCACCTTCTTCTGTAGTAGCCATGGAATGGTCATGCATGTGTTGTCATGTACATCTACCCCCACGTGCAGAATTCAGCTTTGTTTTTGTCCCCCCCCCCTTTTTAACCACATTTGAAAAGTGACACAATAGTTTGCCAAAAGGTTTCCATAAGGGTAAGGATACTATTGAGAGAAACTCAATAGTAATAAGGGTAAGGATACTATTGAGAGACCCCTTCATGGATCACTGCCTTATTGTGGCGAAGGGGCTTGCGTAACTCAGTGAAGCCATAAGCTATGCCGTGCAGGGCCACCCAAGACGGACAGGTCATGGCAGAGAGTTCTGACAAAATGTGGTCCACTGGAGAAGGAAATGACAACCCACTCCAGTATTCTTGCCAAGAAAACCCCATGGAACGTATCACAAGGCTAAAAGATATGATGCCGGAAGGTGAGCCCCTCAGGTCGGAAGGTGTCCAATATATTACTGGGGAAGAGCAGAGGGTATTTCCAAGTAGCTCCAGAAAGAGTGAAGCCGCTGGGCCAAAGCTGAAAGGACACTCAGCTGTGGATGTGTCTGGTGGCGAAAAGAAAGTCCAATGCTGTAAAGAACAATATTGTTTAGGAACCTGGAATGTCAGATCAATGAATCAAAGTAAGCTGGAGGTGGTCAAACATGAGATGGCAAGATTGGACATCGACATCTTGGGAATCAGCGAACTAAAATGGACAGGCATGGGCGAATTTAATTCACGTGACCATTAGGTCAAATCAGTCAATACTAAAGGAAATCAACCCTGACTGCTCATTGGAAGGACAGATACTGAAGCTGAAGCTCAAATATTTTGGCCACCTAATGCGAAGAGAAAACTCCCTGGAAAAGACCCTGATGCTGGGAAAGATTGAAGGCAAAAGGAGAAGGGGACAGCAGAGGATGAGATGGCTAGATAGCATCACTGATGCAATGAATATGAACTTAAGCACACTCCGTGAGAGAGCGGAGGACAGGAAGGCCTGGCGTGCTATGGTCCATGGGGTCACAAAGAGTCGGACACGACTTAACGACTGAACAACAACAACAACAACTATTGAGAGTAGCTCAGCCTCTGTTTAGGAACAGAAGCACTCTTGAAGAGACTCTGCTTGTTGGTATTATTAACAGTTTATTCATTGTTGCTGTTTTTCATTTTACAGCACAATACGAACAGTAAACTCAGCTCCCATTCCCTCCCATTTAGGGTTCCCCTTCCTTCGTCATATCATCCTATACTAAAAGAGTAAAGTTTTCATGTATATAAGTAAATTCTTTAATCAAAACTTGGATAAATGAATAGTTACATTGATTTTTTAAAAATAAATAAAATAAAAGGCCTGCACTGGTTTTGCAGTGGATCAATTTATTTATTTATTTATTTATTCATTTCATTTCTATACCGCCCAATAGCCGAAGCTCTCTGGGCGGTTCACAAAAACTAAAACCAAACAACACACAATAAAACAATTTAAAATATATAGAACATTAAAACCACAATATAACAATACAACCACAATAAAACCTAGCAGCAGTACAGGAGTTTAAAATACAGATTTAAAACAGCAAAGATAAAAATTTAGAAAGCTAAAATGCCTGGGAAAATAAAAAGGTCTTCACCTGGCGCCGAAAGGAGTACAATGTAGGCGCCAGGCGAACCTCACTAGGGAGCTCATTCCAGAGCCGGGGTGCCACAACAGAAAAAGCCCTCCTCCTAGTAGCCACCCGCCTCACTTCCTTTGGCAGGGGCTCATGGAGAAGGGCCGCTGATGATGATCTTAAGGTCCGGGCAGTCACATATGGGAGGAGGTGATCCTTCAGGTAACCTGGCCCCAAGCCGTTAAGGGCTTTGAATGTTAACACCAGCACTTTGAATTGGGCCCGGAAACGGACTGGCAGCCAGTGCAGCTGGAAAAGTACTGGCGTAATATGAGCTCGCAGGCCAGTCTCTGTTAACAATCTTGCTGCCCTATTTTGGACCAGCTGAAGTTTCTGGACCGTTTTCAAAGGCAGCCCCACGTATAACGCATTGCAGTAATCCAGACGAGAAGTTATCAGAGCATGGATAACTGTAGCTAGGCTATCTCTGTCCAGATAAGGGCGTAGTTGGTATACCAGCCTAAGCTGATAAAAAGTGGTCCGTGCCACTGAGTTCACCTGTGCCTCAAGTGACAGTTCTGGATCCAAGAGCACCCCCAAACTACGAACCTGATCCTTTAGGGGGAGTGCAACCCCCTCCAGAACAGGTTGAATATCACCTAGCTGGGCAGACGAACCACCCACTAACAGTACCTCCGTCTTGTCTGGATTGAGTTTCAGTTTATTAGCCCTCATCCAGTCCATTACCGTGCCCAGGCACTGGTTCAGAACAGCCACTGCCTCACCTGGTTTTGATGAAAAAGAGAGGTAGAGCTGGGTGTCATCCGCATATTGATGGCACCTCAGCCCACACCTCCGGATAACCTCCCCCAGCGGTTTCATGTAGATGTTAAACAGCATGGGGGATAGAATAGAGCCCTGTGGAACCCCATGGCACAATTGCCATGGCACAGAGCAATAATCCCCCAGCACCACCTTCTGGAATCGGCCATCCAAGTAGGAGCGGAACCACTGTAGTGCAGTGCCTCCAACTCCCAACCCAGACAACCTATCCAGAAGGATACCATGGTCGATGGTATCGAATGCCGCTGAGAGGTCCAGGAGAATCAACAGGGTCGCACTCCCCCTGTCCCTCTCCCAGCAGAGATCATCCCACAGGGCGACCAAGGCAGTTTCCATTCCAAAACCAGGCCTGAAGCCTGATTGAAATGGATCTAGATAATCCGTTTCATTCAAGAGTGCCTGGAGCTGTCCTACAACCACCCGCTCAAGCACCTTGCCCAGGAAAGGGATGTTGGCCACTGGCCTATAATTGTTAACAACCTCTGGGTCCAGGTTAGGCTTTTTCAGGAGTGGTCTAATTACTGCCTCTTTTAAAGCAGCAGGCACCACTCCCTCTCTCAAGGAGGAATTTACAACCTCCTGGACCCAGCCGGACAACCCCTCCTTGTTTGATTTAATAAGCCATGAAGGGCAAGGGTCAAGCACACAAGTGGTCGATCGGACTTGGCCAAGCACCTTGTCCGCATCCTCAGGCCTCAGTAACTGAAACTCAATATTACTCTGCATATGATTCAAGTAAATGTCCCCATATTAACTGCAGGTTATTTTATTTTTTAGTAATTGGGCATGATATACATTTTCATGGGCAGCTAAGGTCAATAGATCCTGAATCCAGTTGTGTACATTTGGGGTTTTATTTGCTTTCTAGTGGTGTAAAAGAGTAGGCATTAGTGCGGCCTTACTAAACCATGCAGCATGCCCCTTTGCCAAATCCCATTTGCCCCAAATATATCCCACTAATGCATGGGCATCTTTTACACTGAGTGAAATTCCAAGGACCATGCTGATCCTGGTTAGGACCTAAAGCCAGGTCCTAACCAGGATCCCTGCTGGGCAACTCAATCACATATGCACTAGATAAGCCTGTGGACTGTTACAGCTCTGTTTAAGCTTTGCTCCAGTCTCTTCGCAGCCCTTTTAAAAGGAAGCCAGAGTGGCTGCTGCTATGTTGCTCAGTAGCTCCAGTTAGAGCTCTTTGGTTGAGTATCAGACCTCTCTGTGCTTCCCTTCATCTTGCTCCACCTTGTCTCTCCCTGTATCTTACCCACCATTCCTGTTTTCTGCCTATTTTGCCTTTAATTTTCCCTAGTTATGCTACCCATGTCCTGGCTTGGACTTGGTTAGCCACAGGCTGAGAACCAGCATGCAGAGTTTTCTCATAGCTAGAACACTCTCAATGGTTGAAGGCATTTTGACTCCTCTTGCTTCCCTTCAGCATTGCAGAAGTGGCATGACAGCAGCTATTAAAGCGTCCTTATCCAACTACAGGGAGATTTTTTTTTTCTGAGTCAGTACTGAATCATATCAGCAGGACACTTTGATGATGCAATCCTACATCACCAGCAGCATACAACCTGATCCTAAATATATTTGGGTTCAGGTATAAATGTTGCATCCATATCTGTTAAAAGAAGTTCCAGTTTCCCCACTGACTTCTGGCTGGGGAATAGGGCTAATATCCTAAGAAAGGTCTTAAACCTCCAAAGGTGTGACTCAAGCAGCATCAAATCAAGGTGGTTCTATCTTTTATTATGCCTAGGAAAAATGCTTCGGCTTGCTGTGTTTTATTTTCATAGGGCCTGATGGACCAGTTCATGTATTTTACATGGTTGCTAGACAATGAAAGGAATCCTGGATACATTTCCCAAAATGTCAACTTGAAATATAACAGTTTCCATATTGCCAGGCACCTCAACGTCAAAGAGAATGCTATTTTTAGAGGGACGTCCCAGTCAACCAGCTATATAAGGCTGTGCTGGAAAGACAGGTGCTTTTGTATAATACATCAAAGTGGCAGTTATTCTGTGAAGGAAGAAAGAACTGATTCTATTCTCAGGGACCTGAATGCAGATAAGGAGAAATGTTACTGATATCAGTATGAAATCAGTCCAGCTGGAATGTATATTATTGTCAGTGTTTTACATTTACACAATACAGGTGTGTGGTTCTCTTTTTCAAATGCACATGTCCCATCTTCCCATCCTCTGCCAAGGTATGCCTTCTCTAATACAATAATTACTTCATTTTAATAATCATGGTGAAGTGATCAGGACAGAAGCAAGGGCTAGATCCAGATTTAGTCATTCTTAGAGTAGACCCACTGAAATTAATGAGACTTGAGTTAGTCATGACTATCCTAAGTTCCATTGATTTCAATTGGTCTTCTCTAAGTATAACAAAATCTGGATCCAACCCAACTTCCGATACAAACGTACCAGTCACATGTACCTTGTATTATCTAAAGGTGGGAAACCACCAGATGACTGGTGGCTGGGGGAAAGGAGGTGGGGCCAAGGGAAGGAGGCGTGGCCCTCTGGGGAATCCCAGAGGGCCAGATTATGCACGCTTGGTCTAATCAGGCATTAAAGAAAGATGTCAAAAATATCATCCACAATGGGGTGGATACTGACTTAGTCATACTTCGACTAAGTTAGTCATGGCTAATTTAAGTCCTGTTGATTTCTATGGTCTACTCTAAGTATGAATAAGTCTGAATCACACCCAATATGTTGCTTTTCTAAATGTGTACTGGACACGCCTACAATGGTCATGTTGTTATAGTTAGGGGTGAAGGAATTCCTCCCATTCCATTCCTTTATTGTTCCTCTGGTTCCCTTTGCCCTGCCTCCTGAATTCCAGTTTAATGAAGAGAAGTTTTCAATTAAATGCTGAAACTGGAGCATGCATGGTTTGCCTCTTGTTGTCCCTCAGTGTTACCAGTGTGCATGTGTTTATTAATAAGACACTTCAGAGAGCAATCTTGATGCAGTGCTGCCTAGAATCATCTTTTTGTGTGGTTTCTTACTAATAAATGAAGGTCCTGCACATTGGTAGAACACTACACAAAAAGATTCTTGATTCAACAAGGGGCACCGTCACACACCAGCCTTGCTTTTTGTGGTGTTTTATCAAGGCACACAAGTGCACCCACACATTGGTAAAACACTGTACTAAAAGAATCTTGATCCAATCTGATGCATATGATCAAACCAAAATGATGGTTTGCAAGTTTTAACAATGCGCATAAGCCCCTCGGTAATGGAGGGTGTGTGTGTGGAAGACATGAAGGAATGAAAAACTGCAGCAAACTGTTCCGGCACTGCATTCTGTACAAAATTTAGGAACAAAAGCAGCAACAGCAACTACAATGGAGAATTCCTAATACACTGATTACGCTTCGGTAACAAGACCAGGTAACTCGGGATTCCAGAATCCAGGAGGTAATGTAGATAAGGTGAATTTCTGAAGCATCCCGAGGTATTGCACCCACTTAGTGTGCCACAATCTTTTCAGGGGCAGGATTGCGTTGGTCCCGATGCGGGCACTTAAGAATGGCAAAAAGCTGTAGCAGCAGCTGCTGCAAACACACAATGTTCACATAGCAGTCTTTCGGAAGGCCAGCCTGGCCTTCAACTGTCAGGGTTAGATGAGATATCAGGGCTAAATTAAGGACACCGACTCTATGCCTTCCACAGAAGTTAAATCAGAGGCTGCTTCAAGGTTGCTGAGGGTAGAAAAAGCAATAATTCTAGGCCCAGTGGCATTATTTGGGCTACACAGAATTGTCAGCCCCAAGGAACCCAAAATCACAATGATCCGCCTTCAGAGTCATGACATGAAATGTATTGGACACTATAGTTAGTTTGGATTAAACATTCCCCCTATTTTCATCTTTTCTCCTCACAGAACCAGAAGCATCTTTGTTTGTAAAGGTGTGTGACTTAAATACAACATCAAATGTAGATATTCTTATGCTGGGCATGTTGCACTCTGTCATAACTATCTTTATTCTGCAACTTGTCACCCCAAATGTGAAGCATTTTCAGACAGTATCACCACATTCTGTAAACGGACTTAGAAAATAAAGATGCAAGCATCTCAATTTCATGATGTCTCCAAATATTATATTTCTAGGGGCCAAACTCTATAAAAACTCTGCCCTTGAGAACTAGTTCCCTCGCCCGCCCGCCCCAACACACACAAATTATCAGCATGGGGGAGGGAGGACAATTTGGAGGGGAACCTAGTGTGAAGGTTGGGGGCTTTACCCCTTTGCCCTCCTCTGTAGCACTGATCTAGATTGCCTCTCTTCTGAGCCTGCAATTTACCGTGCAAAAATTGTCCCATTGAAATTAATTAGATCGTTAAAAAAAATGCAATGCAAATTGTAGGTGTGTGGGGAGGGGCTGCTCTGGATTCAGCCACAACAACGGGTTAACACCACCTTAACCTGCCATGCCAGGGTCCCAATCTGGATTGACCCCACTAGCAATGGAAGGGGCTGCTTTCAAGGGTAGAACTACGCCGTTAAATTCATGGTTTTTATCATGTTAAGAGTACAAGCTTTTAACACAGCAGGATCAGATTCTGATTCCAAGACCCAGGAATAAAGATCCATCTACCTCCTGGGCAGAGCTCCAGAGAAACCATTATCACACATATGGAACTGAGCTGTGCTCCCATCCAGCCCATTTCAAATCTACAGGGCCTCTGTGACAGAGAGACATTTAATAGGTAACTGCCTGCAGGACAAAAAAACAAAACCAAAAAACCCCACTGTCATTTAGGAGGCTTTTTAGACCAGTTTGTTATGGGAAGGTTACATTTTAAAACAGATGATGATGATGACGACATTTATATCCCACTTTTTTTCCTCTTGCAAGGAACCCATGGTGGCTCACGTGGGCTTCCTCTTCTCCATTTCATCCTCACAACAGCCCTGTGAAGTAGGTTAGGCTGAGAGTCAGTGACTGGCCCAAAGTCAACCAGTGAGCTTCACGGCCAAGTGGGACCTCCTGAATTCCAGTCCAACACTCTAACCACTACACCACATTAGCTCTCGATTTGATGTTCACAATGTCATTTTAATTTCATGTGTCCTCCCTTGTCCCCCAAATCATTTTATTTTCTTAGATCCCCTTGTGGACAGAACTAATAACATTTAGAACAATTTCTATATGACCCTGGGGTAGAGTGGGATGGATTGATAGACAGATACCAGTGTCCCTTTTTCCAATTTGTCTCAACAACTTCAATGACTCAGATTAGTTAAACAAAAAGAGAGGCTGCCCACACGGTCCATCCAACTGAGTTTTGGCCTTGCGTTAAGGAAACTAAAGGTCAAAGTCCTACTTTCGTCATGGATTCATTTATGGCCTCAGACAGCTCACCAGCTCTCAGCCTGAGATACACATCTGTAAAATGGGAGGAATAGTGAGCTACCTTGGAGCTGGGTGACTCCAAATGATAAAGATTGGAAAGGACTTGGCACTCCCTAGGGTGACCATGCCCCCTCCCCTGGAGCCACCCCAATTGTTGGGTGGTTTCTCAGACTTTCTGCAATTTTCCCCTCATTCCAAGAGTTTGAAATTCCTTTCCTAGAGCTTAGTTAATGACAGTAAGAGCTCTAAGCTACAATATGCTGGTATGTTGCGTATTTTGAGTAATTTGAGCATTTTTCAGTATTTTGATTACTTTGGCTCCACACCTTTTTCCATTGGCCCCACCCACCTTCAGAATGCACCCTCTTCCCCCCCCCCCAAGCACTTCTCCAAACTGGAATTTGTTATTATGTATATCTGGCCAGATGTGCCTGAGATGGACAGCTCATTTCTTTTCCTGGGAGAAAATATTTGGAGAGAGGAAAAATATTTTTTAAGTCATGCGATTTGAAGAATAAGCATCCACCACCAAATGTTTTCGTGCAAGCAGACGGTATGTGAGCGGGTTTCAATTAAGGTTCACTGAATTCTGGGTGAGGGGGTGTGAGGAGATGGGCCTATAATGGTTCATATTCTACTATCTTAAGACAAGCAAAAAATGACCAGTATCATACCAAGACAAGGCAAGCCAGGAATTGACGAATGAGAAAACAGAGTGCATGGACCTATAGTTATTCAGTTTCAGAGGGAGGGGGGGAGACTTTAAAATAAGACAATGCTGCCACCTGGTGGCAAAGTCACTCAATTTGGGCTTGCCAGACTTGGCTGGCAAGCCCAAATTTTAACTATATATTTTGAGGGGAACACTAGACCTACCAACCTTTATGCAATTAGCAATTGCACGGCTGCTTTTTGAAATAGTAAAAAGGAGTCAGAGGGTCCCAATTCATATTGGGATTCTGGCAGTGGTGTAGGGGACCTTCAACCCTTTGTTCCCCTTATTCCATGGTCCCTAACTGGATCAAGCTCCCTTCCCCTCACCCCATAAATGATCCTATCTGGATTGCCCCCTCCTGTTATTTACTTTTAAAACCATTCACATAACTGAGACTGTCTGCTTGCACAAAACCAGCAGCATGTATAGTTTGACCCTTTGTTGATCTGTTCATTAGTATCGGACCAAGCAATCCTATGCTTCCCACGCACGCACGCACGCACGCGCACAGTTATATTGGAGTTGCCCATATGCGGTCTACATGAGGGGTGGGCAGAAATTCTCCAGGTGTTTTGGTCTTTAACACCCAGAAGCCCCTGCCAGCATGGCCAATGGTCAGGAATGCTGGGAGTTGAAGTACAAAACATCTGGAGGTCTACTTCTTGCCCACCCCTGGTTTATTCCATCTCTGTACTGCCCATTGGTTTCCCCAGGTCTCTGTTTTCTAATCCATTGTGTACTTTGTTCCATTTCTTGTGGTCAATCTGTCTCTTGGCCAGACCCCCCTCCCTAGAACGCCTTTCTCCTTCTCTGCACATAGTATACAGCCCTACTCTCTCCTGACCTTTAGCACTATGGGATTTCTTCAGGTCCTCTTCTGGCCTCACATCTCTCTGCAAACATTCTGATGGCAGGGCTTCCTGAGCAGTTGGGATGCCCATGGGTGGAATTATTTGTCTTAACTGCTACAAACATGATACGATATCGATATCTAATAGTGTGCCCTTCCACACTAGTACCAGCCACATCTAGAAATGCATAGCACTACCATGGAAAATCTTCTCACAATTGGAGTGATTCATTTAATGCATGGGTTCCTGCATGATAAGGCCGCTGGGTAGAGCCACCACCATCAGGAAGCATTTTTGGCTGCAGTAATGTGGTAATCAGCTTTGAATCAAACTAATCTGGTAATCTTATGGTAACACTGTATTTTAGATAATTGAATACTGTTGTAATGTGTCATACAGAAATCTGGTCTGCTGCAGTTTTAGGAAGCATAGGTGACAGTCCAATGTTAATGAATCTCTGAAATTAACTGAATTCTGATATGTGAAATAATATTGCTGAGTTGGAGCTACTGGTTTTAACTGATTTTGCTATTTTTTGTTTCTGGCTCAATTCCGGAACCACTGGAGCATTCTAAGGCCTCCTGTGAGGCCTTGGCAAGGCACTTTGCAGATAAAATTGATCAGATTAGGTGTGTACGCTGCACGCTGTGGATACAGTTAGTGAGCAAGAGGCGGCCTGTGGCAAACCGGTTTTGTGGGATCGGTTCCAGCTTCTTCCTCCTGATGAAGTGGACAAGGTGCTTTCATTGGTACGGCCGACCACCTGCTTACTTGATCCTTGCCCATCTTGGCTCATTATGAGCTGCAGAGAGAGACTGGGTGAGGGGATCAAGGCGGTGGTGAACGCCTCCCTTGAGGAGGGAGTGATGCCATCAGCCCTCAAGGAGGCAGTGATAAGACCGCTCTTAAAGAAGCCCTCCTTGGATCCTCAAGTTTTGAACAACTTTCGCCCAGTCTCAAATCTGCCATTTTTGGGCAAGGTGATTGAGCGGGTGGTGGCGGTGCAGTTGAAGGCACACTTGGAAGAAACTGATTATCTAGACCCATTTCAGTCGGGCTTCAGGCCTGGGCATGGGGCAGAAACGGCCTTGGTCGCCTTGGTAGATGATATGAGGAGGGCTCTGGATAGGGAAGAATGCGCCTTCCTTGTTCTCCTTGACCTCTCAGTGGCTTTTGATACCATTGACCACGGTATCCTCCTGGACCACCTGGAGGGGTTGGGCATTGGGGACACTGTATTGCGGTGGTTCCGGTCCTTCCTCTCTGGCAGGTACCAGAGGGTAGCACTGGGAGAGGAGGTTTCGGACCCGTGGCCACTTACTTGTGGGGTGCCACAGGGTTCCATCCTCTCCCCGATGCTATTTAACATCTATGTGAAGCCGCTGGGGGCTATCATCAGGAGGTTTGGGGTGCATTGTCATCAATATGCGGATGACACGCAGCTCTACCTCTCATTTAAATCTTCACCAAGGTTGGCCATAGAATCCCTGTCCAAATGTCTGGAGACGGTGAGTGGCTGGATGGGGAGGAATAGGCTGAAGCTGAACCCTGACAAGACCGAGGTACTTTTGGTGGGAGACAAGAGGAGGCTGGGGGATGTTGACCTGGTGTTGAATGGGGTACAGCTACCCTTGAAAGACCAGGTCCACAGCCTGGGGGTCATTTTGGACTCCCAGCTGTCCATGGAGGCTCAGGTGTCAGCTGTGAGCTGGACAGCGCTGTATCAACTCCATCTGATACGGCGGCTGCGCCCCTTCCTTCCCGACCATCTGCTCCCATCAGTAGTACATGCCCTGGTCTCCTCTCGTTTAGACTACTGTAATGCGCTCTACGTGGGGTTACCCTTGAAGACGGTTCGGAAACTGCAGCTGGTACAGAACACAGCGGCTCGCCTGATTAAAGGCAGCCGCCGGCGAGATCACATCACTCCAGTGCTGAAGGAGTTGCACTGGTTACCAGTTGTTTTCCGGGCCAAATTCAAGGTGTTGGTTTTGACCTTTAAAACCCTATATGGTTCCGGCCCAGCCTATCTTAAGGAGCACCTCCAGCAGCACCAGACAGGCCGCTTAACAAATCAGCCTCGGATGGCCTTCTCTCTGTCCCATCAGCCAGGACAGCTAGACTGGTGGGGACGAGGGAGAGGGCCTTTTCTGTGGTGGCCCCCACTCTGTGGAACTCCCTCCCTAGGGAACTCCGTCATGCCCCCTCTTTAATGAGCTTCCGTCGTGCATTAAAAACGTTGTTGTTCAGGCAGGCATTTGGGGTGGGTTAGGGTATTTTAGAAAATGTTTTTATTGTAGAATTTTATTGTTTTAAACTGTTTTTATTGTATGTTGTACATCGCCCAGAGTGTCTGGGTGACCAGCCAGATGGGCGATTAATAAATTTAATAATAAATAAATAAATAAATAAATAAATAAATTGCCCTCCTTGTCTTGTCTCTCTGATGTAGATTTAACCTCCTGGACAAGGACCATATCACTGTTCTGCATAGGACTTGGAGCAGGCTTGCTCAACCAGGGCCAGATCTACACCTCATGACATATCGATACAATCCCATCATGGTGATGCTATATCCCTTCTTGCACATTTATGCCTCGTAGCATGCACAATGACATCTGTTGTGGTATTTTGGATAATAGGGAATAAAAAGTGGGAAGTAATGCTAGAAAAGCAGTATACAGAATACGTAATGTGCTCCAACTGTTATCAGTGCGCTTCTAAAGTGATAAAAAGCAGGAATGTAGATCAAGCCCCAGTGGCCTCCAGATGTTTTGGACTTCAACAGCATTCAGCCCCACCCAGCCAGGAATGCCTGGGGAGTCTGAAATATCTGGAGGACACCGGTTGGATAAGGCTGACTTAGAACATGGCTGGTACTAAATAAATGCTAAATATAGTTGTGGTAGTAGAACTATACTAATGATTTGGAGAACATAAAAGCAACGGAGGCATGGAGCATAAGTTTCTCTTGTATCTTCTCCTAAATGTCACCCCTATTAACCAGCAGTTTCTGTAGTTTTCTTCTTCCTTGCAAAGTACTTGGTGAAACCTCTACAGCTCTGACCTTGATAGTGTATGGAAGTTACTACTGATTTACTGGTTTGGATCCTGCATGTCTCTTTATTGTGCTGCTTCAAGACTTTGGAACATAGGTAGTTGCCTTATACTGAGTCAGATCACTGGTTCATCTCGTCCAGCATTGTCAACACTGACAGACAGCGGCTCTCCAGGGCTTCAGGCAGGAGTTTTTTCCAGCCCTACCTGGAGATGCTGGGGATCAAACCTGGGACCTTCTGCTTGCAGAGCATGTGTTCAACCACTGAGCTACAGCCTTTCCCCCTACAAACTTAGGCAAATTCAATATGTTATACAAATTTGTGTATTGCCCATATTACAGTGGCCCCAGTCCCATGTTTGTGTGTGGGTAAACTCCATTGGAGATGAAAAATAATAAGGCCCTATCACGGGTTTAGATTTTCAGCCAATGTGACCATTCCTGAACTGGAGAGAACATCTTTAAGGAAGGTTCATTGTCCATACCCATCCAGCTTTCGGCCTCCTGCTTGCCAGTGTTTCTAATTAATGCTCATTTTCATGGTGATGTGAACATCTCTTTCCTCAGGACTGGACCAAAGCCACTGACATAGGTCATTGGAGCATTCCCAAGGATTTTGTTTTTAAATCATGTTCCCTGGCAAAACTCTACAAGCCCTTTGATCAACTTTTCTTGAAAGAAAATTAATGTGCCCTGCTATCTCTGCATTTTATAAAAATGTGAGGGTTACTTTTACATGTCAGAAGGTAGACTCCAAATTAACCTGACATGAGGAATATCTCAGCCAGTTTTGTAATGGGCAAAAGAAAGGATTTCTTGGAAAACAGTAGGCAAGAGGCATTAATGAGTGATGTTTCGAGAATAACTGCCTGTCTCTCTATATGTAAGAGCCCAGTTGGATCAGACCAAGGGCCTATCTCATCCACCATTCTGTTCAGAGCAGCTGCCTGTGGGAAACCACAAATAGGAAATGAGTGCAACAGCACCATCATGCTCATGTTCCCCAGCAACATGATACTGGGGGGAGCATATAGCCATAATGACCAGTAGTCATTGACAGCCTTCTCCCTGATGAATGTGTCTAATTTGTCTAATCTACATCCTGTGGTAGTGAATTCCATAGTTCAACTATGTGCAGTGAGAAGAAGTATTTCCTTTTACCTGTCCTGAATCTCCCATCATTTAGCTTCATGGGGTGACTTCTTTGGCTTCTAGTATTAGGAAAGAAGGAGAAAAAATGCCTCCGTATGCACTGAGAACAATGCAGTTCTACTCTTTACGATGGCCCTATTCAGGTGTTAAAATGCACATGTGGTAGAATACGGGGGGGGGGGAAGTAGCAGGGAAGCACTCATCGGCCCCACCCCCTCCATCACATCACCATGCCCAGTTCTGGAGCCCGACACATGTTGCAGGGCAAACATCTGCAGTGGGGAGACTGCTGCACTTCAGTAGGCTCCCCATGTGACAGAACCCTGAGCTGGGCATGGTGATGCATCCCTTCCCTGCTGCCTACCCTCACACGTTCTACGATGCGTGGGTTTTATCGCCTGAATAGGGCTATCATTTATGGAAGGTCAACTTTTGTCACACATTGCAAATTAGCAAAGAATATTCTCAGGTAAACATTTTTGCAACATGTGAAGGTAGCTCTCGTAAGCTTTAGGAAAAGGAAGAGTTGAACCTCACGTTATCTTTTAGGGGGAACCTCAGGAAAGACTTCTCCTGTTCAGCCCACCCTGGGGCCATAAAAGAGGGACAAGGCCTCAGCGCTCAGATAGGCTTCCTACGGCCCTATCATGTCTGTAGGTAGTTTTGTGGAACTGTGTCTCACTACACACTTCACTGGGTGCTGACATCAGGGCTAGGATATACAGGGATAGATATAGATGCATTCCAGGAACTACACTAGCACTTGGTAGCATGATTTTCCCCACCATCTCATAGCAACTCATTGCTCTGGGATGATGTATTGCTGCCACAATTGATGCATTGCTTGACTCAGGGATGAGGCTTTTGAGGATGGCAGTCATGGGCACTCTGCAATAACCTTTGGAATCATCTCTTTAAGAGGCTGGGGGGCTTTAGGCCTTAGACCAGTCTACCAACTGAATGGCCCTTACCGCTGGTAGCCACGATGTAGCGTTTCTGGGGGCGAGCCGCAAGATGAGTGGACATGCTGGTTTCTGGAAGGGACAGGTTGCACCCTTCCAGAAATGAGCATTTCTGCTTATTGTGCGGCTCGCTCTGGAAGAGCTATATCGTGTCCTCCAGTGGTAGGGGCTGCTAGTGCACCAGGGATGGTAGGGATGGCTGCACGCATACCAGAACCAGCAGACCTGGTCACCCGAGCAAGGGCATCGTTGGAACCTGCCCATATACTTTAGCCCCCCATAGTTTACCAGACAGAAGTGACAAAAGTCCCTTTTCCTTTTCTCCCTCTTTCTTGGTGGTAGGGTGTGCTGCAGAGAAAAGCTTCATCCTGTAGCTGCCCATCATCTTCCTTTCCTAAGAATGTCTCTGAGCCCCAAAGTGGGAAGAGTACCATCTCCATGGGCACCATGAAAGGTGTCCAGAAGTGCACTTGTACCCACTGGCACCATATTACTCACCCCCAGTATATGGCTTCTGGAATGCTGAAGGCCATGAAATACCTTGTATAGAAGGTCCAAGACTTGGATTCTGAATCTTAAGACAAGTTCTTCATAATATAAGAATTCTAATGAGCACCATATGATATTCATTTATTATTGTAAAAGTGTCATTTATCTGTAAAAGGAGCTCAGTGTCAGGTATTTGCAAGGAATTAATAATTAATCATAGAATCATAGAATAGTAGGGTTGGAAGCGGTCTACAAGATCATTGAGTCCAACCCCCTGCTCAATGCAGGAATCCAAGTCAGAGCAGCCCTGACAGATGGCTGTCCAGCCTCACCTTGAATGCCTCCAGTGTGGGAGAGCCCACCACCTCCCTAGGTAATTTGTTCCATTGTCGTATTGCTCTAACAGTCAGGAAGTTTTTCCTGATGCTCAGAGATACTGAAGCTGAAGCTCAAATATTTTGGCCACCTAATGCGAAGAGAAAACTCTCTGGAAAAGACCCTGATGCTGGGAAAGTCTGAAGGCAAAAGGAGAAGGGGATGGCAGAGGATGAGATGGCTAGATAGCATCACCAATGCAATGAATATGGACTTGAGCACGCTCCGGGAGAGAGCGCAGGACAGGAAGGCCTGGTGTGCTATGGTCCATGGGATCACGAAGAGTTGGACACGACTGAACGACTGAACAACAACAACAGTCCTCTGGCTTTCCCTCAGACAACAATTCATCTTGGTCACTCATTAAAAGTTACAGGAAGTTGTCTGATTTCAGTCACCAGTGCTTGAATAATTGCTCCAGTGCTGTTTGAAGGCATTTTGAGATAGATGGCTCAGTAGTTTGATGGATCTGAGTGCAGGCAAGATGGCATTATAGTAGAGTTGATAAAGAAGCAATTGAGAGCCAGTGTGGTGTAGTGGTTAGAGCCAGGCTGGGACTCAGGAGATCAGGGTTCTAGTCCCTACTCAGCCACGAAGCTCACTGGGTGACTTTGGGCCAGTCACTGGATCTCAGCCTAACCTACCTTGTTGTGAGAATAAAATGGAGAGGAGGAGGACCATGTAAGCCATCTTGGGTTCCTTGGAAGAGGAAAAAAGTTGGATAGAAATGTTCTAATAAAATAAAAAATAAAATAAACATTTTTTTTAATGAGGCCAAGCCATGGACAATACATTTAATAACTACACGACTGATATCTCTCCAAATGGTGATGGGAGGAGAAATGAGTATAGACATTAGGAGTCACGAATATCTAGAATATGCCATGCGAAATTGGGTCAAAAGTGCTGGTGATATGCTGGGCTGGAATGGATTCAGTTCTGAGCCCTTAAACATACCTTCATGTGAAAAAAATAATTCCAAACACAAAAATGATGTATGATTCACAGAGCAACCCTATATGCAGGTTACGGCAGCTGAGGGGCTCTAGGATTGGGCGGAACAGGAGACACTGTACTGCCATGGCAGTCATGCTGGTGGAACTGCCCGCTTATGCCATAAGGGACCCTGCACCTGCCCTGCTGTCTTTCGAGCCACTGTCCAAGGCAGAAGAGTCATGCTGGAGTGACTGGTTGGCAACCCTACAAAGGTCTTTTCTCCTCCAGGATATTCTCCATCCCAGATGCTATGAGGGCTTTGACTGTGGCATGTGTTGTTTCTTTGTTACTAGGGAGTCCTTTTAAAGAGGGATCCCCTTCCCACACCCCAGTACAATGCGGCTTCAGCTGGGCTTCCCGACCGGGCTGGGAGGGGGTGGGCGGGCAGGGAGCTTGATGGGTTCTCCAGTCTGCTCACTCAGCTTCCCTCGGGACATAGGGTGGCCTTGTGTACTCTTTGACACAAGACATCTCCCTCTTTGAAGGGCTGCCAGAGGACTGTCATCTGTTTTGAAGACATCCAGAGATGAGTAATCCAAGTCCAGTTTAATGGTCAAGAACCCTAAGAAGGGAGAGCTGGGCCCTGAACTTGCCCATCTACAGGTCCTCGGCAGCAGAAGGAACAGCTGGGCCTTGAAGCTGCCCATCAACCACACGTGAGCAGCAGATTGAGCAAGGTCACCTGGTCACACTCTTCCACACTATGGTGAGATGGACTGCATTTCTGTTTGAAAATTAGAGTAATTACTTCCAAATTTGCATCTATACATTAACATATGCAAATCTTGGGCAAATTGGTGCCCTCTTTTTTGGCAGTGCATAGGTGGCCCTGGACTGTGAGGGGATGGGCCTCTCTGGGCGGATGGAATGGGTGCTGCTGCTAGTATGAGCACTGTGTTTTTATTTATGTATTTATTTATTGCATTTATACCCCGCCTTTTTTCCTCTTGCAAGGAACCCAAGGAGGCTTACATGATCCACCTCCTCTCCCTTTTATCCTCACAACAACAACCCTGTGAGGTAGGTTGGGCTGAGAGTCTGTGGCTTAAGGGGGGGGAGCAGGGTGCCGACAAAAGGGACACAAGGGGACACTGACTTGCATAAGAGTTGCATACACTAATTTTTATGTATAAATGCAGATTTAGACATCATTCTTGTAATTTACATAGAAATACAATTTCATCATGGGGAAGGTTGTGACCAGGTGTCCTGTGTGCCTTGCTCAGTCTCCTGTCCAGGTGCTAAATACTGATGGGCAACTTCAAGGCCCAGCGCTTCCTTCTGGTGTTCTGGATCTCTATACCAGATTTGGACTGGGAAGACCTTCAAACAGAGGATGGTCTGGGACTCTAGACTTGGGGGAGAAGGAGGGCTGAGGAGGGGATGGTGCAAGGAGACTTCCTGATTAGCCTGTTGGGTAAAATAGCAGGGGTAGATTGGTCACACAGGGTGCCAGGGGAAAGGGTGGCACAAAACGTCTGGTTGGCCCATGAGGCTCTCCTCTTGATTGCCTCAGGCCTGTGTGTGTGGTAGGGGTCTCCCTCCCTCACCTAGTGTGGGTCTGTATCCTGCATTCGCACTCAGGACCCACTGCATGTAAATTGTAAGCAGCTCCACCAGACCAGGCCTCCTTCTGCAGGCACACAATGTTCCTGCCATCCATGACTGGGTCTTGGAGTTGGACATTGGGGAAGACAAGTGCCCCTTGATGGAGGCTGTAGCTAAGTGCTTAGGGAACCACTCTGTGGTGTTTGCAGCATGGGTTCCATATCATGTTTGCCCCAGACATGGCTTTTTGGGGGGCTGGCAAAAATTGAGTGGGGCCATATTCACCCCTTCCCCATGGTGTGGTTTGAACTCCTGTGCCCTGTTTCTCAACCTTATGCCTTCTTCAGGGAGCCAGTGGAGGATGCTGCTGCCAATGTGTCTGTGGCTGCCCTTCCTGGGAGTCCTGTCTCTCTCTCCCAGCTCCCCTTTGCCTGCTTGGTAAAAGAGTATTTGTGCATCTCTACACGAGGCTTTTATCATGCGCTTATGATTGGGCACTCATGGATGTTTGTGGGTCCTTTACACAACGTCGTCAACCTTTAGGGCCTCTCCTGTGCTTTATAACCTTTATCCTGGTTTTTTTTTAAGATTGGGAGAAAGTCCAGCATTTTTTCTTGAAGCATGCTGAAGCTCTGCAACAGCTGTGTGTACAATGTACATCCACAATTCCACTATACCACAGTGCCTTCTAGTGGCTGTATAATGAGACATATAGAATTTTCAGAGAAAGGAAATCCCTGAAAAAAGCATGTGTAAGCACCCGTAAAGGAGGAGATCTTAATCCACAAAGAATCCAGAAGCAGAAGCCCCAGTAAAAGTGTGGAATAAAACCCTGGTGTAGAGAAGCCCCTTTCCTCCTTGGATGGAGGGTCATTTCTGCTTTCTGCAGGCATCCTGCCCAGTGAGCTATGTGAATGCTGTGTGGTTTGGGCTGTCATTCCTCCCCTTGGTGTGTTGTGCTCCAAAATTTGTGAGGACCATATGAGGATTTGAACCCCTGCCTGGAGGGATGCCTGAGGTCTAGTTGCTGGATGTGCTATCAGAAGTCATTGTTGGCTGTTCCACAGCGGATGATAGAGTGGGGACCCTCTGGTGGGGGGGGGGTGATATGTATTGTGATGCAGAAGTGTGGGCCGGAGCAGGGTCCCCATCATCATAAGTTCATGTGTGGGCAGCACGTGGGCAGTATATGGGCAGCATGGGGGCAGTGTTGCCAGTACATTCCCTGATTGGGCCATTTCAGCAGTATTTCCTGGAAGTGCCATTTTATGCCATCTTGGTTTTTTCCCAAGGGTTTTCCCTCTGCACTCAGCTGACCAGGTATAGGATACAGTGGCTATTTTCGTAGTGTAGTGGTGGCATATCTTTTCCACTAGAGTATTGGATTGCTCTGTAAAAAGGCTTAAGCTACAATCCTATGCACGTTTACTTGGATGTACACCAAACACAGTGGAACTTACCTCTGAGTAAACTTGCATAGGATCAGGCTGTACAGCTCCCCTAGGGAAAACCATGAGCTCTTTTCTGTAATTTGAGTTAATCAGGTGATGGTGATGTGATGCAGATATTAATGACAATGGTGGTCAACATCATCATTATTCCCTCTATAACTTATGTTCAGGCTGTGAGTGCTGTTGCAAAATCCACGCACAAGAAGGAGGTATCAGTAGGCTTCAGGGAATTCCAAGGTTTCCGGAAGTATAATCTTAAGGGGAAAAACTCTAAGGTGATGGTGGTTTATTATTTACAATGTGGCCATTGCTATCCCTTTCCCCCTCAGTATAAATGAATGCAACTTGCTTTCATGAAACTATATCAAAAACCATCAATGAAAATCCCCATGGTATTTTTAAATGAAAGCTCTTTTCATGCCACAGGGGCCTTTTCTATTAACAAAACTGGCTAGATTTATTACCAGTTCTTTCACAATGACAGCATCTCCAAGTCAGATAATGTTTAACTTGGCAATTCAACAATAACCGTCTCTCTTAAATTGATATTATTAATAGTTTTCTCCAAAATCAACAGATTCTATGTGTTCATTGTTCTTGGCAGCAGGGGGCAGTGAATTCACAGAAGGGGAGAAACAAGTATGATTAACTGGGGGGAACTATCCTGTTATGGGGGGGAAATGATAGCAAAAACATAATTAAGGCTCCACCTGAATCTCACATTTGACAGGCAAAAGATTATTTTACTGATTTCCATTATACAAGGGACCAAAAATACCTTTGGAAACAGCTTGAGTTCCCATCTAAGTTGGGTGGCTACTTTAACCATTTCAAATTTCACTTAGAAAGCTGGTGTGGAAGTCCCTGGAAAGGAGAAGCTACTTCATGTATATTATGTTTATTTTCATTCCGTTTCTTGTGGAAATGGAAAAGTTCAGTATGTATGAGTTGTTCTTTTCAGTAATTGAGTTGTTGTTGTTGTTGTTGTTGTTGTTGTTGCTGCTGTTATTACATTTCTATACTTCCCAATAGCTGGAGCTCTCTGGGCAGTTTACAAAGATTAAAAACATTAAAAATATAATATACAGAGATTAAAAACCATTTACATTAAAAAAAAATGAACAACAATATACACAAAAGAAACACATGTATCTAAAACAACTTCAGACAAATAATCTCAAAAGCAAACAACCCTAACAATAAGACATTCCAGGATCGATTAAAACTTATCATATGCTGCCAAATGCTGGGGAGAAGAGTTAAGCAGGTGATGGAGATGTTGATGGTGATGGTGGTCAACATCATCATTTTCCCCACTATATCTGATGTTCAGGCTGCGAGTGCCGTTACTTATGCAGCCAAAATGTTACCAGCCATGAAAAAGAGAGAGGTATCAGCAGGCTTCAGGAAACCCCAAGGTTTGCAGAAGTTCACACAATCTTGCGGGGGGGGGGGGGACATGACCCTCTAAGGGGGACCCCAGAAATGGCCCAATGAAGACTGAATGTGCTCAGTGGCCATGAAATGCTGTTTAGGTGGGAGGGGGAATGAAATGGAGTAGCTGGAATCCTGGACAGGGACCACTTCACATTGCAACATTTTGATACAGACCTCCCTTATCATTGTATAGTATATGGAACTCAATGAAATTGGCAGTTCAGGACACACCAAGGGATGTCTACAGACAATGCACAATTGACGGGTGGAGCTTATGGCACAGCTCAAGTTGTGTGATGACAGCAACTCAGTAGCTTAAACCTGCAAGGCTATATAGACTTCTCAGGGAATAAGTCCCATTGAACTTATCCCTCCAAATTGGGAGGGATAGCTAATACTTTGGAAGATAGAAACAAAATTCAAAGTGATCTGGATAGACTGGAGTGCTGGGCAGAAAACAACAGAATGACATTTAATAGGGATAAATGCCAAGTTCTGCACCTAGGAAAAAGAAACCAAATGCACAGTTACAAGATGGGGGATACGTGGCTCAACCACACTACAAGCGAGAAGGATCTTGGAATTGTTGTCGATCACAAGCTGAATATGAGCCAACAATGTGAGGTGGCTGCAAAAAAGGCAAATGCTATTTTGGGCTGCATTCATAGAAGCATCGCTTCCAAATCCCGGGAAGTACTAGTTCCCCTCTACTCAGCACTGGTTAGGCCTCATCTGGAGTACTGTATCCAGTTCTGGGCACCACACTTTAAGAAGGATGCAGACAAACTGGAGAGGGTTCAGAGGGGGGCAACAAAGATGATCAGGGGACTGGAAGCAAAGCCCTATGAAGAGAGACTGAAAGAACTGGGCATGTTTAGCCTTGAGAAGAGAAGACTGAGGGGCGATAGGATAGCGCTCTTCAAGTACTTGAAAGGTTGTCACAGAGAAGAAGGCCAGGATCTCTTCTTGATCATCCCAGAGTGCAGGACACGGAATACTGGGCTCAAGTTACAGGAAGCCAGATTCCGGCTGAACATCAGGAAAAACTTCCTGACTGTAAGAGCAATACGACAATGGAACCAATTACCTGGGGAGGTGGTGGGCTCTCCCACACTGGAGGCCTTCAAGACGAGGCTGGACAGCCATCTGTCAGGGCTGCTCTGACTTGGATTCCTGCATTGAGCAGGGGGTTGGACTCGATGGCCTTGTAGGCTATATTCTATGATTCTATGATTCTATGAACTCACTGGGGTTTCCTTGTAAGTAGACATGTATAGGGTTGCACAGTAAATGGCTTTAAAAAGGATTAGACCAAGGCACATAGGTTAAGTCTATGAGGGGCTACTAGCAATGAAAGCTAAAAGGAACCTCAGTGGGGGAGGTTAAAATGGAACTTCTGATTACAACATCTGATTAGAGACAAACGACAGGGACCGACAGAGGTTCCAGAGGTACCTGGCTGGACAGTGTTAAAAACAGAGTTGGGTGTAGTGAAATCGTGTGTGTTTGTGTGTGTGTGTGTGTGTGTATATATATATATATATATATATATATATATACATATATATATATACACACACACACATATGAATGATAGGGCCCAGATGTAGGCATACTTAGAGTAGACTAACTTAAATCCCATTGATTTCAATGGGTCTACCCCAAGTCTGACTAAATCTTGATCCTATTTGTTATATATTTGGAATGTTCAAAATGCTTCAAGTATGTTCAGCAGTCCTTGCAATAATCTTGTAAGGCAGGGCTAAGCAACTTTGGGTGTCTGGGGGTCATTTTCACCCCCGCCCCTGTCATCCCACACACTGTGGAGGAGTTGAATTTAGTGGTGGTGGCAATTAAAAAAGGAATCTGGAACTTGCCACCAATTTCCAGTGGCAAGCTGCTATGGAAGACTGCAGCAGCCAAATTTACATTGAAAACAAGCTAAATGTGACTGTTTTAGCCTTCTGTAGTGGTCCGCTGTCCATATTCAGCTGCCAACTACCCATTTTTTGTGCCACCATCACAAATTTTGGTGGCATAATGTTGGTGGCAGGGCCAGGGGGGTCAGTGGGGTGGCACATGCAGCCTGTGGGCCATATGTTGCCCACCCCTGTTGTAAGATATTTAGTATTATGTCGTCATCGTTGCAAAAGGTAACATGGAATGCTGCCTTATATTAGGTCAGACTATCTGTCCGTCTATACCAGGGGTGGGTAGAAGATGATCCAATGGTAAATCTTAGTAGATCAGCAAGGATTTCTGACTCCCAATTGTTTAACAATAGCAGCAACAATATGGCTCCTCCCTGCCATAAATCATACTTCCAAAATGAAGAAAGATTGGGTAACCGGGAGTGGCTTTTTGTGTGGAAGGACTGTGAATTCCATTCAGTTCCAGTACACCAAAACAGAATCCTTACTCAGAATTCTTTAGTTTTAAGTGTACGTTTGCTGCTACAATATCTGGTCAATAAGGGTTTGTCCAAGTCAGCTAATTGCTGGAGGTGTAACACAGCTAATGCTTCTCTTAACCATATGTTTTCACAACACCCAATAGTTGCCTCCTTTTGGGAGGAAGTTGTTTTTCAAATAACTTTGCATTGGAACACTCTTTCTTATTTACTGACATACATGTCCTCATAAATTATTTACTGGCTTCCTGGAAGTGAACACATGGTCAGTGTAAATGGTTTCTCTCCACCCTCTTGACAACTGAAAGGCTGATATTACAACATTGGAAGGATAAATGCTCACCTAATATAATGCAATGGATTGAGGATCTTTCAACGCTACCAACATTTGAATGTGTGACATATAGACGCCCCTCACAAATGGACACATACAGTACATCGACATTTGGTCTGCTTTTGTTGAAGTTTACACATAATTTTCTCTTTCTAGAAAGCTGTATTTTCATACACACACACACACACACACGCGTGCGCATTTCATATATATCAACTGAAATTGATGCATTTAAATCATGCAGCTATATTATATTCATTTTTCTCCTTTTTTCTCTTGTATGGTTTTGTTTTGTTGAAATTTACAGTTAAAAATTAATTTAAGAAATCAAGTGAATGCCTTTGGCATCAGGCTTCAGATGGTGGGTCTTGGGATTTTAGTAAAAACAGGGCAACTCTACACCAGCCTAAAATCCTGCATTTAAAAAGGGCTTTCTGCTTCTGTTTTAAATGCAGGATCACAACTCCCTTTTCCATGTGCTTCCTTCCCTGCCTCCCCCCCTTCTTCCCGTATCTGAGTCTTCTATTATCTTTCATTGATCTTGTTCCTCTTCTTGTTGCTTTTACTCTTTTCATGGAGGAAACCAAAGCAGAACACCACGGGGTAATTTGATAGCTCATTATCTGCGATCTATTTAAAAACACAACAAAGGGCATTTAGTGCAGGAGACGCCTTGGAGGATCACGGCGTCATGTAAACTGCCCACAAATGTCTGTGAGGGAGCAATTTCAATCACAGGATAAAAGCTCTGTGTGAAGGAGCCCAAAGAATGTAGATCCCACACAGTGGAGGCTGGGGGGCTGTGATTCCATTCTGGGTTTCACTCGGAACCAGACAGGCCTCTAAAGGAGCTATCCAAGGTGCTGAAACTATTTTTTTTTGGGGGGGGGTTCAGCACCTTGGATAGCTCCTAGAGTTTTGGCTGGTTCTGGCTAACACCCAGAATGGAATCACAGCTCCACCAAAATCAGAGCCACCCGTGTCCACTGAGCCCACAAACCTGAAGTCTGCCCACCCTGGATCTAGACCACTATTCTGACTGGCACCAGCTTTCTGGGGTCTCAGGTAGAGAGAAGTGTTTCCTGTCACCTGCTACCTGATCCTTTTAGCTGGAGAGGTTGCGACTGAATCTGGGGGACGCAGTGCTGGCTCCAGGGTTTTAAGGGCCCTTGGACAAGACACCTTCAGTGGGCCTCTGTGAGCCTAGCTTCTCACCACCATCATCACCAGCTGCGCTTGCTCCTCCACCTCTTTCTCCTCATTGCTGCCACTCGCTTGCTTGACAGGCAGAGAGCCAGGGAGCAAGCCAGCTGTGGCATCTATTCTTCTTCCTTCTCGCCACCACCATTGCCTGGGCAAGAATGAGAGGCTGGTGAGCAATGGAGAAGAGGAGGAGCAAGTCCAGGGGGCTCTTGCCAGTAGGCCCTTGTGGGGTGTGGTCCCTTGGCAGCTGCCCAACCATGCCTACTCTTGACCCCAGCCCTGCTGGGACCTCCTGCATGGAAAGCATGTGCTCCACCACAGAGGCAGAAAGGCAGTCGCTTATCTAAGTAAGTTCATGGCTGAGGTGCAATTTGAACCAGGAATGTCCTAATTCAGCTCTTAGCCACTGCACTGCTCCTGTTGTGTGACTAGCTGCCTAGTCCTATCAGCTGGTGTACTGATGCGGATGAGATCCTACATTCGGGCCCTAGAACTGGTGCAAGAGGAAAGCCCTTGGAGCCCAACCCCAACCCCCATTTTGGCTGAACAGTAGCCACATTGGCACTGCTGTTCCATGTACATTTCCATCTCCAGAATGCCTCTATGGGCAAGGATTTCTCAGTCTGTTGACAGATGGACCACTGGAGCTACCAACAACCCCTTGAATGGGATCCAAAAAACCGCTGGAGAAATCGGGAGATCCACAGTATGATGAGAACACCAGGCTAGGAAATATACAGTAAGGGGAAATATAGTGCTTCCTAGCTGTTTGAATGGCAAGCCTGCTCCGATTGCATACTTCGGAGGGTGGTTTTGCTGTAGAAAGCAGCTGGACAGTTTCCTTAGGACAGGAGGACTGGCCAACAACTCTCCTTATAATTTAAACCCAGTGTTTTGTAGATTGCCCCGAGTGAGTAAAGGGCAACACTGTTGTCTGTCTGTCTGTCTGTCTGTCTGTCTTTCTTTCTTTCTTTCTTTCTTTCTTTCTTTCTTTCTTTCTTTCTTTCTGATATATCATAATAAATAAAAGCCATCCATCATATTTCCCCTATCCCTGACCTTGAAAGCGCTATTAATTCCTGAGTCCTGCATGCAGTCCTCATGCTAATACGATCAAACATGTCATTCGCCTTTTGTGCCAAAGCATCGCATTGCTGATTCGTGTTCAATTCATTAGCCACAATAACCCACAAGACTTCTCAGAAATGCTACTGCCTGGCCAGCTAACCTTCATATACTGTGTGTACACTTGGCTCCCTTTCTCTCTTGTGTAACATTTTACACTCACCCCCTGCTGAACACGAGCGGTGCTCTCCAGTTTTGCAAGATCTGAAAAGAATGCGACCTCCCTCGCTCTATTCAATACCAAAAGAGTCCTTGGACGCACAGTGGATCATTCTCCCTTGCTCAGGTAGGCGTAAGCGAATAAATAGATAAGACACCCCAATGCAACACCCTGCTGAAATTTTTTGGCAGAGCAGCTCTCCCTGTGTGGCTGTCTTGATCTTTCTCACACTCGATATGAAATCATTCAACTGGCTTCCACGCCAACATTGAGAAGAAGAAACAGATGATCTGCTCAGTGCTTGGAAGGTGGCTCCATTCGAATGAATAATCTTGAGCAAGCTGCCTTGTTCTCCTGAAGGAAATGTGCCAGCTTGATTCAAGGATGGAGGAATGAAAAGGTTTTCTGGTTTAAATCAAAGGGCTGCCTTAAAACACTCCACATGTACAAAGGGCAATGCCTTTTGAGTGCATTTATGGTATGCTTTAATGCAGAGGTGCAGAAACTCAGGCCCAGGGGCCAAAACTGGCCCTCTGGGATTCCCCAGATGGCTCCACACCCTTTCTCAGGCACCACCTCCTTTTCCCCAATCACCAATCGTTTGGTGGCATCCCGGCTTTTGTGTAGTTCTTCCCCCACATTCTAAAATGTTGAAATGCCTCTCCTAAGGCTTAGTTACAGGCAACTGGAGCTTTAGGTTAAAACATGGTGGCATTTTGGGTGTTTTGGGCCCCACCAATAGGCACCAGAAAAAACAGCTGTAAGGCTGGAAGCCAAAGTCAAAAAAGAAACAGCTGCACCAGTTGAATTCCCAACGTGTTTCGACACTTCATCTTCTTTGGAAGAAGCAAGGGAGAGGGAATCCTCCAAAAGGATCTCCAAGAGTTTTTCCCTTGATAAAGACCAAGTGTCAAAATACATTGTGAATTCAATTGGTGCGGCTGTTTCTTTTTTGACTTTGTTTTGGGCCCCACCCCTTTTGCCTTTGGACCCTCCCACCACTGGAATGCGGCTCCCGAGAGCTCATCCAAAATGGAACTTGGCCTTCAGGCTGAAAGCGGTTCAACAACCCTGCTTTAATATATGGATGCACTCACTTCTACATAAGCGTATCAGGAAAGCTCTCATGTTTCAGACCAAAGGTTCATCATCTTGTTCAGCATCTTGTTACCAACAATGGCCAACTGCATCCCTCTGGGAAGTCCACAAAGTGCGGGTGGTGGCGGCGGCGGCGGCAGCAGCAGCAGCAATGAAGGCAACAGTTCTTCTCCCTGCTATTTGTCCTCTCCCGGCAACTGCTATTCAGAGGCACAGTGACAACGGAGGTTCAATTTAGCTATTGACAGGCCTGTCCTCCATGGGTTTGCCTAACCCACTTTTAAAATCATCTAAGCTAGTGGCCACCCTCACCAGATCTTGTGGCAGTGAACCACAGAAATTAATTATGTATTGTGTACTTGCACGCTCCTTCTGGGCGGAGAAGGAGCATCCCTCTGGACCCAGTCTTGCATGCACAGATAGGGTCCAGAGGGAGAGGGTAAGTAAATGGGCAGTGACATTGACAAGGAAGAGCTGGGCCACTGAGGACATTTGGCCTTCCAAAACCTGGAGCTGGCACTGGTGCGACGTGGGAGACAAACAGTCAAGGCTCAGCTCACATATTGGCCTTCCACTTGTGTATTTAGAATGCCACATAGATAGGTTTTTCCCCATCCTCCTCATGTCCCCAGCTAAACATCTGTAAGGTCCATTCAATAGGTGCAAGATGGCAGCTCAGAAATATGAAGCACTTCGCCCAATAATAGTTGCAGATAAGAATGACTGTCTCAGGTTAGGGACGGGTGAGAATTTCATTTCAGTTTGGTTTTGATCAGAATTTTCCAACATTCACAAGGTTTTCCACATTTGGGACAGAAAGAGGTTGAGATGTAAAAGAATTCAAATGTGGGAGAAAGTGAAGCCATCCACCCAGATGCAGGGACGTGCTTTGCTCTTTAAAGGCCTAGGCCTGAATCTCTGTGTATTCAACCATGTTCATACTGAATTAGGGTTGCTACCTCTTTTTTTTGTCAGGCTCCTCATCTTCAACAGCTATAGGGCAGACAGGTACCCATTATCAAGGGTAATAGCTGAACCTATTGAATTTTGCTGGTGCAGATGGATGAGCATTTCAGTTCAGTTTGTTTTTGATCAGAATTTAGCAAAATTTGCAAAGTTCATATTTGGAAGAGACAACTTTAGTGCAGGAAAAAAGGGAAACTGACAGGTTCACCCATCCCTGTCTCAGATATCTTATTGTGACAACTGGGCTATTAGTATGCACTGTTTGTTGTAAGTGGCAAGAACATAAAATAGCAGAAGGTTTTTCTAATATCGAATACGTACTATTCGCAAATCTGCTTCGGCTGTGATCATGAAGCAAAGTATGCTGTTCAAATCAACCCTCTCCCAAGAACATGTTCCTGAAGGTCAGAGCATTCACCAGAGTAGCATCTGATGCACTGTGAAGGGCTGCAGTCAGAAAAGAAAATGGGCAACCCTTCCATCTCTCTGTATGTGAGAGAGATGAAGCATCTCTGACACCGGCATGGGGCTCTGTGGATCCTGGCCAACTTTTCTGAAGTCACAATCACCCCAATACTTTGTTTTGAAGGGAATTGTCTTAAGAAGGCTGAACTCAAAACTCCATGAACTAAATGGGGATAGAACTGTCTGGAGAATATGTTAACTAGGCTTTGTACTTGGAGAACATTCATTACAAGTAGGGATGTTGGAGAAATGCTCAATGGATTCAAATGAATTCAAATTTCTATGAATCTGACCTGTGGATTCTGCAGAGGACTGGCTTTTTCTGAGTCAAGCAGATTCTGTGGACTTGCTGACCAGTTTTTCACTTTGGGGGGAGATCAGCACTAATGTGCATTGGTGCAAGTAGAACTAAATTCTGTTTGTTGGTTTGTTTTAAAAATTGATTCTGTCAATGAGCAGATGATGGAACAAAAGGCGCCTGACAATCTGCAAAACGCAGACGGAATGGATTTAACAAAATCCATGCATCCCTAATTACAAGGCATCTCAGTAGTTGAATAGTGTTTAGATGGGGAAAATAAGCTCTCTCATTCTCTCTCTCTCTCTCTCTCCTACAGATGAGTACTTGCATTGTGTGTGTGACCCTGTGCCAAGTTAGAAGGACATGTTGTTCTCCTGATGTGTGGCATTTGAGCCCAGCCTTTACCTTAATGGGAGCTGACTAAATCCTTCTTGGTATCACTCTGAAGATAATATTTTAAACTACCAGAGAAATTTGCCTTGACTAATTCCCATGCTTTAGTTACTTTGCCATAAAAGGCTAGTCATTAAATGGGCCCACATTTTTCAGCATTGCAACTAGGGAGAAGCGTCCCACAGGCATTTGGGAGCTTTCTTCTACTCTCTGCTTAATGCTCCCCACCAGAGGTGCATGTGTGAAAGCGGATCTATCCTGCAGCTATTTTTAACAACACATAACTGCCTGCTTTTTTGCAGGCATGTGATACAGAAAGGAAACACATTACTAAAACAAAGCCCTGGCAGCTGCCTTCGGGTGCACCTTTCTGAGTGGGGTGGGATGGGGGAGCACCAGACCAATCAGAGAGAAGAAACGTCCCTAAAGGCATATGCAAACCTGCCGTATGGCAGGGGCGGGCAGAAGGTAGATCTAGATCTACTGGCAGTTCTCTGGGTGATTTGATCAGCAAGGATTTCTGACTCCTAATTGTTTAACAAAAGCAGCAATGAAGTGACTCCCTTCCTGCCCTTAATTATACTTCTGAAATGAAAAAGGCTTCAATTTTGGGGTGGAAGGACCATGTGCTCCATTCATTTCTGGTACTCCAAACAAATTCCTGGGCTCCGAATTCTTCAGTCCTAAAAACAAAGGTAGCCATGTTGACCACAAGCAAAATTCCCAAATCCATATCAGTGTAATACCTTCATTAGGCCAATCAAAAGATCACAAAAAGAAACACCTATGTGCAAACAACCTGGATGCTTGTAGGATTGCACAATCAGAAACTCAGCTTTTTCAGAGTCCCTGACTGTGCAGAAAGAGCCTACATACAGACAACTTGCATACATGCCAGCTCCATGCCGAAGAGCCAACGAAGACATGGAGCTCATAAGAGGGGCCTGCAGCCACAATCCTGCTTGCTCTCCCTCTGCCTCTTCAGTATATGCCAGGGGTGTGCAACATGCGGCCTGCAGACCACATGCATTCCCCTGCCGCTGTGGAAAGAGGGGCTGTAGTTCACTGGAAGAGCAGCTGCTTTGCATGCAGAAGGACCCAGGTTCAATCCCCGGTGTGTCCAGATAGGGCTAGGGAAGAATCCTGCCTGCCACCCTGGAGAGCTACTGCCAGTCAATGTTGACAATACCGGGCTAGATGTACTAATGGCATCGACTCAGTGGAAGACAGCTGTGTGAGACACCTATGTTTCAAATTTGCTGCTGTGGCACAGGTGTCAAAAACACATACACAACACAGTGATTTCACAAGGAAACAAGGCACATGGGGAGCATGTTCCTTATTTGCCAGGAGAATCACGCTCTGCCATCCTGCTTGCAAACAAGGCACACCTGGTTTCCTTGCAAGATTGCCACAATTTTGGCTGCCACTGCCACTGTGGCAGCTGATTTGGCAGCAATTTTGGTAGCAGCAGGCATGGGGTGTAGCCCCGCTGGGACGCTGTGGCCCCCTGACCCCAGAAGTTACCCACCCCTGGTGTATGCAGCTGGTCAGGTCAAGCAAGCTGTGGATAACTGTTTCCCTTATTGGCATGTGATGTTAAATACATCGCTGTATTTAACGAGCAGGATTTTTTAAAAAATGCAAATAGTATCAATATGTGTGTGTTGGGGTTGTGTGTGATAATTTTTGGGATCACAGCAGTATAACACAGGGAATAATCCTTTCCTCCGATGCGGCAATCCTGGGGAAAATCCCTCCTTTGAAGCTGAGATTTGCTTTTTTGCAGGGAGGGGGAATTCCCCATTAGCATCAAAAGGGATTGCTCCAGTGTAAATAGCAGCTTCAGGGGAGAGATTTTCCGCAGAACCACTGAGGAAAATCAGCCTGCTGCAATCACAATAATTGTCAGCACCCCCATCCCCATCAGCTGATGTTATTTGCATTTTTAAAAATATTTATTTCTTTAGTTCTTTATTTCATTTCTATACTGCCCAATAGCCGAAGTTGTCTGGGTGGGTCACAAAAATTTAAACCACAAAGTACAGCATAAAACAATATAAAATATGAAAGCTTAAAACTACAGTATAAAGTACAACCAGAATAAAACCTAGCAGCAAAGCAGAGATTTGAAATACAGATTTAAAACAGCAGAGCTAAAAGACTAGGGTGCTAAAATGTTGGAAAAATAAAAAGGTCTTCACCTGGCGCTGAAAGGACCTGCACATTAAATGCAAAAATGAATTTAATGTCACATGTAGTTTGGCTTTTTGGCCAGTTTCCCTGCCTTCTTTCCTCTTGTAAATTTTTAATGTCCTAGCTAGGACCCCTGCCCTGGTTCCAAGAAAGCTCTCATCTTTTTGCTTTGAGTGTGTGTGGAATGATTGCAGCTTGAAAACTAGTATTCCCTGCTCCTGTCCAGATGCCAGCTTCCACCACCTTGGCTGGTGTGGTAACTTTATCATAGTTTCTTTTTGCACAAATGCCTCCCAATCTGAATGATGTTCATCAGTGCCTCACATACAAGCCCTGATACTGCTTGAAGCATAGAAATACTTAGGAATAAATCTGCTCAGCAAAGGTGTCGGTAAGAATAGCAATATATAATACCACTGTATTTTTCATGGCATTCTTTTTGCCGGCATGGTGGACACACATGGTGGCCACATAGAATGGGGGAGGGGGGAGTTCCTAAGGCAAATGTACATGTACAGCTGGCTTTCTTTAAGTCGAGATCCCTGGAGGTAGCCATCTACAGTTCAGGCAAAGAATCTTGAGGAGGAAAAGACTTGCTCCTTATGACAAAACAAAATAGTAACCTTATACTCCTTTCCTGCTCAGTTCCATTGCAGAGGCCACACAGGTCTAAAAGCACCTGAAAATGATTTAGCAAATTCCTTAGGTATTACAACAAAGTTTGGAGCTACATTTAGGGCTCAAGTTGTGACTGCTTGGTGGAACGGAAGCATCTCATTCTGTCAGCTACATACAGGACCATAGCGACTGTGGTCCTGTCTGGTGCTGAAAATGTCATAATAAACACATGTTTATGTGGTTATGTAAAGTTGCTGCTCCATTTGAGGCAATGGATTTCTTCAAAGCTTGGCTTACTCAGGTCCTCCAGTCTCATCGTGCCTGAACCACACCCATGGAATTCATTGCTAAGCATTTTACAGGCAGAAGAGAGGGGGATTTTAAGAGCTTTCAGCCCAATTTACTGCTTGGGATTAAACAGAAAGGGGATGACAGTCAGTCCTGCATACTGGGGTTGGAAATAAAGATGCCGAATCTAGTTTATGAGTTGCAGATGCTGCTCCTTCATGCTACATTCATTTTGAAACACCATTTGAACCCTCCCCCCACCCACAAATTAGGAACTATATCCCCTACTAAGTCACTGCAGAACCCTAGATGGCACTGGAAAGATTACTGTGAGTTGAAATTTTTAATAGAATACAAATGCATATGTTTCTAGTTGCACCTTCCATCTTTATTACAGCTGGATATTCCGTAAAGCAGGGTGGGGAACCAGCGGCCTCCAGATGTTGTTGGACTACAGCTCCCACCAGCCCCAATAGTGTGGCCAATGGACAGGGATGATGGGATTTGTCATTCAAGAACATTTGAAGAGGCCACAGTTTCCCTCCCCTGCTGTAGAGGATATTTCAAACAGTCTCATGCACCCTTTCTTTTTCTTTGAATTAAGGTTTCCATTTATTTATTTTTCTCAAAAAAACATTTTACAAAAAACTCATTCTATTTCCCAAGAATCGTTTGCACATTTACACACTGTCCTCCTGTGTTGACTGTTTTCATTGGGGTAAGCTTACTAAAGGGTAGAGGTAAGGTGCCACTTCAACTGGGCTCCCAGTTGTCATGAAGTTGTATAAGTGTACTAGGACAATGTGCATTTGTAATGCTACACATTGTTTAGGATCATACAAGAATGATCTTTGTCAAGCTTTGGGCTTGCATGCTCCCTCCTCCTCCTCTGTGAAGAGTTTTGAAGATTTTGTTTCCATTTTTTATTAATTACAGCTTCTCCTATCATTCAAACCTGACAAGCTGTGGTTAACCCTAACTATGGTTAGTACAAAGAAGCCCACTTCAAACCACAGTTTACAAAGCTGGCTTGTTTCCACTAACCATAGTTAAGATTAAGGTTAGCCACAGTTTAGGGTTTGGCGACTATGCATAGCTGTGGTTAATCTAAAACATTAGCAGACACTTCACGTTTCAACTCAGCCTTGCTGGAGAATGGGAGCAGGAAACTGTACAGGCCCAAGCTTTCCTGTGGCTCATCCAAAAAACATTAAACCACCAGCTCTGTGTCTACACTCTTAGCAACTCCAAAATGTTCCCAGCCCTACACCAAAATGTGGCTTAGAGTGATGCATGGATAGAATCCTTCTGTAGAACAAACAGTGTCTGGCCCTTTCCAGCTTTATGATTCTCTACAGATGCCCAAACTTCAGAAACTTTGTTTCGTTCTATCACTAAGGGAAGTTAGTCCAAGTAAGGCAGAACCTTGAAATGGCATGAAATTTGTCTGCAACTTCTACTGCTAAATTCCCCTGAGGACATCTTTGTCATTTGTTCAGCCCATGCAGGCATAGGAAGTGCCCCCAAGATTGGCAGCTGTCTCTGTGGAGAAGTCAGTCCATAAAGGACATTTGCTGTGTGGATGTATCCTCACTGTCTGCAGTAAAAATTGAACAACTGAAGTGTTCAGATAAAGGATGGTATGTATGAGGAGCGGGTGGGGAGTCTGAATTGCATATTTTGGATGTGGGGTGATAACCTTACTCTAGCGAAGATAATATTGTTATTCACATACCACTTCTGGGAGCTGGGAGAAGCACAGCATTTCCCCAGATTTGGAAGGAGATTACTGGAGGTTAGGGATGTCAGAGGAATCTGTCCAAGGCATCAAGTCCACCAAGCTTTTGGTGGCTTGGCCCCCGGGACTCCAGCTTGCTTTCCACAAGCTGGCCTGACTTGACCTGTGTCGAGACAGGCCTGCTCGCAAACTTCCACTGCCTCTGCCGTTGCCAGCTGCTCTGCACACCTTCCTTGCTCAAAAGAGTTGTGCAGAGCAGCTGGTGGGTGATCGCGGTGGTGGCGGTGGCAGGGAGGGAGGGAAGGAGCATAACACTGGCTTCCTGCCGCCACAGGTGGCTGGGCGCAGTCCCTGGTTCTCCCTGCCAGGCTCCAGCAGGGAGAAGGGAGAGACTTGCACACAGCTGCTGGCATGGGTGGGAGTTGGTGAGTTCCAGTGTGGAGTCTGTGGCTTGGCTCACAAACACAAGCTGAGCCATGGAGTCCAGGGAAATCCGTTGAGCCCCAAGAGGGCAGGGTGTCCCCACACCAGACATCCTTAGCGGAGGTTTATTGGTGTTCTGTAGTATTTGCCTTTCTTTCCAAGGAAGCAATCCTATGGCCGCTAGGAAGAATCTGCGGGGCCATGGGATAATTTGGATTCCTGGATCCAAGGTTGGAGACAGCCCTCTGACCATGGATCCAAGAATTCGTGCTCCCTGTCCCCTCCCGCTCACAGCCAGCATGGAGAAAACTGCACCACCTTCCTCTCTGAGGTCACAAACCCCCTTTACCCCCTTTCTGAGGTCACCAGTGTGTTATTTACGTCAGAGGGGGTAAAGGGGGCATACTGGTGGGTGGTGAGGGGAGGGGACTGAGGAAGCCAGATTATGATGCATCCCAGCTAGATGGCTGAAAAAGCCCATCTTGCCAAAATGCAGAGCGGGAGGAGCACAGAGGCGAAGATTGCTCCTGCTCTGCATAGGATGCCTGTAAGCCTTTGAGTTCGGAGGCTTGTGGGCATTGCCATAGGATTGTGCTCTGAATGAACCAAATGAGCATAGGATGGGCACACAGCTTAAAACACTCAGGATTTCACTCAGGTAACCTCACTCAGGATTTCACTCAGGTAACACTCAGGTAACCTCAGGATTGAATTATTGTAATGCGCTCTGCGTGGGGCTACCTTTGGGCCTGGTCCGAAAGCTGCAGCTGGTGCCAAATGCAGCTGCAAGGCTACTGATGGGGCCTCTGATAGGGTTACACCTCTCCTAAAAGAACTGTACTGGCTGCCAATAAGCTATCAGGCCAAGTTTATGGTTCTGTTGTTAACATACAGAGCCCTAAAAGACTTGGGACCAGGTTATCTTAGGAAACGTCTCGCCTCTTATGGCCTTGCCTGGTCCTTGTGGTCCTCAGAAGGAGAACTTCTGATGGTGGCACATGTTCCTGAGTTTTGCCTCAGGAATACTTCTAACAGAGCAGTTAGTGCCACAGCACCCACCCTCTGGAACGCACTCCCTGTTCATGTTAGATGTGTGTCTTAAGTTTTGATCTTTGGACATCTACTTAAGACCCACCTCTTTGCGCAGCTTGCCCCTGAAGTATGACCCAGCCAGTATAGTTATAGTTTTATTGCCAACTTGTGATTATTTTATTTATAGTTATGGTTACATTATTATTGCTAACTGCTTTGATAGTTCACTGGTAAGTAGTATATAAACCTGTGTAATAAATTAAAAAAATAGGCGGTCAAGAGTCCAGATTCCATATCAGATGCCTGGGAAGACAGACACCACCCTAAGAGGTTTCCAGAGCACAAAACTCATCTCTCTGTGGGTGATTCTCACAAAGCACTACCAATCCGAAGGCACTGTATAGCTATCCCATCTTTTCTTCTTTAACAGATTTTTTGTGGAAAGAAAAAATATGGAAGAAGCAGTGGGAAAATACACAGGGTTTGTCTGGAACCCTGGTAAAAATCCCTGTTGTAATGCGAAGTATTGGGGGGATGTTTGGTCTTGAATGGGCAATTAAGACCCATCAGCTTTACAAAAGATCTGCTCCTGGTGGAGAGGACAACTGCTAGAACTGATTTGTTGATATGAATCAACACAGCTGCCTCAATTTTTGGATTCTCTTTGGGGGCATGCTTATGGGGACTGTTGTGATGAACACTTGCAGTTGAAAATTTACCAGTACATCACTGCCTCCAACATCACCTAATCTTCTTGGGCCATCTTAATTCCCATAGCAACAGATTGCCTGTATTTGCCTAACCAAAACGGAAGAGACAGGCCAGAGGAAAGGTCATCTGGGTGTACATCTTCAGTCACTGATTGCTTTCTTGCCTTAAAAGTTCTTCCCCCACCTTCCTTCCTTCCTTCCTTCCTTCCTTCCTTCCTTCATTTCTTTCTTTTTTGTAATGCATTTCAGAGCAGTTATCTGGGGATTTGAAGCAAGAAAATAGCATTCAGCATTATTCACATGCAGGAGAATGCCAGAAATAACAACTGTAATAGATTAGCCACTCTGAGCCCATTGGAGGGTCAATTATGCACAAGTTCAGGCATCTTATACTTACTTTGTTTTCATGTTGAAAATGAACATTCTAGCATGAAAAACTGTGTATTGAAGCTGTGTTTATTTTCTGGGGATTAAAATTCTAAAGATAATTCATGTCTTTAACTGTTCAAAGTTAAGGGACCACAACACAAGTTTTCTTGGAAGAGGGAGGACTTCCAAAATGTGGGCCTTATAATATAATCATTGAGTTGCCAAAGACTTCAGTTTGATTCCTTTCCCATCAGTGGGAGTCCAGCATGAGCAAGTCACACCGTGTCTATACTGTCAGAATTTCTAGTTTATAAAGAGAACAATGTAAGTACCAAAGGTAGAAGCTTATATCAACATTTTAAAACAAGGATCATTAAAAGCCTTTGTGATTTAGAATGACAAGAGACAAGACAAATGACAACCCCAAAGCGGGGGAAAGAATAAGGGTGCAAATTCTTTGTCTTATAGTTTCTAAAATAAAATGAAAAACAAGGAGCGCTTAGAGGTCGTGAAGGAGGATTCAATAACAATCTGTATCATTGAACCTAACTCTTTGGTTCTTCTTTTTGTTGTTCAGTCGTTAAGTCATGTCCGACTCTTCGTGATCCCATGGACCATAGCACGCCAGGCCTTCCTGTCCTCCGCTCTCTCCCGGAGCGTGCTCAAGTTCATATTCATTGCATCAGTGATGCTATCTAGCCATCTCACCCTCTGCCGTCCCCTTCTCCTTTTGCCTTCAATCTTTCCCAGCATCAGGGTCTTTTCCAGGGAGTTTTCTCTTCGCATTAGGTGGCCAAAATATTTGAGCTTCAGCTTCAGTATCAGTCCTTCCAATGAGCAGCCAGGGTTGATTTCCTTTAGGATTGACTGATTTGACCTCCTTGCAGTCCAGGAGACTCGGAAGAGTCTTCTCCAGCACCACAGTTCAAAAGCATCAATTCTTCGGCGCTCAGCCTTCCTTATAGTCCAGCTCTCACAGCCATACATTACTACTGGGAAACCATAGCTTTGATTATATGGACCTTTGTCGGCAAGGTGATGTCTCTGCGTCTTACTATGCTGTCTGGGTTTGCCACAGCTTTCCTCCCAAGGAACAAGCGTCTTTTAATTTCATGGCTATAGTCACCATCTGCGGTGATCTTGGAGCCCAAGAAAGTAAAAGCTGTCACAGCTTCCATTTCTTCCCCTTCCATATGCCAGGAAGTGATGGGGCCAGATGCCATGATCTTCGTTTTTTTAATGTTGAGTTTCAAACCAGCTTTTGTACTCTCCTCTTTCACCCTCAACAAGAGACTCTTTAGATCCTCTTCGCTTTCTGCCATTAGGGTGGTATCATCTGCATATCTGAGGTTGTTGATAATTCTCCTGGCAATCTTAATTCCGACCTGTGATTCATCCAACCCGGCGTTTCTCATGATGTACTCTGCATATAAGTTAAATAAGCAGGGCGACAATATGCAGCCTTGTCGTACTCCTTTCCCAATTTGGAACCAATCGGTTGTTCCATGTCTGCTTCTTGACCCTCGTACAGGTTTCTCAGGAGACAGGTAAGGTGGTCTGGTACTCCCATCTCTTTAAGAATTTGCCACAGTTTGTTGTGATCCACACAATCAAAGGCTTTAGCATAGTCAATGAAGCAGAAATAGACGTTTTTCTGGAATTCTCTTGCTTTCTCCATCATCCAGCAAACGTTGGCGATTTGATCTCTAGTTCCTCTGCCTCTTCGAAACCCAGCTTGTACTTCCGGTAGTTTTCGGTTCACATGCTGCTGAAGCCTAGCTTGTAGGATTTTGAGCATCACCTTGCTGGCATGTGAAATGAGCGCAATTATACGGTAGTTTGAACACCCTTTGGCATTGCCCTTCTTTGGAATTGGAATGTAAACTGACCTTTTCCAGTCTTGTGGCCACTGTTGAGTGTTCCAAATGTGTTGGCATATTGAGTGCAGCACTTTAACAGCATCATCTTTTAGGATTTTAAATAGCTCAGCTGGAATACTGTCATCTCCACTAGCTTTGTTGTTACTAATGCTTCCTAAGGCCCACTTGACTTCACTCTCGAGGATGTCCGGCTCAAATTCAGTGACCGCACTATCGTGGCTATCAGGGACATTCAGATCTTTCCTGTATAGTACTTCTGTGTATTCTTTCCACCTCTTAATCTCATCTGCTTCTGTTAGGTCCCTGCCTTCTTTGTCCTTTATCATGCCCGTCTTTGCACAAAACTTTCCCTTGAATTCTCCGATTTTCTTGAAAAGATCTCTAGTCTTTCCCATTCTATTGTTTTCCTCAATTTCTTTGCATTGTTCATTTAAGAAGGCCTTCTTGTCTCTCCTTGCTATTCTCTGGAACTCTGCATTCAGTTGGATATATCTTCCCCTTTCTCCCTTGCTTTTCGCTTCCCTTCTTTCCTCAGCTACTTGTAAAGCCTCCTCAGACAGCCACTTTGCTTTCTTACATTTCTTTTTCTTTGGGATGGATTTCGTTGCTGCCTCCTGAACAATGTTACGGACCTCCATCCATAGTTCCTCAGGCACTCTGTCTATCAGGTCTAATCCCTGAAATCTATTCCTCACCTCCACTGTATATTCATCAGGGATATGATTGAGGTCATACCTGAATGGTTTAGTGGTTTTCCCTACGTTCTTCAATTTAAGTTGAAATTTTGCAACAAGAAGCTCATGATCTGAGCCACAGTCAGCTCCAGGTCTTGTTTTTACTGACTGTATAGAGCTTCTCCATCTTTGGCTGCAAAGTACATAATCCATCTGCTTTCAGTATTGACCATCTGGTGATGTCCATGTATAGAGTTGCCTCTTGTGCTGTTGGAAAAGAGTGTTTGCTATGATCAGCGTGATCTCTTGGCAAAACTCTATTAGGCTTTGTCCTGCTTCATTTTGTACACCAAGGCCATGCTTGCCTGTTATCCCGGTGATTTCTTGACTTCCTACTTTAGCATTCCAATCCCCTATGATGAAGAGGACATCTTTTTTTGGTGTTAGATCTAGAAGGTGTAGGTCTTCATAGAACCGATCAACCTCAGCTTCTTCGGCCTCAGTGGTTGGGGCATAGACTTGAATTACTGTGGTGTTGAATGGTTTGCCTTGGATTCGTACTGAGATCATTCTATTGTTTTTGAGATTGTACCCCAGTACTGCTTTTCCCACCCTTTTGTTGACTATGAGTGCTACTCCATTTCTTCTATGGGATTCTTGCCCACAGTAGTAGATATAAGGTCACCTGAATTTAATTCGCCCATGCTTGTCCATTTGAGTTCGCTGATTCCCAAGATGTCGATGTTCAGTCTTGCCATCTCATGTTTGACTCCAGCTTACCTTGATTCATTGATCTTACATTCCAGGTTCCTAAACAATATTGTTCTTTACAGCATCGGATTTTCTTTTCACCACAGACACATCCACAGCTGAGTGTCCTTTCGGCTTTGGCCAAGCCGCTTCACTCTTTCTGGCGCTACTTGGAAATTCCCTCTGCTCTTCCCCAGTAGTATATTGGACACCTTCCGACCTGAGGGGCTCATCTTCCTGCGTCCTATCTTTTGGCCTTGTGATGCGTTCCATGGGGTTTTTTTGTCAAGAATACTGGAGTGGGTTGCCATTTCCTTCTCCAGTGGACCACATTTTGTCAGAACTCTCTGCCATGACCTGTCTGTCTTGGGTGGGCCTGCACGGCATAGCTTATGGCTTCACTGAGTTACGCAAACCCCTTTGCCACAACAAGGCAGTGATCAATGTTACTGAGATTGCACTCCCCCTGAATAATGCAGTTGATCATGTTTCTATCTTGTCTTTTACCTAAATTGGCCAGAAATTCAGAATGTCCTCTTATAACTGGTTGAGAGTGTTTGCCTGGGACCTTCAGTGAGAAAGTGGTGTCAGCTGGGGACCAGTGTTGAGATTTTGTTTCTGACCCACTCTGCAGATATATCAAGCCTATATATACCTGCTCAGACCCTTAAGTCATCTTCAGAGGCCCTCCTCCAGGTGCCCCTGTCAAAGGAATTAAGGCAGGTGGTTACAAAAGAGAGGGCCTTCTCAGTGGAGGCACCCTGCTTATGCCACATCCTCCCCAAAGCAGTTTCCCTGGTGCCTATGATTTTATCTTTTTGATACCAGGCAAAGACCTTTCTTTTCTCCTAGGCATTTTAGACCCTAGTTCTAGATTGTTATGGCTGTTATAAACAGCCCTGTGCTGTGTGTTTTGTGTTGTATTTTATATTTTTAACTACCTGTATGGAATTTTAGTAATCTGTTTGTAATCCGCCCAGAGAACATCGATTATTGGGTGTATTATTATTATTATTATTATTATTATTATTATTAAATTTATTAATCGCCCATCTGGCCGGTCACCCAGCCACTCTGGGTGATGTACAACATACAACAAAACAGTTTAAAACAATAAAATTCTACAGTAAAAACATTTTCTAAAATACCCTAACCCACCCCAAATGCCTGCCTGAACAACCACGTTTTTAATGCACAACGGAAGCTCATTAAAGAGGGGGCATGGCATATTTATTATATGGTATATAATAAATACTTAATAACAAATCTGATATGATTGCTGATGATTTGCTAGTGATAGGTAAGTTTGTTCATTGTGCTGGAATATATATGTATGTGTATATGTGTATATATATATATATATATATATATATATATATATACACACACACACACACACACACGTGTGTGTGTGTGTGTGTGTGTGTGTTTTAGTGGAGCCAGGGCTCACAGGGTCAAAGTCCCAGGAGTTTTTGATTAGCAGATATGATTGCATTGGCTGGGGCCCACGTCAGACTTCCTTGTTCCCTCTGAGCTTAGCTGGGCCGGAGGGAGAGGGGGATTAATTTTCCAAGCAACAATATATTGCTGGGGGTGATCCCTGTTTTAATGCAAAGTATTTGGCCTGGTCTTGAATGGGCAATTAACATGCATTCACTTTACAAAGGACCTGCTCCAGGCAAGTACTCGTTTATTGATATGGATCAACACAGCTGCCTGCATTTTTGGACTCCCCTTGGGGGCATGTCTAGGGGGGCTGTTATGATGAGTATCTGCATTTCACAATTTACCACAGCACATGTTCACACACAAAGTCAGTCCTACAAGCCTCCAGTGGAGGCTGGTGGCTCTAATTTCGGCGGGTGTGTGTGTGCTGTGAATCCTTTATGGGTTTCAGTCAGAACCAGCTAGGCCTCTAAAGGAGCCATCCAAGGTGCTGAAACTGACCTCCAAGCTAGGTTCAGCAACTTGGATCGCTCCTCTAGAGCTCTGGCTGGTTCTTACTGAAACCAAAATTGGATCCACAGCCCCACCAAAATCGGAGCCACTAGCCTCCACTGATGCTTACACAGGCTGTGTTCCTTGTATGTGCTTTCTCACTCTTACCTGTTGCTCTTAGAAGGGCTGGTAAATACACTGGTGTTGATTTGGGTGATATTGTTGAGTAGGTTGGATTTAAGGCAGATCCGATAAAATTAGAAAAGACAAAAGCCGCTTTCACATGTTCAGAGAATGCATAGAGCAAAGAGTTGGATTTGCACCCTCTGGCCTCGCTCTCAGCCTGAATGCATTCAGCTAAATGTGTGAATAGAACCTATGCATGCACTATTGATTTATTTACTCTATTGTGTTGCTATGTCATCCTATAAACAAAGTTATCTGGGCCGTGTAAATAAAAAGTTGTTAAAATACATGATAAATAATAGAGATACAATCACAGTATAAAATGCATAACAAAGTTTAATTGCCTTGCTTAAACACAGAAAGGACTTCAAACTTTAAAAAGCAGAAATCTCAAAGTCTATTAAAGCTAAATAGACTTTAGCTAAAAAGTCTAAAAAACTCCTAAAAAGCCTGGGAGAATTAAAAAAAAATGCTTTGCCTGGACCTGAAAAGACTATAAAGGTGGTGCTTGGTGAACCTCTTTGGACAGGGCATTTCACAACTGGGATGCTATCATTTAATAGCCATTATGATATAATATCATATAAACTTGGAGAGTTGTTCATGTTGTCTTATAGAAGAACACATGCAGTCTCTGTTCAGACCTTCAGCTGAACACAAAAGAGCCAGGGGAGGGTGAGCAGGCATAATAACACTTCTGCCCTCCATGTGTTCACTGATGTACAATTGTCGTATGAAAGTCACACCTCTTTGTAATAACAAATGGTACACTCCTTGACAAGAGTGTCTAGATCAGTTTGAGAGAGGTGGCCATTTTTGTGTAACAATGAAATGTAGATGATGATCCATTTTGATCTAGTAGGGAACATTCAGTGCTGTCTCCCGGCTGATGGCCAGCTGATCTTGTGCAACTGCCACACAGGGTCACACTTTTTGCACATCACTGTGAAGTGTTTTAATGTGTTGATTGAAGCATTCAAAACCTTCATTATGCAAGCACTGTCACTCTCCCGATTAACAGAGCATGGGCATAGAAATGTGGTTTTTTTAAATGGTATTGACGGGCAAGGGGGAGCAAACTTCAGGCTTGCAGGATCTACTTTGTTGCTGTTGTTACTTCAGGGTGAGCAGAAGGTCTACTGGTATGATTTGGAGTAGATTGGCAAAAGTTTCTGAGGGCTTCTCTACACCAGGGTTTTATCTTGAGCCTTTACCACGGCTTCTGCTTCCAGATTCTTTGAGGGATTAAGATTGGCTCCTTTACACATGCTACACATGCTTTTTTCAGGGATTTCCTTTCTCTGCAAGTTCTATAAGTTTTATTATACAGCCACTAGATGGTGCTGTGATATAGCGGAATTGCCCAATTGTATGCAGCCATTGTTGTACTTCTAGGAAAAACGCCGGACTTTCCCCAATCTTAAAAAAAAAATGGGATAAAGGTTATAAAGCACAGGAAAGGCCCTGGAGGTTGATGATGTCACGTAAAGGACCCGCAAACTTCCATGAGTGCATGATAAAAGCCTTATGTGGAGATGCCCTGACTCTCAATTGTTAACAGTGCCAACAGCAAATTTCCCACCTACTGTAAATTAGGCTGCTGACATGAAGAAAGCTTGGGGTAACCAGGAGTGGAGTTTTGTGTGAAAGAACTGTGATCTCAATTCAGTTCCGGTACCGAGTGCAAATTTCTGAGCTCAGAATGTGCTCAGGGGCACCCTCCCCTTTAATTCTAAATGTATATCTTTTGAACCTGGCCTAAGTCCTGAAATTAGTTGTTGTACACGAACTAAATTTACAATCCTATTTGCAAAACCATTCACTTCTGATCTTCCCCAAACAGCTTTCTTCATTTCAGCAGTCTAATTTAGGGTGGGGAGTCTTTTTGTTGTTCCTGTTAAACAATTGGGAGTGAGAAACCCTTGACAATCTACTGCAAACCACCCCAAGATCTACCAGTATATCCCAATCTACCTTATGTCCACCTTTAATCTAGGCCAGCCTTTACCTACCTGAAGCCCTCCAGAACTTTTGGACCACAACTCCCAGCATTCCATGCCGGCTGAGCTGATGGAAATTGGAAGTCTAAAATATCTGCAGGGCACCAGGTTGGGGAGGGCAGATCTAGTCCAGCCCACAACTCAATGCAGGACCTGCAATGCAGGATGCAACTACAATGTCTCCAACAGATGGCTGTCCATCCTCTGCTTAAATACCTCTAGCTAAGGAGAACCCACCACCTCCCAAGGCAGTTTGCTCTACTGTCAAATAGCTCTGACCATTAGGAAGTTTCTAGTAACTTTCTACTAAAGTTGAGCTGAAATCTGCTTCCCTGCAATTTCCACCTGTTGGTTAACCCTGCCCTCTGAAGCAACAGAAAACACATCTGCTCCATCATCTGCAAGACCGCTACCATTTCTCCTCCTAATCTTCTGTTCTTCAGGCTGAATGTACCCAGCTCTTCCCTTTGTTCCTCACCATCTTTGACCCCTCAACACCAGGTCACCCTCCTCAAACAGTCAAATGCAAATTCTATGCTATTTCGGGTATTGTAATGACAATCACCATTTGCGTCACAGCATCTCAAGCAGGGTTGTAGAACCTCAGGTGCATGGACTAAATCCAGCCCTCCTGTGTTCCCCAGATGGCCATGGCCCCTTCCTCTGGCTCTGGCCCCTTTCTTCTGACCATTGATTTGTTGGTGTGGTTTCCCTGCTTTGGACTAGATGGACCCATGGTCTGATCCAGCAGGGCTCTTCTTACATTCTTAGTTACTGGCAGTAAGAGATTGAGGCTATTCCATGCAACATTTGCACTTGATCTTTATCATTTATATTAGGACTATCCCAAAACAGTCCCATTGACTTCATGTTGGACCCCTCATTTTTTTTGATTGATTGATTACCTCTTTTAATCAATGGGTATAATTTTATTGTTTTATACTGTTTACATTGATTTTAACTGTAAGCCGCCCTGAGATCTTAATGATACAGAGTGGGATATAAATGTTATAAATAAACAAACAAACAAACAAATATTGTGTGGGCAATGCATTCCTATCTTTCATACTGGCAAAGGCTGGAAGACAGGATGAGTGGCTGCATTGCCTTCGACAGTGTGGATATGCTTCTCTGTATTCTGGAACTGTGGGGATATTTATTTTATATGACCATTTATAGCCCACATTTAAGATATCTATACACAGTCCAGACAAATACTCCCTGTTTTCCAGCACTAGACAACCGGGTGACCCTCCCTATTTTTAGGCATGGAATTGTTCAGGAAGAATTAAAAAATGCCAGTCACTGTGGGTGCAAACCACGACAGGAGAAATTTATAGTGTACATGTGGGAGTATATTTGGCAGAGACATTTTGAAACCCATAACCTCCATGTCACTCCACTGCTTCCCATGCGCAATATTTCAGCTCAACCTTAATTTATATAGCACCTTCAGCATACCTGGCTCTTTGCATAGTAACATAACCAAAAGGCAAGTCCTAGTCTCAAAGACTTTACCGAAATAATGAAATATGGAGAATATTTGGACACTACGATATTTAGAATGAGGATAGTATTCCGCTTTTTGAAAGCTCCCTACTATAAGTTAGGTCTGTCTACCAAGAATTTGTTAACAGGATTTCTCTAATGAAAAAAGTATTTTTCATTTAAAAAGAAGAAGATAGGATTAAGAGAACACTGCGTCTGATTTCTTCCATTACTCGTTAGGCATTTCATATAATTTCATGTAATTTCATATTACTTCATCCTGTATTACTTCACTCTTGTCTTACAGAGCCATTAAACAACTTTGCAAGAGTATTTGAAAGTGTTTAAAATGTCTCAGGTACTTTAACAAAAGGCACTTTAAGGCTAAGGCACTTTATACCCAGGGTAGACAGAAGATCTGTTTCTGCTTCATTGACTACGCTAAAGCCTTTGATTGTGTGGATCACAACAAACTGTGGCAAATTCTGAAAGAGATGGGGATACCAGACCACCTTACCTGTCTCCTGAGAAACCTGTATGAGGGTCAAGAAGCAACAGTAAGAACCAGACATGGAACAACCGATTGGTTCCAAATTGGGAAAGGAGTACGACAAGGCTGCATATTGTCGCCCTGCTTATTTAACTTATATGCAGAGTACATCATGAGAAACGCCGGGTTGGATGAATCACAGGTCGGAATTAAGATTGCCAGGAGAATTATCAACAACCTCAGATATGCAGATGATACCACCCTAATGGCAGAAAGCGAAGAGGATCTAAAGAGTCTCTTGTTGAGGGTGAAAGAGGAGAGTGCAAAAGCTGGTTTGAAACTCAACATTAAAAAAACGAAGATCATGGCATCTGGCCCCATCACTTCCTGGCATATGGAAGGGGAAGAAATGGAAGCTGTGACAGATTTTATTTTCTTGGGCTCCAAGATCACCGCAGATGGTGACTGTAGCCATGAAATTAAAAGACGCTTGCTCCTTGGGAGGAAAGCTATGGCAAACCTAGACAGCATAGTAAGAAGCAGAGAATTCACCTTGCCAACAAAGGTCCATATAATCAAAGCTATGGTTTTCCCAGTAGTAACATATGGCTGTGAGAGCTGGACTATAAGGAAGGCTGAGCGCCGAAGAATTGATGCTTTCGAACTGTGGTGCTGGAGAAGTCTCTTCCGAGTCCCCTGGACTGCAAGGAGGTCAAACCAGTCCATACTAAAGGAAATCAACCCTGAGTGCTCATTGGAAGGACAGATACTGAAGCTGAAGCTCAAATATTTTGGCCACCTAATGCGAAGAGAAAACTCTCTGGAAAAGACCCTGATGCTGGGAAAGACTGAAGGCAAAAGGAGAAGGGGACGGCAGAGGATGAGATGGCTAGATAGCATCACTGATGCAATGAATATGGACTTGAGCATGCTCCGGGAGAGAACGCAGGACAGGAAGGCCTGGCGTGCTATGGTCCATGGGGTCACGAAGAGTCGGACACGACTGAACGACTGAACAACAACAAAGACAGAAGATCTACTGGTTGGTCTCTGGGCGATTTGCTGCAGATCAACAAGGATTTCTGACATCCAGATGTTTAACAATAGCAGTAACAAAATGTCTTTCCTGTCCTGCCCTAAATTATACTACTGCAATGAAGAAAGCTTAGGGTAAGCAGGAGTGGATGTGTGGAAGGACTGTAAGCTCTGTTCAGTTCTGGTACTCCAAACAAATTCCTGGGCTCAGAATTAATTCTAAAGGTATGCCTTTAGCACCAGACTCTGGTTTGTGGATCTTACAGTTCTAGTAAAAACAAGCAAGCAAACAAACAAACAAACCCAAAGTAGATCCCACAAGCCTGAAGTCTGTCCACCCCCGGACTGGATGATCTTGAAGATCCATTCCAGTTCTAAGGCTGGAACTACACTTACCCCCTTTTTTCGCTTCCAATGAGGTTTCACCACCCACCTTTCACACGACGCAGTACCCGCCTCGAATTGGAACTGGAATTTCCCACTTCTGTGCTCCCACTTTCACTACCCTAATATCCTGGTATTTCCCCTTAATGTGCTCTGATTTTCCGCCTTCGCTACCGTATCCGGTCGTAGTCCCCTCCCCTGCCTGTCCATATACAGCAGTGTTTGTATTTCCCTCCTGTCCAATCACAGCTCTCGACGGCCCCATGTCTTCTTCCGGCTACTGATCGCATAGCTTCCTCAGCAGCCCCCATTTCCTCAGCAACAAGCAAAGGGCTGGATGTGTGTGCTCTTGTCTGATCTGAGAAGCTAAGCAGGGGCGGTCTTGGTCAGTGCTTGGATGGGAGACCACCTGGGAATCAGGCTTCCTGCACTGAGCAGGGGGTTGTTCTATCCCTTCAAATGAGACTAAGTTTTACCCCCTCCTATCCCCCGCTCTGGATGTTTTTTTTAAAATTAAGGTGTTATCCTCGCAGAATTGGGGCTTCTCCGCAATGTTTTTTTTTCTAATTCAGGCATGATCTTCGAAGATTTGAAGTTGTGAAGCCTGATTCCCAGGTGGTCGCCCATCCAACTACTGACTGGGGCCGATCCTGCTTAGCATCCGAGATCAGACAAGTGCACGCAGGAAAACAGCACAGCGCTCGAGTGTGAACCGAGCTCGCGCATTCAATGAAGCACTGCAACGGGGAAAATGGGTGAGTGTGAATAATCACGTTTTAATGTGAGAGTGTTTAACCCAACGGGACACCGAATCCATTGCGATGGATCCGTAAGATCCACCAATGTAGATTGGCCCTAAGATACTATGATCGTGTGAGGTGGGGGAATTGACTCATTTCCTATCCAAAAAACAAAAGTAGAGCATTGTATTGACATTAGCTGCTTTTCCAACTAGGGAAGGAAAGATTTGGGTGTTCACAGGTGGAAAAGCAGCTGGAGGGAATGGAGTTTGAGCAGAAATCATAAAAATTAAGCAGCTTCTTCTCAGAAAATTGTCAAAATTAAGCAGCTTCTTCTCATCAAATCATCAAAATTAAGCAGCTTCTTCTCATCAAATCATCAAAATTAAGCACCTTCTTCTCATCAAATCATCAAAATTAAGCAGCTTCTTCTTCAAATCATCAAAATTAAGTAGCTTCTTCTCATCAAATCATCAAAATTAAGCAGCTTCTTCTCATCAAAGCATCAAAATTAAGCAGCTTCTTCTCATCAAATCATCAAAATTAAGCAGCTTCTTCTCAAACTTTCAGCTTCTCACATCTGCTTTTCATTAAGAGAAAAAAAATCAGGAGACTGTAACACATGTCTGATGCGTAACATATAATTTGGCCCTCCGCTGAGGGTGCTGCTAGATGGAGGGTTCCTAGTGTTACTCATGGGAAGACATTGTGCAGCGATTCCATCTTTTTCTTTTTAATGGAGAAAACTAAGAGAACTAAGAGTTGGAAGAAGCGGTAGGGAAACTGCTTCTTTCCCACACAACACTATCATTCGAGACTTAAGGGCGCTCCCAGATGAGGCAGGGAGATGGCATGCTAAAAGCCACATCTGGGAGTGCCCTTAAGTCTTGAACGGTGGTGCTGTGCAGGAAACTGAAATTGCCTTTTAAAAACTTTTCATCACTACATTTCATAAGAAATAAACAGAAACGTAAGGCCAAATGCCTTGCAAGCCCTTGATACCCAGAACGTCCTTGCCAAAAGTCAGACAGTTTGACCCTAGACAAATGAAGAAAGGTGATCTTTGAGACCATATTTCTTCTCTATTTAGAATGAATAAATCTTGTTACCATTTTTTTTAATCACCATGGTTCCTAGTTACATTGTGAATTCACATCCAACTGAAGGACGAAAAACAAAATAATCATTTCCTAAATAGGACAAGTCAAGAGGCTTGCATTGGTAAATGCCACATCAGACCAACTATGCCATGCCAGGCTGTGAATATACGGAACTTGTGTTTTACTTGGACCTTAACAACTCCACTTAAATACCAATTGGGTTCCTTGAGACACACATGTGTGAGAGAAAAAGACAGGGTGGAAAGAGGGAGGGAGGCACCCTTGGAATTACCAAACTATTAAAGAAAATTAATGGTATACCTGAACTGAAGGATGGGTGGCTGCATAATTTATAAGATATATGTCTTTATTTTTTGAAGTTAAGAGATGTCACTTGTTTGGAGCCAAAACTTGCAACTTCAGTGTCTGCTGCTACAAACATGTTTGCAGCTAGAACTCAGCTAATTATATGCTACAACTGTTGACTGTCAACTGGAACACTCTGATGTTACCTAAGCAGAGTGAGAGCTGCGGCAGTGCCCTGGGCCACATGGGATTAATCCATGGCATGCTTCCTTCCCATGTCAGTATCAGGAGTAACAATGTTTGATTTGGGAAGAAAACACCTGCCACATGGCCCAGGGCTTCCACTGATGTTACCCTGGTAGTGTGAGAAAGAACCATGCTGAACTAGGGATGTGCGAAAGTCACTTACCTTTTTGAACGGGTGATTCGTGGGGGAGGGGAGGCGCTCTGCACCTCCCCCCGAAATCCTAACCTGGCCAGCTCCGCTCTGTGGCAGCTCTGCGGAGCTGCCAGCCGGGTGCATTCACAGGCATGCGGAGTCTGCGGATGCAAATGGCAGCGGCTATGGCGGCTGCCATTTACATTCCTGTTTTTTTGCCATGATAGGCTACGTAAATATTTATGTAGCCTATCACGGCAAAAAAACAGGGGCGCAAATGGCGTAGCGGCTGCCATTTGTGCCCCTGACTTTCACTGTGATAGGCTACGTAAATATTTATGTAGCCTATCATGACAAAAAAACAGGAACGCAAATGGCGGCCGCCGTAGCTGCCGCCATTTGCGTTCCCTTTTCTGCTGTGATATGCTATGTAAATATTTACATAGCCTATCACGGCCTCTGCAGGGACACAAATGGTGTCCCTGCATTAGCTGTGATAGGCTACGTAAGTATTTACGTCGTCTATCACGGCAAAAATGGGGAAGCGAATGGCGGCCGCAGATGTGGTCGTCATTCGCATAGCAGCGTGAATGGCGCCAGGTAAGTGCTCCGTTTTGCATGCCTTTCGTGGGGTGGTGGAGCGGAGGGGCTTTGTTTGAAACCCGTGGCGGAATCCTCTGACATCCCTATGCTGAACCATCTCCCAGAGTAATGACAAATGTGAGTAAAGCCTAAGTCATTATCTGCCTTGCTCCATAGTCCTGTTCAGTCCAACTGCCCATGTTTCAAAGGATGAGATATACAGGGCTTTCTTCTTGATTAGACATTTTATAGTTGCACACATTCACTAGATGAGCCCTTGATATTCTTTGAGATAGGAAAGCTGAAAGTCACTCAGGGCTGGTGGTTACATCACTCTTGTGATGTGGGAGCCTCCGGGCTTCTCCACATGGGGCTTTTCCCCCTTTGATTGAGATTGGTTACTCACAGAAATTTATGGGTCCTTTACATGACATCGTCAACCCCCAGAGCCTCTCCTGTGGTTTCCAACCATTTCCAGGGCTTAATTTGAAACAGAAATAATGAGCTAATAAAAAGAACCAGTTTGAATACATTTGAATTTGTCCATGTAAAGAGGAAGTGGTGCTATAACAACAGCACCATCTAGTGGCTGTGTAATGAAACATATAAAACTCGCAGATAAAGGGGGGGAGTAGGGTGGGGGAGAGGGAAGTGCATGTAAAGAGCCAATCTTAATCCTACAAAGAATCTGGAAGCAGAAGCCCCAGTAAAATTGCAAGATAAAAAGCCTTTGTGTGGAGAAGCCCTCAGTAGTGTCACCACTGGAAGACACCATGTGAAAGAAGCGCACACTATGAGTATTTCCCATGCGACTGTTAGCCCAGTTTCCCAAATGTTGATGCTAGTATGAGAAGGAGCTTTATCATTAGCTCCTCCAGCCTGGTCCAGGTTTCTTACATGATTCTAACAGATGGGAATGAGCAGCACTGCTGTGGTTCCCATATTACTGGAATGCCACCATGCCTACTGGGCCGAAGAGCTCATTAAGATAGAATGCTAACACAAGTCTTATTCATACATTACTCATGTATAGGGCACTCATGTGTTGCAACAGGAGCAAAACCACACTGCTGCCCCCACCACTAACTTTGCATCCCTGGGTTAGCTCTGCCTCCAATCTTTGCACATTGAGCATGGTTATCTAAAACAGCAAATCCTACACATGAACAATTGTTCATGCCTAGGGGTTCCACACAGTCATGACACCTGCAAAATCAGTGTCCTGTTTTAGCTTGGCTCAAGGCTCCCAGGGGGAAGCTGATTACTGGAAGGGTAGGGTCACATCCAATAGTCACATCAGGCTATATGGTAGCCTATATGGTCACATCAGACTATATCAAAACAGGCCAGGCCATTAGACAAAGGACGGTAACAGGCACTCACCCAAGGAGATCTGTTGACTCAGCGACATGTAGAGGCCTTATGAAGGCCTCTACATGTTGCTCATGAACAGCTGGTCTGGACCTGCCGTTAACCCTGCCCCCTCTGAGAAGCTGTCTGTATTCCTAAAAGGGTCATTGCCTGAATCTGTAGCCACTGACTCCTACTGCATCAGGGGAAGGGGCCTCCAGGCCTCCAGAGGGCCACATCCTCAGCTTCGAAAGTCCTGGAATAGTGGATGATGGCTCACTGGATGATGCCTCCTCCTTCTCTGAGTCTTCCTTGGAGCCAGAGGGGGATTGAGGCAGAAGAAAATGGCAATCAGATCACAGCTGCTCATACGTAGGCTTTACTTTTCAGACGCAATGCAGAGAGCCCTCACCAAAGGAGGTTAGATAGGTGGCCACAAGACAGGAGGCTTGTGGTGGTCCATTTATGGAATACCTTCCCCATGGAGGCTCACCTCATGCCTATGTTGTTATCTTTTCAAGGGCTAGGTGAAGACCTTACTTTTCTCCCAGGCATTTTAGAATTTAGGGGTTTTTTTTTTAGATTTTATGGCTGTTCTTATATACTTTATATTTATTCCAGTGCTGTTTTGTTGTATGATTTTATATTGTATTGTATTCTTTTAGTTCTTGTGAGCTGTCCACAGAGAACATCTGTTTTGGGGTAGACTAAAAATATGATAAATAAATAAATAAATATTGTGAGGTTAAAAGAGATAAAGTACTAAAGCAATTATTAATAATCATGGCAACTAAATGGCAGTTGCATACCCCTGAGGAAACTCAGTTTACTCAGAAAAATCCAACAAATGCAACCCTAAACACATGATCCATCCAAAGTTCAGCACTTTTAAGCCCCACTGACTTCAAAGGGACAGATTTAAGAACATGCTTAATTTTTCCATTGACTTCAGTGAGATTTAGACATGCTTGACTTTGGATGGATTGCTCCAGCATATGCTTTTGACATGGAATACTGCTAGAAGAAGGAAGCCAGATATAAATGCAAGTTATAAGAATAAGCACTGTAGTCCAAGCCCCAAACTGATTTTTCACTGTTTTATTTTTAAGAGCATGCCATTAAAAAAACCCAAAAACCCACAACCTTACAAGCAGTTGAAGCTTCCTTCTGTTGTCCAGCTGAAATGATATAAATTGTAAAATGGTAGCTCATACATTCAGACTTCTGCATTTAAAAGACAATATCCCAAATGACTGTTTTAAGCCACTGTAATTCAGGGCAGAAATCCTAGTGTTTTATAGGAATCAAAATAGGCACATTTTAGCATGGAAGCTGTCCAGGAGACAATTTCAAGTTGTTCACTGTTAGGAGTTAGCAGATTTATCTCAAGATAGTTGCGTTCGGTATAAAGAATGGTAATAACAACCAGCCATAAAAGACATAGGGCCAAATCCTGTGTTCTGCAACCCAATTTGTCCTCAGTGTAGTTCTTACAAAAACAGGAACTATGCAATTGGTTTTAACAAGCACAACATAATGCCCTAAGGGAATAATGTTTTCCAAGGGATGGACACACTCTGCTGACTTGGATACACGGAGATACTGAATATGTGTCTTATGTGTGACCAAGTATGAAGGACTAAGTGCACATTTGGGGAATTCTCCTGGATTGGAGAACCTCATATGGCGGCAGTGGTCGGGGGTGCGTCCAACCAGCTTAGGCTGGTCTGCCAACTGCAACCCTGTCTACAGGGGATGGACCTTGCTTCAGTTATCCATGCTCTAGTGACTTCCAGGCTGGATTATTGTAATGCACTCTGTGTGGGGCAGCCTTTAAAGACTGTTTGGAAACTTCATCTGGTATGAAATGCAGTTGCTCAAGTATGGCTTGAACCAGTGGAGGCTGGTGGCTCCGATGCCAGTGGGGTGATAAATTCACTCCGGGTTTCAGTCAGAACCAGCTCTAAAGGATCTCTCCAGGGTGCTGAACTCATTTTGGGGTAGGGCTCTGCAACTTAGAGAGCTCCTTTAGAGTTCTGACTGAAACCTGGAGCAGCTCCACTGGGTGAAACCTATTTCGTACCAGTTGCACTGGTTGCCAGTGCATTTCCAAGCCCATTTTAAAGTGCTGATATTGGCCTTTAAAGCCCTAAACACTTTGGGTCCAGGTTACTGTCAGGAGCGCCCTAGCTGCCTCTTACAGTCCCCTCCAATAGCCAACTCAAAACACAGATGAAAAGGATTCTTTCCAAGGCTTTATTCCCTTTACAACTTAATGACTCTTTCAGATGCTAATCACCAGCGACTAAGCAAGGAACTGCACTGGGGTAGTAGCAGAGTAGCCTAAGCTCCAGGTTAGGCAGTCGGTCCCCGTTTGAAGGAGGAGGGCGGGAAGACTCTGAACTTGGAGAGGTCCTCCCTCTTACTCTTGGGTCCTCAGGACATGACCGTTGTTTTAGCACCAAGCAAGCAGAGTGCCTCCTCTCGGCGCCCTCCATCTGGCACCACTCCCTGCGTCTGTGCCGAGTATCCAGTAAGGCCCCATCCCCCGGTCTCTCACTGCCAGGGTCACTATCTCTCTCAGGAATGCAGGCAGGAGGAATCTCTCTCTGCTGCTGTGCCTGTGAGAGATGAGCGAGCTCCTTTCCCAAGGGTTGTTGCTCTTCCTCAGAATCAGAACTGCTCTGGGGCTCTATGGGCTCAGTTTCCATGCTGACAGTTACATGAAGAACTGCCTTCACCCATACCAACCTGCCTGCACTCTGAGATCAGCATCAGAGGCCCTGCGTGTGTGCCTGCCTGTCAGAACAATTGGGCTGGTGGGCATGAGTGATAGGGTCTTCTTGGAAGTGGCCCTCTGCTTGTGGAACTTCTGCTTGTGGAATTTTTGCTCATTCCTCCGAAGAAAAGGAGGGATTGTGCATACAGATATAGCCACTGGGTATGATGTCCCGGTTACCATATTGCCCTAAATAAATGCTTTCACACACCACACCAAATCACTCAACCCTGGGAGTGTGCTTAGCCTTTCATGACAAGCAAAGTACAGATGGGAAACATTTTCTCCTTGTGAAAAACACATGAAATGCACAAATATAAGCCCCCCTCACATATTATATGCATGAAGGGGGCCCACACATTGAAAGGGGCAGTGGGGTTGCGCTGCTGTGCCTGCCCCAACCATCACATGACTTCTCCAGCCCCACCCCAACATATGTTGGGCTAGGCTTCCACAGGAACTGGAACCCTCTGGGGTCAGGGTTCCAGCTCCCATTGGAAGTCTTAGCATGCAATCTTAGCATCGTCTTAGTTTCCCCGGCTCAGACACCTGTGCCTAATGCATGGACACTGGGGGATGGGACTGGGAAAATGGCACAATATCAGGGGTGGACCAATGGTGTGGACCCACTGCTCTTTCAGTGCACTGGCTGCCTTCATGTATTTAGCATATAGAGTGGGGTTCATCAATGGGCTTTTCTAAATGAGGCTTTTAACCTGCACCTTTACCGAGCCTTCTGCTTCCGGATTCTTTGCGGGATTGAGTTTGGCTCCTTTACACAAGATTTTTTCCAGGGGTTTCTCTCTCTGCCTTTCTATGTGTTTCATTACACTAGATGGCACTGTGGTACTGCAGAATTGTGCAATTACACAAGAGTCTCATTCTGCCATTTCTAAATAATACCACACTTTCCTTGATCTAAAAAAAGCCAAGGAAATGGCTTGAGCGGGAGAGGCCCTGGAGGATGACAGTGTCATCCCTGAGTGAGCAATCACTAGTGCACAATAAAAGCCTCATGTAGAAAGGCTCAGTAACTAAAGCCTGCTCTAGGCATGCAGCAGGGAGCGGCCATAGCTCAGTGACCTGCTTTGCATGCAGAACAGCCCAGGTTCAATCCCACGTAGAGCATGTCCACGGAGGGCTTAAGAAAACCTCCTGCCTGAAACTCTGAAGACCCACTGCCAGTCAGCGTTGACAATACTGGGCTCGATGGACCCATGGTCTGACTTGGTATGAGGCATCTTCCTAAATTCCTAATTGGGGGGGGGGGAATTACGTGGTGGGGTCCCAAAATGGTAGAATGGACTATAACAATTCAGATTTTGCACAGAAAGAAAACCACATTTTTGAATGGCTCTCTATGTGTGTGTGTTTTAAAAACAACAACCACAACCCAAAACTCATGTAGGTAGAATATCATAGTAGAGAGTAAGCTGAGCTGGAACCTTCCACTGTGATGTGCTTATGTACATGGGGGGAGGGGGCATCCATCATCTGTAGCCCAAAGTGGAACAGTCCCTTCAATCACTTCAGAATTCTGCCACCACCTGTGAAGCACCTTGGATAGCTCTTTTAGAGCTCTGACTGGTTCTGACTGAAACCTGGAGTGGATTCACTGCCCCATTGACATCGGAACCACCAGCCTCCACTGGCAGAATGCCTTTTGACTGGCAGCACTAGGGCCCAGCCATCTTGGAAGCACCACAGAGGCATGTGTGGGGTTCCCAAGGGGTCTTCTGTGCCGGCACTCATCAGACCCAGACCTGCTAAGCTTCAGCAAGGTGGCTGTGTAAGGTGCCCTCAGACCAGCATGGCTGGTTGGGAATGCTGGGAGTTGTAGTCCAACACATCTGGAGGGCACAGGCTGGGGAAGGTTGCCTCAGACCATGTTTAGGTCAGCTGAATACTGGCACGGATTAAGGCCTCATAAGAAGATTGGAGGAAGAGCATCACAAAGGTGCTGCTACTCAGAGCGACACACTGAACACCTGTGGACTTGGGACTGTTGCCAGCTGTGTTAAAATGGTGTGATTTATTATGTGAAGATTTTCTGGCATCTTAATCATCTCACATTACACAGCACAGCTTGTTAGCATCTATTCATCATCGAGAGGCATCATACTTTTGCTTCTCATTTTCACACTAAAAATGGGAAGTGATTTGAAGAAGAGACATCTGCAGAAGTAGAACTGGAAATGCATTGAAAACCTCCGAACCTCCAAGAAAAATGTTTGATTCCCCCCCCCCCGCTCACATCAGCAACTACAGTTTCATGCCATGCCCTGTTCTCAGTTCCATTTGTGTCTGACATCACCTTGCCATTTACAGTGCAAGCCTATACATGCCTACTCAGAAGTAAGCCCCATTGACTTCAATGGAGCTTACTCCCTGGTAAGTATGTATAGGAGTGTAGCCTTATTCATTTATTATTTGAACTTCTATCATGCCTCTCTGGTCTAACCACCCAGGTCAGCTAACAATAATAAATTTATAAGATAATCACATTACAGTAGAATAAAACAAATATACTACACAGTATAAAAACAGCAGCCAACTAAACTAAAACCACCAACCAGCTGCAGGAAAGAGTAATCAACTAAACAGCAATCAACTAAAGGTCCATCTAAAGAAAAAGGTCTTTATCTGTTGGTGGAAGACCATCTGAGAGGAAGTTAGATAGACTTTGCTAGAAAGGGAATTCCAGGCTCATAAGGCATAATTTCATCAAATTGCAGCCATGTCTTTAAAAACTACCTTTCACTAATGTGAAAAGCAGCAATCCAGTGAGGTGTGGTGGAGGCGATGTATTTTTAAACAAGTTACTTGGAAAGCGGCTTGTATGATTTGTCTATGAGCCCTTCTTGGGTGTTCAGTTTGGGGATAATCAAGACACACAGTGTGGGTGCAGGCTTTTGGCCTGCATGCATTCCTTAGAGTTGCCCCCGAAACCTGGAGCCCTTCAGATGTGTTGGACTACAACTCCCAGAATCCACCAGTCAGCTGGTGGATTTGGGGAGTTGTAGTCCATCACATCTGCAGGGCTCCCATTGGGAGAGGCTGCCTTAGAGCTAAAACAGACATAATTTTAAATCTGTATCTAGAAGCTACATCTTCTTTTTTCATTTTTACTCTAGAATAGTCATAGGGGCCACAATCTGGATCAGAACCCCAGTGTGGGCATGGGGGGGGGGGCTTTTAAGCTCTGCATTGGGCTCCCTGCATGTACTCTAGAATAAAAATGTAAAAAGAAGCAGCAGCAGCAGACATATATGCTACGGATTTAGGGCATTTCTATATAAGGCTTTTATTCTGCACTGGGCATCTGCTTTACTGGGGCGTCTGCTTCCGGATTCTTTGTGGTATTAAGTTCGACTCTGTTACACATGCTTTTTTTCCCAGGGTTTTTTCTTCTCTGCCTATCTATATGTTTCATTATGCAGCCTCTAGATGGTGCTGTGGTATAGTGGAATTGCACAAGTACACACTATAAATATAATGCTATTCAGAAAATACAGCACTTTCCTCGATCTAAAAAACCCTGCAATAATAGTTGCAAAGCACGGGAGAGGCCCTGGAGGAGGACGATGTTGTGTCAAAGACACAAACTACCATGAGTGAGCAATCACGGGTGCACAATAAAAGCCTCATATAGAAAGCATGTTAAAATAAAGTCTGTTTTGGCCCTCAGGCTGTCTGAAGACAGCCCTCTGTGCATAAAGCCATATACAGAAGGGAGCTCTTCATATGTTCTACCAACATGTATTTTTAGTTATATGTTGTTTGTGTATATTGTCTGTGCATTTTTATGTAAATGGCTTTTAAACTTTGTATATTGTATTTTAATGTGTTAACTTCTGTAAGGGAGCAATTTTATGTAAATGGCTTTTAAACTTTGTATATTGTATTTTAATGTGTTAACTTCTGTAAGGGAGCAATCCTATGGCCGCTAGACAGCGGCTAGACAGCCATAGGATATGTTGTTTTCCGGGAACCGACCTCCCCCCGCTTCTGTGCTGCTTTGGAGGCAGCATGGGACAGCCCCATCCTCTGTGCTCGCAAGAGGAGTATAGCTGGCCTGCAAAGAATGCGGCTGAGGGCGTTCCAGGGCGGGGAGAGCGTAACTGCCTGTATGACACATCCTATGTGTCGTACAGCAGCCTCCTTCCCTGCTCCATCCTCCTGTGGCTAGACAGCCGCAATCGGCTGTCTAGCCGAAAATGCAGGGCAGGAGGAGCGTGGAGGGAATGATCCCCTCCGTGCTTCTCCTGCCCTGCTTTGGATAGGCGGTTGCCTCAGAGTTCAGAGGCAGCTGCCTATCTAGATAGGATTCCTCCCTAAACCGCCCAGAGCTTCAGCTATGGGATGGTATAGAAATGTAAGAAACAACAACAGCAGCAGCAGCAACTTGCATAGATCAGGAGTTGTAAGCTGCTGCCAGAATGTCCTTTCCTCATACACACACACCCATGCATATTCATTATGCCTGAAAAGCACTGTAATCCTAATCAATTTCTGTTCCTTTTAGTAAACTAGTGAACAGGTCCTGGCATCATCACACAAAGGCAGGAAGCAGCAGAGAGCAGACTGACCAAACACATCTAAACATTTCAAACAAACAACAAAGAATTGTTTGGTACTGGTTCGGGAACAGGCCAGAAATGAACTAGCCTTTGGTCCCTGTTCTTATGCTACTGGAGTGGTGGTGCTGATGTTTCCCTGTGCTGCTTCCCACACCACTCCAGTGTGTGTGATATATGCAACCGACATAGGAAGGCTGGATGATTGCTTATTTCCCATACCAATGCTGTCAGCCTCCAGGGCAGCTTTAAAGGAGGGGGGGGATATAGATCAGGAAAATGTCCCAGCAGAAAGTTCTCAACACCCCCTCCCCAGTGCTGCCACTCCAATCAATTGCAAAGCCCCTCATGGATGTTTTAAACGTCTGTTGTTGTTTTAAAGTTCAGAGAGCTGACTGCATTTTCCTGATTTAAATTTGTTCCCCCACTCCCAAGTTTCTGGCTGCTAGCCTCACTGTGTGGTGTGGTGGGTGGGAAATACCAGTAATGGTATCATGTCTCTATTTCCCCCTCCCGCTGCCACAGTGGGCCAGCGACAGCTTTGGGAGAACAAGTTGGATTGGGAAAATGGCACAAGGGGGAAAGGGTTAAGCACGGCATAGTGTCAATTGGCCCTTACTGTTTGTGAGTAACCGCCACTGGTGGAAAGGCGGGATATAAATTAAAATAAATTGGTAAATTTGAACCCACAGAAGAAAGAAAAGAGAGAACCAAGAAGAACCTAGGACCTCCACTCAGATAAGTGGAATCTGAAAATACAACCCCAAATACAAACACCAAAGATAGAGTGGAATGCAGAGCAAACGGATGCCCAGTTATGTCCCATATCTCTCTCTGATTTTGCTTTGCAAGCTCTTTGTTTAAAGTAATCTTTTTCAGTATACTATATTTCTTTCCAGATGACTACTCCCATGATATTGGCAGTGATACTCCCAGCATTATGGCCTGTCATCCCACTAGTCTCAAACAGTTTAAACAAAGAGGGCAACGTGTCCAATTTTTGTGTGTGCAAATTATTAAGCTTAGCAGATATTTAAGTGGGATGATTATTATCAGAAGTGCAGCATCCCACCCAACTGTGGATAAATCAATAGCAGCTGCAATCCATAGGGGCACGTCTCTTCCTTTGCAAGCCTCATTGAAATGGAAAAGCGATGTACAAAGGTTTCTTTTGCATGCTTCCTATTAATTCTAATGTGTGGGAGAAGTTCCCGGTGGATTGTGCCCTAAATTGTCTGGACAGTAAGCCGAACTAAGATGGTCATGGCACAGGTTCAATCTACTGCATATACATTCCCTTTGCGCAGATCAGTGACTAAAGTTAAGAATGAAAATAATCCTTCCTCTTGACGGCTTTTAAAAGAAATTATTGGCAGCTGTTTCCCAGCCATGACACCTTTAACACACATACACACAACTCACTCACAAACCATATTTTAGTGGGCATTCAGGTTATAATGATGAGCATAAGTGATATACAATTTCATGTTGCTTCCTTGGGGAGAAATTCTTATGATTTGGAATGAAGTCTTGATCATTCAGTGAGGATGAATGACCAGGGGGGTGTCTCCATGAGGAATTTACTCCAAGCTGGCAGTGTCTGGAGGTCGTTAGGGATATATGATGTCGTGGCCATCCAGCAGCCACCCCGGAGCTTATCACAGAAAACCCGGATTTCCTGAGACTGCTCAAAGTCCGATTCTTTTCCTCAAGTCGGGTTCTCCTCTGTATAGTTGCTGTGTGCCCCAACCCCCGCATTGACCTCAGGTATGCTAGCCCTGCCAGGGGTGTGCCTTTCACCATGACCCTGGTCTAGGCGTGTTTCCTGTGTGTTTCCCATCCCCATATAAACCAGTTAGTGTCTACTCAGAAGTAACTCCAATTGTGGTCAATGAGGCTTGGTCCCTGAATGCACACACCACCATTTACAGAGATCCCCCTCAACCGAAACAGCAGATTTTAAAGCATTAATTCCCTAAAGGCTGTAAAGCGCTTTCCAGAAGCTGCGATTCTCTGTTGTTTGATTTATTGCCATTTGGAAGTAACTACTTCCACCTTCGATCACCGGATCCTGTGCAGCATCAGGTTAGAAAGCGGGCTGGTTTCCCATCCCTTCATTTCCCCTCTGTCTTTCTCAGCATAAGCGTATCTGTGTCTACTCAGAAGTAACTCCCACTGTAGTTAATGAGGCTTGTCCCTAAAATGTGCACTCCCAGAGTTACTAGGTCCCCATGAATGGAAATAATGCATTTAGAAGCCTTAATTTAGGTGCTTTGAAGCTTCGAAGCTTCAACTGATCGCATCATCTGCTGATCAAGGCAGAAACAACATTATGTTCTTTTAGTGATTGCTCTTTAAGTGAGCTGAGGGGCAGGGTGAGGAGAGAAGCAGATTGTTCAGTTTCAGGGGAAGGAGCATGCTGTGTTCTTTTAGTGATTGTTCTTTAATGGAGTAAATAATGTTGGGGTGGGGGAGACAGAGAGAGAGAGAGAAGGAGAGTGATTTATGTATTGACACAGGAAGAAACCTCCTGGGATTTTATCAAAGGAGAAAGGGAGGGGGGGAGCCTCTCTTATTGGTTGAGCAGCCCCTTTCCGTCAGATGTAATTCATTCCAAACCCCACCCCTACCCCACCCCACCCGGAAGTATGTTCTGTGAAGCAACCTTTACTGGTATGATACACTTGCTCGTGGAGCCCTGCACAGAGCAAAGCCAGCTCCTTGAAAAATTCAGGTAAGCCATGACTGGCTTCTCCTTCTGTCTCCTTCTCTTGTCGTGGAGAAAGCCCCCAGGTGGGACACAGTCAGACATCAAAATATGTTGACTTTATTTCACTTTGTACATAAAATACATTGTATTGGGGTGCCATTATTTATTTATCTTGTGAGGAGATTGGGGGTTCTGTAAGGCTCCAATACATTAACAATTAAAATTCTGGGGCAGGGGGTGGGGGGAGGCAATACAATTTATTTTTCAGAGCATGTGTTGTGATTATTTTCTTGTGTATATCTCAGAGTAACTATAGCAGTTCTAGCCATCATATATTGGTTTTTATTTTTTATTTTTAGAAAAATCAGTTTTCTTACTGAACAACCCCGCCCCCCTTATTTTGTCTGGATTATGTCTCAGCTTGTTAGCCCACATCCAGTCCATCACTGACTTCAGACACCAGTCAAATGCCTCCCTGGAGTCTGAGAGAAAGGAGAGATAGGGTTGGCTATTATCAGCATACTGATACTATACTATAAATCTCTGGACAAACTTGCCCAACAGTGTTAGGTAGATGTTAAAACAGCATTAGGGACAAGATGGATCCCTGTGGGATTCCATAAACCAATAGCTATGGGTCTGTCTGTATACCCCAGCACCATCTTTTAAGACCAACAGAGGGCTTTTCGACATGAGACACTTATTGTGCACTTGTCACTCCCTACTCATGGTTGTTTATGGGTTCTTTAGATGATGCTGTGACCTGCCAGTTTCACTTCTGTGTCTAACCAGCACTTTCAGTGATTTTATTTTAGAGCGGGGAAAATGTGGCATTTAATTGTAAAAGTGAAAGAAAGCATGATTGCCTTTTGTGTATTTGCACTATTCTGCTATACCACAGTGCCACCTAGAGGTTATGTAGCAGAAATGCGGGAAAGGAAATGTTCCTCGTGTAGTGCGCAGAGCTCAGTTCTCCAATGAAACTGAAAGTAGATGCAGCCAATTAACAGCCTCATGTAGAAAACCTCAGAGACACATTCCCACTGTCCACTCCCAGCATCAGTTGCCCACCAGGGTGATCAAGGCCATCTCAGCACCAAAGCCAGGTTGGAAGCTAGATTAATAAGGATCAAGCTTATCATTACTATCCAGAAATACCTGAATCTGAACACCATCACATGATCAATCACTTTGCCCAGGATGGTGGAATATAAGGAGGCCTTCCTTCAAAACAGTTGGCATTGTGTTCACTTTCAAGGAAGCATTTCTAATCCAGTGGAGGCTGGTGGCTCTGATGTCAGTGAGGCAGTAAATCCGCTGCGGGTTTCAGTCAGAACCAGTCAGAACCTTCACACCTTGGATAGCTCCAAGTTCTAACTGGTTCTGACTGAAACCCGGAGTGGATTCACCACTGCACTGACATCGGAGTCAGCAGCCTGTTCTAATCTCTTCACCCACCTAACTGATTGCATTAATGAGCCAGGATGGGGAAGAGTTGAGAATGCAGGTGGTCAGTGCCACACCTCCAAAGATCCTGTCTACGGTCTTTGGCTGACAAGCTGAAAAGTACCCATAACAACAATACAGAGAGAGAGAAGCCAGAGGCACATCCACAGACTCCACAGTCAAAGTGGAGACCAAGTTGGAATAGTTATCTACAATGTTATCTACAAATTGTCTTGCAAATTGCTTGCAGTGAGCCACTGAGTGCTCATTCCCACTCCTCAAGGGACAAGACGTAACAGGCCTCTCACCACTGATCAGCTGGCCAACACTGTACAGACTCAAGGGTGTTGGACAGGTAAGATTTCTTTGCTGCCATTACCACCACGGACAGAGTAGCTCCTAAAATGGTCTCTAGGCTGTGTTTGATCAGGCTGGCCATTCATTTTCCTCCATCACGTCCCTGCTGTTTCATTGCCCCCAGCTTTCTAGAAAACCGGGAAGTCTGTCCCAGACTCTTACAAGTCAGAGGTGTTGCTTAAGAGCAACTGTGTCTACTGCCCAAGCCATCTCCCCATTCCAAAGGTTAATCAAGGCTTTGACAGAAGCCCCCATCATGACAACAGGAAACTCCCCCAAAGCCATCAGGAATGCACCTGAATCCCCCTGTCTAAATGCAGAGGGTATTAGGATCCAACTCAGCCTTTCCACCATGTTGAACACTGACACAGAGAAGTTACATGAAAATTTTAGGGAGTCATCACGCTGCTTGTTATTTGATCCTGTGCCTTCCTTCAGACTTGGAACTCAGTGTGAACAGAATAGGATCGGGGGGGGGGGGGGGGCTGGGCAAACACTGCCATGATCCCCTCTCCCTCCTGTGAGTTTGCCAAGGAGCAGAGGGGAACGTAGAAGTGGTGATGGGTGTGATGTGGGCAGTCTGGTGCTCTGAAAAGATTTTACTGCGGGATTTTCTGCCCAGATGCCTTGTGTGCATTAGCATGAAGTACATCTCTAATCAATGGAAATCAAATCCAAAATATGTCATCTCGTATTTTTGTTACATTGAGGTTGTAAGGAAGCCACAGTGGAAGGAGAGGAGATAAACTGCAATATCCTAGCACAGCTGGATGACCTATCTGTAACTCTAAGCACTCTTGTGCTTATTATCAGTTCTCAGTGGTTTGCATGCTTATGTCTATAAAAACCTGCATCACCCCGTTGATCAGCAGAGCTGTAAAACTTCAATGCAGAATTTCCTTTGCACGGGGCAGAATTTTCCCCAGTGCAGTTAAGACCAGCATCTGGGATTTTAACGCCATCTTGGCTGTTGCTGCTTTACAGAAAATTCATTTATCATGTTGCCTTGAAACAGTTTGAGATTTTCCTCCTTAAAGAAAAGGCTGCCTTCCCGTAATCTGGGGTCTGTTTTATTAAAATCCTATCTGAACTCTGTGTAGCTATGGTCCTCCAATGAGTCATACAATAACAATTCCCAGTTTGTAGCCAGTTCTCCAGAGAGGCAGAAGAAAAACTAAGCTGCTTCCTTTTAAGGGAATCAGATCTGTTTGCTGTGATAAACTTCTTTCCAGTCCTATTTGAAGACATTCTCCATAGCCCAAGAATTGATAGTTATAAAAACATCACCTCCTTTTATTTGGAAGATACGTACACATTAGGAGCAGAGTGCTTTGTTTAACATGCTCTACAGTTTACATATATGCAATGCCTGAAATACGGGTGCTACAAGCTACATATTAGCTTGTATTAAGGGCAGGGGGGTGGGGATTAGGACCTGGAGATGTCTTCCGTTTTATTTTACCTAACCTTGAAAATTTAAAACATAAATAGGTCCCCCAGTTTATACAACTAATGTTGTTCTATAACATTATGTGGCAAGATATAAAAAACATCATGATCATAGTAGTCATAGGGCTTGGTCCAAGGAACTATAGGTGGAAGGAAAATAACTGCAAGTGCTGTTCCACAAATGCTTGAAGAAGACCTTGCACAAGAACTCACACACATCTAAAATACTAGATCTCCTGCTTCCTTTTGGGAAAAACATTGCGCAATAAATTGTTTGCACGCAGAAGAGCATCTTTGGATTTAGTCATGGCTGTTTATGGGTTCTTTAGCCGATGCCGCGATCCCTCATAAACAGCACTTTCCGTGAGGTTTTTTTTAATTTTTTTTAGAGCAGGGAAAATTGGGTATTCTTTCTGATAGCAAAAGAAATTGTGATTTCCCCTTGTGTATTTGCTCTATTCTGCTATACCACAGGGCCACCTAGAGGTTATGTGGCAGAAATGCAGGAAAGGAAACACTCCTCGTGTAGTGCTCGGAGCTCAGTTTTGCTACGAAACCAAAAGTAGATGCAGCAGCTTAATAGCCTTGTGTAGAAAAGCCCTTAGTGAGAGGTGTAGAGCAGCTCTTCTGTGAGCAAAAGGTGCTTTCTGCATGTGGAAGTGCACTTTTGGATCTAACCCATTATTTTTTCAGCTTTAACTTTACGTATCAGGTGCAGCCCCACAAACACTTTGGATCAAGACATTGGCATCTTATCACAACTCTACATTTTTCGGTCTTCCTCAAATCCTGCTGAAAAACAAGCCCGGTAAGCCCATAGAAGGCTTGGCTCCAGCACTTGACATGGGACACTGACGCTGGCTTCCTTGAAAACTGGAGTGCAGAAATCTGGCCTTTTGGGATTCCCTCTTAGCCAGGCACCACCTCCTTTCCGCTGACTCCTGGATTTTGTGCAGGCTTCCCCCGCCCATTCTAAAAAGGTTGAGATGCCTCTCCTAAGGCTGAGTTACTGACAGTAAAAGCATTAAGCTAAAACATGCTGGCATTTTGCCATTGGCCCCACCTGGTTTTGCCTTCATTCTCACCCACCACTGGAATGAGCCCTCCCGCAGTTTCTCAGCCTTCTTGGGCTGGAAGAGATTCAACACCACTGCTTGTTTTTTAATGAATATTTTTATTTAGTTTGTTTAAGCACAGCATTCTGAAGAAAAGTGCAGGCACGGCAGCTATAGCTGCTTCCGTGTACTTTCCCCAGAATGCCTCTGGGCCCCAATGTAAAGCCCAGAGGCAGTCTGGGGATGATGATGATATCCTACCTTTTCCCCTTCCTCCTCTCCATTTTATCCTCACAACAACCCTGTGAGGTAGGTTAGGCTGAGAGCCGGTGCCTGGCCCAAAGACACCCAGTGAGCTTCATGGTCAAGTGGGGACTAGAACCCAGATCTACCGAGTCCCAGCCCAACACTCTAGCCACTATGCCACACTGGATCTTAGTATGGCAGCTGCAGCCGTCTCATATAATGCTTTTTGTTGAGCACAAGGTTGTGCTCCACCACCTGTCCTCACTGCTTCTCACTGTCTACCCCATCGCTGCCCTAGCAAGTTTCCAGGGGGCCCACCAGGACCTCCTCAAATCTGGCATGTAGCTTCACTGTTTACTACAGAATCTTTCTAGAGCTGTACAACTATTCATAGCTTTCCTCCCATGTGCCCCGGGGCTAGTAAAAAGATTGCTTGAGCTCATTTCTGGTTGATACAAGGCAGGGAAAGATATCGAACATCCATCTGGCTTTGGCATGGTTCCACCACTTAAAACAAAGAAGCTGCATTCACACCCAGGAAAGCCAGTATGCCACTGCTTCAAATCTGGATGCTGCTGAGCCTCAAAACCCACAAGATTAGAGATTCTTTCCCACCATAACTTCAATATTTACTATATTATCTCAGCATTTGTAACAGAAACGTATGTGTGTGTGTGTGTGTTTTAAATAATTCAGGGCACAATCCTCTGCACATTTAGATAGAAAAAAGTCCTACAATTCTCAACATTCCCAAGCCAGTGATGCTGGCTGAATGCTAGGAGTTGTAGGACTTCTTACCCATTTAAACATGCATAGGATTGCACTTTTAATATATGAAATGATTTAAAATTGGCTAATGTATTTAGTTTTAGTTTTGTTTTTAACTACTTGTGTATTGCCAAATATATATAAGTAAGCCACAAAACCCAGGGAATTTACCATCCCACCTCCATTATGAGAACTGAGAGAGATAGCAATATATCACATACCTCTTCTTGATGGCCAGTTTGTGCTCCAGTAATTCAGTATTTAAGAACATAAGAAGAGCCATGCTGGATCAGAGCAAGGATCCATCTCGTCGTCTGATCACACAGTGGCCAACCAGCTGTCAACCAGGAACCCACAAAGAGGACACAAGTGAAGCAGCACTCTCCTACCCATGTTCTCCCGCAACTGGTGTACACTGGCATACTGCCTCTGATACTGGATAGCCATCAGGACTAGTAGCCATGGATAGCCTTCTCCTCCAGAAATTTATCTAACCCTCTTTTAAAGCCATCCAAATTGGTGGCCAACTCTCCATCTTGTGGTAGTGAATTCCATAGTTTAACTATGTGCTGTGTGAAGACGTACTTCCTGAATCTCCCACCAATCAGCCACATGGGATGACCCCACTAGGTTCTAGTATTTTGAGAGAGGGAGAAAAATGTCTCCCTATCCACATTCTCCACACCATGCATAATTTTGTACACCTCTACCATGTCTCCCCTTAGCATCCTTTTTTTCCAAGCTAAAAAATCCCAGCTGTTTTTTACCTTCCCTCATAGGGGAAATGCTCCAGCCCCTTGATCATTTCAATTGGCCTTTTCTGCACTTTTTCCAGCTCTACGACATCCTTTCTTAGGTTCAGTGACCAGAACTGTACACAGTATTCTAAGTGTGGTCCACCATAGATTTGTATGCTTCTTTTCATCTATTTCAGCCTTCCCTGACCTGGTGCCCTCCAGATGTGTTAGCCTGCAACTTCCATCATCCCCAGCCAGCAATATAGGTCCCTGTAACTTTGAAAGCAGCATATCATACATATCCCCATCAGCACACCTCCATGCTAGGTACAGCTGCACCTGTTGCACTGCTGCCTGTCAGGCACTCTTGAGAGGCACAGGTTACAGTGATGGATCTCTGGTACAATGTGAGCACAGATCACAGCCACAAGTGATTTATAGCAACCCTATCCTTGTCCAGCAAGTATAAGACAAAGGTAGGATTGTACTGTAAATCCATGTTAAATGACATCTTTACAAAATTTAGAACAAATCCCATCCTATTCATTCGATATCAGTCTCACACACTTTTTTCTTCACATTTCAGTACTGTATTGTATAAACTTCTCAGAAAAAAGTAAACCATAAAGGGATTAATATTATGCAGTGTTAGATGGCGGGGTGGGGGAGTTGGAAGATTTAAATAAACATGAACTTTCATTTTATTTTTAGAAACTTCAGCATTAGAGATACAGTATGTAAATATTATCCCTATTGATTTAGATGAAAATCCTTACTTCTCTGGTTCATTTAAGTGGGTTTAAAAACAAAACAAAAAAACCCAACTACACTACTCAGGGCCAGCACCAGCTTTGAGGGGGCCCTGCGTAAGCATGAAAGAGAATACCGGGTGAAGTGGCGGCAGCAGACATCATCTTCATTTCCCAGAATGAGGGCCCAAGACATTCTGGATAAATTAAGATGTCAAGTCACCCGATGCTTCTTTTCAGAGTGCTGGGCCCTTAAAATGATTTTTTTTTTAAGGGAATTGTTTTAAAAATAAACAATGAAAACGAAGGGAGACCACCGTCAGATGTGGTGGGGATTTCTCCTCCATGCCAGCTATTGATGCCAGTCCTGACAGCACTCAAAAAGCAGATGTATAGTACCAAAGCACCCTTTTTCAAGAGACCCTGGCTGGAGCACAGTGGTTTACTATTATACTTTTGCGTTCCTGTTTCTTTCACTGAAATGCTGGAGGATTTGGTTCTAGTGGGCCGTGATTTTTCACACCCTACATTGATTGATCCAGTCTGTGTACATAACAGTGGGAAACAATTGTGCCACATTTCACATCGTGGCCCCTTCCTGTGGCAACAGCCATGCTAGAGTGTGAAATGCCCCCAAAGTATTCCATAAGCACTGTAAGCACCATTAGTGTAAACAAGGCACCAAGTTCCACTAGGCTCTCTGTGGCATCTCAGAGTACTGTAAGTATGGAGCCAGCAGTGGAGGCTGGTGGCTCCGATTTCGGTGGGGCTGTGCATCCATTCCAGGTTTCAGTCAGAACCAACCAGAACTCTAAATGAGCTATCCAAGGTGCTGAACCCTATCCCCAAACTATCTTCAGCACCTTACGTAGCTCCTTTAGAGTTCTGTCTGGATCTGACGGAAACCTGGAATAGATTTATATCCTCACCGAAATTGGAGCCACCAGCCTCCACTGGTAGCCAGATATTTGGCTGTGGGTTCCCCCCCCAAAAAAAACAATATGTCACTCTGCCTTACAGACCTGTCCGCCTGTAATTTTTGTGAGATATTTACTGCTCCAATCCTCTAGAGTATGGATAGACAACTTATGGCCCTCTGTATACTTTGGCCTACAACTCCCATGAGCCCTAGTTAGCATAGCCAATGGTGAGGGATCATGGGAGTTGTAGGCCAGAACATCTGGCAGGCCACAAGTTGAGAAGACTGAGGGGAGATATGATAGCGCTCTTCAAGTACTTGAAAGGTTGTCACACAGAGGAAGGCCAGGATCTCTTCTCGATCATCCCAGAATGCAGCCTCCTGCTGTATCAATCCCTTTTTTGCTTAGCCTAAGCCTTAAGCCATCCTGCCTACATATGTCTACGATTCTTATGTAGAGATTTTAAACAAATACATTCACTAAATAGTATGTGCAATTCAAATAACATGTACAGTTGAAACTATTTTTTTAAATTTAAATACCTATTTGAAATCTTTATTCCAGTGGGTAACTGAGCAAGTAAAATATGCCCAGAATTCATACAGTTTGTTCTCTAATTCAGTTATGTGACTGCACTGGTTTATCAAAGCTTGGAATTGTCTTAACAAAGGCACTCCATTTAGTTGGCTTGTAGATCAGAGCTACAACTATTTTACCATAGGAGTTAAGGGTTCCTTTTGATTTTCGGTTCCTCCATTTGCTAGGAGCATGGTTTGTATGAGGGAATTATTTTGCCCAACTGGTGACTTGGCAGTGCATCTGTCTCCTTATCAAGTATAATCATTGCTTGCATTACAAGTCTAACCTGGTAAAGGTAGACATGACGATTTCTCAAAATATTATCCTTGTATTTATGCTTCTATACTCCAGACCATCATACTTGAGGATGAACAAAATGTTTCTCCACAACAAAGTAAGAGATTGCTTCATTATTATTTTTTTTTACACCGCTGAAACTGAGTCCTTTACCAGGGGTTTCAGTGATGGAGATTAAGGAAAGGGCAACTATAAGAACAAAACATAAAGTTCCAGTGTAGTGTTTCCCTTCAGATCTGAGCTCTGCAGGGCACACTAAGCCCCAGATGGAGGTCACATACACGAGAGTGGAATTGAACAGGAAATGGAATTTGCGCCATCTGCTCCCTGTCATAGCCCGAGTGCTATTTTCCCCCCTCAGAGATTCTTAGTGAAAAGAAAAATAATCCAGAGGTAAGGCCTGATATTGATATAATATATTTGTCTTGGGAAACATGTCAGAAAGAAGGTTTGATGTTGGCCAGCCCTAGTTGATGTTTCAGAACAAAAATGTTGGGTGTCTTTTGAATGCAATGAAGTAGGAATAACACGAAGAAGAGAAATAAACAGGAAAAGAAAAGCGCTAGGGTTAAACAAATCAATAATAGATCAAACCTTGCCAATGGTGTGTGGTGACCTCTAGGTAAGTTAGTGGGTTTCTGGTCATTGGTTTTCAACACAGGAGTCTTATGTTCAAATCCTGCTCCCTTAGGAAGATTATTAGGTGGTCTCTGTCACAGTAGCCATGTTTAAGATTTTGTGAGGGGTTCCATGTGTTCAATTAATGTGTGTAGGTCAGGGTGGCAGAATTGTGATGGCAGGTTCTACCACCACCCTATGTATGTTCCTTCAGTCGCATGCTTGCAATGTATCTACATGCCTACGCATCTCTCCCTGTGAGGCAGGGTTCCTGATCATGGAAAGAAGCATATGCACAGGTTGGCACATTGCAGATGTGCAATGGTACACACAGGGGCAGCAGAACATGCCACTATATGGGTTCAGGCTCCTCCCTTCCAAATGTCTGAAAGAGTTTATCTCACAGGGCATCCCTACATGCGTTCTTAGAGCTTTTCTACACGAGGCTGTTAATCACTGTATCTACTTCCAGTTTCATTGCAGAATTGAGACCTGAGCTCTACACAAACAGCTTTTCCTTTCCTGCTCTTCCGCTACATAACCTCGAGGCGGCACTGTGTTATAGTGGAATACACAAGTAGTTCTTTCACTTCAGAAAAGATACCCTGTTTTCCCTGCTCTTAAAAAAAACAGGGAAAGTGCTATTAAAAAACAGAAGCAAAATTGGAGGATTACGATGTCATCTAAAGAATCTGTAAACAACTGTAAGGAATCATGAGCACACAATAAATGCCTCATGTAGAAAAGCTCTTAAACTGATGTAAGGCTATAATCATATACACACTCACTTAGGGTAAGTCCCATTGAACTCAAAGAAAATTACTTTTTAGTAGACATGCATAGCCTTGCCCCATAATAGTCCTGCCCTTTTCCTAGGGAACACTGGGAATTGTAGTTCTGACAGGGAAATGGTAGCTAGGAGAATTCTCAGCACCTGTGATTCCCAGGATTAATTTATTTGGTGAGAGCGATGGCAGTTAAAGAGACACAAAGCCAGGGTTGGCTCCAGGTTTGATGCAGTCCTGGTCAAAGTGCTATCTGGAGGGTTCCCTCTGGCAGGCTTGGTTGTGTGGGGGGTGGGGTGGGGTGGGGTGGGCAGACTGGCCACCATTTTGATTTCCCATAATGCCCCAGTGTGGCAGTATGTCAGGGCATGGGGGGAAAGTTAAATGAAGGCTAGACCCAGCTGCCTGGCCCTGCTGAGAGTGCTGACATGGTCATGTCCTACTGTTCTCTCATTTGGGAAGTACTTAAGAAAATGCATAGGACTTTGATGGAATTTAGACCGTATCAATAATTCATAATACTAATTCACACACATACATATTCAGGAACATTTATCACTGTTAGATAGGCCTTCCCCGACCTGGTGACTTCCAGATGTGTTGGATTACAACTCCTATCATTCCCAGCCTGCACAGCCAATGGTAGTGCTGCCTGGTGATGATAGGCATTGTAATCCAACACATCGGAAGGGCACAGGTTGGGGAAGGCTACGTTAGATCCATGAGAGCAATATCAATTGAACCCAAGAGGTAACAAGCCCATTTCAGCCCATAATGGGGTGCCCTAAAGATAAAACATTTATTCTATTTAATCTATTTCAACATTTTAGTAAAGTGATTGGCTAAAACTGGTGCAGTCACACCAACTAGTGATCTTCCTGTGGTGTTTAAGGTATCAAACATCTAAGTAGGAATTTAACACATGGTGTCACTTTTCTTTTACTTCAGATTACCTCAGCCATATGTGCCTTCGTAAATGGCTTCAACTGTTGTGGCATTATCTTCATTAATCTAATTCTGAGGAACAGTCCATTCCAATACTCTCAGCTGTAAAAACTACAAAAACCAGTTCAGCTTTCTCCAGGAAACAGACTTTAAAGGTCTGGATGGTCTTTAAACAGATGTCAGAAGTAATTACCATTATAAATGAAAATAAAGTTAAGATGTGTGCCGTTTCCTGTTCCTTTTATTATTTTGACCTGAGACTTACCTTTCCCTGATAGATCTATGTAGAATCATTAATAAAATATTTGTGTTTAACAAGGGAATTGTTCTCCAACATTTATGTGACTCAATGTATAATATTCAACCCCATATAACTTCATTCTTATAATATATACCTTCCATTTCTTTATAAGCAGTTGTTTCAGGGCTACTGAACCTATTTTAATTTTTCTTGACCGTATACAGGGAAAAAGATAGACAATGGTCAGTCATGATTCTTATGACCCAAGAAGAGTCAGATGTTCCATCTAGATGGCTAACCTTCTCGAATGGAGGCAGTCCACTTCCCATTAAAGCCAAAATTGCCATTGACAGGAATGGCACTCCATCTCCAAATTTTGTCTGTCTCTTGGTCCGGTCCTGTGGTAGCAGCCTTGGATTGTGCAAGCAAAGTTGTCGATTCTAGCTGAATTAGCAATCTCTATAATTGCCCTATTTCCCCTGATCGTATACACCAGTCTCGAGTGAATAGGTACTAGCCCAGGGCCAGCCCTTCCATGAGGCACGATGAATCCCCTGCTTAGGTGGAAGACCAGGAGGGGCAGCAGAATGCACACACACACTCCACTGGGAGGGCTCCTGCGGACACTGCTGCCTCTGCACCAGCCTTGCTTGCCCACTGCAGTAAATGCCACAGCGGGAGAGCAGCAAGTCAGTAGGGCTCCTTGGAGGACATGTAACCCCCCATCACTTGCTCTGAGACCTCTCCCAAAGTGAGAGATCAGGTGGGCAGGCCCTCTGGAGAGGTTGCCTACCTGATCTCTCATTTTGGGAGAGGGCTCAGAGTGTGAGATGGGATGTGCTCTTTGGAGAGGCCACCCATTTGCCCACCCAATCTCTCACTTTGAGGACTCTCCCAAAGAGAGAGATTGGGTAGGCAGCCTCTCCTGAGAGCTGCGTCAGCCACACAAACCATCCGACGTGCCTCTCTGGAGATGCTGCCTGCCCAATTTCCCATTTGGGGAACTTGCCCAGAGTGAGAGATCCAGCAGGCAGGTGGCCTCTCCGGGAGAGTCTCCTGAATGAGAGATCAGGCAGGCAGCCTCCCTGGAAAGGCACCCACGCCCTAATGCCATGCTTTGAGGGGTCCTTCTCAAAGTGCATCATTGTGAGGTAGCCCTGGAGACCTTTCAAAGTGCAGCATTCAGGCCTGGGCGCCTCTCCAGAGAGGTCACCCGTCCGATCTCACCCATTCCAGGGGGCATGCCAGTGGCTGTGGCATGTGACTTCCTGCCTCAGGCCATCTTGCACCACCGCTGTACTAGCCTTAGGACAAGGCCGGACTAATGCTTTCCTCTACGGTATTGCTTTTTGCATCCTTCCCTGTAAAGGACTACATGTGGAAAATGTTTGGTCTGAACTGAGCTGCTTGAATTTTCCAGCAAAGATCTTTGAGCAAAATACTAGATTGCTGCTGGCTGGTTCTTTGGAAATGATCCCTGCAGAAAGGGAAAACAGGAACTACATTTACATTTCTCCTTATTCATGGCTTAAATCAGCCTTCCCCAATCTAGTGCCCTCCTGATGTTTTGGACTACAACTCCCAGCATTCCCAACCATTAGCCATGCTGGCTGGGGCTGATGGGAGTTGAAGTCCAAAACATCTGAAGGGCACCAAATTGGGGGATGCTGTCTTATATAATTTACCCCTTTTTCTTTTGGACTACTCCATCCCAGCTAGATACTGGTCAAATATTTCAACACCAGGACAGTCCTTAGGATATCATAAGTCTGAGCAAATCATGCATGCAATCAGGGCTCACTTTTAGCTATGAAAGCTTGTCAAGGCAATGACAATCTTTACTTGAAACTGTCAGCTTCTTTTGAATAAAGCTGCATGCAACACTAAGTACAAACAGCTGAACCACATCATTCTGTTTTATATGTTCTGTAATCTTTCTTTCTCTCTGAGGGCAAATGTCAGAAAAAATGCAAGTTTCCAAACACACGTTTGCCAAATACAGGGTTGGGGTGAAGAATACGCACAGGGGAGAATTGGTAGATGCGCTTAACCTCCTCAATGGTGACCAATTCACCCTCTTGCCTTCCCCCCGAAGACCTTGTGTTCCACCCCACCCCCCATCTGGGCTTTATTTCTGGGTAACTGGCTTAAAGTGAAGGTTGATGGCTTTGATGTCAGTGGGGCAGGGAATCCGCTCCAGGTTTCAGTCAGAACCAGTCAGAACTCTAAAGGAACCATCCAAGGTGTGAAGATTCTGACAGGTTCTGACTGAAACCTGGAACAGATTTACAACCCCACTGACACTGGAGCCACCAGCCTCTACTGCTGGCTTGGGAAAAAAATGAAAATGAAAACGGTAGAGGGAGGATATTTGCAGGTGAGAATTAACAGAGGGAGGAAGGGCTGAGCAATCCCACTGCCATCCCCCTCACTCCTGCACTGGAGTTATGAGAAGGAAAGGAAAGGAAAGGAAAGGAAAGGAAAGGAAAGGAAAGGAAAGGAAAGGAAAGGAAAGGAAAGGAAAGGAAAGGAAAGGAAAGGAAAGGAAAGGAAAGGAAAGGTTCCTCCTGTGCAAGCACCGGGTCATTACTGACCCCTAGAGGGACGCCACTTGCGCTGGCGTTTTCATGGCAGACTATAGCGGGGTGGTTTGCCATTGCCTTCCACAGTCGTGACTACCTTTCCCCCAGCAAGCTGGGTCCTAATTTTACCGACCTCGGAAGGATGGAGGGCTGAGTTGACCTGAGCCAGCTGCCCGAGACCCAGCTTCCACTGGGATCGAACTCAGGTCGTGGGGAGAGTTTCGGTTGCGATACTGCCGCCTACCGCTCTGTGTCTCTTAGTGGGTAGTTTTACATGTAGCTTTTAGGAATCCTAAAATTAGTTATAAGGTTCATTAATATTTTAAGTAAGCAAAAAACTGGGGCTGTTGTACATGAAAGCAGACTGCCTATAGAAGGCAAACATGGGGATTAAAAAAGATGGACCATTTATTGTGAAATATGAAGTTACTGCAAAAGTATTGGTTAAAGTTTAAGAATAACCACAAGTTAGTTCTTATTTCGTTTGTCACATTTTTAAAAAATTCAGCCCTTCCTTTAAAAAGCTCACGGGAGCATGCATATTCAATTTTATGTCTTGCTGGCTATCTTGTATTATTATTTATAGACTAGATTATGTCCAGCAATTCAATAGATAAATATGCTTAGGACTGGGATATGACAACTGTGTTTGTATTCTTTTCTAATTCAACAAAGATTTAGCCAAGAAATGGCAAGTTTTATTAGCCAAATGCTACGATAACTTTCCTTGCACTGAAGAGACTTATCTCTCCTCTCCTTTCCTATGGCCTGGCCAAGCAACAATACCTAAAGCCAAGTGTTTTGGTCTGATTTTTAGTTTCACCCAGTGGTACCAACTGTATGTTTTTGTTAACTGTGATCAACAGTGCTTTTTCTAGGCCAGCGATGCAAATGAAAATCTGACGAAAACAGAAAGTGAGGGGGCAAACAAGAGATGCATGCAATATGCCTTTGTTCTCTGTGACTATTTCAATTTTCTGTTTATTCATGAGACATTTTAAAATAAAGGACAAAGATGATCGTCTTCCCCAAACCTGAAACTAATTATCATGCTGTGCATCCCATTCCCTCTTGAGATTTTACTGCATCACTTCACATTAGATAATTTTATAATTCACTCAACTTGGTTTTAACAATAGCCACAACAGAGGAAGGTCTGTTATGTTTTCCCCACTGTAGAGTAATGTAGGTCTGAATTTCAGATCACTCTTTTAGCCAAAATTGTTCCCATGAGACACTGAAAACCACAAGAGCCACTCAGCAGCCAATCTATCCAGGTTCTTTTCCTATCGCTAGTATCGTTTACAGTTATACCCTGAGCATTCAAGCAAAAATCCAGTCGAGCAGAAATCCAGTCAAAAAATTCAGTCAAGTACTGGAAAATGTTCTTACTACTCCAGTACTAGTTTGTCTACGTGGATATTCTTTCCTCAAATGCCATAGGTATCTGTGGTGCTTTTATAATTGTAATGGGAGGGTAGCTATAAGGATGCTTCCAGATGGAGGGCTCCTAGCGCTACCAACCAGGAAGCATTATGCAGCAATTCCATCTTTTTTTTTTCCTTAATGGGTTTTCTGCAGTAAGGAAATAAACTAGAGTTGTGCACAGATGGCCTCTTAAAATTCTCCAGCCTATTTGTGGGCAGGGAAATTGGGGGGACAATTTCACCGAATTTCACCTAGGAGAGAAGTTCTCCAACAGTTTCTCACAGATAGGGCTGACGATTGGCAGCAGTTGTAACACAGGTTCTTCCTTTTTTTCTAAGGGTTTTTGATTTATTGTACTGCTTCTGTAGGTGGCAACAGCATCAGCTGTGTTGAGGCTTCCACTTTTTTGAGGCAGAATTTTGAATTTCTTTTGGTGATATTTTTGAGCTTACCTAATCACTGCGAAGTGGCTGAGGTATGTGTTTTCTCTCTCTATTACATATCTTTACATTGCTGTGCAGCCTTCCAGGCCACCTGCACTTCTGAAAAAGCCCCATGGGAGGAATTGCCCCATGATGTCTTCCTCAGGATGGCTTTAACTGAAGTGTGGGAAGCCGAGGAGGCTACAGGCTGCCACAGAGATTATTGTACAATGACAAACAGGACGATCATGCACACTCCTCAGCCACCTCATAAGTAAGGTAAGCCCAAGAACCCCAAACCCAACCTATGAGAATTTCTCTGAAATTTCTCCTCCTTTGAATTTCTTTTCAAAAGCAACTTCTTTTCTATCAAATTGAATGAGAATGGTCAAAAAAATGTGGGATAAATTTTTGGCACAGCACTAAAAAAAAATAGAAGAAGTGGTGGGAAAACACCAGGAGGGCTGTAAGTGAATGAGATTGTCATCTAGGCCCTCTGTAAAATTCCTTGAATGGGGCAGGGTGATGGCACGATAAAAACTGCATCTGGAAGCACCCTAAGTGGTCTTGTGATATCAAGACTCGGTTTAGAGATGGACAGGACATCTTGAGCCTTTTTACACAAGGCATTTATTGTACACTCGTGATTCCTCATTCATGGTAGTTTATGGGTGCTTTACATTATGTCGTCATCCTTGAGGGACTCTCCTGTGCTTTTCAACCATTATAGTGGGGGTGGGGGGGTTTCTAATGAGGAAAGTCTGGTACTTCCATGAATGGCGGCATGAAACCCTGGTGCATTTGTGCAATTCTACTGTACCATAGCACCACCTAGTCATTGGGTAATTGAAGATATAGAAAGGCAGGGAAAGAAAACCCTGGGGAAAAAAACACATGTAAAGGAGCTGATCTTAATCCCACAAAAGATCTGAAAGCAGAAGCCTCGGTAAAGAGGCGGGTTAAAAGCCTCATGTAGAAAAGCCCTTTGTGTTATAGAGAAATAAGCACTACCTAGTGAAATAATTATCCTGTACTACAGCATACAGAAATCATAACAGGACTTCACATTCAAAATCTTAATCTCCGTGGATGTAATCTATCCCTGTGTGAGTAAAACCTGTGCTCAAGAAACTTGTAAGCTGGTGCATCAGGTAGATCCTATAGATATAAGAGGGGAAGAATAGAACTCCACTAGGCACTGTACCAACGCCCCTATACTTCAAAAGTTGTGCTTTCATGGGAGAGCATGAAAGGGAATCTCTTTGTTATTTCTGATTTACCTGGACTGCACAGGCACTTGTGGAGTTCCTTCCTAAAGCAGAGTGGGAAGAAGATGCAGGACTTGGCTGGCACTCCTTTCTCCATGCAGAGAGGCATGGAGAAAAGAAAAGTGGGCAGGGCTGGGTGACATCATGGGAGGGGGAGGAGCCACCAGCTTTGTCCAGGGGACCAATCCAGCCGAGACCAAAAGAGATGGCTCACCCCTGTCTTGGAGGTTAATTTAGCTTTGCTTACACTCAACACAAGGGATACTGACTTTTGCAGCTTGTTCAGTGTATTGGTTGTTATTCAATACTGGTCTAAAATGAATACCCATATCTACCAGTCTTCCAAGCTCTACTGAAGTAATATTTGTACAACTGGCCATCGAATCAGCTACATGACATTTTACTTACTTGCTCGGGACTTTATTACCTTCCTAAGTCCATTCGTCATGAAATTATTCTTGCCTTTCAGATGATTTCCATATGCTTTTCAAAACTGGGTCAGTTAAATCTGGCAGTGGCAGCTGGTCTTTGAAGCAAGTGGTACAGAAACAAAATGTCACTCGTGGGGGTGGGGAGGGTGGGTGGGAAACATACATATTGATCAGCATGTATCATTTATTTATTTATTTATTTATTGCATTTATACCCTGCCTTTCTCCCTCTCGCAAGGAACTCAAGGCGGCTTACATTATCCTCCTCTGAATCATCTGAATCACCCAAGTTTAGATTGTACGTTTTCAATCCTGGCTCAAAATGATTGACCATTCTAAACAGAGGTTTCCTCCAACCCAATCTGTGCGCTGAGTTAAACTAGAATGTAAAGGGTAAAAAGAAGGGGTGGGCGGGGGCATGACATGGTGGTGCGATGGAGAAGGTGGGGGCACAGTATAGTAAAGGGAAGGGAGTTGGAGGGGTCATGACATGGCAGCGTCTGTGCCTTAGGCAGCGGGAGAGCTTGCACCAGGGCTGAGATGTAGGCTATCTTTCCCTGTTATGCTGCTTCCACATAATGGGCCAACAGGCTACTTGTGTCATGGCTCCTATGCATCCTATGCATAGGGCTCAATCCTATGCATGTTTGGACAGAAGAAAAGTGCTACAAATCCCAGCATCCCCCAGCCAGCATGGTTGGCTGGGGGATGCTGGGAGTTGTAGGAATTTTTTCTGTCCAAACATGCATAGGATTAAGCCCTTGGGGAATCTATAGAGAATAACAACATAGACACTCCTGATACCCATAGAGAGTCATGTAGATAACATAAGAAGAGCCTTGCTGGATCAGACCAAGGGTCCATCTAATCCAACATTCTGTTCACACAGTGGCCAACCAGCTGTCGACCAGGGACCCACAAGCAGGGCATGAGCACAACAGCGCCGTTCCACCCATGTTCCCCAGCAACTGGTGTACACAGGCTCACTGCCTCTGGTACTGGAGGTAGCACATAGCCATCAAGACTAGTAGCCACTGATAGCCTTCTCCTCCAGGAATTTGTCTAACCCCTTTTTAAAGCCATCCAAATGGGTGGCCATCACTACTTTCTGTGGTAACAAATTCCATAGTTTAACTATGTGTCATGTGAAGAAGTACTTCCTTTTATCTGTCCTGAATCTCCCACCATGCAGCTTCATGGGATGACCCTAGGTTCTAGTATTATGAGAGAGGGAGCAAAATGTCTCCTTATCCACATTCTCCACATCATGCATGATTTTGTACACTTCTATCTTGTCTCTCCTTAGCCTCCTTTTTTCCAGGCTAAACAATCCCAGCTGTTGTAACCTTCTCTCATGATAGGGGAGATGCTCCAACAAGTAGTCTGAGCTGGGCCCTCAACCTGAACAGCAGATTGCATAGAGTTGGATTCTTCCTCAAATATCCTTGTTTCATCAAAGGACCTTTGCTCACCACTTGAAATGGTTTGCATCTAGGTCTCCCCCAAACCCCATGAGAACAAAGGAAAAGTAGCTTTCGGATCCATCTGGATAGACAGTTGTGTCTTACCTGAATGTCCATTGCTCTATCCAGCCATAGCAAACTTATAATTGATTTAATCTGCATAATGGAGGATTATGGCTCTTCTTTCAGTCAGTGACACATGTAATGAGGCCCTCTTAACAAGAGGTCAGTTCTTAGAAGCATTAACAATCATAACTGTTATGGTAGAAGACACATGAAGTAAGCAGTTCCCTGTGTTTGTTTGTTTACTGATTTCTCTCATTTTTTTTTTACTTATGGGAACGTTATCATTCTCCAAGCACAAATATCTAACTGCCACCTCAAATATTTAAACATTACCCTTCAGATTAATTCACATATCTTGCTGTTTCACATGTTAATACAGTATCCATGTCAGCCAGCCACCTGTATCTTTTCACCCAATGAGATCACCTCAAACTGAGCGGTTTTTACCAAGGATAGGAGTTTGAAAGCAACAGCAACAACAACATGCATTTTCTGCTCTATGTTTATGAGAAAGCATCCAGATGGGAAGCATTTATTAATCTCATGTGAAAAAATGAATTTTGCAAACAATGTGAAGGTTTATGGAAAACATCTTAAACACAGCTCCATGTAGAGAACCTGGAATACTGGGTGCGGGATCACTCAAAGGATTTGTTTCACCGGTATCTTCCAAACCCGATTCAAGTATCTGCATCAAAGTTTGTATTTTTGAACTCATACTTAAAGAGAAGAGACCCACTCTTCACTTTAGAGAGCTGGCAGCTTCTCTTGCTACATTTTACCCATTAACTGAACTGCGTGAACATTCTCCGGAGCTGCATGCAAGTCTCGTGGGATATGAAGCGTTCTGCAAAATATGCTCCCTTCTGAGAGAAAGTCCTACTATAACTTCAGGATATCCTTTTTATAGTTAACATTACGGCTCACACATGCTCACACACATATAGGATCAGAGGAAGCTGCCTTATACTGAGTCAGACCATGGGTCCATCTAGCCCAGTATTGTCGGCACTGACTGGCAGTGGCTGTCCAGGGTTTCAGGCAGGAGCTTTTCCTGCCCTGCTGGGAGATGACGGCGATCAAACTGGGACCTTCTACATGCAAAGCAGGTGCTCTACAAGTGAGCTGTAGTCTTTCCTGTAGGGGCTGCACAGCGTGGCCCTGCTACCTGCTCATGTGTACAGGTAATGGATTTTTCAATGCCCTCAATGCATAGGGCTATTCTGGCTTGACTGTGACACTGATAGTGACACATTTACAGCTGTACTGTATATCTTAGAGCAGCCTTCCTCAACCTGTCGCCCTCCAGATGTGTTGGACCATTTGTCCAATGGGCATGCTGGGGATGATGGGTGCTGCAGCCCAGCACATCTGGAGGGCAATTAGTTGGGAAAGCTATCTTAGAGATTGTCTGCTCCACTACTTACTAGCACAGCTTTTAAGATGTATGGACGATAATTTCCTCCTCGTGGCAGTTTCCTTAAACAACATGCCAGAGCAAAGGGCTGGATGCGCCTGATTTCGTCTGATCTTGGAAGCTAAGCGGGGTCAGCCCTGGTTAGTACTTGGATGGGAAACTGCCTGGGAATCAGGCTTCCTGCATTGAGCAGGGGGTTGGATTCAGTGGTCTTGTAGGCCCCTTCCAACCGTATGATTCTAAGATTTGACTTGTCAGCCACAGCCTTTTCATTACGGAAATTTTCCCACCTTGGAGAAACGTTTGAATGGCTGTATTCAAATACGAGCGTGATATTTTTGCAGTGGCTGAAGCACAAATATGGGGAATGTTCTTGTTCATGTTCCAGCCGTCTCTCTTCACACATTGTTGGAATGGCAACTGGAATGGTGAGTTTAATTAAGCCGTACTGTCGAGTGCTTTTTACAGTTCTGCTTTTGGTAAACAAGCCTTTGAAAAGCTTGTAATACAATATTTGGGACTTATTTTCATGCATATGTGGGCTGCAAGTAAAGGGTTGCTCATGTCTCCCCCCTGTCCCTGGCTGCTTTGGCCAATGACAAGCAGGCCATATGTGTTTGCCACCACTTGCAAGATTTGACTTTTTGGCATACCACTGAAAACACCATTTGTAAACACAGGGGTGGGCAGCTTGTGGCACTCCAGATGTTTTGGCCAACAATTCCCATGACCCCTCACCATTGTCTATACTGGCTAGGGCTGATGGAAATTGTAGGCCAAAACATCTGGTGAGCCACACATTGCATATACAACGATTGCCCTCCTCTTGCACCCTTTCACATATCTCATTGGCCTGCTCTGGAAGTTGCCAATGCATACAGCTATACACATGTAGGCTCTCCATACCAGTGGGAACCCCGCACAACTGGGGTACCCACTGGCATGGAGAGCTTGTGCACATACAGTTGAATGTCCATAAGCCACTCTTTTTCAACACACAGAAATCAGGGACAGGAGACACTGGGTGTGGCATGCAGACACTGGATGTGAGATCAGTGGGTACAGTCTGATGACTCCTCCATTATGTATGGATGGATCTCTTGTGAATAGCCCTATTGAAAGATGAAAAAGTCCAGCTGAGGAACTATCTATGTATCTAATGGTATGTTAGCAGAAAAATTACATGAGTTGCCATTGTTCTGCTAGCAGTAGCCAAACCGCTAGCAGAACAATTAGCATAACTAGAGCAAGCAACACCTAGCCTAATGAAGTTGTAATGGGTTGTGTAACTCCTTGCAAAAGTGAAATCAAAGCATTGGATTTGACACTAGCAGAAGGATGAAAACAGGGTTTCCATAAGCGGTAGAAGCTTTGCACTAGTGGAATGGCACCACTGGATGCATCCAAGGTTGGCAATGTAAAGATGGGTAAATTTGGGTGTTATTATGATGGTAGTGCAGCATGTTCAAGTGAAATTTCTGCATGCTGTACAAGATACAATGGCACATATAAAATTATTTTCTGTGTTCAGCATGAAGAACCGAGACCCTATTTTGGCAGCTGCCCTGGCCTATTGGCATTAAAAAAACGTGATCCATACCTGAATAAACACATTGTGATGGTTAATGAATACAACCTTTTATACAATCAATAAGACTTGTTAGGCTTACTGAATTTTATACATGATTATTATGTTGCACTGTTACTATAATGAGTACAAAATGTTTACAATAATCTGTTTGGTTGATTGAGGAAAAGCTTACACACAAAATGGCACAGATTATTTATTTATTTATTTATTTATTTATTAAATTTATTAATCGCCCATCTGGCTGGTCACCCAGCCACTCTGGGCGATGTACAACACACCATAAAACAATTTAAAACAATAAAATTCTACCATAATTTTTTTTTTTAAATACCCTAACCCACCCCAAATGCCTGCCTGAACAACCACGTTTTTAATGCACGACGGAAGCTCATTAAAGAGGGGGCATGACGGAGTTCCCTAGGGAGGGAGTTCCACAGAGTGGGGGCCACCACAGAAAAGGCCCTCTCCCTCGTCCCCACCAGTCTAGCTGTCCTGGCTGATGGGACAGACAGAAGGCCATCCGAGGCTGATCTTGTTAAGCGGCCTGTCTGGTGTTGCTGGAGGCGCTCCTTAAGATAGGCTGGGCTGGAACCATATAGGGTTTTAAAGGTCAAAACCAACACCTTGAATTTGGCCCGGAAAACAACTGGTAACCAGTGCAACTCCTTCAGCACTGGAGTGATGTGATCTCGCCGGCGGCTGCCTTTAATCAGGCAAGCCGCTGCGTTCTGTACCAGCTGCAGCTTCCGAACCGTCTTCAAGGGTAACCCCACGTAGAGCGCATTACAGTAGTCTAAACGAGAGGAGACCAGGGCATGTACTACCGATGGGAGCAGATGGTCGGGAAGGAAGGGGCGCAGCCGCCGTATCAGATGGAGTTGATACAGCGCTGTCTGGCTCACAGCTGACACCTGAGCCTCCATGGACAGCTGGGAGTCCAAAATGACCCCCAGGCTGCGGACCTGGTCTTTCAAGGGTAGCTGTACCCCATTCAACACCAGGTCAACATCCCCCAGCCTCCTCTTGTTTCCCACCAAAAGTACCTCGGTCTTGTCAGGGTTGAGCTTCAGCTTATTCCTCCCCATCCAGCCACTCACCGTCTCCAGACATTTGGATAGGGATTCTACGGCCAACCTTGGTGAAGATTTGAATGAGAGGTAGAGCTGCGTGTCATCCGCATATTGATGACACTGCACCCCAAACCTCCTGATGATAGCCCCCAGCGGCTTCACATAGATGTTAAATAGCATCGGGGAGAGGATGGAACCCTGTGGCACCCCACAAGTAAGTGGCCACGGGTCCGAAACCTCCTCTCCCAGCGCTACCCTCTGGTACCTGCCGGAGAGGAAGGATCGGAACCACCGCAATACAGTGTCTCCAATGCCCAACCCCTCCAGGCGGTCCAGGAGGATACCATGGTCAACGGTATCAAAAGCCGCTGAGAGGTCGAGGAGAACAAGGAAGGAGCATTCACCCCTATCCAGAGCCCTCCTCATATCATCCACCAAGGCGACCAAGGCCATTTCTGTCCCATGCCCAGGCCTGAAGCCCAACTGAAATGGGTCAAGATAATCAGTTTCTTCCAAGTGTGCCTTCAACTGCACCGCCACCACCCGCTCAATCACCTTGCCCAAAAATGGCAGATTTGAGACTGGGCGAAAGTTGTTCAGAACTTGAGGATCCAAGGAGGGCTTCTTTAAGAGCGGTCTTATCACTGCCTCCTTGAGGGCTGATGGCATCACTCCCTCCTCAAGGGAGGCGTTCACCACCGCCTTGATCCCCTCACCCAGTCTCTCTCTGCAGCTCATAATGAGCCAAGATGGGCAAGGATCAAGTAAGCAGGTGGTCAGCCTTACAGATGAAAGCACCTTGTCCACTTCATCAGGAGGAAGAAGCTGGAACCGATCCCACAAAACCGGTTTGCCACAGGCCGCCTCTTGCTCACTAACTGTATCCACAGCATGCAGAGTAACACACCTAATCTGATCAATTTTATCTGCAAAGTCCCTTGCCAAGGCCTCACAGGAGGCCTTAGAATGCTCCAGTGGTTCCGGAGCCACAGGACCGACCAGGCTCCGGACCACTTGGAACAGCCTCCAAGATTTTAATCAGGAACATTGTGAGGTATTTATTTATTTCTATACCACCCAATAGCCGAAGCTGTCTTAGGTAAACATAGGTAAATAAAGGGCCTATGTATGGAAGTCTGACTGAGGAGCCTCCCCCCCCCCCATGTCAGAGTTAAATATTTTATATGCTAGGGCACATTTCCACACAAATGTGGTTTCAGTCATGTGCCTTATAACATCTGTGTTGTTGTTGTTGTTGTTGTTCAGTCGTTCAGTCGTGTCCGACTCTTCGTGACCCCATGGACCATAGCACGCCAGGCCTTCCTGTCCTGCGCTCTCTCCCGGAGCGTGCTCAAGTTCATATTCATTGCATCCGTGATGCTATCTAGCCTTCTCATCCTCTGCCATCCCCTTCTCCTTTTGCCTTCAGTCTTTCCCAGCATCAGGGTCTTTTCCAGTGAGTTTTCCTTTCGCATTAAGTGGCCAAAATATGTATTTATTATATTTTTATTCTGCCCTTCATCCACTGAGCTCAGGACAACATTCATGGTCCTTCCTGCCAATCTGCCTTTTTATTCTCACAACAATCCTGTGAAGTAGATTAGGCTGAGATATGATGGTTGGCCCAAGGTCACCCAGTCAGCTTCATGGCTGAGTGTGGCATTCAACCCAAGTCCATTAGGGCCTAGTCCAACTAACTATCCACAGCTGTCTTGAGACCATCTGATCTGGCCCTACTAAAATTGTGTCACATTTTAGCATTTTTATAGGCCAAGAAACATTTCTACACAAAATGGCACAGATTTCAGCCGTGCCTGTTAGGAGGTAAACCAAATCGTATTTGGGATGGTTCTTTGGGGTGCCCCACATAAATCAGTTGCTTCATAGGACTCATGTACCTTATACCCATACAAAAGTCCTTTTGTTGCAATCATTGGAAAATGTGTACCTTCTCAGGTAGGCAAAAGCAGCCCAGACTCTTGCTCTATAATTGCCGTGCTGTGCTGAAGTTAAATTCTTGTATTACTTATTTGGCAATGAAAGTGGCTGAAACATTCCTTCCAGGCTATATTACCCAAACGCAACACCCTGGGAAAGCGCCTATAAAAGAGGACTGGCTTGCAGTGAGCTACTTTTTCCTACATGCTGCCCAGCTTAACAATGTGTCAAACCTGATGTGTAAATATACCCCCAAACAGAATGTGTAATTTATTTCTGGAAATCGAAGATAATTGCCTCATATTTGTAGAAGCAAAGGAGACCTGTCCAATCTGCTTTGCCTTGTGCTGCCCCTTCTTTGGCTCTTCCGGTAAAAGGGAAAAATTGTGATATTCTGATTTTGTTTTTTTAATAGCAACATTCGTTCACATGGTACTTGTAAAACCTAGGTGCAATACAGAACCAACATAAGACACAAAGGCTTTGTATTTGCTTCAGTGAGGTTTGGGCCGATGCTGGTTTACAAAATCAGGTTGTTCTGATGTGTCACTGGGACTATCCCAGAGTAAGGGCTTCACCACACCAGGCTTTTATCCCACACCTTTACCAGGGCTTCTGCTTCTAGATTCTTTGTGGGATTAACATCAGCTCCTTTACACATGCTTTTTTCAGGGATTTCCTGTCTCTGCAAGTTCGATATATTTCATTATACAGCCACTAGATGGCACTGTGGTATAGTTGTGATATACTGGAATTGCGGAAGTACATGAGCTGTTGGAGCACTTAAATCTGCAAGTAAAATTAAATGCTGCATTTTCTCCATTAAGAAAAAAGCTGCGATAACAGTCAGAAAGCATGGGAGAGGCCCTGGAGGTTGACAACGTCGTGTTAAGGACCCGCAAACTACTGTAAGTAACGAATCATGAGTGCACAATAAAATCCTCGCACAGAAAATCCGTAAGTGTTTGAGGACTTTCAGCGTGGAGCTTTACCTTGATTTTTTTTGCTAAAGTTAGAAGGGATTGTGCCCGTCTTGCCTCAATTCCCAGCCTCCTCTACCTTTCATTCAGATTACACTCTCTCTCAGTCCATTTCCTATTCTGCACCCTTCTCAACTTCCATGCCTCAGGGTTCCCTGTTCCTCAGTTTCCCTATATGTCAAAATCTGTTCCCAGTCCTCTGCCACCCATTGGGGGAGGATATCATCCTAGCCAAATAGGCAACTTATCTACTCCTCACAGAAGCTGTACTGAAAGTTGCTTTGTTTCCTGTGCAACTTGAAATTCACTACCATTATACCAGCTCACCCCATCAGTGTCAGAGAAACCAGTGCACACACAGTACAGTATGGATGGCTGCAGTATAATATGGGTGGGTGTTCTCCAATTCACTTTGGTCTTTTGCTTTTCTTTTCTTTTTTAGTGTTATGAAGTATTGAAATCCTCCAGTACATGAAACAACATTTTCCGGGAGCTCTTTGCAGAAAGCTTTGATTATGACATTGTTAAACTGTTTGCATCCAGCCAACTTTTAAAAATCAGTCTTGCTGGATGGGAAGCATTGAATTTATTTGGAAAAATGGCTTCTCTGTAGATATTTGTCATGTGATAGGTTGAAGTCTCCTTTTAGAGAAAAACAATATTTACAATTATCCCTTCTAGTTCTAACAACATGCTCCTACTCATGGCATTCTTGAATGCTAGGCTTGTTCAACAGATTCCTCCTAAATACTTCAGGAACTATGATATTCAGTGTGAAACTTGTATCTTTGGCACTGTCCTATGAGCAATCTATGATCATCGTAAGCCCCTGAAGTCGGTGGTTTTTCATCATCCAATGAGGGGCAGGATGAGCGGTGGAGGCGATCGTCACCTCCCTGCCCTCCTGCCCTGCATTTTTCGCTAGATGGGCTTTTTTGCCCATTTAGTTGGGGGTCTTCAGAGAGGGAGAGAAGGAGGCTGAAGAAGACTCAGGAAGACTCATATCCTGGCCTCTCCAGTCTCCTCCATTCCCTGCCACTGGAATGCCCCTTTCTCCGAGGTTGGGTGCGAGGGGGTTAGATGCTGGGAGGAGGAGTGGGAGGGGGTTAGATGCTGGGAGGAGGAGTGGGAGGGGGTTAGATGCTGTCTAGGGGCCATAAGATTGCTCCCTCCAAGACTCTAGCAGCTTTTACACTTTTAAATAAAAGATTAGGTGCAGTTTATTCACATTCGCACAGACATCCACTGGGATACAAATATGTTTCTGCTAGATACCACACAGTTCACTAGTATTGCGTTGGTACTATTTGGTACAATGCTTATAAAAGTGATCTACATAGTTTTTAACATGGCAAAACCCAGCAGAGAAGAATAGTGCCAATTTAATTTTAGGGATGATAAAAAAGATTAGAGAGTGGTTGCCACAGAAACTCAATATGTAACGCACAAACTGTCATAAGAAAACTATTATTCAGATAAAGCTGGTCTTCATTAAGCGTTATGATTGATTTCAAATAAGAGCCGGTGTGGCCCAAAGGATAATATAGAAAGCTTAAATCTGGGGATCTGATGGTTCAGAACTGAGTAGGAACCACTTTGGCATGACCACACACCGCTGGCAAGCACGTGCGAGTATTACAACCAAGTAGCTGCAGCTGATCACATGGGTCTTTCCTATGTGATCAGTAAAATCCGTGCTGGGAGGTTGCCAATTGGCTGGGAAACACCTATGTGATCAGCCTGCCCTTCCAATGTAGAGTCACAAAGGCTCAGATTCTACGCTGTGAAATTGTATTAATTCTGACCTATATAACAGTATTGCTGAAAGGAACTGTGATAAAAATAAAGCATTCTGCATGCTAAAAGTCCTACATAAATGATAAATAGTCAGCATCTTTAAGATGTCCCCCAATAGTCTTAACAACAGTTCTGAAATACTGAATTGTCCCAAACATTGAAAACAAATTCAGGAACTTAGGGTAGAAGGCATGGAATGTAGCAACAATTGTCCAGAAATAATTGTTTTTACAAAATATTGGATTGGATCCAGACTTAGACCCGCTGATCTCAATCTTGAGTTAGTCATGACGGATTTAAATCTCTTTGATTTCAATGTGTCTGCTCTAAGTATGTCTAAGTTTGGATCCAGCCCACTATTTTTGCCTTTTTCATGTCAAACATGCATTTGAGGTTCCTTCACACAAAGCTGTTATTGATCATTTCTGGCCTGGCCTAGATGTCATGATATCATTATAAAAGCAATACATTCAGAAGTTCACACCATGTGTTCAGAGCTGCTTTGCCTTACTCCTGTTGTATAATCTTTGTTTCGCAAATTTCAAGATTGCAACAAAGAGGCCCTATTTGGCACAATTATACACACAGGAAATGTTAAACTAAAACATGAAGCACTTTAACTCATACTCTCTCTTTATTCCATCCTCCGTCCCTCAGTTCTCGCCAACAGACACACAGCAATAGTCAGACTTCAAACCTTTATACCAGTTCAGGTGAAGCTGCCCTGGGTGACATCTACCAGTGCAGTTTTTGAGGAAAAGTTTATTCTGATATATTTACCCCTGGGAATCCTGTGAAAAAAACAATTATTTTCCAACTTCTGTTTGATAACATGCCAGAAGGCCTAAATCACATATATTCTCATGGTTGTCTGACACATTTCTGAGAATGTACTGCTCCGACTAACACATTTTTCAATCATGTATCTGCCTGAGGAATGGAATGTATGGTGTTTGATTAGCCTGACTCCTTTTGTGTAGCATCCTACAGAAAACCAACAAGACTTTGACAAATGTAAGCAAAGGAGCTCATTAAATTGCTGTTTACCACAGATAGTGAATTAAACCTATTTGGCAATATTTACTCCAGTCATCTGCAACGAATCGGTCAATATAACAGGATGGATTCGGACAAGCCATTTGTATGGTAATTAACAGCATAATGCTATTCATGCCTACACAGAAGTAAATCCCACTGTGTTAAATGGGGTTTATTCCCAGGTAAATGTGTACAAGATTGCAACCATATCTAATCATAAACAACTCTCAAGGGACCTGAATTAGAGGAAAGGGCTATGATGGAAAACCTGTGTTGAAGAAAGCCAAGACATAGAGCATTTCTACACAAGGCTTTTATTGCTCACTCGTGATTGGTCACTCACGGACGTTTTCAAGTTCTTTACACGACATCATCAACCTCCAGGGTATCTCCCACACTTTCTTTTACCCCACTTTTTAAAAGATCAGAGATAACCCAGTAAGGAACATTAATCCAATATATTGGGTGTGTGTAATGACAGAGTTGTGCTATAACCACAGCACCATCTAGTGGTTAACAGGGACTGGCCAATGAGATCATATCATGCCAGTACTTTTCCAGCTGCGCTGGTTGCTAGTCCATTTCTGGGCTCGATTCAAAGTGCTGGTATTAACATTCAAAGCCCTCAATGGCTTGGGGCCAGATTATCTGAAGGATTGCCTCCTCCATATGTGCCTGCGAGCACCCTAATATCATCCTCAGGGGTCCTTCTCTGGAAGCCCCTGCCAAAGGAAGTGATGCGGGTGGCTACCAGGAGGAGGGCCTTTTCTGCTGTGGCCCCCCAGCTGTGGAATGAGCTCCTAGAGAGGTTCACCTAGCGCCTACATTCTCCTTCCAGCGCCAGGTGAAGACTTTACTTTTTTTTATTCTCCCATTATTTTAGCATTTTAGCTTCTTAGGCCCCATCTATACCAGGCTTTTATGCCGGGGCAGGTGCGAGTCAAGGTCCCTCATGATAGATGACACAGTTGTGACTTTGCAGCCAGCTGTGGTTTTCACCCAGAAAATGCAGAGTTCCAAGGAGTCATTTTACTGCGATTCTTTGGAGTTGCTGCTTTCTGTTCCTTCCCTGAACCAACTTCACATTTTGCAGTGGGCGCGTTGTAGGCATGCGTAGTGCCTGCATCACTCTGTGACACCCCTTTACTTCCCCCATCCCTTCGCAGCTGCACAGTTACAGAGGAACAGAGGGATGTTTTCATCTATTTAATCACACTTTCACACATATTTGCAGCTTCATATCTTCGCAACGGTTGCTTTTGGACTCAGTACCCAAGGGGAGGGGGGGTGGGGTCTTGGGGAAGGACCAACATTGCTCCGGCCACCATTTTGGAGCAATGGCTAGGCACGTAGTGCTCACGCTTGTGAGTGAGAACCATCATGAGAGTCTTGGGCTGGGGAATTGACAAACTGACAGTGCAGAAATGAAGGAGCACAAAACACCCACTTTTTACCTAAAAAGGGATGGAAAGACACAGCAGAGCCCCTCAAATACAAAACAGCCAGTGAAGCATTGCACCCCCATGCTCACGGGACTGACCAGCCGTGCTTTTCAGTATAATGTAGGGATGGTGGAGAATTTCTCCACGAATCCCCGGGAGGCTGAATGCCAACGCATTCAGCCCCCCAAAATTGGTGGTGAAATTCTCCGGGGCCCCCCCCGGGATGGGACTTACCTCCTTCAAATGTCCCTCTCGGCAGTGGGTCCCGGCGGCGGTTCGGCGGGGGCGGGGGCGGCGGCCGGTCTTCCGACCGGCTGCCGCCGCCGCCATTACAAAGTAAAGAAAAAAACAAACAAACCCCGTGATAGGCTATGTAACGATTTACGTAGCCTATCACGGCTAGATTTTCAAAGTCAGCCGTGATAGGCTACGTAAATCTTTACGTAGCCTATCACGGGTGACTTTGGGAAAAAAAAAAGCGTTTACGCAAATGGTGGCGCCCATGGGCGCCGCCATTTGCGTTCCATATTTGGGCAGGGGTAGTCTACGTAAAGATTTACGTAGACTACGGCGAAAATAAGGGCAACGCTATTTGCATTGCCCTTATTTTCGCCGTAGTCTATGTAAATCTTTATGTAGACTACCCCTGCCCAAATAAGGAATGCAGATGGCGGCGCCCATGGGCGCCGCCATTTGTGTACGCGCTTTTTTTTTTCTTTTCAAAGTCACCCGTGATAGGCTACGTAAAGATTTACGTAGCCTATCACGGCTGACTTTGAAAATCTAGCCGTGATAGCCTACGTAAATCGTTACGTAGCCTATCATGTTTTTTTTTTTACTTTACTTTTTTTATTTCGCAGCCAGGGAGACGGGGCGCTCCCCCCCGGCCTGAATTTCAGCGGTGAGGGATGGGGCGCCTCTCCCCCGGCCTGAATTTCGGCCGGGAGGGGTGGGGCGCCTCCCCCCCACCAAGAACTTTGGGGGGAGAACCGAAGCGCCTCCCTCCCACCGCGAAGCAAGCTGCGGGACCAGGTAAGGGACTTTTGTCCATCCTTAGTATAATGGAAAAAGAAAAGGGCGCGGCGAGTCTGTTAGGGAAGCACACAGTACATCATGGGTGTATCACAGGGCATGCTGACTCGAAGCCGCATTTCTGCACAGTTGCTACGGGGTGGGGGATCAAAGCGGTGTCATATAGATGCACCCTTAATCTTCTAGCTCTGGTATTTTAAATCTGTATTTTAAATGCTAGGTTTTATTTTGGTTGTATTGTTATATTGTGGTTTTAAGCTTTTATATTTTATATTGTTTTTAGTTGCACGCTGTGGCTTTAATTTTTGTGGCCCACCCAAAGAGCTTCCGCTATTGGGCAGTATAGAAATGAATGAATGAGTGAATGAATACATACATACATACATACATACATAAAGGCTGTGAAATGAAACGTATAGAACTTGCTGAGAACTTGCCGAGAAAGACAGCCCCAAAGAAAACAGCCCATGTCAGCCTGGGTAAGGAGCTGATCTTAATCCCTCAAAGAATCTGGAAGCAGAAACCATGATAAGTTGTGGGATAAAAAGCCTAGTGTGTTGAAGCCCATAGAAGTTACTAATAGATGGTTGCAGTCATCAGGCATACCTGCCTACTTTACTGGTTTCCTAGTCAACCATGGTGCTGCTGTATAGAAAAGGCGCATAAATCTCATTGGTCCAATAGGTTCTTGCTATGGTACTTACTCTCATATCAACCTGCTCTTTCTTTAAGGTCATCTGAGGTATGAAGATCATCTACAAGGAAGAGGCCTTTCTCAGCAATGGCACCCCAGTTATAGACTTCCCAAAGAGGTTAACTTGGTGCCATCAACACTGGATCCCTGATCATATGAAGAGAGCCTTTGCACATAAAAGTTGTATGCATGTAGGCTCTCTGCTCACAGGCATTGTCAATATGTGGAGGCCGGGGGTAGAGACAGCAGCCTGATCATGCTTTCCCTCCATAGTTTCAGTCTGCACCGCTGCAAGAACTTGTGAAAGGGGTTAAAGAGATGAGTCAGGAACCTCTGGTCTTGGCAGGGTACTAAATACGCTTGCAGCTTACTTTAACCTATGGGTCATATCCTGTATAAACCAAAGGCTAAAGCAAATTCTTGGGTGGATATCACAGGATAAATGGAGAGTAATCACATATATATGTAAGATGAAAGATTGCAGAGCCAAACAGACCGAAGTAATTGAAGGAGCTTTCAATGCCATCCATGCCTGAGACCCCAGAATTCCTTTGCAGAGCCTAGATATCAGAGCAGGATATTCGGAAGATGTGCTGAGTCACTAGTTCTCTTGGGAAATTTTGATAGCAGAACATACTGGAACAAAGTTTGGCAGGCTTCCCTCTCCCTCACAGGCCAACAATATGCTGGGAAAGATTCTAATCCAATGGAGTCTCATGACTACCATGGATTTTTTGCAAGGGGTTGTTTCACCAAGCCCTCTTTCTAAGCTTCCTATTTTTAAAATAGATAGTTAAATGCATTTAATCCCAGTAGTTTTACATTATAACCAATGGCTCAGCTCAAATAGTAAGAAATAGTGAATTAACACACAGAGAAGGAAAAAATATGTAACTTGAATAGACTTCATATTCCATTACAAGCCTATCAAAAGTAAACTCTGGGGAGCTTTTTCTCTCTCTTCAATTTTATAACCATTTCACCAAAAAATATTGTAAAGGCTGACAGATTTATATGGCATAAACTTTCATGGATTAGAGACTGCTTCACACAAAAATGCATTCCTCAGTTTTCAATGGAAAGACCCAATCAGACACTATTGCTGAATTACCTAAATTCATTTCAGTATGGCTTGACAAGAAGGAACGTCACAGCAGAAAATGGAGGTTGAGCATTAGTGATGCTTAGTGGATTGCTTCTTCCTCAATATACATCTTCAAACAGTAAACATCAATAATTCTGGAGAATACACATTTACTCAGTTCTAAATGGAGGATATCATTGAATAACTTAGGGCTGAACGACGTTTTCAAGCAATATTTGGATTTACTTACGAATTCACTCCTACAAGTTGGGTTTTAGCCATTCCCTTAGAAGGACCATTTAGCTGTGGAGTCCTGCAAAACCTGGTCCCAGTTCCTTCCTCTGGCTCATTTCCACTTTGGCTGTGAGGGCAGGGCCCCAACTGATTGTTGCTGCTCCTGCTGTTCCAGGTGTTGAGAGACCATCAGGGGGTATTTTGGGGGGCTTGTTGCTGGGGGCAACATTTAGTCTTGGATAAGTTGCATCTTTGCTTCTATTTGGAACGTTGTTTTTTTAAAAAAAATTCTACTGTTAGGCCTTAGCATGAATTCTTGGAATGCTTATTCTTAGTGTAAATTAATTAATACGAGATATTTTCATGAGCCTATTCATACATGTATGGCTGTTGGAATTTTGTTATGTCTTGTAATTGTTTGGTAAATTATCTTGAAATGTTGCTATTTTTATGTAAACTTCGCTGATGTTGTTGTGAGAATCGTAATGGAAGCCTTTTTTGGCTGAAGAGTGGGTAAAAATGCTGTTAATAATAATAACAACAACAACAACAACAATTCATTAGTAGTAGTAGTAGTAGTAGTAGTAATATTTACCACAGAAATGAAGCATATGAATAAAGGGATGGTGGTGGTGATTTTTTTTAAGGTTTAGATGAATTCATGGAGGATCGGCCTAGCAAGGGCTATTAGGCATGATAGCAAAATGCAACATCCATCCACAGAGGTAGTATACCTCTGAAAACCAGATGCTGTAGACAAACAACAGGGATGACCATCACCTTTACGCCCTAGTTGTGAGCTCCTCCTATCTGACTGGCTGCTGTTGGAAAGAAAATGCTGGACTAGACAGATCAGTCTTGGTTTCAATTGGCAAGGCAGTTCTTATGTTCTTATGATATGAGCAATAGAACTAGTTACTGCTAATCCTTGCATTGTATAAAATCTCACTTTGGATGTAGCTGCCAGCCTTGCAAAGATGCATCCTTCAAGGTCCTTGTAAGGATCCTTGTTTAAGGATGCAGTGACTTTGCTTTTCAGCCCTTGAATCTGAGTTGGATGTTCCAAAACTTTAAACTCCAGCATAGGTTGCTGTTACTATTATTTTAGATTGTGTTCTCCCCCCTCCCCCGCCCCAATCTCTTTTATTCAAATTATTTCTATACTTTAACCTACCAAAGTTTCACTAGGTGGCAGGATTCTACTGTCCCATGTGAAACAACGGTTGCATTCAAGACAGAGGACTTTTTATTTTTATTTTTTTACTAAAATGAGAGAGATCTACTTGTACATTACAAAAATGTTTCATATCAGATCACAATACATGTATTTTATATTTGTACACTGGTTTCAGGATTAAGAAAAATGTGATGTAGTTTTTTCATAAAGAATGATAGGCAATATTCCTTGACCAAGGGAAGTTAACTATTCTAACAGAGTTATAAACATCTACTTCCAAGTAATATTTTTTATCTATATGAAAACAAACTGAGCTAATAGGTTCCAGCAAAGTTTAATGTTTCTCTTGGGAGTCCTCCAGCTAGCAGAATACATCATATTACTAAATATTTGTTTCATAGAACTATTATTATCTTTTCCTTTATTGGAAACAAGCTGTATAGTGCAGCTTGAAGTTATGCACGTTTACTGAGAAGTAAATTTCACTGAATTAAATGAGGCTTTAGGATATGGCCATGCAGCATGAACTTATATGCAAATACTTTGGAGTAAATCTCACTGTCTTACTCCCAAGTAAGTTTGGGTAGAATTGCATTGGAACTTCCTTATAAGTAAATATGTATAGAATTGGGCTGCTTCTTTAAGTTCAGTTAGCATGTTTTGATTTATATTAATTAATCCTAAATCCTACTGTCTCAAGCATTACGGATGTAGAAATGTTGAATTCAATGATGGGCACAATTTGTTCCCCATTAATTTTTGTTATACATACATACATATATATACATATATACCAGATTTCATACAAATCCCTTGAAGATGCAGAAGATTTCAGAGCAATGTGTTAAATTTCCTACATGATCCATGATGTGGATCACAAATATTCAGTTATAATCTATGAAATATATACCAGGACATAAGCAGCATCTCATAAAAGCAATTCTAGAGATTGTGGGTTTGATTCATATTAAGCAACAGCTTCATCATCATGCTTTCCAACATTGCTCAAAACGGTAGGTGTATTTTGCTCTCTCTCTCTCTCTCTCTCTCTCTCTCTGGCATGCATTTATTCCTTTGCCAAGACTAGAGGAAAAGTGTCACAAATCTTTCATCAAGGGAGGGTTTGCTACCTCAAGAACCAGTCCTTACTGTACAGAATTCTTTCAACACCATTCAGCAAGTTCAACAGGAGGTGAAAACAATCAGCATCTCAGAGGACCTGCATATTTATGTGCAGGGAGAGAAAAATAATTCTTTGTCCTTCCTATCTGATCAAGGTAAGAAAGTTTAGGAAATGTTCATTTTCTTCAAATCAAACACCACACTTGCTAAGAATACATTTGGGAGTACCACTGCAAGTTTAAAATAAGGGCTGGAATAAAGTCTCCATCAAGATCTTAAAATTGGAAACACTGCCCTTGCTCCCCTTCCACTAAAAATACACATCTTACAGACAACTTTTCCATCCTTTTTACAAAACACTGATAAAGGTGGTAACATCCTCCTATTGTCTTACCTTGGCAATCTGCAAAGGCTGCTTTTCTTCTTTGCCACCTTGAAGTCGAAAACCCCAAGGTGCCCCACCAGTCATGGTGATACAGATATAATCCCCTGTACCCATTTTTCTTCCTGGGGAAGATCAGGCAGTATTCATTGGCAGAAGTAATTTAATTAAAAAACAGCAACGCCTAGAAACAGTGGATGTTCCCTGAACTGGAAGCTTGCCTTCCAGATGGTGTTAGCAAGAGAGGACCAGCAGACTCACTCCTGCTGACACTGCCTGTGCACTGCACTCTTGTAGCATGCTCATTTACTGAGCGTGAGCGAGTTCTCCCAGACCAAAGGAACAGCCCACTCTTGCGTCAGTTCTGCTCTGCTCTGCTCTCAGCCCACCTTCATGGTAAAGCAAAATAATGTTGAGGAAACAGAACACAAATGAAAAGGACTTGGCTGTGAAGGGGGGGCAGGGGCAGGCTATATTTAAACCCAAGGGCCTTTTGCCCCTCACAGCGAAATCAAAACAGCAGAGCAGAGGACTTGTAAATCTCCCAGCAATGGTTTTAGACAAAGAGTTTACTTTTGTAAATGGTACCAGACTTGTTAAGCTATCATCACAGCACGTTTTGTATTTTCATAATCCAAACAAAGTGTCAGAGGAAAACAGAAAGGGGGGACCCCCTCCCCTGCAACAGACACTGTACACTGTACTGAAATGTCCCACAGAGAATGGATTAGCAACAATGATATTCACATTCATGGGATAATTATCAAGTGGCACTAGTCTGATCTTTCGAAGCTTTTACCATGTGCCTCTCGTTCTCCCCGTTATAGACTTGCCATTATGTCTAAGCAGTAAGCATCTAGGGTTGTGCCATAATTGCTTTTCTCCTACCGTGAGATATGAAAGCAACATAATGCATCTTGTTCCCCGAGAAATACACACAGAATGGGCAAGCATGACAAATCAGAGGTGCTCAGCATGTGGTGGACAGAGGGCCAGTGGATTTGGCGGCACAAAAAGTAGCTTCGCACCAAGGTATATGGGAAGAATGGTTCAGAAGCCGCAGGTTGTGCAAAATGTAGCAGCCAAACTGATGACAGGGACAAGAAGATCCGAACATAGAACTCCAATTCTGGGCCGCTTGCACTGGCTGCCTGAATGCTTTCAGAGCCCAATTCAAGGTGCTGTTTTTGACCTATAAAGCCTTACATGGCTTGGGACTGCAATAGCTGATGGAGCATCTCTCCTGTCATGGCCCTACCCATACACTACATTCATCACCCCAGGCCCTCTTCCAGGGGCCTCCTTGGAAGTTGGCATCAAGGGAAAGGACCTTCTCAGGGGTGGTCTGGCACCAGGTTAAGACCGTCCTCTAGTCCCAGGCATTTGGCAGCAAATGATAGGGTGTTTTTTTTAATCAGATCATGGGATGTTGTTTGGATATATGTGTGTATATGTGTGTCTGCTCTGTTTATATGTTTGTAGCTAAACTGTTTTTATTAAAGGTTTTTAATCTTTGTAAACTGCCTAGAGAAATTTGGCTATTGGGTGGTATAGAAATGTGATAAATGAAATGAATGAAATGAAGAACTGATGAACCAATTGGTAGAGGATCATGCAAGTGAAGATGATAGATAGATAGATAGATAGATAGATAGATAGATAGATAGATAGACAGACAGACAGACAGACAGACAGACAGACAGACCACCAGCACAAGAGCTATGCCAACGAATAACTTGGCCACCTCACTGCTCACTCCTAATTCCAGATCATTTATACGCAAGTTGAAAAGCACCGGTCCCAATAAAGATGTAGGACCCCACTGTTTACATCCTTACCTTTTATTCCCACTCTCTGCTTTCTCTTCTTTAACTGGTTACTGACCCATAAGAGGACCTGTCCTCTTATTCCATGACTGCTGAGTTTGTTCAGGAGTCTTTGATGGGGGACTTCATTAAAGGCCTTTTGGAAATCCAAGTAAACAAGGTCTACTGGATCCCCCCTGCCCACATGTTTATTGACACTCTCAAAGAACTCTAAAAGGTTAGTGAGACAGGGCTTACCTTTGTGGAAGCCATGTTCATTTTTTTTCAGTAGGGCTTGTCCTTATATGTGCCTACTAGTTTTATCTTTAATAATGCTTTCAACCAATTTACCTGGAACAGATGTTAAGCTAACCAGCCTGTAATTCCCCAGATACCCTTGGATCCCTTTTTAAAAATTGGCATTACATTGTCCATTCTCCAGTCCTCTGCTATGGAGGCTGTTCTTAAGGACATGTTATATATTTTTATTAGAAGATCAGCAGCTTCATATTTGAGTTCTTTAAGGACTCTAGGATGGATACGATCTGGGCCCAGTGATTTATTAACTTTATTAACTTTCAATTTGTCAGTAAGGTTGAGAACTTCATCTTTTGTCACCACTGTTTGCATCAGTTCCTCAAACTCCCTTCCTGAAAACATCAATTCAGGCACAGGTATCTGTCTTACATCTTCTGCAGTAAGGACAGATGAAAATAATTCATTCAGCTTTTTTCACAATTTCCTTATCCTCCTTTAGTATTCCTTTGACTCCATTGTCATCCAACAGTGCAATTGCCTCCCTAGCTGGTTTTCTGCTTTGGATATATTTAAAGAATTCTTTATTGTTGGCCTTGATATTGTTAGCAATATGCTCTTCAAAATGCTTTTTTGCATGTCCCATTGTTATTTCCATTTCCTTCGTGCAACTTTGTGCTCTCTTTTGTTCCCTTTATTTGGGCAAGGTATAAGAAAAGTTTGTTGGCTGTGTGTACTTGCTTGAATATGTATGTATGTGACAGAAGGGAAAGCCTGCCATGGCTGCTTCAGAAGGTGAGATGGACCAGACTATGGTTGCTTCCACACTAGGGCCATATAGCACTGCTGAGGCATTTCTTTTCTGTGACCAACTGGAAGTGGAAATGAAACAATGGTTCCACAGAACACTTCCGATGGAATTATTATCTACCAGATCCCATTGTAGGGATTGGTCCCAGCATCATTGCAGACATGCCCCAAGAAGACATGTATAGTGATTTTGAGTTAGACGGGGGCGGGGGGGGGGGTGTTGTCAGGGCACCAAGGTCATGGGAGTAGGAGGTCAGAGTTAACAGAGAATAGCAGTGACAAAGAGGATGAAGCCCAGTTGGATGACAGCTGTGTCGGGCCCTCTGAACCTGTGAAAATGCAGGCTTTTAACAAAGAGGAGGAGGGGGTAGGAATAAGTGATCCAAGGGATGGGCAACCGATGAAATGGGAGGAGCAACACTGGGTCACGAGGCACTTTAAGAGATATACAGCAAGGAAGGTGAGCCCATGAAAAGACCCACTTTGAGGCAGCCCTCTCAGGTTGAGAAGGGAAGTCTGTAGTAGCCAGTGGCAGCTTTGTAGCAACTATCTTTCCTGGTGCTTTAATTCTGGGTAGCGACCTGAGGTCTGTGCGATACTGTATTATGCAAAACGTCTTAGGAAAACCTGTCTGTATAGTTATTGCTCCATGATGCTGCTGTCTGTAGCTTGAGGCAATGCCTGTTTGTTTGTAGTATGCTTAATAAAAGTAATTGACTGGAAATACAACTTGACAGCTTGACTACAAGGAAAACCATGGACCAGGTATCTGACACCCATCCCATGGGCAAGATTCTTCTATAATGTTTGCTCAGAAGAAAGTGTCATTCAGAAAAGGTCCCCTGCAACTTTAGTTAGCAGTTGCTATTTGCAGTGTCTCCTTGTTATGGTTTCCTGTTCAGTACAGCCCACATTATGTGTAAATTGCGTGTTAATTCTCCTTTTATTAGTCAGTTCCTCTTCCCCACCAGAAAAGGAGAGTGTGCAATTATTACTGGTTTCTTTTCACTTTCCTTCCTCCCAACTTTTACTGTGAAGTGGTGCTACTTCATTATAAAAATAAGAAAAGGGTAAAATGAAAATAAACTTGTAACTGAACACACACACGTGTGTGTATGTATTGTGGGGAATAAGAACTGACTAATAATGGTACACTTAAAGGACGGCTCATCAGTTATTCACCAGTAATGCTGGCCATCTTGAAGAGGAAAGAGAAAGAGGAGAGATTCCTTCCAGAGAAAACAAGCTTCTAATTGAAGACACAGAAGTCCTGAAAAGCCTCAATAGAGCTTTGCCAGGCTATACTGGAGAGGCTGGCACCTACACTTGCATTTATTTATGTATTATATTTCTATACCACCCAATAGCCAAAGCTCTCTGGACAGTTCACAACATAAAATACAACAACATGATAAAACATAAGTTTTAAACGACAGTATAAAACCAAAGTAAAAACCAGCAACAGTGTAAGACTAAAAATACAATGACAGATTTAAAACAAGTGAAACTGAAGGACTATATTGTCTTGGAGAATATAAAGGTCTTCATCTGGTATCAAAAAGACCACAATGTAAGTGCCAGGTGAGCCTCTCTGGGGAGTGCATTCCACAACTGGGGTGTCCAGAACTGAAATGGCCACCCCCTCACTTCATTTGCTAGTCACCCTGAAAGAGAAAGAGGATTTTGGAGACTGGACATGAGGACTGGTGATTCACGCCTATTTGTTGTTGTTGTTCAGTCGTTCAGTCGTGTCCGACTCTTCGTGACCCCATGGACCATAGCACGCCAGGCCTTCCTGTCCTGCGCTCTCTCCCGGAGCGTGCTCAAGTTCATATTCATTGCATCCGTGATGCTATCTAGCCATCTCATCCTCTGCCGTCCCCTTCTCCTTTTGCCTTCAGTCTTTCCCAGCATCAGGGTCTTTTCCAGGGAGTTTTCTCTTCGCATTAGGTGGCCAAAATATTGGAGCTTCAGCTTCATTATCTTTCCTTCCAATGAGCACTCAGGGTTGATTTCCTTTAGGATGGACTGATTTGACCTCCTTGCAGTCCAGGGGACTCGTAAGAGTCTTCTCCAGCACCACAGTTCGAAAGCATCAATTCTTCGACGCTCAGCCTTCCTTATAGTCCAGCTCTCACAGCCATACGTTACCACTGGGAAAACCATAGCTTTGATTAGACGGACCTTTGTCGGCAAGGTGATGTCTCTGCTTCTTACTATTCACGCCTATATGCTCCATCAAACTGTAGGGCCATTTGCTATATAAGTAGTCCAACTTGGAGAAATATTCATTTCAAGAATGTGAGTAACTCATTCCCACAGAAGAAAGGTTTAAAAATATCTCTTAAAAACAGCCCTAGTGTCTTTATTGAGTATCCATAATTCCTATTACCATATATAACTTCCTTAAATGCTATTTATTGGTGCATCTTGTTTTTATAGTTAGCTTTATCTCCTTTCACAGTCTGCATCTTTTGGGATTTCTGTATGTTCATAAATCAGAAAAGACTTCAAAGCAAACATTAGCAGCTGTCTTATTTGTGAAAGCTAAGAGAGAGACCAAACATGCATGTTAAAACTAAGTTGGGGGAGGAACCATTTAATAAAACTGGGTCAATTTCACAAAATTTTGGTGGAATCACAGTTTCTCCCCAACCCTAATTAGAACGCCCCCTGTTTCCTTGCCTCCAGCTTTAAAATGCAAGATTTGGAGAACAAAGATACAGCTTTTAAAAGACAAGCGGCTAGCTACCATTCTTCACAATGGAAGTGTCCCTGCACCATCTGTCCGAGCCTTTAAAAAGTTACATTTACTCATTTAGCTGCAGCATATGCACAGTAACATCAAAGTAAAATGTCTTTATTTAGGTCATGTGCATTGATTTTATTGCACACCTTGCCCTTCTAGAAAAAAGCAGGCCAGTGTTCTGTTCTCTCTGCATATAAAGCTATATATTCTCCACAGGAGAACATATCTACCTCCTTCCTCTCTTCTGGTGGAATGGAATGTTACCATTGCTACTTTCTTTATCCTCTTTCCTGCTATACATTACGTTTAGGCAACTGCAATGAACTCTACCTGGGGCTACCCCTGAAGAGTGTACGGAAGCTTCAATTGATGTAAAATGAGGTAGGTAGGCTGCTAACCAGCGCACGGTACTGGGACCATATTATACTTGACTTGAAAGACCTGCAGTGTTTGTCAATTGCTTTCCAGATTCAATTTAAGGTGTTGGTTTTAACCTTTTAAGCCCTAAGTGGCTTAGGGCCTAGCTATCTAAGGGACTGCCTGTCTAGTTTTGAACCTGCCTGGTTATATAGACTGACAGGAGAAGATATCTTCAGGACAGAGGCCCATTTGTTAAGCGCATGTGAAAGGGGTTTCTCCTGTGTGAAATGAGCTCCCCCAAGAACTACAATTGTCTCCCACTGTCTTGGCTTTTACGAAGGATGCAAAAACACATCTTCTTAATTTAGGATTTGAAATTATGTAGGTTTATGTTTTTCATGTTTTGCTGTTTGTAATGTTCTTGGCTTTAAAAAAATGTGTTAGAGAACAATCCGAAGGGACTGATGCTCTGTCTATCCCATGCCCTGTTGGCCAGAGCCAGGCAGAGTGGGAGGAACAGCAGAGCCTTTTACAGCCTCCTGTTCCTCCATTTTGCTATGTAGAGCAAGGCAGGCCTCTTTGCCCATCCAGCTCACATACTCACCTAGAAGCAGAGCAGGGAGAGAGCAAGCCTCATGGATTGTGTGGATCCATGTCTCTCCATCCCACACCCCTCCCCCTTTGCACGCTCCTGGACCTCTTTGAAGGATGCTGTTGAATCCTTGCAAGAAAAGCCACTGCAGTGCTTTCTGGGGCAGCTAGGGGTGGGGGAGGAGAAATAGCCACTTGGATTTCCCCTCGCAAGGTCGTAGCTGTGTCTACAGCCTCAGGAGGGGAAATCTGCTCTATCCTATGATCTCTGGGATGTGTTCCCAGGGACCATAGGATTCCTCTGTTAAGGTTTTATTGTTTTAAATTGTTATATACCACCTTGACAGCTTTTTAGCAAATAAGGTGATATATAACTGATAATAATAATAATAATAATTAATGATAATAAATATATGCTAAAAGAAATACTGAGAGCAGTACTACTGTCACTCTCCGCCTCCACCTCCACTTCCCCATTTCTGTTTCCTAAGAGAGTTTGTTAATGGTAGAGGGGAGCTGTAGGGCCTTTCTGCATGAGGCATTTATCACACACTCGTCATGCCCTACTTATAGTTGTTTATGGGTTCTTTAGATGATATCATGACCCTTCAGTTTCACTTCTGTGTCTAACCAGCACTTTCAGCAAGGTTTTTTAGAGCAGGGAAAATGCAGCATTTCATTGTGAAAGCAAAAGAAAGTGCAATTTCCTCTTGCGTGTTTGTGCTATCCCACTATAGCACAGTGCCTCCTAAAGGTTATGTAGCAGAAAAGCAGGAAAGGAAACGTAGTGCTCGGATCTCAGTTCTGAGACGAAACTGAAAGTAGATACAGTGGATTAACAGACGATAAACTGCCTCATGTAGAAATACTTATAGAAAGCACATGGGCAATTTAACATGGGCTAGTCAATGGTTGCTCTGAGTGTTTAAATAAACACATTAAACATTGCTCTGACTGTTTAATCCTAGCTTTCTGACATTCCAAGTCATAAAATCTTCAAATATAAACACATAAAATCTTCAAAGATAAAATCACAAAATCACTTAACATTTATAATGTGTGATCCCTTTTGTTTTGAATCAAGCCCCTTGCCCACATGAGTTCAGTTTCCAAGTCCAGTCTTCTACTCTGAGAAATGGAGGTTTGGGGCCAGTATCTGCAATACGACCTTGCTTGTCACTTATATGCTTATGCGACCTAAGCGTGCATCCATGCTGAATGAGACTCCAGAAAGCTGATTAAATCATTATTTCATTACATGGCCAAAATTCTAGTGACTGTATTAAATGAGAATGTATCTGTTTTATGGCATGCATTTTTACCCTTCCCATTTTTACAAATAGGACACTGGTAAAAAATAAAAATAAAAAAGAGCCAACCAACATTATAGACCCTACAGGGATCAGTTCCATGACCTACTTTTCAAAAGGTTTTATATCTTGAGATAAAAATAATTGTATAAGCACTGAACTATGTTTACATAACTCAAAGGACCAGAATGAAAACATGTCAGTAAAAGGCAGAGGTTAATTGTCACAGGACCTCTTTATTTTCTTAGTTGATATGCTCAGGTTATATTCTCTCCTTCATGCAAATAACTAAATATTTAGGCAAATGCACAATGCAGAGTACCAATGAGACGACATCGATTTAAGGGGGCTTGTAAGCCATCTCAGGCTAGAATATTTCTGTTCATAGCAAATGCTCTTACATTTTAGCATGTTCTTCAACATTTTCCATTTCTTTACAGAAAAACTTTGAATGTTATCCACTCACTAATGAATTAAGAAATTTTCAGAATAGGTAAAGCTACTTATTGGCCAAGGCCCACCCAAGACATTTTTCTGCCTGAGGCAGAGGAGGAGGAGCCTACCTCCCACCCATGTCAAGGTGCATAGGACCTAAAGCCAGTGTGACACTCCTGCTCTGGGGTTACACCTTCTGCACCTTGTTGAAACTGAAAAACCCCTCTGGACCTCTGCCTCCACTTTGGTTACATGTCCTCACTGACACACAAAGCTTCAGCCCTTTTACTCGGGGCCAACGAGACACCCAATATGATTAATTGGTTTCTTCAACCCAAAACAGGAGAAGTAACAAGGAAATAGTTAAAAAAAAAAAATCGGGTAGAGTAATAAAACAAACCAACACATGGGATTTTGTATTTATAATAAAACTAATACAATGTATTAAACACAAAAGAGTTATATATACTATTATTAATAAATCTATGCTTGATTCTAACCTCTACTCTACCCCTTCTAAATCCTATTCCCCAAATCCCACTCCCTAGATATATACTCTTTCAATCCCTAATCCCTATCTGACCATTTAACTGAGGGCCAATTTACATTACAACTTTAAACTGGTTTCAAACCGGTTTATCTAAAGGGATCCTGCAGTTTCATGAGGGTACTGAGAATTCTTTGCTAGAGACCCCTGCCCCCTGCCCAAGCGGCCCCTCTTCCTGGAGCTACAATTCCCAGAATTCCTGTATTTGGTAGCAGTAACTGCTAAAAACAGGTTTGAAACCAGTTTAAAGTTGTAATGTAGATTGCCCCTGAGTCCACCTATCTTTAAGCCTCAGAATACGCTTACTTACAAGCCCCTCCCACTGTTCACTCTCTCTCACACACATTCTATTAACCCTAACAAACTAGGATCCCATTTTACAAATTCCAACACATGCATTTATATTAGCAAGCATATGTTATAGCCAGACAAGTTATTTTGGCACGTGAAGAAGAAAATCCACAAGCGCCTTTCCCCACCCCTAGCAGTAATGATACAATAATAACAATTTAAAGTAACAATCTGCTGCCTTCTCATGACACCCCAAATCTGCTGCAGGAGGTGGGCACCTTACTCTGCCTAATGGTAGCACAAGCCCTGTTATTGGCTCAGACATGGGAGAGCCACATTCAGAACACTGGAAAAAAGTGCCAATGGACAAGAGTAAGTTAGCTTTATTATGGATCCCCTTCATAATTTCCCCACTGCTATCCATGCAGTTTCAGCATCCATCTCTATGGTCTAAATAATTTCCAGTTGCTGCTTCTGCTATTCTACACAGAGAGCAAATACAAATCTTGCCTGCTTTGTATGTAGGAAGGGTGTTTTTTCCCCACTTTAGCAGACTCTGCTCTTTTATATTCCTGCTAAAGAGTCACGGAAAAATAATAAGTCTCTTCCTTTCAGTATTTATATTCCTTTGTAAATGAGCTGCAGTCATTTGGATTGGTTTCAGATCTAGTCATGCTTTGAGCAGACCCATTGAAATCAATGGGTCTTGATAGTCATGATTAACTTAGGTACCATTGATTTCCATGGGAATCTTTCAGTATGACTAGATCTGAAACCAACACTTCATTTTTTGCTCACCTCGGAAGTTGTGCAGTCTGAGGATCATGACTCTTGGCATGAGACTGCCATTTTTTAGATCTGCTAGTTCAATAAACCCTTTGAATGATGATGGAATTACTTCTTGCTTGCAGTTGAAGAGCTTTTGGAATCCACATTCCTAAGATCTCAATTGTGTTTTCACCTCCAATTTTCTCTGGTAAACCATCAATATTTGTACCTTTTTTGGCTTTCCAGGTCATCCATTTTTCTCTGTTAGAGCTCTTAACTGGGCTATTTGCTTCTTTTGTAACTCAGATGTGCTTTTAAAACCATCCTCTGATTCAGTTCTCCAGTTATTTGAATCATACTGCCCTTTTGTTCACTGAGGGATTCCATGTTATTTCCTCGACTTTCTAGTCTAGGTTGTTTTCTTTTTCAAAGATTCTGTTCTTGAGTTGAGAACATCAGTTAGATTCCTTGTGATCTCATCAACAAATCTTCTGTGCTGTATAGTATCCTTTGGTAGAATTAAAGTTGTTCTCAGATATGGTATTTTGACTTTGTTCTTTGGTGCACTTCTCTTTTGTTTTTTTGTCCACATCAAACATTGAATGTTCCCCAGCAATCTAGATACATGTTTTAGAAATTAGAGTGTATAATCAAGACTTTTACGGTCTTCTCTATTGTTATTTTAGCTCTAGAAATAAGCTGGGGCTAGTCCTTCATGCTCCCCTTCATGGATCACTGCCTTGTTGTGGCGAAGGGGCTTGCGTAACTCAGTGAAGCCATAAGCTATGCCATGCAGGGCCACCCAAGACAGACAGGTCATGGCAGAGAGTTCTGACAAAATGTGGTCCACTGGAGAAGGAAATGGCCACCCACTCCAGTATTCTTGCCAAGAAAACCCCATGGAACGTATCACAAGGCTAAAAGAGATGACACCGGAAGATGAGCCCCTCAGGTCGGAAGGTGTCCAATATACTACTGGGGAAGAGCAGAGGGTATTTCCAAGTAGCGCCAGAAAGAGTGAAGCGGCTGGGCCAAAGCCGAAAGGACACTCAGCTGTGGATGTGTCTGGTGGTGAAAAGAAAATCCGATGCTGTAAAGAACAATATTGTTTAGGAACCTGGAATGTAAGATCAATGAATCAAGGTAAGCTGGAGGTGGTCAAACATGCAAGATTGATGGCAAGATTGAACATCGACATCTTGGGAATCAGTGAACTAAAATGGACAGGCATGGGTGAATTTAATTCAGGTGACCATCATATCTACTATTGTGGGCAAGAATCCCTTAGAAGAAATGGGGTAGCACTCATAGTCAACAAAAGGGTGGGAAAAGCAGTACTGGGGTACAATCTTAAAAATGATAGAATGATCTCAGTACGAATCCAAGGCAAACCATTCAACACCACAGTAATTCAAGTCTATTGCCCCAACCACTGATGCTGAAGAAGCTGAGGTTGATCGGTTCTATGAAGACCTACAACACCTTCTAGAACTAACACCAAAAAAAGATGTCCTCTTCATCATAGGGGATTGGAATGCTAAAGTAGGAAGTCAAGAAATCACTGGGATAACAGGCAGGCATGGCCTTGGTGTACAAAATGAAGCAGGACAAAAGCTAATAGAGTTTTGCCAAGAGAACACGCTGATCATAGCAAACACTCTTTTCCAACAGCACAAGAGGCGACTCTACACATGGACATCACCAGATGGTCAATATCGAAATCAGATTGATTATGTCCTTTGCAGCCAAAGATGGAGAAGCTCTATACAGTAAGTCAAAACAAGACCTGGAGCTGACTGTGGCTCAGATCATGAGCTTCTTGTTGCAAAATTTCAGCTTAAATGGAAGAACGTAGGGAAAACCACTAAACCATTCAGGTATGACCTAAATCATATCCCTTATGAATATACAGTGGAGGTGAGGAATAGATTTCAGGGATTAGACCTGATAGACAGAGTGCCTGAGGAACTATGGACGGAGGTCCGTAACGTTGTTCAGGAGGCAGCAACTCAATCCATCCCAAAGAAAAAGAAATGCAAGAAAGCGAAGTGGCTGTCTGATGAGGCTTTACAAGTAGCTGAGGAAAGAAGGGAAGTGAAAAGCAAGGGAGAAAGGGGAAGATCTATCCAGCTGAATGCGGAGTTCCAGAGAATAGCAAGGAGAGACAAGAAGGCCTTCTTAAATGAACAATGCAAAGAAATCGAGGAAAACAACAGAATGGGAAAGACTAGAGATCTCTTCAAAAAAATGGAGATCTCAAGGGAACGTTTTGTGCAAAGACGGGCATGATAAAGGACAAAGAAGGCAGGGACCTAACAGATGCAGATGAGATTAAGAAGAGGTGGAAAGAATACACAGAAGAACTATACAGGAAAGATCTTAATGTCCCTGATAGCCATGATAGTGCGGTCACTGAACTTGAGCCGGACATCCTAGAGAGTGAAGTCAAGTAGGCCTTAGGAAGCATTACTAACAACAAAGCTAGTGGAGATGACAGTATTCCAGCTGAGCTATTTAAAATCCTAAAAGATGATGCTGTTAAAGTGCTGCATTCAATATGCCAACAAATCTGGAACACTCAACAATGGCCGCAAGACTGGAAAAGGTCAGTTTACATTCCAATTCCAAAGAAGGGCAACGCCAAAGAGTGTTCAAACTACCGCACAATTGTGCTCATTTCACATGCCAGCAAGGTGATGCTCAAAATCCTACAAGCTAGGCTTCAGCAGTATGCGAACCGAGAACTACCAGAAGTACAAGCTGGGTTTCGAAGAGGCAGAGGAACTAGAGATCAAATCGCCAACATTCGCTGCATCATGGAGAAAGCAAGAGAATTCCAGAAAAACGTCTATTTCTGTTTCATTGACTACGCTAAAGCCTTTGATTGTGTGGATCACAACAAACTGTGGCAAATTCTTAAAGTGATGGGAGTACCAGACCACCTTACCTGTCTCCTGAGAAACCTGTACGAGGGTCAAGAAGCAACAGTAAGAACCAGACATGGAACAATCGAGTGGTTCAAAATTGGGAAAGGAGTACGACAAGGTGCATATTGTCACCCTGCTTATTTAACTTATATGCAGAGTACATCATGAGAAATGCCGGGTTGGATGAATCAGAGGTCGGAATTAAGATTGCTGGGAGAATTATGAACAACCTCAGATATGCAGACGATACCACCCTAATGGCAGAAAGTGAAGAGGATCTAAAGAGCCTCTTGTTGAGGGTGAAAGAGGAGAGTGCAAAAGCTGGTTTGAAACTCAACATTAAAAAAACTAAGATCATGTCATCTGGCCCTATCACTTCCTGGCATATAGAAGGGGAAGAAATGGAAGCAGTGACAGATTTTACTTTCTTGGGCTCCAAGATCACCGCAGACGGTGACTGTAGCCATGAAATTAAAAGACGCTTGCTCCTTGGGAGGAAAGCTATGGCAAACCATAACATAGCATAGTAAGAAGCAGAGACATCACCTTGCCGACAAAGGTCCGTCTAATCAAAGCTATGGTTTTCCCAGTAGTAATGTATGGCTGTGAGAGCTGGACTATAAGGAAGGCTGAGCGCCGAAGAATTGATGCTTTCGAACTGTGGTGCTGGAGAAGACTCTTACGAGTCCCCTGGACTGCAAGGAGGTCAAATCAGTCCATCCTAAAGGAAATCAACCCTGAGTGCTCATTGGAAGGACAGATACTGAAGCTGAAGCTCAAATATTTTGGCCACCTAATGCGAAGAGAAAACTCTCTGGAAAAGACCGTGATGCTGGGAAAGACTGAAGGCAAAAGGAGAAGGGGACGGCAGAGGATGAGATGGCTAGATAGCATCACCGATGCAATGAATATGAACTTGAGCACTCTCCGGGAGAGAGCGCAGGACAGGAAGGCCTGGCGTGCTATGGTCCATGGGGTCACGAAGAGTCGGACACGACTGAACGACTGGACAACAAGTCCTTCATACTACCCAGGGTGAACAGAGGCAATAGGACAGGGCTCTTGTAAATGTAATAGTGTTCTATTGCATCTTGTCTCCCTAGCTGCAGAACTGGTTGTGGTCACTCAATGGGGACATAAAGAAACTCCACACCAGCTGAAAAGCCCCTCTGTCCTGCTCAAATCCCAAATCTCACCCCACTAAGTGCAATCAGTGCTCGTGTCATAGAGCTATGCCAAATAAGGCGAGGCTGATAGCTACAAGACAGAGGGCCTTTTCAGTGGTGGAACTCCGTCTGTGGGATGCCCTCCCAAGAAAGGCTCACCTGGCACCTACATTATGGACTTTTAGGCCCCAAATGAAGAGGTTTTTATTCTCCCAGTCATTTAAAAACTGTTTTAGTGCTTTTAGATCATTGCACTTTTATTGCTGCTGGGCTTTTTTTACTTTGGTTTTAAGAGCTTTGCTGCTCATTTTATCTTGTTTTTATTATGCATTGTTTTTATTAATCATTTTATTGTTTGCATTTTATGTTTTTTAATGCTGCCCAGAGTGTTTGGGTTATTGTTTGGTTTAAAGATATAATAAACAAACAAACAATTATACATTTGTTTGCACAGTTGCCACAGGCACTGATTGGATAGTGTCCACCACATCACTTTTTACCAGACAGTTGTCATACTACATTGGGCAGTGTGTGTGTGTGTGTGTGTGTGTGTATTTCTTGGAAGGATGTGTGTTCCCTGTCTCCAGCATTTGAGTCTCATCTCTCTGTGGTATATTTTTTAAAAAGGGATAAGCAGATGTTTCCCTACCGTGCCGCAAGTCCACCCTCCTGCTGCAGTAAATACAGAAATCTTTTCTCAGCCCTGCATGACAAGTTTCACCTTCCAAATTTTCTCTTCTACACAAAAAGAATAAACAACAGTGAACATCCCCATACCCCACCCTTTTACAGTTATCATTCTGCTGTGGCAGGATCAAGGCTGGTACCACAGGAGAAGTCACTCCCATTGTTTTGGGGAGAAACATTTGTATAAGCTGTTACAACTAACTGTGCAATTCCCATACATTCCTACTCAGAAATAAGCACTATTGAGTTCAATGGGACTTACTCCCAAGTCAGTGCATAGGACTGCAGTCTTAATCAATAAAAAGCCTTTAAAAAAATTCTCCACATCTTTCTGAACTGTACAGCCTTTTATAGTCCTTTCAGCCCAGATTGCAACTATATTTTGTCAGAGGCTCTGTGCCTTTAACAAGTGACAGGCTGAAATCAAACAGGGACGGCTCCCCTCCCCCCCCCCCCGTCATTGTTCCTGCTTCTTAGCACCAATTCAGCACCAACTGGTACAAGCAGTTTTTGAGCTTATTTTCAATAAATAAAATGGCAACTTTGGGGGGTCAGCTGGATTGAACGTATGTCCATGTGCATCATCAAATGCCCAGATCCAATCAACACTATCAACACAAACACTTTAAAAAGATTGTTTGCAGTGCATTAGGAAATTGGGATCTGAGTGCAAGGAAATGCATTATCATCACTTGCACACATTTAATCTGTGCAGACATAAATACTCTGCACAGATTTAGAATAAACTCAAAATTGTTATTATTATCCCTCAATATAAAGCAGCCCCTTATATGTCCATAAATCAAAGAAGCCAGGAAAACCTATCTACAGTCTTGAGAATTAGGGAATTGAGTCTGAGGATGGATCCATGTTTTGTGGTGGCTGAACTGTCTTTTCAAACACAGGGTGCTGTCAAAAACACCGATCAAGTACAGTATGGCAATGTATGATTACAGGTAGCTCAGTGACAGAGCATGGAGACGGTCCATGCATGGTCCATGCGTCTTTGCATGGAGACGGTCCCAGCTTCAGTCTCCAGCATTTCCAGGTAGGGCTTGGAAAAACTCCTGCCTGAAACCCTGGCGAGCCGCTGCCAGTCAGTGTCGACAATACTGGGCAAGATGGACCAATGCGCTGACTCTGTATAGAGAAACTTCCTGTGTTCCTGGGACAGGTAGAAAAATCTCTACTCCAGAGCATTCGGTGCCATATGATGGGGCTTTTAATGTCAGTTGTTTTATCATGTCCCAGTATCTTATTGTAACTGTGTTTTAGCTGTTTTAAATTATTTTTAAATTTTGTATGTTAAACTTTTTATATTAAGTTTTCCCCTCAGTTTTTTAAAAAATAAATGTACATCAATTTGTATATATTCATAGCAATGAATACATATGAAATGCAAATATATGAGAAACAACTTTCTAGCAACTATATATAGGCTTCCACAAAACTGGACCAGATATCCAGAGATGTATCCATTTGAAGGTGGCTTCTATATGCCACCCATTCAAATACTGAAAGCATTGTAAGATCTTCAATCCATTGCATTATAGTAAGTGAGTGTTTTTTCCTTCCAGTGTTGCAATATGAGCCTTTTTTAGGCTGTCAAAAGTTTGTACAAAAACTATTTACGCTGACCATTCATTAATTTCCATGAAGCAGGTAAATAATTTAAAAGAGTGTGTATATCAGCGAATATTAAAGACTGTATACAAAATACAAATCCAATACAAAATGTATCCATATAATAAACTCCTCCCCAAAATAAGAAACTATTGGACATTACCAGAACATATGTTTAAAATTAGCATTAGCTGCATTGCACCACCAGCAAATAGCTGAATTAGACAATCCCTTATTAAAGAGACATTGCAGCATCCAGTAGATAAGAAACAAAAGTTTTTGTTGAATAAGACACAGCCTAAGATCTATAGATGTGACAGGCATAGATGCCAAAGTGGCAATCCACTGATTCGGCAAAATGGGACAATCCAATTCCCTATTCCATTCCTGCTTAAAACCCTGTATATCATATTTATTCACCAATAACAAGTATTTATAGACATGGGCCATGGGTTGTATTGCCTTACCAGCCCCAATAAGTCCTTCCAATAACAACGGCGACTCTGATGCTGTAAAAGCGGCCAGGCCAAACCTAGATACTAACAAATGCTGCAATTGCAAGTATTGCCACGCAGCCATAGCTGGCACATAGGACAGATAATGACAAAAACTCATCATCAGCACCCTCCAGTTGATCAAAAGTAAAAATCGCCTTATCTGTCCATGTCTACCATGAAAACATTTTCTTACCCATTTTAGATCTGGATTATTGCATTAAGTCAATTTAGCAAGAGAAAATGGATTAAAGTGTAATTGATGTGACATTATATGCCACACATCTCTAACTGTAGAAACTGTGGGAAGAACCCTATCCATTCTTGTATGCCTAGAATCTAATGCCATAATTTATAGAGAGGAACATATTATGTTTTTATTATGCTGCATTTTGGGGTTGTAATTTCTGTGAACTGTTCAGAGAACTTTGGCTACTGGGTGGTATAGAAATGAAATAAATGAAATGAGGACCATGCCAAGCTCTTTTTTCTATCCACCACTTCCTGCAATCCCTCCCAAGTAGGGATGTCAGAGAATTCCACCACGGATCTCGGTGAGGCCGAATGCCAGTGCATTCGGCCCCCCTAACTCCATGGCGGAATGGCCTGCCCCCCCGCCCCCCTGCGGATCCCCCCCGGGACGAGACTCACCTGGGGCGGATCTTCCGGGCAGCGGTGGCTCTGGCGGCAGCTCCACCGCCATTTCCAGGCTTGTGTAAAAAAAAAAAAAAGACGTGATAGGCTACGTAAAGATTTACATAGCCTATCATGGCTAGGTTTAAAAAAAAAGAAAAAAAGACGTGATAGGCTACATAAATCTTTACGTAGCGTATCATGGTTGGGTGGGTTTAAAAAAAACAACTGCGTACGCAACTGCGTATCATATTATATCATTTGCGTTCCTTCTTTTTACCGTCTTAATCTACATAAAGATTTACGTAGACTATGATGGCGAAAATAAAGGGGAATGCAAATAGCGTAGTGGGTGCTATTTGTGTCCCTTTTTGACTCGCCGTTTTAACCTACGTAAAGATTTAAGTAAGCTAAAACGGTGAATGAAAAAGGGACGCAAATAGTGCCCGCTACGCTATTTGCATTCCCCTTTATTTTCGCCATCATAGTCTATGTAAATATTTACGTAGATTAAGATGGCCAAAAAGAAGGAACGCAAATGGCGGCGGCTGTAGCCACCGCCATTTGTGTACGTGGTTTTGTTTTGTTTTTTTACCCAGAGCCCTCCGCGGCCGGAAATCTGTTTGTGGACGGCTCTGGCCTGGCCGGGCTGGGCCTGGCTGGCTGCTCTGCGGAGCTGCCGCGGAGCACAGCTGGCCGTTCAAGGATTCCGGGGGGAGGAACGGAACGCCTCCCCCCACCATCAACATAATCCACAGCAGCTTTTTTCATTGTGAGGGTCTGAGACCAGAAACAAGCACAGTTAGAAGAAACCTGTTGGGGAATGGGGGAGTGGTTGCAGGGGACATAGTAATAGGTAGAAGAATGACTCAGCCCTGCTTCCTACCAGCTGCTTTTCTGCTTGGTGTCACATCATTTAAATATAAATATTGATGATGATGATGATGAAGATGGTGATTATTTCCCTCGTCTTTACAGGTGTTTGGTGACACCGTGTGTTTGAAGACATGGTTCTGTCACTGTTATGTGTAGTTCTGCCTGAAGGGGTCCAAGAGAAGATGACCATGTCACATCTGGCAATGCAATAGCACATATGATATTATATCATGTATATCATGTAAACTGTGGTTGTTGTTTACAAAACAGGATTCTATTCCAAATGTGTCAAGAATGAAAGAGAGTGAGTGAGACTTTTATGCTGTGTGTGTTCTAAATTCAGCTCAGGGGCATAATTGAGGGAGGAGCGGCAGTCACACTCAGACATCTGTATTTCTGATCACATGTGATTGTTCCTCAGGAACACCTAAGTCTCTTGTTATTATGGGGTATAAAGAAAAGTAACCACAAAAATGCTCTTAAAATACTGCTTATATTCAAGAGCAGGCCTTTAAACCTTGGCATTTACACCTTACCTTCCCATTCTAAAATCTCTTCCCACCCTGCAACATGAAATTATTCCCCTAATTCAGTTTCTCATGCTGAACACTGTGGCACACACCTTAAACCATTATAGCAATTACTGAAATAGTTTGCATTCCTGTTCTATGCTGCCACTGGGAAATAAATGTGGGATAAAATTTTAATAGATGTGGTAATATCACTAGATGCTTGGAAGAAGCCGATTATCTAGATCCATTTCAGTCAGACTTCAGGCCTGGGCATGGGACAGAAACAGCCTTGGTCACTTGGTGGATGATACGAGGAGGGCTCTGGATAGGGGCAAATTCTCCTTTCTTGTTTTCCTCGACCTCTCAGCAGCTTTTGATACCGTTGACCATGGTATCTTCCTGGACCGCCTGGAGGAGTTGGACATTGGAAACACCGTATTGCGGTGGTTCCGGTCTGTCCTCTCCAACAGGTATCAGAGGGTAGCACTGGGAGAGGAAGTTTCGGACCCGTGGCCACTCACTTGTGGGGTGCCACAGGGTTCCATCCTCTCCCCAATGCTATTTAACATCTATGTGAAGCCGCTGGGGGCTATCATCAGGAGGTTTGGGGTGTGGTGTCATCAATATGCTCTACCTCTCATTTAAATCTTCACCAAGGTTGGCCATAGAATCCCTGTCCAAATGTCTGGAGACAGTGAGTGCCTGGATGGGGAGGAATAAGCTGAAGCTGAACCCTGACAAGATCGAGGTACTTTTGGTGGGAGACAAGAGGAGGTTGGGGGATGTTGACCTGGTGTTGAATGGGGTACGGCTACCCTTGAAAAACCAGGTCTGCAGCTGAGGGTCATTTTGGACTCCCAGCTGTCCATGGAGGCTCACATGTCAGCTGTGAGCCGGACAGCGCTGTACCAACTCCATCTGATATGGCAGCTGCGCCCCTTCCTTCCCGACCATCTGCTCCCATCGGTAGTACATGCCCTGGTCTCCTCTCATTTAGACTACTGTAATGTGCTCTTCGTGGGGATACCCTTGAAGACGATTCGGAAGCTGCAGCTGGTGCAGAACGCAGCGGCTCGCCTGATTAAAGGCAGCCGCCGGCGAGATCACATCACTCCAGTGCTGAAGGAGTTGCACTGCTTACCAGCTGTTTTCTGGGCCAAATTCAAGGTGTTGGGTTTGACCTTTAAAACCCTATGCAGTTCTGGCCCAGCCTATCTTAAGGAGCACCTCCAGCAACACCAGACAGGCCGCTTAACAAGATCAGCCTCGGATGGCCTTCTCTCTGTCCCATCAGCCAGGACAGCTAGACTGGTGGGGACGAGGGAGAGGGCCTTCTCTGTGGTGGCCCCCACTCTGTGGAACTCCCTCCCTAGGGAACTCCGCCATGCCCCCTCTTTAATGAGCTTCCGCTGCACATTAAAAACGTGGTTGTTCAGGCAGGCATTTGGGGTGGGTTAGGGTATTTTTAGAAATATTATGTTATTACTGTAGAATTTTATTGTTTTAAACTGTTCTACTATACACTCTGTACATTGCCCAGAGTGGCTGGGTGACCAGCCTGATGGGCAATTAATAAATTTAAGAAATAAATAAATAGACAATGTCACTTTTTTTAATGATAACTCCAATAAACTAGCATATTGGCTTGACAGGTATGCTTAGTTAAAAAAAGAAAAAAGTAAAACATCTAATCTCAAATATCCAAGCAATAATAAATTCTCTACATAGATATAAAGCTTTTCAAAGCAGACCATAAACATATTGTGTAATACCCACTACATTGCTATTTATAAGACCTAATCTTGTAATGGCTTTTCAAAGTACACTGCGAGTTTAATCATCAGGCATCTTGCTATATTTTTGCTTATTTACTTGATTAGTGTATTTATTTATTTATTTATGTTCTTTCTATACCACCTTTCTGAAACTAATGAAGGTGGTGTACAAAAAATGAAAAATAAAACATAACAAAACAATAAAGGGAACATTGACAACCATGATAATTTAAAAAGCCAGGTTGATCCCATTCCTGAATGCAGAGAGAGTGAGGACGTCGCAACTCTAAAGGGTGTACATTCCTGAGTTTGGGAGTGACACAGGAAAAAGCCCTTTCCAGCATGCTCAACAGATGGACCTCCTGCTGATCCTAATAGCCAAGCAGGTTCATACCGAGACAGCGGATCCCTCAGATAACAAGGTCCTAATCCAGGAGTCCCCAACCTATTGTTGGGGTCAGTAGGCACATTTGGAATTTTGAGAATGTATTGTGGGTGCTCTCACAAAGTCCTAATCAATCAATATCAAGAGTCTGGAAATGCTATCATCGGTAGTGAGTTGGAGACAGACGATACAAAATAGAAATACGAAAGCTATTATGTCAGCTAAGTCCAGAAACACTTTCCCATGGTTATACATTTGAGATTATAGACACACACACTGCAATCCTATACATGTCTATTCAGACGTAAGCCCCATTGTGTTCAATGGGACTTACTTTCAAGTAAATGTGTATAGGATTGGAGCTTTTAAAAACTTCTATTGACACTGAAACTGTTAGTGATTGGAATCTAAATATAAGAATTTTAGTTGTAATATGTGGGGCACTTAACCTCTTCACAGCTATTGAACATACCCAATAAGATAAATACATGCACTTGACTGTACTTGCAGATGGTGCAAAAGCACTCTGTCAGACCCATCCTGGCTTCATAATCAGTTAAGGCTAACATTTCTCACATCACCCCAGGCCTGCTCATCCTGGGCAGGTCTTTGGATAGACCTTACCAGGTTCACATTAACAGGTTCACAATCTCGCCAGCTTTACACTGTCATGGTTTGTCTCCCAGTTCTTATTTCAATAGATATGTGACAACTTCTAGTTAGTGTGGTTCTTGCTGTGGGGAGGATTGGGTCCAGTGCAGCTGTCCAGAGAGAAGGAGCAAGCAGGAGAAGTGGTACAGGCTGATCTCGCCCTCTGTCTCTCCGTGGCTGCACTAGACCCACTCCACTGAGGCTGAGACAGACTGTGAGCGAACAGAAAAGCCTTTAGTGGCGCAATCCTATGCATGTTTAGACAGAAAAATGCCCTGCAACTCCCAGCAAGCCCAAGCCAGCAGTGCTGCGGGGAGGTGCTGGGAACTGTAGGTCTTTCCTCTGTCCAAACACGCATAGGATTGCGCCCGACGTGAGTGGGCTGGTGAGGGATAGGAGGCAGTGGCGGCTGCTCCTTTGGCAAGTGGTCAGTGAAATCTCCCACACTGTGCCTCCCCTCTTCGTCCCTGCACAGCTTGCAGAAGGGCTTGGACCGAAATCGGAGCCACCGGCCTCCGCTGTCGAGATGCCACAAGCCTTTTCCTACCACACATCAACACCGCCAAACCGCTAACCTTTTTTCTCCCCCCGCCCACTACCCTCGAAAGGTAGATGCCTCCCTTCCTTAAGAACATCGCTCTTTTCCCTTTTGCTGGCCCATTCTTTCTTGGGAGCCTAATTTGCCTAAGCCCCCCGCCCCCGGGTATGTTGTTGCTGTTGCTGCTGTTGCTGCTGTCGCCGCCGCCGTCTTTCTTGCTTTCTCTTTCTCTCTTAGCGACTCATTCCCGGAAGGCAGGGCGAGGGCAAAAAAGCTTCACCGGGCGCAATGCGCATGCTCTCCCTGTTCCCTCGCTCGCAGCTCCGCTTGCTGACGCCAGCTCCGAGCGTGGCGGCGGCGCGCGCTCCCGGGCCCGGCCCGCTGTGGCCTCGGCGCGCGCTCCCGCGAGCACTGTTAGACGTGGCAGTTCGCTGAGCGCTCCCGGGCGGGGAGAGAGAGGAGCCGGCTGTCTCGCGCCTCTCTGACAAGCGCCGGGTGGACCGGCTCGGGGCGACGCGAGCCGGGTGGAGACGCGCGCGCGGCGAGGGAGCGAGCGGGGCCGCGGGGGACTGGCCAGGTAAAAGGAGCGGAGTGGGACAACCTGGGGCGGCGGCGGCGGGGGCGGTGGGTGCCCTATGAGGATGTGCAGCCTGGGTTGGATTGGGGATAGGAGTATGTATCCTCCAGGAGGCAGGAACGGGGGCAGCATCCCATAAAAGGGGCAGCAAGGCGGCTTGCTGGGGCGGGGGGCGACATCTATCCCAGCAGCGCAAGGGGGCTCAACTGTGCAGACTGGATTCTTCTCCCCTAACAAGCTGGGTGCATCCCCTCCAAATGTAGTATCTGACCCGCACCAAGAACACTTGTCTGGCCATCTGGTGAATGGCTAAACTTCTAAAAGCATACACAATGCAGTGATCCTGTATAATGTTGAGATTCGCGTAAAAATCATGAGTCTGTTCTGATTTAAGCGTGTTCAGCCTTTCTTTTTAGAACGTTTGATCCGCTGCAAGGCCAATATGTTTTATTTAACCACACACACACACACACACACACACACACCTTGAACCGTAAATAGCGCGTAATTATATTGCAAGACTTTAGTTAGGCATTATAAACCCTTTAAAAATCATGAGAGTTGGTAGAATAAATGTGGGCCAATTCATGTGCTGTTTAGTCACCCGCAGGATGCTTTTTTCTGTCGGGTTGAAAGTGCGATGTTGGCAAAGTAGTTCTCTGACCATGATGTCAGAAGTTTAGGTCACATGCATCACTTTGCCATTGTAAGAAACCTTAAAGAGGGTTGTGTTGAATGGTGGACATGTGTATAATTACTTTACCACAAATGCACTTGAATCCAGATTGTTAGCCCATATGGGGAAAAAGGGACATTTCCCATGTTCATCAAGGTTGGCTAAATCAGCTTTTGGGGCCTGTATGCCACAACAGTTGCATGCCTCTTTCCCTTGTTTTGTTTTGTGTTATCTTGAATTGCCAGCTGCCACTCTTTATTTGTGGTGGCTTCGATAGCCTCAAGAGTAAGTATTGAAAAGTCAGGTTACAGAAACATGAGAGAAGGATCAGACAACTTTAGACCCTGGATCAAAAGATGTGCATGTCAATACAACCGCATCTCACCTGTTTGAAATAGGCCTTAATTTCAGTAGCTGTTCCTCAGGTAATCTTCTGATTTACTTCTTTATAGTCCTTTGAAGTTAATCCTTCTGGCATCAGCTGTAGCACCGGCATTTTCTGTTGATTTAACCTGATTTAGAGTGCAATCTTAGCATGTTTAAACAGAAAGAAGTCCTACAGCTCCCAGCATTCCCAAGCCAGCATGGTTTGCTGGGGAATGCTGGGAGTAGTGGGACTTTTTTCTGTCTAAACATGCATAGAATTCCACCCTTAACCATCTTTGTTGATTGTAGAGCTTTTGTTTGCTTACCATTCTGGCATATGCAACACGTGTGATGGACTATTAATAGAAGCTCTTTTTACCATTTATATCGGAATCCAAAAATTATGGTGTCGTTCAGACATCATAGCTGAACCATGGTTTAGCCATTGGGTCATTGCCTTGGGCTCGCAGATTCCGGTTCCATCCCTCACTTTCTGGGTTGCAACAGTTACAGTTTGCACTGAAAACTAGTTCGTGTTTGCCACCAAATCAGAATTGGAAACCATGGACTGAACTGGGTTTCCAAAACTGTTTTGAGACAAACTATGTTTTACAGTAACCATCGTTTGCTCAATTTGGATATTGCAGCAAACACAGATGGGGAGGAAATCAGAGTGCAGAGAGGAAGAGACTGCAATGAGGGAGGAAGACAAGGAAACAGGGCCACCATCAGCTCTGCTGACAAACCAGGCTCCTTCCTGCATCAACTGTCATTAGTTCAGGCTACAACAGAAGGCGGAAGAGTAGAGAAGCAGGGCCACTCCATCAGCTCAGTTGGGAGACCAGCAATTTTTGGCTGCTCTTCTCCTTGAACACTTTTCCATTTCAATTGAAAGTTAAGAACATTATAACGAAGAACGAAGTGGCCAAGTTTGCTTTTTTCCTCTTCCCTCCCAATCTTTTTTCCTTTTGTGTCATGTCTTTTTAGACTGTAAGACTGGAGAGAGGGACTGTCTCGTTTTTTCTTGCTATGTCAGCCACTTGAGGAGGCTCTTTTTGGCTAAAGAGTAGGGTAAATATTCTTGAAATAAATAATAGATAAGGGTAGGAGTATGTGAAACCAGGGCATGGGCCTGATGGCTAAACAGTTTGGCCATGATATCTGCACCTGGCCCAGATGTGGCTAGAGCCTTGTATGGATTGCAGTCCATCACTTCTTTCAGGAGGACTTTGGGTGTCTGGTTGGGTCCAGTCACATGGGCATACTGGTAGGACTGGAATCCTTCTGACTATAGAAGTGATTTGAATGTAGATGAAATGGTAGTGAGTAACTTTGAATGCAGAGAGAAATTATACAGGTGCAGAGAAGGCATGACATCAAAAAACGTTGTTGTAATCTATTACAAACTCTGTATTAAGGACACCTTGCGAAAGGGCACCTCTATCTCAGGTGGCCATAAACCTAAGATGTGGCTTTAATCCTGTTTTTTTGTGCCTTGTCTGAATATGGGTGATGGATTAATTGTACTGGTATCTGGTGGGCTTTGTAAAATAGGGTTTAACTTGCATTTTGTATGTATTGAAGTTGGGATGGAGAGAGTTGGCTTTATCATATTACATATTGTACTTATAGCGTAAATGGAAGTAGAGCTTGGTCATTAAGCCAGCATCGTTTTGTTTGTATTTCTGACAGTTTCTTGGTCGCACAGCCTTTTCGTTTGCATAGGAAGTCTGACGTGGCACAACTTTCTTTTCCTCCCACTGAGCTGTTCAGGAAGTTGTTCCCCTGGCTAAGAGCACCGCTAAGAACATTATCAACTCCTACAACAGCCTTGAACATCATCCTTTATCATGACAGTGAAACCTGCAGTGTAGATGCTTTACTGCTGATGGTTAAGTAAACTTTCTGAAAGTGACCAGAGCTCAAACTGCCACGTTTCATTGTGCCCACCAGGTAAAAGTCCTACCTTACCACTGGGAGCAACCAGATGCCTACATGCCATCTTTCCCATTTTGTTAACTGGCACTATCTCATTGAAAAGAGAGCTTGTTAATTTTATTTGCATGAAACTTGAGAAATTACAACTGTTTTTCTTTTTTAGAAAAATCTAATTTGGTCATCCTATAAAATCATTCAATGTATATCTTCAGTACAGAAGAAAGAATAAAAACAAATGTTCTCACCATAGGAAAAAGCAGTTTATAGTGCAAACCAGATTTGGACATTAACATAATCCAGAATAACACTAATTTAGTAACATTATCTCTCTGAGTGGGTTCAGACAATGGGATAGGATAACCCATCGTGGGTTATTGTGTCATCTGTCAGTTTTTTAACCCACGATGGCTTTTTTGGCCAAAACTCATGCAGATAACTCACGGTCTGCCGTAGGGTTTATTTAAACCATTGTGGGTTATGGTGTTGTCCGGCAGTCACTGTGGTTTATTTCGGCCACCTATGGAGTTGTGCCGCAAGAGCGGTTGAAACCGCTGCCGCTGTGCTCCTTGCTGGCTTTAGCACTTTATCCTGCACTATCACGGGGCAGGGGGAAATGTGCGATTTCCCTATTGGAACATGTTAAAGCAAGTAAGCCAGCAGTGGCAATGGGGCGAAATGCACATTTCCACTTTTGCACAAAAGCGATAAAGCAGTATACTGACATTGGGAACAAGTAAAAGCAAATTCGCCAGCAGTGACAATGTGGGAAATGAGCATTTTCGCTTTTGCACAAAAATGTTATAGCGCTTACTGGTATTAGGATCCAGTTAAAGCAGCCAAGCCTGCAGTGTCAAGTGGGGGGAAATGAGCCATTTCCATGTTGGCAACATGTTAAAGCAACTAAGGCATCAGGGTATATTTTATGCACCCAGGATTTTCGCTTCTTTCACAGTTAGTGTGCAAGGTTTTGATGGTGCATCAGGTGCCTCCTTATTAGAGGACACAGGGTATGGGGTTTGGTCCCGATCCTGCAACCCCCCAAGGTGTTATAGCTTCCCCCCCCTTTTTTGGTGCACCTGGGATTTTTGCTTCTCTCAGGGTTAACATGCAGGGTTTTGAAGGTGCATTGGGTGTCTCCTGACTAGGGGAGGCTGTGTATGAAGTTTGGTCCTGATCCTGTACCCCCCCGGTTTTATAGCCCCCCCCCCTTTGGTTCACTCAGGATTTTTGCTCCTCTGTGGTAATTGCGCAGGGTTTTGATGTTGGATTGGGTACCTCCCAATTAGGAGAGGCTGTGTGTGAAGTTTTGTCCTGATCCTGCAAACCCCCAAGATTTTATAGCCACCATCCCCCTTTTTGGTGCGCTCAGGATTTTCGCTTCTTGGTGAGTAGTTGTGTGGGGGTTTGATGTTGGATTGGGTGCCTGCCGACTAAATTCCAGTGCTTAGAGGTGAATCAGCGCCACTGCTCGGGCAGGAGGACTGCAGCAGGGCAGGGGGCGGGGGTGAGTCAAATTACACACAGTAGCTTAATAAACTGTTCACAGTAGCTTATTAGCCCATTTGCATGGTGGGGGATCGTGGACTATTTAAAAAATAAGCTACTGTGCGTAGCTTATTAACCCGTCAGGGGTTATCATGACATCTGAACGTGGCCTCTGTCTGCAATTTTACAATTCAGTAAGGCTCCAAGAATTTGGAAAGCAGATACCCTGCCCTCCTTAAATTTGTCAGTGTATGTTGGTGCAAGCAGATATAAATACTATCCACAATTCTTCTATTTTTAAAAGCAGGGCAGAATGCAAGGCATGTGTGTCCTTTCACTTTTTATATGGCCTTACCATGACACTTCTGATGTTTCTGCATGTTTAATATCCCCCCCCCCCGAAATTGGATACATTATTGCAAACTGCATGAGTTCCAAACTGACCCGTGCAGATTACCCCAAAAGCTGTATGGCAATTGGAGATGATAGCAAGGCATGCATGACCCTTAGTGCAGTGATTTTACTCTAGCTAGGTTAGCTACAGATTAATGTGGAAAGAGATACATGTTGTAATTATAGGGACTGAAACTTACTGTAACTTTGGTCCAGTTTTCTCTCATGCCATGTCATGTTGATTTTTCGGGGAAATCTCCCCGCCCCACGCACTTCTTGTTAGGCACTGAAGATTGAAATATGAGTGAGAAGTTCTTGGGCAGGTACACCCTTTGGTTACAGCCTTGTGCATATTTACTTGGGACTCAGCCTCATTGAAAACTTTGGGACTTGCTTCTGAGTAAGCATGCATAGGATCAAACCATGTGTTTGCAATTCTCACTTTCAGTCCCTGTAACTACAGCTTTAATCTCATTAATTTGTATGTGAACTCAATCACAATTGACACAACTTGATTCTGTGTGTGTTTACCCATGCACAGTGGGCCTCAGTGCTAGGAATGGAGTGGGCACCCATCTCAGCCTGGGATTCCGGCGGACCACCCATGCCCCCACCAAGCCCCTGTCTCTGCTTGACCCCCTCCCACGCTCGCTGAGCTGTCCACAACTTACCCAGGCTTTGTCCACCTCTGTCACTATCGCCATGTTTTGAAAAAACATGGCGATTGCAATACTGTAGACTTGGACTTATATGCAAAATGGCGCCATGAATCTTGTGTATATGGGCGGTTCACAGCGCCATTTCGTGTATATGTCTATGTGTGAAAAATGCGCCCACGTAAGTGTGGGCAGCTCGGCCAGTGGGTGTGGGGCTTGAGCGTGGGTCTGGGGACATGTGAGGGGGCAGGGGCTGGGTGGGTGCCCAGAGAACCCGGATGGGGGGGCGCCCATCCATCCCTACTCAGTGCATAGTATTGCCACCTTATGGCAATGGAAAAAGTCCAGCTGGGTTGCACTTTGTAGGATCATGTACTAAGCCTTTAAAACAGGTGGGCAACATGTGACCCTCCAGATGTTTTGGCCTACAACTTCCATGATCCCTCACCATTGGCTATGCTGGCTAGGGCTGATGAGAACTATAGGCAAAAACTTCTCGAGGGCTACAGGTTGCCCAGCCCTGCTTTAAATGGGCAACTGGTTGGCCACTGTGTGACAGAATGCTGGACTAGATGGACCATTGGTCTAATCCAGCATGGCTTTTCTTATGCTTTCGTGTTCTTAAATGATGTAGTGTTTAGTGTTTTGACAGCGAATCAGATACTTCATTTGGATGTACCCTCCATGTACAAAATATTCATTGACTGCCATGGAGTGCCTGATTTTGGGCCAGCTCCTGTTGAATGTGTGGTAGCTTCATGAAATCCCTGTGCATTTTTCTCATAGCAGCAGCAGTTGTTAGCACCATTGATGTACATGGCACTTTACAAAAGGAAGTACGACATTTGTATCTAAAATAGATGGGGAAAGAGCACAGGAAAGGAGCAAATGGGGGCATGGCTAATCAGGGGGAGAATACGGGTAGTATCCAGCTGGGGCCTTGTGTGCACAGCCAGCCCCACTGGTCTGCATGCGGCTGCAATGTAGCGCTTCTGGGGAAAAGCCCCGAATGAGTGCAAACACTTGTTTCTGGAAGGGTCATTAACTGCCCCTTCCAGAAATAAGCATTTTTTGCCACATAGAGGCTGCATGTGGACCAGGCCCCAATTCAATATTACCCTGTGTGATTATTTCAATTATGATTATTTTAATTACATATACTTTGGCATAGTTAGAATAAGGTATAGGGTCTAGAGGGATGATCCAAAAGATTCCCAGGAAGGGTAAGTTTTGAGGAGGGTCTTAAAGGGAATAAGGAAGATAATAACATGGAGGTGTTCTGGGAGACAGTTCCAAGGGGCAGCAAGGGGAAATGGGTGGAGTCAGGGCTGGCCCAAAGCATTTTGCTGCCTGAGGCAAAGGACAAGATGCCCCCCCCCCCGCTCCCCATTCCCTATGCAAAAGCTGACCAAACTGGCAGTTGAACTTTACTTCAACGCTAGTGGCAGAGCGGCATCTTCTGCTGCACCTGAGGGCATCTTAGGGGGTGCAGAGCAGGTCCACATGCCACATACAGCTCTGTCCATCCCACGTCCCTCAACATCTGCTGCCTGAGGTGGCCACTTCACTCTGCCTCATGGTAGGGCTGGCCATCAGTGAAGTTGTTTTAGGGAGCAGGAAATCTTTGGATGGCTGAAGGTGGTGTATGTCACAAGAATTAATGTGTCAGGATATAAGCAAAGAAAGATAAAGAGGGGAAGGCAGTGGAGCAGGGCCAGCTCAAGACATTTTGCTGCTGCCAAGATGCTCCCCCCCTCCATTCCACATACAGAAGCTAACTGGATGGAGACTTACTTCAATTCTGTCAATGAGACAGTGTCCTCCACTGCATTGGAGGGCAGCAGGCAGGCTTAGGGAGTGCAGGGCGGGCCACATGGTACACATAGCTCTGTCCTCCAACAGCTCACCAGCATTCTCCACCCCTTGGCATTTGCTGCCTGAGGTGGCCACCTTACTCTGCCTAATGGTAGGGCTGGCCCTGCCGTGGAGGGTTTTGAAGGTGAGGACAAGAAGCTTGTGTAGGATCTGGGAGTAGAGAGGAAGGCATTGGAGGGATTTAAGGAGGGAACACACATGCGTCAGCATAACGATAGGTGAATAATTTTGGCAGCAGACTTCTAAATGGATGTGAGTGGCTGAAGGTGAGACAATGGAAGATGAAAGAGAAGCTTGCAGTAGGTATTGGTTGCCTTCCAGTAGCCACTTAATTGTGTGCAGTAACTGTCATGCTTTTTGCATGTTGTGAGAAACACTTGAAAAATGACACGTAGCACTTTGCAAATACCTAATACTACCAATAGGTGATCGCATGTGTTTGGCTGGCTGTAAGCAGACGGCTGGTTCATACGATAGCCACAGCTCACCGTGGCTTATTTAAAATATTCAAAATGGCTAGTGGCATATGCTGCAACCCCCCTGTGGCTTCTTTAAGCCATGGTGAGTTGTGACGCATCCCGATGGCCATTTTGAATATTAAAGCTGTGGTGGGATGTCACTGTGACTTATCATGTCATCCAAACCCAGGAAGGGTGGGTTGTTGATATAGTTAACAAACCATCCACAACCCATGGGCTATCTTAGGGTTGTGGGTAGTTTGTTAACCATGCCAACAACCCACCATCACTGAGTTTAGACAACATGATAAGCCAGGGTGCCTGCCCATCTTGGCTTGACTATTCAAAATGGCCGCCAGCACATTAAGTAAGCCACAGTGGGCTGCAGTGATCATGCAAACCCGGTCAGTGAGTCAACCTGTGTAAGGAATTTCAGGAAGCAACTGTGTTCTCAGTAGCTACGGAAACTAGCTTCATTGTAGAGCAAATTAAAAATTAGGAAGCAAATTAGAATGAGAAAGAATGAGAGCAAATGAGAAAAAAGGAACTTTGTATCCTTCAGTGTGGATTTACATGTGCGCATGTGTATATGAATGTAGCAAATTCAAGAAAAATATGAGCAGGGACTGTCATACTTTTCAAAGTGTTCCCCCACAGCAGGGGTGGGCAACTTGTGGCCCTCCAGATGTTTTGGCCTACAACTCTAACCATCCCTCGACATTGGCAATGTTGGCTATGGCTATGGTAGGCCAAAACATCTGGCAGGCCATCAATTACTGGGTTTCCTTTTCTGTGTATACCTTATAACAGGGTTGGGCAACCTATGGCCCTCCAGATGTTTTGGCCTACAATGTCCATCAGCTCTAGCCAGCATAGCTAATGGTGAGCGATGATGGGAGTTGAAGGCCAAAAGATCTGGATGGCCACATGTGGTTCACCCCTGCCTTATAATATCAATGTATTATGAAAGTGATAGCTTTTGATTCAAGACAGAAAGGGGATTTTTCTCGGCTATTCTGACAAGAAAAGTACAATCCTGAAAAAGTTAGGTATGCCTAATGGGAACTATGTCCCTATTGATTCTTCCCATGCAGTGGTGGTGTAATGGCCCTAGCCCTGTAACCAAGTCACTTGTAGTTTTAGAGGGGCCTAGAGATCCATAGTGCTCTCTTTAGGTTCATTATAAGTGCAGTTTCCTTGCTAGTGGGTCTCTGAGCATGTGAGATGAGTCAAAGGTCGATAGTGCGGTCTCAGCACATTCCATGCTAACGAAGGCTAGTATCTTATCAGGGCCTAGGATGTGCCTGAGGAGGCTATGTTTATGCTGAGTTACAGGTAGGGATGTACAAATCCCTTACCTGGTTCCAGTCGGGGCATCCACTGGGGGGGAGGCGATCTGGTCCTCCCCCCCGGAATCCTGCCCGGCCGACTCCGCTCCGCGGCCATGCTGCGCTGATCCGCAATGGGGCCTCCAGCCACTGCCGGTCTGGTGCAGACACAAATGGTGTCCTGCGTAGGGGGCGCCATTTGCATCCCTATGGTAGCTCGTGATAGGCTACATAAATATTTACATAGCCTATCACGGCTAAAGCAGGGATGCAAATGGCGTACGGGACGCCATTTGCGTCCCTGCTTTAGCCGTGATAGGCTACAGCCTATCATGGGCTAGCATAGGGACGCAAATGGCGGCCACTACGACGGCCGCCATTTGCGGCCTCAGTGGTCCGGCAGTGGCCGGAGCCGCCACCACTGCCGGAGCTGCCGCTGCATCTGCCACCAGGTAAGTCCGTCCTGGGGGGAATCCGCGGGGTGGTGGGAATTCTCCGCCATCCCTAGTTACAGGTGGCTGTGCTGGGAAAATTCTGATTGTTCTCTCTCTGCACAAGTACTGTTAGCCTATCCTGGGAAAGTTGCAAATAAATGCTAATTAACGCTTGCTGATGTCATGCTACCTTACTGCTGACATGTATGGTATAAAACCCATTGTACTCCTTGGCTCTGGGTTCAGAGAAGCTGTCTGATCCCGCCATTGGGTACGCCTGTGTGCTGTAAGTACGCAATAAAGTCTTGTAAGCAAACCTGGATCTGGCTTATCATTATCTCGGCACCTCCAAACCTTAGCAGCCCATGGCCGGGGCATACAGGTGGAAATGTGTGGAAGCCAGGATAGGCTAAGGGAGCAATCCTATGGCTGTTAGTCAGCGGCTAGGCGGCCATAGGATATGTGGTTTCCCGGGAACCAACCTTGGAGCCTGTGCTCCGAGGTTGGTTCACGGAGAACCGATCTCTCCCCGCCCCCGTGTGCTGCCTCACAGGCAGCGCGGAATGGCCCCATGCTCCGGGCTCGGAAGAGGAGTGCGGAGCGGCCAAAACGAGGCATTCCAGGGGCGTTCTGGGGCGGGGAAGGTGGAAATGCCGGTACGACGCATCCTATGTGTTGTCCAGCAGCCTCCTCTTCCACTCCACCTTCCTGTGACTAGACAGCCAAAATCAGCTGTCTAGCCACAAATGCAGGGCAGGAGAAGCCCGGAGGTAATGATCCCCTCCATTCTTCTCCTGCCCTGCATTGGATAGGTGGTTGCCTCTGAATTTGGAGGCGGATGCCTATCCCCATAGGATTATGCCCTATGTTTATCATGTGGGTCCTTTTCACCCAATTATTATCTCTTTCCTACCAGTGGTAAGAAATATTGCACATCAGGAGCATATGAGTGGAAAAATGGTTGTCTGTAATCACTCATCATAGGCATGTCTAATTTTTCCTGTATTCTGTCCCAATTCAGGAAATTTGGCCATCCTTCCAGATGTCCACTGAGGATAAAAACTGCTTACCTTTGCAAAAAAGTAACAGTGACTGTATCTAAAGTTAATATTCTCTCTTATAACCTCAGAGAACCTCTCTTATCTGAATAAAAAATGAGCTTGCATCAGTGACTCTGATATAGGAGGACTTCTATGTACCTTGTCCAGACCAAAGAAATAATCTGGTCATCATTACACAAGACAGTTTATCAGAATGTTCGCCTCTTGACGTCTGATGGTGCTTTTGGGTCAAGATATGGGAGGAGTATCTTTTTCTTAAGGCCATCCTCTAGGTTCCCCTGTCAAATGTCGTGAGGTGGTTGGCTACGAGAGTGCGGGCTTTTCAGTGGTGGCACCCTCTGGTAATTTTGGTGCCAAGGGAAGAACTTTTTATTTTCCCAGGCATTTTAAGGATTGTTTAGTGCATTTAGATCTGGTGGAGAAACATCAAGTCCTGAAGCAGTTTCTTGGCAACAGAACTTAGCCCTCTTTTATTTTGCTGCTGGTTTTACTATGGTTTTAGGTGCTATAGTGTTTTTCAACTTCCCTGGTGTTTTTATCTTGGTTTTATTATGTGCTGTTTTTATTCATTATTTCATTGTTCATATTTTATGTTTTAAATACCAGTACACCGCCTGGAGAACTTGGGTTATTGGGTTTTAAAAGTTCAATTAATTAATTAAGGGTGTAATCCTATCTGGATGCCCATCATCCTCCGAACTCAGAGGCTGATGGGTATCCTATCCAGAGTGGGAAGAGGAAAGAGGTGATCATCGCATCTGCACTTCTCCCACTCTGCATTTTTGCTACGGGGGCATTTTTGCCTATCTAGCTAGAGCTTTGCAGAGGGGGAGGGAAGAAGGCTGGGGAGGGCTGGGCACAGCTTGTATCCCTGTTTCCCCAGTCCCCTCCTTTCCCCGCCCACAGAACCGTGCCCTTTCCCTCCTTTCCGAGGTTGCTTCTGTGACCTCAGAGAGGCAACCATCACAGTTCTCTCCGCACTGGCTGGGAAGGGGAGTGGAGCTCAGACTGCTGGATCCAAGGTTGAAGCACTGTCTCTGACCTCAGATCCAGGAATCTGAAGTATCCTATCCCACCCGCCCAACACTATCTAGGGGCCATTGGATTGCTCTTTAATTTGATGCATCAATGGTGTAATGACAGTTTAATTACTTTCTGTTTCAGATTTTTATGACAGGCTTTCCTTGAAAATATTGCTGAAATGAATCAGCAGGGGTATGTTGCAACACCTCCATATTCTCAATCCCAGCCAGGAATGGGAGGATTTTCTACTGGCTTTGGACAACCTGCTTCTTCACCTCTGTATGGGCACTATGGTGATACAAACCTATCATCTGCTGCACCTCAGCCAGGTAAAGTAACACTGTGGTTGAGACTGTACAGAGCTTGATTCTCTACTGCATTGCTGTATGTTATATCACCCTCCATTTTCAATGCAAAAATGTTACTATTCTGATTCTACCTTTATTTTGCACTACTATTACATATAAAACAAGCTCCTGGCCTGACAACCAGGCATTACAATGGGATGCAAATAGCTTTTCGGAAGAGAGAACACTGAGCCTTGTTATTATAAAGGAAGTGTACGGTGTCCACAAAAGCGTATGCTGGAATAAATAAATTTGTCAGTCTTTAAGGTGCCACAAGACTCTTTGTTGAGTCTTTTGCATATTCTACGCGTGTTTGATCTGCCATCCAGAATTTAAATTCTGGAGCAGAATATGGCTTCTTGAGGATTTTAGATTTCCTTATTTTGAAGTCCTTTTCCCCACTGTTTCACAGTTGCAAAGGCATGTTTGGAAGTGATGGTTGTTAAATGCTCACACTCTAATCTTTCCTTATTCTATGGGCTGATATGAATGTAATGGCCCTTGTGCAGTTTGGAATTTATTTATTTTGGGTTGTAACTGGCTGTGTCCATCTGCCAGCAAAATGGACACTGTTGGTGGAATGGATTTCTCCTCCTCCCTGCAGCCCCCTGTGCCCCCTCCCCAATTATCCATCTCTCTTATCTGAATAAAAAATGAGCTTGCATCAGTGACTCTTATATAGGAGGACCTCTATGTACTTTGTCCAGATGTGAGGTGCAGGAGATGCATGGGGAAGGAGAGAAGGGGACATTTTGTTACATGAGCAGATGTCTGCTCACTTGAGGTTGAATGGAACCCCTTGTTCGTACAGAACCTTTTCTCTGCAGAAGACTACAGTACACGGTCACTAGCTATATTGACTAGAGAGGTGAGCTGAATGGAAAATTCCGTATTCATTTCGCTTTAGCTGTTGGCGATGGCCCAGTTCACATGCCACGACAAGCCATAGTTCTTTAGAATTTCTGGCTTATTGAGAACAAGTCTCTTGCTGCACGTGAGAATGGCTAAACAAACCATAGGCCTTCTGTCCATAGTTTGCTTGCTATGCCCACGTGAACCAGGAACTCTGACTTGTCTCTTCCCAGACTAACCAGAATTATAACCATGTTTATGACTCTGGCTTGTCTGGAGAGAAACAAGCCAGAGTTCCTGGGTTGTACATAAGCAAACCAAGGTCCATATTTTATCTGATCCCACTTGCAGTGCAAGTGATCAGGCAGTGTGCACCAGCATGCTGCCTCGTTCATGACACATGTAAACCTGGCCAATGTGTGCCCCTTTAGTGAAATGCTTCTTCATTGCTGTCTATTCTGTTCTTACCTTTAGCTGTGTTGAAAACAAATGTGCCTTTCGGGTCTGTTGCGCCCACTGGATCTCCACCTCATAATGCCCACCAGTTTAACCAGCTCAGTCTCCAGAATGGACCTAGCACTACAGCACAGCAGCCTCACAGGTGATTCCCCCCCCCCCAATCATGGGCATCTTCGTTATCCTAAAATTCTGTTTAACTACTGATTTTTTAAAAGAATGGAAATGTATATTACATGAAACACTAAAAACTTTTAAAAATATATCTATCAGGAGCTTTTTGTAATAGCTGTAAGTCATACCAAAAGTAAGTAAGGTAATAGTTGGGCCCTTTGTATGATTCAGATAATGGATAGCATTTGATCTCCATTATTTTTTCCATGAAATATAGGATACGGTATACATTATCCAGTCTGTTTCTTCTCTGGTGAAAACAAGACTGTCAGAGTTGACTTTACTATCAAACTCTAAACATTCTGACCATTTCATCAAAAAAATAGTTCCAATTCTTAACACGCCTGGACTCTTGGAAGACATTTTATAAATGGCCTATAAAATTTAGTTGCATCCATATTTATTAAGTATTAACTAAGTTCATTTACTTAACAAAAACAACAGCTATTATATGGTATATTTTGCAATCTAATGTTGAATGTAAACAAGAATTTGTCAACTCTGTAACGTTTTTTCATAGTAATTCTTTTTTTTTGTAAACGTTTTTCTTTTTTCACTTTTGTACATGTATTATACAATCCACCAAATGTTTTTAAGAGTTGACCATACAAGTTGTCACTAAATAGATATGAAGTGGAAAATCTATGATCATATCTCCCAACTCTGTTGTCCTTGTCTTCTTTTTACCTTGAAAGCAGCTTCAGGGGTGGCGGAAGACTCCCATTTTTATTGGAATAGCAGCGGGGGGGGGGGGCTAAATCCATTTGCCTAAATCCATGTGCCTAAACTAAATTGTTCACCTGAAGTATTTTCCAGACTGGGGAAAAACAGGTATGCAGTTATCTGTTATCTTTTCCAATGTAGGTCTAATAGCAAATTTGGGGAAGGCAATTAAGACTGGGAAAATGGTATAAGAGAAAGTGATGAATGCCCTCTTCCTCAGCACCACTTCTCTGATAAAACAGTCAGAGCTCTCTCCCCACTGCTTTTTGGTTTTTATTTTTAAGTCTGATAATAGATCTCCTGCATCACATCTGTTTTGGCCCTCACTGTATTGCAAAGAGGCCATAGTCTTCTGTTCCCTGATGCACATAAAAAGGACATATGTCAGTCCAAAGTATTGGCTTAATGAATTGCCTAGGTTGGGTTACATAATCCTGGGCTTCACTGTGGACGCTTGCTTATTACTGTCCTTAAAATGAGTGGTCACCCAGCCTAGGCTTCCAACTGATCAGGGGTCCACCAACAGCAAATTAATTGCCCAAATGTAGTTTGGGTGATCTGTCCCCCCTCAGACCTGGTTTGCAAATAACGTTAACCTGAGGTTTATTTAACCCAGAATTTGTTGTCCTGCCCAGGGTTTGTCTGGCAGATGATCAAACCGTGGTTTGTTTTCTCAGTCTTAATTTCTCTCCTCCTCCACCTGTTTCCTCCCTGTATTCCAAATGCCTTTGCAGTGATGTGGTACTAGCATGTAGAGTGGCTGGTGTGTGTGTGTGTGTGTGTGTTTTACCACTCTTGCCCACCACCTCTGTAACTGGGCAAAACAACCCATGCACAACCCATGGTTCTGGGTTCACATGTATAGACAACTAATTTTTTAAACAACTTGGGCTTCACTCGCCATCCTTAAAATGAGTGGTCACCCAGCCTAGACTTCCAACTGATCAGGCGTCTACCACCAGCGAATGAATTGCCGAGCTGTAGGTTGGGTGATCCATCCCCACTCAGACCTGGCTTCTCTTTTTGAGTTGTTCATGGTTAACAAACCATGGTTTGTTAATGTGGCTATATTCACACATAATGACAGCCCAGAATTTAACAATCTGTGAGTTAAAGAAACCATGGGTTAGGGTTATGTGTGAAGTAGGTCTCAATAAGTAGTCATTTGGGCCAGACCCAAAGCCAGCACGTTGCATTCCTCTAGCAGTATGGTCTCCCACCATTTCAGACTTATGCTGTTATACAGCTATAGTCCCTCACCCCAAAATCCTAGCTCAGGGGTGGGAAACTTCTTTTTAGTTTGAAGGCTGAATTCAATTTTGGAGAAGCTCATGGGGACCACAGTCTGATGTTGGGAGGGATCAGAGGCAAAGGGGACAAGGCAAAAGGAGTGGAGCCCTATATATACCCAGCATATTGTATTTTAAGGCTCTTACTGCCAGCAGCTAAGTCTTAGGAGAGGTATTTCAACTTGTTAGAATAGGGGAAAAATGGCGTAAAAGCTAGGAAAGCACCAAACAATCATTGGTTGGGGAAAAGAGTGTGGGGCCACCTGGGGAACCCCAGAGGGCTGGCTTGGAACACCAAGAGGGCTGGATTTGGCCCCCAAATGGGCTGGATTTGGTATGTGGGCCTGAAGATCTCACGCCTGACCTAGGTTCCTGCTCTTAAACATTTTTGGCAGCTTATTCTATAGACAGAACTTAGCATTTCTTTCAGAGAAATGCAGCCCTTATTTTAGTGATGTGTTCTGGAATACATATTAAGAAATGTCTGTATAAATCAGATTAATTAAGGGGAAAAGCCTGATTTCTTTCATTCCTGGATCAAGCAATTATTTAGAGTCCAAGGTCTAATTTGATCCATATGTTTTATCCAGCCATAATGTGGAGCATATTATATGGGCAGAGAATAACCTTTGACCTCCATGCCTGATTTAAAAGATCAAAAAGGAAGATGCAGGAGCCATGAGATGAGGTTTAATCCTATTTCTGTTCTCTTTGTTTCTGCTATGCCATCATCTGAATGTGCCAGGCATGAATTTGTAATGTTGTGTTTTATGAAAATTACAGGTTTTTTATGCATGTCCAACTGTATATCTTAGTTTGTCCATGTTGAGAAATTACTGTTGAAAAGGACAAACCATTTTTATGTTTGGCTGTCCATAAATCAAGACAATTTTGTGAGTGTGTGTATAAGCTTGTTGATCATACTCAGACTGCTTTGTTTTCCATCTTTAAGCCAGTTTTAACTTTTAAGAAAAACTCTTAAACAGGATGTGTGGTATTGTATTGATCCTTTTTCTTTATGTTTGCCTCAGGGTTTACCTGAAAAGAAAGGGGACTTAGTATTCAGTGAAATTCAGTAGAACATATTTGCCAAAATGGATAGGAATAATGGATGAGACATTTTAGGCTGCAATCCTAAATACACTTCTACATTCAGCACAATCCTATGTATGTTTACTTGACAGCAGGTTGCAGTGTGTTTGACTTACTTCTGAAAACATACATAGGATTGTGGTGCACATTACGGAGAATAGCAAGGGAAGAACAATGAACAACAGTGAATATGAAGAAAAGAGTAAGGAAGGACTAGAATGTTAATCACAATTACTCATGTTATTTATGTATTGTCTAGTTGCGGTTAATAAGAAATATTCATTCCCAGCTAGGGATGTCACAGAAATCTGCAATGGAACCAAATGAGTTTGGATTTTTATGAATCTGACTTGTGGATTCTGCAGTGGACTGGTTTTCCCACCTGCTGGGTGGATTCCATGGACTTGTGGACTGCTTTTCTGACTTTCCTGAATTTTGCGCAAGTTTCGTTGTAGAAAAATGCACAATTTTTTTTTAATGGCCAAAAATACACGTTTCCCCCATTCACCAAAGCATGAAAATGCACATTTAGGGGAATTTGCATATTTTCGCATGTGAGAAATTGCACAAATGCACATTTCTGTGTATGTGAATTTGTGCAAATGTGAGGGGAATCTGTTTTCCGTCAATGCATAGACGACAGAATGAAAGGCGCCTGACAATCCATGAAACACAGACAGAATGGATTTTACACATTCTTTACATCTCTACTCCCAGCTTCTATTTTAATTGTCTTACAAAGAATTTAAAATACCTATTATTGCTTTGTACATGGTTTCAGATAAGACCTGATTTGGCTCACTCCAGGCTATTTCAAGCTCCTTCAAAAGCAGACTTGGATTTTCTATTGCATCTGTCAACACCCTTTCATCCAGTTCTCATTTGTTATTAACTAGTCTGAAGAAGGGTACTGGTGAACCCTGAAGAATTCTCACTATTTTGTGATTTTTCAGTTGGTTATAACAAAGATATTGCTAATAGTGTTGCTTTTGGATTCATTCAGGAAAGTGATGTGTATGTAAGACATGGCAACTTCACAACAGAATCACTTTTTCAGAAGACAATACTTGTTTATTGTAAAATGCATATACATGGCTTCCAAGTCTTATTGTTCTAACAGGGATCAGTGGCTGTGTTTAGATGTAACAATAGGCTGATCTACATTGCACCCGCCATAGCAATGAATTCGGTGTCCCGTCGAGTTAAACGCTCTTGCATTAAAACGTGATTATTCACACTCACCCATTTTCCCCATTGCAGTGCTTCATCGAATGCGCAAGCTCGGTTCACACTCGAGTGCTGTGCTGTTTTCTTGCTGTTTTCCTGCGTATGCTTGTCTGATCTCGGATGCTGAGCGGGGTCGGCCCCGGTCAGTAGTTGGATGGGAAACCACCTGAGGGGATACAGGGGGTTGTTGTATCCCCTCAAATGAGACTACGTTTTACCCCCTCCTATCCCCCGCTTCGGATGTTTTTTTAAAAAATTCAGGCCTTATCCTCACAGATTCGAGGCTTCTCCACGATGTTTTTTTTCTAATTGAGGCTTGATCTGCGAAGCTTCGAAGTTGTGAAGTTCGAATCTTTGAAGATCATGCCTCAATTAGAAAAAAAAAAAAACATCGCGGAGAAGCCCCGATTCTGCGAGGATAATGCCTGAATTTAAAAGAAACACATCCAGAGTGGGGGATAGGAGGGGGTAAAACTTAGTCTCATTTGAAGAGATAGAACAACCCCCTGCTCAGTGCAGGAAGCCAGATTCCCAGGCAGTCTCCCATCCAAGCACTGACCGGGACCGACCACGCTTAGCTTCCGAGATCAGACAAGCGTGCGCACATCTAGCCCTTTGCTTGTTGCTGAGGAAACGGGCTGCTGAGGAAGCTAAGCGATCGGTAGCCAGAAGAAGACATGGGGCTGTTGAGAGCTGTGATTGGACAGGAGGGAAATACAAACACCACCGCATATGGACAGGCGGGGGAGGGGACTACGACTGGATACGGTAGCGAAGGCGGAAAATCAGAGCACATTAAGGGGAAATACTGGGATATTAGGGTATTGAAAGCGGGAGCATGGAAGTGGGAAATTCCGGTTCCAATACAAGGCGGCTACTGTGTAGTGTGAAAGGTGGGCGGTGAAACCTCATTGGAAGCGAAAAAAGGCGGTAAGTGTAGATCCAGCCAATAACTGTGGTTTATTGCTATAGGAACGAGGCTAGGTGAACTTTGGTTTGTGCACTCCCCTCTCCACTCTCATCCTCTGGGGTGGCCATGAGATTGGAAGCTGTGCTTAATCTTAATTATGGTTCATTGAAACAAGATAGCTTCATAAACCACAATTTGAAGATTGCTGCCCCTCCCCACCTGCCCAATAAACCATAGTTAAGATTAGCCTAGTTTGTCTGGCTTCAGACATAATGCTAAGCTGCAGTTAGTGCAAAATAGAAGCAGTAGCTTATGAACTTGCAGCTGTCCTGGAGGCTTGTGATGGTGAGGAGCTCACAAGCCTGAGGATCACCTAGATTTGTTCCTGTAACAATAAACCATGTTAATTGCTACATTTGAATTCCGCTTGTGTGTGAGTAAAGCTTGCAGTCTATACACACAACTCCCTGATAGGTTTCCTGGATGTTTTAAAATAAGTATGTAACATTTTGAAGCAGAGCCTGCAGGCTTCATTCTTGTAGGCCTTGGCTTTTAAGTGCTGCCTGTGAAGAGTATATTGGATTGTGAATTTCCTGGGATTGTATAATGCTGTTTTGTTTCATCAGGTTTCCAGCCTCTCCTCCTCCTCCTTCTTATCCCCCATACTGCCATCCATCACAGTCCTCCTATCCGAACAGCCCTCCCTCTTCATCTACACCACAGCTGGCTAATCAGCTTGGCAACATGCAAATAAATAGTTACGGTAAGGGTTGCATAGTAGTCCAAGAAAGCTATTGAGAGATCACATGTATTTTGTTTGTTTTCACCTGGGTCGGATCCAAATGCTTCTTAGGGTAGAAATAGAAAATGATTTCGTTGTCGATATATACGTTATGCTTCCGTCCTATTGAAATCAGTGCGGAAAAGTTAGTCATGGCAACTTGAAGTCTCACTGATTTCAGTGGGACCTAAACATGACTGACTTTGTCTGGATCCAGCCCATTGGATACAACTTCTTCAAGTGGGCTTCTGCTCGCAGAATGTGTCTTTCCCAGTGCTTCCTGCACTCCTACCAATAGCTACTTCTGAGGGTTGAGGGGCCCTCTGGCCTGGTGTGGGATGTGGAGTGGTGGGGAGGCTACAATAGGAAGAGGAAACTGGCAAAAATGGAGGATTCTCCCTAGATGATTCGAAATAAGTATTTTTGTTATTAGTCCCTGTTTTGCTGTGATCGGAACTTAACCTATATAATGTGCCCTGGGGATATGATCGAAGACCAGTATTGAAATACCATGAATAAACTTAAAAAGCTTGGTTCACAAAGCCATTTTTCATGGTCAAGTCAACATGAGTTGATTTTTGAGGGAGGGAAGGGGGGTGACTTGCAACTTGCCCTGTCTTGAAAACACTGCAAAGAAGTAGGTTGAGCTAGCATGCACTGTATTTTTTTGCATGTTCAAAAGATAAATTTGGCAGGCCAGACTTCACTTGAAAGATTCTGGTAGGATATTTTGGACTCTAATGGAACAGTTCCATATCTTGTTAGACTGCCGAAGATGCTGGCATTTCCTCCATATGAATGGGATATTAAAGAAGATCATGGCCTAGAGAATTATCTTCAAGATCTCACTTTTAGCACTTCGCACAAGATTTCTAATGAAATTATTGCCTTGTCAAATACACAAGAAGAAAGTGTGCTTTCTTTCATTTTCATAATTAAATGTTGCATTTTTCCTGCTCTAAAAAAATGTGCCAAAAGTGCTGATTATGCACAAAAGTGAAACTGCTGTGTAATGACATTGTCTAAAGAACCTGTAAACAAACATGAGTAGGAAATAACAAGTGTACAATAAATGCCTCATGTAGAAAAGCCCCAAATCATTCACACAACCAATTTAAATTATTAATAAAAGAGAAACTGTAATTTATTCTAATAAAGTGCTAAACATTTACAATGTATTTTGCAGTAGGAGTAGAATAGTAATTTAAAATGTTTGTAGCCTTAATAACTGATCATTGCCGTAGTCCTTAAGCACTCAGATGAAGATTTCTTTTTAATATAAAGCATATTCAAGAAGCTAAGTATTAAGATGACTATTCAAAGTTATTTCTCATAGTTTTAGGCCGTATAGTAGTATTTTGCAATTTAAGTAAAATTGAGAGTGATCATGAAGAGTTGTGTTAATTTAAAACAAATATAATTGTAGGCAGCCTGGTGCCCTCTAGATGTTTTGGATCAGACACGGGCTAGAGCTGTATCTTCAGCCTATCACATGGCGGTGAAGGCAGCAAAAAAGGAATATTATGCTGCCTCCATCGCGTCTGCAGAGTGCTGTCCCAGGAGGCTGTTCCAAGTGGTCCGGAGCCTGGTCGGTCCTGTGGCTTCGGAACCACTGGAGCATTCTAAGGCCTCCTGTGAGGCCTTGGCAAGGCACTTTGCAGATAAAATTGATCAGATTAGGTGTGTTACTCTGCACGCTGTGGATACAGTTAGTGAGCAAGAGGCGGCCTGTGGCAAACCGGTTTTGTGGGATCGGTTCCAGCTTCTTCCTCCTGATGAAGTAGACAAGGTGCTTTCATCTGTACGGCCGACCACCTGCTTACTTGATCCTTGCCCATCTTGGCTCATTATGGGCTGCAGAGAGAGACTGGGTGAGGGGATCAAGGCGGTGGTGAACGCCTCCCTTGAGGAGGGAGTGATGCCATCAGCCCTCAAGGAGGCAGTGATAAGACCGCTCTTAAAGAAGTCCTCCTTGGATCCTCAAGTTCTGAACAACTTTCGCCCAGTCTCAAATCTGCCATTTTTGGGCAAGGTGATTGAGCGGGTGGTGGCGGTGCAGTTGAAGGCACACTTGGAAGAAACTGATTATCTAGACCCATTTCAGTCGGGCTTCAGGCCTGGGCATGGGACAGAAACGGCCTTGGTCGCCTTGGTAGATGATATGAGGAGGGCTCTGGATAGGGAAGAATGTTCCTTCCTTGTTCTCCTCGACCTCTCAGCGGCTTTTGATACCATTGACCACGGTATCCTCCTGGACCGCCTGGAGGGGTTGGGCATTGAGGACACCATATTGCGGTGGTTCCAGTCCTTCCTCTCCGGCAGGTACCAGAGGGTAGCGCTGGGAGAGGAGGTTTCGGACCCGTGGCCACTTGTGGGGTGCCACAGGGTTCCATCCTCTCCCTGATGCTATTTAACATCTATGTGAAGCCGCTGGGGGCTATCATCAGGAGGTTTGGGGTGCAGTGTCATCAATATGCGGATGACACGCAGCTCTACCTCTCGTTTAAATCTTCACCAAGGTTGGCCGTAGAATCCCTGTCCAAATGTCTGGAGACGCTGAGTGGCTGGATGGGGAGGAATAAGCTGAAGCTGAACCCTGACAAGACCGAGGTACTTTTGGTGGGAGACAAGAGGAGGTTGGGGGATGTTGACCTGGTGTTGAATGGGGTACGGCTACCCGTGAAAGACCAGGACCGCAGCCTGGGGGTCATTTTGGACTCCCAGCTGTCCATGGAGGCTCAGGTGTCAGCTGTGAGCTGGACAGCGCTGTATCAACTCCATCTGATACGGCGGCTGCGCCCCTTCCTTCCCGACCATCTGCTCCCATCGGTAGTACATGCCCTGGTCTCCTCTCGTTTAGACTACTGTAATGCGCTCTACGTGGGGTTACCCTTGAAGACGGTTCGGAAAATGCAGCTGGTGCAGAACGCGGCGGCTCGCCTGATTAAAGGCAGCCGCCGGCGAGATCACATCACTCCAGTGCTGAAGGAGTTGCACTGGTTACCAGTTGTTTTCCGGGCCAAATTCAAGGTGTTAGTTTTGACCTTTAAAACCCTATATGGTTCCGGCCCAGCCTATCTTAAGGAGCGCCTCCAGCAGCACCAGACAGGCCACTTAACAAGATCAGCCTTGGGTGGCCTTCTGTCTGTCCCATCAGCCAGGACAGCTAGACTGGTGGGGACGAGGGAGAGGGCCTTCTCTGTGGTGGCCCCCACTCTGTGGAACTCCCTCCCTAGGGAACTCCGTCATGCCCCCTCTTTAATGAGCTTCCGTCGTGCATTAAAAACGTGGTTGTTCAGGCAGGCATTTGGGGTGGGTTCGGGTATTTTAGGAAATGTTTTTATTGTAGAATTTTATTGTTTTAAACTGTTTTATTGTATGTTGTACATCGCCCAGAGTGGCTGGGTGACCAGCCAGATGGGCGATTAATAAATTTAATGATAAATAAATAAATAAAATAAACTACAAGCCCCAGCAGCCCCATCCAGCATGGTCAATGGCAGATAATTATGGGGTAGTAATAGTAGTAATAATTACTACTATTGTAGTAGAAAACATCTGGAGGGCACTAGGGGCAGTATCCAATTGGGCCCTTCTGCACATGGCCAGCCCCCTGGTCCCAGTCCACAAGCAGCCCCTACCACAACAGCGATGCAGTTTAGCGCTTTCGAGGCCAAGCCCCGAAATGAGCAGAAACACTTGTTTCTGGAATGGGGGAGGTCGCTGGAGCCCTGCCCCTTCCAGAAATGAGCATTTCTGGTTGTTTTGAGGCTTGCCCCCGGAAGCACTATATCATGTTGCACTAGTGGCAGGGGCCTCTTGTGGACTGGGACCAGCCGGACTGGCCGCACACAGAATGGCCTGGTTAGATCCTGCCTTAGGTTGCCTACCTTAATGGGTTGGACTAAGTTAACTCCCACTGATTTCAGCGGGACTACTCTAAGGATGAGTAAACCTGGATCCAACCGATTAAAATTTTAAAATGAATGTAAAAATCTCTATCAGCAGACGTCTCACAAATAACTGCATAGCATTCAGTTTATTATTTTAAAATGTTTCTGATGCACGCATAATAGTGATGCACTTCTGCAGGTCCCAGTAATGCCCCAGACGTTCCGCCTAGCCTGCCTTCTGGCCTCCCGCCATCTTTGCAAGGTCCACCACCTCGACCACATCAGATGGCCTTGTCGTCTGGACCTCAGATTTCTCCACCACCAGCAAATAACTTGACTAGACAATGTTCTCCACCTTCACTCCCTTCGATGGCCAGGCAGGAAGGGATTCCTGGCACAAGCCCATTGAACACCAGCTTGCCACAGCAACCCTCAAGCGAACCTTCAGGGCCTGGGTTTCCTCCCCAGTATGGTAAGTAGAGCTTAACAGAAGGTTGCTAGGTTGCAAGTCCTGTTTTTGAACCCTGTGGGGAGGAACAGGGGTGGGGTGTGGGGGAAGAGAGAGAGAGAGAGAGAATGAGTAGCTGGGACCAGTGGAGGCGGGTGGTTCCAATGTCAGTGGGGCAGTGAATCTGCACCAGTTTTCAGTCAGAACCAGTCATAACTTTTCCACACCTTGGATAGCTTCTTTAGAGTTCTGACTAGTTCTGACTGAAACACTGACATTGGGGCCACCAGCCTGCACTGGCTGGTACTGTGATACGTGTGCCCTTTTCCAGCACACAGCTTCTCTTCTACTAGCTCCCCCTTCTGCAGGCTCCTTCATAAGAAAGAACACACACACTCATGCAGAGGGGAGGGGAAGCAATTTTGAGAGGAGAATAACCCTCTGGGATATTATTTATTTATTACATTTCTATACCGCCCATTAGCAAAAGCTCTCTGGGCGGTTTACAAGACAAAGCTTGAAACCGTCAAATACAATAACATAGTAAAACATAATATAAAACCATAAATTTAAAACAGAATGAAACCAAAGTAGTAACCAAGAAAAAAGCCAGCAGCAGTGCAAAGATCTAAAAACACACTCCTCATCTGCTCTTCCTCTGTTCCTAAAAAAAAAACCAAAGGAAAGTGGAAATTACATGGAACTCTTGAGTAACACGTAGTTTGCCCCTGAGGCTTGTGAGGTTGCTATGGTCCTTGATTACATTGACCTGTCTGGCAGCCATTTTGGAATATAGCAGGAATGCTTAACCAAAACCACTTGCCAAGTTTTCAAAGCGCTCTGTATATTGCTAGTTCTACTTCTTGATCTTTGTGCAACAGCAAGGCAGCAAACATCTAATCCCTCATGTAGATTAGATTTATCTCTTCCACATAAACATGTCCTTATTAATAACAAACACCTGTTTCTTTTTTCAGTAAGTCCCATGCTGCTTAGTCCAGTATTAACCAGAGCAGGCTTGGAGAAGCCAAAAGCTGATCGTATAAATGCTTGGGGTAGAAATATCAAATGAATTGAATGGCAGCATATGAACTTTCTCTCTTCCTTTAGAATATAATGCCTTGAAAATCAGGAAATATTTTGGAAAATTGGCTCTCATCAGCCAAAATGGGTGCTGGATTGGGTCAAGATGATACTGCCCAAGGTCAATTTTATGCTGGGAACGTTATGGTAAATATACAACAAAATAGCAATAACTATGGCAAAAGAGCAGTGAGAGCCAGTGAGGTGGGGATGATGTCAGAGGAAGACCAGGGAGCCCCATTTTCCATTTAGTCATGAAGCTGTCTGAGTGACCTTGGGCCTATCATTATCTCTCAGCCTAGCCTACCTCACAAGTAGGAAAGGTAAGATTTAAAAAATGTAGTACAATACAATAGAGAGGGGTATGCAGGCTGGAGTTAGTTTTGTCCTTGAAAACCCAGAGTAATGGGTCGTTGGATTACTGTAATCTTGCTGCATCAGTCCTTACCTGTGAGCTTAAATGAGACTGTTGAACTAGTACTCCCGATGAAGCGTTGGCTGGGAGCAAGGTCAAAGCAGGGTCTCCTCTCTTCTCCATCTGGTCCTGTGAAATTATCCCAATAGGCTTCTATTCATATATGTACTCCGCTTGTATAAGAAAGGGAATGTCGAGGCCTTGGATGGCCTGAAAAGGTAAAACTGGCAGCGTGGCACTAGATCCTTCAATAAAAAAAGACGCCCTCGGTAAGAATAAATAAATAAATAAAATCCTTTCCCACAGGAAGAAATGGAAGCGTAGGATGTAAAATTCGAGATATCCAGTGCGACACATTCTAAAACAAACTTTAATTTGGGAGATGTTGACATTTTTAAGGGTTTTTTTCCCCTTCTTTTTCTTTTTTACTTCTGCAGGAAACTATGGTCCTCCAATGGCAGGGGCACAGTTGTCTTATCCAGGTGGCCTCCCCTCAGGTCCAGCACAGTTGGCTGGACCACAGCAGAGGAAACTTGATCCTGATTCCATCCCAAGTCCAGTGAGTAAGAGTTTACTTCAGAACAGCCTTCCCCAAATGGGGACCCTCCAGATGTTTTAGACTACACTTCCCACCATCCCTGGCCATTGGCCATGATGGGTGGGGTGATGGACATTGTAGTCCAAACATCTGAGGGAATGTTCCCCTAGGTTGGGGAAGCCTGCTTCAGTGTATGTGGATAAAGTGCCAGCATGAGAGGGAAAACAGGGTGTTTGAAGTGATTCCTCATTATAGTATGGAATAATATTTATTAATTTATTAATTATATTTCTATATGGCCCAAAAGCTGAAGCTGTCTGGGTGGTTCACAAAAGTTAACAGCATAAAATTCAACAATATGATAAAATATAATATTAAAGATTTAAAACTAATGGATTATGGTAATTAACCTGGTGCTTAAAGATAACAGTTTGAAATGTGATGTTCCACACAGCTCAGCAGATTTGTGTCCAATTCTTCAAAATTAAAGTTAATGCTATATTATTTTAATAATATTGTATACCGCGGTGGCTTAGTGGTTAAGATGCTGAACTGCACACCGGAAGGTTGGCAGGACAGCAGTTTGAGACCCAAGTGCCGCATGACGGAGTGAGCTCCCATCTTCAGTCCCAGCTCCTGCCAACCTAGCAGTTCGAAAGCAAGAAATTGCAAGTAGATAAATAGGTACCGCTTCGGCGGGAAAGGTAACAGCGTTCCGTGAACCTCGGTGTTCAGTCATGCCGGCCACATGACCACAGAAGTGTCTTCGGACAGCGCTGGCTCTTCGGCTTAGAAATGGAGATGAGCACCACACCCTAGAGTCGGACATGACTGGTTGGGGACACCTTTACCTTTACCTTTTTATACCTTGAGGGATTGTAGCAGTTTAAAGCACTTGAACTTAAAAAATGCCATTTATATCTTAGTGAATTAAAAGGGTTCAGTAGAAACTTTCACAAAAGTAGCCATATCGGTCTGTTGTCTAAAAAGTAATAGAGAGTCATCTGATGCCTTAATTACTAGCAAAATTGTTGTAGACAAGACTGTACACCAAAAAGTTCATGTGTATGGTCAATCTTCTTATTCTTATGATTCATCATTACAGTGTATACTCTGAACTGAAGTTGTTTTTAAAATCGTGTTGTTGTTTTTCATTCAGACAAAGTAACACAAACCAACCAGAATCCATCTCTCCAGCTACACATTGGACAGATTTGGATATCTTGATGGACATGAGCTGCAGCATGTGCTCCCCTTTCCTTTTCCCATGTGTCTGTGTGGAAGGTTTGGAAGTGTTTGCTTCCATTTTAGATTAACCACAACTTTCTATGTCATCTGAACCTGGCAAACTGTTGTTAATCTTAACAATGGTAAATTTCAAACAAACCAGTTTCAAACAATAGTTGCTAAAACTGGCTTGTTTAAACTATCCATAGTTAAGATTAAGTACAGTTCCAGGTCCAGACAACATATTAAGCTACGGTTAATCAAAAGCAGAAGGGGGGGTAGATTTTGTTACCATCCCTAAAATGTTTCACACTGTAAGGTATTTTATCATTTTGGGTCCCCCACTGAGGTACCTGCAACTCCTCATAACTCCTCATAACACATAAAGTGAGGTGCTCTGAGCAGTACGGCCTAGACAGATTTCAGTAGACAGGAAAGAGACTCCTAAAGTTCCTATTACTTATAAGCAGGAATTAGAAGTTTGCCCCATTCCACCGCCCCTCCCAAACCAAGGTTTGCTGTAATGTGTTTAAAGAAAATAAGAAAGTTATAGCATGCCTCCATTTCTGACATCTTTTTTTATCCATAAGATTCAGGTAATTGAAAATGACAAAGTTTCCAGAGGAGGTCAAATCTACGCTACTAACATCAGAGGTCAAGTTCCTCCTCTGGTTACTACAGATTGTGTGGTCCAAGATCAAGGTAAATGTATAACCATCTGAGAAGGAACAGAACTGCCCTTCTTTTTTGGCATTTAGTTTCATTGTAGGATATTATGGGTTTGTGTGTGTGCTAGACAGTTTCAGTCAAAAGGTTAATAGTTTATAGAGATCAAAAGTTTAGATAGAATGTAGAGGTCGGGATGGTTTGCTCAGGAAGCAGGAGATGATAAAGTTCAACAGAAGGTCATAGGAAGAGAGAGAAAGTTTTAACTTGGGAAACAGAAACTTATTTTGCAGAATGGACGGTAGTTTGGAGTTAGGGAGAGAAAAAAAACCCTAATTTTAGATAAAAGCCAAAGGCAGAGAATGGTAGAGAAGGAGCAGAGGGGTGGGGGTGGGGGAAGGACCAAAAGAAAGAAGGCCAGGGTCCTAGAGGGAAGACAGAATCAGAGGTGCTGGAACTGGAGATTTCACTGAGAGAGCTGGACCAGTGACAGATATTACTTGTACAGGGTTCTAGATAAAATAAGGGCACTGTCTAGTGAAGTTAGCTAGATGTGTTTATCCCCGGTTGTTTTATTACCCTATTGCTCATACAGGTTTTTGTGTGGTGGTTGTGTGCATCAGTTTAGATTTTAATGCTTTTTTCTGCTAACATTTTTCTTCAGTAAAATTTAAAACTTTGTTATTTGAAACTCTGTGGTCTTCCCTCCCCACCCTGTCTCTTTGGTCATCTACTCCATGTTTAATAGCCAACCCCCACACTATCTAAAGTAAATACTTGATACCCAGAAAGTTTTAACGCTGGTTTGGTGGAGGCACCCAGACAATTAAAGACTTCCACCTGGTGACAGCAGAAAAGGCTGCAGGAAGGGAAGAGTAAAATGGAGTGTGGGCACACTGTTTTGCCTGTTTTCCCTTCCACTCATGGAATAGGGAATTGCTGAACCGTGATACCACAGTTGGCTTTTTTCTAAATAGAGTTGAACTTCATGTCTTTCTTGACAGGAATGTTTAAATTTAATTTCTATGATGTATTTTTATATTGACCAAAAGCATCCTTTGATCAACTTCTGTATGTCAAGATGCAGGACAACTTTATATAGAAATGTGTTATTCATGAATTGTGGAATGCCATCTTCTTGAAGACTCTGTAAAGGCTGAACTGAAGCCTCTTCTGGCAATACTCCTTTTATTCTTAGTTTGGCTTTTAGTAGTTTGGTTAAAGCTAGTACTTTGTGGAAGAAGGATTTGCTGGGATTTTAACATACCTTGGTGGTTTTGAGGTTATTGTTAGTGTTTGATCATTGGGTTGAGTTAATACCTTTAGTTGTTAACTTGTTGCAACCAACCCTCTGCTTTCTTGCATAGAACATTATAAAACAGAAACTTAGTTTGCAGCATGGAGCTACCTTTTTTGGAAAAAAAAAAAAGGCACTAAAAAGAGTTCAGTGGGAGGAATAGAAACTCAGTGCAACATGTTGTAAGTATTGCTGAGTCAAAATGACCCCAACTTTGCATCCTTCAAACAAGATGGATAAGTTAGGATGGCATTTCAGCTATTTTGATGACAGGAATGTGAACTGGGGCAAAGCGGATGGCAAATGTATATCACCCCACGATTGTGCTCCCATGGCTGCAAGCACTTTTTTAAAAAAATCCACAAGTTTCCAGAGTGCCATCACTCTGATTTGGCTTCATTACAATGCCAAATGATGACATAACTTTGGCATGAAGCCAAGTTTGAGCAAGGGTAATATTTTCTGCTCTCATTTTGGAAACTTGTGAATGAAAAAAAAAAAAAGAGCCTGCCAATAGCCAGCATGCCCAAGCATAGTCTCTCCTGGTTAGACCATTAACAGGTGGTATGGGGAAAAATATGAGGGCGGCAGTTTTGAGAAACCACCTGAAAGTTCCTCCCCGCTCTTTGAGCAAAAAGGGTTGTGTGAAGAACTTTTGTCTCAGTACTGATTTATTAAAGTTTGTGTGTTTTATTTTTCATCTAATCCTGTCATTTTTTTTAATGTCTCAGGTAATGCCAGTCCTCGTTACCTTCGATGTACCACCTATTGCTTTCCTTTGTCTTCAGACCTGTCAAAACAGGCTCAGATTCCTTTAGCTGCTATCATCAAACCTTTTGCCAATGTTTTACCAAATGAGGTAAGAGGAAAATCCTGAAGATCTGAGAGGAAACATTTTTGTTCCTAAAAGTTAAGGCTTTTAGTGATGTGGATTCAAGTGGTATCATACTAATGAATGCTTCATTTGGGGAATAACCGTCCCTTGATAATGAAGCAGAATCCAAAGTGTTATATGGAAGGATCCATGAAGTGGAAGGATCCATCTGGCCTCTTATCTACAAGCCAAGTTCATTTGATCATCAAGGAGCATCAAGGGGGCTGGGGGTGGAATTCTCATAGCCTCTGCCTGTTATTACAATAACTATTCTTTCAATGGAGTTGTAAACAAAATTCGTCATTAGGCATTACATGGGAGCATTCACTGTTCTGAATGTTGTTTTCAAGGTCTTGAGCAATGCTGCATATTTTACTGTCTTGATGCTAGTACAGGCTTGGCTCAGTCAGACATAGCAGGAAATCATGGTTTCCTACGATGTAAACAAACCTGCATGGGCAGTTTGATCCTGGCTTGTTCCCATTATCTATAGTTTAAACAAACCACAGTTTTCTGAGTTCAGACCACATGGGGAACCATAGCTTAATTTAAGGTCAAAAGTGGATGCTTTCAATCTCAGCTTGTGTTTTGTGAAAGAGGAGAGAGAAGTGGGCAGCAAGCCCGAGACTCAAGCAGGCTCATTCTAATAGTGGAAAATTATGGTTTCCTGTTGTGTCTGAACTGAGCCATAGAATGTGGTGAGGTTGGAGTGTGTTGCATGCCAAGAGAACACCCCCTGAATCTCATCCAGCTTGTTTATATATCTGTCTGTACACTTCCTATAGCACCTGCTACAACCGATGTATGAAATGAGCATCTTATTCTTCGTTCTCCCATGGTCTGTAAAAGATGGAGGTGGAGGAGAACTATATTGAGCCTTTCTGCAGATATGCTGCAGCTGTTGTCTTGCTGTTTTCTGACAAAACTGCGTACCCAAACTGACATCAGATTTGCTAAGTGGATTTTAAAAAGCTGTTTGGCAACAGGCACCCAGAAAGGCTCACCAGCATTTGAGAACGGACCTGTTAACTAGTAGCAATTATGAAGCTGCTCTTTATAACATTTGCTGGTGTTCTGTGTAATGTGTGGCACCCTGTTGATGCTAAATGCAAGTTTAGTGGTAGAACCACAAACCTTTTGGTGGGATGAATAAGGGGTTGTGTATTTTATATCTTTTATTGCATTACACCAAAATTCAAAGGTTTTTTTCTGCTTGCAGTAGCCATCTAGTACTTCACTCCACCTCCCACCCCCACCCTTTTGCACTAGCAGCTTCTGATAGAATCTTACGCATGCACAAAATAAAGCCTTTTAATTTACATTTTACTTTTGTTTTATTTCACATTCACAAGCTGCTCTTGATCTAACATTGCAGCTATTTTCCCCCTAACACCTTCCAAATACTTGGGCAAATGTTTGAGCAACCATGTATACGATCGTACAAGAAGTGACTTTTCTTCTACTCATGGCCACTGGGATCCTGCCTATAATCTGATGAGTTTGAGCGTGGAGAGCTGCCATTAATTTTCTGTGTAGTCTATCGATAATTAACATGACCCCTACATATGTGAACCGCTAAGACAGTGTTGTTCTTTGTATATAATTCTAAAAAAAATGTTCCGATACATTGATGTATGCCTGTATAGATGCAGATGCTCATACAGACTTCTTGTTCCATTCATTTCAATGGAGAGTGCTGGGGCTCCTCTAAAAAGATGCTCCTATGCATTTGTATCAGACCTCCCAAACCCATGCACCCCTCCTCCCACTTGCTCATGACAAACATCTTGGGGATCGCATTTTGAACGTTTAAGTATATGTGGAGTTTGAAGACCTCTTTGAAGTGGGTAGATACAATTGCTGCTTGGAAGTTTATGGACAGCTTGTTGTCTGTAGTTTTATTTTTCAGCATCTTATCTATGCTGATTCCTTCTTTATTCTGACAACACAGTTCCTTTTCATTTTCCCTGTCCCAATAGGGATGATCTATGGAGAGTATTCATAGGTTTTTTTTAAAAAAGTATACATTATCATTGTTTGACAGGATTTATTTTTAGAAGACTAGTGCTTTAGCAACTAGCTATAAAAAAACAAAAGCTAACAGTTATCATGCTAGGCACTCTGCAAGTTGGTTTTGGAGATGTATGAATATATGCCAACCTTAGATAAACCAGATGATCTTTGTTTAACATTTTAATGCTGCTTGCTATTAATATTAACTTGGCCAACGGTAATGTTTTACCATTTTAAAACCCCAATTCAGTTCCTGTGTGTGTGTTTGCAATACTTCCAGGGAATTTAGGTTGCTTTAGAAGTATTCCCTAGCAAATTAATACATATTATAAACTTCTTAGAATTACAAATATGTGCTTGAGAAAGTAGTTACTGAAAAGTTAAGTAGGTATTTGATTTTTAAAACTCTTCTTCAAAAATATGGCAGCTTCAGTAAGATGTTTGTAATCAATCTACGTGTATTTTGGGTGAAACGTTGCACCCAGAATATGTTACGCAAATTAACTACTATTTGTATAGATTAGATTTCATAGAATACTAGGGTTGGAAGGGGCCTACAAGACCATCGAGTCCAACCCCTGTCAATTTAAATCCTGTCAATTTAATTTCTTTGTGTAAGATTTTCAAAGAAATAATTTAAAAAGGAAAGAATAAGAAATAGAAGGACAAAAAATGAAGGAGGCTATGGAGTTTAAATGGTTCATAGTGTAATTTGTCATGAGCTGCCTTCATAACTAACCCAAAGCTAGCAACTGCAATTCTGTATAATGAAAACATTTGTTGGCAAAAGGTCTTGGTAACCACGCAGGAAGAATAGAATGGCTCTTGTGCATTATTTTTCTAGATGGGCTTTTAATTTTTTGATCTGGGCATTTTATATCAGAATGGCATTTGTCCTTACACATTTCCCTTTATAGTCTGCATGTTTCCATTATGAAATGGAACAATGTTCCACTCTTTAGTTGCCAAAACAGATAATAATAACAGTATTAAATTAAACAACCGAGTACAGTGCGAACCCTGACCTTAACTGACATTAGGCAGTTTCTAAAGTAACATTATTCAGTCTGAGCAAGATTTAATGCACTACTTTTCAAGAAATCAGATATAGTTTCTACAGTTTACATTTATGAAGGAAAAGCCTTCTTGACTTATTTTATATATGCACATTTTGAATTAGAGCATCACACTCGCTGACCCTCCATATTTTTGCTATGACAGTCCATTTTGATGACATTCCCATGGAACTTCAGGCACTACTCTGGAAAACAATAAGTAGATAATTATCAGATATTTTTTAATTAGGTGTGGGTATTTTTCCCTTAAGATAACACAAATGTCATATACTTAAAGCCCACTGTCAAGGTTCCCCTTATGACCTGAACCCCTTGAGCAACTCCTTAAGGATCTCTTGCCTCCTTAAGAGGCCGACCTTCCTTCTTTTAAACTTCCCTTTCCAAGTAATTGTAGGCTGTAGATGTGGGGTGACTGACACTCTAGACACAGGGTTTAACTACAACAGTTTGCTAGTAGATTTAAAGCAAACAAATTACAACTAAAGGTAATTACACAATACAGCTGAGTGATACAAAAGGCATGAAAAGAAAAGAAAATTTGCAAAATGCAAGTTCCTTTCCCCTAGCTGTCCTTAAACTTTTCTAGGCTGCTTCTTCCTCCTCATTCTTCAGACTCTGCTCTCCCTTCAAGCTCTGGCTGTCTCGCTCTTGCTCTGGCTGCAGCTGGTCTTTCTGATTCTGACTGGCTCTCTCCTTCTCTTTATATACCCTCCTCCCTTGAAAACTGAAAGTACTGCTTCAAACCTGAAGAAATGAAAAAGGTGGAGAAATGAAACTGAAACTTAACCGGAGAAATGAAACTTCTCCTCTCAGGGTTACCCCCTCCCAACAGAAAATTCCAGGCCTCTTAAGTCTGACCTTTTCCCCCCCTTTGCCTCTGTAGGCCTCAAACCTTCACACCCACATTACGGTCTCCCTTCTTCTAGTTAATGTGGGGCCCCAAACACCAGCCCCCATTGCTTTGAATGGGCTAGTGCTTTTTCTTTTCTTTTCTTTTCGCTTTTGCAGCTTCAGACTTTGCAGAATGATCAATAGATCTTATCTCAATAATCTTCTGTAAATCCCGTCACTGATCCAGCTTTTACTAATGGGGGAAGAGAAAGAAAGTGCGTTATGTGACTGAGAAGAATTTTGAATCTATGAATCTCAGTTTGAAAATGCTGTTAACTGGGATGTAAATGCTGCCAGAAAGAAGGCACAGGGATTGTTTCCAAAGTGGATACAAAGCACCAAGAAATCCAGATTAATCTTGTGCTGTCTTGCTGGGCAACCTATTATTGCATGGGTGGGGAACCGCAATCCTAATCTACCCCTCCTGGGGTCCGAATCCATCCCTCTGTCCCCAGATGGCCCCACCCCCTTTCCCCCCAACCACCAATCATTTGGTGACTTCCTGGATTTTGTGCAGTTTTCTCCCCTATCCTAAAAGGTTGAAATGCCCCTTTCAGCCTCTGTGGGGAACCTCTTTCAGGCCAAGGGCCCAATTTAATTCCAGAGGTTCCCCTCGGAAGTCACAGAATATGTTTTTAGTTAACAAAACCATCCCTTCACTTTTGTCAGTGGAAAGCAACCAGTGGTAATACTTGTGGAAAAAATGGAAAGGTTCATTGCCAGTGCTCACAGGACGCCTGTGTAATGGTTTGTACAAAATCACAGATACATTAGGTGTTATTTCTATATGTACTGCTCTGAATGTCAGTAATCCAAATGTCAGTTCAGCGCAGAGTGAAAGTCATGAAAGGCAGAGGCTTAGCATGAGAGAAGGAGAGACTTTGCCATAAATTATTTTCATGACCTTCTGGTAACAAAGTTAAAACTACAGCTCTCTTATTACAGCAGTTTCCCCAGCAGTTCTGCATACAAGCTTGTTAAATATCTCTCCTTTCAGTTCCTACATTCTGATTGCTTCTGCTCACTGACATTTTGGAGACCTGTTGTCTAGTTTCTTGATTATCATCTTGCATTCCATTTTCATGTTCTTGCTTCTATCATTGGTTAATCCTGACTGCTGACCTTCCCTTGATAAACAGCACAGCCCAACATCCAAATAACAATCAGCACTTCAAAGCTGAGAAGTAGCTGCTTGAACTTAGTCTTGATAGTTCATACGCTCCCTGCTTGGTCTCCACAGTCATTAGAATTGGTGCAATTCTATGCTGTCAAGACCAAACACCTCATATTTTAGCAAGAAAAGGTGTGTGGAACCTGAACTACACTGAACGACAGAATTACAAAGATAGAAATAGTGCCTTTGAAGAAAATACACACATATAAGATATTGTGGGGAGCAGAGGTCACCATAGGAACCTGGAATGTAAGATCTATGAGCCAGGGCAAATTGGATGTGGTTATTGGGGAGATGTCAAGATTAAATGTAGACATTTTGGGTGTCATTGAACTGAAACGGACTGGAATGGGCCACTTCACATCAAATGACCACCAGATCTACTAGTGTGGACAAGAGGACCACAGAAGAAATGGGGTAGCCTTCATAAGTGGCTAAAGCAGTGCTTGGATACAATCCAAAAAATTACAGAATGATCTCAGTTCGAATTCAGGGTAAGCCATTTAACATCACAGTGATCCAAATATACGCCCCAACCACAGATGTTGAAGAAGCAGAAGTAGATCAGTTCTATGAGGATCTGCAGCACCTACTGGATAGTACACCAAAAAAAGATGTTATTTTCATTACAGGAGACTGGAATGCTAAGGTGGGTAGTCAAACGACACCTGGAATTACAGGCAAGCATGGTCTGGGAGAATAAAATGAAGCAGGACATAGGCTGATAGAATTTTGCCAAGACAACTCACTGTGCATAACAAACACTCTCTTCCAACAACCTAAGAGACGACTTTATACATGGACTTCACCAGACAGTCGACACCGAAATCAGATTGACTACATCCTTTGTAGCCAAAGGTGGCGGACATCTATGCAGTCGGTAAAAACAAGACCTGGAGCTGACTGTAGTTCAGATCACGAACTTCTTATTGCACAATTTAGAATCAGACTCAAGAGAATAGGGAAGACCCACAGATCAGTTAGATATGAGCTCACTAATATTCCTAATGAATATGCAGTGGAGGTGAAGAATAGATTTAAGGGACTAGATTTAGTAGATAGGGTCCCGGAAGAACTATGGACAGAAGTTTGCAACATTGTTCAGGAGGCGGCAACAAAAAACGTCCCAAAGAAAAAGAAAACCAAGAAGGCAAGATGGCTGTCTGCTGAGATACTGGAAGCAGCCCAAGAAAGAAGGAAAGGAAAAGGCAACAGTGATAGGGGGAGATATGACCAATTAAATGCAAAATTCCAGAGGTTAGCCAGAAGAGATCAGGAATTATTTTTAAACAAGCAATGCACGGAAGTGGAAGAAGATAATAGAATAGGAAGGACAAGAGACCTCTTCCAGAAAATTAGAAACATCGGAGGTAAATTCCAGGCAAAAATGGGTATGATCAAAAACAAAGATGGCAAGGACCTAACAGAAGCAGAAGAGATCAAGAAAAGGTGGCAAGAATATACGGAAGATCTGTATAGGAAGGATAATAATATCAGGGATAGATTTGATGGTGTGGTCAGTGAGCTAGAACCAGACATCCTGAAGAGTGAGGTTGAATGGGCCTTAAGAAGCATTGCTAATAACAAGGCAGCAGGAGATGACGGTCTCCCAGCTGAACTGTTTAAAATCTTGCAAGATGATGCTGTCAAGGTGATGCATGCCATATGCCAGCAAATTTGGAAAACACAAGAATGGCCAACAGGTTGGAAAAGATCAACTTATATCCCCATACCAAAAAAGGGAAGCACCAAAGAATGTTCAAACTATCGAACAGTGGCACGTATTTCACATGCCAGTAAGGTAATGCTCAAAATCTTGCAAGGTAGACTCCAGCAATTCATGGAACGAGAATTGCCAGATGTACAAGCTGGGTTTAGAAAAGGCAGAGGAACTAGAGACCAAATTGCCAATATCCGCTGGATAATGGAGAAAGCCAGGGAGTTTCAGAAAAACATCTATTTCTGTTTTATTGACTATTCTAAAGCCTTTGACTGTGTGGATCATCACAAATTGTGGCAAGTTCTTGGTGGTATGGGGATACCAAGTCATCTTGTCTGCCTCCTGAGGAATCTGTATAACGACCAAGTAGCAACGGTAAGAACAGACCACGGAACAACGGACTGGTTTAAGATGGGGAAAGGAGTACGGCAGGGTTGTATACTCTCACCCTACCTATTCAACCTGTATGCAGAACACATCATGCGATGTGCTGGGCTTGATGAAGCCAAGGCTGGAGTTAAAATTGCTGGAAGAAACATTAACAATCTCAGATATGCAAATGATACCACTTTGATGGCTGAAAGCAAGGAGGAGCTGAGGAACCTTATGACGAAGGTGAAAGAAGAAAGTGCAAAAAGCTGGATTGCAGTTAAACCTCAAAAAACCAAGATTATGGTATCCAGCTTGATTGATAACTGGCAAATAGAGGGAGAAAACGTGGCGGCAGTGACAGACTTTGTCATTCTAGGCACAAAGATTACTGCAGACGCTGACTGCAGCCAGGAAATCAGAAGACGTTTACTTCTTGGGAGGACAGCAATGACAAATCTTGATAAAATAGTTAAGAGCAGAGACATCACACTGACAACAAAGGTCCGCATAGTTAAAGCAATGGTATTCCCCTTAGTAACCTATGGCTGCGAGCGCTGGTCCATAAGCAAGGCTGAGCGAAGGAAGATAGATGCTTTTGAACTGTGGTGCTGGAGGAAAATTCTGAGAGTGCCTTGGACTGCAAGAAGATCAAACCAGTCCATACTCCAGGAAATAAAGCCAGACTGCTCACTTGAGGGAATGATATGAAAGGCAAAACTGAAGTACTTTGGCCACATAATGAGAAGACAGGATACCCTGGAGAAGATGCTGATGCTAGGGAAAGTGGAAGGCAAAAGAAAGAGGGGCCGACCAAGGACAAGATGGATGGATGATATTCTGGAGGTGATGGACTCGACCTTGGGGGTGGCGACAGCCGACAGGAAGCTCTGGCATGGGCTGGTCCATGAAGTCACGAAGAGTCGGAAGCAACTGACCGAATAAACAACAGAGGTCTCAGCCTGGGGAGGGGATTTTATTTATTTTATTTATACTCTGCCTTTCCAGTAAGGAAATAGTGCTAAAGGCGGTCAAGAATAAGAATCAAAATGTTAAATACAACTAAAAAATAAAATAAAACTTAGTTAAAACAATCATAAAGCAAATATGTTAAAACACAATTACATGCGGTATATGTCTTCAGTTCCTCTAGCATCAATTTATAGACACCACAATCGCAGTTAAAATGGTGTTACTGACAATGGAATGTGGTTATAAACCTTTGTTGTCGTTGTTCAGTTGTTAAGTCGTGTCCAACTCTTTGTGACCCCATGGACCATAGCACGCCAGGCCTGTCCTCCGCTCTCTCCCAGAGCGTGCTCAAGTTCATATAAACCTTTAGCTTCGTTCAATAGCCAATGTTGTCTTGGGTCCCTTGGCTTTGTCCTGTGATTTCAACATAAATGGTTTTATTTGCCCCTCTGATTTCATGGTATGCCAGTGAGTATTGTGTCATTTGACTTCTGTGAATGTGATGACCATAATGGCATGTATCTGTTACCACTTACCTCAAATGAAATATGAAAGAAAAATTAGTCTTGGCTATTCTTCAGAGGAGGTCATCTTTGTCTCCTCCCATATGTGCCTGCCCGGACCTTAAGATCATCATCAGCGGCCCTTCTCCGTGAGCCCCTGCCAAAGGAAGTGAGGCGGGTGGCTACTAGGAGGAGGGCTTTTTCTGCTGCGACACCCCAGCTCTGGAATGAGCTCCCTAGTGAGGTTCGCCTGGCGTCTACATTGTATTCCTTTTGGCGCCAGGTGAAGACCTTTTTATTTTCCCAGGCATTTTAGCATTTTAGCTTTCTAAATTTTTATCTTTGCTGTTTTAAATCTGTGTTTTAAACTCTTGCACTGCTGCTAGGTTTTGTTGTGGTTGTATTGTTATATTGTGGTTTTAATGTTCTGTATATTTTAAATTGTTTTATTGTGTGTTGTTGGATTTAATTTTTGTGAACTGCCCAGAGAGCTTCGGCTATTGGGTGGTATAGAAATGAAATGAATGAATGAATAAATTAATTAATTAATTAACATTGATACTGGCCTGAGCTGTTTCGCTGCCTGAGGTGGAACAGCAAACAGCACCCCATCGCTCAAGCCGCATGGTACCTAAGGCTGTTAAGTTACTTTAGCACCTGAGACAGAAAATCCCTCAAGCACCTTTCCCCTCCCTGGCAGTAAAAATGCAAAATTAATAAATTAAATAACTAGCAATTTGCTGTTCTTTCATGACACCCTAAATTAGCTGCCCGTGGCAGATGGTTCACTCTGCTTAATAGTAGGGCCAGCCCTGTGTTACATTTAATAAGTGAATGTTTGACTGCTAAGGCAATATTCACAAGAACCACTTAATCTGATTTATAAATTTCACAAACACATGCATGATGGTGTCAGTCTGACCCACACCCTGGAACCATGACCACCATTTTGCTAATGGAGAATGGACTTCCAATTTCATCAGGATATCCAAGGTGTTGTATGATGGCTAATGTGACTACCAAAAGTAGTGACTGATGGTGAATAATGTGCATTTAAGACAACCTTAGTTCTTGTACTGTGAAGATCCAAATACAACGTTTTGTTGCAGTTCCAATTTGTTAACACAGTGTGTTTCTCATTTTTGTTAGAAGCAAAATGGTGTTGTTAGTATCAATTCTGAATGTACCTTAACTGTTCTATAGCCAGCATTAGTATATCATATCAAAATGAGATAAATTAATAATACATGCCTGGTATTTCCCAATCTGGTTAGATAAATTTATCCATCCCTGAGGGCAGTATGGATATTTTTACTGTTTGTTTAAATGTGATTGCAACAAGCACAAGACCTACTCTGCTTATCCTCAATATATCTTGGAGCACAGTGACACCTAGAGAGGGTATGGTGCATAAAAATTTTATTTTCCAAAATGTACACACCACATTTCTGGTTGCTGGTATCTACAGCTAGGATCATAGGAGAATGAATGTACTTATTTTATACAGGGTAAATACAGTATATTTACTGCATTTCCGTTAATTTAATGAAACGATTGTGTTTAAGTCCAAGGTCAGATCAGTGGTCATTGTGAATTAAAAATCCCTTATTTAGTCATCAAAAGGAAACTACTGGCCATAGGTTTAAATGGGTAGAAAACATTTTATTCAGGCTGTTGATTCTGTTTTACTTGTAATGTTGTTGGGAAAACTGAAATTAAAAAAAAAACTTGTTTAAAATCTAGAAGGGAATGAGATCAAAGAAGCATAAAACCTGGCCAAAATTATTGGCCCTAACAACTCTGGGGGCGTGCTTAATTTGAGGAATCTAGATGTAATGTGCATAGGAGAATGCTCGAGTAAACTGTTTTCTAAAAACATGGGCAATGTTCATTCTTGGTATAACTAGATTATTCCTAAAGTGGGCAGCATTTTCATCTTACTGCAGAATAAGTTGCATGTGTTTGCATATTTAACCTGATTTAAATAGGTAATGTTGTGGCAGCTCTAATTATACTACAACAATTTTCAAAAGACTATATGGGTATTCTGAATGTCTTGAGTACTAATTCAGTGCTGCTGACAATGAAAACAGCAATAAATATTCTTACAAATCACTGAATGTAAAACTGTTTAAAACCAGACAGTGCAGATTTTGCTAGCTTGTCTTTTTTATGGGCATGGGGGATGGGAATAGAGAACATTTCCACTCATAACATGATAACAGAAGACCAAGCTGTTTTGTTTTGTTTTACTAAATCTGTCTCTAGATATATATTAGATTCAAACAATGAAATAAATATATCTGCAGCTCCCTAACCTTAGTCAATTACTTTTCTGAGCATTCTTATTTGTATTTTTAGCTTACTGTTTTCTGGAGATTTATTTCGTTTTTCACTTTAACATGTTGACTGAGTTTTGTTTTCTGTTGTAAAGCAGTATGCCAACAAGAAAAGATGTCTGGAAAAAACAGTATGTTTGCATATTATATATGAAAAAGCCCAGATGAGCTAGTATAATAATTCTGACTGATCTGTTTGCATATTGGATACAATCCAACCAAAATTAAGTGCTCCACAGAGTCTAGTCCTATGCATTTTAAATGAAGTAATTCTCACTGATTTTAGCAGAGACTACTCCCTAGTAAGTGTGTGTAGAACTATAACCCCAAAGTCCCATTAATTTCAGTAGAGGAAGTTATGCACATGTTTAACTCTTTCACTGAAACAAATATGACTTAAGTTTAAAGATTTCACCTATCCAGACTGATACCTGTATGTGTGTGTAGCTCCCAGTGCTGAAGAGGCAGCACGCCCCTGAACCGTTTTAAAAGAGTTTGGGCGCAATCTTATGCATGTTTTGACAGAGAAGAGGCCCAGCATTGCCCGGGGAATGCCGGGAGTTGTAGGCCTTTTCTCTGTCTAAACATGCATAGGATTGCGCCCTTAGTCTCTTCAGTTTCTAAGAAAGGTATCTCATTTGGATTAATTAACCAATTCATTCAGTTTGCTTTAACATTCTTATTTTTAAAGTAGGAAATTCTCATTACAGCTTGACAATGTTGATCAATTTTCATAGTTGAAGTAAAAACATTAAAAACTACTTGACACACAGCACACAGCATTTTTTTGTAATTTTTTACAAAAAATGTAGAAGTGTGCTGAAAATTCAGATTGGGACAACTGTTTATTGAAATAAATGAAAAACTCGTAAACAGTGTGAACTAGAAAAAATAAAGACGTGTGCCCCCCCTGCCCCAGTTAAGCAAAACTTTCTCAACAATAAAAGATACAAGTTCATAAAAAAAGTGTGTATAACATACACATTCTTGGAAGAGACATTATAATTTCAGTGGAACATCTAAATAAATATTATCATTGTATTACACTACACAATTATGTGTGATTAGCAGCCTAGATGTTTGTTTATAGTAGATTCGATCCAGCCAAAGTTAGGCACTTTTAAATCCCATGAATTTTTGTGGAAGATATTTGTGCTTAACTCTTCCATTGATATAAGGAGAACTTAAAAGTGATATGTCATTAGTGAGCTGCCTACTAATTATACCCCGTGCTTTGGTAAAATGTATTAGAAATCTAGTTTTTAGTGTTCTCCATTGTGTTGACCCACGACGATCTAATTTCTCTTTCACATTGTTGCTTAGAATTTAGTTCAATTAAGTAACAGGAGAAAGCAAATAATGGTTTGCTTCATACTGATATGAAACCAGCAACACTTAAAACCAGGATATGAAACGGGCAACACTTCCGGAATGATAGGATGATTTGGTGACGTTCTGACTTTTTTAATCTACATTGCCATTGTTTTTAATTTTCTGCAGACACCCCTGTATGCGGTAAACCATGGTGAAACAGGGCCTATCCGGTGCAACAGGTGCAAAGCTTATATGTGTCCCTTCATGCAATTCATTGAGGGGGGAAGAAAATATCAGTGTGGATTTTGTAACTGTGTGAACGATGGTATGTAGCATCATTGTGCTATATTTTATTCATTTATTTGTTTGTATATTTACTGAAATTAAAGAGAAATAACTTTCTAAACATGTGCAAAGCAAGCAAGGAAACAAACATAAACAAAGCAAAAGAAATAAACGTTTGCTTCATTCCAATCCTAAATGCATTTACTTGAAAGTAAAGCCCTATTCAGATTCTGAAGTGTGGAGAGGAGATGGGGACCTGTATTCTGGGTCTGCCCCTGAACTTCCTGTGTTGATGCGGAAATTCTGAAGTGAAACTGTAACCAATGTTATTCTGAATGTGGTTACAGTGCTGCATGCGATTGGAAACACTGATTTTTCAGAGTTCCCAGTTACCTGGAACTCAGTTCCAGTCATTGTAACTGCGTTCAGCCAAACATGTTTACAGTTTCACTTCAGATCTTCCCTGCCAATATGGGGAGGTTAGAGTTGGAGAGGAGAGGAGAGGAGAGGAGAGGAGAGGAGAGGGCAGGGGCAGGGCACATTTCCCAGTCTCCTCTCCTAGCTTTGGAATCTAAATGCCTGAATTCGGCTTGCGTCACATTGATTCATACATGTAGGAGAACCCTAATGTGGAAATCTCATCCAGTGTAACTGAATTGTGTTGAACCTTTTCCTTCATTCCATTTTCATAATAGTTCCATTCAGAATAAGGAATTATTTACAAAGACCCACCACCACTGACATTACAATTTCCTGGGTTTTCTTGAGAAAGCTAAATCCATTTTTAATGTTATTTCTTATCCCTTGACTGAAGCCATTACTCACAAATGATGAACACGGTGTGGTATGAATTTTACAACACTCGTTGACGATAAAGGGATCTGCCAACTTTCAAGGAGATCCCTGGCAAAAGACCTGTTTTGCCAGGTCACTTCTGTTTCCATTTATGGAATAACTTTGAATAACTGATCCAGGTGGAGGGGAAATGAAGATGCTCAGGACTCACATAAAACTGAGATAAAACACCACATTAAATTGAGATAAAATGCTCCCATTGCTGTAGGATACTTTGCTTTCCTACCTCCACCCATTGTCCTACTCTCTTCTTAGTATCAGTGTGTTTTTCCCTTTCATGTATACATTTATACATTTACAGCGCAATCCTATGTATGATTCTCAGAACTAAATGCCACCATGTTTCTTGGAGCTTCCCCCAGGTAAGAGGACATAGGACTGCACCCTAATGTCATGATCTTCATCTTGCCAAAAAAAGCTATTGAATGGCAATGGACTTTTTACTAAATATTATACTTCATGTGAACAGAAGCTCTGAATGACTTGAGCATCAGGAATGTTTCAGTGTGATGTTGAAGCTCTTTTATGGAGACACCATTTTTTGGTGTGGACTGTTCGTCCTTGTGTCATCCTGGGAATCGTGGATATGGGATAGGTTCACTCTACCATTTGGTCTAGGAGCCCCAAGGAAATATTTCTGACTAGACATAAATGGAAAGAGCACAAAAACAGCCCAGCTATTGTTTTTCTATAGGCTTAAAGCAGCAAATAGTTAGAAATGACTGCACTGAGAAAATGCTCCTTGCCCATTCCAGTGCAAACACTGGAACGGGGAATGCACTGCCATTTTGGCATGCAGAATAAACATAAAGAGGGAAAAAAGCATTTGGGATGGGTCTTTAGCAGGCTTTCCTTAAAAAGGCATATCATTGTGCTCAGCAAAGATGATCAAACTGTTCAAAGAAAATGGACCTGAATCCTTAGGTCAGAACAGTTCTGCAAAAGAATAGAGCCGCTGTAATGATTTACATCTCATCTCTCATTTCATTAGAGTGGAGAGGTATACAGAGGCATTTATGTCATTCTGTGAAATTATTTTCTGAACAGATTGAAAATATTTCAAAGGGAAAATACTCTTTTTTTAACCACCTAGAAAAGAGCAGATATTTAGGTCATCACCTCCCTTTAAGACAGAGGATTTTAATGGTTAAATTGTCCATTAATTTTTACTGAGACAGGAGTTGCTTTGAACAGGAGATGCCATGCCATATTTGTCCAAGTGCAATTGCATGTGACTCATAAGTATGAGTTCCTGAGCTTCTGGCTGGATCCCAGGACTTGGCCAGAATGAGTCTTTCGAGACGTTTGTATCTAGTTGGATTTGCTCTGCTGGATCAAAGTGGCACAGAGCTTTCCCTAATACAGTAATCTTTTCAAGTCTGAAACATGAACCTTGAAAGACTTATGCCAGCTCTTATTTGCCTCAAAGCTTTAATCTGTGGGACAAAATGTAGAGGGCAGTTGGTTGCATTGGCTGTTACTCGGCATGAAGTTCCCACAAAAGCCTACTATTTGCATAGCAGTGAACTACCGAACTATTATTTATACTTATATTGCAATTCACATAGAATAGCTTGCACTTCTGCAGTGTCTTTCATCTGTGTGTTTTTTATGCACTGTAATTAAAGCTTCAAAAACTCATCATAAACAGAGGGATTAAGAGAAAATTGCCCAGCCTTGCTGAATAGATAACTGCCAACAATGAGTCACTAGTGAGTTGAGAAGGACAAAAAGAAGCTACAGGGATGCTTTTGCAACTGGGAATTTGTGAAAATCACAATGCAAATTTTCACTGGAGGATAGTGAAGGACTGAAGGGGGCTTTAGAATAGGTGCAAAATCAGGCATATGGCACCTCATTAGCTGCCTTATACTTGCCCTGAGATTGCAGAAGTGAGGAGAAAAACACTCTTGCCTTTTGCTGCTGGCCAGAGGAGCAAGGGCCTCTGGGTAATTTTTGTTTTGTCGATCTGTTAAGTTGCTTTGGAGATCATGTGTTTGAAAGGTGGGCACAGTGAGGCTGGGCTGGGAGGGCAAACTTATATTACAAGTGGTTTCATTTTGTCTGCTAACAGAGACAAAGGTGAGAAAGGAGTGCTATTTTGCCAATCCTTCCCCCCCCCCCTTTTTTTTTTTTTAAATTCTTGGCAACTGGGAAGATAGGTGTTTTGTTGTTCAGGGTAGAATTAGCAAGCACCTCATACATATTACATATAAAACTGCTTTATACTGAGTCAGACCCATGGGTCAGGCTAGCCCAGTTCTCTTTACTCTGACTGGTAGGCAGCTCCGTGGTCTTTCCTGAAGATCAGTTCTGGGACCTGATGCATGCAAAGCATGTGCTCTATCGCCAAGCAACAGGATAATGAATTGAGTTGGAGAACGTGATGAGACGGGGGGAATGTGGGTGCAGATGGTAGGGCACTCTGGTTCTTAAGTGCGCTACCTTGCGTTGTATGGAATATTGACATTGCTTTAGGAAACATAAATGGGGAGTGCACAATTGTTTTTACTTAAAATAATAATAGGTGCAGTACGGCATTATGAGTGTTTTGAGCAAATATGTGGCTGAACAGGAAGGAGGAGCTGCAGTTGCCTTTGTCATATATAGCATCGCAAACTGTAACCATAGAACTAGTGGTAGTAGCTCTTATGCAACCTCAGTAATGCTGCAGTCAGAAAGGTTATGAGTGCATTATTTGAGAGAGGCCTCGTATCTTTCCGAGACGAAAATCGGAGTGCTTTGATAGCACTGCAAATACAGCATCCCTGTGATGTGATGAGAGCACTACCTGTGTGCTACAAATGAAGTGTGTGTGTGTGTGTGTGTGTGTGACTGCCCTGGAAATATAAACATACAGGAAGGTCCCAAGAATGTGGATGGGACAAGCTGTGAGAATATAGAGATGCATAGTGAGGGGTGATAGATCTTGGCTGGGAGGGAAAATTTATATTACAAGTGGTTTCATTTTGTCTGCTAACAGGGACAGAGGAAAATGAATGTAAAAGCCAGGAAATGAAACCTAGCTCTTGAATATGTAAAAAGATCAAAGGATCGGAAGATCATGAGGCTATTTATTTATTTATTTATTTGAAGTATTTCTTGGCTGCCTTTCAGGTCATAAGCGCCCCCCCCCCCCATGGCTTACAGAATAACTTTTTTTTTCTTTTTGCAATGCTGTTCTTTTCATATAAAATCTGTTGAACTACTAGGTAGCACACTGAAAGTCATGCAACATGAGGTTCTGTTTGTTCATCTGCGTTTAACGAAAGGGGAGAAATCAGCTGTCCTGTTCTTGTTTCTTCAGTTCCTCCATTCTATTTTCAACATCTGGACCATGTTGGCAGAAGGACAGACCACTACGAAAGGCCGGAGTTATCTCTAGGATCATATGAATACATTGCTACTTTAGATTATTGCAAGGTAAGTCTGCTCAGCATGGAAAACAGTTTGTAATCTGTGTGCTAAATCAAGGAAACCCCATTGTAAAACACACGCAACAACAAAACGGTTGTGAAGATTATAGAGGCAGGAGGGATTCCCCTGCAGGTAGTCTTAACTATTTATTGGGGAATTTATTGCCCACTGTTCAGTAAGGCTTACTACCAGCTAAGTGTGCTTAGGGCTGCAGCCTTAATTGTTTAAAATTACAGTCTGCACCCAAGTTAAGCTGAAGTATTTAAAGTGTTTGGTACCCCAGCTCTAAAGATATAAGATGCAATCCAAATAAAGTTAACCTGGGTGGTACATTAATGGGACATACATACTCTGTCTTCTTTCCCAGTCCAGAAATACTGACAAAAAAACTGTGCACAGTGCTTACTTGCCTATAAGAGTTTCTCCATTAATTTGTTGAGGGATTCTATCCATATCCTTTGTTTTTGCAGTTACAGAATGTGTCCCTCCACTGAACTGACTGGGCAGTTTTACAAGTTTCAAGACATCTGTGTGTACATTTGAGCTAGCACAGATGTCTGGATCAGGGTTTATGGGATTAAATGATTTTCCATTGTATAAAATATTCCTAATTTAACTGAATTATAAAATGATTGTCCATGCCCTTTCACTTCTGACAATCTACATTGTAAAGTCTCTCGCTAGTATGGCCATTAGTTATTTTGGAAGAATATAGCGAATACAACAATACTACAATGATATATCCCCACCCCCCAATTGAAGGAAAACCCACAGCTTTCTTTTGTGTTTATTGAATAACAGTGAAGATGAACAGCTAGGGGAAACATTAACAAATAACAGCTGTTGAGTGGTGTTAAAAAACTTTGGAATGGAATGGATTTAGCAAATACAAAACATTTTGCTTTTGCAGTAAATGTGCCAGGTTTTTTTAAACTGCTATAGAATTTACCTAAACTATGAAATTGTTTGCAAGCCTGCTGCAAATGCTGACAGTGGAACAGCTTTTAAAAGCTCAGATCACCACTTATTTTGCTGCAGCTCTCATTTTATTGAGTGGTGTTGCTTTGGATTTGCATGGATATGACTGAAAGGAGAGTAAGAGTCATTATTGTACATTTATGGCTCAAAGTACACTAACATAAAGCCTGTATTCATTATCACCTTGTAGCTGAAGCTCTGTGTTAAGTGAAATGTGAAATTTACTAGAATTTTTACCATCTCCACGATTAACCTGTGAATGTTTAGGTGAACTTTGACAAGTTAAGTATGGGGGGTAGGAAGTGGCTTTTGCAAAACACTTAACACATGCTCAGGGGCTGATTGTTTAATAGTGGAAATATCATGGAAGCCCCTTTAACTGTTTATTTGAATTCAAGAAATAACCAGTGTTGGGGTTGTAGTGGAGGGAATGTTATTTATCACCTTCATGTTCTTGGAACAAAGGTGACCCCACAAGTAATTGGGAAATCTGATATCTCAGTTGCCTTCTCATAAATTGTCTTGATCCTAGTGCTTTCTTCAGAAAAGCTCTGAGAAACATTTTTTGTCTGTCTCTTTGAATACGTGGTTTATACTATTGGCACCTTAATTTCCTAATGTCATTCATTTTCCAAGCGCTGCTTACAATCGAGTAGAAGTAGTGGAGGTGTCAAATTGCACTTGTTTAAAAAAAAAATGCTCCCTGAGTATGTAGCATATATACAGATGCTTCGAAGAGATGCTAAATTTTACAGTACAGGGATGAATGAGTGGCTTTTTTCTGTTCTTTGGCTACTAGGGGAGTTCCTACTGGCACTTTGGGAGGAGCTCTTCAGGATCGTGCCTTATGGACTCTAATCTTATCTGCCACTTGGTGTTTTTTTTGCAAGCTTGCAATTTGGTGGGCCTTTTGTGATTTGAGAAGGCTAGGTTGCAATCCTATCGGGATAGGTGGCCACCTCTGAACTCAGAGGTGACCGCCTATCCAGTGCAGGGCAGGAGCAGCGCGGAGGGGATCTTCCCTCCATGCTTCAGCTGCCCTGCATTTGCAGCTAGACAGCTGATTTGGGGAGGGGACACTAGATGTGTCGGAAAGGGATGTCCACCTGCCCCAGCCCACCCCCCAGGAATGGCCTGGTTTTGCTGCTCCGCGCTCCTCTTACGAGCACAGAGTGCAGGGCCGATGGAGGTCAGTTCTCAGGGTACCAACCTGTCCCATGGCCATCTAGCCGCTGATTAGCGGCCATAGGATTGCACCCTCATTCCCTTTAATCGCCAGTAGGTGGTGGTATTAGGGTGTTTTTTTGGCCTTGCTTTGCTATTAAACCCAAGAAGAAGAAAAAGAAGAAAATGCGTAATTTGTTATATTGGGTTGGATGCAGACTTCCCATGAGCAGAGTTCCACTAATGCAGACACTCTACTGGAGGAAAGGGGGAGACAATTTTTGCCAATTTCTCCTTTCCCCTGCAGCTCCCTGAAACGTTGCTCTGGCTGGTTGGGGCATGGCAGGTAGCACTGGAAGCTGCAGGAGTCTATTCCTCCAGCAGGAGTCTTCTGCGATATCAGAGTTCCTTCTGTGGATAATGAGCACACAAACCATACAATGCTTCCTAAGACAAGAAACAATATGTAAACATCTGTACCTACAAAAAGCAGTACTTGGTGTGGATCTGTTGATTATATACACAACACTTTTGTTAAAGAAGAAAACCTACTTGTTGAGGGCCAAGCTAGGTGATACATTACATCCATGTATGCATTTAAATGTGTCTCATTTTACCTTAAAAATAACTGTTGTGGAGTGCCAGATCGGGACTGGGACTTTGCTGTGCAGGGAGGGTTTTTTAACTCTTTCCTCCTGCACCGTGATCCCGCTGAAAATGCCCCCTGCCCCTGGCAAGGTTTCCACAGGTGGGAACTTGCCTCTTGGGGCAAATATTGGCATCTATGTGTATGTGTATGTTTTTCACTGAAACCTCAGCCCAGGATCTCGTGGGCCATGTGTAGGAGTCTTGATCTCCACACATTCCCTGCCCCCAACCCCACAGGTGTTTTTTCAGTAAATGTTGTAAATGACTGAACATTGTTTTCTAATTGCTACAGACAATTCTATTATACTTTTGATGCTGTAACTTGATAATTACAAACTTCATGCAAAAGGAATGTAAAAATAGAGCAATAAAGGACAAGTTACTTGTGAAAAATTAACAGAACACATAGGTGCTGTATAAGAAATATTTTCCCAACACTATTTTACTGAAATGTGACTTATGTGAGTGGCAGTAACTTCTATGGCAGTAGTTACTTAACCATGTAAATAGACAATTGGTTGTATTCAATGTTAGTTCTATTTGGAGACCCATTGAAATAAATGGGATTTAAGTTAGACTAACATTGGATATAACCCTGTGATTAATATAATCACCCAACAATTTTTCTTTGGAAATCTCTGGGTAGACTAAGAATCTTCAGCAGGTATTTTATTTCTCCTGCTTTTTGCTGCTTTTCTTTTGATAGAACAACAAGCCTCCACAGCCACCAGCCTATATCTTCATGATTGACGTGTCATATAATAACATAAAGAGCGGTCTTGTTAAACTCATCTGTGAGGAACTGAAGACTGCACTGGATAGACTTCCAAGGTAAAGAAAACTTTCAACAAATTTAACATCTTTAGTTTGGTAAGGATGTAGTAACAACTGACAAGAGAACTACTTAGTATTTGCTCTAACCTTGTGAAGGTTTGAGGCCTACGGAGGCAAAGGAGAAAAAGGTCAGGCTTACAGGCCTGGGTTCTTTTGTTGGGAGGGGGTATCCCTGAGAGGAGTAGTTTCATTTCCCTGGCTAAGTTTCAGTTTCATTTCCTCAGTGGAGGGAGCAATCCTACCAGGATAGGCGGCCGCGTCTGAACTTGGAGGTGACTGTCTATCCAATGCAGGGCAGGAGAAGCACGGAGGGGATCGTGCCCTCCATGCTTCAGCCACCCTACATTTGCGTCTAGACAGCCGATTTTGGCTGTCTAGCTGTGGGAAGGCAGAGCAGGGGAGGAAGCTGCCGGATGACACATAGGATGTGTTATACCGGCATTTCCGCCTTCCCTGCCCCGGCATGCCCCGGGCTGTTCCACACTGCCTACAAGGCAGCACAAAAAGGGGGAAGGTCGGTTCTCCGGGAACGACCTCAGAGCACGGGCTCCGATGTTGGTTCCCGGAAAACCACATATCCTATGGCTGTCTACCCGCTGACTAGCGGCCATAGGATTGCTCCCTCCGATAACCACAAAAACAGCCCAGTGCTTATTAAACGGACAAAGACACGCAGTGCTTTCCTTTTATAAGGATAAAGAGGAATTCAAGTGGCTACGAAGGTCCATTCACAGGAAGTCTCCATACCTGATGCAGGATTACTTATGAGTTGTGCAGATTAATCTGGTTTTGGAAGAACAACACCCAAATGGGCAATTTGGGGCAAGCACGGGCTCTGAGGTCAGTTCCCAGAAACCAATGTATACTATGGCCGTCTAGCTGCTGACTAGTGGCCATAGGATTGCTCGCTTAGTTTCATTTCTTCAGATTTGGAGCACTACTTTCGGTTTTGGGGGAGGAAGTATAAAAAGAGAGATTCATAAAGACCAGAGCAGTAAGAGCAAAATAAGGAGACCAGAGCCTGAAGAGGGAGCAGGAAGAAACAGCCTAGAGGAGTCTAAGTACAGCTAGGGTAAAGGAACTTGTGTTTTGCAACTTTTATTTTCTTTTAAGCCCTTTTGTATCACTCAGTTCTATTGTGTAAATACCTATAGTTGTGATGGCTTGCTTTAAATTTACCAGTAAACTGTTGTGGTTAAACCTCAAGTGTCTGGTGTGTCAATCACCCCACATCTACAGCCTAAACCCCCACGTTATTGGAATGGGGAAGGTTAAAAGAAGGAAGGTGGGACTCTTGAGGAGGCAAGAGATCCTTAAGGTGTTGCTCAGGGGGTCCAGGTCATAAGGGGAACCCTGATTACTTGCCCCTGCTTGTAGTCTTCTAATGATGCACAGACATGATTCTAGGCTGGATTTCATATCTCTCTTCATCCGTCCGTGCTGTTCTTCAAGCAGATGTTTGGCTTAAATTAAATTAAAATAAATCAGGCTTCTGCCATTTTCATCTGGTTATAAATGCTTATTTGGCTTTCCCCCACTCAAAATAGTGCTTCAAGGAGGTGGAGAGTGGCTTTGTGACTATAATAAGGGCCAGCCAGTTGGCACTCTGCATAGCTGGCTTTTGCTTGAAACAGGAAGAACCAGTTGTTCCTGAGCATTTTCTGAGAAAAGTTCTAAATTTGGGCCCAAAGGGGCAAGAGCAGATTGGCAGCGATAAATGCCTTTTATCCACTCTGTGCAAGGTTCAAATATGGATCTTTCATTCATATGCTTCTTGTTGTAGAATTTAGCCGGTAATACTTTGGCCATTAATTAGAGGTAACATATTTTTTCCATGCAAAATACTCATTTTGGAATTACCTGTCAATGCGCTTTCTAAAACCATTTCTCTTCAAGGGAGGAACAAGAGGAGGCTGCAACTATTCGGGTTGGATTTGTCACTTACAATAAAGTCCTCCATTTCTTCAATGTAAAGAGCAATCTTGCACAACCTCAGATGATGGTCGTCACTGATGTCAGTGAAGTGTTCGTGCCTTTGCTGGATGGCTTCCTTGTCAACTTTCAAGAGTCACGATCAGTTATAAATAAGTAAGCAAATCATTTATACCGCTCTTGCTCAGATGTGAATATATTCTGCAGTGATTTCCTTTGTAAAAGTCATGAATTTTCCAGTGCGCCAAAATGACAGCTGCTACTTAGCTTACAGTACCAACCCAGTTCAATATGTGTTTTATATTTAAAGACCATGGTAATTCTCTAGAGATATATACATGCAAAACGTGGCTGCATATACACTACTATATGTGTATATATGCCTAGACCTACCCGCCAATCAAATTGCCTGGCAGCACTAAGCAGTGGGCACACTGATATTCTCAGTTTTTTGTAGCATGGACCATTTTAGAGCTAGAATTATGGACAACTGTGTGTCTGTTCATGTATCTGTGTAAAAATTCAGTTCACAAGTCACTTGTTTAAATTATAGAATGTATAGTCAACTATGTAGCTAACTTTTCTAAAGTGCTTGTAAAAGATGCTTGTCAAATTTTGGCCAGTTTTGGATTTTGGCCCTCCTTAAAATGCAGTTTGCTTAAGCATAACTGATTTTGGTCTGAGTAGAATATTTCTTAATTATGTTGAGTAGCATTTTTTTCCTGCAATCAGGGAATCAAGTAGCCCTCTAGAGGCTGGTGAGCTTAACAACTGTAATTCTGTTATATTTTTGTAATGAAAAGTCATAATCTTTCAGCAAAAGGACCTGGTGTTATTATTTTCTTAAAAAAAAAAAAAGGATTATCCTGTCTATTCTGACTTGTTGAAACACTGATCTTTCCCCCCTTCCATAGCTTGCTAGACCAGATTCCAGAGATGTTTGCAGATACTAATGAGAGTGAGACTGTCTTCGCTCCTGTGATCCAAGCTGGAATGGAAGCGCTAAAGGTTAGAATGTACTTCTGTATGCTATAGAGTCTTTATTTGGACAGACTTGATAAGCTATGAAAACTCTGCTTGTTGAAGGCATAGGTCCCACAAGTCACAACAGGAAACACAAGGAAAAACTACTGTTAGTCTTATACAACTTGAATTTTGTGATATCTCTGAGAGTTGTTTTAGTCATTTAGTTTTTCTACACAGGTGCAAAAGAAAAAAAAGTACATCATTCAGGGAATAAGGTCATGTTGTCTTACACAGTGTGGCACTGTGAATCGGCTGCCGATCTCAACTTTTCAGTGTATGTACACAGGGTAGAACAAACATGGACAATCTCTTCTCTTTGGGACTCTTATTTTATTAATCTTATAAAATATGACTTGAAACACAACACTATATCCAGGAAGTACATACTTTTTCCTTTTATACCTCTGTAGGGAAAACGTGGCAACTGAAGCAGCTCTAGTTTAACGCAGAGTCAACAGACACATTTTATGATACTGCATATTGTGAGGTGCAAGTCTAGATTCTAAAGCATAGACTGTATCAGTGCTCAAATTAGGGGTTAGAGAGGGCCCAGAGGGAGGGCTTTTCTTGGAACAGGAGTACCAAGCATATCAATTTGGAAGGGCTGTAGTTCAGTGGCAAAGCACATGCTTTGCATGCAGAATGTTCCAGGTTTAATCCCTAGCATCTCCAAATAGGACTGTTTGAAACCCTACAGAGCCACTGCCAGTCAGGCGACAATAATCCTAGGAATTGGTTTGGTCCTATTTATTGTCTTACCACACATATCTAAAAATAAGCGTCTGCTTTGCTTGTTGCTGTGATGTAATCTGATTTCGACGCCAGGTAGTAATGATAATGTTGGTGTCATTCATAGTTGGAAAAAAGTGCAATAATAGTTAGGTTTCTGGGGACAGGGAGAAGAAAGCTGAAGTATATTTAGTTTTAAGGAAAATGTATTTATTTATATTAATTCAGATAAGTGCCAATGGCATCTGTCATGAGTGAAAGAAATAAACAAATATGCTAGGAGCACACACATATGAAAATTAAAACCAAAACCCATAAAATGAATGCATCACAACTTCAAAGAGGCCAATCTGGGTCCATCTGGAATTTTTTTTGTGTATATTTACCATGAAAGTGATCTCAGTGGCTGAGCAGACTTCTAGTCTCTGCATTTATTTTCCTTTGTTTTGTTTCCTCACAGTGCCAGCTGTGAGCAAATACAGTAATGCATGTTATGTGACATAAATCAAATCATTACAGTATTTTTGTATTTCGCCATCTCCCTTTCCAGAGGAAATTGATGCTTAAGTAAAACTTGGTGCTGTTTAAAAACTTTTTAAATATATATTTTGGGGTGTTTGGAAAAACGACAATTTAAGCTGCTAATAAATGTACTAAGCTCTGGGTAGGCCTCTGTTGATATGTACAGTGAATGGCTAGAGCCACAGCTCTAGAGTAGGAGCCATATGTTAATTTTACTGCTTGTGTGACAAATGTTGAATTGATGATCCAACAAATGTTAGGTAGCTAGATATTGAGGTGCCTGCCTGTGTGCATAGTTTCTGCTCACCCCATCCCAGTAATGACATCTGTTTATGTGATAGCTATGTTCCTTCTTGTTTTCTGACATGCAGCCATCCCATTGCCACTATTTTTTTCCCTTGCGTGTTGGGAATACAAATGGATAACTGCTTTGGAAAGAAGTATTTGAGTACCTCATTCATTTTAGATAGCTCCAAAACAACTGTGACTTATGGAATTTGCCTGGTTAGTCTTTTTAATGCATCTCTTCTCCGATGCTCATAGCTGTTGCTAGGTTGCTCAAGGGAGTAGACAAAAAGTTGGCTTCTACTGGCCCTGCCCAACCACAAAAACATCTCCAGATCAATACCATACCTCAGGCTTAGAGAGTCTCTGCATCATGTGTTTATCGTGCACTTGTGATTGTTCACTCACGGAAGTTCACGGGTCCCTTTCACCTTTCGTGTTGTTTTCAAGGGGTAATCTGCCATTTTAAAAGTCATCTTAAATGTGGTAATAAACCTAAATCACTCAATAAAACAGTGTGATCGATTGGCAGTATCACCTAAACATGTGGGAGAGAGACAGCAAAACCAAAGCGGGGCGCGTGTGTATTTTGCTGATCATTAAACCCGCAAAGATTCCAGATGACAAAGCTCTCATAAGGCTGCACAATTTTTGCTAAATGAGAAGCCCTTAATCTCACCTCATGGGGGCGAGGAACATTAAGTCCATTTATGTTTAAAAGTCCTATAGAAATTTTTATTTTTAGTAAGGCTGAATCTACACATAGCAGTATTACCTTTAGTAAGGCTGAATCTACCATTATCATACTGCAATGATAACTATTGGCGCACATGACAGCAATGGGCACCAATAGTTACCACTGCAGTATGACAATGGTATAACTGCTATGTGTAGATTCAGCCTAAGAGTAGCCCAGGTTGGATGTAACTTTGGAAATTTGAGTCCTACAATTGAAAGTTTGTACTCATGGCTGATAGGGAAGCTGTGTTTGTTATCACACACGCACACACACACACACACACGGCTTGTGGCAGCTCAAAGACTAACAGATTTCTTATGGATAGTAATTCCAGTAGTAAAATGTTAGAGAAAATATGCTCTTAAAATGTTAACACTCCCTTCCTAAAGGGTAGATCTCCAACTGAGCATTGCTGATTTCCCATCAAATGGGGGGATTTGATGCAAAGACATCCACCTATGTATTTTTTATCAGTAAAGCCTTCAGTATTTCAATCCCTGACAAGAAGGATATACAGTGGGCATTTTCCTTTATGGAAGATTAAGATGGAATTCCATATATTAAGAGTGCCTCAGTGCAAGGGCTTCTTCCCAGAGTTGTTGTGTGTTATGAGTAAAACTAGAGAACGAGGTAAAATTTAATGGTCAGTGATGGATAGGTAGATGCTTATGGTGCTCCTGATTTTTCCAGAAAAGAAGTGTCTTTGAAGCATGTCTATTGTTAAAAGTGCAACCAGTAGGGGCCAAGCATTTACCATGTTGTAACTATTTGGTACTATATCAGTCTGATGATATCACTTACCTAGGATGCAAACTTTTTGGTATTTGTTTTCATCCTTGAGTTATCTGCATAGACCTGGATTATTAACTGTTGGGAATGTTTATTTATTTATTTATTGCATTTATACCCCGCCTTTTTCCTCTTGCAAGGAACCCAAGGCGGCTTACATTATCCTCCTCCTCTCCGTTTTATCCTCACAACAACAACCCTGTGGGTTGGGCTGAGAGTGTGTGACTGGCCCAAAGTCACCCAGTGAGCTTCCATGGCCGAGTGGGGACTAGAACCCAGATCTCCCAGCTCCTAGTCCAACACTCTTGCCACTACATACTTAGAGTACACCCTCTGAAATCAGTGGGGCTTTAAGTTTGTCTTGACTAACTTAAGTCCCATTGATTTCAGCGCGTCTTTTCTAAGTATGACTAAATCTGGATCCAACCTCCTCTCTGCTGTGCCACGAACTGTAGCGCATGTATGTTTTAGAGGGTGAATTAAGAAATGAGATATTATAGATATTATCCTGAGACTATTTATGTTGGCCTAAAGAGCAATAAAATGGGCTTGTGTTACTATAGTTCCACGCCGTAGTTTGTGCCAGTCTAGAGCCATTTCAACGTGTGCCCACCGTGGTAAACATCCACAGATCAGATGCACCCATGACCCCAGCAGTCTATACTCTATCCATACTGAATCCAAGTTCTTTTTCACACTGCCAGCATGCTGGTTGTGGGCTTCATATATGCAGGAATGACATCAGCACCTTTCACTTCTGTTTTTATAACTGCAAAACATGTGTGAGTCTCATGAGCACCAGGCCAATGCTGGCATATGCACGTCCTTAGAATCTGGCATATTATTGTTCCTTCCCCCTACTTATGATGCACCTGTCTTGGACTGAAAGTTTTCTCCCAAAGGGGCAGTCCAGTAACCACATATTCTGGAGAGGGTGAAGTTGAAATAAAATTGATTACATATTGCAAGTGGACAATTAATTGCTTTTCTGGTGTGCTATAGTGTTTTTTAATTTTCTTCATGCCAATTAATAATTGTTAGAATACTGTTAGTATTAATGGTTCACAGCATAAGTTTTTTCCAACACTTTTTAAACATTGGTATATAGTTTGTAGCTGCACCCATGATCCCAGACATCTCTGTGTTAAGATTAAAGTAAGTGTGTGGATATTCAGTTTTCAACTTCCCAGTTATTCTCTTTTGGGAACTTGGGTGCCACAAAAAGTTCAGGCCTTAAACAAATGGACTATTTAGTTTATGAAGTTCAAAGATAGTTTACACTGACATTTGAGACTCAACTAAAAATGTATGAAGATTTGGCTCAAATGTTTATAACCATAGCAAAATAAAGGTCATTTTGGTTGTGTCTTTCTACCAGGCAGCAGAGTGTGCTGGAAAGCTGTTTATCTTCCATGCTTCACTGCCAACTGCAGAAGCACCAGGGAAACTGAAGAGCAGAGATGATAGAAAATTGGTCAATACAGAAAAGGAAAAGGTATTCCATTTAAAAACTTTTTTTCAAGATGAGGCTGCACAGCCATCTGCCAGGGATGCTCTGACTTGGATTCCTGCATTGAGCAGGGGGTTGGACTTGATGGTCTTATAGGCCCCTTTCAACCCTACTATTCTATGATTCTGTGATGGCAATAAAACACTTGGGAACTGAGCCACTCCTCGTACTGATTGCTTTTCATCCAAATATCCATCTATATCCAGTTACACAATCCAAAATAGCAACCGTAGTGCAAAAACCCAGCACTAGTTGATTCCTTTTCACTGCGGTATACTGTCTCCCTAATTATTGTGAGTAGGGATGCATGAACACATCACTATCTTAATTCATCATTCCCATGCTCTTAAATTGGTCCTGTTGGCCCCTGTTATTTTTCAGGGCAGCTTAAACCTGATCAAGAAAATGGAGATGGGTTTGGGGAATCTGTGTTTTGCTGAGTACCTAATTCTGCCTTTGCTGTTGATGCCAGTGGATGTTTACATGGTCATAGATGACCTCTTAAAATTATGTTTTAATTGCATTTACTTTCTTTTAAAAATCCTGTTAATTCAACTTGAATTGTGCCAAGTTATTCTCATGAACTGATTTTTGTTTGTGTATTACTCAGAATGCTTGCTTTTAAACTCTCCAGATGCTGTTTCAACCCCAGACAAATATTTATGAGACCCTGGCCAGGGACTGTGTTGCTAACAGCTGCTGTGTGGATCTGTTCCTTTTCCCAAACCAGTATGTTGATGTAGCTTCCATGGGCCTTGTTACTATGCATACTGGAGGAACTCTCTACAAATACAACAATTTTCAGGTAACTGCCAGACAGTTCTCTTTCTGTCCTGTTGGGTGCATGGAATTTGACACACAAAACATGCAGCATAAAAATGAAGCTGGGGGGAGAATCTAATTATGCCCCTAATGGACAGAATGTAGATCTGAAGAGAAGTCACAACATGTTTAGATGAAAGACTTATTGTTGCACCTGGACTTCCTGAGGAGCATTCCTTATTTACGCAGTATGAACCTGAGCAGGTTTGACACCAGAATCTGAAAAGGGAAGAGCTGAGGGGAAATGCAAATCCACGCTAATCCTGTAGGATGACAATCATTCTACCAAAGTGAGCCCTCTCAAACTCCAGAAACTTTCCAGTGAACCCACTTCTCTACGTCGATGTAAAAATAAATAGTAACAGTTAGAAGAGAATCAACAATGATGCTTCTAGCAGCGTTGCTTGGAATTTGCTTGGTTTGTTTACATGCTAAGCAGTAGAGGTAGATGTTAGTTGCAGACAGTTCTAATCAGAGCCAAACTACACATTACGTTAATTGCATTTTTAAATAGCATGCTTAGGACATGCCATGCCCATTTCTTAACTAAAAACCAGCTGTAGGGGCCCTGATCCAGAACAGGACTGCATATAGCAGCAGTTAATTCTTTCCCCAGGCCTTTTCCCCTTCAACAATTGCCTCCAAAGCTATTTGTCCCCTTTGGAGTGCAATTTTCAGAGGGAAATCAGCAGAGGTGAAGCGTTACACTGGTGGTCTTTGTGAAAGAAAAGACATGGCAGCTCCTAAGCACTGTGTTTAGAACAACATGATAAATGTAATGTGTATTTGGACCTTGGGAAGCTTTTTATGCCAAAACCTTCCGAAGTGTCAACCAGCTTTCCATATGGATGCCAAGGGAGGCATGAATTCTGCCTAACAGCGGTGTATCTGTTGTTTGGATCTAAAGATACTATTCTGATTTTCTTGCCCATTCAAAATAGCATAGAAAGCTATATGGCAAGGGTGGGCAACTTGTGGCCCTCCAGATGTTTTGGCCTACAACTCCTGTCATCTTTCTCCATTGGCTATGCCCCCTAGGACTGATGGGAGTTGTAGGCCGCAACATCTGGAGGGTCACAAGTTGCCCACCCCTGCTATATGGGCTATGTCCATCTGTACTTATCAGTGTTAGGGGCCACAAGAACAACTGTTGTTTGTCATTCATTCACTTGTGCATTCATTCGTGCCTCTTTGGTGACTTTAAAGAATGAATCATTTCAGATCATCATAGTTCTGTTGCTTTCCCAGTAATACATCTGTTGCCAGTGACGGTGAGAGATATAAGCTGAACTATTTATTTTAGTTATATTTTGTAGGATCAGGCAAAACCATTATTTCTTAAACTTAGAAACACACAATATGTAGCAAGTTTCCAGGTTAAAAATGCATGGTTGCTCCAGTTATTCTTCAGTGGATGAAATGCCTGCTTTCAAAACTTCCATTACTGGTTGTTTAATACATTTGAAAAGGATGGGTTTGAGTTACTGATACTGTTTTTCTTCTAAGACATTTTACAAGCATGTTTTTTTTAAAAAAATATCCTCTACATGGACTCTCATGTGTCTTGAGAGGCCTAAAGTGTTTCTTAGCTATAGTCTTTATTAAAAGAGAGGTTTGATACCATTAATTTCTTATAAGCTTGCATCCTGTTCAAGTTCTGGGACCATTTTTGTTGCATTGCTGCCATCCAGTGGCAGGCCCTTTGTTAAGTTCTCTCTCTCTCTCTCTTGCTCTGTGTTTCCTTTTAGGTACATTCTGACAATCACCAATTTCTGAATGACCTCAGGAAGGATGTAGAAAAAAGGATGGGATTTGATGCTATCATGAGGGTTCGTACCAGCACAGGTAACAATGCTATTACAGATTCTTTTATGGCATGTTATTCTACTGTGTAGAGATCTCAGTTGCAGTGCTCCAGACTCAGTGGAATAGTCTGTGAGACTTTAGGAATCAAAACACAATTAGGTCATATGTGAAAATGTGTAATCAACAAGCCATCTCAAAATACTTTCTTTTCTTTAAACCAAGGAACTGCCAGTGTCCCCAGGATTTTATTAAAAACATAAGAAGAGCCATGCTGGATCAGACCAAGGGTCCATCTAGTCCAGCATTCAGTTCACACAGTGGCCACCAGCTGCCCATGGGAAACCCACAAGCAGGACACGAGTGCAACAGCACCCTCCCGCCCATGGTCCCCAGCAACTGGTGTACATAGGCATACTGCTTCTGGTACTGGATGGAGTTAGCCATTAGGACTAATAGCCATTAAGTCTTCAGGTGCTTCCAGATACTCAGCTGCTAATACTGCCAATCAAAAGACATTGTGCAGTTATTTTTTATTTTCCTCCTTAACGGATTTTTTGTGGAAATGAAAAAGATGGAGGAAGGGATGGGAAAGCACTGGGGGATTACAGGGTGTCATCTGGACTGCTCATAAAGTTCTGTGAACAAGGCAAGGTGAATGGACAATAAAAGCCTTGTCTAGAAGTACCCTTTAAATCCTATAGTCCAGAATAAATTCATAACTGTTGGCAGTGCTCCAAATACAGTAGTAGTGAATCACTTGGAAATGTGTTATGATTGCTGACATTTGTTTGGGGGCATTTACAAGAGTTTCTTTCTGAAGACCAATTCACACATTACACGTTGAGCACGTTGAGTTAAAAATACCATCATATGAATATTTTACTCTTTGTCAATGTCACATTAATATTTCTTATGAACGTGTTGCTATGTGGTGTCATGTGGTATTTTACCATATTGGGACAAAGGCTCAAAAACTAAGAGGTTCCCTAATAAATCAGTCCTAAGAATGGGGTGGAAGTTGGGGGTGGGTGGGGGGTGGTGAGTTGAGGAGATGAATACCATCTGCCAGTTAGCACATTGGCAGGGATGGTGCTGGTGGTTGTAACTGACACTGATTAGCTTGCAATCTGCTATAGGTTTCAGGCCAACAGACTTCTTGGGAGCCATCTACATGAACAACACCACTGATGTCGAAATGGCAGGGATAGATTGCAACAAAGCAGTGACGGTTGAATTCAAGCATGACGACAAGTTGAATGAAGACAGTGGAGCTCTAATCCAGGTAATGAGCTACAGGGCCACACGCTGCCTCTTCAGGGTCTCTCCAGATGACCAGTAAATGTGTAATTGTTTGCTCTGTTGCATCTTCCCTCAGGATAGCTCTTGCTGGACTTAGCCAGCGATATTTTTGTCATAGGGAAAATTTGCCATAGTTATTGCAAATGTGTGAGTGCCATGGACACCTGTTGCAGGGTGCAGAACCTCAGGTCTGGGGACCAATCTGGCCCCTGAGGTTCTTTAGAATCACACCCCTTTCTCCTGACTCTACCCTCTTTCCCCCAGCCACTGATCATTTGGTGCTTTCCTGGTTTTGTGAAGTTCTTTCCCCATTTTAAAAGACTGAAATACCTCTCCTAAGTAAGGCTTAGTCACTGGCACGAAGAGCTTTAAGCTACAATTTGCTGATATCCCTGATATTTTGGCCACACACACACCCTTTGCCTTTGCCCCTGCCTGCCACTGGAATGCATCCCCGAGAGCTTCTCAGAAATGGAATTTGCCCCCAAGGCTGAAAGAGGTTCTGCACCTCTGTCCTATTGGATAATATCTCTGATGTCACCAGTGATGAGTGACTTAGCCTCTTGCTTTCCACATCCCAGTACAATTGTTCTTCAGTGGCAGAAAGCATACTGGGGTAGATTGCCCCTCTCACTATTTTGGAGATGAGGCTATGTAACGCTGGGCTTCTCTACATCAGGGTTTTATAGCACACCTTGACCAGGTCTTCTGCTTCTGGATTCTTTGCGGGATTAAGTTTGGCTTCTTATACATGCTTACACATGCTTTTTTTCAGGGATTACCTTTCTCTGCAAGTTCTATATGATTCATTATACAACCACTAGATGGTGCTGTGGTTTAGTGGAATTGTGGAGGTACACACAGCCATTGCAGCACTTCATTAAGAAGTGCTGGACTTTCCCTAATCTTGAAAAAAGCATGATAAAAGTTATAAAGCATGGGAAAGGCCCTGGGGATTGATGACATCGTGTAAAGAACCTGGAAACCTTCATGAATGACTAATCATGAGGGTGCGAAAAAAAGCCTCATGTAGAGATGCCCTTTATTTCTTTTTGTGGGATGAGCTACCATCCAGTTTCAGTCCTACTTATGACATGAAGAGAGGTTTTTCTCATAGCTCCTGCTTCAGACAGGCAACTCTTTCCTTTTTATTTAGTACCCTCATGCTTGTTGCTAGTTCAGCTGCTGAAGGGAGGAAAGAAGGACCCACCCTTACTGATCATGTTGGCAAGAGATGTGCTAGTATACAGTGCAGTTCAGTATGCTCTCATAGCAAGAAGGGAAAGCAACATTGCAACAGAACCTGTGGATCGTTGTTAGAGAAGAAATATCCTGCATTAAAATTTACAAACGTTTACTTCTCAATTTCTTAATGGAGAGAATTGAAAAGCTGGTTATTTCACTGGCTTAAAAGCATTGAACACGTCTACTCTTTAAAACATAGAAATCCCATGAACTTTCACATGAGGTGAAGGCTTTCTGTTTTGTCACAACTACTTCTTTTTTTGGTGCTGATTGTAAATCTAGCTACAAAATGGCATAAAACTTTTACTTTTAGTACAGTTAAGCCATTCATCCTGAACTACAGTCCATGAGTCAGTCACAAATCCTTGTATAAAAGCAGTACAATAAAACATAATTAGCCTCAGCAAAAATGAAGTCATTCCTTGGGAAAATACACCTCTGCCCCAAGCTCTGATAAACCAAAGCACATAGGAAAGTGCATCATACCTTTCCTGGGACTCCAAGAAGACTTGGATCAGAACCAGAAGGCAGGGTTGCTCAATGTGGGGCTCCCCTTATTGGTAATAGCCCTACAATTTGTCAAGGCTTAATAGTTGCAAGTTCTTGCCTCTTGAGAGTGCACTTACTTCAGTCTGGAGATAAAAGCACAGAGTTGGAAGGGACCTCTGAGGTCATCTAGGCCAACCCTCTGTGGATACGGGAAATCTGTTGCTGCAGCGTCCCTGATAGGTAGCCATTCAACCCCTGCTTAATAGGACTGGCATAAAGAGAAGGCAGGCAGGATGTAGAAGTCAAGAAGGCACATGACAGGGGTGGGGGGCTGCAGAAGTTCAGCAGCAGCTTGCACAGAGGGTATAGGAGCTAGGTGGTTGTGGAAGAAGCAGCATGGGAAGATAAGCGGCAGAAAGGTATACTAAGGGCACAATCCTATGCAGGATTAGACAGAAGAAAGTCCTACAACTCCCAGCATTTCCCAGCCAGCTGGCTAGGGAATGCTGGGAGTTGTAGGACTTTCTTCTGTCTAAACCTGCATAGGATTGTGCCCTAAATGAGATTTCTAGGTTGGTGTGGGGCATGGAAGCTCTAGTAAGCTTTTTTTTCTTTTAAGGGATGATATAATTTCATAAGTTCGAGAACCTCTGCCGTTTGGTGAAGAAAACAAATGTATTGCAACATGACGTGCCTGGTCACTGAACTTAGTGACAGAGCACATGCTTTGCATGTATAAGATGGTAGGTTGCATTCTTGCCATGTCTAGTAGCAGGGCTGGGAAAGACCTCTGCCTACCACAATGGAAGACTACTGGCAGTCAGGAGAGGCAGTACTGCGTTTAAACGGACTCTTGGCCTAACTCGCTATATTGCATTCTTACATATTAGAGCAACCGTTCCTCAACTTTATCCCAATGACCTTTCTCCATGTGAAGGGGGTAAAAAAATCCATCTGAACATCTCTAACTGTAATTTATGGTCTCTTACCACATTACAGATTTTAAGTCACAGGGCAGGATCCAACAGTGCCCTTGCACGGGCAGACAGGTCCGCTGGCCCTGACGCATGTGTAGCTGCTGCTGCTGGCGGCCACAATGTAGCAGTTCCAGAGGCAAGCCCTGAAACGAGCGGAAACACTCATTTCTGGAAGGGGTGTGACAGTAGGGGCCATGCGCACACCCTGGGACTGGCGGACCTGGCCACCCACGCAAGGGCGCCATTGGATCCTTCCCCTAGGCCCAAAGTATTTTCTTAAGAAAAAACAAATTCAGAGTATTGAGAGCAGGTGCACAATTAAAGATGAAAAAAATTCAGTTTCTTCCCAAATTCACTTTGGTTTTATCATTGCAGTGTGCAGTGCTTTACACATCCATGAGTGGTCAAAGACGACTGCGCATACATAACATTGGGCTTAACTGCAGCTCCCAGTTAGCTGATGTCTACAAGAGCTGCGAGACTGATGCACTTATGAATTTCTTTGCTAAATCAGGTAAGCTTATGATGCATTACTTTTGAGGTGGGCAGCTTGAGAATTATTCTGGAGCCTAACTCCTCCTGTAATGCAAGGTATTATAAATCAGGAATGACTTGCCAGAGACTTAGAAGTTCTTGCAAGAGACACCTAAGAAATTGTCCTAAAAGATGACTGTACATTTGCAGCACCTCTGACATTTTCTCTGTGCATCTAATAAGTAAGTGTATCTGCTAAGTTCTTGGGTAAATCACAGTTTGAGTTTCAGTTAACAGTTTGCAATTAATATACGAATATTGACAAATTTATGTCACGGGGTCATTGTGACAAAGTTAAGAATAGGTTTGTAAGCCATTTTGTGTCTTGGATGCATGGTAGACTAGATATACATCCTGATCACAAATTCACTTTTCATATGACTCATATTTTTTAAACCAAGAGCTTCTAAAGGTGCAATCCTATGCACATTTAGACAGAAAAAAATCCTACAACTCCCAGCATTCTCTATCCAGCCATGCTAGCTGGGGCATGCTGGGAGTTGTAGGCCTTTTTTTCTGTCTAAACATGCATAGGTTTGCACCCTAACTCTCTAACTCTGTCTCTCTGGGCAGGTACAATCTTTGAATAGGCTTTCAGAAAGGTTCAAAATATATTTAGGAGTTTATCACATGAACCTCATGTTGATTTTAGTAGTGAAAGTCTACTTAATTTAGAGTGCAGTCCTATGAATATTTAGACAGAAAAAAGCCTACAACTCCCAGCATGCTGGCTGAGGAATGTTGGGAGTTGTAGGACTTTTTTCTGTCTAAACATGCATAGGATTGCACCCTTAGTGACCTGTTTCACATGTCATAATAACTGGGAGGATTCGCCTGTCACAATATCACTAATGAGCAACGTGCTCATAAACACTACCTGATCATTCCCTCTGCAAGCCTGACGTGTGAACTAGTCACAACAAGCCAGAGAAATATCCTCTACAACTCTGGCTTATTGTGATGTGAGAGTCCTCCCAGTTTTCCTGAACCTTCTGTGAAAAGGCAGCATGGGGGGCAGGGGGGAGAGAGAGAAGTATCTTAAATTTTATCTCTCATTCAAATCATTGTAGCATACAAAGCCATTCTGAGCCAACCATTGAAGACTGTCCGTGAGATCCTGGTGAATCAGACGGCTCGCATGTTGGCATGTTACAGAAAGAACTGTGCTACCCCATCTGCAGTGAGCCAGGTATTTTGTATTTCCAGCTCCAAGTATCTGAGTTTGGCACAATTTTGGTTGCTGAGTTTTCATCTGAATTACAGGTTTTGAACATGCGAACAGAGAGCAAGTGGTATCTTCTAAAGAAATATTGCCTCTTCCACCATTAAGATGAACGTTTTATTCCCCTACCCCTGTGCTGCTTAATGCAGCCCTCCCCAACCTGCTGCCTTCCAGATATTTTGGACTTCAACTCCCATCGGCCTCAGCTAACATGGCAAGTGGTCAGGCATGCTGGGAGTTGTAGTCCAAAACATCTGGAGAGGACCAGGTTGGGGAAGCTTGGCCTAATGGGTTTCTCCAGTGATTATAAGGCAAAGATGTAATGTATCTATTTCTCCCAACTCCCATGCAAATGTCAATACTAGTTTGAGAGCCTAAAGGCAGTAGGGCAAGAGAGACAGGAAAGATAACGGGCTTCTTCACATGGAGCTTTTATTCTGCTGTTGAAATTGGTTGCTCCTTTGCGGGTCCTTTAGATGATGATGTTAACCTCCAGGACATCTCCCACACTAAATGAACTTTATTCCGTTTTTTGAAAATCGGAGATAATGAGCTACCAAATTACCATGCTTGAGTTCCCTCCTGAAGAGAGGAAAACCTGCAATAAGAGGAGCTAGACCAATGAAGCATATGGAAGACTCAGATAAGGAGGAAAGGTGTGTGTGGGGGGGGAGGAAGCACGTGTAAAGGGAGTCTTTCGTGATCCTTCATTTAAAACGGAAGCAGAAAGCCCCATCTTAACTGTGAGATTTTAGGCTGGTGTAGAGATGCTCAACAAAAAGGAGCTGGCACAGTTCCAGATATTCTGCCAACCTTTTGATGTTTAAAAGATCAGCACAAGAGATGTGTGGGCAGAAGCATACTAAAGCCACAGCTAGTCGTTGTTTCTTCTCCGCAGTCCCCTCATGCTGCTTTACAACGATAAAATAGCTAAAATCTGGATAGGTTTTTTCCGCCCCCTCTGTGTAAGGCAAGACTTTCCACTGGCTGTCTAGAGGGTTGGGTTGGCGGCAGATAATATGAAATAAAAAGTCAGGCAGCTGTTCAAAGGTACAAATGGAACATATATAGGGTGCTTCATGAGTGGGCTCCTAGCACTACCAATCGGAAGGCACTCTGCAGGTATCCTGTCTCTTTGTCTTTAATGGATTTTCCGTGGCAAGAAAAAAGACGGAAGAAGCAGTGGGAAAACAGGAGGATTGTCTGGACACCCTCATAAATTCAGTGAATGAGGCAGAGCGATGGCACTATGAAAGCCTCGTTTGGAAGCACCCTGATACTATGTTTGAAGTAAGCACAGAGTTGGGGACATTATGAGATTTCATCAAAGACAATTACCCCAGTCAGTTTTTCCAGTGTAGCCAAAGAAGAAGTATAATAGAAAAGTGGCTTATGGCATCTCATAGCAGGGCTGGTCTTACCATTACGCAGAGTGAGGCAGTTGCTTCAGGTAGCAGATGCCTGGGGGAGGCAGGAAAGTGTCAGAGGAGAGAGTTATGGGCCATGTGGGCCACCTTGCATCCCCTAAGCTAGCTTGCTGCCTTCAGATGCAGTGGAGGAAACTGTCCCATCCCCAGAATTGAAGTAAGATTCGTCTGCTAGTCCAGTTGGCTTTTGTACATGGAATGAGAGGGGGTGCCATCTTGTTCTTTGCCTCAGGCAGCAAAATGTCTTGGGCCAGCCCTGTCTCTTATTGCACCAAATGCTTTATTCTAAAATAATAGCCTTGGGTTCTAACTTTTTGCTCCATCCACAGAGCAAAAAGTTAGGGTCCTGCCATAGTCTTTTAAGGAATCCCACTATGCCCCACCAAATATAAACTTGTTTGTAATCTTTGTGTCCTTACTGATCTTATGAAGAAATAAACTGAAAACCTAGAGGAGGAATTCTAAAGGGCAGAATCTCTGCTCAATTACTTTTTGGAATGTTCAGTTAAGCACAACATAAACAAGAATAAAACATATCACCATGCTTAAAGCCTAATTAATCAGGAGAAACATCACACGTTTTCCATTGGTTAAATCATAAACTTAAAGCCATGGGAGGTAAACACCATCTGCTAAGAAACTTGGCATGAAATGCACTGTAAGTAAACTCTGACAAAATTAATTCATTTTATGCAGACTTCTTCAGCTAAATATATTAACAGCTTTAACTGACCTTTTCCATGCCCAGTGCTGGCCCCAGATCGATCTAGTCCAGGGGTAGGTGATGTGATGCCCGTGGGCACCTATGTGACCCTGGACACTTGGCACCTGTGAAGGTGCCCTACCCCTCCCACTTTAAAAAACAACACACACACATTTTCTTACTGGCAGCTGGGAGTGCTGTGAAAGAGGTTTCTGTTGGTGCTGAAAACGGTCATTTCAAAGTTGTTCAGTATTTTGGAGCTCAGACACCACCTCTGCTCTGTACTGTCTTTGGGTGGGTTAGTTGTCCTTTGCCAAACCTCCCATAGTAGCCATTTTATGGCGGTGCCCAGGAAACTTTCTCAAAATGCCAAAAATGCCCACAGCCCATAAAGTTTGCCTAGTCAAATGTTTATTTTTATGTTCTATATATCCACTATATATGTAAGAAAGTGGCAATGTGTGAAGTGTATCCATGATGTATTGGGTTTGATAGTATAAGTATCACAGACCACCTGTCTGCTTAATCACTATCTTGGCTATTATGTTGGCAATTTTATACATGTAGCAGAAGATCAGGCCTGAATAGCACTTGGGTGGTGGACAGTCCAAGGCTGATCTCAGCTATATGAAAATGCATGACCCCCCCAAGCTTTTGCTTTGGCACATTGCTGGTGAAATGCACCTTTAAAAAAAATTGAAAAAATTGAACTTGGGAATGCTGGGACTTGTAGGACTTTTTTCTGTCTAAACATACATAGGATTGTGCTCTGTGTTCTTGTTAAACAAATCACTGCTTTTGAGAAGTAGAGAATGTGTTGCCCAAGCTGAAATCAGTTGCGCATGATCTGTTTTCTCTGTTTCCAAGCACTACTTATAAAGAGCAAGTTTCTTCTTCTTAACATTTTTGGGTGATAATGGATTCCACCACTGAAAATAATGTAAAATGAAAATGGTACATCCTGCAATCCAGTGTAGCCTCCCTCCTTCAAAACTGTTTTCATATGATTTTAAAAAGCACATCTGAGTCTCTTGCAATGCTAGTGCCATGCATGAATGTTGTTATGGAGGGGAAAATACAGGAATTGAATATACCTTGTATTCAGAGTTTTATATTTGCTTTATCTACTTCTTACATGTATATACTGTTTTCTTTCCCTGAAGCACTCCTAACAGACTGATTTAAGCACAATTTAGATTTGTGATAGGTGTGACGAAGAAAAAAACTCTTTGAAACAAATTGAGTTAAAGAAGCCAATAAGGTGGAAATCAGTAGTGTTCTTATTAGATCAGAGGGAAAACATGGCTTGAGACAACTTTGAATAAATGGATGATAGGGTGGCCTGCTTTTACGTGCTTTCTTGTCTTTCAGCTTATCCTTCCTGATGCAATGAAGGTGCTCCCAGTCTACATGAACAGTCTTCTGAAAAGCTGTGTGCTGATGGGCAAGCCAGAGATTCCCACAGATGAGAGAACTCTTCACAGGCAGATGGTCATGTCCATGGATGTTGCTGGCACCCAACTTTTATTCTACCCACAGCTTCTACCAATTGTAAGTGCACTGAAAGTGGGACATTAGGTCTGTGGTGTTTGCAGCAGGTACCAGCCCTGGTGCCAGCATGTAATATCTTTGGTCAAGTGCTGGGGCTCTGGTACGGCCCAGTGTTGCCACCAGTTTTCCTAGCTACCAGCTCAGAGGTGGCTCAATACGTTTTGCTGCCTGAGAGAAAGAACAAGATGGTGCCCCCTCCCATTCCACCTACATAGCCAACTGGACTGGCAGTTGAATCTGATTTCAGTACTGGCAGTATGGGTCAGCATCCTCCATGGCACCTGAAGGCAGCAGGCTAGCTTAGAGGGTGCAGGGCAGGCTGCACGATACACAGCTCTCTCCTCCAACACCTTGGTGGTGATGTGCACTGAACAGAACTCTAGGCATGCCTACCTGAACTGACACTACTCTCCTACCTATGCCAGTACAGTTGGGCCTGCAACTCAGTCCAGGCACAAAAGCCCAGCCCTCTGTTGCGCGGACTGCCTGCTTGTCCACTGTGGGTGGTACACATGGCACTGGGTGAAGCACCAGGCCTGTCTACCTGGACAGACTTGTGAGTGCCACCATTTGAACTGCATCGGTCCCCTTGTACACGTGAGATCGTGGCACTGGTGAGTTCAGGTGAGCGGGCTCAAAAGCACCGCTGCTGAGCCATGCTCTCCCCACCCACACCAGCCGCTACTGTGAGCGGGCAGGCAGCTGGACTCCAGCAACAGAAGGGGACCTGCCTAGCAACATTCCGCGGCAGGGGGTTGGCAGGTGCCGGTGGTCACTGAGGGCAGCTTGCCCAGGGCCACTAAAGTGTATACTTTTCTATACATGAGAAATTGATTTTACATGTTGTGCACCTTAACATTGGAATGTCCACTTGTCTGCCCGTTTCTGTAATTTTCAATAAGTTCATACAGTGATGTATCTGGTAATGACAGCTGTTGTCAATGTAATATACCGCCCTCCACTGTTGTAGCTGTGTGGAGACCTGGATCAGTCCTCCACACAGGGGTCACTGAACCTACTTCTGAGGTTGCAGTACTGCAGCACTATGATGTTCTTCAGCCACTTGTTTTGCACTCTGTTGTAAGTTCGTATGAGCTGGTGCATTAGCTCATCGATTCAGAAAATAGGAACACCTGCATAAACAAGGGATTGAATGTGCTTTATTTATCCAATGTTGTTAGGGGCAGGGGAGGAAGGCTTCAATTAAATAGTCTGCAGTTGGCATAGCAGACTGAGAAGGAAACTGTTAGTGAAAGGTACACGATGACCAGAATTAATAAGACATGCACTGTTTGTTCCAAATCATGTTGTTTCTGCCATTTTGTTTGTCTAGCCACGATACTCCTTCACATTATTTGCTTGCAATGGATATACTGTAAAGAAAAGGGAGAATGGACTTAACAAGCTAACCTTTGTCCTTACAGCACTCTATGGATGTAAATAGCAACGGATTCCCCTCTGCTGTCCGCTGCTCAGAAGAACGTCTTTCTGAAGGAGGGTTGTTCTTATTGGCCAATGGGCTACACATGTTCTTGTGGCTGGGAGTCAGCGCTCCACCAGAGCTTATCCAGGGGATATTTAATGTGCCCTCCTTCGCCCATGTCAGCACTGAGGCTGTAAGTATAGGGTGGTGAGTGATGCTTTAGGGGAGAGGTGTTGAATGTTTGCCTTGAAATTTAATCTCCAAGTTGATGAATGAAAATGTCAGCTGACTTGAGTGGTGCAATCTTAAGATCATCATGAATAAGGGGGAGTGAAGTGGGACTTGAGAGTGTAAACACTCGAAGTTTAAGAAACAGGCACAGGGAGAGAACTGGAGTGGTGGAGATTCCCCAGGTCTGCAAGCAAATATTGGATTTCTCAAAGGACACCTCTTACCACCACTAACCTTCCCCCATCCCCAAAACCAGCTGGAGTAGGTGGGTTGCATAGATGTGCTGCTTCTCTGCTTGCACGGGACCCTCCCACCAGAGAGCAGTGCATAGGCGAGAGTTCTCAGATTGAAGGCAAGCAAGTGCCTTTACAGTTTAACAGACTGCAGTGAAAACTGGATGTGCATCTGCACACGTGTTTTTTCTTTAATTAAACTGTCTTATCCCCAGACCATTCATTGGACTCCCAAAGGCCTCAAAGTTAACACACACAGGAAAATACCAATCACCTTCAGTTAGCTGCTGCTATGACTCTAAATGTTCCATGTCCCCAGAGACTTATTAAAACCATCTTATAAAAGATAACTCCAATATTTTCTATGACACAGAAGCTAGTAGCATAAGTCAGCAGGGCATAGCAAAACAGAAGGGAAACCCACAAGGCACAGAATGCAATTAAAAAAGCAAAAAAATGTCATTTAAGGAAATCAGAATTTGTGGCATTAAATTTATGTATTATTTGCTCATTGTTGTTTCTGTGTAGTGGGTTTGGCATGACATGGGTATGCGCCATATCATTGTTCATATCAGCTGATTGCATGTTTGGGGTAGTGCTGCATTGTTCTTATTTCTTCACTTCTTGTGACGTCCAAGTGCATCTTACTATGGTGGTTAAGCAAATAGGTGTTTTGCTGATGTATTTCTGGGTGTGTTATGTGTAGGTTATGCTATGTTTTAAAGGCTAAAAACTGCACAAATACTGTTTGTAGGGAAGTGATTGACTCCACCTCTAACCCTCAGCTTTTACAAAGAAGCTAGACACTGATATGCATCCGACAAGCCACCCCTTACGTTTTGGCAAATGAGACGCCCATCCCAGTCCCTATTCAACTGCATCCCCTAAAGAAAGCATCCATAACCCCAAAATACTCCCCTTGCAACTTTGGCTGAGACTAGATGCCCTTCAGCATTCCCAAAATCAATTCCTCCTTTGAACACAGCTTTCTTGTTTACACTCATGTCTCAACCAGCTCCCATTACTTTTTTTCTGGTTCAATGAACAGCTGAACTCCCTACATTCCCCCCACCCCGCATGACTATATTAGATAAGCAGCTCATCTCCCCACTGTCATGCCAACCTGCCCATTATGAATTGCTGACTGATGTCTCAGAGCCAATCTACATGAAAATGGGTTTTGAAGTGGTTTCATTTAAATACGGCTTTTCATGAAATCGGGTTAGCTCCTCCCAGGGCAAAGGGTAGCCAGTAATGCGGTGTATGCATTAAATCAATAAGGCTCTGCATACCTTTGCACTTCCATACAGAGAATATTTAAAGGGACAGGCAGCAGTTGAGCTCAGGGTCAAATCGGTGTCCTTTCAAAGCTGCTCCCCACTCATGCACAGTGAATATTTAAAGGGACAGGCAGTGATTGGGCACAGGGTTGAACCAGTATAATTTCCGAGCAGCAGGGCTGACTCCCATCCCCAAGGCAATGAGTTACTTCCAGGTAGCCATAAGCCCCCACCCCATGCAAGTCTTCCCTTCCACAAATCAGCGCCACTTACACCAGCCCGTGCTGAAGCCAGCTGAGGTCACATGGACTTCCAAACTGCACTGAAGCCACTGTGACTGGAAAACCCACCACAAATAGAGTTTAAAAAACCCAGATTTAGGACAAGAAATGCTGCATTAGCTACTCGGAGGGTTGTGCATCATCTGACATGATCGACTTGGGGGCGAAACTGAACCGAGTAAAAACCCGGTGTAGATGAGTCCTCAGATGATGGAACATTCACCTTTGGTGACAAACACCAGCAAAGAGGCTTGTCAGTTTCAAATTTTAAAAGGCTCCCCTGGCCTACCATGAAGTGCTTTTAAATTTGCCCCAAAGCCCCAGAGAAACACTTTAAAATAAAAGCTTTAGGCCTGGTTTCTCAGGAATAATGCATGAAAAAATAGCACATACCTTTAAAAAATCAGAAGTGCACACAACCAAAATAGAAACCCCAAACCCAGAGAAAGAATCAACCCCACTATCAACAAAACACCACCAGAACATCAAAATCGCAAACTGATCCAACCTTCAACCTTCCTCCAGAACACAGGAAAAATTGACTTAGAATGAGACAACTTGAATATTCAAGTGCTTATACACTTGAATAACCAAAGCCAAAGTTCTGACAGTCATGGACTATTGCAAGGTATGTTTGGCCTGTTGCACACTATGCAGGTAAATCTTGCCCTTGTTCTTATCTTTCTGTACCCCTTCCAGTGCATGGTTTCATTTTAAGTGCTGACCCAAGTTACTGCACCCCCAGTAAATGTGTTAACATCACATTCACATGGAACTTCACAGTTCATTATTAGGGTAGACTCATAAAGAACAGCAAGAGATAGATTTCAAGCATGATTAAAGTCTCTACAGTCAGAGGAAATTGAAATAATCAATTATTATTTCAAAGCCCTCAAAGTGATACCTTTTCACAAATCGAGTTTGTTTGAACTTCTTGACACAAGAGTGGGACTTGTTACACCCTGCTCAACTTAGTTTCCTCTTCCCTCCTCGATTCTTCCAATACATCCACGGTTGATCAGAACATTAAAATGAACATAACCAAACCATCACCATCTCCCATCTTGTGCTTGATGACTTCACTAAGGGACAACTAGATACATGAAGCACATGACTGATAGAGCCAGCCCAAGACACGTTGCTGCCTTAGGCAAAGCACCCCACCCCATTCCACATACAGAAGCTGCCCGGATTGGCAGTTCAGTAACACTGGTGATGGGGCAGCATCCCCCCCATCTGAGGGCAGCAGGTTAGCTTAGGGGGTGTAGGGCAGGCCACATGGCACACACAACTTTGTCTTCCAGCAGAAAGGAACAGCTGAGGGACTCGGGAGGAATGGCTAGAGACCATCGCTTTTAAAAAAGTTGAATACAATTTGGTCAACTGCTAGAAACCTCCCTCCTCCCACCAAGAATATGTAAATAGGCCTGTCTTGTGGAATAAGTGCGTTCTCATACATGCTAATTTCCTACTCATTTGCATCATTCAGACTCAACTTCCGGAAGTGGAGAACCCCTACTCTACGAAGCTGAGATCAATGATAGATCAGCTCCAGAGCAAGACGCCTTATTCCATGAAGGTAAAAGATTAAACTTGGCTATGCTGGCTGGGGATAATGGAAGTTGTTGCTGAAGACATCTGGAGGGCACCAGATTGGGGAAGACTGCTCAACACAATATTTCCAAATTATCTTAACCCCTGAGCCACAATTTTTCTTTTCAGATCCTGATCGTGAAGCAAAGAGAGCAGCCAGAGATGGCTTTCAAACAATTCCTGGTTGAAGACAAGAATGTTTACGGAGGAGCTTCTTACGTGGATTTCTTATGTTGTGTTCATAAAGAGATCTGCCAGCTGCTCAACTAATGGATGCCTGAATATTAAATTCTCTTTGCTTTTGTCAAGAGGGACTATTCTGAAGTGACCAACCACCACAAGGTGCTTTTTAATGCAGCCTTTTTGTACAGTTTCTAATTTCATACACTAGTGCCCTTTTTCATAATAATGTACGCCACCTACATTTATGTAGAATAAGCAAGTCTATGCTCAGGTATAACTCCTATGGGGGGAGCCTTTACCGTTCTTTAAAAAGGAATAAGTTTCTTATGGCAAAATTTGGAATCCTGGAATCTGTCAAAGCTTAAAGCATGTGGTCTTCATTTCATAAACTTTAATAAACTGCAAAGCATTATTAAATTCTGTTACCTATTGTTATTACTCATATACACAGATCATTTTGTTCTTCATACTGTATATTTTGATAAGTTAACTGTTTCAGGTGTTCTTTGCACTTCATTGTACTTCACATAGGGGCAGGGAACCTACGGCTTTCTAGTTGTTTTTGGACTCCAACTTCCATCAGCCCCAGCCAACATGGCCAACAGTCATGGATGATGGGAGTTGTGGTCCATCATAATCTAGAGGCCAAAAATTTCCCACCACTGCACTATGATAATTGAAAGTATCAAAGAGTTGGAGCATGTTCCCTACGAGTAAAGGCTAAAAGCATTTGGGCTTTTTAGTTCAGAAAAGATAGCGGCTAATACGTCTCTACAATCTCCATCAGGAATGTTGAACCATTTTCAGCCCGAGGATCAAATTCAATTTCGGAGAAGTGCATCTTGGGGGATGCGTTCCACTGGTGGGTAGGGCTGACAGCAAAAGGGGTAGGCCAAAATACCAGTGTATTTTAGCTTGAAGCTCTTACGGCCAGTAATTAAGCCTTCGGAAAGGCATTTCAATCTTTTAGAATGGGGAAAAAAAACATGCAAAAGCCAGGAAACTATGGTGGTCAGAGGTGTGGCCTTCTGGGAAACTCTGGAAAGCCAGATTTGGCCCGTGGGCCTGAAGTTTAACATCTGATATGGCGGGCAGAGATATTTCTCCCTCTCCTAACACTAGAACTCAGTCACCCAATGAATGGCTGCTGGACTTGATGGATCTAGTCTGATATAGCCTTATCTAGCAAGGCTTATATACTGAACTGTTGGCCCGTTGGATCCTCCTCCACTAGAAGTCACTTATTATTCCTAACAGTTTGATATGAGAAATGATTTCCTTCTTCATGCTATCATAGAAGTTCTAGTATTCCATGCAATGTAGATTTCTAGTGCAAAAAGCTGCCCCCCGCTTCTTGTATGCTCTTGCCATTACATAAGAGGACTGACCAGACCAAAAGTCCATCTAGTCTGGCACCCTATTTCCAATAGCGAGTGGCCAACCGCTCCAAGGAAGTACACAAGTTCGGCTCTTCACTGCTGTTTATCCCCAGCATCTGTTATTTCAAAGTATACTCCCTCTGCTAATTACGTTACTATTTGGCTATTGATAGACCTATCCTGTAAAGGGCCTATCCGTTCTTTTAAAAAGTCACCTAACCTTGTAGAATGTAATGCTCTCCAAAAGCTGGAAAATATCCTGCCATTAAAAATATACTAATATTACTTTATTTCCACAATGGCTTTGAGTTGAGTTTTAGGCAGCTAAGACAAATTTAAAGCTGACTTCCTATCAACTGGTGTAGAACCATAGGCAAACATATTTTACTTCCCTAGTTCTTAGCCTTTAATACAGCGTGCCCCATTATTCAGGGTGTAATCAATGCCATTCTCTCATCTAGGACATGGAAATGCTTTGGTGATCCGAGGATCATGGACTGCGAAACAAACCAACTTTAGAATTTCATTTGTAATCCGCTAGGTGGCACCACTAATTAAACCAAAAAGGTTAACCTAAGGCAGACATTTTTCTAGCATAGTGCTTAAACAGTTTCATGGTTAAGTTATCTCTAGTTACAGGCTTCCACAAAATTTTACAATTCCATTATTACAGCTGAAGAATTTTCTTGTTTTTTTGCTGCAGATTGTCAACTGTCTATTCTTGTAAGAGTGTGAAAGCAAGCTTTCAATTACTGAACCACCCATGTCATATAGTCATTTGTTGCATTATATGGTGCCATCCAATTCCTCTGCACCTGAAACTACCACTTTTGATCTATAAATGTGCTCAATTGATAGCGCATGTGTAAATTTTTCATCTTAGAATGAATTCACATTAAATGACAAAAAATCCCTCCAATTGTTCCTTCCAATACCAAACTCTCAGTTTGGAAGCAAAATAAAGTCACCACAAAGAAAGGTAATGGTTTTGGCATACTCAGTGGACCTCCCTAAGAATGAAGAAATTCACAAATCTTTAAATTAAAATACAGAACATCCCATTTTTAAAAAATCTACACCCCATGTCTTTTTCTGGGGTGGGGAGAGCACCTTTTTCCTTCCCCACTTTCTAGAAACCTCCACCCCCAATCTGTATAGCACTAAAGTGGTCATGTTCAGGGCTACCAGCCACCCTTGAGTCTGAGCCCTTTAGTACTATATAGAACTGCAGGGGACTGTGGGAAAAGGAGAAAATTTCTTCCCCTAGTCTCAGACAACACTAGAAGGCTCCCATTATAGATGGCTGTAGCTCTGAACAGGAACACTCACCTTAGGGGCTACGGTTATTCCTATAATTCTCAACCGAGAATATGAGCCTGTTGGCTAGCACAGTTATTAGAAAAATCTATGGACGATGACAAATCACTCATCTCACCCTATACATTATATTAACCATGTTGTGTACTTTATTCAGGCAACATCTGCACTCAACGCCCAGTAGGAAACAAGGTCTGCATAGAAGAGAGAGAAATTAATAAAGTGAAATCTGATACGTATACCTTTTAAAACTGCTGCATCTCTTTGAGCAAAATGCAAACTCTTCACAAAAACTCTCCAGCCTTTGATTTGGATTTATTGTACAAGTATTAAAGGCTATGTCCTTGGTTATATTTTTAAAAGGTGTTTATTTATGGTGGCTGCAATGTGATCCAAACAGCCCAAGCAAGGGGGTTGTGCCAGTTCAGTGAAATGTGATTTTTTTCCTAACAGATGTCCCCCATGCCCAATCAAGATCTGCTTTTGAAATTCCCTTAAGTTTCAGAAGTGGTATGGGGGGCAGAGGCTGCCATTTTGAGAAAACTAACTCTCCTTTGGGTTCACAAACTTGTTTAATGGTTCTTTAGATCCTGGCCAAAGTACTTCATTTATAACAGGCACTCCACCATCCCTTTTACCTTGGAAGGTAGTTGTCTGACATAACAAAATGGTGTCTGCTTTGGACTCTAATATGCCATACTTTTCAGTTTTACACAACAATCCACGCCTGATTATCCCAAGCTTTCTTTATTTCAGGTGAGTGGCTAAACATTTGGGAGTCTGAAATCCTTGCTTATCTACTGCAGTTCATTTAAAAATCTCCCAGTAGATCCAGATCTATCTTCTGCCCACCTTTATGTTTTTGATTAATGAATGAATGTTACCCCCTGCACACCATTATTCTTCAGAAGCTCGGAAGCTGCCTTCTACTGAATCCATCTAGCCCAGTACTGTTGACACCGACAGGCAGCAGCTCTCCAGGGCTTCAGGCAGGAGTTTTTCCACGCCCTACCGAAAGATGCCAGGGATTGAATCGGGAACCTTCTGCATGCAAAGCAGGTGCTCTACCACTGAGCTATGGCCCCACCAATGATGTGTAGCATTACTAAGATTTTTATAATGTGTATAACTTTATTAATGCTTATTGCATTAAGATGTATAGCTTATGAAGCTATACATCTGGGCATAAGGTTACTGTAGGAAACAGAACAATTTCAATAAATGGTTGTGAAAAGAAGAGTATCTGGTCACAAGAGTAATTAGTGAAACCAAATTAATTCACTACAGTTGTTCTGAAGGACAGGCCAATTCATCCTTTCCTCTGGGTTCTAAATGTTAAAAACTTGTGCTGGGCAAGTAATCCATTTACTTTCAAGCAGGCATTTGTCCTCCCAAAAGCGAGGGTGACATTTTGGCAACTTTCAGTGGGATTAGGCAACAAAGAATGTTGGGAGTGATGACACTTCCCCTTACAGATGAAGTGGCAGAGGATTTTTCAATTCAAGGGGCAAAGCTGCAGATAGCAGTAGCCTGGTGGCATTTCTTATGTGCCCCAGAATGGCCCAATGGGAATGACGCTACATCGTGTCATAGCATCGTTCACAAGGTGGTGGGAGGAACATGGCTGGTTCACCAGTCAGACTTGAAGTTTCTCATTCAACTATAGATGAGACTTCAATTAAATTAACATACATAATATTGGGTTGGGTGGTGGAGTTGTCATCTGAGAAGTTCCCTTTTTATTGTAAATATTCAAACAAATGCATTCAGGGTAAAATTCATTAGAGCTGATCCTGAACAAAACATTGTGCTGCTTTCCCTTAAAAAATAAAATAAATGGGGGGGGGGGGGGCTCTCCTCTGAAAGTCATTTACAGTTTAATCCCAAAATGTCTTTCAGTTTTGCTCTGTCACATATTGAGATCATACACATCTTGTCTTATCTTTGCTCATTTGGGGGGACAACGTGATGCAGACTATTGCAGAAACCCAATAAAGCTGAACTGTCTAAATATTGCAGTTTAGTAGCCATTCTGTAATATATTGGATAACTATCAGAGAAGGAAGAGACAGACCTATATTTTTCACTAGTTAGCATAGCACTTATGCAGAACCATAGATATTACACCAAGGAGATTGAATGTTTGAGTAACTGGCCATAAATCTCTACAGTAATGCGGAGACTTAATAAATCCTTAGAGATTTTCATAAGAAAAAGGCAAAAAAGTACTGCCACAAATTGTAGTTTTATGAATATCTGATGAATTTTTTCTCTTACATACTTTTCTAAATTTAAAGATGAAAAATACAAAATTAAGACAAGAGTTAAGAGCATTCTTTATGACCCTCAAACCAAGGGAAATCCCTCCTAGAGAACACTTGGAATATGGAGAACGTGCTGCTAGACAGATTAGGTGCAAACTCCAATACAGGACAAGAAATGGACTCTGATACCAGAGCCTGACATGCCTAACATAAGCAAGTTTGTTCAGCACCAAGGACCGACTTCAAAATGCATTGTGATTCCATGGGTTGCATATTTTGGTTATATAACACTTGTAGGAATTCCCAAATGCAGTTGGAAAGCATGCTGAACTCCCAATATGCCAGGCAGGTTAAAAAAAAGAAAAGATAAAAGAACGCTCTGCACCTAGTGTGGCACTTTGTTTTCATGTCACTATTTTTAAAGCGTTGCAGAAATGACAACTCTCATCTCACATGCCAAGTTATAGCTATATCACTAAAGCTCTGTTGCTAGCCCCGCGTTTTCTAATATTCAGGATGCATTATGAGAGGAGTGTCAAAAGTACTGATTTCTGAATGCAATACCAACATGGCATTTATTCCCTAAACTGGATGCAATCACATTTTACACACTAGTATCTCTAACTTGTCGCCAAGAAAATTAGAGGAATTGTGTGGAGAGGAAGGAGGAGTGAGGCTGATTGAAATGGGACAGCCTGCAGGATTCTGAATAGCAGCTACAGGTTACACAGAATTGGTCTAAGGCTGCAGGCTGACTACTGCATTATATGGACTCTCTCAGTTCTCTCCATGAAAATGACTTTACAAGCTTTAAATAACCCTGCCTTATACCTATTTACTTCTAAAACAAAGTGCTCAGCACTAGCATGGAAACGTAAGCCTCATTCAGATTTTATATCCCAAACTATTAAGCATGCTCAACCTGTTCTGAACAAAATTTGCGCTAAATATAATTAGTATGTAAATGAGGTACTGAGAATATCAGGGTTTCAAATAGCTCAGGTTAGTCACAAATTCTATCACAAACTTTAAGAAGGGCTGAGCAAGGAAGATGAGGTAATTCATTTCCTCTCACCAATCATCATCAATACAGAAGCAAAGAAAGGCCAATAATATATAAACGGTAATCGTAAGTTCATATAGCAAAGCTAGAATTTTAAACATTTAAAGCTGAAGGTGGAAAGTGACAAGCAGGAACCGGGTTATGAAGAGATTATTCCTCCTAAATTTAAATAAAGGCAAACCTCCAATAAAATAATAATAATGTTTATCAAAATAGTAAATTCCATTGCTTTCACTTAAGACGACATTTAAAAGCTGGCTTCCAGGAACCGAAGTACAAAATTTCAAGCTGAAATTCAGTCCTTACAACATCCTTGTCAGAGTCCTCCAGACTAGTGTGACCAAAATTTGAGCAGATACCAATGTATACAATCAATCTATAAGCAGCTCGCTTAAGAGAAACAAAATTCAAACTCTCTGGGGAAAAAAGAAGCCACCCTTCTCCCTAATATTACATACATGGAACATAGCATCTGGCTGTTCTAGCAGTGAACAAGTTTGTGTTTACAAGCAGAACTCTAGAAATAATTTTCTATCATCCTTTTGGTAATCTCAATACTCACAGCACAATCCAGACAAAGTTGAAAATGCTTAAGTCTCAACAGCTTCAGCGGTTAACTATATTTGAATTTCTCCCCTTAAGATCAATGGTGCTTAAGTTTTCCAAGCAGAATCACACTTCCAGGGACTTGATTCTGCCTGTGAACAAGGCACATTCTCCCTGTGCGCCTTGCTTACCTGCAAAACTGTTGTGATTGTTGCCAGTGAAGTGATTTCAGCAGTGGCAGGCAGGTGCAAAAAGAATAATGAGAAGCTGCACATGGCCTGTGTGTTGCCCACCCCTGGGCTATGCGGACAATATATTGTTATACAGACACGAGATGTGAACAGAATGCTGGCAACAGCTTCTCTGTGCGTTCTATGAATCGTTACATTCTCAAGATCAGCCACCTTTTAAAACCAACAAAAATCGTTAACATTAGACCGGAGTCTTACGTTGATTAAATGTCAATATGATCACAGTCTCTTTTAACATCAGCACCTTATTTTCTATTATTGCAGTGGGAACTGAGTTACATTTTATTAGCCTGAGAAGAAATGTCTAGATGGAAAAGTGGAGAATTTGTTCAGTGTTTTTGAGTACTGTTTGAGGTGTGCGTTTTTAAAGGAAGATGCAGAGTAGGTGAAACTTCTTGAAAGTCACAACTGAAACAATCTCAAGAAGTCTCTGCCTTGATTTCAGCCTTAGTGAATGGGATATTGCTTGTCAAGGGAAAGGATGTCCCATATCTGAACTGGCTCACACAGCATGCACTAAAAAAAAATATTGGGCAGTAAACCTCTGGACTGAGCTGCTAATAAGTAAAACAGCAGAGCTAATACTTTCAAAAAATGGGGAAAGTGGTAGTATTAAGGCAGGGCAAAAATAAGACTTGGATGTGTTCAGCGAGGAGGAAAGCCTCCCCGATGAGTACTTCCCCGTCCTCCTCGGAACCCCCCCCTATCCCCCCGGAAATTAGTTCGGTTTCTCTCTCTGCCCCTTTCTCCCCGGCCAGCTGAGGTTCCACCTCTCCCTCCACCCCTTGGCGCGCCACCCCCTCGATCTTTTGGTGGTGGTGATTTAGGTCGGAGTCTCTCAATTTCTTCTGTACAGCCAGTTAGGTGGGAGTTTGGAACTGTGAAGTAGGATGTGTAGGTTTCTGCATTGAAGTTACTGTTCGTGAGTGTGGGTCCCACAGTTAACCAGCCTAAGAAAATAAGCAGAAACCAAATGAGAGATGCACACAAAGTTATATGCCTTGATCCTTTCCAGACTGGTCTACTGCAATACTACATAAATGTAGCATTGTAGACATTGTAGGAGGAGAAGCAAAAATTATTACGAAATAAAAACTACTAGTCTTGGCAATAAGATGCTAAATACAGAATTTGAACTCTCATTGCTGAAGACTCTATGACCCAGTTCACACGTAACAACAACCCATGGGTTGTTTAAACCATGGGTTGTCAGGCATGAGCAGCACCAAGCAAGTGCACTGTCTCCAGTGTACTCTTCACTTCCGCTTTCAATTAAAAACCTACGATCACTCCGTTTGTAGGTTGTTAACCTGATGTCCAAACCTGGACACTCTGGGTTGTTTAGATGTTAAACAAGCTAGAGTTAACTTAACAACAAATCACAAGTTAACTCTGGGTTGTTTAACCCCTAAACAACCCAGAGTGTCTGGGTTCAGATGTCACACTAACAACCTACAATTTGAGCAATTGTAGGTTGTTAATTAAAGTGGAAGTGAGGAGAACACCAGAAGCAGCATGTTTGCTCACTGCCACTCATCCCCACAAATTCATGGGTTAAATAACCCATGAGTCACCATAGCAGCACCGCTAGATTAGCAGCTCTGTAGAAAGGAGAGAAGCAGGCAAATATACTATCAGTACTCTCTCCCTTTCTTGGCAACATCATAAGTTAATTGGTCAATATCCTTATTTTTTTTTAAGAGTCCTTTTACCTACCCTACTTAAAACATGAGCTGCTAAGAGGTATGCATTTCTCAGCCTGATCCCTGACCTGAAGGTAGGGGAGTCTAGGAGGGGGCAATCCTATCTGGATCGATGGTCACCTCCGATCCCATGGGCAACCGCCTATCCAGTGCAGGGAGGGAGGAGTAATGAAGAGCGGATGTCCTCTGTACTCCCATCGCCCTGCTTTTGAGGCTAGACACTTTCGGCTGTCTAACCACAGGACCTCGGAGTGTGGGAAGAGGTGACCAGACAACACATAGGAAGGGTCATACTGGTACTTCCGACTTCCCCACCCCCAGGAACGCCTCGTTTCCCCCGCTCCACGCTGCTCTTTCGAGCGCGGAGCACAGGGCGAGCCACGCTGCCTACGAGGCAGCATGGGAGGGGTTGGAGGTCGGTTCTCCAGGAACTGACCTCAGAGCGCGGGCTCCAAGGTCAGTTCCCAGGAACCGACCAATCCTATGGCCATCTAGCTGCTGACTAGTGGCCATAGGATTGTGCCCTAAATCTGCATTTTAGTGCCAAAATAATTCTCCCTACAATAATACAATCAAAATTGAATTCTAACTATAGTATACTCAAATCTTTATTTGTACACACTTCAGAAAGCTTTTTTCATCCTTATGATCCCTGCTAACATTGGGAATATCTTCCACACACTTCATCACTCAAGGTGGAGCCATTTTGCATAGAAAAGTAACTCTTTGTAAAGGAATTCAATTCTGGCTCAAATTGCTTATAAAAGTTTCATCTCTCCGGTGATGACTAAGTAGCAAAAACAGACTAGCACTAACCTGGTCGGATTGTACTGTCCCGTCCAAAGAGATGAAGCCGTCGTCTTCCGAGACAAAAATGTTCAATGATGTGAAATATTTCCACAGGTTTCTCTATGTTGCCAATTTCTGGCTCTTCTGTGATAATTAAGTCAATATCAACATTAGCATGGATAAAGTCCCCGTCTGTACTACGGCGGACTGTTCCTTTAATGCCCATGAGGCAGTGTTCCTAAATAGAAACAAACAAAAAATATGTTTTGGGAAGCTTCTCAAACAAAAATAAAAAGTACAGAGGCATGATTACATAGGTGTAAGAGAACAGCATGTTGTTTTGTTTGAAGAGCTAATTAAACAACTAGCTAGAAACGAATGCAGTAATTGAGAGGTTCTATGGAATACCCTAGTCACATAAATCTAAAGAAATTAAGCTGCAGCAAAAGCATGAAAATCCCTTTTTCTAGAATGCAGTCATTTCAAAAAGCAATTCTGAAATGGAGGTGTTTGCTATAAAATCAGTTACATTGTACTGCAAGGTACACAACAGAAGTCTACTAGGAGTAATAAGTTAAAGCCTCGCCACATTATGGAAAATAAAAGATCAAGCAAAGTAAGAAAGCATATTTTATCAATCCGCTGTCCAAAACTGGAAGTCAAAGCTGTCCTCTTTTCCAGCATCTCTTAACACTAGCTAGTGCTAGAGCAGGCCCCTGCACTCCACCAGCAACCGCCCCCCCTTCCAGCCCAAGCCAACCAGCAGAGAAGGTGGGCAACGACTGCATAGCGAACAGTGGAGGCTCATTCTCTGTGGCACCAGCTCATGCTGGAAAGTAGGGAAGAGGCAGAGGTGACTTGAATGCTCAGCATGTATTTGTCTTGTGCTGAGTTCGAAATACCTTTAGAACATATTGATTGTAATAGTCTTATGTAAGCAGATTTGGGAGCCCCGTCGGTTGAAGAGCAAAGTAAATATATCTAAAATAAATAATGGCACTGCGATGGTTCAGGAGGAGAAGGGAGTGGCTGCAGTGGTGATGGCAGCAGAGATGGGCAGATGGAGGAAGCAGCAGCAGCAGCAGCTTCTCTCCAGTTCAGAACTCAGGAGGACGGCAGGGGTTGTGGGTCTTCCATACCAGCCTCCATATCTCCCATGCATAGGTCAACACAGATCTCCTGGGCTTGGGGCGAGGAGGGGAGAGAGAGTGAGGGGGGGATAATTTCAAGCCTCCAAAATTCAGCATGACAACCCTTCCACTGGGACAAGCACAAATCTTGGTTGTGTGCCAAGAACAGCCAATCTGTGGGGACCTCTGCATTCACTCCTCTTCTGTCAACACCTGCCCTCTTAGTGTTAGTGCCAAAGCTAACATTACTTTAAACGCAGAGCTAGCAGCTATGACATTTTCCTTTTTTTTTTACTCTAGAGTATGTCCAGGATCCCCAATCCAGATTAGGATCCTAGCATGGGGGCTGGGGTTTTTTAAAACCCTTTCCTCTTCACTGCAATCCAGATCAGGGCCCTGTAATTTATATTTCCAAATCCATTTGCTTTAACGGATCTTAGACTACTTTGCGTCTTTGACTGTGGGTTCTACAGGCAAGGTCCACATCATTTCTACGTTCTAAACAACAATTACCCACAGTTTCTATTTAGTATATAGAATCCAGTGTGGTGGAGATAAGGAATTTCCAGAAGTGTAAAAACAGTTCCAGTTTTATACAGCTTCTCTCCACAAACCCAAATCTTCTCCAGAGGTTCACTGCAGTATGCTATGGAGTCATTAACTGGCTTAGATAACCACGAAAACAGCCCAGTGCTTATTAAGCAGACAAAGACACTCAGTGCCTTCTCTTTTATAAGGATAAAGAGGAATTCAAGTGACTACGAAAGTCCATCCACAGGAAGTCTACATAACTGATGCAAAATTACTTGTGGGTTGTGCAGATTAAATTGGTTTTGGAAGAACGACACCCAAATGGGCAATTTTCCCTGGATCATAAAATGCTGATTTACTGAAGTCATCAGATAGTTTTCACAAATTTGCAGACATGAATGAATAATCATTTCCAGAACTTAAGCACAAGCTCTAGGAGTTTCAAATTCCAAAAAAGCAGAGAAAGAAAAATGACCACTCGATCCATTCAGAGATGGATTGCAATTCTCATTCACTGCAGTGCAGCTGCCACTGGTAGAGCACTGAGGTTTACATAAATGAGGTACTGATTTGAATCAACTTTAGTGCTGCATTAGAAAGAAAAGAAAGCCAAGGCAATACTCAAGGCCACTAAGCAAGTCACCAGTCAGGAAAAAACTGGCATGAATACAGGTAAATATCCATTGTCAACATGAATCATTTCCACCTTTTCCTCCTAAATATTTTGAGAAATGAGTAAGAGTAACAAAAGCTATTTAAGAAAGAGGTACAATAAGTCACAATTAAAGATTACAAATAAAGGACCTTGTTTCGTAAGATGTCACATCAGACCTATTAATAACCACTCACCAGGCAGGTGGTACAGTAGTGAGGAACCATTGCCTCTGGACACCCAAGCAGAGAAGGCATAAACTGGAAGATTTAGGCTCCCCCATCCTCCCACCTGCCATTTGAGACCACCAATGCATCATAAATGTCTACGATAGGTATGTGTGGGTAGAAAAATGTTGGCAGGCTCATTGGGCAACCAGGGCATGTTATAGGATTCAACAAATTTCTCCACAACTTTATCCTATGCTTTATTCTATTCTATTCATAACTATATTCTCCACAAGTTCTATTCTAGTCTATGCTAACCTAAATAAACCTAGCCATCTATACAAAAGAAACCGATTACTAACGAACAGATTGGTATTTGTGAAAGTACTATTAAAATATCCTCAGTTCTTTACTAGATTAAGCATGTATGCAAATGAATTTATTTAATCACTTCTCCTCCTTCTCTCCCCCCACCCGCCCTCTTCCGGTTATTGCAAACTCACCACAGTTCACCCTTCCTTTACCTCTGTAAAGCACAGTGGGTTGGATCCACACTTAGCTATACTCACAGCAGACCCACTAAAAGCAAATCATTAGTAACCTCAGTCCCATTGATTTTAATGGATCTGCTCCAAGTATGGCTACCTCTGGATCTTATCCTATGTATGCCAGTGAAGCTGTATAAATATTAAGTTGAGCCTCATCTTTAAAATTTGATTAGTGATAGCATACTTAGTGCTGTTACCATGAGGGAAGCTACCTAAAAAACAAACACCAAGGACCTAATTATACTATACACATACACAACAAAAAACTGATGCTGCTTTTCCAAGGGAAAATCTATCTCAGGAGGCAGTAACCTGGAGTACAAAAGACACAGGCGAGGAGGTCGCTTAACTATTCCCCAATTGGTGCCATGCGCAACTGCCTTTTCCTAGGGAAAGCACCCATCAGGCTTTTCTTAAACATGTGTAACACATAATAATGCCCTAAACTAAAGCTACACCTCTGAAAAAAATTCTCCAGGCAGCCCTAATGGCATTTTTCAAGGACAGAAAGCCTTACACAATTACCTCTACACTAAATTACTTCCTCACTAGATCAATTCCTAATGACATTCTATCAAACACAAAGTAATCTGTCAACACTGGCTCTTCTCCAAAATGATTGCTCAAGTAAGAAGCCAAGTTGTCCAAGCAACTGCTGGGGTTCCAAAAGAAAATGTATTGCGCTCTGCAGGGAAGGGATCACAGTCCCCAAACCAGAAGGATCACCCTTTGCAGCATTCTTGCTAGCAAGATATTTGATTTACATTTCAATGAAGGAGTCTTAATAGTTAACAAAATGAAAGTTAATCACATTGCACTCCCTACGATAGCAACATATTGGCACGAAGAAAACTATATAAGGCATTCTACCCCTCTTCCATCATCTCTCTGAAGGGTGGCAGAAGGGTAAAGTATTTCCATGAAGCTTTATCTGATCTGCATTTCAATCAGATGAGTGAATAAGAGCATTCAAAAGTTTCCCAGAAGAACTTCATGAAGCTGTTGGATGCAGACAGAGAATACTTTAATATTTACCCAGATGGAGCAAAGAATACACAAATGTTAAAACTTAAAGTCACTCATTTTCTAAAATCATTATCATATAAACTCACCTCTGACAGAAAGCAAGTCAACTGCTCTGAAACTGTTTTCCTAAAATGACAACAGCTACGAACAGTAACAGAGCATCTGATACTTTTTTAGATCTATTGATATAGTGAAGGAGCAGGTAGAAAGAAGTTTAGCCAAAGCTATACCTTTGTTCTTTGAAAGACAGCCTTAGGGTCCAGAGTCTTTGTCTTCCCAGGATTGTTTTTATTGGTTTTAATCCAACAGATATCCTCGCATCTTCTATAACCCCATTTGCGCAAACACTGAAAAATGTCAACAAAATAATGTAAAAGCTTTGTACAATGTATCAAGGTGCAGGAACAATGAGATGGATCCTGATTTAGATGCATACAGTGAGGCTGGAAGAAGCAGGCTTCCCTGCCCCTCCTTCCCACAACAGCCTCTCCTTCCCACAACAGCCCCTCCAGACCCGTGGAAATGCTACATTGAGGGTGGGGGACCCTGCTGAATGGGGTGGGCTGTGGTGTGGGGGAGAAGGAGCTCCCAAATTCCAGGTAGAGGAACCTTTCATGAGGAAAACTCTGCTCACAGAAGGTGTATCTGCTCAATTTTCAGAAATCGACCCAAACGCCTAAATCTGGATCCAACCCAATGTTTCAGTTCTGATATAACACAAAAATATCTTCATCTCCTGTGCAATTTTCAATCAAATTCAAAGTTTTTAAGAAATGGCTACATTAAGAAATGTCTGTATCATCCTCCCTTGCAATCCCCACCGCAATTATTCTGGGTGCAACTCTATTAAAGATGATTCATGCATCAGATTATTCTTGTGTAATTGGTGTATACACTACTGCCTTCATGGCACTAAGCATACTTACAGCACAATCCTATGCATATTGACTTTTCCATGGCGTTTAATGGGGATTACTCCCCTGTGTGTATAGGACTGCGGCCTTACTGGCTTCATGGGACATTACAGTCCTGTTAATATAAAATGCTTACATAAAACTGAAACAAGAGCATGTCAGCTTACTGATATCAAACACTGGCAATGGGTAGAAGAAATTATTGATTTCACAAGAAAAATAGTATTTGGCATACCAGAGACTGCAATGACTCATTCAACAAAAGGTACAGCAATCTGCCAGCAGAAGACATACAAGTTATGGAAAGCCTACTCTAAAAAGTGCACAGTATTTTTCACAGGTGTTTATGTAGAAAGTAAGGATTAGCATTCAATTGATTTTATGTCTGCTTTAACTCATTACTAGAACAAAAGAGATAATCTGCATTTAAAATAAACATTAAGAACAGAAGCCCGATTCAGGTGTTATACTCATGAATAAGCCCAACCTGAGAGCACGGAGTAGGACTATGCCAAGAACACCTTCCCCTGGTGTCCACACATACTGTGCAAATGTCTGTAGGGAAAGAGCCTTCATGCATACAGCTGCACAGACAAAAGCCTTAGCCTTGAAGTGGTTTGTGCTGTAAGCAGACACCAAAAGCAGCAGCTATTTGCCATGTGTGACATCAGGGGCACAGCCATTTGGTAAAGACCTGCTGGCGTGTTGGGTTTACTCATGAGCATAACACCTGAATGAGGCTAGACCCATCTTACAAGTTCTGAGTAATTATGTGGCTCAGTGTCATGTGGAGCATCATCTTACCACTCTGCCAAGATCCAGGCCCTCCCCAGAACCACACCAAAGGAAGACAAATGATCGTGAGGCAGCAATTTCTTCGATGTCTAGCTTCATAATCTGCAAAAGGCAGAAAAATGCAGAAATATTTCTTATACGCAACTGGCTAATGGATAGCTACAAGCGTTCATCCTGAGAAGCAGTCTTTCAAATAAACCACTTCTCTAAAATTCCCCACTCTGTCCTTAGACCAGATTAAAATACTTACTAAGCCATTCCTTTCTGTTTTTCTCAATCTCTATCCTTGACTTAAATGGAAGTAGAAATATTTCAATGAACAGATTCAATTTTTAATCCAGGCTAATGTAAGCCAAATCTATTCTATTGTGATTTTTTTTTTTTTACTGGCTTCAAATAAGATTTAAATTTATCTAAACACAAGCATTTTTACTTTCCAAGTGCATGTTTCCATTTCCATTAAGCTAAAATATTTTAGCTTAGTGCCATTCATTAACTATGCAAGCATAAAGGACAGTATCCAAAGTACTCCTACACAGAGTAGACACATTGAAGTGAATGGGCCTAGTCTAGGTAGGACTACCATTGGATACTGCCCAATGATGCTCGGCTTCACTTTATATTACACATTCAGTCCTTCTCAGAAACTGCCCAAAACACATGATATAATCAATAAATATTCATTCTTAAATAATACATCTCTCATTTCCATCTTCAGAGAAATATGAAAGTGTTACAACGGAGACAGGGGGTAAAATAATTTCTACTGAAGATAAATGCATGGGCTGTAATTAACTACAGATGCACACAAGTTAGGTTTCGTTTGTAACTTACTAACATGTACATTTCAGTACCACAAGGAAGATCACTAGGCTCAATAAATGAAATTCTGAGATCTAATACAAGAATTCATAAGAATTCTTGCTTACCGAGTTGTTTCTAGAATATGCAACTCAAACTCTACTTCACCTACCTCAAAGTTCTCATTGCTGGTATCCTAATATCTCAGTAGTTTGTATATACGGATATCCATAGCTGTTCTTTATGTGGAGTATACTGTTTGCTATCCCAGAAATTGTGATTCAAAAACAAAATTCCTCCCCAAATAATTCAATTTGATTTAGTATAATAAAAAAGGTAAGGAAAGTACTCCTTTGGTTCATGTTTCCACTACATGACAACCTTCCCTAACCATGATTAGTCTCATTTGCCTGGCACATCACAGAAATTATTTCTAAATCCATTTAGTACAACCAGGTGAGTGTAGCCCAACACTCTGTAGTTGGCCTACACTCACCCTGTTGTAATACATGCCATGTATTAATAAACTTACGGCTGCAGTTTGTACAGTACAGTTTATTAGCTGGATGTCAAAACTACAGAATTATAATGAGCCCATGCCAGAAAATAATAATGTATCCTCCCTTTCCTCCCTTTAAGAGCATCCCTTCTTAACAGAAAGTATAGGAACAGAGAAAACTGTCTTATAAAGCCAGACCACCCGCCCTTCAATTTCAGCATTTGCACTTACTGACAGCAGCTCTCTGAGTTTTCAAACAGAAGGTTTTCCTAGCCCTACCTGGAGATGCTAGGGAAAACCATGTGCCCTTACCTGAACATACTTTTTCTTATTCAAAAGACCTCTCACTCTCTTTAATATTGCTACCTTGAGTGCCATTTCTTGGTAGAAGTTGGGGTATAAATCAAATAAATAAGGAATATTTCAGGAGATCAACAAGTGGCATCTTTCAGCCATGAATAAATCCCTACCATGTCCAACCAACTGTTCAGCCTCAGAGATGACTCAATGCTAGCAAGAAGCCTATTCTAGGAAAAAATCAATCTGTGTACCAATGTGGGTGGCTATTAGGTAGTCTTGCTTATGTCCTCAATAGCTTCAAAATTGTATGAGACAAAAAAAGTGCAAGTAAAATGACTTTAAAAGCAATGGACAATGGCAGCAGCATAATTTTCTTGTGGTTCCACAGCCTTAGCTAAACAAAAAATAAAATTGGGAGGGGGGGGGGAATAGGACAGACCATGACAGAGAAGAGACAGATTGAGGGATACAATGAGAATCTGGAAGGAATCTACTACATTGTAGAGTGGCGAGTTTCTAGCCACTAGGTGTTCACAGGGATTTAAAGTTCAGGAAAAGAGTTGGACAAGAGAGTTTAGGAAGCCAAGTTAAACTAAATATATAAAAAATGTTTTAGGCTGCAATCCTATGTACATTTAGATAGGAAAAATTCCTACAACTTCCAGGCAGGCCCCAGCCAGCCATACTGGCTGGGGCATGCTGGGAGTTGTAGGGCCTTTTCTTTCTAAAAATCTATAGGACTGCAATCTTAATGTCATTTTTCCATAGAAAACTCACATCATCCCAAGTCCAGCACTTCTCATTAGCTGTAATGCCAGTCTCTCTGTAGTATTCTTCTAGTGGTGGTTCCAAAAGAATGACATCGAACATGGACTTGAGTTCACGAAGATCAAAAGCCTCCAAGTCAGCTTGTAAATACCTATCCACACAAATGAAAAATAAAATGCTTCAATCAGTGCAGTATTTTCTATATTGATAATTTCTCAGTGCTCACTGTCTAACAAGGATACAGATCTCATGCAATTTTTACATGTTGGACAAAAGTATTTGTTATTTAAGTATACAAATAGCAACACACTCTGAGAATACAGCTCCTAGAGTGAACCTAAACAAATATCCATTGTTGTTGGTTTGAACGTAACACTTCGAATTTGTTACAAATTTAGCCCTAACAAGAATGGATAAATATCTCCTTAGCACACAGAAAGTGAAGTCTGAAAAATGGTCTGGCCACCACTACCCTATTAATGTTTACACATACGGCTACAAAAATTATAATTGTTGTTAGATCAAAAATTAGTTTTGTGAGCAGTGCATTCTGAAGTCACCATATCTTAAATTAAATAATTGTATTATAAAAATAAATAAATAACCCCCTAACAAGAACTTGTTAAACACACCCTCTAACAAGAACTGTTTCCTTTCATCAGGACTTGAACTCAATACCACAATTTAGTCAAACTCATAATAAGAGTTAACACCCAATTTTCTACGCAATTGCTAGCAATTTCAGCGAACAAACGACTTCTACAGCTATGACATACACTTTACATTTCCCTGCTTTACTCCAGAATCCCATTTGATGAGTTTTCTGGGGCCTTTTCTCCCTAGAGACAATTAGCATGGTAGCTTTTTAAGGAGCACTTCGGTGATAAAAAATCATTCTTACTATAGCTAATTGGCATGGTATAATGTTCTCCCCACCTACTGACTTTTATTTACCAGTTTCAATCCAGGACTGGTTGACTCTACTTATGTGCAAGTAGGAGAGGGGGGAATCTGGGGGTAGTGTTCAAGAGCAATCACTGTCTGCTGAGAAAATCTGGTTTTAAACACAAGCGAAGCCACCAAATCAAATAACCACAACAAAATTGATATATTCCTCTGAAGTTCACATTGCTTATTTTATAAATACAACCCCCCAAATAGAACATGCAAATCTTAAACAGGTGCTGAAAGAAAGGATCTTAGAGGTCAGCCAATGTTAAGTCAGGCTGGAGAAAAGAATCCATCCCATTAAATGTACTTACATAGGGGGAGTGTTAGATTTAGATATTAGCTCATCCTTCAGTCTAATGAGCTCCCGGAGCTTTGGATATTCTTCAAACCTGTCCGCTAAGCCTAAGAGGAAAACATGCCAATTTTATATTATGGAATGAAACTTTCATAAATAAGTGGTCACAGGGAAAGAGGCCTAATATATGTGATACACCCTCTAACATGAATAGTTTCCTTTCATTACGACTTGAACTCAATACCACAATTTAGCCAAACTCATTTGGTGGAGGTAACACCAAATCTTCTACCCAACTTCTAGAGCTGTGACACATATAACTTTAGACTAGATTACAAAGATAGTCTTTCCCAAATCTTTAAAAAAATAATTCCAACTGTATGCTTATGTTACTCTTTTACACACCATGTATAAAGATAACATACATAAAATAAATAATAATTTCTTATTTTAAGAGATTTTCCTGGTGTGTGCACATGTGTTTCAAGCCTGCCACACTTATTCATAATAGAAACTCTTGTATTGTGGACTGATTTAGCATTGGAAGCCTCTGCATACCTCATGACCAATTAATCAGAGAGTTTGTTGCATGACATTCTCTGAGAGTGAGTGTTTAATTCCTTTTTGCAGATGTCTGATTGAACGTCCACTATATTACAAGGCAGAGGCCTGCCTAAATCTAAATGTTGCTTTCTGCACTTAACATCCTTGGAGTAATTATAACATTTTGCGTCTCTTGAGCCTAACACCCCAATCACAATGTGCCTATCATATAATAATAAATAAACATATAAACATATAAACATAAGATAGATGTTAATTTCTGAAAAAGAAACCATACAACAAAATGATGCACTGTATTCAGAAGTCACATACAAATAATTGAAAGGTGATGCTTTTTCTGAGACAGGATTTAAAAAAAAAAATTCAGAACCCAAATGTGGCAGTAAAACAAAGAAAACTGTATTGGTCCATAAGAAAAATTCCAAAATCCACAGGCAAGGAATACTTTTATTAGGAAAAACTGAAAAATGCACAAAATTGTGGGTCAACATTCAAGATCTCCAGATCTCTTCATCAGGCAAGATGTTACCAAAAAACAGGAAGGGTGAGGAGGGAAAAAAAAGGTGACTTGATGTTGAAGTCTGCATGGGCGAAGTCTTAAGATGGAGCAGAGAAGGAGGTACAGACTTACATGGATTAGGCTCTACTACGGGTCATGCAGGTTTCAGGTTAATACCTTAATGCCTAGGACATGTTTGTTGGGACAAACATGTAATGGCCAATGCATTTTGGAAAATATAAAATCCAATTGCTATTCAGATTTCTCTCAACACATTTTAATATTCCCAAGGCACCACTCATTTAGCAGACACTGTATTCACAGACAGATTTGAAAAAGATCTCACATTCTATCTTTCCTAGGAAAACAGTGAATAAAACATCATGCAACACACATACAGAAGCCTTACAGGAAACATGAAACACTTCTCTGTTAATTTATTCATGTTAAACATACCCACATCTCTGATGAAGTTCTGAGGTCTGTGTCCAGTATCCACAAAGTGCTGGCAGTAATCGTTGTGAGGATTTAAACTCTGGGTCCCCTACAGGAAGAAAAACACCAAATAATAAAGACTGGGAAGATGAGGCACATAACGGATACACTGATCTGATAGTGGTGTTTGCATAAGGAAGATCTCAGTTCTACGCACAAGGTTTGGCAAGATGATCTTCTGGTCTTTTCCAGACTACTATAGCAAGTTAGGATAACAGATCAGTGAAGGACCTCCAAATACATAAAATATTTTGCTCATCTCTTTTGCAACAAAGAATATGTAACTTGAATATTCAGTCTTGTAATCATCTTTAGCAGACAGCTAACCAAACAGGATAGCAACCATTTTCAGACAAGTAGTTTTGCCTGCTTTCAAAAACCTATCATATTATCGTGGACTGCTGTAGCTTTAGTATTTGAAGGTGGTCACATGGTTTAAAAGTAATCTACAAATTCAGTTAGCTATATGAGGTCTTTATGAAGAAGCTTTTATTAATCCAATAGGAATATTCAGGTCCTAACTTTGTATTTGCAGTTATTTCAGTTGCAAAACAATGCAAGTTAAACCAGTGTCAACACTGAGGTACATGAATTGGTTACCTTAAGAAAAGTACTGGAATCTTTGTAAATTTCTTCTTCATATGGCAGATTCTCTTCATCTTGCTGCAGCTCTACTTCATCCTTTGGAATAAAGCACATTTTATACGCATGTAGAGACAGGATGTTTCTCTTCTCATTATCATTCCACTTCTTAATGAAGGAAGAAGAGGTCTGTCTATGAACAGCAGCATCCTGCAACAGCAGATCATGAGTAGTTCCAGTGCAAGTTTGGGAAGACAGAACAAGATCTGATGCCCCTCTATGTCATAACTGAGGTTACGGACCCACTTACATTTTACCAGGTACTCTACTTTAACCTCGATACCCTAAGGAGGAACCAGAAATCAAGATTTCCTAACGCATACAACGATTTGCCCCCAACTGGAATAAAATGAATGGAAGTTCAATGAAAGCTAATCACCCAGCCACCCAGAGTGGCTGGGTGACTAGCCAGTTGGGCGATTAATAAATTTAATAAATAAATAAAGTTTAAGGGAAGCTGGCACACTTCTCTAGCTATGGACTCTTCATGTTTAATTATGGCTCTCCGACTGTCAGCTGAGCCACTCTGTAGGGCAGCCTTCCCCTACCTGGTGCCCTTCAGATGTGCTGGACTGCAACTCCCATCGTTCCCAGCCAGCATGGCCAATATCAAGTTTGGGAGAAGACCACTGTAGGAGATGCAAGACTCTTGCAGCAAGTCTGAGGAGGAGCACAACTGCTTGGAGGAAGGTTCCACAGGTAGCACTGTCACAAGACAGGCAGCTCATTTCCAGGACTTGTGCACTGTCCTCTCCTCCCTAGCTGCCCCTCCTCCAAAGGAGAGTCCTGACATGGGCAGGATGAGAGCATGAAAGTGGGAAGCTCCAGCTGGAAGCTCAGTAAGCAACAATTAAAAGAAGAAACCACTCAGCTCCCGTCCTCCAGCAGCCAGACAGATATTTATCACCTCCTTATCTTCTGATGCATTCTGGCCCAACAGAGTCCCAACTCCTTGAAAGTGCTCCCGCAATCCACATTTTTGGGAAAAGAAGAGGGTGGGGCATTATCTGTGTTCCAAGGGAATGAAAACTGGAAACACTACCATTCCAAACATACACAGCCAGAGAAAGGAAAGGGCTTGAGGGAAAGCAGCACTGCCAAACATGGGGCAGGGGAGAAAGAGAGAAGGCAGAAAATCCAGTTGCAGATCATATTTAGAAGGCGGTTAAGCTCAAATAGTTTGAGAAACTCAGAATTGGAACAAAAGTACTAGTACTGAAGCAATATGCGGCAATATTTTAAAGGCACCCTTTAAAACAGCTATTTGATCCTTCTCAAATAATTTGTCAGATGAAATGCAAAATACTTAAAAGGGGATCTAAAGGTAACACGGTTTGGGTAACATCCCTGAGCTCGATACCCAAAGGCATGATATTACGCTTGACACAGTGTCCAGGATCAGAGGACAGGTCACGCATATGAAACCCCTGCTCTGGGGTTGTCGTGTTGTGTGAACCTGTTGTGGGTTATGCGAGGGTTGTTTAACCCTAAAACAGATCGTGGATTACGCGTGGGTTGTTTAGCCCTCACATAATCCATGCTCATCAGGTTTGCACATGACAACCCCCAAGCAGGGGTTGCATATTCAAAACAGTGGCTGCACACACCCTGCACCACCACAGCCTGTTGCATCATGCGAACAGCCCCACTGAGACTAATACCGAATTCATACGGAGTAGATTCTCATGGGTTCATTATTCATCTCCACAACCCTACCATTAATGAAAACAAAAGCAACTCTCTCTCTCTTTGGAGTTTTGTTACAATAATTACTTACACTTACAATGTAGACTATTTTTGCCTTTCAAATTCCATTGCCACAGAGGTCGTTAGGTGCCAGAGCAGCTTAAGTGGAAATTGTTGCCAGTGCTCATATTATTTTTTTTTAATCTTGGTTTAAACTGTTCTTGCTCTTAATTGACAAACTGCTTTCTGAACTTGGATTAAATCAAGGAGCAGCTTAAGAGTACGTCAGAGGATAGGCAGGGAGGAGAGAGAGTAAGGATGATATTTGGAAAAACACAGGTGTGCCAGCAGAGGGTACACATACTTCTTTGGATTTTGACTACTTCTTCCTTCTTAATTCACTACATTGGGTTTTCCTTAACTTGTTAAAGTCAGATCTCATCTTAATAGTTTTATTATTTCACATCATACTTGGAGCTGTCACACCTAAAAGTGTCAGTAACATTCTCTTATATTAAGAGAAGCCTATCTCACTAGAGTTGCAAAATAAGGTTTTAGATAGTCACTGGCTGTACAACTATCAGTATAGATCTCATAGAATCATAGGGTTGGAAGGGGCCTACAAGACCATCGAGTCCAACCCTTGCTCAATGCAGGAAGCCTGATTCCCAGGCGGTCTCCCATCCAAATACTAACCAGGGCTGACCCTGCTTAGCCTACGAGATCAGATATAATATGTCGTTAAGGCACCAAGATGGTTCTCTTCCCAGAGATGATTATCAAACTATTCCTGAGTCTTGTACCAAAATTATATTTTAACAGAGATAACCAAGGAGGGTTCTTAAGGCTTTAAAACCACTAAATTATGTATTGTGGCCTTAATTATTAAAGTTGTATTGCCAAGGTACTCTGAAAATTTTAGTCTTATGACAGAGATGCCTTGCAAGGTAATGCTCCAAATCACTGCATTTAACATAACTCAATTAGAAAGATTCAGAACCATGTTTCCATTATAGGAAGACCTATTATTTCATCATTCCCTTACCTTATATTCTTCTATTTCTTCTTCATCAGCTTCTCCCTCATCTGGAAATTTGCGTTTGGCATTTGGTGCAGATGTATCATAAGCAGCCCTGGAGATGTGAAATATGATAGCATACTAATCTATAATACATTTAATAAATAAGTTAGTTTGAAGTTTTCCCCACTTATTTCTGCCTTTATTTTAAGATTGCTGGTTCCTATCTCACTGACTTTGGCATTATCTTTTCTTTCATAGCACATCAGGATTCCCTTTTTTAGGGGGGGGTGGGGGTTCCTTTTTGGGGGACTGTGGATGCCCAGTCTCTTCAAACATCCCTCAATGTTGAAAAAGGTTCTCCCTCCTTCAACTGATAATGCAAGCAGCAATTATTTCTGCTAGTTCATAGGCTGAACTTCTGAAAGGAATCAGAATTGTGTAAGGGAAGAAAGATAAGAGTTTATTTTGTTTCCTGAATAGTACTTGCTTCTGTACCCTTGGGTTAGTGGGAATTCACATAAAAGAGCTGTCCTTTCTTGTGTGGGTCCCCACTAGCCCGAAGGGAACAGCAGTTTGGTGGCCAATTTTATTTACCAAACCGTGGCTTGGCATTATATATGCACTGACCCTTTCTGCATAGTGATATAGAAGTTACAATTAACTACATTAATTATATCCTGAATCCAACAATTTTCATTTTTTGCAGGGCATCTCATTCAGCGGTACAAAGGAACTCCTGCTTGGCCTAAAGTTTTGCCATAGATAACGTGGAAATTCAGGCAACAATGTTTAGGGTGCAATCCTATGCATGTTTACACAGGAAGAAGTCCTTCACCTTCCAGCATGCCCCAGCCAACCACGTAGGACTTTTTCCTGTCTAAACATGCATAGCATTGTGCCCTTAGAGAACTTACTAAGGACATTAAATATGGTTGTAAATAATGATCAAAAAGCATAGTGATGAACACATTTTATTTTTCAACTCCTCTATCCCAACAACAGAATCCATTCCCAAATTTGTGCTTAGAAATTGAGAAAAGAGGGAGAGTTAATACCTCCCATTTCTAGACTAGCTGGAGATATGGGGAAGTGTTGAAAGGGTAAGGGAGACTGACAAGCATCAGTTCAACACTTAAAAGCAACAGGATTACATTGCCAAGTGGGAGATATTGCTCCCCCCCCCCCCGGCTTTGGTGCACTTACTTCATTCACCCTTCCCCCCTCTTTTTGGTTCTTCTGAATTGTGCTATTAAGTCCCTCCTTTCTCTTATTATTTCTCTTATTTCCCTCCTGGGCCTTAGAAAATTGTGTGCAAATTAGCCTAAATGCAGCCTCATCTTGTCAATTTCCTTGTATGTTACCTACTCCACTTCAGTGCTCCCTTTGACAGCTGAAACATACAAGGAAATTGACAGGGATACCTACATATATCGGACAGCCAAATCTGCACTCCTGCACACTTGTGAAAGACCAACAAAACAATAATAAAATATATGACCCCATTTGTGCAATTTTGGGGCACCAATTTTTTTTCTTCAAGGGCTAACGACTGACAGTCCTTCCAGACTGCTGTTTCGACATCGGTGGAGGGACAGTCACTGGCGAGAGAAGCTGGAGGCAGCACTGGCGAGATCACAAAGAGCGGCATGGGGGGTTTGCCACTCTTGCTGAACAGCTCTGTAGTCACTTGGCACAAGCTACAGGGCCAGGTTTGGATATCACAACAAGCCACCCTGAGAACAAACTATCCTCAGAAGACCTACTACAAGCCATGAGTTCTCAGGGTGGCTTGCTGGCAAACAATTCCCAACGCTAGATCACCCATGCTGGGTTCGAACCCTACCATGGCTCATACACCACTGCGGCTTATCATGATGTGCGAACCTAGTCTCTCCTCTCTGTGAAATGGTCTCATTATGAGAAATGCAGACCGCTTTTAGTACAAACCTGCATGTCTCTCTTGTTTCAGCAATTTCCCTCTGCTCATCCTTGCTATTCAATACTGCACCAATGCTATCAGCACTTTCAGCCCCCAACTAAAAGAAGAGCAACACAAAGGAATAATTAATAAAGCTTCAACAGAAGGACAGCATACTTTCACCACTGACAGCAAGTTAAGGATTTCTTTTTCTAAAGGGATTTAAAGACATCCTTTGTTTTTCTTGTAAACGCTTTGTTTAAACTCCTGTGACTGAAGTGAAATTCAACGGATGTAATGTGTGCCAAAAAGGAAAATGCACTGTGAACAGGAGGCACATTGAAATTGGAAAATAAAAACGTCTTTATTCTGAATTTCCTGATGAAGGCCTATTCGGGCCTGAAATGCATTGGGATTATAACACTTTCTCATTTCTGCCCATTATTGTTCTACTTCAGGTGGCCTATCTGGGGGGTTTCTAGCTTGTTGCAGTCAAATTCCTAGTCCCCTGTGCTGACTAGGTGAGACTAAAAACAAGGCTCAGCTAATGAAATAGCTTCCCAATATGCAGCTCTCCAGTCAGAAGATTCCCTAAAGGCAGAGGGCATACTTACAGCCCAAATCAATGCCTGTTTGCTCAGAAGTAAATCCCACGGAATTCAGCGGGGCTTAGCCACCCTTGCTTTAGGGCAACATAAACGCCACCGCCGTGTATCACTGATAAAAGCGCCTGATAATGTGCGGGGTGCTGCACGAATGGAGACATGCGCTCCCTTCGCTAACAGCCCCGAGGCCGGGCTGAGCTCCCAGCCTGAGCCTGAGCCTGAGCCTGAGCCTGAGCCTGAGCCTGAGCCTGAGCCTGAGCCTGAGCCTGAGCCTGAGCCATCGCGGCAGCACGGAGACGCCTCCCGCCCCCCGCAGCGGCCACGGCCCGCTCCCCGACCCCCCGCGTCGAGCTTTACGTCGCACGCGCCTGCCAACAGCAGCCGCAACGCTAACTGGGGAAGTGCCTTATAAGACCCCCCGCCCGCCACGCCTCGGAGGCCGGAACGCGCACGCGCGGCGGCGCCACCGCATTCCGAGGAGCGGCCGCCGCGCTCTAGTAACGGTCGCGGCCGGGCCCCGGATGGCCGTGCGCTCGTCCCGTACCTGCTGAGCTAAGAGCTGCCTGCGCAATTTCTGCCGCTCCCTGATCTCCTGCAGGCGGCTGTTCATCCTCATCCCACAGACGCGCCAGGTAAGGGGCCGCCGCCTCCGCCTCGCTTCCGGCGCACACTTAAGACGACACTTCCGCCTCCCCTCTGGCCAGTGCCATGGACGTAAGGCATTGCCGGTCCGTGTGTAGGGATGAATTCAATAGATTACAGCATGTGGAATGGGGTCGCTTCTGTTCCGGTCGCTGTGAGCCGCCATAGTTGTTGAGGGCAAGAGGAAGGTCGACATTTGGGAACTTGGTTGTGGAAGCGGGCGAGTAACAGCAGTTCGATGGGAGGGTCATGCAAACGCTTTAGAAATGGTTGCCATGAATAAAGCAACACTGCACACCAGGTTTGGTGTTCACATTTTATCACGTTATCTTTCAAAAGGGCTCTAGCATGTTATTTTTTCAGGTATCTGCGGTCAGCGTCCCCAGTTGGGTTCCTGCAGATGTGTGGGACTACAACTCCCATGATTCCCAGCCAGCATGGGAAGGCATTGATCTACACTCCTGCCATAGGTATGTAAGGAACAGCAGATGCATACTTAGCTGACAGACTCAGGTCATGAACTTCCTTCTACAATTAGCAAATGTAGTGTTAAAAACTATTCTAAGTGTGGTTACCCATTAAAGGCCACTGCAGTACAATCCTGTGCATGCTTGCTTCAAAGTAAATCCCACTGTGTGCAATGGGGTTTACTAGGTAAATGTGAATAGGTTTGTGCTGTTAATTTCCTGCACTTCATGGTCTTTGCTTAAGGAAATTCCAGAATGATCCTTGAATACAGGACAGATTACTCCCCCTAGTATTAGTTTATTGAGATGTTTCACTCTGCATAACAATATTTATGAATAATAATAGAAACGAAAGAGAATTAAAATAAAAACATGTTTTGATAGATATGTCTGGTATTTTTATTTATTTAATGGCATCACTAAATGTGGCACTTTACAGAATATAAGGTAATTATGATAAGACATGGATAACTTGGTATGCAATTTTATTTATATGATTGACCTCCCACATTCTCTCCATTTTGCTAATTTTCTAATGTGTACATATTAAATAGAACAAGTCTTATTAAGAATGCATTTAAACAATAATAATTACATTGAAAGAAATACAGTAGGTCACATGCCCTATATAGCTCTCTGCTCATATGTATACTATATATATATTACTAGCATTCTTCTGTCACAAGTATTTGACAAAGTAGAAAATGCAAGTTTGCCCTAATGCCGTAAATTATCTTTCTATTTTACTGAAAATCACTTTAGAGTTCCTTTTACACCAATATTAAGCACTATTCATGTTCTCAATGAGTTTTGCCATGCCCTGGATTGCTTAACTATTGCTCCAGTGATCAAAGAAACATGGACAGACATGCCCAAATTGTTCCAAATTTCCTGGAGAAACGTAGTGGTTTCTGGAATGCTGTCAAATGGTTTGTGGTGAGACCAAAGTAGGTTCCCTAGTTCCCTATTCAATTCTGCAATGCAGCCTGAATAAATAACAGGAATTTGAATTTCCTGCCCTTTCCCCACCCCTGCCATAAAAGCTTTGGAGCACATCAAATCATGTGACCAGACCACTGGGAGAATTTGGTTATGGCTGGTCTTCTAAGAGTTCATTTATGTGCAACTTCTTAAGCGGAGTGTCCCCTTCTGTCACAATGGAAACAAAATTTAAAATAAAGATTAGGATTTCAGTAGTACTTCAGCTCAAGGATATATATCGAATCACTCAAGGTCATATGACTAGACCTCTGGGAGATTGTCTGATAAGAGCTGCTGTGCACTACATTCTTACAAATGGGGTGCCTGTATCCCTCATAGTAGTAACAAAATATGAATAGAGAAATGGAATTTGAGCAGCTGTTCATTCCCAAATACATTTTAGCCCACCTCAAATCATATGAGCAGATGACCAAGAGCCTCTTCCCTATGAGTAGCTGCACACTTCTGCACATTCCAAAATGACTGTGGATATCCCCACTCCTCACATTGGGAACATAAATACAAAGAAAGAACTAGGGTTTCACTACCTTTATATCTCAACATAGACTTTGAATCACCCCAACTAATATTTACAGACCACTAGGAAATTGCCCCCATAAGCTTTTATATGCCAATGCCGGCCCAGACATCTGTACTCAACACCTTGTAATTACTTGGCTTCAAATATTATTTGATGTGGTTTGTAGAATGTTGTTATATCATGTAACTAACTGCTTGGTGAACTTTTAACTTCTTTTGTAAGCCTACCCAAACTCAAGAGTATGGACCTTCATCAATATAATTGGGCACTATCCAGCAAAAGCTAATTATTTTATATCCTTTTGATTTCAGTGGGTTGGATGATCATATTCATTATTAGAATTATTATCCCTAATAATTTATTACCCTTGAATTTCAAAGCCTTTACAAGAACAAGGGCATTCATTGATAATTGCTCACAGTCTGCATTCCTAAACTATATGAATATTATGATTCCCTTTTTAAAAACTGGATTTTCACGAAGAGTCGGACACGACTGAACGACTGAACAACAACAACAATTTTTTTTAATATTTTGGTGAACTACTATACTCTCCCAGTCATAACTACTGCAATATAAGTTCTAAAAATTGCATGACATCCTCATGTAAAGCACAAAAGTTGGCCCTGCAGGGATGTGTATTAAGCAGGAATTCTAAAAAGGGCTAACAAGGCATATGTTATGAAGTGAGTGGTGCATGATTATTAGCATCCTTACATGTGTAGATTAGGAACAGATTTTCTAAGAAGGAAATGCAATTTAAAATACTGGAAAACATGCTGATCTAGCTAAAATACCAGCAAAATAGCATATGAAGTAACAAAGCTAATTTTGACAGGAATATGCACAGTCATATCAGAGCAGCTAGCTAGTTACATTAGTAGAGGGTGTTTGGTTACCTTTCTAGTAGGGGATTCTTGATTGTCACTTGATCTACATGAAAAGGAAGCAGCCAGGACATTCTTTCTGTGTGTGAGACTAAGCCTTCTCCTGGGTTTTAAGTCCATCAGTGCCACTTAAACTTTCTTTTATGAGAGTTATGATCATAATGCATTTGACCAGTGCAAGGCAGATGCATCAAAATATATTTCAAGAGTCACTTCAGAAAGTTGGAGTGCTCCATCGCCATGAAAGAACAACACCACTTTCCTGTATATGGCATGGTTGGCATAAATAATCCTAGCGTGAAAATATCTTTAATTTAACAGAGTGGCAAACCAACAGTTTATACTGGGCTGGATCCAGACTAAGTCATACTGTAAGTAGACCCATTGAAATCAGTGGAATGTAAATTAGTGACTAGCCTCACTCCTATTGAGTTCAATGGGCCTGCTCCAAGTATGACAAAATCTGGATCCAGCTCATAATCCCTTCAGTTTGATCATGGCTAGCATCTTATTATAGCTGTTATCCATTTCCTGTGTACAGTAGAAGTGTTTTCCCACAACCTGTATTTTTGTTGCAAGAGTATTGAATATTGTCAGCACTAGATGAACTATATTTTGTACTTGGGGTAACAAAATTCTTCTCCTGGAGGATATATTCAACCATTGCTATAGCAGTTGCTGTGTGGAACGTGATTGCTGTAGTGTCACATATACGTATTGGATGTTGCCTAGGATGTAAATAGTGACAAGTAATACAGCTACTCACAACCATTGCCTGCATACTTTTTGACATTTAGAATATTTTTTCATACCTTAGCACTTCTCCATTGTTCCATCCTAGCACAAGAAAATTTATCCAGCCTAATGATTAAAATTTATGTTACCTAGGATTCCCATCCTGGTGCAGATTTCATTAGCTTCTGCTTTAATTAGATTTTTATTTAATTCTTGGAAGGCTATCCACTCCCACTGATACTTTTTTTCAAAGGAGGGAGACAGCAATAGGATCATCTCCCAGGAGTAAGGCTATCTTTCCTCCATCTATTACATTGGAACTGGATATTGTGCTTTGAATTACATCCTAAGGAGCCAAGGCTAAAATTTGGCTGGGGCACTCATTCACTAATTTATTTGGATCAGGGTTGATAAAAATCATTGGTTTTTTTAAAACAATCAAAATAATAGGATTTAAAGATAAATAAATCGGATTTTAAAAATTTAAATCAGATTTTGAAATTTTCTTAAAACAATTAATAAAAAAAGAGTCTAGGTCAAAGATACCATCACGAATACTAATTATAAAACTTCTAATTATATTCCATGACTATGTTAACAGCAGTTTATGGAGATGGGAGATAACCTGATCAATCCTATTCTGCACTGTAGGTGGGGTACAGAATTGCATTCTCTCTCTCTCTCTCTCTCTCTAAGTGCAAAGATAGAGAGGGTCAATGAATAGAGAATTTGAGGAGCTGGAGTACATCTGAACAAGGTGGACGAGTCTAGATATCAATGCAAGGGATAGGGGAGGGGAATAGAAAGTGAAACCAAAAGTGAACCGACCATATTCATGCAGTCCTGACTCCTGAGGAAACTTCTGCTGCATGTATCCTCTGCTGTATACCTACTTTCTAATGAAACCTACATCTCTGAATACGTATCAAGGTTATACTTAAGGTTTAGTACTTCTAAAATATGATGAATAAATAGAATCTTCCTCACTAGTGACTTAAACTGTGTTTTGAATCGTTAAAATTGTGTCCCTCAGAGAAGCGATTTAAATTATGATTTAAATCAAATCAACCCTGATTTGAATAAATCCTAAACAGGTTTGGTCTATCTAGTATCTGGATGAGAGACCATGAGGAAACACTCTGTATGCTCAATTCAGAGTTCATCTCCCTCTCCCCCCACCCAACAAGATAGATGATAGGTAGGAGGAGGGGAAAGGGTACCTGTGCCTATTGGAATCTATCCAATCTATTGTTGTTGTTGTTCAGTCGTTCAGTCGTGTCCGACTCTTCGTGACCCCCATGGACCATAGCACGCCAGGCCTTCCTGTCCTGCGCTCTCTCCCGGAGCGTGCTCAAGTTCATATTCATTGCATCGGTGATGCTAATCCAATCTATTACTTTAGCCCTAATCAGAATTCATTGTTCGTGCATAGACCAATGTATGAGTAAGGATGTACCTACTAGCCCTGTCCCTGCTGTCACATGGGCTGACTAGCCCATCCCCCTGGTGACTGTGTGTACAGCATGAATATCTGCAGGGACAGAGCCTTCTCATGTATAGCTGTACATGCAAAGGCTTCTATGCAATCTAGTTGGGGCATGTTGGCCTGTGTGATACCAGGGGCAGGACTAGTTGACATGACCCTACTCCCAGGTCATGTGTTGGTTTATGTAATAATTTCTGAATAGAACCTTGGAGTCTTTCCAAACGTAACTTCTTTTTATCATACCCTCTTTTATCATACCCTCAAAAAGGAATTGCATTCATGTGACTAATACAAGGTGGATACACATCTATGCTGGCAGTGACAAATGGGTAGGAATGCATGCCTTCATTAGTCCAGTTGGTCTGTCAAGAGCCATTAGTCATGATAGTTAACTGGAATATCCTTGTTCAGATGGTGCATACGTGTGAGTTCTAGATGTTGGGAACAAACACATGAGATAGCCATTGCCTTTTGTCTTGCTTCTGAGCATCCACAGGCCTCTGCCAGGCCACTGTTGGAAACAGAATGCAGGACTAGATGGATCTTGATTTGATCTATTATCATGGCAATGTTCTTACGTCTCATACATGGGTGCCCAGGTTGGATCAATGAGCATAAGGCCCTGCGAATCTGTTTCTTAACTGAAAGGGTTGCCTAACTGTGTGGGCTCCTAACTTTTAAGAACGTAAGAAGAGCCATGCTGGATCAGAACAAGGGTCCATCTAGTCCATCATTCTTTTCCCACAGTAGCCAACCAGCTGTCAACCAGGAACCCACAAGCAGGACATAAGTGCAACAGCACCTTCCTGGCCATGTTCCCTAGCAACTGGTGCACATAGGCATACTGCTTCTGATACTGGAGGTAGCACATAGCCATCAGGACTTGTAGCCACTGATAGCCTTCTCCTCCAGGAATTTGTCTAACCCCCTTTTAAAGCCAACAAATTGGTGCCATCACTATATCTTGTGGTAGTGAATTCCATGGTTTACTATGCACTGTGTGAAGAAGTAAAGAGGGTTCAGAGGAGGGCAACAAAGATGATCAGGGGACTGGAAACAAAGCCCTATGAAGAGAGACTGAAAGAACTGGGCATGTTTAGCCTTGAGAAGAGAAGACTGAGGGGAGATAGGATAGCACTCTTCAAGTACTTGAAAGGTTGTCACAGAGAAGAAGGCCAGGATCTCTTCTTGATCATCCCAGAGTGCAGGACACGGAATAATGGGCTCAAGTTACAGGAAGCCAGATTCCAGCTGAACATCAGGAAAAACTTCCTGACTGTTAGAGCAATACGACAATGGAACCAATGACCTAGGGAGGTGGTGGGCTCTCCCACACTGGAGGCATTCAAGACGAGGCTGGACAGCCATCTGTCAGGGATGCTCTGACTTGGACTATTCTATGATTCTATAAGTACTTCCTTTGACCTGTCCTGAATCTCTCACCAATCAGCTTCATGGGAATACCCCGGGTTCTAGTATTTTGAGAGAGGGAGAAAAATTCTATTCACATTCTTAGCACCATGCATAATGTTGTACACCTCTATCATGTCTGTCCTTACCCTCCTTTTTTCTAAGCTAAACAATGCCAGCTGTTGTAACCTTCTCTCGCAGGGGAGATGCTCCAGCCCCTTGATCATTTGAGTTGCCCTTTACTGTACTTCTTCTTACACATGGCAGAATCCATTACACAGGAACCATAGTTCAGTGGTATAACATCTGCTTTCCATGCAGAAGGCCCCAAGTTCAATCCATGAGATCTCCGGGTTGGGCTTGGAAAGAATTCTGTCTAAAACCCTGAACAGCAGCCTTCAATCACTGCAGATGATATTGAGCTAGAGGACCAATGGTCTGATGTGGTACAACACAGCTTCCTATTCCTAATCGTACACATGTAGATGGGATGTATCTAGATTTGCTGTCTCCTGCCCACCCATACCGTGAGATCCAGTGTAGGTTTGTGCACATAAACCAATGATCCCGGAAACTAAATTGGGGCAAATATGTTCACTTGCTTAATTAAAAGGTAGATATTATTTTGTTATAGCATTGACAATGCCTTGGATCCTAACTACGCTTCTGTGAATGGAATGATTCCTTCTTTTCATGGATGGGAGTGAGATCCAGCAGATGATCCAGCTAGCGGATGTGGGGGGTAGAGGTGATTTTCACTGTGTCACCCAGACTTCTAGAGCAGGTTTGGGGGGCTGCAGGGGAAGGAGGAATTGGTGAATGCCACAACTCCCCCACTTCCACTGGCAGGAATGCCCAGTTAGCAGAACTCTACTCAGGGGACACTCCTACCAGCGAGAGAAAACTCTGGATCCCAGGTAATGTATTGGATGTCTTCTACTTTTGTATTTTTAAAGTGCCATTACATGATTTAGTACTTCCTGAGTTACCATTTTACTACTTTTGTACCTTGTAGATGGAAACTTCAGAGAAAAATCATCCCAAACTACACTGCTTGCTGTAATTAATATAGTGGAAGGTCCCTACGCAGTAATCATATAACTTCCTCCTGGATCTTCAGATTTCCCATGCGCGCGCGCGCACACACACACACACACACACACACGATGGAGGGGAGATTTGTGTGCTCTATTTTTAGGACTGTCTAGTAAGACAAGGTAATTTTATCCCTGTCTGTGGAACAGGGGAGGAATCACTTTACATGTTTGTGCTGCTGGTTCGGAATAAAACTGCCAATGAAAAATGTGAGCTCCTTGGAGCTTTCAAAGTATGTGCATTGTGGGAAACCTGTACTGAATGGTTTAAATAAACGCTGAGCTAAACTTTGTCTGCATCCAGCCTGCTAGGGTTGCATTTATTCAGATTTTAAGTGGAGAAGTCAGGTGCAGCCCAGATAAAGTTGAAAGCTTTCAAGCCCAACTGATTAAAATGGGAGACATGATCACATGTTTAACCCTTTCCCTTGGAAATGAAATTGCATCCCATTAATTTCAAACAGTAGAGCATGCCAGAGACACAATACAGTCAAAACTAATCCCATCTGAGAGACTGTGCCCTCCTAGGCATGTCTGCTCAGAAGTAAAGCCCATTGAGTTCAACGGTGCCTACTTCCAAGTAACTGCGTATTAGACAGTGGCTTAAGGCTGCAATACTATACATACTTACCTGTGAGGGAGCAAGTCATTTTGAGCCCAATGGAACTTACCTCTGATTAGAAATGCATAAAATTGCACTGTCAGTGTTGTATCCAAGCTCGACTATAAAGTCAGTTGCGGTGCAGTCCTATACTTGGTGTCCACTGGCTGAGGGGCTATAGGATTTGGCAGAACTTGACTCCAACTGACTAGAAAAATCAAACTTGGACTACTTTTTGTGCCTTTAACAGAAGCTTGGGCCCCATCTACATAAGCCCATTTACCCCGGGGCTGCTGCAATCCAAGGACCTTCAGGACATACAATGTAGTCACTGCTTCGCAACCAAACGGTGGTTTTCACAGGCAAAATGCAGATTTCCACAGAGGCATTTTGCTGTGATTTTTTAGCTTGCTGAGGGTTTACCATGGTTGCTGAACTGTCTATCCCTTGCTCGAACTGCCTTTGCAGTTTGCAGTGGGCATGGGGTAGGCATACTTAGTGATTGCGTATCCCCTCCCCATTCTTCCCTGTTCTTTTGCAGCTGCGCAGTAACAGAAAGCTGCACCCAAAGCTCAGAGGGATCCATTGTGGAATGATGGGTAGGCATGTACCTCTCACGTGAGCACGCCTCTTCGTGTGTGTGAACCATCGCGAGGGTGTGAGGCTGGAGGACTGCCACTGTGATTGTGTACGAACAGTTGGCATGGTAATGAAGGAGCAGACTGCCCACATCTTACCAAAGAGGAACGGGCAGACACAAAAGAACCCCTAAAATACAAAACAGCCACTAAAACCCTGAAGTGTCACACCCTCCATCCTCGCATGGCTGCGCAGCTGCGCATTTAAATACAATGGTAAAAAAAAGAAGAGCAGTGTGACTGCCACAGTTTACTTCATTTTAACAGCCATGTGTCAGAGCACAGTGGATTTTTCCGTTGGAGAAGTCTGCGGTAAATCATGCGTGCACTGCAGCAGAAGCTAATTCGCAGCTGCAATGCTGCACAGTTATGATGGAGTGAAGGTTGAAAACGGTGCTGTGTAGATGGGCCCTTGGTCTGTAAACGCGAGCAGGTGAAACTTTTCGCAGCTTGAAAATAAACATTAGGTTTACTTAGTGTAAAGGTGTAAGGGTAGGGGTGGGCAGTAGGTAGACTGGGATCAACTGGTAGATCTCTAGGTGATTTGCAATAGATTGCCAAGGGTTTCTGACTCCCATTGGGAGCAAATACAGTTTCAAGTGAGGAAAAATTCTGGCATGGTTGGCCATGTGCTAGTTGCTTATCTCTCAATCTTGGTGTCCCTCATCTGTAAAATAGGAATACTAACTGATTGCTTTTGAGCAGGCCTTTGCTCAGCTCTGCTGCCACTTTTACAATGTTTTGTTAGAACAATCTGTGTTCTCTGGTAATCTGCATGAGATTTGTGTATATGCCAGTGCTTTGTTCATGGGGTGCAGAAGATGATTGACTTTGCCCCCTAGGCCACCATTTGGTGCTTGGCTTTGGTTTGGTAGACCTCTGAGTCGTCCTAGGTAAAAGCAACCCTCCAAACATCCCACAAGCCTGTAGTCTGCCCACCCCTGGTGTAGGAAAAAGCAGCCCATAATCCACTGAGCGATGGAGGCCTATAGTATTGTAAGAAAGCCCAAGACTCATCACTGCGATGGAGCCTATTTGCATGTTGGGTGGCACTGCAACATATGCTTTACTGGGAGCACAAGGGGGTGCAGATCTGATCAGGAATGGAGGTTGAGACTGGAAACCACTCTTTAATCTTCACTCTGTACAGGGAAAGAGATGTTAGCAGGGCTAGACAACATGAGGCCCTCCAGATGTTGTTGGACTGCGACTCCCATCAGCCCTCACCATTGGTTGTGCTGGCTAGGGCTGATAGGTGTTGCACTCCAACAACATCTGGAGGGCCACAAGTTGCCCAGCCCCATATTAGATCTTGTTGCTACAGGGTCTAAACAAGCTGAACGATCTTTGTGCTGAATGCAGGAAACCAAAGCAAGTCAGTGTGGACAATGCTGACCTAAAGGAATTGATACTCTATGCGGTAGAAGGCAGCTTCCTGTGTACCCATGAAGTTTGGTGGCTTGGTGTGAGCAAAGTGTCCAGGCAACCGAGGTACTATACCTACCCTGGGATTTTACAATTGCATTTTATACCTACCGCGAACTCTGCGTAAAAATGATTGCAAAAACATATAGGCCAGATCTAAATGAAACTAAATGTGTTGACTTTGCAGTACTATGTACTGAGTACAGGGTAACGATCTGTCAGGGCTGACAGCCCTTCGTTTTCCAACTATAATTTTCCACTGGAACCACCAATATAGAGAAAATCCCATCTTTCTGTCCAAAACACACAGACAAAAATATCGTTTGGTTGGGTTCACCTGCAGGACAAACAGTCAGGATGGTCTCCAATTCTGTTTAGGCATCACAGATCTTGCATTTAAGCATTTGGCAAACCTACTCATGGCATGTTTTGTTGGCAATATTACCTGCTTAATCATGTCACAGTTCTGTTTTTTTAAATAATACATACATCACGCTATTATCACTGGGAACATTTGAAAAAAAGAACCAAACATGGGAGGTCTGGCAAAAATATGGTTGAGATATCTAAGCTGTTCATGTCACTAATGCTAATCAACAAGTTAAGCTAGCAAGACCTACAGAAATATTCCAAGACATTCATCTTCAAGTAAAATCTTGTTAAAATGGTGATAATGTCTTTCAGATATATCATATTCTCTCTGGGTTGCTGCAAGTCAGTGGCGTCATGTTTCCAATAGATGCTATGTTCACGCAGTCCCTCCTTCCCCTCTTCTTCCCTCCTCCCTTCACATGCTTTGCTTAATAGACTACTTCCTGGTTTGATCAAACCACAGTTTTGCCATTAATCCTGAACTGGTAAACTATGGTTTGAACAAGCCCACCAAACCAGGACTGGAAACCACAGTTTGATCCTGGTTTGCAATCCTGATTTGGAGAGCTCACTTAAACCACAATTTGCCAGGTCTCTTGTAATGGTTAACTGTGGCTTCATCAAACTAGGCAATGTTCTGTTAAGCCAAGAACATGGTGGGGTGGGGGGGAAGAGGAGAGAAAGCATGAGCACAGTGCTATTTCCTGTTCCTTCAAACCATGGTTTGGTGCGTTGGGAATGGGATGCCAGAATGCAGCCAGTGCTTACGGCATTAATACACGAAATAATAAATGTAAGATTATGCCATAAAAATATCTGTTAGACTTTAAGGTGTCACAAGCCACGTTCTTATGAAAATACAGGTTGAGCTTCAGAATACATGAAAATACAGGAATTAACATGGCTGCAAATTGTGTAACAAAACCGAGGACGTTAAGGCCAGAGGTGTTGAACCTCTTTCAGCCTGAGGGGTAAATTCCATTTCCAGGAAACTCTCAGGTACTGCATTCCAGTGCTGGGTGGGGCTAAAGGCAAAAGGGGTGGGGCCAAAATACCAACATATATTAACTTAAAGGTCTTACTGCCAGTAACTTAGGCGAGGCATTTCAACCTTTCAGAATGGGGGGAAACAGCACAAAAGCAATTGGGGAAACTACCAATCAGTGGTTGAGGGAAAGGGGGTGGCCATCTGGGGAACCCTGGAGGGTTGGATTTGAGGTTATTATTGTTATTTATTACAGTTCTATAACACTCAATAGCCAAAGCTGTCTGGGTGGTTTACAAAGATTAAAACATTAAAAATACAGTTTACAGAGATTAAAAGCCATTGCATAAAAAACACACAGACAGACAATATACACAAGAGAACATATATCTAAAACAACTTCAAACAAGCAATCTCAAGCAAACAACCATAAGACAATCCAGGATCGATTAAAATTTATCATATGCTGCCAATGCCTGGGAGAAGAGAAATGTCTTAACCTGGGGCTGAAATTATAACAATGTTGGCACCAGGCGGGTCCTCATCAGGGAGATCATTCCATAACTGGGGAGCAACACTGAGAAGGCCCTCTCCCTTGTTGCTGTCCTTGCAGCTTTCCTCGGAGTAGGCAGCTGGAGGAGGACCTTAGAGGCTGAGCGTAGTGTATGGGTAGGTTTGTGTCAGGAGATGCGCTCCGTCAGGTGCTGTGGTTCCAAGCCATGTAAGGCTTCATATAGGTTAAAACCAGCACCTTGAATCAGGCTTGGAAACATACAGGCAGCCAGTGCAAGCAGGCCAGAGTCAGTCTTTTATGTTGGAACCTTCTGGTCCCCGATATCAATCTGGCCATTTTGCACGAGCTGCAGCTTCTGAACCATCTTCAAAGGCAGCCCAATGTAGAGTGCATTGCAGTAATCTAACTTGGAGGTTATCAGAGCATAGACAACATAAGCCAGGTTATCCCTGTCCAGATAGGAGCGTAGCTGGGCCACCAACAGAAAGTGGTAAAAGGCACTCTATGCCACTGAGGCTACCTGAGCCTTAAGTGGCAAAGATGGCTCAAGGAGAACCCCCAAGCTACGAATCTGCTCCTTCAGGGGGAGTGCAACCCCATCCAGAACAGGTTCTGCTCCCCTGGTTAAGACTCATGTATGTTTAAACTCCAGCGTATGAGCATCGTTCAAGCTTATACTTTATTGACTTTACACCCCGGTGTGTGTGTGGGGGTAAAATTTCTAATAATAAAGTTGCACATCTGGAAGAACATTGGATAAACTTGGCAAGGGTTACTTCGTACTGACCAAGCAGTTGCTGAGAGCAGAGTTTTATTTTTTCTCAAGGGGAATTCATACATAATAACATCACATCTGCTGCTTCTATGATTCTTATTTGGAGTGAGCTTATTATAAGTACATGGACCGTGTGCTATAATTTAGGCTTATCTCCTTGCACAAGGAGACTGGAAAGCCATTTTAATGTTTTATTTTTGTATGTACCTGTCTATTTGTCATATACAACCTTGTCTAATTTACTGGAATTGTGGTAATATAAGTTACATGTTCCTGCCGAACTTCCAGCAGGATCCTAATCATGCCTACTCAGAAGTAAGTCCTACTGAGTTCAATGGGACTTAGTCCCTAGAGATAAGCATGTATATAATTTGTAGCCTTTATCTGTTTTTTGTTTTTTTTGAACTAACAATAGTGACCCTGATCCAGATCCAGCCAGGTACAACTAATCACACACAGGTATTTTGTGGCCTTGGCTGTGGATGTGCATTGCTGTCCACATCCAAAGATGAATCCAGACATTTCAATTGCATCTGCAGCAGTAGTGTGTGCCTGTGCCTTCTCTCACACATGGATCTTCCTCACTGGCTCAAGAGAAGTATCCTAATAAACCTGTGTTATCTCCTAAAACTACAGTGTCTTGTGGCACTTTGAATGACTAGAGCAGTCTTCCGCAACCTGGTGTCCTCCAGATGTTTTGGACTTCAACTCCTATTGGCCTCAACCAGCATAGCCAATGGACAGGGATTATGGGAGTTGTCATTCAACATCTAGAGGGCACCAAGTTGAAGAAAGTTGCACTAGAGTCTGCATCAACAGATGGCCTCTGATGAAATGGAGTTGAGTCTTATGAAACCTTATGCTATAATAAATATGTTAGTCTTTAACATTTTTAACACATTTAAAACGTTCAAGGGCTGGAATATCTCCCCTACAAGGGAAGGTTAAAACAGCTGGGATTGTTTAGCTTGGAAAAAGAGGGTAAAGGGAGATATGACAGAGGTGTACAAAATTGTGCATGGTGTGGAGAATGTGGATAGGGAGACATTTTTCTCCCTCTCTCATAATATTAGAACCCAGTGGGGTGTTCCCATGAAGCTGATTGGTGGGAGATTCAAGACAGATAAAAGGAAGTACTTCTTCACACAGTGCATAATAAACTATGGAATTCACTACCACAAGACATGGTGATAGCCACCAATTTGGATGGCTTTAAAAGGGGGTTAGACAAATTCCTGGAGGACAAGGCTATCAATGGCTACTTGTCCTGATGGCTGTATGCTACCTCCAGTATCAGAGGCAGTATGCCTATGTACACCGGTTGCTGAGGAACATGAGTGGGTGGATGCTATTGCAATAATGTCTTACTTGTGGGTTCCCATGGGCAGCTGGTTGGCCATTGTATGAACAGAATGCTGGACTAGATGGACCCTTGGTCTGATCCAGTACGTTCTTATGTTCTTAAAGTGCCACAAGGCTCTCTTTGTTCTTGCTGCAACAGGCAAACAGCTACTCCTCTGGAAATTATTGCTGCTTCAGGATCTGGTGTATCAAGAATTAAGTGTGTGTGTGTGTGTGTGTGTGTGTGTATGTAGTATCCTTATATATTCAGTATGTTCCCCTTTTGAAAATTGCTTTTATTGTTCCAGTAGTTCCCCATAGTACACCCAAACAAACAAGGCAGTGCCCAAATTATAGCCCCTACCTTTTGTGACAGCCCTATATACTGTAGCTTTATGAAGTGATTTGGCTAAAATTGGTGGGTGTCAGGGGATGGGTCATGGAATTTATTAAACCCCCCATTTTATTCCATAAAAGACTTAGCATCAGTTGCAGTAACACAACATTTGGTCCTAAGGTTTTAAGAACATTTCTGAAAGTATGCTTTATTTTTCATATCTAGCATTTTATTAATATGCACATCTTCCAGAATACTATTAAAATTGCCAGTGTAATGTGGCTTTAAACAGTGCTGCCTTTACACTGTGTCATATTTGGGCAAAACAGGCATTCTTTTAAGTTAGAATCTAGTTTAGTCAATAAAATAAAAATATAGGCACATAACAGAAACACAGGTAAAAATAAAGAATATGCAATGTGGCTAAGACTTTTATTTATTTAGGGAGATGGTTGAAAGGCCTCACATTAATCCAGTAGAGACTAATGCTGTTATCCTGTGCATGTTTATTCAGCAGCAACTTCCACTGTGTTCCATGGGGCTTTCTTCCCTGGGAAATGCAGCTGCCACTGGAGGTGGGGGAGAAGCCAGTTTGGTTCCCCATGGAGCAAATAGCAGTAGCAGGAGGGAATTTTTCATATCAGGAAAATTATATGAGAGAAAGTCATACTTTCCTCAAGTGCCATGGTCCCAATCCAAACCAGGGTTCTCTTTACCTTTTTTTTTTTTTTAGGTGGGGGATCCTATTCATGGATCTCCTGCATCATGTCTAGTTTAATATTACTCCACCCCACTCATGAGTTTACAGTTGAGAGAGCTTTGAACCCAACCACTCCAATCTGACCACAGCAGGAGTGGGCAGCTTGCAGGATCTTCTATGTTTTTTAATAGAACCTTGAGATCCACCAACCAGAGTCCAGTGCGAAAAAATTCTGAGCACAGGAATTTGTTTTGAATACTAGAACTGAATGGAGCTCAGTCCTTCAGCACAAGAAATCACTCCTAGATACCCCCCCCCACCAGTTTCTTACATCCAGCAGTATAATTTAAGGTGAGGGAGAGTCACTGTTGCTATTGTTAAACAAGTGGGGTCAGAAATCCTTGCCAACAATTGCAAACCACCCAGAGATCCAGCAGTACATCCCTATTTGCCTTCTGCCCACTCCTGGTCTATCTGGGATTGATATTTACTTGTCTGTTGCTGAAGGTCTGGAAAGATGAGTTCACACAACCTGTTTGCATTTGTCACTTGACATCCTAATGAGTTGTGAGTTACTGTCTCTGTGGTTGTTGACTGCTTGGACATGATGAAAAGGTTCTATTCATAATGGCTAACACTAGATGGGACTTTGAAATGACCATATAATAGTTGCTATCATGTGAAAAACTTAATTGTGTGAAATGAATCTACCCCACAGATTACAGTCTTGAATGGAAGCAGAGTGGTCATAAGACTTACATTGTACTCATTGACATTGGTTTATTGATATACTACAGTATTATCCAGAACTTTATGACTTATGTTGTAATAGGAGTCTGCAAGTTAACAGGAAAGAAGAGAGATCATTCAGGAAACAAAAAAGATTTAATAACTACTATGGCTTATACTTACAGCAGTGGTAGTAAATCTTCCATTCCCCCCTCCTCCACACACACACTATCCCCCCCCCCCCGATTCTTGGATCTTCAAAGAACCCCAACAAGCATTTAAAATCTTCTGCAGTAATGCTTCTGGAACACTGCCAGTATTGTTCTAGCTCCAAGTGCCTGGCTCAATAGTGACCTTTCTTCCCCTCTAACCCAGACAATAACCTAAGCACATTTATTTCAAGACTGTTTAGGATTTTCAAGGCACATATTGGAGAAAAAACACATGCCAAGCACAAGAAAGTGTAATGAGTGGGCCTTTATGCAAAACATTTTATAGAACAGCTTCCAAGAGAAATGTTTTACCTGTTTGTTCATGTATCTCTGGAAACAAACTCGGGAAGCTCGTATAGATTCAAAAGAGCCGTTTTATCTGCATTGTTGCTCTTCATAATATCTATAGAACTTTTACGTTCACAACAGCTTTATGAATCAGCTCATCTGAATTTTATATAAATAAATATGAGTACATAGGCTTATGAAGTATTTTATAGATATTCATGATGTAAGTTCCAGAGCTATGCCTTATGCTGGTAATCATGGGCTTCCCAAGCACACATCTGCTGGTTAACATGAATGCAGGGATAGGGGCAGTTGGTGGGTGGTAGAGGGGGGGAATTAATGGGTGGTGCTTAATTCTTCCTGCACCTGCCAGTTCTCCCCAGTAAATCCCCCTCCTTGGGGGGTGGGGTGGAGAACCACACTCCATTTTCTTTCTTCTGGTCTCAGAACCCAGCAACGTTTACACTACATTTTAAAAGCAAAAAAAGATGTTGGCTAATTATAATCTGCAACGAAGCTCAGCAAATCCCAATTTAAGAATTGCTGTTTGCAGTAGTGTGTTTTTTCAAATATTTGTGTATCAGTTCTTAGAAAAAGAAAATGTCACACAATAGCCTTACAAGAAAGAAAGAAAGAAAAAACCAAGCAATGTTTACTCCTTAAAAGTAAATAATTATATTTACTTAATTAAATATTATATTTTAATAAATAATTATATTTACTTTTAAGAACTAAACATTATTAATACTTTCTACTTGCAGGATGATACATATTTTCATTGTTACAGCTTTGATAGCCGTTTAAACATCTTTGAAGTAATGGTCAGGGAGGCAAGGTCAATAGCTGTAATTGATTCAAACTGTTTTAAGGATCCTCTCAAATATAGAAATGGAAATATCTTTCCTTAAGACAATGGAGGCTGTCAGTCTTATTCAATACCATTGCTAATGCTTACAGAATTCAGCTGCCATAACTCCTTTCCTAACAAAATCTATAAATACGCTTTTCATGGACTATAAATTTCTATTGCATTTCCATTTTTAGACAGCAAGTTCAAATTGCCACATGTCTGATAAAACAAAAAAACACTATGACTTATTTGTCTGTGAAGGATTTGTGGTCTCAATATTCAATATTTAATCTGGAGAAATGCTAAGCACCCATTAACTTAGCTGACATAGCTCAAATCGTCTTAAGAAACGGAGCAGGCAAGATTGAATTTTTCCAGCAGCAGAATTGTTAATGCATCTTTTAACTTCTGGAGTATCTTCAGGGATGGTCCAAACAAGTTTATTGTTGATGGTTGTAATATCAAGTGATGGCATGCCTGTGCGAATTAGCCATTTACAGATCTAACACCACAGATACCGTGTTCATATTTACCCAGTGTCACTGCACATGCAATTCATTTCAATGAAGTTAGTTCGTACATTCAGCAGTTAATCATCAAGTTCTGAGTAATCAAGTAACGTACCTACACATATGAACCAGGCCTAAGGGGCAAACTACACATGTTAAATATTTAACTTGAATCTTTAAAAAACAAAATTGCTGCTGCAGGGAGAATGACTCAGAATCAGGAACGAGGCACAGGAAGAGGTGTGGTTAATCACCCTCCAAAGCTGCTATCTGCATCTGGAGGGAAGCTCCCATTGGCCTCCCAATGCAAATAGCAGGGTTGGGGGGGGGGATTTTTAGTCAGTACCATGGTGGTGGTTTACAGAGAGGTTAAACTACACCTCCCTGCCTGCCATGGTTCCAATCCTAACTGCCCCCTCCCCACGGCAGCTATTTATGTTTGCAATGAATCACATTAAATGTATTGTTTTAGTGTGGCCCCAAGAAGCACCTTTCTTTCCCCTTGCTTTTTCAGTTTTTTTCCCCAAGATATAGTTGTCTGAATTTAGATCTTTGTCATAAAGAGACTTTTTCAAGAAGATCCTCTAGTTCCCCCCCCCCCGCCCCCGTTTCCACTAGCCGAAGTTTGACAGCTAGTTTGACAGCTGTCAAACTCCGGTGCGGCTAATAGAAAATGATCAAAAAAGGGGTGGAATGCACTTTCACATGAAAATGGGGTGCTGCTGACTCAGGGTGGGGTGGACTAGAAGGGGGCACCCCCAAGGGTCAGAGCAAGACTTTAAATCCCAGGGGTCACTAACTGGGTGACCCCCCACCTCACCCCACCCCACCTCACCCCACCCCACCCCATGATTTAAAGTGTCTCCCCCACCCTTGGGAATCCCATCCCTTTAGTGCAACCTTCCCTGATCTGGCAGTAACTCGTTTTCATAGAAAAGTGTCCTCTGCCCCCCTTTTCTCAACAGATCCCAGTAACGGCTTCTAGTTTGACAGCTGTCAAAATAGAAGCTCTTACAGTGTTCTGTTGAGGAAAAGGGGGTGGCATGTTGGGCATCCTTGAAAACAGTTGCTGGGGACTTGGGCAAGTGGGTATTCAAAGCATGGTATGCCCAAGGGAAAGCCTGCTAAGCAGGATTCCCCTGCTAATGGGGTGATCTACACCCCATTTCCCCACCTGTCAACTGTCAAAGGCTGCCAAACCAGCCTCTTTACAGTCTAGCCTTGCCTGTTACCTTGTATGTTTGACAGCTCAAACGTACAAGAGAGCAGCCACGACAAGCCCCCGTATTTTGGATACCCACAAGTGCGCAACTGTGAATAACTGATTAAAAGGGGTGGGGGTGGGGATTTGTTCATATAAAGCAGGTCTGGGAAAATGCGGAAAAATTTCCCGGGCCTGTTTTTGGACGCGCATAAAAAGGGCTCTGACGGCAATTGTGACTGGAGATGTGACGGGGGGGATTGGCTGAGTGAAGGCGGTGCCAGTGGCAGCCGCACCAATGTTCTCTTCAGGCACAGTTGGTGGGGCTGTCACTGGCAAGAGGAAAGGGGCACTGGCAGCAGCTCGGCCACAATCATGAATTGCGATCGCGGCGGCCACACTCAGGGAGAGCAGCATGGGTTCCTGTCGCTCTTGCCAAGCGGCTCCCTGCCTGATGCCCTTTACTCAGCATAGGTTGGCATGTCCAGGTTCAGATGACATGCCAACCCATCATGGGTAAAACAACCCCTACAACAGACCATGGGTTGTCAGGTTGTTTTGTTTGGGAAAAACAACCCATGGAACCAAACTATCCGTTCAGGTTCGGATGGTACGCTAATCCCACAATGGGTTGTTTCCAACAACAACCCATAGTGTTGTGAGAACACAGGCATGTTGTAAGAACACAGGCATTGTTCTCCTTGGAGCCCAGGGCCTCCGCTCACTCTTACTAGAAACAACCTGCATACGATGACTGTGCTGTGTTCAGTAGGTTTCCCTGCAGAGAGCATGAAGGTAGCATTGCCATGCTGCAGGCTATTCCCCAGGTACAGACACAGCATAGGGCCAGGGGTCCAAGTAAACACTGGCACATGAGACCATGACGCAAGTGCTGATCGCACGAGATATCGCCACCCTAGATCCATTTGTGCTTTCAGAGTCTTCTGCAACCTGTCCTCCATGAATGGGGCTCAAGAGCTGGATTTCACTGATAGGGCAGGGGTTGGGAAGGAAAAGCATGTAGGTGGGTGGGGAAAAGCACATGGAGCCTGGGGAAGGGGATCATTTGGACAACCCTGGAGGGCTAGATTTGGACCCCAGGATGGCTAGATTTGGCACCAAGGCCTGAGGTTCCCCACCCATTTATTAGGCAATAGCAAGATTGTTAATTCAGCAAAATGCTGTACAACTTATAGTTTATTAGATAAGGCATTGAACAAAATTTGTTCTTTTCACCATTCAGTGTTTGGGACACATATTTTAGTTATGTCTCTTCTGTGTGCTTGAATAGAAATATTTTCCAAATTACTCTTGGTTGTTACTAATATATATGATCTTATTTTCCTGCTACTGGTTTGTATTGAGTTACCGATGTGTTACAACTCACTAGAAATATTCTATAGTTCAAGTAGATGTGCCTGAATATATATTTGTACTCCAATACATATTTCGGAATCAATGTATAGACTTTCTTGACCTCAGTAATATAATAACTTGACAAAATGATGATTAGTAGCATACCCAAGAAGCCATTTCATATATTCAGCTGTAGATTGCTGCTAAATTAATTCTTATAGTCCTCTGAGCTGCTGCAGTGCTTTGGCAGATACTTAATCCCTTTTACATGTTGCATCTGAATTGCTATCAGGTTTCCAAAAGATGCCTTAAAAATCCTGCAGGAAATATCAGAAATACTTTAGTATCACTGTTGCTAACAAGGAGTTGATAGTTCATGAGAGAGAGAGAGAACAGAAGGGAAAAGTTCCAGTTATTCCTCTGTGCAGTTTGTTTCATCAGTTCACATCCATTCATATCTTGCAGTAATATGGAGGATTAGGAGAGGCACATTAGTGTTAAAATGATGAGGTAGTATGAACCTTTTGAACTGAAGGCAGTTGTGCCAATCTGAATGTCATTTCTTTTTACATAACTACAGTTGTGTCAGAAATGATGGTAGGCAGTGGGAGTGGGAGCTAGACGTGAAGGTCAGAGCCAGAGAACAAGCCAAGAAAGCCTATTATTGGCCAGGCAAAATCTGAGCTTTAATATAAAGACCTTATAGCTGATACCATCCTAATGGAAGAAAGTGAAGAAGATCTAAAGAGCCTCTTGTTGAGGGTGAAAGTGGAGTGTGCAAAAGCTGGTTTGAAACTCAACATTAAAAAAACGAAGATCATGGCATGTGGCCCCATCGCTTCCTGGCATATAGAAGGGGAAGAAATGGAAGCAGTGACAGATTTTATTTTCTTGGGCTCCAAGATCACCGCAGACGGTGACTGCAGCCATGAAATTAAAAGACGCTTGCTCCTTGGGAGGAACGCTGTGGCAAACCTAGACAGCATAGTAAGAAGCAGAGACATCACCTTGCCGACAAAGGTCCGTATAATCAAAGCTATGGTTTTCCCAGTAGTAACGTATGGCTGTGAGAGCTGGACTATAAGGAAGGCTGAGCGCCGAAGAATTGATGCCTTCAAACTGTGGTGCTGGAGAAGACTCTTACGAGTCCCCTGGACTGCAAGGAGGTCAGATCAGTCAATCCTAAAGGAAATCAACCCTGGCTGCTCATTGGAAGGACAGATATTGAAGCTGAAGCTCCAATATTTTGGCCACCTAATGCGAAGAGAAAACTCCCTGGAAAAGACCCTGATGCTGGGATAGACTGAAGGCAAAAGGAGAAGGGGATGGCAGAGGATGAGATGGCTAGATAGCATCACTGATGCAATGAATATGAACTTGAGCATGCTCCGGGAGAGAGCGGGGGACAGGAAGGCCTGGCGTGCTATGGTCCATGGGGTCACGAAGAGTCGGACATGACTGAACGACTCAACAACAACAATAAAGGTTGGCAGAGTCACTACACTACTTGGGAACCCTTTACTAGGAAGATGCTCTGCCTTGTAGTCCTGATGACTCACTGCATGGAGCAAGTCATACTATGTGACCAATCTCTTTTGAAATGGTGGGGAATTTCATAAGGGGAGGGTCCATAGTGGCTTTGTATGTAGACCAGACTTGTGGACCTCCAGATGATGGATTTAACTCCCATCAGCCCTAGCCAACATTGCCACTGGTGAGGCATGATGGGAATTGCAGTCCAGCATCATCTTATTATTGCAGTCCAACAAGTGGCCTGCCCTTCATGTTTTAAACCCTGGGTTGTTTTGAATGAGCCAGTGTGCTAGTCGTCATGGCTCGAGCACTCCCACTTTTTCTTCCCAGCAGGAGCAGCTAAACAACTCAGGGTTGTCCCAACTCTGGCTTGGTGAGTGAGTGACATGCCAGAATTCTGGGTTCAGATGTCATGATAAACAAACCTTGGGTTGTTCAGCCATACCCACTGGTAGGAGGAGCTAAATGGGAGTGCTCAAGCCACAGTGACTATCATGCTGCCTTGTTTACAGCAATCCGGAGTTTTAAAAAATGCTGAGTTGTCATTACGTGTGAACTGGGCCTGTGAGATCATGACTGGCCCAGGCAGATCACCAAGTATGCTTCATACCTGAAGAAGGATTTTGACTGGTTTACCTGTTTTTTATTACTTGTATAACTTGCATGCATAGGCATGTATAATTTCAATGCCGTTTTGGATATGCAGCAATTTAGTTTTTATTCATTCATTTGAGGATTACAGGAAGATACATATATCTTTTTCAACTTTTATCCACTTGATGGGGATGGCGGGGGAAAACCGCTGTACCTGAAATGAATAACTGCTGCTGTTTCACCAACACTATTAGCACAGAGCTATATTCAGGACTGAGCAAGTGGGAAAGTGTCTACACCAATACTAGGTTGTGGGGTGGGGGGGACCTTTAAAGCAGCAGAAGCCTCTACCTGTGAACGATGGAAATGTGAATGATTTGGAGGGTGTGGTGATATTTGAAATAATGGTTAATGATACATAAAGACTTTCTGATTTTCAGAACAAAACCAGAGCTACACCTTGACATTTCAGTAGCATGTTAATGATGGAACGGACATTTTAAAAAATAGTATTTAGGACTGGAGCTTAAATATTAAGACTTCCTGGATTATTCATCAGCAAAATTCCATTAATTGGCTTACAATACAATTACCTGCACATGCAAAGAAAGAAAGAAAAAATGAAGGCTTGGAGTTATACTCACAGAGCAATCCTATATAGTCACATTATGCCAGGACTCGAGATATACAGCCGCTACATCTGCAGAACACCTGCTGTATCCAATGAATACTCACCTTATAGCTGAGGGGGAAAAAACACAGCCAGGAAATATGAACAGAGCATAAAAATGACATATATGTTCACAGCATCCCTGGAAACATTGCCATGGCCCACCAGTGAGGAGCACGCCACCATAGGCCAAGCTGGGGATGAATCTGTCATGTTGGCATGCCCCCAACATTCAAGAAATGAACTAGGCAACAGCCACAGGCACAGCCAAGGTTACCCTATAGTACTGTCAAAGCAATGGCAAAGTTAGGAAGTTGCTGGTTTGAATCCCCCATGAGCAAAGCATTTTACACCTGCCACTCCCTAGTGGAAGAAAAACATTGAACCAGGCAGCAGCAGCAAGCAAGGCAACTCAATGGTGGGTGTTTTCTCTCTCTATTGCACGTCTTTCCATTGCTCTGCAGCCTCCCAGGCCACCTACACTTCCTGAACTGAAAAAGCCCCATGGAAGGAATTGCCTCATGATGTCTTCCTCAGGATGGCTTTAACTGAAGTGTGGGAAGCTGAGGAGGCTACAGGCTGCCACAGAGATGATTGTATGATGACAGACAGGACACTCATGCACACTCCTCAGCCACCTCATAAGTAAGGTAAGCCCAAGAACCCCAAACCCAACCCATGAGAATTTCTCTGAATTATCTCCGTCTTTGAAGTTCTTTTCGAAAGCAATTTCTTTTCTATCAAATTGAATGAGACTGGTTGGAAAACATGTGGGAGAAATTTTTGGCACAGCATTATTTTCCACCAAATCTATAGCCCTTTGGTCAGTGGATCTTGAGTATAGGATGTGCCCCTACTAAGTAATGTGCTGAATATTTGCCAAATATGAGAATTTCCATTGATATCTATGGGTGGGAGCCAAATCTCTTTCACTACTGCTCAAATATGTTCTTGGTGGTAAAGTGTTCTTAAACACTTAGTTCTTAAAGGCAAGTATTTCTGTCTTCAGGCATTGTTGCAAACTTTATTGAACACAGATTATATACTTGAAGTTCTGGAATGCTGCCCAAAAATATATAATTAGCAGATTTCTTCAACAGATAGTTTCTAATGTTTTCTATTATGTGGTTGCTCTGAATATCTCTTTAAAAGAAAGAAAGAAAGAAAGAAAGAGAAAGAAAGAAAGAAAGAAAGAAAAGAATTGTCAGTGTGATTAATGCATAATAAAACCTTTACAGATGTTTTCAGTTCTTTGGGCTGGCTTCTTATTTTCAAGTCTCAGTAATGAAATAAAAAGACATTTTTCTTCTGTGCAAAAACAAGCTTTCAAATTCTAAAGTAACAATATTATACTAGAGCAGGGGTGTAGAACCTGAGGCTCGGGGGCCAAATCTGGCCGTCCGGAGGTCCCCAGAAGGCTATGCCCCCTTCCCCACCCCCACCCCATTCCTCCATCATTTGGTGGTTTCCTGGGCTTCCCCCCCCCCATTCTAAAAGATTGAAATACCTCTTCTAAGTCTCAGTTACTGGCGATAAGAGCTTTAAGGTAAAATATGCTGGTACTTTGGGGGGGGTTGGCCTCACCCCTTTTGCCTTTGGCCACACCCATTACTGGAATGCAGCCCCCAAGAGCTTCTCCAAAATGAAATTCAGCCCTCAGCTAAAAGAAGTTCTGTACCCTTTTGCTAGAGAAATCCTGGCATGCTAATCTTTGGTTCTTGGAGAGCCGGGTTCTAGTCCCCACTCGGCCATGGAAGCTCACTGGGTGACTTTGGGCCAGTCACAGACTCTCAGCCCAACCCACCTCACAGGGTTGTTGTTGTGAGGATAAAACGGAGAGGAGGAGGAAGCCGCCTTGGGTTCCTTGCAAGAGGAAAAAAGGCGGGATATAAATGCAATAAATAAATAAATTATGTAAAGGGATCCTGCCAACCTGTGTTTAATAAAAGATTTTTTAAAAAGGTTTGCGAATAAATACCGAAAAGTTGTTAATACCTGCTCTTGCTCATGTTATGGTCATGTTACTTTCCATCATTCACTTAGGGCGCAATCCTTCATTTGGCCAGGTGAGAGATCATAGGAAACGGTTTAAGTGTTGCTCTCCTTAGCTCAGTGGCAGGATGGCACTTATGCCACTGGAAACACATACCCCTCCCATTATGTCTGGAGAAAGCTCTGTGGGCATAGATGTCCTGCTGACATTCTAAGTAATCTAAGGATTCTAAGCCCACTTGTTCTCTTAAGAGCTGCCCTGCCCCCAACCAAATTATGACAGCCGTGGTCTGGTGTAGTAATTTCCCACTCACTGAACACCTCCTGCCCTGGCCACAGTGAGTCTACAGGTCTTTGGATATGGCAGTTGCTTTGCCATGGTTTCTCCCCCCTCCCTCAACATGCACCCCCCATGCCCCCCATCCCCCACAATAGGATTGCTTTGCCAGGCTGCAATCCTATGCATGCATACTCGGAAGTAAGTCCCACTGTGTTCAATGGGGCTTGCTCACTAGTTAGTGTGGGCAAAGGCCACAAGCAATTGGTGGATGTCCAACTCTGGGCGCTCTTGGATGAAATGGATTATTTCTGGACCCATTTCAGTCCAGCTTTGGATTTTAAATTTGTGTTTAAACACAAGTTTTGGCACTGAAACAGTCTTGTTCACTCTGATGGGTGACCTCTATTGGGAGACAGACAGGGGGAATTTAACCCTCTTGATTCTTCTTAGCTTTTGATATACTCAGTCATGGTATCTTTCTGGACTGGCTCTGTTGTTGGGAATTGGAGATACAGTGATACAGTGATTCTGCTGCTTTCTGCAGGGTATGTTCCAAAAGATAGTATGGGGGATTTCTGTTCCACCCCTTGACATGTGTGCTATTTAGTGCCACAGCATTCCATCCTATCCTCCATGGGTTTTTGTGTGTGTGTGTGTGTTTTAACACTTATCTGAAGCTGCTTGGTGAATTTGGACTTAGGTGCATGTCATCAAAGTGCAGGTGACACTGAGTTCTAGTTTTCTTTGTCATCTGAGCTAGGGGAGGCTGCAGAAGTTCTGATTTGGAAGCCCTGGATTTGGTAATGCTCTTAATGAGGGCCTATAAACTGATGTTGAATCTGGACAAGATGGAGTCACTGTGGGTAGATAATTCCCATGAAAGGATGCTCAGCCTGTTTTGGATGGGGTTGCATTCACACTGCGAGGGGTTCCTTTTTCCAGTGAAGTGTGCCTTTTACCAGCTGTGCCTGTTTCACCATTTGTGCCCCTTCTGAACAGGCATAGTCTGGCCATGGTGATTCATGCCTGGTTGAATTACTGCAACGTGTTATATGTGGGGCTGCCCTTGAAGACAGTTCAAAAGCTTCAATTAGTACAGAATATGGCTCTCAGAATTCTGACTGGAACAGCCCCGTTTATCCATATTACACCAGTTTTAAAAGTGTCACTGGCTGCCTGTTCACTACCAGACCCGATTCAAGGTGCTTCAAGGCCCTAAATGGCAGAGGACCCAAATACCTGAGGGAGCACCTACTCCCATATTCACCTATCTGTACTTTTAAGATCTTCTGCCAAGGCCCTTCTCCGTGTACTTTTTCCATCTGAAGCAAGACAATAATCAACAAAAAAGGGGGGTTTATTTGTAGTGACGGATTGCCCTTCCCAAAGGATGTTGTCATTTAGGCACCTGGCAGAAACATTTTTATCTACCCAGGCATTTTAACTGATATAAGTTGATCAACAAATTATAGAATTCAGGTTTTACCTGCTGCGTTTATCATTGCTTTTTGTTTTTATTGCATTGTTTCCAATGTTTGCACACTGCCCTGAAATCTTATATGATGAAGGATGGCATAAAAAGGTTAAATACATACTTAAAATCTGTAATATCTTCTTAACTACAATTACAGAGGTTGAATAGGCAGAGAACAAGCAAGGACATACTAAGAAAGAGGGAAAAAAATCCATATCTTCATACTCATAGTTTCTAATTACTGGCCCCAGTCCAGCTGAAGTTAGTGATAAGTCTGGCTTTAGTCCAATGCACACACTTACCAGGGAGTATGTCTCCATTAAACAAACTGGTACTTATTTCTAACATGTTTAGGCTTGTGCGATAAGGCACATTCCTATGCATACTTACCCAGGAGTAAGTTTCATTGAATTCAATGGGACTTCTGAGCAAACATGCAAAGGATCATGATTCAAGTCCTATTGAAAGCAATGGGACTTACGTTAGTGCTATTGAACTAGCATTCTATTGATTTCAGTGGGACGTTGTCATGGTAACTTTATTTGGATTGGGGCCACTCCACACAAAGGAACAGAAGACTGCTGTGGGAAGCCGATCATGGATGCCTAACTTTATAAGGCAGTTTTAAAGGTCATATTTAAAGCTTCTCTGATACAGCAAACAGAAACACCCAATGTCCTGGGATCCAGGCACCTTCGGGCACTGTGGAGTTTGAAGTAAGAATCTTGGTGTGTGGGGAACATACCAATCGAGTAAAATGAATGGCAGGGGGAAAACCCCCCAGCATTGTTGCTGAAAGCAAGGGAGCCCTTTAGAATGACCACTGAAAGCAAGGAGTGAATGAGGAACTGAATGACGTAGGTACGAATGGGAATTAATGTGTGCGGAGTGGAATTACATGACAAAGCAGAAACCATGAAACTGCTTTGTGTGGTGTAATCTGATTAACTCCCAAGGGTCTTTGTTAATTGACTGTGGAGCAAGTGTCTTGGCGGACCCTAAAACATAACACTCGGGCCCAAAATGCATTCGACGGCAGCACGTCCCAGCGGATTTCCCAACGGGTGCCCTCGTGTGGTTCGCAGCCTTCGGGAGTGAGGTGAAGATGAGCTGAAGCGTGTCAGTGGAGAATCTCTGAGATGTGACAGCGGACAGAGGACCGGACCCCGGGACGTTTTGCGTACAAGGCGCGCGCAAGAATGGCAGCGTTCCGAAGTTGGACAAGAGGCGGCGATGGAGCGCTAGTCATGCGCCCGGCGGCGGCGGCTGGGCTTGGCAGCAGAAGCCGGTCGCCTTTGGAAACCAGGCGGGCCAGAGCTCCCTACCTCTGCCACCGTGACTTCCAAACTTCCCCCGCTCCTCCTCTCAAGCCTTTTTTCAGGGGAACCTGCCCCCCCGGCCACCCCCAAGGAGGATAAGGGTTACGGGGGGGGGGGAGAGCAGGGGGACGTGCGGGTCCATCTCTTTGCCAAAGGTGCAGCTCGGATTGCCCCTTCCGAATCTCTTTTCGAGTAATGGGTTGTAGTCAGTGTGAGTCTTACTTAGAGTAGACGCATTGAAATAAATTGGGCTTAAGTTAGAGTGCTATGGGATATAACTCGATGGCACCAATGAAGTCAATGGGCTCTAAGCACCGCATTGTGTTGGTTCGGAGCATGCCAGCGAACAGCATCCCATTCCCAGTGGAGGCTGGTGGCTCTGATGTCAGTGGGGCTGTGAATCCGCTCTGGGTTTCAGCCAGAACCAGTCAGAACACTACAGGAGCTAGCTAAGGTGCTGAACCCAGTCCCCAAATAGCCACCAGCCTCCCCTGCCCATTCCTAAACCCGCGCAGGGGGAAGTCTCCTCGGTTGGATGAGATCCTCCCTCTATCTCCCACATCTACCTGCAGACTGGAGGGACTGAACGTGGGGCATTCTGCATGCAAAGCAGGTGCCCTGTCGCTTGAGCCACGATCTCCCCCATCCTCCATTTCTTGGCCCGCCCGCAGCATCCTAAGCTCTCCTTTCGACCTCTCCGATATGAACGCTCTTTGCGCCCTGGCGGTGTTCAGGGTTCGGGATCGCGGTTCAGGCTGGTAACATTCACGTCTCTGAGCATGTGCAAAGCGCCTGTCTTCCTCACTGAGTGACCACCATAAGCAGCTCCCGACATCAAGATACATGTCGCATGAGGCTTTAGTGGAAGGGGACCCAGGTCAGAACATGGTGAGATTGCCAGTTCCCAGAAAAGCCGAAATGAAAGCGTGCTGCTTTCCTCCAGGATGGAGATGCAGTTCTTGGAAGGAAATGCTTTACCTGTTGAATTTCTGCCAGTGGTGTAGCTGTGAAAAGCTGAGGAAATGTACGAGCCAGTGTGGTGTAGTGGCTAGAGTGTTGGACTGGGACTCGGGAGATCCGGGTTCTAGTCCCCACTCGGCCATGAAGCGCACTGGGTGACTTTGAGCCAGTCACTGACTCTCAGCCTAACCCACCTCACAGGGTTGTTGTGAGGGTAAAATGGAGAGAAGAACGACGTAAGACGCCTTGGCTTCCTTGCAAGAGGAAGAAAGGTATGTAAATGTAATAATAGATAAAATGAAATAAACTCCAAATTACTATGCCGGTTGTGTACGTGGGAGAGAGTGAGAGCGGGGGGGGGGGGGGGCGTGCAATCGGTGGAGGCTGGTGGCTCCGATTTCGGTGGGGCTGTGCATCCATTCTATGTTTCAGCCAGAACTCTAAAGGAGCTACCCAAGGTGCTGAGCCCTATCCCCCAAATAGGTTCAGCGCTTTAGATAGCAACTTTGGAGTTCTGGCTGGTTCTGACTGAATCCCGGAATGGACGCACCGCCCCATCCAGACTGGAGCCCCCCGCCTCCACCGCCTGCAACTCCTAGACGCACTTTCCTAGGGCGTCTATTCCGTCGATTTGGGGATCGCCGCCTTTTCCGGAAGGGTGTTCGGGATTGCGGTGGCGATGGGGGCAGGCTCGCGCCGCGGCGGGCGTTCCTATTTCGGGCGCTGAAGCTGCCGCTGCCCTTGAGGCGGCGCGGCGCGGCGCGGCGGGGAGGGCAGGCGGGCTGCGCGCCGCCGTCCCCCGCGCTGCGGGGTGGCGGGTGGGGGGATCCGTGGGACGCCGCGGCCCCGCCTCCCCTTCCCCAGCCGGGGCGCCGGAGCCGAGGGGCGATGGGCCAAAGCGAGCGAGGCTGGCACCATGACGGTCGCCCGCGTCGTCCTGGCGGCGGCGGCGGCGCTGGCGCTCGGGACGCTCCCCGAGGCGGGCGGCTCCGCGGCGGGTCGCTCCTCTCCTCCGTCTCGGGGCGTCGCCCGCCCTCAGCCGCGCTCCCCGCCGCCCCTGCCGCTCCAGCACCAGCAGCCCGGCGGCGGCGGCGGCGGCGGCTGTCCCCGAGGCGGCGGGCGCTTCGCCAACGTGACGGAGGCCGGCGCCGAGTGCCTGCCCTGGGCGGACGTGCCCACGTTCCTGGAGCGGACGCCTCAGGGCAGCGGGCTGCGAGGGCAGCGCAACTTCTGCAGGAACCCCGACGGCAGGAGCAGGCCGTGGTGCTTCTACAGGAACAGCCGCGGCAGGGTTGACTGGGGCTACTGTGACTGCAGGCAAGGTGAGGAGGAGAGCGCGAGGGGGGCCGGGCGAGAGAGGCAGAGGCGCGCCGACTCTCCCCCTCGCTCCGCCAGGGACGGTCCCCCCGTGCCGGTATGCGGCCCTGGGGGACCCCCTTTCCCCGCTTGTCGCCGGCGTTCGTTCCCTTCAGGGCGCACGTGCGCATTCGCGGGCGCTGCCTCCCGCTCCGCTCGGCGGGCGCGCTGCCTTCCCATCCGCGAGCTGCCCGCCCAGACCCAGCCACGGGCTTGCCTTGGAGGCGCTTGAGAGCTGAGGCGATGCAGCGGGCGCGGCCCCATGCCCGCTGCTGGCGCCGAGCCGTAGGGCCAAACTGGGCGTGACTTTAAATACGTCTTTGCAGTTAACCTGCGGGGGTTTAAACACAAGTGAACGGAAAGGATCTGCTCGTCATGGGCTTTCAGCAGCGGGGGCGGGGGGAATGTTACCCTTTCCTCCCCTGCTGCTGTCCTGAAGAAAATCCCTCCTCTGAAGCTGCGTTTTGCCTTTCCTGGAGGATTCCATCCCCCACCCCCACCCCCCGCCGCCAATTCCAGCTTCGGAAAAGGGACTTTCCTCAGGACGGCATCAGGGGAGGAACGGGCTGCATCCCCCCTCCGTGCCTGCTGAAACCCAGTCATTGGTGTCCCCCCCCACCAGTGCTATTTAGATGCCTTAAAACCTATGCATTAAACGTAAAGAAGCATTTAACATCATGTCTAGCTTGGCCCTAAACCAGCCTTCGCCAACATGGTGCCCTCCAGATGTTTTGGACTTCCATCATCACCATCCAGTCAGGAACCCTGGGAGTTGTGGATGAAAACACCTGGAGGGCTCCAGGCTGGGGAAAGCTGCCTTATGATCCTATGCATGTTTGTTCTCAGTCTCACTTACTCCCCAAAGAGCTTATTCCCAGGAAAGTGTGCACCCCAACCTGGTGCCTTCCAGATGTAATCGAGTACAACTCCCATAATCCCCAACCAGCATAGGCAATGGGCAGAGACGATGGGAGGCTTAATCCCTGGGGGCACCAGCTTGCCCTCGAGGGCCAAAAACGGAGTGTGTGTACATTATATGATCTTTAAAAGAAATGTTCAAAAAAGTTTTTATTAACATACCTGCCTGTAAAAGCCACCGCAGGTCTGGCTGTCGGTCACAGAGTAAACGCGTGGAAAATGACTGAGAGCCTTTAGCAACGCGCACTGCGTGGAGGTGAATGTGCGGGAAGTTGTCTTTGGTGTGATAGTAGTTGCGAGTCCACAAGGGTGTCTCTTTCTTCATCTGTGAAATGTTGGAGGGTATGAATGCCTCACATGGCTGCCAGGCAGCTTCAGTGTGCGAGAACTGCTGCTTAGGTGGGCAGTGCTGAGCACTTGTGCAAATGCCGGCTGTAATGGGACAGGTTAATTCACGAGGAAGGGTTGACTGCGAGTAATTGGTGGTTTGGATCCTGAGGTCTGGATGTACTTGTGATCATTGTTGGAGGTGTGTGTTGGGGACGGGGCGGGGGCGTGTATTGCTGCATTTACTGCTCTCTCTGTGTGTGTGTGTTTGCTGTTGAGATTTAAGTGGGACATCGGAAGTGGAACATAAGGCATACTGAGTCAGACCACTTGCCCATCTAGCCCCGTATTGTCAGCACCGATTGGCAGCGGCTCTCCAGGGTTTCAGGCAGGAATTTTTCCAACCTACCTGGTGATGCCAGGGATTGAACCTGGGAACTTCTGTGTATAAAGCAGATGCTGTACTAGCGAGCTACGACCCTTTCCCTACTGCAGCCCTTCCCCTGAGTGCAGGAGGTTACTAAAAAAAATGACACTGAAAGTCCATTAAAACACACATCTTGAGTTTCTGAAAGTTAAGTTTCTAATGACGCATTAAGACCAATGTGTTCCAATAGCCATTTGGTGTTACTTCTTTTCCAGTATGTCCTATGAGTGCATTTCTTGGACCTTTTGGCCTGGGTCTGTGTGATGAGGTCTGTGTGCATGGCCTACATTATTTTTTTTATTTTAAATGTCATATCCTACCTTAGAATGAAAAAAAAAAAAAGAACATTCAGGGTGGCTTGCAGACAGTTCAGATGTACAACATAATGGGCGTATTCACACGCGCATGGGGTGGTGGTGGTGGTTAGGGGAACTACCGAGGGGGAGATTAGTGGAACCACGACACTTGGGTCTGTCACATGACCAGGAACCATGTGGCGTTGTGTGGCTCTGCTACCCCCCGCCTCCATAGTTACCGGGTGAGCTTCCTTGAGTGGTTTGTGCACATCCAGATGTCCTCTGCGGTGCGAACAGGCTCCAGGCGGTCACTCCATCATCCTGGCTGGCCATGTGACCATAGAGAAAGTCCACAGTGGCTAGAGCATTGCCCGCAGCAGCAGACACTCTAGCTGGTGGATTTTACGGTCGTGGCCTGGAAGTCCTCTGGAGCCCGTTTTAACCACTGGGGAGCCTGCCAGATGACATAATAAGCCTTCCTGGGGGCCCTTAACCCTTTTGCAGGGGGGTGGTTAGTGGAGGTGGTTTAGTAACCACAGGAACATGGTTTTCTCTCCCCACACAACATGCTGAGCCACCGTGGTTACTGGAAATTCCCCAGCCACCGTGGCTTATTGTGACATATGAACAGGTGTGCTGACTGATTGATATATATATATATATATATATATATATATACATGTTGGTTGCCCAAGGGTTGGGAGGATACCTGTACTGGTGTTTGTGCATTGGATGCTGGCATATATGTGTGTTGCTTTTGCTGATGTGTTGGCTTGTGCATATTGCCTGCACTGATTGATGGGTACTGGCTGTTGGATTGCATGACTTGCCTTTAATGACTGATAGATGCCATGTATTACATGCTGCCCCAATGGTATGTTTGTTGCTGAATACTTTGTTTCTACCTCTTGTGCATATTTTGGATGTCTTGCTTAGGCAATGTGTGAGATAACATCTATGTATATTGGTTGCTGTGTATACTGTTTTACAGTACAATCCCACACTTGTTTATCAGGAAGTAAATCCTAATGAGTTCAGTGGGAGTTATTCCAAGGTAAGTGTTCATAGGATTACAGCAGTAGTTATTTTTATGTAAGCACATGGACTGCTACAAATCTCTCACCCACCCCTGTTTTCAAGTGGGTTATTATTTATTATCTCACTCATGTACTACTAGTCTTCCATGATGGAACTCAGGGTGGTATATATAGGGTTTCCGGGTGATCTCCCACCTAGGCAGTGACCAGAGCCAGACTTGCTTAGCTTCAACAAGGTTGAATGCCCTGGGAGGCAAATTGGGGAAGAGAGTGGGTTGGGTTTCTGCATACTGGTGGGGGGAATGCCCTGAGGTATGTAGAAAACAACCCCCTATTTGCCGCTCAAACCCAGCTGGACGTGAGGGCTGCTCATGCATATGTCCCTCAGTCACCAGACTTGGGCATAAGAACATATGAACATAAAAAGCGCTATGCTGGATCAGAACAGGGGTCCATGTAGTCCAGCATTCTGTTCACACAGTGGCCAACCAGCTGTTGACCAGGAACCCACAAGCAGGGCATGAGTGCAACAGCACCCTCCCACCCATGTTCCCCATCAACTGGTGTACATAGGCTCACTGCCTCAGGTACTGGAGGTAGCACATAGCCATTAAGACTAGTAGCCATTGATAGCCTTTTCCTCCAGGAATTTGTCTAACTCCCTTGTAAAGCCATCCAAGCTGGTGGCCATCACTACTTCCCATGATAGTGAATTCCATAGTTTAACTATGCACTGTGTGAAGAAGTACTTCCTTTGATCTGTCCTGAATCTCCCACCAATCAGCTTCTTGGGATGACCCCGGGTTCTAGTATTTTGAGAGAGGGAGAAAAATGTCTCCCTATCCACATTCTCCACACCATGCATAATTTTGTACAACTCTATCGTGTCTCCCCTTACCCTCCTTTTTTTCCAAACTAAACAATCCCAGCTGTTGTAACCTTCTCTCATAGGAGAGATGCTCCCGCCCCCCCTTGATCATTTGAGTTGCCCTTTTCTGCACCTTCTGCAGTAAGCTGAAGGGAAGCAAGTGGCCTGCCCAAACCATGAGTCATGCATCCTCTGACCCCAGTACCCTCTATGTAAGCCAGCCTTACCTAACCTGGTTCACTCCATATGTATTGACTACAGCTCCCATCATACCCAACATCCAGCATAGCCAGTTCCATGCTGGCTAGGGAAGCTGGGAGTTGTGGTCCAACACATTTGGAGGGCACCAGATTGGGGAAGGCTGATGTAAACTGTATGACAGAATGTTCCCCGTTGTTTAAAAGACAACAGTGGGAGGAACGGAGGGTGAGCGTTCTCTGAGCTGATATTCTTGCCCTTCTGGATTATTTTAATTGCAAGGCTGGATCCACCCTTGCAGTTGAAATGCTTGAGGAAGGGGAAATAATTGGTCTTGGAGAACTTGCACTCTACAGGCACAATGTTCTGCCTTTACCAGTTACAGAAGACCAGTTACAGCCTCTCTGCTTGAGCATTGGTCTTTCTATCTGTACTGCATTTTTTTCAGGGGAATGTGCACTCAGATGCACATCCTTATGTGGGTATCCATTTGGATCACATTCTGTTGCAAGCTATACAGTGTGGATGAACACCATCCATACACTAATATGCATTTCAATATGCATCCAACTTACATCTGCAGTTCCTGATCCACCAAAGGATATGCAAAGATCTCTTCAATCAGAACAGGGCAAGAAAGAAAGCATGCAGTGTGAAGATGAAAAGGAGAAGAAGAAAAAAGTCCTTCTCTTACCCTTCTTCTCTCCTCCCCACAACTCAATAAATTGTTTTGGGATACAACACAAAAAAAGGAGTGAATGTAACAACAGTGTAACAGCAAGCATAACAACACCTACAGTAACTGAATGTTTATGTGCATGTACATTTGTATGTTAGTATTTCAAATGTGTATAAGCCACTGTCTAAATGTATCACTTTATTAAGAAAATGTAATTTGTAGTAAAGTATATTAATGCATAAAACTTGGATGGATAATGTCTCATCTCCAGTGAATGTCAAATTCAGTTAGAACCCATTTTTAATATGTTTCCCAGATGGTTTGATAAGCAGGAGATAGGATAAAATATATATCATTTATTAATAAAGAAATACATGACAAAAAGTGTAAGGGATTTACAGATGGCTTCATTGCTAATGAGGATACAGAGTCCCTATTTTATTAGTAATATATGGTTCATGTATCTGATAGTTTCAATGTCATTTGTAGTCCCTTTTACTTTCTTGTAACTTACCGCAGTCATTTATTGTTTTCCCAAGCATACTAAAGAGGAAAGAAAGTTCAAACATCATGGAATTTAGTAAAGCAGCACATATGCATTATCTTTAAAAGTGACATTGCAGTTGAACTATTTTAGCTTGCAGCTATCAGCAAGAAGGGGTAGATTTTAATTCTACAGTTGGTGTTGGTGCAGTTGCAGCCATCTCTTAAGCAAATGTGTCATAAATCACATCTAGAGTAAGATACAGTGCTGCTACTCCTGTCACACAGTACATATGCATCCCTCTTCCTTCATACCTTGCAGTAGTTCAGTTCTAATATACTGAGCTAGATAGCAATGCTGCACAGAGAGGTAGGCAGGAGTGCTGGCAGGAAGGAATGCTGGCCAGCTAAGCCTTCCTGAACCTGTCTAGGAGTGCCTCCCGCCTGGATCAGTTATGGCACCTTTACTGCAGACAGACCCCATGGGCTTTAGTCAGAGCTTTCACTGAGTGTGAGCACAGAGAAGCTGGCAAATGAGGTTCCATCCAGTAAGAAGTTTCTGAATGACTGTAGCAGCTTGTAGTTTTAATAGCTAGCTCACTCATCCTTCCTGGCTTCTTTTTGGGCTTGGAGCAGGAGAGAGGAATATGGAAATTGCTGCTTGCTGTGACTTGTTTATTTATTGCTTCTGATCCAGGAAGTTGCCAGGTGCTGCCAGAGAGAAGATGAGTGAGTGGGAGGCACTGAGAGAGGGTTAGAATCTCTACAAGGGTCTATAGAAGCTGCTGGAACTGCTACCTGCAACAGTCATCTGGAGGCTTATTGCCTCATTCGTAGGCTCCTCTATGAACCAGTTCTTCAAGTATTTAGAGCCCACCAAGAGTAAACCAGCTGTATATTTTTTTCAGTCTGGCTGTGTTCCATGGCATCATATTCATTTGTGGTAAGCACAGCCACTCTACATGTAAACATTTCTTTCCACAGCAGAGTTGAAGAATGAAATACTTCTCCATATGCCTGTGGATATAAACATGTGGACAGATCCATGTTTGAACTATCATACTTGAAGTTTAGCACGCTATTTTCCAAGCTCCTTTAGGAAGCAAGAATGTGGCTTTGTCTTGAAGTATATTCTATACACATGATATATCTTTACTACAGCTTAATTACTAACAATGGACAAAAACAGATTTGTCATAGACAGCAAAGGCTAAGGCCAGAGCTCACGCCATTTACCTTTGATATTGAACAAATAAGTTGCACCAGGACATTTAATATTAAGGGAAAGCACAGTGTCCCTTAGAATACTAGAGAGATAATACCAGGGTAAAATAGGAGAATAAAACCTAATGCCTGGAATGTCTGTTTTTATGTTTTTACCCTGCAGTGCATAACAATGGGTGCATTTTCCACTTTTCAAATCACCTAGGAACAAAAATGCTCTGTAATTTTAGATCACTTACAAAATAACATTTGAATATATCAATTATATCAAGATAATTGATATATAATATATTATATATTATATATCAAGTATCATTCAAACTAGAAAGTGTTGGATGAACAATAACTAAATTTTTCCAGTGGAATAATTATATTTATTCATTTGTGGTTCTATACATTTAAAATGTGAAGACTTTTTAAAAAATACATTTTATTTATTTATTTTCGAATAGTGCTCAGAGTGGCTCACATCAACATACTAAAAACAACAATGACATCAAAAGCACAGATTCATTAAAACCGAACAAATCAAGTAATAAAACCGTAAGCATATGTACATCATGAAAGAAAGAGACAGTATTTAAAACTGATTCTTATCTCTCAAGGACCTAGTCCTGTTGAAAGAGGCATGTATTTATTGAACTTCTGAAAATCAAATAGAGTGGAACTGACCTCCCATTCCTTTACCAGATATTGTAGAACAAAATAATTTTTAAAGTATACGGTGAAGGGAATTTGAATATCGACGTATTTGTATTGTATTCGTTTTTCTGAATCTGAGAAAGTTCTTTGGGAGCCATTCTCATTGTGGTCCCACAGTATGACTTCCAGGCAGCTCAATGGCTCATGAATTAACAGGCTATTATTTCCAAAGAATCCTCTAAATCATTGATCAATGAAGTAATGATCTGTAACACTGTGAAAGTACACAGCTGATATATGCATTGCTTTGGGACTTCCAGGTTTCTGGAGCAATAAATGTGCAGTCGTTCTGAAACTTCCACTTGTAGGGTGGGGAAAATTATGGATATATATTATATAAGTAAAGGACAATAATTTCAGCAGCCCTAGAAGAGGTCAGCATGCAGAGTGGGTTGTGAATTACTTCTTTTGCACTCTTTCCCATCTATGCTTGGTCTTGCCTCTTCCAGAGCATGTGGCATCTGTTAACAGAATAAATCTCATCCCTGCTAGTCTGAATTCCCCTTCCAGCTTGCACTGGAAAGTGTAATATAATCTTCTCAAAAGGGTTACAGGAGGTATCAAATGCTTCTGCTTGGGACTGATCCAAAGGAGCTCTAATTGCCAGGCTGAGTATAAACAGCATGAGTTGGCTCCTGGTGACTTCCAAGTTTAAAGGTTTGAGTGCAATCCAGAGAAAGCAGATGTAAGCCCCACTGAAACCTCTGTATTTAACTACTGGAATCCAGAGCATAGTTACTTAAAAAAAACCATACTGGTCCATGACAAAAAAAAATCCAAAATTCATGGATGCTTGCACACTTTTGTGGAATTTTTGCTGGTCCTAATAAAGGTATTGCCCATCCATGGATTTTGCTTACTTAAAATAAGTTCTGTAGCAGTCTGTTTCTTTCCATGAAGGCTTTCGAACAACCTGTAATCCTAATAACCTACTGCAGCTTTCTCAAATCTGATACTATCCAGATGTGTTGGACTGCAACCTCCATCATCCCCAGGCAGCACAGCCATACATCTGGAGGGCACCAGGTTAGGGAAGGCTGCCTTACTGTAACTAAGCTGAAGTACTTAATATAACTGAAAGAATTGCACATTCCCCTTCCCCACTTTTACCTCTGCCTTTATTTCTCTCCTGTTACCTCCTCCCCACTGCCCCCATGAATCCATTTTTACAATAGAAGCCCCATGGGGTAGGGATCTGTAAGAACTATTCTTTGTAAAGTGCCATGTACAACAGAATATATATATATATATATATATATATATATGCAATCAGTCTGAAAGAGAAATGTTTAGAATCAGGTAATAAAGTCCTTCACTAAGCACTTGCATTGGTTCCATTGAAATCCTGTAAATTTCTGTAAGCTTTAAATGGATGAGGGCCAATAAACTGAGACTCAATCCAGACAAGACGGAGGTACAGTTAGTGGTGGTTCGTCTGCCTGGTGAGATGATGTTCAACCTGTTCTGGAGGAGTTTGCACCCCAGGATCAGGTTCGTAGTTTGGGGGTTCTCTTGGACCCAGAACTGTCACTTGAGACACAGTGGACTTGGTGGCACAGAGCACCTTTTATCAGCTTAGGCTGATATACCAACTATGCCCTTCTCTGGACAGAGATAGCCTAGCTACATTACCCACGCTCTGATAATGTGGATTACTACAATACATTATACATGGGGCTGCCTTTGAAAATGGTCTGGAAACTTCAACTGGTCTAACACAGGGCAGCGAAATTGTTCACAGGGACCGGCCAACGAAATCACATTACACTAGTACTTTTCCAGCTGCACTGGCTGCCCATCCATGTCCAGGCCCAATTCAAAGTGTTGGTATTAACATTCAAAGCCCTAAATGGCTTGGGGCCAGGTTATCTGAAGGATCGCCTCCTCCCATATGTATTTGCATGGACCCTAAGGAGGTCAAATCAGTCAATCCTAAAGGAAATCAACCCTCCGTGCTCATTGGAAGGACAGATACTGAAGCTGAAGCTCAGGTATTTCGGCCATCTGATGCGAAGAGAAAACTCTCTGGAAAAGACCCTGATGCTGGGAAAGATTGAAGGCAAAAGGAGAAGGGGATGGCAGAGGATGAGATGGCTAGATAGCATCACCGATGCAATGAATATGAACTTGAGCACGCTCCGGGAGAGAGCACAAGACAGGAAGGCCTGGCGTGCTATGGTCCATGGGGTCACGAAGAGTCGGACACGACTGAATGACTGAACAACAACAACAACAAAAGATCATCTTCAGGCACCCTTCTCCAGGGGCCCCTGTAAAAGCAAGTGAGGTGGGTGGCTACCTGGAAGAGGGCCTTTTCTGCTGTGGCATCCCAGCTGTGGAATGAGCTCACTAGAAAGGTTTGCCTGGTGCCTATGTTCTACTCCTTTCGGGGCCAGGTGAACACCTTTTTATTTTCCCAGCATTTTAGCATTCTACTCTTTTAGCTCTACTGTTTTAAATCTGTATTTTAAATCTCTGCATTGCTGCTAGGTTTTATTCTGGTTGTACTTTCAAATTGTGCAGTAGTTTTAAGCTTTCATATGTTTTATGCTGTGCTTTGTGGTTTTAATTTTTGTGAATTGCCCAGAGAGCTTTGGCTTTTGGGCGCCATAGAAATGAAATAAATAAATAATAAAATGTGGCTAGATTTCCTTACACTGCAGCCAGAATGACTATCCCTTCCACCGCAATACAAAAGGACCTTGATGTTTTACTGTGCCTGCTACATGTCCACATTATATTCCGTGAGAAAATTTATCCTTGCACTTGTTTTTCACCCAGACATATTTACATTTTAAAAGGATAAATCAGAGTTAGAAATGAGCTGAAATGGGGTGATCATGTCCTGACAAGAACAAAGTTTCTGTATTACTCACCTCACTTTCATCCCGGAATAGCATGTAAACATGATGTTATCTATGGTGGGTAAAATTTAGGATTCCATAGAAAGATACAGTGTTTTGTATATAATTACATAGTTAGCAAGGGTATGTAGCTAAAATGCTCTGAAATTTCTTGTTTATATATTTAGGGTCTAGTTATCTCGGTATAATCTAACTATAACTTGAAATAATCTCTGAATCTTGATTGTGTAAACAAGTCCTCAGGGCTAGGGTAAAGTCTGGAATTTTTTGTGTCACAGCTTTATGAGATCCATATCTCTCCTCAGAGCCCAGCTGTAGTGTGGTCTCTTCCTTCTTTTTATGCAGAGTAAATATGGCAGTGGCCTACCTCCATAGAAAGATATGCTGTTTGTAGAGAAGAATGGTCAGTGGGCCTCTAGCAAAGAAGAGCGACTATGTCAAGGTTAGCTGAAGGTTAGATTGATGGCTGTGGCTCTTAATAGGACAAATGTGGCAACTAAAAACCAAAGCTAATGAATAATTCTTTCTATAGAATATTGGCTTTTCAGGCTGGCATAAAAATAATCCTGTTGTGGCCAACTGTGATCAAATTATGGGAAGAAGATAGGAGGGCCCTTAATGAAATCCATAAGCCCCCCCCCCCCGACTCCCATTAAAGTTAGCCTAATCATGCCTCCTGTCCTGTGATCTTCTACAAACATTTGCTAAGGAGCTATCATAAAAGGTAAGGGGGACAGGCCCTTTCCGCCCCTCCCCCTATAATTTGAGCACTTATGGCTGACACAAGTGAAAAATGAACATTTCCTTTGCCAGAAATTGTGATCTGCTTTCAACTGTCTCAGGAATCCCCAAGTTGGAAGCAATCGTGATGGAGAACACTATTAACTCCTCCACACAGCCTATGGAAATTGTAGGGGACACTTGCCCATGCAGGACAAATACCTGACAATTCAAGCAAATCTGAAAGGAGCAGATCTTGCATTTCTTACTTGGACAAAAACCCAAGGAACTTTTATATAAATTTACAACAGATTAAACCCATTAATTAATTAATATAACGAACATGCCAAATTAAATTATACTATACAAAAGAGCTCCTCTTGAACCAAAATGGAACCAGGCTCCTAGCAGTTAACATAAAAGGGGGAAAACTGAGAGGAAACTGGGTAGCATCTAGTTCAGGTTGAATCAGGTGAAAATGTTTCCAATTGCTCAAAAGGGTTGTGTTGGAAATAGGCCATGATCATATGTTAAAACCATAGCAAGGATTAAGGGCCACAGCAAAAAAATGCACATGCCAGAGACATCTGGAGAAGGACACTGTGTATAGGTGTGTTTCTATGCTAATTCTAGAAGCCTATGACCAAGATGGGAGCTTTAGAGTGCTTGGTTTTAAGAGAGAGTTGAAGTAGGCATAATAAACCTATTGGAATGGAGAGAACCAGTGGGATATGGCAACCTCTAGATACATACTTTATAGGAAGGACAGAGAAAAGCATAGCGAAGGTGGTGTCACTTTGTACTAGGGATGTCAGAGAATTTCTCCACGAATCTTCGAGGGGGCCGAATGCCAACGCATTCGGCCCCCCGAAATTGGTGGAGAAACGGTCCGCCACCCCCCCGGGATGGGACTTACCTTCGGCGAATGTCCCTCGCGGCGGCGGCTCCCGGCGGCGGTTCAGCGGCGTTGCGGCGGTGGCGGCGGCAGCCGGTCTTCTGACCGGCCGCCTCCACTGCCATTTCCAAGTGAAAACAAAAACAAAAACCAACAAACGTGATAGGCTACGTAAAGATTTATGTAGCCTATCACGGCTAGATTTTCAAAAAACACCGTGATAGGCTACATAAAAGTTTATGTAGCCTATCATGGCTGACTTTGAAAAAGAAAATAAAAGCACATATGCAAATGGCGGCGCCCATGGGCGCCGCCATTTGCGTTCCTTATTTGGGCACGTCTAGCCTACGTAAATATTTACGTAGACTTCGGCGAAAATAAGGGCAACGCAAATAGCATTGCCCTTATTTTCGCCGTAGTCTACATAAATGTTTATGTAGACTACACATGCCCAAATAAGGAATGCAAATGGCGGCGCCCATGGGTGCCGCCATTTGCGTACACGCTTCCCCCCCCCCAAGGTCAGCCATGATAGGCTATGTAAGGATTTACGTAGCCTATCACGGCTGACTGCAGGGACGCAAACAGTGGCGGCTACGGCCGCCACCATTTGCGTCCCGGCAGGAGACGAGATTCGCAGACGGGGAGACGTGGCGCTCCCCCCCGGCCAGAATTTCGGCGGGGAGGGATGGGGCGCCTCCCCCCCGGCCAGAACTTTGACAGGGAGGGACGGGGCGCCTCCCCCCCGCCAAGAATTTCGGGGAGAGAAACGGAGCGCCTCCCCCCCACTGCGAAGCAAGCTGCGGGACCAGGTAAGGGACTTTCGTCCATCCCTACGTACATCAAAGAAGGCACTATGTCAAGCAAACTAGAAAAATTAAAAGGGTCCGACCCCTTCACTGAATTACTTTGGGTGACAATACCATGTTCCAAAACCAATTTAGTACTGGGGCCATACATGGTTCTTCTTATGTTCTTACACCTTCCAAATTTAACTTTTTTGTTGTTTTAAAGAAGGCTAATTCCCAAAGTTGCAATCATATCTATAACTGCAAATATATAATTCTCATTCATTTCAATAACAATCACATATATGCAACTCTGTGGCTGAGTTCAGGCATAATGCAAATCCATTGCTTCCCTTAATTTAATTTAATTTAATTTAATTTAATTTAATTTAATTTAATAGATTTACATACCGCTCACCATATTTCAAAAACATCTCTAAGAGAGCAATCCTATGTCCCCTAGACAGCGTTTAGGTTGTCTGGTTTTTTGACTTTGAGCTCATAGACAGGGCTCTGAGCTGGGAGCCTGGTAACTGCGCTCCCCCCTCCCCCTCATAGCTGGTGTGGAGAGAACAGCACCGGCTACCTCCCTACTCTCACAAAATGGGGAAAAGGAGGCTTTCCTGGGGTAAGGGAGAGGAGGTGACTGGAGTGTGGGGCTATGCAATATCCCCAGCTGTCCCCATCCTCCTTCCATCCCCCTCCCCCTCTCCAAACCTTCATTAGACAGGCAAAATCACCCATCTCATTAAAATGCTGGAGACACCTCCTGTTATGCATAGGATACTCATAAGCCCCTGAGTTCAGAGGCGTATGAGTAGCCAGGGCGCATGCCATAGGATTGCACCCTAAGTGGTGTAGGAGAATGTGCTGTCTCAAGCCTTGGGCTTGCACACCTTCCCCACTGCTCTACCCTCCTCATGTGTGTGAGGGGAGGAAGTGTAATGCTTTCTTCTGCAAGAACAGGCTACCATTTCATTTTCCCATCCAAATACAAGAAACAGTGGTTTGTTCAAATTACAGTTAGCTGAAACAAGCTAGGATCAAGCCATGGCCATAGTTTCCTGCATTCTGACATAATAAGAAACTGTGGTTCATTCCAAATGGCAAAGGAAACTATATAACTATATCCTACTATGTCTCATTTGCAGAAAGTTTGTCTCACACATACAGCAATACAAAATACAATACAAAGATATTGTGTGCAGTGTTCTCAAGTTCATCAGGGCTCTGCCCCATCCCTGGTGGTAGGGAGCTATTTCCTATGTGCAGGCCTCCTAACCCTGGGCTGTTGTAATGAGGATGGCAATCCTTTCTTCCCTTTCTTGGCCTGGTTGTATTTTCCCTGGATCAGACCAAGGGTCCATCTAGTCCAGCATTCTGTTCACACAGTGGCCTACCAGCTCCCCATGGGAAACTCACAAGCAGGATATATGTGCAACAGCACCCTCCCACCCATGTTCCCCAGCATGGAGTACATAGTACACCATGTTCCCCAACTGGAGTACATAGGCATACTGCCTCTGATACTGACGGTAGCATGTAGCCATCAGGACTAGCAGCCATTGGTAGCCTTCTCCTCCAGGAATTTGTCTAACCCCCTTTTAAAGCCATCCAAATTGGTGGCCATCACTACATCCTGTGGTAGCGCGTTCTACTATGTGCTGTGTGAAGAAGTACTTCCTTATATCTGTCCTGAATCTCCCACAAATCAACTTCATGGGATGACACCAAGTTCTAGTATTATGACAGAGGGAGAAAAATCTAGTCTCCCTATCCACGTTCTCCGCACCATGCACAATTTTGTATACCTCTATCATGTCTCCCCTTCCTCGCCTTTTTTCTATTGTGAATTGAACTGCTATTTGAGAGGAACCCTGCAGCATGTCATTCACTGCCTTCCTGTCTTCAGACACACGTAGGAAGAAAGCCAGACTATGAAGCACATGGTCTTCGATGTCTATATACTAATGCCCAGAGTGTGGGAAACAAACACAATGAACTTGAACTCTTAATACAGGAGGGAAATTATGGCTTGATAGGTATAACTGAGACTTGGTGGGATGACTCTTATGACTGGAATACAGCAATTGAAGGATTAACTTGTTCAAAAAGAACAGGAGGAACAGAAAGGGAGGTGGGATTGCACTGTATTGAAAAATACATATCTCTGCACAGAAATACAGGAGGATGAGCTTGGTAGCCCCATCGAGAGCATCTGGATCAAAATAAATGGAGCAAAGAATAAAAGGAACCTGGTGGTTGGAGTCTACTACTGGCCACCCAATCAAGGAGAAGATGAGGATGAAACTTTTGAAAAGCAAATAGCCAATGTTTTAAGGAAGCATGATATAGTTGTAATGGGGGACTTCAATTTCCCTGATATTTGTTGGGAGACAAATTCTGCAAAACATGGCCCCTCCAGGAAATTCCTGACTTGTGTGGTGGATAACTTCCTCCTACAGAAGGTAGAGGAAGGAACTAGAGGATCGGCTATCCTTGACTTGATCCTAACCAACAGAGATGACTTAGTGGATGAAGCAGCAGTTACAGGAACTCTGGGGGAAAGCGACCATGTTGTACTTGAGTTCTTGGTTCTAAGGGAAGCAAAAGCCGAGTGTAGTCAAACACGTACCCTGGATTTTAGGAAAGCTGATTTTAATAAACTCAGAACAATGATCAGTAAGGTCCCTTGGCAAGCAACGCTAACCAGAAAAGGAGTCCAAGATGGGTGGGAGCTTTTAAAAAAGGAAATTCTCAAGGCACAATTACAAACAATTCCAACAAGAAGAAAAGGTGGAAGACAACAGAAGAAGCCAATGTGGCTTCACAAAAAGCTTAGAGCTGACCTGAAAACAAAAAAGGACACATATAGGAAGTGGAAAGAAGGCCAAGTAACAAAGGAAGAGTACAGGCAGGTAGCACAGAATTGCAGGGATGGTGTCAGGAAGGCTAAAGCTGAGAACGAGCTGAGGTTAGCGAGGGATGCTAAACAACAAAAAGTCTTTCTTCCCCTACATGCATAGTAAAAGGCAGAGGAAAGAAATGGTTGTTCAGCTATTAAATAAGGATGGCAAAACGATAACAGATGACAAAGAAAAGGCAGAGGTGCTCAATTCCTACTTTGGCTCAGTCTTCTCCCAAAAGAGGGTCTATGACCACCCCTGAGAAAGGCGAAGTACAGGCTGAAGGGGCAGGATTGCAGCTTGAGATGGATAGGCATATGGTCAAGGAACACCTAATTACTTTGAATGAGTTCAAATCTCCAGGGCCAGATGAACTGCATCTTAGAGTAATAAAGAAACTGGCAGAAGAACTCTCAGAACCGCTGTCTATTCTCTTTGAGAAATCATGGAGGACGGGAGAAGTGCCAGACAACTGGAGGAGGGCTAATGTTGTCCCTATCTTCAAAAAGGGTAAAAAGGAGGAACCTGGGAACTACAGACCAGTCAGTCTGACATCAATCCCTGGGAAAATTCTGGAGCAGATGATAAAGCAATCCATCTGGAAGCACCTTGAAAACAATGCAGTGATTACTTGAAGCCAACATGGATTTGTCAAAAACAAGTCTTGCCAGATGAATTTGATCTAATTTTTTGATCAAGTAATCTCCCTTGTGGACTGTGGGAATGCTGTAGACATCATATACCTCGACTTCAGCAAAGCTTTCGACAAAGTGCCCCATGATATCCTGATGAGCAAACTAGCTCAAAGTGGGCTAGATGAAACAACGAGCCGGTGGATCCACAGTTGACTACAGAATCGGACTCAAAGAGTGCTTATCAATGGGATCTTCTCAAACTGGGGAGAGGTAATGAGTGGGGTACCGCAGGGCTCAGTCCTGGGCCCAGTGCTCTTCAACATTTTTATTAATGACTCGGAGGAGGAGGTGCAGGGAATGCTGATCAGATTTGCAGATGATACAAAATTGGGCAGGATAGCTAATACTTTGGAAGACAGAAACAAAATTCAAAGTGATCTGGATAGACTGGAGCGCTGGAGAGAAAACAACAGAATTACATTTAATAGGGATAAATGTCAAGTTCTGCACCTAGGAAAAAGAAACCAAATGCACAGTTACAGGATGGGGGATACGTGGCTCAACAACACTACAAGCGAGAAGGATCTTGGAATTGTTGTCCATCACAAGCTGAATATGAGCCAACAATGTGATGTGGCTGCAAAAAAGGCAAATGCTCTTTTGGGCTGCATTAATAGAAGCATAGCTTCCAAATCCCGGGAAGTACTAGTTCAGCACTGGTTAGGCGTCATCTGGAGTACTGTGTCCAGTTCTGGGCACCACACTTTAAGAAGGATGCAGACAAACTGGAGTGGGTTCAGAGGAGGGCAACAAAGATGATCAGAGGACTGGAAAGAAAGCCATATGACGAGAGACTGAAAGAACTGGGCATGTTTAGCCTTGAGAAGAAAAGACTGAGGGGGGATATGATAGCGCTCTTCAAGTACTTGAAAGGTTGTCAGAGAGGAGGGCCAGGATCTCTTCTTGATCATCCCAGAGTGCAGGACACGGAATAATGGGCTCAAGTTACAGGAAGCCAGATTCCGGCTGAACATCATGAAAAACTTCCTGACTGTTAGAGCAATACAACAATGGAACCAATTACCTAGGGAGGTGGTGGGCTCTCCCACACTGGAGGCGTTCAAGACGAGGCTGGACAGCCATCTGTTGGGGATGCTCTGACTTGGATTCCTGCATTGAACAGAGGGTTGGACGCGATGGCCTTGTAGGCCCCTTCCGACCCTACTATTCTATGATTCTATGATTCTACTCCCTGGGCTATAGGTGGCTGTGACAGGAGAGGCACTGCGAGTTATTCCCAGTAGCCTTTTGCACATGGTGTGTGGGAGTTGGTGTAGTCTGGGTTCCTTGACATCATCATGGTGTTCCCACATTTGCCATACGTTGATGGAGGCCTTCCAGGAATGGATAATGTAGGGGCATTGCCAATGAATGTCATTGTTACTGGTGGGTGGTGTGGGTATAGGTGTTGTTATTTCTGTGTTTGCTAATTCTTCTGTTGTTACTGTGTTTTGATTTGGGGCTGTGGGTGCATAGACTCCCAGCTGATCTTACACTGGTGTAAGCCCCAGTGTAGCAGCATTCATATTGCTAGCTAGCATAGGGTTAATTTATTTATTTTTGTTGCTTGGCAGTGATTCATCTTAGATGTTTTCAATGTGGATTTAATCATGTATATGTATGATGGTACAGTGTGTAGCTCTTATAAAAATGTGTCCAGTTATTCAGAAATGAACAGTGAACAATGATCTCTTCTGTGAAACAAAATGGAGAACAGGCAAACCAAAGATCAAATATGACAAAAACTCACATGGAATGCATTTCCATTCATGATATACCCAGCAAAATAACAAGTCCCATTTGCGAGATATATCCCTGTTTTCAGTGACTGTTATGAAAGCTATATAAATATTTTCCGCTGCCATATAAAATACTTCATTGTCTGAAGGTGAAACATATTAATCAGCTTCTTAGTTGTATGAACTGTGTTCTTAGTTTTCTTTATTTGTCATGCATTTCTCAGTACCTAAGACTTTCAGTATTTAAGGGTGGGAGTGCTTACTTATTTCAGTTCTAGACTTGAGGAAGTACAGACCATAAATTCACATGAGCTTTGTGAAGTGGTGTTTGGTTTGGGTCAAGTGTGAATAAATACATTCTTTGGCCTGAAATAAGCTCCTGGCATCTATGTCATGTATTTGGGTCACTGAAAAAGCTATGTAATCTATGTGATTGTTTCTAATTCCTTTAAACCTGATGGAATTAGATGGGAGGTCAAATATAGTATTCATGCCTGGTTATATTTTGTGGTCTCTTTTTCTTTGTTAAGGGCCTTAAAAAAAAAAAGAAAGGTAAATTCTGTAAAGCTCATATTTCTGTGCCTGTATAGACTCTTAACTTAGCATTATTTATTAACTACATTCTAAAGTGCCGAAACATACTCCATGATAACAGTGTAATAAGAAATTAAATATCTGATGCTGACAATTACTAGAAAGGATTTAGAGAGAACCACTACCAAAGGATATATGATCACTCCTACCCTTTAAGGAAAGGGTAGGCAACTTGTGGCCCTCCAGATGTTTTGACCTACAGTTCTCATCTGCCATCACCATTGGCTATGCTGGCTACAGTGGATGGGAGTTGTAGGCCAACACTTCTGGATAGCCACAAGTTGCCCACCCCTACTTTAAGATATCAAAGGTAAGCCCTGCTCCAGATTCCATTCAGCAGATGGGAATAATGAGCTAGCTAGATTATGCACCATGAACTTTTCAGTAGTGGCTGCAATGGTATGGAGTTCCCTCCAAGGGAAACCCACCAAGGTCCATCTTGATCTATTTTGGGGAAATGCTTGAAGTGGTTTTGTTCCAACAGGCCCTTACTGATGTTGTTAAATTAATTATTGCTTTGGTGTGGTTTTATTGTGCTGTTTTTATAAGTGAGTGATTATATTGAATGCTTTCAGCTTTGAAGGAAGAAATGGCATAACACAGTTCATTCTACTTGTACTGTAATGTTTATATTGGTCACGTTGCATTACCAAGGACACTTGGAAGTAACCTTTATGCCCCCCCCCCCCCCCCGGTCAGCATACCTGACAGCAAGGTTATAAAATGGTGCTTCTCTGAAATGAGGTGGAAGAGAGCAGATGAACATGTATTGAATCCATTCTCCATATTAATAAGTTCCATGTAGTTTTTCATCAAAGGCTATTTCAAGGTCAGCCTGTGTTGGAAAAAACAAATGTATGAATCTAACTCAAAGCTTGCCATCCAGTTCTGATACCAAAGTTCACACAAGTAAAGAGGTATATTGGCTGAATATACCAAAGAATGCCAATGGAAAAACCTTTTAAAACCTTCTGGAACAAGAATATGGCTGGCATGGTTTCATACCAAAGTGATATGAGACTGCATTTCCTCTTCCTCTTTTTAACATACTGCCTGGATTGCACATAATAACAATCCAGAGTATGGATTGAGTATGGGTTGTTGAATTGTGGGGTGTTGTTGAATCAAAGGTTGTTGTTATGTGTGAACCCTGCACTATGGTTTAACTATAGGTTGTTAAGAAGAGAACAAACACAGGTTTGTTGTTGGGTTGTTTGTGGTTAACAACTCATAGTTAAACTATAGTGCAAGGTTTGCACATAGACAATCCATGACAACCCTCAATTCAATGACAACCCATACTCAACCCATACTCAACCTGTTATTTTGGGTTGTTGTTACGTGCAGTTCCTGTCTCTGCAAGGGACTTTCCATATCCCAAATACAGCAAATGTCAGGCAGAGGGTTTTTCTTTATAACAATAACAAGTACTAGGACACATATTTTTTTAATGTGATTGCTCTATATACTGCAAATATATAGTCTGTAAAAAGGATCTTGTTTTTTTTAAAATTTATTTGTAATCAATAGGTTCAGTGAGACTTAGAGGTGGCAAAAATGAGTTTGAAGGCACAATTGAAGTTTATCTGAATGGAATATGGGGAACAATCTGCAGTAGTCATTGGGATGATACTGATGCATCGGTGATATGCCAACAACTTGAACTTGGGTAAGTTTAGCCCCCGATTCACACTGATTATAAATTGTATCTTTGAAGGCTTTTCATATTGTAGAAGTGTAATGATGATTAGTTCTGAATTGCCCTTAATAGTGATGTTACATTGGCTTTATTATTGGCTTAACTGAAATTCTCCATTTTTATAGAGAAAATATTGCTTCTAGAATAATAACAACGGTTAAGAATGTATGCAGCTAATTACCTTGTCATAAAAGCAGTGGCTTTAGAAATCCTCTACAGAGCAATCCTAAGGAAGAGGAGCCCTATCAGTGGAGCACTCCCATCTTAGAGCAGAGTGGGAGGAATGGTGGAGGCAATTTTTTGCCTCTCTATCCTCCAAAAAGGGAATTTTTGTTCGATGAGCCTCAGAGTCCACCTAACTTCCCCTCTGCGCTGGGGGTGTGGTTGGGGGCTGGGAGGGCTTAGGATCCCTTGGATCCTTGGCCAATCTCTCCACACCCACCATCATGTCCCTGGCACTTCCATTTCTCACTCTGTATGAGGTCGGAGTTCCACCCTCTACCATGGAAACCTCTGTGGTAGCTAGGAGCAGGAGTGCTCTGACTTTGGAAAAGCTCTGTCTAAGACCCAGAGGGCTTTTTCTAGGCAATCCTATGGCCCCTGGCATGCTGTCTAGGGACCATAGGATTGCTCTGTTACAGAATTAAGAAATAAGAATGACAAACTTCTAAACATTTCAACTTGAACCTAAAAGTAGCTTTCTGGGTACTACAGTTATTGGGGGGAAACATTTAACTTTGATACTAGTTTTCTGTTAAGTACTAAAAAAAATAGAATGTTGATTTTGAACAGCTCCTTTAATTTTTTAATTTTTGTTTTACTATTTTATGATTTTAAGCTAGTAATTGACAATGCAGTCCTATACATGTCTACTCAAAATAATTCCCATTGAGTTCAAAGGGGTTTGTTCCCAGGTAAGTTTGTATAGGATTGTCGCCTGTATCTTTCTTACATTTTTTCCTTTACTTTTTGGGGGGTGGGGGGGAGAGGTGGGGGCAGGGGGAAGAAATGACCTAAAATTATTTCTAAAGGTTTGGTATAGATGACATATAGAAAAAACCTCTGTGTTGCCTTTTGACAAATGTGTGTTGTAGATGTACAGTGGAATCCAGGACCAGGCTATTGATGGAGTGTTCTGCCCAGGAGAATACTCCTTCTCCCTATTCTCATGTTTTAAACCCTGTAAATCTTCAGCCTTAATGTCTTCGGAGAGAGCCTGGAAATCTGTGGAGTTCAGCTGCTGAAGTATCAAATATGCCAAGTCTCCTTTGGTGCCTTGTATAGCTCCTTGCCCTTCTTCTGTACTCTGCACTTTGTGCTGCACTTCTTCTCTACTGCTCCATATCAAACAGTTTCTAAAAGCTGCAAGGTGATGCTTAAAGTAGGAACACTGAAATGGTCATCGGGGCCGATGCTGCAATTCTGCATGCATTACAGATTTCTTCCATGGAAGTAATTTCTGTATATGAAATAGCATGAAATGTGCATATAGATGATCACATAGGTGGTTTTTTTAAATCCCATACTCACAAAGCAAAATACACACTTGTACCTTTGCCAGCCATGACAATCCGTATTTGGGTTATCCACAATTTCCTTCATCAATAGGAATCCCATGTAGGAAACTCATAACATGCAAATAGCAGTGGTCCTCTGTTGTTCATGTGCAAGTCCCAGTTTAATCAGTGGCACTGATCTCCAGGTAACTTAAGGCAGGATTGCACAAAGATTGCTGTAGAACTTCGTATTTCTGTTCTTTGGTGATTGCCTGTTGTGTCTTGTTTAGTAGAACTGGTTCTCCCTAGAATAAATTGTGTCTACCAATTTCTGACTTAACTAAAGAGAAAATGACTATTACAGTTGATTGGTGCTTTTAGAATATGAAGAGTATCTGAGCCCCCAAAAGGCGATGAAATCTTTGAGGTAGGATTTTTTTTTTAAAAAACACAAACTAATGGAACTTGGGCTACAAAAGAAGCATCTTAAGACTTTTAAAGGGTTGTTATTAACTGGGATGGGCCAACACCTGCCTGGGCCCAGCTCAGCCCAGCCTAGTCCAAATCTAGTCTTCTTGGTACTCTGCAAAAGTCCTTCCCATTGCTGTGGTTATCCACATGGTTTGAGAGTATTTTAACCATACAGCTTAATCAACCATGTGGGAAACTGCCTGCTACATGTAGCTGTGCCCAGAACATTGCATTGTAAGTGGGCTGATATGTAGTGGGCAGGTGCTTTGAATGGATACTGTAAAGAAAGGTCCACAGCTGTAGTGTAATCTGAGAGAACTTCCATGTGGATCATGAGTGGGATTGTCTGCCTGTGCGGTCCTTCAAAAAACCCTTCTCCCATCTCAGAATATGACTGCTGTTTGTCACATACCAGGGTTTTTTTTTGTTTGGCATGTGGAACTTTTAAAATAGTAGCCTCCAGAGCCAAAGTATCAGAACAATTATGTTTTCACCATATCACATATATAGGTTAGGATTAGTGGGGCAGAAGAAAGATGGCAGCCTCTCTGGACATCTTTATGGATGAGTTCAGGCCTAAGAGAGAAAGGCCAGAGAATTTTGAGGCCCCAATAGGGTCCATGGAGAAACATCTCATCCTTTAGCTTGTAGTTACTTCTTTTGCAAACTTTTATCTGAATGTGGCTGAAATCTGGAAGACACATGCCTAAACAAATTGACCCAGTTCACAAAGGAAGAAAGACTGTGATATAGTAGAAAAGTTGAGGCTACTTTCCTAGAGGGATAGCACTTCCTTGGTGGAAACGCCATACACATTACATACAGAGAGTCATGTTTATCGGTTTGCACATGTCTTTATTTTTGTTGTATATGGACAAGAAAGCTGCAATTGGCTGTGGCTTCCCAGCCCATATATGTGCAATGAAATCACAATACGTGTGTGATTTGATTATTTGACTATCAACATTCACTTTGCATGCAGTCTTTAAAATTCATAATGCTTTCTGTCTAGGAAATTAATAATATTAAACACAATTTTAAATCTCAGTAGCAAGCCTATTATCCTAACATGATGTCAGGGTGGAAACTGAGCCCATAGAGCCCCAGAGCAGTTCTGATTCTGAGGAAGAGCAACAACCCGTGGGAGAGGAGCTCGCTCATCTCTCACAGGCACAGCGGCAGGGAGAGATTCCTCCTGCCTGCATTCCTGAGAGAGATAGTGACCCTGGCAGCGAGAGAGCGGGGGATGGGGCCTTGCTGGATGCTCGGCGCAGATGCAGGGAGCGGTGCCAGGTGGAGGGCGCCGAGAGGAGACGCTCTGCTCGCTTGGCGCTAAAACAACAGTCGCGTCCCAAGGACCCAAGGGTAAGAGGGAGGACCTCTCCATAGCCCATAAGTTCAGAGTCTTCCCGCAGTTCTCCTTCAAATGGGGACCAACTCCCTTACCTGGAGCTTAGGCTACTCTGCTAAGTACCCCAGTGCAGTTCCTTGCTTAGTCACTAGTGATTAGCATCTGAAAGAGTCATTACGTCGTAAAAGGAATAAAGCCTTGGAAAGAATCCTTTTTGTCTGTGTCTTGAGTTGGCTATTGGAGGGGACTGTAAGAGGCAGCTAGGGCGCTCCTGACAGCTTGGTCCCCATTCCTCCTTTTTTTTTTTCTGCTCTTACTGCCTCTGGACGGTGCCATGGACCCGGCGGTGCAAGCTCTTGCGCAAGAGAACCAGGCTCTTCATGATCAAGCTACTCAACTGACAACTGCCATGCGTACTTTGCAAGCTGCTGCTCAATCCCCTCTACCCCCGATTCCCCCCCCCGCCACAAGTGCCTAGTGGCTCTGCCAGAGAAGTTTTCTGGGGAGAAAGGACTTTTTCAGATTTTCCGGGTCCAATCAGAGCTGTACATGCGCCTTCAACCTGAGGATTTCCTGATGGAAAAGGTTCGTGTGGGCTTCATCATTAACCTACTTTCAGGTGTGGCAGCTAAATGGGCTTCAGGGCTTCTTCTCGCTAATGATGCCCTGCTCGGGGACTATCAAGGTTTCATGACAGCGATGTCCAGATTTTTCGGTGACCCCTTGCGCACGCAGACAGCTTCTCGGGAGATTCGCCACCTCAGGCAGGGCAAGGACTCAGTTTCCAGCTACGCAACAACTTTTCGCTTGCTGATGCAGGATTTACAGTGGAATGATGCCGCACTGGTGGCTCAGTTTTTGGATGGTTTGAACGACAAGTTCTTGGATGAGTTGGCACGCACGCCTAGCCCGCCTACTTTGGAGGACCTCATCCAGACCTGATTCCAGATAGATAGTCAGCTGGAGGGGTGCTGGCAGACCCAGCGGGGTGCTGGGGGCCGAGATTTCCCTCCTCCCATTCCCCCACATTTCCTGCCCCCTCCCCCCTCCCCTGCCCCTGCGGTGGGGGCGGAGGAGACCCCGATGCAGCTGGGAGCTACCCGAGCCCCACTGTCGCTGGAGGAACTAGAGCGGCAGCATGCAGAGCGCCGATGTTTTTGGTGCGGAAAGCTGGGACATTTCGCCAAAACCTGCTGCGCCAGACCGGCAGCCCCACTGCCTCCTCCTCCTCTCCTTCCTCCTCTTCCTTCTTCCCAGGCCTGACTAGGCTGCCCCCAAAGCCTGTTGGGGGTCTCCAGTGTGGGGGTCGCCTCCCCACCAGGCGGGTGCCTTCCGTAACCCCCCCACCCTCCCATCTGCTATTGCATGTTCACTTCTGCTCCTCCCAGTGGGGTGGGGTGGAGGCCCTGGCTTTAGTGGACTTTGGGGCTATGACCAGTTTCATGGATGAAACGTTCGCTCACCTCCACAATATTCCTACCCTGCCTCTTCCTGCCCCCTTGGCAGTGGAGACCATCAATGGGCATCCTCTTTCTTCGGGCGCAGTGACCCGGATTACAGCTCCACTCACTCTGCGCGCACAGTCCCACGTTGAGCAGATTCAGTTTCGCTTGGCCAAGGTTCCCCAATACGCAATCGTGCTGGGTGTTTCCTGGCTCTCTTAAGCATGAGCCTCAGATTTCTTGGGGGCTTCAGCAAGTGGAGTTCTCATCTCCCTACTGCCGGCAGCATTGCCTCCCAACTCAGGCGCCGGTCCCAGCCCAGGCCTTAACCCTTTCCTCCCCCTCCTCGTCTGCTTCTGGCAGTTCTTCAGCTACCGTGATCCTCCCAGAGAAGTATGCAGCTTTTCAGGATGTTTTCGACAAGAAGGAGGCCAACCAGCTCCCCCCTCACCGCCCTTTTGACTGTGCCATTAACCTCATTCCTGGGACGACCATCTCTGCTGGCCAGCTGTATTCAGTGTCGGAGCCGGAACTTCGAGCTCTGTGGGAGTTTTTGGACACAAACCTCAGACGTGGCTTCATTCGCCCCTCTTCCTCCCCCGCCTGCGCCCCTACCATGTTTGTGCGCAAAAAATCAGGAGAACTCCGCCCGGTGCACGACTTCAGAGCATTGAATTTGGTCTCGATCCCTGACAAGTACCCCCTCCCTCTCATACCGGAGATGCTGGAGCGCCTGGGGCGAGCCAAGATTTTCACCAAGTTGAACCTGCATAGCGCCTACAATCTGATTCACATCCGGGAGGGCGATGAGTGGAAGACCTGTTTCGGCACCCGGTACAGAGTGTATGAATACCTAGTGATGCCGTTTGGGCTTGCCTGCACTCCCCCCCCCCCACGTTTTCGCGTTTTATGATTGCCATCTTCTGGGACTATTTGGACACTTTCCTCCTTGTTTATCTCGATGATTTACTTATATTTTCTGAGGACCCCCACGCCCATCAGTGTCATGTCTCCACTGTCCTCCAGCGCCTCCGCAAGCACCAACTTTATGCCAAGCTGGAGAAATGTGCGTTTGACCTAACCTCGTTGGACTATCTCGGCTACATTATCTCAGCTGACGGTATCAGGATGGATCCTGCAAAGGTCCAGGCTGTCCTCTCCTGGCAGGCTCCATCCACCAAGAAGGACTTGCAACGTTTTCTGGGCTTTGCAAATTTCTACAGAAAGTTCCTGCCCAGCTTTGCTCGGCTGACATCTCCTCTCATGGACCTCCTTAAGGGCAGGAATAGGGGTGCACGAAAGCCACTTACCTGGTCTCACAGCTTGCTTCGCAGTGGGGGGGAAGCGCTTTGCTGCTCCCCCCGAAGTTCAGGCCGGGGGGGAGGCTTCCCGCCTCGCCCGGCCGAAATTCAGGCCGGGGGGGGAGGCTTCCCGCCTCGCCTGGCTGAAATTCAGGCCGGGGAGGAGGCGCCTTGCCTCGCCCGGCCGCAAAATAAAAAGTAAAAAAAAAAAACGCCCCCGTGATAGGCTACGTGACAATTAACATAGCCTGTCACATCTAGATCTGCAAAGTCAGCTGTGATAGGCTACGTTAATCGACACGTAGCCTATCACGGGTGACTTTAAAAAAAAAAAAGCGTGTACGCAAATGGCAGCCCCCATAGGGAACCGCCATTCGCGTTCCTTATTTGGTCGCTGTAGTCTACGTAAATCTTTACGTAGACTACGGCGAAAATAAGGGCAACGCAAATATACCCTTAAACATGTTAAGGGTATATCCCAGGAAATAATGATCACCCAAGTGAAGTTGATGGACTGAAATCTGGTAATCCTGTCTGATTATTTCTCTCTTGTCAATAAATGTTTGATTCTAAAAAAAATTTTTTTTGGAGGGTGGCAATGCTTGTATATGTGTATCTTCAAATGAAAACAACTCTGTTAAGTTCAAGTTGTGGCAAAAGTTTTGAAAATTTTAAATGGCATAATGCATGATGTCACAATAGTGGATTCAGTGCAGGGCATGGCATTGTGCTTTTAGTAAGTGAATTCCGGTGCTCTCATGCTATGGCAGAAACCACTCTGCTGGCTAAGGTCCTGTACACTTCTATTAACGTCATAGGAGTCCAATCCCATATTGCATATGACAACCCTGCCATATCCCACAAAATAAGAGTTGATTGCCCTTTTGTTTTATGCCTACAATCTTTTTGTTAAGCCAAGCATTAGTGGGTTCATTTGAAATATTTGCACTGTGACGTTAGCTAGAGATTATTCCACTCTTTAAGAGGGGCCAGTATGAATGGAGTCTGAGCTGTTTTATAATGTCTAATATTAATCTGCACACACCAAACCAATTTACATAAATATGTGGATTAGATGAGAACAAAGTCCTGTCCATCTGGAGATTACCATTTTACTTATGGTTTTACTGTGTGTTATGTGCAATGTTCTTATCTGGTTTTCATATTAAAAATATTTTTTACTTCCAGGTTTCTACAGATATGTACAATATAGATTGCCAGCAAGTTCACTTTAATGATATGCTTGAATATTATAATAATTTCAAATGAGCAAGTAATTTCCTTATAAAAATGGATGATATATGTTGCTCCTAGGATCTGGTTGTTGTTGTTTTCTCCTGCCCATGTACATTAGTCCAGCACCACTGCTGAAGCTGGAAGACCTGGTACAATGTATGCAGAAGGCTGAGGGTAGAGATGCTCATCATTTGTGTTCATTTAGGACCCTGCAACTTTCTGTTTGCCTACCAACCTGGAGCTCCTATACTGTGCTTCCATTTATCTTACCTATGGATTCTAGAATTCCTAGGGTGTGATCCACAGCTGTGCATGCACAGTGTGTACAAGCTGCCTTATAGTGCACCAGCAACATTTTACAATGCTCCCATATCAGCAGCTGCCTCAGTGAACCTCCGAGCTGCTTTTAAAGCTCCTCTCATTTAAAAGAAGACAGTCTGGGAGATTGGCATGAATGTTGCCAGTTGGTAAAGTCACTGGAGAAATTGTTTATGCCCCTATTGGCAGCATTATTCCCTGCCTTTTATGCATGGGGAAGTTTTAGAAGCATTCTGGGAGCTTACTGTGGGAATGTTTAAAATGCCTTGGGTGCACTCTGCTCATGTGCTTCCGGTTTGTACTGCACCCCTAGCAACATTGTGTTTCCCTGCCTTCTTGGGACCCTCTTCTTGAGCAGAAGAACAGAGACTGTGGTGAAGCATATGATCTTTAGTTTAGAATAATACATTAGCAAGGGGCTTGTCAATGTCCTGGTTGTCTTCCTAACTTTCTGTGTTTGTTCTTCCCAACAGAGAGAGAGGCACAGCAAAGCACACCCTATTCTCTTCACTGGGCCTTATCCCTGTTTACTGGAGTGATGTACGTTGCCATGGCAATGAAGAAAACATCTTGCTATGTGAAAAAAGTATCTTGCAGGGTGGAACGTGTCCTCAAAATATGGCAGCTGCTGTCGCATGTAGCTTTTCCCATGGTAAAATACAAACACACATTCAGAATTCAGTTTTGTATTATGTAAACAACATAGTTGTCATCTTGGATGATTCAGTATAAAATAGCCTTGTTAAGAACTGTGGGTGGTTAAATGCTTAAGGATATGCTGAACAATAATGTCATTATTCACCTTCCCTTACTTTCTACTGCATTATTGAAATTAGCATTAAGTATAATTTTTCATCCTTTTCACAGTGACATAAGGGCAAATTATGAAGCGAAAGGGTATGGAGTGAAAAAAATCCAGTAGTGGGAAACAGACCTTAATTAGATGGCAGATCTGTGTGATTAAATTGAGATCGGCAGCAGTTATGTAGAAAGTGATTTGCCAAACAAAAGGGTTGTGTGGGTGTGGAATGTAGAATCCGCAACCTGCCCGTGGTTTATCTTTCCATAGCCCTGTGAAGGCGGGTTCATGTCCCATTGCCTCATGCCCCTTTTGTTTAGTTCAGCCCTAAATACCCTTTGACCCACCTGGAATTTCTCCACAAAAGAAGTTTTGATGACACCTCATAGGATTCATGTGCAGAGGGTTCTGCTTTCAGGGATTAGGACTGTAGATTAAGGGACTTCTCTCCTTGTTGTGCACTAACCATTCATGGGATTATCAATGGATTGCTTGCCCACCACTTTATTTCCTTGTCTGCATCCCCATGCCAAACATTTATCATGGTGTCTCAGGGGAAAGGTGCTCTGCCAAGACACCATGGGGCAGTATCCAATGTGACACTACCACCATGGGGCAATATCCAATGAGACACTACCACCATGGGACGGTATCCAATATGGCACTACCACCATGGGGCAATATCCAATGAGACACTACCACCATGGCACGGTATCCAATACGGCACTACCACCATGGGGCAATGTCCAATGGGACACTACCATGCTCTAGTGAAAATGACCTCTAACGTAGTGCCGATAATGCTTGCAGGCATGACAAGTTTCTCCAGAAAACTTGTCATACCAGCAAGCGCTATTGGCATTGCGCGACAGGTCAGTTACGCTAGCACAACATAATTTACATTAGCGGTGAGGCACTGTATACTGCTCCGTGAGTTGGCTGTGTGATACAACTGCTGAACCATAGTGAGCCTCCTGAATCTCTCTGAATCTCTCTAAGTACTACTAAACCAAAACAAAGACAAATTAATCTGACTAGCACAATTCATTCTCTCTTTAGGTCCAGAGGAAAGTAGTTCAAATGAGAAACAAAGTCCAAAACCTGCAAAGAAATAGTGGTTTCCGCACGGCACTCTGCACTATTAACCAGTAGAAGGCAGAACACTTATGAGGCTCACATAGCTGCTTGCAGGATGAGATCATGTCTCCCTGAGCAGCTGCCTGCACCTCCTTAGGAAGGCATGCCTCACCCTTTGAGAATGATGCCTACAGAATAAAGGCATGCTATGTTGTGTGTGAATATTTGCTTGTCTAGGCCAAAAATACTTGCTAGCTTGGCAATTTGTCACCTTCTGGAAAAGTGCATTCTGTACCTTTTCCCCCTAAGTGAAGTATCTTTGGTGCACCAAATGATTGATGATATTTAAAACATCCTTTTCCTCTGTGGATTTGCCCGTCTAGAAGAGTATACAGTGCTCACGTGCTTAATTGTGTTTCTGTATCGGAATTGCACAGAGATGCAAAACTGTTAAGGTTCTGTTTTATATTCCAGTCTCCAATATATTTATATGCAAGAGCAAAAATTTAATGTAGAAAATGTTTTTTTTCTGGCAAATGGTATAGTATGCACTGAAAAGGCTTCTTTATTCGTTTCAAGAGAGCTCATTGGCGAGAATGGATTTTAAAAGGTCATTTGAGGGAGCTAGAATGAGGTATGTTTAAAACTGTACAGGCTGGTTCATGCAGCCGCTTTCCTCTGTGAGCAATCATGTCATTTCCTTGGCCACAACCATCCCTATGGTCACATGGAGAAGCAAGCATGAAACAGGCTGTACACTATGCAATCAGAAATTATTTTCACAAGTCAGTTGCCCTTTTTCCAGTCATTGCCATCATGCAGTGTTCCATGTGAGTGTATGCCCAATTGTTAAACAGTATTTAAGTCCAAAATGGGAAAAGTCAAATGTTTGTATTAAAGGATGTAATACACAGGATTGTTGATAGTGTTCATGGTACATAATCACAGAATGTCCATTTGAAGAACCCTGGTTAATTTGTTCCAAGCAGAGCAGGAACCACAAGGGCCTCATGCTTCCTGTTCCTCTGAATTTCCATCTCATCCAAAATATAACTTGAGTCCCTTACCTCCCCCACCCCCTCAGCCAGTAGATGTCAAAATTCTGGTGTGGGGACAGCTTGGACATCTCCTGGCCAGGGGGATGCAAAATTTGTATTGGAGATGATATGGAGAGGTCACTGTGCAATTTATTTAACTAACTGGATTATATTCAATTAATACTACATCTAGAGATGGCGCGGATGCCCAATTCCATCTGAGAATCTGGCGGACCCTCCCTGCCCACACCTCCAAACCCTGCTCACCGAGCCCCTGCCCCCGCAGACCCCCTGCCCATACTCAGTGAGGCACCCGCATTCACCTTGGTGGCCTTATTGAGCTCCATGGTCATCATTTTTTGAAAAATAAAATGGCAGTTGCAAAAATGCTCATATTTGCTTCTGTGCGAAAATGTGCCTTTTGCGAATGCGCATATTTGTGTATGTGAAAATTAGCATTTTTGTGAATGTGCATATTTGCATATGTGAAAATGCACATAGTTGCATATGTGTGAAAATGCGCATTTTCATGCATGCACAAATATGTGCACTTTTGTGATTGCCATTTTATTTTCCAAAAAATGGTGAGTGTGGGCTGCTTGCCGAGCACAGGACGGGCTCGAGCATGGTCCAGGGACCAATGAGTGGGGGCAGGGGCTGGGTGGGTGCCCGGAGAACCCGGCCAGGGGTGGCTTGGCATATCCCTAACTGTATCACTACATTTGAACCTGTACTAATTTGCATTGCCATGAGTGCAAATTCCTGGGGATTTTGAAGCCATCTAAGCTGGTGTCCATCACCATCAGTTAATTAGGCATTGTTTGAAGAAATGCTTTCTTTAGTCCATCCTGAATCTACTGCCAAACAGTTTCATTGGGTGTTCTAGTATTATGAGAGAATGGAGAAAGATGGTCTACACATCATGCATAATTTTATAAACCCCTATCATGTTATCCCACCCTCCCTTAGTTAGCCTTTTTGGAAACTAAAAACTCCCAAACACTTTAGTTTTTTTTTCCACGGGGAAGGTGTTCTAACCCTTTGATCATTTTGGTTGCCATTTTCTGTCCATTTTCCAGCTCTGTGATATCTTTTTTTAAAAAGGTCTGCACCCTTGATGTGTAAATATACAAACCTCTGCTCTGATGCTAGCGCTCCATGATTCATTCCTCATATTGTTAGGGCTCATTTCCCCATGCTTCCTCTGCAACCCCTTTATTATCAGTCATACTTTTGTGGGAAATCCCATGTCAGCAATTGCAATTATTCCATGAACACAACTCTGGGAAGAGCTCAACCTAGGCCCTGCTCAGTGATAACCATTGTTGAGAATGCTTCCCAGAGGCATCAGGATGGCCACTGCTCGAAATGATGTGCCTGTATTTTTTATTCTGCAATAAGGGAAGAGCACTGTTGATGTGTTCCCCTGCTATCCATCAAGCTTATGACATGTGGAGTACTTGTTTTCCCTTTCTGCCATTGAAATACCTACCCTGAAGCTACAGAAGTTATTAATGCTCCAGGTCTACTGGACAAAGTTGTTATTAGAATGTTTTCCCCATTCATTTGGTAGCATTTGATCACTAGTAATTGGAAAATGAAAGCTTCATTTTTCTCATAATTTGTTTTCTCCTCAGCCGCTGATTTTATCCCAGTCCGGCTGGTTGATGGGAACAGTGCTCATGAAGGAAGAGTTGAGGTGTTCCATGCTGGTCAGTGGGGAACTATCTGCGATGACCAATGGGATGATGCTGATGCTGAGGTAGTCTGCAGACAGCTTGGCCTTGGGTTAGTTTACCGCCCCCCCCCCCCGATATATTTTATATTCAGTTGTGAACAACTAACGAATAACGATGTCCAAGCAAATCCAAATGCATACTTTATGTTTCAAAGTGGGGGTGATAATAACTGAACCAATGGCGCCACTTTAACAGAGACAGAGTCCGTTGACCTTCTTGAGGTGGAACTAAACGTTATGATCAGTATTTAGGTGAAAAGGGTAGCTGCATGTTGTATTTTCCTTCTCTCTCCAATAACATATAAGAATAGAAAAGATGTGACACATTGTCATAATTGCTATTCGCACAGGCAGAACTCACAAGAGCAATTATGTCAGATCATGTGCTAATGATCCTTATAGGACCTAGAATCCCTGCACTACCTAGGTAGCCCATTGTGACGTATTTGTAAGATGGATAAAGTCACTCAGAGTTGTTCTGCCCTGGATTTCACATTGGCTACAGGTACTGTACTGGCAGAAATGCGGGTATCAGTTGCCAGTCCTGTTCTCCTGAATGAGTTACCTGACATTTTGTCAGCCAAGGATCTGTACAGAGTTCTTGGAGAGGTTTTCCCTATTACCTGAACCCTGTCCCACTTGGCTGATTAAAGCTAGCCTGCAGAGATTTGCCAGCACCGTCTATGAGAGGATCAGTGCTTGGCTAAGGGATTGAGTAATCTCCACCACTTTGAAAGAAGCAGTGATAAGACGTTTATTAGAAAAGACCTGTATTAGAAAAACCCTCCTTAGATTTCTCAGATATAGGTAACTATAGGCCAGTCTCTTCAACTTCTTGTTATGTATGTATGTATTATGTATTCACTTGCATGAAAAAAAATATATAATTGCCACCCTTCAGCAAGCTTCTGGGGTAATTTAGAGAAACAAGATAAAACACAAACATCAAAATAAATATAAATATAACACATGTCAACATGTTAAAAATACATTAAAATCCTGGTAGAATAGAAACATCATTGCTCAAACAGCAAGTGTTATCGCTATGCAGGTCTTCTTCTGGTCTGCCTGACTGCTATGAGGGTAGGTGGTACTGCTTTGCAGCAGTAGTACTACTCCTACCTGGCTGGAAGGTACCAGAAGGTGCTTAACACTGTGGGAATTATTGTTTAGGACAGCATAGAATTCCTTCTTGTCTCCCATGCTCTTTAACATCTATATGACACAGCTGAAAGAGATAATAAGGGTGCAATCTTATGCATGTTTAGACAGAAAAAGGCCCTACAACTCCCAGCATTCCCTGGCTAACACTGCAAAATGCTTGCTGAAGAATGCTGGGAGTTATAGGACTTTTTTCTGCCTAAACATGCATAGGATTGTGCTTTAAGAGGATTTGGGATAAGATCTCATCAGTGTGCTGATGAACACAACTCTGTCTCTCCTTTTCTGATCTGGATATGACAGTGGATTCCATGCACTGACATTAGGAATCAGTAATATGCTAGATGAGGGTAAGTTTAAGTTCAATGCACACAAGATGAAGGCCTTTAGCTGCTGGACTGTTGTAACAAATATGTGGTGAACTTTTAAAGTTTTAAGTCTATTAAACATTCTTTAGATGTTATTTTTATTGAATTTTGTTTTTATTGGAAGTTGCCTTGTGGGTCTGCTGGACCAAAGGTTGGATATCAGTGTTTTAGGGTGGCGCATGCTGGGAACTCTAGGACTTTATTCTGTCTAAACATGCATACAATTGCATCCTTAATTAGGTAGTCCAATTAAAACAAATGAATGGACAAATAAATAGTATTGCTGCTTTTTGGCTCATTCTGTCTTCATACTAGGATGTTTGAAATGGACAAAAAATGAATATTAAAGAAAACATCAAGCAAGATAAAGATGGAAATGATGGGAATTGCTCTCCAACACATCTGGAGGGCACCAGTTTGGGAAGGGCTGTGTTAAAGTGAAATTACATTTGCCTTAAAGTTATGTTTGTAGTGTTGTGTTTTTTTAACTTGAGAGGTTGACTAGCTTGCTTCTCTTCCTTATGTTTAGTAAATGATAGCTGTCATTAAATACTCCCTACCCAAATGTTTTTATATGAGCCTATAGGCCTGTGATCTCAAAAACAGCAAGATGCCTTAGCAGGTAGACTTATTATCCCTGGGTTGAAATTTACCAAGGCTGAATCTACACATAGCAGTTATACCGTTATCATAACTATTGATGCCCATTGATGTCATGTGTACCAATAGCTATGATAATGGTGTGATAACGGTATAACTGCTTTGTGTAGATTCAGCCCAAGAGAGGAAAAATAATAGGTATAACGGCCAGGGATGGCTTAGGACTAGGGAGAGAAGCTGACCTATGTGCATCATCTCGGTTAAACTAGCTGGAAATGCTCTTCAAACTGTAATATAAAACCTCTTGGCAATAACCTTCCTGCCCTTTCACAGCTTTCATTTGGCATTACTGTGCAATAAAACCCACCAGTAATAGTTCTCCAGTGACAAGGAGAGAATACTGCTCATCTAATTAAATACTTCCTGTATTTTTTTTTAAATGGTCCATTATATAATTTGAATTTCTAGCTTCTGTGCATTACAGACATATTCTCAGTAGAGCATATAGAATCCTGGGACTAGAAGAAGGGGATCTGAAGATAATATAGCCTAAATCCTTGATGATCAAGGGGATAGAACAATTCTCCTATGTGGAAATGTTACAACAGCTGGGATTGTTTAGCTTAGAAAAAGGCAAGTAAGGGGAGACATGATAGAGGTCTACAAAACTATGCATGGTTTGGGAAATGTGAATAGGGAGAATTTTTTTCTCCCTCTCTCATAATACTAGAACCCGGGATCATCCCATGAAGCTGATTGGTGGGAGATTCAGGACAGATAAAAGGAAGCACTTCTTCACACAGCGCGTAGTTGAACTATGGAATTCGCTACCGCAAGATATAGTGATGGGCACCAATTTGGATTAGACAAATTCATGGAGAATAAGGTAGGTTACTAGTCCTGATGGCTATATCCTACCTCCAGTATCAGGGGCAGTATGCTATATACATCATGGAACACAAGCAGGAGGGACAGTTTCACACAGGCTCTGTGTGAACAAAATGCTAGACTAGATGGACCTTTGGTCTGATCCAGCATGGCTCTTCTTGTGTTCTTGCAGCCCAATAGGGTCCTTCACAAACCAATCTACTTCCTCACCACAGAGTGATGATGATCTTTGATTTCTCAAACATCTTTGATCTATGGTTTTCTTTCTTTTGCTGTATACCTATGCAATATCATAAAGAACAAGCAATAAGCCTTAGATGGCTTAGGATCACAATACCTGATGGACCACCTCTCCTGGTTTGAACAACTTGTACACTATGATCAGCATCTGAGGCTCTCCTACACAGTGCCTCCTCTGAGGGAGGTTCAAAGGATGGCAACAAGGGAGAGGCCCTTCTAAGTGGTGCCCTCCTGATGGTGGAGAGCTCTTCTCAATGAGGTCCTCCTGGCACCAACATCTTTTCAGTGCCATGTTAAGCTTTTCCTCCACTCCCAGGCATTTGACAGCATATGATGGGGCTTTTAAATGTTAGTTGTCCTGGTAGTTTATTGTTAATTGATTTTAGCAGTTTCAAACCCTTAATTTTTTGTAATCAGTAATTCTATTTGTTTATTATATTTGGACAGGGGAGTTGCCAAGGCATGGAGCCAGGCTTATTTTGGAGAAGGCTTGGGTCCTGTGCTACTGGATGAAGTGCGTTGTACAGGAAATGAGCTGTCTATAGAACAGTGTCTAAAGAGCTCCTGGCAAGAACACAACTGTGGCCACAAAGAAGATGCAGGCGTTTCCTGCACACCTCTAGCAGGTAGACAGCAGGGGAACTAGATTGCCAAAAGGCTAGCAGTATAAAGGGTACTGGTTATGAACATTGGTTGTGAGTGTCTTTTGTAGTACTACAGCAAGATAGTAGGAGAAATCCCTTAGTGTGTGGGAGGAATATCTTCCATGTGTATGTCATATGTGCACAGAAATGCTTAATATACATTAAAAGACTAGATCCTAATTTACTTAACCATAACATGTACTTCAGGATAGAACAGAATATATACAGTGGAGATAACTTCAAAAAGACATTCTTTATGAGCAGTAACTATCCTGTATTGCTTGAGTTACAACTGTATTGTTAGGAATGGTAATATATCCATGACTACTTTTTAATGTTGACCACAGGCCATTAACATTCATGTAACATTAAAACAGAGATAAGAGTTGTGGACTGAGGGCTCCTTATGCATGACATTTTAATTTGTGTACATGGGATGCTTTATATGTACATGCAAAAGTGTAATATATGCATGTGTTTGCAAACATCTGTATTTATCTGGATACACATGACAGAGAGCTGGAATTGGCTTTGGTTTCCTGCAGCATATACATGTAATCACAAACATACATTTGCTGTCAGTTAATCTATGAAATGGCTTGTATAGGCAGGTGGGTTGGGTGGAACTGGAATAGAAAAGGAACAGTGTAGACTAATAAATGTATATTGATGCTGAACCATACTCTAGGGCTCCATATGTCTCATAAATCATATGCTCTTCTCCCACAGGGAAAAGAGTCCTTCACACATGCACAGTTGCACATGCATGTTCTCCCTAACTCCTATTTAGCACATCTTGTAGTCATCCTAAAGGTCTTCCAGAGTACAGATAGCATTGTGTTCTTTCCAGCTGTAGGAAAGTCTAGAATACTTTCCTACTGGTTGCATTTTACCAGTATTCTAAACTTTCCAAGAGCTGGAAAGTAAAATTAATTACTATAAAGGAGTAGCTTATTCTGAACTATAAGGGAGTAATTATTCTAAACTATGGAGAATGTTAAAGGAACCCAGGGAGCTGAGTTTCCAGACAGAAAAGCACTCTGCTAATTGTTCTGCAAAAGTTTCCAGTTTTTGTAACCTACTGTTCTGTATCTTAGTTAATCCAACTACAGACCTTCAGCGTGAGGCAGATGTGGGGGACAGAGGGCAGGGCTCTCACTTGTGTGGGCATTAATAGAATGGGTTGTAGAAAGAAAGGGATGGGTTAAGCTAGTGATTTTCCACAGACATAACTTTGTCTTTTTCCTCCATGAACTTCTGTCCAATATAGATTATGAGCCTCTGGGACTAGGAACCATGTCTTTTATATTGCTCTAACAGTCATAACGCGGAGGTGCTAGGGTAAGACTAATTACAAATAACAAGTGCACTGAAATGTTGATAACTCTCCAATGCATTTCTGGCCTTCTGGTTAAGGCTTGTTTTAATTACTGGGTAATGAAGCTGTATAAAAGGAAAAACAAGAGGCGTGCAGGTATTGGGGTTCCTCTCTCCTTCCATTTTCTTTTTAAACATTGCACATAACCATCATCTAGCCTTATAACTGTTCCAGTGCAGTAATTTTTATAGTGCAGTTACTTTCCCCCACTGGCTGTCTGTTAAGCAGGACTGGCTCTTATTTTTAATGCCACAGATGGTGCAATCAGACTAGCAGGCGGGAAAGGCAGCCACGAGGGACGTCTGGAAGTCCTTCATAGTGGACAATGGGGCACAATCTGTGATGACGGGTGGACTGAACTGAACACACAAGTGGTTTGTCGGCAGCTGGGCTTCAAGTAAGGTCAATTTATGTGAAGCTGCTAATCGCTTTGCGTAGCAATGCTGATAACTGTGAAACGCTTCCATGTATTGTGCAGAATTTCACAGGGGCCTGCTTCGCTTCTTTGCTTCATGGTTGAACCCCAATCAGTTTCATATGCTGTCCCTCGAGAAGCATATTTACGCACAGCACAAGTTAACCAGAAACAAGTTACAAGAAACAGGTGTGGAAAAGGGCCTGATTTAGATCTATTTATTAAGCAATTTTTGCAATGCCTTAGAAGAAAAACATAAATTATAATCTAGTTTTGTAGTCCTCTCTGGATTGGGAAAAAGGTACACTTTATTAATTGAATCATTATTTTCCTAACAGTGAGCTGGTTCACATGACATGACAGCCCACCAAGGGTTAATTTACCCACGGGGGCTATCATGTTGTGCTGGGCACCCGTAGGTGCCATTTTTGCATGGCACCTGTGGGCACCCAGCTGGCCATGGTTTGTCATGTTGTCCAAACCCAGGCGATATGGCTTGTTGGAGCAGGATGCCCCCCCCAAACAACAACAACAGCCCATGAATTATTTGAGGGTTGTTTCCCCCTCCAACAAACTACGCCCTCTGGGTTTGAATGACACAACAAGCCACACCCACCAGGTGATAAAGCAAATGGCACCCAGCACGCATCACAGTTTAAACAAGTCCCCATGGCTTGTTTAACCCATGGTGATCATGCAGACCAGCCCAGTTTCATGTTCAGCAGTCCATATGTCTGAAAACAGTTCTGCTGGAAAAATGTCTGAATAACCAGCGGAACAGGGAGGTGCTAATGTAAAGAAAGAAAAGGAAATTGACATAATAATTGGGGTTGGTTCATGTGGGGTCTGGATTGGTGATCACTTTGCCATGTTAAGCAAACTGGACTGATCTGTAGGACTGTATACTCTTTCCAACAACCTTCTCATTTGTGGTGTGTGGATTCCAAAGTTTTAGAACTTGTGTTAAGCGGGAACCCTGGCTGGCTCTTACCATGATTAACACTGTGCTTAATTAATAATGTTAACCATGGTAAGTCGTTTTTAAAATACCCCAATGGAGGATTGTTGTTTTTTAAAACCCCACTTGTGGTGGTGGGGGAGGTGAATTTAAAGAAAAAATGTGGTTGGGTGGGAAGGTTTAACACCCCCCTACTTGGATCAGGGCCCTGTGTCTTTTCATGAAAGTAAAATAAAAGTTATTATCACCTACGCACTACACATTTAATGTAGCATATAGTTTAGCCCTTAGTGTTTAACTGTGGTTAGGTGAAGCAGAAAGAATGAAGAGAGGGAGTGCACATGGTTAAGCAGTCAACAGCATTACATCTGTAGCAGGCTTCAGTGTCAGAGTATGAAATCCAGAATTCCAGAATTCTACATATAATGTTAGGTATGTGGTTAAATGCTCTGTGGAATTAGGTCCTTGCTAAACTAATACATCCATGGATTTTGGCAGCAAGGTTTATTTAATGGTGGTGGACCCTGCACAATATTTGCTCAAAATAAAATAGATTTTATGAGCATGAACTTAGTCCTATTGTGGCATTTTTGGGTGTGTGTGCATTGAAATTGTTTGTTGTTACAGAAAATCTTATTTCCTTTCTTTGATATTGACCAATTATACTTGGTTTACAATATGCACACTAACTTGTGTGTAAACAGGAATGGGAAAAGTATCTCAGAACATTACCTAGAAGAAAATACTGGACCAATCTGGCTGGATGATGTCAGCTGCTCAGGAAAGGAAGCTGCTGTCCTCCAGTGTCCAAAGAGGGAGTGGGGAAAGCATGACTGCAGCCACCAGGAAGATATCAGAATAAGCTGCTATCGAGATAATGACAGCCACAGAGTCTCACTGGGTAAGTCACTCTTTTTAGACTCAAGCCTGCATCCAAAGAACCAATGGAGCACAAGGGTGTTTTGGAGTTGCTGTTCTTGCACATCAGCCTGCCATGCCACATGGCAAACCTTTTCTGAAACTGAGGGGATTTTGCAAGCAGCTTGTGATAAGGCTTGGAGGTCTGCTGTTCAGAGGAAACAAAGTCAAAATGTCTTCTGGGCACACCCAAGCCTGTGAGCGTGGCTTAAGTTAGCTCTTTGGATCCTGGCCACAGTATTGGCTGTGAATACGAATTTAAGCTAGATGTGGCTTATGGAGGAACAAGATGAACCTGAAGGAACTGGTGAGCTGCAGCCTACTTGGGGTGTGCTCAGCATATACAAAAGGGGTGTGTGTGTGTGTGTGTGTGTTGTGCCCCTTCTTCAGAATATACAGCCCTGGAATAGGATCTGTTTCCTTGTTACTTCAGCCTGTGTGAAACTGTAAGACCGTCACATGATTGTGGACAGCAGTGCATATGGAAGAGCATGTGATATAAAGATGCATATACACAACTACTCTCCATGTATCCAAGCTTGATTTATAAGTAGGCATATCTATCAATCCTCCTCATAGGTATGACTTTCAGGAAAGCTTGCAGAGTGAAAATCATAATATGGGAAGTGGTTGGGAGGGGCCATGGTTGTACATTACAAGATAGAGCACATAATTGGCACACAGAGATCCCATGTTAAAATCCTGACATCTCCCATTAAAGTGTTGAACCTCAGCCCTGTGGATCAAATCTGGCCCACCTGGGTCCCAATCCATCCCTTCATGGTTCCCCAGATGGCTATGCCCCCTTCCTTTGACCCCACCACCTTTCTCCCAACCATATGGTGGTTTCCCAGCTTGCGCACTTTTTCCTAAAGTGCAAAAAGTTGAAATGCCTCTCCTACGGCTTAAGTTATTGTCAATGAGAATGTTATGTAGAAATATGCTGGTATTTTTGGCCTTGCCCCTTTTGCCCTTGGCTCTGCCCACTACTGGAGTGCTGACCAGAAAAGCTTTACCGAAATGGAATTGGGCTCTTGGGCTGAAAGGTTCAACACCCCTGCATTAAGCATGTCAGGCAGCATGAGTGGGAAAGACTGGGAAAGACCCATACCTGAGGCCTTGGAGACCTGCTGTCACTGAAGGTAGACAGTACTGAGCAAGATGGATCAAACATCTGACTGGGTATACGGCAACTTCATATGTATAATGTAGCTGAAGAGCCAGCTTCAGGCATCTAAAAAATCCTAGTGGAAATGGTTGACCTCATTTCTCATCCCTGCTCCTAAGCACAAAAGAAATAGGTGTCATCCTTGAGATAGGAAATGGCAGTAGTCAAATAGTAGCATTTTCATGAGAAAGAAAAGTATGCAGTAATGAAAATTAGGCAGCTTAATTTGTAACTTAAGAATTGCATCCAGTTTTTCAACCTAAGGAAGAACTTGTAAACAACTCCTATAACCACACCAACAGTGTAACTTACTGCATTTGTTGTTGTTCAGTAGTTAAGTTGTGTCCGACTCTTCGTGACCCCATGGACCATAGCACGCCAGGCCTTCCTGTCCTCCGCTCTCTCCCGGAGTGTCATATCCATTGCATCGGTGATGCTATCTAGCCATCTCATCCTCTGCCGTCCCCTTCTCCTGTTGCCTTTAATCTTTCCCAGCATCAGGGTCTTTTCCAGTGACTTTTCTCTTTGCATTAGGTGGCCAAAATATTTGAGCTTCAGCTTCAGCATCTGTCCTTCCAATGAGCACTCAGGGTTGATTTCATTTAGGATTGGCTGATTTGACCTCCTTGCAGTCCAGGGGACTCCCAAGAGTCTTCTCCAGCACCACAGTTCGAAAGCATCGATTCTTTGGTGCTCAGCCTTCCTTATAGTCCAGCTCGCACAGCCATACGTTGCTACTGGGAAAACCATAGCTTTGATTATACAAACCTTTGTTGGCAAGGTGATGTCTCTGCTTCTTACTATGCTGTCTAGGTTTGCCATAGCTTTCCTCCCAAGGAGCAAGCGTCTTTTAATTTCATGGCTACAGTCACCGTCTGCGGTGATCTTGGAGCCCAAGAAAATAAAATCTGTCACTGCTTCCATTCCTTCCCCTTCTATATGCCACGAAGTGATGGGGCCAGATGCCATGATCTTCATTTTTTTAATGTTGAGTTTCAAACCAGCTTTTGCACTCTCCGCTATCACCCTCAACAAGAGGCTCTTTAGATCTTCTTCACTTTCTGCCATTAGGGTGGTATCGTCTGCGTATCTAAGGTTGTTGATAATTCTCCCAGCAATCTTAATTCCGACCTGTGATTCCTCCAACCTGGCGTTTCTCATGATGTACTCTGCATATAAGTTAAATAAGCAGGGCGACAATATGCAGCCTTGTCGTACTCCTTTCCCAATTTTGAACCAATCGGTTGTTCCATGTCCGGTTCTTACTGTTGCTTCTTGACCCTCGTACAGGTTTCTCAGGAGACAGGTAAGGTGGTCTGGTACTCCCATCTCTTTAAGAATTTGCCACAGTTTGTTGTGATCCACACAATCAAAGGCTTTAGCGTAGTCAATGAAGCAGAAACTTACCGCATACTGTTAAACAAATCTTGGTTTTCATTGTCAAAAATATTTTAGGATTGAAAAGATTGTAATATTATTGAACTAGGGTTCCATTCGAACTTGCAATTATGCACTTTTTGCTAAATTTATTTCCACAGTCATATTTCTACTCTCCCCTGGCATCTCTTTTCATTGCTATCCTTTTACACTTCCCAGTTTCCCAAAGGTTTTATTATCCCAACAGTATAATGTAAACAGTATTTCTGTGTGAATAAGACAAAGTGTATTTCCTAGGAATGGGAAATTTCAAACTAGAAATAACGGGAATTCATATTATGGTCCCTGTTCACAAAGCATCTGTGCTCATGACAGAGTGGAACCTAACCTGAGCAGAAAAGGTCTGGTATGGTTAAATACATCCATATAGTAAAATTCCCTATAGGTAACTGAGAGCTGTATTAGTTTTATACTTGTCAACAAATCTTCCAAATAGTAACAAGTTGGTTGACAATAAAATATGCAGTCTTTTATAGCTAATATCCTGTATTACTACCCAAGTAATATGAGGAGAGCCTACACTGAAACTGTATTCTTGCAAAAGAAGTGTTTCTAGATGATGACAACAACAGGAACCCAATCTACATGGAAACTGTTTCAGAAGCATTTTCTGGTTATATCCGGATTTTCATAAAATCACTTTGGTCTGTCAGCAGCACACAGAACAAGAAAAGCAGAGTATACACTACCTAAAAACCCGCTTTCACAGGTCAAACAGCACTTGAAACCACCATACTTCAGGGTTGGGTGGACAGAGTCCTGCGAGTAGAACTGAATGTTATCAACTGCATAGGTGCTGCTCAGGGAATGAGAGAGGCTTGCTCCCTGCCCCTTTCTATACTTCCCTGCTCAGGAAATTTTAACTTTTGTAAACCACCCAGAGAGCTTCGGCTATGGGGTGGTATAGAAATGTAATAAATCATCATCATAATAATAGAAGAGATGAATTACCTCCCTGTAGTTTACCCCACCCCTCTTCCCTGGCATCCACCATTTGTCTTCAGAAGTGTGCTCTGCTTACGTTGATAGAAAGTTGTGCACTGTCATACCACCAAAGATGCGTTATTGTGCTATGAACCCCCTGCTATCTGCACCCTTGGTCACTGCATTGGTGGAGAATGAGTTATTACCCAGTACAAGTCAATTATGACTATTGCACTAATGCAATATCACACTATTTCACTATTGCAGAACCGCATTAAATTCCCTGTGTAGATTGACCCGGGGTGAAAATTTAGGCCTTTTTGCATGCAATCCTAAGCACTGATGCTATTGCAGCCTGACTTCCATTAACCAAGGCTCATGTAGAAGAGCAAAGCAACTAAATTAAATGAAGATTGCAGTAACTGGAGGATTAACCCATTTGTTATCTATTGTAATATTTTTGGATGAACTGAATCTCAATGGATATATTATTTCTGAAATTTAAGCAAGATTTTTTTAAAAAGGAGTTGCATTAAGGAGAAATGGGACAATACAGTTGTATAAAATTAAGGCTACTAAGGCTAAATTTGTGCAAACATTCATAAGAGGATAAGAATTGGTTTTCTGGATCAGACTAAAATGGCCCAGGCCATATGTTCAGGATTCTGCCTCTACTAAAATGCCAGCCATTCCTTTTATTGGTGGGATTTAACATTTGCAGACAATGTGCAGGGTTGCTTCCTAATGAGTACCAATTTACATGGTCATTTTAGAGGCAATCCTATGGTCCCTGGGTGAGCATGCCAGGGACCATAGGATTGTTCGGATTCCCCCTTCCGAGGTTGGAGGCAGCACTCCAACCTTGGAAGAGGGAATTGGAGATCTGACCCTCCTCCCTGCCCCCTCACAGCCAGCAGCACAGAAAGAATTGTGCCGGGCTGCCCTCTGAGGTCAGAAAAACAACCTCAGAGGAGGAAGAAAGGTTCCACTAGGCTGGGAGGGGAGGAGACTGGAGAGGCCAGGGTACGAGTTATCCTGAGGTTCCTCCAGCCTCCTTCGGGGGCTTCCAATCACTGAGGGTGCAATCGATAGTGTGTTAGGGATGTGCTATGAGTACAGCCTCTCTCATATTGAAGCAGTTCTATGTAACCGCTTCATCCTGTGGTCAGTTTACAGCTTGGACTACATGCACTACACTGTGGCCAAATGCTACTTTGCATAAATGTAGCTTGAGTTGTGTGCTGGGTATGTAATGAAACAACATGAGCTCAAGTCAGTCTGGATATACTCAGCCTCCATAGGCTAAAGCTGCAATCCTAGACCCCAGGGATGGGTAAGCTGTGGCTTTCCGGATGTTGTTGGACTCCAACTCCCATCAGTCGCAGCCAGCATGACCAATGGTGGGAGTTGTCTCAGTCCCATTGAACTCAGCAGGACTTACTTCTGAGTAGACATGTATAGGATCGTGCTGTTAAATGTTTATAATAGGTTAGAAGAAAACACATTAAAAGGCACAAATGGCGTGTCCTACATATCATTTTGATATGCAGAACAGTTGCTGGCTACTCTATTGTTTATTAGAAAAAGGTAATGTGTGCCATTGTGCACAAATAATAAATTCTTAACTGCAAAAGACCTGCTAAACTTCTGAGGAAATGTAAGATCAGAGGGAAATGATTTGATTGTGTTGATGAGATCATTGTGTAGTTATGCTCAACCTTCGGCTGCAAAGGCCTTTGGGAGTTGGCAGTCTGCCATCCTCTTTGTGAGAGAAGATAAGAGTGTAATTCAGCTAGTCCTGGTTTTCAATTTCCCTTCACTCAGGAAAAGTTTGGTAGCACGATTGAAAAGCTTCAAACAGAGGCACGTGTAAGACACATATATCAAGAAACAAAGTGCCAAACAAAGTGACTACATCAAATCATAGGCCTGGGAGGGGCCCGATTGGAGCAGTCACAGTATGCATCTTCTCCTGGGCTCTAGACTTTACCCCTGTGGAAATAAAAGTCCATGCACGTACAAAGCTAGAATGTCATGCAGAAAGTTCTAGTCTAAACTTCTGCCCAACCTTTGAGTTTTGTGCATGAATGGTAGAGCCCAGTCCTGTGATCCCCACTTGCCATCTGGAGTGGTACGCTCTGGCAACAGATACTTGATGTGTGACGTATTTTGGCTCTGCCCTACGTTCTCCATTGAGGTAGGATTCTCCAAACATGCGTAAGATTTAGCATGCGTAAGATTGCACCTTTAGTGGCTTAGCTGTGCACAGTAGATTGTAATCATGTGTTGTTGTGACACAACAAAGATTTGCATGAGACTATTTCCATGTGTGATTCCGAAGTCTTCTTCACAGACTCTGGGATCAAATTTTCCCCATAGGAAAAATCTGTTCCCTTTTCCAGATCTGAGACCCAATGTGGAATCAGTGGGCAGAAAAGAGTTTTTTCCATGAGATATCAGAGAGAAAATGCATTTTACCTTGAAATATAGATCTGCTGAACAGGTTAAAAGAGGTGAATACTTTCATCACTGCCATTTAAACTGGAATGCTTGTTGAACTTGAGTCCCAGTTGACAACTTTTGTTGAATGTCATGAAAATTAGCTAGGGTGCTGGTTCTTGCTACTACTGCTGTGCATTAACAGCTGTTACTTATTCCCAGGACCTCCTATCAGATTGATGGATGGTGAGAATAAGAAAGAGGGCCGCGTGGAGATCTTTATCAATGGCCAGTGGGGGACAATTTGTGATGATGGATGGTCTGATAAGGATGCAGCTGTGGTATGTCGACAACTTGGCTACAAGTAAGAAAAGTTCTTTTAATAGTTCTTAAATACTTTTTTCCTGGTTTTCGTAGATTATTGTATAAGTCTTGTGCACCTATCCTTTGTGAAAGTTCATAGGTTAAAAAGTTGACCATTTAATGTGTAAAGGTAGTGAAGATAAATATTGAATTTTCATTTTACTTTTTTGTTATTCACATTTTATCAAAATATTTTTTGATTTTATACCTGAATGATCTCCATTTCCTGTCTCCCTCTATCTCCCACCCATTTACATCTCCCCCTCTTTTACACACACAAGCATACACCCCCCTATATATATGACATACCCACCCACATACATCTACACACACATACATGTACATGATTTAAAAATGTAGTGAAAAATAAAAATAAATACAATTAAATAAACAAATAAAAAAGAAGAAAAGTGTATATGTAAAAAACCGCTCCTGAGTTATAGCTAAACTTCACACAACTGACATCTTCTTCAGGCATGGTCCAAGTGGCATCTAATCCATGTACAGCTCCAAAAATCCATCCCAAACATGTTCACATATTTCCAAATTTCCTTGCCTCATATATTATGCATTAATTTCATAACAGTGTTATATTATAATTGAGTGTAAAATCCCACTTACATTCAGCTATACTGAGTTATAGCATGATGTAACTGAGAAAAGAGTTAGATTCATCATATTAGTGGTTAAAGTTCATTGACCTTCTGGACAGTTTTTTCCCCAGCTTGTATCTAAAAGAAAATAAGAAAATATGCAAACAATATCTAAATGAAAACATTTATGAGAAATAAGATGAAATTATTTATTATGGAAAAGTGCATGTAAAGAGAGAGCCTTAAAAGTACACTGGGTTACAATCCTTGCTTGATTTGTACAAATGATTTCTATTATTACTGCAGTAACTCTAAATTCTTCTATAGAGCTGTAATTGATTGACACAGGATAGGATCCACCCCCACCCCCCAGTGGAATTTGATGCCTTTTTCTTTGAACAGCAGCACTCCCTTTCAATATCCCATTCAATTTCAAGAAAGACTTTACAATACGCTATGAAATAATGCAGGCTTTTTGAAGAGGTTTAAAAAATACTTTCCCCAATGTAAATGCCAAAGAACTTTAGTTTAACACAATATAAATGCAGTTTGGAACTTGCCAATAGCATCAGTGTTAACAGATCTAATGCGACAGAAGCATAATGTAATTTGTATATTGATCTCAGGTGGTGATATTAATTTGATGCCTTCTGGTCATAAAGTGTGGTAATATCCAAGTGTATTTCTAATACAAAAGAATACAGACATGACAGTAGCATGGAGCATTAATTCTAATTTCACCTGAAACAAAAATGACTAGCAGCACAATCTGCATCCCTACTTTCACTACTAAAACAAAAAGCTTTCCATCTAGCAAAAGACACAACTGGCACTATATTAATTTCTGAGACTGACAGGACCATAATGGAAGAGTATGGTAGCAGGCTACATGATAGTAAATTTAAATGAGCCTGAAAAGTGGTTTAGCAGGAAAATATATTTTACTCTTCAGACTGTAGTATTCCCCTCAATCGTCAGTGTGTCCGTCCTAAATTGTTGAATGTGTGCCCAACTATGAAGAATTGCAACCCAGCATTTCAACATTTCTCTCCCGCTCCTAAACTCTCATCCAGTTTACTGTATCACCCTTGCATTGACGAGAAAAGAGTTCTTCCTAGTGCCTGGGCATTTCTAAATGCCTGTTAAATTCTCGTCAGTTGAAATAAAACGTTGGATTAAAACAGAAATGTATCAAAATACTCCTCTTGACTTCTTTCCAAAAATACTTTGGGCCTGAAATAGTGCACATATTTATGTTATCTCTTATATATTTGTCTTGTTAGCTTTCTTGGCAGGTTGGTGAGCCTTATCAGGTACACAGCCATTTTGTGTCATTCATCACAAACACCACAGCTCATTTTTTTTCCATTTCTAACTCATTCCAGAATCTGTACTGAACACCCTGAATTGCTGTTATATTATTAAAGTGGTTAGTAAATCTGTAAGCTGAGTAAGTCTGTACTGTAGAATGTCCTGATTTTTTTTATTCTGAACCATTTGATTTCCATTCCTTACAGAAATAATTTGCCCTGCATCATCTTGCCTTTCCCACAGGACCATACTTAATGAAGATTTCTCCCGCTTTGTTTACACATGCCGAGTTATGCTGTGGCGAGTGTTTCTCATTGGGGTGGGAGACGAGGAGTTTCCTTCTATCTGCACACATTTTTCTACATGTACAATAGAAGCACAGATATTTCTTTCCTTTCAGTGTGATTACCTCAATTCCCAGATGTTTTACATTCCGAAGAATTGGGCCAGATGGCTCTATTCATCATGAACACATGATAAAAAGTACAGGCAGGGCTTAAGTTTGGTCAGATGAGTTGCTGCTAGCTGATATTCTCAAGTGCATTAGCAATTTTGCATGTTTGGATGTTCAAATAAGCTGGAAAGTTGCTGCAAATAAGCAGCAGGGTCATGAGAGAGGTGTGTTTGGTTGCAGATAGAAAAAAAATAGATTAGTATTCAGATCTGGATAACTGCAAAATCAGCAGCAGAAGACTGTATACAAATTTCTGTGCTTCTTTTTGTGCACATAATGCACAAATTTATGTACAGTTTCCTCCAAGGATGATGTGTATGGGGGTTGTGTGGGGGGTTACATGTGCTTTACTGATTTGCTGGTTGCAATCTCCCTCACCTTATCTTCCATGGCAAGCTTTTATGTGCCCTATATGGCAGATCTGCCTTTAGAAACATGTTTTCTTCATCAGTATTATGTCTGCAGTGTAGAGGTGTAGGTGTCTGCTATTGCACTTACTTAAGGAAAACAGGTTTTGTACTTATCTGTATACTTGTTTGGTCTATATCAGAAATGGCCAACTAGAGATCTGCAGGCCAAATCCAGCCTATTGCCTTAACAGCTCTGTTGGCTTCCAGTGACTCTACTGAAGTGTGGTAAATATTTTTGCTCCCTGTTTCACTTGTGTCAGGGTTGAGACATAGGGAGCAATCTGAGATGAGCTGTACCAACTAATCAGAGCTGAGGGTTGAAACCAGAAGTAAGGACCAAAGGACAAATCAAGAGGCAAGACTGAAGAGCTAGCCAGAAGTCAGGACCAAAGAAAGGACAAAGGATACAAGAACACATCAAAGTTCAAGAAGCCTGTGTTGCTTGGGCAAAATTCAACTGGAACTAGACAGCTTTAAAAAAAAGGATTAGACAAATTAATGGAGGATAAGGCTATCAATGGCTACTTATCATGATGGTTATACATTACCTCCAGTATTAGAGGCAGTCTGTCTCTATATACCAGTTCCCGTTCATGGGGGAACATGGCGGAGGGTACTGTTGCACTCTCATTTACTTGGGGGCTTCCAATTGGCATCTGGCTGGCCAGTGTGGGAACAGAATACTGGACTAGATAGGCCATTGAACTGATCCAGCACATGTGATGTGTGTGAGGTGTATGTGAGTTCTACAATTGGCAAGAGAAAGACCCAATCATCCTCATGATAGCTGAGAAAGGAGCAGAGGTAGTCTACTAGATTCTGAGTCACCCACTTTGCTTGCTCACTGATTTGTAGACGGTATGCTGTGGACAGGTGTGCCTGTATTCCCAGAAGCTCTGGGAAGGCCTTCCAGAAATGATAGGTAAACTGTAACTTGTGGTCTGAGTTTACATTGCTCCATTGAAGTAGGGACAATTGGGCAGTCTGATGGCAGAGCCTGTGTTAGAATGAAATGAGCCATTTTGATTTGTGTATCCACCACAACTAAGATCAGAGTGTTCCCTCATGGAAGTGGGAGCTTGACAATGAAGTCCAAGGAAATGATATCCCATGTTCTCTGGGGGATAGGCAACAGGCAGAATAGCCTGTGAGGACTGTATAGTGGGACAAGGGGTGTGTTCCTTGGCACAAAACTTGAAGGGTCATCTCTGCCAGATGAATTTGATTGAGGTCCCCCAAAAAAGCTAGTCAGGGCTTGTACAAATTAATCAGAATACCTCAGTAGAGCATCACCCTTCTCCAATAATGGGGAGATACACTCAAGAGTAGCCCCTGTAAACTGGCTCACCTAACAGTGTTCTGTTAGGTATTGGATGGGCATATTTGGAATAATAGCTGGCACTGGTTGGGGAGGTCCTACAATTTCTTTTGGGCACCGTTGAATCTTTCAAGGAGGGGAGCTGGAACAGGCAAAGACGGCCATACTCCAAAGGGTCCTAGCATCACAGGGGCTACAGATGTGAGGGGTGCTGCATGGCATTAAGCCTGCAAAGATCGTACCTCTGTCTGTGGATCTGCCACTTGTGCCTGAAGGTTCTGAAGCAGCTGCATGTCACAGGGGTCCAGAAAGCTAATTGACGTAACATCTATTCATTCTTCTCAAACTGGGGAGAGGTAACGAGCAGGGTACCGCAGGGCTCAGTCCCAGGCCCAGTGCTCTTCAACATTTTTATTAATGACTCGGAGGAGGAGGTGCAGCGAATGCTGATCAAATTTGCAGTTGGCACAAAATTGGGTGGGATAGCTAATACCTTGGAAGACAGAAACAAAATTTGAAGTGATCTTGATAGACTGGAGCGCTGGGCAGAAAACAACAGAATGACATTTAATAGGGATAAATGCCAAGTTCAGCACCTAGGAAAAAGAAACCAAATGCACAGTTACAAGATGGGGGATACGTGGCTCAACCACACTACAAGCGAGAAGGATTTTGGAATTATTGTAGATCACAAGCTGAATATGAGCCAACAGTGTGATGTGGCTGCAAAAAAGGCAAATGCTCTTTTGGGCTGCATTAATAGAAGCATAGCTTCCAAATCCTGGGAAGTACTGGTTCCCCTCTACTCAGCACTGGTTAGGCCTCATCTGGAGTACTGTATCCAGTTCTGGGCACCACATTTTAAGAAGGATACAGACAAGCTGGAGAGGATTCAGAGGAGGGCAATAAAGATGATCAGGGGACTGGAAACAAAGCCCTGTGAGGAGAGACTGAAAGAACTGGGCATGTTTAGCCTTGAGAAGAGAAGACTGAGGGGAGATATGATAGCGTTCTTCAAGGACTTGAAAGGTTGTCACAGAGAGGAAGGCCAGGATCTCTTCTCGATCATCCCAGGGTACAGGACATGGAATAATGGGCTCAACTTACAGGAAGCCAGATTCCGGCTGAACATCAGGAAAAAACTTCCTGACTGTTAGAGCAATACGACAATGGAACCAATTACCTAGGGAGGTGGTGGGCTCTCCCACACTGGAGGCATTCAAGATGAGGCTGGACAGCCATCTGTCGGGGATGCTCTGACTTGGATTCCTGCATTGAGCAGGGGGTTGGACTCGATGGCCTTGTAGGCCCCTTCCAACCCTACTATTCTATGATTTCCAGGAGTGACTCATGTGTGACCCAAGCAAGTTGTTAAGGCTGAGCCACAGGCAGCAGTCTTAAGAATTGCTGGGAACCAGAAACCAGGAATGGTAAAGAAACCATAAGTCAGGATGGAAAGCAATTCAGGTCCGAGAGACAAATCAGGAGGCAGGAACAAAGAGCAATAAAATGCTCAGGAAACCCATGTTGCTCAAGCAACATGTAACGGAAACAGGAATCCCTCTTTATACACCTTCCCATCCAGGAAGATCAAAGGCTAGCTTGGATGAGGAAAGCCAGCGCAGAGCGCGAGGGTACTTCACTGGCTAGGTAAATGCTGCTCCTTCCGATCAGTGGCACACTACACATGGTAGCTGGCCACAAATCCGAAGACTAATGGTCTGAATCCTTGGTCTGAATGGTCTGAATCCTTGAATCTGATAATTTGTAAGGAAAAGAACTGATGAATTTCCATGTGTACTCCATATAAACTTTGTATTGTTATCTTCTATGCATTTTAGAAAAGCAAAAGGACCACTGCTCATTTTCCTCTAGAGAAGATATTCGAGAAGCACATTTGTTTTTCAGCTCCCCCTCCTTCAGTTGAAGCCCTCATACCATCTCAATTCAACATCTGTGCAAGCTTTATCCAACTTTGTTTTAGAGCCTAGCAATTTGTGAGAAAGTTGGATTATTACACACGCACGCACGCACGCACGCACGCACAGTGCCTGAAGAATAGAGTGTATCTCAAGAATGCAGAAATTGAATATCCCTGATCTGTATAACAAAAAGTACTGTTTCTAAGCTATACATCTGATCCGTACATCTAAACGTAGGATTTGCACATCATCCGAACTTGCCTTCTGGAGTTCTGTTGTGAGGGGCAAATATGTATTGCCATGAAATGCTAGAAAGCGTAAAACACTACAGTCAGTGCCACATTTTGTGAAATATTATCATGGAAAAGAAGCTTGTCCAATTTTGAAAGCTTTGCATACAATTATTGCTTTCTCTTCTAGATTCCACTATGCATCTTCACTCCGCTTATGCAGTCTACAAATTTCAGTCTTCTCCAAAAAAAAAGCAGTTGAAGTCAACAAATCCCTCTCCTTGGTTACAATGGCTTAAGTGTAAATCACAGCTAATAAGGAAAACCCAGAGAGGTTCTTGGGGTTCCCTTAGATATTGTGATTGACACTTGTGCCACTTTAACTAAGGAAAGTCATTTCTTTGGCCAAAGTCCAGACAGCTTCCTAAGCACACCCTGTGCTATTTCCTAGTTTAGTTCTTTGGATTTGCTGGACAGTACTCAGTGGGCTGGTTCACATGCCACAGTAAACCACCCTGAAAATAAGCCACAGTAGGTGGGCTGTGTGCTCGCTAATCCATGGTATTCCCAGCAGACGATCAGGCACTCTGCGGCTTGCTGTGGCTTATTTCCCCCTTAGTCCTCCAGCCCACTCCTGGCGTGTATCTTCACATCCTTTGTGGCACAACCCCCCTTGGTTCCTTGTCCCTAAAGGAAACATTTCTGGCTTTCCACCCCCCTCTCCTTGTTACCCATTTTCTTCGCAATGTTTCCATTTGCAACTTAAAAAACAACCAAATTGGTGCTTCAGAAGTACACAAATGGGGCTGGTTTTTTTTTTCCACACTTGTGAATGGCAGAAAAATATAATTAGAAAAGGATCCCATTTGCACAGTAAGTACACTCATACTCCAGCAGTAATTACACCTGACTGCCCCAATAGCTCTGTCTTGGTCAGCTGCCGCTTTTGGAGTTCGGGGTCAAGGGAAGTGCCAGAATGGGGGAGGAAACTGGCAAGTGTGAGTTTAAGACCTAATGCAGGATGAAATTGGCAAGTGGGAGTTTATTGCTCCCCCCCCATCACAACCACTATTTAGACCAATTAACTTTTTTTTTCTTTTGAACTCCAAAAACTGTCAAGGGAAGCATCAGAGTGGAGTAGGTAATTTAGTGTAATGTATAATGTGGCCTTGAGATAAGTCCAAAACTCTGTTGAGTCTGTATGTAACACCATTTGTACGGCTTTGTGTTGTTTTCTTTGGCTGTAGATGGTTTTTCTTGAAGAATATTCAGATGTGATGTAAATTGGACTACACAGATGAATGGAATATGCATACAACCATGCATATTGGTTGCATGTGTGGCTGCCAAAGTTGGCCAGATTTTTTAACATTAAGATGATGTTCTTGAAAAAATAATCAGAATAAGTGGAGTGCAAAAGCGTATGCGTTAATATTTTACAGTTGTTTCATTAGAGAGCTTGCTATAGTTGCAGATTAATATTTATAGCAGAAACATGTAACATAAAAAATAAAACATAGTTCCTTAATGAGAAAGGCAGTTCTGATATTATAATGTTAGCCAATGAAAACTTGATTGAGGAAAAGTAGCAATGGAAAGAACATGCATGTGTTCAAGAAATAATTTCATGAAGTAAATGTCATTAAAGCAGAAACATTAACCCCTTTTGTGCTTTAAACTGCTTTAAGTATGTGATGGGGAAAGACTTGTGTGTATGTAATCTGGCCCTGAGTAGAACAGCATTCAGAATGGGATAGGTCAAGTTCTTTTTTGTTTTGTTTGCTTCTTCTTCCGTAATATCCTTAAAAAATGAATTCCTGCTAGCTGGGATCTGTCATAGTATGTGCTTTTTATTTATCAGTTGAGACATCTTATTTTGGGGGTAGAGTTGTGCAGACCACACCATATTATATTTGCACACTGCCTCACCACTCAGAAGGGCTGCAGAAAGCGTAACAACAATATTGCACAGGATGATGTAATAATAAGGATCTTGTTCTAGCATGAAATTCCCTCAGATCTTCAGAATAGATGGAATTACTTTTCTTTGAAAAGCAATAACTAATGTAGTTGAACGTTGCTGTGTTCCTGAAGATGTTCTACAATAGTTTGATGAAGCAACTTGTATTTATCTGGGTTAATGGCATCTTACTCAACAGCCATACATGATAGTCATCAAGAAATGGCTTCAACGTGAAAAATACAGAAGGAATGAGTCTGCTTTGCTTATGATATGCAAGTAATAGTCAGTTTTTTTAAAGGTAGGTTAAGCAGTGGTTGCTCAGTATGCACTAATTACCATATGGTATGTAAAGAAATCCAGCTGTTGAATATCATTGGAGGAATCTACAAAGAGATTTCTTAACTGGATTCCAGTAGTAGATATAATTTTGCAACAGTCTCCTGCACTTTGTCACTGTCTTGCAGATCTAGTTCATACATGGAAAAAACAATCCTTGAACAGCTGTTGGGGAGTTGTACATTCCTTACAGTATCTGCAATCAGTATACAGTAACTGTTCAAGGGGGAGAGAGCTCTTGGAACAAGAAAAAACATGTAATTTGTAGCAAACAAATAAATCATCATAGGGCCATTTTGTAGAGATGAACATACAGTGCTGCTGAAGCCAATGAAGATTTGGGTTTCCTTAGCATATATGTGCAGGTTGCACAGATTAACATTTCTAGGTTGCTTCACTCTGGGCTCTGGACTATTGGGGTTTTCAGAATTTTTGTTTGTTGCATTTAATTTGTCTTACTCAGCAGACTTTTTCTTCTTTATTGCTCACTTCATTCTAGTCTTTTGTAAACATAATTGACTGAACAGTAGAAACAGTATATATAAAATGTTCATATCCCAACGAACGGTCAAAATTTCATATTATAAAACATTTAACTGGATGCATTAATTTCTATTTTCAAATAATTAAGCATGCATTTTAAGCATGCATTTATGGAGTGCAGAGTGCATTCCTAAAATTAAATGGCTCAGACCTTCTAGTTCTGCTGCTGCCCAGTCCCCTTAGATTTCAGTGGGGCTTGGATGTTAGCCCTGTGCAAGTCCCATTGAAATGAATACAGGTAGTATAGGAGCGTTGTTTAATAATAAACCTGTGTCAGACTAATTTATCTAGTTTCAAACATGATGGGGTACTTTTCGGTAATTCATAGTGAGACTTAAATATGGGAACACATTATCAAAAGCATACTGTGCATGGCAAAAACAGAAAAAATGCAGATCTGAAGAAAAATGTAGCAAATCAAAAGAGCCTGTAGGCAAGGTATAGCTTTATTTTTTTTAGTAAATCAGTAGAATAGTTTAATAAAACATGCAATTTTTAACTATATGTAGTGAACGGACCTGGCTTTTCACGGTTCGGAATAGCCCCTACTGATACACCGAAGCCTTCAAGCAGACTTGCACAGCTGTCAGAGTTGGACACATTGTGTCCGCCCCATCTGAGTGAGGCCATGCCCACTGACACTTCTAGGCACAGCCCTTGCCATGGTATACCCCATAGTGCCCTGAGGAAGGGGTCTGAGGGGGGCTGCCCCACAGCAGGGGGAGGGTCAGGTGTATAACTGTGTCCCTTGATCTACTAATCTGCAGCTTCAAACTGTGTGTGTGCTAGGGATGGGGGAGAATTTCTCCCCGAAACTTCGGGGGGCCAAGCGCCAACGCATTCGGTCCTCCGAAGGTTGTTCGGGGAGAAATTCTCTGCCCCCCCCCCGGGATGGGACTTACCTTTCACGAATGTCCCTCCCGGCGGCGGGTCCCGGTGGCAGTTTGGCAGGTCTTCGTCAGGGGCGGGGTCGGCAGCTGGTCTTTCGACCGGCTGCCGCCGCCGCCATTACAAGCAAAGTAAAAAAAACAAAAACGCCCCTGTGATAGGCTACGTAACGATTAACGTAGCCTATCACGGCTAGATTTGCAAAGTCAGCCGTGATAGGCTACGTTAATCGTCACGTAGCCTATCACGGGTGACTTTAAAAAAAAAAGAAAAAAAGCGCATACGGCTAATGGCGGCCCCCATAGGGAGCCACCATTCGCGTTCCTTATTTGGTCCCTGTAGTCTACGTAAAGATTTACGTAGACTACGGCGAAAATAAGGACAACGCAAATAGCGTTGCCCTTATTTTCGCCGTAGTCTACGTAAATCTTTACGTAGACTACAGGGACCAAATAAGGAACGCAAATAGCGGCTCCCTATGGGGGCCGCCATTTGCGTATGCGCTTTTTTTTTTTTTCAAAGTCACCCGTGATAGGCTATGTGATGATTAACGTAGCCTATCACGGCTGACTTTGCAGATCTAGCCGTGATAGGCTACGTTAATCGTTACGTAGCCTATCACAGGGGCGTTTTTTGTTTTCTTTTGAAGTTCGCGGCCGGGGAGACGGGGCGCTTCTCTCCGGTCTGAATTTCGGCCGGGCAAGGCGGGAAGCCTCCCCCCTGGCCTGAATTTCGGCCGGGCGAGGAGGGAAGCCTCCCCCCCGGCCTGAACTTCGGGGGGAGCAGCGAAGCGCCTCCCCCCCACCGCGAAGCAAGCTGCGAGACCAGGTAAGTGACTTTCGTGCACCCCTAGTGTGTGCTAAGCTATTTGCTAGTTAAGTCTGCCCCTAGTGGCTGAAAATCACATAGACACAGTTAAATTAATTAAAATTAATGTGTTTTAAAGACCGAATAACCCTGAAGTGTGCATTCCTGGGATCCCCTTAGTATACATGCCACATTTCAGGTGTCTAGCTTTCATGGTCTTGGAGCTATGATGATGATGGACAGATAGAGACACATCCTCTTATATTATTATAGGTAATCATATGGTTAAAAAGTATGGTTAAAGTTTGCCTGCTGCAGTGCTGAATCATCATGCCAAGTTTGGTTGAAATTGATCTAATGGTACTGAAGCTGTACATCTTTGAAAAGGTTGATTGGCCTCCGGCGGACCAAATTTTCACTGTGCTTAAAACCATCCCAGATAGAGGTAGAACAAATCTTAAAAGTTTCATAACAATCGGATTACCGTTTTTGAGTCCATCGAGAACATACAAACACTTCCTTTTATATATATATAGAGAGAAGAAGATAACGATATAAGAGGTAGAATAGATTTTAAAGTTTCACTTTCTGTATCAGACTTTGGTTCACATGCTTACAAACAGGGTAATTACACATCCCTGATGTTTAGTTAAGTAGCATTTCCATTTGCTTGTATGATACTTAGATTGTTTTGAATGTCCCAAATGAGGTTGTGCTGCACTCAGTGTCACTGTTCCTGCTGTAGTTGAACTCAGCTAGTTGTAAGTAACATCTAGTATCCTGGCTGATACTAGGCATCTCTATCTGAATCAAAAGACACAGACAGTTCAGTGGTGCCCTAATGGCAATTTGCTATGTATTTTTTTATATGCAGCACATGTCCCTAAAGAAGTCTGAAGCAATATGAAGGAGCTACTGGGTTCAGCCTGAATGGGTTGGGGCTCCTGGGAGGAACCAGGAAATAATTAAGGTCAACACCCTTTACTTCTGGCCTGAGGAGAGAGAGGCCACCGCCTGAGAGAGCTCTGTAGAAAAGCCTTTGTCTAAATAAAACTTGGGAGGGAGCAATTCTATGGCCTGTAGACAGAGTCTGGGTGGCCATAAAATATTTTGGATTCCTGGATCTTAAGTCAAAGTCAGCACTCCAACCTCGGACCCAGAAATCTGAGATCCCTGCCCTCCCTCCCGCTCGCAGCCGGCATGGAGAGAACTGCAGTGGCTGCCTCTCTGAGGTCACAAAAGCAACCTTGGAGGGGAGATAAAAGGGGTGTTACCATGCGCAGGGGCTGGATACACCATATCCTGAGGCCTCTCCAGCCTCCTTCCTTCCCCCTCCACGACACCTCAGCTAGATGGGCAAAAAAGCCCGTCTAGCTGAAATGCAGAGCAGGAGGCACGTTGGAGGCAACAATCAGCTCTGCTCTGCTTCCCACTCAGCCTCCGGGTTCAGAGACTTACAACTTTCAAGGGCGGATCCCATAGGACCGTGCCGTAAGTTTGTATGGAAAACAGAGTCTGTGTGAGTCTGTGGGTGCAGTCCACCAACTTTGCAACAAAATCTGCTTGCATGTGCATATCTTCCTTTTTGGCTCAAAGAAAATGAATTTTACTCTGTATTTCATAACACTTTTAATTAATACTTTGGTTTGTATTAACTTTATAAGGAACTGAAGCAAAATGACCTATGCCCTATAAAGGAACAAGACATTATGGGCTGGGGGAGTGGGGGGTCTTTCAAAAACTGCTCAAAGGATTTGCCTGATAATTTGCAAAAATCAACAAGTCAGAACAGAACTCCAGGGCTGAATTTGTCAGCCTCTCAAATGCTAAATAGGACATCTGCATTCCACATTTAGTTGCTGAGGCTGGAAAGTATCCATGGCATTGTGAGTTTTATCCACTCAGAGAATTTGGACATATTAGAGAACGCTACACTTGCAGACTGGCTTCCTCTTTAGTAAGTGCTTTTATATTAAAGTTTATAGCCAAGCTAGGACTGGCAAAGACAGGAAAAGCATTTTAAAGTGCTCTGTTTCCCCAATCCCAAATGGTGCCATGTGATTGCTGGCTGAGAATTAGGCAATATAAATGTAATAATTAATATCACTTTTAATATTTTAATTGTTTTTATGCATTTTATTGTTGTAAGCCGCCTTGGGAGGGCTTCTGCCTTGAAAGGCAGCCAAGAAATTTTTTAAATAAATAAAAATAATAATAAATATCCTGGATACTTATCTGAGATGTTTGGAAATGGTGGTGTTAACCTGTGTTAATAAGACATGCTGAAGCTTTGTAGAGATCGATGAATGAACAATAAATTTGTTTTATAATTGGTGCCAGGGAAACTGGTGTCTCACAGGTAAAGAAATTAAACTAATGTAGCTCTCCTATCATGTCACACGGTTCTTTACAGCTAATACATATTGAACTGATATTGCTTGGTAACTAAATATTTGAGGGTTTGGGAAAATGATGATAAGAAATGCCTCTTTATCAAGTAGCTATGGCTTAGTTCCCATAAAGAGCAGGTAGGTGGGAAATCTGTTTCTCAGTTGTATCACTTCAGACAGCCGGAGCAGGAGGATGTGATGGAATGATCCTTCTTATTAAAATGCAAAGTATTTCCTGCATATAGAAAACTAGTTGTTGGGGAGAAGGATTCTCAAACAACTTTCTCCTGACATGCTAGCTATCTACATGTGGGGTGGGGGTTGTATTGAGGAGTGTTTAATCAGCTGAATCACACCTGCGTTCTGAAGTGGAATGTCCACACATGGGCTTAACCACATAATTTGCTGTTTCTGAGAACTAGTGTTAATGCCAGTGCAAAATTATGAAGGCCTTTGTTGGAGACCTGCATATTGCTTATTATTGCAGTATTTATATTGTCAGTATGATTTGTTTTGGAGTAACATATCTGTAGGCAGCAAAATGGAACCTTCCAGTAAGGAACCTTCCCCATCTGAACCAGTTTAGCTTATTTTTAACACACACAGCTGCTGATTTTATGCAAGGATTAAACGGATTTTGGAAGAAAAATAGAGCTTGCAGTTCCAATATGTTGCATATAAACGAGTTTATGTTGGACAGCATTATGATGGAAAGATATATGATGCTTTATGGCACGACTTGATGTGATAGCAAAACAAGAAAGAAAAAGATTGTAGCGTAGGGTGCACGATCATGAATTGTTGACTTGTGTGGACAAATCTGCTGCTAATGCAGGCAGCAGATAGTGACGTGGTTCACATGGCATGGTGGGCTCATAGGGAGTTGTTTCACCCATGATCACCTGTGGTGTGTGCCAGGTGACATAATGAATGCAACCCCGAGCAGGGATTGCCATGTCATGCGAATCTCAGAGGAGCAATGACATGGCAATGGCATTTGAGGTTGGACTTGATGGTCTTATAGGCCCCTTCCAACCCTACTATTCTATGAATGGAATTATTATTTGTAGAAATGTACTAGATGTGATTTCTAGAGAAAACGTTTATAAAAATAATAATAATATATGTGTGGTATTTATACATGAGCAAGGATCTCTAGGATATTCCCAGCGGCAATAGATAGGTGCTAGAGGTATAATGGTGGAAGAACTTTTGCCCATCTATAGTAGCATTGTAATCCTGTTAAGGAATATTGGCAGAAGGCAGTAAACAGCATCAGAGAAATTGCAGGCCATGGGTTGCAGTTAACCCCAACAACTTTATTCCTGGGTGATACTGAAGTTCAGATTACCTAGAGATTTAGTGGTGATAGTGAGTTATACGTTAATATCTGCAAGGATCCTGTTAGCAAAAGCTTGGCAATTAACATGCATACTGTTTCTGGTACAATGCCGTGGTAACAAATAAAATAATAAGTTATAATTTGCTATGGGAGGGAAGAATGAACTCCATCCAGAATTTCCCCCAAAACATTTACCAGTTATTGCAAAAGGTTCCAGCCAGATGACTTAGCAACTATAGATATACTATATATGTGTTAAGTTGAAGTATGTGAATGACTTGAATGTGAAGCAAAATTTAAAGAAATATAATGACAATTCATGATCAGTCTTCAGTAAATATGACAATATCCTTTGTTTTAAACATGTATTGAAATAACCTGATTTCCCATTTAAAGAGAATATGACCAATCAGTCATACATATACGTATATATATTTATCTCTCTCTCTCTCTCCCCCCCTCCACACACACACACACACACACACGCACGCACACAGTCAGACTGTATCATTGCTTGAATCCAGAAAAAAATTGTCCTAAATCTAACCCCTTAGAGAAATGTTAATAGCAATCCTACCCCAGCTAATAAATCTGAACCATTATCGCTGGCCTTTGAAAATCAATAAAATGCCTACTAATTACTGATGTTTGTAGATTCCTATAGCAGGTAATATTAAGGATTCTATCTCTTATGTGGAATATTTTTTTTGTCACTATAATGTCTTAATTAAAAAAGTTGCCTTTTTAATTTTCTGCTTCAAGGGGTCAAGCACGAGCAAGGACGATGGCGTATTTTGGGGAAGGAAAAGGCCCCATCCATGTGGATAATGTGAAATGTACCGGAAATGAAAGATCTCTAGCAGACTGCATTAAACAGGATATTGGCAGACACAATTGTCGCCACAGTGAAGATGCTGGGGTGATCTGTGACTATCTTAGCAAGAAGCCATCTGGCAACAGTAATAAAGGTGGTGGGTAGAAAGCTGAATATTTCTGTTTGCTGGTTTACTTGAAATACTCCTTTACTGTTTCTTCATGGGAGAATTTAACCTCTATGATTCCATTCCTGTTTAGATTCCCTTGCTTCTGTGTGTGGTTTGAGATTACTGCATCGTCGTCAGAAGCGGATCATTGGGGGAAAAAATTCTTTAAGGTAAATATATTAAGGCTGCAATCCTATGCATGTTTAGATAGAAAAAAAGTTCCTACAACTCCCAGCATGTCCCAGCCAGCATGGCTAGCTGGGGCATGCTGGGAATTGTATGACATTTTTTCTGTCTAAACATGCATAGGACTGTGCCCTAAGCAAATTAAAAAACACACAGACACAAAGCTTGAATTGGCTTGAAGTCTAAAAAAAATCCCTAGTGTGAGCAGGAGGGAGGGGCTTAGCTCAGTGATAGAGCACATGCCTTGCATGCAGGTCCCGGGTTCAATCTTTCCATCTCCAGTTGAAAGGCTCCCAGTTAGCCATGATCTTGGAAAGCTGCCACCATTTGGAGTAGACTGTGCTGGGCCATGTGGACCCACGCTCTGACTCAGGGCTACTTCACTCATTGGGGTTTTTTTTTTGGTGGGATTGTTGTTCTTTTCATGGTATTTCCCGAGTACAATACACGATGTCGTTGTCCCGCAGCAGCTGTCCCGCACCTTCCCCGTGTGGTGCTATTTGCAGCCACACAATGGAACTGCCATCACTCATCTGACATCGCGCCACAACACACTACAACACGCTTTTTTGTAGGCAGGTGTTGGGCAGTGCAGTGTTGACATCACCTAGTGACAATGACCGGGTGGGAGTGTTACCTGTGCCTCCCTTGACCTCCAGCCCCTTTACCATTCTGCTCCTAGGAACAACACTGGGAACTTTGGAAGTGCAGTATACTGGTGTTTCACTAATACAGCATGGCAGAGACCGCTGCTGCTCTGAACGCCTGTGAAGTTTCAACTTCTTTCCACTCAATCTCCTCTCCTAGTGTATACTCAAACGAGAAAAGTGTTACTGCTTGCTTTTACAAGGAGCGTACTGACTTGCACATGTGTGTGAGGGGGACTTTGGACGTGTAGCATACTGGCATTTCACTAGTACAGCATGGCAGAGACTGACTTGCGCACATGGGGGCGGGGGGAGAGAGCAGACTTTTGAAGTTGCGAACGTACTGTGGATTGTATATAGAAGTTGCCAAGGTAGGGACCAGAGCCAGCAGAAGTGAAAAGGGGAGGCAAGGAAGTTGAAATGGAAAAGTTCATGCTGAGAGGGGGGAGGGGCTACCCCAGAACGGGTGGACAGGGGGAGTACAACAGTGTTGACATCCGATAACATCCCGCCAGGTTCCACCCATCAGTGTAAATGGCAGGTAGCATTATGCAGTAAAAGAAAAAAAAAAAAAACACGGCTGTGTAAAGAACCAATTTAAATCCCGCAAAGAATCCAGAAGCAGAAGCCCCACTAAGTTGTGGGATAAAAAGCCTGGTGTGGTGAAGCCCTCAGTGTAAGGCAGCTTTATATGTTCATAGACAAAAAGAGGATGGGGCTCTTGAATTTTCTCCAGTTCCCCCAGCTACAGCCCTCCATGACACATTACACACCACTGCCGAGGGTACCTCCAGCCCTGAGGAGCAACCTTATGGCAGGCAGAAGGACTACGGAGGTGAAAAGGTGTGGGAAAGCTCAATTGTTACTGTTCACATCTATGAGCGCCTTCTGGCTTATCCAACATTTATGTGAAAGTATTGCACACAGGCTACAGGAAAGCTTTCTTTTCCTTTTCTTCCAGTTCCATCTCTATCTGGAACTAGATTTAAATTAACATTCCTACAGCTCCAAACCAGCATGTTTACTTGGAAGTTAGTCTTGCTGTGTCTAATGGGTCTTACTCCTAAAAGCGTATATGCAATTTCAGTCAAGTGCGCTCAAATGCTAATATTTGCCCTACAAATAAGGAGAGGAGCTAGTGCTACTGTTCCTACTGTCCCTTTAACATGATCGACATTGATGTATAGAAGGGTGCAGCATTAACAGGAAGAGTAAAGGGAACTGGGACAAATGGTTGATGGAAGTCATGCCATTATGTTGAGCAGGATAGCCATATTCTCTATTAACGTGGTTCAACAAATTCCCAGCTCCTGCTCAGGAAGGGGTAAGCTTCAGAAAGCAAAGCACTGATGAAGGTTCTGTACTAAGGATAAGGTACTAACATCACCATTTCACAGATGTTCCTCTTTTGGATGGAATGTTAAGATGAATTGTTCTTCTTCTCTGTCCAGAGGTGGATGGCCCTGGCAAGTTGCTGTGCGCCTGAAATCGTCCCACGGTGATGGAAGACTGTTGTGTGGTGCGACTCTTATCAGCAGCTGCTGGGTGCTCACTGCAGCACACTGTTTTAAGAGGTACTATTGCATGATTCACAGATAGCTATGTTGGTAGTGCTACTACATTATTATTGTAAGAAGACCAGTGCCGGGGAGACAAAGGTAATAAACCCCACTGATATGTCAGGCATTGTACTGAAACTGTTAATGGCGAAACTCTGGTTGCTTTTACACACACACACACACACACACACACACACACCCCTTTAGTGCTTATGTATGTTAAGACTGAAATCCTGGGCATATTTAACTGGGCTAAGCCACACTGGACATAATAGGACTTACTTCTGAATAAACACTCATATGTATGTGAAGTAATTCAGTTCATATTCATAGGTCTGCACTGTTAAACTATTTGTGCTTCTACATTCTGGGATTCCATGGTTAATTCCGTTGCTCTAAAGATCTATAGCCTGAAAACTTAACATTTGCATAGAATTTAGACAAAACTAAACACCACCCCAAGTCCCGTACATTTTGAGTTTAACTATGTTCACCAGTAAAAATGCCCCCTGCATCACCCACTCTTCTTATCCAAACAGAAGAAGATGACCTGGGAATTTTTACAGGATATTTTAATAATATGTGTAAACACTAGTCTACAGCCACGTTGGTTTAGAAAATAACAACTTTATCTTATCCCAACAGGGACATGATTGGGACGGGAATGCGGAGTCTGACTTAGCCAAGGCATGTAGGAGAGAACAAAAGATTCCCCATTGCACCGCTCGCCCTCTGATGGAGGATGAACAGTGCAAACGGGAATCCCTTTGTTATCTTCCATGGGCTTCCTCTCCCGCAGGGTGTGGAGCTTGGGGATGGGGAGGGGCTTGGGGAGGGCAGGGGGTGGGACCTGTGTGCTTAGCAATGGGAGTGGGGACACTGCAGCATCATTATGTGTGCTGTGTGTGTTGTGACACAGGGAGCCAGTTCAGGAAGGTCCCAGTAGTCACAACATCATTGGCTGCCTCCACTTCACCTTATGTCTTGGCGGTGTTGTTGTGGGCTTTCCTGGAATCATAGAATAGTAGGGTTGGAAGGGGCAACTTCCAACCCTACTATTCCAACTCCCTGCTCAATACAGGAATCCAAGTCAGAGTAGGGATGGCCGTGAATTTCTCCACGAATCTCGGGGAGGCCAAATGCCAACGCATTCGGCCCCCCGAAATTGTTGGTGAAATTCTCCGCCCCCCGCCCCCCCCCCCGGGATGGGACTTACCTCATGAGAATGTCCCTCTCGGTGGCGGGTCCCGGCGGCGTTTCGGCGGCGTTTTGTCAGGGGCAGGGGCGGCGGCCGGTCTTCTGACCGGCTGCCGCCGCCGCCATTACAAAATAAAGTAAAAAAAACAAAAACACCCGTGATAGGCTACGTAACGATTAACGTAGCCTATCACGGCTGACTTTGGAAATCTAGCCGTGATAGGCTACGTTAATCGTTACGTAGCCTATCATGGGTGTTTTTTTTCCCCATTCACTTTTTATTTCGTGGCCGGGGAGACGGGGCGCTTCTCCCTGGCCTGAATTTCAGCCGGGCGAGGCGGGGCGCCTCCCCCCCCCGGCCTGAACTTCAGGGGAGAACCGAAACGCCTCCCCCCCACTGCGAAGCAAGCTGCGGGACCAGGTAAGTGACTTTCGTACATCACTAAGTCAGAGCATCCCTGACAGATGGCTGTCCAGCCTCATCTTGAATGCCTCCAGTGTGGGAGAGCCCACTACCTCCCTAGGTAATTGGTTCCATTGTCGTATTGCTCTAACAGTCAGGAAGTTTTTCCAGATGTTCAGCCGAAATCTGGCTTCCTGTAACTTGAGCCCATTATTCCGTGTCCTGCACTCTGGGATGATCAAGAAGAGATGCTGGCCTTCCTCTCTGTGACAACCTTTCAAGTACTTGAAGAGCACCATCATCTCTCCTCTCAGTCTTCTCTTCTCAAGGCTTTGACTCTGAGTGGTGGCAGTGGTGTATGTAGATGTAACTTAGACCAGGCAGGGCTTGTCTGTTATTTTTCTCCCCTCCCTGCTTTTGTTATTTCTACCCTCCCATTCTGGATTGAATGTCCATAGGATGTGGCAGCCATTCCAGCGGGTGTATCTGTGACTCATTGTAAATGAGAGTATAGGGTTGCTCTGTATGCATACAGGATGAAGGGAGAAAAATGGTACCCAAGATTATTACATGCTTCATCTGTGAAGCATTGCTACCATTTTCCTACCAGTTTGTATCATAGAACATTTCTATATGAGGCTTTTATTGCACACTCAAGATTGCTCACTCATGGAAGTTTGCAGGTCCTTTACATGACGTCATCAAGCTCCATGGCATCTCCCACACTTTTTGACTTTTATCCCGCTTTTAAAAAGATTAGAGATAACCTGATAAGGAAAATTAATCTGATATATTGGCTGTGTGTAATTGCGCAGGTCCGCAATAACCACAGCTCCATCTAGTGGCTGTAAAATGAAACAGGTAGAACTTGCTAAGAAAGGAATTCCCCGATTCAAAGCACATGTCTGCCCATGTAAAGGAACTGATTTTAATCCTGCAAAGAATCTCGAAGCAGAAGCCCTGATAAGGATTCAGGATTTTAGCCTCTGGAAAGGATGCAGGATTTTAGCCTCGTGTGGTGATTGGTGAAGCTCATAGTATATACACCCTGGGGGTGGAAAGACACCAATTGAACATGCCAGATATTTAGTTGAATATAACTTTCTATCTAAACTTCACATCCCACTGCTGAGCCACCAAATGACCATGGAAGTAAACAGACCCAATACAAATGAGTCCCAGGAAGAGGCTTGGCAAGGTCAAATCTGAATTTTATCAGGACAGATGTTGAACACGACCAGGTCTAGGAAGGTTAGGGCAGGCAGGCAAGCAGGATTGGGGCCTGGAACACAGAAAAAATCAAGCAGACTGGACCAAGGATCAGAAAACCAGGGAAAGAAATAAACTCTGGCCCCTCTCCTGTGTGATGCTCCTGGTATGGAGAGCTGCTGCAGTGCAACCTTGTGCAGGGTGCTTTGTGCTTCACAGTTATGCAGCAGAGGCTGGTGGCTCCAATGTCAGTGGGGCGGTGATTCCACTCTGGTTTTCAGTCAGAACCAGTCAGAATTCTAAAGGAGCTATCCAAAGCATCTTGGATAGCTCCTGGAGAGTTCTGACTGAAACCCGGAGCAGATTCACTGCCCCACTGACATTGGAGCCACCAACCTCCACTGCAGTTATGTATTTGATCAATTTGTCAGTGGCCTCTTTCTGCCTTCTTTATGAGAAGTGTTGGGAAGCTGGGGTCAATGAGAACAAGGGAGTCCCAGCTGTGCCTGCATTTCAAGGTAACTTCAGAGTTAAGGAGAGAATAGTGATGCTTGATACACATATAAGCTGCTAACGTGCATCCCCCACCCTGTTTGTTTTCTGAACTATTGACACAGAATGTGATCATTGTTTTATAGCATATATCCTTTCACTGAAAACAACAAAGAGTCATGCGGCACCTTAAAGACTAACAAAAGACTAACACATTACTGTGCTGCAGTACACTTAACACGGCTACCCTCTGGAAATCCTTTCACTAGGGATCAACAGCTCTTAACGGCAATGTGCTCTGCAATTAAAAATAAAAGTTTTGTAACAAAAATGATTGGGATGTCTAGAATTGCATAAGAAGCAATGGAGTCCAATATCTTTTCTAAATGCACCTCTTGCTTACACAGACCGAGGGGCTCCTCGTTTTAGGCTCACAGGCTGGGTTTAGCCAGAGATTTATATATCACTGTGGAATTATGAAACTTGACAACCCAATCTACTGTACAGCATGTCTAGATAACAGCACTGCATGTTTGATTGTTGTGCATCATGTGTGCATGCATAAGGTGGCGCTTATATTTAAGGTGATCAGAAGAGAGCATGAAATATTTCACTTTGGAACTCCACGTATTGTGTTACACACAAAAAACACACACATAAAAAATAGAGAAATGTGTATTTCCGTTGTCTTTGCATATTCTCATCTTCTCTGATGAGAACTCTAAAAATTGGCTAAGGGACTGTTAACATCAGCCAAACTATTATACTTGCAGTATATAATCACCCCCTGAAGAGATGACACTGGGGAAAAACTTTTGGCTGGGAACTTAATCTATTCCCATGTCAAGGTGCTTTTTATATTCTAGGTATTACATCTGCTCTGTACGTAATCTGCTGCAGAGTAAAGGGAGAACACATAAAATGTCCTGCAGCCTTTACCTTTCAACTTTCTTGACCAAGCCAGCTGGAGTTCACTGCAAAGTAATAACTGCACTGTTCCTTATTTCCTAGCCTATGAAGCTGTTTCAGGATGTTACATGGAGAGAAGGCACCTTAGCTAGGCCCCATAGTAGAAAAAAATACCATTCAATCCCATCCTTACTATCGTACTAAGGAGCCCATGTGGAACCCGTATTCTGGGATGCCACGACTCTGCAGCACTTGAGTCACAGAATCATAGAGTTAGACGAGATCTCAGAGATCATCTAGTCCAAACCCCTGCTTAATGCAGGCACGGCACTGCACTTCAGGGTGCAGCGACAGGATCCCTGACAGATGGCCATCCAGCCTCGGCTTAAATACCTCCAGTGATGGAGAACCCACCACTTCCTGAGGCAATCTGAACAGCTCTCCATGTTCGGAAATTTCTCCTAATGATTAGCTGAAATCTGCTTCCCTGCAATTTCCACTTGTTGGTTCTGATCTTGCCCTCTGGGGTAACAGAGAACAAGTCGCTTCATCTGCTGCATAACAGTTATTTGAAGGCAGCTATCATGTCTCCTCGTCTTTTCTTTTCCAGACTAAACATTTTAACTGTTCCTGATAGGACTTAGTTTTCAAGTTCCTCCTCATTGGTTGCCCTTCTCTGGATGCACTCCAGCTTATCAATGTCCTTTTTAAAATGGGTCACCCAGAACTGGACACAGTACTCCAAATGCAGCCTGACAAAGAAAAAATAGAGTGGAACTATTACTTCCCATGATCTGGATGCTTCTGCTTCTGCTAATGCAGCACAGGATTGCATTAGCTTTCTTAGCTGCTGCCTTAAACTGCTGGCTCATATTCATCTTTTGATCCACTAAGCAGCATTCCTATGGCTGCTAGACAGCGGCTAGACGGCCGTAGGATTTTTTGTTTTCTGGGAACCAAGCTCAGAGCCAGCACTCCGAGGTTGGTTCCCAGAAAACTGCCTCCCCGCCCCCTCCCCTGCTGCCTCGTAGGCGGTGCGGTTCGTCCCCGGCTCCGCGCCTGTAAGAACAGAGCGGAGCGGGGGAAAGGGGGGCATTCCTGGGGGCGGGGAGGGGATGGCAGAAGCGCCAGTACGACACTTCCTATGCACTGTCTGGCCTCCCCCCACCTCCGCGCTCTGCCTGCCCTGCACTGGATAGTCGGTCGCCTCCGAGTTTGGAGGTGACCGACTATCCCCATAGGATTGCACCCTAAGACACCTAGGCTCTTTTCACATGAACTGCTACAAAGTCAGTTCTCCCCCAGCCTATACTTATCCCATGCTATTGTTTCTATTCCCTCACACAAGCACATGGTGACCAGGTTCAGACAACACACCGCGACCGTGGGTGCCAGATTACATGTGTAACATGCACTCGGGAGTTGTCACGTCATGCAAACCTGGCGACCTGTTTAACCCTAAAACAGACCCTCCCATAACCCATACCTGCTGGGTTCGCATGTCATGACAACCCCCAAACAGGGGTTGCATATGAAAAAGGGTGGTGACATGTGTCCTGTGAACAGCCATGAGAACATGTCGTGCGAACAGCCCCAGTGAGACACATTTCTCTTATTTTCCGAGTAATCTCACCTAAAATCTATCAAATTATACAGAGGGCAGATATTCTGCTCTATATGTTGATGAAGCTACTTGTGTTTTACATTTTCTCCAAGCTAAGACTATGGTAACTAAGTTCTGGTTCATATGATCACTGTGGATTAAATAAGCCACTGTGGATTAAATAAACCACAGTGGCTTGTTTAAGCCGTGGCACATGCCAGGTGCCATTTGGCTAATCACCTGCCTGGGCATATCTTGTTGTGTCGTCTGAACGAGGGCAGCATCATGGCTTGTTGGAGGGGGAAACAACCCTCAAATAACCCGAGGGCTGCTGTAGGGTTACTTGAGGGTTGTTTCCCCCTCCAACAAGCCATGCCTCCTGGGTTTGGATGACACAACAAGCCACACCCAGGTGGGTGATTAGGCAAATGGCACCCAGCACGTGCTGCAGCTTAAACAAGCCACTGTGGTTTGTTCAATCCATGATTGTGCAAACTGGCCCGATTTCTTACTTTTATGGGGAGACGCTTGCTGTTGCAATTTCCCTGACATGGGAAATTTTATATCAACCAGAATAGGGAGCAGGATGGGTTTACTTATCCACACAGAGGGATTTTCAACAGGACTCTTTCCTGCATCATGTATTAATGATGCTAATTAATCTAAAGGTTCATCTAGCCCTGTGTGTACTATACATTACTATAGAAAATCTTCTACCACTCATCCTTTTAAAAAGATACAAGCAAAGCCACATATAGTGTTGGAAGAGAGACGGGCCATTTCCTTGCAGTTATTGTCATGTTCTAGCAGATCAGTTGTGATTGATTCGTGACATTACTAAATGAAGTCAAAGAAATGTATTGATTTCTGTCTCCCAGCCATTCAGAAGATGGCTGGGAGAATGAATTACAAGTGAATTATGCCAGGATTCTAGGCTGAGAGGTCACTGGAAAATACATTTCCTTAGTACTTACAGCTTATTCATGTCACTGTTGATATGAAACTATTTCTTGGTTTGTTCTGTAAAAAACACCATAGGTGGTTGTTGTGTGTGTTTTAACAAAAATGATTGGGATGTCTAGAATTGCATAAGAAGCAATGGAATCAAATATCTTTTCTAAATTCATCTCTTGCTAACACAGACAGAGGGGCTTCTCATTTTAGGGGTGCAGGGCTTAGCGAGAGATTTATATATATCACTGTGGAATTATGAAACTTGACAACGCAATCTTCTGTACAACGCATCTAGGTAAAAGCATTGCAATGTTCCGTTGTTGTGCATCTATCTGCAAATCACTGTGTTTCAGCCTAACCTACCTTATGGGTTTGTTGTGAGGATAAAATGGTGGGAGAACCTTGTACACAACCCCGAGGTTCTTGGAGGAAGAGTGAGATAAACATGTAATAAATAACATAATCAAAGCAGGAAATGATCAGCATTAATGACAGGCAGCAGAGAAATCTTGACAGATGATGCTTTTCGACGCAGAACTTAGGAGTGTTGCTGATGTCAGATCAGACTGGAAATTTCAGTGGCATGACTCACATGCCAGAAGCCAATTAAGGGCTGATAGAATCTCCTTTCGAACCACAGTACATATCAAATGTCTAAAGCCTGCTCCTGTTTCCACTAACATCAATGGGCCTTTCAAAAGGAAGCAGGTCATTTTATTTTTATGGGGGATTTCAGTGAAAGTGATAAATTGTTTACCAATGAATCACTCTCAGAATTGTCATTTGCATGTGAAAAAATAATGTTAAACAATGCTTCCTAAATAGTGGCCTATCGATCACAGGGAGAAGTGAGAGTACCAGAAGCCAGACAATTCCTTGCAAAAGAGGCAATGTTCTCCCTTCCTTCCGATATTATAGTACTGCCTTCCCCAACCTGGTACCCTCAAGCAGTGTTGGACTACATATCTGGGTGTGTAGCTGACCATGCTGGCTGAAGATGATGGGAGCTGTAGTCCACATATTTGGCAGGTACTAGGTTGGGAAAGGCTGTTATAGTAGAACAACAAATATAAGTCCCAAATTGGTAAATCAACTTCTTAGATTGACTCAGGATGATTTCCATGTGGGAGCATATTGTGTAAAGAAAGGGTTTTTTAAAATCATTATGAAATGATAATTTTAGAAATCCTTACTGCCCTTCACAGTACCCTTACTCCTCCCATCTAGTGCTACCTGTGTCCCACTATATGACTATTGAAAACTATTCATAATTTCCCACGATTTCAATGATAAGGGTGGCTTAAGCTGCAATTTAAAAGTACTGTCAGTCAGAAAATTATATTTATAGGCCATTTTCCAAAAAGTTCACATAGTTCATGAATCCCCTCTTTATCTCAAATACCATGCCTTAGTTTTCATAATTAATGTTTCTGGGTCAAAAGTTAATACTGAAGTAATTTTCAGCAGTCAGTTAGGAAGGTTCTGCTACATATTTTGTCTAAAGAAAATAGATAGCTTTTAAAATGAGTTCCTGGAACAGACAAAATAAGTTAAAGCCAATAATAAAAGGCTAATGAAACACTTAAGGGGACAAATAATCTCTGTGTGTGATTATATATTCACACACACACACACACACACACACATTCATTCATTCATTGGGAGAAAAATCCCCATGATTACATGGGTCAGAGTTTTTTTGTTTTTTGTTTACATTGCCAGATGTTATTATTTAAAGTCTGCTATACCTTTTTCCATTTAAAGTTCCAGACACAAAGGAAGTATGCTGGGCTTTGAGAGAGAATTATGCAAAATATTAGTGTTGGAACAGAGGTTTTGCTATCATATGTTTTCCCCACCCCTTTATTTTATTTCTCAGTGCTAGAGCACACCCATAACATGCACACTCTGAAACGCACTTAAGACAATGCATTGTTTCTTGGGTAAAATTATTTTACCCCTGTAAAACAATTTTCCTTTTGTAAAAATAATCTGTATTGATTATATTGGCCATAGGTGACTGGATTGACTCTAGTTTAACATCACAAAATGTAGAGGTTTCTGTTTTAGAACAAACTACTTGCACAAATCTTGTATCTTTAATGAAATTTTCGTGAGGTGTCTTACTGGAGAAGACCAGGTCCACAGAGGATAGATTGAAGGTACTCCGGTGACCAACTTATATCTGAAATAATTCCTGAAATTTCTGTTCTGACCAGGGATTCTTGAGTCCTTCAGTAAAGGTTTGGAAATGGCTAGGAAATTTCTGATGTATTGCTAACTAGTAGTGTCTACAAGCATAACAATTAAAGCCCCCACCACCTGCCCCAGTATTTTCATCAGTGCTGTTACAGAAGTAACATGTTACTCCTATTACGTTTTTAATTCTTCTTTTTAGGTATGGCAACAACACTCGGAACTATGTGGTACGTGTTGGAGACTATCACACATTGGTACCTGAGGAGTATGAGGAAGAAATTGCAGTACAAGAGATTGTGCAGCACAAAGAATATAGGCCTGATAGCAGTGACTATGACATTGCACTAGTGAGGCTGCAAGGACCTGAAGAACAATGTGCTCGGTTTAGCACTCATGTCTTACCTGCCTGTTTGCCAGTCAGGCGAGAGAGGCCACAGAAAACTGCCCCTAATTGTTACATCACTGGTTGGGGTGACACAGGTGAGAGTGTAGATTTGTGTAGATTTATCTATTTATTACATTTTTAGACGGCTCAGTAACTGAAGTTTTCTGGACGTGTCACCCCATCAGGTCTCCCCGCCTTGCAGCTGCTCTAAGGGTTTTTTTTTTTTTTTAAGGAGGTGAATCCAAAGCATGGAAAACACATTCGACGGGGAGATCTAATTTAAGCATCAGTGGAATTATTATGCCTTGCACTTTACTACAAACATAAAGTACCACTGTCCCCTGAAGTGAACTGTTAATGCACCCTGAGTTTCACAATTTAAAAATGAGAAATGCCATTAATGGGGGATAAAGTGATAATTTCTCACCAAAGGCCACTTTGGAAATGTTTTATAACCACAAGACAACCATTCTTTACGTAGATGTAAATGAAACGATGTGCACAGTGATATACCAAGAGACAGATTTTGGCAAGAGTGGCCCTATCCATTAAGAAAACGTCCCCAAATGGAAAGCGCATGTTCCAGGCACAGCTCGTGTGTCCTACCAGGGAGGTGGTTGAGTTCCCCCACACAATACCCTGGAAGTGCTTCCTCTTATCATGTAAAGTCAATATCCACTGGTAAGACTGCAGTATCAAAACTTTGAAGAGTTAGGAAGGTTATATCTTTGAGAAGTTCTGGTTGCTTCTTAACATTGAAGGTATTTCTGCTCATGAAAGGGCCCAATTTCCTCATCAGGTCGCACACCCTATCCCATGCTGGAAGGCCCCCCAACCCTCATGAGAGGCTTTCAGGGGCCACAGGGCGGTAGCAGTAAGGGAAAGGTGGGAAAGCCCTGTTCTGTGAGTAGAATTCCTCTCGCGTAATTTAGGATCAAAGCCATTGTCTCTTTAGAGAGTTTGCATTTTTCAATTCTCTTTCTGTATTGGTGTCTCTCTCATGACATATGCAGTGTTCAACTTTCCATGTCATTTCTACATAACAGTGTGATCAATGTATTCTAAAAGGGACTGCCCTTCTTTTTTCTTCATTTCATTTCTTTTCTATTACTTTCACTGCTGAATGAACCTCTTTCTTTCTTGTGCATTTCGTTCTGTATGGTAGATCATTCCCTCTCTTTAGCCTCCTTTTGAACTCTGGGATGGAACATGCAACTATTCTGGACTCCTAATAGCAAATTATATTAGTACCAAGAGAGGGGCTTGATCCCAAAAAACAATATAATGCATTTTGGCTTTACCTTATGCTTCCATTGCCTATTCCACTTCTCTGGTTTAGTAGCTAACTATATAGCTTCTGCTATTGGGTGGTATAAAAATATAATAAATAAATAAGAGCACAATCCTATGCATGTTTAGACAGAAAAAAAGGCCTACAACTCCCAGCATGCTCCAGCCAGCATTGCTGGCTGGGGCATGCTGGGAGTTGTAGGCCTTTTTTTCTGTCTGAACATGCATAGGACTGCACCCTGAATAGATATATAATCCAGGAGAAAAAACACACCTTTACAATGCTTAAGATCATAAAGCACCTGTACTTGAATTTTTTAAAAAATGTCACGCGAGATGTTTTTGAGTGTGAATGGGATGTTCCTCTACAAAATTGGCTCTGCCTTTCAGCAGAATTTAACTTTGTTATACTAGCTTCATGATTTTTAAAATGTATTATTTTGTTCTTTCATTCAAGTTGGCAGAGAAAAAAAGGGGTTGCCAATGCTTGCTCTCTTCTTGTATTCATTGATGTGTATCGTATGAACAGATGTCTCTGAGTTTATTCATTATGATGAGGAACAATCTGTAAGACTACTTGCACATCATTAGTTTATTGTAATATTTCTGCTTAGCTTAGCACTTCTAGATCAAAAGGAATTTACATTTTAATTAAAGACAATGAAATACATGAGTTTACACAAAAAATGCATCCAGGATTTTTAAATCAACAATGCTGCCATTCACTTTAGAAGAAAATATAGCATTACAGCGATTCAAGTGAGTTCTTACAATGCTGCAAATTCAAGGACTTTTAGACTTACTGGAACATTTGACTTTCAAAATATCACTTATGCAATTTGATTGTCAATCTAGACCTTTGGGACTGCAGGGGCATTGGATGTACATTGTTCTGTGTTTTTCAATCACAAAAGAAAACCATAGTCACTGGTTACCTTTCTTAGGGGAAGCAGAGTTTCCCTATCAATAAGGTGAATCCTTTCACAGTTGGGTCTTCTGTTCTGACCCATTTCACACTATTGCCCTTAATCAGTTGAGCAATTAACAATGCAGCAGTGTATCCTCAAATTTAAAAAGACTGAGCCACAAAATTCCAGGAATTCATTTAACAGGTCTCTCCACAAAATGGCAGCCACACATCCCAAGCACATTCCATTAGTGAATCCATTGATGGCACAGGCATCTTTAATTGCATTGCTGACATCTTCTTCAAACCTTAGAATAATTTCACAATCATTTGTTTGCACTGAGTCCAGGGACAAGATCAGCTGTTCCTTCAGAAATGTCCTGTTGCCATCTTCAGTCTGTGCTCCAATCTCACACAACTGCTGAATGACTACCTTAGTAAGTTTTGCCAACTACAAAAACAGGTGACACTTTGCTGCAGATATGTTTCCTGTAGGTATCGCATCAATTCTGCTATAGCAGCACCATATACAATTTGATCAGTGCACTGCAGATTACTTCATGGGTACATTCATATTTTGCACTTCTTGCACGTGTGAAAAAACATGTCTAACACTGTTTATAGTACTTGGCTTCTAATGCCACCAAATCTATTGAGACAAGCCTTTTCAACAGTGCATCATTCTGTTATCCAATGCCAAGAGCTGAGGCTGACACCAATGTTTCCTTTCCTATCACAGAAGAGACTATTTTTTGGCAAGTTCCTCCAAACTAGTTTTTGGCACATAACTTTCATATTTAGGGGCTTCAAGCAGCTGGTCTGATTCTTGCTGACACAGTACAAAAATGTCCCATCTCATCAAGGGCAGTGGATGAGACTCAACAGGGTCATCAACACCAAGAAGCTAATGCTTTCATTTTGACATCTGTATTAATCTAGAGGCCTAATCTATTTAGGGCCCAGTCAAAATAGATTCTTTGGATTACTATGATGAAACTAGACCACTTGTGAAAGAAGCTTCTTTCACATTGATAAAAAATGGATGCAGAATAAAAGTACAAAGAAAGTTCACGCATCTCTTCAGCCAATGAAGTAGCCCTCTTCATCACAGCTGTGTGTATCCCGAGGGGCCTAATCAATAGCATACAAGACATCATTCCCAGGATCAAAAGTTCTCCAGGCTGGTTGTACACATTTCTTACATGGAGTGAGACCAAATTGGTTAGGTGGCCTCAACCCAATCTGTTATACCCTTTTCTGATATTTTAGAACATGCAGAAAACATCACAGGAAGATAATGAGTTACCTTCCCGATGACCGACAGGTCCCAACATTCCAACACAGTGGGAAAGAAACCTTCTTCATCTATCTCCTCAGTGAGATAAAACAGTAAAGCAAATAGAGGAAATTAGGCAGCTGTGTAACTGTTGACATGAGGATTACACCCTTATCAGTGTCAGCTAGCAATTGTTAACATGTGGACTGGTGCTCTTTTCATACCAATCTCTCTCTTGTGTAAAGCCTACAGAAGCTGTCCACTATATGTGGCCTACTCTAACAAACAAAAGTTCCCTTTGTTCTATACTAAACAGGCCTTTATACATTTAATAAACAGCATATAGGACAGTGTGTTAGGGATGTACGAAACACCTACGTGGCTCCATGCTGGCCAATCTGCGGTGGGCGGGAGGTGCTCCGTCCTTCCCCCTGGAATCCTCCCCGGCCGGCTCCATGGCGACTCCGTGTAGCCGCCGGCTGGGGCCGCCCGCAGCCAGACATCCGGCAGCTGGGCTGCACAGGGACACAAATGGCGGCTGCCATAGCCGCCGCCATTTGTGTCTGTATCTTTAGCCATGATAGGCTACGTAAATACATACGTAGCCTATCACGGCTAAAGACACAGATGCAAATGGTGGCGGCTACGCCATTTGCGTCCCTGCCCTGAGCCGTGATAGGTTACGTAGATACATACGTAGCCTATCACAGCTTGCCAGGGACGCAAATGGCAGCCGGCATAGCGGCTGCCATTTGCGGCCGCAGCCTGGCAGTAGCTGGAGCTGCCGCTTCTGCCGGAGCCGCCACCACCGCCAGGTAGGCTCAGTTTTGCAGGGCTTTCGGGGTGGGGTGGGGCAGGTTGCTCCGTTCCACCATGGTTTCTGGGGGGCTGAATTCACTGGAATTCGGCCTCCCTGGGATCTGTGGTGGAATTCTCTAACATCCCTACAGTGTGTCAGTTCAACACCTGACCTGACTCCTCACCATTTCTCAAACTCACTACATCTTCTCTGCCATCTATCCTCTATTGAAAGATTAGGCAACGTTTGGGGCCATCGGCACATTTGACAGTTTGAGAAACTATTGTGGGTGCCACCACAAAATAACTGCCAAGAGAGGCATGGCAAAGGACAAGTAATTTGCCCAAAAGACTGCGTACAAGGCAGAAGTGAGGTCTGAGCCCCAACATGTTAAACAACTCCTTTGAAGCCACAGTTTTCAGCACCAACATAAACCTATTTCATAGCAAAATGTGTTAATTAAAATAAGTTGGAGGTGTAGTGCACCTCATCGGGCACCAAGAAAGAAACCACGTTGACTACCCCTGCTCTGTGGGATGGTCTATTTCATATCTGCAAAACACAACATGGAAAACTAATAGCCCTTATCTATTATTATAATATTAGCTATTAAGGAAAATTACACTCTGTGATTTCAGAGCACCGGACTCTCCCTCGGCCTCCCCTCACTAAATTTTGGATAAGCATATTCTGAAAGTTAGATTAGGATTGGATTAGACTGATCTTTATTTATAAGCAAACATGGAAACACATAATTTTAGATATATAGATATGACATGTCCTATAACGGCCTCATGTGTGTATGAGAAAATTAATGTCCTCAGGTTTTTTGGACTCTATGACTATCAAGTATCTGAAACAAGAAGGAACTGTGGTTGCCAGAAGTGAACTCTTTTTTTTTTTTTTTGGTGTTCTCCTATCCCACTAGTGGGGAAATGCAAAATAGAAGGCTGAGGAATAAGTCATCCATGAATGAAACTTATGGAAACTTTATTTTTTGACAGGTATGCCAACACTTTCAATTTGGTTTGGAGCCTATCAGTATATGAGTTAATATCCTATCCTGTTGTGCAGTTTTACAATCAGCTTTAACTAAAGTGATCATCTTTTAACATTTCATCTTTTTTTTTCTTAAGCATTATTTTTGATACTTGGACCAATCACTTCTCCCGCTGACTGAACTGCTTCTGTCAGCAATTTCCCCCTCCTTCTGCAGTCTCTACCCCCCCAGATGTGCTCCAGAGGAGCAGGTCCTGTTGCATGATGACGTCTCCTTCCATGACATTTGATTTCAACTAATAAACTGCTTTGCAAAAGCTAAGTTTGATCAGGACAAAGCTTCTTGCAAGAGCTCAACTCCTCTGCAGCTTAATTAACTTAAGTTAGCAGAGACATTATAAGCTTTACAAATGTATAAGAACAGAGACAAATAACAATCGATTTTTGAGCCTTAAATGTCAGCATGGTGTTTTCCTTATTTAATTTTGCTTTTCACTTCACTCTTAGAATATGATATCAGTGAATTAAAATTCCTGCTTAGCGTAGTGAGCTTAACTGTCAAGGGGCAGTCATGTTTAGTTTTAGGGGCAGCTTATATTGATCATTTCTAGGTTTTCAAATGATAGTAAATGTAGGATCCCTGTAACATAATCTGAACACCCCTGTGTGGGGATGGTGCTATCATGCAAAACCTACTAGTGTGCATCACAGCACATTGGGTTTGGGATAATGGAAGGCTGTGAAAGTACACTTCTCTGATGTTAGTTTGTGTTTGTGTAGGAAGACGTTAGTGCTAGAAAAACATAGGGTTCCAGCTTGGCACAGGAACAGAGAGCAAAGCCTAATAACAAAAATAACGGTAATAAGTTTACAATATCATTGACATGGCTGCTTTTCAAAGTTGGGCGAGCACTGATTTATTCAAGCATAATTTATTCTGCGTTATTACACCAAATGCAGCTGATGCAGCTAGTATGACAGTATATATACACAAATGATGTGTTGGTAAACTTTCTGCACTTATTAATATTGTTTGGTGAAACAAAAGAATTTAACCGTAAACATAATCTTCACATTCAGTATGTTAACTCCAGTATCTTCCCGCCTCAGGAAAAGCCTATTCAAGAACCTTACAGCAAGCGGCCATCCCTCTACTTCCTAAGAGAATTTGTGAAGAACGCTATCGGACAAGGTTCACAGGGAGGATGCTCTGTGCTGGCAGCCTCCAAGACCAGAAACGTGTGGACAGCTGCCAGGGGGACAGTGGTGGGCCGCTGATGTGTGAACGCCCAGGAGAAAGTTGGGTTGTGTATGGGGTAACCTCCTGGGGTTACGGCTGTGGAGTCAAAGACTCTCCTGGTGTCTATACCAAAGTTTCCTCCTTTGTACCTTGGATAAGAAGCATGACCAAACTATGACTATCCCAGGCCCCACTGTCAGTACAAAGCTGGGACACACTGTGGATGATGCACACGTTTTTCTGTATGCACAGGATTTTAAGGTATTTCATCATAAAATACTGTTGACTTGGACTTGTAACTCTTACATTCAAACAAAGGGGAGGGGAGTAAGCACACTTCTCCAGTGTCCCCTCTGTAGATGAAACCAACAAATAGCAGATTAAATAGTTGCCCAAATCAGTACAACATAGACACTATACACCTGTGTAATGGGAGGAAGTTATACACATAATATTCATATACAAAATTTACTTAACAAATAGTTCCCATTTTTAGGCATGGTAAAATACTCATAGCTGTACTGCCTGGAGAGACTAATCCTACTGGCCTGAAATGTTTGACACAGACTCGGCATTCTTTGTGTATTCAACTCGTAATAGCCTTTATCTTTTCTTTGTGCAATGGAATATATGGAGGCTTCAGATGCAGTGGACTGTCTACTACTCATTTTTAAAGTTAGATTTTTACAGCGTAGGACTCAGTGACCTGGTTCACATGTCACAAGTACCCATGTTTTTTTTTTTAAAAAAAACACAGGTAGTCCTGAACAGCCGCTTGCCCCCTTCCGCTTTGCTAAACAATCCAGGAACTTTCCTGGATTGTTCGCTGTGATGGCACTCTGAGCTGTTGAGTGTTTTAACCCATAGTTTGTTGGGCTAAAACTGGGTTGTGTCTCCCTCAACAATCCAGAGTGGCGGGTTAGGATGTCACAGCAAATGGGGCATTACTGGGTTGTTTAGCAAAGCACAGCAGAAGCAAGTGAGCAGTTGGACGCTAGCATGCTTGTTCATTCCCCTGTAGTCATCACTGCCCATGGTTTAAACAATCCATAGTCAGTCATGACGTGTGAACTGGGTCAGCGTTTCATGCTTTTATATAACTTAAACTCTTCTTGGCTCCCGCTGCATAATGCTAGATTACTGAAACAATTTATCCTGCAAGAATCACAAGTATATTTTGTCACGATTATCCATTCCTTTTTAAAAATGTAGTTCGCAAAGGCAGGGGTATAACCTTAATAGATGTAACATTAAGGATTTGCTTAATGTTGCCGTCTTCTTTTTAAAGGCAATTGTTAAAAAGCTATCTGCCGTACAAACAGCCTGACTTTTAATGAATTATGGTGATGTCACTATCCTAGTAGTTTCTTTGAACTGTTAACATAGGAAACCGCACATTATTTATGAACTGCATGTAGTAGGATTATCTACAAGACCATTTAAAGTTTAGTATGTTTCTTTTCCAACTGAATTTTGGAAAATGTTTTAAAAGCTGTAGCAATAGCTGTGCCAGGAGGGCAATATGTGATAGTCCTGATTCATATTGTTTATGTACATTTGAAGGTAAAGTGCAACCACTAGTAATGTCTACCTTCTACTCAGAAACTCAGTTTATCATAATGTGTTGGCCTTGGATACTTGTACACGGGTGTGTCGTTGATCTGTTTCATGTATGGCTTTAGGTTTTGTTGCAATGGTTATCCGATATCACAGCTTCATTTAACAATATAAAATCCCTTTTAATATTTGGCCGCTTTTGGTGATGACCAAAGTATACTAATGTGGCAAAGGGCTATGCCCAACTTGAAATGTATAAAATTGATGCTAGATGTGTTTTGCAGTATTTGCTGTTTGCACCTTGAGGCTTAAGTAATGTTTGGCCATTTTTAATTTCAAGAAACAAAGTACTTCTTTTAACAAAATCTAAACTTGCTACATTGATTCATTTCTATTGTTAATAAGTCACCTGGTGAAGGGGAAAGAGGCTCATCTGAAAGTGTGTTGACATGCCAATTGCCTATCCATGGTGTTTTTTTGTTAAGCCATACTGCAAGAGCTGTTTTCACAAAATTTGTAAATTTATAATTTGTTATAGCTTACAAACTGCAGTTGAGTTAGGTAGCAAAATGTATTGTAGCATGAATGAAAGTTTAGTTAGCAGTGTGCTTAAAATCTCATCCAGAAAGCTTTACTTTCCACTATTAACGGAATTATCTTCTTATGCTGCTTTATATTTTCATCAGCGGAGCCAACTTATACAATAAAATGTGCCACTAACTGAAATCCTTCTTACACTTTGGCATATCTGCCACATGACATACTCTGTTGTTAGCACCAGGCGTCAGTTAGAATCTGTACGCAACTGCGGCCATTTTTCTGTATGCCCCTTTGAAATTACGCCACGGAAGTTTTCCCATTCAGTGTAATTTTGTAAGCCTAAAAAAGCTGGGTTTTCCATCAGGTAGTTGTTTTTTTAAGTTCACATGATAGGGAGGCTATAATTTGTTTTTGCAGGCTATTGTGTAACTCTTTTCAAGGCTTTCACTTAAGCATAGGAACTCTTATCTACATTGTTCATTGCTGCTTTCAGCTGTTCAAAATGTAATACAACAGCATTTTATTTCAAGTGAACTAACCAGCAAGCCAATAGCTTCAGTTGCCATTTAAAAAGCTACCCATATAATTCTTATCAGTAGTACTCAGATATATGCATCACTTAAACAGATCCTATCCATATTTATTCAGGGCCCCACATGCACCTAAGATTCTATTTATACTTCTTCCTCCCCACTTCTACATGAGATAGGTATCTTGATTTATATTATCTATAGAAGCTGAGGCCAATCCCCTCTCCACTCAAGACACATCAATTCATGTGACCTTCACTTCTCCATTTTCAGCTACCTGAAGGTTTTGCACTTGTCAAGCTATCTTTTGTTTTGCTTTATTATGCCTCGAACTGCCTCTCAAAACACCTATATTATGTTCCTTCTCTTCAAATTTCACCTCAAACTGAAGCTCTGGTACAACCCCTTAGTCCTGTTAACTCTACTGCAAGTAAACCTTAAGCATGACATAACCTAATCCCATCCCATCTTGTTTCCTGCACTGAATTTTAGGCTGTAAAATTCGGGGTGAGAGAACAGGTCCTTTATTTACATAGCACCTATAAGCATGCCTCTTTACAAAGTACAAGAGAACAAGCTCTAAGGTGCTTGTAAACTAAAATCTGACACAGGAAACAGAGGAAGGGGTGGGAGATGGAGGCAGAGGTAAACAGAGAAGGAATATGCAGTTTCAGTTACACACATGTAAGCTTTGGGCTAGACTACATGCAATATGAATTACATCTCTTGTCCTTGAGTGCAGTATTTTTCAGAAATAACCAGAACAGAGAGCCTAATCCAGACTCTAACCTAGACTTCCCCATCCTGACATCCTCCAGATGTTTGGACTTCCAACTCATATCAGCCTCAGCAAGCATAGCCAATTGTCAGAGGAGTGCTGGGAACTGTAGTACAAAAACATCTGGAGGGCGCCAGGGTGAGGAAGGGTATTTTAGCATATGGGGATGTTCACCCCTTCATGTGCCTCACTACTGCCCTCCCAATCTGGATCAAACGCTCACATTGATGATTTCAAGGGTTGTGAGGAATCCTGCATGTAAGGGCAAACCATGTAATTAATGCCACATGTAGTTTAGTCCTTAGTTACAAGTTGCTACTGTACAGCATGGAAACTTCATTTAAAGTTTTGAGGGGAGATTTTCCTACTTCTTTCTGGGGGTGACAGGAGCTAACAAAGGAGCACACAGCTAGGCACCCAAGATGGAGTTGAGTCTCGGGCACCTAGCAACAAGATACTTTGTCATCTTTTACTATATAAAGGAAGCAGTGAGGAACAGGACTGACAGGAACATGCTAGCATTGAATACCCTGGCATGAGGCCATGTTAACAGTTGCTGCAGTCTTCATTATATTGTGCCTTCAGATTTTGCCATTTAAAGTGTTCTATTCCTTTCCAACACATTGCATATCACAAAAAGCAACAGGCCAATTCTATTAATATTTTCTCAAGTCCCATTGTTTCAATGGGACTTACTTCCATGCAAGTGTAGATTAGATTCAGCCCAAATCAGGTACCACAGTGGCATTCTTGGTGGATGCCTCAACCTCCCAATTATGGAGCTCCCTTCCCTTGACGAATCACTAAGCTGTATTTACAACTAAACATAAACTTTCTATTTAGTCCAAATACCTTTTCCCCAAGCAGCTCCAATGAATTGAATTGAGAAGAGTGTGCATAAATCACACACACCATTGAACTTTTGTATCTATAAATTAACAATGCAGACTAAAAAGAATTTCTTCATTTGTATTTTAATATATCAAAACCACAGCATAAGGCAATTATGTAAAGACACAGTAAGTCAACAAATTGAACACCATTTCCACAAATTACTCAACAGCAGTTTAAGGACTGTTTAAGTGACTTTAGAGCTCAAAGTAAAAGCAATATGCAGAAAGTTCAGTTATTTAAACTGTAGTCAGTTGTATTCCATAGAACCATAGAATAGTAGGGCTAGAAGGGGCATAAGACCATTGAGTCCAACCCCCAAATATTTATGGATTTATTTAAAGCAATTTATCAAATACTTGAGTCAGCCACTTGAGTTATTTGTGTGTTGATTGCTGTGGCTAGACTAGAATCATAGAACAGTAGGGTTGGAAGGGGCCTACAAGGCCACTGAGTCCAATCCCCTGCTCAATGCAGGAATCCAAGTTAGAGCATCCCTGACAGATGGCTGTCCAGCCTCATCTTGAATGCCTCCAGTGTGGGAGAGCCCACCACCTCCCTAGGTCATTGGTTCCATTGTCATATTGCTCTAACAGGAAGTTTTTCCTGATGTTCAGCTGGAATCTGGCTTCCTGTAACTTGAGCCCATTTTTCTGTGTCCTGCACTCTGAGATGATTGAGAAGAGATCCTGGCCTTTCTCTCTGTGACAACCTTTCAAGTACTTGAAGAGCGCTATCATATCTCCCTTCAGTCTTCTCTTCTCAAGGCTAAACATGCCCAGTTCTTTCAATCTCTCTTCATAGGGCTTTGTTTCCAGGGGTGGGGAATTAAGTGTGGGGAACTGTTTTTGACCCAAGCAACTAATTGGTTCTGAGCAAGCATGTTGGGGCCACATAACAGCACACATCTGAAGTGAGTGGGTCCACCCCAGTGCTAGTGTGCGGTCCCAACGTGACTACCCAGATTCCATTTACTCAGACACACATTCGCCACCCCTCCCCAACTGCAATCAGGCTTTTTATAACCCTCCACTGGTCCAATGGAGGCTTTTTAAAAGCCGTGGTGCAGCATGGGAGGGAGGAGATAATTCAACAGATAATTCCTTCTCTGTGATTGCTTGTCAGAAATAAGCTAGCAGGGATGGGGACCTCCACCGGCCCGTTTCCCCCATCCTTAAGCTAGACTGTTGGCAAGAGCTCAGGTATTTCAGGTAGCCACTACAGCATCTCACCACTGAAGAGATTGATTCACAGCTATCCCGTTAAGACATGCATATTTTTCAGAGGAAGAAATGGTTGTGTTTAACACACATCTTCAAACTCAGAACTGCAAGCACAGGGTGCCCTGCAAGAAGAAAAAAATGGAGTAACTTTTACAGCTCAAGACTCATCACTGCAACTCATGATGTCACTTTGATACATTAATAAAGGAAAAATGTGTGCCTTAATCAAAGGTGCTGACTTAAAAGTAGTGCCAGAATACTTCCACACATGTAATATCCAGTTATCTTTCAATGTTGTTATTCAAGTAGTACTGATAGTAGTAATCTTCAAGGACCAAGCACCTGTCCAAATGTCAAATATGCCAAGATACGAATTAAAGACAGCATACATGCCTTCTCAATTAACTTTAAGCTTTTAAAGGCAAACTTCCGTTCAATGTGGTGGTTCTAAAGGGGGCTTTTAGAACTTTGTACCAACGCCTTGACAAATCTTCGCCACAAATGTAATTCCAAGTCAATTTTAAAAAGCCCAGTTTGGTTCCCACATTTACCTACGTGAAGTGCTTTCAACACATTGCTATCAATATGCCCAAACTAGATTTTATGTATAAATGTTTTTAGTTTGCTTTATGTTTAACCTCAGAAACCATAGGCATTTAAGATACACAGGGCTATATCCATCATTAGTCCTACTTGGAGGAGTTCAAATCTTCTGGGTTGTACCCAATGTTAGCCCTACTTGGAGCAGACCTATTGAAATGAAAAGTTCATCATGAATTCATTTTAATGGGCCTACTCTAAGTAGGGCTAACAATGGCCACAACCCAGGTTTGAATATTTGTAAGAGTACACAGCTTGCATCCAAGCGATTTTTCCAAGTCGGCCACGCCCGCTTCCCTCCCTCCAGGCCACGAAGGGTGCACGCCTATGCAGGCTGAGACCGGAAGAAGTCCCACAACTCCCGGCATGCTGGGAGTTGTAGGCTTCTCTTCTGTCTAGAGCTGCATAGGACTGTGCCCCAAGTCTCCCACACCTGCCCGCGGTGCCTTGCCGGATGAACGTGTCCCTTGCCCAAGTCAGAATCTCTCCCCAATGGAATGGTGGGGGAGCTATGCCAAAAAGCAAGGCGACGGTTCCTCTGCCATGAGTAGGAAGGGAGGCTGCCACGCTGGCAGGGCCCATGGAAGCATGGCGGTTCCCCCGCGGCACACGCGCGCCCCACGCTGGCCGCAAGGCGGCGGCCCCCCAGCAGCCGTTCGCTGGCTCGCCCCCACCCCCGCCGCAGCGGAGAAATGCGGAAACACGTCCCCCGACTCCTCGCATTCTGGGCGTCGCAGCCCCACGCCCCGATTCTTCGCAGGCGCCTCCCCATCCCCCGAGCCGCACCCTTCCCGTCGAGCGCCCGCCAGCGAGGCGCCCAGGCGCATTTCCGCCGTTCCCCATTCCGCGCGGCCCCCACACGCTGCGCGCTTTTCTTCGTTACCTCACAAAGCGCATGCGCGGTAGCCGCGCCCGGCTCTAGAGGCCTCAGAAAGCCTTTCACGGCTTGAGCGGCTTCCGCGGGCCCGTAGAGCGGGAGGAGAGGCCCTCCGCGCAAAGCAGAGGAATAGCCACGCGCCAACACAGCGCAGGCGCCCAGCGAAGCTGCGATCGTTCACGCGCCTCAGGCAGCGGCCCTCACCTCCGGCCTTCCCGGAAGCACGTTGGGAAAGGAAAGAAAGAGCTTCGCGCCGCGTGAGCGCTTTTATGCCGGAGAAAACGCCCCGCCCCTTCGCGGGCATTGAAGGAGGGGGGGCCGTCAGTGCCCTGCGTGCGCATGTGCTGGGCCTTCCTCCTTCCGCCGGAAGTGGGGCGAGAGTTCCGACGCACGGCTAGGTACGCCCTTCCTCGAAGTGCTCTGCTTCGTTCCCCGGTTTGGTGCCTCGCACCCAGGATGTTATGGCGACTGAGCATGCTCGGTCGTCATTGGGCTGTTTTTTAGAGCTCCCCCTGCCCCGCATTTTTTGCTCCCTATAAGCCCCCCCCGTGCGTATGTTTTTGTGCTGCGAATCTTGGGGTTCACCCGAGCATGCTGATATTGCCCTGTTGTTTCTCAGAAGCCCCGTTTTGGCTATATTGCTGTCATAACTCAGCATGTGAGTTTGGTGTTAGTATTTACAAGTGGGACTGGTAACAAGCTGTTGCGGTGTGCGGTGCTCCGGTTCAGGTTTCCGGGTAGCCAGCCATGCCCACTTAACACAGTACTCCATTCCTAAGAACGCCTTTCTTAAGGCCCCCCTTGCCCCCTGCAAACCTTTGGGTTCCCCCGTGTTTACTTATATCTTCCTTTTTTTTATGTAGATGGTGTTTTGGCCATAAAACAACGCACATTTGCAGTACGAGTTCATTTATCTAAAGGTTTTTTAAAGCCACACCCTCACAAGTATATATTGGGTGACGACGATATTTATTTACTTCATTTTTATTTCATTTCTATACTGCCCAATAGCCAAAGCTCTCTGGGCGGTTCACAAAAATTAAAACCAAACAACACACAATAAAACAATTTAAAATATATAGAACATTAAAACCACAATATAACAATACAACCACAATAAAACCTAGCAGCAGTGCAGGAGCAGGTCTCAAATCTGGTCTGGTCTTGGCTGCAGCAAGACCCTTGGCAACCTGCCTTTGGAGGGTGCCCCACTTAAAACTCTGGTGCAAGGGAGAGAGCACTTCTGTCTCTAGGCTTGCTCACCTCTGTCTGGGTGCAGATGACTGAGCCTAGTGCTGTAGAGGTGGGACGGGGCTAGGGATGTATGAAAGTCACTTACCTTTTCGCAGCTTGGCTTCGCGGTGGGGGGGAGGCGCTTTGCTTTTCCCCCCGAAGTTCAGGCGAAGGGGGGGAGGCTTCCCACCTCGCCCGGCCGAAATTCAGGCCAGGGAGAAGCGCCCCGTCTCCCCGGCGGCGAAACAAAAAGTAAAAAAAAAAAGACCCCGTGATAGGCTACGTGACGATTTACGTAGCCTGTCACGGCTGACTTTGGAAATATAGCCGTGATAGGCTACGTAAATCGTCACGTAGCCTATCACGGGGTCTTTTTTTTTTTTACTTCAGTTTTCTTTTTTTTGGCAATGGCGGCGGCGGCAGCTGGTCAGGAGACCGGCCGCAGCCCCCGCCCGCGACGAAACGCTGCCAAACCGCTGCTGGGACCCGCCGCCAGGAGGGACAGTCACCAAAGGTAAGTCCCGTCCCGGGGGGGGGGCGGAGAATTTCACCGCCGATTTCGGGGGGCCGAATGTGTTGTCGCTCGGCCCCCCGAAGATTCGGGGAGAAATTCTCCGCCATCCCTAGAGGGGGCGCAGGCATGCATGTAGAGCTAGCTGCTCTTGCAAGACCAGCGACTTTATCCCCGCTCTCTGTGGGTGGTGCAGTGGTAAGGATTGGGCCCTGCAAGCCCAATTGTGCTGCACCGAAAAAGAGGGAGGAACAAGGAGAGATGGTGATGGCTCCTGTAAAGTGCAGCCCTGGGTTCTGCTTGCTCACTCAATGGGCAACCCTTCCCCACCTAAACAGAAGGGCTAGTGGCCAGGTAGAGCCTTCCAGAGGGACACACAGAAACAGATGACAGTACTTGCCCATAGGGAAACATAGGCTTCTGCCTGCTCATAGAGAAATCCTGAATGCCCACAGGGAAACATATTGATTGATTGATTGATTACATTTCTATCCCACCTTTTTTTCTTTTTAAGGAACCCAAGGTGGCGTACATTATCCTCCTCCTCTCCATTTTATCTTCATAACAACAACCCTGTGAGGTAGGTTGGGCTGAGAGACTGTGACTGGCCCAAAGTCACCCACTGACCTTCCATGGCCGAGTGGGAACCAGAACCCGGATCTCCTGGCTCCCAGTCCAACACTCTAGCCACTACACCACACTGGCTCTATGGAAACATAGGCTTCTACCTGCCCATAGGGAGATCCTGAATGCCCCTAGGGAAACATAGGTGGAAGCCTGTGCTTCCCTATGGACATTCATACTTTCCCTCTGGGCATTCATGGTTTCCCTGTGCGCAAGTACTGTCATTTGTTTTATTATGTCCCCCTTCTAGAGAGTAGGTATGTAAGCAGCAAGGAGCCAGCCCTAACCACCTTGCTGCTGACTGAGAGGGGAAAGGTGAGGAAGCAGTCATGTGGAGATAGCAGCTGCTCCTCAAAGGTTTAGCTGCCTCTTCCTCTCCCCCTCTGGCCAATCCAGTGGGCTGGATCTCCACTGTTACGTTGTCCAGAGAGAGAAGATGCAGATGAGTAAGAGGAGGCGCAGCTGCTGCCTCTCATCCTCTGACTCTGGGTGGTGTGGTGGGGAAGCTGGCATGATGGGGAGGATTGGCTCTGTTCTCTGGGTTCTAAATCCAAGAGGGAGCGGCACAAGACTCCTCTTGCTCGCTCACTCACCTGCGTGCTCCTTCTGTGCAGTGTGGCAGACCCAGTCCTTACTGTTGCACCTCCCAGAGGGCAGGTAGGTGATGGGCAGCAGCCATTGCTTGCACTGACTACTCACTTGCCCCTGTCTGTGGGCGTGCAAGCAGCAGCTGCTCTGTGCTGCCTGCTCTCCAAAACCCAATTCAGATGACCAACTTGCCAAGTGCTAAGGTTATCTGTAGTAATGGAAGTGTGATGTGATTCCTCCCTCCATGCTACTCATTGTAATGTGTGGGAAAGATTAGGGGCAGTTGCTTTTTCAAGTAGCAAGGCTTCCTCGCATTTACCACTTGCTAAATAGATCATTTGCATTAGCATTGAGTGGGAAGGTATCCCCCTGCACCCCAAATTATTTCATGGCAAGAGGTGTCTTTAGAGAACAGCTTGCTTTCCCTGCTTTTTCTCCATGGTTTTCAGGTTTCTATTCTAAGAACTATTTATATTTTTTTATTAAGATATAAAAAATACTAGGATTACTTGCTAATTGCCAAACTAGATTTCTTAAGAACAAATTCAAACAAATGGTTTCTCGTTTTTACAAGAAAATATGGTCCAGTGAATCAAGCATTAGATTTGTAGCCAGGTGAATCCTTTTCAGAAAAAAATACAGTCTATATGTGATGTAATCTTATATGAAGAAGTATGAATGTCCACAGAACTGTAGTATTAAACTCACACTAGTCGTCAGTTTAAAAAAAGGACAGAGGCCACAAGCCTTCTGAGGCCCTGTATAAGTTCAAACAAATAAACCATAGTGATTAGTGAATGCTTCTCAGTCTACTGTGCTGAGCAAATTCTTAAATCGATGGAACCAAAGGCTATGATGTACAACACAGTCTAGCCACTGGGTGGTGCTTTTGCTTCATAGCTTTGACCTAGGTGGAGAAAAGGTTAAAAGTATCTTGGAATATATTTGCATAGCATATATATTCCATATATGGAATGCAGTAGTGGTGGTAAATAGTAATGCCTCTGATAACTACACAATGACCTGGTTTGCACCTCACAACCCAGTTTTTTTTTTTAAACCCTGGGTGGTTGTGAACTGAGTGAGAAGTAGCCAGTGTGTTGGCTCCTGCTGCAAGCAGCAGGGGCCAAATAACCCAGTTTTTTCTTTTCTTAAAGGACACTGGGTTGTTAAGTTTGAACCAGGGCATTGTGTAGTAAGTAAAGGCAGTACTGTTGAGAGCCAGTGTGGTGTAGTGGCTAGAGAGACTTGGACTAGGAGTTGGGAGATCCGGGTTCTAGTCCCCACTCAGACATGGGAGCTCACTGGGTGACTTTGGGCCAGTCACAGACTCTCAGCCCAACCCACCTCACAGGGTTGTTGTGAGGGTAAAATGGAGAGGACGACGATGTAAGACGCCTTGGGTTCCTTAAGGAGGAAAAAAGGCGGGATATAAATGTAATAAATAAACAAATAATAAATAAATACTGTTTACTATTACTATTGGGTTCCATATATGGAATATATATACAGTCAGGGCCAGAAATATTGGAACAAGGATAACTGTTTTGGCAGTTGGCTTCTGTATACCACCACATTGAAGTTGAAAGGAAACACACCCAGATGGGAGCGAAGTCAGGACTTTCAGCTGTAATTCAAGGGGTCTGACAAAAGTGGGGCACTAACCATTCAGGAAGGGCGGCCAGTGGCATAAACACGCACCCATCATTGGTGGCTCATAAGTAATGGAACAAACCAACATCATTTCAAACTTGAGGATCGCCTTTAATACCAAGATGAAAAGCCTTTGCAGTCAATGACTGCCTGAAGTCTGGAACCCATGGACATGACCAAATGCTGAATTTCCTCCCTTGAGATGCTTTGCCAGGCCTTTACTGCAGCTGCCTTCAGCTGCTACTTATTTGGGTCTTTCTGCCTTCAGTCTGGTCTTCAGTAAGTGAAAAGCATGCTCTATTGGGTCGAGATCAGGTGACTGACTTGGCCATTGAAGAACATCCCACTTCTTTGCCTGGAGAAACTCTTAGGGATGTACAAAAGTCACTTACCTTTCACGGATTATGTTGATGGTGGTGGGGGGGGAGGCGTTCCGTCCCTCCCCCCGGAATCCTTGACGGGGGGGAGGCGATCCGTTCCTCCCCCCCGGAATCCTTGATGGCCGGCTGTGCTCCGCGGCAGCTCCACAGAGCAGCCAGCCAGGCCCAGCCCAGAGCCGTCCGCAGCCGGATTTCTGGCTGCGGAGGGCTCTCGGGGGGGGGGGGGACATACGCAAATGGTGGCGGCTACAGCCGCTGCCATTTGCGTTCCTTACTTTTGGCCGTCTTAATCTACGTAAATATTTACGTAGACTATGACGGCGAAAATAAAGGGGAACGGTAACCCCATTAGGACTTCGTAGGACTTTTACCATTTAGTCCTGCCGATCTACTTGGAATTTTTCAGTGAGAGATTCAGTGAGCCTCTAGTATTAGTGGTGTTGAATGCTAGGACATAGAATGAGTTTCAACAGTTGGGTTGGCTGCTTTAATATGAATCTTGAATGACAGGGAATATACCATCATGTCTGTCTCAAGTTGTTCTTACTCTTGACTTCGCATTCGCATTCATGGAATGGCTCTCCCAATCAGCCCCAGCCAAGTCTTGAGTGCTGCTTTTAACGTCTACTGCAGCCAATCCTCAGGACAGGTCAGACACATCTCAGATAGGCTCATAGTATGCATGATCCCATGAGGAAAAGCTTAACAGGCCAGGGGTAGGCAGATCGTGGCCTTTTGGCCCACAACTCCCATCATCTGTCACCATTGGTTATGCTGACTCAAGTTGATGGGAGTTGTAAGCTGAAATATCTGGAGGGCCACAAGTTGCCCATCCCTGGTTTGGGCGCAATCCTATGCTTGTTTAGATAGAAAGAAGTCCTACAACTCCCAGCATTCCCCAGCCAATGTAACAATACATTATTGGCAGCCTGTTTCTCTAGTTTCCTCTAATGAAACAATAGATGAGGCAAGTAAAAGACAAGCCAAAAGGGCTAGCTAGTTTTTTGTTTCTTGAAAAACACACACACCCAAGAGCAAAGTAGTCCAGAGGAACTTTATGAAGTGTTCTCCATTTTGAAAGACGTTACTGTAGGCATTATCGTATTTCCAATGAAGAGAGAAATTATGTGCTTGGTGGCATGCAAAGTGTTGTGAATTTCAACTATTTGCCTTAAAGATTTTGTTCCATTGTGTTTTAATAAATAAAAACCTGAAGCACTGCGTAGGGTGCCCCAGACATCTGTACTTGCTTCAGTAAAGCCTCTGTTTGACCTGAAATTGTAGAGAAGGTATAGGAACTGCATGTATCTCAGTTACTCCATTACCTTTATTCATGGTTTCATACAGTTTGAGCAGGAGAGAATGAGGCCAAAGGGAGATTCAAACACAATGTAATCCTGTATGTCTACTCAAAAGTAAATCCCATTGATTTTAATGGCTTACTCCCAGGTAAGTGCATATAGGATTGTAGCTTAAAATGAGGACAAGCAGAATGATGGCTATTCAGATGGACAGTGTGAGACTCGTCCACACCGAATGAGCACAAGCTGCGAGATTTTTCATGATAAACCCTGATAGTTGAGCTCAAGCAGTGACTGATCCCAGGATGCATTGTGGAACCCTATCATGTGAATATTGGTAACAGATTGTGCGGTGGCAGTTCTCCTCAGGTCGGAAGGTGTCCAATATGCTACTGGGGAAGAGCAGAGGGTATTTCCAAGTAGCGCCAGAAAGAGTGAAGCGGCTGGGCCAAACCCGAAAGGACACTCAGCTGTGGATGTGTCTGGCGGTGAAAAGAAAATCCGATGCTGTAAAGAACAATATTGTTTAGGAACCTGGAATGTCAGATCAATGAATCAAGGTAAGCTGGAGGTGGTCAAACATGAGATGGCAAGATTGAACATCGACATCTTGGGAATCAGCGAACTAAAATGGACAGGCATGGGCGAATTTAATTCAGGTGACCATCATATCTACTATTGTGGGCAAGAATCCCTTAGAAGAAATGGAGTAGCACTCATAGTCAACAAAAGGGTGGGAAAAGCAGTACTGGGGTACAATCTTAAAAATGATAGAATGATCTCAGTACGAATCCAAGGCAAACCATTCAACATCACAGTAATTCAAGTCTATGCCCCAACCACTGAGGCCGAAGAAGCTGAGGTTGATAGGTTCTATGAAGACCTACAAGGGAGAAAGGGGAAGATATACCCAACTGAATGCAGAGTTCCAGAGAATAGCAAGGAGAGACAAGAAGGCCTTCTTAAATGAACAATGCAAAGAAATCGAGGAAAACAACAGAATGGGAAAGACTAGAGATCTCTTCAAGAAAATTGGAGATCTCAAGGGAACGTTTTGTGCAAAGACGGGCATGATAAAGGACAAAGAAGGCAGGGACCTAACAGAAGCAGATGAGATTAAGAAGAGGTGGCAAGAATACACAGAAGAACTATACAGGAAAGATATGAATGTCCCTGATAGCCATGATAGTGCGGTCACTGAACTTGAGCCGGACATCCTAGAGAGTGAAGTCAAGTGGGCCTTAGGAAGCATTAGTAACAAAAAAGCTAGCGGAGATGACAGTATTCCAGCCGAGCTATTTAAAATCCTAAAAGATGATGCTGTTAAAGTGCTGCATTCAATATGCCAACAAATCTGGAACACTCAACAGTGGCCACAAGACTGGAAAAGGTCAGTTTACATTCCAATTGCAAAGAAGGGCAACACCAAAGAGTGTTCAAACTACCGCACCATTGCGCTCATTTCACATGCCAGCAAGGTGATGCTCAAAATCCTACAAGCTAGGCTTCAGCAGTATGCGAACCGAGAACTACCGGAAGTACAAGCTGGGTTTCGAAGAGGCAGAGGAACTAGAGATCAAATCGCCAACATTCGCTGCATCATGGAGAAAGCAAGAGAATTCCAGAAAAACGTCTATTTCTGCTTCATTGACTACGCTAAAGCCTTTGATTGTGTGGATCACAACAAACTGTGGCAAATTCTTAAAGAGATGGGAGTACCAGACCACCTTACCCGTCTCCTGAGAAACCTGTACGAGGGTCAAGAAGCAACAGTAAGAACCAGACATGGAACAACCGAGTGGTTCAAAATTGGGAAAGGAGTACGACAAGGCTGCATATTGTCACCCTGCTTATTTAACTTATATGCAGAGTACATCATGAGAAATGCCGGGTTGGATGAATCAGAGGTCGGAATTAAGATTGCCGGGAGAATTATCAACAACCTCCGATATGCAGACGATACCACCCTAATGGCAGAAAGCGAAGAGGATCTCAAGAGCCTCTTGTTGAGGGTGAAAGAGGAGAGTGCAAAAGCTGGTTTGAAACTCAACATTAAAAAAACTAAGATCATGGCATCTGGCCCTATCACTTCCTGGCATATAGAAGGGGAAGAAATGGAAGCAGTGACAGATTTTACTTTCTTGGGCTCCAAGATCACCGCGGATGGTGACTGTAGCCATGAAATTAAAAGACGCTTGCTCCTTGGGAGGAAAGCTATGGCCAACCTAGACAGCATAGTAAGAAGCAGAGACATCACCTTGCCGACAAAGGTCCGTCTAATCAAAGCTATGGTTTTCCCAGTAGTAATGTATGGCTGTGAGAGCTGGACTATAAGGAAGGCTGAGCGCCGAAGAATTGATGCGTTCGAACTGTGGTGCTGGAGAAGACTCTTACGAGTCCCCTGGACTGCAAGGAGGTCAAATCAGTCCATCCTAAAGGAAATCAACCCTGAGTGCTCATTGGAAGGACAGATAATGAAGGTGAAGCGCCAATATTTTGGCCACCTAATGCGAAGAGAAAACTCCCTGGAAAAGACCCTGATGCTGGGAAAGATCGAAGGCAAAAGGAGAAGGGGACGGCAGAGGATGAGATGGCTAGATAGCATCACGGATGCAATGAATATGAACTTGAGCACGCTCCGGGAGAGAGCGCAGGACAGGAAGGCCTGGCGTGCTATGGTCCATGGGGTCACGAAGAGTCGGACACGACTGAACGACTGAACAACAACAACAATTCCAAGTATGACTAAATCTGGAGGCAGCCCATAGCTTTTTGGAATTGGGGTCTCAGCCTGCCTAGCAAGACAGTTAGTCCACATATCTGATCCTGTCTACTCTGATTAGCAGTAGAGGTATTTCCCAGCCTTGCTGCTAGAGGCCAGAAATGGGTGGTTTGGAATACATTCTGAGAATGGTAGCCTCATGTCTCTTCCTCCCAAGTCTCCAGGAGACAAGAGGGCTGGTTCACATGTAATGACAAACAAGGGTTCCAAGGGAACCTTGGCTTATTGGGCACAAGCAGTGTGCTTGTTCATGCTGCCCAATCGCTCCAGCATAGTAACTCCTGAAAGCGGGCAGGTCCTCTGTCCATGGTTGGTTTATCATATGTCTGAACTGGGTTTTCTGGCTTGTCTCTCCTCAAACAAGCCAGAGTCATAAGGCAAGAACAAACCTTGTCTTATTACTGTCCTGTTTGGGGAGGGACAAGGCAGAATCCCTGGTTTGGGTGTCACAATTAACAAACCATGGATGGAGGGTACGTGGTTTGTTTAGCCACTCCTGCTGGCGGGAGAAGACAGGTGAGCATTTTTGGGCACCGTTTCAGGTGACTGGTAGGCTCGAGGCTCCGGGTTTTGTGGCCCCAGTCGGGAGATACAGCGTACCTCTGAGGCAAACCGTCCTCACCCACTCGGGTTCCGTGGCTCAAGGTGACAGGGGAAGGTTTCCCAGCCCCAAATCGGGTATGTCTGCAGGGGTGATGGTGGATGCCTTGCCCCAGACAATGAATGCCTCACTCGATACCTGTCGTGATTGATTTGTTTGCTGCGTGCCCACCAGTGCTTCCTTCGCAGATTGTAATATGACAATGAATGAGGCCCTGTTTTATCCCAAATATATCTGTGTTGTCTCATCATTTCTCCCCCCTATCCACCCGCAACAAACCTTGTCTTATGACTGGCCTGTTTGGGGAGGGACAAGGCAGAATCCCTGGTTTGGGTGTCACAATTAACAAACCATGGATGGAGGATACATGGTTTGTTTAGCCACTCTTGCTGGCGGGAGAAGCCAGGCGGGAGCGATCGGGCAGCATGCACCAGCAGACTTGCTCAGTCACAATCAGCCAGGATGCTCTGGAATCCTGCTTTATTGTGATGTGTGAACCTACTATATCACTGTGCTGCAAATCTCCTGCCCCCGCAACTGATAGCCAATGAAGTGGGGTGGCGGTGCTCAATAACTTGCGGCAGTGACATCGTGGCATGTGCTTGATTTCACTAGCTGTTACTGTGGAGTTGTTTTCAGCAGCAGTCACACGTGTCTTTTTAAAGTCTAATTCTTGTGGGAGATCCTTTAACTGGAGATAGAAACTTCTGCATGCCCTCTGCTACTGAGTTATTATCGCCCTTTCCTGTATACTGCTGGCTAAACAGTTTCTGTTTAGACAGCACGAGGCTGTTCTGCCTCTCGTTTTTAATAGCATAAAGTGCTGTACTTTTTTTCTGTATGGCATATGTCTGTTCAAAGCAATTTTTATAGGCTTTATCGCTTCCCTTTATTGTAATAGTATGGATGTGTAACTGTAGCACTCTTGACAAATTCTGGCTCTGAAGATAAAAAAAGGTGACAAGGCAGTAAAACAAGCAGCTACACAGTATAATGCTAACCACATGAAAACAGCAGACAGCATTTTTTAAAAGAAAAAAATAAATAAAAACCTCTACCAGACAGAAGTATGTTATATCTTGATGTCAAGGTCCCATAAACGTTAGAGAAACAGTAAATGAATTTGTATTAGAAGAAAGTCACTACCAAGTGGTGAGGCTGTTTTCTTATCAGAGTTTATTGTTGCACAGCAGAAATCATGCCACTATCCGAGTACTGTCTAGTTTTATATTTTATTTTTTAAAAATTGAGAAAAACATTTCCAGCAATTTTCATTCAATGTGAATGAGAAGAATCTTACATCTATAAACACTGAAATATCTATTTTATTCTTCCTGAGGAAGCTTCACATTTTTCAGTAATAATAAAGAATAATCTGTACAATATGTTCTGAAGATTAGTTCTACCCATTTTCTATGCAAATACTGCAGCAGAACCTTGTGTATTTGCTTGGATTGCTTGATTGACATCAGTTGCTTTTTACCCTTTGTGTTTATTTCCCTTTAATATTTATTTCCTGCAAATCACTCTTGGTTTTGTACTAATACAACTGTTTCAGACAGCCAAATTTCAGAGTCACTTCCATGAATCTTTATGAGAAATGTTGACTAAATCTGTAAAGGTTTATGCTGTCATTTGGGCCATCATTTAAAAAAGGGGTATTAAATGCTTATCTTGAGTTTTTGAATGCTTTACAGCACAGTCCTATACTTTCCTACACAGAAGTCCCATTGAGTTCATTTAAATTTACTTCCAGGTAAGTGGGTATAGGATAGCAGCCTAAGACCAATAATTTTCAGGGAATACTTCCTAAATTGCTGTGTTTGCTCTGCCATAGAACCTGGAAGTATTCAGCAGCACATTCTAGGTGTATGCTCAGTTTATGAAGACACTCAGTAGACCTGTTGGGTCTCAACACTGGCTCATGTATAGTGAGAGCACAACACAGAAGACACCTAGCACTCCCCCGGAATCTGTACTTTGCAGGGGAAGATTGGTTGTGAATCTTCCTTTCCATGGATGCTTGGCTGCCATTACTGATGTTTTCTTCTAGGAATGCCAGGATTCCCAGTAACTAAGTTTGAGCCCCAGTGCTTTAGAGGAAGCTGTTATAGCTCTATATGGCAGGATAAGGAACACTGACCACTCTTCTGCAGAGAATCCTTCTTCACAGGTGAAAAGGTTATTGCAAACATATCCATGTACACTTTACATTTGTCCGTAAAGTGATAATGACAGAGGTACAACAGGAATTCTTCTTGTATGTCTGTACTGAATAAAGGGATAATTTTCACCCAGTTAATACATGGTTGTAGTTAATGAAAAATTAAGAAATGGAACTCATGGCTAAAGAGGCTTCGTTATTTGTGTAGTTCTTTCTATACAATGGGCACAATCCAACCAAAAGCAATTTGATATCCCACTGCAAGCACAGTTAAGCATACACATAGCCAGTGTGGTGTACTGGTTACAGTGTTGGACTAGGACGACCCGGGTTCTAGTCCCTACTTGGCCATGAAGCTCGCTGGGTGACTTTGGGTCAGTCAGGACTCTCAGCCTAACCTACCTCACCGGGTTGTCGTGAGAATAAAATGGAGAGGAGGACCATGTAAGCCGCCTTGGGTTCCTTGTAAGAGGAAAAAAAAGGTGGGATATGAATGCAATATTATTATTAATAGCCTTTCCATTGAAATAATCAGGACTGAAAAAGTGCTTAACTTTGCCTGGGCCATGCCTAATGTATACAGCAGGGTGAGAAATCTATGGCTCTTCAGATGCTGTGGCCTATAAGTCCCATCAGACTTAGCCAGCATAGCCAAGGGTGAGAGATCACGGGAGTTGTAGGCCAAAACATCTGGAGGGCTGCAAGTCGTTGCTCCCCATTATAGGGAATATGTGGTCTTCCAGATGTTGGACTGCAACTCCCATCATCCCTCACCATTGCCTATGCTGGCTAGGGAAGGTGAAAGCTTTGGTCGAACAACATCTGCTGAGGTGTGGGGAAGGACACACATTCCCCTTCCCTGCAGTAAACTGTATTGAACATAATGGTACATAACGATGATCTTATTTCTAGTATAGTGGTTAGAGATCTAGCCATATAATTTCAGCGTGAAGCATCCAGTGCCAAATATCAGTAAATTTGGGTCATAAGATTACCCAGATCTAGTCATTATAGTCTTGCAAACTGTTAGTCATCAATGCTAGATACTGTGAGAACTTTCATCAAAAGCCTGTAAAGTTAAAGGCATGCATACATTTTTGAGGCCAACAGTATAATATTCTTTGTTTAGATTAATTCTTATTGGCTTGTTTTATTAACAATTTTAAAAGTTCCCAATAATGACTTTCCTTGGCTTCTGAATCTTTTCTTCAGTCTGCAGCCATTAAAGTAGGCTGTGTGCCAAATCTGATTTCATGGTGCTGAGAGGAAGAATCCTGAAGGATTAGAGGTGGGGAATACGAGGTGGATTGACTGCCTCATCTATAGCCCTGCCAGCTTGTACCAGCCACCGTGGTGGTGGTGGGGGGCAGCGGCTGTTTTTACCCTTTGTAATGGGAAGGAGTGTTCCTACACGAGGTCCGAGCTAGCTTAGGTGAGGGACCCACACTGGGCCCCTCTCGAAAGAATGAAGTGGCAATGGATTCAGTGGATTCAAAGCTGGCTCTGATCTGCCCACGAAACACCCTGTTTGGGGGCTTTATGTTTGCTACTGCTGATGGCAGAACTGCAGGCAACAGTTTTCCTTCCATGGAGTTTTCCATAGGTGCAGTGGGGGCTGTTGCACTCTTTGCAAGTGGAGGCTGGCGGAGGAGCATCTCTGTCACATCCTAATTAGCGCTGTACTGAAAATTCTTCCATTTTCGACATGGGGGTGTGGTTAGGGTGAAATGCCAGCTCTGGCGAAAGAGGCTGGGAGGGTGAGAATTTCAAATAACTTTCTCCTTGGGGAGGAGGACAGGATTTCAGCTTACCTTTTTAAGTGTAAGCAGTGTCTGCAAGCAAGGTCTTACGTGTGTGTGTGTGTGTGTGTGTATATATGTATGTATATACGTATGTATATATGTATGTATATTTTAACACCCCCTGCACTTGCAGGAGCCCAGGACTCTTCTCAAGCCCAGCAGCTCTTTCTGAATTCAGGAAGAACTCCCAGCTTGCAGAAGATTCTTTGCAAAAAGCTTATTTGCAAAGAACAAATGGCACTTCGGGAGTTTTAGAAAAGTGCTTAGCTTGCTTGCTCTGTGCTACTGAAAGAAAGATCAGAATTCTTCTAAAACTCAAAAATCCCCGGTTGCTCGTGCTTTGCAAAACAGCTTCTGCAGCCCCAGAGCCTTTCCTGAATGCCTACTGGAGAGGGAGAAGTCATGTGGTCTCCTGGGAGTTCAGGAAGTCCTGCCAGGCAGGAGAAGGGTCTTATGCTGGTGGCATTTTTCAAGTAAAAAAAAGATCCTTCAGCCATCTCCCAAACTTAAAAAGGTATGTGGAAACCCTGTCCCCCTCCCCAAGGGGAAAATTCTCCAAAACTTTCTCCCTCCCTGCGAAAGAGGCAGAAAAAACAATGCCTCTTTCGCAGGAAGATAAAAAAATCCTGAAAATAGGGGGCAGGATTCGGCACCACACTAATCCTAATACACCCCAGCCATCACCATTGGGGGTGGGCTGGGGGGTGGGGGTTAGGATTTCCCTGTAAAAAATCAGCAACACGGGGCTTCTCCACATGGGGCTTTTATCCTGTGATTGAGATTGGTCACTTACAGAAGTTTGCAGGTCCTGTACATGACGTTGCCAACCTCCAGGGCCTCTCTCATGCTTTCCAAGCATTTCTGCGGCTTAATTTGAAACGGAAATAATGTAGTAACAAAAAGATCTGGTTTCAATTTGTTTCCATTTGTCCGTGAAAAGAGGAAGTCCCACACTAAGAGGAGCTAGACCACAGTGCCATGTAGTGGTTGTATAACAAAACACACACAACTCACAGATAAAGGGGAAAAAGGGCGGAAAGGGAAGCATATGTAAAGGGCAAATCTTAATCCCACAAAGAATCTGGAAGCAGAGGCCACAGTAAAATCATGGGAAAAAAAGCCTCTATGGGGAGAAGCCCATGGAGAACAGGTCATAGTGTAAATAAAACAAATCAGATTTAAGTCTGCCACCTATACTATCACCTTTTTCCTGAAATAGGACTGCTGAAACTGATGTTGTGGCATTTTTTCCAATTCTAGGCAAGTGAAAAAACTCAGAGAATATTTTAAGTCAGCCCAGCTAGTGACAAAAAATGGCCAATAAATAAAAATCGCAAATATTGCACTGGCATGATACTTTCACAGTCGAAGATATGTAACACTTTTAAAGTTTTGAATTAACAGTTTTAGAATTCTACTTCAAAAAACACACACACACCCATAGACCATGTTTGGTTCATTTGCATGACCTACAGTTTCTTTTTTTTGGTATGCAAGGCATTGTTCCCGTAGTGGCCAAAGGCCCTGATCCAGCAATGGATGAATGGAATGCATAAGAGACTGTGGTTAGGGGGAATCCTGTGTACCTAGTAGTCCTGGCTGGATGTGCAGTTCTTGCCCTGATCTGGAGAGCTACAAGCACAGCAGCTGTAGCATCCGTAGAGTTCATTGCAGGGTGGACAGAGAATCAGTTCAAGCACCCCTTCCTCTCTCCCAACAGTCATCTGCTCAGGAAGGGACAAATTATACAGTGCAGTTCTATGGATTGGGGTGAAAGGATTTAACCAGCCAAATCAAGTCTATAATACAATTTCTTCTAGTAATTATTCACCTGCTGATTTAGCTCATGGTACATTTTCTCACCAGTTGTATGCTCCTAAATAACATATACTTTTACTCCAGACTGAATTCTTTAAAAATCTAGTTCCATGTTTAGAAATCAGATTGTACAATGGGATTTTGTGCTACATATTAAGACACGTCATTGTAATCAAACAATTTGAAAACTGAGCAGGCAGACAGTGGGTTACAAAAAGAACATACACAATATTCTTAAACTGATATGAATATAATATATAAAATTGTAAATATTTACTATGATTTTGGACAGTTGTGTAAATTTGCTTTAGAAACCTAAACCAGTTGTTCTTTACTCCCACATCTGAGTGCGGAAGTTTACAGGCACATACCACTCAGTTTTCCTGTGGCAGCCCCATTGAAATGAATGGGAGCTACATGAGCACTAATGTGCATCTCCCATAGTAATGTGGCTGGCACAGATAAATGTCCTGATATATTGTGCCCCATAAACCCTCAAATTGTTAGGATATGCCATGTGCCTCCAGAGACATGTGTACACATAGTCCATTTGTCAGCATGTGGCACAACCCCCTTTTGTTCTTTTGAAGAGATAGATTTCCCAATAGCTTCTTGGTAGCTCCTGAAGACTTTAGGTCTGATGATGTTTGAAATGAAGACAAACTCTTGTAAGAAGCTTTCTTTCAGTGCTATCTCACTTTTTGAAGCTCCTGTCTCAGCCACGATGGCAGGGGTTGTCCCAATTTGTGTAGAAGCTTTGACAGTTCCACATTGTGATCTCTGTAGTAGCTTGACAGAAAAACCCTGCACTGAGGGATAAAAAAGCTGACATTTTATTTGGTAAAATATTTTCTATAGTACTTTTGTCTTTCCATTTACTTTATCTGGATAAGAACGAATCACATTTGAAAATAAATATTAGTAAATAATGAAAACACAGCCATTCTTATCCATCTAGAGCAACCTTCTCCAACCTGGTGCCCTCCAGATGTGTTGAACTTCAACTCCCATCATTCCCAGCCAGTAAAGCATGGGAGTTGCAGTCCAACACATCTGGAGAGCACCAGGTTGGGGAAGGCTGATCTAGAGGTAACACACACACACGGGAAAGCAGGATGACAACTGCACAATGAAATGCACAGTGTGGATACACAGTCCAGCAGCTGGGCCTGCAGTTGTGAGGCCCTTTCAAAAAGGTTACATCCAGGTGTTTGCATGGAAGCATGGGGAATAGGTTCGGTTACGATGAACCCCTGGTCCCTAAGAGGAATGCTTCTGTTCAAGGTGCCAGTCGGCCTGGGACAACACTCTTGTAGTCCTATTCAGGCCCTGCAGGGGTGGGAAGTTTCAAGAGTGGGGAAGGGAATACCTTTCCCACTCTCCTGAGATCCTTCCTTGCTGTGCTAAAAGGATCAAATAGCAGGTGCTGTGAAAGACTTGTGCATGAGACCTTGGAGAGTTGCTGCCAGAGAGTACACAGAGTATGGAAGGTGGAAGTCATAGCTGTTCTGGACAGATTACTGTAAACTTTTAACAGTGTGATCTTGTGTCTGCTGTAATGCGATGCTGGAGTATATATTTAAAACCACTGATCCTGGTTTAATGCTTCCTAAATATTCACCACTCTTTTGTACATTTCACCAGGGTGGTTAAAGGGTGGTAAATTAAGGGATCTATCGCTTGTGAAAATTTAGTTTAACTGAAATCTAATATATTTTTAGGCCAGTATGTGGGACAATTTCAGTGTCTTTCCTGTACTCCTAGATCCACCCTTGCTAGTGAGTTAGAATGTCTATGTGAAATTGTGTAAGATGTTTTCTACATTTATACAGTAGTGGAACCACTCATGTTCTTGGGGCTTAATAGCAAGATTTTTTCCTTCACTGATCACACTTTATTATGTATGAATAAAGGAGGCCATTTCTCCCATAGTTTGTAAACATAACACAGGTAAGATATTTCACTGGATCAGTTTTTGTAAGGGCAGCAGTATGCTATCTGCAGTCACTCAGAAGCTTTCACCAAATCTACCTCATGTTAAGAAGAATTCTACATTGCTCAAAAGCATGCATAATGCTGTACCCATAACGGCTGATTTAGTGATATATAATGCATTTTCTGTCTTTATGGTGGCTTTCTCTTTATCACAAACAATCTTGTAAGACAGATCTGGAAGAAACTGGAATACACAGTGATATGGAATATGAAGTGAGGTTTCACAGAGCCTGTGGACTTAAGCTTACTTATGTGGAATAGTTAACCCTAATATTTAGCTACCATGTTAAACTGTCTAATGGGTGAATTTTTCTTGTGTCTGGCAGACTCTAGTCCTGGTCCTACCTCATGCATGTGAGTATTCCTAACTTCATTTGTGAAATGTTGAAGGGCATGTGAGGGGAGAGAAGAAGAGTGAGTTCCAAACCTGAGGTCCTTTCCTCTCTCGTCCTTGGTAGAGTAGTTACCTAAAGAATCAAGTTTAGGATACTTTCACTTGTAAAATTCTGTGCCTTTTGAGGCAATAAAAAGTTTGTATAATCATCATATTGAATGTTTTTGTGTTTTTGCAAAGTGTCTTGGAGCTAAATAAAGGACTATTCATTTTTACCACTATCCAAACAGATGGGTAATAATGAAATAAATGACACATTGGGTACAATCCAATTAAAGTTGCATGCTTTAAGTCCCTATTCATTTCAAGAGGAAAGTTAAGTATGAGCTTAATCCCCCCCCCCCCCGAAATCAGTCGGACTTTGAAGTATTTTATCTTTGGCTGAATCTTATCCATCGTGTTTCTGAGGAATAACACCTTACCTCAGAATCCATTGGAGGGTATTTTCTGCCTTTGCTCTTTCCAAGACATTTTGTTTTTCCCTCTTCAAGGAGTTGACACCAGAAGCCTTTGTGCGAGTCAAACCTGAAAAACATAATACCTTTATACACAACGAACAGCATGTCATTCAGAGAATGCGTTTGTTTACTAATTAAGAAAAAACATGAAATGAAGTCTTATGTTGCCTGTTAACTGCCTAAACTGAGAGCCAGTTCATGTGCTGATCTCCAAACGGAGCATTGTGAGTGGAGGCCACAGGCTCAGCCAGGCACTGCTACTGCATTCTGCTGGAGCACCTCCTTTCCAGCTCTCCCTTGCTCCATGCTCCCCACGCTGCTGGCCATTCACCATAGCAGACTAGCCTTTACTTGGCAGAACAAGCAGGAAAGGCACTGCCTGGCATTTGCTTTTTTGTTCTCTTGATATCAGCTGCTCTTGCCTGCAGCTGAGAAGGCAAAAATGCCCTCACCCGGCGCCAGCTTGTCTGGCTAAAAGGGGGGGGGGGCCATTGCGGGCGGGTGGGGTGACATGACGCAGGGGCCTTTGATTGGTGCACCCCAGTGGCACCACCATGCAAGGACGGGCAGGCTGAGTTGCCTTAAACTCAGCCCCCTTCTCAAACTCAGCTCTCTGGCTCAACGCAGCTCCCTCCCACCCTCCCCTAAGCAGTGTGGGTTTATTACCGGTTGCCCTTTGGGAATCATATAGGAATTATTTGCCTCACAGTTCGATTGGCCTATTACTGTACGTCTTTTTTGCCTACGTCACACTGTTTTGCAGGTCGAGTGTGTCCTGTAAGGGAATGTGGTCTTTATCATCGGTCACATTCCAGTTGGCGGCTAGGACGGGCAAAACAGGAAAGTAGGGATGGTGTGCATGCAGAGGCACCTTATGGTGACAGGTGACGCCTGAGGGCCCCCCGAACGGGTTGTGCGGCTCGGCGGGGGGATAAGGGTTGCCTGGGAGACCAACCCTACTCACTCACCCAGGTGTTTTGCGGCACCGGGTTGGGGGTGACACCAGAAGGTCTACCTCCCCCAGAAGGGGCAGTCCGGAGGGATGGCGAGATCACCGCCACCCCTCAGGCTGGGTATGTTTTCGCCCAAGAAGTGCCAGCTAGCTGCTGACACAGATGCCCGTCCTAGTTACCCCTTTGCAGCTATTTCAATAAATGTGGCCCAATTTTCAACCCAAGCTTGTTGTCTGCGTCTTCTTTAACCCATCTCCGCTCGCAAACAGCCAACAACAGAGAGAACAAAGGAGGCGAAAGCCAGGCAATAAATGTCCTCTTCTTTTTGCTGACTAAAAGCAAGGGTGACAACAGTGAGTAGACAAGAATGGCATCAGCTCTCTCCTTGTGAAGTATATGGGGCCAGAGAGGGCTCGAAGGAGGCAATCCAACAACACCTGGCTGTCTGAGCCTGTTACTCAGCCAGCCATGTTTTGTAAGTAGGATGAGTAACAATTTCATGCAAAACCATTGAATGATTCAGCTGTTCATAGATTAGTTTCGCAGGTAAATTGACCTCACTGAGTATGCTTCCTCCTAAGTACATTGGAGGTACAGGATCATCATACAATAGCATTTTCAAAATTCCGTATCATGAAGTATGGCACACAGAAGGGTGACTATGGTGTCAATTCCCACATTTTTGAGATCAAAGGAACCAATGGTCATATTATCACAGCTGTCAAATAGATTGCAGTGAATCAGCAGACATAGATATGGGCTTCTACCTGTCTTTCATAGATGTTTAGAATGCAGTCTGGACACATTAGAAACATACTAAAAACCCATATGTGTCTGCTGATTAATTACAATTTATTTGACAGTCATGAGACCATGACTACTAGTTTCCTTGATCTCAAAAACATGGGAAATGTGTGTGCCATATTTCATGGGATGTGGAATTTCAAAAGTGATGCCATATGATACCCCTGCAATTATTGTGGGAAAATTGGGGAAGCCTATTCAAAGAGGACAACTTTCCTGTCAGTGAACATCCATCAACAGGAATTTTCACACAAAACCACCATATTGATTGTCTGGCTGGCCAGCTATGTGGTCCCTGCAGACATGTGGAAACTTCTATAAGTACCTCATTAAGACTAACGTGTGAACCAGCTCTCACTAACATAAGTATCATTTGTTCCATCCCATTGTTCCTGTCTATCCTTTTATAGAAATGCCCTACCTGGCGCCAGCTTGTCTGGCTAAAAGGGGGGGGGGGCATTGCGGGCGGGTGGGGTGACAAGACGTAGGGGCCTCTGATTGGTGCACCCCAGTGGCACCACCATGCAGGGAGGGGCATGCTGAGCTGCCTTAAACTCAGCTCCCCCTCCCAATCTCAGCTCTTTGGCGCGACACAGCTCCCTCCCACCCTCCCCTTAGCACTGTGGGTTTTTGCCGGTTGCCCCTTCGGTAGCCATGTAGGAATTTTTTGGCTCACAGTCCGATTGGCCTAGGACTGTGGGTCTTTTTCGCCTACGTCACACTGTTAGTTGGGGTGGGTGTGTCCTATAGGGGAATACGGTCTATATCATTGGTCACATTCCACTTGGCAGCTAGGACGGGCAAAACAGGAAAGGGAGTAGGGATGGTGTGCATGCAGAGGCACCTTATGGTGACAGGTGACGCCTGAGGCCCCCCGAACGGGTTGTGCAGCTCGGGGGGATAAGGGTTGTCTGGGAGACCAACCCTCCTCACTCACCCAGGTGTTGTGCGGCACCGGGTTGGGGGTGACACCGGAAGGTCTACCTCCCCCAGAACGGGCAGTCCGGAGGGATGGCGAGATCACCACCACCCCTCAGGCTGGGTGTGTTTTTGCCCAAGAAGTGTCAGCTAGCCGCTGACACAGTTAGATGCCCGTCGTAGTTTGTTGTTGTTCAGTCGTTCAGTCGTGTCCGACTCTTCGTGACCCCATGGACCATAGCACGCCAGGCCTTCCTGTCCTGCGCTCTCTCCCGGAGCGTGCTCAAGTTCATATTCATTGCATCGGTGATGCTATCTAGCCATCTCATCCTCTGCCGTCCCCTTCTCCTTTTGCCTTCAGTCTTTCCCAGCATCAGGGTCTTTTCCAGGGAGTTTTCTCTTTGCATTAGGTGGCCAAAATATTGGAGCTTCACCTTCATTATCTGTCCTTCCAATGAGCACTCAGGGTTGATTTCCTTTAGGATTGACTGATTTGACCTCCTTGCAGTCCAGGGGACTCGTAGGAGTCTTCTCCAGCACCACAGTTCGAAAGCATCAATTCTTCGGCGCTCAGCCTTCCTTATAGTCCAGCTCTCACAGCCATACATTACTACTGGGAAAACCATAGCTTTGATTAGACGGACCTTTGTCGGCAAGGTGATGTCTCTGCTTCTTACTATGCTGTCTAGGTTGGCCATAGCTTTCCTCCCAAGGAGCAAGCGTCTTTTAATTTCATGGCTACAGTCACCGTCTGCGGTGATCTTGGAGCCCAAGAAAGTAAAATCTGTCACTGCTTCCATTTCTTCCCCTTCTATATGCCAGGAAGTGATGGGGCCAGATGCCATGATCTTAGTTTTTTTAATGTTGAGTTTCAAACCAGCTTTTGCACTCTCCTCTTTCACCCTCAACAAGAGGCTCTTTAGATCCTCTTCGCTTTCTGCCATTAGGGTGGTATCGTCTGCATATCGGAGGTTGTTGATAATTCTCCCAGCAATCTTAATTCCGACCTCTGATTCATCCAACCCGGCATTTCTCATGATGTACTCTGCATATAAGTTAAATAAGCAGGGTGACAATATGCAGCCTTGTCGTACTCCTTTCCCAATTTTGAACCACTCGGTTGTTCCATGTCTGGTTCTTACTGTTGCTTCTTGACCCTCGTACAGGTTTCTCAGGAGACAGGTAAGGTGGTCTGGTACTCCCATCACTTTAAGAATTTGCCACAGTTTGTTGTGATCCACACAATCAAAGGCTTTAGCGTAGTCAATGAAGCAGAAATAGACGTTTTTCTGGAATTCTGTTGCTTTCTCCATGATGCAGCGAATGTTGGCGATTTGATCTCTAGTTCCTCTGCCTCTTCTAAACCCAGCTTGTACCTCTGGTAGTTCTCGGTTCGCATACTGCTGAAGCCTAGCTTGTAGGATTTTGAGCATCACCTTGCTGGCATGTGAAATGAGCGCAATTGTGCGGTAGTTTGAACACTCTTTGGCGTTGCCCTTCTTTGGAATTGGAATGTAAACTGACCTTTTCCAGTCTTGTGGCCACTGTTGAGTGTTCCAGATTTGTTGGCATATTGAATGCAGCACTTTAACAGCATCATCTTTTAGGATTTTAAATAGCTCGGCTGGAATACTGTCATCTCCGCTAGCTTTATTGTTACTAATGCTTCCTAAGGCCCACTTGACTTCACTCTCTAGGATGTCTGGCTCAAGTTCAGTGACCGCACTATCATGGCTATCAGGGACATTCAGATCTTTCCTGTATAGTTCTTCTGTGTATTCTTGCCACCTCTTCTTAATCTCATCTGCTTCTGTTAGGTCCCTGCCTTCTTTGTCCTTTATCATGCCTGTCTTTGCACAAAACGTTCCCTTGAGATCTCCGATTTTCTTGAAGAGATCTCTAGTCTTTCCCATTCTGTTGTTTTCCTCGATTTCTTTGCATTGTTCACTTAAGAAGGCCTTCTTGTCTCTCCTTGCTATTCTCTGGAACTCTGCATTCAGTTGGGTATATCTTCCCCTTTCTCCCTTGCTTTTCGCTTCCCTTCTTTCGTGAGCTACTTGTAAAGCCTCATCAGACAGCCACTTGGCTTTCTTGCATTTCTTTTTCTTTGGGATGGATTTCGTTGCTGCCTCCTGAACAATGTTACGGACCTCCGTCCATAGTTCCTCAGGCACTCTGTCTATCAGGTCTAATCCCTGAAATCTATTCCTCACCTCCACTGTATATTCATCAGGGATATGATTTAGGTCATACCTGAATGGTTTAGTGGTTTTCCCGACGTTCTTCAATTTAAGCCGAAATTTTGCAAGAAGCAGCTCATGATCTGAGCCACAGTCAGCTCCAGGTCTTGTTTTTACTGACTGTATGGAGCTTCTCCATCTTTGGCTGCAAAGGACATAATCAATCTGATTTCGATATTGACCATCTGGTGATGTCCATGTGTAGAGTCGCCTCTTGTGCCGTTGGAAAAGAGTGTTTGCTATGATCAGCATGTTCTCTTGGCAAAACTCTATTAGCTTTTGTCCTGCTTCATTTTGTACACCAAGGCCATGCCTGCCTGTTATCCCGGTGATTTCTTGACTTCCTACTTTAGCATTCCAATCCCCTATGATGAAGAGGACGTCTTTTTTTGGTGTTAGTTCTAGAAGGTGTTGTAGGTCTTCATAGAACTGATCAACCTCAGCTTCTTCGGCCTCAGTGGTTGGGGCATAGACTTGAATTACTGTGATGTTGAATGGTTTGCCTTGGATTCGTACTGAGATCATTCTATCATTTTTAAGATTGTACCCCAGTACTGCTTTTCCCACCCTTTTGTTGACTATGAGTGCTACTCCATTTCTTCTAAGGGATTCTTGCCCACAATAGTAGATATGATGGTCACCTGAATTAAATTCGCCCATGCCTGTCCATTTTAGTTCGCTGATTCCCAAGATGTCGATGTTCAATCTTGCCATCTCATGTTTGACCACCTCCAGCTTACCTTGATTCATTGATCTGACATTCCAGGTTCCTAAACAATATTGTTCTTTACAGCATCGGATTTTCTTTTCACCACCAGACACATCCACAGCTGAGTGTCCTTTCGGGTTTGGCCCAGCCGCTTCACTCTTTCTGGCGCTACTTGGAAATACCCTCTGCTCTTCCCCAGTAGCATATTGGACACCTTCCGACCTGAGGGGCTCATCTTCCGGCGTCATATCTTTTAGCCTTGTGATACGTTCCATGGGGTTTTCTTGGCAAGAATACTGGAGTGGGTTGCCATTTCCTTCTCCAGTGGACCACATTTTGTCAGAACTCTCTGCCATGACCTGTCCGTCTTGGGTGGCCCTGCACGGCATAGCTTATGGCTTCACTGAGTTACAAAAGCCCCTTCGCCACAACAAGGCAGTGATCCATGAAGGGGCCATCCTAGTTACCCCTTTGCAAATATTTCAATAAAATGTGGCCCAATTTTCAACCCAAGCTTGTTGTCTGTGTCTTCTTTGACCCATCTCCGCTCGCAAGAATCACCCTCTTCTTACATTACCTTTCTGGGCGGGAGCCACTTGCTTCACACACCATGGGAATAACCCAGGTACTGTGTAAGGAGTCCTTTTGGTGGCTCCTCTCTTATGATGACCCTGCCCCAGTTTTTGGAATAGACAATGTTATGTGGAGGGGGTGGGTAGCCCCAACACAAGCATCTTCTGTGTGGCCTAAGGTTTCTCATTTTACCTTTTTAGTGCAGAATGGTGTAATCTGAAAATATTTATGCAGGATTATGTAATTCTGTGTCTTAAAAGAATTAAGAACTGAGCCATCTTTTCAGGTCTGTGTAAAGCTAATAAAAGCGTTAGATTTAAGGTACTGTTTTGTGGGTTTAAGGCTTTCATACTTTTAAGCAATGGGTAGCATGGAAGCCACAAGCAGCAGGAGATTGTGGCACTTCTGGACAGCAGCAGGAGGGTCCCTGGCTATAGCATGGTCATGCCTTCCACCTGCTTTTCTCATGCTGTGCTTCCTACCGGTCTCCAGACCCAGTAATTGAGAAGCAAACACTCCCCCCGCCCATGGTATACAGATGGGATGCTTGGGTGCTATAACATACATTAGAGTGGCACTACCACATAATTTGGCCTTCATTTCTGATACACTTGCCCCAAAGGTTAGTTGCTACTGGTTTAAGCAAAGATGGATAGTTACCATCTTATATAACTGAAAGGAAAAATAAAAAATTGATATCAAAGACTAAATTAATGCAGAGTGTAATATTGTTGGAGCTATATCAGGACATTTGAGAGAATGAACTACTTTAAATGGAAATCTTTTAACAAATCATTGGCTACAATCAAGGGTAGATGGAACAGAAAAGCATGCCCTAGAATTAAATGTAGACAGTAATAATTCACAGCATCCAGGTCAAGGGCTATGGTGTAGAAGAGGCTGAAAGCTCAACAGAATTACTCTAGGGGTGAATTCGATCCATTATGTCTTTACAATGCACTTGACTTTATCTCACGGAAGATAAAGTCAGTTTTGCCACATACTCTACAAAACAGAACAGCACAATTGACTAAGAGGCATTAAACAGAGAACTGTCTGGGAATAGACACCATTCTTTTTTTTTCAGAGCTTCTTATGAACGTAGACAATGGGATCTCATACAAAAGAGCAGACTAAGGTTATCAATCTAATTTTAAGGGCAAGTGAATACACGTTTAAATCCAAATGGTTTGTGTACATGACTATTTATTATATACACAGTGGATTCTCTATCCCTGACACTGGTATTGTTGTGTCTTTCTAGCAAGTAAAAAGAAAATTGGCTTCTTTCCTTCCTGCGTAGGGATGGTGACTCTTTTGCTGTTGAGCAAAGAGGTGGAAAGGCATTCTACTCTTCTTAGCCATTCAAAAGGCAGAACCAATTTACTGAAGACAGTCCTAGCTTTGTCTGGCATCTGTCCATTCTAGCATAGCTCACCATGTTCATGCCGAAAATGTGATTTATAGAAACAATTTCCCCCCCAGTGATTTTCTCCCCCAGCTAACATTGTGAATTAGTTGAGCTGTAGCTTGTTAATACCTCAAAAAGAAAATCATGATGTCATCAGTTCATATGTAAGTGCAGATTCCCCATGGAAATTAAATGGAGAAAGCTTTTTTTAAAAACAAACATGCATTTGACATTTTCCATTAGAAACAGTGAACAGGTTCAAACAATCATATCTCAGCTTAATGAGACAATGTGTGAATGAAACTTATGTTCACACACACAGCCCATTTGCTCATTCCTTCGTGGGAACCGCGATTAAACCAGGAAGGCTCTGAGTAACTGCAGTTTCCCGTTTCGGGAACTGGGAAACAATGGTTGTCAGCTTTGGAACAAGCCAGGAATTTAACCACAGTTTGAATTTGTTTAAAGATCATGGCGTGTTCTGAAACTGATAACCATCATTTCCCAGTTCAAATAAAATGAAAATACAGTTAATCAGAGACTTTTCGGTTTAATCATGGCTCCCGCTAAGAAGCTGGGTGCATGGACAAAATGCTCAGTCATACCTTATTTCAGAATTTTTCATATCAGATTTGTTAGAAAGATAATCTGAACTGCCTCATTCTCACAATTATTTCTTTTATACTCCTATATTATGCATACTGTGTTAAATAAATCACTGAATTAACTCACGTTAGGGCTTCTGAGTAATTATAATGAGGAGTAACTCCCAGAAACTTCTGTACTTCATCCATCACGATAGCTGGGTCATTTCTCAGCTGCTGTCCATCAATAATTAGCAACTGCATACAAAAAAGTCAGCTATGAGAATTGCATTTAAAATTCATTATATGTCAAACTTCAAGCTTATTTTTTCCCCCCACATATGTGATGCACGATCTCTAAAAGGAAGAGGGGTGCCCCAGGGATCAGTAATAAGTCCATTCATATTTATCACCACCTTTAATGATCTAGGAGAGCAGTAAATGGCTCACTAATTAAATCTGAAATGATATTAAATTGGAAGTTGCTTGGGACACCAGTGATGGCAGAGAAATAAAGCTGAAGGACCCAGAGAAATTAAATCTATCAGTACAAAACTGAATGTGATTTGCCCTGAAAAATGCAACCAAATGCAGCTTTGAAAAAAAAAAAAGAAGCAAACTATAAAACATACATGTGCATATCTTCCTTTTTCAGAATAACAATCAGTTTGGTGACAGTTAATGTCAGAAGGAGATCAGGAAACTCAGTTCGCTGGGCATGTGCCATATTTTAATTGCTTGTTATCCTCTAGGACAACCATGGTTGAACAAGAATCTCTAGGACGTAAAACAGCTGATAGCTGAGAGACCGAGCCTCACTTTCAGGTTGACAGACAGTGAATCATTTACCCTGTGAATTGGACATCATCTTAGCTGGAAGCTGCAGAACAGCAGTAATGAGGACACTGCTAGTGACCTATCCCATGAAACCTCATTGAGCAGGCCCTGCCTGTGGCTCCTAGGACCTCAGTGGGATTTATACGGGGCAGAAAATGAAATAATTTTAAAATGAGAGAAGAAAAATTACTGGAGTATGTCATGGCAAAAAAATGTATAGGTTGCACCAGTCATACTATTTCTCTTATCTTTTGGTGATGAAGCCCCTGCTATTTGTGATAATCAGAGAGACCCAGATGAAGGTTTGGTTAAACAATATATATATTCAAACACAAATTCATAGAGGTGACACACTCTATTTATTTATTTATTTATTGCATTTATACCCCGCCTTTCTCCCTCTCGCAAGGAACTCAAGGCGGCTTACATTATCCTCCTCCTCACCGTTGTATCCTCACAACAACAACCCTGTGAGGTAGGTTGGGCTGAGAGTCTGTGACTGGCCCAAAGTCACCCAGTGAGCTTCCATGGCCAAGTGGGGACTAGAACCCGGATCTCCCGGCTCCCAGTCCGTCACTCTCACCACTACACTACACTGGCTCTACAAAGGAATAACTGAAACAAAGGGAATAATCCAAAGGATATGGAGTGGTTTTCCAGGTATATTGTTGTTTACCTGATAAGGGGGAAAGTAAGTTAGCCATTTTTCAATATGGGCGGCATACCAGCCAGGTACCAGACATTTCTTTTGCAGAGCCTTAAGCTCTGATGAAGCATGATGCCCAGCAGTGATCACTTGATAGAAGGTAAACTTTAGAGCAGCAGGGTCTTTGTGCGATCGCTGATGCTGGAAAAAAATGTTGAAGAAAGAGTACTGTAAAGCAGAGTGGCCAGCTTATAGTCTTTAAAAGGATACTTCTTTGCCTTTAATAGCTGGCTGGCAAGAAGTTCGGTACATACAACCTCTCCATTTCTGAACTACCTCCTTTCACACAGCTACTGCCCCTCTTTGGTTTAGGGCTTGGCAATCCCAGATTCCAAAGTAAGTATATGACAAATAAGCCTCTAGATGTGTTGGATTACAATCCCATCATAGCCAGCCAGCCTGGCATGAGGAGACTTGTAGTCCAACACATCTGGAAGGCAACAGGTTGGGGAAGACTGTGATAGATCAATTCCAGTAAGGATACCATGTTGCTTGCTTCAAGTATTGCTGGCAAGGTATGTACAGAATAACCAGCATAAGATAAAAGAAGCAAAACTATATAATATTTAATGCTAAAATATTTGATGGCTTTTTGGTCTAAACAATCCGATGAGCTGCTTTGTTAAGACATTACCATATCTGATTTGGTGTTAAGGTCTCAGCAAGAGGGCACAATTAGTCCCCAACCCAGGGATTGGAACATAACAACTGTTTTACACACATTATCTCAGCAGTGAGAAACAGGTTGTAGTACTGCTACACCAGTGACTGCCTCCAGCCTCTGCCAATGGCAGTTGCATCCTACAGAAGCTTTGAGGCTGGAAAACCTGTGCACTTGCCTTACGTAGTAGTGATTAGGAGATGGAGGTTTGGTGGACAAGTGTGCCGGAGAGAGCCATTGATTGTTTTGCTCCCTAGGCACATGACCAACCTGTAGGTGTAGCAGCCTAAGTTGCTGTAATGCAGCAAATGAAGATCTATAATAACATGCTGTTGCTCTGCCATGTTTTTCACCAGGGACAAGGACTGTAGCTCAGCAGTGGAGCACATGTATTGCATCAAAATGTCCCAGGTTCAATCCCTGGCATCTCCAGGCAGGGTTGGAAAAGACTCCCATGTGAAACCTCGGAGTGCTGTTGCCAGTCAGTACAGACAACACTTAGCTGGCCGCACCAATGTTCTCATCATACTAGAGTACATATTATAATCAGTATCTGGGTGGGTTAAAGGAAAGGATCACCAGGTCTTCACTGGCAGCTACTCCTTTCTAAACCTATAGATTAGTAAGTGACTCTCCAACAAAGGCTAAAATTCAAACAGTGCTCTATACTTCAGAACTTAATTGGGTATATAATGGATATACCACCATGGTCCTGGTGGTTCCACATGGATCTATGGCCTGATGAGTCCACCTGGAGAACAGCCTTCAGTGTGGTGGCTCCCTTCTTATGGAAATCCCTGCCTCTGGAGGTCAGCCAGGTGCTATCACTGGGTTGTTTTTGGCGCCTCCTGAAAAAAGCTCTTTTTCAGGAAGCTTTCCTTGGTTAACCAGCCTCGGTTTTATTGGCACTCTGTTTTTTAAAGAATAATTTTAATATCATGTTTCATTCTTTTTATCTTTTGTTCATGTTCAGTCTTGTTCAACGCTCTGGAATCTGTTTAGATGTGAAGCAGTATACAAATATTGTTAAATAAATAAATAAATGCTAAAGAAAGCAAATCAAAATAATTTGTTATATATTCATCTAAAACCTGCATTAATTCTTAATTTTTCTACCTGATACCAGGAGTATGCTCGATCTGATGGGTCAATGAGAATGGTGATGATTTTTGCCTTGGGAATCAAAGAAGCTGCTCGTTTAGGGGCTTCTTCAGAATGGAAATAGTTGGCACTCTTCTCAAAGAGAAAGTCCGTGGTGACATTGGATGGTGCAGGAAAGAATTCCATATACCTACAAAAAGAATATGCTTCTTAGAACAGGTTAGACATCCTAAGCACGTTACAGAAATACATTTTTCTAACAAAACCAAGTATGTCTTGTTTATATTTTGTATATGTGAAACTAATCATAGATGTCATTGTCAAGTGAAAGCAACTCAACCTTTGCGCTTGTCCAATAAATTGTATTTGCCAAATAGAAGGTGAGAAGCTTATAAAGCACCCCACCACACATCTGGAATCATATTTTATGGAGACTTCAGAGCAGGACATTTTGTTGATGTGATCTGGCATGTGTTAGATTTAAACTTGCCAGAACCTGCAACCATTCTGACAGGGTTCTGTCAAAGAAATAACAGGGTTTTTTTGGTTTAGGCTTCTGTGGCAGAAAAAAACAAGCCTGCTATCCACTCTGACATCTGTCTCACCAACCTAGTTAGAGTGAACAACATATACAACTGCCTCTGAATCAATATAACTAGTTTCATCTTCTTTCAGTACCGTGGACATATTGATTCACAGACAGTGCGATATGTTGTCCCTGTAAGTATCCTTGTTAAATGTTAGAGTCCATGGTAGACAGTTTGTTCTGGAGAGGAACATTTGAGAAACGTCAACATTCTTTTTCTTTTCAAAATAGAATTTTAGTTTTTTTCTTAAGTACAGTGTAAAAATGCTATACATTATTACTGTTTCATGGAGACTCTTCAGTTGTGCAGTTCATATAGAATTAAAAGTTTTTTGAAAATGGAAGGATCTGAACAATGATGGCCAGACACTGGTCTGTTCTCCCATAATTCTAACCATGGTTTATTTAACCCATAGTTTGTTTGAATCAGTGTTTGTCTGGCAGATGATTGAACAAACCATGGTTTGTTTTCTTAATCCCTTGGTTTTTTGTTTTCCTCCTCCTTCACCCGCTACCTCCCTGTATCTCAAATGCCTTTGTGGCAGTACAGTACAGGCATATAAAGCAGCTGTTGTTTTTTTACCACTCTTGCCTGCTACCTCTGTAGACTGGCAAAACAACCCATGAACAACTCATGGTTCTGGGTTCATGCATAACAACAATCCATGGTTTAAACAACCCAGAGTTCATAACCCAACAACAAGCCATGGCTTTTCTTTCTGGGTTGTCTGTGATTAACAAACCTTGGTTTGTTATGGGTTAGTGTTATGTGCAAACCAGGCCACTGAGTCAGCAGCATCTGACAGTGGTGAACATTGTTGTTCACTATCCAAATGGCCATTTCAAATATCTCCTTTTCCTTCTTCCAGATGGTGTTTATAATAAGAATCCACCACAAAAATTAAAACTACATGACCTCACTTATCCTAAGAATGCTGAATGCTCTTCCTTCTTCAGGTTCTATCTGAGAGGATAGAAATCCATGGGAGTGCTTTCCTGCTAGATTGGATCTCTCCTGGGAATGACCCTTCAGCTAGGAAGTTCTCCTTTTACTTGCTTGAATATTTCTCAGAGGAGGTAAGAGAAGCCTTCTGGAACAGGACATGGGCCTTCTCCCTCACAAGGATTTTATTCCCCACTTCAAATCCATATATTTTTCCTCACGATTAATGTTACGGTTGATTACTAAGTAGAAAACACTGGACACAATCCAGTGGGAAGTTCTACTGATCCAAAGGACAGGAAGACTTTTGCAGAGAACTTAATGATTTCACTGGGTTTGCTCATGTAAACCTCCTAATGGATTGGATTCTCTTGCACTGGCAAGGAGTAAAACACAAAGCTATCTAAAACACTGTTAAGCTCGTTACTCCCTACTTGGTTTTGGCCCAGGGCTGAAGTGGGAGAAAAAGGGAACTGGGATAGTTTCAAAGTAGGAAGAAAAGGAATGGGGTGGTTAGGCTAGACTGAGTTCTGCCCAACTGAAAAGATGGTTATAGAGCATCCCACCCCACTTCACACACTTTTACACTGTATATTGAACACATATAGAAAAGTTTAGAAACCTCAGCATATAAGAAATACAGCAGTGGTTTGTCACTAGTTTCTGCTAACTACTTCAGTGAACAAATAGTGTGTTGCTTCCTTATATTATCTTTTAGGTAGACTCACACTTTTAGCTGCCCAGAGAATACCTCATTTCCACTTAACAACTGAATATCTTGTGACTGAAATTTTACTTAAAGTTCTCTTTCTTTGTACAGTCGGGAATATCTCATTGTTTGAGATATATGCAGGTATTTTCCAAAAGCAAAGGAGAAATAAAAGAAATCACAGATTGGTATTCACTGTACTTATAGTTGAGGCTACATTATTTGCACACACAATATTTTTATAATAAAAGCAGAAATCCATTTCAATCTGCATATATACACACTCACATTAGATATGGTAATGCCATTTTGGTATTGTGCACAGTATAGAAATTTTTAGATTTATACTAGTAACCCATCTTACCAATCAATCCCCCTGTGGTAGTTATTTCTATTAAAGAACTGTACCTCCTCAAAGGTTTTGGGGCTGGGGGAGTTACTAATGATGGAAGGATGCATAATCAGGAACAAATACAAAGCTGTGGTGCCTGCAAAGAGAATAAAAATCCAAGAGCTGAGACAAGACTTGCACATTCTCTTTAATCCTGATTTCATGCGAGGTGCAATAGTTCCTTTTCTTATTTATTTATTTATTTCATTTCTATACTGCCCAATAGCCAAAGCTCTTATAAGCTTATAGTTTTTTGTGAACATCATCCCTGTTTATGCCAGCAAATAAGTTAAAAATCACACATTAAAATGTATGCAAGGCTTTATTCAATGAACAAAAAAGAAGTGCTCATTTTGAGTAAGGTTTCTTGGATCAAGGCTGAGCTGAAATTTATTTAAGCAGCAGCTAACCTGCAGTATCTATACCAAAAACATCTGAGATTTCAAGCATTTGCATTGTACAAAAGGAAGCCAAATGCTGCTAAAGCTTTACAGGGTAAAATTGGTGGAGGCAGACATCTGGGTCAAGCAAGGGAAGAACACAATACTGACAAAGCCTGGGACAGCCTTTTTGATTTGGCATGTTCACTTGGAACTTAACAATTGTGACACATACAGATGTAATGTGGGTACAAGGTCTGTGAAACACACAGTACAGGCTTGGGTTACATTGGATTGCAGCGCAGCTAAGCTCTAGCTCACTGTTGCTGCCAGCTTATCCTTTCTCCTACCAAACTAATTCATATAAAATAAGCTCTCACCAGTTTTCTGGGGTCCAATAACCAGGAATTTTGGTAAACGATCACAGGTTTTTTCTTTAGACCAGATATCTCTGTGTCGCTTGTCATCACAAGGGTTCTACGTTGAGGAAAAAGCAACCCAGCATAATATACTTTTTTTGTTCATCATTGGTCTAAACTGATTAAATGGTCTAGTTCTGTATGCATGTTGGAAGAAACCAAATACTTTTATTGAAAAAAATAAGTCTCTACTTATTAATTGTTGAATGATAAATGCAAAATATTGCTATTGGGAATAATGTTACATTATTATAATCTAAATAAATGGTTCTCTGTGTCTATATATACAGCAATTAGAATAATTTGCAGCACAATCCTATGAACGTTCACTCACAGGCAAGTCCCATTGAGTTACATGGGCTTATTCCCAAGTGTTTATGGGACTGCAACCTTAATTTAATATTTAAAGCTCAAGCTGTGTGTTGTTGTCTGTTTTAGACAGGAGGGTCATATACTTCTATGTGCAGTCTGTGCCTAAGCTATGATGTATTCATTGGTTTGGTATTCACACAACCCAATTTATTTCTTTTAAAGAAAATTATTATCATTGTAACAAATAAACACTAGGTACGGAAAACAGCTTACCATGTAAAAGAAACCAGCTGAATAAACTATTTTCTTCCACTCTAGCTCTCGTCCTAAGACTTTGAATAATGTACAGTTTTTGTGGGCTTAATCCATTTGTGCCCTTCCAACTGCAGAATGGCTTTTGATCCAGAGGATGCTTCTGCTAACAGAAGAGGAGGGGAGGCAATTCTTGCTAATCCCTCTTTCTCCCTGCAACTCCCTGAAAATATGCTCCAGAGGCTACGGGGACCCTCCAGAATAGTGTAAAAGGTAGTGTGGGAGGCTGCAGGAGAAATTGGTGAAAATCGCCTCCCCTCCTCTTCTGTTAGTGGAATCTTCTGCTAGATCAAGGAGTCTTCCTTAAATGGAAGGACTCCTCCTATTTCTGGCAGGGCACCATTGGATAAAACTATATTTTACATGTGGCTAGGTTGTATAAAAGACTTGGCTCTTCTAATTTTTTTTTTTAATTTGGTAACAAGCTACAATAAACAAAACAATACTTTCCCCAGAACATTATATGAACCAAAAAGGAGAACATTTCGAGATCAGGACCACTGCAAATGTTAGGAACAATCCATACACTATTGCTTAAAGGTTCTTATTTATGTTCTTGTAATAATGACTTTTGTCTCCAATAATGAATAAGTTTATCCCATTGTTCTAAGGCATTATTTTTTTATCTCACCCCTCTCAAGGTTTCTTATAAAATGAAATCTTATGCATTGGTTATTGTTGTTCAGTCGTTAAGTCGTGTCCGACTCTTTGTGACCCCATGGACCATAGCACGCCAAGCCTTCCTGTCCTCCGCTGTCCCCTGCAGTGTGCTCAAATTCATACTCATTGTATTGGTGATGCTATCTAGCCATCTCATCCTCTGCCGTCCCCTTCTCCTTTTGCCTTCAATCTTTCCCAGCATCAGGGTCCTTTCCAGGGAGTTTTCTCTTCACATTAGGTGGCCAAAATATTGGAGCTTCAGCTTCAGTATCTGTCCTTCCAATGAGCACTCAGGGGTGATTTCCTTTAGGACTGACTGATTTGACCTCCTTGCAGTCCTGGGGACATGTAAGAGTCTTCTCCAGCACCACAGTTCGAAGGCATCAATTCTTCGGCGCTCAGCCTTCCTTATAGTCCAGCTCTCACAGCCATACGTTGCTACTGGGAAAACCATAGCTTTGATTAGACGGACCTTTGTCGGCAAGGTGATGTCTCTGCTTCTTACTATGCTGTCTAGGTTTGCCGTAGCTTTCCTCCCAAGGAGCAAGTGTCTTTTAATTTCATGGCTACAGTCACCGTCTGTGGTGTTCTTGGAGCCCAAGAAAGTAAAATCTGTCACTGCTTCCATTTCTTCCCCTTCTATATGCCCAGGAAGTGATGGGGCCAGATGCCATGATCTGAGTTTTTTTAATGTTGAGTTTCAAACCAGCTTTTGCACTCTCCACTTTCACCCTCAACAAGAGGCTCTCTAGATCCTCTTCGCTTTCTGTCATTAGGGTGGTATCATCTGTGTATCTGAGGTTGTTGATAATTCTCCCGGCAATCTTAATTCCGACCTGTGATTCATCCAACCCAGTGTTTCTCGTGATGTACTCTGCATATAAATTAAATAAGCAGGGCGACAATATACAGCCATGTCGTACTCCTTTCCAAATTTTGAACCAATTGGTTGTTCCATGTCCGGTTCTTACTGTTGCTTCTTGACCCTCGTACAGATTTCTCAGGAGACAGATAAGGTGGTCTGGTACTCCCATCTCTTTAAGAATTTGCCACAGTTTGTTGTGATCCACACAATCAAAGGCTTTAGCGTAGTCAATGAAGCAGAAATAGATGTTTTTCTGGAATTCTCTTGCTTTCTCCATGATCCAGCGAATGTTGGCAATTTGATCTCTAGTTCCTCTGCCTCTTTGAAACCCAGTTTGTACTTCCGGTAGTTCTCGGTTCACATGCTGCTGAAGCCTAGCTTGTAGGATTTTGAGCATAACCTTGCTGGCATGTGAAATGAGCACAATTGTGTGGTAGTTTGAACTCTCTTTGGCACTGCCCTTCTTTGGAATTGGAATGTAAAGTGACCTTTTCCAGTCTTGTGGCCACTGTTGAGTGTTCCAGATTTGTTGACAAATTGAGTGCAGCACTTTAGCAGCAGCATCTTTTAGGATTTTAAGTAGCTCAGCTGGAATACTGTCATCTCCGCTAGCTTTGTTGTTAGTAATGCTTGCTAAGGCCCACTTGACTTCACTCTCTAGCATGTCCGGCTCAAGTTCAGTGACCGCACTATCATAGCTATCAGGGACATTAAGATCTTTCCTGTATAGTTCTTCTGTGTATTCTTTCCACCTCTTCTTAATCTCATCTGCTTCTGTTAGGTCCCTGCCTTCTTTGTCCTTTATTATGCCTGTCTTTGCACAAAACGTTCCCTTGATATCTCCGATTTTCTTGAAGAGATGTCTAGTCTTTCCCATTCTATTGTTTTCTTCGATTTCTTTGCATTGTTCATTTAAGAAGGCCTTCTTGTCTCTCCTTGCTATTCTCTGGAACTCTGCATTCAGTTGGATATATCTTCCCCTTTCTCCCTTGCTTTTCGCTTCCCTTCTTTCGTGAGCTACTTGTAAAGCCTCATCAGACAGCCACTTGGCTTTCTTGCATTTCTTTTTCTTTGGGATGGATTTCGTTGCTGCCTCCTGAACAGTGTTACGGACCTCCGTCCATAGTTCCTCAGGCACTCTGTCTATCAGGTCTAATCCCTTCAATCTATTTGTCACCTCCACTGTATATTCATAAGGGATATGATTTAGGTCATACCTAAATGGTTTCGTGGTTTTCCCTACGTTCTTCAATTTAAGCCGAAATGTTGCGATAAGAAGCTCATGATCTGAGCCACAGTCAGCTCCAGGTCTTGTTTTTACTGACTGTATGGAGCTTCTCCATCTTTGGCTGCAAAGTACATAATCAATCTGATTTTGATATTGACCATCTGGTGATGTCCATGTGTAGTCGCCTCTTGTGCCATTGGAAAAGAGTGTTTGCTATGATCAGCGTGTTCTCTTGGCAAAACTCTTATTAGCCTTTGTCCTGCTTCATTTTGTACACCAAGGCCATGCTTGCCTGTTATCCCAGTGATTTCTTGACTTCCTACTTTAGCATTCCAATCCCCTATGATGAAGAGGACATCTTTTTTTGGTGTTAGTTCTAGAAGGTGTTGTAGGTCTTCACAGAACCGATCAACCTCAGCTTCTTCGGCCTCAGTGGTTGGGGTATAGATTTGAATTACTGTGATGTTGAATGGTTTGCCTTGGATTCGTACTGAGATCATTCTGTTGTTTTTGAGATTGTACCCCAGTACTGCTTTTCCCACCCTTTTGTTGACTATGAGTGCTACTCCATTTCTTCTAAGGGATTCTTGCCCACAGTAGTAGATATTCTGCCATTTTCTTAAAGATAGTACTACTTTCCCCCCAATTTGTTATTATTAGTATTCAGGCAGAACTTAGCATATTTGCAACCATTCTTTAGTTATTAGGTGTAACCAATTCCTTTAAATTGCCCAATAGTAAAACTCTTGAGTTCATAGATAATTTATATCCAGTTATATCTTCTGTCATCTGAATCACATTAACCCAAAAATGGCTTATATGTTTATAAGATCACCACATATGTTCAAAGTTTGCACAGTTTTGACCACCTTCCAATATATTGCTTTAGCCAATTTATATATTGTCTGTATCCTCTTGGGTTTTTAAATACCACAGACAAATTATCTTACTGGTGTTCTAATGTATATTATAAAATTTTTGGTAACGAACACTTTTGTGAACCATTACTCATTAGCCATTTTTCACACTTAGAGGTCTATGAAAATTGTTAGTTCTGGCTAGTCTATCCTAATTTGTAGAATCTGAATGCGGACTGTGCCAGATCTGCATATTCAATTATTCTCCTTCATTCAAAAATATCACATACATTTTCAAATCCTCTTTGCTTCCACCTATTATAATCGTAATATGCCCTACATTGCTGAAAGCATTCCATAGAAAATATTAACATTAATGGAGGAATTCCCAGGGCTAGTACTGTTCTTACCTTTACCCATAAACACAAAATTGTATTCTGTATATCATTAGGGTGATGAATTCAGCCTCTGTCTACTCTCCAAATCCCATCTTTCAAAGGCATTGGAATGTCAACCTGTTCTAATGTCCATTAGCTGATAAACAAACCACTGAGTCATAGCTGTAAATATGGCTATTTGATAATATCTGCCAATGTTTTATACTGCCAGATAATCCTCCTTAATTTTTTTTCTGTGTAACCTTAAAAACTACTCTTAGAATTTTTGATGGGGAGATAAATTTATTAATTGTATTTTGTAATGTCCTTCATAATCTTAGCAGAAATAATGGAATGCACAAAAATAATTTAAAAAATTCATTTTTATCATTGCAGTTAGGCCTAACCAAGATAACTTTGCTCTTATTCAGTTATTAAGAAGCAAAGAGATATAAAAGTAAGAGATTGGTGTGGCAAAAGCACTATTTAATTTATAATGTTCCACTAGTGATCAAAGGTTGAGCTTAGCTAGATAAGAACATAAGAAGTGCCATGCTGGATCAGACAAAGGGTCCATCTAGTCCAGCATTTTGTTTACACAGTGGCCAACCAGCTGTCGACCAGGAAACCACAAAGCAGGACACGAGTGCAACAGCACCCTCCTGCCCATGTTCCCCAACAACTGGTGTACATAGGCATACTGCCTCTGGTAGTGGAGGTAGCACATAGCCATCAAAACTAGTGGCCATTGATAGACTTCTCCAGGAATTTGTCTAACCCTCTTTTGAAGCCATCCACATTGGTGGCCATCACGACATCTTGTGGTAGCGAATTCCATAGTTTAAATATGCGCTGTGTGAAGTACTTCCTGAATCTCCCACCACTCAGCTTCATGGGATGACCCTGGGTCTAGTATTTTGAGAGAGGGAGAAAAATGTCTCCCTATCCACATTCTCCACACCATGCATAATGTTGTACACCTCTATCATGTCTCCCCTTACCCTCCTTTTTTTCCAAGAATCCCAGCTGTTGTAACCTTCCCTCATAGGGGAGATGCTCCAGTCCTTTGATCATTTTAGTAGCCCTTCCCTGCATTTTTTCCAGATGGATTGTAATTATTGTCCATTAACAGTAGAAGACACGTTCATCTTTAACCAAGATTATTTTATATTATTTTTTGCAGCAGAATCAGACTGCACAGAAGATTAAGCAAACTGTTCACCAGCAGATAAGATAGCAGTATTCTTTGCAGAGTGCTTCTTTTACAACCTTACCTGCCAAAGAGGGTCCTTTTGCTCAGGGAAGAGCTCAAAGTATTTGTGAGCCAGCTGAACTGGAGGTAGTGTCTGCAGCTTCAGGTTAGTCCAACTCTGAACAAAATTGGCCAGATTGACGAAGGTGTACAAACCCAATCGGTCATTCCCATAGTTAGACAAGTGAGTCATGAAGATACTGATCTTAAAAACAAAAACATTTTTTCCTTATTGTATCACTAGATGGCAGTGCAGCTACAGAGAATATATTATTCTAGTATTTGCCCTTAAAAATGACAAAGATATGGAGTAAAGTGTACACATTCTTAATTATTTTTAAATCTAGCTCTGGTATTATATGTTTGACCATGTCTGTTGCCTCTCTGTGTTATCAGCTGTAATTGTGTAATGTCTGTGCATGCTTCCTACTCTAGAGAAGCCTTATATTACCTTTTCCTATGCCAGTGATACCTACGGCTGATCGCACAGCTCAAATGTTATGCTGGGCCTATTGCATTATGTAATACACACATACACTCACATCAAGGCGAAATCACAAAGGACACCGGGATGTGGTAGGTGTTATACACAGATCAAGAAATCTCCTGGTATGGAACAGTGATGGCCATTACAAACAGTGATGTGGGGTGGAACTTTTTTCCAGTGCTTTATTTTTCAACTGAAAATTTTCCATTTCCTAAGTTCATTAATAAAAATAAATGTCTGCCGATGTGTAAATGCAATATTAGGCAAGCTTTGCAGATTCAAAGTTGTAAATAATGTTTTTCAGGTGATTATCCCTAGCAAGTATGTGAGAGAATACATATATGTCATTGAAATACATATATGTCTCAGCGTGAAATGGAACTAATAAGTAGTGCCAGTGAAATAGTGGTTGTAAGAACCATACATACTATATGTATGAACATATCATACATAGTTCTTGGGTTTCTAAAATTAATTAGCGTGTCAACAGTTTTCAGTACCTTTGCTTTGTTCTTAAATTTAAACAATGTAAAGGAAGTATATGCTAATGTCTTTAAATGTTTACAACTCTACCAATAAAAATGTTTACATAGCGTAGCATTTAAATAACATTAAGCGTGCATTCATTTTTTCCTCAAATATTTCAGGCCAATACTTGTGGTGTATTGGGACAAAAAATTAACATGGGGTGCTTTTTTACAGTTTTGTTGTTTACTAAATACAAGTAAAATAAACATGCTAAATTGGATCCCTCTGATCTAGGGCATCAAGAAAGTTTCCCTACACACACTGAAAATTTTCCAGTGCAAATTAACATGTGAACCGAAAATTTTCCTGTGCAAATGAACCTATGCAAATTAGGTGGAGAGGGGCAGTGGAGGCACATTATGTCTCTTCACTCGCTGTGCAGTTGGAGCACAAGGCAAGCAAAAACTAAGATGATACGCTCCAACTCTATGCGCTAGATCCAAGTCGGGGGGGGGGGGCAGGGGAGAACAACCCAAGCTTCTCCTGAGCTGTGGATATGGGGAGAGGGTGGGTGCAGTATTGAGCTAGCTGGGCCAATAGTATTAGGGCACAATCCTATGCATGTTTAGACAGAAAAGTCCTACCACTTCAAGCATTGCTGGGATGTTGTAGGACTTTTTTTCTTTCTAAATGTACATAGGATTGTGCCCTTGCTTGGTATAAGGCAGCTTCCTATGATTCTATGGGAAATACTACTCCCACATGACTAGGGTTTGAGGGATACTTGGGGCTCATCACCCGCACCAGAAGCTGACTGCACACTTGCCCTCATGAGTGAAATTGTAGAGCCCTGCTAATCAGGACAACCAGGGCAAGAATTTTAAAAGGAGAATGCCATATTTCTGTAGTACCAAAAAGGCAGCATTTTTCTTTTTAAAAAAGGCTTGGCTTGCACACACACAAAACTGAATTGCCTAGCCTTGCTTGCATGGGAAATGTAGTATGGCACTCTAGTTAAACAGACAATTAATTGTATAAATTATGTTGTGCCACACATTCAAATACAAGTTAATTTTATAAGGGATTTTCTATTAACTACTCTAAGACAAGATATTTGTTCGTATGGGAGAAAGGAGGTATTAATAATTTTAATTCCCTCCGCCCCGCCAATCAGCGACTAGATTGAAAAAGTTGAATTTCCAGCTTACAGGTTACAGTGCATTTTAAAATGTTGTACCTTCTATGTACTAGGATTTCTCCCCAAAGCACCGCAATTCTATTTTTGTGCTGCTCCTTTAGCAGAATTTGCAACAAGCATCGTTTCACAGAGAATTTGTTTAATGAGTGTCACCTTGTGACACAGCTTGGCTTGTGACTAACGCCTAGGGCTTCATTTTTTGCTATTCTCAAAGGATGAGGAGGTACAAGGAGATATAATTCATCGGACACAATCCCCCCACTTTAAAGCTAGAACTGTAAAAATGTATTTTCAAAATATGACTGTGTTCCCTTCAGGCAAGGAATAATGCATTTTTGCCACATGTATAACCTTTTCAAATTTCCTTTATTATTTTAAGTCTTGAAACCATAAGCAGACCAGAAACTGGACTGTTGTTTTCAGCAGAGATATAATTGGAAAGTTTCCCCACAAAATATAAGCTTGATTTTTCAGCAGCTTCTCCTCCTACACCTATGCCGACCTCTGACATTTATAATGTCAGTTCACCCCCTGGCAATTCTTTTACCTGCCAGCAACTTTAGCACTGCACTGAAAGAAAAAAAGGGAGAGAACTTGAAAAGGTTAGTAGTTCAGGGAATATATGTATTATTCTTTCCCTGAAGGGAATCTCACTATAATCCTAAGAATGTTATAGAGTGAACATTCGAAGGTTATTATATATATTTTTTTAAGTGGACTGAATAGATCATAATAAATCATCTTCAGTGTAAGGTGCCCTGTCAGGAAGGGAAAACACAAACCTCATATTCAGTTTTACTACCATGCCTCTCTTTATGCTACAAACAGTTATTTGTATGAAAAGAGACATAATCATAACTCAGTTTTCTGTAATATTTCATAATACATTTATTACATGTTTACACAACAGAGGATAAGGAATCAAGTGTTGGAGGGGATCCCAAAATCTTCTAGTCTAATTTGTCATGCCATTTATGTTACATAAAGGGTGGCTTATCACTGACAAGGTGCAAATGCTTGCTGCTCCTTCTCAACTGGAACAAATTAATCTTCAGTCTTGTTAACACTGTGAGGTCTAGCCCCTGAGAGGGCAACACACCTTTAATCTAGTGGTATAGAAATGGAAATTCTACCACTGCCACTTCTCCTTTCATTGCAGCACTCAATAATGGGGGAAATCATATCTGGAAAAATGGTCCCTTCACATAATTCTTAAAATGTGCAGCAGCCAGTTAGGGTCTGCCAATGTTAAGTCTTTACAGAAGAGAATCCATATGTACATGAAATGTTCAATATATCCAAACCAAATTCCAGAAGAGTAGCTGTGTTAGTCTCTGTACACAAAACCAGCATTGAGTCTTGTAGCACCTTAAAGACTTGCACACACAGGGACCATAGGATTTTCTGGATCTCCCTCCACATAGGCAGAGAGGGAAGTCTGGCCTTGGAGGGGGAAGTCTGCCTTCAGAAGCCTCCTCCCCATGGGTACAGAAAGATCCATTGCTGTTGCTCCTCCATCACTGGTGCTTCGATGGTGCAGAGGGCAAAAAAGGGGGGTACTCAGGACATGTCCAAGCATATCAGGTGAGGCTTTGGTTCCACTGTATCCCCTTCTGTTCCCCTGACACATCCCACAAACCAGTGGGGAAGACATACAATGCCCTTGAGCTGGCATACTTATTTTCCAGCCAGCCACCTCTCCCTCAACTTTTGCCCTGCCAGCCCTGCAGTTCCTCTGTCTCCGCTCCTCCTGCCTCCATAGGATTGCCCTGTTTGTAGTATTAGCTGACGTGAACTGGAGCTCATCTTGTCAAGCGCATGTCAAAATGCAAAACCAAACTATGATATTTTTAACACAGATTTTTAAGAACAAAACACTCCGGCCATAATACATTTAATTAAGGCTGTAGTCCTGTTACCCATTTCCTACATATGAATTGGTGGTCTTCCCTAGCAGTTTCCTAATGAATATGTGCTGATCAATTCATCTCAGACAAATGACTCATTCAGCAACTCAGATGGCCTTTATTACTTCTTTTCCCTTTTATAAAGGGCAAGGCAGGACTGAATGAATTCTCCTAACCTTGCCACCCTTTAAACTGTGAAAACAGCCTATATTATAAGATTACATCACAGCATCTTTTAAAAGCCTTTTAGAGCATTTCAGTTGCTTCACTGCAAATATACCCATCCTCCTTCCCCTTTTCCCCCAAATAAACTGGAATGTTAAATGTGTTTTATTGCACTCTCTCTAGAAATTAACATATTTTATAAAAAGGCAAACGGAATGCAGAAAATGTTTTAAATGATGGTTTAGAACTACATCTGGCCCCTGGCTGGTGACTGATAATGGTTTCCAACTGTCATCTTTTTCAGAGTAACAATGGCAAAGGTTCTTAATTCTTTTTCCTACTGCACAGAACCCTCTGGGTAAGCTGTATAATCATCTCCTTTTGACTGCTTGCCAGCATGCCCGCTTCCTTACACTGCGAAATAAAAGTGGCAAAAAGGTCTCCCTTTGGGTCTGTGTTCATTCCAGACCCTTGAAGTAACAGAACTTTCACCCAGCTTTTAGTTTATGATGAAAATCTGAGGTAAAAATGGAACAAGCATTCAGATCACACACTTTGAACTAGTTTTACATTGTTGTTTCGACAACATGCTTTACTCCAACAGTTTGTCCCAGTTCATACCCAGAGCTTAGAGGCCAGTGCTTACTGCAAACTACCAATGGCACAGTCTCCGTTTGTTTGAAGAGGGCTTGTGTGTATGTAAGCCTGACTGAAACAAATGGAGTTGGCACAGTGGCAGTGCTTTGTGGATTATATTTCGGTTGCATGAGATTTTCTTTCCATCACAATCCTCCCTTTTTACGTAGTATGTGTGCATTTCCATTTTATAAGTTCAGTGAGTCTTCTACTTCATATCCTTTAATCCTTTGTGGTTGTGTGGTAAAACCACACTGACTGCGATGACCAGTACAACTGCAAACTTTTTTTTTCCCAGCAGGGCTTCTGCACCTTTAAACTAGGGATGTATAAAGGTTTTGCCCATGTAAATTTTAGGGATGAAAAGCCGTATAAAACTGTTCTTGCTTACCCTTTTCATGCCCTGTTCACTGCCTGCCTGTAGCTATTTCTTTGCCTGATCTGCAGCTTCAGCAATATTTGTTTTTTAAGGGGACTTTTTCCTGAGGCAATCCCAGCCAATCAGGGACCACCTAGGCAAACATCAGAAAACTAAATCAGAATGAAGGTAGGAAGCATTGCCCTTACTCTGAATTGGCTATCTAGTATTATCAGGAAGCCTATCATGTAGTGATACAATTAAACCAAATCAATAAGGGCAGTGCTTCTAGCCGTTCATCTGAATACGTGATTTTTTTGCCCTGTTTTGCAGCCCCATGCTCAACAATAACTGAACTTCTGGGGTGATGGTTTTTGCAGAATCATCCCCTCCCCTTTTCGATGTACACCTATCTCTAAGAGCTGCATGATATGCAAAAATTCAGCAGCTGAAATCTTTTGCAATATGCAGATACAGTGGTGGGGAAAGCTTTACTTGTTGAATTTCTACTTGTTCCATATCCCTGCCAGAAAACAGAAGATGAAAACCCAAATTAACGTTATTTCAAATGTGGTTTGAACAAGGTGACAAGACACAATTGTTGTTGAAACATCCACAAGACCAGTCACGGGGGGGGGGGGGGATCTATTTTTTGAGGTTTGGCCACAGGACTAACATATAAAATGCCTTTAGAAGCTAATTGAAGTTGCTGGAGGGAATAGAAAACTTGTTCTGAAAACTCCAGATGCAGAAAGGAGGCTATTTTATCTGAAAAAAACTGAGCAACTCTCTCTCTTTATACCCCATCCTTTCCCCTCCACCCAATCCCATGTGTCCAACAGCTGTCTAATATTGCTATTTAAATGTCAGACAAGGCTGAATTTCTCATTTTTGTTCCGCACCTCAATTACCCCCTCAATTGCTCTCCATATCTGTTGATAGCATCACCACCCACCCTAATAACCCAGAACAAACCCTCAGACTTTTTATTATTCCTTCGTCTCCTTTGTTCCCATGATCAATTTATTGTCAAGTTGTATTGCTTTCTTTCTATACAGTACTGCAAAACACCTGTCTCCTCGGCTAAAACTCTGATTTATACTCTGGTCAACTCCTACTCTGAGCACCAAAAAATAATAATGTTAACTCTATTTATAAAAAGCATTTTATTCCACCTTTTGGCCATAACATTAGACCCCAGAGAAGTTTACAGAACAAAACAAAAACGATCAAATAACAAAGATTAAAGCTAAAGCCTTAAAATCAAAAGAATCAGAATTAAAACATTCAATCATATATCAGAAACCATTAAAAGCCAAGCAGAATAAGCATATTTTCACTGTCTGTCTAACAACAGTGATGGGGATGGTCTCACCTCCCTTGGGAGAGAATCCCACAACTGGGGTGCTGCCATGGAAAAGGCTCTGTCTTGGGTTCCCACCAACAGAACTTCTTTTGGTGGTGGGACATATAACAGGGCCTCCAAAGATTACCTCAGTCTACAGGCAGGTTAATATGGGAGGAGGCAGTCTTTCAGATGTCTTGGCCCTAGGCCATTTAAGGCTTTATAGCAGGGATGGGCAGCTTGTGGCCCTCCAAACGTTTTGGTCTACAAATCACATGATCTCTCACCATTGGTTATGCTGGCTATGGCTAATGGGTGTTATAGGCAAGAACATCTGGAGAGCCACACGTTGCCCATCCATGCTTTATAGGTAAGCACTAGCACCTTGAATTGGGCTCTGAAATAAATTGGAAGCCATGCAGGTGACATAAGAATAAGTTAAAAAGTGTATTCTAGAGAGCAATCTGGCTGTTGCATTTTGCATCAGCTGCAGTTTCCAAACACTTTTCAAGGGCAGCCCCATGTAGTGGGAGACTCCTTGCTGCGTGGGATCGAGACCCAAGTATGTCGCGAAGACCTGTGGACTCACCAGGTATGTTGTCTCCCGGGAGGACGAATTAGAGATGTGACTGAAAGGCTGCCTGCACTCATAAAGCCCACTGACAGGTATCCCTTTCTTCTCATCCATGTGGGAACAAATGATACCGCCAAGCGGAGCTATGAAGAAATCACGTCAGACTTTGAAGCTTTGGGAAGGAAACTCAAGAACTTTGGGGCCCAGATAGTTTTCTCATCCATCCTTCCAGTAGTTAGAAGAGGGATAGAAAGGGAACGAAAAATACTCCGGGTGAACGACTGGCTACGAAGGTGGTGCCGACGAGAGAGATTTGGATTCTGGGACCACGGGCTATACTTCCTGGAAGATGGGCTGTTGGCAAGGGACGGGTTGCACCTCACAAAGGATGGGAAGAATGTGTTTGGCCACAGCATGAAGAACTTCATCAGGAGGGCTTTAAACTGAATCCTACAGGGAAGGGAGATGTAATGTTGGGGGTAACAATGGACGTAGGCGCATGCACTGCAACGGAGAGAGAACAGCTCTGATAGCACCCAATAATAGTCTTCAGACACATGTAGGAAGAAAGCCAGACTATGAAGCACATGGGTCTTCGATGTCTATATACTAATGCCCAGAGTATGGGAAACAAACAGAACGAACTTGAACTCTTAATACAGGAGGGAAATTATGACTTGATAGGTATAACTGAGACTTGGTGGGATGACTCTCATGACTGGAATACAGCAATTGAAGGATATAACTTGTTCAAAAAGAACAGGAGGAACAGAAAGGGAGGTGGGGTTGCACTGTATGTGAAAAATACATATCTCTGCACAGAAATACAGGAGGATGAGCTTGGTAGCCCCATCGAGAGCATCTGGATCAAAATAAATGGAGCAAAGAATAAAAGGAACCTGGTGGTCAGAGTCTACTACCGGCCACTCAACCAAGGAGAAGATGAGGATGAAACTTTTGAAAAGCAAATAGCCAATGTTTTAAGGAAGCATGATGTAATAGTAATGGGGGACTTCAATTTCCCCGATATTTGTTGGGAGACAAATTCTGCAAAACATGGCCCCTCCAGGAAATTCCTGACTTGTGTGGTGGATAACTTCCTCCTACAGAAAGGAGAGGAAGGAACTAGAGGATCGGCTATCCTTAACTTGATCCTAACCAACAGAGATGACTTAGTGGATAAAGTAGCAGTTACAGGAACTCTGGGGGAAAGCAACCATGTTGCATTTGAGTTCTTGGTTCTAAGGGAAGCAAAAGCCGAGTGTAGTCAAACGCGTACCCTGGATTTTAGGAAAGCTGATTTTAATAAACTCAGAACAATGATCAGTAAGGTCCCATGGCAAGTGACGCTAATGAGAAAAGGAGTCCAAGATGGGTGGGAGCTTTTAAAAAAGGAAATTCTCAAGGCACAATCACAAACAATTCCAACAAGAAGTAAAGGTGGAAGACAACAGAAGAAGCCAAGTGGCTTCACAAAAAGCTTAGGGATGACCTGAAAACAAAAAAGGACACATATAGGAAGTGGAAAGAAGGCCAAGTAACAAAGGAAGAGTACAGGCAGGTAGCACGGAATTGCATGGATGGCGTCAGGAAGGCTAAAGCTGAGAACGAGCTGAGGTTAGCGAGGGATGCTAAAAACAACAAAAAGTCTTTCTTCAGCTACACGCACAGTAAAAGGCAGAGAAAAGAAATGGTTGTTCAGCTGTTAAATAAGGATGGCAAAACGATAACAGGTGACAAAGAAAAGGCAGAGGTGCTCAATTCCTACTTTGGCTCAGTCTTCTCCCAAAAGAGGGTCTATGACCCCCCTGGCAAAGGTGAAGTACAGGCTGAAGGGGCAGGATTGCAGCTTGAGATGGATAGGCATATGGTCAAGGAACACCTAATTACTTTGAATGAGATCAAATCTCCAGGGCCAGATGAACTGCATACTAGAGTAATAAAGGAACTGGCAGAAGAACTCTCAGAACCGCTGTCTATTCTCTTTGAGAAATCATGGAGGACGGGGGAAGTGCCAGATGACTGGAGGAGGGCTAATGTTGTCCCTATCTTCAAAAAGGGCAAAAAGGAGGAACCTGGGAACTACAGACCAGTCAGTCTGACATCACTCCCTGGGAAAATTCTGGAGCAGATGATAAAGCAATCCATCTGGAAGCACCTTGAAAACAATGCCGTGATTACTTGAAGCCAACATGGATTTGTCAAAAACAAGTCCTGCCAGACAATCTGATCTCATTTTTTGATCAAGTAACCTCCCTTGTAGACCATGGGAATGCTGTAGACATCATATACCTCAACTTCAGCAAAGCTTTCGACAAAGTGCCCTATGATATCCTGATGAGCAAACTAGCTCAAAGTGGGCTAGATGAAACAACGATCAGGTGGATCCACAGTTGGCTACAGAATTGGACTCAAAGAGTGCTTATCAATGGGACCTTCTCAAACTGGGGAGAGGTAACGAGCGGGGTACCGCAGGGCTCAGTCCTGGGCCCAGTGCTCTTCAACATTTTTATTAATGACTTGGAGGAGGAGGTGCAGGGAATGCTGATCAAATTTGCAGATGACACAAAATTGGGCGGGATAGCTAATACTTTGGAAGACAGAAACAAAATTCAAAGTGATCTGGATAGACTGGAGCGCTGGGCAGAAAACAACAGAATGACATTTAATAGGGATAAATGCCAAGTTCTGCACCTAGTTAAAAGAAACCAAATGCACAGTTACAAGATGGGGGATACGTGGCTCAACAACACTACAAGCGAGAAAGATCTTGGAATTGTTGTCCATCACAAGCTGAATATGTGCCAACAATGTGATGTGGCTGCAAAAAAGGCAAATACTCTTTTGGGCTGCAATAATAGAAGCATAGCTTCCAAATCCCGGGAAGTACTAGTTCCCCTCTACTGAGCACTGGTTAGGCCTCACCTGGAGTACTGTGTCCAGTTCTGGGCACCACACTTTAAGAAGGATGCAGACAAACTGGAGAGGGTTCAGAGGAGGGCAACAAAGATGATCAGAGGACTGGAAACAAAGCCCTATGAAGAGAGACTGAAAGAACTGGGCATGTTTAGCCTTGAGAAGAGAAGACTGAGGGGAGATAGGATAGCACTCTTCAAGTACTTGAAAGGTTGTCACAGAGAGGAAGGCCAGGATCTCTTCTCGATCATCCCAGAGTGCAGGACACGGAATAATGGGCTCAAGTTACAGGAAGCTAGATTCTGGCTAAACATCAGGAGAAACTTCCTGACTGTTAGAGCAATACGACAATGGAACCAATGACCTAGGGAGGTGGTGGGCTCTCCCACACTGGAGGTGTTCAAGATGAAGCTAGACAGCCATCTGTCCAGGATGCTGTGACTTGGATTCCTGCATTGAGCAGGGGGTTGGACTTGATGGTCTTGTAGGCCCCTTCCAACCCTACCATTCTATGATTCTGTGATTCTATTCCATGAATGGGTGGTAGGCATTTCTTCAAAATAATACTCAGGGTTCTGAAATATTGGTGGTGGTAACTCTCTTTACAAAAGGTGTGCTAGTACGAATAAATTGAAGAGAGCCTGCTCTAGTGGACTGTGGCTGTAGGAGCTAAGTCAGACTGGCTTCAAGCAATTCTACCTACATATTTTCTAGTTGTTAAATCTTCCTTCCGTATAAGAGCAGGAGTAATGGCATATAATCTAGTGCAGTAAATTTAGTGCTCGAAAAATGAAATAATTGTTGATTAATGAATGTGTTTTATTGAGGCGCTAGACGCAAATATCCTTTCATTTTAATATAGTGCTGTTATTTTAGCTGCAGAACAAATGTTTACAGGCCACAAGAGTATGTTTAACTTTCAGACCATCTATTTTCCAATTAATTTTGCTTTGTGTACACTGTGTATGCAGGTCCCTGATATTGTCTCCATATTACTCAGAAGAGTTCAATCTCAGGTATTCAGAGACCCAGCAACAGCTGCTCTTGCTCCATTAGACTCATAAAGCGACAGAATAATGAATTAGGTTTCGGTTTGTGCTTGAATATATTTCCTTAAATTGGTGAAGAGAAATTCATTTTTTAAGATGGATGGTATTACCCCCCTCTCCACACACACACACACATATTGTGTTCAGTCTTTGAAATAAAAAGAGATCTGTCTGCAACTGAACATGATCTGACTTCACATTTTTTCGACCTCCATTACCTGCATCCTCCTCCTTTCCCTTTTTCTGTTTCTGTGTGGGTTTGTTTTCATTCATTTTGTTTCACAGGCAGGCTTCACAGGGTGCTGCTAGGCCTCAGGGCAATTGCTAGGGGCAACAGCCAAGCTCTCCCCCTCGGACTGTATTGTTTTGAATGGGACGAATCAGAGGAGGGAGGGGTTGCTGCTCCTCCAGTGATGCCCTGCGCGCAGGTGGGGTTTGAGTGTTTCTGTGTGTGTGTGTGGGGGGGTAGCGGGCAGGGCGACTCGGCAGGAGTGGGTGGGGCACAAGACCGGCACCATATTGGATGGCTCTGGCTCTGGGCGGGTGAGGGAAAGGTGTGTTTTTTCCTTCTCCCCCGCCCCAGCTCATCTTTTGTTTTTCAGGCCCAGGTGAATGTGGGGGTGGGGCTTCTTGGGTGAGGGCTTGAAACACCCCCTTTGGGTGCTTCCAGATGAGACTTTTATCCTGCAGTGGGTGTTTAGTTGCCTGGAGCTCTGATTCTTTATGAATTACTTGTTTTATGGTATGTTTTTATTACTGATTGGGTATTTATGGTAGAATATTTAGTACATGAGGTATTTTGATGTACTCAGTTCTGTTCATTGCCTTAATTTTCATTTCAAACAAGAATGGGACAGAGATTTTAAATAAAGCTTGCAGTAAGAAATGCACAGCTAACTTTGATGTCGATAAAGTTTATTTTTCCTGATGCATCCCAGTGGCTGTGGGGGTTTTGTGGATGAGCCAGTGTGGTGTAGTAGCTAGAGTGTTGGACTAGGAGCTGGGAGATCCGGGTTCTAGTCCCCACTCGGCCATGGAAGCTCACTGGGTGACTTTGGGCCAGTCACACACTCTCAGCCCAACCCACCTCACAGGGTTGTTGTTGTGAGGATAAAATGGAGAGGAGGAGGATAATGTAAGCCGCCTTGGGTTCCTTGCAAGAGGAAAAAAGGCGGGGTATAAATGCAATAAATAAATAAATAAATAAATAAATAATTTTTTCCAGTACTTTGGGGGCATGGCTGGCACCACTGGCTTCTTCCCCAAATAGCAGGCAGCCTAATTAAAAACGTAGTTGCGGGTTCATTTCCTCCAGCTATGGCTGTTTCTGAACAACAGATTGGCTCTGCAAAGCAGTTTACATGCCTTCACAGCAATAGTGATTTATCAGAACCGCATAGCCCATGACAAAACAACAACAACAATAATAATAAACAATATTAAACTATTTACTTGCCTCTGGAAAGTTAATACTGAATGACACTGCCAGTTTTCTCTTGGTAGTGCATACCATAAGACTAGAACCATTATAAAGTTATTCTCTTGTTTCTGCCTATGTTACCTGATTTTTTTTGGGGGGGGGCAACAGAACCTGAAGCTCATTCATTTCAGATGTTCTAGAGGAGTTCTTAAACTTTTTTTTTCATGGACAGCATGAAAATTGTTGGCAGGCCTCCGCAGACCACTTTACACTTTTTTCGTTCAAATGAAAGCACTTACATAACTTATATTTTTAAAACAACTTTCTTCAGGGCTTGCCTTGTCATCTAAACCAGCACCTAGTGCGCCTTATGAAGATCATGGGCCCTAGGCCAGCCTGCTGAGAAGGTCACCTAAATATTTAGGGAAAAATTAGTGGCCTGCACCAGCGCTGTATTATCAAAATCACTTGGCCTTGGCCAGGGCTTTGTAAGCCTACTTAGTACTCTGGCCGAATCAAAATGGCTTTGATCTCCATCATCAGAAAAATAAAATGAGTTAGTTGGCCCTTTAATTGGCAGGGCCCACTACAGATATTCTCAGCTGTTCTGCAACCTTTCTGCAGACCCCCTGAATGGAACTCACAGACCACCGATAGTCCGCAGATCACAGTTTGAGAACCTCTTGTCTAGATGGTAGTGTGGTGTCACCTAGGGAGGGTCACTGCTTAGGATACACTGGACCAAAGCCATTTAGGGTTTTAAAGTTTATCTTCACTCACAAAATGTATTACTCTCCTCATACATTTAACATAAATAGGTACAAGCACTTGATAGCAGAATGGATGTGTATCTGTAGTAGCTAAGGTACAATGCCTGTGAACATGACAGGAAACAGGGACAAAAAGAGATACAGAAGTATTTCCCTAGATTTATAGACAGGTGTGTTTGTATGCTGAACTCAACTTGGCCTTTGGGCGTAATTGCTCTTCTACGGGCTCAGAGAGACTGATAATGTCTTCTTGTCATGTTTTATTAGCAAGTCTTAGAAAACAAATATACTACTGAATGGCAGCGTTCTGTGTCCACTCATATCTGGTTGAAAACATAAACGTTTAGTTTCTTTATCATTCACAAGATGCCCTGAGGAGACTGGTAGCATCTTATCTTTTGAAACACAGGATAGAAATATAATTCCGCCAGCCCAGAATATTTATTTTAAAATGGCAACAAAGGTGGATGGATAGATGGATGCAGTGTGTTGGATCCAACAAAGTCTTTCTTGTACATAGAAGGAGTCCTTTCATTCAGGAAGGGGGAATGCAGTTTTCATCAATGTCATCTTCCCACCACAGCTCCCTATGCCACCCCACCCTATTCTGTAGGGATCCAGGTTTTTATGGGCAGCTGGATGTTACAGGGGAAGGGTGGCTCAATGACCTGGTTCACACATAATGCTAACCCATGCTTTATTTAATCAATGGGTCATTGATTTCTGGGTTGTCGTGATGTGTGAACCAAGCTGGGCTAACAAACCATGGTTTGTTAACCACAAACAACTCAGAAAGAGAACCCATGGTTTCCTGTTGGGTTGTGAACTCTGGGTTGTTTAAAGCATGGGTTGCTGTGATGTGAGAACCCAGAACCGTGGGTTGTTTTCCTATGCTATAGAGGTGGCAGGCAAGAGTGGTAAAATGCCACTCCTACAGTGCCACAAAGGTATTTGGGATACAGCAAGGAGTGGGTGAAGTAGGAGGGAAACAAGCAACCCAGGGATTGAGAAAACTAACCACAGTTTGTTTGATTGTCTGCCAAATACATCCTGTGTAGGGCAAAAAAACATGGGTTAAATAAACTATGGGTTAGCATTATATGCGAACCAGGTCAATGAAAATTGCCACCTGAAGAAAGAGCAACACCTTCCACAAGCAGAACTCCATTCAGAAACATCTGGATCCAACCTAGTATTCTTTGAAGAATGTAATGCTTGTAATCAAGCCAAAGCACTGGCTTGAAAAACAATGTTCACTGAAACTGAACTTCACACTATGAAAACAGAACTAATTATTGTATCTCTCTTTTAAGAAGTTCTTTTTGGAGTGGTGTCATATATTTCCACATATGCGAAACATCCTGTAAGCAATGCACACCACCTTGAGAAAATTCTGATAGGAAAGTTAAGCATTCTTCATCTGAAAACCCTTAAGCAGTATGGATTTTTGTATGAGATGGGGGCTAAGAGGCATTTCTACCTCAGTTCTAAAAATAGCCTCTGCTGAACAACTGTGTATGAGACCACAGAAAGACTTGAAATGGTGTAGAATGAGGAAGTGTGGTGTATGTGACTACTCTCCATAAACAACATTAATGGTAACTGTTACCTTCAAGTACTTGCATACCTTCACATATAGGATGATTAGCAAGTTTATAACATAGACAGAGGAGAGTCATTTCATTTTGGAAATTATCTCTGATAAGAAAATGTTTTCTGTGAAGTATGCAGAAACTATTTTGAACACAAGCACCTCTTTTTTTAACCCCCTAGCAAAGAACATCCCTGCTATATATTGTTCTCAGCATAACGAAGCACACGCAAGCAAATTCTGCTGGCAGATATGGCCTGAGCTCTGAGAGAAAAAGGGTGCCATAAAAAAAGGAAGGAGACATCAGTGGAAAAAGGCTCTCTACACAGATATGTGGATAATAAAGGCTGGGAAGATTAAAAATAAAGCCAGTATCTCATTTGTTGTTGTTGTTCAGTCGTTAAGTCGTGTCCGACTCTTCGTGACCCCATGAACCATAGCACGCCAGGCCTTCCTGTCCTCCACTCTCTCCTGGAGTGTGCTCAAGTTCATATTCATTGCATCGGTGATGCTATCTAGCCATCTCATCCTCTGCCTTCTTTACAGCATCGGACTTTCTTTTCACCACCAGACACATCCACAGCTCAGTGTCCTTTTGGCTTTGGCCCAGCCGCTTCACTCTTTCTGGCGCTACTTGGAAATTCCTTCTGCTCTTCCCCAGTAGTATATTGGACACCTTCCGACCTGAGGGGCTCATCTTCCAGCGTCATCTCTTTTAGCCTTGTGATACATTCCATGGGGTTTTCTTGGCAAGAATACTGGAGTGGGTTGCCATTTCCTTCTCCAGTGGACCACATTTTGTCAGAACTCTCCACCATGACCTGTCTGTCTTGGGTGGCCCTGCACGGCATAGCTTATGGCTTCACTGAGTTACGCAAGCCCCTTCACCACAACAAGGCAGTGATCCATGAAGGGGCAGTATCTCATAGCAAGAACAAAAAAACAGATGGTGTACTTAAAACTTCCAATGCACATAGGAAGGTCTTCAATAACTTCCATGGTACACTACACAACCAGGAACATTCTCTAAATTGGTTTTGATTTGTGGGAAATATTGGTTCAGTCGAGTACCTACTAACCCACAGAAATGTTACAATCTTGAAATGCACCTCTGTGATTTACACAAGTAATAACCACAGGAATGTACTGTGTACTGTGATCTACAATACAACAAAGTTTAAGAATCATTTGTCTACTTCTTCTCCAAATAGCTACTTAAAAGTTTGGAATTCTATAGTTCAATAGGGTATCCAAAGAAAGGGGGGAAAAGACGGCTGCTAATTTGCTATCTGGAAAACACTGGTTGCATTTTCCAGTACTGTCTTCCCTACTGTATCCTGTATACTTTGCCCAAACTCACTGCACATCTTCGAGCAATAGAAAACATCTGCCATATTCCTTAAATGATGTGTTAAGATAACAAGGTCAGTTACTTTGGTCAAAAGCTATAGAGAAGTAGAGGAAGTCTCCCATTTTGTTTGCTCTTGGCTATTCCAAAGTCTTTCAGACCACCAACGAATGCATTTGAACAGGCTGTGTTTAAGAAACATGTGGCAAGCCAAATAGACTCATTCAGTGAGTTGCATTCCATCCTAAGGAACCTTATTTATGTAAACACTCTGCTGCTCTGTGTTTTTAATCTTAATTTTAATCTTATCAAGTTTTTAACTGACCCGTTGACTGGTTTTTTTTAAATCTACTCTTACTTGACTGTTATGTTGTGTGTACTCTGTTATTTCTTATTACATTTATTGTTATATTAATTATATTTTATTGTATATTTTATTATTGTTAGCTGCATCAGACATTTTATATAGGAAAGAGGGCTATTCATTTAACAAATAAACAATAAATAAATAGTTTATTTGACACTGGAACCACTGGAGTGGTTTGCTGTGACTTATTCATCTGCTACTATGGCATGTCAATAGCCTTAGAAGGAACAGTGAGAATGCAATCAGGATCAGGACAGAGAAAATTCTTGGATCAAGAGGTTGCTGTTCAAAGAAATGATGTATGGAAAAGCATAGAGAGTTATCAGAGAATGATGGCCTCCATCCAATCTGAGGTTATACTGCAGAGGCTAGGAACTAGCAAGAGAAAGATTCCAGACTGTTCACATGATGTAACTTTCTGCAAGCTAACCACTGCCCTGAATGCTGTCAGCACAACCATCTCCTTGAGGTCTTGTTCTTTCATGTCACTAGGAAGCGGCACAATGGCCCTGTGAGGTCGATCTAGAGGCCTCCTAGCATCTGTGGGGCAACAAAATATGCCATAGGAATTAGCCATTCCTAATTCATAAAAGGAGGCTACTGTGGCAACAATTAGCTGCTTCACTGAGAATTTACATCCTTATCCTCTTTACATTTTAGTAGTGGTGTAGCCCAAGGAAGCAAGCAATAAAAACATAGGAAAATATGCTTAAAGGCAGAGGAGTTCATACTATGGATCAGCAAGCAAGACTTATCAAAGAAAAGCCACCACAGTACTGTCAAAATGGAACACCATAAATGGCAATAATAGGGTCACTGACTTGAAAATGAAGAAGATCAGCATGGCAGTCAGCCAGGTCTGGAAGTAATGCAATGTGAAGTCAATTGTCACCTGAGGTGCCAAACCTTAGAGCCGTGTCAAAAAATAAAAGAATTGTATGCCTAGCAAAATAGGTAGCATTAATTACTCAGGCAGGCAAATTTAAGAATGTATATACATCAAATAATCTCTGCCTTGGGACAGAAGAGAGAGATAGACATTTGATGACAGTAAGAAACACAAGGTACTCTGAAAAAAAGCTGTCACAATCATGCCTCTCCTTCCTTCCTAAACAGTAAGTTCACACGCTACTTCAAGGTATTAAGGACAAATGAAGCTAGGAAAGTTAAAAGGAATAAAAACAATACTGCACTGAGTCTCTGGAGAAATGTAAAATGATTCTTCTACTGGCAAAACGAGTGGTTGTAAAATAATTGAAAAGATATCTGATTAATCTGTTACATAAAGCTCAAGGATTTATGACAAGGATGTGCAGCATCTGGGGCTTGGGGGCCACATGACCCCTCTGGAAGGCACGGGGCCCATACCCTGCTGCTGCTGAAATTGCCCTTGCAGGTGAATTGGCTGCTGCAGCAGCAAAAAATGCAACAATTTTAGAAGGAAACAAAGGGAATGCAGAGTGCAGATGCTTTCGGGAGTATTGTGGGAGCACAATTATGCTCCAAACAAGGTGTTGGCTCCTTGTTTTCCAAGTGTTGGTGTTGGCTCCTTGTTCTCCTTGTTTTCCAAGGTTTGGAAGAAAACCTTGTTTTCTTCCAAAATTGCTTTTTTTTTTGCTGCCACCCTGGTGGCAAATTCAGGAGGGGGGATGGCTTGGGAGGCTGCATGCAGGCCTTGTGTTGTGCACCTGTGCTTTATGAGCTGAAAGGATGGTCTCTTCCCTTAACCTAATCAAAATGGTTTTGAGAATTTCCACCAAGAACAGGAGGACACAACCCATTTGGATAAATACACTAGGCCCATCTTTTAAGTTTGTTGTTGTTCAGTCGTGTCCGACTCTTCGTTACCCCATGGACCACAGCACGCCAGGCCTTCCTGTCCTGCGCTCACTCCCGGAGTGTGCGCAAGTTCATATTCATTGCATCAGTGTCTTTTAAGTTACAAGGAAGCAATTCTGGGTTTCACCCCTAAGTGAATTAAGGTGATCCCAGCCTTATCATCACACAGCCTGCCTTGCTATCTCCTAATAGATAGTCTAACTAATTGGCTATAAAGGATATTAAGGCTGCAATCCTATACATATTTTCCTGGGAAGAAGTTACAGTGACTTCAGAGGACTTAATTCTGAGTAGGCATGCATAGGATCGCATCATAAGAGTGTTTACTGCTATGCGTTTGTCCGTCAGCAGCAGCCTACAGATGTGCAATTGCTATTAAACGTCAATGGTATGTTATGAACTTCCAATGTTCCTTATACACTCTGATGGAGTTTAGGCACTCTACGTGCTTTATGAACACAATGGGCTTTGCTGCCGGGGTAATTTTAGAGCTGCTATCAGATTACAGTTCAGCCAGCAATATGGGGAAGGTAAGCCAATTCTGTATAAATGAATACACATTAGGAGACCACTAGCTACTTGACCACACAAGTTCTTGTATTTCCCATAACTATAACTAGCAGATAAATTTTTTTCTGTACACGGCTTAGGTTTCTTAACCTGAAAGATCTGGAAGCTTAGAATGCCTGGGAAAAAGTGAGTTAATATAAATTCTCATATCATGTTAGACATTCACATATGGTACTGTGCATTTTACATTTTGTGGCTGTTTTCCAGGATAGTGGAGGATATAAAAGAAACTTTATACACTTCTTTTAATTATATAATTAGACCTTGAAGGATATTTTTGTCTGAACTGGCATAGACTTTAACTTCCCTTTCAGCTGTTATACAACGTTGTGTGTCTGAAGCTACTTGTGTGTGTGTTTTTTAAGAGATGCCTCTAACATTTTTATACCTAAAAGTATAATATATGAATTCAACGAACATGTGTTTCATGTAGATACAGCCATAAAAGACCTGTGATTATCTGTAGCTCCATTTTGAGAATGTTCTTGGGGGCAAACCCAGGTTTGCCTCTGAAATGGAGATAGTTCAGATTGGAAAATTAAATCTACAGAAATTACTAGTCCTTCTCCTAATGTTTATCCTACTCCCACATGCTTTTGTTATTCATTCGTGACATGTAGATGGCTATGCCCTCAACATCTATGTATTTATTCAGAAGAATATGTGCAAAGGGATGTTATATGGACTTTGGGGCATGGCCAGAGAATATGTCAACATGAGGGGTGGAGCTAGTCTGCACAATCAGGAACCTTGATCGCACAGTGTTCCCCACTGTGGTGAAGTCCCTATGGGCTATAGAAATGTAGGGGCCCCTTTAATGCATTCTAGTGAATGTGCAGTTATTGGAAGCACAGAGAGAGGCATGCTGATGATGGGGGTGTGAGTACACAGCTTCATTCACATGTTGACTGGATGTGAGAGTAGTATGAATGGGTAGAATTTAGTTTGTTCTGCATTTCTAGGCAAACCAACATAATTCACACTTTCCAGACTAATATGTAAAGTGGAACAGTTATCTTTTGGGCACATTTCTCTGAATTTTGCAGTGCAGTTCTCAATGCAAACAGTGCATACAAAGATGCAAATATTAGGAAAAATTGCATCCAAAAATAAATGCAAATTTTCATTCTAAAAAAAATTTGCAGACTGATGTGGAAATTGAATGGATGGAAGGAGTGAATATGTGAAACTGACATGGACTGGAAATAGACTGATTTATCTAACCCTTATGCATAGTAAGTACTTCTGAAGAGGGCCTTAGTCTATAAAGCATCAGGATAAAGCAACTAAGGTTGTAATCCTTTCCACATTATATTAACTTTAAGGCTGATACTTTAAGCAAAAGAAACAACTGGAACAACATTTGTTTGCCCAGTTTCAAGTTATGCAAAAATTTCTGATAAATTTTAAGGTAAGTACTGAAATTTCAAATTGTTTACAATAATGCATTTTAATTCTTGTCTAAAGCAAAAGAAGTTCAAAACAGAAGATGAAATCAGACTATTTCTACCGTGGGGTCCAATCAAAATTTGTATTCAGCTGTATTTGAAAAAGATTTGCCCTGTGGATATATACTTTTGGAACATAGTTCCAACCATCGTATGACTTCTGACCTTTACTTTCCAATAAACCACCTTTCCATAATTTCCTCTTGTGGCTTAACTTCAGTAAGGTGACCCAATGCAATGGAACAATAAAGAACTGAACAAATACATTTTGATTCAGGATCCAAATGAAAGGTTTACCTTTCATTATTTCAGTTCAGGGCAAGAACAAGCAGCTAAGCTGATAAAAATGTTTGAAATCAGTTAAAAAGAAAGACTCTTGATTATCAAGCTTCCTATACTCCTGCTAAAAAAATAAAGAAATATTCTCAAAATGTATGGGAACAAACATCTGGAAATGAATATACTTTAGAATATGCAGTTATATCCATAGATCCATAAGCAAAGTTCTGGTCACTGAACTGGGCACTCAAAGTCGCGGCTCCCCCTTTTTGTTACGCCACCCTGTGACTCCCTGAAAATCTGATCCGCAGTATGGGAGGATCCTTCAAAACAGCACAGGAGGTAGCAGGGGGGACTGCAAGTTGAATAGGTAAAAATGTCCTCACCCTACTTCTGTTTATGGAAGCAGGTGCTATATTGAAGCTATTCATTGAAGGGTTCCCTTCCACAAATGGAAGGATTCTTTCCATTCATAGAAGGACACCGTTTGGATCCAAATTATCCCTTGTTACTTTTTTGTGTGAAAATAAGTCTCAAATTGGCATTAAGTGGCTTTCCTCAGTGATTTTGTGGTCTATGTGAAATTATGTCCTCCTTGATAAGCACAAAGCAAATAGAAGATATTTCTATTCTTAGAAATGGTGATAGCTCTTGATCAGAGTAGTTGTCAATACCATACACTGCTCTGTCCCCTTTCGGGTTCCTTTTGTGATATGTTTAGGTATGCCAGAAGATCCCAAGTAGACCCCAAAACTAGACTATTAAATTTTCCAAATACACATAGTAAAGTATACATAAACATAACATAGACAGGGGCTAAAGAAAAATACTACGACAATGTTGTAAGTCAACATTTCTTAGGACACAATTCTATGCATGTTTAGACAGAACAAAAGTCCTACATGCTGGCTGGGGAACACTAGCAGTTGTAAGGCTTTTAGACAGTTGTCTGTCTAAACATGCATAGGATTGTGCCCTTAAAGACATAGCTCCTGTAAAATAAGCCCATTGATTATTTCTGTTGAAATAATTTGAGTTACTTACTGGATTGAGAACAACTGTGAAAAACAATTCCCCTCCCTGTATACTTTTGTTTAGTTCTTTTGGACCACCAGGATACTCCTTGTAGAAAATTGTATGAGTAAAAAGACCACAGGTTTGTCGAGGAAGAACCTGTATAAAAATAGAACAGTATTAAGGAGTGGGGGGTGGGAACAGAAATAGGGCATGGTCTACTCTAGCCAATGCTAAGCACCTCTAAGACCCAGTTATTTTAATGTAAGAGATATCAGCATGTGTTTAACTCTCAGAGATATCATCATGTGTTAAATATGGTTAACATTGTTTGGTCTTGTTTTTATTTTCTTTTATGTATAGGAAACTGCACAGAATAAAGCTGCTTATGGATTGGCTGGCCACTTACACAAGAGGAAATGCACCACCAAAAAAGAGGACACAGATTTTGATAAAACATGCATATGCTAAGTTATAAATGTAGATGCAAACTGAGAAACAATTACTGTACTTCAGAATACATCTCACCATAGTGGTGAAAACTGACCAGGTGACCCCTGTGCCTGCTCAGTCTATCTGCTGATGGGCAGCAGATAGACTGCTCAGGTGCTATCTGCTGATGGGCAACTTCAAAGACCTTGTGTTCCCTTCTTATGGTTCTTTATTTTTAAACTGGCTTCAAACAGAGGACACCTTCAAATAGAGGACTATCCTCTGTAAAGTAGGACATTTGGTCACCCTGCCTGGCACACCTTTCCATAGTAAGTAAGTGCAGTACCAGTACCCCTGCTTTGTGCCAGTAAACCTATGTGCAAAGGAGCATCAGGTGAGCACAGCCTTGCTGGATTAAAATTTACCTTTATTTAACAGATTTCTTTACTCCACTTTTCAAAGTAGCTTACAGTCATCATTCTGAATTGCAATAAAATCATAAGAGAAACATACCACAACATAAAACTAACAAAAACCATAGCAGTATCTGAAATCAGATCAGCAGGGACGACCAGGTAAAACACTTCAGAGCAGTACCTAATACTTCAAAGGGCTGTCTCTTATACCCACCAGCCATATATATCCCCTGCAGCATTAAGACATGGAGACTCATGATCACAGGGAATGAGCAGGTTCATCAGGGAATTGGCAGTTCTTAAGATGTTTTCCCCTGCTGGGCCCTTAACAGCTTTAAAGGTTAACATCAGCACCTTGAACTGAGCCCAGAAACAAACAGGTAGCCAAAAATGTTGGTAGAGCATTAGAGCTGTATGTTCCACCCAATGAGCTCCAGTCAAAATCCCAGCAGCTACATTTTAAGTTAGTTTAAATTTCCAGACCATCTTCAAAGGCAGACCAACATCAAGAGCATTACAGTAATCTAACCTGGAGGAAACTAAGGCATGAACAATTGAGGCCAGACAATGTGAACTTCTGGTATATGGAGCATTTACAGTCAGGGCCAGAAATATTGGAACAAGGATAACTGTTTTGGCAGTTGGCCTCTGTACACCACCACATTGAAGTTGAAAGGAAACACACCCAGATGGGAGCGAAGTCAGGACTTTCAGCTGTAATTCAAGGGGTGTGACAAAAGTGGGGCACTAACCATTCAGGAAGGACAGCCAGTGGCATACACACACACCCATTGTTGGTGGCTCATAAGTAATGGAACGAATGGGTGACAAGCAGCTGCATGGCCAGGTGTGGCCTGTTTCCTGGGTACCCCATGACCAATCAAGCAGATAAAAGGCCTGGAGGTGGTTCTGAGTGTTACATTTGCATTTGGTAGCTTTTCACTGGACCTCCCAACATGAGGTCCAAAGAGGTGTCCATGCAAGTGAAGGAGGCCATAATTAGGCTGAGGAAACAACATAAACCCATCAGAGAGATAGCAAAAACAGAGGGAGTGGCCAAAACAATAGTTTGGAACATCCTGAAAAAGAAGGAATTAACTAGCAAGCTCAGCAACAGCAAAAAGCCTGGAAGACCACAGAAGACAACTAAAGTTGATGACCGCAGAATTCTGCTTATGGTGAAGAGGAACCCCTTCACAACATCTAGCCAGATCAAGAACGCTCTTGTGGAGGTAGGCATGTCATTGTCAACATCTATAGTCAAGAGATGGCTTTATGAATGTAAATATAGAGGCTTCACAACAAGGTGCAAACTACTGGTAACGCTCAAGAACAGAATGGCCAGATTAGCCTTTGCCAGCAAACACCTAAAAAGGCCTGCCCAGTTCTGGAATAAGATTCTTTGGACTGATGAAACCAAGATTACCTTGTACCAGAATGATGGGAAGAGAAAAGTATGGAGAAGGAAAGGAACAGCTCATGATCCAAAGCATACCACATCATCTGTCAAACATGGTGGAGGCAGTGTTATGGCATGGGCATGTATGGCTGCCAATGGAACTGGGTCACTGGTGTTTATTGATGACCTGACTGCTGATAAAAGCAGCAGGATGGATTCTGAAGTGTGTAGGGCTATACTTTCTGCTCAGATCCAGCCGAATGCTGCCAAACTGATAGGATGCCGCTTCATATTGCAGATGGATCATGACCCAAAACATACAGCAAAAGCTACCCAAGAGTTTCTCCAGGCAAAGAAGTGGGATGTTCTTCAATGGCCAAGCCAGTCACCTGATCTCAACCCAATAGAGCATGCTTGTCACTTACTGAAGACAAGACTGAAGGCAGAAAGACCCACAAACAAGCAGCAGCTGAAGGCAGCTGAAGTAAAGGCCTGGCAAAGCATCTCGAGGGAGGAAACTCAGCATGTGGTCATGTCCACGGGTTCCAGACTTCAGGCAGTCATTGACTGCAAAGGATTTTCATCCAGGTATTAAAGGCGATCCTTAAGTTTGACATGATGTTGGTTTGTTCCATTACTTATGAGCCACCAACGATGTGTGTGTTTGTATGCCACTGGCTGTCCTTCCTGAATGGTTGGTGCCCCACTTTTGTCCAATCCCTTGAATTACAGCTGAAAGTCCTGACTTCGCTCCCATCTGGGTGTGTTTCCTTTTAACTTCAATGTGGTGGTGTACACAGGCCAACTGCCAAAACAGTTATCCTTGTTCTAATATTTCTGGCCCTGACTGTATAATATTATTTCTTGTCCTTTGAGATAAGTCACAGGTAACTCGGAAGTAATCAGAACATTCAAGATCAGAAACAAAACAGCTCACCATGATGCTTTTGTGAATGAAGCCCCTTCTGTACCGTGCAGGTTTCAGATGTGGGTATTCTTCTGTGCTGGTGATTTTGATATTCCAGACTTTCTTCCAGGCATCATAAAGTTGAACATGAACAGGATAGACACCAGAATGGTGTGGAGCCACAGCATATCCCATATCAGTTGGAATGCCATGTTCCTGAAACAAAGCAAAATAAAATTAAGACAGCTAAGCAATCAGAGCTAATCTGCGGAAAGCTCCACCATGCATACGTTTGAACAAGTGTGATAATGTTGTTTTTCACATCTTGCTTTCAGCTACAGTGCCAGTAAAAATATGACAAAAACTGTAGGCAGTCATGTCAGTCCATTAGAAAACAGTCCAAAAGCAACAGTACCACATCTTTATGATGTTGTCGTTCAGTCGTGTCCAACTCTTCGTGACCCCGTGGACCATAGCACACCAGGCCTTCCTGTCCTCCGCTTTCTCCCGGAGTGTGCTCAAGTTCATGTTCATTGCATTGGTGATGCTATCTAGCCATCTCAATCTCTGCCGTCCCCTTCTCCTTTTGCCTTCAGTCTTTCCCAGCATCAGGGCCTTTTCCAGTGAGTTTTCTCTTCGCATTAGGTGGACGAAATATTTGAGCTTCAGCTTCAAAAGCAACAGTACCACATCTTTATGATGACCAATTAAAAATGACAAAGGAATGAGCAATCTCTCCCCATTCCACCACCAGCTTTTCAGTGGTGATGCTATGGAGCCTAACACACATTTTTCCTAGCTGTGAACTGTGACAGATGTATGATCATATTTCATTAAGCATGGAGTCATGAAGTGTATGGAGAGCCCCATGCATAATATAAAAGCACCTGAAATGGGGGGGGGGGATCCTACCAGAGAATTCATGTGAAGTTGCTCAACATCAATCATTTTTAAAACCCTTAGGGAACAATCCTATGCATGTTTAGCCAGAAAAAAGTCCAACTCCCAGAATTTCCAACCAGTTGGCTGGGGAATGCTGGGAGTTGTTTCTGTCTAAACATCCATAGGATTGCACCTTTATTTGCTTTATATATATATATATATAGAGAGAGAGAGAGAGAGAGAGAGAGGGAGAGAGAGAGAGAGAGAGAGATATGCAGATAGTCTTTGATGTCTATATACTGACCCTTATAATATTATTCTAACAGTAGATGTTGATCTATTTTTGTCCTTTCACATATATTCAGAAGAGGAGAAATGAGAGCTTCCAAAAAAAACTAAAGCAAATGTCAGCTTGAGTCTTTCAGATTCCTTTTTCATAGGACCTTATACAGTAGCTTCCTTGCACACTGATTAGTTCAGTGCAATTATTGTTTTATCTAAGATCCCATTGTAAGTTGTAATACAATATTTTATGGGTCTTTCTGTTCTCCTTTCTGTAGATTAAAGCTCTTTATGAGACTCCTATTCCACAACAGCGCCACCCAGATTTTTCTGTTGTTGTAATGACCTTTTATTCCTACCTAGATATTTTGATGGAAAATTGCTGTCTGCTAACATGCAAATGCCCTTCTCTGAGTAACTTATTAATTTAGAGAGACTTGCGTAGCTTATTTTTAAATCCTGGATGAATGCCCATATGGCTTGTTAATGGCATATTTTTTCCTCCAGATTTTAAATCTTTTTTCTCTCTCTAAGCTTTATACTTTAAAGCTTAAAATGAAGGCTCCTCCATGATTTTAAGTCTCTACTTTTTTATTTCACTAAATTCAATTTGGGTCTCCTTTGGTGATTCCCATCTGCAAATATAATACAATTTCTGAATTCTGTTTTAAAGGCAAATTCCTAAAGTGTTTCCTGTGAGCCTACTGATTTGCATTGAACATTTCTACTCAGTACTTCTGTTGCTGAATACAGATTCAAGATTTCTGAAGCTGTATCGAGTATAGCGCAATTATCAATGCAACATGGATCTCCATTTATCCTTTAAAAAAAAATTAGGCTTAAAATGAGATTATAACCCAAAGTGTGCCCAGTAGACCACTACATGTAAAAGCAATACTTAACAGTGTAATCCTACATGGCGTTGTGGTACATCTGCAAAGTGTTGGGTCATCTGCTAAAGCCCGGCAAGCTCACAATGGCCAAGGTGAGAGGTGTGGAGGAATGGAATTACTGCTTTTTGTCCCATGTTGTTCTTTATTTTTTGATTCCCCTTCATTGGTTCCAATGGGGGCAAATTAATTATGCCAGCTCCAGGCTGGCATTGGGTGGGGGCAATCTTAGGACCTCTCTGGAGAACAAAGGGGCTTTGGGTCCAGCAGATCCAAGATCACATCGGTCCCACCCGTTCCACCCCAGAACACCCTGTTTTCAGGCCTTTCCAAGTGTGTAACTGCTTCCAGGGCAGATGCAGACCCCTTGCCAGTGGAACTCCTCTCCACTAGCAGAAAGGCACCTTTGACGCCTCCAGATCCCTTTGGGCAGCTGGCCAAGGGAGTTAGGTTTGCTCTGTTAGATGTCAAATCTTAAAGATTATTACCCCCTAAAGGGCCACTTTCCAAATCATAGTGCATAATTGTGCAGGATGATGATACACATACATTTATTGAAATCCTTGTTACCCGTCTATTCATTCATCCTAAGGTTCCCAGGATATAAAATGTTTACACAAAGCCAACCCAAATTAAGACCTTTTGTCTTTCTGCTATTTTGTACTTCAGATATACATAAAAATAAATCAAGATTCCTGTTGGAATTTTCCTAGGTACTACAAAATGGGCATACCCAATACAAATGGTTTTGTATCATTTCCTTAATATACTTTCAATACTTATGTCAGGAGTTCCCAATGTGGCACCTGCGGGCACCCACAAAACCTTCAAACTTTTTTTTTTTTAAATCCCATTTTAAAAATATATGTACATGGATTTGCATATATTCATAGGAGTGAATACAAATGAAATACATATAATATTCGACAAATTCTACAAATATCTGAATAAGTATCCATTCGAAGGTGGTATGTATATGCCACCCATTCAGTTATTGAAAGCACTGTAAGGTCCTCCATCCACTGCATTATAGGAGGTGAGTGTTTATCCTTCCAATGTTGTAGTATCAGTCTTTTAGCTGTCAAAAGGACACAGAGAATCCATTTATGCTGACCATTTGTGAATGTACTTTTAAAATAAAAGAAAAAATATCTGCTCCCAATTCATAGAAAGTGGCTAACTTTTATACTTAATGAAATTGGTGTATTTATAACATATTCTATATTTAATTACTGCATGATCAGTGTCTCCTGTGCAGTTAATGCCATAGTTGTGGCTATCTGGGAGATAAAAAGAGCCTATGGTAACAATACAAATTTAAGGCTTCAATTCTCATTTACCTGGGTATAAGCTCCATTGAACTCAATGAGACTTACTTCGGAGTACATATGCAGAATTTCATTTTAAGGAATTGTTGCGGGAAAACTTTTTTCTTGGGGTTCTTGAAGCTCAACTCCAGAAGTAAGCTACTACTTTGTACTGTAGTCTTGCCATTTGTTCATAGGTGGCAGCAGAGTTTAGCTTTTCAGGCAACCATTATACTATATGTGATGTCCCTAACTTCTTATGTTGTGATATAAGTTGTAAATGAAATATTAGCACAATAGCCACATGTAAAAAAAGGGGGAAATAGACATTGTTGACATATTTCATGCGTTATTTTTGATACAATTATTTTAAAGCCTGGAATACAAGACAACATATCCTTATGTACCCTCAAGATGTACCAATATGAAAGCATTTTCTGGATAGGGGTAGATACATATATGACCTTCAAAGCTGCATTGCTGAGGACTGGTTCAGATATTTCTCATATTTATTATTGCCAGGGATAATGGCCATTATTCAGCTGAGAAATCATGGTTTGGGGCTGGTAGCAATTTCCATGATCCTAGAGGCTGGAAAACATACCTTCAAGACCACAGAAGTGGCCATGGTCAATATCCATTTGAACAGGCTACAGGACTCTTGTTGGTAAAAACAAATGTATTGGCAATTGGTCTGAAATTAAGGAATCGGTGTACTGGAACCTAAATGCGCCTGCTCTGTGATTTTATTACCCCTCTGCAGTGGCATCATATAACCATGACCGAATTAAAATGCATTTCTTAGCAATTTGACATAAGAACGTAAGAAGAGCCATGCTGGATCAGGCCTATGGTCCATCTAGTCCAGCATTCTGTTCACACAGTGGCCAACCAGCTGTCAACCAGGAAACCACAAGCAGGGCATGAGTGCAATAGCACGCTCCTGCCCATGTTCCCGAGTAATGGGTGTACATAGGCATACCACCACTGGTAGTGGCATATGGACTTGTGACAGTCCATATAAATTGATCAAGGAGGCATTTCAATGCATCCTCATAAATGTAAGAGAAAATACTACATTTAAAAATGCATACTACAAAATAGAATCAAAACACTTCTGCCAAATCAACAGTGTATGTATTTAACTCACTAAGGCAAATTTTTTGTTGAGAATCATTTGCTCCACCAGTGATGATTCATTATGGAAGAGATGAGGCTGCATGTGGCTCCACATATGAGGAAACCACCACAATTCATCCACGGACCCCAGTAACAGGTCATCACCTTCATCTTCCTCTACAGTTCCTGCAGAAATAAATAAGTTATATAACTTACCATGCTATTTTTAAAAATTCCTGTAACAACGATTAGAAGCAGCACAACGAATTCTAGAATTAGATCACAACAAATGGTGGCAGGAAGATCAAGCTAACCTCAAAAGAAACTCATAAGCAACCAACAGCCCAACACACTTGATCAAGTCATTCAAGGCATGTAGTTGAGGCAGTGGAGACTGGTGGCTCTCATTTGGGGGCTGTGCATCTTTTCCAGGTTTCAGTCAGAACCAGCCAGATCTCTAAAGGAGCTATCCAAGGTGCTGAAACCCAGCCCCAGTACAGGTCTAGCATCTTGGATAGCTTCTTTAGAATTCTGACTGAAACCCAGAATGGATCCACAACCCCATCAAAATTGGACCCACCAGCCTCCAGTGAGTTGAGGAGACGTCTAAGTGCTGATCCATAAAACAAGCAGCAGTATGGCAATTCATCTATGTTTGCAAAAGCTGCACCTGCCAGTTTAAGGGATAGGGTGTGGATTTTTCCAGAGAACTTAGGACTAAGGCCCAGGAACCTGGCAAAAACTTGGGCAATAGGACTGTATTTTACCAGGCTGAGTTAGGTTAAGACAGGGGTGTTGAACCTCTTTCAGCCCAATTTTGGAGAAGCTTTCGGGGCTGCATTCCAGTGGTGGGTGGGGCCAAAGGCAAAAGGGGGCAGGAGCAAAACCACAAAAATACCAGCACATTTTAGCTTAAATCTCTTACTGCCAGCAATTAAGTCCTAGGAGAGGCATTTCTACCTTTTATATCAGGGGAATAACTGCAAAAGTGGTGGTTGGGGAAAAGGGGGTGGTTCCAGGGGAAGGGGGTATGGTGATCTGGGGAAGCCCGGAAGGCTCCATTGGCCCCCAGGAAGGCCAAATTTGGCCCGTGGGCCTGAGGTTCCCCACCCCTGGGCTAGGATGAGCATAGTGGTGGGTAAGCCAGAATGACTGAGACTTGTAATGGAATGCCGGGGGTTGACTAGAGACATAGTGGAGCCTGAGAACCAAATGGTGTGCCTGGAGAGCAAAGGATGTAAGTTATGTAGAAAATACATCCCTCCACATACTCCACAGCTCTACTGGTAGGTATAGTTGCCAGAGCGACTGGTGAATAGTGCTAAGGTCCGGGCAAGAGAATGGACCATTGAAACCTATTATACAAGCACAACAGACAAGGCAGGGAGTACTAATGAAAAGTGCTTGAACAGAAGGTCACAACTGAATAAAGTTTTTTTAGTTGATTAATCAATAATGAAGATGATTGGATTTAAATATATTTGCATATAAAAAAGCAGTACATACACTTTTGAGATACTGAAAGCCATATGTCATAGGAGACATCTTACTATATAGCACAAATATATATTAATATATATTTGTGCTATAATATGTTATATTAATAATATATATTAATATATATTATAGCACATTGATATATATTAATTATTTAGGTTTTGGCCAAATGATGCACTTTGCGTTAAAAGCATCAAACTTGCCATGGAAATGCAGTGATAATGTCTAACCATATCCTGATATGGATTCCTCCCCCTCACATCTACACCTGTTTTGAGATAAGTGGGTTTTAATTTTTATATTTTTTTGCTTATAAACTACTATTCTCTATATCGTGGGAATATTCCCAGTGGTGATTTTAAGGTCCCAACAGAATTAGATGACACATTTAAATTAAGTATACAAAGACAACCCCCTGCCCCCCGGACAAGAACAAGGACTGTGCATGTTTGCTGTGCAATATGAAATCCTATAACCACTTTAAATAAATATATGGGTAAGGTATATTTGCATCAGTTAGCTTTATTGGGGCAGGGGGGATTGTTTCAAGCTTAGGCAGAACACAGTAATTTAGCTCCTCAGGGCAGATCACCAGAAGTGCACTGCATCAAAGCTTCATAGTCTATACTGGTTTCCTACAGCCTTCAACACACTTCAAGGTGTCATTTGTGATGTGTCATGCCAATAAATCTTAAGAACTTCACACTTTATAACCCACCTCTGTTCCTATGTCCCAACACCATCTCTAACACCAACTGTGAACATCCTCTTAATAAAAATCTTTGTTTGAATATCTAGGACACATTTGGAGGTGTTCTTCGTAACTGCTCATTTATGCACCTCCCTTCCCCATGAGATTTGCCAGGGATCTAGCCAGGTATATTCTGGAAGGTGTGTAAACTTCTCTTTGGGTGCTTCCAGACGAGGCCTTTATTGCAGCATCTTAAGCACGGAATTTTACAAAGGGACCAGACAACGACAACTTCTGCTTTTAGCCCTCCCGTGTTTTCCCGCTACTTCTTTCATCTTTTTTCTTAACACAGAATATCCATTAAGGAAAAATGACAGAATTGCTGCACATAGCGCTAGGAGCCCTCCATCTGGAAGCACCCTTTGACATTAGCAACCAAATATCTGTCTAAAGTAGGGATGTACAGATTTTGTTAAAGCTCTTCCATCTGTGTTTCATGGATTGTTAGGCGTCTTTTGTTCCATCGTCTGCTCATTGATGGAAACAATTATTTTGACCAAATTTTCATCCATTTGCAAGTGTGCATTAGCATAGATGCGCATTTACGCAAATCACGCACAAAGGTAACAAAATGAACCCGTGCGACTCAGAAAAAGCTGGTCCACTGCAGAATCTGCAAGTTGGATTCATGGAAATCTGAACTCATTTGAAACCACTGCAGATTTCTCCAACATTCCTAGTCCAAAGTGAGAGATTAGTTAAACCACCTATTTTCTGTTATTATTTTTTTTATAATGATACCAGTTCTGAGCCTTACAAATAAACAATCTGTTCTTTGTGTTTGATTTGGTTACTGACTTAAGATCCTGATTTGACGCTTTGTATATGAGGTTAGCCTCATTCAACTCTTATCTTTCCAATGATATAACTGTTTTCCTACCAGTGTACCATCCCCAACTCTTTTGTTATCCATGCTTTTCCCCACTCTTTTAGTGTGGAAAAAGCAAGTGATTTTAGAAAGGAAACAGCAGCTGAAATGATGCAGTAGCCTGCCTGGGATCATTAGATTTTAGGAGTTCATTAAAACCAATGACTTTGTCATTGCACAATATGGTCATTTCAGGGGTGAGCCAACATAAAGAGATCGGTTCTGTGGTAATTATGTAGATGTAGTCCTTTTGCATGCGATCGGAGGAGCTCAGATCTTGTTCTCACTGCAGCCATGATACAAATTAGCTACTCCTTCCCCTGCTTCTCAGCATAGACATTTTATAGACTGTTGCTGGTGATGAGACTATGGTAAACTGAGGTGCATTCAGACTGGGACTTTTTGCACAATCTGATATTGACAGTTGTGGTGGTAGCATAGCCATTTCTCCTGCTATAAATCTTCAGCACTACATTTTGTCTCTCTCTCTATCTCTGAGCTTGCACCTCATGTCACTTATTGTTCTGCCCACCCTCCCTACATGGCTGGAGCCTTTTACATGTATTTTATGCTCAATTGGTATGCCACTACATACATGCACCTGAGCATCTTGCCAATTTGGTATGCCAATTAAAAAACAATGAACAAGGGCAGTGTTTCCCACCCACCATATCTGCCCTCTCTCTCCTCCCCCAATAGGAACTAATGGAACACTTTCACTTTATTGGCTCCTGTGGGTGAGGATACAAAGGGGCTGCCAGAGAAAATCTGAGAGGCAGGAGTGGGAACTTCTCAATGCACCCTGCTTTTTAACCTTCCCTATTGGACCTAATGAAATGATCCATTTGTTCCTATGGAAGTGGAAAAGTCTCCTGAAATTGGCTCGGAATGATTCCCCAAGTTCTTCCAGTTTCCACACCAGATGAACTCAGGTAATTTCCAAATTTATCCAAGGTGAGGTTTAGATAGCTTGGCCATTTCTACCTACAATTTAAGATATCCAGTGTACACTGTGTCACAGATTTGACTTTAAATTCAAATAGAAGCAGTTGATATTTTACTTAAATGTGTTCCATAATCATTTGTACATTTGTTATTAGTACAATTAAAAGATGACTCTACAGAAATAAATGGCAAAATTTTGCAGTTGAAAAACACGTTTTTTAAAAAAATGATAAATAATGCTGATTTTTGTGTTTAATGGCTTAGAGTTACCAAACAATGAGCCATCACTCATCAAAAGAAAGATGATGTTTGTAGGTGAATCCAATATTTATGTAAAGTAATTTAGGCTGCAATCCTGTACACCTTTGGCTGGGAGTAAGTCACATTGAAGTCAATGTGGCTTCTCAGTAGACATGCATAGGACTCTACTGTTAGAAATTTAAAACCAGACCAACCGGCATCAACACACTGACATTTATTCATCTTGTTAGAGTGTCAGACTAGGTCTGGGGAGGCCCAGGTTCAAATCCCTGCTCAGCCATGAAAGTCACTGAGTGACTTTGGGTGAGTCACACACTGAGCGGGTTCACACATAATGAGAAGCCACCATGGAAAAATTTCCCCACAGGGCTTCTCGTCACTGCCATTTTGAATATTTGAGCCATGGCAGGGGCATGCCATAGCTTGTCATTATGTGCAAACCTGGCAAGGGCGGGTTGTTCGGGTGTTTGACAAGCCACCCAGAACTTATGGGCTGTTTTAGGGTTGTGCGTAGCTTGTCAACCACCCCTACAAGCCACCCTCGCCAGATTTGTATGTAACAACAAGCTATGGCGTACCCCTGCTGTGGCTTGAATATTCAGAATGGCGGCCACAGCAGTGAAAACAAGCCCTGCAGGGAAATGTCCCCATGGTGGCTTCACATTACATGCAAACCCACTTCACCCTCAGCCAAACTTATCCCACAGGGTTGTTGTGATGAGGATAGGATGAGGAGGATGGAAGCTTCTACAATTCCCTTTGAACTCACATACCAGTTCAAACTTTACAATGCAGGAGTTTCAGCCTCAGATGTGAAATATTTTTAATGACTTTAGACCCAAGATCTTAAGAGAAATATCTTTTCATCAGCATCTGTCTAGAATTTGCTGCTTTGGTTGGCAATTCCCAAAATGATACTCGGGACATCAATACATTGCAAGAACCTTGTAGATTGATCATGAGACAGTGGAACTGCTACAGTACCAGAATGTCAGAACTATGACATTATAGTGGATAATACAAGAGCCCTACAGGCAGATACAATAGTGAAAATGTTTGCCACTTGAGTGCCAAGGTACCTCACATTGTAAAATTCACAACATAAGGAAGAGTTGATTGATTTTCTAGTTTTATCCTCCTGAAGGAAGATTTCTTCTTCCCTCAGGCGCTAAGAGTTCTTCACTCTCATTTCATTTTGTTTTATAGCACAAAGCTGCAGCACCAAAATCAATTTCAGTTCCTATGCATTGCAAGGACACTAACAGATAGAGAGTGATTTTACGGTTGTTGTTTTTTCTTCACTCTTACCTGTGTGGTAAAATTTCCCTGAAAATCCCAGGTTGAAAGTGAAATTTGTGATTTGAGCTCTCAGAAGGTTCTGAGCATCAAGCAGAGCCTGAAATAAACATAAATCAAAAATGCATCAGTACATGAATAATAATCTCATCAGTGCAGAATTTTTCTTTTTCAACAGCATGTCCAGTCATTGTCCTCAGAAATCAACTGGATTTCCAACATCCCAGCCCATACATAATTTTGTATAATTATGCTTGATAATTACACACACACACACACAAAAAAGGTGGAGGAGAAGACGGACCTCTTCTTCAAGGAGGATGTGTTTTGGATCACAGTCTTTTGTGTAAGAAGAGAACATGAAGCTAAATATACACAAAAGCTTATTCTGCACAAATTGGAATCTAATCTACAGAGCCTGACATGATTATTTTGGGAACAGTATCCTTTGGATGTCTGCATAAACAACATTATATAAATTTAGCATAATCATGTTGAAATATATGGATTGTTGCAGTTGGATCAGGAATGCAAAGGAGGGGGAGAGACAAACCTTGGCCAAACAGGAGTTCAACGACAATACAGAAACTCAGGCTTTCTGAATTTGCACTGGCTCATGACCTAGAATACACATGTTGAATCCTTCGTATGAATCCTTCATACTCCTACAAGGCACTTGAAAAAGAGTCATACGCTGCGATACTATGCAATACTATGCATGTCTGCTTAGAAGTACGTCCCACTGAGTTCAATGAGACTTGCTCCCAGATAAGAGTGCACACGACTGCAGCCTAAATCAGTGTAACCCACACTGAAATAGTCAGTCCTTGAAGTGAAGTGATAATGCAGAGTGACAGTGACTAGGCATCTTTCCTTCAGAAAAAGGACAGCTTAATCAGGTATAGCTGATTACAGGCACTACCTGAGCTTTCTGGTCCAACAAGGTAACTAAGCCACACACCTGACCAACAAAAGGAAGAGACCACCAGCTACTGGCACTTCTATTTTGTCTTGATTCAGTTTGACTTTTCATCCAGTCCACCACTATCTCCAGACAGTGGTTTATAACTGAAAATGAAAAAATTGAGCTGGACATCTCATGACATCTCACTCTGAAATAGCTACACCAAGGTTTTACATAGAAGTCAAGCAGCAATGGAGATAAGAGAGAGCCTTGTGGACAAGAGAACTACCAAGATAAAGAGAAACAATGCCCCACCACTACCTTCTAGACACACTTGGCTAGGGAGGCACAGAGCCATTCCAAGACAGTACCTGCCAATCCCTACCAGATTTTCCAAGTGCCCCAGTAATATGAGGTGAATAATAATATGAAAATCTACTACATAAGAAGAGCCATGCTGGATCAGACCAAGGGTCCATCTAGTCCAGCATTCTGTTCACACAGTGGCCAACCAGCTGTCGACCAGGAACACACAAGCAGGACATGAGCCTATGTACACCAGTTGCTGGGGAACATGGGCACCCTCCCACCCATGTTCCCCAGAAACTGGTGTATATAGGCTTACTGCCTTTGATACTGGAGGTAGCACATAGCCATCAAGACTAGTGACCACTGATAGCCTTTTCCTCCAGGAATTTGTCCAGCCCCCTTTTAAAGCCATCCAAATTGGTGGCCATCACTACATGCTGTGGTAGCGAATGCCATAGTTTAACTATGCATTATGTGAAGAAGTCCTTCCTTTTATCTGTCATGAATCTCCCACCAATCAGCTTCATAGGATGACCCTGGGTTCTAGTATTTTGAGAGAGGGAGAAAAATGTTTCCCTATCCACATTCTCCACACCATGCATGATTTTGTAGACCTCTATCATGTCTCTCCTTACCCTCCTTTTTTTCAGGCTAAACAATCCCAGCTGTTGTAACCTTCTCTCATAGGGGAGAGATGCTCCAGCCCCTTGATCATTTTAGTTGCCCTTTTCTGCACTTGTTTCAGCTCCACAATATCTTTTTTTAGGTGTGGTTGACCAGAACTGGACACAGTATTCCAAGTGCAGTCGCACCATAGATTTGTATAGGGGCAGTATGATATTGGCAGGTTTATTGTCAATTCCTTTTTCTAATTATGCCTAACATGGAGTTTGCCTTTTTTACAGCAGCCACACACTGGGTTGACATCTTCATTGAACTGTCCACCACAACCCCAAGATCTCTTTCCTGCTTGGTCACCGTTAGCTCAGATCCCCTCAGGCTATACTTGAAGTTGGGATTTTTTGCCCCAATGTGCATCACTTTACACTTGCTTACACTGAACCGCATTTGCCACTTAGATGCCCATTCTCCCAGTTGGGAGAGATCATTTTGGAGCTCTTCACAATCCCTTTTTGTTTTAACCACCCTAAATAATTTGGTGTCATCCGCAGACTTGGCCACTCCACTGCTCACTCCTAATTCCAGATCATTTCTGAACAGGCTGAAAAACATTGGTCCTGATACAGATCCCTGTGGGACCCCACTATTTACTTCCCTCCATTGGGAGAATTTACAGTTTATTCCTACTCTCTGCTTTCTGTTCTTTAACCAGTTACTGATCCATTAGAGGACCTGTCCTCTTATTCCATGACTGCTAAGTTTGCTCAGGAGTCTTTGGTGAGGGACTTTGTCAAAAGCGTTTTGGAAGTCCAAGTAACCAAGTCTCCTGGATCACCCCTGTCTACATGTTTACTGACACTCTCAAAGAACCCTATCAAAGTGAGATAGGCCTTACCTTTGCAGAAGCTGTGTTGATTCTTTTTCAGCTGGGCTTTGCCTTCTATATGCTTACTAATTTTATCTTTAATAATGCCTTCAACCAGTTTACCCAGAACAGACGTTAAGCTAACCAGCCTGAAATTTCCCAGATCCCCCTTTTTTGAAAATTGGTATTACATTGGCCATCTCCCAGTCCTCTGGTATAGAGGCTGATCTTAGGGACATGTTGCATATTTTGGTTAGAAGATCATATTTGAGTTCTTTGAGAACTCTAGGATGGATACATAGAATCATAGATTCATAGGGTTGGAAGGGGCCTCCAAGGCCATCGAGTCCAACCCCCTGCTCAGTGCAGGAAGCCTGATTCCCAGGCGGTCGCCCATCCAAATACTAAGCAGGGCTGACCCTGCTTAGCTTCCGAGATCAGGCGCATCCAGCCCTTTGCTCCATCTGGGCCCAGTGATTTATTTGCTTTCAGTTTATCAATAAGGTTGAGAACTTCATCTTTCATCACCACTATTTGCCTCAGTTCCTTAGACTCCCTTCCTGAATACATCAGTTCAGGCACAGGTATCTGTCCTGCAGTGAAGATGGATGAAAAGAGTTCATTCATCTTCTCAGCAATATCCTTGTCCTCCTTCAGTACTCCTTTAATTCCATTGTCATCCAATGGTCCAACTGCCTCCCTAGCTGATTTTCTGCTTCTGATATATTTAAAGAATTCTTTGTTGTTGGCCTTGATGTTGTTAGCGATACGCTCTTCAAAATGCTTTTTTGCATCTCTTATTGTCTGCTTGCATCACCTTTGTGCAAGCTTGTGCTGTCTTTTGTTTTCCTTACTTGGGCAAGACTTCATGTTCTGAAGGAAGCTCTCTTTTCTCTAATAGCTCCCTTAACACTGCTTGTTAATCATGCCAGCGACCTCTTGGACTTGGCGCTACCTTTCTTAACCTGTGGTATACATTTTAGCTGGGCTTTGATTATTGTGGTTTTGAGTAATCTCCAAGTATTTTGAAGGGATTTAATCCTCTTGACTCTCCCTTTTAACTTCCTTTTCACCAGTTTCCTCATTTTAGGGAAGTTTCCTCTTTTGAAGTCAAATGTGAATGTGTTGGACTTCCTGGGCAATTTTCCACTTAAATATATATTAAAGCTGATAGCACTGTGATCACTGTTTCCAATTGGTTCAACAACATTTACATCTCGTACTAGGTCCTGGGCGACACCATTTAGGATTAAATCCAAGGTCGCCTCCCCTCTGGTCATTTCTACAACCAACTGTTCTAGGGCACAATCATTTTGTGCATCGAGAAACTTAACCTCTTTGTCATGGCTGGAACATGCATTTATCCAATCAATGTGGGGGTAATTGAAGTCTCCCATTATTACAACACTTCCGTGTTTGGACACCTTCCTGATTTCGTTTTCCATCTCAAGGTCACTCTGAGCATTCTGGTCTGGGGGACGATAGCACATCCCTAGCACTAAATTAGTTTTGGAGTCTGGTATTGTCACCCACAGAGCTTCTGTGGAAGAGTGTACCCCTTTTAGGTGTTCTAGTGCACTCGACACTATGCCCTCTTTGACGTACAGAGCAACATCTCCCCCAGTATACCCTTCCCTGTCCTTCCAATAGAGTTTATATCCAGAGATGACCATATCCCACTGGTTGTCTCCACTCCACCAGGTTTCTGTAATTCCCACTATATCCAGGTTTTCCTTTAAAAGCAAGCACTCCAACTCTCCCATTTTGGCTCGGAGGCTTTTAGCATTTGCATAGAAGCACCTATACACAGTGTCCCTCCCCAGATGCCTCTGACGTGTGCAAGTTTTGCTATGGGATGTTGGCCCCTTTGATTGGCTATTAAGTTCCACCATGTACTCCTGACCTATTCGTCCCCTTCTACATTTGGGCAATCAAAAACATTTTCATATTCATCCCTTTGAGATGATTTAGCCCAAACTGGACGCTTCTCAGCTCCTGTGAACTTTCCCCCAGGTTTTAGTGTAAAAGCTGCTCTGCCACCCTTTTCATGTTTAGCAACAGCAGACTGGTTCCATTTTGGTTCAAGTGGAGTCCATCCCTCTTGTACAGGCCTGGCTTGCCCCAAAACGTTCCCCAGTGCCTAACAATTCAGAACCCCTTCTCCCTGCACCACTGTCTCATTCATGCATTGAGACTCCTCACCTTCACCTTTTTAGCTGGCCCTGTGCGTGGAACAAGTTGCATTTCCGAGAAAGCCACCTTGGTGGTCCTGGATTTCAACCTCCTACCTAGCAACCTAAATTTGATTTCCAGGACCTCACGACTATATTTTCCCACATCGTTGGTACCACATAGACCACGACCACTGACTCTACCTCAGCACTATCTACTAGGTTATCTAGACAGTGCGTGATATCTGCAACCTTTGCACCGTGTCTACAGTTCTATAGGCTATAGTTTCTATGGTCTATAGTTTGAGGAATTATCTCTGTTAAACAATGGTTTCTTTAGAAGTTGTATAATAAGTTTAGGGGGGAGGTCATTTCCCCCTTCTGCAAAGAGACATTGGCAATTCCTACAACAATTGCTTGGTTATTAAAAGCCAAGGGCAGAGCTATGGTCATTGAATGGCACTTTCTCATCTCCATCATTCAGCTGCAGCTCCCTGGACCTATCTGAAACCTGCTACAGGTTGGGAGATCTGGCCAGGGAAACTGCAGCTAGCTAGAGGATGGAAATCACAGACCCTCTTGAACAAGTGGAAGTGCCTTTCTGCTCATGCTAGGCATCACTGGATGCAAGCCACTAGTCCCAGTATCTTCCAACTGACTTTATCAGTCAGGATGGACATGAGTCCAGAAATCACATGGCTGCATGCACCTCACTGTAGGCAATCAGATATATTGGCCTGATCTCGTCTGATCTTGTAAGCTAAGCAGGGTCAGCCCTGGTTAGTATTTGGATGGGAGACCGCCTGGGAATCAGGCTTCTTGCACTGAGCAGGGGGTTGGACTCGATGGCCTTGGAGGCCCCTTCCAACCCTATGAATCTATGATTCTATAATCTTGTCCATAGATAGGGGAGAAACAGGCTGAAACAGTTATGAACAACGGAGGCTGAGACACTTACTTGCCCGCAGCCACCAGTGAGTATATGACTGAGCTAGAATTGGAAGCCAAATTCCCAGTTTGAAGCCCAGCACTGTAGATCAGACAGCTGTCCATTAGGTTTCACAATGGACACCATTAAAGACATAATTGTTGCTGATCCTAAATTTGCTTGTCCTAGCTATAAGCAACATTTGCTAATCTCCCAGATGATCTGGTCTTTGTGAGTTGCAGTAAACTTTGAAAGTTCTGCGAGTTTTAAGTACAGCTGTGCGCATATGGCCTCTCAAAATTCTCCACCCTGTTTGTTGGCAGAGACAATTTCACTGAATTTCTCCAGTGGAAGGAGAAGTTCTCAAGTTTCTCACAGGTAGGGCTCACCATTGGCAGGGGTTTAATACAGTTTATTTCTTCTTTCTAAGGTTTTTTGTGTGGGGTGCCACTGTCAGCTGTATTGGCAGGTTGGCCCCCATTTTGCATCCATCACAATGCAGGTATGAGGTCAGCAGTGTTGTGCCCAGCTCCAGGGAAGAGGTGGAGCTAGCTCTGTGCCAAAATCTGCCCTCCAATTTCCTGAAACTTTTCTTCCTCCCATGAAAGAGGCTTCCATTGTTCTGCCTCATTTTCAGGGTATTTTATAATGGGTTTTTGCATGTACCTAATCACTGCGAGGCAGCTGAGGGTGCTGAGGGTGTGTTTTCTTTCTATTACACATCTCTCCATTGCTCTGCAGCCTCCCTGGCAGCCTGTGCTTCCTGAGCTGAGAAAAAGCCCCAAGGGAGGAATGACTTCATGATATCTTTCCCTGGGCGTTAATTGAAGTGTGGGAAGCCGAGGAGCCTACAGGCTGCTGGAGAGATGATTGTACAGTGAAAGACAAGACAGGACACTTGTACAGTGAAAGATACCACACGCTCATTGGCCATGCCATAAATAAGGGAAACACAAGAATGAGAATTTCTCTGAAATTTTCTTCTTTGAATTTCTTTTCGAAAGCAATTCCCCCCTATCAAATTGAATGAGAATGGTAAAAAAAAAATGTGGAAGAAATTTTTGGCACAGCACTAGTTTTAAGCCACGTGATTCTCCTTAAAATCATTCAGAGTCATGCAGCTACAGTCCTGCAGCTCTTTGAAAATTTACCAGGAAAAAACACACAGTAGCATCTCCAAAGTAGGATACTGCTCTCCTGTGAACTATTTTCTAGGCAAACAAGCTGAGATAACATTTTGGTTGTCATGCCTATGATTATTTTCTGGGTGACTTGACATTTTACTCGTCACTTAGGTTCTAAAACCCAAATGTTAAAACTCATGAAAGATATACAGCAGCAGATGGCAGGACTATTATGCTGTGTGTGTGTGTGTGTGTGTGTGTGTGTGTGTTTGTGTGTGTGTCTCAAAGAGGGTGGGCATGCTTTCATGTGGGGGCAGAGACTAGAGCTTCATTTCTAAATGCTGTTTTGTATAGTCAAGGTAAGCTGTTGAGAGGCTCTCTCTACATTTTTGATGTTTGCCTTTATGAATAGCTCTTCTGAGAATTTCTTTGTATGAATAGAGCTATATAAACATATTGGTGCAGAGAACTGTACTTTATAACCTGCTCAATGATAGCTGACTATGTCTAAATAAACTTCTATTATGCCAGCAATGCCAAATTATGTTAGAAAAAGAATCCACAGCCATTATATCAGCTAAGGAAAGAGATACGGGCACATGCAAAAGAAGAAAACTGACAAAACTCCCTTCAGGTTTTTCAGCAATTTAGCACAGACCATAAATAGTTTATAAAATACCTTGGTAGAGTCAGGCTTTTACTCTTTTTGGCAGTATTCAGCCATATTGTGATATATTACATTAAAAAGGAAATAAGTTGAAGCAAACACTGAAGACTTTGTCTACTGACACTACATAAATGCTTCAGATTTCCAAAATGATAGATGTTGTTTAAAGCTGACAAAATGAAAAGCATTAACATTACTTTGTGTAACAAAATAAAAACAGCCAAAAGCATTTTCTTATTGTACAGTTCCCTTCGGAAACCATTAGTTCTGCATCCTGCAGTCGATTAAAACAAGAATAGGGATTATCATCAGTTCTGAAAGCCTTTCCGAGATTCAGTTGTTTAAGAAGAGCTGCACATTATGTGTACGCTGATTTACAAAGAATCCCATAATAAAAAGGTTATATTAAAGTGGCAAATAAATGTGTGAGTTTCTGCAGAAAAGGAACCAACTAAGCCACTTTCAGTAGATCCTCAGGCACTGCTACTGTTTTGAAAACCTTGAACAGTCCTGTTTATAAGTCCAGTTCTGCCTACAGACAATGATTTGATAATGGTTTTGATAATGTCGATACTTTATTATATGCAAGTTGGGATGCTGTCAGTTTGAAGGAATGTTATTGTGAGCTGCCTTAAGTGGGCATTTAGGGCCAGAATCGCAGGATATAAATGTGGAAAACATAATATAAGATGCCAAGTTCTGCACTACCAGATGTCAGGATCTCACTAATTCAGACCTTGGGGAGACCACCTGTGAGAATGAGATGTGGAACCCTGCAGAGAACCCAAGGAGAATTGAGTACATTGAAGAACTGACAACAGTCCTAAGGCAGCCCAAAGTGCATCATCTTATGGATGTCTCACCTGGGCCCCCTCAATGACCTTTCCAACCACATCCCTCATCCTACCCCTGATCCTTCCCCTTTGCCCTCCAGACCCCAAGAGGAAAGGCAGCAACTGACTGACTGGGAAGGCCAGAACTGACACAGAAACATTTATTTAGCTTCCAGAAGGCTTCATTGTCAGCAATCTCCTCAGGAGATAGGGCTTATGTGGGAGGAGGGAGACATCAGAAAAGATCCAGCTATTAAAAAATTTAACAAAACAGGAGGGGAAGAGAAGGAGCTGGAAGTGGGGATATAAGCCTCTCAGTCTCTTCTGGACTCTTGCTGGGATAACAGCTCCAGTCCTGGCTCCTACCTAGGTGCTGGTCATGGACACCAGATTGTGCAAAACTAGCATACACTAATTTATTGGGATTTAGGCTTAATTTGAGCCAAATGACTATTTCTTGTGCGTGGTTATCCAGTAAAACAAGGGACAGCTAGTCTACCATAAATGAAACTGAGTGGCTTTCTTACTATATGCAGTGAAGACAGGCTCAGCTCCTATGTATTTGACAGAATAAAGAGGCCTGAATAACATTATTTAAAAGATCTCTAATTGTGAACATATAGGATTTGGTTATTCACACAGCCTGAGGGCCTAACTAAAAGGTACAGAGAGGAGTCACATGAATGGTCTCCAGAGTAGGCTGCAATTAGGTGTGTGTGTGTGTGTGTGAGTGTGAGAGAGAGAGAGAGAGAGAGAGAGAGGGAGAGGGAGGGAGGGAGGGAGAGAGGAGGGGCAGGGGCATTTGAACTCTGATGTCTGATGTGGTGCATGTTCACTGGTGCAGTTCAGGTAAACCAAAGTTGTCACTTGGTTGAACACTTATGAACATTTTCATCAAGGTACCCGAGATTTGAAAAGGCATCTCATATGAATGGGCCCACAACTGCTTTGCAGAACATTGTATTCGATATTTATCCAAGACTGCAGGACATACTAGCAACAAAAGTAAGTATTAAAGTGTATGGTTTTTTGTTTGTTTGTTTTCTTTTTAATGTTCAGCATATGCCATTGTTAAGTTTCTTGATCATTAGCGGAAGAAAAAAAAGACCAAGAGAAATTGTGGGTGCATTTATTTAAGATCAGAGACGTTATGTTAAAACAGATTTGAAGTTATACTATTGAATTTTCTCTTGGTATTCTCTTCGCATTTGCAGTAACTGGTTTTGATTGCAGAATTATTTTGCATATATTTTGATACTATGCTTTCATCTTCCCAATTCATTTGTGCAGCCAAAAAATTTAAGATATGACAGAATGACTAGCAATTTCTTTTTACTGCAAGAAGCCCAGAGGAGAGAGGCTAATTATGGCAAGGTAAGCCAAAGCTTTTAAGTTATCTCTTACCAATTTTATTGAATAAAGCAATGCAATTAACAAAGCTGTCTTCAGGATTTTATCTGCTTTCCTGTAATTAGTTCTTGGGTACAGCTTCACCAGTTTAGATGATTTCATTACCCAGCTGCTAACAGAGGAACAAACCGTCAATTTATTTTAATTAAAGGTCAAAAAAAATTCTCAGGCCAATTAAAACAAGAGAGGTAGTAAGCACCCTGCTGTACCACATCTTTCCCCACCCCACATATATTCTGATGTATGATTTAAGCTGGAAAGAGGGCGCCATTCATTTTCTCCCATTTCTGTGTAAGTCAGGCTTGCACAACTTGTGACCTATCAAGCTGAATGCTGCCCCCCAACCTTGTGGGGGCATCTATCAGGTACTTGACAAACATCCTGGTTGTGCAGGCTTGATCTAAGATTTCAACAGCTTTCATGAATGTGTTCATTTCAAAAATAAACTCTATAATAAGCAAGGCTTTTATGTGTATTTCAATGCAGTTTTAACACCTGTTGTATGTAGGACATGGAAGTAAGCTTGCAGAAATCTGTGTCTTTCAGATGCAACCTCCAGGTGTATGGGAGCTGCTTTTCTGTGATGTGTTCCCATGTGACTGCATGGATATGACACAAGAATGTGGGCAGGGCTGATCACATGGGTCTTTCCCATGGAATTGGCCCATTCACAAAACAGGCACTACCAAGTGGCTGCTTCAATTACACACAGCCCCCGAGTCATGTGAGTGCATCACTGAAAAGCAACTTGTCTGAAGAGACACTTATTTTCTAGTAATACCTTAAAATATGATTGTCTCCCCTTCATGGATCACTGCCTTGTTGTGGCGAAGGGGCTTGCGTAACTCAGTGAAGCCATAAGCTGTGACGTGCAGGGCCACCCAAGATGGACAGGTCATGGTGGAGAGTTCTGACAAAATGTGGTCCACTGGAGAAGGAAATGGCAACCCACTCCAGTATTCTTGCCAAGAAAACCCCATGGAACATATCACAAGGCTAAAAGATATGACGCCAGAAGATGAGCCCCTCAGGTTGGAAGGTGTCCAATATACTACTGGGGAAGAGCAGAGGGAATTTCCAAGTAGCGCCAGAAAGAGTGAACCGGCTGGGCCAAAGCCGAAAGGACACTCAGCTGTGGATGTGTCTGGTGGTGAAAAGGAAGTCCGATGCTGTAAAGAACGATATTGTTTAGGAATCTGGAATGTAAGATCAGTGAATCAAGGTAAGCTGGAGGTGGTCAAACATGAGATGGCAAGACTGAACATCGACATCTTGAGAATCAGCGAACTCAAATGGACAAGCGTGGGTGAATTTAATTCAGGTGACCATCATATCTACTACTGTGGGCAAGAATCTCTTAGAAGAAATGGAGTAGCACTCATAGTCAACAAAAGGGTGGGAAAAGCAGTACTGGGGTACAATCTCAAAAACAACAGAATGATCTCAGTATGAATCCAAGGCAAACCATTCAACATCACAGTAATTCAAGTCTATGCCCCAACCACTGAGGCCGAAGAAGCTGAGGTTGATCGGTTCTATGAAGACCTACAACACCTTCTAGAACTAACACCAAAAAAAGACGTCCTCTTCATCATAGGGGATTGGAATGCTAAAGTAGGAAGTCAAGAAATCACCGGGATAACAGGCAAGCATGGCCTTGGTGTACAAAATGAAGCAGGACAAAGGCTAATAGAGTTTTGCCAAAAGAACACGCTGATCATAGCAAACACTCATTTCCAACAGCACAAGAGGCGACTCTACACATGAACATCACCAGATGGTCAATATAGAAATCAGATGGATTATGTCCTTTGCAGCCAAAGATGGAGAAGCTCCATACGGTCAGTAAAAACAAGACCTGGAGCTGACTGTGGCTCAGGTCATGAGCTGCTTCTTGCAAAATTTCGGCTTAAATTGAAGAACGTAGGGAAAACCACTAAACCATTCAGGTATGACCTAAATCATATCCCTTATGAATATACAGTGGAGGTGACGAATAGATTTCAGGGATTAGACCTGATAGACAGAGTGCCTGAGGAACTATGGACGGAGGTCCATAACATTGTTCAGGAGGCAGCAACTAAATCCATCCCAAAGAAAAAGGAATGCAAAAAAGCAAAGTGGCTGTCTGATGAAGCTTTACAAGTAGCTGACGAAAGAAGGGAAGCGAAAAGTAAGGGAGAAAGGGGAAGATATACCCAACTGAATGCAGAGTTCCAGAGAATAGCAAGGAGAGACAAGAAGGCCTTCTTAAATGAACAATGCAAAGAAATTGAGGAAAAGAATAGAATGGGAAAGACTAGAGATCTTTTCAAGAAAATCGGAGATCTCAAGGAAATGTTTTGTGTAAAGACGGGCGTGATAAAGGACAAAGAAGGCAGGGACCTAACAGAAGCAGATTAAGAAGAGGTGGAAAGAATACACAGAAGAACTATACAGGAAAGATCTTAATATCCCTGATAGCCATGATAGTGCGTCACTGAACTTGAGCCGGACATCCTAGAGAGTGAAATCAAGTGGGCCTTAGGAAGCATTACTAACAACAAAGCTAGCGGAGATTACAGTATTCCAGCTGAGCTATTTAAAATCCTAAAAGATGATGCTGTGAGAGTGCTGCACTCAATATGCCAACAAATTTGGAACACTCAACAGTGGCCACAAGACTGGAAAAGGTCAGTTTACATTCCAATTCTAAAGAAGGGAATGCCAAAGAATGTTCAAACTACCGTACAATTGTGCTCATTTCACATGCCAACAAGGTGATGCTCAAAATCCTACCAGCTAGGCTTTAGCAGCATGTGAACCGAGAACTACCGGAAGTACAAGCTGGGTTTCGAAGAGGCAGAGGAACTAGAGATCAAATCGCCAACATTCGTTGGATCATGGAGAAAGCAAGAGAATTCCAGAAAAACGTCTGTTTCTGCTTCATTGACTACACTAAAGCCTTTGATTGTGTGGATCACAACAAACTGTGGCAAATTCTGAAAGAGATGGGAGTACCAGACCACCTTACCTGTCTCCTGAGAAACCTGTACGAGGGACAAGAAGCAACAGTAAGAACCGGACATGGAACAACCGACTGGTTCAAAATTTGGAAAGGAGTACGCCAAGGCTGTATATTGTCGCCCTGCTTATTTAATTTATATGCAGAGTACATCATGAGAAACGCCGGGTTGGATGAATCACAGGTCGGAATTAAGATTGCCGGGAGAATTATCAACAACCTTAGATACGCAGACGATACCACCCTAATGGCAGAAAGTGAAGAGGATCTAAAGAGGTTGTTGAGGTTGAAAGTGGAGAGTGCAAAAGCTGGTTTGAAACTCAACATTAAAAAAACTCAGATCATGGCATCTGGCCCCATCACTTCCTGGCACATAGAAGGGGAAGAAATGGAAGCTGTGACAGATTTTATTTTCTTGGGCTCCAAGATCACCGCAGACGGTGACTGCAGCCATGAAATTAAAAGACGCTTGCTCCTTGGGAGGAAAGCTATGGCAAACCTAGACAGCATAGTAAGAAGCAGAGACATCACCTTGTCGACAAATATTCGTATAATCAAAGCTATGGTTTTCCCAGTAGCAACGTATGGCTGTGAGAGCTGGACTATAAGGAGGGCTGAGCGCCGAAGAATTGATGCCTTCGAACTGTGGTGCTGGAGAAGACTCTTACGAGTCCCCTGGACTGCAAGGAGGTCACATCAGTCAATCCTAAAGGAAATCACCCCTGAGTGCTCATTGGAAGGACAGATACTGAAGCTGAAGCTCAAATATTTTGGCCACCTAATGTGAAGAGAAAACTCCCTGGAAAAGACCCTGATGCTGGGAAAGATTGAAGGCAAAAGGAGAAGGGGACAGCAGAGGATGAGATGGCTAGATAGCATCACTGATGCAATGAATATGAATTTGAGCACACTCCGGAAGAGAGTGGAGGACAGGAAGGCCTGGAGTGCTATGGTCCATGGGGCCACGAAGAGTCGGACACGACTTAACGACTGAACAAAAATATGATTATCTCAGGAAATAGGACAATTAAGCAAGAACACTTGCAGTGTAGTGGCTTATGATAAGGATTATGATCATTTTTATGCCAGTACAATCAGCTAAGTTACCCTTAATGTATTCCAAAAGGAATTACACGCTATCCTTTCCCAAGGGCTCGTTCCACACCCTTTTTGCATCACAGAATTAAGTGTGGATGAGCCATTGCACATCAAAGCTACTGATAGAACTTCAATACCATCTAACTGACCTCAAACACAATACTCTGGGGCTCAAGCAACACATTCATGCTTGCACTACATGTTATGTTTGCCATGGGGATTGACATCTTGGCAAATTTCCAGTCCACCAGCCACACCATTTTAACAGCAGTCACTTTGAGAATCAGGGCTCACACAACACAAATTTCTTCAGTCTCATTGCATCTCATTGGCAGCTGCAAATGCCCCTTGAAGTAAAGAACTCACAGCACAACCCTAGAACTAAGTCCCACTGAGTTTAGTGAGACACGCCCAGGTGAACATGTATTGAATTGCAGCCCAAGTTCCATAAAACAGTTCTAGTCCTGTACTTAGGCCTAGTGTTTCAGTCAAGGAAAAGCTATTGAGATATTATTTAGCTGGGAAAGACTCTTACGTATTATAGTGGTAACCATCCATATTTAATTTAAGAACCTTTAAGCAATCTCAACCTATTATCTGAAGAGTTACATTTTATTCTGTTTTGTAAATAATTTCCCTTATTAAACATCTTATTTTTGGTTATGAAAAGTTTTCTCCACTGGTGGTGTAAATTTCATGCCTACACCATAGAGATCAGGCTACTGAGTTTATTTTATGTAGAGGGACTTTGTTCTGGTGGCAGTGGTTAAAAGTTGTATAGTTGAGGCAGCATTCCCTAGCATTGAGGTCTAATCGGAAACTTTATTAAAAACTGGCAATGAGTTCCACAGACCCAAGCCTGAAAGCGTTTATTTTGTTTTATTTTTTTAAACAAACATAGGTGGGTTAACCACATGCTGTTCTATCACATCTGGTGGTAGCGGTGTGATAACTTGTAGTGGGGCTTTTTTTCCCCGTGTGAGTTTTAAATTAGAACAATTGACTGCTACATTATCTAACTAAAACAAGCCCAGAAACACAGGAGTCTATAGAACAAAACCCAAACTGTGAAGAATGCACTCCCCCCTCCTATCTATCTATCTATCTATCTATCTATCTATCTATCTATATAATGATATGGTGACTCTAGTCACATATTAGAAAACTGAACCTAACTTGGAGCATCCCTAAATGTCTATCAGTAAAATATACATTAGAGCACTAATTTTAATATGGAATGGAAGAAATAACTATGCTGGGAAACCTAACAGTGTGGATTAAAATGCATTTGTTCATTCAGACTTTCCCTGACTTGTAATCAATCAAAATATTGCTCTGTTTTTATTTGTTACTATGATCTATCTTGATATCTACCATTCACAATGGTGCTCTTCAGGCTCATTTTCAGCTCACACATGTTGTCTGCAGCAAAATAATCAAGCAAAGCAGGGCTTTTTTTTAATTTTCTCCTGATGGCAATTCATTTTCCCCACATTCTGCTCACACCAATATTTTCCAGCTCTTTCTTCTCTCCCCTTCACTAATTTTGGCAATGATGTTTCTGTGACATTTACAATGTTTTTAAAAATACACCTGTGGTTTTCTGTATAGTTCATTAACTATCGTTAACAGCAAAACTTAAATTGGATGCCTGTGAGCCCTTATAAATATCCTTACAACAGTTTGTGGCGTAACTGTAATTTCAGGGTGAACATGGAAGAAACTATCATTTAACTGAAAAATGAAACATTCTGAAGTGTTAAGGAACTTACACAGACCTAAAACTGAAATTTGATTCACACATAGTCCAAACACATTTTAATTATTAGTGAAGTCTAAAAGCTTGATATTTTTACCTTACTCCCTGAAAACATGGGACTTGAATTCTGCCTCATAACATCAGCCAACTCTCTGGTACAGAGAGCAAGCCAAGGTACAGATGGGACAGAATGTGGGAACTGTGGGAGTTCCCTCTTAATATACTGAAACAGGAAAACTGAAAGCCAACATAACAGGTGTATTATAAGCAAAAATGGGCCACCTCTGAGTGCAAAAAACAAGTTCAGAAGTTACTCTGCTTGCATCTATCTCAGATATTTCTTAGCCATTTTGGATTTTTCAGGGGAAGGGGCAAAGTTTAAATGCAAAATAATTTCAATAGGAAAATGAGTCACAAATCATGATAGAATGGGAATTATTGATTGAGGAAATACATACCTACTACATTGACTATTAGCTTTAATTATCTGTTTTATCCAGAGAACTATGATTAACAATTTCATAATACGCCAGGATACGGACTCATAGTTTGAAGTTAGTTTAATATTCTAGCTTGTTCCAGAAGATGCCCTTGCTTGTTTGCTCATTTGCTCAGATATAAGGTTCAATCCATGCATGGCTGTGGCATGCTGGGAGTTGTAAGGCTTTTTTCTGTCTAAACATACATAGGATTGTGCCTTTAATATGGCTATTGTTAGACAAATATGTTGATGTCTAAATTGTAAATCAGTTAATGCAAGAAAGACACAATTCCACGATAGAATTTGTGTTTCCAGACAGAGGGCTCCTAGTACTATCAATCAAAAAGCATTTTGCAGCTATTCTGTCTTTCCTTCTTTAACTGACTTTTTGTTGGCATTTTTTTTTAAAGAGAGATGGAAAAAGCAGTGGGAAAACACAGCTGGGTTACAAATGGAAGATGTCGTCAGCTGGGCCCCCATAAAATTATGTGAATGAGGCAGGCCAATTGCAAATAAAAGCCCCATCTGGGAGCGCCCATTCTATTGTACCCCCATCAAAAAGATTTCCCCCCCCGCATTTCTTAACCACATGCAACTGCACATTCCACTGATAACATCCATGGTCAAAGACAGGCAGCTGGATGCACAGAAAGCTAAACACCTCCCCACCCCCACCCCAATCTAAACCAAACAGCAGAATCCCTATCATACTATCCTGGTTTGTATATATTTCCAGCTTTGGAATTTTCCAAACACTTCCTAATTAAATATTTATCCACTTTAAAACTTCCCTTATGGCTTCCCAGAGAGAAATAAAACAGGTTACAGCTTTTACTCTCAGAGAAACTGTATAAACAGCAATTACGCTTTTCTATATTATTTCTGTAGATCTGTATTTAATTAAGATCACTCACTGGCACCTGTTGGTTTTAAAGCAGTCTCTTACAACTCAACCATATCCATGCTTTCTTAAAAACAAATCCCATTGATTCCAGTTGGCCTTACATGCAAGTAGGTTAGGATTGCAGCATGCATGCTCATTTTTAAGTGCTTGTTAAAGCACTTTAGAACAGTTTTATATGCCCTTTAACTGCTTTTTAAACGATTCTTTTACTTTCCAACAAAGGAATAACGACTTGCATATAAACTGTTACAAATGTTTTAACAGCAATTTGAATAAGTGGCCGCTTATTTGCACCCGCTCCTTTAAAATGAGCGCTACCAACATCTGATTTGTACATGTAGCACTCTACACGGGGTGGCAGCACATGACACAACTGCATGAGGAGAGCTCTTTAGGCGAAGCCATTTGTGTTAACAACCTTTCTCAAGTTTTTAACTACTCTAACTTCAGCGATGCTGGTGAGGTTAAAATTATTCAGCTGCACACGCAGCCACTCACACTGATGGGTAATCCCCTGAAGCATCACACACATGTTGCATTCTGGGCAGACGTGACTGCATGTATGAATTGCAGTCTCAATCTATCCCTATTTTAATGTGTCTGTTAACTAAACTATTTCTCTCCCCGCCCCCCCCCTTTTTATAGAATAGAATAAGTATATGTAAGGATAATACCTCTTAATTGTCCTAAGCCTTAGGGCCTAAGAAATAGGTTACTAAAAATAGCTAGGGTTGTGGCATTAAATACCAGCCTAGGCTGATGAAAAAATTGGCTAGGTAGAAATCCCAAGTGAATGCTGTTGATCATCACTAACGGTTTGATTCAAATGTTACCTTTATGGTGTGATCGCCACCTCTGCAATGGCTGGCTCCCATGTTGCATGTTCTACATCAAACGGGTGCTTCCCATGCCAGCAATCCCAACAGAGCTAGTGTGGTGTAGTGGTTAGAGTGTTGGACTGGGACTTGGGAGATCAAGGCTGAGTAGGGGCTAGAACCATATACTCGGTGACTCTGGACCTGTCACTGGCTCTCAGCCTCACCTACCTCACAGGATTGTTGTAAGGATAAAATGAAGAGGAGGAAGGCCATGTGAGCTGTCTTGGATTCCTTGCAAGAGGAAAAAAGGTGGGATATAAAAGTAATAATAATAATACAGGTTGGATGCTGGCATGGGAGACACCCCTGTGATTTGGGTGAGTAATATGATGCTGCAATTATGGCTTTCAATTCAAGCCTGCTACATGCCTAGAACCATCTTCAGGGACTTCAAATAGGGCTCTGTCAGGCTCCTTGTCCCAGTCCCTGAAGAAGAATAGAGGCTCTACAATTTCTCTCTCTCTAAACCAGCAGACCAGGTAAGGAACCCTGGCCTGCTGGTGTAATTGTAGAATGCCTATCAGAGAAGCTACATTGGAAGAGGTCACTACTTGTTAGAGACCCAGAATTAACCTGCCTTATATCTTGCATATATACCTACTTTTCATCTGGGTTTAATTCTGTTTTCCTATATTAATGCCTGGTTTTCTGGGAATATTCCTGCAAGGTACTGAATTCATAATGGTTTCACCAGAATCTGAAGACTTTGGCCAGTTGGGCAGATTTCCTAGCACTGGCATTAAACTTTGCCTTTGGATCAAATAAGCTGGGATACAACTTTGTTTCACAAACAGAAAGAATCTCCAATTGCACATAGTTTAAAACATGGTATATTGTAGCTTACCTACTTGCACAGAATTTAATATGGTATAGCATGGCTTGCAATTTTTTGTTTGCACTATTTTAAAAGGATATTGTAGAGAAAATCAGAGGGTTCTTTTTCATCCACCTCCTGTCCAGGCCATAAAACATTTCATGCAATTGAAATTTCCATTTCTTTCTGTAGTTCAGACATATTATTAGAAAAACAACAACCTACCACCACAGCAGTAAAAGCCCAATACTTACTACTTGAGAAATTCAGGTTTATTTTCTAAGGTGTAATTTAGAGAGCTTAAAAAGAGTATCATCATACCTTGCTGTGGTCTAGTAAAACAGTTTTTGTCTTCGTTTCCCCCACACCAACAATAAAGGCAGCAGCAAACCTTATATCACTTCCATACATTACAAATATTATACTTTTGCATACACACCAAATTACGTGCACAGGATTACACTGCATGTTTCTTGTCTAGATTACCACAATCCTGCAGCCCAGAAATTTCAGCTGGTCTAAAATAGGACAGCAACACTGTTAATGGGAACTGGTTGATATGAACATATTATGCCGTTGCTTTGTGATCTGCACTGGCTGTCAGTCCATTTCTGGGCCCAATTCAAAGTGCTGGTATTAACTTCCAAAGCCCAAAATAGCTTGGGGTGAGGTTACCCAAAGGATTGTCTCCTTCTATATATACTTGCCCAGACTCTAAAATAGTTTTTAGAGGGTCTTCTCCAGGTGGTAGGGCTCTTTGGCCCTTCCAAATTAAGTGAGACAGGTAGCTACTAAGGAGAGGGCCTTTTCTGTTGTGGCACACTGGCTGTGGAAGGCCCTCCCTTGAGAGGCTCGCCTGGTGCCTACACCGTGGTCTTTTCAGCACCAGATGAAGACCCTGTTTTTCCAGGCCTCTTAGTCTTTCAGTTTTTGTTGTTTTTAAATCTGTTATTATATTTTTAAATCTTTACACTGCTGGTGTTTATTTTGGTTTTATGCTGTAGCTTTAAACTCTTAAAAGTTTTATATTATGTTTCATTGTGCTGTATTTCATGGTTTTCATTGTTGTGAACCACCTGGAGAGCTTCAGCTTTTGGGTAGTATAGAAATGTAATCAATCAATCAATCAATCAATGTTTCTGAAGGCCAGTATCCCCACTCTTCAAAGTACAGATTGCCTTGATGGGGGTGGGGGTGGGGGTGGATGAAGGTGTAAGGCCTTGTCAAATTCATTTTCCTAATGGTGACAAGGAGCAACACTGATAAAACTTCACAAGTGATTCTCTGGCCTGCATATGTGAGAGCTAAAAAGGTGGTAAGGGCCAAGACTGCCGGTCTTACTATGAACCTGACTGGATTTTAGGACCAGCAGGAGAGGCACCATTAGAGGCCGGCTTGTCAGGCAGGCGTGAAGGGGCTTTCTCATGTGTTGGTCCCAAATTATGGAATGCATTTGCTCAAGAACAACACTTGACCCCCACTTTCTTGGCCTTTGGAAAGTCTGTGAAGACATGCAGTTTTAATGTTTTTACTGTTCTTTTGGCTGTTTCAAAGGTGCAATCCTATGGCTGCTAGGCAGTGTCTGGATGGACACAGGATTTTTTGATTTCTGGGAACCAAGCTCAGAGCCAGCACTCTGAGCTCAGTTCCCAGAAATCTAACTCCCCACCCCCTTGTGGGAGGCACGGTTCGTGCCTGGCTCTGCGCTCAGAAGAGCAGTGTGGAGTGGCCGAAAAGGGGGCATTCCTGGGGGTTGGGAAGGGATCCTGGAAGTGCTGGTATGACACTTCCTATGCCGTCTCGCCTCCCCCCCCCCCGCTCCAAGGCACCCTGGTTAGACAGCCAAAATCGGCTGTCTAGCCGCAAATGCAGGGTGGCCAGAGTGTGGAGGGGAAGATCCCCTCCGTGTTCCGCCCATCCTGCATTAGATAGTTGGCCACCTCCGAATTTGGAGGCAGCCAACTATCCCCACAGGATAGTACCCTCCAGTTGTTATTGTTTAAAATGGTTGTATACCTCCTTGATGGTTTTTGAGCAGATCAGGCGGTATACAAATATTAATAAAATAAATTAAAAATAAAGACCTTTGTATGTTTAGTGCTAAGGTCTGCAGGCAGTGTTCAGCTGAACATGCTTACAACTCCTCTGCAGACCTTTGTCCTCAATGCATGAAGATCGACATAAAAGGCACCCACACAGGAAATTTGGGAACAGGGCTGGCACCACTTTTTATCCTCCCTTGTGGAGGATGAACAAATGCATAGGGCTTTAGAAACTGAGCTATGAAATAGGGAATCCCTTGATATGAACCTCACCTTTGATATGAACTCACTTGGTGGCCTTAGGCAAGCACCTCTCTCTCTCTCTCTCTCTCTCTCTCTCTCTCTCTCTGTCTCTCAAAAGTGCCCCACCATTCTACCTACAATATGGGGATAATACTGCTTTCCTTCCATACAGATTTGTTGTAAGAATGGCTGAGATACTGTATATGAAGTGCTTTGAACACCCTGAAAAACTATATTAAAAAGACTATTACTGTTGTTACTTAATGTGAAATTTTAGAGGAGGGTGTTAGCTCAGTCTTAGAACACAAGCGGAAGGTCCCAGGTTCAGTCCCTGGCATATCTGTCTATATATTTTTTTAAAAAGGACTGCCACTGCCAGATACAGTAGATACTGGGCTGGACAAAGGGGCTGATTGTAAGGCAACTTCATATCATTTTAGTTCTATGGTGGACTTACAAAGGGGGAAATGCGGTAGAAGAATCCTTTGTAGAATCATGTGGATAAGGTCTTGATCATCTGCAGTGACTGCTACATTGAGATGTCAAGGTATCATGAGTCGTTCCCTCGAAAGTCATATGGGGCTATCTTACACTGTCAGACCACTGGTCCATTGAGCCCAGTAATGTGTACTCTGACTGATGCAACTATTGCAAGATCTCAGACCAGGGTCTTTTCCAACACTGCTATCCAAGATCCTGTTCACTGGAGGTTCCAGGAACTGAATGTGGGGCCTTTTTCATGAAAAGCATGTCCCAAACTGAAAGCACATTACTGAAAGTTGGATTACTCTAATGTATTATATGTGAAGCTGCCCATGAAAACAGTTTGGAAGCTTCAACTTGCGCAGGATTTGGCAGCTAGAATTCTGACCAGCTAACCTAAATGGATTCATGTCAGAGAAATTCTTAAAGGATTACATTGGCTTTCTATTCACTACCAAGCCCAATTGAAGGTGCTGGTGATTGCTATTAAAGCTGTAAATGGCTAGGAGCCCAAACACCCCAAGGAGCACTAACTCCTATATCATCTTGCCCATGTCTTCTGATCTTCAGAGGAGGCTCTCCTTAGAGTACCATCAGTGGGTGAAATACATGATGCATTTATGAAAGAGGGGGCCTTCTCTGTAGTGGCATTCCCACTTTGGAATGCGCCCCCAAGAGAGACATAGTTGGCACTGACCTTTCTTTCTGGAACCAAATCAAACCTTTTCTTTTTGCCCAAGCATGAAATTATTTTTTTAAAAATTGACTGGTTTGTTTGCTTGCTGGCTAAATAGCTTTAATGTCTTGTATTTAAAATTGTATTTAAAATTTAAAATTGATACAATTCCAACAAGAAAACAGCAATGTGCCTCCTTAGTTTAAATCTGTCATTTCAACTGCCATCATCCCTGGGAGTTGGGGAAATGGTCCATCCACTCTTCTGTAACATTCCTGCATTGGGATTCTGCTAGATTTGTGTCTTTCCATCGTCAGAGCCCGAATAGGCATGATATTAAATCCATATGTAGCAGCTAAGGCTCTCAATTTTACTTTAGAGTAGATGCAGTCTGGATTGGGACTCTAGTGTGTGTGTGTTGGGGGGAATGGGTGGATAGGAGGGCTTTTAAAATCTGGATTGGGGACCCTGCACCTACTCAAAAACAAAGAAGTTGTTGCTGCTAGATATGGATTTAAAGTAATGTTTGTTTTGGCCCTCAGGATTGATTTTAGGGCTATTTTAAATATCACAGTGACCATGGAGGCTGCTGAAAAGCACTAACCTGTGTTGGTGCTCCACATGGCTAGCAACATGTGCTGGCTCATACATGTGCACACCAGCAATGTATGTGTATGTACTTGCGAGCGGAGATGGGTTAAAGAAGACGCAGACCACAAGCTTGGGGTGAAAATTGGGCCACATTTATTGAAATAGCTGCAAAGGGATAACTAGGACGGGCATCTAACTGTGTCAGCGGCTAGCTGGCACTTCTTGGGCGAAAACACACCCAGCCTGAGGGGTGGCGGTGATCTCGCCATCCCTCCGGACTGCCCCTTCTGGGGGAGGTAGACCTTCTGGTGTCACCCCCAACCCGGTGCCGCAAAACACCTGCGTGAGTGAGTAGGGTTGGTCTCCCAGGCAACCCTTATCCCCCCGCCGAGCCGCACAACCCCTTTGAGGGGCCTCAGGCGTCACCTGTCACCATAAGGTGCCTCTGCATGCACACCATCCCTACTTTCCTGTTTTTGCCCGTCCTAGCCGCCAACTGGAATGTGACCGATGATAAAGACCATATTCCTTTACAGGACACACTCGACCCGCAAAACAGTGTGACGTAGGCAAAAAAGACGCACAGTAAAAGGCCAATCGAACTGTGAGCCAAAAAATTCCTACATGGCTCCCAAAGGGCAACCGGTAATAAACCCACACTGCTTAGGGGAGGGTGGGAGGGAGCTGCGTCGAGCCAGAGAGCTGAGTTTGGGAAGGGGGCTGAGTTTAAGGCAACTCAGCCTGCCCCTCCCTGCATGGTGGTGCCACTGGGGTACACCAATCAGAGGCCCCTACGTCTTGTCACCCCACCTGCCCGCAATGCCCCCCCCTTTCAGCCAGACAAGCTGGCACCGGGGTGAGGGCATTTGCGAGCAGAGATGGGTTAAAGAAGACGCAGACCACAAGCTTGGGTTGAAAATTGGGCCACATTTATTGAAATAGCTGCAAAGGGGTAACTAGGACGGGCATCTAACTGTGTCAGCGGCTAGCTGGCACTTCTTGGGCGAAAACACACCCAGCCTGAGGGGTGGCGGTGATCTCGCCATCCCTCCGGACTGCCCCTTCTGGGGGAGGTAGACCTTCCGGTGTCACCCCCGACCCGGTGCCGTACAACACCTGGGTGAGTGAGTAGGGTTGGTCTCCCAGGCAACCCTTATCCCCCCGCCGAGCCGCACAACCCGTTCGGGGGGCCTCAGGCGTCACCTGTCACCATAAGGAGCCTCTGCATGCACACCATCCCTACTTTCCTGTTTTTGCCCGTCCTAGCCGCCACAGGAGTCACAAGCCTAGAGCTTGTGAAACTCCCCCCACCTGCGCAGAAGAACTTCCCGCAGGCCCCTTTGCAGATCAGACAGAAATATGTTATTCACTACATGAGACAGGCGGACACCGTCCTTCCTGTAACGCTACCTCCTTGTCCACAGAATTCCCTGGCGGGTGGAGCATCCATCGCCTCATTCGCATAGGCCATAAGCCATTTCTCGGTGCACTTTCGGACGTGCCCTGCCGCTGGCAACGTCATTCCATTCCTTCCCATTGATCCATGGGAGCATAGAGGGCTGCAATAGGCTACTTCTGGCCAGGTATGCCGGACCACCTGCCTCTCAACCAAGGCCTGTTTGATCAGGTCCTCGTCTGGCTTACAGCCGAAGTCATTCCTCTCAATGTGCAGCACCTTGACCTGCGGAGGAAGATTGACAAACTTTGGTGGAAACGAGTGAGGAGGGGACTCCCACCGTATGCCACATCTGTGAAGCCACTGGATCTTAATGTGATGGGGTGGCAGAAGCTGAAGTCTGAAGATGGCATACAAGCCCTTCATGCAACTCCAGACATCATAACGAGCCCATGTAGGAGCACCCGTACCGGCGTGCGATGAGTCTGCTGGTCTAGGGAATAAGCACATTAGGGCAAGCAAAGCAAAAATTGTGTCAGGAAGAAGCGGACAACTCGTGAACGCAGGCCGGAACACTGTGAAGTCCCATTTTGAAATGCCATAACATGCCTGAGAGAGAAACCTCCAGCAGCTTACCATGGAGACTGCTTCAATGTAACAATAGTGGGTTCTGAACTGCAAATTACCTAGGGTAGAGCTAATGTAGAAACTGCCAAAATTGCCTTTATGTCAACAGTGAGCCATTGAAATGATAAAACTGAGGCCCCTCCTCCGACCCGCGGCATTCCATAAAACCCATAAGGTGCCGACGGGGCATAACCCATTGATTTACGTTTGGACGTGGGCCACTGCCGTGTCCTTGCCATACCGATCAGTTTGATCACCAATTACGTAAATGGGTTACATTGGGCCAGACCTGTACTTTGAAGCATATCAAGGCCCTCCGGGACAAGTCGGTCTTGGGAGCCCAGACCAACCCTGGAGTCCTAACGGGGGGGGGGGGGTTGAAGAAGGCCGTTAAGGCTGCCACGTGAAACAGGGAACGTCTTACTGGAAGGCTCAAATGGAGGGCCGTTACCCCAGAGCCCGAAAGGGGTATCCGGAGAGAGAGGGTGGCTAATTTACTAAAGCAGGCAACATCTGTGCCCGACCTTATATTGCACACCGAACCCAAAAATCTGACATGGAGTCAGTGAATCCCACCGTTGTGGACCGGAAGGCTAAATGGCCAGCTTGCGATTTATGGTCCCAGATAGTCTGTTGTTCCTTAAGGTGGTGCAAAATTGCAGCCAATGAATTCTTGGTAATGGCCAAGAATCCTATCGCTGAAGCTTTGCCTAATGCGCGGCACACTATACATGCTGTGACGCAGGCAGCTCCTATACAGATGCCATGGAATGCAGGATGGCATGCCCGGCTTCAGACTCCCAGTCTCCCATAGTACTGCAAGGATGGGATCTGGGAATGGGCACAACCCCGGGACTAAGGCCCAGAAGTTGTTGACCTGATTTCGTGACAAAGCATTGACAATTGGGTTTGCCTAACCCGGCACATGGGCCCAGAACTGGCTGTTGTAATACTGACACTGGAGCGTGAACAGACTGACACATGATGTGACCCTCCGATTTCAGAAGGACGGAGAGTGAATAACGTGGTCACGTTGTCATACCGAAGGGGGGGTTTACTGACTTGGCTATAAGGTCATCCAAAATGTGCTTGGAGGCGGCAGCATCCACTCTACAGGCCACTACCCACCGCACGATCGGACCTGCCCTAAGAGTCTGAAACCCCCTGGAGTAGCGGCGGAACCACGTGAATCCGCAGTCCGGCTTTTAAGAGTGGCTCACGCCTCCGTACGGAGGTGCCATTAAAGCCCTACCAAGTTGAAGCCATGCCCATGGATACGTGCGCACAGCGGAAATGACCCTGGTTTAATGGTGCGGAAGCCGCAGTCCTTGCACTGCCCAAACTGAGCCGGCACGAGAAGGCACGGTCAGGGGCCGTTACCCTAACTGTGAAAAGAAGATGCCCTAAAATATCTTGCATGGCCCCCCAAAGGAAAACCCTAGGAAGATCTATAACTGCTTGAAGCTGTGCTGAAATGACCTAAAAGTTGTCCTGAGGGATGTGAGAATAACACCTAAAGGGTATCAAATTGGCTTTACTCAATGTTGATGTGGGAAACAGGCCCTCAGCCTTTGTGAGCTAAGGGACACCGAGGTAAAAGGGAAGGGAAGCAATACTTGCGTTAGGTCAGAACGTTGACCACCATCTTTGGACTCCATGTAGGATATGCCCCTCAGGGCTCGTGGCCGGGATACCAAACCAAGACAACTGCCACATCGACAAGGTGTATCGCACTGAGCACTGATGATCAAGGATCTCATGATTAACAAACTGGCCCTCAGGGAAGAGAGGTTAGGAATCGGATAAGCACCCTAGAGGATTTCCTGGGAACCATTCCGAGAAGGGAAATCCCTAAATTAGATATCGGGGTGTGGAAAAAAGGGGGGGGCTATAACCCTTCTGCCAGTACTGCCTTGTTAAATCTCTCACGAACCTGTCGACGCCTGGCGAGGGGAACTGTTGCTTACGAAGTAAGGATGGCCTATGTTGACCTAGACAAAGGGGGAGGGGTCCTAGGACCTAGCATGAAAACATGTTCCAAGTTAAACGCGTTCCCCTTGTTGGGGTAGTGTCTTAAAGCTGGAGTAGCGGCGCCAACCTAACCAGGCATGGGCCGACCGGGGGAAGCTGTAGCCTGCCCCTGGGCTTCCTATTGCCTCGGCCTTTCAAGGGGGACCCTACCATCCCCAGGCAATGGACAAGAGGTGCATGAGTGCTGACTGCTATAAGGGAGCACTTATGATGGAAAAGGTAAGGTTCTGGGAGTATGTGCCTTTGGGGTTGTATTCCCAGCACAGATAAAGGTGCTGAAGCAGTGGACCCGCCATAGGCCGAGGGCCAGTGCGGGAGACAGCCTGGGGAATGTGGGCACTGCCAGATCTGTCATTGAAACACAGCCGGGAAGGAATCAAAATTGGAACGAAAGGTCCAGGTCCGTCAAGTCCCTGCGCAGAGGAGGGTCAATGGCGGCCCTCCTGCGGAAGGCCTCGACATAAGCCAGTTACACACCTCTTCAGGTGAAAACCATTACGAGAAGGAGTAGCCCTGGTGGCATTGCACGTCACCAAATTAGTGTAGGGATCTAATATGCCACTTATGTGGATGCCCAAGCAGGCGTGGGCAGGGCGAGGGATCCTGAATTAATCCAGCAGAACCATATAAGACGCTGAATTAAGCGGCTGGGGCTAATGTGGGGTGTGACTGACGGAGCTGCAGGTGGCCCGGGCGTCGTATAGGGAGATGACAATGGGAGGGACAGCCGCCCCAGGGAGGTAAGCTAAGGTGGCAACCCCAAAGCCCTAAAGGTTGCCCATCTGGACAAGTGAGGCGAGGTGCAGTCATCTCACCCATATCCGGGGCAGCCGCGTCCTGGTCCCCAGGAGCAAGGGAGATGATGCTGCTTGCAGTGCTACTGACGGCGATGCCCCAGGAGGGCAGACCGCCTCCAACTGTGGAGTGCCGCCTGGGCGAAACCACAAGGAGGATAATGTTGCTTGGATCATTGCTGACGGAGATGCCGCAGGAGGGTGGACCGCCTGCAGCGGCGGTGTGCTGTCATGGTGAGCCTGCGAAGGTGAGGTGGAGGCCTCAATGGCATCCAGGTGCACTGCAATGGAAAGCAAGAGTGAACATTGCGCCTGTTGTCATGTCTGTTTGGGGTGGACTGCCGTGGCTTTACCTGGGCACAGTCGGGGGAAGGAGAGGTGGTCCAGGGAGTACGTTCAGCTGTTTCCAGACGCATGAGAATGGAAGCCGAGACTGGGCCTGCAACATGGATTTGACTCAGAATCGTGTCTATGTAGAGGCCAATTTTTGGGGGCGTCGCAGGGCTTCTACCTGTGCTATTGCCCTGTCCCCTCTTTGGGCCTGATGTTGTTAGAAAGAGGGGGATCCCAAACAGCAACCCAGGGAGCCGCTTGAACGAGGAAGTTAATTCATGGAATCATAGGGTTGGGAGGGGTCTGCAAGACCATCGAGTCCAACCCCCAGCTTGATGCAGGAAGCCTGATTCCCCGGTGGGCTCCCATCCAAGTACAATCAGGGCTGACCCTGCCAGTTTCCCAGATCAGAAGAGATTGGGGGCATCCAGTCCTTAGAGACACGGGAGGAAAAGGCTAGCAAGGGGTGCAAAAAACCTCAGGTCTGGGGCTAGATCCAGACTATTGGGGTTCCTCAGAAGGCCAAGCCCCAGCTATTCCCAGGATCCACCTCCTTTCCCCGAGGCTTTTGTTCAATGCGTTTATATCCCATGGTGTGTGTGTGTGTGTGTGTGTGTTTTTCTTTCTTTCTTCTCCCCTTCCAACTGTGGAACTCAAGGTGGCAACACATGGCTGCCAAGCAGACTCCCCTCCAGAAAGGAGAGGTTCCTCTTGTGCAAGCACTGGGACATTACTAACTCCTAGGGGAACAAACGAGGGCAGGCCCAGCAGTTGCCATGCTACAGGCAGCAGCACACCCAGCAAGTAGCCTGCCGACCGGGCAAGGCCGCCTACCGCTGCAATGCCGGCCGTTATGCCGCTGATTCCAAGTTAGAAGGGTGTCGCCGCCGCGCCCACGCAGGGCAGCAAGCGCCAGGGGCAACAGGCGCCGCGCCCGAGCGTGCGCCGCCGCCACACCCGCAGGCAATTAAGAAGGGGGGGCAGGTGCGCCGTTGCTGTAAGCGCCGTCGGCCTCAGGGGCTGGCAAACTCCGGAGACAATAGGCGCCGTGCCTGGCGCGTGCCGCCATCATACCCACCGGTGATCAAGAAGTGGGGGGGGCAAGCGTGCCATCGCTGTAAGCGGCGGCGGCCTCCGGCAAACGCTGGCAACAACAGGCGTCACACAGGAGCGCGCGCCGCTGTAACGGACGCCGGCGGTCCTGCTGGCGCACGAGGAAGCCCACCCACCGCTAGTGCCGGTGACTCCGGGGTCGCGGCGGCGTGAGTTGCAACTGCTGGAGGAGGAAGGAGGAAGAGGCGGCGGCAGCGAAAGGCGGGCGCGCCGCCGCTATAAGTACTGGTGCCCCTGCAGAGAACAAGCGCCGGAGAGGCGAAGGAGGGCGGCCAGGGAGGGGGCGGCACTGGGCACGAGCGCCCCCGCCACGAGTGCCGGCAGCCCTGGAGTTGTGTTAGGTGCACCAAGCCATCGGCGCCGGAGAAGCGAGGGAGGCGAGGGAGGGGGCGGGCGCGCAGCCCACCAACACTGGCGCCCTCAGAGAGCAGCAAATGCCGGCGGCCGCAGGGTCCGTGCCCAAGCGCGCGCCGCCACCAATGGCAGCGGTCCTACAGGCAGGGGAGGCGCAGGCCTCAAAGGAATTGCGCCCGAGCGCGTGCTCCCGCCGCAAGTGCCAGGGTGGAAGCGAGCATGTTGGTAGTGATTTAGGCGTGTTACTTGCACGCTGAGACCAGGTAGCTGGAACGGGACGAAGTCTTGAGCAGGCAGATGGTCTCCAGCAGATGGGTGTTCCTCATCGATTTCCGGCGGAGCTGTAGCTCTCTCTAGCTGCGTGGAGCCAGAGAGCTGAGTTTGGGAAGGGGGCTGAGTTTAAGGCAACTCAGCCTTCCGCTCCCTGCATGGTGGTGCCACTGGGGTGCACCAATCAGAGGCCCCTACGTCTTGTCACCCCACCCGCCCGCAATGGCCCCCCCCCTTTCAGCCAGACAAGCTGGCGCCGGGGTGAGGGCATATGTTGCACACCATACCAACCATGCTGATATAAGTAGCTTGACTTGCAGAGGCCTATGTGCGGCTGCCACCATGTTTAAATGAGTCCTTGATGTTGAAACTCCAGAGCTTTCCTTTTGAGAACATGATATTTTTGAAACGGGGCTCATAAACAAATGCTGTTTTGTGCTGCACATTTGGTTTAAAATTGGAAGTAATTCTTTTATCTCTAAAGAAAGAGAGCAAAACAAAGCCAAACAACAAAACACACACACAGGATAAATCCTTTTGTAGTGTTTAGAAAACAAGAGGCTGAAACAAGGAAGAGAGCTTTGTTTGAAATCATCAGAGGGGTTGGACACGCATGGACAATCACATTTTTTCCCCATTTGAATTTGTTTTGTAAAAGTGATAATCAAGAATCAGTTATGTAGTTACTATTAACTTTTTCCAGGCTGATCTATTATGATGAATATTTTCTATTTGGGAAAAGCAGCTAGAACAGCTGTATCAACCTTCTCCTCGTTGTTTTAGATCTTTGCCACTGTCCAAAGAAGCAGGATGCGGGGGAGTCAAAGTTGGGTTTTTCTATTTCCAGTGTGTTCATATTTCATTTTCATTCCCAGGAGAGGTGTCCTGCCATTGAACAAGCATGGAACCTGGGAAGGCACCTTTGATTCCTGGCAAAGAACCTATGCCCACATTACCAGATGAACACCCAAGATTTCCAGTTTCCTTCAGCCCATTCCTGAACTATCATAAGCGCCAGCTAGACTGAAGACCAAGTTGCAGAGGCAAGGAAACGTTTTAAAAGACAGGTCAAACGGCTAACACCCATACCCAATCTTAACCGTAGCCTAAAAGCAGGTTCTGTTACTCAGCAATTAGGAGTACTCTGCTGGAAGCTGAGGTTGTATGTAATGTGCAAGGGTCTAGGAAACTGATTAAGGAGCGCCTCCAGCAACACCAGACAGGCCGCTTAACAAGATCAGCCTCGGATGGCCTTCTCTCTGTCCCATCAGCCAGGACAGCTAGACTGGTGGGGACGAGGGAGAGGGCCTTTTCTGTGGTGGCCCCCACTCTGTGGAACTCCCTCCCTAGGGAACTCCGTCATGCCCCCTCTTTAATGAGCGTCGTGCATTAAAAACGTGGTTGTTCAGGCAGGCATTTGGGGTGGGTTAGGGTATTTTAAAAAAAAAATTATGGTAGATTTTTATTGTTTTAAAATGTTTTATGGTATGTTGTACATCGCCCAGAGTGGCTGGGTGACCAGCCAGATGGGCGATTAATAAATTTAATACTAAATAATAAATAAATAATAAATAAGAGATCCAATTAGGAACTCACTTGTGGAGATGCAGCATTCTAGGGCCCAAGGAGGGAGATATTACACAGAGGCCTCTAGAGCGACCTAGCCAGCAGGTGAGTTAGGGATAAGGGGTGGTGTTCAGATTTGATCATACTTCTGATAGCATTAGGAGTATTGTAGGGTTTCTGAATTTGATGTTGGACTCAGAAATATGTTTTTCAATTTTGGCTGGGGTAGGGGGGCGGAGTTGGTTATTTGTCCAAATCCAACTACAAACTGACTGGTGGTTCATCTATTACTACTCATTTGGGGTCTGGTATATGATATTTGATTGTTTATATTACTCCTGCACTTCAGTTTGAACAACAGCTTGCCAAGTGAAGATGAAATGTTGTGTAGCATTTTTTAGATGCATGAATCAGAACTCTCGAAAGAGCAGGACAACTTAGTTTCCTGGCCTGGGGGCTTCATCACATAAGGCTAAAAATCCTGCTATTTACTGGGGCTTCTGCTTCCGGAATCTTTGTGGGATCAGATTGGGTCCTTTCCACCTGGCTTTAACTTCTCAGTGAGATCTATGTGTTTCATTACAAAGCTACTAGGTGGTGCTGTTGTTTTATTTGTAATAAAAGCGACTTTAAATTGTACACCCTCGTTTTTGTTGAGTCCATGGAGGGAGAAGGGAATATGCTGGACTTTCCTCGTCATGGAAAACAATGCAACAGAGCTCATAAAGAGCGGGAGGTTCCCTGGATGAGGGCTGCGTTGTGTACAGGACCCGCAAACTTCTGTGAATAAGCAATCTCCATAGCAGGATAGAAGCCCAGTGTGAAGGAGCCCTAGGTGGATGCATCTCTTACTAGACCCATTAGCAGTAACATGGATGGGGTTAAAAAATCAGCACATTGCCTATGATTTCTGAGAACTGAAGTACGGTAGTCAGTAGCAGCACCACAAAATAATATGTGGGATGGGAGAAGAGAATAGAAGGAGTGAAGAAGAGTTTGATGGTGGAGAGACTGAGCACTGTGTCCAGTTCTGGGCACTACATTTTAAGAAGGATATTAGCTGGAGTGTGTCCATGGGGTATGGAAACAAAGTCCTATAAAGAACAATTGAAAGGGTCTATATGTTTTAGCTCGGAGAACAGAAGATTAAGGGAAGAAATGATAGCTGCCTTCCAATATCTAAAGGGCTGTCACACAGAAGATGGAGCAGACTTGTTCTCTGTTGCTTCAGGGGGCAGGCCTAGAACTCATGGGTGGAAATTGCAGGGAAGTAGATTTCAGCTAAACATTAAATCTCCTAACAGTGTGCAACACTAGAACAGACTGCCATTCTCCCTCAGTCCGCCTCCCCAATTTTTATCACCTCACAGGATTGTTTTAGGCATTACTGAGATAAATTTATCAGAAGTGCTTTGAATACTCTAAAAGCACTATATAAATAATAATAATAATAATAATAATAATAATAATAATAGTAGTAGTAGTAGTAGTAGTAGTAGTAATAATTGCATCCTCCCATCCAAAGGAAGCCATCTTGAGTGCTTGGAACTGATGCAAAATGTAGCAACTAGTTTATCAGTAAACAAATTGAATCACTTGCTCATAAACCATTTCGTACATTCTTCCCGTTTACTTTCTGGTCAGCAGCCAACACAAACAGCATTACAGAGAACAGTGTTCTGACATGGTCCTCTGCCAGTGTGAGGAGGAAAGGGTGGACAAGGAGTTTTCTGGATAGAATTTCTCTTACTCTATTGTGGTACCACCAATGGATTAAAGAACTTAAATAATACATTTCCACCTGGCTAAAACTTAAAAAAAAAAAAAAAAAGCCTTGTAGGGAAAAAGTTCATGATTACAAAACAACACTGGAAGTAGAGATATTTTTCCTTCAAAAAAATAAAATAAAAACAAAAGCTGCTCCTGTAATTTCATGGAATCATAGAATAGTAGGGTTGGAAGGGGCCTACAAGGCCATCGAGTTCAACCCCCTGCTCCATGCAGGAATCCAAGTCAGAGCATCCCTGACAGATGGCTGTCTAGCTTCATCTTGAACGCCTCCAGTGTGGGAGAGCCCACCACCTCCCTAGGTCATTGGTTCCATTGTCGTATTGCTCTAACAGTCAGGAAGTTTTTCCTGATGTTCAGCCGGAATCTGCCTTCCTGTAACTTGAGCCCATTATTCCGTGTCCTGCACTCTGGGATGATCGAAAAGAGATCCTGGCCTTCCTCTCTGTGACAACATTTCAAGTACTTGAAGAGTGCTATCATATCTCCCCTCAGTCTTCTCTTCTCAAGGCTAAATATGCCCAGTTCTTTCAGTCTCTCTTCACAGGGCTTTATTTCCAGTTCCCTGATCATCTTTGTTGCCCTCCTCTGAACCCTCTCCAGTTTGTCTGCATCCTTCTTAAAGTGTGGTGCCCAGAACTGGACACAGTACTCCAGGTGAGGCCTAACCAGTGCTCAGTAGAGGGGAACTAGTACTTCCTGGGATTTGGAAACTATGCTTCTATTTGTTGTTGTTGTTGTTGTTCAGTCGTTCAGTCATGTCCGACTCTTCGTGACCCCATGGACCATAGCACGCCAGGCCTTCCTGTCCTGCGCACTCTCCCGGAGTGTGCTCAGGTTCATATTCATTGCGTCGGTGATGCTATCTAGCCATCTCATCCTCTGCCGTCCCCTTCTCCTTTTGCCTTCAGTCTTTCCCAGCATCAGGGTCTTTTCCAGAGAGTTTTCTCTTCGCATTAGGTGGCCAAAATATTTGAGCTTCAGCTTCAGTATCTGTCCTTCCAATGCAGCCCAAAGTGGCATTTGCCGTTTTTGCAGCCACATCACATTGTTGGCTCATATTCAGCTTGTGATGGACAACAATTCCAAGATCTTTCTCGCTTGTAGTGTGGTTGAGCCACATATCCCCCATCTTGTAACTGTGCATTTGGTTTGTTTTTCCTAGGTGCAGAACTTGACATTTATCCCTATTAAATGTCATTCTGTTGTTTTCTGCCCAGCCCTCCAGTCTATCAAGATCACTTTGAATTTTGTTTCTGTCTTCCAAAGTATTAGCTATCCCGCCCAATTTTGTGTCATCTGCAAATTTGATCAGCGTTCCCTGCACCTCCTCCTCCAAGTCATTAATAAAAATGTTGAAGAGCACTGGGCCCAGGACTGAGCCCTGTGGTACCCCACTCGTTACCTCTCCCCAGTTTGAGAAGATCCCATGGATAAGCATTCCTTGAGTCCAATTCTGTAGCCAACTGTGGATCCACCGGATCGTTGTTTCATCTAGCCCACTTTGAGCTAGTTTGCTCATCAGGATATCATGGGGCACTTTGTCAAAAGCTTTGCTGAAGTCGAGGTATATTATGTGTACAGCATTCCCACAGTCCACAAGGGAGGTTACTTGATCATGTAATTTCAGAAATCTAATAAATATACGTGAGCCAACAAGTAAGTTTCCAATGACCATGTGTACTGTACTGAACATGATTTAAACTGGCATTAGAACTGCAGAGACAGTAATTTTCTGCTGGGATCTCTTACTGCTAGATATTTCCTCCTAGTAGCAGAGGGCCCAGAAATACAGCATCAGGGAATTGCATCTTCATATTAGAATAAGGCTATGCATTACAAGGATATGTTGTATTATACAGATGTACCCTGAAAATACAAAGCCCTCCTGCTCATGTGTAGTTAGGTCCTTGCTTGCAAGTGAAAGAGCTTGTTAAATGGTGGGCATTGTGTTTTAGGGGCTATGTTGAGGAAGAGCATTTTTTTCGTTACTGCAACCATCTCTGATTAAATTCCTTTGTTGTACCAAATGGAAGGAATATAAAGCAACTAGCTGGTGTTAAATTTGGAGGAGTTGTTTTCATGTGATTATATGTATACATTTAGTAGTAATAAAACAGACACAGAATGAAAGGTCTGATGAATGGCATTCATATTAATTTCAAGCTTATTTTAAAATAAAATTGCTATATCTTAGGTCTCCTCCATTATGATGCATACCATCCCATACATTCAACTCCTAATAAAGAACATCTTGCTTACTGCTAACAACTTAAGGTTCTATTTATCAGCATCAGAACATCCTCATCTCAAATAATCTAGTTTCCCAGCTGACAAGGATGCCTACTCTATGCCCTTATTAACTCTGGCAATACAATTGCTGGGTCTATACAAGGCTCAGTCGCCTGCATGTCCATGTATACCATCAGATGCAGCAACTGACCTTCAGCAGTTTATGTTGCCAAACAGGAAAGTCACTATGTAAGGCACCTCAGACATTAAAGACAGATAATAAAAAAAAGTCAGTGGGGTGGCATTTCAATTTCCTTGGACACTCCATCTCTGACCTTATAGTTGCTGTATGTAGACAAAATTCAGAGTGCAATTAAAGCGTGAGGCTGTAAAATGTGAACTCATTAACAAATCTGATTATCCCTCTCAGGGTTTTAATAAGAGTTATGTGCAATTCTTGCAGTAAATGAGAAAAGTCAGGTTGCTTACCTGTAACTGTAGTTCTTTGAGTGGTCATCTGAAGGAAACTTCAGCTGGTTCAAAGAACTGCGGCCACACTGCTGACTGGGGCTGGTTACAGTGAGCATACAACTCCCCTGTTAAAACAGCTTCACTGGCTCCCAGTCTGTTTCTGGGCATAATTCAAAGTGCTGGTTATGTCCTATAAAGCCCTATACGGCTCGGGTGCAGGTTATCTGAAAGACCGTATTCTCTCTTATGAGTCTACTCGTGCCCTGAGATCTTCAGGGGAAGCCCTTCTCGCCATCCCGCCATCATCACAGGCACGCCTGGTGGGAATGTGGAAGAGGGCCTTCTCGGTGGCTGCCCCAAAGCTCTGGAACTCCCTTCCCAGGGAGGCGAGAGTGGCACCCTCCTTGATATGTTTTTGCAGGCATGCAAAAACTTTTTTGTTCCAGCAGGCCTTTGGGGATAACTAGTCTGGACCTGGGAAAATGTGACGTATGGATACCATTTTTGTTGTTCTGGTTGTCTTTTAATGTTTTAATATCTTTACCATTTTAATATTGATGATTTAATTATCTTTTTAACTTTTATACAGTTGTATTTATATTTCTATTTATAGGTTTTAATTGTAGCAGTTTTAACGTTGTAAGGCGCCTTGAGTCCCAGTATTGGGAAAAAGGCGGGATATAAATATAATAATAATAATAATAATAATAATAATAATAATAATAATAATAATAATAATTCACACATATGGGCTCTGCGCCTGTGCGGAGACTTGTTCGGGAAAATTCCAAGCTGCCGAGTTTTTTGGCGGGAACCCTTCCTCCACCGCCTGTGGCATATATAGCGTGGTTTCCTGCCTTCCCCTCAGTTCCTTGAGACCGCAAGAGTCCCGGACCGAGGAGAAGAACACCTCGGTACCAACAGACTGTTAACGCCGAAGTGGGGACGGTGGGAGGGTTGTGTAAATGCACAGATGACCACTCAAAGAACTACAGTTACAGGTAAGCAACCTGACTTTCTTCTTCATGGTCTCTGTGCATCACACATATGGGCGAGTAACAAGCTAGCATACCAGAGGTGGGTCGGTGTCTCAATGTAGTACCGATGAAAGCTCAGCCCTGTCAAAGGCACAGTCCGCTCGAGCTCAAACGTCCAATCTGTGGTGCTTTATGAAAATAGAAGGCTTAGACTAGGTAGCCACCTTACTTAAGTCTACAAGAGGGACACCCCTTGTAAAAGCTGTGGAAGTTGACACCCCCTTGTCGAATGAGCCCAAATTCAGGGCGGTAAGTCCTTCCCAGAGACTTTGTACGCCAGTCAGATGGCGTGTACTATCCAGGAGGCCAGTCTCTGAGAGGAGACTGGAGAGCTCTTGTTGTGTCCTCCGTAGCAGAGGAAGAGCTGTTGCGAGTTGCAGAAAGGCTCTGTCCAAGCCCTATAAAAAGCCAGGGCTCTCCGGACATCAGGAGCGTGCAGCCGCCTTTCCAAATCGGAAGTTGGAGATGGAAAGAAGGCAGGGAGGATGACTGGCTCATTCACATGGAAGTCTGTGACCACCTTCGGAAGGAATGCTAAGTCTGGCCGAAGGACCTTTTCCTTGTGAAAAATCATATAAGGTGAGTCTATTCATAACGCGGAGAGTTCACTTGCTCTCCTCGATGTCATAATGGCTACCAAGAAGGCAACCTTCCAAGAGAGCAGCCTCAAGTCCACCACAGCGAGCTGTTCAAATGGCACTGATGTGAGGCTGGTTGAGCACCAGGGTCAGGTCCCATTGAGGAATGAAGTCTCTCATGGGGGAGCCAAGTTTCTGAGTCCCCACAAGAACTGTTTGCATAAAGGGTGGCTGAAGATGGGGCGCCCATCGATGTTGCCCCACATAGTGGAAATCGCCGAAGCATATACTCTGATGGAGGAGCACTTCAGGGCTCTGCTGTAGAGGTGCTGGAGGAAGGACAAAATATCGATCAGATGACAGTTATTAGGATTACAGTTGGTGTTGGTCGCAAACTGATCAAAGGAATCCCATTTGGTTGAGTACGAGCGGCGTGTGGATGGTTTTCTCGCGGTGTTGAGTATGGTCTGCACTGTCAGCGGGATCAGCGGAGAGTGGTGTGTGAAGGTTGGATCCTCCACGCCGTGAGATTCAGGGTGTGGAGATCGGGATGGAGGATCCGACCTCGGTCCCAGGAAATCAGGTTGTCTATCAGCGTGAGCGGAAAGCAATATCTGTGCGCTAGGTTCCATAGCGCCATGAACCAGGGCTGCCTGGGCCACCAGGGGGCTACTAGGATGCAGTTTGTGGCTTCCTGTCTGATTTTGGAGATCACCCTCTTGAGTAGTGGGAATGGGGGGAAAAGATAGAATAGGCGGTCTGTCCATTCTAGGAAAAAGGCATCACCTAGTGACCCGCGGCCAACTCCAGCTCTGGAGCAGAACTGTCTTCGCTGGAGTTGTGAAGAGGTCGATCTCTGGTTGGCCCCACTGGTTGAAAATTAGTTGCAGAACTGTCTTAGCCAAATGCCATTCATGGGAGCACCGAAGGAAGCGGCTGAGAGAGTCTGCCAACAGATTGTCTTGTCCTGCAGTATGGAGAGCAGTCAAGTGAATGTCATAGAATCATAGAATATGATGTCCTTGGCAACAACCCAGTTGTAAAGGTATAGAGTGAGAGAAGACGGGAGGAGTGCATTCTGCCCTGTTTGTTTAGGTACCAGAGAACTGCGGAGTTGTCTATGAGGATCTGGATGTGTCGACATTGGAGGTATGGTTCGAAGGCATGGAGAGCTTTCCAAACTGGCATCAACTCCAAGAAAATTCTGTGGTACGGTCTTTCTTGGGAGGACCAGAGACCCTGAGCTTGCAGGGGGCCGCAATGTGCTCCCCAACCTAGGAGGGAGGCGTCCATGGTCAGAACTCTGGATGGAGGAGTGGGAAGGAAAGGCACCCCCTGGGTCAAGTGCCTGGAGTCCATCACCAGGCTGAGAGCAACCTTCTCTGGTACCAGAAGCGTGACAAAAAGGGGGTTGCGGGTCAGATTGAAGGTCCAGATGAACCAGTTTTTTAGTGGCCTAATCTGTAGTCGGGCCCATTCCACAAGCGATACTGTCACTGCCATGTGGCCAAGTAGGCATTGGATGTCGCGTGCCGTGACCCAGTGAGCGATAAATATGGAAGTGGCTTGCGTGATGAGATTTGTGATACGGTTCGTTGGAAGGTACGCCCGGCCCGTTCTGGAATCGAGGACAGCCCCTATGAATTGAACCGTTCGTGTGGGGGTCAAATGAGACTTGTCCTTGTTGATCTGTAGTCCAAGTGCCTGAAGAAGGTTTAAGACATCCAAGATAGCGTGCAATAAGGCTTCTGGAGAGGAGTCCATTAGTAGCCAATCGTCGAGATATGGGTAGATCTCCATTCCCTTGAGGCGGAGGTAAGCGTAGACCACAGCCATGCACTTGGTGAACATGCGTGGGGCTGTTGAAAGACCGAATGGTAGAAGGTTGAACTGGAAAAGTTCTTCTTTGATCGCAAAGTGGAGGAATTTTCTGTGTGAGTGTTCTGTGGCTACGTGGAAGTACGCATCCTCGAGGTCTACAGTGGTGAACCAAGAGCCCTTCCGAAGGAGTGGGAGAATTGTGGCTAGGGTTGTCATCCTGAACCTCTTGGGGTTCTTGTTCAGGTCTTGAAGGTCTAGAATGGGCCTCCATCCCGTTTTAGTACCGTGAAGAAGAACCCCTCCATACCGGGGTTTGGAAGAACGTACTGGATAACGCCCTTTCATAGGAGAGATTGGGTTTCCTTGTGAAGGACCTTCGAAGGTGGAGTGGTCCAGACTGGGCCAGGAGGCGGGAGAGTGTTGCATTCTATTTTGTATCCATGAGGGACAATAGCGAGCACCCAGTTGTCGGATGTCGCTCTCATCCAGGCTGAATAAAATTTGTTCAGAAGGTCTCCAAAGGGAGGTTTGAAAGGTTGGTACAGAGGGGAGATGAGCTGAAGTCAAAGACGATGTTTAGAGAATCCCTCGCCTTCGCCTTTTGTTGGAACCTGGGGAGGAAGTAGTTTTTTCTATGTTGTTGTTGAGGGTATCTGGGTGTCTGGTCCCCAGATTGCCAAGGTAGGTACGTCTGGTATCGGTACCAGTGGCATTGACACTACGGAGCATATTGCTGTTGTTGTTGCTGGGATTGGCCGATGCCCATCTTATGAGTGGTCATTCTGGCTTTCTGTACAGAGTCCATCTGCTTGTCCATTTTTGCACTGAATAAACCCTCACTGTCAAAGGCTAGATTTTCTATCCGTGAGCGAGCTTCAGGGGATAGGCCCACAGAGCGGAGCCAGGCATGTCGCCTCAGGGCAACAGAGCCCATCATGCCCTTGGCATTGCAGCCCGCCTGATGACGGGTGGTATCTTCTGACGAGACAGTTTGGATGCCTCCACATGAAATATCCTGGCTAAGTCGTGTTGATCCTCAGGGAGGTACACGATAAGGGAATCCATTTTCTCCCAGAGGAAGAGTTGATACCTGGCCATCATTGCCTGGTAGTTGGAGATTCTAAGTACCAATGCCGCTGAAGGGTAAAGGCGACGTCCGACGAGATCAAGTTTACGGCCGTCCTTATCCACAGGCGAGGCATGTGTTTTCTGCGAGCGACCTTGAGCAGACTCCACTATTATGGAGTTCGGTTTAGGATGTGAGAAGAGGAAAGATGCGTCCATGTCTTGAACCCTGTACATCGATTCCAGCCTCTTGGATGTTGGGGTCAAGGACGAAGGAGCTTTCCATGTCTGCTGGACTGCACTCAGCAGGGCTGGAAGAAAGGGGATTGCCACTGGGGTGGACAGGTCCGTCAAGACAGAATCAAATACCGGATCGTGGAATTGTTGTGGAGGTTGTTGTACCTCAATGCCCAACGAATGAGCCATTCTAAGCACCTGCTCACAGAAATGGCCCATGTCTTCGGAAGGTGAGGTTCTATCCCATGTCCCAATGACATCATCTGGTGATGAGGTTGATGGGGGAATGGAGGAATAGGAGGAGGAGTCTGATTGGTAGTCCTCCCTGGATTCCTGTGAGAGGGCAGGGCATAGTGCCACATCAAGTGCATGAGGTGGAATTGGAGGTGGTGGGCTTGATGGCCCCAACTGGGTTGTTGTAGTGCTAAGGATGTAGAGCGCCTCGGTACCAGAGGAGGAGGGCAGAAGACGTCCTGAGTGTTGAAACTGAAGTGTTGTTCAGGCTGAAAGGCAGCATGCAATGGAGAAGTAGTTCCTAAGTAATGGGATCGGATCAAAGAAGAGGTCATGGTCCCTCCAGAGCCTCCAGTCTGTTTCTGAGTGCTGTCAGTGGGAGGAGACGATGAGGCTGAGAAATGGTCCAAATCTCGGGATGGAGAGCATGAGCGATCACAGTCATATTGTGCCAGCCAAGGATGCTGATGGTCTCGATCCAGAGATCAGTATTGAGGAGGCTGTTGAGGTCTCCTACAGGTCGATACCGAGGTGACTGGATGTCATAGCGATGCGGTGTTGGAGACCTGGATCTCCGTTCTGGGGCTATTAGAACTGGACGACGTGGTGGGGTTGGCGTGTCCCTCAACTCACCCTCTGAGACTGTGGAGGTCAGGTCCAGAGTAACAGTGTGTGTGGGGGGACGACACGAATTGGAGAATCAAGTAGAGGAGGAGGAGGCGGTAGGTCCCACTCCTTTTCCTGTTGTTTGATTTCTTTTTCCTCTTCTTTTCCGGGATGTCTGCCGCCGGTTTAGGGTGTTTTGCCTGTTTAGAGAGCTTTTTTGCCACCGATATGGCCGGGCTCCTTCCCGGAGTGGGTGGATCTACCCAAACCGGCTCAGTGGTTAGCAGGGGAGAAGATTGAATCGCAGGAGCTGCCTCTGCACTTGTGGAGGGGGCCATGATGGGCTGGTCCCTGGGAGTTTGGGCCTTAGGCATGTCAACCGCCTGAAGGGCCCATTGCCACAGGATCGCTTTTAGTCAATCAGCTCTATTCTTGCAAGCCTGCTCCGATTGCGATTGGCAGTGGTGGCAAGATTCAACCTTGTGGGTTTCTCCCAAGCAAATAAGACACAAAGAGTGGCCATCCAAAGAAGGCACCATACTCCTGCCACAAGCCATGCACTTTCTGAATGGAAGCTTCGGGGCCATACACCGAAAGAGAAAGAATGTGTTGCCACTAAGGCAGACGACGCTCTCCAACGCTGTCGACAATTGACACTCTCTCTCTGTATTTCTGCACGCGCTCTCTCTCATTATAAGATAAAGAAGAAGAATAAGGTAAAGGAAGAAAAGAGGTTTTAAATAAGGTAAGGTAAGATAGAAATGCAGTGTGACAGAATGTCAAAAAGTTCCCCACACAGTAATGCTAAGGCAGTCGAAAAGGAACTGAGGGGAAGACGGGAATCCAGGCTATATATGCCACAGGCAGTGGGGGAGGGGTTCCTGCCAAAAAACTCTGCAGCTTGGAAGTTTCCCGAATGAGTCTCTGTGCAGGCACAAAGCCCATATGTGTGATGCACACAGACCACGAAGAAGAATGTGTTTTCCCAACCATTAGGATGTATATTATATTCACAAGAAGAAACAAAATCTCAACAAGTAGTAGCCATCTTAGCTTAAGCTGAATGAAGCCAGGCTTAGCTTCTCACCAAACTCCCTGTTCAGATTAACTATCTTGTCTTAGTGGTTTCTAAGTGTTGTATTGGATCATGTTACATGAGTTTATTTTAAATTGTTTTAAACTGCTTATTTTATGTATGTTAAATATAACAAATGAATGAATAAAAAATATGAATGATTGAAGGAGCAATCCTATCTGAATTGACGATCGCCTCTCAGCCTGGGCGTGACTGCCTGCCTATCCAGTGCAGGGCGAGAGAAGTGGATCTCCCCCTCACTCCCCCTGCCTGGCTTTTGAGCCTAGACAGCCGATTTCAGCTGTCTAGCTGCAGGACCTTGGAGCGCGGGAAGTGGCAGCGAGATGACACATAGGATGTGTCTTACCGGAATTTCCGACTTCCCTGCCCCAGCATGCCCCTAGGAACACTGTTTTTTGCTGCTCCGCACTCTTCTTCTAAGCGCGGAGCGCAAGGCAGTTCCACGAGGCAGCGCAGGAAGGTGTGGAGGTCAGTTCTCAGGGAACCGACCTTGGAGCACCGACCTATCCTATGGTTGTCTAGCCACTGACTAGCAGCTATAGGATTGCTCCCTAAATAAATGAAGCAAGCAAGCTAAGGGCAAATCGCTCACTTTCTCTTTTGACATCTCTAACTAGAAATTATAACCATTAAAAAGTATGAATGAGGGGTTTGCACAGCCCTTTGTATATTAATAATGCTAAATACATTCATTGTTTGAAATACCTTAATGGAAACCAATATATTTTCACTTTTTTTTTTGCTAATTATTCCATATATGCCTCTGATGAGGTATCATTCACTTATAAAAGTGATAACATCCATAAACAAACCATTCCCTTTTCAAACACACATGACTACTTACATACATATACAGTGGCCTGGTTAACACATAACGCTAATCCATGGTTTGTTGCCCTACCCAGGTCTTATCTGGCAGGCAATCGAACAAGCCGTGATTTTCTCAATCCTTGGGTTGTTGTATGCCCCGGCTGTGGGCTGCTAAGGTTTGGAGGTGCCGAGATAATGATAAGCCAGATGCAGGTTTGCTTACAAGGAGACTTTGAGTACTTACAGCACACAGACGTACCCAATGGTTGGATCAGACAGCTTCTCTGAACACAGAGCCAAGGGGTACAATGGGTTTTATACCATACATGTTAGCAGTGAGGCAGCATGACAGTGGTAAGCATAAATTAGCGTTCATCTGCAACTTTCCCAGCATAGGCTAACAGTGCTTGTTCAGAAGGAAAACAATCAGAACTTTCCCAGCATAGATACGTGTAGCTCGGCATAAACATAGCCTCACTTCTCAGGCAATCCTAAGCCCTGATAAGATACTAGCTTTCATTAGCACAGAATGTGCTGAGGCCGTGCTATTGACTCATCTCACATGCTCAGAGGCCCACTAGCAAGGGAATTGCACTTATAATGAACCTAAGCAAAGCATTATGGATCTCTAGGTCCCTCTAAAACTACAGGTGACTTGGTTACAGGCCTGGGGCCATTACACTCCACCCCCAGATGATTAAAGGATGATATAGCGCGGACAATTTTGCGTATTCAAAACAGCAGCCGCACATATCTGGCACGTGCCATGGCTTATTGTGGGTTAAATAAATAACCCACAATGACCTGGCTGTGTTATGTGAACCAGGACACTGACAACCCATGGTTTAAACAACTCAGAGTTCACAACCCAACAACAAGCCATGGGTTCTCTTTTTGGGCTGTTTGTGGTTAAACCATGGTTTGTTAGCACGGCAGCATTCACACGTAACAGCAACCCAGAATTCAACAACCCAAAATCCTAACCAGGCCACACACATACACGTGCTGAAATATTTTAATTTTCAAGGCCATGCATCTTTAAATGTGTTGGTAAAATCTGGTTAATTCTTCAGCCAGTCAGGATTTTTCACTTCTTCTCCCAGAATCTCCTCTTTAAGGCACATTAACAAATGTTTCCATTTTCCTCTTGAAAAAAGCTAAGAAAAATGCTCTTTTGGTAGTATGTAATTTGTTGTTGTTGTTGTTCAGTCGTTCAGTCGTGTCCGACTCTTCGTGACCCCATGGACCATAGCACGCCAGGCCTTCCTGTCCTGCGCTCTTTCCCGGAGCGTGCTCAAGTTCATATTTATTGCATCCATGATGCTATCTAGCCATCTCATCCTCTGCCGTCCCCTTCTCCTTTTGCCTTCAGTCTTTCCCAGCATCAGGGTCTTTTCCAGGGAGTTTTCTCTTCGCATTAGGTGGCCAAAATATTGGAGCTTCAGCTTCATTATCTGTCCTTCCAATGAGCACTCAGGGTTGATTTCCTTTAGGATGGACTGATTTGACCTCCTTGCAGTCCAGGGGACTTGTAAGAGTCTTCTCCAGCACCACAGTTCGAAAGCATCAATTCTTCGGCGCTCAGCCTTCCTTATAGTCCAGCTCTCACAGCCATACATTACTACTGGGAAAACCATAGCTTTGATTAGACGGACCTTTGTCGGCAAGGTGATGTCTCTGCTTCTTACTATGCTGTCTAGGTTCGCCGTAGCTTTCCTCCCAAGGAGCAAGCGTCTTTTAATTTCATGGCTACAGTCACCATCTGCGGTGATCTTGGAGCCCAAGAAAGTAAAATCTGTCACTGCTTCCATTTCTTCCCCTTCTATATGCCAGGAAGTGATAGGGCCAGATGACATGATCTTAGTTTTTTTAATGTTGAGTTTCAAACCAGCTTTTGCACTCTCCTCTTTCACCCTCAACAAGAGGCTCTTGAGATCCTCTTCGCTTTCTGCCATTAGGGTGGTATCGTCTGCATATCGGAGGTTGTTGATAATTCTCCCGGCAATCTCAATTCCGACCTCTGATTCATCCAACCCGGCATTTCTCATGATGTACTCTGCATATAAGTTAAATAAGCAGGGTGACAATATGCAGCCTTGTCGTAGTCCTTTCCCAGTTTTGAACCAATCGGTTGTTCCATCTCTGGTTCTTACTGTTGCTTCTTGACCCTCGTACAGGTTTCTCAGGAGACAGGTAAGGTGGTCTGGTACTCCCATCACTTTAAGAATTTGCCACAGTTTGTTGTGATCCACACAATCAAAGGCTTTAGCGTAGTCAATGAAGCAGAAATAGACGTTCTTCTGGAATTCTCTTGCTTTCTCCATGATGCAGCGAATGTTGGCGATTTGATCTCTAGTTCCTCTGCCTCTTCTCAACCCAGCTTGTACTTCCGGTAGTTCTCGGTTCGCATACTGCTGAAGCCTAGCTTGTAGGATTTTGAGCATCACCTTGCTGGCATGTGAAATGAGCACAATGGTGCGGTAGTTTGAACACTCTTTGGCGTTGCCCTTCTTTGGAATTGGAATGTAAACTGACCTTTTCCAGTCTTGTGGCCACTGTTGAGTGTTCCAGATTTGTTGGCATATTGAATGCAGCACTTTAACAGCATCATCTTTTAGGATTTTAAATAGCTCGGCTGGAATACTGTCATCTCCGCTAGCTTTGTTGTTACTAATGCTTCCTAAGGCCCACTTGACTTCACTCTCTAGGATGTCCGGCTCAAGTTCAGTGACCGCACTATCATGGCTATCAGGGACATTCAGATCTTTCCTGTATAGTTCTTCTGTGTATTCTTGCCACCTCTTCTTAATCTCATCTGCTTCTGTTAGGTCCCTGCCTTCTTTGTCCTTTATCATGCCCGTCTTTGCACAAAACGTTCCCTTGAGATCTCCAATTTTCTTGAAGAGATCTCTAGTCTTTCCCATTCTGTTGTTTTCCTCGATTTCTTTGCATTGTTCATTGAAGAAGGCCTTCTGGTCTCTCCTTGCTATACTCTGGAAATCTGCATTCAGTTGGGTATATCTTCCCCTTTCTCCCTTGCTTTTCGCTTCCCTTCTTTCGTGAGCTACTTGTAAAGCCTCATCAGACAGCCACTTGGTTTTCTTGCATTTCTTTTTCTTTGGGACGGATTTCGTTGCTGCCTCCTGAACAATGTTACGGACCTCCGTCCATAGTTCCTCAGGCACTCTGTCTATCAGGTCTAATCCCTGAAATATACACCTCCACTGTATATTCATCAGGGATATGATTTAGGTCATACCTGAACGGTTTAGTGGTTTTCCCGACGTTCTTCAATTTAAGCCGAAATTTTGCAAGAAGCAGCTCATGATCTGAGCCACAGTCAGCTCCAGGTCTTGTTTTTACTGACTGTATGGAGCTTCTCCATCTTTGGCTGCAAAGGACATAATCAATCTGATTTCGATATTGACCATCTGGTGACGTCCATGTGTAGAGTCGCCTCTTGTGCTGTTGGAAAAGAGTGTTTGCTATGATCAGCATGTTCTCTTGGCAAAACTCTATTAGCTTTTGTCCTGCTTCATTTTGTACACCAAGGCCATGCCTGCCTGTTATCCCGGTGATTTCTTGACTTCCTACTTTAGCATTCCAATCCCCTATGATGAAGAGGACATCTTTTTTTGGTGTTAGTTCTAGAAGGTGTTGTAGGTCTTCATAGAACCGATCAACCTCAGCTTCTTCGGCCTCAGTGGTTGGGGCATAGACTTGAATTACTGTGATGTTGAATGGTTTGCCTTGGATTCGTACTGAGATCATTCTGTTGTTTTTGAGATTGTACCCCAGTACTGCTTTTCCCACCCTTTTGTTGACTATGAGTGCTACTCCATTTCTTCTAAGGGATTCTTGGCCACAATAGTAGATATGATGGTCACCTGAATTAAATTCGCCCATGCCTGTCCATTTTAGTGAGCTGATTCCCAAGATGTCGATGTTCAATCTTGCCATCTCATGTTTGACCACCTCCAGCTTACCTTGATTCATTGATCTGACATTCCAGGTTCCTAAACAGTATTGTTCTTTACAGCATCGGATTTTCTTTTCACCGCCAGACACATCCACAGCTGAGTGTCCTTTCAGGTTTGGCCCAGCCGCTTCACTCTTTCTGGCGCTACTTGGAAATACCCTCTGCTCTTCCCCAGTAGCATATTGGACACCTTCCAACCTGAGGGGCTCATCTTCCGGCGTCATATCTTTTAGCCTTGTGATACGTTCCATGGGGTTTTCTTGGCAAGAATACTGGAGTGGGTTGCCATTTCCTTCTCCAGTGGACCACATTTTGTCAGAACTCTCTGCCATGACCTGTCCGTCTTGGGTGGCCCTGCACGGCATAGCTTATGGCTTCACTGAGTTACGCAAGCCCCTTCGCCACAACAAGGCAGTGATCCATGAAGGGGAGTATGTAATACATGAGGTCAAAGCAAATAAAGAAATGTGCTTTGCCTACTTAGCTGCAGTTGTGGCAACAGGAAATACCAAACTATAGCAAATGGACACTATGTGAGGCAATCAGCTCTGCTATGCAGAAGGTCACTTTTGTATAAAGCAAAGTTATCGGACAAACAAAATGTTGTATACATTATGAGTTTCTTTCCTTCACTAATTTTTCTTAATGAAGAAGGGCGGCCACTTAAGATTCTAGGCAGGTAGTTAAGAGCTTATGTTGATGCATTGTAACCCAAGAGTAAACTAGTCTAAAGTAGCCATTACAGCTTGTCAACTCAACATGTACAGCAGTAGATCAAGATCCAACTATGGTTGAAAAATTGGACTGAACACCAGCAGGGTATCCTGAACTCGTAATGGCATGAGAGCAGATTACTTCTCAAATCAGGTTGTGAAAGTTACATGTAAAGTACAAAAAAGGGAATAATTCTGTTTATGAAACCTCATAATCAAACATTTGAGACCACTGACACAAAGTGCCTCAAATGGTAGCTTTGATACTGCAGAAAGTGAGCTAAGGTAGTAGATTTGTGTTTTCACACTTTTTCAACAGCCATGTTTGTATACCATCCCAAACTACATAACAACTCTCCAGATCCGTTTTGAAAACACGGATCTCCAATAGTGAGATTAGAGAGCTCATGTAAATGAGAAGGAATTTACATGAGAGCACTATGTAACATGAGAAAGCATGTGACAAATGGAAGCAGAGTGCAACTTCTTGTCTTTGTCTTCACCAAACCCTCTCAGGCACCACAAATAAGGGCCAAAGCAGATGTAAAGCCAAACCATATGACAAACATCACATGTCTGGCTTTCATTTTAAAAACAAATAGCTGGCATAGGAGGGCCTGAGGCAGGACTGTGGCAGTCCTACAGTCTCAGCTGGAACAGGCACCCCTTTGTGCATGCTTTCAGAGTGTTAAATAGGAATGGTTAAGTAAATGGAATGTAACTTCACAGGCTTGGAGGCCTGAGGCCTGCTACTTGCTCTTTGGATTCTTGTCCATCCTGGATTGTGAAACTGACCAGAGTTGGACTGGGTACCTGAACCCCTGAGTTGGTTAATACCTCCTTGAGGGATGGTGAAGTTCCCACAGCTTTGAAAGCAGCAGTAGTGAGGCATCTTGAAGAAAGCAAATCGAGATCCTATGGTTTCAGATATATGAAACCACAGTGTCAGATTTGCTATTCTCGGGCAAGGTGCTGGAGCGTGTGGTGGCCTCACAACACCAAGCAGTGTTAGATGACACTGATTACTTAGATCCATTCCAATCAGGTTTCAGACCTGGCTATGGGATGGAAATAGCCTTGGTCAACTGGGATGATTACTTATGTCAGGGAAAGGATGGGGGGGAGTGCAAACCTGTTGGTTCTTCTGCATCTCTCAGTGGCTTTTGAGACCATCGAGCGTGGTATACTTCCGGAGAGCTTCTCAGGGTTGGACTTGGGAGGCATGGTTTTAGAGTGGTCCTGGTCCTTCCTGGAGTGGTCTCAGAAGGTGGTGCTGGGGGACTTTTGTTCCACCCCATGGCTACAGGGGGTGCCACAAGGTTCTATCCTATTCCCCATGCTTTTTAACATCTATATGAAACCCCTGGGGGAAGTCATCAGGAGGTTTGGGCTTAAGTGTCATCAGTATGCAGGTGATACTCAGCTCTACCTCTTGTTTCCATCTATACATCCCAGGGAGGCTGTTGAACTTGTGAACCAGTGGCTGGAGGCTCTTTTTGGGGTGGATGAGAGTAAACAAGCTGAATCTTAATCCAGATAAGAGGGATGTACTGTGGGTTGGGAAACCAACTACTCTGGATAGAGGTTTACAACTGGTCTTAGATAGGGTTGCCCTCCCACTAAAAGACCACGTACATAGTCTAGGAGTCCTCCTGGACTCTGTGCTAACTGGGGAAGCCCAGGGGGCTGTGGTGTCCAGAACTGTGTTTTACCAGCTTATTATTTCATTTATTTATTAGATTTATTAGCCGCCCATATGGCTGGCTACCCTAGGCGGCATACAATACAAATAACACAAAATACAACATAATCAACTAAACAAAACAACATTGCTCTAAAAAAAAAACAACAACCCTAACCCACCTCAAATGCCTGCCTGAACAGCCAGGTTTTCAAAGCCCAGTGGAAGCTCATCAAAAAGGGCGCATGACGGAGGTCATTAGGGAGGGAATTCCACAAAGTGGGGGCCACCACAGAAAGGCCCTCTCCCTAGTCCTCACCATCTTAGCTGTCCTGGCTGATGGGACAGAGAGAAGGCCTTCTGAGGCCGATCTCATTAAGTGGCACCCCTAGTGTTGCTGGAGGTGCTCCTTAAGATAGACTGGGCCAGAACCATATAGGGTTTTAAAGGTCAATACCAACACCTTGAATTGGGCCTGGAAAACAACTGCTAACCAGTGCAACTCCTTAAGCACTGGAGTGGCGTGATCTCACCAATGGCTGCCTTTAATCAGGTGGGCCGCCACATTCTGTACCAGCTGCAACTTCTGGACCATCTTCAAGGGTAACCCCACATAGAGCATTACAGTAGTCTAGGCAAGAGGAGGTCAGGGCATGAACTACTGATGGGAGCAGATGGTTAGGGAGGTAGGGGTGCAGCCGCCGTATCAGATGGAGTTGGTACAGTGCTGCCCAGCTCATGGCCAACATTTGAGCCTCCATGGACAGCTGGGAATCTAAAATGACCCCCAGACTGCGGACCTGGTCCTTCAGGGGCAGCCACACCCCATTCAATACCAGGTAAAAATCCCCCAACCTCCCCTTGTCTCCCACCAAAAGTACTTTGGTTTTGTCGGGATTCAGTTTCAACTTATTCCTTCCCATCCGGCCACTTACTGAGTATGCTGCCAGGTAAGCTGCAGCCTTATCTGGAGAGGATGGACCTTGCCTCAGTTATCCATGCACTAGTGATGTCCAGGCTGGACTACTGTAAGGCACTGTTCCTGGTGCTGCCTTTGAAGACAGTCCAGAAACTTCAGCTGGCACAGAATGCAGCCACTGAGGTGTTGATGGGGGCAAGGAAATCTGAACATATAACATCTATACAGCACTAGATGGACTGCTTACCAGTGTGTTTTGAGCCCAATTTAAAGTGTTGCTTTTGATCTTTAAAGCCTTAAAATGGTTTGGGACCAAATTACTTGAAGGACTGCCTTCACCCATATCAGGCTGCCCACAGTTTAAGCTCAGTAACAGAGGCCCTCCTCATTTGCCCACCTGTGAGGGCTGTTAGGTGGGCAACTACATGAGTGAAGGCCTTTTCCGCAGTGGCCCCATACCTCTGAAATAAGTGGCCATCAGGGGTCTTCCAAACCCCAACATTGCAGGCTTTTAGGAAGGCCCCGAAAACCTACTTTTCTCTGGCCTTCCCCTGACTATGTTTTATCAGACTGGACTGTAGCTGAAGTAGTATGTGGTAGGTTTTGTTTTATTGGATGGTTTGTTGTTTTTTGGAAGTTTGCTGCTGTTGCTGTTTTTATTACCATATTGTTTTTTGATTATGTGAATTTTATTGTTGTACTGTTTTATTGCTTTTATTGTCTTTCATTATTACTTTTAACAGTTCTACTGTTGTACGCTGCCTTGAGAGGGCTCCTGCCCTAAAAGGCAGCCAAGAAATATTTAAATAATAACACTTTTTCATCGCTAGCTAAGCACAAATAGACTAACAGTTTACTGAAAATTAATGCTGAAGTACTATTACCAGGCACATTTTTGAAGTGGCAACAATGTTATCCCCTGCTGATGAATGCCAAATGAACAGAAAATTTATGGTACGTATCACCACAGATTCTGAAATAGAATTACTTGCTGCATCATATTGGGACACCACCACCACACAGACATCTTTCACCACAGTACCATGCTGTAAGAAGTCATTTCACAATCTAAGAGAGCTTCAGGTTTTCACAGCTAAAATAAGCCTATTGGAAAACAGAACCATCAAAACACATTTTCCAGTAATTTATAGTTCATTTATGGCTTTCCCGTGTCCATGCAGGCTTATTTCAGAAGAAATCAGTTGTATTAGTGATGTGTGAAACCTGCCTGAGAAATTTAGTTAGTCTTATTGAACTCTTGTTTCTTTCAGAAATTCTGTGATGCTTTGAGAAAGCAGAAACCCCCAAACTCACTTCAAAATTTTGTTTTAGGCAACAGCTGGTAGCAATACTTAACTTGGATTATGAAAACAGCATACAGTTTGAATCTCTGTATTATTTGTTCTTGCTGCTGCACCCACTCCATTTTAGTCATGGTTGTATTTGTCTTGGAGGGAGCAATCCTATGGCCACTAGACAGTGGCTAGACAGCCATAGGTTATGCTGTTATTCGGGAACTGACCTCGGAGCCCGCGCTCCAAGGTTGGTTCCCAGAGAACCAACCTCCCCCCATTTCCGCACTGCCTCCAAGTCAGTGAGGAACAGCCCCATCCTCCGCGCTCACAAGAAACCAGAAAGGGGCGCGGCTGGGGGCATTCTGGGGCGGGGAGAGCATAGCTGCCTGTACGACACATCCTCCCCGCCCCAGAACACATCCTATGTGTTGTACAGCAGCCTGCTTCCCCGCTAGCAGCAGCCACAATCGGCCGTCTAGCAGAAAAAACAGGGCAGGAGAACGATCCCCTCCGTGCTTCTCCTGCCTTGCTTTGGATAGGCGGTTGCCTCCGAGTTCAGAGACGGCCACCTATCTAGATAGGATTGTACCCCAACTTTGTTATGGTCTATGGCTAAAACAGATAACTTCAAGTATAATTTGATACTTAAATAGTTCAAAATGTGTGCTTCATGCCATCAAATCTGTCAAAAGTGCCGAAGTTCCACATACCAAAGTTGGTGCATTTACATTGGTGAGTAATAAGATTTGTTTAAAATTATTGTATAAATTTAAGAACTAGAATTAAGTTGTCCAGTCAAGTTCCATAAATTGAAAACCACCATCAACAAAATACAGGATATATTTTCTCATTCCATAAATCATTTGTCTACGTGAAAGTTCTGAAAAAGCTGTCCAGCAGATCCTCCAAATACTTTAACACGTAAGCTGCATTCAGACATCATCATAGGCTATGGTTTAGCAAGATGTGAATGAACTTTATTTATTTTTATTTATTTGATCTGTACCCTGCCTTTCTACCAAAACATTACATTCAAGGTGGCTTATGGACACAATTAAAATTGATTAAAACAATGCATTAAAATACAATAAAAAGAGAACTACAGAATAAAAAAATGATTAAAACACCACCCAACCCAACAGACCCAGTTACACACCAAAGGCCATCTTAAATAAAGGGGTCTTTGGACCACAGGCAAAGACCAAAGGGACAGCAGAGAGGGAGGGAACCTAGCCTCCCTTGAGAGGGAGGTCCACAGCCTGGGAGCGGCCACTGAAAAGGCCTTCTTTTGGGTCACCACCAAACATGCCTCTAAAGGCAGCCATCTCGAAAGAAGGATCTCTCCAGAAGTTCTTAAGAACCAGGCAGGCTCATATGGGAGAAGTAGCCTGGTCCCAGGCCATACAGGGCTTTATAGGTAATAACCAACCCTTTGAATTCTGCCTGGAAACAGACCAGTAGCCAGTGAAGCAACTGTAATAAGGGAATCGCATGCTCCCTGTAAGCAGCCCTGGTCAACAGTCTGGCCACAGCATTCTAGACAAGCTGAAGTTTCTGACAGTTTTCGAAGGCAGCCCCATGTAGAGTGCATTACAGTAGTCCTAATGGGATGTATCTAAGGCACATTTGACAGTGGCTAGATCAGATATCTCTAGGAATGGGTGCGGTTGGCTCACTAGCCTCAGCTGTGCAAATACACTCCTGGCAATAGCCAAGACATGAGCATCCAGGTTCAGGGCCAAGAGTACACCCAAACTGCAAGCTTGAGTTTTCGGGGGGGACGGACACCCCATCCAGCACAGGTTGAATCCCTATTCCTGATCTGCTTTTGACTAACCAGGAGCACCTCTGCCTTGTCCAAATTAAGCTTCAATTTGCCCTTATACTGTCCATTACAAACATCAGGCATCGATTTAGAACCAGAACAGCTTTCTTGGATTTAGATGGAAAGGAGGGATTGAATTTGGTGTCATCAGCAGACTGGTGGCACTGAACCCCAAAACACTGTACAGTCTCTCCCAGTAGTTTCATGTACAGTCAGGGCCAGAAATATTAGAACAAGGATAACTGTTTTGGCAGTTGGCCTCTGTACACCACCACATTGAAGCTGAAAGGAAACACAGCCAGATGGGAGCGAAGTCAGGACTTTCAGCTGTAATTCAAGGGGTTTGACAAAAGTGGGGCACTACCCATTCAGGACAGCCAGTGGTGCACGCACACACACACACACACACACACACCCCATTGTTGGTGGCTCATAAGTAATGGAACAAACCAACATCATTTCAAACTTAAGGATCGCCTTTAATACCTGGATGAAAATCCTTTGCAGTCAATGACTGCCTGAAGTCTGGAACCCATGGATATGAGCAAATCAGCCAGGACAGCTAGACTGGTGGGGATGAGGGAGAGGGCCTTTTCTGTGGTGGCCCCCACTCTGTGGAACTTCCTCCCTAGGGAACTCCATCATGCCCCCTCTTTAATGAGCTTCCGTCATGCATTAAAAACGTGGCTGTTCAGGCAGGCATTTGGGGTGGGTTAGGGTATTTTAGAAAATGTTTTTATTGTAGAATTTTATTGTTTTAAACTGTTTTTATTGTATGTTGTACATCGCCCAGAGTGGCTGGGTGACCAGCCAGATGGGCGATTAATAAATGTAATAATAAATAAATAAATAAATAAATAAATGCTGAGTTTCCTCCATCGGGATGCTTTGCCAGGCCTTTACTGCAGCTGCCTTCAGCTGCTGCTTGTTTATGGGTCTTTCTGCCTTCAGTCTTGTCTACAGTAAGTGACAAGCATGCTCTATTGGGTTGAGATCAGGTGACTGACTTGGCCACTGAAGAACATCCCACTTCTTTGCCTGGAGAAACTCTTGGGTAGCTTTTGCTGTATGTTTTGGGTCATGATCCATCTGCAATATGAAGCAGCGTCCTATCAGTTTGGCAGCATTCGGCTGAATCTGAACAGAAAGTATAGCCCTACACACTTCAGAATCCATCCTGCTGCTTTTATCAGCAGTCAGGTCATCAATAAACACCAGTGACCCAGTTCCATTGGCAGCCATACATGCCATGCCATAACACTGCCTCCACCATGTTTGACAGATGATGTGGTATGCTTTGGATCATGAGCTGTTCCTTTCCTTCTCCTTTTCTCTTCCCACCATTCTGATACAAGTTAATCTTGGTCTCATCAGTCCAAAGAATCTTATTCCAGAACTGGGCAGGCCTTTTTAGGTGTTTGCTGGCACAGGCTAACCTGGCCTGTCTGTTCTTGAGCATTACCAGTGGTTGGCACCTTGTTGTGAAGCCTCTGTATTTACATTCATAAAGCCGTCTCTTGATTGCAGATGTTGACAATGACATGCCTACCTTCGCAAGAGAGTTCTTGACCTGGGTAGATGTTGTGAAAGGGTTCCTCTTCACTATGAGTGGAATTCTGCGGTCATCAACTTTAGTTGTCTTCCGTGGTCTGCCAGGCCTTTTGCTGTTGCTGAGCTTGCCAGCTAATTCCTTCTTTTTCAGGATGTTCCAAACTGTTGTTTTGGCCACTCCCTCTGTTTTTGCTATCTCTCTGATGGGTTTATTTTGTTTCCTCAGCCTAATGATGGCCTCCTTCACTCGCATGGACACCTCTTTGGACCTCATGTTGGGAGGTCCAGTGAACAGCTACCAAATGCAAATGTAACACTCAGAACCACCTCCAGGCCTTTTCTCTGCTTGATTGGTCATGGGGCACCCAGGAAACAGGCCACACCTGGCCATGCAGCTGCTTGTCAGCCATTCCTTCCATTACTTATGACCCACCAAGGATGGGTGTGTGTGTATGCCACTGGCTGTACTCCCTGAATGGTTAGTGCCCCACTTTTGTCAAGCCCCTTGAATTACAGCTGAAAGTCCTGACTTCGCTCCCATCTGGGTCTGTTTCCTTTCAACTTCGATGTGGTGGTGTATAGAGGCCAACTGCCAAAACAGTTATCCTTGTTCCAATATTTCTGGCCCTGACTGTATATGTTAAATAGCCTCGGGGATAGGATGGAACCCTGAGGGACATCACAGAACAATAGCCATGGCTTCAAACAGGAATCCTTCAGCACTACTTTTCTGAGATCGCCCTCCAAGAAGGACCAGGGCCACTGTGTAACAGTGCCTCCCAGTCCCACCTCAAACAGATGCCTCAGAAGATTACCATGGTCAATGGTATCAAAAGTCACCTGAAGGTCCAGGAGAACTAACAAGGACATACTGTCCTTGTCCAGTTCCCAGTGCAGATTGTCCACCAAGGTGACCAATGCAGTCTCAGTCCTATAATCAGGCCTGAAGCCAGACTGAAATGGATCTAGATAATTCGTCTCATCCAGAATTCCTGGAGCTAAGAAGCTACCACTTGCTCCAGCACCTTGCCCAAGAATGGAATACTGGAGACCAGTTGGAAATAGTGGGCTTCAGGGAGGGTTTTTTAAAAAACAACAAAAAAAAACCCATAACAAAGTCCTACCACTGCCTCCTTCATACAAGACAGAATCACACCTTGCCGTAAAGAGGTATTCACCGTTACCCTTGCCCATTCAGACAGTCCTCCCCCCAGCTGCTTTTATAAGCCAAGAAGGGCAAGGGTCCAGCACACAGGTGGTAGGCCTCACCTCTCCAAGGATCCTGCCCACATCCTCGGGTTGTACAAATTGAAAACTATCCACTGTAACTGGACAAGCAGGAGCCAAAATTACATCCACCAGAGTTGTATCAACTATGGCATCCAAATTGGCGCAGATGAGATTAATTTTCTCTGCAAAGTGGTGTGCAAATTGGTCACAGCAGGCTATCGAGTGGTCCTCCTTCTTGTGGGCCAGAGTGTAACTGGCGTCTGACCACCCCAAAAAGCTCTACTGGACAACTGAGCAGATGCAGTGGTGGTGAAATACAATTTCTTTACTACCCTCATTGCCATGGAGTAGGCTTAAAAATTAGCTCTAGCCTGTGTTCAGTTGGACCCGTTCCAAGTTTTCTGCCAATGTCATTCTAACTGACATCCCACTTATTTCATTACCTGCAGTGCCTTGGAAAATGAGGGGGCTTGTTTGGCTCCACTCTGTGAGAGAGGATGCTCAGGAGCAGTTGTGTCAACTGCCCGGGCCATTTCTCCATTCCAGAGATTAACTGGCTCTGAGTCCCAGCAAGTCTAAACCCCACCAGATAGTGATCTGTCCATGACAATGGAACTATAGAAAGTTCCTCCACTCCCAGAATACCATCATCCCACCCTACACAGAAAACCAGATCCAAAGTGTGCCCTGCTGAATGAGTGGGGCCAGATACTAGTTGGGACAGGCTGATGGTTGCCATGGAGGCCATGAATTCCTAAGCCACTCCCAACAAAGTGGCCTCAGCATGTATGTTGAAGTCCCCCAGCACAACAAGCCACAGAGATTCCAGCACCAACCCTGAGACCACCTCAGCTAGCTCAGGAAGGGAGACTATTGAGTAGCGGGGTGGGCTGTACACCAGTAGAATCCCTGTTCTGTCTGAAACACCCACATTCAGATAAACACAATTGAAACCAGAAGACTGCAGGATGGGGCATGTGGAAAGGGGGATAGAATCATAACAGACCACAGCAATTCCACCTCCCCGCCCCCCAGGTCTTGCCTGCTGCAACATGGAGAATCCAGGTGGGCAAAGCTGGGAGAGATTTACTCCCCCCATCTCATCCAACCAAGTCTCCGTAATACAGGCCAGGTCAGCACAATAATCCAGGATCAAGTCCTGGATGGCAGTCATTTTCCCATTCACCAACCTGGCATTCAGCAGCAGTACCTTCAACCCAGGGGACTGTCACCAGGGTTACTCAGGCTCTCTGATATGGGAGACAGCTTTGCCTTCTTCCAGGTTCACGCACTCCCTCTTCACCTCTGCTCCTGAATCTCTCAGAAGCTTTCATTTCCCCTTCTGGTTAATCACAGCTTGCTGTATCATCTGAATCCAGAACTATGGTTAATGTTAGTTGAAACAAGGTGAGTTTAAACAAGCTGGCTTCAGAAGCCACAGTTTGAAGCTGGCTTGTTTGAAACAAAGTATAGTTAATGTAAAAAACAGTTTGTTGGGTTCAGATAACGTGACAAGCTCTGGTTAACCAAAACCTGAAGTAAAAGCATCTGAACTCCTTCTCCCAGCCACACAAGAGGAGTGGAGCGGGGAGGATTGAAACCTAGGCTTGGTCACTTCTTGGTGAACTGTAGTTTAGCATTATCTCCAAACACTACCTCGTTGATACTGTATTCAGTAAGTTTTGGCATATACCACTGAAGTCTAATCCAATAAATGACTACTGGTGGAAGATCCTCCTCTCCTGTGCTCCTAAAGGTGCTGCTACTGAGCCTATAATATATGTCTATGCAGAAGTAAGTACTATTGAGTTCAGCAGGGCTTTTTCCCAGTTAAGGAGGCAGAGAACCACAGCCATATCCTTTCTTTATACTCCTTCCTCAAGACATGCACACATTCATCCACTCATCAGAAGTGTATTATTTTTACACAGGCCTTATTGGCCAACATAGAGACCTCATTAGATACATCAGCCCTCTTCTGTTACCCCTTCTGTGGTTTCTGTCACTACCCAAGACATGCCTGTACTACTATGGTAAATGTCCCACAGCTGTAAGGGACTGCAACCTCACTGCTCTGTTTTGGTGATTCTAATCAAATGCTACTTTGGGAAATGCTGAATCTTAAATACTTTATAACTCCATTACCAATAATACATATGAAACTGTTTGCACCCTCTGCTGATATCCCTCAACTCCAGGGGCAAGCAGTGTGTGTGAGTTGGGGAGGGATCAACACATACTGCATAAAAGTGTGACAGAAATCTCTTAGCGCCCGTGCCTCCATTTTGTTCTGTCATTTCAACTGATTGTGTCTTAATAATGAACTTAAAGCTGTTTAACCTTTTACACTTTAACTGTTGAAATTACTAAATGTAACTGAAAGCAGACAACCACAAGTTGTCTAAAATAAATCTGTGGCTAAGCCTGTCTCTTCTGGATGAAAAACAATTTCTATAAGTTCCCTTTTTCATAAATTGCAAGGCAAACATAAGTTGACTGTTAGTGCCCCCAAGGGGAAAGGCTAGCTGATGCTTCTGCACATGCTTGACATGTTTCAACCTTGAAGACCAATCATATTAAGAGGAATGTTCTGTCCATGTATTTTTTCAATGTGTGTATAAAACTTTGTGTAAGCTAATTGTTCAAAGTCCAGTCTTGAGCCATTCTTGACTGTACCACACCTCGGTGTTTGCTTTGAAACATCCGCTCAAACTACTGTCTCTGGTCCATGACTGGGAGGGGAGAAGCAGGAAGCTTAAATTCTGCAACAAAAGGTAGTGCCATTCTGTCAACATACTCTAATTTTAAATACAAATCAAATGCCTGATAGAACAAGCCAACTATTATAGTTTGTAGTTTAACTATAAAATAGTACAAATGGAAGTCCACAACAATTAACTGGCAAGTTTATTAAAAGAATGCAATATTGCCAGGAAACCTTAAACACTGAGGAGCCAGTAACCAAGACAAAGAAACACTCCTTGATCTCTGGCTCTCCATTTCTTGTTGTTGCCCAAGTACTCCAGAATTCAATGCAGTGGAAAACCAGAGACTACAGGGTGAATGTAATCCATTCAGTCTCAAATGTTCTTGGATCCAGTAGTACATTTGGTGGCCATCATTTTGGCCTCTGGCTCTTCAGTGCTCAGAGTACTGATCCCTTGACTCCATGGCACCAGTACTCCTAGAGGTGGCAACTGCTGCACCGTGGCCACTTTTGTTTTAGCATTCATTTTATGGAGATAAACAGGCTGGTTTGCACAGAATTCTGGCTTATAAGGAATGAGCAAGCATGCTTATGCATGCTGCCCAATTGCTCCTGCTTGGCTCCTCCGACTAGCAGGAGTGGCTGAACAAATTAGGAAACCTCCATCTGGAGTTTTTTTAGCGTTAACATCTGAACCTGGATAACTGGCTTGTTGCTCTCCTAACAAGCTGGAATTCCCTGAAATCCCTGTCTTATTGTTTTTGGCTTGTGATTTGGGGTTTGTTAGCAGAAAAACAAGCCAAGGATTCCAGTTCAGACACAACACTAAACTAAACAGACCATGGACAAAGGTTTCCTGGTTTGCTTGTTCCCAATAAGCCCAGGTTGTCAGCAATTCTGGCTTCTCTTTACTCATGAACCAGCCCATTGAAAACAATTGTTTCTTGTGTTGATACACAAGAAAGCAGTCTTGTGTATCCATTTGATACACCAGACTGCTAAAGATATGCCTGCACAATTCCTAAGTTCCCTATTAGTATATTGATATACTGTACTAAAATGAGCAAGGCAAAGGTGCTGAATATAAACAGCCTTCCTGTTAAGCAGCTTTTTAATGTGAGACATATATTCAGTGGAATAATCACTTTGTCTAATATGATGATAGTCACACACAAATATGGCTTTCAGTACCAGTTTTTCAACTGTTTTGCATTAACGTTACCCCGTTCACTCAGTGTGTCGCCATGCTGCTGAGGACAACTCCTTCCACATTAATAGTAATGAAGATGCATTGCATTTGACACTGCTAACATCTTTAATGGAAGGCATTAACTTTGGTTTAAAGACCCCCCCCCCAATTCTACTGTGTAACATAACAGTTATTTAAATGACTGCTTCTATTGCAGTGTTTCAGAATTTATCTCCAAGATGGAATTTAGTATTTAAAGTCTTTTAAAAAAATGGGTAAGTCTTCTTCAAAACGAGAATGTGCCTTCTCACAGAGTTGTTTTCCCCCTTAACTGGATAGAGACATTGCTTTTCTAGTGCCCAATATTACCGGCTTAATTCATCACTTTTGGTCACTGACTTCATGGTCATATGATGTTACTAAATGGAGGAATGCAAAGCACACTATAGCTACTGACCCAGTTCAATCACCTTCTAACCATAGCTTAGGTAAAGCCCTGGTGAGACCTGAGCTGGCAGACTCGCCCTCTCCTCTTGTACACCTTAGTATACAAAAGGAGGAGAGTGAAAGCTCCTGCTTTGAATTTATAGGAAACCATGATTCTGAATTTATAAAAAACCATGACTGTATACAAACATGAGCAAGTGTGATTTGTTCTAACTAGTTAGTTAAGCCAAATCTGAAACCAGGTTTTGATCCTGGTTTGTCTTAACTAATTTTGGTTAGAACTGCCCACATTTGCCCAAGTTTGTATCAGCAAAGAATTGTAGTTTGTTATACAGTCAAAGCAGAAGTTCTTGGCGCACAAAATGAGGAGAGGAGAAAAAGAGAAGGAGGAGGCTCATCACAGCTCATTCACAATTACCTAAAATAAACTATGGTTAGGTGATTATCTGAACTGGAGCATAGTCTGTCTTGCATGTGCTGTTGCCTTCAGAGCCACAGTCAGCAGCAACGCATGAGATGGCTTTCTCGGTGGCAGCCCCCCAAATGCAGATACCCCAGCCTCCTTCCCTCCCACTACACAGAGCCCCAGGTAGACAGGCAAAACTGCCCATCTAGCGAAAATGCAGGGTGAGAGGAGCACAGAGATGACAATCACCTCCACACTACTCCCCCCCGCCATACATAGGATGCCTGTCAGATAGGATTGTGCCCTCACTGACTCTCAGCCTAAGCTACCTCACAGGGTTGTTGTGAGGATAAAATGGAGAGGTGGGGGAGGACCATGTGAGCCACTTTGGGTTCCTTGCTAGAGGAAAAAGGTGGGATACAAAGTAATAATAAATAAAAATAAATATTCTGTTTTCCAAATTGAAAGCCAAAGTAAAGCCGCTTTTTTAGTTCCATTGATTTCAATGTGAGTTCAAGTTCTGCCCATGAAAACAATAGACTTTTAAATGCCTCATCTTTTGACTGGATCATACTATGTATTTAAGAAATGAAAGTTACACCTACATACAATATGCAGGTTTAGCTATTTGGTATTTTTCTTATGTCTCTGTATTAAACAGCTTAAGAAATGAAGGCGAAAACTCTGTGAAGATGTGTATGTGTAGGAAGCACTCAGATCTATTGTGTTTGTGAATAAGAAAAATGTCTACTATAATGTTAAAGAATATTATTAACTGTTGAATATTAATCCAAACTACTATTTTTATAAAGCAATGCATACCGTTGCTATTGCTGTATAGTATCATTAGTGTCAATACAATCAAGTTTCCTTACAGTACTAATTGCAACTTTAAAAACTGCAATTACTAAGCAAAGGAGTATCCAGGGTTATAGTTTAACCTCTCTCCTGCCCCCACCTTACAGTCTCAACTATTTAAAGACACTTTCTTGAATTCTGGGCACAAATGGCTAAAGTAATTCATTTCTGATAGAGTCTTAGACCATATTCAAGTTTTTTTAAGGTATTCTCTAGCCATTTGTTTTACCTCTAGATTTCTCTTACGGAAGAAGAGCAAAAAAAATAGCTTTCTTCAAAGGTCCCACCTATTTACACAAATCCATGCTTCACTTCAATTGGAATACAAGACATATAAAAATTAAACACCACAAAAACTTGTGATATCTATATATGAGTCAGTTCCAAACATGTTAGCTGTTGTGTGTCTGTGTATACACAAATTGTGTTCACGTGGATCAATTACTGCTCGGATGCACACACTAGAGAAATAATCCACATCAACATATCTTGTATTGCTATATAAATTACGTTAATTTATTGAGGATGTTTACAAAGGGACTCCATTTTCAATGTAGCTGGTGATCATCCAGAAGTCTTCCTTGCTAGTCAGGGACCCTCAGGAAGTATTGATAATTCTTACGGAGTCTTCAAAGGATGATGCAAATACAATTCATTATTAGTCTAGGTCAGCCTTGTCCAACCTGGTGCCCTCCAGAGGTTTTGGACTCTACTCCCATCAGCATGGTCAATGGTCCATTGCCAGCATGGAAGTGAGTAGCAGTCCAAAACAATTGGGGGCCACCAGGTTGGGTAAGTCTGGTCTAATCTTATATCAAATATAGCACTTCCGTCATCACTAATAATTTACTAATTCAGTTGCTCCCAGAGGATGGATATTTGAATAATTATATGTAGCACCCTACAGATACACTTAAATCTGACTGGGTCTATCTCAGTATCCAATTACATATAATGGAGAGTGTTCTTGTAGGATGGCTGAAAACTCCCACTCGGCAATAAAAAGGTGTTCTTTGGTGTTCTTGGCATTAATCTGGGACACAGGTCACGATACTACTGCGGCTTGTAACTCATTAAAAGAAAAGTACATGGCTTGTGTATTCTGTCTATTTGTTTTGCTGGATCAGAGCAAGTTTTGTGCACAAATGCATTTAGGATCAAACTGCCCTTTGCAGAGTTTTCACTAACCTCAGAACATGGAAGCTCCATAGGCAAAGATATAATTAAAGAAAATTGTTGACAAACATAAGATCTCTTCCCCTGAACATATCCCACTTTAGTGTGATTAAGGAACTTAGGCTGGGACCATGCACACACAGGAGGGTTCGATTCTCAGTAGCTTACTGTGCAGGGGCTGTTGTATTTAAGGAGAAAGTGTACCTTCTACTTTCTTCCATGTAAACAAATAGTTCACAAGAATTTCTATAAAAGGATGGGCGGGGCGGAGAATCAACACTGACCTGGTTTGGATGACACAACAGCCCATCATGGGTTCATTAGCCCTTGGGGAGCCACAGTGCATGCCATCCACCATAATGAATATGCAAACCTCGGCTGGGGTTGCCATGGCTTGTTGTATCATCCTAACCCAGGAGGCAGGGGTTATTTGAGGGTTAAACAACCCTTGCATAACCCACAGTCTATTTTAGGGTCATGCAAGGGTTGTTTAACCCTCAAATAACCCCTGCTGCCAGGTTCAGACAACACAACAAGCCACAGCAACCCCCTGGCCGGGGCTTGCTTATTTATCTGGAATGCACTGAAGCTCCTCATGAGTAAATTAACCCACAATGGGCTGTTGTGTCATGTGCACCAACCCACTATTGCAGTGTTCCCAAAACCTGCTTCTAATCCAAACTGGGCAGCCTGGCCTCACTGACAGGGCCCCATGTATGTGCGCACACACACACACACTATGTCTTTACACATAGAGGACCAATTCAGATGTATATTTGCTGGCATCCTAAACCATAGTTTAGCAGGCAGGAATGAGCATTGGGACTGCTCACTCCCCCCTTGCCAACTCCCTTACTTGGCATACCAGTTCTGGCCAGCTTAAACATACAAAACAGGAAAGTGTGATTTAAGGTCATGTTTACCACTAAGAATCTGAAATCACATACATATCATGGCTTGAGAGCCTGTTAGTAAACTGACATTAAATCACAGTATCTCTTTTTGGACATTAATAAGACACGGTGGGAAGGAGGCATGAAGGGGATTATGTTCTCTCAATGGTCATTCCCTATATCTTCTCAACTATTGTTCTAGCAAGCCAGGAATGTACATCAGAATCAGGCAACAATAATCGTTTACAATAATGCTTGCTGAAGGGAATGTATGCATACCTAATGTATGAGAAGTGCTTTTTATAATTAAGTCAATTGGCTTGTAGTATCTTCCTTATATTACAGGTGAAGGGGTTTGGGGAAGGGATAATGACTTTCTCAAGACTACCTGGGGATTTAATGGCTAAGCTGATTTGCGACAGGGAGCAAAATCATGGAGCAGAATCATATGATACAACTTTTTCCTGGGCTTTAGCATTTCAAAATACTGGCAGGGAATCACATGTTTTAATCCCCTCCCCCAAAACAGCACATGAAGGACAAGGCTACCTTAAAGCCTATCTTCCATGCACACTTTTTCTTTTCTTTTTTACATATATACCCCACCCCCACAATCGGGTGCACTGAAATATGAAACCTTGATCTTACAGCCTCCAACTTTCAGTCCTGGTGCAGCACTCACAGGTCTCAGAATGCATGGGGATGATGGGCAGAAGTAAGTTCCACTATTAAAGGTGGCCTAGAAATAATTTTGATAGATAGAAGCCTCTTACACCTCCAATCAGCCACATGACTAGATATTGTATGCAATAAATTCTCATACCAGCATGTTAAGGGAGGTGGGACAGTTGTGTAAATATAATCCACCCAACCTACTTGGTTGGTAGTTGCAGATGTTATGACCTCAGTGTGGAGCCCTGACCATAGGGGAATGGCAGTCATACAGTCGAACATATTCACACCTAATACAAGCCATGATCCAGCCAAAGTTAAGCACTTTTAGATCCTGTTGATTTCAGCGACAAAGTTTAAACCATGACATTCTTTACTTGGGCTTTCAAAAGGTTTTTGACAAAGTCCCTCACCAAAGACTCCTGAGCAAACGTTGCAGTCAAGGGATAAGAGGAAAAGTCCTCTTATGTATGGATTGGTAACTGGTTAAACAACAGAAAGCAGAGAGTAGGAATAGACAGCTCTCACAAGGGAGGGAGGTAACCAGTGGGGTTACCAAAGGACCTGTAATGAGACATGTGCTTTTCAACTCATTCATAAATGATCTGGAGTCATGGGTGAGCTGTGAGCTGTGGCCAACTTTTCTGGAGACACCAAATTTTTCAGAAGGTAAAAAAGAAAAAAATGGTTTGCAAAGAGCTCCAAAATAATCTCTCCAAACTGGGAGAATAGGCAATAAATGGCAAATATGGTTCAGTGTAAGGAAGTATAAAGTGATGCACACTGGGGCAAAAAATCTTAACTTCACGAATATGCTGATGAGGTCTGAGGTGGCACTGACTGACCAGGAAGAGAATTGGGGTTGTGGTGAACAGAAAAAAAGGTGGGTATGGGGGGACATGTTAGAGTATATAATTATGGATGGTGTGGAAAATATTTTCTCCCTCTCTAATAATATTAGAAACTAAGATCATCCAATGAAGCTGAATGGAAGGCTATTCAGAACAGACAAAAGGAAATATTTAATCACTTAGCACATAATTAAACAATAGGACTCACTACAAGTCTACAACAGGATGTAGTGAAGGCCATCAGTTTGGAGGATAAAGTCGTCAATGGCTACTAGTTATGACAGCTATGTTACTTCCAGTATCAGAGGCAGACCAGTCTGAATACCAGTGCTGGAGAACACAAGTGGCAGGGTACGACTGCCTTTATGGCATCTGTAGGGCTTTCCATGAGCATCTGGCTGGCCACTGTGGGAACAGAATGCTGGACTACATATGCCATCAAATAGTACTCTTCTTACCTGTTTTGTCTGTCCAACTTACACAGTTGTAAATGTGGTAATTGTGCATGGGCTGTTCAAGTAACTTGTGCTGTGGTTACAGACTGTAAGATTTGCTGGCTTTGCAAAATGTGATGACTGCACCGCTATATATGTGGCTGTTAGAATTATGTAATCTGTTGTTGTTTTTTAAACTGTGGGGTCACTAGAGATGTAAAATTTCTGGAAATTTTGGGGGAATGGGAAAAAAATGGCTCCCCCCCATTTTTTGTGGAAAAACTGAAATTTTGGGAAAAATTGAAAAATAAGCAATACTTTCAGTGTTTGTTACAGATCTAAGGTCACTTCGTTGCTTTAAGGCAGCCTTCCCTAACCTGGTGTCCTCTAGATATTTTGGACTTCAGCTCCCATCAGGCAGCATGACCAATGGATGCTTGGCACTGTAGTCCAAAACATCTGGAGCGCACCAGGTTGGGAAGGGCTGCTTTAGGAACATAAAGCAACCTTTCTGCTAACAACATTGTGATTATATTAAAAAACCTTTAAAAGTAAATGCAGTTAGTAAATTTGTAATTACTGTCTGAATAGATTAGAACTACATTAAGGGTGCAATCCTATGCAGATAGGCGGCCCGCCTCTGAACTCAGAGGCAACTACCTATCCAACGCAGGGCAGGAGAAGCACGGAGGGGATCGTTTCCTCCGTGCTTCTCCTGCCCTGCATTTTTGGCTAGACAGCCAATTTCGGCTGTCGAGCCGCGGGATGGTGGAGCAGGGGAGGAGGCTGCTGGACAACACATTGGATGTGTCATACCAGCATTTCCACCCTCCCTGCCCTGGAACGCCCCCCCCAAACGTCCTGTTTCAGCCATTCCGCGCTCCTCTTGCAAGCTTGGAGGACGGGGCTTTTCTGCACTGGCTGCGAGGCAGTGCAGAATCAGGAGGAAGGTCGGTTCTCCCTAAATGACTGATACAGTATCTTACCAGAACAAGCTCAGACACACAGGACTTTTTGGAACAAAACTCAAACTGCCAAGAATGCACATTTACTGTCAAGAATGCACAATGGTGACTCTACTCACAAGTTGGGAAACTGAGCATGAATATCTATTGGTAAAATATACTGTAGATCAATAATTTTAACATGGAATGAAAGAAATAACTATGCTGGGTATCTTACAGAGAGGATACCCAGAGAGGGTTAAAAAATACATTTTTCCTCATGGCTTCATTATTTCCAGACATTTTACATCTTCAGTCTTTCTATAAAAGTCTTATTACATAGCTTTTAGAAATCACTTTCTGGGGAGTAAAGGCTGGGTAACAATATATAAATACTTTGACTTACATTCTAAAATAAAATATTTCATAATCCAAAGCTCTTCAATTTTTCAGAGAAAAAAAAAGGTCCTCAGGAAAAAAAAATGGGGAAAAAGCATTTTTTTTCCTGAATTTTCCCAGGCCTTCATATCTCTAGGGGTCACACACCATTCTTGTAGATGTTATGTACTTACACTGCAGGATTTTATCGACTCCAATGACCTTTTTACAACTATATTGTTTTATTGAGAAAGGGACATTCTCAACAACCGTCTAATTATTTTTACTTCCAAATGGTATCACAATACCATGCCCAGATTTTTTTAAAAATGTACTTTCTTGGGGTACATTTGACCCCCAAGCTGGATTACCATAAATCTTGCTAGTGACCAAATGGAAATTGCAAAGCAGTATACAATGAAAGCTGAATATTCATACTAATAAATAAGGCCAATACAAAAACAAATACCAACAAGATAACTCATTCTGAAAAGTTCTTTGTTGTCAAATAGTAATTTACATTAGATTCCAGCAATAGGAAGATCCACCATAAAGCTAAACCAAATTGTTTGATTTAAGCCTTTTGGTTCAATGAGACAGAGGGAGCAATCCAGTGGCTCCTAGCCATTGTCTGAAGGCCCACAGGATACTGGGGATTCCCCCTTCTGAGATCAGAGACAATGCTCTGACATTGGAAGGGGGAGTCACAGATCTGACCCCCTCCCCTGCCCCCTTACAGCCAGTGGAGAAAGAACCATGCTAGCTGCCCTTTGAGGTCAGAAAAAACAACCTCAGAGAAGGGAGGGGAGGGGAGACCAGGCTACAAGCTATCCTGAGGCCTCTCCAACCTCCTTCCCTCTGAAGCACCATCACTAGACAGGCAAAAAAGCCTGTCTAGCAAAAGTGCAGGGCAGGAGGACAAGTAGGTGAAGACAGCTTCCGCTGCTCCTCCCACCCTGCATTGGATGATCAGAAGCCTCCAAGTTCAGAGGCTCCTGATATCAAGGGCAGAGTTGATAGTATTGCACCCTAAACTGCCTTTAAAGTACTTTTACTGGGTCTTGGATTGGACGGGCTGAGATAGTTACCCTGTTACGAATGCATATCTTTGGTACAATGGATGTATCTTTTTTAGTTTAACTCCTAAATATGTTATTTCAAGTTAAAAACTGAAGTTTGCACCTGAAATTTGAGTAACATCCCCATAGCGTAGGTGGTACTGTTTTGCCTACTTTACCTGTACATCATTAGCCTTCATCCTTGTTCCCTCCTTTCCAACAAAGATGTCATCAATGTCAACTAGAACGTATCTATCCAAGGACAACGTAAGCCTCTTTCCAGTCAAGAATGAAACAGCATCTATAAATATGAGCTTGTGCAGCCAAAAGTTCAAATTGTTGCCAAAAAGAATGCGCTGAATCCCATCATGAAGACCCAAGTCATGAACAACAGTTGCATGGAGAGCACTTTTAATTACAGGTGGAGGGTGGTTTTCAGGTGCTTTTACTTTTGCAAATATAACAGGTTGGTAGGCTGAATGATTTATGTGGAAAACTGTCCAGTCATTTCCAGGCAAAGGACCTTTATCAAACTTTGATGATTTAGTCAAACGGAGCAGAGAAGAATGAGGATTGATGCAACAGTCCTTAACACCCACATTGCCATGGATATGGAAAGCAAAACCTTTTAACTGAGAAGTCTGCAATGTGTTCTCACTGCTCTTATGGAACCCAATCATTCCTACACCATATTCTCCACAGTATTTATCTAGAAGGCCTCGATTCCAGGAATCCATATTCACATACTTAAAAATGTTTTCATATATTATGAGAACATATTTGCCTCTGTTTTTATCTATAAGCACAGGAAGGTCACCCTTCCCAGAAGCAATTTCTATATGATATTGGAATCTGCTGGATTCTAAAATCATTATTATGTCTTGACCAAGTGCAGAGTACTGGCTTTCCACAAACACCAGCACCACAGGATCAGTCCTTAGAGGATCAATGGACTTAACTGTTTTCCATGGTGCTAATTTGTAGGGCAGCAGCACTGGAAGATCTCCACATTCCACCTCTGATGAGATCTCAGAAAGTTCATTTTCCTGTTTGTAGCCATTGTACAAATAATATGCTGAAATAACAATGCTCACCATACAAAAAGTGGCCAGCAGTATAACTGTTCGTTGAAAATGTCTATGAAGTTTCACAATAAAAGTCATGTTGTAAGTCATGCCTCAGATGGTTTCCAATAGCAGCAGCATTTAGATTAAAGAGAGACGTTTCAAAATTTATTCCAGTCCAGTTTGGCAGTTTATGTCACCATTGCAGCACATTTATTTATCCTCAGCACAATTCACAGAAAATATATGCTGGAAGAAGAAGAAAAAAAGAGTTAGGAGATTTCCAGTCATGTTAAAATATGATAGTACTTCATCCAGCTATTGGCAAACTGTTTTTAAGTGAACGAAACCCCTGAAGGTGAAACACAGACACAACAGTGGAATGCAGTATTTACCTGAGAAACGAAATTATGGAAGGAGAATATAGAAGAATTGTTTGTAATATAGAATGACCATTGAGAAGAAAATGCAAAGCTACAAAATGTAAAAATGTGGTTAATTTGATTCCTGTCCATCTATATGCAGATCTGGAAGTCCACTTATTTTATTTAAAAAAAAAATTCTAGACCACCTTTCAGCCCTAAAAAGAAACCCCAAGGCAGTTTACAGTACAATCAAACCCAATAAAATCACTAAAACAGGATTAAACAGAATTAAACAGAATTAAAGACAGAGTAGGAAGACAGGGAGTTAAAACTTCAGCATCATAATTAAGCATCATTGAACGTCAGATGTTTCTACTGTCCACTTGAAAACCAACAGGGATGAAACTGTTCTAACCACTTTCAGGAAGGAATTCCATAACCATTTGAACACTAACTAAATGATTGCTCATGTGAAGCCAGGTAACTGAACCTGCTTTTGCAAAATCTTCACTAGGAGCCAAATTATAAATGGACTTCGGCAATCTATACAAGTACAATAATTATTGCACCCACCACCATGCGGTTCCTCAGTGCTGGTCATAGTATCAAGTTCTTTGGGTAGTCAATATATTTATGGAAATATAATGGATCAGTAAATTGAAGGACAATAAAAACTTGTTTTAAATTCTCAAGACAAAATAGTTAGGCCCTACCCTGCAGAGCAGATTTAGGGAAGGATGGTGGGCTACAGAGGGAGGGAAAATTCATGCCGCTGAAGAAAGGGGTATTTTCATTAGCAGGAGTCACTAGTTGGATACAGCACACGGCCTCTACCAGTGCTTGGACAGACTGAAATACAACAGCTTGCTTATCTAGAGATAGTTGTGCCATCACCGGGAGCTGGTGTGGTATAGTGGTTAGAGTGCTGGACTGGGACTGAGGAGATCCAGGTTCTAGTCCCTATTCATTCATGAAGCTCAGTGGATGACTTTGGGCCAGTCACTGACTCTCAGCTTAGCCTACCTCCAGGATTGTTGTGAGGATAAAATGGAGAGGAGGAGGCCCATTTAAGTTGCCTCAGGTTTCTTCCAAGAGGAAAAAAGGTGGGATATATATGTAATAATACATAAAAATAAAATAAATAACATCACTGCCACAGTTAGAGATCTGTCCACACATAGCCTCCATAGAAAGGGCACTCACCACTCTCATTCTTTCTTCAGGCCTTACAAAGCAGGGTATACATAATTTCCAGAGTATGTGGAACACATTCACAGCAGTTGGGGATGGGGGGTGGGGATCAATTACATTGGCAATACCCAATGTTTTGGGGGCAGGGCAAATCAACAAAGTCAAGTAGAGGGGGGTGATTGGTTGAAGAACAATGGTAGTATTTTGAGGGACAAAAATATGAGTTATTTCTGTAAGGACAGGATTGTAGCAGTTCTCCTTCCATGTTGAGCATAGGAATGTATGGATTGTGTAAAATCTGTTCCAGCTGTGTTTCATGAATTGTCAGGCGTCTTTCATTTTGCAGTCCACCCCCCCCACGGAATCAGATTTTTTTCATTCCCAAATTTGTGCAAATGCACATTTGCACAAATTCACCCATGTGAAAATGTGCAAATTCCTCCAAAATGCGCGAAATCCCCCCAATGTCCATTTTCATGCTTCAGCTTATTTTTTTTTCTTTTTTGCATATTTTGCAACAATGACATTTCTGCAAAATCAGGAAAGTTAGAAAAATGGTCTGCAAGTCAGCCGAATCCACTCGACAGGGGAAAAGCTGGTCCACTTTGGAATCTACTGGTCGAATTCATCAAAATCCAAATGCATTTGGTTCCACTGCAGATTTCTCTGACATCCCTACTTGATCAACCTCACCTTTCTGTTCATGAAGTCAAGTCCTCCTCATTACTCAAATAACTCTTAAAAAACTACCTTCCCTGAATCTGAGTCATTAAAATTAGCAAGTAATTTGCTATTGGTCTTGGAGTTTGTCATATACAACTGAAATCCAAAACACTAGTATCCCTGTATATAGCTATTAAAAAAAAAAATCCCCACTCCCCCCCACAAGCCTATCACCCTATAAACATTCAATAGACTCCCAATTCTAAAGCATTTACTTGGAAACCAAACTAAACCTCAGTATAACATTTTCTGGCCTGGTGGACGTATAACACTTCTAATATCTTACCTGTGGACAAGAGATCATGAGCAGTTTGTGGAATTACAGATTTCTTCCTCCCAGGCATTTTAACCATGGTTGAAACTTGCATTGGAGCCTGATAATCATTACATTGATGTTTTCTATAATAGATGCTAATATATTTATATTACATGGTATTTATTAACCAGTGTTTTGAAACCAGCTGCAAATGAACCCAGGTTAGCATTAACCATGGTTGAGTGATGCCTATGTAAGTTGCTTTTACAACTATGTTGTCTTTGTATATATTGTCTGCTTGTGTGTTTTTTATATTTTAAATTATGCATATTGTACTTTTAATGTTTTAACCTTTGTAAACCGCCCAGGGAGCTTTGGATATGGGGTGGTATAGAAATGTTAATAATAATAATAATAATAATAATAATAATAATAATAATAGAAACCTGTGATGGAAGTGAGAGAATTCACACTGGAGAAGGGGGATTTTGGCGATACGGAGCATGCAATATAGCAGTCTGATTTTGCTCTCTTACGATCAGGGTTTAGTGCACCCCATCCCTAAGGCAATACTTTTAATACTCAAACTTTTAGACATGCCAGGTATTCCTTGATTTCAACTATACAAGACGTTTAGATCTTTACTGTAAAGACAGTGACTGAAAGTTAGGAAAGATTGCATTCAGTTAGATTTTTTTTCAATCATTTAAAAATATATAGAAAGGAATGTTTTTTGGAAATAAGAAAGCTACTACAGAACATTTGTGACGGGAAAGAAACACTTCTGAGATGGTCTTGTGTGCCTTCCTATAGGCCAGGGTGGGGAACATGTCCCCCCCCCCCAGATATTGTTGAAGCTTAACTCCCATCAGCCCCAGCCAGCATAGCCAATGGCAAGGGATGATGTGAGCTGCATTCCAACTTCATCTGAAGGGCCACTCATTCCATATCCCTACTATAGGCTCTGCCTACAATCTCGAGACTCCTATTTAAGTTTCTAGAACTCATTGTTATAAGATGTAAGTTTGAAAACACGATGGTAACATTTTCTACTGTGTCCTGTTTCCACAACAAACTTTTTAGTCCTGCATTAATATTCAGCACACCTACATATTTTAACTTGCAATTCTCGAAAATAAATTTTAGAAAACAGACCACTTGCATATTATTATTTTCTCCTTTTACCCAAATTTTAACTCTTAACCATTTACTGTGGATGGGTCCCATTATCATGAAGCATTTCATTATAATGCAAGATTTTACAGTTCCTTATGAAACATTTATATCTGTTAGTTGCAAGAAGCGAAACAGGTCTATGCCAGTATTTACCATACTAGCATATTGTCCAATTTTTGACAAAATAAAAATGTATTACTCAAATGCAAAATGGAGAACTGGTTTTAACTAAAGCCTGGAAAACTACAAATATTTTCCAAGTCATGACACATAGAGATTAAAAGCCACATTTAACTACATTGTGCACGAAGGCCATGTTTTGGCAGACCATCACAAAATATGGGGGAAAACTGTGTGTTGACCAACTTAGGGTGCAATCCTACACATATTTAGACAGAGAAAAGGCCTACATCTCCCAGCATGCCCCAGCCATGTTGGAGCATGCTGGGAGTTGTAGGTCTTTTCTCTGTCTAAACATGCATACGATTGCACCCTTAGGGAGAAATTTTGAAACTGACCAAAAAAAACCTGAAGTAGCAATTTATATTACATTGTATAGTAAAGCCTTCCCCAACCTGGTGTCCTTCAGATGTTTTGAACCATAATGGCCAGGTTTCCTGATCATGGCCATGCTGGCTGAGGCTGATGGGCTCTGAAGTCCAAAACATCTGAAGGGCACCAGTTTGGGGAAGGCTGGTGAAGTAGAACAGGCTGGGCAAGAACAGTTAAGACATGACACAACCAAAGCCAAGCACTTTTACATCCTATTGAATTCAGTAGGAGATTATATTTAAGTTTATGCTTAATACTTCCACCAAGAATAAGGGACTCAAAAGTGCTTAACCTTAGATGGATTATGCCCTTGTTTTTATGTGACAAATATATATATTAAAAATGTTAATATGGAAAACTGTCTATCATAGGTTTCATGCACAGAACATTATGACAAACTAATAGTGAGAGGGTATAGATTAATGAATTACATTTTTCAGGCTATGATACTTATAATCAAAGAAAAATTCCAAGGACATAGATTTTAGAAACACTAATAGATGCACATCTCAGAGCATAATATTTCTGCAGCATTTTTCCACCATAAAAGTATTATACAACTATTCATCCTCACCCAGTACATGGATACCCTTCTAAATCTAGTATTCAAAAAGGTGCTGTGCAGTAATGCCCTCATATCTAGCCCCCAGGGATGAAAAGACTGCATTCTTCTGAAGGCTGACAGCTCTGAATATTTGTTTGGCTGGAGAGACACTTGCAGCAGTACGTAAGGATCTACAACAGAGGCCAACAATTTATCCAAACAATGTCAGCAGGTTTAGCTAAACAAGGAAAACCTGTCCAAGGCAGAGTATAAATGACAATGGGTAAAATCCAACATATGTCCTAGGTCTCCTACGTAGATAAACCCACTGAAATAAATGTGATTTAAGTCAGTCATGACTAAATTAAATCCCATTCATTTCATTCAGTCTATTCTAAGTAGGGCTTATTTTGGATTTTATTCAATATCTTTCCAAACCCAATATTCTGTCCACTATGCCACACTTTATAGCTGCTAACTATTGAGCACAATTTAGGCAAGCAGAAATTAGCCTTTATTAAATCTCAGGCATGTTCAGCTTCTTGCCATCTTGACTTATTCATAGGCTGATCTAGAACTTGGTCAAGGTTCAATAATTGGCTGTGAGCCCTACATGTTTGCATTAATGTATCTCCCTGCAATACCAAGCTAACATTCCTGAAATAGTGGTAACTTAAGATGACAAGACATTGTATAGTTTGTGATGTTGCACTGGCACAGTAGCATGCTGTATACCTCAGTGCTATGTATTTATACGCTGACTCAGCAATAATGCGTGTTAGTCCCACTTAAATGGAACTAGCCGCCTGATCCTATACATGCCACTAAGCTCATTGGAAGCATGTCTAGAACTGCAGCCTAGATCAGCCTATATTCAAATACTTAACTGAGCTGTGGATGGAATGGTTAGAAAGGCAGCATTAGATTGCCTTGCTTCTTCTGTATACCCCCACAATCTGTTATAAGGGGATATTTATTTTAAAAAGTATGCTGAAAAGAGATTTGGAAGTGCCCCCCCCCCCGTTGTTTGGCTCAACACTAAAGATGATATTTTCTTTTAAAATTAGTGCTCTGCCTTTAACGTAGAGTTGTGTTTCCAGTGATCCCAAACTAGCCTCCAGGTGTCAACAATATCAAAAGATCAACGTTACTCATCCCACTATTCTACAAATGCAGATGCTGAAACATAGTGAGATTAACAGTGCAATCCTAGGCATGTCTACTCAGAAGTAATTGAGTTTGGTGGGGTTTACTCCCAGGTGGTGGATACAGGATTGCAACCCAAGAGATTGTATTCATCCATCCACTGCTATCATTTCTCCCATATATTTCTAGCTAATATTTATTTGCGGAAAGATTCACTATAGCTGACATATAAAGTTCGGGCCAAAAATACTGGATGAAAAGAGGACATGCTTTCTTTGCCATTAACTCGATACAGTTCACATTTCCAGTAGATGTTCTACAAGCATGAATATGAATACCAAATTATTTCTCATTTCCTAGTTCTCAGATCTTTACCAAAAGCAGCAAAGAACTTCCAAGCACATGGAACTTACCTTTTTCAAATTAAGAAAACGACCAATATATGTTGTTTTAAGAACTGGCACATGAATGCTCATGTGTTCAAGTAGGTTTAGAGTTAGACGTTGTTTCAAATTTCATAGCTCCGATACCTGTGACATTAGACAATTAAATTTTCTTCACACCACCACGAAGCAGCTCTCCGTGTCCCAAAACACTAGAGGGCAACAATGTTTCACAGAAAACCTCCTAATAAGAATAAGGCTTGCTCGAGTAGCACACTAGGAAGACAGATGTTAACTGAGCCAATAACATTTTTAAAAATGAAATTACAAGCTCCAGACAGGAACAAAAAGGAGGTTAGTTTTGTCTTCAGGAGCCACTTTAAGTCCAACCAGAGAAGGGTTAAAGCAGAGGCCTGATCCTTAGACAAAATCATGATCATCATTAATTCAAGCGAAATTTCCCCCCTCCCCTCCAAAAGTACCTATTTTACACCCAAGAGCACAACACCCAAGCTTGTTGCAGACTTGACTAGCACAGAAAAGGTTTCTTTGGACGTATTTCTATGCATGTCCGACAGAAGAAAGCCCTACAACTCCCAGCATTCCCCAGCCAGCACGGCTGGCTGGGGAATGCTGGGAGCTGTAGGGCTTTCTTCTGTCGGACATGCATAGGATTTGCGCCCCGAGCATCTCAAGTCGCGCATGCGACCACATCAGCAGGCGCCGGACAACTTTTATTTTGGGAAGCCAGACGGATAGCCGTAGTCAGAAGCTGAAACTCCCCTGCTTCGTTTCGACGGCCAAATGGCAACCCGCCCGCCCCCGGCCCCACCACCTGCCTTGCTACCCCGAGGTCTCCGTTACCTGCCTCTGCACTCCGAGACCATGGCGCCTTCTCCACCCGGCTGTGACCTTCTGCAGAGTCTCCCGAGAGAGAGAGGGAGAGGGAGGGGGAGAGGGGGAGAGGGAGAGACACGCGCGCGCACGCACGCCCGCCCGCGTCCGCGCCCACAAAACTTGGGAGCTTCTGGCAAGCCGCGCGCGCCTCGCTTGCTCGGGCTCGCTCGCCCTCCTCGAAAGCTTCTCAGCCAGGAGCAGGCAGGCGGCTACGGCCGCCGGGAAGAGGCTGGGTTCCCTCCGCTCAGTCCCCACCCACCACCAGCACCTTCCCCGGGGAAGAGGAGAGGCAGGCGAGCCGACGGTTGCTCCAGGAAGAAACCCTGAAGACGCGCCAGCTATGCCTCGCAGCGGCTGCTTTGCCCTCCCTCAAGGGAAAGGAACGGGAGGGGGAGGGGAGAGGGAGAGAAGCCCCAAAGCGGCCCAAGCTGACACACCCGCGGCAAGGAGACGCGCCCGCGCCGCCACCCCCCTCTAGGAGCCTTGCGCGGGATGCTACTGCTGTAGCGGCTCCCCCTTGAGAAGCGCGGGGGGGGGGGGGACGCCGGCAGCCAGCAGCCAGCAGCCAGCCTGCTTCTCCATTGGTCGGAGGCTTCTCTTCCTTTGGCCAATCAGCACTTTCCGGGGAGGAGGCGAAGGAGACGTTCTCGGGCGGCCGCTTGTCCCGGGTAACCCTCGCCTAGGAACTTCGGGAGCAGTGGGGGCCGGCGGCTCCGATTTCGGTGGGGCCGCGCATCCGTTCTGGGTTTCAGTCAGAACCGGCGAGACCTCTGAAGGAGCTATCCAAAGCGCTGAACCCGTCCTCCAAAATAGCTCCAGCACCTTGGATAGCTCCTTCACGCTTCTGGCTGGTTCTGGCTGAAACCCGGAATGGATGCACAGCCCTACCGGAATCGGAGCCGCCAGCCGCCGCTGTTCGGAAGATGCCTTCCACGGTTCCACCCAGTCAGAGCGTCGGTCCATTTAGCCCAGTAGTGTCGAGTCGACACGCTCGAGTTTTTCCTGCTCTGCCTGGAGAGGCCGGGGATCGAACCTGAGACCTTCTGAGGAACTACTAGTTGCTGCTACGGCTAGGAAGTTGTCGGTCCGGCAGTCTATGCAAAGTACGCTCTGTGCAAAGGTGGTCGATGCCCCCTCGCCTCCCCCCCCCCGAATTTTCTCATGCCACTAGCCGGAAGAGTGGGGGAGAAGAGGCCTTTTGGCGGGGCGCGAGGCTCGCCCACCCCACTCCGGCACTCCAAAGACTCGATCTTGCACAACGCGCTTGTTTCCCCACTGAGTTCGATGGGGCTTACTGCCAGGTAAGTGCTTCCGAGCGCTTCCGAGTAAATGTGCCTAGGAACGCGCTTTCACGGGGCAATCCTATGCACGTCCATTGAATCCAACGGGGCTTGCTCCCAGGTAAATGGGCATAGGATTGTTGCAGCCTTCATTGGTCTGCGCGAAAAAGCATCTCTCAGGTGCCCTTGTTATTGTGGGTGCTGCATCACTTCCATGGATTTCGGAGGAAATCGCCTCCGTCTTGAAATATCAGCAGGAGGAGAGGAGAGAAGGAATCGAAACAAGGTTGACACAAACCGGGGTGCTCCTCAAACGCGGGAAGTGGAGGAGCCCCACTGTTGTGGGGAGTGACACAACAGTACTACAAGAGAAATCTTTTCAGAAATTAGTTCGAGAGATGGGGAAAGGGGGTTTCCTTACTTACCCCAGGGTTTGATTTATGACAACCCTCAACGTGTCTTCTGTTCAAAGCTGCTTTTTCACTTCTTCCCTAGGAAGAGCAGTTTGGTGTGTGTGTGTGTGTGTGTGTGTGTTTAACAGGACAAGAACGTTGCCCCCATCTTCATTAAATCTTGATAATAAATTTCTACACTCTGGTGTAAAAATTCTGACCTATTCTGAATCCTGACCAAACCTGGAATTCATTTGTGTATAACATAACGGGCGTTCAGGCAAGCATTCTCGCACATTTAGTGTATGTATGTGCAGACAGTGGTATTCTATGCCATGACCCCAAACTGTGATGCACCCACCAACCCCCGACCCCCCGTGGTTGCACATTCAGCAATAACGGTAAACCATCCTGGCTGCATATGTATGCTCAGGGTTCCCGACCAGGCCCTTCCTCATTAATGTTATACATGTGGCTGTTGGGGGGGGGGGGATGGCCAGGAGGAACGGTGATGTTTGAGGGTATGGGGAGTAGGCGTGATCCTACTTCCTCTGTAAACATGTGAGAGAGTTCATAACAATGGTTCGGGGCCAGGCTATCTGAAGGATCACTTCCTCCCATATGTACCTGCCCAGATCCTAAGATCATCCTCAGGGGTCCTTCTCCAGGAGCCGCTGCCAAAGGAAGTGAGGCAGGTGGTTACCAGGAAGAGGGCCTTTTCTGCTGTGGCACCACAGCTGTGGAATGAGCTCCCTAGAGAGGTTTGTCTGGTGCCTAGGTTGTTCTCCTTCCAGCGCCAGGTGAAGATCTTTGTATTTTCCCAGCATTTTAGCATCCTAATCTTTTAGCTCTGGTGTTTTAAATCTGTATTTTAAATCTCTGCATTGTTGCTAGGTTTTATTCTGGTTGTACTCTTATATTGTGGTTTTAAGCTTTCACCTTTTTATTTTTTTATGCTGCACTCTGGGGTTTTTAATTTTTGTGAACCACCCAGAGAGCTTCAGCTATTGGGCAGCAAAGAAATGAAATAAACAAACAAACATCAGAGCCATGCTGGATCATACCAAGGGTCCATCTAGTCCGGTATTCTGATCACACAGTGGCCAACCAGCTGTCAACCCAGAACCCACAAGCAGGACACAAGTGCAAAAGCACACAGACAATATACACAAACAACATATAACTAAAAACAACGTTTAACTGTCAGTCATAACTAAAGACACATCCAGGACCAAGTAAAACTTACATGCTTCCAAATGTCTGGGGAAAGAGATAGGCCTTAACCTGATGCTGAAAAGATAATTATGTTGGTGCCAGGCAGACCTCATCAGGATGCTCATTCCACAGAAGGGGGGCCACTACTGAGAAGGCCCTCTCCTTCATTGCTGCCTTCCGAGCTTCCCTTGGAGGAGGCACTCGGAGGAGGACCTGAGATGCTGAACATAGCATGTGGTTACAATATGCTGGTATTTTGGCCCTGCCCTTTTTGCCTTTGGCCCTGCCTACCACTGGAATGTGGTCCCTCCAGCTCCTCCAAAATGGAGTTATCCAATTCTATTTTCTGAAAGTTCTCCAAAATGGAATTTGCCCCTCAGGGTGAAAGAGGTTCCGCAGCACCCCTGCAGTAGTGGAAGGGAGGGGGCAAGGGTGACAACTGAGAAAGTAGAAAATAGGTGAAGCAATGGGGTCAAGGTATGCGTAGGTTTCATATTTTAGCAGGAACATAAGGACTGCCTTTCTGCATCAGGCAAAGATCCATCTGGTCAAGCGTTCTGTTCACAATAGTGGCCAGCCAGATAGCTCTGGAATCTTACAAAGCAGAGCATAGTGGTGACAGAATGCTCCGTTGGTTGTCTGCATCTAACACTCAGGGGCAGGCTGCCCATGTAACGTGGCAATTCCTTTTCCATATCATCATGCCTAAGAGCCAAACTACACATTACATGAAAGACTGGTTCTTTATATCCCACTTTTCCTCCAAGGAGTTAGAGGTAGGATACATAGTTCTCTGCCCCCTTCCCACTGTTATCCTTATAACAACCATGTGAGGTAGGCTGGGCCAAGAGATAGTTAATGACTGGCCTACTGTCACCTACTGAACTTCCTGGCAATTGGAACCCAGGTCTCTCCTAGTCCGACACTGAAGCACTGCATCACACTTGCAATGGTTTTGTTTGTTTAATGCAGCCATGCAAGGCTGGCTCAAGTCATTTTGCTGCCTGAGGAAAGCCCAAGAAGGCGCCACCTCCTGTTCCATGTTCAAAAGCTGACTGGGCTGGCAGTTGAATCTTTCTTCAGCACTGGTGATGGGACAGCATCCTCCACCGCACCTAGTTTAAGGGACACAGGGCAGGGTGCTTGCCCTGAGTCAGCTTCCTCACTTTGCCTAATGGTAGGGCCAGCCCTGCAGCCATGGAAGGGTGGCATGGCTCTGAATTTGACTGGGGCAACAGGATGCAGGAGGGGTGGGAATGTTCAACCCTTTGCCCTCATGCCATTTTCTCCATCTAAATCCCCCCTGCCCCGGCTGCTGCTATCCCCACAAAGAGGAACAAGAGAGATAATTGTAAATTAACAGCAGCTAGGGATTGGGGGAGTGGGGAGGAGAGAAAAATTAGATCTGAGAAATGGCAAGGAAGAAAGGGTTAAACGCCCCCTCCCACAGTGCTGCTGCTCTGATCAAATTTTTCCATGGGTGGTTTAAAATAAAATAAAATCCAGTCATGGGGCTCCCATATAACATGTAGTCTGGCCCTAGCAGCCCTGGATTACATATATTCCCCCTCCATGAACATGTGTAATCCAGCCTTCCCCAGCCTGGGGTGGCTGGGGAAGGATGAGCTAATTCTATTTAAAGGAGCCAGAAAGAAAGGATTTTCTGCCCCTGCCAGAAGAGGGGAGTTCTGCTTCAGAGGCAGAGGCTGAGCATCCACCCAGTCCCAGAGAGCATTGTCACCTTAAGAGGCAGGTCAGTAAGGCTCCTTTAAGATGAAGTACCTGACTCCAAGGAAGAACTCTTCAGTGTAAGGATTGTAATATGTGTCAGCTGAGCAGTGGATGGGGCGCACAAGGCCCTAGGAATATTAGCCTGCATTTTCTGTCAGCATTTTGCTGAAAATAACACTGGTTCTTATCTCCAGCTTCTTGTATTCTGATCTTAACTCATGTTTGGGTCTCTGTATTCTCACCCTTGGGCTTCTGCCCGATGCTGCCTCTGGATTCTGTTTATACTTGTCTGCCACTGGGTATGCTCGACCTTAGTTCCATCCCTGACTTATCTCTGGAAAATAGTTTGCTAGTAACAACTCTGCTTCACTCTTGGCCCGCTTAATTGACTCCTCCACTGCAATTAACTCTGTGTGTGTTTGTATAGCAAGGAACTGAACGGGAACTACGAGTGCTCCAATTTAACTTTCTGGGAATGCTCTTGAGTGTGCTCAATGTGGTTCTGACGCTTTATTGCCAATTTAAATGGCAGGCGCCAGAAATTGAGGGTTTTGAGTAGGCTTTGATTATGGGCCTTGCTGGGGCACTAGGAGCTGCCCAAGGATGCTGATGCCAATTCTGCAGAAGTGCAACAGAAAATAAAAAGTGTGTGTGTTGTGCACATGAAAGGGACAAGAGCACTTCCACATTGTGCAAATATATTACCTGTACAAGACCTAAGGCATTCCCCAACCTGGTGCCTTCCATATGTGTTGGACTGCAACTCCCATCATCCCCAGACAGCATGGCTGGAAATGATGTGAGTTGCAATTCAATACATCTGGTGGGCACCAGGTTAGGGAAGGCTGCCCTAAAAGCTTAACATTACACCTGAAATGAAATGGTTTTCAACAGCATGTATTCATTACTCCCATGCCCAACAAATGGGTTCTGAGGCCAACAAGAATAACTTAAAAGACTACATGCAATTCTTTTTCATTTACTGTAATAACACTTGATTTAGAAGCATACATGTCATTGAGAGCAGAATGCATTCTCAAGTGTTCATTCTCTATGGATTGTTAAGAAGCTACCAGGAGAAGAGAATAGGTCAAGATATATAATCCTGTTACATTAAACACCATTTTTCTCCCTTCCACTTTATTATGCTACACTTCATTTCATATCTGTATTATCTGAAGATTTGTTTTTGTTATGTTCTCTACAAGCAGTTCCTGAGACCATCTATCCTCCTACACTTTTTCCTTATCTTTGAGCCTTTAGATGGGAAATGCATTGTCCGTTTCTCTTTGCTTGCTTTTGTTTCATTTTCAACACTTCATTTTCGAAAATATCTGTGTTTCTCCCAAGCTGTTTGAAGGCTCCTCAGGCTTTGGGTGATGAATCCTTGGTACCAAAGATTAGTGCCTGCCTTTAGGGCCCAATCCATATTGAGCATCTTATGCACGTCCCACTGAAACACAAGAGACAAATGTACTTAGTGCAAGCACTTGCTGTAACTCTGTTTTGTCTCGTTACGATCAGAGGCTCAAACTATTTATATCTTTTAAAGAAAAAGTTATTGAGCTAGCTTTAGACATCAGAGCCTTCAAAATTCCAGTAAGAGCTGCTTCTTCTGTGTGTGTTTTAAAGATACACATGTCTAATTCTGCCCAGCCATACACTTTACACTAAAAGTTCTTCTTCCATACAAACCTGCCAATCAACTGAAATCACCTGTGAATAACTAAGCCTAAATCCATGTTACTTCAATAATTGCACATTCTTCCCCTGTGTTTACCCTTTCCTCTTTACTTTCCTCTGTCAAATTATTGATTGTAAGCTCCTCAGGGCAGCGATTTATCTCCAGAGTTTGCACCTGAACTTTTAATGGTGCCTAAGATCCTTTAGAGTGCAATCCTATACAGTGCAATCCTATGAATTCAGTTAGGCTTCCTCCCAAGTATGTGGATTTAGGATTGCAGCCTTAATCTGGCTTTTAGCTGCTGTTCATGTTTATTGATGTTTTGGGGTATTTTGATATTTTTTCTTACTTTTTTTTTTTTTACTGTGGCTTGCATGTTGCAAGCACAGTTTCTCAATAAATAAGAATTATCTGATGGAGCACACACGATATTTTGTACTTGGATGCACCTACTCAGGCATGAAAAGTGAAGCGACAATAGACTCTGAATTTCAAGAATTATACACTGTTCACGCAATGGCTTTATTTATTTGCAAAATGTATAGATGGCTTCATGTCTAGCAAGATTCCCGAGTGGTGAACAATAAAAAGAAAAATCAAAATACAGAATATATATTTTTTAAAAGATCAAGTTACATGTATAAAACCAATAAAAGCATGGCTGGTCATTCAGGAAATAAAAATGTATTTAGCAGGTACTGAAATCAAAACAACATTGGTGCCTACCTGACATCAGCTGGCAGGGAATTCCATAGAGAGAGAGTCAGCACACTAAAAGCTCTACTCTGAGGGGACTCCAAACGGACTGCATGACCATGCGGAACCCCCAGAGTGCCTCATCTGATGACCTCAGTGACTAGGCAGGCTGGTAAGGGAGAAGGCACTCTCTCAAATTTAAGCCACGGAAAATGTCAGATAAAGGCCAAAATCCAATATGATGGGCTAATCTTAGTGGGTTTGACCATTTAACTCTGTGTTGGATAGCAGCCATTCATCGAGTATAAGCTATTTTTATTTTATGATTTGTACCCTGCCTTTTAACACACACACCCCCCACCAAAAAAATGGCACTCAGGGCAGCTTACAGCCACAATTAAAATTGTTTTTCTGCTGAAGCTCCCAGAGTGGCTTACCAAAAGTTTAAAAGATTAAAAACACACACCCAAAGTACAATGAAACAGGAAATAGCAGCAATAGCATTCCAGCATAAACATGCATGTAAAACTAACAGCTCTAAAAGCCCTTGGCGAATGAAACCATTTTCACCTGATGTAAAAATGAGAGCAGGGATGGGTCCAGGTGACTCTCCCCTGGGGAGAGAATTCCAAAAGTGCTGTGTGCTGGGACCATAACTTAGATGGCCCTTTCTCCGGTCACCACCTGTCTGACATTCGATGGCAGGTGGACTCAGAGAAGTGCCTCAGATGAACTGTGTTCAGAAATTGACTGGGAGCCAGAATAGCTGTTTCAGAACTGGTGATACATGCTTCATTGTTAATGAGTGAGACTGACAGTTGAATCCTATGCATAGACTGAGTTCACACAACACGATAACCCACACTTAGTGGTAGAACCATGGGTTGTTTGTTGGTGGTAGAACCATGGGTAGAACAAGTGGTAGAACCATGGGTTGTTTGTTGAACTGTGGGTTATCGTGCTGTCTGAACCCAGTGTGTTTTCTGCAGGGTGGCTTATTTGTCTTGAACAAGCCACCCTGAGAACCCGTGGTTTGTTGTTGGGTTGTGAACTGTGGGTTGTTTGTAGTTAACAAAATATGGTTTCTTAGAACAGCTGGGTACAGGCAATTATATGTGGTGTATCTACCCCGGAATCCTACTGCAGCCCATGGATTCTGGGTGGCTTGTTACCCATGGCAACAAGCCACCCTGCCTGGGTTTGCGTGTCATGATAAGCTGCAGTGACCACCCACAATGGCATCCAGCACACCGCAACCCACCATGGCTTATTTAAGCCACGGTAAGTGCCAATGATCATGCAAACCGGCCCAGAGCATGTGTATGAACTGTGAGTTTAGCTGGACTAGAAGGAATAAGGAAGGGGTGCTGCAGGGCTCCAGCCAGTTGTGTGGGATTCTAATATAGGGTCAGTAGTTGTGCTACCCGGGTTGTCCATCGAACCCTGGCTATGAATTCCACAAAAGTGTTCTGTACAAGGTTATACACAGCTCGCCTACAGAACTCCTAACACTGGCCTGCACAGGGTTCTTCATAGTGCAACAAGTCAATAAAACAGGGATGGGCAACGTGCATCCCTCCACGCCATTTTGCATTGTCCCTGCCATAGTGCATAGTAAATGCATGGTACCTGAGTACAACATACGGTCTGCTTTAGGAGACTGCTTGTGTCTTTGTAAATAAACAGATATGACCGATCTCTAAACCAAACCCCTCATTTATCCAAAGGGAAGTTAACATTGTTGCGCTGTCCCTGCACTTCTTACCACTCAAGGAAGGGGGTACATGAAAGTATAAAGCAGCTTTCAGGTTGCGGCAATTCACAGGGACAGGAAAGCACATGTCCATAAGCTTCTTTGAATTAAGTAGCTACTGTTCTAGGGGCAATCACTGGAATTTTAAAAATGGCTGCCTCCTATGTTTTGGGTTGTAGTTTTTGTGATCCTCCCAGAAAGCTCCGACTATTGGGCAGGATAGAAATGAAACAATAGTACACACTGTATGAACCATATTTGCAATTTTAGAAATGGCCTATGCAAGACAAAAATGGGTTCTTCCTTGGGAAGGCAACCTTGGATTGCAACCAGGGCTTCACCGGATGTGCAGGATGTGGGGGAACAAAGAAGAAATGTTTGGAGACATTTTCAAATTATTATTCATTAAAGCTATTGAGAAGCTTTCCCAAGCCTGGAGACAAAAAACCCATATAGTTTTTTGTTCTCATTTCTATGCATTGCAAATATTTTTTACATTCCTTTATAGTTTAAAAAAATGATAGAACTTCTAATTAAATGCTGTCTTCTTAAGCATAACACAACTGCTTTCGTCTGTTGACTGGAAGCACAGCATCTCCATTTTGCTTTAATCCCCTCTTCCTGTCACGATGCATTCCTCCAACCAACTTCAGGATTACCAAGGATCTTTCAGTCACGTTGACATATATTCAAAACATCTCACTAAAATTAATCCATTCTGAATTTCCACTGCCACATATTGAATATGTATTAACTCTCAAAACCCCTCGAATCCTGGAGGCCTGATAATAATGCGTAGGTGGGGAGAATGTTTTGCTCTTTCTTAAGTACCTGTTTCTTCAGAAGCACCCTGAACAATATTAATTTTAGTCTGCAATCCTATGCATGCTCACCTCTGAGTAAGGCCCATTCAACATAGGAGGGCTCACTTCTGAGTAAACACAGTTCTGAGTCACTCTGTTCTCTGTTGTTCAGTAGGGTAGGATTCAAACCAAGGGGTTCAAATTACAGGAAAGGGGATTTTGCCAGAACATTAGAAAGAACTTCCTGATGGTATGAGCTGTTTGACAGTGGTTCAGTCTGTCTTGGAAATTGGTGGACTCTCCTTCATTAGAAATTTGTAAGCAGAGGCTGGATGGCTGCTTCTCAGGGATGCTATAGCAGCAGGACTAGATGAACTCTGAGGTCCCTTTCCAACTCCATGATTCTATGACTGGGTTCATACAACATGATAATCCACACTCAGTGGTTGAGTATGGGTTGAATGTGGGTTATCATTGAACCATGGGTTGTTGCTGAACTGTGGGTTATCGTGTTGCTGTAAAGAAATATGCAATGAGAACATAGCCACATATATGCCCACTGGGCTCGCTCTGCAGGAAGCCCTGCCGTGGCCACCATCCTGGACGACTGGTCCTACCACCAAGGATCCTCTTGCTCATGTAAGCTGCAGGGCGACACCCACAGTCTTCTTTGGTGCAGAGAAGGGAAACTATACTCCTGCCTCTGCATTTTGTTTGCTGCAGTGCCTGCCCACTGCGGCTTGAATATTCACAATGGTGGCCAGCACACATTGGTTGGTGCTGGCAATCATGCAAACTGGTTCTTTCTCTCTCGCGCTCAATGCACCCCAATTCAGTTTGCAATGACAATTCAGTTTGCTACATTCATCATCATCATAATCTAATTTATATTCAGCTTTTCCACAAAAAGTGCCCTAAGTGGCTAACAAAACAGCACTACAAAAACAAAAAACCTAACAAGACATCAATACAATAATAAACAACTCCACTAATACTAACATTATAACATTTCACACTAATTACAAAATAGGCAAAAATCAAACAGTTCAACTGTCCTGGCCCAACAATTGAAGACACTTTCAGGTAACAACACACCTTTATTTGCTAGAGAAAACTCTGCAGTGTGAGGAGTTCACTCTCTGTGCAATGAAATAAATTCCCCCTGCATGGTAGACACCACTAGTTTTTTATTAGGAAATTGATTACACAGCCACCTGATCATGTGTAGAATGCTTGTTGACTAAAAAGGAAGTCTAGTTTAACCACAAGTTCTTAAACTGTTGGCGGGCCTGTCTGGAGAATGGTGACATACAGGAAATTTCCTATTTCATAGAATCATAGAATAGTAGGGTTGGAAGGGGCCTACAAGGCCATCGAGTCCAACCCCCTGCTCAATGCAGGAATCCAAGTCAGAGCATCCCTGATTTGGCTTGTTCGCATGTAGAAACTTTTGCTGGTTAGGCAAACCGCTTTTCAGAACTTTGTAGATCTTGCATTGTTTGGAAAGAGAGGGTGGGAGGTGGTCATATACACATTCAAAAATTCCTCAGTGAAGATACCCAGGCCCAACCTTCGCTGGGCCTCAATAAGGCTTCCCTCTGGTCTATTACAGTTGGCCATAACACAATATCAATTATTATTTTTCAGTAATGAATAAACCAGAGCCGAATAAACTAAATTTTTCCTATGCATTAAGGCTTTAATAAACACTATGAACTACAAACAGCTATGCCAGGAGAACAAAGTTAAGAAAATAGCAACCAGATTTCTTATAGCTACATTCTTTCATTGAGACTATGTATTTTAAAACACCGTGCATGAGGAATACACAAAGAAGGTTTCTCCTCTAAAGGTCTGCCAGTGATGCTCTTTTTATGCCTATGTTTATCTTTGGTTTTTTGCCTTCCATGTTCCAGTCAAGATGGTGGAAACGTTTCTCACTACCTTATCAAAGATTTGATGTGTGGGTGGTTAAATGGGATATAGCTTTTCTTCCTTGAATATGCGAAGAGGACAATTCTCCTTGCACTCCCAAGTGCTTACATAACGTAGACCAGCCTGTTGTCTCAGAAAGTCTGGCCAAGTTGTTTGATATAGATCAGTATTCGTGATATTCAGCTCTTAGAATCACAGAATTGTAGGGTTGGAAGGGGCCTACAAGACCATCGAGCCAACCCCCTGCTCAGTGCAGGAATCCAGGTCAAAGCATCCCTGACAAGTGGCTGTCCAGCTTCTTCTTGAATGCCTCCAGTGTGGGAGAGCCCACTACCTCCCTAGTATTCATGCCTTATAAGCATGGAACAGGTCTTTGTTAGAATCACTTACAACCTTTATATTCCAGTTTATAAAAACATAAATCTAGCTCCTGCTACATTCTTTTAAAGGATCTGGGCTCCCTAAGTAGAAAACTTGCTGTTTTGTGATGTTACCTATGAGACTGCATGTTGATGAATCTGAATATATTAGGTTTCTATTTTTTCCTTAAAACACCTCAACAGTTTATAGCTGTCATAAATCAGATGCTTGCAATCTCTTTAAACGGCACAGATAGGTTAATATCTTTCCCACAACCAGTTCTACGGAAACATACATACGTAATAATTAATAAAAAACAAATGGCTTCTCCAGTTCTAAACAATCAAGAAGGGAAATAAAATATACTATACAAAAACAATGTGTAAGGATAACACTTCATACTTAATCTTATCATCAGAGTGATAGGCCAAAATAGGCTGGTGATGTTTGATACCAGTTCCTGTCCCACCCACAAAAAGATGGTCTTAAATCCTCTTGTTTTGAAGCATAGAATTGGCAAGAGAGTGGCTTCATGAGACATGCAGCACAAAAGAAATAAGGTTTTACACCTCTAGTTTATAAAGAAATGGCTTTTAGTTGTTTTACACATATTTTAGTTGACATTTTTATTTCCTTATTTATATAATTCTGCCAAATACATTAGGTGACATTTTCATTTTCTCACGTGTATATCATTCAGCCAATTTAAAGGGGCCTCAGAATAGGCCAGATTTCTTCTTCTTACATCCTGTTTCGTGAACTGTTAACACTACATCTCCCAGAAAGCTGTGCTTCAGCTCTGTTCAATACAGGCACCACTATACATAAGAACACAATATCTAGCCTGGCTTTCATCCATCTTAAGTCTCATCCATCATCATGCAGCACCTTGCTGGTCCAGTGTTTTAGCCTCAGGCAGTCTTTGAAGGGGTTGGTATGACAGCAGGGGATTTGCAATGGAAATTGCGGAGAAATGGTAGGGAAGGGTTTTTTTTTGTCATGAACTAGACAACAAATGTTCATGTGCTGAAGTCCTTTTTTAACATTAAAAAGCATGTTTAAGGGAAGGGAATTAATGTGTAACAATTTGTCACCTCAAAGCCATTTGCTGAGTTACAGCAGAATTACAAAAGGAACCAAAATTAATGAAAAATGTATTTAAAAGACTTGGTGCTCTCTCTTTGTTTTCAGCAAATAAATGAAATAAATTTGCTTTCAGTGAAGTTTTGTTGAATAAGGTTTCAGCCCACAAGAAACATTCAGAGCCACAATATGAAGCTGTAAAGGCAGGAGCAAAATAATGGTAGTGATGGAGCTGCTGACACAATCTAACTGCAGCTGTGCCAACAGGAAACCTAAAATAATCCCAAATATTTCCAGCCGATTTTTATCACAAGAAAGGCATAATTCTAAAGCCAGAGGTTTGGATCCATAGAACTGTGAGTGAAAAGAAAATAGTTGCTAGTTCTGTTTTGCAAACACTTGTGCAAATGCTAGCAGAGTGAATGCTAAAATAATTAAGTACTAGAGCAGGTCTCATACTTCTGCTTGTACACCTATTTGGCTTTGGCTTTACAAGCCAAACATTTTACGCATGTTTATTCAGAAGTAAACCTCACTGTATTCCATGGGGCTTGCTCCCAAGAAATTGTGCATAGGATTGCCGCTTTAGGCAGTAATTCATAGCAGTTAGTAGGGAGTATGCACCATATAATGCATAGGATTGCAATGTTAGTTTCACTTTTCTTGTGCAACGTTCTAGCACAAGGTGCCAAAGTGACTTCCACAAAACCATGTGGAAGAGTGCCTTTGCATCTCAGTCAAAAAAATGATTGGAAATGGAAATGACTGAGTTGCATTCCTATGAAATAATTAGAGCAAAGGGGTTGGTAAAATGAAATTATAAGATAAACATTTTACTAATGCTGGTGGTTCTCCAAACTCAAACCTGTGCTGAGCATGCAGGGTATCTTTCATACTGAACATAGTGCACAGTGTTGCAACAGGGCCTCTTTCATTATGGCACAATAACTGCTCTCGCTCTCGCTCTCTTTCTCTCTCTGGTGGTATGTGGTAGAGCATACATAGTGACCAGCATTCAACAATCCAAACCCTGGTGATTTTGCAAACCTGTTTTGAACCTGGATGCCGAAAGTCATTTTGGGAGGGTAACACATAGGGATGTGGAAATTGATGAAACTCAAGCTGGTTGAGGTTCTCTAAGTTCCACCTCAAAGCTTGATCTGTCTTGTGTCCCTATCAGATGTGAGCTTTCTTCTTTCCTTTTTGTGTGAAAATCAGGAAGGACTTGGGTGCACATTCAAAAATAAGCAATCTTTTCCCGTTGATCCTATCGACGGCAAGCTCAGGAATGTACAAGCTTTGACTGCCGATGTTATGAACAAGGTAAATTCTTATCATTAATGAACTGAAACAAATTTCTCATACATCGCTGGTAACATATAGGTGAATACATATTTTCCATGTTTCTTGTATTGGTGATTTCCTCTCTTATTTTTCTCACTTCAAAAAACAAACGAACAACCTTTCATTAAACCAATTTCATCGTTTCCTGTCCCTCTGCAAACCCTCAAGCTTCACAGAGCTCTGTTTATTGCTTTGGTATTAAAAAAAGAACACCACAGAGGATCAAAATATCAAGGACATCCTAGGGCGGAGTTCTTGTGCTCTCAATGTCACTCTGGCTTTTCCTCCAAAAATGACTCCTTTTCCAGCTTCTGTTCAGTACAGTTCTTTGAACGGTATGGTCCTGCTGTGACACCCATTTATTTATTTATTTATTTTCAAGTTTCCTGACTGCCTCTCGACTTCAATATTAAATATAGTATATAGATTAAATACTGAACTTTGTCTAAAAACACTTCGATGAAAAATAAATCTCACACTGAAAACCATGTCACTAAAAATAGCCACAGACAAAAATACCATGCTTGCCAGTTGAGAAGCAAGACTGAAAAAGTTTGAGCAATGAAAACGGTTTTTAATCTGATGTCTAATGTTATACAGAGTGGAACCTGGGCAGTGTCCCAGTGGAGATATTCCGTAACTGTGGCTTAATTGCTGTAAGGCTTAATTTGAGGTGGTGGTGGTGGTGGTGTAGAGAATGGCATCTGCTCAAGGATTCACCAGCTGATCTCAGCATTTATCTTGATGGCCAATGACTATTAACAACAACAACAACAACATTTCTATACCACCCCATAGCCGAAGCTCTCTGGGCGGTTTACAAAAGTTAAAACATTAAAATACAATATACAAAGTTTAAAAACCATTCACATCAAAGCATGCAGACAATGTATACAAACAACATATAATTAAAACAACTACACCATATAACTAAAAACAACTACAATTCCCCTTATCCCTAGCAGAAAGTGCCAATAGGTAGGAATTGTGGGAGTTATTTATTAATTTAGTTATTAAAAGTATTTATAAATCACTTCTCTGCCCACCAGGGCCCTCAAAGCGATGTACAATTTAAAACAACACTACAGTAAATAAAATCACAACAGATTAAAACTTTAGCAAAACCTTCTTTAAAATAAGCCAAAGCGCAACATGAAAATTCATCAAAGGCCCTGTGAAACAGTGCAGTTTTTACGGCCTGTCTACAGTTTGGTAGGGATGGAGCCAACTTGACATCCTTTGGGAGGGAGTTCCACAGCATGCTACAGAAAAGGCCCTGTCTTGTGTATCTATCAGCCTTTCCCTCTCTTGGTGGTAGTCCTTTGATGAAGATTGCAGATTACAGGCAAGTTCATATGGGAGGAGACCGTCTTTCAGCTATTTTGCCTCCAAACCATTTCGGGCTTTATAGGCCAAAGTAGCACCTTGAATTTGGCTCTGAAACAAACTGCGACACCATTGCAGATGGCAGAAGAAAGGTGATATATCGTCTCTGAAGACAGAGCTAGATGATAGCCCGGCTGCCATCTGTTATACTAGTTGTAGTTTCCAAACACGTTTCAAGGCCACTCCCACGTTGTAGTTTGACACCCATGACCCCAGGTGGAAGACAATGCTATAGCCATTTCTGAAGCCATGCAAAACCTGATGAGTGAATTTTCATGTTTTAATGTTTCTGTATGGAAAGGCTTTTGTGAATCCCGGAACTCCTCCCTTGATCTCAGTCTAGTTCTATTCATGGAAAACTCTCTAATCTGCTTCATCTGGGGAAATGTCTTGATATCTTGATGTCACATGCCATGCACACAGTGGCATTCCATGTGCAGCTTGAAGTCCTATTGGTTGCAGTGATGCAAGTGTTTTAATTCTCTAAGTGTGGAGATACCAAAGGCTGGCATCAATGGTTGGGCCCCTGCCAACCCACATCCTACCAAAGTTCCACTGACTGGAGGTGCTCCTCCTCTTCATGACTGCAACCTGCTTCTTCACCTGCCTCTCACTCTTGCCCAGACAGCAGGCATGGTGAGAAGGAGAAACAGTAGCTGCCACTGCCTACTTGCTCCCAGGCTTTCTGCCTGTCAAGCAAGCAAGTGGTAGCAATGATGAGAAAGAAGATGAGGAACAAAGTGAAAGGGCATTGCTTCCTCCATGGGGTCTCTAAATAACATTTTCCTATCCAATATCGGAAAGTGGTGTTTGGACTACACCATGTTAAAGGTGGAATAGCCCCTACCACAGTGTGGCCCTCAGTGCAGCAATTTACATTTCTTCATACATTTCCAGCCCCTAGAGCAGCCTTCCCAAACCTGCTGCCCTCCAGATATTTTTGACTTGAACTCCCAACAGACCCAGACAGCAAGGCCAATGGTCAGGAATGTTGAGAGATGTAGTCTGAACACCTGGAGGGTACTAGTTCAGGAAGACTGCCCTAGATACATATTCCTGTGGTACCGGTTTAATGTTAATAGTGTAAGGATCTTTCAGAGTGAGAGAGAGAGAGAGCGCACATGAAGGAGACCAGGCGTTAATCCACATGAATCAAGTGTTTACTGCTAGATCAGTTATGGTACCTTATGGAAATAGTTTACAAAGAGACTTCCAGTTGGAACCAATGTCGTCCTGGCAGCTTCCCATGGGCTCTTCATGGGAGCTTTCTCAAACAGCTTTTTAAAAGGTTGAAAAACTTTTTCATCTCCCCCCTGGAATTAAAAGGGGGGCAAGGCAGCATCTGGATAACATCTTGGAGAAAAGTACTCCCCCACGAGATAGCGCGGGGGGGGGGGTGGATTCCAGGATTATTTCCCCAGAGCTTTACCACCGCAAAAAGCTGTTCTGAAACGCCTATTTAATAGGAGAAAACAGGGCTGACATGTTCCATTGTAATATATGCTTTAGGAAATATCAACAACTCCTGAGGGATGATTTAGGAAATATTAACAATATTTGAGAACATCTGAGGACCTGCAAGATCTGTTTGAAGACAAACATGGCTACACCGAAGAGAAGAAAGGGGCTGGCATCACCGCCAACTCCCCCTGTACCTCCTGTGTCAAAAGTTTCGAAAACAGAAGATATAGGGGAATTATTTACTCTGATAAAGACTTAATCTTCGCAATTGACTGAACTTAATGGAGCTAAAAGGTTGGATTTAATCCAAAATTCCATCACTGCCTTGCAAGGAGCTGTGGATCTAATTAATGCATCTTGGCAAAAAATAGAGACGAAAATTAACGAGCTAGAAGACCGAGTGGCAGGGAATGAAACTACAATACAAGTTTGTTTTAAAAATGTCTCTGACAGAATTTCTCCACTGTAGGCCTTCATGCGCAGATCCAATGTACATATTATTGGGATTAAGAATCTGTCTAATGATGTAAAATTGCCTATTTTTGTGGATAAACTTTTGCATGAGATATTCCCTGTCCCATCTGATTATTTACTTGATATTGAGCTGGCTTTTCATGTGCCAATAGGGATGTACGAAAGTCACTTACCATTTCGCGGATCTGCTTCGCGGTGGGGGGGAGGCACTCCGTCCCTCTCCCCAGAATCCTCGAAAGGGGGGGAGATGCTCCGTCCCTCCCCCTGGAATCCTGCTGGGCCGGCTCCGCTCCGCGGGGATTCCGCGGAGCCGCCGGCCAGCTCTGCCCACAGCCGGACATCCGGCTGCTGGGCAGCAGGGACGCAAATGGCAGCGGCTGTACTGTACCCTGTACTTAACTGTGATAGGCTACGTAAATATTTACGTAGACTATCACAGCAAAGAAAAAAAAACGCGTACGCAAATGGCGGTGGCTATGGCCGCCGCCATTTGCATTCGCTATTTTTAGCCGTTCTAGCCTACGTAAATATTTATGTAGGCTAGAATGGCTAAAAATAGCGAATGCAAATGGTGGCCGCCATAGCCGCTGCCATTTGTATTCGCTGTACCCAGCAATGGCCGCCCCCACCACTGCCCCCGCCGCCGCCCCTGCCCCCACCGCCACCCCTGCCCCTGCCCCCCCCACTGTCGCCCCTGCTGCCCCCGCCGCCACACCTTCTGCCGCTGCTCGCCACCGCACCTTCTGCCCCTGCCCCCGCCGCACCTGCCACCCCCGCTGCCGCAGCTGCCGCCCCCGCTGACACACCTGCCACCACTGCCGCCCCTTCTGCCGCCGCCCCTGCCACACCTGCCGCCCCTGCCCCGCCCCTTCCGCCGCCGCCCCTTTCTCCACCACCACCCCTTCCGCCACTGCTGCCGCCCCCACCACACCTGCCGCCCCCACTGCTGCCCCCGCTGCTGCACCTTCCGCCGCACGTGCCGCTGCCACTGCCGAAGCCGCCACATCCGCCGCAGGTAAGCTTAGTCCCGGGGGGTTCCGCGGGGCGGGTAGGGAGGCAGGAGGCCATTCCGCCACGGATTCCGGGGGGCCGAATGCCAGTGCATTTGGCCTCACTGGAATCTGTGGCGGAATTCTCCGCCATCCCTACGTGCCAAATGCTAAAGGGACTGACTATACAATCATAGTCCAATTTGCAAAAGTCTCCACAAAGAATTATATCCTGCGTTTGGCAAGAATGGGTGGAAGCCTTTCCTGGAAACAAGATAAAGTTATGTTATTTCCAGACTACATCAAAGTAGGGATGTACGAAAGGGACTTACCTTGTCCCGCAGCTTGCTTCGCAGTGGGGGGGAGGCGCTTCGCTTCTCCCCCCGAAGTTCAGGTGAGGGGGGGGAGGCGCCCCACCTCGCCCGGCCGAAATTCAGGCTGGGGAGAAGCGCCCCGTCTCCCCGGCTGCGAAAGAAAAAGTGAAAACAAACAAACAAACCCCGTGATAGGCTACGTAACGATTAACGTAGCCTATCACGGCTAGATTTCCAAAGTCAGCCATGATAGGCTACGTTAATCGTCACGTAGCCTATCACGGGTGACTTTGGGAAAAAAAAACGCGTACACAAATGGCGGTGGCCCATGGGCGCTGCCATTTGCGTTCCTTATTTGGGCACATCTAGTCTACGTAAAGATTTACGTAGACTACGGCGAAAATAAGGGAACGCTATTTGCGTTGCCCTTATTTTCACCGTAGTCTACGTAAATCTTTACGTAGACTAGACTTGCCAAAATAAGGAACACAAATGGCGGCGCCCATGGGCCGCCGCCATTTGTGTATGCGCTTTTTTCCCCCCCCCCAAAGTCACCTGTGATAGGCTACGTGGTGATTTACGTAGCCTATCATGGCTGACTTTGGAAATCTAGCCGTGATAGGCTACATAAATCGTCACGTAGCCTATCATGGGTGTGTGTGTGTTTTTTTTTTTTGCTTTTTAATTTTGTAATGGCGGTGGTGGCAGCCGGTCAGGAGACCGGCCGCCGAACCGCCACCGGGACCCGCTGCCAAGGGGGACATTCGGCCACGGTAAGTCCCATCCGGGGGGGGGCGGGGGGCCGGCGGAGAATTTCCCCAACACTTTCAGGGGGCCGAATGCGTCGGCACTTGGCCTCCCGAAGATTCGTGGAGAAATTCTCCGCCATCCCTACATCAAAGAGGTGGCAAATAAAAGAAGGCAATCCATCAAAGCGAAAAATATGACAAAACAAATGAACTTTCAATATTACTTAAAATATCCTGCTACACTCTGCATTGTGTCTGAAGGTCAGATGAAGAAGTTTCTAAATCATGAAATGGCGGAGGCATGGCTAAATGTATAAATGCGTGAGATTTCTGTTACAACCCCATGAACTGGAATCTTTAAACGAGCTCTATTAACTGTTTATGTTTAGTCTACATGATCCAGGCTAGGTCAGAAGATAAATGATTATACATATATTCGTTTATTCTCTTTCCTCTTTCTTTCCTTTTCTTGCTTTTCTTTTTTATTTCTTTATTCCAAAATAGACATGATATGCTGTATTTAAATATATTGTTTGAGGGTGTATTGTGCACATGTATTTCTATATCTCGTATAAAATATATTACTGATTGTTGAAGGTTTATTTTAAGTTTTATTAGTATATAACACTATATTTCTTTTTAATCATTATTATTATTAAAAATAATAATATAGGCTACTGGGAATGAACTGTAGGCCTGTTTCTTTGATATAAGATTGATGATATGATATTGAAATGTAAGGTTGTTAATTAAACTGTAAGATTGTTAATGTTATAGATATAGTTTTTAAAAGAGAATTGCATCGGAGGCCGGGTATTGGAGTTTAAACTTAATCCTTTAAAGGAGAGGGGGAGGGAAATAAATTTATTTTCTTTTTCTTTACTCTGTACTTGTTTTCCTCTTTTTTTTTTTTCCTTTTCCTTTTCGTTATTCTTGTGCCCTCATAAGAATATTGTATTGCTGGGAAATTGATCAGGTTGTTGGTATTCTTGGTATTGTTTATCTCATTTATAAAGATAAAATAAATAAAAATATATTCAACAAAAAAAAAAGCAAATAGTTTACAAAGATATCAATCCAGCCAGTAAATCTTACATAGTTCTCTCCCACTGACCAAATGAATGGTGGAATGCTGGGGATATTCTTAACTCATAGTGTGTTCATAGGATGGCATGAGTACAAAGTTCAAATGGCCTAACAAACCTTATATTTATACTCTTTTCTAGAGCACAACCCTTGAGCCATTCCTCCTGTCCATGCAACAGACATTAACCAACTATGCTTGGAATAAAAGGTATATTGCTTTTTTGGATAGGTTTGTAAATGGTAAGTTCCTGGAAGTTTCCAGAAGTTCCTTGGGGTGGGGGCGGGGTGGGGGACTAAGTTAGGCATCATTGTTATCATGGCCTTGGTGTTTATCATTTAATTGGAGCCATTCTGCTGTAACTCACTCTTCCTAGACAGCATCTCATTATTTTTGGCAGTTAGTTGAAACATCTGGCAATAGCTGTCCCATCTCTGAGAAAAATGAGTTTCTTTCATGAAATGGCTCTTTTTATTTTCTTTACTGAAAATGGGTGAAGCAGGTCTTTCCGGCAAATAAAAATGGATAACACCTGCCCAGAGTTGTGTGTCTTTGTCATACTAGTTTATTTTTTAGATTAGAATGAGATGATATAGTATAGACCTATCTATATGATATGACATGACACAATACTTGTGGAAGAATTAGCTGCCTTGTTAGATTAGTGCAATCCTATGTTAATTCACCTAGAAATTAATCCCATTGTGTTCAATGGGTACTCTCTCTTCTGCATAGCCTCAAGCTGCAATCCTATAAACATTTTCCTGGGAGTAAGTACAATTGAACTCAATTGGGCTTTCTTCTGAGTAGAAATGTATATGAGATTGCACTGTAAGGAATTGTTTGCAGGAAAACTTTTTTCTTTTCTCAGAATAAAATAATAGTCCTCCCCACCTTATTTTAAGAGACCATGGTCATGAATATTGCTTTCCTAATGCAATATTGGATAGAAAAAGATTATTTGGATTATTCTGATATGTCATCTTCTAGAACTTCTTTCATTTCATTAAAATGGATGCAGTTTCAATAAAAATCACACCGTTTTTAATTTTTTTCTAGATTAACTAATTTGGAAGATTAATTGGCTCTGTACTGTCAATCTTGGAAGTGGGTTAGGTGATCATTGCATTAAAATGTATTGAGAGAATGGGAAAATCCTTTTAACTACTTGCTGCAGGGCTGTCATCCATTTGCAGACATCTTAGTTTGATTAATGAAAATTGATTATCTAGTAATCAACTAATCAATTAAATTATCTTTTTTTAAATACCTTTTATTCTATTTTTTAACTTTATAAATGAAATAAACAATACCAACAACCTAATCAATAACTACAATTTCCCAACAATACAGTATTCTTAAGAGGACACAGCAATAATGGAAAAGAAAGAGAAAACAGAAGAAGGAGAAGGAAGGAAGACAAATGAAAAAATATATTAAGAATTATTTAAAGAAATTCAATTTAAACTCCATTACATAGAAACTTCAAATCCCATTCTGCTTAAAAATTATACCTATAACATTGGCAATATTACAATTCAGTACAGAATAAATAATCAACCTAACATTTCAATATCATATCATCAGTCTTATAGCAAGAAAGCAGGCCTACAATTCATTTGCAGTAACCATATATTGCCCTTCAGCTAACATATAGTAATAAAGGTTAACAATTTAACCAGCCAAAAATCTTACTAACCAGTAATAATGGTAATAATAATTTTAAAAAGGAGATGATACATAATAATAACAAAAAATCACTAATAAATTTTATAATGTTATATAATAAAGCTTAAAATCAACCTCACAACAATCACTAATATATTTTGTACTAGATATATAAATGAGTGTATACATTGTACAGTATATCATATCCATTTTAAAAAGAAGGGATTTAAAAAAAAGAGAAAAAGAGAGAAAAAATAAAAGAGGAAAGAAAGAAAAAAACATCTCCGGCCTAGCCTGTATCTTCCAGTCTAAACATAGCCAGTTAGCAAAACATGTTTGCAGATTCCAGTTCATGGTGCTGGAACAGAAATCTCACGCAATTTTCCATTTAGCCACGCCTCTGCCATTTCATGATTTAGAAACTTCTTCATCTGACCTTCAGAAAAAATGCAAAATATAGCAGGATATTTTAAGTGATATTGTAAGTTCATTTGTTTTGCCATATTTTTCACCTTGGTAAATTGCCTTCTTTTATCCACAATTTCTTTGATGTAATCCGGAAATAGCATAACTTTATCTTGTTTCAAAAAAAGGTTCACAGCCTCTCCTGCCAAAGGCAGGATATAATTTTTTGTGGAGATTCTTGCAAATTGGACTATAATTGTATAACCAGTCTCTTTGGCATTTGACACATGGAATACCTGCTCAATATTAAGTGAATAATCAGATGGCACAGGGAGTATGTCATGCAGGAACTTATCTGCAAAAGTAGACAGATTTACATCAGTGGGTAAATATTTAATACCAATATGTACACTTGCCCTGCACGCTGACGCCTCCAGTTGAGAAATTCTGACAGAAAAATTGTTGAAAAAAGCTTGTAACGTAGTTTCATTCCCTGCCAGCCGATCTTGCAACTTGTTAACCTTCACCTCCATTTTTTTGCCAAGAAGTGTTAATTAAATCCATAGCCCCTTGCAGGCAGTGATGGAATTTTGGATGGTATCCAGCCTCTTAGCCTGTTCCGCAAATTGCAAGGACAAAGTTTTTATCAAAGCAAGTAACTCCTCTGTATCTCCACTTCTCGAAGGCTTTGCCAAGGGAGGTGTGTGTGTGGGGGGTGGAGATCCTTTTTTTTTGCCTTGGTGTAGTCATCCTTCTCTTCAAACAAATCTTGCAGATCTTAAAATATTATTGATATTTCTTAATACCGTTCCTCAGATGTTGTTGGCGTTTCTTAATCCAAAAACTACAAAGGAGCACGTCAGTCCTAGTTTCTCCTAATTAATTAGGAGGTTCAAACAGCTTTGAGCTATGATTAAGCTCTGACAGACTAGCCCCAGAGTACAGCCCCCCTGCTACCATGCCGAGAGAGCTGTTCTTCCAAAACTTCATCCAGAGCTGCTCCTGCCTCCCCTATTAATTCCAGGGGAGAGATAAAATGGTTTTTCAACCTTTTAAAAAGCTGTTTGAGATAGTGTCTCGTGGAGACCCCGCGGGATGCTGCAAGGGCAACATTGGCTCCAACCAGAAGTCTAATCAATTAAATTATCATAAACATTAATAAAAGTAAAAGCAATAGTTCTTTTTTAAAAGTATATTTTGGCTTTAAGATGATGCATTGTTTTTAGGTGAGACAGACTGTAGTTGCTTGTGGGAGCCAGGCATTCACGCATATAACACCAGTACTGTACCAGCTGTATTGGCAGTCTTTGAGCTCAGTTTAAAGTGCTGGTTTTGACGTTTAAAGCCCTAAATGTTATGGGACCAATTTTTAAGCCATAAACTGCATGAGTCTTAAGATCAGCTTCAGAGATCCTGCTTAAAGGCCAATCATCAAAATCCATCACACTGGAGGATGCTAGACTGGTGGGGACTTTTCAGTAGTGGCCTTATACTTTTGTTTTCTAAAAATACTATATCCTGTTTTTCCAAAGAATGCAAGGCAGATAACAAAGAAAAACTCTCTCTCTCTCTCTCTCCATCCACCCATCCACCTATCAATACAATATAATCAAGATACGATAAAACACTAATGCTGCATCTCAGGGGCCATAAGATATGAGGGCAGAGAGAGAGAGAGAGAGAGAGAGAGAGAGATCTGCACTCAGAGGGGAAGCCTGACCTCAGAATCCCCCACTCCTTCCAACTTCCATGGAAATCTCCACAGCTGGTTCTTCTCTGATGTTGGAATTCTGTTCCCTCCTAGTCCTCAGTCATGTGACATCCCCAAACCAGCAGTAGATCTACACCAGCCCTGGAACTGACATAGATTAATTCCCCCCCACTGAAACCAATGGGATAATTCATAACAAGAAAAGTGTGTTGGGGCAGGGTGGGGGAAAGCCCCAGAAAAAACAACCAACCAAAAATGCTGCTCTCACCTCCCTTCTGCCCTGTGGGCATGAGCCCAACAGGGCATTAGATACAGCAGTGTGTCTGTGCCTGTCTTTGGATCTCTCCAACGTGGCAGGCAGGATTATTCTGCCAGCTAACAAACCAGTCAACAAAATGTTCAGCCCTATCTTGATAGTGTGCAAAAAGATGCTTCCAGCTGCAATATAAGTCCCACTGTATTCAGCTGGGGTTTACTCCTGAGTAGATACATATAGGATTGCACTGTAAGCTATGTCTTGTCGCAAACTTGGCCTTTGCCTGGAACAGATTTAAAGAATGTACACTCTGGAGCTTTAGGCTCCAGATAAAACTTGGACTTCTGCTCGCAGGAAATATTAGGATACTTTGTGAGTGCAAAAATATGTGCCCAGTATATTTAAAGCAGTAGGGAGGGATAGGAAATAATTTTTATTCCATGGTGCTGTGCTAATTCAAGCCCTGACATTTCCTTTGAATTGATTCATTTCATGGGATCTTTGATTTCATAGGCTTTCGCTGTTCTCACACATGGTGTTTATTATAGTGGCTTTTAAAATTTTCCCACATAGGTAATTCAGATGAAAAAAGCTACCTTGAGTAGAATTCGCATTTGATTTTAAAATGGTTATCTTCAGCTTTCAATCTCACATCAATCTAACATTTGCAGGGCAGACATTCTAGACAAAAGGTATTCATAAGGCATCACTTATGAAAATACTCTTTTGTTAGCCATTTAATTTTGTTTCAGATCACAGAAGGGCCACAGTATATGTGACTGCAGCAGATGTGTATTCCCTTTCTTCTTCTTTTTTAATGCTACAATTTTTTCTCCTTTGACATAAAGTGAATTCAGAGTGCTTCAATCCTAGGTATGTTGACTAAAAAAGGAGATGATGATGATGATAATAATAAATTATGTACATTTGACTGTATACCATATTATATTAGATAAAGAAGAATTACTGTGTACTGGATAGGGACATATCCTCCTGAAGAATCCACCTTTGTAGATGTTGAGAGCTCACTTCCATGTCTTCTGCAAATGTGACTTAACACATTGCTCCTGGTTTTCCCACAAACTAATCATTGCTTTATATGTATATATAAAATATGACTTTCCCCCCACCCCACTCCAAGAAGTTTCCAAGCAAAAACACTTATCCAATTTAGCCAGAGTGAGGTGGCAGAGGGAGATGGCAGATGGATCAGTTTATATTGCAAGTGGGGGATTGAAGTTCCATTCCTGCGGGTAGCGAAGCAGCACATCAGGGTGAAACATATTACATATAGCATCTCCCTGCTGTGTTGGCTTACATGAACTACGTCATTTAGGCTGCAATCCACTGCCCACCTACTTGAGAGTAAGCCCCACTGAACTCACTGGGACTTATTTCTGAGTAGACATGTATAGGATTGCCCTGTTACGGACGTTTTTTTTTAATAGGTGGGGGCACAAAAAAATATGACCCCTGCAACTAGGGTGAACACTTATGAATCACCAAAAGAGGAAATGCATCACTAAAAAAAAAAAGGGAACATTGATTTGCATAATATTTGCATATGCATATATTTAGATAGACAGATGCAAATTTAGAAATCACTATTATAATTTAACTAGCAATACACTACATCTCGCCATAGTGTGAAAGACTGTGACCAGGTGACCTGTGTGCCTTGCTCAGTCTGCTGTCCAGGTGTGCTCGATGGGCAACTTCAAGGCCCAGCTGTTCTGTCGATGGTTCATTATCTTTAAACCAGACTATGGCAGTATCCCATGGGGCCACGCTGCCTCCACTGGCTCCGTTGCGCTTGTGGGACCCACTGCTTCTGCGATGGATCTTTTGTGCTTCTAAAAATAACCCCAGAGACAAGTGGGAATGCTCATTTCTGAATCAAGACAGGTCAGTGGAACTCCCTTCTGCGAGCTCTGCTCTCCAACCCCGTTCCAGAGACTGGCATTTCCTCCCATTTCAGGTTATTTTTCAGAACTGCAAAAGGCCTGTTGCACAAGCACGGGCACTGTAGGATACTGCCCTTGGTTGGATAGCCAGATAGGGGACACCTTCAAAACAGACACTAGTTTTCTGGTAGCCCTTCAAATAGTGAGCTGTCCTCTGTAAAAGGGGACACATGGCCAATCCTAACTGCACCCACCATCTAAAATAGGGTAGTTCAGAAATCTGTGATCTCATTGTATGTAATGAATAGAATGGCTCTTAGATCCCCATCACAAAATACATTTGCACAGTACTTTAGCCACTTCAACATGGCTTCTTCTCATTCTGAAAGGATAATATGAGAAGCTTTAGGCCACATAAGAGGAGCCCTTGCTGCTCCTCTCCATACCAATTTTTAAAAAATGGTTGACTCTTTTGCTTGTTTGCTGTTTGAATAGTTTTTATGTCTCTTATCTTGTAATTCTATTGTTATTATATTGGATTTGTCTTTTTATGATGTCATGTACATCGCCCTGGGATCCCTTGCGTGTGAACGGCAGGTTATACATTTTTAGAATAAATAACTAATAGTATTGGAGCTGAGAAATGCAGTTCATATATATGTGGGTGTATTTATATGCATGTGTTGTTACTGCTTCGATTTGTTGTTGCTCAGTACTTTTCATTTTGGCCAGTACCTTGCACTATCAGCCACACCATTTCCCAGGTATGTCTGAATTTGTTGCTATTTGTGTTGAGCCATGATGCTAGCCAACTTCGGCATTTTCTGAATTTTACAATTTGATTTGCTTTCTGAGGAGTCTGTGGCAGTAAGCCTTGAATAAGTATGAAATCACTAACAATCTGATACACAAATTCTCTGAGGCTCAGTAGATACTCTTATAGGAATGTTCTGCTCTGCTTGGTTCAGCTTTCTTGCCATGTAACTTTTAGACTACACTGGAACTGAAATAATTTAGAAGTTAGAAAAAAAGTTAATCTTCAAAGCCTGCAGTCCCTCTACCCCCAAAATGAAAATTCAGTTAGACTTTCCTACTTATGACCAGAGAGCATGCTCTAAGCTTCTATCCAACTAAGAAGAGTCATGGAACTTTTAGTACACAGAGACGAAGTGATGCTAACTGAAACTTTCAATTGGTTCTAAACCTGCCAAAGCAGTCATGTTTACTCTGTGGTAGGGAAAGAAAATGGCAAGTTTGATTTTTAAAGGAGTTCAGCACTAGAGCAGAACATGGTGTATCTACCTATTATTATTTTTGTTTGTTTTCAATACTATGAAAACTGAAACAGAACCGTTGTTTTGTTCTAAGACTTAAAATCAAAGTCAAGGCTACAAATTACACCTCAAAACAGATCACTCCCAATCTTCTTTCTTCATATTTGATCTATATTTTACATTTTGAAAAATATAGATTTTACATTTTGAAAAAGTATGGTACATATACATGCAAGTGTGTATACACTTGTATGCAAGTGTGTGTGCGCATGTAAATGTTAATCCATAATCTATAAATTATATGCAAAACAACTGCATTCAGTTAAGTTCTGCATCAGTCAGCCATAGAAATTATAGATAAAAAAGTGACTGACAACAGAGATATAAACTTAAAGGGTTGGATCTAGACTTTGAAATCTACTCTAAGGGCGCAATCCTATGGCTGCTAGACAGCAGCTAGACAGCCATAGGATTTTTCGGTTTTTGGGAACTGACCTCGAAGCCAGTGCTCCGAGGTCAGTTCCCAGAAAACTGCCTCCCTGCTCTCGCCCACACCGCCTCGTAGGAGGTGCAGTTCGTCCCCAGCTCTGCACTCAGAAGAGCAGCATGGAGCAGGGGGAAAGGGGGCGTTCCTGGGGGTGGGGAGGGGTGGGGACAGTGGAATCATTGCGATGACACTTCCTATGCTTTGTCCAGCCTCCCCCCTCCTGCTCCGTACCGCTCTGGCTAGACGGCCAAAATCAGCTGTCTAGCCAATAATGCAGGGCGCAGAGGAGAAGATCCCCTCTGTACTCTGCCTGCCTTGCATTGGATAGTCGGTCGCCTCTGAGTTTGGAGGCTGCCGACTGTCCTGATAGGATTGCTCCCTCTGATGACCAAGTATAGATCCAACTCAAAATTATTAAGTTAAACATTTCTGCTTCCATTTTCATGAGTGATACTGAGACCTCAAGAAACCTTCATTGTACTATTAGAAGTACTATTACCAATATTCACAGTTCCATTATGAAGTATGGATTCTTGGTACAGCTGAGACCTGCAGAAATGCAGAGATAGACCATAATGGGTCTTAGAACTTGTTTTCAGTACCAGTGATCACTCCTGGAAAATGGGAATAGACACAATACCTTTCAGTTCAAGGAATATGTCTTCCCAGCAGACTTCAGATACAGTCCTCATTTTTAAAATTAAGCGTTTAAGAACCCACTCTCCCTCTTTCCTTGCTGGAAGATGTTTTTCAGAAGTACATGGATATGTGCCAAAATTATGCCACTCTTCCCCAACCTGGTGCCTTTCAGATGCATTGGGTTGGCTGAGACGGTGGTAGTCATAGTTCTACACATCTGGAAGGCACTAGGTTGGGGACACAGCTGTTTAGTGCATTGAAAAATCACCCCATTATGTGTTCAGATAGAACAAAATTTCCACTGGTATTCCTTGCATGTCCAGAGCATGTCACGATTAGTTTCATTAGAGCGTTCATTTTCATGAAGGTACATGTATTATTTGAGTCATTATACACGTATTCAAATAACTAATTATACAGATTAAAATATACAAATCAGCTATGAGAAATGAGTTTGTCATAGGATTCTTAATGCTGACATGGAGTGACATTTATTTATTGCTTTTATTCTCATTGGATTGGCTTTCTTGCTGTGTTAAAATGAAAGCTGAGTAATATTTATAGGAGCAGTTAATTTGGACTTGGAAATTAGCTTTTTTCAATGAACTATCCACAGCAGGACCATATTGAATTAAAGTACCATACTTCTTTGTCTAGGAAGGAGCAAAGGACAATGAGACATTACTCCCCACCGGATTGTAGAGCTGCTGCTGGTCAAATCAAATCAAGAAGGAAAAACAGCTGATAAAACCTTTTCAGGGTTTTTATAAAGTCCTACAGCAAAATGAAGAGCAAGCCATTTAAAACAGTAGGAGGAAGTTTGCACAATATAAGCATATGAGTTTGCAGTTGCCTTATTTATGAGCTATACCATTCTCCCACGTCGAAATTGCGAACGCTGTTCTCAAATTATGGAGATGACTTATCCATCAGGCAGAGCAATCCTCAGGGCCCAAACAGACATTACTTTAAATCCTTATCTAGCAGCTAGGTCTTTTTTTACATTTACTCTAGAGTAGGTGCAGGGCCCTCTGATCTAGGTTGGAACTCTGCAGGTGGGTGGGTGGGTAGGGCTTTTAAGATCTGGATCGGGGGCCTGCACCTTGTTGTTCAATGGTTCAGTCGTGTCCGACTCTTCGTGACCCCATCGACCATAGTATGCCAGGCCTTCCTGTCCTGCGCTCTCTCCCGGAGCGTGCTCAAGTTCATATTCATTGCATCAGTGATGATATCTAGCCATCTCATCCTCTGCCGTTCCCTTCTCCTTTTGCCTTCAGTCTTTCCCAGCATCAGAGTCTTTTCCAGAGAGTTTTCTCTTCGCATTAGGTGGCCAAAATATTGGAGCTTCAGCTTCAGTATCTGTCCTTCCAATGAGCACTCAGGGTTGATTTCCTTTAGGATTGACTGATTTGACCTCCTTGCAGTCCAGGGGACTCGTAAGCATCTTCTCCAGCACCGCAGTTCGAAAGCATCAATTCTTCGGCGCTCAGCCTTCCTTATAGTCCAGCTCTCACAGCCATACATTACTACTGGGAAAACCATAGCTTTAATTAGACGGACCTTTGTAGGCAAGGTGATGTCTCTGCTTCTTACTATGCTGTCTAGGTTTGCCATAGCTTTCCTCCCAAGGAGCAAGCGTCTTTTAATTTCATGGCTACAGTCACTGTCTGCGGTGATCTTGGAGCCCAAGAAAATAAAATCTGTCACTGCTTCCATTTCTTCCCCTTCTATATGCCAGGAAGCGATAGGGCCAGATGCCATGATCTTAGTTTTTTTAATGTTGAGTTTCAAACCAGCTTTTGCACTCTCCTCTTTCACCCTCAACAAGAGGCTCTTTAGATCCTCTTTGCTTTCTGCCATTAGGGTGGTATCGTCTGCATATCGGAAGTTGTTGATAATTCTCCTGGCAATCTTAATTCCGACCTGTGATTCATCCAACGTGTGATTCGGCGTTTCTCATGATGTACTCTGCATATAAGTTAAATAAGCAGGGTGACAATATGCAGCCTTGTCGTACTCCTTTCCCAATTTTGAACCAATCGGTTGTTCCATGTGTGGTTCTGACTGTTGCTTCTTGACCCTCGTACAGGTTTCTCAGGAGACAGGTAAGGTGCTCTGGTACTCCCATCACTTTAAGAATTTGCCAGGGTTTGTTGTGATCCACACAATCAAAGGCTTTAGCGTAGTGAATGAAGCAGAAATAGACGTTTTTCTGGAATTCTCTTGCTTTCTCCATGATGCAGCGAATGTTGGCGATTTGATCTCTAGTTCCTCTGCCTCTTCTAAACCCAGCTTGTACTTCCGGTAGTTCTCGGTTCGCATACTGCTGAAGCCTAGCTTGTAGGATTTTGAGCATCACCTTGCTGGCATGTGAAATGAGCTCAATGGTGCGGTAGTTTGAACACTCTTTGGCGTTGCCCTTCTTTGGAATTGGAATGTAAACTGACCTTTTCCAGTCTTGTGGCCACTGTTGAGTGTTCCAGATTTGTTGGCATATTGAATGCAGCACTTTAACAGCATCATCTTTTAGGATTTTAAATAGCTCGGCTGGAAGACTGTCATCTCCGCTAGCTTTATTGTTACTAATGCTTCCTAAGGCCCACTTGACTTCACTCTCGAGGATGTCCGGATCAAGTTCAGTGACTGCACTATCATGGCTATCAGGGACATTAAGATCTTTCCTGTATAGTTCTTCTGTGTATTCTTGCCACCTCTTCTTAATCTCATCTGCTTCTGTTAGGTCCCTGCCTTCTTTGTCCTTTATCATGCCCGTCTTTGCACAAAACGTTCCCTTGAGATCTCCGATTTTCTTGAAGAGATCTCTAGTCTTTCCCATTCTGTTTTTTTCCCTCAATTTCTTTGCATTGTTCATTTGAGAAGGCCTTCTTGTCTCTCCTTGCTATTCTCTGGAACTCTGCATTCAGTTGGATAGATCTTCCCCTTTCTCCCTTGCTTTTCGCTTCCCTTCTTTCGTCAGCTACTTGTAAAACCTCATCAGACAGCCACTTGGCTTTCTTGCATTTCTTTTTCTTTGGGATGGATTTCGTTGCTGCTTCCTGAACAATGTTACGGACTTCTGTCCATAGTTCCTCAGGCACTCTGTCTATCAGGTCTAATCCCTGAAATCTATTCCTCACCTCCACTGTATATTCATAAGGGATATGATTTAGGTCATACCTGAATGGTTTAGTGGTTTTCCCGACGTTCTTCAATTTAAGCCGAAATTTTGCAAGAAGCAGCTCATGATCTGAGCCACAGTCAGCTCCAGGTCTTGTTTTTACTGACTGTATAGAGGTTCTCCATCTTTGGCTGCAAAGGACATAATCAATCTGATTTCGATATTGACCATCTGGTGATGTCCATGTGTAGAGTCGCCTCTTGTGCTGTTGGAAAAGGGTGTTTGCTATGATCAGCGTGTTCCCTTGGCAAAACTCTATTAGCTTTTGTCCTGCTTCATTTTGTACACCAAGGCCATGCTTGCCTGTTATCCTGGTGATTTCTTGACTTCCTACTTTAGCATTCCAATCCCCTATGATGAAGAGGACATCTTTTTTTGGTGTTAGTTCTAGAAGGTGTTGTAGGTCTTCATAGAACCGATCAACCTCAGCTTCTTCGGCCTCAGTGGTTGGGGCATAGACTTGAATTACTGTGATGTTGAATGGTTTGCCTTGGATTCGTACTGAGATCATTCTATCATTTTTGAGATTGTACCCCAGTACTGCTTTTCCCACCCTTTTGTTGACTATGAGTGCTACTCCATTTCTTCTCAGGGATTCTTGCCCACAGTAGTAGATATGATGGTCACCTGAACTAAATTCGCCCATGCCTGTCCATTTTAGTTCACTGATTCCCAAGATGTCGATGTTCAGTCTTGCCATCTCATGCTTGACCACCTCCAGCTTACCTTGATTCATTGATCTTACATCCCAGGTTCCTAAACAATATTGTTCTTTACAGCATCGTATTTTCTTTTCATTACTTTAAATCCTTATCTAGCAGCTAGGTCTTTTTCACATTTACTCTAGAGTAGGTGCAGGGCCCTCTGATCTAGATTGGAACTCTGCGGGTGGGTGGGTGGGTAGGGCTTTTAAGATCTGGATCGGGGGCCTGCACCTACTCTAGAGCAAACAAAGGAAAGCTGCAGCTGCTAGGTATGGATTAAACATTATGTTTGTTTGGGGCCTGATGGGGCCAGTGGGGAGCCATGATATGGATCTGCTGCCTCCTCCCCAACCCTGCCAGCTCCCACTGGCCAGAGTGGAAGGTGATGAGGCAGTTTTGCCAGGCAATTTCGTCTGGAGGAGCTGTGTCTTTACAATTCCCCCTTCCATTGGCAGCAGTGTGTGTGTCTGTGTGTGTGTGTGTGTTGTGTGTGAATTAGCTGTGCTGGTTCTAGGGCTAGAGTACTTGACAGGCCTGGATTGGGCCTGTCTGGGGGAACAGAATGGCTCTGGATCATGCAGGTTGAAAGCCATCCCCTCCCCATCCCGCCCAGAAAGGAGTCCATTTCAGGGCTTTCTGCCTGTTAGCACTGGGAGGAGAACCACCGACAGCTACTTTCCGCCTGCCTGGGGCTTCTGCTGCAGCACAGCCTCCTCGCCAGCAGAGAGGCTCCAGTGAATCATCCTAACCTGCTACAGCCATCAGCATTAGCAGGGGGCATTTAGGATCGTGTTCTAAGTCATGACCTTGTCCCAGCAACATACCTCTGCTCCTTCATGTTGGCTAGCACCAAGGTTAGCAAACGTGTTACTCCATTGTTCCTGCAGCAAACATGTAGCCGTATGCCTACTTGACTATAAGAAGAGCTCTGTTAGATTAGACAAAATATCAACTGGGGCTGTAGTCTCATGCCTACTTACCTGGGACTAAGCTCCATTGAATTCTTTGGGTCTTGCTTTTCAGGAGACATTGATAGGTTTGCACTGTTCATCCAGCATTCTCTTGTTGGCCACGTGCTTCCGCGAAGTTTACAAGCAAGCATGAAGGCATCAGCCTACCCTTGGTGCTTGGCCCAGCATCAGAAACACACTGCTTCTGAACATGGAAGTTTCATCTGGCTATCATGGCTAACAGCTGCTCAGCTATTAGCCATGAATTTGTCTAATTCTTCTAAAAAGCTGTCTAAACTAGTCTTCATTGTACATCTTGTGGTAGTGAGTTCTACAGAAGAATATATTGGCCAGGTTTGCATGATCAGTGGGGGAAAAGAAGCCACCATAGCTTCTTCCCCCACCCCCATGCGTGCCACTTGTGTGCCCACCATTTGCCTAATTACCCGCTACATGGAGCAGGTTATCGTGTTATCCAAACCTGGTGCGGTGCACAGCAGGGGTTACTTCTAAACCACCCCACAAACCCTACAACAAGCCATGGCTTGTTTAAAAGCCGGGTTTAGAAGCGCACCATACCAGGTTCGGACAACACATTAACCTTCCCCACTGATCATGTGAGCCATTGTTAAAAATGCTCATCCCAATTCTCTGACCAATGAGAACTGCAGGGGTGCAAGTGATCTGGTTTCATAGGCTGCTGGTTGCCTTGGAATGAGGTCACTGGGGGCTTATGGTGTTTTTGTGATGTATTGTTTATTTACACCCTCCCCCCCAAAATTCTTTTATTATTTAGGATATTTTTGGATTGCCCCTCTGCATAATGAGTGATTAAGGTGGTGTACAACAAAACAATGCAAAAAATAAAATATATAAAAATAAAAAAATAAAACATTTTTAAAACTGAGGATTAATCATATAAAGAGAGAGCGGCATTAACTATTAAAAGCATGGAGGAACAATATTTTCACCAGCCACTAAAGGACACTAAAGGGGACACTAATGTCCCTGGGGAGGGAGTTCCAAACTGGGATGCCACTACACAAAAGTGTAGTATTATGAATGCCCACCAAAGTGCAGATACAGACCCAATTAAGGACATTTGACTGAAGTACCATTCCCAGACGTTGCTCTGTACGAAAGGGGAAGGAGAGCCTGATTTCCTATTGTGTTGAGTGGAATAATACCATATGGCAAGAAGGTGAACCACCTTTTGTTTGGCTGAACCAACTGGTGGCCACCAGCAAGAGAAGGCAAAATGCATCGGAAGCTTCTTTATATTTTTGGAGCGTAAACAGGATGGTAGAGCGAGGCCAATATCAAGAAGAGAAATATAAAGTGGAGGAGGCATTGCAAAAAGGGCAAGTAGTGTACACAGGAATAAAGAAGCTGAGGATTCTTTCTGCGGCAGAGTTTGCATCCCTGAAAAAAATAACTTCTTCTACAGTGAGAACCATACTTCATCTTAAGGCAGATTAAAAGTTGGCTGATTTGACTTGGGCTCAATAGAACTCAATAGTACTGTTGGAAAGGCTCACAGCAATAGGATCTATAGTCTTCCAGGAATCCACACTACCCTAAGATCATCCTCAGGGGTCCTTCTCCGGGAGCCCCTGCCAAAGGAAGTGAAGTGGGTGGCTACCAGGAAGATGGTCTTTTTGGCTGTGGCCCCCCAGCTCTGGAATGACCTCCCTAGAGAGGTTTGCCTGGTGCCTACGTTGTTCTCATTCCGGTGCCAGGTGAAGACCTTTTTATTCTACCAGTATTTTAGCATTTTAGCTTCCTAATCTTTTAGCTGTGGTGTTTTAAATCTGTATTTTAAATCTCTGCATTGCTGCTAGGTTTTAGTCTGCTTGTACAGCTATATTGTGGTTTTAAGCTTTTATATTTCATATTGTTTTTTTATGCTGCACTCTGTAGTTTCAATTTTTGTGACCACCCAGAGAGCTTCGGCTATTGGGCGGTATAGAAATGAAACAAACAAACAAATATTCTGAGGGTTCAGTGTCTTTATGTGATGGCCCCGGTTCTAAGCTGTCTTCTTGCCACTCTTTAATACTTTGGGGCTGCTTCTTAGCATGCCTGGCAGCACCAGGCAGCATGATCAGGCAGCTGCCAACATCCCAGCACTGCTGTGCTTCCCCCTTTGTCCATGGCATCACCTCCGCTTCTGCTTCCTCCATCAGCCCTGGTGCCGCATCGTCCTCGTCTCTGCCCCTGCTCTTTGCAGGGAGATCCTGCCTGCCCATCTGTTCACTGATACTGTACTTGTATAAGGCAGAGGGACAGGCAGATGAGTGAGAAAATCCAGGGATGTTTGTTCCCCATGGCATGATGGGGGCATGCTCACGGGCCCACACATACCTGGAGCCAGGACTGACTCACAGGGCACTTCCTGGGAGTTTAGTTGGAACTGATGAAATGGGATGCACCCTTGTGGAGACTGCCTGGGTTTGTGGTCTTGGTCTTTAGGGGTCTGATGCAGGATTACTGGTTGTGTCCTGTTATAGGAATCTCCTTGCTTCCACTGTGTATGCTGTACTTGCAAGAACACCAGCAGTTTTCAATGTTCTCTCTCATTACAAGCAAACAGACCCTAAAAGAGGCCACTTCAGGAATTTCCTATTGCTTGGGAAATGGGGACCCCCTTTTATTTGTAACAGTGAATTAGTCTTCTAAAATGAGATTCAAACAATGATTACTAAACATCTGACAATCTGAATCATTGTTTTTATCAATAATTTCCCCCTGAGATGGGCATCTCTATACCAGCCTAAAAACCTATATTTAAAACGGGGCTTTCTGCTTCCATTTTAAATGCAGGATCACAACGACTCCCTTTTTCATGTGCTTCCTTTCCTCCCTCCCCTCCCCCTCCTTATCTGAGTCTTCCATTCTCTTTCATTGCTCTCTCTCCTCTTCTTGCCACTTTTCCTGTTTTCATAGAGGGAACTCAAGTGGAGCACAACGGGGTAATTTGATAGCTCATTATTTGCGATCTATTTAAAAACAGAACAAAGGGCATTTGGTGCAGGAGACGCCTTGAATGATCATAGCGTCATGTTAAAAGCCTGCAAACTTCTGTGAAGGAGACATCTCAATCACAGGATAAAAACTCCATGTGAAGGAGCCCTAAATGCTGCTTGCATTTAATGCCCCCCCCCTGCTAATTTTACCTTTCTTCTACCTCCCAATGTTATCCTAACACTTGAGGTGAAAAGTATTTAACAGGGGTGTAGCCAATCTAAGTACACCTTCTCAAAATACTGAACAAGGGTGGCATATGCTTTTCTTTGACTGTGTACTGTTCTTTGCTTTGACATGTTCTCAAGAACCCTCTGCTACAGAGGCATGATGTGCAGTGCCTCATTCAGTCCTGAAACCATCCCTTCAAACACATTTCCAGTTGCCACCCTTTATGCACCCCCCTTTTGTGATGTTTGACTCATTGTGAAAGACATGAAACAATAATGTAAAATTATACCTGGATATGCACAGTTATCAAGGAAAGAGGCGAGGGGGAAAATGTTCTTGCAAGACAATAAAATCATATTAAAGCTGCTATGCAATAAAACAGACATGGTACAAAAGTCTGAGAGCAGAACATTCAAAAACCAACAGTCCCTTATTAAAGTGGATGGGAGGGAAAATGACATTGTAGCAGCCCCTTTGAATAGCTTCCATTGTTGCACTGGATTTCTGATGGGTACTAACAGCTGTAAATCTGTACAGAGTCAAGCACCATTTAACAAGCACTGAGGAAATAGTAACAGTGCTTGTGCTTTTCATGCCGCACATCCCAGATTCAGTCCCCAGCATTTCCACGTAGTAGGACTGGGAAAGACTCCTATCTGCAACCCCAGAGAGAGCGGCTGCGAGTCAGTGTGGATAATACTGAAGTAGATGGACTTGTTTTTGACTCTGAAATAAGGCAGCTCCATCCTTGTATCTATGTCTATTGCTTTTGCAGCCACACTATGCAGAAATTGTAGAAGAAATCCTACATTAAACTTTAGGGCTTCATCCTACAAGCCTTTATGCAAGCATCACACACAGTCCATTCCACTGACTCTAACTCAGGTAGGGATGTACGAAAGTCACTTACCTTTTTGCGAATTGTGTTCGCGGGGGGGGGGGGTGGAGGTGCTCCATCCCTCCCCCCGGAACCCTCGATGGGGGGGAGGAGATCCAGTCCTCCCCCCCAGAATCCTGCCCGGCTGGCTCCGCTCCGCAGCCGGCCAGGCCCGTCAGCAGCCGGAGTTCTGGCCGCAGACGGGCTGCTGCGGACGCAAATGGTGGCCGCCGTAGCAGCCGCCATTTGCATCCAGCCAGGCAGCTGTGATAGGCTACGTAAGTATTTACACAGCCTATCACGGCTGGGCAAAAACACACACACAAAAAAACAGCGTATGCAAATGGCGGCGGCTACGGCGGCTGCTATTTGCGTTCCCTATTTTTCGCCATTTTAGCCTACATAAATATTTATGTAGGCTATTACGGCGAAAAAAAGGGGGGAACACAAATAGCGTAGTGGGCGCTATTTGTGTTCCTTTTTTTCCGCCGTAATAGCTTACGTAAATATTTATGTAGGCTAAAACGGCAGAAAAAAAAGAATGCAAATAGCTCCCACTACGTTATTTGCATTCCCCTTTTTTTCACCGTAATAGCCTACGTAAATATTTACGAAGACTAAAATGGCAAAAAATAGGGAACGCAAATGGCGGCTGACATAGCCTCCATTTGCATACACCGTTATTATATTTTTTTGCTTGGCTTGCCGTGATAGGCTACATAAATACTTACGTAGCCTATCACAGCAAAGACCAGGATGACAATGGCGGCTGTGGCAGCCGGTCGAAAGACCAGCCGCCGCTGCCGGACCCGCTGCCGGAACCACTGCCGGAGCCACTGCCTCCTGGAACATCCGCCCCAGGTAAGCCTCGTCCTGGGGGAAATCCACGGAGGTTGGCGGTGGGTGGCAGGCCGTTCTGCCATGGATTTCGGGGGGCCGAATGCCAGTGCATTCGGCCTCACTGAAATCCGTGGCGGAATTCTTCGCCATCCCTAAACTCAGGGGCAGAGCTAGCCCAACCATTAGGCGGAGTGAAGCAGCTGCCTCAGATGGCAGATGCTGGGAGGTGGCAGCACAGTGTTAGAAGAGAGAGCTGTATGCCAAGTGGCCTGCCAGTGCCCCCTAAGCTAGCTAGCTTGCCTTGGTGAAAAGCAGTGGATGTGATACACCATGGCTGCGTGATTATGATAATTCATAATCAACCCTTCAAGTCCTGTCCATATATGCATGAATGTGTGATTTCAATAAATGGGAAAAGCCCATTTAGCTTGATCCTGATCCCAAATTTCTTTTTCCATCAATAGAACTGAGATGCATACATGGGAAGTGTCAGCCACAAAGGGAACCTCAAGCTGGATTCTGTTCTTGTTGTATAATGAAGCTGCATTTACAACACAGCAAGCCCACGCCTCATTCTTATGCAAAGAGAGCAAAACTGATTTCAATTCTGAAAAGCTGAATTGTGCTTTTTCTTATGCTCCAAGACAGATGTTTTTGTGGAGCATGTTCTCTCTCTCTCTCTCTCTCTCACCCAAACAGTGAATTGCTTTGATTAAACTAGTGTTAAGCAGAATGATTGGCATCAGAATGTCTCCTCAAAGCTGGGACCTTTTCTTCTTCTTAAAGTCACATCTACGGTATCAACATAAATGGGGGGGGGGTGAGGCGGGGGGAGGCAGGGAGGGAGGGCTAGTGGAATGAAGCAAAGTAATAACTGCATTGATTTAAATGGCTTTACTCTAGATTTATATGCTTGTGATCTGGGATCAGAATTTGATTTCTGTATCTTTAAGGACAGATTTGAGGAAAATAACTTGGACAACTTAAAGTCTGTTATTCAAACCATAGGATTAGCCACATCAAATGTGGCTAATCTAATACATCTAATGACATACATACATCTAATGCATACATCTAATGACTTGGTGCAGGTGTAGCCTAGTGGTTCAGGGTGTTTTTTTAATTATCTTATGTCTGGCCTCCTTGTTCCACCTGATTGAAAAACTCACCAAGGCAGTTACTTTGTGGTGAACAGTTGGCTGCCTTAGGCTGCCTTTACATTAAAGAAAAAACCCGCAGTCCTGCCATTGTGGAGCCTTTCCACATTTACAGCGGGCTCCCAGAGATGGCGACCACCGTGATTGCTGAGAGGGGAAGTTTTTACTTTTCAAGGTTCCATAGAACTCAATGAGACAGCGCCATCTAGTAGCTGTTTTAATAGTGGAACAATCCAGCGTGTTTTAATACTTCATTATTTCCAGATCTATTTAACATGGAATAACTGGGAAATACCTCTGGATGTGCCCTGGAGGTTAACGACTTATGACCTGCAAACTTCCATGAGTGAGCAATCTCAATAGCAGCATTAAACCTCCATGTGAAGAAGCCCTTAACTGATGAGAGAGTTAAAATGATTTGGTACTGCGGAGAAGTGTACCTGGAAAGATTTTCCAAGATAAACTCAAATCATATTGATATATGGACAGAGCTACAACTCTGACTGGTCATGCAAGCATCCAGATCTGCAGTGACCATTTGAATAGGCCACTTGATGCCATTGATTTGTGGTTGTTGTTGTTTTGTGCTGTTGCAGTGAAAACAGTAGGCAGTGCCATGTTTCCTACTAACAGCTAACTCAGCTGGTGAGTGTCACCAAGACTGTAGTCCAAACTGGGCCCCTACAAAACAAAAAGGAGGTATCAGCATGACTGGGGTGGGGTGGGGGGAACCCTGATGTTTGCAGAAGTACCCTCCCAAACAATGGAATGAGGACTGAGCCTACTCAATATCCCTGCTTGGAGGGAATGGCTGGTTGGAACCCTGAACAGGGGTTTTCCTTTTAGGGGGGAGGATACACCACAACATTTTGTTACAGCATCCACTTGTCCTGTTTATTCCACTGGCTGTTCATCATTCCCCTTAAAAGAGAGGAACATGAACAGAAAGGCCCCAAAATTGTTTACTAGACTACAGTATGGCATCTAAGTCGATTCTTATTCTCCCGGTCCTCACCTTGAATAGTTTCATTGTGTGACGCTGCTATGTTGGGCAGGGAAAGAAGATGAAAACAAGTGTAGCAGTGCTAGTGGATACTGTAGCCTTGGGCTGCAGTTATATCCTTATAGCAGTGGAAGGGGCCCGTAATGGGATCTGCAGTGTGCCTTTGATTCTATGGCACATAGGAATCATAGAATAGAAGGGTTGGAAGGGGCCTACAAGGCCATCGAGTCCAACCCCTTGCTCAATGCAGGAATCCAAATCAGAGCATCCCTCCCTGACAGACGGCTGTCCAGCCTCGTCTTGAACACCTCCAGTGTGGGAGAGCCCACCGCCTCCCTAAGGAATTGGTTCCATTGTCGTACTGCTCTAACAGTCAGGACATTTTTCCTGATGTTCAGCTGGAATCTGGCTTCCTGTAACTTGAGCCCATTATTCCATGTCCTGCACTCTGGGATGATCGAGAAGAGATCCTGGCCTTTCTCTCTGCGACAACCTTTCAAGTACTTGAAGAGTAGTATCATATCTTCCTTCAGCCTTCCCTTCTCAAGGCTAAACATGCCCAGTTCTTTCAGTCTCTCCTCATAGGGCTTTGTTTCCAGTCCCCTGATCATTTTTGTTGCCCCCCTCTGAACCCTCTCCAGTTTGTCTGCATCCTTCTTAAAGTGTGGTGCCCAGAACTGAACACAGTACTCCAGATGAGGCCTAACCAGTGCTGAGTAGAGGGGAACTAGTAGTTCCCAGGATTTGGAAGCTATGCTTCTATTAATGCAGCCCAAAAGAGCATTTGCCTTTTTTGCAGCCACATCACATTGTTGGCTCATATTCCGCTTGTGATTAAGCCATTAGAGTGAAAAATAGTTAGGTACCTAGAAGCCATACACACATATATCTATTTCTGAACTTGCCGGGTTGTCTGATATTAAAGCTGCATCCTATTTATACCAACCTAGTATAAATAGGATATTAAAGCTGCCCTTTCCCCCACTACCGGAATGTGGCCCCTGAGAGCTTCTCCCAAATGGAATCCTGCCCTCTGAGAGAGGTTCAGCACCACTGCTCTGTCTGAATTTGATCCATTCATAGTCTTTCCCCCACTTCTAGGCAATAGTACAACAAACCAACAATAGCCTTCCCTAATCATCTCTGGCCCTGTTCAGGCATTCATACTCCTGCATTCCCCATCGCATGAGTGGAGGCAACAGGGGTGCACTAACTGGCCTGCTCGCCTCCATTCCTGCTGTCCAGCCTGCTGCATGCCAGAGAATGAAGGTGTGTAGAAGGGATGATGCCTGCTCTGTATTAGTAGGCTCCCTGCCTGATTAAGTACATTAATTCTGCAGCAGGGACTTCTAAGAGCCTTTCTACATGAGGCTTTTATTGTGCGCTTGTGATTGCTCACTCATGATAGTTTGTGGGTCCTTTACATGACATCCTCCTCTTCCAGGGCCTCTCTTGTGCTTTGTGGCCATTATCACATTTTTTCCCCCCTAATGAGGAAAGTGCAGTATTTTTTCTGAATGGCCTCTATAACGCCATAGAAATTTTGGGTAATTGTGCAATTCCACTATACCACAGTGCCACCTAGTGGTTGTGTAATAGAACATATAAAAAGGCAGAGAAAGAAAACCCCCAGAAAACAAAACATGTAAAGAAGCCGATCTTAACCCCCCAACGAATCCAGAAACAGAAGCCTTTGTAAAAGTGTGGGTTAAAAGCTTCATGTAGAAAAGCCCTACATTACAAGGAGGGCCTGCATATATAGACCCTGCTGCAGACATCTACTCTGCAACATGTGGAAGGTGGCGAACACACAGTAGAAGGGATGAGGCCAGCGCATCTCCATTGCCCCCTTCATGCGATGTGGAACGTGTGAGTATGAATGACTGAACAGGGCCAGTGACTTTCATGTCACCAAAAAAAGAGGCATTCATCACCAAAACAGAGGACACTGATTTGCTTTTTTAAAAAGAAGAAAAAAGAGGCATATTTTTATTTGTATGTATAGATACAAATTTAGAAATAATAATAATAATAATAATAATAATAATAATAATAATAATCCTGAACTGATTATTATGATGATTTACATTTCTATACCATCCCATAGCCAAAGCTCTCTGGGCAGTTTAAAGAAGTTAAAACATTAAAATACAATATACAGAGTTCAAAAGCCATTTACATAAAAGCACACAGACAATATACACAAGCAACATATAACTAAAAACAGCTTTGAATATATAACTAGAAACAACTTTGAACAACTTTTGAATAACTAAAGACACATCTAGGACTGTTAAAAACTCATCAAGTGCTGCCAAATGCCTGGGAAAAGAGATAGGTCTTAACCTGGCATTGAAAAGTTAACAACACTGGTGCCAGGTGGACCTCATTGTGGAGCTTGTTCCACAGATGGGGGGGGGCACCACTGAGAAGGCCCTCAACTTCTCTGGCTTCCAGTCTGTTTCCGGGCACAATTCAAAGTGCTGGCTATGACCTATAAAGCCCTATATGGCTCTGGTCCAGGTTATCTGAAAGACCGTATCTTATGAACCTGCTTGTGTCCTGAGATCTTTTGGGGAGGCCCTTCTCTCAGTCACTGGTATGTTTGGTGGGAACCCGGGAGAAGGTCTTCTCGGTGGCTGCCCCACGGCTGTGGAACACCAGGGAGGCTAGGATGGCTCCCTCCTTGATGTGTTTCCAGAGGCAGACTAAAACATTCTTGTTCCAGCAGACCTTTGGGACATAGTTGGAACCTGGGGGTAAGCTGCTAAAATGCTATTTTAAATATGCTGTTTTAATGTTTTAATATAATTTTAATTGTATTGTTGTTTAATTTATATTTTAACTTTTGTATATTTTCTCTTTTTTAAATATATTTTTTATTTATTTTATATGAATGAAATAAACAGTACCAAAATTACCAACAGCCTCATCAATGCTTCAATTTCCCAGCAATACAATATTCTGATGAGGACACCACAATAACAAAAAGAGAAGAAAAAAAGAAAAAGATAAAGGGAAAAGGGAGGAGTAAAGGAAGCGAAGAAAAAAGAAGAAAATTCCTTCCCCTCGCTCCCCCTCCCTCTCCCTCCCCCCTAACGAATTGAGTTTAAGCTCCAATACCCCCCCAGTCTCCAATGTCATTCTGTTTTAAAGACTATATCTATAACCTTAGCAATCTTACAATTTAATAAACAACCTTACATTTCTATAACATATCGTCTTATATCAAAGAAAGAGGTCTAAAATTCATTCCCAAAAGCCTAATATTATTAGTAATAATTCTATCTATCTATCTATCTATCTATCTATCTATCTATCTATCTATCTTAATATAAACTTTCAACATTCAGTAATATATTTTATACTAGATATATTATCTATTTTAAGATAAAAGGAAGAAAAAACAAGAAAAAATAAGAAATGAAAGAAAGTAAGCAAATAATTTATTTTCTGAGTTAGCCTGGATCATATAGGCTAAATAGAAACAATTAACAAAGCTTGTTTAAAGATTCCAGTTCATGGGGTTGTAACAAAATTCTCACGCTTCTTTACGTTCAGCCAAGCCTCTGCCATTTCATGATTTTGAAACTTCTTCATCTGACCTTCAGACACAATACAAAGAGTAGCAGGATATTTTAAGTAGTATTGTAAATTCATTTGTTGTGCCAAGTTCTTTGCTTTGATAAATTGCCTTCTTTTATTCACCACCTCTTTGATGTAGTCTGGAAACAACATAACTTTATCTTGTTTCCAGGAAAGGCTTCAAGCCTCTCTAGCCAGACGCAGGATAAAATTATTTGTGGAGACTTTTGCAAATTGAGCTATGATGGTGTAATCAGTCCCTTTAGCATTTGGCACACAAAATGCCTGCTCAGTATCAAGTAAATAATCAGATGGAATAGGGAGTATTTCAAGCAAAAGTTTATCCACAAAAACAAGCAATTTTACATCATTAGGCAAATTTTTAATCCCAAAAATATGTACATTGGATCTCTTCGTGAAGGCCTCCAGTTGAGAAATTCTGTCAGAGGTGTTTTTAAAATAAGTTTGTGTCATGGTTTCGTTTCCAGCCACACGGTCTTCAAGCTCATTAATTTTCAACTCCATTTTTTGCCACGACGCATTAATCAAATCTACAGCTCCTTGCAGGGCGGTGATGGAATTTTGCATTAAATCCAGCCTCTTGACTTGCTCCTTAATTGCGAAGATAAGGTCTTTATCAGCATAAATAATTCATCTATATCTTCTCTTCTTGACACAGAGGATTCGGGGGAGTAGATGCGAGCTCCTTTTTTCTCCTTGGCACAGACATGTTTCTCTCAAGCAGATCTTACAGGTCCTCAGATGTTCTCAAATATTGTTAAAATCATCCCTCAAAGGTTATTGATATTTCTTAAAGCATATATTATATGGAACACGTCAGCCCTGTTTTCTCCTATAAAATAGGAGTCTCATCACAGCTTTTTACATTGGTAAAGCTCTGGGGAGATAATCCTGGAATCCAGCCCCCCCCCCACTATCGCGTGGGAGTTACCTTTCTCCAAGATGTTGCCCAGAGCTGATGCCTTGTCCCCCCTTTCCATTCCAGGGGGGAGATGGAAAGGATTTTCAACCTTCTAAAAAGCTGTTTGAGAAAGCTCCCACGGAACCCTGTGGGAAGCTACCATAGCGACATTGGTTCCAACCAGAAGTCAACTTTTGTATATTTTCATATATTTTAATTGTATATGTTTTAATTTTTGTAAGCCGCCTTGTGTCCCAGTACTGGGAAAAAGGCGGGGTATAAATAAATATTAATAATAATAATGATGATGATGATGATGATGATGCCCTGTCCTCGTTGCCACCTTCCGAGCTTCCCTCGGAGGAGGCACCCGGGGAGTACGGATAGGTTCATTTCAGGAGAGGCATGCCATCAGGTATAATAACTAGGGACATTGAAATGGTCCTTGTCATATGACCTACCAACTACATTCAACAAATGCATGCCAGTACCGGTGCTACGGACATTCTGTCTGGAAGCCATCGGTAGGCCACTTGCGCATTGCTGAAATGCATCACCAAAAAACAGGGCAAAAGAGGAGGCAGATTTGCACAACATTTGCATATGCTAATTTATGTGGATAGATGCAAATTTAGAAACGATTAAAGAAAAATACAATATATCTCACTATAGTCGGGAACATTGTGGCTGAGTGACCTGTTTGCCTGCTCAGTCTACTGTCTAGGTGCTGTCCATGCAAGGGCAAAATCAAGGCCTCTCCTCTCCCTTCAAATGGAGAACTGTTCTCTGTAAAATGGGACACATGCCCACCCTACCAGTATTCATTCATTCCATTTCTATACCACCCAATAGCCGAAGCTCTCTGGGCGGTTCACAAGAATTAAAACGAAAAAGCACATAGTAAAACAATATAAAATATAAAAACATTAAAACCACAATATAATAAAACCAGAGTAAAGTTTTCAGTATGTCTTGAAAAATGAAGAACAGCCTTTAGGTCAGGGGTGGGCTACATGCAGCCCCCTGTCTTTTTTTTACTGCCCCCCACTGCCAGCATTGCCAAAATTCCACATCACTGTGTCAGAGGGAGGACTACAAATTAGCCCCCCTTTTAAAGGATGAAGTGGCGGTGTTCCACTGAAATGTGGCAGTGCAGTGGTGGTAAGAAGGGTCTATTTTAAAGCTAAATAGCCACTTTTTTGTTGCCACCACAACACCACAAACAACTACTTTATCCTTTAAAAAGGGGGTTATTTTGCACTTTTTCTGCACTGCGGTGTTGCTGGATTTTGGTGGCAAATTTAATGGTATGGCAACAGGGGCAGCATCCCTCCGAACCCCAGAATTGCCCCCCCCCCGCTTTAGATGATCACCAAAACCATTTTTTTTCAGGGAGTCCCCTGAATTCACACACCCCACCCCTAAGATTAAAGAAAAGTTATTACCTCTTGCATGCACCTTTTTGGTTCAGTTTTGTTTTTCTCAGGAGACCAAACTGGTAGAAGAGAACATTCCTTGTCCAGCCACTCCATTTTGCTTCCTTTAACACGTGCCTGCCCTGGTGTGGACTGCGCTATGTGATAACATCTGCAAGTGAATTACATTAATGCAGAGATGACTTCTAGATTATCATGGGGACAAAAAAAGCCCCTATTCTATAGATGGAAAAGGAGGTGGGAGAAACACTTTGTCAGAGTACAAAAAAGAAATGATTGCTCATCTCAAAGCTGGGAGTATGAAATGAATACATTTATAAGCAGTGCTGTGCTCGAGGCCACTATTATTCTTAATTATTTCTCTATTCATATAAAAAAATCACAATGAGTGAACTCAAAGCAATAATAAGGAAACTCACTCCTGCCTGCCTCAATGTATGAAATTAATCTCTCTACCCATCAGTCATTCAGAGTAGAATTCCAGGCTTCTGCTGAAGCCAATACAAGCATATCTATAGTTTGTTTCTCCTAGTTTTTATGTGGGTATAGGTCCAAATCTACTTTTGTCCTATTGAATGGAGCCACAGCTGTACTTCTACATGAAACTGCCTTCCACTCATGGATGGGCTGTTTTACACCTTGCACTACAGCATTGCATGAGAAAAGTGAAAATAATGCTGCAATTCTATGCACTCTTATCTGGGAACAATTCCTATTGAACACAGCAGGACTTACTTCCAAGCAGACATATATAGGATTCCTAGCACCAAAGGCCTCTTTAGTCCAGCATCCTGTTTCCCACAGTGGCCAACCAGATGCCTCTGAGAAGCCCACAAGCAGGACATGAAAGCCATAGCCCTCTTCTGCAGTTATTCACGAGCAACGGGTATGCAGAGTCATGTGGCCTCTGATCCTGGAGTTTGTATATAACCATCATCACTAGTAGCCATTGAGAGCCTTATCCTCCCTGAATTTGTCTCATCTCCTTTTAAAGCTGCCTAAATTAGTGGCCACCACCACATCTTTTAGTAGTAAATGCCATAATTTAACTACCTGCTGTGTGAAGAAATACTTCCTTTTGCCTACCCTGAATCTCTCACTATTCAACTTCATTGGATGATGCTGGCATCTAGTATAGTGTGAGAGGGAGGGTCTCTCCACTTTCTCTACACCATCCATGCATGCTTTTATAAATCTCTCCCCCCTTCACTAGCCTTTTTATTTAAACTAAAAAGCTCCACACATTGTAACTTTTCCTTGTTGTAAAGTTGCTCCAGTCCTCTTATCATAAAGCTTGCCCTCTCTAGCTCTACAATTTCCTACTTGAGATGCAGAACCAGAACTTTACACAGTATTCTAAATGGGTAGGACCATAGATTTATATAAAGGCATAAATGGCAGTTAATGTTCAGTCCTTTCTGTAATGATCCCTAGTGTGGAATTCACCTTTTTCATAGCTGCTGCACACTATATGCTATTTACCCACAGCCCCAAGATCCTTTTCCTGGTCAGTCACTGCCATCTCAGGCCATGTCAGTTTAAATGCAAAGCTAGGATTTGGGAGTGGAGCTGAGTGTGCATCACTGTACACTTATACTGAACCTGATTTGCCATTTTATCACCTATTCTGGAGGTGCCTTTTTGAAGCTCCTCACCCTAAATAATTTGGTGTCAGCAGGAAACTTGGCCACCTCACTATTCACCCCGAACTAGCTAAACAGCACTGGTTCCAATATAGGTCCTTTGGTGACCTTAATGTTTACATCCCTCCATTGTGAGATAACCTAGCCACGTTAGTGCACATGCTGGTAACATCCCAATTAGACTACTGCAAGGCACTTTACATGGGGCTGCCCTTGAAGACAACCCGGAAGCTGCAGCTAGTGCAAAATGTAGCAGCTAGACTGTTGACTGGAACATCACGTAAAGATCACATAACACCAGTCTTAAAGGAATTACACTGGCTGCCAATATGCTTCTGATCAGAATTCAAGGTGCTGGTGATGACATTTAAAGCCCCAAGCAGCTTGGGACCTTGATATTTGAGGGAGCACCTCTCCCTATGTATGCCTGCCCAAGGACTGAGATCTGTTAGAGGAGCCCTCCTCTGCATCCCACCAGTGCGTCCCACCAGTACACTATGGTGGGATGTGGGAGAGGGCTTTTTCTGTTGTGGCACCCTAGTTGTGGAATGCCCTCCCCTTGGAGGCCTGATTGGCACAGACGCTGCTTTCATTTTGGTGGCAAGTTAAAACATGGCTTTTTACCAAAGGCTTTGAGGGCTAATTGGATTCCCTGAGTTTGCACACTGTTTTAACTGTTTTAGATTTCAAATTGCTATTAGCTAGCTTAATGATTTGACATGTTTTAGCTATTTACATTATTTATTGCTTTATACTATTTAAATTGATTTTTACCTGTACGCCGCCCTGAGATCTTAAAGATATAAGGTGGAACACAAATATTTTAAATAAAATAAATAACCATGACTCCTACGTTTACTCAGGAGCTTTTGGTGAGGGATTTTCTCATTCATAATACTTGGAGAATCTGCACTGTCATAGTTGTACCCGCCCTGGAAAACTGCAACTAATTTTCTTTCTAACTCATCATTCTAATCATATAATTTCCTTTTTTACCCCTTCATTGGCTATTCATTACATTTGGATAATAACCCAGACATGAACTGAATTTAATTCAAAGATAAACTAGGAGATGTGCACCTTTCCTCATTTTTAACATTGTGTTGTGTCGTAAAGAATGGTTAGAGGGTGTTTGTCAGCCCTGCCAAGGACAGTACAGTGACTCCTTTACTGCCACTAATAGGGTAGTGGAACTTGGTTCCATAGCACCATATAGCAGAGCATTAAAATCATTAGCAATAAACTCAATGAAATGCCCTTGGTTAAGGTGCTCTTGATTACATTATATATCCTGGAAACCAAGAGGGCAAATTAAAAGTCAGTTGATCACTCCAGATGCAAGCCATGTGGGCCAGTAGTAATTGACCATGGCAGTCCATTCCATTGAGCAAGTATGCCAATGTTCTTTTGATAACCTTCCTTGAAAGAGAACTGCAGCAATTAAATGCTTGTTGCCTTGCATGTATGCATTGTTCCTGTAAGGTCAAAGTGGATCAACATAAATAGGCTGGATAGTTTTTATGGCACATGCATCAAAGGGTTACTGCTAACTTTCTTCTTCTTCTGCAAACAGTACCAGCACACCATGTTCTCCCTTGCTCACCAACAAGCAAAGGGAGGATGCAGAAAGCACTGCCTTGCTATGTGTTATCCAGATAGGACTGGACAATCCCCCCGGTCATCTTATGTTTTGTTCACTGCAAAAGAAAGTCACAGTATCGGCTGGCTCATGAAAAGGGGATCAGAGGGGTTTTTGAAAGGATGTGTTTTTGTGGCCAAAAGGGGTGACAAAAGGTTTGTGACTTTCATTTCATTTGGAAATCATTACCTGCAAAACGAAGGCCAAACCACACATAACATGGAAAATCCATGATTAGATCTCCTGACCTTTTGTTTTTTGAAACAAAAAGCAGCTGCAGAGGGCTCGGATTTTAATTAGAGCGCTGGACTCTTCCTTAGTTCTAAGGACTCCTCTTTAACTCCCCTACCCCAATGCTGGTTTCTAAATTGCCTCTCCTTCAAGCTGTTATTACTTAGCATCTGAGCTGAAGAACCCCCAGGCACAATACAGGTCACTTGTATTTTTCTACTATGGGCTTAAATAGGAGCTTGGGAAGGTAATTTGGATAGCAGAAATGGTACTGGGGAGAAGGGTTAAGCACCCATTCCTGAGCACCACTACTCCAATAAAAATCGGAGCTACTGCCAATTTCTTTAAAGTTAAAAAAGAAAAAGAAACTTGGGAGAGCTGATCTCCCATATCATGTGCAGTTTGGACATGACTTGGCTCTTTTTGAAGAGCTCAGTGTATAATGATTTGGGGCTTCTTCATCCCTGCCTCCTTGATTCTGATTGTTAGGTTGCCTTCTCTTATATAATTATCTCCTGGTCGCTGACAGAGAACAGTGGAAAAAAACAGTGCGTGCACTCAAGCCTATGTAATCCAGAAGAGAGCGCTGACAGTGAGAGACATGAAAGAATCAGACTGGTCATATAGATGACTTTCCACAGTCTTTGCTGTGAATTATGGAAGAGTTAGGTAGAGACAACAATAGATGTGAAAACTCACAACACAATTTGCTGTAGATTGGCGCTACAATTAATGGGCCAGTTTATACTCTACTGTGTGACATGAAGCAATGTTTCACTGTCTGTTGAACTCGGAGCATAACTATAAAAAAGAGATTGTGTTACATGGGTAGAAACATCTTTGTGTATGGTAACAGGTTTTCATTGACAATGACAGTTTTACGTTGTCTATTATTCACTTCCTCTATCCTATACATTTTTATTCCCTCGGTATAACGAGGACCCTTAATCTTTTGTCTGATGAACTGAAGTGAAAAATTTCTTATCTAATGATGCTACAAAGCAACCCAATTACCCATTACTTTCCTCTCACATTGCACAATGGAGAACTCTACAGATTGTGTAAAAACCTCCTGATAACGTTTAGCACGTTTATAGCGTCTGCCAAGTTCAAAGTACTGTGAAAACAACCAATCCTCCATAATCCTCTTTTAAGAACAGGGGAAATATTGTTCCCATTTCAAAATGGAGAAGCTGGGTAACAGAAACATCCTCCAGTCTATGCTCTCCCTCTCAATATCTTTCTGTGGCCTTGCCTTTATTTCCAGTATACACAGTGGGTTAATATCAAGTAGAAGTTGATTTAAAATGAAGTTGACCTCCCGCATAACCTTATGTCTCACATTTCAGTATTGAGAGCTAATATTTATGAATTGTCCCCAGTGGGCTGGTTCACACAGTCACCTTGTACAGATGGGAATATGTGAGGCACACACTCTTCAATGTTCCCCGAGTTCCACCTTGAAGCTCGGTCCACCTTGCTCCCCTTTTTGTTTTCCATCTGTTTTCTTTACATTTGAATTGGAAGAGTGTGTATTTTGGATACTTTGAAAGTGCACCCAAATGCACAATCTCCCCATAGACTAAAGTTTGAAAATGCTTTAAAAAATGTGCATTTAAAAAAATGTGCATTTTGAAAAGTGCAATTTTTTGAATGGGCGCACAAGTTTGGGAACATGTGAACTTTTCCTGAAAAATGTGGTCATGTTCATATTTATAGGTGCAAACGGGGCAAATTCAAATAAAAATTTATTTATTTATTTATTTAATTTCTATACCGCCCAATAGCCGAAGCTCTCTGGGCGGTTCACAAAAATTAAAACCAAACAGCACACAATAAAACAATTTAAAATATATAGAACATTAAAGCCACAATATAACAATGCAACCACAATAAAACCTAGCAGCAGTGCAGGAGTTTAAAATACAGATTTAAAACAGCAAAGCTAAAAGTTCAGAAAGCTAAAATGCTAAAAATGAAGTAAATCATAATTGTCATGCATCCCTTGGTGATGACTGTCTCCATGTGGTGGTGGACATAGTGGTGGTGGTGGTGGTATGTGTACTCAAGTGACAGGAAGCCAGATTCTGGCTGAACATCAGGAAAAACTTCCTGACTGTTAGAGCAATACGACAATGGAACCAATTACCTAGGGAGGAGGTGAGCATTCCCACACTGGAGGCATTCAAGATGAGGCTGGACAGCCATCTGTCAGGGATGTTCTGGCCTGGATTCCTGCATTGAGCAGGGAGTTGGACTTGATGGTCTTGTAGGCCCCTTCCAACCCTACTATTCTATGATTCTATGATACTCTGGTTACTCTACAGGCTAGGGGTGTAGAACCTTGGGACCAGGGACCAAATCCAGCCTTCTGGGAGGCCAAATCCTGCAACAGTGCCAATAGGGACCAGAAAAAAAAAAACAGCTGCAAGGCTGGAACCCAAAGTCGAAAAAGAAACAGCTGCACCCATTGAATTCCCAACGCATTTCAACACTTGGCTTTTATCAAGGGAAAAACTCTTGGAGATTCTTTTGGAGGATTCCCTCTCCCTTGCTTCTTCCGAAGAAGACTCCAAGAGTTTTCCCTTGCTTCTTCCGAAGTCTTCTTTGGAGGACTTTGGAATCTTACGATCACCTGATTAGGGAGCAATGTGTTCTTGAGTTTGCAGCTTGACATTTAATATATGTAACCTGTTAATGGCCATAAAAAGTATATATCATAGGATTTACTCTGCATTGATGGAACGTGTTAGAATACGCGGAGGTACCAAGGAACAATTGATCATCCAGTAGGTACTGTTTTATTATGAATAAAAGGTGACTCAACAATTGCCTTAGGTGTGGAGAGAAAAAAAGGGTAGATTTGCAGATCTGCTGTCTGTGCATTTGGGCTGGTGCTGGGTGCTGTTGAGTTGACTTACGTCATAACTGGATGTGCCATCTGCCTTGCTTAGATATTGTTGTTTTAAAATAGCCATGGCTGGAGCCCCAAAGTTGGATTGGTACCATGGAATGGGAACCTTTCACACTTTGTCCCTGCTGCAGACCTGATCAGAATACACCACCATGCCTGCTACTCACAATGGGAGGACACTTTCCACTAGTGCCAATGGGAGCTTTCCTCTCATTGTGAATAGCAGGTGCAGGGAATGGAGCTTCCAATTGGAACCATTTCAGGGACAAAGCATTAAAGACCCTCTTCCCACATTCCACGGTCTTTAGACATCATGTCTAGCTTCACCTTTTTATACATGGATGTGGGTGCAGATCCTCAGGGATCAGGTTTTACACCTGTGTGCAGACATTGATGCATATGTGGATGCATATAATGATCATGTTGGCCAGTCCTAGTTAGTGCTTAGCAGCTTTATTTCGAACTATCTGAAGTTTCTAAGCCATCTTGAAAGGTAGCCACATGTTCAGTGCATTACAGTAATCCAACCAAGAGGGTACCAGACTGTGGATAACCATCTCTGTCCAGATAGTGTCACAGCTGGTATATCATCCTAAGCTGATAAAAGGCGCTCTTAGCCACCAAGGCCACAAGTGACAATGATGGATCCAGGAGCACTTCCAAGCTGCACACCTGATCTTTCAAAGGGAGTGCAACCCACTCCAGAACAGGTTGAACACTCTTCAACTGGGCCCACTAATAGTATCTGCATTTTGTTTGGACTGAGCTTTAGTTTATTGGCCCCCCTCCAGTCCATTACCCCACTCAGTGCCTAGTCATGAACAATGTTAGTGGGGGGAAAGCTTAATTACCTGTGTGGGAATCTGAGGAATAGTTGGTCATGTAACTGGAACCCTGGAAAAGAGCTGGTCATCAGGAATGTATGTATGTATGTATTACATTTCCATACTGCCCGCCCACCAGATGTTTTGGACTACAATACCGATGGGCAGGGTTGATGGGAGTTGTAGTCTAACACATCTGGAGGGCACCAGGTTGGGGAAGGCTGGTAGGGGTAGAAGAGTGAAGAGAGACATTGCTGACGTTGAGCTTAGTTATGAGAAGGATGTAGTATGAAGTTTGGGAAAGAGTAGTGTGTTAACCATTTATGAATGGCAGTAGGCTAAACAGCTGTTCTATCAGCAGTGGTTTGCCTTCCCTACAAGGCATGCCAAGCCAGCAGAACCTCAATGCAATCCACTTTCACCTGCATTTGCTTCTACTAACCACTTTCACCTGTATTTGCTTTTAATACACAGCTACAAATACTAGCCAATACCTACACACCCCTGTATAATTCTAACAGGTCTTCTGTAATATAATGCAATAATTTGTGTGAAGCGACTGACAAGAATGCTAAATACACTGAGGAAATGCAGTGGCTGGAACACAGATAACTGGGAGGCAAGAGGCAATTATGTCTATGATTAGAAATGGCTTGCCTTGATATTTATTTATTCATTCATTCATTCATTCATTCATTCATTCATTTATTTACAGTATTTTTACCCTGCTCTTCAGCAAAAGAAAAAAAGGCTCACAATTTGTGAACCATTTAAACTCTGCCCAGGATAGGGTCTGCAGTGTGGGAAATGACCATTACCCAGGAGATCTAATTGTTCTTGAGTGCAAATTATTAGATTTTTTTTATTATTTATTTATTAGCAATATTTATATACAGCTTCCCATTCTAAACAAATGTTTTGTTAGATAATGATATCCTATTCTTTCTTTGAGAAATGATCCAGATTTGATCCCTTTGGAAAATAATGGCTTTTTTTGTGGGGGAGGGGGGTGTTAAACTGACCAGCAGCTTTAATAAATTTGGGAGGAGGAGGATTGTTGTGGTGGGAGCAAATGCCCCTTTGGGGGGAATGGGAGCATGTGCATATGCATGGTGTTTTAATTACAACAATTTTGAGATATCTTTTGGCAATGGAAAAGCCCCATGGTTCCCAAAGACAACACCGCATCAGATCCGAATGTGAGGGAATAAAATAAATGGTGTGTAGGCAGCAGCTTGGCAGCTATTCAGTTTGCTTACAATCTTGACAGCCATCTCTCCCTCCCTGACGGTGAAGCTAACGTGCCTCAGCAGTAGCAGCAGCAGTACGGACTGATTAAATCTCACTCTTCCTGTCAGGAAATTTTCGGTGATGCCTTGTCTCACAACTGCATTATGTCTCATTACAAGCCCACTCTGCTACAGAGATTGGACTTCAGTGGCCGTGTTGGAGAAAACGCCCGGTGTTGCTCTCGTTAAAGGCCCCCTCTCCATTGACAGACATGCATTTTTGGTTATCCTTTATGTTTTGGCAATAAGCACTTCAGGAACCTTTTCCTTAAGGCTACCCGCATAGCCATTTCCTTCCTAGGATCAGTTCATAGCAGTGACTGGGTTTGCACAACACGCTAACCCGCACTCAGTGGTTGAGTGTGGGTCATTGTTGAACCATAGGTTGTTTGTTGAACTGTGAGTCAGTGTGTTACCTGAAACCAGGACATTTTCCACAGGATGGCTTGTTAACCATGCAGTGTGGCTTATTTTTCTTGAACAAGCCACCTGGTTTGTTGTTGGGTGGTGGTTAACAAACCACACTGCAAGGTTGACAAAGCACCCTGCGGAAAATGTCCTGGGTTCAGACAACATGCTGACCACACCAGCACCAGGCTGGGGAAGGTTGCTCTAACCACTACACCACATGGACGTTGGGTACAACTGATAGACTGGGTTGAGAGCATATGGACAGAGCAGTTGTGGTGTAAAAACAGATGGAGAATGCTGAAATTCAGGAATCCCCATTCATAACACCTTCCTCCGGGTGTGGATAACCAAACCATTCTAGTTAGTTTACATCTAGTGTTCATGACCTGTCAATTTCTTGTTAGTTCTTGCCTCTTTACTCATCTATATTGGCTCAAAGAAAAACTTGCTTCCTGATTGCGTCATTTCACCAACCCTATTATCACCCTAGAAATCTAACAGAGCAATATAATTCCTGTCTAGAAGCCAAGAGCACTATTTCAGATTGTGTCTGGGATGTGTGTGTGTGTGTGTGTGTGTGTGCGTGTGCATGAATGTAATTCAGCAAGGTCTAAGGATCCATTCCTTAATTAATTCCTCCAAGGTTAAGCTTTGAAAAGGCAATTTGTTGTGATTTATTTTTTATGCTTTCTAATAGTTTGAATTAACAATGTTAGCACAGAATAAATGTATTCATTTATAAAGCATCAGGATATGTGCCTTGGCATGAATACCTAACACATAGGTCCATTCAATTTATGAACATTTAATTGGAATAAACCAGGGTGGCCATGTGTCCTGCCTTACAGAGGACAGTTCTCTATTTGAAGGGCTGTCAGAGGACAATCCTTTTGAAGGCATCTTTTGTTTGAAGGCCTGTCCAGTCTAAGTCCAGTTAAAAGATAAAGATAAGAAGGGAGAGCAGGGGTCTTGAAGTAGCTCATCAAATGTTAGCACTTGGACAGCAAACTGAGCAGGCCCGGAAATCACTGCGGGGTTCTTCACACAGGGGCAGAAATCCGCATCAATACCAGGGCTTCATCTGGTGTCATCATGGGATTACATCGGGCACCTTTACACAGTTATTTCTATCTCGATATATTCTGTTCCTTACCTTTTCATGGGGTGGCTACTTTTCCACAAAAAGCCATTACACGCACTGGGAGCATCGTGAAATTTCCTCCGTGGTTCCTGCCCCTTTCCCTCCCCTCTAGGGATGTACGAAAGTCACTTACCTTTTCGAAGGGTGACATTCGTGGTGGGGGGGAGGCGCTCCGTCCCTCCCCCTGAAATTCTGGCTGGGGGGGAGGCGCTCCGTCCCTCCCCCCCGAAATTCTGGCCGGCCGGCTCCACTAGTGGCCGGACATCCGGCTGCTGGCTAGCAGGGATGCAAATGGTGGCGGCCATAGCCACCGCCGTTTGCGTCCCTGCAGTCAGCCGTGATAGGCTACATAAATGTTTATGTAGCCTATCATGGCTGATTAAAAAAAAAACAAAAAAATGCGTGTACGCAAATGGCGGCGCCCATGGGCGCCGCCATTTGCATTCCTTATTTTGGCACGTCTTAGTCTACGTAAACATTTACGTAGACTAAGACGGCGAAAATAAGGGGAACGCAAATGGCGTAGCATCTACGCTATTTGCGTTCCCCTTATTTTCGCCGTCTTAGTCTACGTAAATGTTTACGTAGACTAAGACGTACCAAAATAAGGGACGCAAATGGTGGCACCCATGGGCACCGCCATATGCGTACGCGCATTTTTTTTAAAAAATCAGCTGTGATAGGCTACGTAAACATTTATGTAGCCTATCACAGTGTTTTTTAAAAATCTAGCCGTGATAGGCTATGTAAATCTTTACGTAGCCTATCACGTGTTTTTTTTTTTAACTGGAAATGGCGGTGGCGCCACCACTGAACCGCCGCCGAACCGCCGCCGAACCACCACTGGAGCCGCCGCCGCCGCCAGGAAGATCTGCCCAAGGTAAGTCCCATCCCGGGGGGGTGGCGGAGGGGTGGCAGACCGTTCTGCCACCGATTTCGGGGGGGCCGAATGCCAGCTCCCAAGTTCTGTGGCGATATTCTCTGACATCCCTACTCCCCTCACAGATTACTGGTGGTTTGGTTGTGATTGACAAGCAGTGCGAGTGGACAGCAATCTCCACTGAACTGCCCGAGCCCCACACCCACGGGCACTGGTTTCCTGGTGAAGTGCTGGAATGCTGTCATGCTGGCCATTCTGTGATGTGGAGTAAGCAGCTGAAGCTGGGAGCAAAAGTCAGTGCATTATATTTGGTCATGGCATGGTGGCAAGCTGGCATGGCAGCAAGCTGGCTGTTCAGTACACCGGCACGCCCACTACCCCAATGTCACTGCCATCGTCATCATGACCGTGTCCCCAACAAGCCCCAACAAAGAGGGTTTTTCACGCTACGGGAGAAGTACACAGGTAGGCCACGGTGCTCCTGTTGCGCAGACTGAACAAAACACTGCATTTTTTCCTGTTTGGGGATAACATGGGATAGGCAGGGGGAAATGGTGGGGAAATCACTAAAGGATTACGATGTCATGTAATGGACCCGCAAACTTCCTTCAGTGGCCAATCATGAATTTGCGCTAAATTGCAGGTGTAGAGAATGTGCAGAGTCACTTTCTTCCCTGTTAAGGTGAGATGTATTGTATTTCTATTTAAATTATCACTGTTAGTTCTGTACTTGCATCTGTACATATTAGCACATGCAAATTTTGTGCAAACTTCTGCCTTCTTTTCTGGGTTGATGTATTTCCTCTTTTTTTTGCTAGGATGGAAATGGCTGCCCTAGAAGAAACCTCATTGAATTTGGTGAGACTGACCTGGGCAAACATGCATAGTAATATGAGGCATCTTCTGTTAAGCTGTAACAGTGCATCATAAAATGTGCTCGACACTACCCTGTGGCTACACATTGCAGTGGCAAGATGGGTAATGGTAGACAAAAGACATGCTGTGGAAAGCTTTTACTGTTACTGCTTTTCTCATTGAGGAACCTATGATAAGCTTTTGAAGAACCCCAGCACAGGTTCCCTATGAACACAGCTGGAAAACCGCAGTCAAGACACCCTCCTCACCCCCCACTGCCCCAGAAAAAGATTCAGCAGTGAGTAAAAAGATGTAGCCAAAAATATAAGAAATGAAACTGCAAGGTATATTTTCCTCTGCAGTACTATTTGCACAGAAGATAATAGATAAATTCTGTTAGGCTGGGGACAGTGTTAAAAATGAGTAAGCTGGTTTGATGGCAGGAAGCCCTTTTTCTGGGAACCCCTGTGTAAGGTTTCTGCATGAAAATAAAGATAAGTGTTTTAAGTTTGCTGATAGGATACAAGTAGAAAGCCTTGTTTACAAGTTCAGCATTATTTTAGTTGGATGAGAAAGAGATGTAACAGGAAAATTAACTTTTATTAGTTCCCCCCACCCCTTCATAATTTGTTTTCCAGCCATTTTCTATCAAGGTACAGAAATCAATAGTGGCACATTGATAGAACCCAGATTGGTCTGAAGCTCTACCAGTATCCTAGCAGTCAAGTGTGATGTATTTAATTCATGGAGCACTTATTACTTTCAAGCTTTGCTTGTCAACAGGGAAAAATACGGATGTGAAATGCAATCAAGCAGCTCTGAATAGAACAGACAAATCTTTCAGCATGTTTATTCCCTTTGGTTTAGGTTACCTTTCCTTTGTCCTTGTTCTTATACCTTTCTGCCAGTTATATAAGTATAATAGGATCAGCATAGGAAGTGGCAGCTGCTTACTTATGGGATCCAAGTATGTCTGCCAAAATGGGGATCTATGGTTTAGAGGATAGAAACTTGACTTGGAGCTGGGCTCACTTCCCTCCTTCCTTTCCCCATTCCCATAAGCCCGGAGCTTCAGCAATTCCTATAATAGGAAGGGTTAGTGATGTACCTTACAGGGTTGTTGTGTAAATAAACCCAATAAAATTGGAAAGCAATAAAATGGTAAACACTTTGCAATTAAAGTAAATAGCAAGCACTATGATCTATCAAATTGCAGATGACAGGATCAAAAATCTATGTATATCTGGACGAATGTTTGTATACCAGGACTAATCATAATGAAAAGTCTGAAAATAGTGAAATAATAATGGGATTGCTTTTGTCAGCATTTCACACTGACAGAGCATGCCTGTACTGGGTGATGGGCAGCAGGGGAGGGGGGAGATATGCCACCATATCATATGCATACTCAGTCTGGGGGGTGGGGTGGAGAACATACAACACAGAAAATCTAAAATGGCATAAAAATGACTGACACACTCATAGCGTCCCTGAAAATGCCACCAGTACCCACCAATCAGGATATGTGCCAGTGACAACGCCCATGTGCTGTCCACAAATGGGAGCACATCAATCCACACAGGCCAAGCCAGGAGCATGTCTGCCATATCACCATACCCTCAACACAGAAGAAAAATAGAAGAGTAGATAGTGGCCAGAGTCACAGCTATTGGTGCCTTGTGGCACTGTCTAGTAAAGCAGGCAAGATGCACAAACATGCTCAGGAATTGGCTGGTTCAAACCTTGCCCTGCAGCCCCCATCCACCCATGAAAGAAAGTCATACAACGAGGCAGAAGCAACAAGCAAAGGAACACCATAGTACAGTCTGTGAAATAGTCACAAACATGCTCAAGCATTCACTGGTTCAAGTCCACCCAGGGATTTTCCTCCCCCTTCTCAGTACCCATTGCTTACTGAAAGGGGATGCCCACTACAGTTGCAGAGACACATGAACATATGCACACATGCGCTCTAAGGGGAAAACATTGTATACCTTTCCTGTGCCTTGATATTGGCTACGAAGGTCTGGGACAAAAGAGGGGGGTCTGGGGAGAAGTGGACAAGGACAACATGAGTCTCAAGCATCAGACGTCTCACCAAGGGAATGTGTCTCATCCCCTGGGCTACAAACCATGCAAGAAGTATCCCCCTATCCCTCTGGGATGGGGAGTGGTGTGCCCCTTCTGTGATCACCATGCTCTTCCTGGCATGACTGCCTGATCCATGTCATGTAATAAAGGGGGTGGGGGAAAGGATGGGAGCACCAAAAACTGAAGGAAGCAAAAGGAGAGGCAAGGTCTCAAAACAAATCTATACCAATTAGTAGGAATCCTTGTAAAACACCAAAGAGTCCAGTGTGTTTTGGTTAATGATAACCTTCTTCAGGGGAATTAGAAAAACATAACAACAAATGAGTTAACCATTGTATAGTATTTATACATAAAGTTATTATAATAATTCTATTATAGCTGGTGCCTATGTTTATAATCATTTGTATTATAGTTCAGTGTGAACTGAGGCATCTGAGGCATTACTCTTGGGCACTTTCATAAGTTAGGTATGAATATTTTGAATTATTAAAACACATTTTAAGAACAGAAATAAGAACTTTGTAAAACAAGGCTGATATAGTATCATAGAATAGTAGGGCTGGAAGGGGCCTATAAGACCATTGAGTCCAACCCATGTTTCACAGGCCAGGTGGCAGCACATGGCAGCTTCGGACAGCTACCAAGGCTCTGGTTTCCAGCAGGGCGCACCACTGAAGCTTGATTTAGGGCTCCCTTTAATTCCTTCCACTCTCCCTGCAGTCTGACCAGCAACAGGCAGCTGGGTCTGGGAGCAACCACTTTGATTTTTCTCTGGATGCTGTTGTGCTCATGCCCTACTCGTGGCTTCCTGGTTGACAGCTGGTTGGCCACAGTGTGAACAGAACGCTGGACTAGATGGACCCTTGGTCTGATCCAGCATGGCTCTTCTTATCATAGAATCATAGAATAGTAGGGTTGGAAGGGGCCTACAAGGCTATCGAGTCCAACCCCCTGCTCAATGCAGGAATCCAAGTCAGAGCATCCCTGACAGATGGCTGTCCAGCCTTGACTTGAAGGCCTCCAGTGTGGGAGAGCCCACCACCTCCCTAGGTCATTGGTTTCATTGTCGTATTGCTCTAACAGTCAGGAAGTTTTTCCTGATGTTTAGCCGGAATTTGGCTTCCTGTAACTTGAGACCATTATTCCATGTCCTGCACCCTGGGATGATCGAGAAGAGATCCTGGCCTTCCTCTCTGTGACAACCTTTCAAGTACTTGAAGAGTGCTATCAGATCTCCCCTCAGTCTTCTCTTCTCAAGGCTAAACATGCCCCGTTCTTTCAGTCTCTCTTCATAGGGCTTTGTTTCCAGTCCCCTGATCATCTTTGTTGCCCTCCTCTGAACCCTCTCCAGTTTGTCTGCATCCTTCTTAAAGTGTGACGCCCAGAACTGGACACAGTACTCCAGATGAGGTCTAACCAGTGCTGAGGAGAGTGGAACTAGTACTTCCCGGGATTTGGAAACTATGCTTCTATTAATGCAGCCCAAAATGGCATTTGTATTTTTTGCAGCCACATCACATTGTTGGCTCATATTCAGCTTGTGAGCGACAACAATTCCAAGATCCTTCTCGCTTGTAGTGTTGTTGAGCCATGTATCCCCCATCTTGTAACTGTGCATTTGGTTTCTTTTTCCTAGGTGCAGAACTTGGCATTTATCCCTATTAAACGTCATTCTGTTGTTTTCTGCTCAGCGCTCCAGTCACTTTGAATTTTGTTTCTGTCTTCCAGGATATTAGCTATCCCACCCAATTCTGTGCCATCTGCAAATTTGATCAGCATTCCCTGCACCTCCTCCTCCAAGTCATTAATAAAAATGTTGACGAGCACTGGGCCCAGGACTGAGCCCTGCGGTACCCCACCCGTTAGTGAAGGTCCCCTTAATAAGCACTCTTTGAGTCTGATTCTGTAGCCAACTGTGGATCCACCTAATCCTTGCTTCATCTAGCCCCCTTTGAGCTAGTTTGCTCATCAGGATATCATGGGGCACTTTGTCGAAAGCTTTGCTGAAGTCAAAGTATATTATGTCTACAGCATTCCCATGGTCCACAAGGGAGGTTACTTGATCAAAAAATGAGATTAGATTCATCTGGCAGGATTTGTTCTTGACACATCCATGTTGGCTTGGAGTAATCACTGCATTGTTTTCAAGGTGCTTACAGGCTGATTGCTTTATGAACTGCTCCAGAATTTTCCCAGGGATTGATGTCAGACTGATTGGTCTGTAGTTCCCAGGTTCCTCCTTTTTGCCCTTTTTGAAGATAGAGGCAACATTAGCCCTCCTCCAGTCATCTGCCACTTCACCCGTCCTCCATGATTTCTCAAAGAGAATAGACAGTGTTTCTGAAAGTTCTTCTGCCAGTTGCTTTATTACTCTAGGACGCAGTTCATCTGGCCCTGGAGATTTGAACTCATTCAAAGTAAATAGGTGTTCCTTGACCATATGCCTATCGATCTCAAGCTGCAATCCTGCCCCTTCGGCCTGTACTTCACCTTTCTCAGGGCGGGTCATAAACCCTCTTTTGGGAGAAGACTGAGCCAAAGTAGGAATTGAGCACCTCTGTCTTTTCTTTGTCATCTGTTATCATTTTGCCATCCTTTATTAATAGCTGAACAACCATTTCTTTCCTCTGTCTTTTACTATGCACGTAGCTGAAGAAAGCCTTTTTGTTGCTTTTAGCATCCCTCGCTAACCTCAGCTCGTTCTCAGCTTTAGCCTTCCTGACGCCATCCCTGCAATTCTGTGCTACCTGCCTGTACTCTTCCTTTGTTGCTTCGCCTTCTTTCCACTTCCTATATGTGTCCTTTTTTGTTTTCAGGTCATCTCTAAGCTTTTTGTGAAGCCACACTGGCTTCTTCTGTTGTCTTCCACCTTTTCTTCTTGTTGGAATTGTTTGTGATTGTGCCTTGAGAATTCCTTTTTTAAAAGCTCCTACCCATCTTGGACTCCTTTTCTCATTAGAGTCGCTTGCCATGGGACCTCACTTATCATTGTTCTGAGTTTATTAAAATCAGCTTTCCTAAAATCCAGGGTGCACGTTTGACTACACTCGGCTTTTCCTTCCCTTAGAACCAAGAACTCAAGTACAACATGGTCACTTTCCCCCAGAGTTCCTGTAACTGCTACTTTATCCACTAAGTCATCTCTGTTGGTTAGGATCAAGTCAAGGATAGCCGATCTTCTAGTTCCTTCCTCTACTTTCTGTAGGAGGAAGTTATCCGCCACACAAGTCAGGAATTTCCTGGAGGGGCCATGTTTTGCAGAATTTGTCTCCCAACAAATATCAGGGAAATTGAAGTCCCCCATTACTACTACATCATGCTTCCTTGAAACATTGGCTATTTGCTTTTCAAAAGTTTCATCCTTGTCTTCTCCTTGATTGGGTGGCTGGTAGTAGACTCAGACCACCAGGTTCCTTTTATTCTTTGCTCCATCTATTTTGATCCAGATGCTCTCGATGGGGCTACCAAGCTCATCCTCCTGTATTTCTGTGCAGAGATATGTATTTTTCACATACAGTGCAACCCCACCTCCCTTTCTGTTCCTCCTGTTCTTTTTGAACAAGTTATATCCTTCAACTGCGGTATTCCAGTCATGGGAGTCATCCCACCAAGTCTATTATACCTATCAAGTCGTAATTTCCCTCTTGTATTAAGAGTTCAAGTTTGTTCTGTTTGTTTCCCATACTCTGGGCATTAGTATATAGACATTGAAGACCATGTGCTTCATAATCTGGCTTTCTTCCTACATGTCTGAAGACTATTATTGGGCGCTATTAGAGCTGTTCTCTAATGAGCCTTCGTCCATTGTTACCCCTAACTTTACATCTCCCTTCCCCATAAGATTCAGTTTAAAGCCCTCCTGATGAAGTTCTTCATGCTGTGGCCAAACACATTCTTCCCTTCCTTTGTGAGGTGCAACCCGTCCCTTTCCAACAGCCCATCTTCCAGGAAGTATAGCTCATGGTCCCAGAATCCAAATCTCACTCATTGGCACCACCTTCGTAGCCAGTCATTCACCCAGAGTATTTTTCGTTCCCTTTCTATCCCTCTTCTAACTACTGGAAGGATGGATGAGAAAACTATCTGGGCCCCAAAGTTCTTGAGTTTCCTTCCCAAAGCTTCAAAGTCTGACGTGATTTCTTCGTAGCTCCGCTTGGCGGTGTCATTTGTTGCCACATGGATAAGAAGAAAGGGATACCTGTCAGTGGGCTTTATGAGTGCAGGCAGCCTTTCAGTCACATCTCTAATCTGTCCTCCCGGAAGACAACATACCTGGCGAGTCCATGGGTCTTTGTGACATACTTGGGTTTCGATCCCACGCAGCAAGGAGTCTCCCACTACTACTACTACTCTTCTCTTCTTCTTGTTGTAAGCCTGGGTTTCATCGCCCCTGCTTGACTGACCTTCAGCCTCTTGCTCACTCTCATGCAGGTTCCCTGTGATTCTTCCTCTGCAGGCTGTCCTCCAGTCTCACCCTCAAGTACCTGGAATCGGTTCCACAGCTCCACTGCTTTCACTGGTGCAGAGTGGCGTCTAGTTCTTCTTCTCCTAACTGTCACCCTTTTCCAAGGAGTATCCTCTACTCCATTTTTCCTCACGTCAGCATTTCCCACTTCTGCCTCAGCTTGCTGTTGCTCTTCAAGCTTCTGGTCTTCCCTTTGCTGCTGTAGTTCCCCCATTCTGTCCAAGAACTCTTTGTGTTCTCTTATTCCCCAGGGGGTTGACAGTCGCCGCTCCAGTCCTCTTACTTTTTCTTCCAGCAGCATGGTCAACTTGCACTTGTTGCAGGTGTAGCCCATGTTGTTCTCAGGCAAGAAAACAAACATTGCACACACCTTGCAGGTCACCACCACTGGAGAGTCTTGTCCTTCCATTGCCTCTTTTCCCTTTTTGTGTCTAGCTTTGTGATTGTTCTAGACTAGCCTGTGCCTGTTCCTCTACTCAGTAGAGGTTAAAAGCAGAGTCCCACTGGTGTGGAAGTGTGTGTTACGAGATAAATAAATGAAAAAAATGTTTGTTAAAAAAGAAGAAAAAATGTTAGGGCCTCCCCCTTGACCTCCCCTGCCGAACCCCCCTGTCCAACTCCTGTTTGCTCCCCCTGTCCACTCGCTCTGGTCGCTCGCTCTCTGGGAGCTTGCTTGCTTCTATAGTCCCTGGACCAGCTGGAGCAGCTTGCTCTGCTCTGCTGTGCTCTGCTCAGCTGGGAGGTGGGAAACAGACTGAAGCTTCCTGCCCACTTAGCTGCTGGGAGTACTCAGGCCACACACACCCAATTCAGCTGGAGCTCTCAGGAGCACCTGGTGAGCTCACAGCCACTCTATGTTCTTCTTAAAGACATTACATTGGGGAGCGCTGTGGGAACCTAAAATGGTGGATCCCAGCCATACTGCCCTGATTCTTCAGAGTGCTGCTGCTGCCATGTTAGTCTGCCAATGCCCCTGACATAACAAGGGCCCCCACCAGAGGGCACTTTGGTGAGGGCCCCTCAAACCTGCAGCCAGTGCTCATGTTTCAATGCAAATTCACAAGTGCAGAGGGAGGAGCTTAGTGGAAGCTAAGTAGAGTTGAATGGGATCCATTCTGGGGGGCCGTTATATTTGTATATATTAATTGATATGTATAGATGGAAATTCAGAAATAGTTACTATACTTTAGATAGAAATAGAAGACTGCTCACCCTGTTGGGGAGGTCTGTGACCTGTGTGCCCAATCAGTTCAAGCACTAATGTTGATGGGCAACTTCAAGGCTCAAGCTCTCCCTTCTTAAGGTTTCGTATCTTTAAATTGGACTTGGTATGGTCAGCCATTCAAACAGAGGACTGCCCTAGTAGGACACATGGCCACTCCAGATGAATTGGAGTTCAAATTTTAATTGGCAAATCCTCCCAATTCTTAGGATGTTCATATGTTCTCCGAAATAACGCCTACTTGGGGGTTGTGTGCTAAGCACAGGACTCTTCGATGCTATGTTGTTTTGTTTCATTTGTTTGGTGAGTTTACTTTTCCACTTGTGAAGATTGTACTCAGTGGCATAAACAAATGTACTGAGCTTGAAGCCAGATAGTTTGAAACAACAGCATCAAAAGAGGCGTGAACTTCTCACCCATTCATAGGTTGTTCATTTTATAGGCTATTAGTGTTCATTTACATGGCAACCCTATTAACAAGCAGCCCTAAATCACAATTCCAAGATTTTCCTCTCTTGCCCTCCCCACTTTCTTTCTTTGAGGACAGCTGAGCTCTGTTTTGCTTTACATGGAGAAGACACTCTAGACTTCCCTCCCCACCCAAATCAATCTGACAAAATCCCAAAGGGCTCCCATATGTCCCATGGCAGCTTAGTGAAGTTAATGGGCAGGAGGGAAGAAAAGCAAAAGAGGGGTGGGGTGGGGTGGGGTGGGGTGGGGTGGAAGTCTTTTCTCTAAACTGCTTCTTCCAACTTTTTAATCCTGATTTATCTGATATATTCAATGGGTGTGCAGTTTAGCTGTCCAACATCAAATGCATGCCTTCTATAAATGCTGGGATTTGGCTTCCCACCCCCTGCCAAGATACCGCCACAGACACAGAGGCCTTTTCCCTTTCTGTTTCCTCCCTGCAGAAAATACATTTTAGCAAGTCAATAGTGAGATGTACCATATGCTCTGAAGCAAGCAAGCAGGCAAAGTCATCCTCTGTCATGCCCGTATTTGTTTAGCACTTAAGTCTGATTTGCTCTTAACTGAGTAATTTTCTTTCAGGGGAAGGTGTTTTTTTTTAAGGGTGGAGGGTGCTAGCTAAATATTAATATGCCAATGATTTCAAAAGGCTATTTAGAAGTGTAAAGTCCCAAAGGAAAATGTGATGATTGATGCATATTTGCTATGAAGCAGATTTCTTTTCCTACAGTACTCAGAAAGGAGCTTTAAATGGGGAAACCGAAATGAAGCAGAAACGAAAGAGAAGAATTCTTATAAACAATAACAGAAAAGGGGCAGAGAAAATAATTGAATGATACTGCAGTGATGAATGGTTAAAAAGGACAGTAAAGCAGGGGAAATCTGACATTTAAACCCAGGCTCTTAGCCGGTGCCCATGGCAACTTCAGTGATGAGATGGTAAAAACTATTCTATCCTTTGATTGCTTTCAAGGATAATCCTCCCCCACTTTCTTTCCTGGCAACCATGACAGATTCCCCCCCCCCACACACACACACTGCCACCCCGCCCTCCTTTGAGGATGGTGCAGGACTTTCATAATGACACTGATAAATAACAAAATGTTAATGTCTTTTTGGACAGCTTCTTGGGAAATCTGATCTCCTTTGGCCACATTTTCACACATCCCTACAACAGGCCGTCATGCACTCTTCCTGTTGAGACATGCAGGTATTTCTGAGCATTTACTATCTAGGGTTTATGCCATTCTGAGATTCTCTAAATGGCATCAGGCATTAAATAAAATTCATGTAAAGGAAACCAGCCTCAGTTGTTCTGTCTAGCTCAGCATGTGGCATTCACGCTTTCTAAATTTAAATAAGGTTCCCATCTGTCTTGTCATGCGACAATCTCAGGCAATGGTATAAGAAGCAGAGGAGAGAGAGAATAAGCAGTACATGGACGCACATCTATACGCTTCTGCTTTACTAGCTGTTTTATAATTTTGTGCCCAATACAAACCTTGAAATATGTTGTCTTGTTGACTATAAAGGGGCTTCAGTGTGTATTCTGCTACCCTTCTATCTAGGGAAGGGAAATTTTTACCACTAAATGCTGAATTGCTATCTTTTCTACACAGCTCATATACTACTCACCACATCCCCAAATCAGAATCTCCTTAAAATGTTCCTTCCCTCACATTTTGTGGCTAGCTATTCCCCAAAACACTAGCACCAGATCCATCTGCCCCTCCTGACTGAAGGGCCCACAGTTCAGTGGTAGAGCACATGCTTTGCATGCAAAAGGTCCCATGTTCAATCCCCAACATCTCCGGGTAGGTTTATTTAGGAAAGAATCCTGCCTAAAACCCTGGAGAGCTGCTGCCAGTCAGTGTAGACAATACTGAGCTAGATGGGCCCATGGTCTAACTCAGGATAAGGCAGCTTCCTATGTTCTTGCCTTCTGAAAGTGTTGATTCACCAACTGACTTCCCACCTATAGGGTTTGAACTATCTACTGCTATCACTAACCTAGCAAACACCGTGTTGTGTAGCACAAAAGGGGAAACATGACTTGGGTCTCACCAAAGGTGCATGCAAAACCCTACTAAAGATGGTTTTGAGACTGATCTCACAGGGACAGCACAGCCGGTAAGATGACAGGAAGGCAAAGGAATCAGGAGGTGAAGGAACAGAGTCGTTCCCTCCCCTTGGTCTGCATTGGAAAGAGGGCTGGTGGGGTTGAATTGTGTGAGAGACAGAGTTGACTGCAGGGAGGAATTTGTGTTACGTGGGACAGTGATGGTTGGCTCTGGGACAGTGATGGTTGGCTCCAACATGAGTCTGTTATCAGAATGGGGGACGAGGGGAACATGCTGCAGAGGCTTACAGGCCAGTGCCAGCGAGGTAGCACTGGAAAAGGACTCAAGACATGCACAGGGCCTGCTAACTAGTTGAGCTACATTGGGGTTCAGGGCTCCTTTCATCCCAAGGGCTGAATTCCATTTGGGGAAGCTGTCGGGGGCCACATCCCAGTGGTGGGCACAACCAAAGGTAAAAGCCTTAGAAGACGCATTTAGAACTTTTAGAAGAGGCGAAAACACACACAAAAGCTGGGAAGCCACCAAACTATGGTGCTCAGGGGAAAGGGGTGGGCCAGAGGAAGGGTATGTGACCATCTGGGGAAGTGTTAAGGGTTGGACTGGGATTCCACTGTAGGGTGGCCATGTGTCCTATTTTATAGAGGACAGTACTCTGTTTGAAGGTGTCCTCTCTTTGAAGGGATTTCCAGTCTATGGGCTCCTTCACACGGAGCTTTTATCCTGCGATTGAGATCGCTCCTTCATGGAAGGTTGCGGGCTCTTTACATGATGCCGTGCCCCTGCCATGACTCTCCAGGCCATCTCCTGCACTAAATGCCCTTTGTTCCATTTTTAAATAGATCGTAGATAATGAGCTATCAAATTACCCCATTGTGTTCCGCTTCAGTTTCCTCTGTGAAAAGAGTTTGAGCAGCAAGAAGAGGGGTGAGATGAGATCAATGAAAGATAATGGAAGACTCAGATATGGGGAGAAGGAGGGGGGAAGAAGAGGGGGGAAAGGGAGCATGTTTAAAGAGAGTCAGTTGTGATCCTGCATTTAAAACGGCAGCAGAAAGCCCCATTTTAAATGCAGGATTTTAGGCTGGCGTCGAGATGCTCTATGTCCAATTTAAAGGTAGAGAACTTTAAGAAGGGAGCACAGAGTTGCCCGTCAACAGTTAGCACCTGGACAGCAGGCTGAAGAGGCAGGCACACAGGTCACCTGGTCACAATGTTCCACAGTATGGTGAGATGTACTATATTTCTATTTAAATTATAATTATTCCTAAATGTGCATCCATATAAATTATGACAAACACATTTTATGCAAATCTGTGTTGCCGTCTCTCCTCTTTTTGGGTGATGCAATTCTTCTTTTGGGTCTTCCCTACAGGTGTGCCAGATTTGACCTGTGTGCCTGAGATTCAACATTCCTGATCTGCATCTTTATTCCACTACCTCCCACCTTCTGGTGTAATGAAGCATCTGAGTCACCAGATTACGCCCAGGCAGGAATGTTCATTTTGGCTCATTGGTAATGATTTACTCGAGAAGCCTCCACATTCTTAAAAAAAAGAAAGAAGATTAAATATTAAATCAAATGGATCAATATCCATCATGGGACTACACTAGCCTAGCCAGACAGCTGAACTTTAATCTATTGCCTCAGAAAAATGCTTAGGAAAGGGAGTAAGCAAGTACACAAAACCACATCTCCTAAATGTCCTGAGGTTAATAACATGACTTTTATCCTTGGAGCAATTCACTGTTATATAAATGATCCATCTCAGTCAAGCTTGCATTTGGAACACTGCAGTGCACTTTGACACTGGATTTACAAAATTTGCGATTGCGATGGACCTGGCCTGTATTGCCATAGTTTCTACAGTTTGGCCAACTTGACATTACTACTGTTGTTGTTCAGTCATTCAGTCGTGTCCGACTCTTCGTGACCCCGTGGACCATAGCATGGCAGGCCTTCCTGTCCTGCGCTCTCTCCCAGAGTGTGCTCAAGTTCATATTCATTGCATCAGTGATGCTATCTAGCCATCTCATCCTCTGTCGTCCCCTTCTCCTTTTGCCTTCAGTCTTTCCCAGCATCACGGTCTTTTCCAGAGAGTTTTCTCTTTGCATTAGGTGGCCAAAATATTTGAGCTTCAGCTTCAGTATCTGTCCTTCCAATGAACACTCAGGGGTGATTTCCTTTAGGATGGACTGATTGGACCTCCTTGCAGTCCAGGGGACTCGTAAGAGTCTTCTTCAGCACCACAGTTCGAAAGCATCAATTCTTCGGCGCTCAGCCTTCCTTATAGTCCAGCTCTCACAGCCATACATTACTACTGGGAAAACCATAGCTTTGATTAGACGGACCTTTGTCGGCAAGGTGATGTCTCTGCTTCTTACTATGCTGTCTAGGTTGGCCATAGCTTTCCTCCCAAGGAGCAAGCGTCTTTTAATTTCATGGCTACAGTCACCATCTGCGGTGATCTTGGAGCCCAAGAAAGTAAAATCTGTCACTGCTTCCATTTCTTCCCCTTCTATATGCCAGGAAGTGATGGGGCCAGATGCCATGATCTTAGTTTTTTTAATGTTGAGTTTCAAACCAGCTTTTGCACTCTCCTCTTTCACCCTCAACAAGAGGCTCTTGAGATCCTCTTCGCTTTCTGCCATTAGGGTGGTATCGTCTGCATATCGGAGGTTGTTGATAATTCTCCCAGCAATCTTAATTCCGACCTGTGATTCATCCAACCCGGCGTTTCTCATGATGTACTCTGCATATAAGTTAAATAAGCAGGGTGACAATATGCAGCCTTGTCGTACTCCTTTCCCAGTTTTGAACCAATCGGTTGTTCCATGTCTGGTTCTTACTGTTGCTTCTTGACCCTCGTACAGGTTTCTCAGGAGACAGGTACGGTGGTCTGGTACTTACTACTACTTATTACTACTGTAGGTTCCATTTTAAAATGTGAGGGGGAATATGAGCAACGCAGACAGATTCTGCCTCTAGGCAACAAATGGAAGGAAGTGGCCAGTCTCAAGGAGGTTGGGGGGGTGGAATCCTATCATCTGTGGAATTCCAAATTTAAATGCTATCACAAGGCAGAAACTAGTTACCAATAAGTCAGCCTCCACAACAGAGAATGGAAACTTCCCATTCACAGAAACTTCCCTGATTGTTACCAGCTATCACCAGTCCCTGCCATCTTGTACAGTATTGATGAACCCATGTCATCAGGGGGATGGATAACTTTGCCAGTGCTACAGGGCTTAGATTTTAGAGGTGAGCCTGAATCTTTTTCTCTGTGTGTACATTTTTCTGACAGCTGGATTGGCTGAAAGCTTAGCAGCCATGTGGCTGAAATGGACTTTGACTTTTGGAAATGGCCTAAATATCTGCCATTTGGCTTCTTTCCTCTCAGGATTGTCTTCATCAGCAGCTATTCCACCTAAAGCAGCATGTCACCCCCCTCCCCTCAAAAATAAAGGTGAGGGGAAGAATTCAGGGACATCTGGGGGAAGGTGTGAGCAAAAGTTCGTGGACTTTCAAGCAAAGAAAAATTGTATGATTTACTATTTTAGTTAGACATCTTTCTTTTCCTTTTCCTTTACTTTTAAAAAGAAGCCATGGTTTGGTTGAACATCCATCAGTGTTGCTACTACATGCTTGGAAATGAGGCTACTAATGGCCCTGGAAATAATGCTACATGATGAGGTAGCATTGTTACCATGGTCACTGTATAGAAAAAAGATGGCTGTCCCATGTAAGTAAAAAAGAAAGAAAGAAAGAGATAAAAAAGGATAAAGGAAAGCATGACAGTAACCATTTTGGCCTACAGCCCCCACCAGACCTAGCCACCATAGCCATTGGTGAGGGATCATGGGAGTTGTAGACCAAAACATTTGGAGGGCCACAAGTTGCCCATCTATGCTCTAGGATGTCATCAGACCACTAGTATCTCTTGCTTATTTGTTGTTATTGCTTATAGCTTTATTAAGTTTAACTATTTTTTTTATATAAACACAAGAAACCATATAAAAGAAAGAGTCAGCAGAAAGGGAGCAAATTACCGGTGCCTGATCACACCGTAGAAAAGAAAAGAGTCATTTTCTTGTGTACTTGTGAAGTACAGGCTGAAGGGGCAATTTGAGATTGACAGACATATGGTCAAGGAACACCTAATTACTTTGAGTGAGTTCAAATCACCAGGGCCAGATGAACTGCATCCTAGAGTAATAAAGGAAGTGGCAGAAGAACTCTCAGAACCGCTGTCTATTCTCTTTGAGAAATCCTGGAGGATGAGTGCAGTGGCAGATGACTGGAAGAGGGCTAATGTTGCCTCTATCTTCAAAAAGGGCAAAAAGGAGGAACCTGGGAACTACAGACCAGTCAGTCTGACATCAATCCCAGGGAAAATTCTGGAGCAGATTATAAAGCAATCCATCTGTAAGCGCCTTGAAAACAATGCAGTGTTTACTCCAAGCCAACATGGATTTGTCAAGAACAAATCCTGCCAGATGAATCTGATCTCATTTTTTTTTTTTTTTAATCAGGTAACCTCCATTGTGGACTGTGGGAATGCTGTGGACATAATATACCTTGCTTTCGACAAAGTGCCCCATGATATCCTGATGAGCAAACTAGCTCAAAGTGGGATAGATTAAACAACCATCACGTGGATCCACAGTTGGCTACAGAATTGGACTCAAAGAGAAGCACTCTTGATCAAGAGGATCTTTTCAAACTGGGGAGAGGTAATGAGTGGGCTACCGCAGGGCTCAATCCTGAGCCCAGTGCTCTTCAACATTTTTATTAATGACTTGTAGGAGGAGGTGCAGGGAATGCTGATCAAATCTGATCAAATCTGCAGATGACACAAAATTGGGCAGGATAGATAATACCCTGGAAGACAGAAACAAAATTCAAAATGATCTAGGCTGGAGCACTGGGCAGAAAACAACAGAATGACATTTAAGAGGATAGATGCCAAGTTCTGAACCTAGGAAAAAGAAACCAAATGCACAGTTACAAGATGGGGGATACTTGGCTCAACAACACTACCAGCGAGAAGGATCTTGGAATTGTTGTAGATCACAAGCTGAATATGAGCCAACAACGTGATGTGGCTGCAAAAAAGGAAAATGCTATGTTGGGCTGCATTAATAGAAGTATAGCTTCCAAATCCCATGAAGTATTAGTTCCCCTCTACCCAGCACTGGTTAGGCCTCATCTTGAGTACTGCGTCTAGTTCTGGGCACCACACTTTAAGAAGGATGCAGACAAACTGGAGAGGGTTCAGAGAAGGGCAACGAAGATGATCAGGGGACTGGAAACAAAGCCCTATGAAGAGAGACTGAAAGAACTGGGCATGTTTAGCCTTGAGAAGAGAAGACTGAGGGGAGATCTGATAGCGCTCTTCGAGTACTTGAAAGGTTGTCACAGAGAGGAAGGCCAGGATCTCTTCTTGATAATCCCAGAGTGCAGGACATGGAATAATGGGCTCAAGTTACAGGAAGCCAGATTCTGGCTGAACATCAGGAAAAACTTCCTGACAGTTAGAGCAATACGACAATGGAACCAATGACCTAGGGAGGTGGTGGGCTCTCCCACACTGGAGGCCTTCAAGTCAAGGCTGGACAGCCATCTGTCAGGGATGCTCTGACTTGGATTCCTGCATTGAGCAGGGGATTGGAGTCAATGGTCTTGCCCTTCCAACCCTACTATTCTATGATTCTAGCAAATAGTTATTATTATTCATGGTTAATACCATTTTATACATATATTTCTATCTGTGCACCCCAAATGGCTAAATAGGTATCAAGCTGTTGATGTCTCCAATATGCTGTGCATTTGTGAACAGAGTTCATGGAGAGATCTTCTATCCAGCTGTGGATTAATGAGGATGGATTTTCCTCTTTCCAATACTGAAGAATGAACTTATTTGCCACTAGCAGAACCTGCAATATCAATTTCCGTGGTCCGTTTGTATATCATAATATTAAAACATGTGGACATACCACATACTTAAGTATGCACATACCAAATACTCTTAAGTATATGCACATTAACAATTTAAGAGAATTTCCAGAGGGGTAGCCATACTAGTCTGTTGCAACAAAAACACCAGAGTTTTGTGTCACCTTAAAACCTAACAAATTTACTATGGTGTAAGCTTTTTGTCCATTACTCTCTATTTAAGCAGATGCATGAAGCGGTAACCTGAGTTACAGGTATATATTACATATGGTGTTGGTGGTGTTGGAATCATAAACAGTGAGGTCGGAGGGAAATGGAATGTAGAATGTTTAGGTAGTGACAATCACATTACTAACAGTGGCCCTTCACAAAGCAGTAGTTGCTGAGAACACAAACTTCTTGGCATTGGGTAAGCCAATTATCATATGTACTGTGATAAAAAGCCTTTATCCTGATTCAAGCTGCCGGAGGTAGAACTGAACCTCTTGTTGAAATGTAACTCAGCTGCCTCTCATTCTAATATCCCTCTGAAATTTCTTTGCTGCATAATCGCCACTTTAAGGTCAGTGGCAGAGTGTCCTGGGAGGCTGAAATATTCTCTCACAGTGAGAACAAATGAATACACACACACTCTCTCTGGTTAATTTGTGTTGCTTCAGATTTTCCAGAAAGTGGCTAATGGTCCCCTGTGAGGATCTGGCACTATCTTTCTCACCACTCTCCATGACTATAGCAATTTCCAGTTACCTCAAATGCTGAAATATTTGTTCTGGTGCCAGATCAGCCTGGGGATTGTATACTTTACAGTGTCTCTACAAGTGTGACAACGTTATAGCTTATCTTTGCTCCATGGCCTTGTCATTTCTGGTTTAAGACACCCAGGTGTGGGCTGCTCATCAGTCTTTTCCAGTCTCATCAGCATCAGGACCTCCCATAGGAATTCATCTTCATAACATTATATTCAGGTTAGTAGCCAGGAAAATGAAGCGTTTCATTACTTCGGCTCAAGCCAGTACTATGATACATCATGCAAGGAGCCTGCACAACATGCAGCTCACCAAGCTGATCACAGTTCATGAGTCATGTAGCATGGCCCATAAGGGCTTGTTAAACTCTTGTTTTAGCTGCCTAGCTGGAACTCCAACAAAGCACTTGGCAAATCATCATATGTATCCAATAGGACAAGTTTGGCTTGATGGGTCTCAAGTTGTGCAGGCCTGGCCCACACCAAGACCATTTCTGTGGTCCAGCAGAGCAGGTATTCCAAAAGAAAATAATCATCAGAAGAATGATCAAGTCCATGAAAGAAACGTTTATTTTTAAAGAAGGGATGGGAAAGAGTCAGGGAAAATGGGAACAAATAGCCTGGAGAAAGCAGATGGTGTGGTGGCTGTGATGGCCCATCAGAAATGTATCATTTCAGCTGGAATACAAACAAAGATGTCTCAATGTTGCTAATACTCATCATACACAACTCTAACTGGGTTGCAAGAATATGCATGCTTTGTTATTATTTGCTCAGGCTCCTTTGGTCTTATTTAACAGTTACAAATGACCAAGCTGTGGTAAATGAGCTTAGTTGTGTTACTAATGTTTCATGTAGTAATCGTAGCAGTTAGTAGTTGTTGGGAGAAAGGTTTGACAGAACTGTATTTCTCTCACTATCAGAATAAATGCTGCATAAATATGTGGCCAAAACCTACCTGCACTTACTTACAAGCATACTCTGCTGACATCAGGGCCTTTTACTTGTGGGTAGGAACTTATAGGATCAGATCATCTGACATATGTTGTTTTTATGCTAGTCATTCCTAAAGTTTTAAAGTAGGATAATCTGTTGCAAATAATTTAAGCTAACAGACATGAGAAGATGACTGGGCCCAGAATATTCTTGGGTGTCGTCAGCCCCTCTAAATAATCCAGCCCGCCTTTGCATTGCTGTGTAATTATAACCTTTACTCTGAGAGCATTTCTACACAAGCGATTTATTGCATGCTCATGTCTGGCCACTTGCAGAAGTTTCCAGGCCCTTTATATGACGTTGTCAACCTCCAGGATGTCTCCTGCACTTTCTCCCCTTTATTCCGCTTTCAAAAAGATTGGAGATAAAGCGACAAGGGATGTTAATCCATTCTATCAGCTGTGTGTCATGATGGCAAGGCACTATTTTCACATCACCATCTAGTGGCTGTAAAATGAAACATATAGAAACATATAGAGCTTGCCAAAGAAGGACTTTCCTTGATTCAAACCACATGTCCGCCTGTGTAAAGGAACTGGTCATAACCCTGCAAAGAATCCAGAAGCAGAAGCCCTGGTAATGCTCCAGGATAAAAAGCTCAGTCTGGAGAAGCCCTGAAAGATGGAATTACTCAAATTAGAAACTTGGAGACCCTGGGTTGGATCCAAAGGTGTCCTTCCATTCATGGCAATAATCCTCCTAGGAATTCAGGGGCCAAGAAGGGGACCTTCACTCACAATAATGGGGAGGAGATATTTGCTGATTGCCCCTCTCCCCTGCAGCCACCCACACCCCCTATCTAGGGATGCTGGAGAAATTTGAGATGGATTCAAATGAGCTTGGATTTCTAAGAACCTGACCTGTGGAATCTGCTGTGGAGCAATCCCCTCAGGCTGTGCAGAGTCCATGGAATTTCAGTTGATTTTTTTTACTTTCCCAAAATTTATGCATATAAATCTGTAGAAAAAAAAGTTTCTGCTGAGGAAATGTTGAATGGAATGGGGGACAATACACTAAATGTTACATACTGAGGTAAATTATGTAAATATTTACGTAATTATTTCCATATTTTCCCACATGATGAAAAAAAATATTCTCATCCCTCTGTGGGTGGATGATGGAATGAAAGGTGCCTGACAATTCACAAAACACAGATGGAGCGGGTTTTACACAGTCCATGCATCCCTACCCCATCAAACTGTTGCAGATTTGGTGGCAGGGGAGAAGTACAACAGGAAGGGGGAAATCAGCAAAAATTGCTTGCCTGTTTCTGTCATTGGTGCTGGGAGCACCCTGGGAGTTGAACACCAATCACAGGAGTTTGACTGCAACCCAGTATCTCTAGCTGTACGTACCTGAATCTGAAAGGAGTGGCTTGCAAAAAAGAAAACCAAAAAAGGATGCCTTGTACATCTGATTTGTAGTTGGTGGACATGGTGCATTTTCAGGCTGCAAATACTCCAACAATCCACACAAAGCAGAGAAATGGCCTTTGACATCTCATGTTGGAGCTGGGCACAGAACGTGATTGACAAAGAGACAAAGCCATTCAAAAACTAAAAGCTTCTGCATGAAGAGGGATCCCAAAAGATAAAACAGCAGAATATGTAGAGTTAAAAACTGTACTCTCTGAGGCAACCCAATGCAGTGCTCCACAGCATCCAAAGCCTGGCTTCACCCAGGAGGTGTTCACGATGCTGGCTCCTTCTCCTGCCTGTTAAAAAAAAGGCTCGTTGAGGTGCAGTAAGCAGTCTCACTGGACACCCGGCAGCCACCCAGGAATTTTATCACTTCTGTCCAGTCTCAAATCAGCAGAGTGCCACAGCTGACTAATCTCCTACAATTGCCAACTCAGTGACCCCCTGAATAACACCGGGGAAGCAAGTATGCGTGAACTCCAGCTTTGACGGTGTGTAGCACTCTGAATAGCCTTTCCCAATACTTTCAAGCCTGGCTGCAGATATTTGTTAGATTTCCTAGTGGAAGGTTCTGACTGACACCTGGATTAAAATGAAACTTGCTGTTACACTTTATTTTCCTCTTCCTTAATTACAACCCACCCCTGCTGTGCTGCTTACACATCATTCTGGGGTGGTTGTTTGTTAAACGCTCTCTCCCTCAGATGCGCTCGCTCCTTCTCTACTCTGATTTGGTTTACGCACATGGTAACTTGACAGGTGAGATCTGCTCCTCCTAACTATCCCAGATCTAGGTCTAGGGCAGTGGTTTTCAAGGTTTCAAAATCCAATGTAAGTCCTACTATCTACTAAATAGGACTTATGTTGAATTTTACACAAGCTTTGTACCTTCAGGGAACCCTTTCCACTAGAGCTGTGCACGGTCCACAGACCCCCCGATCTGCTTCGGATGCCACTTTGGATCCTATGAACTGACCCCTATCCACTTCAGATTGATTCAGACCCCCTCCACTTCGACTCAGATCCAAATCTGAAGTGAGATTCAGATATCTGGACCACCCGTTTTGGGCGTTTTCCCATTGACTTGCATGGGAAAACACAAATGGTCATAACTTTTTTTTTTTTTTTTTACTTTTTACGATACAGGCATGAAATTTGGGGACCTCTCCACCCACCTAGAGAAGAGGCCACCGGCAAAATTTCAGACAGTTTTGCCCTGTGTTTTTTTGTGCTTTTGTTGTTTATTCGGTCAGTCGCTTCCGACTCTTCATGACTTCATGGACCAGCCCACGCCAGAGCTTCCTGTCGGCTGTCGCCACCCCCAGCTCCCCCAAGGTCGAGTCCGTCACCTCCAGAATATCATCCATCCATCTTGCCCTTGGTCGGCCCCTCTTCCTTTTGCCTTCCACTTTCCCTAGCATCAGCATCTTCTCCAGGGTATCCTGTCTTCTCATGATGTGGCCAAAGTACTTCAGTTTTGCCTTTAATATCATTCCCTCAAGTGAGCAGTCTGGCTTTATTTCCTGGAGTACGGACTGGTTTGATCTTCTTGCAGTCCAAGGCACTCAGAATTTTCCTCCAGCACCACAGTTCAAAAGCATCTATTTTCCTTCGCTCAGCTTTCCTTATGGTCCAGCTCTCGCAACGATAGGTTACTACGGGGAATACCATTGCTTTAACTATGCAGACCTTTGTTGTCAGTGTGATGTCTCTGCTCTCCACTATTTGATCAAGATTTGTCATTGCTGTCCTCCCAAGAAGTAAACGTCTTCTGATTTCCTGGCTGCAGTCAGCATCTGCAGTAATCTTTGCACCTAGAAAGACAAAGTCTGTCACTGCCTCCACGTTTTCTCCCTCTATTTGCCAGTTATCAATCAAGCTGGTTGCCATAATCTTGGTTTTTTTGAGGTTTAACTGCAACCCAGCTTTTGCACTTTCTTCTTTCACCTTCATCATGAGGTGCCTCAGCTCCTCCTCGCTTTCAGCCATCAAAGTGGTATCATCTGCATATCTGAGATTGTTAATGTTTCTTCCAGTGATTTTAACTCCAGCCTTGGCTTCATCAAGCCCAGCACGTCGCATGATGTGTTCTGCATACAGGTTGAATAGGTAGGGTGAGAGTATACAACCCTGCCGTACTCCTTTCCCAATCTTAAACCACTCCGTTGTTCCATGGTCTGTTCTTACCGTTGCTACTTGGTCACTATACAGATTCCTCAGGAGGCAGACAAGATGACTTGGTATCCCCATACCACCAAGAACTTGCCACAATTTGTGATGATCCACACAGTCAAAGGCTTTAGAATAGTCAATAAAACAGAAATAGATGTTTTTCTGAAACTCCCTGGCTTTCTCCATTATCCAGAGGATATTGGCAATTTGGTCTCTAGTTCCTCTGCCTTTTCTAAACCCAGCTTGTACATCTGGCAATTCTCGTTCCATGAATTGCTGGAGTCTACCTTGCAAGATCTTGAGCATTACCTTACTGGCATGTGAAATAAGTGCCACTGTTCGATAGTTTGAACATTCTTTGGTGCTTCCCTTTTTTGGTACGGGGATATAAGTTGATCTTTTCCAATCTGTTGGCCATTCTTGTTTTTTCCAAATTTGCTGGCATATGGCATGCATCACCTTGACAGCATCATCTTGCAAGATTTTAAACAGTTCAGCTGGGATACCATCATCTCCTGCTGCCTTGTTATTAGTAATGCTTCTTAAGGGCCATTCAACTTCACTCTTCAGGATGTCTGGCTCTAGCTCACTAACCACACCGTCAAATCTATCCCCGATATTATTATCCTTCCTATACAGATCTTCCATATATTCTTGCCACCTTTTCTTGATCTCTTCTGCTTCTGTTAGGTCCTTGCCATCTTTGTTTTTGATCATACCCATTTTTGCCTGGAATTTACCTCCGATGTTTCTAATTTTCTGGAAGAGGTCTCTTGTCCTTCCTATTCTATTATCTTCTTCTGCTTCTGCACATTGCTTGTTTAAAAATAATTCCTTACCACTTCTGGCTAACCTCTGGAATTTTGCATTTAATTGGGCATATCTCCCCCTATCACTGTTGCCTTTTGCTCTCCTTCTTTCTTGGGCTGCTTCCAGTGTCTCAGCAGACAGCCATCTTGCCTTCTTGATTTTCTTTTTCTTTGGGATGTTTTTTGTTGCCACCTCCTGAACAATGTTGCAATGTCCATAGTTCTTCCGGGACCCTATGTACTAAATCTAGTCCCTTAAATCTATTCTTCACCTCCACTGCATATTCATGAGGAATATTTGTGAGCTCATATCTAACTGATCTGTGGGTCTTCCCTATTCTCTTTAGTCTGATTCTAAATTGTGGAAGAAGAAGTTCGTGATCTGAACTACAATCAGCTCCAGGTCTTGTTTTTACTGACTGCATAGATGTCTGCCACCTTTGGCTACAAAGGATGTAGTCAATCTGATTTCGGTGTCGACTGTCTGGTGAAGTCCATGGGTGAAGTCGTCTCTTAGGTTGTTGGAAGAAAGTGTTTGTTATGCACAGTGAGTTGTCTTGGCAAAATTCTATCAGCCTATGTCCTGCTTCATTTTGTTCTCCCAGACCATGCTTGCCTGTAATTCCAGGTGTCGTTTGACTACCCACCTTAGCATTCCAGTCTCCTGTAATGAAAATAACATCTTTTTTGATGTACTATCCAGTAGGTGCTGCAGATCCTCATAGAACTGATCTGCTTCTTCAGCATCTGTGGTTGGGGCATATATTTGGATCACTGTGATGTTAAATGGCTTACCCTGAATTCGAATTGAGATCATTCTGTCATTTTTTGGATTGTATCCAAGCACTGCTTTAGCCACTTTATTATTAATTATGAAGGCTACTCCATTTCTTCTGTGGTCCTCTTGTCCACAGTAGTAGATCTGGTGGTCATTTGATGTGAAGTGGCCCATTCCAGTCCATTTCAGTTCACTGACACCCAAAATGTCTATATTTAATCTTGACATCTCCCCAATAACCACATCCAATTTGCCCTGGCTCATAGATCTTACATTCCAGGTTCCTATGGTGTGTGCTAGGTTTTTGTGCTAGGTGGAGTTAAAATCTGCTGTTTTCCACAGAAACTGTCAAAGTAAAGAGCTGTACTTCTCCCTGTTTCCATGCACGCATATGAAACCTGGCCCCCTCCCAGCCCCCCTTGAGAGCATCTCACCCACCAAAGTTCAGGTAGTTTGGCCCACTGGCTTGTGTGCAATGAGCTGGTGAAATTTTATTTTTTCCACAAAAACTCCCAAAGCAAAGAGCTATAACTTCTCCCTGTTTCCACAGATGTGCATGAAACCTTGGTCCCTCCCAGGCCCCCTCAAGGGCATCCCACCCACCAAAGTCCAGGCAGTCTGGCCCACTGGCTTATGTGCAAGGCGCAGGTTGAATTTGATATTCCCAGAAACTCAGACCAAACTCAGAAGGGAAACTGTGTTGAAGCAGAGGTCACTGACTATCCCTAATCTCTGCTGCACATTTCTTTGAAGTGCAAAACAACCCTTATTCAGAAGAATCACTGGCTCAGCCTCTCTATGGCAGAGTTGGCAGAGAATTTCTCCACAAATCTTCGGGAGGCCGAATGCCGACGCATTCGGCCCCCCGGAAGTGTTGGGGAAATTCTCCGCCACCCCCCCCCGGGATGGGACTTACCTTTGGCGAATGTCCCTCTCGGCGGCGGGTCCCAGCGGCGGTTCAGCGGCGTTTCGTCGGGGGCGGGGGCAGCGGCCGGTCTCCCGACCGGCTGCCGCCTAGGGATGGCGGAGAATTTCTCCCTGAAACTTCGGGGGGCCAAGCGCCAACGTGTTCGGCCCCCCGAACAAGTTTTGGGGAGAAATTCTCCGCCCCCCCCCCGGGATGGGACTTACCTTTGCCGAATGTCCTCCCGGCGGCGGGTCCGGCCGACGGTTCGGCGGGTGTTCGTGCGGGGCGGGAGCAGCAGCCGGTCTTTCGACCAGCTGCCGCCGCCGCCACCGTTGCAATAAAAGAAAAAAAAATAAAAACGCCCCCGTGATAGGCTACGTGACGATTAACGTAGCCTATCACGGCTAGATCTGCAAAGTCAGCTGTGATAGGCTACGTAAATTGTCACGTAGCCTATCATGGGTGACTTTAAAAAAAAAAAAAAGCGCGTACGGATAATGGCGGCCCCCATAGGGAGCCGCCATTCCCATTCCTTATTTGGTCGCTGTAGTCTATGTAAAGATTTACGTAGACTGCGGCGAAAATAAGGGCAATGCTATTTGCGTTGCCCTTATTTTCGCCGTAGTCTACGTAAAGATTTATGTAGACTACAGCGACCAAATAAGGAACGCGAATGGCGGCTCCCTATGGGGGCCGCCATTTGCGTACGCGCTTTTTTTTTTTAAAGTCACCCGTGATAGGCTACGTGACGATTGACGTAGCCTATCACGGCTGACTTTGCATATCTAGCCGTGATAGGCTACGTTAATCGTCACGTAGCCTATCACGGGGGCGTTTGTTTTTTTTTAAACTTTGGAGTTTGTGGCCGGGCGGGGCGAGGCGAGGCGCCTCCTCCCCGGCCTGAATTTCAGCCGGGCGAGGCGGGAAGCCTCCCCCCCCGGCCTGAACTTCGCGGGGGAAGCAGCGATGCGCCTCCCCCCCACCGCAAACAAGCTTCGAGGACAGGTAAGTGACTTTTGTCCACCCCTACTGCCGCTGCTGCCATTGCAAAAAAAAAAAGTAAAGTAAAAAAACCCACACACCCGTGATAGGCTATGTAACGATTTACGTAGCCTATCACGGCTAGATTTCCAAAGTCAGCCGTGATAGGCTACGTAAATCGTCACGTAGCCTATCACGGCTGACTTTGGGGGAAAAAAAGCGCATACGCAAATTTCGGCGCCCCATGGGCGCCGCCATTTGCATTCCTTATTTTGGCACGTCTAGTCTACGTAAAGATTTACGTAGACTACGGCGAAAATAAGGGCACGCTATTTGCTTTGCCCTTATTTTCGCCATAGTCTACATAAATCTTTACGTAGACTAGACGTGCCAAAATAAGGAATGCAAATGGCGGTCCCCATGGGAGCCGCCATTTGCGTACGCACTTTTTTTTTTTCAAAGTCACCCGTGATAGGCTACGTGACGATTTACATAGCGTATCACAGCTGACTTTGGAAATCTAGCCATGATAGGCTACGTAAATCATTACGTAGCCTATCACGGGTGTGTGTGTGTGTGTGTTTTACTTTTTTTTTCGCGGCCGGGTAGACGGGGCGCTCCTACCCGGCCTGAATTTCGGCCGGGCGAGGTGGGGTGCCTCCCCCCCCTCGCCTGAACTTCAGGGGGAGTAGCGAAGTGCCTCCCCCCCACCGCGAAGCAAGCTGCGGGACGAGGTAAGTCCCTTTCGTCCATCCCTACTCTATGGCTGAATACACACATTACCTGCCAGGAAGGCTGGAAGAGGTTATTTATTATCTGCTTTTGTTTATTTCTAGCACACACTAAATGGGTATTTTGAATGTATCTTGAATGAACACAGTCAGTGCCTATCCCAGAAGGGCCACTGATTTTTGAACATTGGAAACCTCCACCTGATGGACCCATACGTCCCGCAGCCCATCTCCTCCATGGTGGCCTGCCTAAGCCTCTTGGGGGTGAGAGACGGAGAGCTTGCAGGAGTTCCAGAGGCACTATTAGCTTTCTGCTTGCCCCTGCTGGCCTGCTGGGATGTGGGGGCCTCTTCCCCGAGCAAGACCAATTGTGCAAGAGCAGGCTGCTGGTGTCCAGTGAGACTGCTCACTGCACCTTGACTAGCCTTTTTTTTTTTAACAGGCAGGAGAAGGGGCTGGGCACAGACCGTGATTGCTCAGTAGTGCCCTGGCTGTTTTCCCCTGCCCAGAGATGCCTTACAGCGGGTGCAGACGGCAGTGCTGGGATCGGCTCCCAACTCAAAGTGGTCCCACACAATGCTGTCCTGATGTTTCGGGGGGGAGGAGATGCAGACTGCCTGCCTTGAGTCTTGGGGCACACCACATGAGCGGGGTGGAACAATGGAAGAGGGGTCGGGTGCTGGAGCCTCTGCCTGCTGCTCCTCCTCCAGCACACCCTGGAGGATCGCCCTCCACCATGCTGAGGACGTCAGACACCTCTGACCTAACGTCCATCAGCGGGCTCCCCTCTTCCACTGCAGAAGGAGGTGCTGCTCCGCCTTGGGCAAGAGTGCGACTAGTGCACCTGCCTATACCAGCTTCCTCGAACAGTGACCTCTGGGCACTGCAACTGGTCTCTGCACTCTGCTGCCCAGTGCACCGGGATGCATGATTTGGACTAGGGGACAGACAGCTTGCCTAACGGTGCTGCTGCTGACAGCAGCACCACGCCCACCTCTGCCCCTGCCAATACCCGAAGATGCCTCATATTGCGCTGGATGGCTTTGCCACACAGTGGAGTGTTACTGGAACAAGAAGATAATTAATATAAATACTATGTGTCTCATGCTTTTTCAACACCGTCTTGAAATTTGGATGTATAGTATTTGTGGAACAACAACCGAGCACACACATAGATACAGATACAGACACACAAGAGATAAAGAAAAGCAGAACTACCTAAGCAAATGACGGGTGTCTTTATTTTATTGTTTTTTATGTCATATTCTTTTATGGAAGGCAGGGTAACTTCAAGAAATACAGGGCGACAGCGCAGGTGGTAACAGCCAAATCAAACCCTTAAAAAAAACTTCTTTAATTTCTGTTTTAGGAGGATCAATACAGAGAAGACACAGACAGTGCACTTCAGCATGGGGGATGAGGGACACAAGCACTACACACATAGGCTGCTATAATATGCCTTTCTTTAAGAAAAAGAAAAAACTAAATGCTTGAATATGACTAAAGGGGGGCATGTACAGATCTCAAAGTTTGTTTTTGAAAATCATAATAAGACTGGTTTTGTAAAAATCTAAAAGTGACAGAGTTGACTGACAAAAATGACAAGGAAATCGAACGGAGGAAGCAGAAATAAGGGTCGATGTTATGCAACAAACGCAGCCTTTTCCTGAGTCCACAATCAAGATAAACAAACAAACACAGGAATGGTGGGGAGGGGAGAGTGTAGCAGCAACTAGCAAGGAAAAGCTATGTTAGTTTGAAAAATATGGAAAGGAGACTGATGAATCTAATCAAATAGAAATAACAAATGAATTGGAGGTTGAAAGAAATAGAAGGCAGCTTGAAGAGGTGCTGCAAAAGACACCATCCCAGTGGGGACGGACGATCAAGGAGCAAGGGAAGGGAACACTCCCAGTATAACCAAGCTGTTTCCTTTTAATTTAAATTTTGAGGAAAGCCTAATGGCAATCAAAATCAAATAAATTGAAGGAGCAACTCCTAGGAATGCACATGCATGTGCGTGCGCATGCGCGCATACACACACACACACAATTATCTACCCACACCAGCCCTCTCTCCCAAAGACACAGCTAGCACAATAACCGAACATAGCTTTTCGCCCAAGTATATACAGTCAGGGGCAGAAATATTGGAGCAAGGATAACTGTTTTGGCAGTTGGCCTCTGTACTCCACCACGTTGAAGTTGAAAGGAAACACATCCAGATAGGAGTGAAGTCAGGACTTCCAGCTGTAATTCAAGGGGTGTGACAGAAGTGGGGCACTAACCATTCAGGAAGGACAGCCACTGGCATACACACACACCCATCATTGGTGGCTCATAAGTAATGGAACGAATGGGTGACAAGCAGCTGCATGGCCAGGTGTGGCCTGTTTCCTGGGTACCCCATGACCAATCAAGCAGATAAAAGGCCTGGAGGTGGTTCTGAGTGTTACATTTGTATTTGGTAGCTGTTCACTGGAACTCCCAACATGAGGTCCAAAGAGGTGTCCATGCGAGTGAAGGAGGCCATCATTAGGCTGAGGAAACAACATAAACCCATCAGAGAGATAGCAAAAACACTGAGTGGCCAACACAACACTTTGGAACATCCTGAAAAAGAAGGAATTAACTGGCAAGCTCAGCAACAGCAAAAGGCCTGGAAGACGACGGAAGACAACTAAAGTGGATAACCGCAGAATTCCGCTCATGGTGAAGAGGAACCCTTTCACAACATCTAGCCAGGTCAAAAATGCTCTGTCAGGGGGCCCTAGCCGGCCTCTTTCAGTCTACTACAGTAGCCAACTCCAGACACAGACAAAGGATTCTTTTCAAGGCTTTATTTGTTTTACAACTTTATCACCAGCGACTAAGCTATGAACAGCAGAGTAACCTATGCCTTGGGTTGGAAACAGTTGGTCCCCATTTGAACGAGAATCACTTGCAGACCCTGAACTTATGGGCTAGGGAGAGTCCCTCCCCTTTTCCCTTGGGTCCTCTGGACGCAACCGTTGCTTGCACGCCAAAAAGGCGCTACGTCTCCTTTCTGCACCCTCCATAGCTCATCGCTCTTTGCGTCTGTGTCAAGCATCCAGCCAGCTCTCCTCCCACACTCTTTCATTCCCAGTACCGCTATCTATGTCTGGAATGCCGGCAGGAGGAATATCTGCCAGCTGCAGGGCCTGGGAGGGATGAGCATGCTCCTCTCCCACGGACAGCTGTTCCTTCTCAGAATCAGAACTGCTCTGAGGTTCTATGGGCTCAGTGTCCACCCTGACACGCTCTTGTGGAGGTAGGCATGTCATTGTAAAATCTATAGTCAAGAGACGGCTTTATGAATGTGAATACAGAGGCTTCACCACAAGGTGCAAACCACTGGTAACGCTCAAGAACTGAAAGGCCAGATTAGCCTTTGCCAGCAAACACCTAAAAAAGCCTACCCAGTTCTGGAATAAGATTCTTTGGACTGATGAGACCAAGATTAACTTGTATCAGAATGGTGGAAAGAGAAAAGTATGGAGAAGGAAAGGAACGGCTCATGATCCAAAGCATACCACATCATCTGTCAAACATGGTGGAGGCAGTGTTATGGCATGGGCATGTATGGCTGCCAATGGAACTGGGTCACTGGTGTTTACTGATGACCTGACTGCTGATAAAAGCAGCAGGACAAATTCTGAAGTGTATAGGGCTATATTTTCTGCTCAGAGTCAGCCAAATGCTGCCAAACTGATAGGACGCCGCTTCATATTGCAGATGGATCATGACCCAAAACATACAGCAAAAGCTACCCAAGAGTTTCTCCAGGCAAAGAAGTGGGATGTTCTTCAATGGCCAAGTCAGTCACCTGATCTCCACCCAATAGAGCATGCTTGTCACTTACTGAAGACAAGACTGAAGGCAGAAAGACTGAAGGCAGCTGCAGTAAAGGCCTGGCAAAGCATCTCGAGGGAGGAAACTCAGCATTTGCTCATGTCCATGGGTTCCAGTTCTCAGGCAGTCATTGACTGCAAAGGATTTTCATCCAGGTATTAAAGGCGATCCTTCAGTTTGAAATGATGTTGGTTTGTTCCATTACTTATGAGCCACCAACGATGGGAGTATGTGTATGCCACTGGTTGTACATCCTGAATGGGTAGTGCCCCACTTTTGTCAAACCCCTTGAATTACAGCTGAAAGTCCTGACTTTGCTCCCATCTGGGTGTGTTTCCTTTCAACTTCAATGTGGTGGTGTACAGAGGCCAAATGCCAAAACAGTTATCCTTGCTCCAATATTTGTGGCCCTGACTGTATACCCCCTTCCTCCACCACTCTCTCTAATTGGAGACTGCTGGCATCAGTTCTAGCTGAGAGTTCCTATTCACCAAAGCACACTCCCTCCTCCTCCTGCGCTTGCCTTCCACTGCCCCCCGCCTTCCTGCATTTGCTCACCTTCCCCCTCCCTCCCTTCCTCCTCCTCCTCCCCCTCTGCATGAGTGTTGAGAAGTTGATACATTTTGGAGACAGCCTGTCTGGACTGCTCAGGCATTAAGTAGAGCTCTGAATATATGAGGCAGAGGAGGCGCTTCATGAGGGGGGCACTTCACCCCAGGGTGCCTTGGTACTGCTCTGACCCACCTCGTATCATGAGGATTTTGCTCTGAATCAGCCTGCTTTGCCTTGTTATTCAGGCTTAGGGATGTCAGAGAATTCCGCCACGGATCTTGGTGAGGCCGAATGCGAGTGCATTCAGCCTCCCGAACTCCATGGCGGAATGGCCTGCCACCCCCCCGCGGATCCCCCCGCCCCCCCACGGAACCCCCCCGGGACGAGATTCACCTGGGGTAGATCTTCTGACCGGCTGCCGCCGCCGCCATTTCCAGGCTTGTGTAAAAAAAAAAAAAAAAAAGACATGATAGGCTACGTAAAGATTTACGTAGCCTATCATGGCTAGGTTTAAAAAAAAAAAAAGACATGATAGGCTAAGTAAATCTTTACGTAGCCTATCATGGTTGGGTGGGTTAAAAACAAAACCAAACCGCGTACGCAAATGGCGGTGGCTACAGCCGCTGCCATTTGCGTTCCTTCTTTTTACTGTCTTAATCTACGTAAATATTTACGTAGACTATGACAGCAAAAATAAAGGGGAAATAGCGTAGCTGGCACTATTTGCGTCCCGTTTTGATTCGCCGTTTTAGCCTACGTAAAGATATACGTAGGCTAAAATGGTGAATCAAAAAGGGACGCAAATAGCGCCCGCTATGCTATTTGCATTCCCCTTTATTTTCACCATCATAGTCTACGTAAATATTTATGTAGATTAAGATGGCCAAAAAGAAGGAACGCAAATGGCGGTGGCCATAGCCACCGCCATTTGCATACGCGCTTTTTTTTTTTTTTTTTACCCAGAGCCCTCCACGGCCGGAAATCCAGCTGCGGACAGCTCTGGCCTGGCCGGGCCTGGCCGGCTGCTCCATGGAGCTGCCGCAGAGCACAGCCGGCCATTCGAGGATTCCGGTTGGGAGGAATGGAGCACCTCCCCCCCGGCCAGGATTCCACGGGGAGGGACAGAACACCTCCCCCCCACCATCAACTTAATCCATGGAATGTAAGTCACTTTCGTACATCCCTGTAAGGCTTTGGAACAAGGCGGTGCACAGCCCTACTTTCCACACCAACTCATCCACCAATGAACACCAGGACATGTTGCAGATGATTCTGAGGGAATGTTATAAGTAGGCTGACCATATTTCCTTGAGACAAAAATGGGATATTGGGATGACAAAAACGGGATGGGTTTTTTTTATTATAGCAGAGAGTTCCACTGTAATAAAAAAAATAGCTAACAGCCTGTTGAACCGAAATATGAGTCTGAAAAATCTGAATCAAACTGAATGTAGGGCAGAAAGAATCTCTATGGGTGGAATGATGGTAGAAATAAGAGTAAGACTCACCCTCCTGGCTCCCACACGCTGAATGGGGCTTAGCGACCGCCTCTTGAATTCCCCGCCACTGCAGTCAAGCAAGGGGGCGGTGTCTGATCGTCATTAGCTCAAGAAGCCTGGCCCTGGCTGGATAAAGTAAATGGAACTTCCTCTTTCATCACACTAGTAGTTTTACTGCATGCATTGATTAGCATAGAGCCTTATGATAAACGCATTCAGTTTTTTTTACAAAAAATTAAAAACGGGACAAAATTGACATTTATATTAAGACGACAGGACGATCGGGAAATATGAAAAAAACGGTATTGTCCCATTTAAAACAGTACGTATGGTCAGCCTAGTTATAAGGCATGAAACTCATTGGCCAGAAATGCTGTGCCTTACTGGCACCCTTTGAATACATTCTAGATTATGCCCAAGGGCAGAATCCAACAGGATGCTTCTGTTCCCACCAATCATTTTCTGGCCTGCTGATTCCCTTCCACAAGCAGTGGGTCCTGCCAATTGCATTAAGCACATGGAACCCACTGCTTGTTGTTGTTGTTGTTCAGTCGTTCAGTTGTGTCCGACTCTTCGTGACCCCATGGACCATAGCACGCCAGGCCTTCCTGTCCTGCGCTCTCTCCCGGAGCGTGCTCAAGTTCATATTCATTGCATCGGTGATGCTATCTAGCCATCTCATCCTCTGCCGTCCCCTTCTCCTTTTGCCTTCAGTCTTTCCCAGCATCAGGGTCTTTTCCAGGGACTTTTCTCTTCGCATTAGGTGGCCAAAATATTGGAGCTTCAGCTTCATTATCTGTCCTTCCAATGAGCAGTCAGGGTTGATTTCCTTTAGGATGGACTGATTTGACCTCCTTGCAGTCCAGGGGACTCGTAAGAGACTTCTCCAGCACCACAGTTCAAAAGCATCAATTCTTCGGCGCTCAGCCTTCCTTATAGTCCAGCTCTCACAGCCATACATTACTACTGGGAAAACCATAGCTTTGATTAGACGGACCTTTGTTGGCAAGGTGATGTCTCTGCTTCTTACTGTGCTGTCTAGGTTTGCCATAGCTTTCCTCCCAAGGAGCAAGCGTCTTTTAATTTCATGGCTACAGTCACCGTCTGCAGTGATCTTGGAGCCCAAGAAAGTAAAATCTGTCACTGCTTCCATTTCTTCCCCTTCTATATGCCAGGAAGTGATGGAGCCACATGCCATGATCTTAGTTTTTTTAATGTTGAGTTTCAAACCAGCTTTTGCACTCTCCTCTTTCACCCTCAACAAGAGGCTCTTGAGATCCTCAAGTGAAATTTAGTGCTTCTTAGGAGAAGCCCCCAAAGGAGTGGAAATGCTAGTTTCTAGAAGGAGGCAGGTCAGGGGAGCTCTCGTTTATGAGCTCTGCTGACCTACTGCCTTCCAGAAATGAGCGTTTCCGCTAATTTCAGGTTGCCCCAGAAGTGCTAAATCACCATTGCGCCAGCTGTTTCCCACACTGAAGGGGAAAGCAAACTGTGATGGGCAGATTCTCTTTCAGGTGCTCTTCCTAGTCTTCTCTTTGAGAAACCCCTGACAAGCTTTTAACCCCAATGTCCCCCAGAATAAAGTTTGAAAACCGCTGGTCTAGGACCATGGAGCTAAAAGGAAATGCTGCATGCAAAGTTTGCTGTATTTTCAGATTTAAAATACATGTTTTGAGATATTTATAGTTATTCATTAAAAATTGGGAGAAATTATAATATTTTATTAATGTTCATATTATAAGGATCAGCACTTTTTATAGGGATGCGTCTAATATGCTGTGTTTTGCATTGTGTCCTATGCATTGGAATTTCCATAACGATGCCCAAGCTGGATGAGGCTTTTATATTCTTTGCAATTTATAGCATCCAACAAATTGCAACGAAATCATAATATATACTAATGGCATCCTCAGGGGCTGAGTTATTATTGTGGTTATGTAGCTACTATGGGGCTCCTGAAAAATGAGAGGAAAGTATCAACAAACTCAGGGTAACCCCAGAATTTGCATAAGTAGGAAAAATCCTTAAGATACAAAAGCCAAAGGGGGTAAGCCCCCATAAAACAACCCAATGACGACAAAGCATGCTCAGTGGCCACAGATTGCTAATTGTCTAGGGGGGTAGTGAGCGGATGGAAAATTAGAGAGAGGGGGGTAATGAAATGCAGTATCCTGAAAGAAGGCAAGTCTGTCTGTCTGTCTGTCTGCAACACTGAACACTGAATGGATACAAGATGTTGTTGCAGGTGCTTCTTGTTAACTTATTTAGGGTGCAGTCCTATGCATGTTTAGACAGAACAAAGTCCTACAACTCCCAGCATTCCCCAGCCAGCATGTCTAAATATGCATAGGATTGTGCCCTTAATTCAGAACATTAGACATTAAGAACTTTCATCAGTTATTTAATGATTAGGAGCAAGACTTTCATTTCTGAGGGATGGAAATCCAAGTTCTATTGCAAAATTGGAATAATACAGCCACATATCCATCCCCAAACCCAAAATAATTGCTGAAAACAATGAGATCAAAGGTTAAAAGTGGGAATGCTGAATTTCAAAATTTAAATGTTTGTTTATTTATTTAGTACCCTGCCTTTCTACCAAAAATGGCACTCAAGGCAGCTTATAATCACTGATGAAAACAACAAGCAAATTCATTAAAATGCAATTAAAAACAATTAAAAACATAATAACAGCAGAGTACAAACAGCATTTAGCTCAACAGACTTGCTTACATACCAAAGGCCCACTGGAATAAACTGGTCTTTGCCTGCCGGCGGGAGGACAGCACAAAGGTAGTGGACCTCATCTCCCTCGGCAGGGAGTTCCACTTTGCTTTCCTTAGACATGGAAAACCCATATACAAATGTGAATAGTGACAAGTTGTGTGAGTGTTGTTGTTGTTTATAAAATGCATTTTAACATAGTATGGCTGTTTCCAATTGATTCTCCTAAAGGTTTCCATAAAATGAATTCTACCTTGATTGAGGTCTTCTCCCAGTCCTGGAAGTCAAGCTTTCTTGGTCCTCTTACCTATTTTTCTACCAAGCCAGGAACCTGATAATTAGGGCTGTGTACCACTTCAGCCCGTGGCCCAAAGCCCAAGTCAAAGCGGGCTGCTTCAGGTCACTTTGAGCCCCTTCCAAGGTGAGGTGGAGGAGGCACAAAGTGACCCAGAGTGGGTTGGGGGCTCTCCAAAGCACCTTGGTGCGCTTTGGACCTTTGGCACCCCCAGCTCAGCCGCGCCGGTGCCTCCAGATCCTTACCTGAGAGCCGCCCATTACTGTTGCTGCCACCACCCCTCCGCCGTCGCGTCTGTTGCCACCGCCTCCACTGCTGTCATCGCCTTCACTGCCACTGGCTCCATCGCTGCCACCACCATCACCACCGCCACCGCCTCCACCACCATTGCTGCTGCTCTCATCACTGCCACCAGCTCCTGAGGCCTGGACGCACGTGGGCTCTTATTGCAGGGAGTCGCCATTTTTACAATGACAGCTTCCTGCAGTAAGAGCTGGCGCATGTCCAGGCCTCAGGAGCTGGTGGTGGCGATGACGGCAGAGGCAGCAGTGAGGGAGGAGGAGGCAGCAATGGAGGAGAAGGCAGTGATGGAGGAGGAGGAGGAGGCAGTGAAGGAGGAGGAGGCAGTGGCAAGGTAAGGAGCTGGGGGGATGCGTCGGGGCATCAGGAGGGGCCCGAAGTGGGATTTGGCAATCCGAATCCCACTTCGGGTTCAGGACCGAGTCAGGCTGCCCCCCCCAATCAGCCCGAGCCGAATTGGGCCCACCTCCAAAGCCACAAAGCGGCTTCTGAGTTGGATCAGGGGGTCCATGCACAGCCCTACTGATAATCCCATCCAAAGGGATCTGGAAATTGTTGGGTAGAAGAGAGGAAGTTGATGACTGAAGACCTGTGTATACTTTTTTTGTTGCCCATGAGGGGCTCAAATATATGGAAGATGGCCACTATCCTTTATGGATTTTTTTGATACTACTCATGAAAAAGAACCTTGGTCAGTTTGGCACCCTCTGCCACTTTTCTACATGTGTACTGAGGTTTTGCGTGTATCAAAATCTCAAAGAAGAACCATCTATCCTCTATGTGTCCAGAGTGCAGCCTATGTGATACAGCTGTCCTTCCCCTTTGGGTTGTTGATATTGGCCATCTCCCCTCAAGTGGATTGTACATTACAAATGGAAAACAAATGGAGCCATGTTGCAAATAATAAATTAAAAAGCTGGTGAGAAATGGCCTAGTCCTAAGCAAGTTATATACTGTATATGCAGTGGGTGTTTAAAAAACAAAACAAACAAAACTAAGTATAACTATAGGAAGAACTAAAGCAGCCACTACAAGTACCGGATAAAATGGAAGAAGATGCCATCTTCAAATGAAACATGACAGATTACTATTCGGTATATTTCTATGCTGCACTGATTACCACTATGTGCTGAAGGCATCTTATGCTGCGATTATGTCACATCACAACTGGTATTGCAGATCCCATAAAGTAGTTCAGATCCCAAATGAACTCACTGGGAGGAACAATTCTGCAAAATCACCAGATGAACGTCCTCATTTCCTCTATAGTTCTTGCAAGCATATTTATTAGGGGATGAGACACAATCACAGCACAAGATGATGATTCTGTCAGAAGTGCGGATACGGTAATTTTGATCCTTGCAGTTCAGAGATGGAGGATGCTTCACTCAGCACATACTGGTCCTTTTTTGGTCCATAGTTGGGTTCCCACAATGCACGTAGAGGGTCTCCTAAGGAATATAACACTAGCCATGAATATGTCAAATGCTACAGCAGGCAACTATGGGTAATTGAAGTTGCCACCTCTACATGTCCCCAGAAGCACCTCAAAACTGTACATATCCTCTTTCCTACCCAAATTAATATGGAAAGCAGACAGGTCTGCATTCTTGCCCCTGTCAGCAGAAAAGAAAGACACCATTGCTTTGTAATTTTCCTGAGCGTGTAGTTGTTGATGGCAACTACTTAATCTTCATCTATTTGTTACACCTCAGTGTTACTTCTTTATAGACCACTTTGGTAAACATTCCCCAAACAGCTTCACTGATTTTTATGTTTCAGAACTGATTTATAAGCTCAGTGTATGTTCACTCTTTATGGGTTTTTTTTCGCCCTTAAAACAAGAGGAAGAAAATAATGTTCCAAGCCTGAATGCTTTACTTCTTAGGCTTTTTCCTCACCCAGGACAGGGCCAAAGTCATTTCAAGTTAAACAGAACATATAGATTTAAAGAGAGACAATAGCAAACCAGTACACACTACTTCTGATACAACAGAAATTATGTTGTTTTAGGAAATGGTGTCCTTGCTGATATTTCCGCATTTGTTGCTTGGCAAAGTAACCTGTTACCCTTTATTAATTTTTTTTCCTGTGGGATCAATGGAAAGAATCCCCTATTTCTTTATTATATAAGTCCATTTTCTTATTTTTCGTACATGCCACTGAAGACTGACTTGCTGTTTCATTGCCACTTTTTCAGAAGCATTACACATACAAACAGGATGACGGATAGAATGCTAGGGACTGGGGGAAGAAGTAGGGTACTGGAAAAGAATGCCATACTCTACCCCTCTCCCTTCACCAGCTGCCAGAGAGCTTCGGCTCTTGGGCAGTATAGAAATGAAATGAATGAATGAATGAATGAATGAATAAATAAATAAATATTGATGGGGCTTTAGCTAGTTTGAAATCATGACTGCTAAATTATGGAATATAGGAAACTGCCTTATACTCAGCTAGAGCATGGGTCCATCTAGCTCAGTATTGTCTACGGTGCAGACCCAAATATTAGTTTTCTGAAAACTTAGGTTGAATTCTTTTCAATTATAAAAAGGGACAGACTTTATATTGTCTACCATTTTCCATCACACTATACCGCAGGGATAGGGAACCTTTTTAGATCTTAGGGATGGATTCCATCTTGGAGAAGCTCTTGGGGGGCACATTCCTTGGTGGGCAGGGCCAAAAGCAAAGTAGGTGGGTCTACAGGTAAATACAGGCAGGCTGAACCTCCCCCCATTCCTTTATTACCAATGTGTAGTAGGAAGCATGTCTACTCAGAAGTAAGCAGGAAAGAATCACTCAGCAGCACTTTGAAATAGCATGCCAAACACCAAGCTTCTGCATGTCTACTCAGAAGTAAGCATGAGCATCAGGGGTGTTGCTAGGTTCTTAAAAGATCTGGGGCACAGCCCCATAACAAAAATTTGCATATATATATATATATATGTGTGTGTGTGTGTGTCTAAGCACACGTCTAATGTGTGTGGGTGTGTGTGCATGCAGTGTGCTTGTGTGTGTGTATAGATTACATACATAAGAAGTGTGCATTGACACCCCCCCTTCAACTCAGACCACGATTCAGCATTTTTGAAAACATCCCGCTTCTGCTTGGGTTAATTTGTAGTCAGACCACTTCAGCTCAGCATCAAACCTGAGTCAATGTTTGGAAAAATGAGTCTTTATGTTTCCTGTTGACTACCATTGGAAATTAGAAAAAAAAGTGACTTTTTTCCCTCTTGGTTAGAACTGGATGATAATTTCAGGCATAGTAGCCCCCTAGAAAGAGATTATACCTGCCCAATGTAAAAAAAAAAAAAAATTGGTGCAGGGTTTATATTTTGATTTTCTTTTAAAGGGAACTGCCAATAACATTTTAATTACTTGGAAGAAGTGGATAGAAATTTCAGGATTCATTGCCCCATCAAAGGAGATCACGTCTGCCAAATTTCAGAATGATAGCCACAAGGGTTTTTGTGCAAGGGTGGCCCTGACATTTTGAGGTCTCCAAAGGAGGACATACTTATCTCCCTATGTTCCTTGTGGAACATTGTTCTGAAAATTACAGACAGCCTAGAGTTGTCCCTAAGTAAGAAACCAGCAAAAGTTTCAGAAGGATAGGTGCAGCAGTTCATATGGAAGGGGAGTTCTCCAATTTGGGGGAGGGAGTGATTTGCTTTCCATTCCATTCACCCCTTCCCCAACAGTTTTTGGGTAAATTTGTATGAAAATGCACAGGTCATTAGAGGTGTCCCCCAGGCAAGAAACTTGCAAAGTTCCTGAAGGATATACATGCATGCAAATTTAGAATGACTAGAATTTATTTACATTTCACCAATGTTAGCAGCAGGGGAACATGGGTGGGAAGGTGCTATTGCACTCATGTCCTGCTTGTGCATTTCCTATGGGCATCTGGTTGGCCACTGTGTGAACAGAATGCTGGACTAAATGGACCTTGGTCTGATGCAGCACGGTTCTCCTTATGTTCTTAAATATAGAGTGCCTCTGAGCGTGTGCAGAACATTTTTCTTTCACCACTGAGCACTTACATTCTCCCCCTACCAATTCTATTCCCCTCCATCTCAAAACAGATGTCTTGCTTTGTGCAAATTCTGTCTACCTCCTCCTTGTTATGCACAAGCTCTCATTGTATCTTCCTCCCCGTAACTTCCTTTGTGCCAAGTCTTCACCAGGATTCAGCCAATGAGTCTGTTTTCAAAACTAGGGCTAAGTTATGGAGAAACTCTGAGCATGTACTAAGTGCCTTTCCCTCACCACTGAAGCTAGAGTTCATGCAACCCCCCCCCCCGCAAACCCACAAATGACAAAACATGCATAACACTGAGCTGAAAGGGTAGTCAATTCATTAGACAGAATTGGGTAGGCACTGTATTAAGCTTGCAGTACCATGCTCACAACTCAGGACTTTTTTCTGAGTAAACATGCAGAACATCAAGGTGCAAACCTCCCTGCAAAAGTAACTTGTGCTGGAATCCTATGCACACTTTCCTGAGGGTAAGCCTCATTAGACTTAATGGGACTTCTCAGTAGGCATACATAGGATTGCATAAATTAGCAATATTTATCTCCCCTCCACTTAAAAAACAAACAAGAAATTCCTATTTTTTCAATTAACGCTTTCTGTTCATAGGGACATAGAAAGTTGCCCTATACTGAGTCAGACCCTGAGTCCATCTAGTGCAGAATTGTTGACACTGACTGGCGGCAGCAGCTCTCCAAGGTTTCAGGCAGGATTCTTTTGTAGCCCTACCTGGAGATGCTGGGGATTGAACCTGGGCCCTTCTGCATGCCAAGCATGTGCTCTGCCACTGAGCTACAGCCCTTCCTGTTGCTGGGTAATGGCAACTGACAAACAAAACAGCCCCAGATTTGTTTCTCTGTGAGTGACCATGTGAACCCACTCTTCTCAAAGACTTGAGTGAGAAGGAGAAAAACCAACCCTCTTGTCTATTTGTATAAAGTCAAATACAGCTCAGAACTTCTCTTGCCCACCAAAGAGAATTCTCTTTAAGAATTCCCCAAGATATGCTCTGGGTGGAATAAAGAAGAGACAGGAAGAAAGAACAGGATAGGGGAGGGAAGAAGAAAAGAAGAATGGTGACTGGAAATGTGAGATTACCTACACCAGAGATTAGGCATAGTGAACTCCTAATGGTCACATTAAACACCTTCTGATTAGGATCTCTAATCCCCTGGGTGGCTTGACAGTTTTTACTTTTTGTTTTTGACTTTGAGAAAAGGAAACTTTACACATAGCTAGCGCAAAAGCCACTGGATCTAACTGTCTGAAATTTGGTAGGTTCAGTCAGATCCATAGGGCCTGCCAGGTCTCCAAATTCCATGAATTTATGTGGAAGCCCCCCAAAATATAGCTCTTTGCTTTGACACATTTTCTTGAAAATAGCAAATTCTACCTGTGATTAGCTCAAATCCCACTGGACCTAACTGCCTGAAATTTGGTATATTCACTCAGCTGCATGGGGGCTACCAAGACTCCAAATTTCATGAATTTATTATACAAACTCAAAATGTTATGGCCATTTTTATTTTCCAATGCAAGTCAATAGGAAAACGTAAAAAAAAAAAAAAAGCAATTAGGACAGCTCAAAAGATCCGGGGCACAGCTCAAAAGATCTGGGGCCCATGCCCTGGTGACCCTCCCTAACGATGCCCCTGGTGAGCATCATGTCTACTCACTAGTAAACAAGGCACATTTCTGCATGTCCCCTCTCAAATAAGAAGGGCAAGCTTCTGCAGGACAAGGCTCAGAAGGAAGCAGGACTCAATCACTGAGCAGCTGTTTTGAGGATTATTTTGAGTCAGAAGTCTGCTTGCGCATCCTACATACTCACAAGTAAGCAGGGCAGGCTTCTACATGACTACTCAGGAGGAAGCCGGACTGAATCACTCAACAACTTCCTGGCTTTCTGCCCCACAGGGAAATGCTCTTATCTCCTGTTGTCAGCTGATCAGCAGGACAAGGCTGTTCATGTCTTTCTCAGAGCTAACCAGGGGAAAGCACTTATCTTTGGTCAGCTGATGATTGGACATAAGAGCATTTCGCCCTGTGGCAGAGGGGCCAGAAGCTGCCAGACTGGATGGTGAACCCCTGAAGGCCTTATCAGGCCAGTGGTGTGGTGGTTTCCCATCTCTGCTCTACCGCTTGTATGTTGCATAGCAATTTGAAACACAAATGCTGCAATAATCCTGTCATACGTTGCTTCTTTTTTTCTAGGATCAAACAGGCTAGCAAAAAAAGGGCATAGCTTGATTCTTACAAATAACCATTTGATAAAATTAGCTCATCTTGTTATCTTCTGATGTGTTCAATTATTCCTTATTGAGATAAACACCAGCAAATAGATAAGGAGTGACTGAAGTGCCCTACTTATCCCACTTTTTTTTTAGTACCTCTCAGCAAGAGGAAGGTATAAATAGAACTTTACTTTGTATGATAATATATAATGTTTCAGCATATAGTGTAAACAATGCTTCATACGTGCGCATGCATACGCACTCGTACTTGTGTGTGTGGGGGAGAGAACATTAAGGGAGAATTAATTCCCTTTAGTGTTTACTGCAGGGAGTAGTCAAATAAAACAATGTAGCTTAAGATAAAATTAATGTGGATAATTTGTGAATTTTAACATTTTTAAATCATTAATCCTGTATTAAGATTAACCAAACTGATCTGGGAAGTATATGATATTGCACAATGAATGACATATCTAGGGCAAATTCTGAAAACGCTGAGGTGAGTTAAGTTTTGGACAGCCATCACTTTCTCCTAAAAACTTCCATAGATTTCAGTAAAGCTAGTCTGCAGTAACTGGTTAGAGGAGCCCATGAAATGTCCTATGATAATATGGCTAGACTTAAGCACTCTTCAGTCCCATGGATTTCAGCTGCAGAGATTTAAGCACATGCTCTTCAATTAAACTCCAAGTAAAAGGTTTAACTTTGACTGGATCGTGGCTGCTATATTAATCTTTTAGCCCTAGAATTGGGCTGTTCACATGACACAATAGCCCACCATGTGTTATTAACTCATGGCGAGGCTGCTGTGCCTGTGGCCACCATTTTGAATATGCAATCCCTGTTTGGGAATTGTCATGCTCTTTGAACCTGGCAAATGTGGATTATTCAGGGGTTAAACAATCCTTGCATAACTGAAAGTCTGTTTTATGGTTATGTGAGGCCTGGTTAATCCTTGCATAACCCACACTTGCTGGGTTTGCATGACATGACAACCTCTGAGTGGAGGTTGGATATGCAACCTGGCACCATGATAACCCACAATGTGCTGCAGCATGTAATCCAAACCTGGTCAATGGGCCAGTTTGCCTGTCATGACAAGGCACTGTGGGTTAATTAACTCTCAGGGCACTGAGGCATGTGCCAGCTGCCATTTTGAATATGCAAGACCCAGCTGGTGGTTGTTGTGGCTTGTCGTTTCATGTGAACCTGGGTCTGCAAGGGTTAAACAACCCTTTCATAACCCTAAAACAGATGTGAATTATGTGAGTGTTGTATAACCATCTCACAACCTCTGCCACCTGGGTTTGCATGACATAACAAACCACAGCTGGGGCTTACATATTTAAAATGGCCATTAATTAACCCATGGTGGCTTGTTGTGATGTGTGAACCCGGTCAATATCTCTTCACTGCATCTGGCCTTACTGCAGAAGATATAGGACAGATATGCATGCCTGAAATTATATCTTCAGGAAGGGTGTCTAAGGGACTGAGTCAATGAAGCTGAGTACAAAAGGAAGTACTTCACAGCACATAGCTAAACTATAGATTTTGCTACTACAAGATAGAGGGCCTGTTCACATGTGCACAGGGGGAGAGTGGTTAGGGTAACTATGGGGGTTAGCGACACAAAGACATGCCGGCCCATCACACAACTGAGAACCATGCGGCACGACATGATTCTGCTACCCCCCCCTCCATACTTACCTGGAGAACTTACCGGGGTGGTTAGCACATGTCCCAGTGTCCTCCTCAGTGCAAAGAGGCTCCCAGCAGCTGGTCTGGCAGCCAAAATGGTCACGTGACTATAGAAAAATTCTGTGGTGGCTACAGCATTGCTTGCAATGGCAGATGCTCTAGCTGGCGGACTCTGTGGTCATGGCCTGGAAGTCCTCTGGAGCCCATTTTAACCACCAGGGAGCCCTCCAGATGACACGGTAAGCCACCCTGGGCCCTCTTAACCCTGGGTTAGTGGGGGTGGCTTACTAACAATGTGAAACATAGTCCTCCCACCCCACAACACTCTAAGCCACCATGGGTAGCAAAAAAAAGCCTAACTACCATAGTTTAGCGTTACGTGTGAACAGGGCCAGTGTGATAGCCCTGTTCGCTTTAAAGGGGGATTAGAGAAATTCATGAAGGATAATGCTATCTATGGCTACTACTCATGATGGTAATATATTACCTCCAGTATCAGAAGCAATATGCCTCTGTATACCAGTTGCTGAGAACACAAGTGGGAATGTCCTATTGCATTCATGTCCTGTTGTGGGCTTCCCATATTCATCTGGTTGGCCATTGTGGGAACAGAATGTTGGACTACATAGGCCTTAGGTCTAACCCAGCATTGCTTTTCTTAGGTTCTTATGTTGGTGTAAATGGAGCTGCAGAAATCACAAAACTCTATCAATATTTCTCCACATTTCTGCATAGAAATCTGATTATTCTCAACTTCTTCATATAGAATGGATTTCACCTTGGCTTTCACTAAAATGGATTTCATTAAAGTCAAGTTACAAGTGAGCATCTTCCCCCCCCCCCGCCCCATTTCTGGAGAGAGTAGAATAACACAAATGATTGCAGCATTTCATTTTGATTATTATAACTGCTGGTTAATTGCTTTTCCAAAATAATTTTTCAAAATAAATTTGTTTCTTTTTAACCACGAACCATAATTTCCCACTAAATTGCATATTAATCCAGAAAGACTTAGGTAAAAATCCCGCCCCTCCCTGCCTAAACACTCTTCATAATTTAGTGTATGTTTCAACCTCTATTTCAGCTTCTTTTCTATAGTGATTTCTACACAGGATGCATAGTTCAGACAATTCTTACTGTATATCTTTTCTTTTTTCTTTTTCTAGGCTAGAACACTACTCCCCAATATCTAGTTTTCTGTGTGGCTTCATGATGGAAATGCCCCAGGTACCACCTATTTATGGGTGGTTTGCCCAAGTATGGAAATGGCTTATAATGGTCACAATGCATAGTGCCAAATACGATGTATCCTAATTTCAAGGCTAATTTATTGGTGAAATAGTTCTCGTGCACTTAAAGGGGGATGCATAACAGGTCTGCTAAACTCAATCCTATATTTGAATTGTGATTTGTAATATATTGTGTGCGTTATCCTAAATTTGATCTCTGGTGATTCTGAAACAAGACTATTTAAGTGCACATTTAGCAGTTATGTTTGAACTGAGTGCTTAATATTGGTCGATGTATTGCTCTTTTGTTGCTGAGAAATCTTCAGATAACACTTACATGAGCTTCCACCTACAATCCAAAGTGGTACAATTGAGAAGAAGGTTTACCTGCTTTTTGTAAGAACTAGGTCTAAGGGCCAAAGCAGACATTACTCTAAAGCTGTATCTAGCAGCAATGTCTCTCCCTGCCTCCATTTTTACCCTTGGGTAGGTGGAGAGGTCTGATCTGGATTGGGACCCTAACATGGGGATTGGGTGGTTTGTTTTTAAAGATCCAGATCAGGCTCCCTGCTCCGACTCTAGAGTAAAAATGAAGAAAAGTTTAGTTGCTAGATATGGATTTAAAGTAATGTCTCTATTGTTCCTAAGGCTACAATCCAAAGCACATTTACATGGGAGTAAGCCCCATTGAATTTAGTGGCACTTACTTCTGAGTAGATATGTACAGGATTAAACAGTAAGAATGCTTTTTACAGAACGCTGGTTGGTCTGGGTTGAACTTTCCAGGACTATATCATGTTCTTTGCTTATTAATATCCCATTCAAGGGGCTCAGGGGAATGTACGAGGTCCCTGCTTTCATCCTTACACCTGTTGCAGAATTTTACCCTTCTGCTGGGCTCAGCCAGGGAACAAACACTAACTTTTGTTTGAGCAGATGTTTACTACCAGAACACCAAGGTGTGGTGCAGTCAAGAGTTGCAAATGTGGCCCCTCAGGACTGGATCCAGAACTATAGGCAACTTTGGTATTTATACAAACAAATAAACAAGGCACATGACACAAGTTTTGGTCAGTATTTGGCAGAGTGCTGAGTCAAGGGGCTACAAACTTCCTTCAGAGGAAGTTTTCCGGTTTCCAGAGACAAGGGCCCTGCTAGGCATTGTGACTCATGTGAAGTAAGTTAATCAGACAGTAAGTTAATCAGCCACTGTCCTCTTTCCTGCGTGGCTCTCGGCACCTCAGAAACACATTCCCATGCTAACAATGCAAGTAGTATTTTTCCACTTCAAACAAATAGGAAGATGAAGGATAGGTAGAGAATCAGCCTTGAGGAAAAGAGCAGAGAAAACTGGGGATTAAGTTAAGAAAGGTTTAATCTGAAAAGGGGCATAGCATTTAAGATCAGCAGAGATATAGTATGGGGAAGAAGAGGGACAAATGTTAGGGAAGTTGGTTGGGAGTAGAGATGGTAATGGAATCTGCCTCAACTGAATTCTGTCCCAGATTTTGCAGTTCTGTTCTTCAGGAATGGTTTCTGAACAAAAGTTGGCAGGCTAGAATCTGGAAAATTTACGAACTTTTCTGGGGGAAAAATGAACTGCTAAAACTTTGAAACGGGTGTTCTTTTGATTTGTGAAATTAAGCAATGCTGTAATTATGACTCGGAATGTCCAGCCAGAATTAAACTAGGGCAGAACTGAACCATATTGCAAGCCTGGTATGTTCAGTAATGGAACAGGATACTCTGTTCTGCTCATCCCTAGTCAAGCGATGTGAAGACTAAAAGACGTGGTGGCCTGAAGAAAGATGTGTAATGGAGATATACAGCAAGGAGGAGTGAAAGAGTAAGCAGGCCTAGTCCAAAACTTTACATTGAGTGTTGGGTCAAGAATTACAGAAACAAAGATCAATTAGAGACAGTGATGTGCTGACCGGGGGCAAGGCTGTCAAATGGGCAAGGGAACATTAGATCTAGAGTTTATACTGTACCTTTAAGAGTTACACAGAAGGGGGATTCTGCCAGCTGGGGTTCTGCTGTGACTGCAGCATTGCAATTAGAGCTGTGCAGACATTGTTTCTCAACAGTCTCCACCCCAGTTGTGGGCAGATAAATTGCAGGGACAATTTCACCAAATTTCTGCAGGGGGAGAAGGAATTCTCAACAATTTCCCACAGATCGGGTTCACCACTGGCAGGGGTTGTAGCACAGCTTTTTATTTTTTATTTTTCTGTAACAGTTTTTGATTTTTTTTGTATCGCCTCTGCAAGTGGCAAACAGCATCAACTGTGCTGGTAGGCTGGCCCCCAATTTGCATCCACCACAATGCAGGTGTGAGGGGAGCAGTAATGTGTCCAGTCCAGGAAGAGAGGGAGCTGGTGCTGTGACAAAAGCTGCCCTCTAATTTCCTGAAAGTTTTCTTCCCCCATTGTTCTGCCTCATTCTCAGGGCATTTTATAATGTATTTTTGTGGTGTTTTTGAGCTTACTGAATCACTGCAAGGCGGCCGAGACTGCTGTGCATATGTTCTTTCTATTACACATCTCTTGGGAATGGGGGAGAAATTACCTCATGATGTCTTTCCCTGGGCTCTTATTGAAGTGTGGGAAGCCAAGGAGGCTATAGGCTGCCGGAGAGGACAATGAAAAACAGGATACTTGGGCACACTCCTCAGCCACCTCCCTGATGGGATTTATTTGGTATAGCTGGCTCCTGTTAGAAGGCACCTAGCAGAGAAAAAAGAAAAGGCAGATCAGAATGAGTATTCAGCAGTCCCAGATGCATGCAAAAGCCTTAAAAAAAAAAGAGAGAGACCACACCTTTCTTTAGTGAAGAAAGAAAACAGTTTTACTCACAAGTATTCTTGCACATAAGATGCAGGTATCACATAGGGTTTCAAAAGGAGGTTGTTCAGTCCCTTTTCTGTTCCATTACACAGGCAGGAGTGAGAGCAAACACATGTGTTCCCAGCAATGGAGGAAGGCAGAGAGGTGAGGGGAAGAGCAGGAAACTGTAGGCTATAGAGATCCTAAGGTTACCTATGCCCATGCATTAACTAACTAACTGCAACCCTGCCCCCTTCCTTTAGTTTGCAGATGAGGTTGCACTATTCCCAACACTCCCAAGTAAGGTAAAGCACAAGAAACCCAAGCCCAGCCCATGAGAATTTCTCCGAGTTCTTTACTCACCGTTGAATGTGCTAACACCCAGATGGCTGGGCCTGAAGCCCCCCCACTCCTCCATGAGAATCCAGGAGAAGGAGGAGAGTGCGGGGTATGACCTGAGGGATGCTAGACTGCGGCGCAGAGTGAAGTGGGAAAAGTTAGAGGCAGAGCTCAGACGGTCGACCCAGTTGGCAATATGTGAGGGTCGATGTAGGGCAGCATCACTGGAAGGGAGGGGTTTCCCTCCCGAAGTTATTCTAGTCAGCAAGTCCCTGTTCAAACTGCTGGCATCATCGTAGCTCCCGTTTTGATCCTCTGTTAACAGTCCTTTGTAGCCTGAGAGTCTTCAAGGATTTGCATCTGCAATGAACCTTTTGATAGTGAATTAAAGGCATGAGACTGAAGCCTCTCTTCTTGTGTGGGTGCATGAGGAAGGTGGGGGCCAAGGGAATGTGACAGGTAGGGATGTCAGAGAATTCTGTGACAGATCTCAGCCCCCCGAAATCCATCGCGGAACGGCCTGCCCCCCCGCCCACCACAGATCCCCTCCAGGACGAGACTTAACTGGGGCGGATGTTCCGGATGGCGGCAGCTTCGGCGGCGGCTGGTCTTCCGACCGGTAGGGGTGGACGAAAGGCACTTACCTGTCATCGAAGCTTGTTCGTGGTGGGGGGGAGGCGCTTCGCTGCTCCCCCCATGAAGTTCAGGCCGGGGGGGGAGGCTTCCTGCCTCGCCCGGCCACGAACTCCATTGTTTAAAAAAAAACAAAAAAACGCCCCTGTGATAGGCTACGTGACGATTAACGTAGCCTATCACGGCTAGATCTGCAAAGTCAGCCGTGATAGGCTACGTTAATCGTCACGTAGCCTATCACGGGTGACTTAAAAAAAAAAAAAAAAAGCGCGTACGCTAATGGTGGCCCCCATAGGGAGCCGCCATTCGCGTTCCTTATTTGGTTGCTGTAGTCTACGTAAATGTTTATGTAGACTACGGCGAAAATAAGGGCAACGCAAATAGTGTTGCCCTTATTTTCACCGTAGACTACGTAAATCTTTACGTAGACTACAGCGACCAAATAAGGAACGGGAATGGCGGCTCCCTATTGGGGCCGCCATTATCCGTAAGCGCTTTTTTTTTTTAAAGTCACCCGTGATAGGCTACGTGACGATTTACGTAGCCTATCACGGCTGACTTTGCAAATCTAGCCGTGATAGGCTACGTTAATCGTCACGTAGCCTATCACGGGGGCATTTTTTTTTCTTTTATTGGAATGGTGGTGGCGGCAGCCGGTCAAAAGACCGGCTGCCACTCCCGCCCCGCTCGAACACCCGCCGAACCGCCGGCCGGACCCGCCACCGGGAGGGACATTCGGCGAAGGTAAGTCCCGTCCCGGGGGGGGTGCAGGGGGTGGGGTGGGTGCGGAGGATTTCTCCCCAAAACTTGTTCGGGGGGCCGAACACGTTGGCGCTTGGCCCCCCGAAGTTTCGGGGAGAAATTCTCCGCCATCCCTACCGACCGGCTGCCGCCGCCGCCATTTACAGTCTGTGTGTGTGTGTGTGTTTTCCCCCCATAGATGTGATAGGCTACGTAAAGACTTATGTAGCCTATCACGTCTGGGTTAAAAAAAAAAACGCATACGCAAATGGTGGCGGCTACGGTCGCCGCCATTTGCATTCCTTATTTTTCTTCGTCTTAGTCTATGTCAATATTTACGTAGACTAAGACGAAGAAAAGAAAGGGGAACGCAAATAGTGCCCACTACGCTATATGTGTTCCCCTTTCTTTTCTTCGTCTTAGTCTACGTAAATATTGACGTAGACTAAGACGAAGAAAAATAAGGAATGCAAATGGCAGCAGCTGTAGCCGCCACCATTTGCGTACGCGTTTTTTTTTTTTTTAACCCAGAGCCCTCCGCAGCCAGAAATCCAGCTGTTGACGGCCCTGGCCTGGGCCTGGCCAGCTGCTCCGCGCAGCTGCCACGGAGTACAGCCGGCCATCTAGGATTCCGGGGGGAGGACCGGATCGCCTCCCCCCCTGTCGAGGATTCCAGGGGGAGGAATGGAACACCTCCCCCTCCATGAACAGAATGCAGAAATGTAAGTGACTTTCATACATCCCTAGTGACAGGCAGCTTTTTATCTCACAGATGGAGTTATACAGTTGAGTTTTGCAGCACCTTTCCTAATGGGAATTTTCCATTGGTTTTCAGTTCACTGCTGAAAGAGTTAATGTTCAGTTTTGCTTTAGGCAAAATGTTTTTATTTCATTGACAACTTGACTACTCCTCTCCACAAAACAAATCTCCAAAGAGATTGGAAAAACAACATATGATAAATTCTGACTAATCGCATAGCATTTTACAGAGAAGTCTTAAAAAAAGAAGAAGTCTAGCAGCCAGTATTCAATTTGTGTCTTGGGGGGGTTTTTTATAACAAAAAAATTTCTTTAACAATTTTCGACAACAAATGAAGCTTTGTTTTTAATACATTTTTGTGAGTAAAATTTCAAGTTATGGGAGAAGTGTTCTTTTTAAAGGAGTATATGTTTTGGGGGCGGGTGACATACCTGAGAGTGTTTAGTAAAAACTTTGACCTCACAGTAGATTTGATTATACTTATTGAAATAGCTGCAAACATTCAGCAACATTTACCCTCTGGATAAAAGGCTATGGAGGTGCTTAAAGGAAATGGGCGTTTTGTGCCCATCCGCATGAACTGACGTGCATCTTCCTGCCCAAATCAGAGTCAGCATCTAGAGATCAGGGAGAGTGGTTTGAAATTCTAAGTGCACTTAACAAAATTATAAAAAGAGCATTCCCAACTAGGGTGGTCATATTCAAAGTTGGAGAACATTTAAGGGTGCAATCCTATGCATGTCTACACAGCAAAAAGTTCTACAACTCCCAGCATGCTGTCTAAACAAGCACAAAATTGTGCCCCAAGGGAGCAATCCTATGTCCACTAGACACTGTCTACAGGGCCATGGGATTTTTTGGTTTCTGCTGGGAACCAAGGGTGGAGCCAGGACTCCCAACATGGCTCCCAGAAGCTGGGCTCTCCGCCCCTGCCCCCACACCCTCATACCCAGCACAGTTCTCTGCACTGGCTATGTCTCTGCACTTGGAAATGCAGCACAGAGATGGGGAAAAGGGGGCAATCCCAGGAGCAGGGAGGGGAGGAGACCGCTGAAGCCGCTTTACCGAACTTTCTATGTGCCACACAGCCTCCTTCTCTCCCCCTTCCTAAAGTTGCAGTTAGACAGCCAAAATTGGCTGTCTAGCCAAACATGCAGGGTGGCCGTAGCATGGAGGAGATACGATTGCACCCTAAATCTCTCAGTGCAGTGGAGATAAGGTAGCTACAGTTTCTCCTGCCTGTTCCCTCCCTGACCCAGTCATTCACACCCTGATCTATAATTATAGCTCACCAAGAGTAGAAAAACAATGGGGGTAAACTAGAGAAAATACTAACACAGGCAGCTGCCTTAGACTGATCAGACCATTTGTTGATATAGCCCATTATTGTCGACAGTGACTGGCAGCAGCTCTCCAGGGGAGTGTTTCCAAAAGAGATTTACCCAAAGCTGGCTACGTTTGGAGGTCATTAGGGATATATGAGGTCGTGGCCATCCAGCAGCCATGGAGCTTATCAGGCAAACCTGGAGCTTATCAGGCAAACCCAGATTTCCTGAGACTGCTTAAAGTCCAATTCTTTTCCTTAAGTTGGGCTCTCTCCGGTATAGTTGCGGTGGGCCCCAACCCCTGCGTTTAGCTCAGGTATGCCAGCCCTGTCCAGGGTGTGTCTTTCACCATGACCCCGGTCAAGGGGTGTTTCCTGTGTGTTTCCCATCCCTGCACAAACCAATTAGGGTCTACTCAGAAGTAACTCCCATTGTGGTCAATGAGGCTTCTCCCCTGAATGCCCACATCAGAACCTACAGGGAAACCCCTCAATTGAAATGGTACAGTTTAAAGCCCAAATTCCCCAAGTGCTGTAAAGTGCTCTCTTGAGGCTCCAATTCTCCACTGTTTGGTTTATTGCCTTAGGAAGTAACAATCTCACACCTTCATTATAGAGATCCTGCTGGGCAGCATCGGGTTAGACAGGGGGCTGGTTTCCCATCCCTGTGTTCTCCCCCCTTTCCCAGCACAAGCATATGTGTGTCTACTCAGAAGTAACTCCCATTGTGCTCAATGTGGCTTGTCCCCTGAATGTCCACATCAGACCCCCCTCAACTGAAATGGCACAGTTTAAAGCCCAATTCCCTTAGTGCTGTAAAGCCCTTTACCAAACCTCTGATTCTCCATTGTTTGGTTTATTACCTTAAGAAGTAACTACTTTAACTCTTTGTTATAGAGATCCTGCACATCTTTGGGTTATAATGGGGGCTGGTTTCCGGTCTTTGGGTTTACTGCTCTCTTTCCCACAACAAACCCATTAATGTCTCCTCAGAAGTCACTCCCATTGTGCTGAATGAGGCTTGCCCTCTGAATGCCCACATCAGAATTTACAGAGATCCCACTGAGTTTAAAGCACAAATTCCCTGAAGCCTGGCTGTAAAGTGCTTTACTGAACCTGCCATTCTCGGTGGCTTGGTTTATTGCCTTAGGAAGTAACTACTTCACACCCTCGTTATAGAGATCCTGCAGTTTGAAAGGGGGCTGGTTTCCCATTCCTGTGTCCCCTACTCTTTCCCAACACAGGGCATATGTGTGTCTACTAAGAAGTAACTCCCATTGTACTCAGTGAGGCTTGCTCCTGAAATGCAGGTTAATCTGGAGTTTCAGGGGAAAGGAGAAAGGGGGTGGAAGCCTCTCCTATTGGCTGAGCAGCCCCTGCCGGTCAGATGAGGTTCACTCCAACCCCCGCCCCCACCAGGAAGTATGTTCTGTGAAGCGATTTTTACTGCTGTGGAGCAGTCGCTTGTAGAGCCCTGCATGGACCAAAGTGCAGCAAAGCTGATTCCTTTAAAAAAAATCTGGTACTCCTCCATTTGCTTCTCCTTCCACTGTCATGGAGACATGGTCCAGGTTTTCAGGCAGGTTTCTTTCCTACCTGTACTTGGAGATGCCAGAATTGAACTTGGGACCTTGTGAATGCAAAGCAGGTGCTTAACCACTGAGTAACAGCCCCTCCACAACATATACGTATATTGTTTTATAAATAGGTACAGCTTATGTGATTTAGGGTGCAATCCTATGGGGATAGGTGGCCGACTGCCTATCCAAAGCAGGGCAGGAGAAGCACAGAGGGGGTCACTCCTGTCCAATATTCAGAGTTCTCTGGTTGGTGTTCAGGCAATTAAAACACTAACTCCTATTGATGAAACATTGACTAACAACACTGGATTCTTCAGCCAAAGGGATGGTTGGTCAGCAGTGGGTTGAAAACCAACATCCAGAAAAATGGGACTTCTCTTCATCTCTTATTCTTGTGGTGCAGTAGGTGAAATAACCCCATATGATCCAAGCCTGAGAATCTCAGTAACCTGATATGTACCTGCATAGGGAACACAAAAGGTTTTGTGTGTGTGTGTGTGTGTGTTATTTATTTATTTTATTTATTTATTAAATTTATTAATCGCCCATCTGGCCAGTCTCCCAGCCACTCTGAGTGATGTACAACAATAAAAACAGTTTATACAATAAAATTCAACATTAAAAACATCACATTTCTAAAATTACCCTAGCCCACCCAAATGCCTACCTGAACAACCATGTTTTTAATGCATGGCAGAAGCTTATTAAAGAGGGGGCATGGTGGAGTTCCCTAGGGAGGGAGTTCCACAGAGTGGGGGCCACCACAGAGAAGGACCTCTCCCTCGTCCTCACCAGCCTAGCTGTCCTGGCTGATGAGACAGAGAGAAGGCCATCTGAGGCTGATCTTGTTGAGCGGCCTATCTGGTGTTGCTGGAGGTGCTCCTTGAGATAGGCTGGGCCGGAACCATATAGGGTTTTAGAGGTCAAAACCAACACCTTGAATTTGGTCCAGAAAACAACTGGTAGCCAGTGCAGCTCCTTCAGCACTGAAGTGATGTGATCTCGCCAGTGGCTGCCTTTAATCAGGCAAGCCGCCGCATTCTGTACCAGCTGCAGCTTCCGAACCGTCTTCAAGGGTATCCCCACGTAGAGCGCATTACAATAGTCTAAACGAGAGGAGACCAGGGCATGTACTACCGATGGGAGCAGATGGTCGGGAAGGCAGGGGCGCAGCTGCCATATCAGATGGAGTTGGTACAGCGCTGTCTGGCTCACAGCTGACACCTGAGCCTCCATGGACAGCTGGGAGTCTAAGATGACCCCCAAGCTGCGGACCTGGTCTTTCAAGGGTAACCGTACCCCATTCAACACCAGGTCAACATCCCCCAGCCTCCTCTTGTCTCCCACCAAAAGTACCTCGGTGATGCCAGGGTTCAGCTTCAGCTTATTCCTCCCCACCCAGCCACTCACCGTCTCCAGACATTTGGACAAGGATTCTACGGCCAACCTTGGCGAGAGGTAGAGCTGCGTGTCATCCGCATACTGATGACACCGCACCCCAAACCTCCTGATGATAGCCCCCAGTGGCTTCACATAGATATTAAATAGCATCAGGGAGAGGATGGAACCCTGTGGCACCCCACAAGTGAGTGGCCACGGGTCCGAAACCTCCTCTCCCAGTGCTACGCTCTGGTACGTGCCGGAGAGGAAGGACTGGAACCACTGTAATACGGTGTCTCCAATGCCCAACCCCTCCAGGAGGTCCAGGAGGATACCGTGGTCAATGGTATCAAAAGCTGCTGAGAGATTGAGGAGAACAAGGAAGGCACATTTGCCCCTATCCAGAGGCCTCCTCATATCATCCACAAAGGCGACCAAAGCCATTTCTGTCCCATGCCCAAGCCTGAAGCCCGACTGAAATGGGTCTAGATAATCAGTTTCTTCCAAGTGTGCCTTCAACTGCATCGCCACCACCCACTCAATCACCTTGCGTGTGTGTAATCATGGTGTAAATCATGAAATGACTGAGCTTGACCATCTGGTGAAAACGCATATGGATGGCATGAATTTAGGTAATAGCTAATCTTGCAGGTTAGCAGGTCTCAGGAAGGCAAAATGGCAGTGGTGTTTGTGTGTTTGTGTGTTTAACTTACTTGATTTATATCTCACCCTTCCTCACAAAGAGCCCAGGACAGTCAACAACCTATATAAAACATGGTACATCACATAAATAACATTTAAATCATGACTCTAAAATTACAAATATATAATAAAATACAATAAAACCATCAACTCAATCAATCAATCAGTCAATCAATAAACAAGTAAGAGTTCTTGGCTACACCTCCCAAAGCCTGCACAAATAAACGGGTCTTTAAACTGGTGCATAAATGACAACAGTATGGGGGACACTGAAATCTCTTGTGGAAGGGAGCTCCAGAGCTGGGTGCCACCACTAAAAAGACCCTGCCACATGTGGTAGTCACATGGGATGCATTTCTCAAAAGCACCACAAACAAAGCCTACCCAGCTGATGATCTTAAATCATGGGATGGTTGAGGAGAATCAACAGGGTAGCACTCCCCCATCTCTCTCCTGAAGAAAGTCATCAACAAGGGTGACCAAGGCTGTTTCAGTGCCACGTCCAGGCTTGAACCAGACTGAAATTGGTCTCTCTCTTTCGCTCTCTGTATATGTTCTTGCCTAATGAATAGCTATGACTTAAGTGTCTGGCAGCATAACATCTCTTTCAGAGTCTGCAAAGGGAATGGAATAATGTTTTATTTTGTAATGTGAAAAGCTGACACAGAGCTGTCAGACGTTTCAGCTCAGCTAATCTTCTGTAGAAAGTGCAGTGCTGTTTGGCTTCTGCCTTTCCCAGAAGTTTATTGATTAGATGTTTGGCAGAGAAACAAGTGACATCACTGCTGCAAGGTTGTTGGTTGCAAAGTAAAATTAGTGTTCCAAGCACCCAAGTGAAAATATGGATGCTCATAAGCTAACTTTATTCATATAATCATAAGATAGAACTGAGAACATTTGCCCGGGAGCTTCAAAACACACCGTCTGGTGTATGACACAAGGGATTGCACCAAGACTGTAGTCAGCTTTGAAAAAAATGTTTGCAAACACCAGTATTAATTTTATCATCATCAAGATAGGTCGCTCATTGATGAAGTAGCCTCTTTTCTTCTGAGTGCATCTGACAACCCACTGTTTAATTGAATAGAACTAATGCAGCTCAATGTGTCTTGAGTACAGGAGTATGTAACAGCTTCTTGAACATTTAAATGGACTATGTCAGGGCAGTAACAAATATTGTACTACATTAGCATGATTAATGCCATTTGTTATTTACAGCTACAGGCAGGGAAAAATCTCCTTCTAGTTGCACATGATACTTCCCTAGCTTTTATTATCTGAACCTTATTTAACATCCTTTGTCTCCCCTTACTCTGAGAAATGGTGCTAATTTGTCAATGGCACGTTTGCACAATCTCCATGTTGAATAAGAGGCTAGTAAAAACCAAATTTCATACATCATGCAACTTTTTAATAATGGATTTCATTAGCTTATTGTCCCCCCACCCCCAACTAATGGATTGTGCCAATTTACTAGTATACCTAGACACCTGCCAAAGTAAGTTATACAGTACTCTGTTTGTTAAAGTTGCATCTGTGAGAACATAGGGGAGCAAGAACGGATAGATTGACAGGTAATAACAAAATCTATCTTTATGGATTTGGCTTTCTAGATTACTGTGAATGGACCTGTCACTGAGTAATAATGAGTGCTTATGGATTTTAGTAAAATAACATTATGGTGCCTTGATGCCTGGAAATCTTTTCCCCCTGTCTTTGGGAGGTGGTACTCTTCAGTTAGTAGGAGAAGGCAAATATGTTTTGGATTTAGGGAGACACTGACAAAGCTGAGAGAGTTTTTCATTGGCTGAATGTGAAGCACCTTAGGGTACAGATGCTTTTGGGAAACCTAATGGAGGATTAGTGATTGTGCTCCTTGCTTTTAGGCACCTGCTTGCTTCTAAGAGGCTCTCCTTGTATATTGGCAAACAAACAAATTACAAAGACACCAAATATCTCCAGTATGGTCTCTCAGCCAAAGGAAGTTAAACTCTGCCATGCTTCCCTCTTCTAGATTCTTCTACTAGGAGAAGATTTGGATTTGTAAAAGATGCAACTGAGACACAACAGAGGGAGCAGGAAGCAAAATCTAATGTCACTTCGGGCTTTTCTATACAAGGCTATTAATCCAGTGCATCTAGTTTGACTTTGAGGGTTCAAAGTTCCTACTCAAAGCTCCTGATTGATTTTCAGGATGAACACCCATCACTACTACCAGCTGCACAGTCTTTGCCACTACACTGAATGAGTTCTCATGTTATAAGTTGCACATAAATGTAGCTTGCAAATAAAATGTATTAGTATTTTAGTTTTTGGGAAACCACTACCTATCTAAGGCACTGTGGTGCAGTGGCTAGAGATCTGGACTAAGACCAAGGTTCAGATCCTGCTCACTAGGAGATTTTGAGCCAGTCACACACTCTCAGTGCCAAAAACGGACATTACTTTAAATCCATTTGTTTCATGGGAGCATTTCTACACGAGGCTGTTAATCTGCTGTATCTACTTTTGGTTTCGTCACAGAACTGAGATCCAAGCACTACACATAGTGTGTTTCCTTTCCTGCATTTCTGTTACATAACCTCTAGGTGGCACTAGAGCAAATACCCAAGTAGAAACAGTGTTTTCTTTTCACCATTATAAATAATAACCCATTTTCCCTGCTCTAAAAAAAACTCACGCAAAGTTCTTTTTACAAACAGAAGCAAAACTTAGAGGGTCATGATGTCATCTAAAGAACCTGTAAACAACTCTGAGTAGGGAATGATGAGCACACAATAAATGCCTCATGTAGAAAAGCTGATAGTTCTCAGGAAGAATTAGAAATATAGATCCAAGGAGTTTTGTTTATTACATCCCATTTTTAAGACAATTTATACACCCCCTCCCATGAAATTGGTGAAGGAACAAAGAAAGGAGGGGGCAAATAATAGTCATTTGCCCTTTACCCATCTCCCAATTGTCTTAGTGGTTTAGGGAGCAATCCTATGGCCGCTAGACAGCGGCTAGATGGCCATAAGATATGTTGTTTTCCGGGAACCGACCTCCCCCCCCACTTCTGTGCTGCCTCGGAGGCAACGTGGAACAGCCCCATCCTCCACACTTGCAAGAGGAGCACAGAATGGCCAAAAAGGGGCATGTCTGGGGGCATTCTGGGTTGGGGAGGGTGGAAATGCCTATATGACACATTCAATGTGTTGCACAGCAGCCTCCTGCCCCGCTCAGCCCTCCTGTGGCTAGACAGCCGCAATCGGCTGTCTAACTGATAAAGCAGGGCAGGAGAAGCGCGGAGGGAATGATCCCCTCTGTGCTTCTCCTGCCCCGCATTGGATAGATGGTCGCCTCCGAGTTCGGAGATGGTTGCCTATTTGGATAGGATTTCACCCTTAGCCGCCTTTTATGCCTGTACTAATTGTTGGAGGAGGGGATTTGGGTTATAGGATGTTTCTCTTGAGTCGAACCCCCCCACACCCTGAAGCACTTCAGTGGCAAAGTAGGCATAAGGCCCACCCATCTGCACGATCACTTTGGCAGCAAGGGGAGGCTAAGCCCAGTCCTCAATATATCTCCATCCCTGAGACTATCACTGGGAGGAGTTAACTGGGCCAATGGATACACCTCCCTGAATGGGCTAAGGACTATCACCTTGCATTGCCTCTGCTGCCTAAGGGGACTTCATACACACAACTGTTGTCCATGGTGGTGTTGGGAGATGGGGATCATTCTGACCCCACTATCTTTCTGAAACGGAAGTGGGTCTCTACCATTCATAGCGACCTTCTCCTACTCTGCACCCCCCCCCCCAGTTTTGTGCCTTCATTCTCCAAGTACAGACAGTGAAGTATTCAAATAGATAGATATTTTCGAGACCAAGACCCTGAATTCAATTCCAGCAGGAAAAATGCTCCGCATTAAAACCTTGTAATCACTGCCCCTTGCTAACTTACAGGCTGTACCCAGGAGCAAAACAACAGCATAATTGAAGTCAGCTGAAAATCAATATTGGCTTGAATCTTGGTCTCTGTGGACCTAGTTGCAGGATAGCTTGTTGCTCCCCTGATTTTTTTGTTACCTGGAATACTTGAACAAACACTTACAGTCATTATTGTTTGTTCGTTGGTATTTTTTGTTTTTGTTTCTTGTTTTTTTTTTGGTGCCTTGTTTGTCTGCCCCTCTGAGAGACCATTGAAGTAGCTTCTCAAAAATGGTGAAACAATAATAACTTTCTAAATGAAGTTTTGGAGGATTTTCCCCCCAGTACATTTTATGTCATCAGCTGGGTTTTGTGTTTTTTTTTGGAGGGTGAAAGCTGTTTTAATTGACATCTCGTTTTTGCTTTTCGATGCTAGGTGAATGGCTGATTGTTGTATATGTTGTTATGGTTATTTATTTGTTTATCTTGTACCCTGCCTTTCTGCCAAGAATGGGACTCGAGACAGCTTACAATCGCTAATAAAACTAGATAAAAACAATAAATAATAATAATTTATTCCTCCATTGACATCTCAGCAGTGGGACACCCGGCCACACCCCCTTTTAGGCACTGCTCAGCTGTTTCCCACTGATCAGTTGATTAGAATGGAGGGGGTGGTTTGAACCTCCCCTCCCTGCAATAGTTCCCCCACACTGCTCAGCTGATCAGTGGGAAACAGCTCACCAGTGGGGATAAGGGTGATGCAGAGGGGGCAGATCCAAGAAGAGGGGTGGGGTCTGGGAGGAGAGGCTACTGTCAGGATTCCTTTAGCCCCCACTTTATTTCAACGCTGAAGACAAACACAGTAGGCTTCAGTCTACAGCTTATAATCCAATTACTTCACAGGGTATACAGATGCAAATTCTTTGAAGGGAAAGGCAGTCTCACTAGCCTAACTTAAGGCGGGGAGGAACCTCTCTCCCATGAGGCTTCTGAGTGCAGCTTCTCACACAAGGCCAATCGGGTAGACTGTCTAAGCCCCCCCCCCGCCTTCTCTCTCTTTGCTCTGCATCTGTGCCTGGCATCTATTAAATCAGACTCTCCACCCCCCTCCTTCTGTTCGCTGTCTCTCACAGGGGTGTGTGAAGAGGAACCCTCATCCTCAGCCAGCCGGGCATTTGTAACCTGAGAAGCTGGCCCAGTCATGTCTGGACTATCCTGGGAAAACACCTCCCCCATGTCTGGCAGTTCTCCTTCAGAATCTGAATTGCTATCCCACTCCCTGTGCTCAGAAGCAACATTGACAGCTGGAGAGCTAAATGTGGGCACACACACACACGAGTGGCATGTAGCCCATGGGCTGGAGTTTCCTCACTCCTAAATAGGGCCCTTACTTTGAGGGTCATATTTAAAGGCATTTTTATGAAAATGGAAATGATGTCCTTTTCCCACTGGAGAAATAAGATTCATTTTGACTGCTATGTATCAATGTGCAGCGGCTTTCTCTGCATATGATTTTTTCACTTCAGTTCGGGGTTCTTCACTTTGATTGTCACTAAGCTATTCATTGCTTACTTCACACATGCACCTTCAGTTGCTTTTTAGAATAGTGTTTACAACTGTATAGATATTTCCCCGAAGTTTTACTCTGACAAATTCATAAGATATACACTCGACAATTTCTCTTAGGCCTCATGTGACTAATGATGAACACTAACCATTTCTGTAGCATTATTGATTCGGTTGCACATTCTCACAGATATTGTGGAGTAGCTTTAAAGAAATCCTGTGTGGATTTTTCTTTTTCTTTTTTTTTGCTTGATTCCTTACAAGCAAAAATACCCTTATATGCCTGTCAGCTTATGACCTGATTCTACATATCTGTATTAAATTCAGATTCCTAGTCTGATCCTGTTCCTGCTTTACTTGGAATGTAAATCCCACTGTGTTCAATGGGGTTTACTCCCAGGTAAGTCTGATGCTGCAGTCCTAAACACACCTACGAGGAAGTAAGACCACATAGTCACAGTGGGACTTAAACATTCTTTAAATACAGCAGAAGCAGAAAACCAGTTAGGGAGGCGATTGAACTGTTGGATGGCAAGGGAGTTAAAGAGGTGCGAAAAGAAGATAAGGAGATTGTAGAGAACCAGCTGCACATCTGCTGGTTCTGTTGTGCTTATGGGACCCACTGCTAGCGCAACAGGAATGAGCACTTCCAAAAGGAACCCCAGAAATGAGTGGAAACTGTACATGGCTGCTGTGAAAAAGGCAAATTTCATGCTAGGGATCATTAGGATAGGAAGCAAAACTAAAACTGTAAACATTGCAAAAAGGATATTGTAGAGTTGGCAAAGGTGTAGAAAAGGCCATCCTAAATGATCATGGGGCTGGAGCAATTTCCCTGTAGAAAATGATCCTATGTTGTGGATGTCATTTCTGGAATTATTTCTGAGGGAGGCCTGCCTATGTTCCAACTGTACAGCGATAAACAGTTTTTGTTTTTTTTTTAAATAGTGTCAGCTTTAGTTATCTTTTATGAGAAAGCATTGTATTTTAGCATCACCCAATTATCCTCTGCTCTAAAGATAATTTAATCGCTGTAATTGAGTGTTGCTTGAATTTTAATATTGATGGCTGTGATTTATATTTGTTGTGCTAGAATGGCTGTTTTTAGCAAAGTGGATTTTTTTTATTATTATTACTTTAAACCACCTAGAGCATTTTTTGATTAAGTGGGGTTTGAATGTACTAAATCGATTCATATTAGCTCTTTGTTTTCTCCATTCATGGGAGTTTTTGACTTACTTGGTAACAGTTAAAGAGTCATAATTCTATTTTTAGGAATAACATGGGCCTGCAGGACAGCACCAGTCCTGTGAGCTTGGTTTAAGGCTTGTTGAACCTGCATTTGCATATAATTCAATTTCCAGGACATATAGGGTCCTTCTGAAGATCAGTTTCCAAATGGAACTCACTAGGATGACAGGGTTTGAATGGAGCCTGATACCAGCATTTCTGATTGCGAGTCTATAATGCTAGGTAAAATAGACTAGTGTCATGCCAGACAAAGGCACTGCACTGGAAAATGCATGTTCCTCATGACCTTAGAGGAGAGAAATTGAGAGATTTTATGGTTTATGGAGGACTTGTAGGATATGATCAATTGACCATATTGTCTATTAGTATTTTTTTGGAGTTTGGAGAATGGGAAGGATCAGGCATTTGCTACAGAATATTTCTTCACTATTGGATCATATAGTAAGTGGTATATAAAGTTATTAAATAATAATAATTATACAACAACAATGTCCTCTGTATGCTATCATGGGTGTAACAGAGTTTTCACAATTTTGAGAAGGAGTTGGTGGTTTTTCTGCTTGATAACATTCCATTTCCTTGGAAGTGCATCCTTTGGATAAGCTGTACCTGTTTCTTTGATTCTGGTGTGGTTTTGCTATGGACTGACTTAGTGTATTCTCTAATTCCTCCTTTTCTACATCAAGGGCTTGTATGTTCCAGCAGGACAGCTAAAGTGCTAAGTCTGACACAAGTTTGGTTATTGCTCATGCACTTATATGCTCCCAGCCACAGATCTACATTCACATACATCTACATCTGATGACTGGTGACCAGACCTCTCTTATGCCATTACAGACCCACCAAGTGGCTCAAACTTTATTTTATCATGTCCTAGAGCAGCCTTCCAATGTCAAAATGGCTATGAGAATGGATATTGCAGTCTCTTCAGCCATTAAGACTCATGAATGTTTCTGCTGAGGAATACTCTTCAGATTAACATTAATAAAGGCACAATCCTATTCAGATAGGCGGCTGCCTCTGAACTTGGAGGCGACCACCTATCCAAAGCAGGGCAGGAGAAGCACGGAGGGGATCGTTCCCTCCTCCCTTCTCCTGCCCTGCATTTTCTGCTAGTCTGCTGATTGCAGCTGTCTAGCCGTGGGAGGGCAGAGCAGGGGAGGAGGCTGCTGTATGACACATAGGATGTGTCATACAGGCATTTCTGCTGTCCCCACCCCAGAATGCCCCCAGACACACCCCTTTTCAGCTGCTCCACACTCCTCTTGCAAGCGTGGAGGACGGGGCTGTTCTGAGCTGCCTCCGAGGCAGCACAGAAGTGGGGGCAAGTCAGTTCTCTGGGAACCGACCTTGGAGTGCCCACTCCAAGGTCTGTTCCCAGAAAACCAGATATCCTATGGCTGTCTAGCTGCTGACTAGCGGCCATAGGATTGCTCCCTAAAGATGTTTAATAATGAGATGATGATAACCATTTAAAAATAGGTGCTGACTCACATTTAACTGAAGTTCTGATCACTTGACAAATATTACTGAAGCTATAAAACTTACATTTGTATGATGAAGAATTGCAGATGTCCATCTGTCTTCTCTTTTCTGATGTAATAATGGCAAAAGACTCATCTTTATTAGGAATTGTATAAGGGAAAGGCAAGTAATTTGGAGCTATGCTATTACTAGGGGTGGATCAACCTGTCAATTTCACTTTCTCTTACATCCATTAAAAAAAATCTCCAGTTTTTTCTGTCATGTTTATGAAGAAATCTGCAAATGTTGGTTTTTTCTTATTTCCTCGTTGGTTAAAAACCAAAGGGAAACACAATTGTCACCCGTCTATACCAGCCAATTTAATATGTACAGCTATACCCTTCATGGAGAGGACCATGTTGTTCCTGCCTGCCATATACAGTAGCTGTGAAAGATGAGGAGCATCTCAGAAAAAAAGAGATGGCAACTCTAATTCAGCACCATAAACATGGTTGAATACACAGGGATTCAAAGCCAGACATTGAAGACTTAAGCACTCAAAGCCCTCTGCCTGGCTGGACAAATCTGTCAGTTTCACTTTCTTCCTCATTCCCTTTTTTTTTTTTTTAATCAAAGTTCTTTCCATCGGGTTTATGGAGAAATTTGTGAATGTTGGTAAGTTCTTATCAGAAAATGAACCAGACAAAATTCTCACCCATCCCTAGCCATTACAAATCTAAAATATAAGCTACTCTTTCCATGGAGATTCAAAGAAGCTACTACGAGCTTTTCTACATGAGGCATTTATTGTGGTGTCATTCCTTATTCATGGTTTTTTATGGATTCTTTAGATATCATGACCTTCTAGTGTCACTTCTCTTTTTTCACCCTCTCCCTTTTTTTAGAGTGTGGAAAATGGAGTACCGGGGTTCTCTATACAAGGCTGTTATAATCTGCTGCATCTACTTTCAGTTTTGTGGCAGAATTGAGATCCAAGCACTACATGAAGCACATTTTGTTTCCTGTTTTTCCTCCACATAACCTCTAGGTGGCACTGTGGCATAGTGGAATAGCACAATTATACAAGCGGAAAACACATTTTCTTTCGCTTTGACAAATAATACTGCATTTTCCCTGCTCTAAAAACACTTACCGAAAGTGCTGCTTAAAAACAGAATTGAAATTGGAGAGTCATGACATCATCTAAAGGACCTGTAAACAACTGTGAATAGGGAATGATGAGCATGCAATAAATGCCTTGTGTAGAAAAGCTCTTATTTATGAAAGCGAACGAAAATGTACTTTCCTACTTGTGTAATTGCGATATCCCACTATAGCACAGTGCCACCTAGAGGCTATGTAGCAGAAAAGCAGAAATTGTGTTTCACTTTCAGAAACAATGCTGCATTTTCCCTGCTACAAAAAAGCCTAGGGATGTGCTATTTAAAAACAGATGCAAACCTGGAGGATCATAATGTTGTCTAATGAACCCATTAAAAAATGAGTGAGGAATGATGAGGGCACAATAAATGTAGAAAAGCTCCTCATCTTGTGCTGTTATTCCACCCTTATCGAACAATCATTCTAATAACTGTTTCTGAGAATTCTTTCATTGCATATGCCAATTGATGCATTTGTCAGAACCATTTATACTAAGCTCACAAATTCTGTCCAGAGATCAAACTTTTGCCATTGGCTAGTTGTCGAGGAAAACAGTAAATTGTCCTTCATCATTTAGTTGCCTTGTTACTTGTGAAATTCTTTCATTTTGCTCAGCTCAACTGGATGTCATGACACTGATTTTCATTGCACTAAATTCTACATATAAATAGATTTTCCCCTGGGCAGTTGTCATTCTAGTTTAATATTGGATCCATTAGGGAAAAATTAATATTTCTAACACTCAAAGAAAACAAACAAACCAAACTGCCACAAGTGAATAAGAGAAATCTCTGCATTTCTAATTTGTGGGGGGGCCCTCCATGACTCCATACAGGAGGCTTCCCATTTCAGATGTTATGCCAAACACTGTTAAAGTGAGGGTGTGGAGAGAAGAAGTGACCTGACTTGGGGCGTGTGGATCAATCAAACTGGACTGAATGTTTATGTCCTGCCTTGCAATGGAAGCTGGTGGGAAGCACCTTGGATAGCTCCTTTAGAGTTCTCACTGGTTCTGAATGAAACCCGGAGCAGATTCTCTACGCCACTGACATTGGGGCCACCAACTTCCACTGCTGCCTTGTAGTTGTATGTGCTCAGAATCCCCTGACAGTGATTTGAAACAGTCCCTGCTCACACAGAATTAGATGGATGTATGCACTGAAATTACAGCGTACTTGTGTATGAAGGAGTCCACCAGCTCTGCAAGGTGGGACAATGTGCAGCACTCTTTCTTTTTTAAGCACAGCCACCACCCTTCTGTTTACCCTGGATTTACCCCCCAAACTGCAGGTTTGTGTAGAGAATGAGCAACTTTCAGCAGTTTCCGGTATTGCAAGGCAGAGCCCAAGGCATTGTCCCCTTCCCTCCCTTTAGACAAAAGTGGGTAGCCCGAATGACAAAGAGATCTAGAACATGGGAGAATATGCTTTGGGAGATCAAAGCATACAGTCCAACCACAGATTTCAATTATAGATGTTGTTAATGTAAAAGATAAGGGACGAGGGGAAATAAAGCCGGCAGCACTAAAAAAGGAATTAAAACAGCTTTCTGGCTTAACAGCGTGATGCTAGACAACCCAACAGAGACATTAGCAAATGTTCATGCAACCCCCACTTGTTTCAAGGAAGAAAATATAATACACAAAACGAGCATCATTTTATCCCTGGATCAGGGAGAGGTTGATAGGGAGCACCTTGGATATCTCTTTTAGAGTTCTGACTGTTCTGACTGAAACCCAGAGCAGATTCACCGCCCCATTGACATCAGAGCTACCAAACTCCACTGATTTTAAGTCCATGACCTCACTATCCAAATAATTATTCCAAATGCAAATTACAAAGTTATTGTTGTTGTTGTTCAGTCGTTCAGTCGTGTCTGACTCTTCGTGACCCCATGGACCATAGCACGCCAGGCCTTCCTGTCCTGCGCTCTCTCCCGGAGCGTGCTCAAGTTCATATTCATTGCATCGGTGATGCTATCTAGCCATCTCATCCTCTGCCGTCCCCTTCTCCTTTTGCCTTCAATCTTTCCCAGCATCAGGGTCTTTTCCAGGGAGTCTTCTCTTCGCATTAGGTGGCCAAAATATTTGAGCTTCAGCTTCAGTATCTGTCCTTCCAATGAGCAGTCAGGGTTGATTTCCTTTAGAATTGACTGATTTGACCTCCTTGCAGTCCATGGGACTCGTAAGAGTCTTCTCCAGCACCACAGTTCGAAAGCATCAATTCTTCGGCGCTCATTCGGCGCTCAGCCTTCCTTATAGTCCAGCTCTCACAGCCATACATTACTACTGGGAAAACCATTTGTACAATTCTACCGATGTATATGAACGTAACATCTCTTGTAGATGTTCATGGGCAATATCTTATTTGATGCTACCACTAACATAAATTATGTTGCTCTAGTGTAAGCAACCTTCAGTGCAACCCCAGTAGCATTCACTGGTGTGACAGGTTTTCCAGGGAAACCTTTCACGTCAGCAAATGCAACCGGGGTTGCAGTAATGGTCACTTATGCTAGTGCAATGTAGTGGTACTGTCAAATAGGACACTACCCAATGTTTGCCTTGGATGGTTTATTTTTTTAAAACAGAACATTAATTATTTGTCCCATGTAAGCAAAATAAATTATCTAGATTGCTGGCAAAGATGCATTGGGTGGAGGCGGGGGAGGGAATAATCAAAAGTAGCTATTGGGCTCTTTGTTTAAAAGCACATAGCAATTCTGGTTGCGTAATGTTTAGATTGTATGTGTTACATTAAAGGCTGAAACAGTATGAACTGCCTCAAACTATATTTTTTCCATCTCATTTGAGGTTCACTCAGTACTGGTAGAAGGAAATGGCTGTTTCATATCACAGATGAAAATTAATTATTTAACTCTGGCTTTTCTTTTCTTGGCTGATATATTTTGTCCTCTTATTTTTTAAGCCATATAATTACATTACCTAGCTCTACAGGATCATTATAAGGTAAGTGTTTTTAAGTAAGGGAAAGGCTCCATATTTTAAGATATTAAATATTGCTTTTATATAGCACCAACAATTCTGCTCTTTTAAAATAAATAAATAACACAATTCATGTGGTAGACTCTGTTCTCATCTCTGATTAACAGGTGCTAACATTATACATAGGTGCTAACTACAGGTACCATGCAAATATATGTAACTTCAGCTGGGACTAGAGTAAGTGCCATTGAACTCGACTGGAATTACATTTGAGTAGACATGGATATGATTGCATGGTCAGTCCCAGTTAAGGATGGGACAAGTATCTGGAAAATGGGATATTGGGGGCTGCTAGAACAGTTACAACCCATTTCTAGTCTGATCCAGACCCACTTCAATCCTCCTGCCAGCCCTTACCTGACAAGTTCCTCTCCTTTGCAAAGAGAGGAGGAAAACATGGGACAGGAGGGATGATCAGCAGAGGGAGAAAGCCAGGTTCACAAGTTGACAAATTGGTTGTCTTGCCTGTCCATCCAATTGCAGAAGAGAAAAAGGCATTGTTTACTGCTGGCGTCAAGGGCACTGTAGTTTTCTAAAACTAGACCCTTCGTCTGGATAGACTGCTAAGGTCCCTCATAAAGGATGATTTCCAGGGGGCATAGATATATGATCTCAATGATCCCAAATCATATTTTTAAGTGCACGGCTTTCAAATCCCAGTTTCTTTCTTTCTTTCTTTCTTTCTTTCTTTCTTTCTTTCTTTCTTTCTTTCTATTTATTGCATTTATATCCTGCCTTTTTTCCTCTTGCAAGGAACTCAAGGCAGCTTACATTACCCTCCTCCTCTCCATTTTATCTCACAACAACAACCCTGTGAGGTAAGTTGGGCTGAGAATCTGTGACTGGCCCAAAGTCACCCAGTGAGCTTCCATGGCCGGGTGGGGACTAGTCTAGAACCCAGATCTCCCGGCTCCTTGTCCAACACTCTCACCACTACATTACGCTGGCTCTCTTATTTGTTTATGGATCAAACACATTCTTGGGACATCACACCTGAGGATAATTTCCACCCAAGCAAAGCCTTAGGCTAGACGTACTGGACACCTGAAGAGGCGACACTCTCCCAGTTGCATGGTCCAGTTTTGGCGTGGCAGTCCTTATTTTGGATGGCAGCATTGTCCAAATCCTCATTCCCTTTTCATGGGGGAACCGACAGAATACCTGGCTGCCACATATTGTAGAGTGCCTTTTGGTCTGGGTGTACTGCCAGGCGCCAAACACCCTGCTAGAGTTCCCCATGGGAACAATCAGCAAGCGGCATCTTCATATAATTTTGGATGGCCCAAAGCTTACTGGGGAAGAGGCCAGGCTGTTCACGGTTCCTTATTTTGCCCGTGTCGGCAAATAAGGAACAACTATAGCCATGTCAATTTCTGGCAGCACGACAGGTCCCTACTTAGAGTAGGCAGGGTCTGCTGTGAAAAGGCTTGTTTTTCTTCCCTCCCGGGGGATACTTCAGTGCTTCCCTATCACTCTGTGCAGCCAAGTGCTGACAAGTAACTTTATATGTACTGACACCAGGCACATCTAGCTATCTGAAAGAAAATTAAATCTCTCATGGAGAAAGGAGGCACTATCAGTTAAGCTTGCAATCAGCTGTAACAGTGCCAGGCACTGTCATTAGGAGGACCTGCTTTCTCTCTCTCTCTCTTTCTTTCTCTCTTTCTTTCTCTCTTTCTTTCTCTCTCTCTCTCTCTTTCTTTCTTTCTTTCTCTCTCTTTCTCCCTCTCTCTCTCTTTCTCTCTCTCTCTCTTTCTCTCTCTTTCTCCCTCTCTCTCTCTCTCTTTCTTTCTTTCTCTCTCTTTCTCCCTCTTTCTCTCTCTCTTTCTCTCTCTCTCTCTCTCTCTCTCTCTTTCTTTCTCCCTCCCTCCCTCTCTCTCTCTCTCTCTTTCTCTCTCTCTCTCTCTCTCTTTCTTTCTTTCTTTCTTTCTTTCTTTCTTTCTCTTTCTTTCTTTCTTTCTTTCTTTCTTTCTTTCTTTCTTTCTTTCCAGTTCTAGAATTGCTCAGTATCTATCCAGACATAGGGATTATGCAGGGCAGCTGCTGATGTATATTTGCCTATCTTCTCCTTCTCTTATACACACATAAACACAAATACACAGACATATGGCTGGGGGCTGGGCGGGGAGAGAGAGAGAGACAGACAGACAGACCTTAGCAGGTTTTGCATAATGCTTTCAGCAAGGAAGATAACAACAATGGTCAAATCTTTCCAAATGAAGGAGTTTACTTACCACTGACTTTACCATTACACTAGTATTTTAAACCCCTAGTATTTTAACATTTACTGGACTCATGCTGCATTTGGCAACAGGAGGTAGGAGAAGGTGTCCATTTTTGTTTATCTCCTGAAAGATAAGGGATCAAAAACAAATGTTCTTTGATTGTGACTGAAAACTGATGTGATACTCCAGTCTACCCATTTGCTGCATCTAGGAGCCTTTCTACAAGAGGCATTTGTTGTATGCTCATGATTCCTCACTCATGGTAGTTTGCAGGTTCTTTACATGTCATCCTCCTCCAGGGCCTCTCCTGTTCTTTGCAACCATTTCCATGACTTTTTTTAAAAAAAAATTATGGATAGTGTGGAAAATGGCGGTATGAAACTCTAGTGCAGTTGCACAATTCTGCTATACCACAGCGCCACCTAGGGGTTATGTATTGGAACATATAGAAAGGCAGACAAACAACCCCCCAGAAAAAAAATGGGTTAAGGATCCAAACTCAATCCCACAAAGAATCCGGAAGCAGAAGCTTTGGGAAAGTGGCAAGTTAAAGGCCTCATGTAGAAAAGCCCTTAGCCTGGATTTCCAGTGAAGACATATAACAAGTCAAGACATATAACAATATTGTACAAAACCAACAGAGGATAACGATATTCACAAGCATTCTTTCACAAAAAGCCATGAATAATTTCCACGTGCTAATGAAGAAATGTAGAAAGCACATTCTGGGCACAGCTGAATGCATTAAAATCTATCAGTAAGGTTGCCCTCCCCTCCACAGGACTATTCTGTTCATGAATGGGCTGTTTTATAGGGATGGCAGAGAATTCCGCCACGGATCATGGTGAGGCTGAATGCCAGGGCATTCGGCCCACTGAAATCAGAACGGCCTGCCACCCCCCCGCGGATCCCCCCCGGGATGAGACTTACCTGGGGTGGATCTTCCGGGCGGCGGCGTCTCTGGCGGCGGCTTCGGCGGTGGCGGCTGGTCTTCTGACCGGCTGCCACCGCCACCATTTGCAGTTTTGTTTTGTTTTTTACAGAGACGTGATAGGCTATGTAAGTTTTTACGTAGCTTAAAACATCTGGGTAAATAATAATTAAAAAAAGGCATATGCAAATGGCAGCGGCTATGGCCGCCGCCATTTGTGTTCCTTAGTTTGGGCCATCTTAGTCTACATAAATATTTGCGTAGACTAAGACGGTGAAAATAAGGGGAACGCAAATAGCGTCAGCTATGCTATTTGTGTTCCCCTTATTTTCGCCGTCTTAGTCTACATAAATATTTACGTAGACTAAGACGGCCCAAACTAAGGAACGCAAATGGCAGTGGCCGTAGCTGCCGCCATTTGTGTACGCTGTTTTGTTCTGTTTTTTACCCAGAGCCCTCCACGGCTGGAAATCCGGCTGCGGACGGCTCTGGGCTGGCTGGGCCTGGCCGGCTGCTCCGTGGAGCTGCCGCGGAGCACAGCCAGCCATGGAGGATTCTGGCAGGGAGGAACAGAGTGCCTCCCCCCCATGAGGATTCCGGGGGGAGGGACGGAACGCCTCCCCCCCACCATAAACATAATCCGCGAAAGGTAAGTGACTTTCATACATCCCTACTATTTTATACCTTAACAGAGGTATATCTTGTCCCCAGAGGTGGGAAACTCTTTTTCTGTTGATGGCCACACTCCCTTGGGGTAGTCTGTCAGGGGCCACATGCCGGTGGTCATTGCAGAACTGTGCTACTGGGCTACTCTCCTTCTGCTTGCAGTTCTTTGGATCCAAAGCATAGTGTTATTGTTGTTTTTCAGTTCATGGGAAGGTGAATGCATCCTTCTGTCCTTTGTCTCTTGTTACAACTTTGAACTGGAATCCTTTTAAAACCAAGATATGAGAGGTGAAAGGATGGATCAGGAGAGAGCTTGAGCATTTGTATGCGCACAAGAAACTGAACTATATAAAGGATTTAAGCACAAACACAGGAATATAAACGTCAGTAACCGAAGCTTTGCTGACCTGCCAAACAAGGATCATAACGAACAAAAAACTTTTAACGCTTGTCATTAGTGGAGTTGTTTGAAATGCACAATAGCCAATAATGTCTGATTCACAGCAATTGCTTCTTAGCTGGTGGTCGAGCTCTTGGCCTTGATTTTCCTGCTTGGAACAATGCTGCCAAGAAAGAACATAGCAGATGCTAAATATGCACATGTTTCACACATTTGCTTGAATTTGTTCATTATTTGACTTCCTCCGGGATAAAAGGAACATTGTCAATATGATAATGGTGGAATAAACATTTTGGCCACTTTAAGCAATCTTTTTGAATGCCAGACAAATTCAGAATTTGTGTTTCAGCAAAAGAATCACCAGAACATCAATTGAAGCTTTCATTATAGTTATTCATAATGTCTGTAATAAAGGCTGCATCAGCATCTCCATTCTAAACTTCTTTTAGAAAGTATGATCCTGCCATTTTTAAAATTAAAGTAACTGGATATAAGGACTGGGGAACAAACATCTTCCATCTGATTTAAGTGATTCTAATATCAGTTATGCCTGAGAAAGCTAGTGCAGTTTAGTGGTCAGACTGTTAATACTATGTCTGGAGACACCCAGGTTCATCTCCTGACTCAGCCACTGGGTAACCTTGGGCTCAGTTACTATCTGGCAGCCTCACCTACCTTGCAGGGTTGTTGTAAGGACAAAAATAGGCAAGAGAACCATGTACACTGCTTTGAGTTCCTTGGAGGTAAAGTGGAACAGATATCAAATGCATGAATAAGTACAGAAATACACAATTTCTTGTTCTGAATATGCATGTGTAACATTACCATAATAAAATTAAGGATTAATAGTACTTCTACTGAAGGGTGGGTTATAAATCTTGTTGGTTGCAATCCTATACACACTTACCTGGGAGTAAGACCTATTGAAAATAATGAGACTAACTTCTGAGTAGAAATGTATAGGATTGTGCTGTTAACACGTAGTATTATATTTCATAATTACATAAACAGATGCTTTTCTATTGTAAGGCATCATGTCTTAGATTCGCTCATTATTTCTCTCTCTTTTTCTGTGTGTGTGTGTGTGTGTGTGTGCGTGTGTGTGTGTGCTTGAGAGAGAGAGAGAGAGAGAGAGAGAGAGAGAGTATGTATATACACAGACATATATAAACATGGGTTTGGAAAAATGTCCAAATATTTTACTTTGTAAAATAAATAATTTTTTTTTTGTCTGCAGTCCACCAAATATTCTGCCCAAGGTATGTCTGTTGCGCAGAGCTGACAGCAGGTTTCTGTGGATGCTCTGGTTAAGAGACATGTAGTGCAAAGATGCGCTATAAATGAAACTTGAATATGAAAGGGAAATTTCCCAGACATACATAAACTGTAACCTCCAGTTCCAACTTCTGCAACCAAATATTGCTTAGAGACACTGAAGACAGCAACAGAAACAAATGCCAGTCTAAAACACTTAATTCATCAGTACCCTTTCAAGCTTCACTTCTTAACCGTGGTAGGACCCACCCATTTAAATCCACACCTAAAAAGGAATAGGTGATAATACATCCACACCCAGGCAACAGCTATGCTTGTCTTGCAGCAAAACTGTGCCACTTGCTTATTTCCAAAATCAGGCCATGGTGTGTGTGTGAGGGCGGTGGGGTGGGGTGGGGTGGGGGAGATGGAAGTAATTATCTCATGCCTCACACATGGAGGGGGCCACATGAACATTGGCAGACAGTGCCATATTTCAGTTATTTAAATGGGCACATCCTTTTTCTTCCAGATCAGTAACACTGGTCAGTGATAATGTAAACCCAGGGATACGTTTCATTTTGCCTTTTGCCATTTAGTGGACATTGACACCTCTGGAGGGACCTGTTCATATTCTCCTGTTACTTGACTTATACATTTTAATCAATCAAGGCAAACTGGTGCCCTTCAGATATTTTAAATGCAGGATCACAATGGACAGGGAATCCGTTCTTCAAGTACTTGAAAGGTTGTCACAGAGAAGAAGGCCAGGATCTCTTCTCGATCATCCCAGAGTGCAAGACACAGAATAATGGGCTCAAGTTACATGAAGCCAGATTCTGGCTGAACATCAGGAAAAACGTCCTGACTGTTAGAGCAATACGACAATGGAACCAATGACCTAGGGAGGTGGTGGGCTCTCCCACACTGGAGGCATTCAAGACGAGGCTGGACAGCCATCTGTCATGGATGCTCTGACTTGTATTCCTGCATCAAGCAGGGGGTTGGACTCGATGGTCTTGTAGGCCCCTTCCAACCCTACTATTCTATGATTCCTTCCCCACCCCTTCCCCTCCTTTACTCCCTTATCTGAGTTTTCCATATGTTTCATTGCACAGCCACTAGATGGCAATGTGGTCTAGCGCCTCTTATTGCAGCTTTTCCTTTTTCACAAGGGAACTGAAGTGGAACTCAAGTGCAGTAATTTGATTGCTCATTATCTCCGATCTTTAAAAAAATAGAATAAAGTTCATTCAGTGCAGGAGACACCCTGGAGTTTCATGATGTCATCTAAAGGATCCGCAAACTTCCATGAGTAACCAATCTCAATAGCAGGATAAAAGCTCAGTGTGAAGAAGCCCTATGTGAATTAGAAGACACTGGGTCAGTTGGCATGATCACCGAGGGTTAAACAAGTTGTTGTTGTCATTGAACCTGGGTGGCATGGCTTGTTGGAGGGGGAAACAACATTCAAATAACCCGACAACAATATATTAGTAATTAGAAAAATTGCATCCTGCACATGCCAGGGATTAAACATGCCACAGTGGAAACTTTCCTTTGCATGCTCCAGCAAAACACAAGAATGGTTTGCAATGAATGGAGTTACATTTTTCACAAGTGGACATTCTTTCCATCTTCCTATTATGCCTAAATATCCTGCTTTATTTACATTTTTGCTTTGGGAGCATCTGTTTAGCTTTATCAGTGATGTTATTGATGGCAGCGGTTGGTAAATTATTTTTACCCAGTAAAAATAATTAAAGAAAAATGCATAATTTAAAAATCAGTAGTCAACATCAGAACACAGGAAGCTGCCTTATACTGACAGGTCAGACTTTTGGTCTTTCTAGCCCAGTGTTGTCAACACTAACTAGCAGCAGCTCTCTAGGGTCAGGAAGGATTCTTTCCTTGCCCTGTCTGGGGCTCCTGGGGATTGAACCTGGGAACTTCTGCATGTAAAGCATGTGCTCTACTGCTGAGCTATGACCCCTCCCCATCACCTACCTTTTGAGTAGCCCTGATCTTTATTTACAGCTTTTGTCACCCTTTACAGACGGCTGGCAAAGGTAGTCAATAAAGATCAAGAAATGTTTGGCACTAGGAAATAAAGATCTGAATGTTGTGCTTGCAGTATTTTTGTTACACTTGTGGTATTGTGAATCTTTCAAAAATATGCACCGTTCCCTTTGTATCTTATATAATATTCTATGTTATATGCAGTAGAAGAATAACAGTGGTCCTGGATACTTTCCACTAGTAAATGTAGTTCTCTGATAAGTGACAGATGGGCCCAGCTGCCATCTTTTATGCTCCTCTGGAGTGCTGTAAATAAGAAGCCCTGTTTATTATCCAGCCACTGGATTTGACTCTGGCTTGCAATTTATTTTCATTCACAGATTATAACATCCCAACCACTTTGGAAAAGACTAGATGGGCAGCACAATTATAAGCCTGCTTGCTCAGAAGTAAACTTCACTGAGTTCAGTGGGATTTACTCCCAGGTAAGCATGCCTAGGGTAGCAGCCTCAAGTAAGTTGCTAGTGATCATGTGTGTGTGTCCTGAATTGAAAAGGCTATGCCTTTGTTCATATGTGGATCCAGCAACATCTGCCTATCTAGGGCTGCAGTCCTAAACACATGTACCTGAGTAATTGAACTCAGTGAGACTTACTTCTGAGTAAACATTTACCTGCTTGCACTGCACCTTATCTAGCAGTTTGGAAATTCTGTGCAAAGACTTAAATGGCAGCTGCCCCTAGCAGAGTTCATCTTCCTCTGGTCACTCAAGTGATTTCTTTCTGTTGGATGTAGGGTGGCCATGTGTCCTCTTTTACAGAGGACAATCCTCTATCTGAAAATCTGCCAGAGGAACGTCTTGTGTTTGAATGTGTCCAATTCCAGTTTAAAAATAAAGAGCTATAAGAACTATTACTCATCAACAGTTACCACCTGGACAGCAGACTAAAGAAACAGGCACAGAGGTCACCTAGTCACAGTCTCTGTACTATGGTGAGACTTCCTGTATTTCTATTTAGATTGTAACCATTCTTGCTAAATTTGCATCCATACATATAAATTGGCTTATCCTTGAATATTCAACATTCAGTGGACAGGTGCTATGCTTATCACGTTGACTGAAGGGTGGGTTGCTGGTGTGGTTAACAAACCACCCACAACCCATGGGCTGTTTTAGGGTTGTGGGTGGTTTGTTAACTATGCCAATAATCCACCCTCGCCAGGTTTGAACGACACTATAAGCCACAGTGACTGCCTGATGTGGCTTGAACATGCAAAATGGCCGCCAGCATGTGCTGCAGCCCACCATGGCTTAGATAAGCCATGATGGGTTGCTAGTTCAGAGAATCTTCTGAGCATAACTTGAGGTGCAGATTTTGCCCATTAAGGCCTTAAAGAACTTCAGCCTGTGGCACACACAGGAGAACACCACATGTGGTCACCTAGAAACTAAGTAAGTACTGAGAGTACAAAGACACAAAGTGCACAAAGGCAGCAGGGTTGGGGTGGAAACTCTAGGATAGCAAATGTTTACAAGGCTGCTTTGATTGGCCAGAGATGTGGCTACATAAGTTCTTATCTTAGATCCTGATTGTATGGGATAGATGCTCTATTAATGTTACTACATGTGCCTGCTAGCTATCACTGCCTTCTCCCCAGGGATGTTAATACCCTGCAGTACGCTTCACACTTTTTGGGAACATTGACCATATTTTATTTATCTGTTACATTTCTATACTACTCAATAGCCAAAGCTCTCTGGGTGGTTCACAACAATTAAAACCACAAAATACATCATAAAATACATGATAGCATGTAAACGCTTAAAACTGCAGTATAAAAGTACAAACCAAAATAAAATTTGGCAGCAATGCAGAGATTTAAAATATAATAACAGATGTAAAACAACAGAGCTAAAAGACATTGAGCAGGAGGTTGGACTCGATGGTCTTATAGGCCCCTTTCAAACCTATTATTCTATGATTCTATAAAGACATAACCCAAACATTACTTATGGATTATTTATGAAGCGTGAGTATGCAGACTGGGATCATTCTGACTTCCCTCCCACCAAGAACTTACTTCTCACTGTTCCTTGTCCTGTAACTGCTGAAGTGATTTGTTGATCTGACCCTAACTGGCTGAAACAGCCTCACCTCTCATTCTGGCACTGTCAAACCAATTTCCCTCATCTTTACCTCCACAGTCCCTTTCCCATGTGTGCTTTGTCTTTTAATTTTTAAACAAGATGGCCTTCAGCTTCTGAGGACTCCTTTTCACATGCAGAGCCATCAAATAAATAAGTGAAAAGTTACACTTTCTTGTTGCTCGAAGATGTTTCTCCACAGAAAATGAGTGTTCCTTTTGGAAAGAAAAAATGTTCAGCAACATTCTGGCTTCTTTATGCTTTGTTCTCCCTTTACACGGACACTAGTACTATTTTTGTGTGATATCCCCTTCCCCAATATTTCCTTTACAATATAACCTTCCATTAGACTCTGAAATAAGCATGAACATCCTTGTTATATTAAGTAATAATTGTAGAAACATAATTAAGTCATCTATACTATGAAATGGATGTAATTATTCACATGGATTTAAGTTTAATTTCCCTATTTTGGAGTTGTAAGCAAATGATTATACATTATTAATTGTAATTTATAGAATGTATTATATAATTATTTTCATTAATACTGCTGCCTCTCCTCTATTCCTTGAGATGGACAGTTCCTAACTGTTTGGGTATTTATTTCTAGGCATTTGCCCAGCACCATGACCATGAATTTGAATCTTGGAGCATAGCATATCCTTGATGGAGATAAGCACAGTCATTCCTTGAAATCAATTCCAATCCAATTTTATTATAATAAAGGAAGGTTATTTTTACACCAGGTAGACTGCAATTTAAGCTACTTGTTCTGCAAGGACATTGGTCCTATCTGTTATTGTCGTGTAGGGTTGGAAGCAGAAACTTGCCTACTGTGAAGAAAAATACACTTTCCACTAACTGTTTTTCCTGTGTGCAAAAATAGTTTATGGAATATCTCTGCTCCCAGCAGCTTAAATCTTGAGAAATGATAAAAATGAAGCTGTCATAGAGAAAGAGCAATTTCAGTCATTCCTACCACCGATTCTTGCAGCTAAGCAATAGCTCTCCAAAATTAGGAGCCTCTCTGGTGATGTCGTGACATGCTTGTATGTAAAAACAACAAAGTCATTATTTAGGCTGGGGGATTCCTGACACCATACAGTCTAGCTCAAAGATTCTTGGACTTTGTCACTAGAATGTTAGTCACAAGATGTTTCTGTTCTTATTGCATTTTTTTTTGTACTTTAATTTGGTGCACACTACTCTGATACCTCTTGATGTGGAGCAGTTTATAAATTCTATAATAAATAACAAATAAAATAATAACTGCTGTGGGTGAAGAAAAACAGCAAGTCTTCTCAAGTGGCGCAATCCTTCAATCAAGAAAGACTCTTGAGTCTCCCTCCCCACCCCACATGTTGGTTTCCTCCATTCCTGGTATCTAGAGCTCATGCTAGTGCTGCTCTGTGGGACATATTTGTAGGACAATATTTTGGAATATAGGAAAACTATACAAGGGCAGAGTCTTTTTCCATCTAACCTGATATTGTTTAATCTGACTGACAGCTGCTCCCAGAGACTTTCCATCACCTACTATTCCATTCTTTTAGCTGGAACTGCCAGGGGCTGAACCGGGGAACTTTGCATGAAAGTCATGTGCTCCTACTGGGTCACAGTCCCTCACCACTGCTGTAAATAAAAGCAAGGGTGCTCTAATATGGAGTCACAGTTCTTCTCCATTGCTGTCAAGAGTAAGGAGGGGTAAGGCTAGAACTTCCCTCTCCTCTAGAAACCACTCACATTTTCTTCAGGAAGTCCAGTTCTTACAGGCTGACCACTGGACTAGGTGAAAATCTGGGCTGATTCAGAGAAGATCTTCTTGTAGAATGGTCTTGCTATCTGAATTTTGTTTCTGGTTAACAGTGAAGAACTCTGAGATCATGCTGGACTTGCACTTCAGAGGCCTCAGTACATATTGCTATGCTTTGGTGAATGTACTGAGTAATATAGTATGATCTCTTCCGTGGCACCTGTCTTCAGCTATGTGACTAGCTATGGTTGCTAGTCATCTCCACGTGGTCTCATCCTAACATCCATGGGTAGGGGATCATGTAGAGAAATGTTTTTAGGAGAAGTGTTTAGGAGAAACGTGGAAAAATGTTTTTAGGTTTGCAGCCTAAAAGTTCTATATAAAAGGTTTGTTTGTTTGTTTGTTTGCTTGCTTATTTATTTATTTATTTATTTATACCATTTGTATTATGCCCTGTATCATTCAGATCTTAGTGTGGCATACAGATAAAATCAATTTAAACAGTATACAACAATAAACAATTTAAACAGCTAAAAACATATTAAACCATTAAACAAGCTAATACCAATTAAAATCTAAAACAATAGAACAGTTAAAACAGTGTGCAACTTTAGGGAATGCATTTAGCCCTCAAAGGCTTTGGTAAAAAGCCATGTTTTTACTTGGCACTGGAATGAAACCAATGTATGTGCCAATCGGGCCTCCAAGGGAAGGGCATTCTACAACCAGGGTGCCACAGCAGAGAAGGCTTTCTCCTACGTCCCACCATAGTATATGTCTTGCACTGGTGGGATGCAGAGGAGGACCCCTCCAACAGATCTCAGTCCTCGGGCAGGCATATATAGGGAGAGGCGCTCCCTCAAATATCAAGGTCTCAAGCCGCTTAGGGCTTTAAATGGCATCACCAGAACCTTGAATTCTGACCGGAAGCATATTGGCAGCCAGGGCAAATCCGAATCCCTTAAAACTGGTGTTATATGATCTTTACGATATGTTCTGGTCAGCAGTCTAGCTGCTGCATTTTGCATGCTCTCATAGCAAGTCACTGAATTCCCTTAAGAAGCCATTTAAATAGTCTTCATATTAAGTATAAAACATAGTCTTATTAAAGGCTATGAACACAAATCATGGCGCTGTTTCGGATAGTATTAGTAAACTGATTTCTGCTCCTTACATGCTGTATCACATAGCTGCAGAGAGTGATACCTTGGAACTAAAAGTACTCAGTATTTTCCAGTCCAACTGTCAAAGCCTCTGGCTTGTCTTCAGATAACAGCTCTCAGTACAACCATCTTCCGTTCAAGGGAAATTCTGGCAAAAGTCTAAAACTGGTTTCCATATAACAGTGCATTCCTTGGTGATGACAGCACAAATGGCATTATTCATTTTCATTCTTAATTTAACAGAACCTCAATTTGTGAACTGCCAGAGAATTTCCACAGTGCCTCATTAACGTGTGGAAAACTAGGGGGTCCTCCCAGCAGGCTTTTCTGCTGCATGGGCAATAGATGGATAGCCAAAAGAGGAATGAAGTTCAAAACAGCTGTGTAGCTGCTGGAGGGATGCTCAGGTGCTGGATGAAAGAGGCATGCAGTATTTATGACAGGTATAATACAAAGCAGCAGTGTTGCCCTATATGTACAACTGGGAAACAGATCTGCAAATGGAGCAGTAGTGGGAAGATTGGCACAAGGGCTGACTTTACATTAAAGAAAGAATCCGCAGTCCTACTGTTGTGGAGCCTTTCCGGGTTTACGGCAGGCTCCCAGATGGCGACAATGTGATTGCTGAGGGGAAGTCTTTAATTTTCAAGGTTCCATAGAACTCAATGAAACAGTGCCATCTAGTGGCTATTTTAATAGCGCAACAATCCTACGTGTTTTAATACTTCATTATTTCTGGATCTATTTAACATGGAATCACCAGGAAATACCTTTGGATGTGTTCTGAGGGTTGACGACATCATGAAAAGGACCCACAAACTTTCCTGAGTGAGCAATCTCACTCGATAGCAGGATAAAACCTCTGTGTGAAGAAGCCCAAGATCTGGGAGACCTATTCAGCCCACTCCTTGTGTGCCAGTATAAAAGAGATGTCATGCAAAGCCCTGTCTAGAAGGTGACCCTCTCCCCTTTACCTCACTTTTAAATGTACCCAGGGCTGGTATCAAAGATAGGTATGGTTGGGCACTTGCTGAGGGCTGACACTGATAAGGGGCCTCTGATAGGGGCCCCCTGGAGTTGCTCCTCTTCTTCACCATTGAAACTGGCTTATTTGCCTACACCCCAACCGCGGCTCAGACAATGGTGGTGATAAGATGGAGGAGCAGTAGCTGCCACTGCCCACTTGCTCCCTGGCTCTCTGCCTGTAAAGCAAGCGAGTGGTAGCAATGATGAGAAAGAAGATGAGGAACAATAGCAGCTGGTGGCAATGACAGTGAGACGGTAGACTCATTGAGGGAGGGGGCCCGTTGAGGGTGCCTGGCCCAAGGGCCCTCAAAAACTTGAAGCTAGTACTGGGGCTAGTCCATGTGTCTCTACAACTCTCTCCCACATTCTTTCAATACATGCATTATGTGAGCTACCCTTATATTAGACAGGTTATACCACCTCTTTTAGATCTAGCTGATATATTGCTGCATTTTTAATTAACAAATAATTTATCATGTACAGTCTGTGATTGGTACAGGATTGTGAGTATGAGGATCAACATCAGATCAACCAACGATGACTATAACAAAAAAGTATATGAGGCCTAACTGGACAAATAAGGAAGTCATAGTATGGAAAGGAGAAGCTGACAAAGAGAGGGGAGTCACATATACACTTAATTCATGGTCCCTCAGATGCACGGTTTCAGCTAGCTGAATTTTGCTGCATTTTGATATCAATGGGGTGATGCCCAAGCCACCATCTGCCCTTGTTTCATATTTACAGTTGGCCCCTAAGCTAGCTAAAAAAAATCATAATAAAAAAATCTTCCCATCCTCCCTCTGTTCTTTAATGGTTTGACAATATGTGGGGTCTTCTCACTGATGAGAGTACACAGCAAACTAAAGTCAGCATGGGTAAAGATAAACCAGAGACCTTTTTGCTTACCTGGGGTCCATTCACTGAGAATGACAGAAATCCTGATAGTTCATCAGCAAAGCTCCCCCCCCCCACACACAAATGTAAAACCATATACATATATTAAAGCCTTATTTCAGCTCCTGACTTAACGTTCTAGATTACTTCCACTATCAGAAGTGTTCATCAGGCCATGCTTTATCATTGGTCCATAACGCGCTTTATTTACATGGATGACACTAATTTTCCTGTATGTGCTATAGACACTGCTTTCTGTTTATTTTATGTGCATGATCTTAATTACTGTATTTTTGTTACTGTCCATATTTGTGCTATGTTATGTTCATCTTTTGAAAAGCACAATGTGAAAAATGGTTAACAATTATTTACAAATAAAACATTTTTTAAAGAAGACCATGTCAGGATTAACATCGTTCTTATGGAGAATGTTCTACACCCCCATGGCATGTCCCACAAGCAGGCACGAGCTGGAAAGAAGGTTACCTTGGAATTTTTGTAGGGTTCATCATTATGGGGCCCCACCTTGCAAGGGGGGGTGTTGACCTTTTCTTAGCCTCTGCAGAGTAACATCTCTACTTGTACATATAAGAGAGGGGGCAAAAAGGGGAGCCACAAAAGTACTGGGTATGGATCCTCCACCCATCTCAGGGTAAGTATACCTAAAGCAAAAGTCTTTGGGCAGTGGAAAGATGGACTAGGAGCTGGGAGATCCGGGTTCTGGTCCCCACTCGGCCATGAAAGCTCACTGGGTGACTTTGGGCCAGTCACACACTCTCAGCCCAACCCACCTCACAGGGTTGTTGTTGTGAGGATAAAATGGAGAGGAGGAGGATAATGTAAGCCGCCTTGGGTTCCTTGCAAGAGGAAAAAAGGCAGGGTATAAATGCAATAAATAGATAGATAGATAGATAGATAGATAGATAGATAGATAGATAGATAGGAAGCTGTTTTATGCTGAGTCAGACCCTTGGTCCATCTAGCCCTATATTGTCAACACTGACTGGCAGCAGCTCTCCAAGGTTTCAGGCCTGTCCTACTTTGAGTTTTTCCTGTCCTACCTTGAGATGCTGGGAAATGAACTTGGGACCTCGCACATGCAAAGCAGGTGCTGTGCTGCTGAGCTACAGCTCTCCTTCTCTGGACACCAGGACAAGCAGAAGGGCTTGGGCTGGACTTTTTCCATTCGCTGTCTGGCCTTCTCTTTCTCTCTCTGTTCCATTCATGTCTCTTCTTCACTTGTTTGGTCCACTCTCCTCCTATTTTCTCCTTGTCCCCTTCTGCAAGAGAAGGCACAGCGGTGAGTGCATGGGAGCTTGGGAGCACTGCCCCATCTCTGGCCTTCCTGGCTAGTCCTCCTTCTGGCAACTTTTAACTGCAGAACAGTGCAGCCACTGTGGGGGAAGCCCACTTTTCCCAGCTGTGGCAGTGGGAGCCAACCAGCAGTTCTCAGGCTGACCTATATCGGAGGAGATGAGGAAGTCCCACCAGTCAAGCCTGGTGTAAGATCGAGGTTGGCTGACCATATTAGCTAAACCTAGAGGACTTGGGAAGAGGAAGCCAATGTGGCTAGCTCAGCACAGGTCATAATGCAGGGATCCCTTGATTCATCTTGTGCAATGAAATTTACTTTCCTAAGGATGTTCTCTGTCTAAATCAAAATCTGTCCATTTTTTCCCCCATGGACAGAAGGAGACGCCAGGATCTCCTCAGGCAACTTGTGGTACAGCTAAAGTGCTCATGAAATTAGAAAATGTTCATAACATTCAGCATGCATCTGATCAAGTGGACTATAGTCCACAAAAGTGGATGCCATTATTAACTAGCTAGTCTTTTAGGTGCCACAAGATTCTTTGTTGCTTTTGCTGCAGCAGATTGACACGTCTGCCCATCTGAAAGCATCCAACTTAACCCTTTTTGTAATTTGTTCCTGCTTCCCATATACTCAGTGGAAAGTGGAAACAATTTTCTGGTATTTCCTTTGTGTTGTGCCACCTGCTACAGCGTAGCTCATCCCTGTGCCATGGAAATAATGTCAGAAGCCCTGGGTCAGGTGGGAGGAGTTCACAATCTGGCTCTTCTATCACTGTTGCCCCAGTTTTCAGGTGAGGTGACCCTGGCATGGGAAGGAACCAGTCCTGGATACCTTTGGCACCATTTGACACTATAACCTTCATTTCACTGTCTGTTACTCTGCTGTACGTCATGTCACTGGTCGTCAGTAGCAGGATAGGGCAGCACCATTTTGAAGAATGATTTTGGGGTCATATTGTGACTGAGGATTATTCAGTATTATGAGAAACACCAAGCTGGTCTCTCTTCTCCTGCTTCTTCATTGAAACATCTACTTTAAAACATGGGGCCTGACTTTGTCTAATCCCCTTCTAAATCCTAGTTATACATTATACATTTGTCTAATCCCCTTCTAAAGCCTAGTTGGTGGCCATCACAATTTGTGGTAGCAAAGTCCATAGTTTATCTATGCACTGTGTCAAGAAGGATTTCCATAATTTCTCTGGAATCTCCTACCATTCAGCTTCATGGTATGATCTGGGGTTCTAGTATTACAAGAAAGGGGAAAAATGTATCCCTATCCACTTTTCAGGTGCTCAAAATTGCGACTTTCACCACCATTGCCTTCTATGACCTTCTAAGGTTGTGTGACTGGTGTGACGTGCTTTGCTGAGTTGATTGAATGTAAATACCTCCACATCACAATATCCATCCTTGTCAGCCCAATGCCAGAACAATTTGCTGCATTTTTCAGTGAGCATTTTAGCTAATCTATGATACATGTGGCTGTCTAATAGCACTGAATCCAGCCATCATGTGAGAAATAAATAATGTTCTGATAAAAGCAGCTGAGGTGAAATGGAGAGGAAAGCTGTCAAATTTTCTCTTTCTAAGGACTGAAGTCTCAACTGTGTAGCTCCAGGGACTTCAGTAAAGCTGCACCATCATCATCCCTTAAAGCTTGTGCTGCTGCTGCAAACTGTTTGTTGCCTTCCTTGTGACCTACATTAAGATCACTGCTTGTTTTTAGCCAAATGGAAGGCGATGGAATATGTGCAGGAAAATTAAATTGGGAAATAGCCAAGTATTTACTATCTTTAAAGGTATTTTTATTTTTTTTATTATTATTTTACAATGGAGGATTAGAGCAAGAGCACTGAACTCATTTCTAGATGGACTGTAAAGTGCTTTTGAACTCACATTTTCAGATGTGGATGGCTAGTTTATTAACCTATCACATCACCTGACCCTTGTGGCAGTGTCAATGGCACCATTACATTGAAAGAAGGATTTGTGTTGGAAAAAATGCTATTATTAGATGCTATTTTTGGAGAGGAAAAGAGGAATGAGAGCTCCACTACTGGCAAACAAGCTGCTTTATAAAATAAACCATCTGCATTACATGCAAACACATCCCCTTGCTTTTGGACTATTTGTTATTCTTTTAGGAATGGACCCAAGTTGTTTTTCAACACGGGGCTCAATAATGCTGAATTTAATCATAGTGGAGCTTCTGCACTAGTTCTCCAGTGTTGATCTCAAGCTACCCTCTCTTGCAAATCTTATTAGTTTGAGTTTTCCCCCTACCCATTTAGAAAGAGCTCATTATGTTTGCGATGTTGAAGTGTAGATGATTCAGTATTTGAAGGGGATAAAACTGGGCCAAGGCATCACATAATTACCTCTGGTTAGTGATGAATGAATATATCAGTTTTGGTGTCTCTCAGTTTCTTGTTTTTCCAAGTCTGAATTCAGTTCATCCCAAACTTTAAGAATTTTCCCGATCTTAAACTTGGTTTGGCCCGAATTTTGAGATTGTGCGCGCGCGTAAAGTTCACATGAAAATCCATATGCATTTTTATGTTCATTTCTTCTAATACTTAAGTTTTTGTATGCAATTTTGGCTAATATGCATACTTATGCAAGCAATTATTCCAATACAATGCATTTTAATGTTATTTTCACTAATATACACATTTTTGTGTGCATGTTTCCCTAATATTAAAAAGTTTCTATATATTGTTTGGAGAACTCCATTGTCAAATTCAGAGAAGTGCTAATTTCGCAGATAACTGAGTTGGAGTTCGGATATTGGTTTGAAAGTGCAAAATTATGTAACTTTTCATTAAAACGCAAGGCAAATGCATTTCTCCCCCATCCCTTCCTCTGAGGGTATGAGGACTTCTGCTATGCTCACACTGAAGAATGCTCACCTGGAGATGCCATTTGTATAAACTGGTGTCTCCATACAGCTGTTGTGATTTGCGCAATCACAATGGTGCCCCACAAAAATCACTCAAATAATGTTGGCCATAGGGAGGTCTGGGCTGGTTTAAATGGTGTTTCAGCATTAGCACTGATGGCTATGAGCATGGTGGCATTCCTGGAAGGGATCACATGGAGGCCACAGGGTGTATGGCCAATGTCTCCAAACACAATGTTTCATTGGCAAACATAGCAATGCAGGCAAATACAGCAGAGCATATGATCCACCAACCACAACAAACTAAGTTGACAATCCTACGCACGCACCACGGGTGGACAACATATGACCACATGTGATCACCTGGCCTTTTCTGTGCCCCCTCATTGCCTCACTGTCAAGCTACTGATGAAAAAAGCCTCCAGTTAAAGGCAGAAATTCGCAGTTTGCTGCCAAAATTTGGTGAGTGGCAGTGGTGGTAGCAGAAGGGGCTATTTTAAAGGAAAATACCTTCATTTTCCTGCCAACACATGCTGCTGAATTTCAGCAGGCAAACTGAAAATTTTCTACTTTTAAAAGGAGGCTTTCTTTCCCCCCACTGCCACACCACATAATTTTGGTGGCAAATTAGATGATGCAGTGGCAGAGGTGTGGCCCCCAGTGGGGTCTGAGTGCAGCCCCCAACCCCCGGAATTACCCACTCTGCTATACACCCTTACCATTGAACATAGTGGGATTTATTTCTGGGTAAACATGCATAGGATTGCACTATAATCTTTTAAACACTCTCAAACACTATTTTAGCTTTAAATATTGGGGGTTCCTTGTCTTTTTTAATTGATACAAACATGTTGGAGAAATCAGTAACGCAACAGAATCAAATGAGTTCGGATTTCTATGAATCCGACCTGCAGACTGGGTTTTCCTGAGTCGCAAGATTCTATGGACTTGCGGACTGGTATTTTTAACTTTTAATTTTTGTATTTTGGACTGGTATTTTTTAACTTTTAATTTTTGTATTTAGGGTGCAATCCTAACTAGATAGGTGGCTGCCTCTGACCTCAGAGGCGACTGCCTATCCAAAGCAAGGCAGGAGAGGTGCGGGGGGGGGGGAATCATTTCCTCCACACCTCTTCTTCCTTTCTATTTTTCACTAGACAGCCATTTTCAGCTGTCTAGCAGTGGGAGGGGGGACTGGGAGAAGAAGCTGCTGTACGGCACATTGGATGTGTCGTATGCACAGCTCTTCTCTCCTCTCCCAGGAACACCCCAAGCTCCACCCCTTTTCAGTAGGGATGGTGCAGAATTCTGCCATGGACCCCAATTCTATTGAATCCAGCCTCCGACTTCCGTGGAGGAAAGGATCCCTTACCTCTGCCTCCCACCAGAATCCTCTTTGGCCAGATCCTCCCCATGGCTGGCTCCGTATCATTGGTGATACGGCCACCATTGGTGTGCTGTATTGCTGGCTGAGGGATCTCTGGATGCAGGCTAGCCTATCACAGGAAAAAACACAGATGCAAATGGCATCGCGGATGCCATTTGTGGCCTTAAAGCCCTTAGTTTAACCTAATTGCAGCCATTTACGGCTGCATTTAGGTTGATCTAAGATCTTTATGGCCACAAATTGCATCCGCTATGCCATATGCGTCCGAAGATCCCTCAGCCAGCAATATGGCATGCCAATGGCTGCTGTATCACCAACGATACGGAGCTGGTGACCAGCTCTGTGGAATCACCATGGAGCAGAGGTGGCCGAAGAGGATTCCGGTGGGAGGGACGGATCACCTCCCCCCATGGATGGATTCCCCCCCAGTAGGGAATCCACCCATCCCTACTTTTCAGTCGCTCTGCACTCCACTTCTGAGTGTGGAGGACGGGGCTTCTCCACACTGCCTTGGAGGCAGTGTGGATGATGGAGGAGGTGGGTTTTCCAGGAACTGACCTCAGAGTGTGGGCTCCGAGGTCGTTTCCCAGAAATGAGCATATCCTATGGCCCTCTAGACAGTGTCTAGTGGCCATAGGATTGCTTTCTTAGTCATAGAAAAATACATTGTGTGTCTGTTCACAAACAAGTATATGGTCTTCTCTTTTAAATCTCCTAAGCCATAATGATAAGTATTTAAATAAATAAATAAATAAATAAATACGTCTTGTTTTTTCTTTTCTTTTTTTACACACATCAAATTCAAAGTTTTCCTGGAAATAACTATACAGAGAAGTAGCATAATGTGGAAAAGAGGGGAAACAGAGGGATATGAAAGACATTTTTGTGCAATACAATTGGGTTCACCAACCAACTGCCACTGTATCTGATCAGGTAGACAGCTCCATTCCTCTGTTTGTACACCAACCAGGAGGTCTCTAATTGTTTTGCAAACCACTTAGCAATTAATGATGCCATTGCTCTTGGACAGAGTATTCTACAGATCAATAGTTGCTGGCAAAGTCAAAGCACTGAGGAGACATAGTGAGACGGAAGTCACTCTATTAATAGGGCCCATGAGCAATGGAAAAGAAGTTAGGAAAAGGACTGTCCTGGCTATGAATATGTTTCTTAAGCATTATTTCAATTGTCATGGGGAAATAGATAAATGTGGCTTTTGACTAAAATAAACATCAGGAAATGCTTCCCCCTCCTCTCCTCCCTATCAGTTGCCCACACTGTTCTACCACATTTGCTATGTTCTCTTTATCAAATGTACAATAAATTCTCACACTTCTCCCCTGCAAAAGAGTACTTTGTAACTTCTGATGTGTTACAGAAGACTTTGTCATATTAGAACAGCCAACTTACAGCCTGATTAACAAACCAGGACTTAAAATGAAGGCGATGAATTCCTTTTGAAATAAATGGGACTAAATAAGCATTAACCAGGTTCTTGAGCTTATCGGGGTGGTGGATCAGGTTGTTCGTAGCTGACAATCTGCTTTTTCAAGAAGTACAGCTTGTGACATTATAACTGAAATAGCGTTCAACATTTCATCTACAAATCCCCATTTTAGCAGGCTTATTTCTTGGCTGCAGATATACATTGTGCTTGGAAAACTCTTCATATCCTTTCCCATTTGAATCACACTTGAGAAAAACAACAATATGATTTACATAAAAAAAAATAGACTGCTGTGGCTATGTTATAGAACGACTAGCAAAAAGACTGGCTTCTTTCCAGCTCTTACTGAAAACACTTTGACTGTTTATATCAGTTAAGAAGTAACTCAGCTTCTAGCAAACCTTTAAATGTTTATGCATTGAAAGGGAAAGAACAATAATTGGTGTAACGCTATTATTTGGAAGTCAAGTCTTTGTCATCAGTTCTGTGTCTTTAATAATAAACTCTCTCTTGCTCCTTTAAAAAACCAAATGTGCTTCATCCTTGCAACCCACAAAGCACTTACTCTACAGTTGTTTTCTTGACATCAGAATAAGCAGTTTGAAGCTTCCAGGAAGTCAGTGATTTGCAAAAACTGTATGTTGATGAATGCCTACATACTTTCTGTATATGGATAATTTAAGAAAAATATAATAGTGGGTGGGTGGGGGGGCTTCCAGCAGCCTACATCCATTCCAACATTTGGAAGATGATATGTCTTCTCTGATCCTCAGAAGCCTTTCTCTCTGACTTAAAAAAGTAGGGATGTTAGAGAAATCCGCCGCGGATTCAAATATTACCTCCTCTTCTGGAGGATTCCGCGCAGGATGGCACGGCTGCCTCCGCACCGATTGCCTTAAAAAAAAAAAAAAAAAGGCGATCGGCAGGATGTCCCCATAGACTTATATGCAAAATAGAGCTGTGAACCTTGCATATAAGTCTATGTGTCCATAGGCTTATATGCAAGTTTCACAAGTCTATTTTGCATATAAGACTATGGGGACATCCTGCCAATTGCCATTTTTTTTTAAAAAAAGCTGTGAATCTTGCGTATAAGTCTACATTGACTTATATGCAAGATTCATAGCTCTGTTTTGCATATAAGTCTATGGGGACATCCTGCCAATCACCATTTTTTTTTTTAATGGCGATTGGCATGGAGGCGAAGTGCTCCGGTTGCAGGTAAGCAGCAGCAGAGCTGCTCCGTGAGGATTCGGGGGGGGGGGGAGGAACGGATCACCTCACCCCCCATGGATTCCCCACCGGAACAGATGGTGGGGAATCCGTACATCCCTACTTAAAAGCAACTGCTTCACCAGTGGCAGCAATGCACCTTCACTTATATATAGATCTTGTACATGGATCCTGTCAGGGCTGGGCTGTAGAGAAGCCCAGAAGGGAGAAGTCAGAAGGGAGCCAGGAAACAAGAGTTGTGCATAGAGTGGCTGCTTCTGAACTGCCAAAAAAGAGGAAAAAAGAGGAAACCAAATTGCATAAAATTTACATATGCTAATTTATATGTATAGATGCAAATTTAGAAATAATTATTATAGTTTAAATAGGAGTACAGTAATTTCACAGTGTGGATGATTGTGACCAGGTGAGCTGTGTTCCTTGTTCAGTCTGCTGTCCACGTACTGCTGATGGGCACATTCAAGGCTCACCTCTTCCTTCTAATGGTTCTTTATCTTTAAACTGGCCTTGGAATGGAGAGCCTTTCAAACAGAGGACACCTTCAAAACAGAGGACAGTCCTTGGGCCACTCTTCAAATAGAGGACTGTAAAAGAGGACACAGTGCCACCCTATATTGTGCCAGGACTCAGAGCCAAGGGACTAAGCCATGAGTCAGAGTAAAGGAATGCCCAAACACCACAGAGCCAGAAAGACCATCCCAAAGAGGAAGCAATTTTATAACCCTCCCTTTCTTGGGGGGTGAGGGCACTGGCCAGCCTGGATGGGTGGGGCTAGTCCAGAGTGTGAAAATACAAAACTGCCCAGGCAGATGCTCAAAGCTGGAATTGTGGTAGTTTATCACATGCACATTGTTGGGGGTTTCTGGTTCTAGCTCCAGTAGCTCTTGTCAGATGCTCAACTGCTCATTTATATTCTCAGATCACCAGCCTTGCTCCCAGGTCTTCTTATTCCATCATCCTTCTCTTCCAAACCAAACTAGTTCCACTTCTTTCACCAAGCCTACTTCATGCATTATGACAGCCAAGTAGAGGCTGGTGAGAAAAACCTGTGTGTTGGTATCTCCATGTGTGTATCAAGGACAGTAAGCTTTGAATGCTGCTGATTACATGGATTGACTAATAATCCTGCCAAAGGACTCTCTAGGTCAGCATCATTCATTCCTGGTAGTGGCTGGTGTTGATGAGAGGAGACTGTGCATAATTTGACTAATATGTTAAGCAGCACTCATGCTCCCTGTGGAGCCAACACCATGTAGAAGCTTTTCTCAATGGACTCCACATCACTATCCATATGATATTCCCCCTTCCCTTTCACCCACCCACCATCTCAAACATACATATGCAGACCAGGCATTCCCCCCTGCTAAAAATCTCATGCAGGACAGCATCAAGGGTAGGCACGGTGGGGCACCTTCAAGGCCCCATACCTCAGCAGCGGCCCACTGACAAGGGCTCCTTGGAGTTGCTCCTCCTCTTCACCATTGCTTGTTCACCTGCCTTTTGTTCTGGCCCAGACAACAACAGTGGTAGTGGAAAGGAAGATGCCATGGCCTACTTTCTCATTGCCGCTCTAGATGTCAAGCAAGCAAGTGGTAGTGATGATGAGAATGAGGTTGAGAAGGAATAAGAGCTGGTGACAATGGTAGTGAGAAAGTGTATTCACTTATTTATTTGATGTGATTTATACTCCGCTTTTCTGCCAATAAAAATGCCACTCAAGGTGGCTTACAATCAGTCAACAAAGCTTTACAATCCAATAAAACTTGATCAAACCAATAATAAAACAAATGCATTAAAACACAATTAAAAACACAACAATAACAGAATAAAAAAACAACATCCAACCCAACAGACCTGCTTACATACTAAAGGCCTGCTTAAATAAAAAGGTCTTTGCCTGCCAGCGGAAGGACAGTAGAGAAGGAGCAAACCTAGTCTTCCTTAGCAGGGAGTTCCTCACTGAGGGGGGCCATCGAAGGTGTCTTGCCCAAAGGCCCTCAAAAACTTGAAGCCAGCACTGATTCCAGTAAATGAACACCAAAAGCTGGCCTTAGAATGTGGGCTGTTCAAGTTCTATACAGTCCCTTAGTTAAGCTGCATTAGCGGAAGGACCACTCAGCATAGCATTTCTTCAGACTGCAGGTGGGAGCTCCCATGAAAAGTGCTTCTTCATAGAAAATATCCCTCTATACAGAAAACATGGATGTCAGGTGGTACCCACTCCCTGAAACACTCATTTTCTAGGTGTAGGGATCTTAAAAATAGTTATTTTTCTTTTATTTAAATTTTTAAAAAAAGTTTATGACTTTGCAATCATTAAATACAACAAAATTAAATGTGAAGGGAGAGAGGGTTGAATAATGGATTCCACCATGTTGTGAATCAGGGTGCTTCTGATGCTTTTTTATCATACCATCACCCTGTTATTGGGGGGTTGGGGGTCTAGGTGAAGACATCTTCCACTCACAACCCTCCTGTATTTTCCTACCACTCATTCCCTTTTTCCTTACTGCAAAACAAACACACTCCCTCACCCACACATAAAGTTTTTGCTGCATAAAAAAATTATGGTTCATTTTTCAGTCCACTGTACTTCTGTTCATATTAGGTGAGGGAAGAGTCCAGAGGAATTCTGTTTTCTCTAAACTGTATAAATGAGTTTGTGGATCTCAAGCAAGCATGACTCTACTGGAGACAGTCTAGAAATGATGCACTGGAAAGCATAATCCAGGCTGTTAACTCTACCATTTGTAACTTTTCTTTAGAGACTAGATTTTTTTTAAATGGCTTTTCTTACCCATTTCACCTTTTTCATTTAGTAAACACTAACTTTTTGCCATGATTCTAATGGAGCATGAAATTAACATGACATTTCTGTTTATTTCCTTCTATTTGCACTGCCGTTTTCCTCCATGCAATAAATGCAGTGGTAGAGATGAGGGAAAGGTGAGGGCGTTAGGCTGTGTGTTCCACCTATAGCATATTCATAATGCCTCAAACTAGTTTCCTTCCAGGTTGTAGCATTCCAGTGTTAAGCTTCATGAAAACAACAACCACATGGAAAACAGTTTGGAAGAGGACAATATTATGGGAAGTGAAAATGGCCTCTAAGCATTCTCTTTAACAAAAGCAACTGTGGTATCATTGCAGTTCAGAACTACTTTGAGGGTCTATTCAGAAATGTGTTTACTGCTGGCAAAATATTTGCAAGCCTATGTACACTTACATAGTAAGCCCCATTGAACTCAGTGGAGATGTCGCTGAGTAGATTGTGTTGTTAGTGTGTGTGTGTCTATCTATCTATCTATCTATCTATCTATCTATCTATCTATCTATCATCTCCCAGTTAGTTCAAGAAAACACTTCCGTATATTTCAGAGGAAGGTGAAGCATATCCTATCTGGAATATTCTCCAAGCACCAAATGTAGCCATCATTAACACTTTGTTGTCAGTCTACCCTCTCTGATATTCCACCTCCCCTAGAGATTTTGCAAAATATCTCAGTCTTATGGAGAAAGACATTCATATGTATTTGTTCATAATAGGTTGGATGTTCTTCATATTCTGCTTTCCTAGTTTCCATAGTATCAAAAATGGCATTCCATGTGAATTTCCTAGAGAGTTCTCTTAAGTTCCTTCTGTGTCCAGTACAACTAGCTGTCCATTTTCACCTGTCATCTTATTAACTGGGTTCTTATGCCAGCAGAAATGCCCCAGATCTATTCCTTAATTCTCCCACTACATCCTAGAGAAACGTAAGGAGAGGTTACATGGACATTTTATTGGGATATGTTACCACAAGCATTAAAGTCTTCCCTGTGTCCTTAGCCTCTTTGTCTGCTGTTGCAGAGCCTTGAAATCCACTCTTAGGTGCTCAGTAGCAATCCTTGAAGTATTGATGGTGCTCATATGGAGGACCAGAAAGGTTACCTGGTTGGAAGGTCTAATGAACTTTGTCATTCTCTGATGTAGAGACTGTAGGCAAGTAGAACACCCCTTGGGATGTTGGCTTCAGTGAACAGATGTCTGCCTGTGTTATGGACTGAGATGCCCTTCATCAGAAGGGAATTTTACAGCTAGTTTCTGCATGTTCAGTTCCACGTTCAATAAATGCTGCTGGACAGCAGGAGTGTGCATCCCCAGCCACTATATGCACTACGTGATGTGTGTATGCACATATATCCTGAACAATGAGAATCAGGCATATGAGCACACATAATAATCTGTGAACAGCTTATTCATGCTGATAACTTCTCTAGCCTTTACCTGTTCTCCTTTTCCATAACATCTGCATTTACTCCTAAGTTGATGAATAGTTAGTAACTTAAATTTGTTCTGGAATCCATAGAGGTGTAAAACAAAAGTATCATCACAAACATTTTCTTTAATCTTCAGTATTAAAATACTGACATTAAACTGCACTATGGAAATATTTTATGAAAATCCTAGGTGCCAAAATCATTGTGCCTGAAAATTAAAACAAAAACTTGACATGAATATATTTATCACTACTGCCAAAAGCCTTTTACAATATAATTAGGTGTCTGTGAGCATTATTATGTATATAACAAATCTACTCCAAAGCCTTCAGGTCTGTAGCTTTAAATCAACTAATTCAAATATAATCCACCTACTTTATTAAAGTTGATTTATTGGCAAAGTAACAGTCAGCTAATGAGGATTGAAGGCACAGAGAGACAACTATCTGCAGAGGAATGAGAACTGTGGCCAACAATGAGGAAAAAGGAGGACAGGAGAGCAAGATAGGGGCTAGTTATATGACAAGAGGGAAAGAAGTCCAACATAAACTGAATGGTAACTCCTGTCTGTGAGAAAGCACTTTAGCTTTATGAACAGCTGCTTGCACAGAGGGTCAGACATATGAGCAATTAAAATAAAACACGCTGATTTTAATATACCTTGGTAACGGAGATTGATCATAGAGAGTGCTGTTGAATGTACATCAAGAAACAATTTAGGATCCAGTTTAAAACAAAGTTTATAATCCTTGTTTAATGGATTTTACTACTTCAGGCTGTACAGCGCTGTAAAAATGATTAAAATGTGCTCTCTCAGTTTAATCAATAAAACTTCCCGCTGTAAGATTGGTTCAGTTCCAGAGACTCCTCCAGGTAGTTCTACAGTGCTGTGTTTGTAGAATTCCAAATAAGTAATCTATCATTATTTCTACACACAGGATTCATTAGCCACCGCATCCTTCAGCTTATTAGTACTGAAGTCAGCCAAACAATCCAAGCGAAAGGTCACCTCTTAACGAACACCATAGTTAGACCAAAACATACATCAAAACTTTAACAGAAATGTGTCAAAATCCAGTGGCAGGGAATGGATAACAAGGTAGTGTGGTATATTCAGACTATGGAGTAGAAAGTGCCTAGGTATGGACATTTGGAGAAGTCATTTTAGCAGTCTGCAGGAAGGCATGCATTAAGCTAGGTTAAGGAATGGGTCAAATTACTTATTAGAAACTGGAAAAGCATAAAAAGAAAATTATCTTCCAGTGAAATTCTACTGCTTAAACTCTATGAAATGTGAACTGCAATGTTTAAAGGAGTAGAGGATAAGACAGCTAGCTAGAGGCTTCCATTTTTAAAACAAATTTACATTGTGGCAAACAGAATTATGGTTTTGGAAGCAATAACATCACTGATTCTGTTTTTTTTTTTTTTAAATGACCTTTTTTCAGTATGCCATAAACTATTTTGCATGCAGAGCTGCCTATCCAAATGAATGATTAAATCCCATCAACCATTTTTTTTCTCATCACTCAGTATTCAAGGCATTTGAACTAAAATATTTAGATTTAGCCTGGTTAATTCTACTTAACTAGTTTGTAGACTCCTGCCTTGGTTTATTTCACATGGCCAAAGTTGACTTTAAATTTGAATCAGAAGGCAGGACCATTCCAATTTCATTGTGTTTACGCACTGATTTTATGATTACAGAATAATAGTACTTCGTGTTTGATTTTAGTCCAGAAGTATATTTTCACTGACTTCAAAAGATGAAACCTCTTATCAAGTTTACACTGTTGTTACTAAAATGGGGGAGTACCCAAATATTCCAGTATCCCAAGTTTCTTAAGTCTGCAGTAGGGATGAGTAACAAAGTCATTTCAGCTCATTTTTTTTTTTTTTTTACCAGAGTTTATCTAATTACTATGTCTTATTTATTCAGTTTATGGGTTACCCTATAGCTGAAGCTCTCTGGGTGATATACACAATAAAAACTAAAACAATACAGCCAGTGATGAAAAACAATAATAAAACACATTAAAAAGTATGACTTTAAAAGCAGCAACAAAAAATTGCTCCATAATCTGTTTAGATGTGGAGTGGTATATAAATGTTGTAAATAAATAAAATAAAATAAAGTTCAGCATTTAAAAGAGATAAATAATTGAACAGCTAAAAACAGAGATGATTTTAAACTGCAGCAGTACACATATTAAAAATAAAACAAGCAGCAATTTAAAAGGCCTGAGAGAATAAAAAGTTCCTGGCCTGGCACTGAAAAGTCAACAAAGTAGGTGCCAGACACTCTCTGGGGAGGGGGCAATTCCATAATTTGGGGGCCACCACAGAAAAGGTCTGCTCATGAGTTGCCATCCACTGAATTCCAGTGTGTGGGGGCACTGACACCTCCTAGACCCAAATGTGGACCCAAATGTCATCTGCTGTCTGAAATCCATACATTTTCAAATTTGTGATGCATCAAGAAAAATGCATTTGAAAAATGCACCTGGAAAATGTACATTTCAAAAATCTGCACAAACATACCTTAGTTAAGAGAAAACTGTGTACTTTAAAAAATGTGCACAATTGATGTGTACATTTGGAAAAATGCACATGAAAATACACACATTTTTGGGCGAAAAAAGCTCACAATCCAATACAGACATGGGTCACAATGAGCTTTGAGGTGGAATTCAGAAAACCTTGATGAATCTGAGTTCTGCTGAGTCACACATCCCTAGTCTGCGGTTAGGTTACTATCAGTAGCATGGACCACATCCACAGCTGCATGACATGTGGAACACAGAGAGCACACCAGAGCACTTGTGTACAAGTCATTTTACACATCAGTCTTATGATCTACAAGCACATGCACACATAATGGTGGCAATGAGAAAAAAGAATTGCCACTCACGGTCTAATCCATGATCGTGGGATCCAGAGGCAATAATAGGAAATGAACAATGCACGGTAAGGAATTTGGCTGGATCATCTGTATTCCCTACAGATATAGCTTTATCCCAGGTTTCAGAACCCTCAAATTTGGCATTCTCGTGGTAAATTGCTGAACCTGAGGCACACCTGTCAATCAAGGAGTCAGTATCATTCACCCTGTGTTTCTTATTATGTTTGGGCTACACAGAGGATCTGAGAGGGGAAGGGAGTAATGATGGAACAGAGAAGCATCCTTATCAGAACAGCATCATTATTTCAGTGTTTGGAAGAATAATGAAGGCCAGTGACACATAAATACAGTGTTCAGATAACCTGTTGCTCATTCCAGCCATGGCTGGAATGTCTGATGGTGAAAGTACTGCGACAATTAAAAGGTCACAAATACAACAAACATTTAGCATATCAGACAACGATATGCCAGGGTCACTATGTGCAGACCAAGTAATCCAGAGAGAGAGGACACATCTTAGGAAGGTAGATAAATTGTTTTATTCTTAAGAAAGCATGGCTCTCTTGTTCTCTCTTTGTGGATTTCTACTGGATGTTTTCCCGTTTGTCCATTCAAACCGAGTAAGCAGCACAACAAATATTGAGTAACAATAACAGTCAATGAAGAGCAAAGATACCCCACCAGAATAAAACTAAGCTATCCTACCCAATCACATAGTATACTAAGCTCTATCGTCCAGGACACTTAATCCTAGGTATTCTATAATTCTTGCCATCTCCAATGAGGAGGAAACTGATCTTTGTGTAAAGGGGGAGATAGAGAATGGTGATTCTTTAAAAGAATGAATGCCTGGCTCATGGTATGTCAGTTACAGGGTCATGAACAAGGCCGGCCCAGAACATTTTGCTGCCTGAGGTGAAAAACAAGATGGCACCCACTTCCATTCTATGTACAAAAGCGAACTGGATTGGCTGCTGAATTTTACTTCAAAACTGGGGATGGGACAGCATCTTCACTTCACCTGAAGGCACCAGGCTAATTTAAGGGGTGGCGGGCAGGCTGTGTGGCTCACAGCTTTCCTCCCAGCATCTGCCACCTGAGGTGACTGCTTCACTCAGCCTAATGGTAGGGCCGGCCCTTGTCATGAAGCAGCTGGACAGATGCAATCATTTAAAGCAAGAGTAGGCAGAAGGTAGATTGGCACCCACTGGTAGATCTCTGGGTGATTTACAGTAGGTTGGTAAGGATGTCTGACTTCCAACTGTTTAACGTTAGCAATAACAAAATGAACCCCGCCCCCATTATAGAGCTGACATGAAGAAAGCTTGTGTTGTGTGTGTGTGTGTGCGCGTGCGCGTGTGCACGCACGTGGAATATAACTAGGAGTGGAATTTTGTGTGGAAGTACTGTGACCTCCGCTCAGTTCTGGTGCTCAGAACACAGTCCTGGGAACAGAATTCTTTAATGCTAAGTGCATGCCATTTGTACTTGCCTCTGTCTGGTGAATCGGAAGGTTCTCGTAAGAAGCAAAGTAGGTCCCACAGACCTGAAGCAAAGTTCAGTTCAACATTAGGAGAAATTTCCTGATCATGAGAGCTGCTTATCAGTGGAACAGTTGGCCTTGGGAGGTGGGGAATTCTCCTTCGCTGGAGGTATTTAAGCAGAGGCTGGATGGCTATCTGTCAGGCACCTACAGTGCCATGTCTGCATTAAGCAGCGGGTTGGAGGAGATGATATTTAAGGTCCCTTCCAACTCTATGGTTCTATGATATTGCAGGTGGAGTAGTGAGATTCAGAGTGGCTACCTAGGGGGCGTCTCCACAAGTGATTTACTGTGAGGTTACTGTGTTTGGAGGTCATTCGGGGCACATGATGTCATGGCTATCTCGCAGTAACCCTGGAGTTTCGTGTCAAAAACCAGTTCTTCTGAGATTACTTTTAGTCCAACTATTTTCTGTAATTTGGCTTGTCTGCGCTTCTGCTGTGGTGTGCACCACCCTCCGTATTTGACCCGGCATGATTTCCCTGCCCAGGGGTGTGTCTTTCACCTGGCCATGACCTCACTGACCCGGTCAAGGGGTGTTTCCCCAGTGTTTTCCCTGCCTGTGTTTCCCTGCTGTTTCTGCCATTTCAGGGCTGGCTGTCAGAGTTCTGAGCTACCTCATGGCATTTACTTAACCTTGCCTGCCACTAAACTCCGGTGGCCACCCTGCAAACTATAGGTGTGCTCCAGGCAGCCTCTAACTTAAAAAAAAAGAAGCAAAATAGCACTTTTGACCAGCAATATCTACACTTCCTATCTCACTATGTCACTACTGTGCATTTGCCAGCAAGTCCTATAGCCCCCATCTCATTATCTCACTATCTCACTATTTCAGTATTGTACAATTGTGCGATAGTGAGATAGTGAGGTGGGGGCTATAGGACTTGCTGGCAAATGCACAGTAGTGAGATAGGGGAGAGAAAGAAATAAAAACAAAATTGGCAGAATTGGGTATAGGTTGGGGAAGTAGGTGTCTCCTCAGAAGTAACTCCCATTGTGGTCAATGAGGCTTGTTCCCTAAATATTAATGCTGCATTTCTTTACTGTTTGCTTTGTTGCTGTAAGGAAGTAATTCATGCAAAGCTTTGAACCTTTGCATTATGGGAGAGACAAGGGGGTAGAGCCTGGAAGGGGAGGAGCCTCTATTATTGGTTGAGCGGCCCCTGCCAGTCTGATGACATTCACTCCCCCCCCCCAAAGTATGTTCCTGTATGTTCCACACCACAGCTTAGAATGGTGTGGTGCACTCATTCGTGGAGCCCTGCCCAGACCAAAGCCAGTTCCTTGAAAAATCTGGGTAAGCCACCATTGGCTTCTCCTTCCATTGTCATGGAGACACCCCCCTGCCCCCGGTGAGGTTGTCATAGCAGATGTAAACTGAGGAGTGCCTGATTCATAGCTCAGTCCCATAGCATCGACAAATGTCTATCACACACAGGGCCATTTCTGGGAAGAGGCAAAGTGGGTGTTCGTCTAGGGCACCAAGAGATCTAGGGTGACAAATGACCCCCAGGCAGGAAGTGGCAATAGCAGCCAGGCAAGGCTTGCCATGTAGTAAATGAAAGTGGACTAGCCAATCCAGCCTGCAGCTGCATGTCAGTTTAAATCAAAACATTTCACTGAAGAGGTAGTGAGCTGAACTGATCAGCTCGCAAACTCTGCGGGGCCAATGAGGGCACTGGAGTGGTTAGAGGCCTGTCCTCTGGCTGCTCCAGAAGCCTTATTGGCTGTGTGTCCCTAAAGTAGCATCTGATTGGTTCAGCTCACTGCCATGCTCACACTATGGAAAATAATGTGATTTAAAATCATGTGTGGATGCAGCCTGCACTGGCTGATGCCCCAGCACTTTCCTATATTGTATTCCAAGCGTTTCTTGGCCATTACTGCTGGATGTCACCACAGCCATCAGTACCTGCTCCCACTGCTGATAAGAGGGCAGAACACTTGCAGGGGGTGGGGGGAATGGACACAAATGGTTTCTTTTTCGTACCTTTCCCCCCAACTTACTCCTTCCCAAAAAACCTTTGTACAGAGGTTGCTGGGGATGCTGGATCCTTGCTCCAATGACATCTGTAAATTTTTTTGTTTTTTTTTAAAGATAGGGATCCATTTGTTTCCTTCCTGCTGCTCCATGATCAGAGGTGGGTGGGTGAGCAACTGACTGACTGTCCAAGATGGTGGTGGTGGTGGTGGAATAGCAGCCATGATGCGGTGGGGAGAGCACCTTGCCCAGTTCCCCCTAGGGATGGATGAACTTACTGGGTCTCACGCTGCTCGCTGGATCCTGCCAGTCAGCCAGCCCTGCTCGCTGCATGCGGCGAGCCACCGGATTGTCCGCAGGTGCTCGGCAAGCAGCGTGTGGCCGCCTGATCCCTCGCTGAGCCTCCATTTTATGTAAAAATGGTGGCTCAACCTTTTTCATAAATTTTCATTAATGGAAATGGTGGCCCTAAAGCAGCCATTTACACAAGATCACAGGCAGAAATGGATGATTTCTGCCTGTATTCTTGTGTGAATGGCTGCTTTATGGCTGCCATTTGCATAAATGAAGATTGAAGAAAAAGGCTGAGCCACCATTTTGCAGCTTGGCGAGGGATTGGGGATCGCTGCGCTTGCCCCGCTCGGTGTGTGCTGAGCTGGGCAAGTGCGGCAATCCATGGACCAGCATCCGGAGGGGCTGAGCCAGTGATTTTGCTCTGGTCCGCAAGCCCCAGCTAGATGCCCATGACATCCGTAGTCCCCCGCCCCCGTACAGCGAAAGCAGCAACGAGTGGGCAGAAATATTGCATTCCTATTTTATTGCATATATATTTTCATTAACCTCTATTTGTTTTTTTAGGGGGGGATTTAATTTCTCTTTGTTGCTTGGGCAATTACTCCTGAGTAATCCAGTTCTTCTTATTTGTGAGTAGAGATGCATAACCTGGATTTTTTTCCCCTATGTTGCTTGCTTCTCAGTTACTTCTGAGGTGTTATAGAGAGGGGTATCTGTGAAGATATGCAGTGAAAGAGATAGCTCTGGATGCTTTTCTTTGTGACTCTGGGGGTATTATCATCATCTCTCAGTGTCTCCTTTTGCAATCTGTTGCTGCTAAGTTCCAGAGGCTGCTTTTCTGTGTTGTTGCTCTGAGGATATCATTATCATCATAACCATTTTGTGTGACTGTGTGGCTTCCCACCCCCACTGCTTTGCACTCATGATCTTAAAGTCACTTGATTCTCTTTGCAATGATAGTATGGAATAGGAGAATGTGTGTCCAAATAAGTGTTTGTGTGTCCCTCTCTCCCCCCAATATAAACAAAAAGTGAAAATGTGAAAGTGGGTCCCATGCTCTAGGTTGGGAATCAGGTGGGTCTTGGGTCTTGACTGGCTTAAAGAATACATATACTGTGTCCCAAACAAAAGTGTAAACACCTTACAGTACTGATAAATATTGCCATGTTAAAGAAGGAAAATAGAACACATCAGTATCCCAGGAAACTCATGTCTGTCCCCCCTTGACACCCATGAGGGGGGACACTTCATCCTGTGCAGAAACTGGGATGATGGTGTTGGGGTGGTGATGATGCCAAAATTGTACCTCACCTAAGGCACCAAAATACTTTGAGATGATCCTGATTATACAACAAGGTAATCAGTGTGAGTGAATCTCAGAAAGGCATTTCCAAATATAATTTCCTACTGTTAAAAGCATGTTCCTGAATTTTTATAAGCATCCCTTGTGCTGTGCTTCCCATTAACATCTGGAACACAGTGTGTCCCTAACCAGACAGGGATAGCCAGATTTTCTTCTCTATTGGTCCATGTCAAGTCTAACAAGAATTTTCCTATGGACATTTTATTTTTGAGAATTACCACAGCATGGAATTTGAGGAGACAGAGAGGGAATGTTATGTTCAATTGCAATATTTTTATACTGTCTGTACCTAAGTAGTTCACCTTTCCATCTTTGAACCTACACTGTTCCTTAGTAAAAGAAACAACCTGTATAAGTGAAGTCATTTTATGGCATTCAGATTCAGACTTGTTTTTGTACACACAGAGCTGGAAATGCTTTCTGTTCACTTAGATATTCTGCCACAACATTACATATTCAGCTGAGAACACATGAAGTTGTTATGATTGTCATTGAGACTTACTAGCTCTCGGCTTGCCCTTGGCACATTGTACAGCCCTTGTGAAAATATATCCACCATTGCAAAGGTCACCTTAAACATCAGCAACTAATAGTGTTCAGAGGTGAGAATATGGAGAAGGGTGAAATGTAGAAAGGAAAGTTATAGAGTGCTGTGTTTTGATGCAGTTCTGTGAGATGAAAGCAGATAGCTCTTATATGTATTTAGGTGAATTACTACCTTGGATTTAGGTCATATGTGTAGCAAAAAGTTTTCCACAATGAAGTCATCACTATACCAGTGTCTAAAAACCAATGTAATTGGCAGTGAGGCCCAGTGAATTGTCTAGGAGTGCATACTGCTGTAGCACTGTAGAAGCTAAGCTGGTGTGGGTGAGATAGGAGCCCCATATAAGCAACTCTGCTCTAAAAGGAAGATCAGGATGTAATAATAAACAGGCAAATAAATGTGTCCAACTCTACTGGCAGCCAGTCCTTAAAAACTGGGGTTTAGGGTTCCAGTTGGACCTTGTTCTTCTGCAAGGGTAAACAACTTGTGGTTTTCCGGATGCTTTGGTCTACAACGCCCATCAGTCCTAGCCTTCATAGCCATTGGTGAGGGCTCATGGGAGTTGAAGGCCAAAGTAACTGGAGGGCCATAAGTTGGCCACTCCTCTCCAAGTGGATCCCTGGGGCAATATGTAGGATTTTTTTCTGGGCATTGTATTGTTTAAAAGACACCTCAGGCCTCAATAGCTGTTCCTAAGCAAAGGATGGGGCAGTCTGTTTAGGCATTTCTTAATTCAGTTAATCTTTCAGTATCTGGTGAGAGGTAACTTTTCCTAAGTTACCATTCCAGAGATTAGGGGTATACATTGGACCATGATTTGGGTTGTCCCCCCCCCCAGTTCTGCTTTTTGCTGTAATAATCAATGGCTCTCACTACCGCTGCAGTCTTAGTTGCTGCAATAGTGATGGCCTATGGCTAGCCAGCTCTTGAGGCTGGACTCCCACCCCTGGGATGCCACTATTCACTCAAGACAAATGGCAATCTAGCCTTTCCCAGGATAGTTGTGAACTTGTGGCAAAGCCTGTATCTTTCAGACCATGGCCACAATCCATTTAAATGTATGTATCTTAGTACGCCAAAAAAAAGATGTTATTTTCATTACAAGAGACTGGAATGCTAAGGTGGGTAGTCAAACGACACCTGGAATTACAGGCAAGCATGGTCTGGGAGAACAAAATGAAGCAGGACATAGGCTGATAGAATTTTGCCAAGACAACTCACTGTGCATAACAAACACTCTCTTCCAATAACCGAAGAGACGACTTTATACATGGACTTCACCAGACGGTCGACACCGAAATCAGATTGACTACATCCTTTGTAGCCAAAGGTGGCAGACATCTATGCAGTTGGTAAAAACAAGACCTGGAGCTGACTGTAGTTCAGATCACGAACTTCTTATTGCACAATTTAGAATCAGACTAAAGAGAACAGGGAAGACCCACAGATCAGTTAGATATGAGCTCACAAATATTCCTCATGAATATGCAGTGGAGGTGAAGAATAGATTTAAGGGACTAGATTTAGTACATAGGGTCCCGGAAGAACTATGGACAGAAGTTTGCAACATTGTTCAGGAGGCAGCAACAAAAAACGTCCCAAAGAAAAAGAAAACCAAGAAGGCAAGATGGCTATCTGCTGAGACACTGGAAGCAGCTAGGGGTGTACGAAAGTCACTTACCTGTTCGCGGATTATGCTGATGCTGTGGGGGAGGTGCTCCGTCCCTCCCCCCCTGAATCCTGGCTGGCCGGCTGGCTCCGCTCCGCAGTGATTCTGCGGAGCCGCCAGCTGGCTCCACCAGTGGCTGGACATCCGGCCGCTGGCTAGCAGGGACGCAAATGGCGGTGGCCGTAGCTGCTGCTGTTTGCGTCCCTGCAGTCAGCCGTGATAGGCTACGTAAATGTTTACGTAGCCTATCACAGCTGAGTAAAAAACAAAAAACAAAAACGCACGTACGCAAATGGTGGCACCCATGGGCGCTGCCATTTGCGTTCCTTATTTTGGCACGACTTAGTCTACGTAAACATTTATGTAGACTATGGCGAAAATAAGGGGAACGTAAATAGCGTAGACGCTACGCTATTTGCGTTCCCCTTATTTTCGCCATCGTAGTCTACATAAATGTTTACATAGACTAAGACATGCCAAAATAAGGAACGCAAATGGCGGCGCCCATGGGTGCCACCATTTGCGTACGTGCGTTTTTGTTTTTTGTTTTTTACTCAGCTGTGATAGGCTACGTAAACATTTACGTAGCCTATCACAGTGTTTTTTTTAAAATTTAGCCGTGATAGCGTACATAAATCTTTATGTAGCCTATCATTTTTTTTTTTTTTTAACTTGGAAATGGCGGTGGCGGCAGCCGGTCGGAAGACCAGCTGCCTCTGCTGCACCACCGCCAGAGCCGCCGCCGAAGACGCCGCCGCCGCCTCCTCCAGGAAGATCCACCCCAGGTAAGTCCCGTCCTGAGGGGGGCGGGGGGCCGTTCTGCCACCAATTTTGGGGGGCCGAATGCGCTGGCATTCGGCCTCCCCAAGATCTGTGGCGGAACTTTCGTACATCCCTAGAAGCAGCCCAAGAAAGAAGGAAAGCAAAAGGCAACTGTGATAGGGGGAGATATGCCTAATTAAATGCAAAATTCCAGAAGTTAGCCAGAAGAGATCAGGAATTATTTTTAAACAAGCAATGCGCGGAAGCGGAAGAAGAGAATAGAATAGGAAGGACAAGAGACCTCTTCCAGAAAATTAGAAACATCAGAGGTAAATTCCAGGCAAAAATGGGTATGATCAAAAACAAAGATGGCAAGGACCTAACAGAAGCAGAAGAGATCAAGAAAAGGTGGCAAGAATATACGGAGATGTGTATAGGAAGGATAATAATATCAGGGATAGATTTGACAGTGTGGTCAGTGTGAGCTAGAGCCAGACATCCTGAAGAGTGAGGTTGAATGGGCCTTAAGAAGCATTGCTAATAACAAGGCAGCAGGAGATGATGGTCTCCCAGCTGAACTGTTTAAAATCTTGCAAGATGATGCTGTCAAGGTGATGCATGCCATATGCCAGAAAATTTGGAAAACACAAGAATGGCCAACAGATTGGAAAAGATCAACTTATATTCCCATACCAAAAAAGGGAAGCACCAAAGAATGTTCAAACTATCTAACAGTGGCACTTATTTCACATGCCAGTAAGGTAATGCTCAAGATCTTGCAAGGTAGACTCCAGCAATTCATGGAACGAGAATTACCAGATGTACAAGCTGGGTTTAGCAAAGGCAGAGGAACTAGAGACCAAATTGCCAATATCCGCTGGATAATGGAGAAAGCCAGGGAGTTTCAGAAAAACATCTATTTCTGTTTTATTGACTATTCTAAAGTCTTTGACTGTGTGGATCATCACAAATTGTGGCAAGTTCTTGGTGGTATGGGGATACCAAGTCATCTTGTCTGCCTCCTGAGGAATCTGTATAACGACCAAGTAGCAACAGTAAGAACAGACCACGGAACAACGGAGTGGTTTAAGATTGGGAAAGGAGTACGGCAGGGTTGTATACTCCCACCCTACTTATTCAACCTGTATGCAGTACACATCATGTGACGTGCTGGGCTGGATGAAGCCAAGGCTGGAGTTAAAATTGCTGGAAGAAACATTAACAATCTCAGATATGCAGATGATACCACTTTGATGGCTGAAAGCGAGGAGGAGCTGAGGAACCTTCTGACGAAGGTGAAAGAAGAAAATGCAAAAGCTGGGTTGCAGTTAAACCTAAAAAAAACCAAGATTATGGCAACCAGCTTGATTGAGAACTGGCAAGTAGAGGGAGAAAACGTGGCGGCAGTGACAGACTTTGTCTTTCTAGGCGCAAAGATTACTGCAGACGCTAACTGAAGCCAGGAAATCAGAAGACATTTACTTCTTGGGAGGAGAGCAATGACAAATCTTGATAAAATAGTTAAGAGCAGAGACATCACACTGACAACAAAGGTCCGCATAGTTAAAGCAATGGTCTTCCCCATAGTAAACTATGGCTGCGAGAGCTGGACCATAAGGAAGGCTGAGCGAAGGAAGATAGATGCTTTTGAACTGTAGTGCTGGAGGAAAATTCTGAGAGTGCCTTGGACTGCAAGAAGATCAAACCAGTCCATACTCCAGGAAATAAAGCCAGACTGCTCACTTGAGGGAAGGATATGAAAGGCAAAACTGAAATACTTTGGCCACATCATGAGAAGACAGGATACCCTGGAGAAGATGCCGATGCTAGGGAAAGTGGAAGGCAAAAAGAAGAGGGGCTGACCAAGGGCAAGATGGATGGATGATATTCTGGAGGTGACGGACTCGACCTTGGGGGAGCTGGGGGTGGCGACAGCTGACAGGAAGCTCTGGCGTGGGCTGGTCCATGAAGTCATGAAGAGTCGGAAGCGACTGACCAAATAAACAACAACAATCTTTCAACCCATTGGTTTCAATATGCTTAAATATGCCTAATTCTGAGTGGAATTGTGGCCCACTTTTTGACATTTCCAATGATATTATGTATGGCATCCATGGGACTGCATGGAAGCCATGAGAAAGAGAAGATATGGGTGTGGAGGAGCTCTATCTGTGGCCACCCTCTATTCCAACTCTCAACTCAGTATATTACTGTGGATTGACCTTCTCTTGACTTCTGGTGGCAACAGTGGGTTTGAGGGAGCTGTTATTGATTTGATAGTATTTAGCTTCTGGTGGTGGAAACAGGCTTCAGGTAAAATTAATGAATACTGTCTTGTTTATGTTTGAGGCACCAATATGCTGATCATATTGGCACTGTCAGTTTGACATGATATATGATAAAAAGCAGGAACAGTCTGGATACGAAATCCTGTTTGAGAATTTTTGTTCCTTATGAATGTGTCAACAGACACAAAACTAAATATTTCTTTACCTTTCCAGGAAATATGATGAAATGAATGGAGACTTGCTAGCAGGAGCAACCACAGGGCATAAATGTTACGGGGGTGGGGGGAGGAAATAATCTTTGACAGAATTTTCTCGAAGAACAAAAATAAAACATTTCACTTCTGTCTTCAGACAGAACATCTATAATGCATCTACTGACTTCTGCAGTTTGCCAATTATTACTTATTTACAGCCCCCTGATTTCACATCAAATTTCCCATAACATTGCTCAATGTGATAGACAATTCAAAATCACAGGGCTCATAGTTGAAGGTTAAAATCCTGACTGCCTCCACATAAGAAGCAAAGGGGCAAAATCCAGCTAGCATTGCTATTGCATAAGTCCTATGGCACAAGGGTCTGTAGAGGAATAGTGCTTGTTGGATGGTCCCCAAAATTCTCCTTGGCTTCTCCAGTTCTGTGTTTTAAGGCTGAGGACAGAAACAGGCATTCTGACAGCATTATTGGTTTGCATATGGCACCACATTAGTCCATGTTGAAGAATTCATTTGTTTTGTATTTCCAATGTGTATTGATATGATTTTCTTTGATATGGCAGAGCTTTTAGATGAGCATTGTTATACTTGTGGTGTGAAAGGCCACAGCCTTCATTGATGATGTATACGAAGAGTTATCGGGGTAGGGGGTGGAGGGCGTCTAGGTAATTTCCTCTCACATTATCCTGTCATTTGAGTCTTCAGTCTACAGTAGGTTGTAATTGTAACAAAATGTGGAAAGCGGCCATGGTTGAGCAGAATGTGATTAAAGGAGCAGTGACTGAAGTGGGAATGTCTGCACTGCAGTCTCTGTGGTATTGGAGGAAAGCAGCATTTTATATTTCGTTTTTAACATGTCACATCCTCTTACACGATGAAACAAAGCTTGGTACAGGATTTCCACAAAGTGACACCAAGGTTACTGCCATGTGCCTGCCTTTGAAGACTGCTCAGAAACTGCAATTAGACTGGGACCCTGGGCCAGTATTGGTGTGGTTTTCAGGCTCCACCTGAAGCAGATGCTCAGCCCAAGCTTCTGATATCTGTAGCCCGGTTCATATGTTGAGAGCCAGTGTCATGTAGTGGTTAGACTGGGGCTTGGGAGACCTGGATTCTAGTTCTCCCTTGGCCATGAAGCTCATGGCTAACTTTGGGGCAGTCAATGATTCTCAGCCTAATTTACCCTACACATGCATTGTGAGGATAAAATGGAGAGGAGGATTATGTACACTGCCTTGGGCTCCTTGGGGAAAGGCAGGATATAAATGTAACAAATGAATGAATGAATAAATAAATAATATCACCTAGGTGACATAGTAGCTGCCACAAAATGACTTGCTCATGACTTGTTAATGTTCCCACATAACCATAGTAACTTGTAACCCCCCTTTCACATGGGAGTCCTGCATCATGTGTGTTCTTCTGTTGCCTGTCTCAGTGGCCCCTTACATTCAGAATTCATTTAAACCAGGTTGTTATATTTTTTTAAAAAGTAACTTACTACGATTGAATTTTTAAAGAAACAACAATTTAAATTGGGGGGGGGGATTTTTTAAAAAAAGTTTTAACTTTTTTAACCTGCTGTTTTATTCTTTTACTGTGTTGTTCACTGCTCCAAGATCTTCTGATGTGGAGCCTTATATAAATATTGTAAATGAATGAATGAATGAATGAATGAATGAAAAATAATTGGCTTTGATCGACCCTGGATATGACAGAGAAGTATTCAAGTCTCGTTATAGTGAAGAATCTTGCTTAGGTCTATGAGCATCAATAATTTAGGAATGGTAGTCTATGCATTGCATTTGTACGGCTAAATAAGCACCCTGTCTTTTGTCTAATATAACTACATTGGAGATTGTTCCAGCTATTTTTTTCTGCCTCTTCCTTTTTTGAACACTGAAGCTGCAACTCTACGCCCAATTACCTGTTAGTAAGGTTGACTGAATTTACTTCTGAGTAGACATGCACAGGATTGTGCTGTGAAGGGCACTTTCATTGCATAAAGGTAGTTTATGACCCTCAGATGAAGTATTCTTCAGCTCTAGCAGTCTGAAAAACTGATTATGTCCTTCTACTACACCTTCTAAGGATACTGGTATTATTGAATCTAATTTGATTTTCAGTTCTTTCTACATTTGGCAGGGAGCAAATTATTATTTTATTGGAGGTACTGCTAGCCTTAGACATTTTATCCCATATACTGTGCCCACAAGTTCTTGTTTTTGACAGCTGCATATTCCACTCTGCTCTGCCTGATGTTCTAACATTCTTCAGCCTGGATATTTGTCAGGTTTTATTTGGGGATTCAACGGCAAAAGAGTGATAATTCTTCAATCCACACAAAGAAGCATTAATGAAACCAAGGCAGTTTCAAGATTTTGTGCATATAACATGTCAGAAGGATGTGTTAAGAATTCTGTGAAAAGAAAAAGATGCACTGTTTTAGACACAGTTTTTTTTATTATGTAGGCAACATGAATTTTATTTGTTACCAACATTTTTATAGAGCATCTTCAGATATACCATAACTAATCTGAACCACTGCCCAGTTTGCATACAGAAAAGTACTCTTCCTGAACAACAGAGACTGAGAAAAACATTGCATCTATCAGCTTGGAACTTAGAGAAGATGCATACAGTGGTGCCAATGTGCTTCAGGGTTCTCTGCTTTGCAGGGTAAAACGAACATAACATGTAGGAAATACAACTGGGTTCTCCCTCCTTTTCTGCCTTGCTGAAGTAATCACTCAACCAAAGTCTCCATAGTTTACCCATGTCTTTTCCATTTTCTTACCCATGTCGTTTTAGTTTTCTTATGGGTGGGGTTTGCTGGACTGGTTCAGTCACAACTCTGCCAGGACTCACTTTCAGTCTTTTTACCTATTCTGAAATATAGGTAAAAATATTTTTACCTATATTAAATATAGGTAATATAGGTAATATTTTTACCTATATTTACCTCAGTTTCTGCAGAACTGAGGGTCAAACTACAGATTAATTTAAAGTTGTAACTAAACTTTTGCCCCTTCCTGTGGTTGCCTGCCATTTACTTTGCCCAAAAGTGATCCATTTTAACAAATAGATCAGTTTTTGGCAATGTAAACTGCCAGTGCATGGGGTGGGGTTGGGGACACTGATCTGGATTAGGTGCACAGTGTGTGTGTGTGTGTGTGTGTGTGTTGGGGGGGGACATGTTAAAATCTCTCTAACTCCCATGCCAGCATCCCAATTTGGATTGGGTGCCCTGCACTTACTTTTGAGTAAAAAATAATAATAAAAAAAGGATGTAGCTGCTAGCTATGACTTCAAAGTCTTGATTCTGATAGGGAGAAGTTGAAAGGATTTTCATGGGCGTTGGTCAATGGTTCTTTTTCCTTTCCCCCAACTGAAACTTCTCCTTTCTCTAACTGAAGGGGAATCCCAAACCACAACTCTTGTCCTTCTATAACCTTCTACTGATCAGCTAGTTCCCTTATAAGGACTCATACAGCAGAAAGATAGAACACAATCAATACAATCAGTATACTTACAGCATCTAAATAACTAATACAGTAGGCTTGTGTAGCCCCTTTGCTCTCCTACTTGCTCCCACTAAGCTCCGAAGTATTACCTCACTACAAGCACTATAGTTAAGCTACCCCAAACTCCCCAGAATGCCACAAGCTTCTTACTGTGCTACCCCCACTTTTTAACTCTAAAGCATTACCTACCCATGAGTATCAAGAGAAGGGCTGAAAGAATGTTCATGGGCCTTGCTGGTTTAGTTAGCATAAGTATTATAAGAAGTGGGTAGCTGTAAGGAGCTTGACTCCCTTTTGATTAGCTGAGGGCAACTGAGGCCATTACCTGTTCCTTCGGAACTGTGCTTGCCTATCTCTTAGGACCGACTGACCCTTGTTCAACTGCTGTTCACATGGAACCCTTCTCCACTTACAAAGTGGAGGCCATAAGATTTTAGTGGTGGCAATTACATCTATTGTTTGATCCGAGATGTCCCCATACATTGCAAGGTGGGAAGATCTCACCCCCATACCTTATCAACTTTATTTATTTAGGGTGTTTTTATCCCACTCTTCAGCCGAAAAAGGCCCCCAGAGTGGCTTACAAAGATGAATATTAAGACATTAAAATGGAATTAGCCCTCAGTTTATTTCTCCTGAAGATAGTTTTTATTCTTAGTGCCACCTACGCACAGGTGAATCTCCAGTGTTTTTGTACTCATGCCCTTGGTAAGAGTGCCATTAAAGAAAACAGCAACCCCAAACACTTCTCTTTTACAAAGGCAGTGAGAAGCATGTCAGCTTTGCAAGGTTCACTCACATTTCATGGTACACATTTAGGAGAAACAGTTATTCTTTCCCTTCTCAGACCACTTTCTCTCTTTTCTCTGTTGGAGCAGCTATGGTGAATATGCTGGGAGATTGTAATCATTTCTATAGCAGCCACTGTGAAGTGATATTTCAGTGGCACTCTTGCCAGCGACTGAACAGATGGGTGACACATGCCTTTCATTAAAATTTTGCTCATGGTTCCACAAGCTGTACCCTTGAAGAGAATGAAAAGGCTTTCAGTAAGTTGAAACTGGTTATTATAATTAGAAAATAATATACTACACTCCTTTCTGTCATCTTCCACCCCACAGATCCAGACTTCGCCTACATAAATAGTAGATTATGCAGTTTAATTTATTCTGATCTGCACCACTTTGGACTGAAGGTGAGAAACTACATCCATGATTTAATCCTCCCCTTACTAGTGGTGTAGTGGAAGGGGAATGTGGGGCAAGCACAGCTCTGGGACTTTGTTTTCCAGAGCATGAAATGTTTAGGTCATCTGGTGCAGTACTAGAGTAATTAAAAACCTCCATGATCCTGCAAGTGAATGAAGTGATAAGGAGGCCTTCAAGTTTTACTTTTATGACAGAGCAGCATAGGGGAAGTCAGAGAATTGGTAAAATAATCAAGCAGAGGCTGGATACTTTCCCCTTTGTTTGATGGGGTTCCTTCTTTATGCTAGCAGTTTAAATGGCAATGCTTCTTCCCAAGATTGGTTGTCTTTCTAATTAAAAGCTAAAGGCTTGGGCTTCAGCTGGCTAAAGATCTTTTATTGTGAAAGTTGAACTTATGCAGTCAGAGGTAAGCACCACTGAGTTCAATGGAGCTTACCCCCAGGTAATTATGCATAGGACTGCAGTCATGCCCCATGAATATAACTGTTGGATTTTATTAGTGGTTTGTGTTTTTTTTATTTTTTATGTCTGTGTTTTTTTATGAAGTTTTTAACCAGTGTTTGCTCCTTTGACTATAAATAATAGAGAAGAAGGAATATGTGTGTGTGTGTGTGTGCGCGCGCGCACGTGTCATTGTGCAGGGGTGAACAACTTGTGTCTTCTCAGATGTTTTTGGACTGCAACTCCCATCAGCCCTCACCATCGGCTATACTGGCCAGGGATGGGAGTTGTAGTCCAACAGCAGCTGAAGGGCCACAAGTTGCCCACTCCTGCTAAAGGGCCTGTCACGATGAGCTCCTGTACTTCAAAATACATCAATATACCACTGCCCCACTATCAAAAACCACAACATTTGAAGAAGAAGGTCCAAGCCTAGCCTTCTCCTTGACTTGCTAGTTTTCTGTGTACACAGGGATTTTTTTTTTGGTGGTTAAGTATCACACGGGTAATCCCATACCTTCAGACAGAAATGGTACTGTCCCCTGCTGTAGACAGGGGAAGGAACAGCCATGATGATGAACTTGTTTCAAGCACTCTTCATGTGTAGATTATAACTCAGACACCAATCTTTAGGTCTGTTTCAGACAAAGGCAAATGCTATTATTGTTCATGCTCTGGAAAACATTGTGAATATCAACAACAAAAAAGAGGAAATAGATTCATAGATTCATAGGGTTGGAGGGGGCCTACAAGACCATCAAGTCTAACCCCCTGCTCAATGCAGGAAGCCTGATTCCCAGGCGGTCTCCCATCCAAGTACTAACCAGGGCTGACCCTGCTTAGCTTCCGAGATTAGATGGGGAGGCGAAGATCATTTCTGGGACCACAGGATTCCACTTAACAATTTTTTGAGGCATGGATGCAGTCTGTTTAGTCGTAGGTTGAATGTATTTTTGTTATTATTAATAATAATTTATGAAGTGCCTAAATGTTTTTAGGCACAAACATTAAAAACATGCCTAATTTTTTTAGGCACTTACAAAGATTAAAAATAACACAGTTCCTGTCCACAGAGTCACAATTTAAAAGATACAACACAAAAGGAAAAAAAAGGGATAGGGAGGGCAGAGGAAAACTCAAGCACCAATTATTGAAATGGCATAATTGTTCTTATAGTGAGCAGCCAGAATGGAATGGGCTCCTGCTCTCTCTCCTCTCTCTCTGCAGCAGCCAGGTTGTATTCTGCTAATAAGAGACAGTTTAGGAGAGGAGGACCAAAATGGCAATTGGCCCTAGCTGAGCTGATAGAGTGGGCCTGCTATCTCATCTGTCCATCACCAACAGCCATGTGCAATGGCTGCCAATGAAAAAGCAGTTTAGGAGAGGATGAGCCAAATGGCAGTTGGTTCCAGCTAAGCCCATTGTGTGTGTCTCAATGTATCATCTCTCCTTCTAGTGCAGCTGGCTCAATAGCCACAGATAGCACTAGAAATGGTGGAAATCTGATTATTGCTTTAATTAAAAACATGCCTACTAACTATGTAGTATATATTGAAACCACCTCTGCATTTCTCCCTCTGCTGAAACTGTCTGGAATATTTACTTATACAATTAGAAATGGTTGAAACCTGATTGCTTTAATTAAAAACATGCCTGTTAACTATGCAGTGTCCCTACTATGTATTGAAATGTGTACCCCATCCCAACCAAAAAGCTTGTTTGTAATTGTAAAAGAACAAATGCTTATCTATATCTATAAATGGAAGTGTCTGTATGTCCTTGATGGACTCGAAAACCATCAAAACGTTTCATTGTTATGAAAGTTTCAGGATATGTTCTACCTCTATCTGGGATGGTTATAGGCATAGTGAACATTTTTAAGAAATGGGGGTAATGTAGAAGGAGTTAGATACAGATAGATACAGCAGAGGGCAGGGCAAGGGAGCGAGTTGCCCAGGTAACAGAAGAAGAATCTTGGCAGGTGATGTACTTGTGGGAGACAAGGAACAGCAGAGAAGAAGGGAATCATGGCTGACAGGGGAGTTCAAGACAGTCTTCAAGAGACAAAGAACAAGGCAGACCCCTCCCTCAAAGGGCTATGGGGGTCACCATGGCAGGGGCTGTGTCCAACATGATGTGTCCAACTCTGGCAGCTGCGTAACTTTGCTTGAAGGCTTCACTGTATCCAACTATGACAAGTGTGTAGGCTTTGCTGCATCAAATTAAGGGCTCTTCCCAACCTAACTCCTGTTTCTGTTTTGGTATAAATATCAATTGTTCTGATAGGAGTATGGATAAGAGCACTGAATCCAAAGCACCGAGCATACTCTTTGCTGGTCAGCCCTGTAGGTCTTCCGCACTACTGCAGATTTCCCCGAATAAAACACAATTGTAGTCTTCTCTCTTTTATATTTCAGACCTATTGGGTGAAACAAAATCTGGTCTTTTTGTGACCATATGCCCTCTTTCACAGAGGACAGTCCGCTGTTTGAAGGACTGCCCAGCTGAAGTTTGGTTTAAATATAATGAACCATCCAGTGGAACAGCTGAGCCTTGAAGGTGCCCATCCACAGCACCTGGACAGCAGACTGAGCAAGGCACACAGGTCACCTGGTCACAGTCTTCCACACTATGGCGAGATGTACCGTATTGCTATTTAAATTATAATAATAATTCCTAAATTTACATCTCTTTATCTAAATATATGCATATGCAAATATTATGCAAATGGGCATCCTCTTTTGTCCTGCTTTAGGCTGATGCATGTCCTCTTTTTTTGTTGTTGTTGTTGATTCAGAAGTGGCCACCCAATTTATGTTGTTCAGTTTTTGAATAGAATAAAGAAATCTGATAGGAAGTGTAGACAGGAAAAGGGAGCCTGTTTTGTAGTACATTCAGTGTGCTTCCTTTAGGGGTGTACAGACCTCACCTACCTGGGTCCTCTGGGGGGTCCATGGGGGGGGAGGCAATTCAGTCCTACCCCCCAGAATCCTCCCTGGCCGGCTCCACTCTGCAGTGAGTATGCAGAGCCGCTGGTTGGGGCCGGCTGCTGCCGGACTTCCTGTCAGGATGGAAACTGAGCCGATAGAACCCCAGAGCAGTTCTGATTCTGAGGAGGAACAGCAATCCATGAGAGAGGAGCGTGCTCATCTCTCACAGGCACATCAGCTGGCAGAGATTCCTCCTGCCAGCATTCCTGAGACAGATAGTGACCTTGGCAGTGAGAGAGTGCAGGAGGGGGGCTTGCTGGACGCTTGACACTGACGCCGAGAGCGACGACAGCTGGAGGGCGCAGAAAGGAGGCGTAGCGCTCGTTTGGCGCGCAAGCAATGGTCGCATCCCGAGGACCCAAGGGAAAGAGGGAGGAACTCTCCCTAGCCCATTAGTTCAGGGTCTTCCCATGATTCCCCTTCAAATGGGGACCAACTGCCTAACCTGGAGCATAGGCTACTCTGCTGTTCCTTGCTTAGTCGCTGGTGATTAGCATCTGAAAGAGTCATTAAGTTGTAAGAGGATTAAAGCCTTGAAAAGAATCCTTTTGTCTGTGTCTTGAGTTAGCTATTGGAGTAGACTGAAAGAGGCCACCAGGGCGCTTCTGACACCTTGGTCCCTGTTCCTCTTTTTTTTCTCTCTCTTCTACTGCCAATGGAGGTTGCCAGGGACCCGGCGGTGCAAGCTCTGGTGCAAGAGAACCAGGCTCTTCATGAGCAAGTGGCTCAACTGACGACTGCTGTACAGAGTCTGCAAGCTGCAGTTCAACCCCCACAACCTCCGATTCCCCCCTGCCGCAAGTGCCCAGTGGCTCTGCCAGAGCAGTTTTCTGGTGAGAAAGGACTTTTTCAGATTTTCCGGGCCCAATCAGAGCTGTACATGCACCTCTGACCTGAAGATTTCCTGACGGAACAGGTTCGTGTGGGTTCATCATTAACCTACTTTCAGGCATGGTGGCTAAATGGGTTTCGGGACTTCTTCTCTCTAATGACCCCCTGCTCAGGGACTATCACGGTTTCATGACAGTGATGGCCAGATTTTTCAGTGACCCCCTGTGCACGCAGATGGCTTCTCGGGAGATTTGCCACCTCAGGCAGGGCAAGGACTCAGTTTCCAGCTACGCAACGACTTTTCGTTTGCTGATGCAGGATTTACAGTGGAATGATGCCGCGCTGGTGGCCCAGTTTTTGGACGGTTTGAATGATGAGATCTTGGATGAGTTGGCACACATGCCTAGCCCGTCTACTTTGGAGGACCTCATCCAGACCTGCCTCCAGATAGATAGTCGGCTGGAGGGGCGCCGGGGGCCAATATTTCCCTCCTCCCATTCCCTCCCATTTCCTGCCCCCTCCCCCACCCCCCGCCCCTGCGTTGGGGGTGAAGGAGACCCCGATGCAGCTGGGAGCTACCCAAGCCCTGCTGCCGCTGGAGGAACTAGAGCAGCGACGCGTGGAGCGCCGATGCTTTCGGTGTGGAAAGCTGGGACATTTTGCCAAAACCTGCCGCGCTAGACTCGCAGCCCCACTGCCTCCCCCTCCTCTCCTTCCTCCTCCTCCTTCACATCCCCAGGCCTGACTAGGCTGCCTCCCAAGCCTGTTGGGGGTCTCCAGTATGGGGGTTGGTTCCACACCTGGTGGGTGCCTTCCGCAACCCCCCCACCCTCCCATCTGCTATTGCATGTTCACCTCTGCTCCTCCCAGCAGGGTGGGGTGGAGGCCCTAGCTTTAGTGGACTCTGGGGCTACAACCAGTTTCATGGACGAAACGTTCGCCCTGTTCCACAAGATTCCTACCCTGCCTCTTCCTTCCCCCTTGGCAGTGGAGACCTTCAATGGGCGTCCTCTTTCTACAGGCATGGTGATCTGGATTACAGCTCCACTCACTCTGCACACCCAGTCCCACGTTGAGCAGATTCAATTTCACTTGGCCAAGGTTCCCCAATACCCAATCGTGCTGGGTGTTTCCTGGCTCTCTAAGCATAATCCTCAGATTTCTTGGTAGGGATGTACGAAAGTCACTTACCTTTTCGAAGGGTGACATTTGCGGTGGGGGGGAGGCGCTCCGTCCCTCCCCCCGAAATTCTGGCTGGGGGGGAGGCGCTCCACCCCTCAACCCCTGAATCCTGGCCGGCCGGCTCCGCAAATGGCGGTGGCCATAGCCACCGCCGTTTGTGTCCCTGCAGTCAGCCGTGATAGGCTACGTAAATGTTTACGTAGGCTATCATGGCTGATTTAAAGAGAAAAAAAAACTGCGCGTACACAAATGGCGGCGCCCATGGGCGCCGCCATTTGCATTCCTTATTTTGGCGCGTCTTAGTCTACGTAAACATTTACATAGACGAAGACGGCAAAAATAAGGGGAACGCAAATAGCGTAGTGTCTACACTATTTGCGTTCCCCTTATTTTCGCCATAGTCTACATAAATGTTTACGTAGACTAAGATGTGCCAAAATAAGGAACGCGAATGGCAGCGCCCATGGGTGCCGCCATTTGTGTACGCGTGGTTTTTTTCTCTCTTTTTTCATGGCTCCCCCATGCTGCCAGTGCAGGTGGAGGGGGAGGAGGAGTTTGAGGTCACAGAGATTCTGGACTCCTGCCTTTCTCATGGCTGCCTGCAGTATCTAGTGGACTGGAAGGGGTATGGGCTAGATGAGCGGTCCTGGGAACACGCGGAAAATGTGCATGCTCCGTTGCTGCTGAGGCACTTCCACCAGCTGTACCCCCACAAACCCGGGGCCCCAGGGGAGGAGCATGAGGGGGGGGGCTCATGGGAGCAGGGATGATGTCAGGGTGGAAACTGAGCCCATAGAGCCCCAGAGTAGTTCTGATTCTGAGGAAGAGCAACAAACCTTGGGAGAGCAGCTTGCTCATCCCTCACAGGCACAGCGGCAGGGAGAGATTCCTCCTGCATGCATTCCTGAGAGAGATAGTGATCCTGGCAGTGAGACAGTACGGGAGAGGGGCTTGTTGGACGCTCGATGCCTATGCCGGGAGCAACGACAGCTGGAGGGCGCGGAAAGGAGGTGTAGCGCTTGTTTGGCACGCAAGCAATGGTCATGTCTCGAGGACCCAAGGGAAAGAGGGAGGAACTCTCCCTAGCCCATAAGTTCAGGGCCTTCCCGTGATTCTCCTTCAAACGGGGACCAACTGCCTAACCTGGAGCATAGGCTACTCTGCTGTTCCTTGCTTAGTCGCTGGTGATTAGCATCTGAAAGAGTCATTAAGTTATAAAAGGATTAAAGCCTTGAAAAGAATCCTTTTGTCTGTGTCTTGAGTAAGCTATTGGAGTAGACTGAAAGAGGCCGCCAGGGTGCTCCTGACACTTCCGGCCGTGGCTAGTCTATGGATGCAAATGGCGTCTGGCATAGTGGATGCCATTTGCGTGCCTACTTTTGGCCGTGCTAGGCTACGTAAAGATTGACGTAGCCTATCATGGCAAAAAGGGAGGCACGCAAATGGTGTAGCGGATGCCATTTGCATCCTTCCCTTTGGCCGTGATAGGCTACGTAAAGATTTACGTAGCCTATCACGGCAAAAAGGGAAGGGCGCAAATGGTGTCCACTATGCCGGACGCCATTTTGCATTTGCACGGGGCAGTGGAAGAACCCAGCTGGATCCAGAGCTGGTGGTGCCAGCCTGCCAGGTAGGATCCGGCTGTGTTGGACTTCGCGGGGGGGGGGGCGGGGGGTGGTCCGTTCCGCCACGGACTCTGGGCAACCCAGATTCTAAGAATCCAGCCTCACTGGAGTCCGTGGCGGAATTCTCTGCCATCCCTAGCTCCCTTGCACTTGAACATGCTCAGCAGCCGAAGTTAAATCTGTTGGTTTAAGGGGAAATAAACTTACATCGGACCTGGATACTACACATATTACTAATAGACACCACAGTAGAGGCTGGTGGCTGTGATGTCAGTGGGGTGGTGAATCAGCTCCCAGTATGGAGTACCTTGGATAGGTCCTGAAGGGAGCAATCCTTTGGCTGCTACACAGTGGCTAGACAGCCATAGGATATGCCGTTATATGGGAACCGACCTCGGAGTCTGAGATCCGAGGTCGGTTTCCGGGGAACTGACCTCCCCCACTTCCGTGCTGCCTCTGAGGCAGCACGGAAGAGCCCCACCCTCCTTGCTTGCAAGAGATAGCATGGAGCGGCTGGAAAGGGGCATGTCTGGGGGAGTTCCAGGGTAGGGAGAGCATAGCTACCTGTATGACACATCCAACGTGTCATACAGCAGCCTCCTTCCCTGCTCCATGCTGCCGCGGCTAGCAGAAAAAGCAGGGCGGGAGAAGCATGGAGGGAACGATCCCCTCCGTGCTTCTCCTGCCCTGCTTTGAATAGGTGGTCGCCTCCGAGTTCGGAAGCAGCGGCCTATCTAGATAGGATTGCACTGTTAGAGTTCTGACTAAATCCTGGAGTGGATTCACCACCCCACTGATATTGGAGCCACCAGCCTCTAGTGGTCACACATAAGCAAGAAATGTAATATATTTGCTTTTCCTGAACTTTACATTTATTACACTTATAGTAATGAGGAGATCGTTAGCTATAAAATTGTGTTTGAGTGTAAAACTGGGAAAATCTTGATAATAAATAAATAAATGAGATTTGCTCATGTTGAACTTGACAGATGTAGGCTACAATCCTACACCAACGGTCCGAGGAGTAAGCCCCATTGAATTCAATGAGACTTATTTTTGAATGGACATGTATAGAATTGCACTGTTAGTTGTGCACATTAATAATAAGTGTTCTCCTGTCAAAGTGGTTATTTTCAACGAAATAACAAAAAAGTAATTCTGTGTGCCAACTCATGAAGATTTTTCTTCTTCTTCCAAGAGAACTATATTTGGAACTCATTATCATACGTGCTGTATTAAGTTTTACAAGGAAAATTATGAATAATCCTCCCTGCCAACAAGCCTTTTTATGCAATTTTTTCACATAGAATGACTTAAAAAGCTATTTTAGATACAATCACCAATTAACAACTTGGTTTTAGACAGCAGTTATCAGTTCTCTCAAGATGGAAAAGATAGTACAGTGAAAATATTTTGCTGTTAAAAAAACATATATGCCAAAGAAACAGGTATTTGTATGGGTAAATGGCTTTGAGAAAACTGAAGAGAAAATGGCTAAACACAGTGCCACAGATTCCTATTAAGGAACCATATTAATAAGTTAAAATTCTTGGAATCATAGGTAACTTCAGATAGAAAAGAGGCACTTGTCATAGGGAAAAGCATTTTTAGTCCTACTAGGTACATGTTTAGGTAGCATGACCAGTTTTGAATCTTTCATTTCATTTTGAATGGTCCATTTTGGCAGGCCCAGATGGAAGACAGAGCTGGGAACCCTGCTGTTTCTAAGCAACAATTACCTGACACTTTCATTCCAAAAGCTGTGTCAACCAGCAATGACTGGGAAGCCTGTCTGAGGTTGTTCAACAGATGCACAATGCCACAATGCTTACCTTACAGTTCCTAGATTGGCAAAAGTGGTCAGGCCAGAACACAAGCAAGAGCAATAAAACGAAGGAGCGACATGGGGTCCTTGAGTTGACTGATAAAGGGGGAAAGCAGCCTAGCCAGCGTAGAGAAGGTTACTTGGTGCATATGTATGGGAGGAAGATGTGTGGGCAAAGGGAGAGGGCAGGAGGGAGAAAAGGAGAGAAACAACAGCAGATGATACTGGGGAGAAGTAACACAGCCAGGAGTAGGAACACTGGCCTGGTATTTTATTTACTACATTTATATCCCACCTTTCATCCATGGAGCTCAATATGGTGTACACAGTCCTCCTACCATTTTATCCTCACAACAACCCTGTGAGGTAGGCTACGCTACGAGATAGTGACTGGTCCAAGGTCACCCAGTGAGTTTCATGGCTGTGGAGATTTCAACCTGGGTCTCCCCAGCCCATGTCTGATACTCTAACCACTGCAATTTAAGCAATCAATTTATCAAAGTAGTTTCTCTAAAAACAGACTAAAGAATGTTGACACTACGACAAATAAAACAAAATAGTCACACTCAGAACATTAATCTTAAATAGTAGTAATGGATTTCCTGGGGGTTGGACTAGATCACGTTTGAGGTTCCTCCCAACTCTATGACTCCATGAGCTTGACTGACTTCCAAGTGATCACTAGGGATGACAGAAAATTTCGCCACGAATCTCGGGGAGGCCGAATGCCAGAGCATTTGGCCCCCTGAAATCGGAGGCGAAACGGTCTGCCCCCCTGCCCCCCTGGGGTGGGACTTACCTTCAGCAAATCTTCCTGGAGGTGGCAGCTCCGGTGGCGGTTCAGCTGCCGCCGCCGCCATTTCCAGTTAAAAACAAAACAAAACAAAACAAAAAAACGTGATAGGCTATGTAAAGATTTACATAGCCTATCACGGGTAGATTTTTAAAAAACACCGTGATAGGCTACGTAAATGTTTACGTAGCCTATCACGGCTGATTTAAAAGAAAAAAAAAACCCTGTGCGTACGCAAATGGCGGTGCCCATGGGCGCCGCCATTTGCGTTCCTTATTTTGGCACGTCTTAGTCTACGTAAACATTTACGTAGACTACGATGGTGAAAATAAGGGGAACACAAATAGCGTAGCATCTACGCTATTTGCGTTCCCCTTATTTTTGTTGTAGTCTATGTAAATGTTTACGTAGACTAAGACATGCCAAAATAAGGAATGCAAATGGCGGCGCCCATGGGTACCGCCATTTGCATACGCACGTTTTTTTTCTTTTAAATCAGTCGTGATAGCCTACGTAAACATTTACGTAGCCTATCACAGCTGACTGCAGGGACGCAAACGGCAGCGGCGGCTACGGCCACTGCCATTTGCGGAGCCAGCCGGCCAGGATTCGGGGGAGGGGAGGTCGGAGCGCCTCCCCCCCAGCCAGAATTTTGGGGGGGAAGGACAGAGCACCTCCCCCCCATCGCGAATGTCACCCTTCGAAAAGGTAAGAGACTTTCGTACATCCCTAGTGATCACAAAGTCTTCCGTTGGTGGGCCTCCTAATGGAGATGCCAAACTAGGTGCCAAAAGAGGGGAAAAAAGCAATGTTCCTTGAACTCATTGAATTTATCTCATGCTTAGATATAGTACCCAGAACCAGGCCTTTCCTGAAAACCCCCAAAACAAGGTGAGATGACAAGTCTGAACCAAAATGATATCACCATACAGCCAAACCAGTCTCTGTTTTGCTTATAGCATCATATCAACAACCATGCTGGACATGTCAGAAATAATTCCCTCTTGTTTTCTTTATTTGGTTCTGCACACCTAAACAGTTTAAAGGTTGACAGCTTCTAATTTAAACAGCTAGTTATCCTGTCATATGATATCATTTTTACCTTTCCTGTGTATCATTTTGTAGGACCTGACCAACAAAACTAAAATACATTTACAATGATCTAATATTCATGATCTTGATGCTATTTTCTTGTTAAGAGAAAAACAGCCTGCCACTTTGCTGCAAAGCGTAATTTCTTTCTTGTCAAATATGTATTGATTTTTCCCGTCTCAAAATATGATCTCCAAGATGTGGAAAGCCCTGTAGAATGATTTAGCCTCCCACTGAGGTATCAGTAATCTAGAAGGATTATACATCCTACTATGTATTTGTCTCCTGCTGTTTTTGTATGTACGTGATATGGATATCTGAACATTAGAGAACTGATTTGGAGCGAGGGGCAGTGGGGAAGGGTGAAGGAGGGAAGCATCAATGAACATTTTTACTGTGTTAACATGAGGGTCGGTGGAATGGATATACATTTGCACTTCAGTTATGGCAAGCCATGGAAAGACAGACAATTCAACAGATCCCAGCAGAATTTCACAGAAATTCACACTGATATACTCTCAGGGTGAAATGGGTTTCAGTCAGGGCTTAACAGCTGCTTAACCTCAACTTAGTGGTCCTTTGTAGGCTATGCTACTACAAATTACATGTAGTGCATAGACAAGTTTCCCCAAGCTCAGTTTGGATTGGCTCTGGCAATTAGGAGGAAAAGTGCCAGGGTATGGTCTGAAGGCACATTAGGCAGCCACCCTGCTGAAGTGAATTGTGGGAATCCCTGCAAAGGGCTTTACCCTTTTAATGAAAATAAATAGGCATTTTCCCTGTGTGACCCAAGGCTTACGGAGGCAGACGGTGGGTGCACGAAAAGGATTTTTTGGCAGTACTCACGGAATTATTTACGTAAGTTTGAGGAGCCAAAAAACCCCATGGGGGAATCCGGGGCATGTGGACGGCGGAACGGGGCGGCCTTCGGCTCTGCGGAATCCTCGCGGAATCCTCTGTGAGGATTCTGGGGGGAGGAATGAATCGCCTCCCCCCTCCGCGGATTCCCCACCGGTAGGGGTGGATGAAAGTCACTTACCTGTCGTCGAAGGCTGTTCGCGGTGGGGGGGAGGCGCTTCGCTGCTCCCCCCGTGAAGTTCAGGCCGGGGGGGGAGGCTTCCCGCCTCGCCCGGCTGAAATTCAGGCCGGGGGGGAGGCTTCCCGCCTCGCCCGGCCGAAATTCAGGCCAGGGAAGAGGCGCCTCGCCTCGCCTGGCCGCGAACGCAAAAGTAAAAAAAAACAAAAAAAAACTTCCCCTGATAGGCTACGTGACGATTGACGTAGCCTATCACGGCTGACTTTGCAAATCTAGCCGTGATAGGCTACGTGAATCGTCACGTAGCCTATCAGGGGAAGTTGTTTTTTTCTTTTCTTTCATTGCAATGGCGGCGGCAGCAGCCGGTCGAAAGACCGGCTGCCGCTCCCGCCTCGCTCGAACACCCGCCGAACTGCCGGCCGGACCAGCCACCGGGAGGGACATTCGGTGAAGGTAAGTCCCATCCCGGGGGGGGGGTGCGGGGGGCAGGGATGTGTGGAGGATTTCTCCCCGAAACTTGTTCGGGGGGCCGAACACGTTGGCGCTTGGCCCCCTGAAGTTTCGGGGAGAAATTCTCCGCCATCCTTACCCACCGGAATGGATGGTGGGGAATCCATAAATCCCTAAAAGGTGGGTGGGCAGGAGTGAAAGGAAAAGAGTTCTTCTCCAGCTCACCTTAGAATCTGAGCTGAAAAAGAACTCAGGGCTGTAATGCTCACCCTTCTATCACAGGTAAGTATTACTAGGGCTGTGCACAGACCCCTGCTTCACTCTGGATGCTTCACTCTGGAAGTGAAGAGGCCGGCTTCACTTTGGACTAATTCAGACACCATTCGCTTCACTTCGGATTTGAAGCAAGGTTCGGATATCTGAATCATTTTTGATATGATGTTTTCCCATTGCATTGGAAAATAGAAATGGACATGACTTTTTCAGTTTTCATGATAAATACATGAGGTTTGGGGACCTGGCAGCCCCATGGAGGAGATTCCATCTGCCAAATTTCAGACTGTTAGGCCCAGTCGTTTTTGTGTTAGGCAGAGTTAAAATTTGATTTTTCTAACAAAAACTCTCAAAGCAAAGAGTTATAACTTTTTGCTGTTTCCACAGAAGTGCATGAAATCTGGGAAGCTCTCAGCCCCCATGGAGGGGATTCCACCTGCCAAATGTCAGACAGTGTGGCCCAGTAGTTTCTGTGCTCAGCACAGATAAAATGTGCTGTTCTCAGAAACTCAAACCAAAGGTCATAAAGGGATAATCAGAGAAGTCAGGTATTTAAGCAGTGATTAGGAAGAGGTCTCTGTCCCTAATCTCTGCTGTAGGTTTCTTTGAAGTGCAAATAACCCCTCTCCCCTAGTACTACTACATTTACATTTGGTAAGCTGGGTAGATAGATAGAGTTGGCATCCAGTCTGTGGACTGCCAATTTACTATCTTGGACTTAAGAGATGGTTGATTCATACAAATGCCCTGTGGTAAAATTTGCTGGATTTCTAAAGTCTGGTCAACTTAATGTGCCTAGCTCCATCTTTTCTAAATCCATATAACTTCCTTCTTGCCCTCTCTCAAGTACTATGTTTGACTGTAACAGCAGGGATGTTGGAGAAATCTGCAATGGATTCAAGACCCCAATGATGCTTAATATTGGGCTTGCTGGCTTTGCCACACAGTAGAGTATCATTTAAATAATAGATGTAGTGCTTTGCCCACTGTGTTTTGCAATGTGGGCATGTGTAGTGCTTTGCTTGACCACAACACAAGCACACACACATACGAGCAAAAGAAAAGCAAATATAGAACTACCTACAAGCAAAGAAAAAGGTTTGTATTTTATTTTTATAGGGAAAAGATAGAGTTCAAAAATGGGAAGGGGAAGAATACAGGAATTGAGAAGGGTGGGGGTGGGGGGAGAGCCAAGAACAAGGAAAGGAAAGTACTTTTTAAATATATATATCTTAAAGGATCTAGCTGGAAAACTACAAAGGAAGAGTGGGAAAGACTCCAACACACACACACCACAGATCTAGCCAAATAACTTCAGAGCTCTTTCCAGTAACACCACCAAATCTCTCTCTCACAAGGAACAAACACAGGCTTTTCTCTCCAATGCATCCAGTATTCCCCCTGCCCCCTCCCCCACCACCCCACCACTGAAGCGGACCGAGGTGCTTCGTCAGTGACCTGCTTTGCTTTGGCGCACCTTGGTGCTGGTCTGATTCACTTTGGGATTTGGATTGGAGACTGCTAGGCTACATTCAGCCCTAGTTTGGCAACTAAAGTTGCCATTCGCCAAAGCTCCCTCCCTCCCTCCCCCTCCTCCTCCTCCTCCTCCTCCTCTCCTCCTCTCCTCTCCCCTTCCCTGATCTTTCTCAAGTTGATGCATTTTGGAGACAGGCTGCCTAGGCTTCAGAAGGCATCAGAATAGCTCCGAATCTCTGAGGTGGACTGAGGTGCTTCGTCAGTGACCTGCTTTGCTTTGGCGCGCCTTGGTGCTGGTCTGATTCGCTTTGGGATTTGGAGTCAGCACTGAAGCGATGCACAGCCCTAAGTATTACAAAATGTTGGAGTGCTTTTTCTGATCCTGAAGTGTATGAACATTGGTTGGTGGCATCTCATTACATCCCACCACCCTTGTCACTTTAGGAAGGCTTTCTGGGCCAAAGCTTATGTTATCTTTGCAATGTGGCTGCCATTTTCTGTGGTGATGTTGTACATGTTTGAAACAGGCTAGAGGATATTGTTGCTTTTTGCAAGCTCTGCCAGCCTCCAAGAAGGTGCTGTGCTGGCACCATCCATTGTGAGTATGTGTGTGTGTGTGAGAGAGAGAGAGAGAGAAAGAAAGAGAGAGAGAGAGAGAGACAGACAGAAAGAAAGAAAGAAAGAAAGAAAGAGAGAGAAAGAGAGAGAAGGGAGGTGACTCCTATTTTAAACATTCAGGGCAGCAAGATGATTACCACTTCAGAGAAATAATGCTGCAAAGATTAAAAAAAAAATCATGACTAGTTCTTGTGATGAATTGTTTATATAGCCAAGTCAGTGGTGAGCACATTTTGAGCCTAATGGCAGACAAATATCTTTGTCATGAACATAAGCTTTAATTAATCAATCAATTAATTAATAATACATCTATACTGCTTAATATTAAAAATATATCCCTACGCAGTTCACATTCAAATGTAGATATAATACGATATAAACACAGTATCAAATTATAAATTAGTAAAAACATACAGCTAGAATGACAATAAAACAGGGCAGTGACATACTCCTTTACAGGTCAGGGAAAGCCTGTGTGAAAAAGTGTGTTTTCAAGAGTTGTTTGAAACTTACCACAGTTTCTGCCTCTTGAACCATGCATGAGAGAGTGTTCCAGAGGGTGGGTTCCACTACTGAGAAGGCCCACTGACAAACTTCTGTTGGTTACGGAATGAAGGTAAGGCCTCCTCAGAAAATCTCAGGGGTCGGCTGGGTGTATAAGGGGGAAGGCAGTCTGGTAGGTTTCCTGGTCTTGAGTTATTTAGGGCTTTCTATGCTATGTCTTCAAAATTCTCCTTAGTCACAGGGTAACAAGCTGTAAGATATAGTTCAGTTCAAGTTCTTGCAGTAGTTATGTTGCATATATCCAGCTTCTTCAGAGGTCATACTCTAGGTGCATAATTTTAATAAGCAAAGCATTGTGCAATATTACTTTGTGACTCTCTTCATATGCCTTCAGAGCAGGCAAATGATGAAATCATTTTTTCCCCACATAGATGAGAAAATGTAGGTGAAAAGAGGTTAAACAATTTGCCCAAGTCTGAGGGCAGGGGGTGGATGAACAAGACAGGAATGAAATCCCTAATAGAATTTATGGTACCCACACATGAGCAAGTAATACATGGATCCTTTAATGGATTATATTCATGTTTAATGCACAAAATGCATTGAAATAACACCTCTCCTGAACTTTGAATGACAAGCAATGCATTATTTAGTGAGATGAATGTGTGGCAGTTATTTTAATAATTGAAAGTGTAGGGAAGAAGGGAAGGAAGGCTAACATCTAGAAATGACATGCTCTGTGATATCTCTGCACACAACTGCTCTAGCAAAAAAATGGAAACACAAATATGACAAGCTGGGGAATTGTTCTGAACAAGGAGATTTTTAGAATATAAAATATTGGGATTTAAGAATTGGGCCAGATTGTATGATCAAGCTGCTGTGGTGCATGTGGGTGGCCATTTTGAATATATTGCTGCTTGTGGTGTCATCCAAACCCAGAGAGGGTGGGTTGTTGGTGTAGATAACAAACCACCTACAACCCTAAAACAGCCCATGGGTTCTGGCTGGTTTGTTAACCACGCCAACAACCACGCCATCTCCAGGTTCAGATGACACAACAAGCCTCTTGAATGTTCAAAAGTCACTAGGGATGGGAGGATTCTCTTCCTGCTGGTCCAGCTGAGAATCTGCCCTTGCGGGGAGGCGATCTGTTCCTCCTTGGAATCCTCTTTGGCTGGATCCACTCCACAGTGATTCTGCAGAGCCACCAGCTGGCTCCAAAGTGCCAGCGATATGGCTGCCATGCCATATCGCTGGCTGAGGGGTATTGACTGTGGCCGCAAATGACATCCAGGACGCCATTTGCGGCCGTAAAGGTCTTAGTTTGAGCTAAATGCAGCCATTTACAGCTGTATTTACCTTAAACTAAGACCTTTACAGCTGCAAATGGCATCCTGGACGCCATTTGCATCTGCAGTCAATACCCCTCAGCCAGCGATATGGCATGGCGGCCATATCGCTGGCGCTCCGGAGTCGGAGGATCCGGACGAAGAGGATTCCACAGGGAGGCGGAGGTAAGTGTTCCATTCCACCATGGACTCCGGGGGGATGGAGTCTTTAGAATCTGGCCTCATTAGGGTCCGTGGTGGAATTTTCTGCCATCCCTAAAAGTCACCCGCATGCACCACAACTTAGTGTGGCTTAAATAAGTCAAGATGGGCTGCGGTGATTATAAGACTTACTAAGGCAGCTTGTAAAGATATCCTGCTACCTGAGGCAGGAAGATGCATGCTGCTGCCACTAGCACTGTCGCCATGCCCACCATCAACATGCCCATCACTGCCTCCTCCCTTGCAATGAGATATCGGGTGAGCGGCCTCTCCACAAAAGTGCCGCACTTTGAGGGGTCCTTCCTCAAAGCATGGCATTGTGAGGTGGCCCTGGAGACTGCCTGTATGGGCTACCTCTTCAGAGAGGTCACCTGCCTGATCTCTGTCTCTCTGAGCCCTCTCCCAAAGTGTGAGATTGAGTGGGCAGCCCCTCTGGAGGACCTGCCTGCCTGATCTTTTGCTTTGTGAGAAAGTTCAGAGTGAGAGATGGGGGGGGGGGAGGCAGCTGCTCCTCCAAGGAGCCGTACTTGCTGCTCTCCTGGTCCTGGTGTGGCATTTGCTTTGGAAGGCGAGCAGGGCCAGTGCGGTGGCAGTGCCCACAGGGGGGCAAGATGTGTCCCCCTCCTGATCTGTTGCCAGAACAGGGGATTCACCCTGTCTCATGGGAGGACTGGCCCTGTTAAAAGCACTATGGAAGTAATTGTAGCATTCATAATAATCATCTCTGTACCACTTGATAAACTATTTTGTAATTCATGACTCTAGTAAGCAAGTTCCTTTACATCTGATCTTGTTATATTTGTTCCACAATATCTGTCTAAACCTGTTTTATTTCTCTCCTTGCTGCTTCTGAGGAGACATCTGATGAGGAAGATGTATAAGGTAAGTTTTAGTGACTGATTTTTGGGAAGCTGGAATCTTACTTTATGAAGGGCAGAATTTCATCATTGTTCTTCCAGCCATTTGCTTCTCTTTCTTCCTGCTGCTACACATACCTAGATGCTTCCTTCTTCCACCCAGTATATACCACTCAATCCATTGTTTACAGCAGGGGTGGGCAACTGGTGGTCTTCCAGATCTTTTGGCCTTCAACTCCCATTTTCCCTCTCCAATGACTATGCTGGCAAGGGCTGATGGGAGTTGTAGGCCAAAATTTCTGGGGACCCACAAGTTGCCCAGTCATGGGCTACAGCTGAACTCTGTGATACAACCACATTTGTTCAGACTTGTCAGATAGAGACTCACAACTTAAAGATTTACACCAGGTATTTCTCAGACTACAATACCCACCCAAAGGAGTGAAGCAATAGATCAAGAAGGCTAGACCAGTAGCCAAGAATAATCTACTACAACACAGGCCTTGAAGAGCAAACAGAACACCAGTTGTTCTAACTGACAGCTCCCCATCTAAAACCACTCAAACACACCATTAGTGATCTTCAGGAGGAGTGGGGGAACCTGTGGACCTCTAGATGTTGTTTGACTACAGCTCTCATCATCCCTGACCATTGTCCATGCTGGCTGGGACTGATGGGAGTTGGAGTTCAACAACATCTGGAAGACTGTAGGTTCCCCATGCCAATCTACAAGCCATCCCGGACCATAAGATCTGCACTTGTTTCAACCTAAAATAGCCACTCACTAGCAACAGCAGGCCGTATAACGGAGATATGAAAACAGGGACCAGACCCAGTGGCAGACCAATATACCAGCTCTGCCCCATGTCTGTCTGGCCACAGAATTACAGGACCTGTAATGTCATACACAACATCAGGGGTTCATTCACCTGCTGATCTTCCAATGTGATATCTGCCATCATCTGCTCTCAGTGCTCTTCTGCATTCTACAAAGGACAAAGACCGTCTCTATTCATAATAATAAATGGGCACAAATCTGACATCAGAAACAGTAATATTCCAAAACCGGTGGGGGAACATTCCAGCCTCCCAGAACATTCTGTCACTGGCCTTAAGGTGGCCACTCTTGAACAAAGGAACTTCAGAGACCGGTCCCAATGCAAAACAGCAGAACTACAATTCATTAAGAAGCTTGCCCCATCACCTGTGTCCTGAATTGGGATAAGTTTTTTTTTTTTTTAAATCACACTAGATATTTTAATTAGCTTACCAGTTCAATTAGGACTGTATCATCACTAGGAAATGGCCACTGTTAATAACGTAGTTGATACTGCCTATACTTTCTGCATTCAATTTCCCTCTGACCTCACTGTTTACAATCTCTCTGTTTACAGTCTGTCTGTCTGTCTGTCTCTCTCATCTGTAACTCAGAATAACCATGTTTATGATGAAGTGGACCATAGTCCACAAAAGCTTATGCCAGAATAAATGTGTCAAATCTTAAAGGGGCCACAAGACCTCTCTCTCTCTCTCTCTCTCTCTCTCTGCTGCAACAGACTAACAGGGCTATCCCTCTGGAAACTGCACCACTGGCATAAGCTTCTGTTTTTACTGACAAGGCAAAACTTACATGCTAGAGAGAGATGCCAAGGGCCATTCAGCCGTGCCTCTCCATAAGAGTCTATCTTGACAGGTGTGGTGACAGATCATCAATGTGAATATTTCATTATTATTATTTAGATCAAAAGAGAATTTGGGAGATGGATGGAGTGGCAATTTGCTTTCATGGTCATTAAAGGGCTCTCATGAAGTGCGGCATTTGAGAGCAGATTGTTCCTTTCCTGCCCTCATTTAGGGATCGCTCATTTAGGGATCGCACAGTAATTGTGACAAAAGAAGGAGAAGCTTGCTCCACATAACAGTGTGGAATGGTCTATGTTAGGTCTGGCTCACTCACAAACTTGAGACTTAAATGAAAGCACTCTCTTTTAAAATCTGTCTCTGTCCCTCTGTCTCTCTGTCTATCCATGTGTGTGTGTGTGTGTGTGTGTGTGTGTGTTAGAGAGGGAGGGAGAGGGAGAGAGAGAGAGAGAGAGAGAGTGTTTTATGAAGGCCAGTTCAGGATATGTGTTATACATTTTAAGTAATACCTTTCAACAACATTCAGTGCCATTCTACATCTTCCTATTAAGTAGAGGGTGAAGCATTATTCCATTGGTCCCATGATCTAGCTCAGTTGTGCCTGTTCTGAGAATGCAATAGTTCCATAAGGCTTGAGGAAGAGATCTTTCTTAGCCCTGGAACCTGAGATCATTTGAACTGGATGAATAATTCCTTGAGTCTGAGACTTTTTGAATGCAGTGCACATACTCTGTGGCCCCTCCTGCCCCATCAGATGAAATAAGCCAGGTGTCAGTTGAACCATGGTAAAGACATTAACTGAAGGATAGCTAAATCTGTTACAGTAGTACAAAAGCTGAGAAGGGACTTTATAATTAACAATGGTGAACTGCCATGGATAATATTTCTTTTATTATTTCTTGTACTGTGTGACAGACTGTTTTTACAGCATATTTACAGTTTTATGACTGTGTCCCTTTTAAGTTGTATTGTGTTATTATTGTAATGATCTATCATAAAATAAAAATCGTATTATCATAATTTCTGCAGCACTTTCTCATGTTTGACCCCACTGTAGTCCTTTAGATAGGTATTGTTTCTTTTTACCAAGATGGGTAGCTGAGGCTGGGAAGTCGTGACTTGTCCATCATACAATTGAGATAAGATTAGGAATGATGGGTGAATTCCCTTAGGCTCAATTCAGAATTGGGCCAGCAATTATGAACCACATCAGAAAATGCTAGAAAAACCCACTATTTTAGGAGTTAATTATTGACTCAGCTGGGACATGCACACTTCCTTTCCAAACCATGTGTGTGTTCTTGCACTGCCATTTGGGACTTGTAGCTCTAAGTTGTTCTAAGTCTCATGAACCTGCTAGACTTGGTTGGCACACAACACAAATTTTATTTCCTTGAACCCCTAAGCCTTTATCTGTTGTTGTTGTTCATGGAAGGATGCTTCTTTGCAGTGGAGGGGGGCTATGGTCACTTTAATGGCGCATGCTGTAGCCTTAAAAAAGAACATTCAAGCCAGTGGATTGGTCTGGAGCCAAGGTATTGTTAGAATATCCTAGTCAGTTTCAGCAATCAATGCTAGTGTCATCCAGAGTAAGGGATTAAAGTAATCAACTTCTGAACAAATGCTGCCAGTTTTGAGTGCCTCATCTGATGAAGACAGTACAAAATCCACCAAAAACAATAGCCTTGTTCTGCAGACTGAACACGGGAAGAATTTCAAAACAAGGAAGCTTTCCTTGGAATAATATGTATAGCCATTATGAGTTAGGTGATTCATATTCCAAGCCCATTATTCCCAAACTTTAGCAGCAGGGGTACTTGGGATTCCAGACTCCATATTCAATGTACAGGCTAGTGGACCACATTGGATCTCACAATTTGCACAAGTTAACTGTGGACTTCTGAAAATTATACCCAGGGGGCTCTCAAATCTTGAAGGAAGGCTACATTCAAGCCTTTTCTTTTGTATGTTTTGCCAACTGCTTAAATATAACTTCTAGGGATTCCAGGAAATCTCAATCAAATAAACTCAGAAGGGCTATATTTATCTCTCATTCTTAACTGGGAAAACCAGTATGTCCTTGGCTGTCCTTGGAAGAGCCATGAGTTGACGATGAATGGCATTTGCAAATGAGACACAATGTCACACAATTATCACTCCTCATAGAAATAACAGAGCCAGAGTTTGATCATAGGGAGAATGGAAAGTGGGTTGCAAAAAGAGGCTAGGAGATGAGGCTCCCACTCCTTGTCTGGGAATCAGAAAATGTTCTGTTCAGTAGTGAAGAACAAGGATCCCTAAATTAAAAATAATGCATCTGTAAATAAGCTCACTGGGAAGAAATAGTAGTTGAATACCACATTGGATGAAGCAGACCATGGTGATGATGGTTATTTTGGGAATATATTGTAGCTTGCTGCTCCTTAAGTTAAGACAGGCCCCTTATTCTAGAACACATCCTCTATGTTCTATGGAACTTTTCTGTCAATTCATCATACCTACTACAAACTGGGGTCAGTGATTTTTACCAGGGACTGGTGCCAGAAAATCAGTACTGCCCCTTGTAAATAGGAACTATTGGGTGTGTATGAAACAGGTGCATTTTTTATGCAGATATTTACAAAGATATATCCATTCCCTATTCACAAGTGAAAGATCAGATAGAGGACCTGGAGGAAATAGGAGCAGGAAGAGGAGAAAGTCCTAGTAAACTGGGCTTAGAAGATTATTTCTGTGCACCAAAACATGCTAGAATAAAGTATTTAAAGGCTCTGCCAGGGTGCTCTCTGGGTCTGCAAATATTATTGTACAAAAAAATCACTGCAACTTTGTGAATGGACAAAGTGTTTCCCATTCAGCAGCCACAGCAAATTTGCACTTCCCACCTACTTGCTTTCTTTTCTCTCCCTTTGAAGCCCTCAGAAATCGAGGTCTCCACTGAGCTGCAGATGCCAAGGCCCAGCAGGTTTAGATGTTACCTGTTCATTTTGCTTTCCCTGCTGGCTGGATTTCCAGAGGTGAAGTGACTCAACTAGCATCCTTCGCAAGTAGGCTGGTGTTTGTGCATGTGGCCATGTGTTTGTGTGTATAAAGAAAGGAGGTACATGATTTCAAGGAGAATGAAAGTCTGTTGAGCAGATAGTTGGTTTTTTTTAAAAAAATCCCATACAGTCACACACCCACACTCATCCACCCACCCAGCCACACAGCCCTAGTGTTATTTTTCAATTGTGTTTGCATCTCTGGCAGACAGCATGTAGCAAATGTGGTTTAGAAATTCATAATCAAATCAGATGGCTGATTATACAAAGTGAAAAGTACAGCCAGAAGAATGTTGACCTAATGTTTCATAGCATTACACAAACACTTTTAATTGAGAAATATACATACACACACACTGCACATGCACCACAGAGTGGTGCAGCTAGGTAATTTTAGATCCTCGATTAGAAAGTAATCCTATGGCTTCTGGCAGAGCATTTCAGGGAACACAAGATTGTTCTGTGTCCCCCTCCCAACGCCGTAGATACTGCTACTACCTCAGGAGGGAGACTCTTTCCATGCAGCCAACATGGGAAGAACCATGCCGGTTGTTTCCAGATGTTGCTAATGCAGACTTCAGAGGGAGGGGAAAGGGGGTGTTCCGGTGGTCAGGGAGGGGTGGGGAGAGGAGAGACAAAGATATGAGGAATCCTATGACCACTCCAGCCCTGACTCAGCCCCCAGCAGTGTGTCATTTACAGATGGACACAGAGGCCTGTCAAGAAAAAATTAGTAAGAGGAGGAGGAGAGGCAAAAATCACCTCCGTTGCTTCTCCTGCCCTGCTGGCAGCAGCCCAACAGGACACTGAATACTCAGAAGCCTCTGAGAATGAAGGCTTCCTTCTAATGGTTGTACTGGGGGGAGGGAGTGTGGGGGGGAAGCTCTATGCAGCAATGTGTATTACTTCAGGTGTGGCATGCAGGTAACATTCCTCTTCTCCCCAAACTGCCATTCCATGCTTTAACACTCCTTCTACATTCCTGATATGTTAGAGCGAGCGAGCGAGCAAGCAAGCAAGCAAGCAAGCAAACAAGCAAGGAAACATACATACAAAACCCTGTTTGTCTACCCCGATTTAAAAAAGAAAAAGAAAGAACTTTTCTTTCACTTCAATCATGGCATCATCATAACTGTGGGAATAAAATGGAGCTTGCTTCTGCTGCCATGATTTACTTGGGAATGGGCACCATTTTGCTGTAGGAGAGGATAATATATTTGGAGAGTATAAATGATAAAAAGAGCATTGGTAACCATGTACATTCCTGGCTGTCCCCTGGCTATAAAAGGTTCCAGAAGATGCTGCGGCAACCAGTATCAGCTAAGGATGTAGGGATTGTGTAAAATCCATTCCGTCTGTGTTTCGCAGATTGTCCAGCGCCTTTCATTCTGTTGTCTGCCAATTGCTGGAATCTAATTTTGTGGGGTTTCCAAATCTGTGTGAATTCATGTTTGCGCAAATGTGCATTTGCACAATTTCACACATGCAAAAATGTGCAAATTCCTCCCCAAATGCCCATTTTCATGCTTTAGCCTATGGGGGAAATGCACATTTGGCAGTTTTTTTTTTTTTCTTCATATTTTTCTATGACAAAATTTGTACAAAATTTGGGAAGGTTAGAAAACTGGTCTGCAAGTCCACAGAATTCACCCAACAGAGGAAAAGGCAGTCTGCTGTGGAATCCGTGGCTTGGATTCATGAAGATCTGAACTCATTTGGTTCCATTGTGGATTTCTTCGACATCTCTGTCATCAGCCTCAGTGGATCCCAGCATGTCCATGGCACGCTAGGTGCTGTTTGCTGCTGCCCCCATTACCTCTCACTCTTTGGGTAATCATGATTTGAGGGCCCCCTGGGCTGCTGGGCCCTGGACTTTGGCCCAAAGATCCAACCCTACTTGTACCACTGTGTATATACACACCCCTCCTTCCCTCCCTCCCTCCCTCCCTCCCTCCCTCCCTCCCTCATCTATCTATTATTACCCCTCTTTCTCTCCCTCTCATTTGACTTTGTGGTGGGCTCTCTTATCCCACTTATACACTGTTTGCAACCTGAGCTGCTCTTACTCAGCAAAAAATGAATATAAAATAAGCAAACATTGCTGCACGTTGGTGTACAAACACTGCCAAGGCGCACTGGTTAAAATGATTTGAGCTAATTTATAATACATGAATACAATCAATCCCCCCTTAGTAATCCTTCACTGTTTCCCTGCCAAGGGAAATAAATTTGCAGCCTACAAGAGGTCAAGGATCTCCTAAGGAACAGAGTGTGCAGTTCATAAATCCGCACATGCATAGGGAGAAGGAGAGGAAAGTCATTCTACTGTATAATGCAGGCAGCAGCTCCACTGTTTCCTTGAACATGGCATTTTAACAAATGGTGGCGTCTTTGAAAGAATAGGTTGTGACTGGAATAAGATCTTTTCCATGTTGCTCTGCACCTGTAATCATATGAAAAGATACTAGCAAAGGACATTGAATGATCCACTGCATTCCTCTTATCCTGCCACACACTGTGGAAAGCACTATCTAGTCCAGTATAAAAACCAAAGGCTGTAAACGGTTGCTGCAGCTTAATTCTTGGCCAGTTTTTGTTTAATATAAGTAAGCTAACCATAATAATAAGTAGATATATTAGAGCCAAAACAGCATTACTTTAAATCTATGCGTACCAGCTATGCCTTACTTCCGTTTTTTACTTTATAATAGGTGCAGGGCATCTACTGCAGATTTTAAAAGCCTGCCTATCCCCCATGCTAGGGTCCTGATCCAGATTGGTCCTCCTGTGCCTACTCTAGAATAAACAAGAAAAAAAGAAAAAGGCATAGCTGTGAGACACAGATTTAAAGCAATGTCTGTTTTGGCTCTAAATCCTTTCATACAGCCTGAAACCATCACATTTAATGAATGTATGAAGGTGTATTAGAATCATACCCTCTGACGCCACTCTGGAGCACAGACACTCCATGCATACAAGTTGTATGTGCATAGACTCTATCCATGTGAGCTTTAGCAGGGCCAGCATCAAAAGCAGGCATGCTCAGGCACCTGCTGAGGGCTCACATGCCAGCAGGGGGCCACTGATAAGAGCCCCCTGGACTTGTTCCTCCTCTTCACCATTGCAACCTGCTTGTTTACCTGCCTCTCTCTCTGGCCCAGACAATGACAGTGGTGGTGAGGAGTGGCAGTAGATGGCACTGCCTACATGCTCACTGGCAGTCTTCCTGGCAAGCAGGCAAGCAAGCAGGCAAGCAAGCAAGCGGTAGCAATGATGAGAAAGAGAATGAGTAAGAGCAGCTGGTGACAATGGCAGTGAGAAGGTAGATTCACTGAGGGAGGGGCCCCATTGAAGGGGTCTTGCCCAAGGGCCCTCAAAAATCTGCAGCCAGCACCATCTGGTAGCCTGGAAAAGCAGGAGTCCTGATCATGTACAGCTTGGATAAATGTAGGCTTTGCATCCACAGAGCCAATGAATGCATGGAATTTGGGGGTAGAGATGATGGGTATGAGTCTGCTCCCGCTCCATGTTCATGATTTATTTGTTCACATTTATATATCACCTTATCTCTTACCCCCCCACATCAAACCAAATACATGGTTTCAACCCATGCAGAAAAGGGCTATTGTGCAAACTGAGGGCTATTCTATACAATACACAGTGCTCATTTGCCCCACTGAGTTGCTATGTGAAAACTTGGCTCCAGCTCTTGGATCTCAATGATTTAGTAAAAAAAATACAAACAAAGTAGATGCCATCAGCCTGAAGTCTGCCCACCCCTGATTTACATAATCTTTTTGGTGCAGGGGAACCACAGTTTGCAATCTGCTACAATGAGTGAGTCAGTCATATGCTTACCAGCGCCACCTACTGAAGTCGACATGGATTTGATATCCCATTACAATTGCTCAGAAAGGAGAGTGACAACCATGGTTTTAGGTTATGTGAACTGGACTTTGGTCTTCATCTTGTTCACCTTATTCTTTATGGAAGATTAGGCATGCTAGCTTATTACTTTGTGAAGCTCCTTCTTTCTCAGTATGGCTAATTATTTTGTTGCAGTTCAGTTTTGATAAGAATTTAACAAAATTTGCAAGGCTCCCTATATTCAGGACAAAAAGCATTTGAGATTTTAAAAAAAAAATGTATGTGGAAGAAACCTAAACTGACAAGATTTGTCCATCCAGGCAGAGGGCTTTGCATCCTTTGCTCTTAAAAGTTTCGACTTGAATCCCTGTCTATTCAACCATGTTAGGGCTCCATTAGAAATGCAACTTTTTTTCTGTCAGGCTCATCTTTAACAGCTACATGGCAAGCAGGTACATCATGGTGTAGATGGCTGAGAATTTCATCTCAGTTCATTTGTATATACCAAAATTCACAGAGTTCATATTTTTGGAGAGCAAGAACTTAAGATTTGAAAAAAACCCAAATGCGGGAGAAAGCAAAACGGACAGGTTCACCCATCCCTATTTCTTTCTCAACCTGGTGCCTCCAGTTGTTTTGGATTTCAACTCCCAGCAGCCCCAGCCAGCATGGCCAATGGTCAGGAATGTTGGGAATTGTAGTCCAGAACATATGGAAAGCACCAAGTTGGGGAAGGCTGCTATAGAGTCACTAGGTCATATTCCAGGGAAATAGCTGGACTGAGAGAGAATCTCCCCCCCCCCACACACATACACACACATAATGGAAGAACACAGTTCTTCATATTTCCTGGGATGTTTATTCCTCATTTTGTCCATTCCCCAAGCATGTGCAGAGTGTGCTTTTTATTCAAACAAAGAGAAGCTTGCTAATCTTTCCCTTCATGCTGCATTTGTACAAGTGTGACTGCTTCAGAAAGAACTTTCCATTATACTGTCTCTTTTTCATGAGTTTCATAACAGAAGTGTGGTGTAGTGGTTAGAGGCCAGCCCAAATTCATGCAGTGAGATAACTAACAGGAGGTTTGATCATGGAAATACAAAGCTGAGCTGGGGGCAAGTGGGGTGCTGACATGTGTAGGAGTAAGTTGCATTGAACTCAATAAGACTTTCTTCTGAGTAGACATGTACAGAGTTGGTTCTCCTCTCCATTAGCCTCACAACATCAACAACAATGCTGGATGTGGAAATATAAAGCTTAGCAGGGAGAATAATACTACATGCAGGGCTCCAGGACTGGCATGGTCATTTTAAAAGGTTCTTTCTTTCTTTCTTTCTTTCTTTCTTTCTTTCTTTCTTTAAAACAGCGTTGCTTTAAACAAAGAGTGCATCACTTAGGCACACCTAGGACAGCCTTGTTTTGGAAGCCCCGAGAAGGAGGAAGTGTTTTGGCTGAAAGTAATTACTGCACGTCTCAGGGCAGGGGAAAAAAATACGTAAATATCTATGAAAAATAGCCATTCTTACGGAAGTTATGCAAACTCACGGAAATGGCTGGGCTGAATTATGGTTGTTGGTACGGATTTATCTTCGTAATTTTTGGAGCGGAAAAAAAAGAGGAGAATTCCGGGGGCTTGTTAAGGACGGAACGTAGCACTGGTTGCAAACTGCGGAAGTCAAGCGGCACTGAAGGTATACAATTCGTACATCCCTAGACTTATCTGCCACTGAAGTACTGCTAGGGATTGTATGCTGCTCTGTAGTGGGTGGCCAATTCTGGATAAAGTGGTTGCACCCACATGGATATGACTCAGCACCTGCTTTGCATACAGAAGGTCTCAGGTTCGATCCCCAATATCTCTAGGTAGGGCAGGAAGAACTTCTGCCTGAAACCCAGGAAGCCACTGCCAGATGGTGTTGACAATACTGCACTAATGGACCAACAGTGTGGCCCAGTATAAGGCAGCTTCCTGTGTTCCTAATTTAAAAACCAACACAAGTGGCAAATGCTACACAGCACGTCAATGAGGAATTCTGGATGGTCATTTTAAGAGCAACCCCTCTCTGCCCCCATGATGACACACCCGACCAAACACTGGTGTGTGGCGTGTGAACATGCTAGGGATGTCAGAGAATTCTGCCATGGATCTCGGTGAGGCCGAATGCCAGTGCATTCAGCCCCCCCAAATCCGTGGCTGAATGAAGCCCCCGCCCCCCAACCCACGAAAGGCGCACGAAACGGAGCACTTACCTGCTGCCGTCCGCACTGACTTGTGAATGGCGGCTGCCTTGCGGCCGCCATTCACTTCTTCATCATAGCCATGATAGGCTACGAAAATACTTACGTAGCCTATCACGGCTAACTCAGGGATGCCTTTTGCATCCCTGCGGAGGCCGTGATAGGCTATGTAAGTATTTACATAGCCTATCACAGCAAGCCAAAAAAAAAGAAAAAAAACCTATGCAAATGGCGGTGTCTATGGTGGCCGCCATTTGCGTTCCCTATTTTTAGCCATTTTAGCCTACGTAAATATTTACGTAGGCTATTACGGCGAAAACAAGGCAAACGCAAATAGTGTAGTGGGCGCTATTTGCGTTCTGTATATTTACATAGGCTAAAACGGGGGGGGGAAGGAACGCAAATGGCGCCCACTATGCTATTTGCGTTCCCCTTGTTTTTCGCTGTAATAGCCTACATAAATATTTACATAGGCTAAAATGCCTAAAAATAGGGAACACAAATGGCGGCTGCCATAGCCGCCGCCATTTGCGTACGCTTTTTTTTGGGGGGGGGGCTTGCCATGATAGGCTACGTAAATACTTATGTAGCCTATCACGGCAGCTTTGCAGGATGAAAATGGCGGCTGCTACGGCGGCTGCCATTTGTGTCCAAAGCAGCCTGTCCGTGGCTGGAACTCCGGCTGTGGCCGGACCTGGCCGGTGGCTCCATGGAGCCGACCCAGGCAGGATTCCGGGGGGAGTGACGGAGCGCCTCCCTCCCACCAGGAATCCAAGCTCTGCAAAGGTAAGTGACTTTCGTACATCCCTACAACATGCTCTTCAAAGTGATGACTTGGGGTGGGAAGCACCAGCAAAATGATGACATAAACATTTATGCACCAGTGACAAGATTTGCTACTGAGACTCCACAATGTAGCAAGGTGGCGAAAACAAAAAGACAAGCTACATCTTGAAGCTGTGTGCCAGCAGTGCCCTGCTCAGCGACGCTGGAAAAAATGACAGGGTGCTGCTGCTGAATATCAACTAGGAGCAGAAAGGTGATGTTATCTAGGAAACCTATATGTACAACACAGAGCTGTCAGAAAAAAAAATTAAATAAATCAAAATGATCACTGTTTATGGTATCCAAAGGCTGCTGGGAAATTGAAATGGTTTTAAAAGCAGCCAAGAATTACTTGGGTGTTTAATTTGAGCTTGTATAAGATAACTGGGAAAGATCAAACTATCTTCTTAAAGCTGATTTAATTTCCTCTGCTGGAAATTAGATGTGCACGTGACATAGGCCTTCTCCTATTTCTTTTCCTCTTTTACATTGACACAGCATTGGTGTAAAAATTGCATGTATCAGAGGCAAGCAAATTCTTTCAACCTTTATTTTTCTCAAAGCTTGTGTCTTGAGGTCTTCCTTCCTTCCTTCCTTCCTTCCTTCCTTCCTTCCTTCCTTCCTTCCTATCTTCCTTCCTTCCTTCCACCAAGTTCAGGCTTGCAATTAACATGCCACGTGGTCACCACTGGTGACTAGATATTACTGCCAGGAGACCAGAGTCCCTGACTCACAGCACATTCCTCAGTATTAGTCTAGGCCAGCCTTCCCTAACCTAGTGCCTTCCAAATACGTTGGAGTGCAACATGGCTAGGAATGATGGGAATTGAAGTCCAACATGTCTGGAGGGGAAGGATGGTCTAGCTCACTGGGTATCTCAGTTCAGGACTAAATGTTCTAACATCATTGAGCCAGTACTTTTGTTTTTCAAAGAGTTCTGCTGATCTAGATCCAGTGAGCTTTTCTACATAAGGCTGTTAATCTGCTCTATCTACTTTTGGTTTTGCAGTAGAACTGAGATCCGAGCTCTGCCCAAAGAGCTTTTCCTTTCCTGCTTTTTTGTTTCCTTCTTTTTCTAGGTGGTGATGTGCTATAGTGGAATAGCTCAATTACACAAGTAGGAAAATATGTTTTCTTTCACTTTCAGAAATAATACTCTATTTTCCCTGCTCTAAAAAAATACATGGGAAAGTGCTCTTAAAAAGAAGAAGAAGTGAAACTGGAGGGTAATAACATTGTCTACCCCCCCCCCCGGTAAACCACTGTGAGTAAGGAATGATGAGCACACAATAAATGCCTCATGAAGAAAAGCTCAGTAAATAAAGATCATGATGGTGGATTATTTGTATTGTCATTGTTTTTTAAAGGAAGAATATCCTTTTTGCTTCTCTGCCAGGGCATTGCTAAACTGAAGGGGTGTGTGCGTGTGTGTGTGTGCACGCATGTGTGTGGTGTAAGCACATCACATTGCTTTACCCCCAGTTTTGCAAGGAAGACTGAGCTTTTCTACAGAAAGCTGTTAATCTGTTTATCTACTTTTGGTTTTGTCACAGAACTGAGGTCCGTGTACTACACGAAGAGCATTTCCTTTTCTTATTTTCTGCTATGTAACTTCTAGGTGGCACTGTGCTGTAGCGGAATAATGCAATTACACAAGTGGAAAAGGGTTTTCTTTTGCTTTCACAAATAATACCACAAGTTCTGTTCTCTAAAAACACTTGTTGAAAATGCTGTTTCAAAACAGAAGTGAAACTGGAGGGTTGCCTAAAGAACCTGTAAACAACCGTGAGAAGGGAGTGACAAGCACACAGTAAATGCCCCCTGTAGAAAGGCTGTGTGAATGCACCAAAGGAAAAACCATTTCACAAATCCTAAGAGGAAATGCTCTGTTATGCTGCAATTTTGAGATAGTTTTAATATTGTTTATATTTTACTAGCATGTGAGCCTCTTTGAAAATTCTTAGGCATTCTAAAGTGGGATTATTATTAATATAATAATAATAAAAATAACCACTACTACTACTAATATGTATGTGTGAAGCACCATCAGTGTACATGAGCCATTAAGAATCAGCAGAGAGCTTTCCAAGAAGCTCAGAAAAGAACAAACCAATAAAGAGAGGGAGGGGTGGGAGCTTCATCACTAGTTTGAGTTGTTATGCAGGGCAACAGCTGGGAACACTTAGCCATCACACCGAGGGTTTTTCCAGCCTTTCATCTCTCTCTCTCTCTCTCTCTCTCTCTCTCATCTTGTTCATTCCTTGTAATTTTCCCCTGCTGTTGCCAGCTTCCAAAATGGTGCTCCCCCGCCCCCCGGGGTGGCTACTTATGATTTGCTAGAAAAGAGGAAATACATCACCAAAAATAGAGGACAGAAGAGGACACTAATTTACATGTTCAAATTTATACATTTAGATGAAAACTTAGAAATCATTGTTATAATGTAAACAGAAATACGGTACATCTCTCACCATAGTGTATGCCTTGTATGCCTTGCTCAGTCTGCTGTCCAGGTGCTGTTGATGGGCAACTTCAAGGCTCAGCTTCCTTTTTTTTTTTTAACTTTATAAACTGTTTTTGGACTGGACTGCCCTTCAAAATAGAGCACGGTCCTCTGTCAGACCTTCAAATAGAGAACTGTCCTCTGTAAAAGATGACACATGGCCACACTATGATGTGCTTTTCTGTCCAGAAAATTTGTCAACATGAAACTTGAAGCACCTGTACATCACTGATGTTTCAAGTTACATGTGAAGTAACTACCAAGCCCAGGTATGCCCATCAATTAGTCTGGCACAGCTGTGCACTTAGAAACAGCTGCCTGTTTTGGTTCCCTGTAAATGGACCCCAAAACCTGGGTGTCAAGGCCAAAGTCTGAGATCTGGCAACCCTATGTCATGAAGGCACAGCCTAGCTTTTAATACTAGCCTTGACTTAACTGATTTTGTGTAGAAAGGAGCTCTGAAAAGCCTATCATTCACATTGTGGAGGAGAAGGTCCAATTAGCTGATCACATCGGTTCCTTTTGGACTTCAAATGGATGAACTGGCTGCAAAACATGTCTGGGCTTAGCACAAAAATGTACACATTGCTTTTTAAAAAATATAATGCTACCTTCATCTTAAGGCTGTTAAAATATGAAACTTGGATAGCTACCAAGGACAAATGGGCTGATCTGGGTATTTTTTTTTAAGGTAAGAAGTGCTTTGAATGTAGACATACTCAAGTAATGGATGACTCAAAGGTTCCTGGAGACATCAGCTCCCTCGAACACTATGATGTCATCTTTTTGTAAAGTCCCCTTTCCTCTTATAGCAATGTATTCTTCAGAGTCTTTCTCACTCCTCTTTCTATTCAGCTTGAACAGTGAGATGCAGTGATAATCTCTAGGCGCACAGCACAGGCTAGTACAGTTAATGCTTGTAAAAGGTAATGTGTCATGACATTACAGGATGGTAATCAACCAGTCAAAGAGTCCTTTATTGTAAAGTACAGCACATATCATTCTGCCTGAGATACATTTTAACTTTCCCTGCCTCTCCTTTTCTGGCATAGCTTGAGGTTTTTATTGTAATCAGTTGCTACATGCAGTCAAAAACCCAATTCCTTCTATCTCTGAATATGGGATCATTTTTATAGTCTTTTTATAGAAACCTTATGGATAAAGAGACTCATAAAGTTTGCTAAGCATGTAATATCTCAGAGTCAGCAGTATAGGTTATGGTCTGTAGTGCAAGGAAGGGCAGGAGAGACACCAAGAATTTGAGACAGGAATAGAATTGTCTTCCCATTTCACAATGGTGCATACTTTCATGATTCATGTGTACTTAACGGGTTTTTCCCCCAGAATTTTATTCAGTCACATCATGATATATATAGCCATCTGTGACAAATATCCATTTTTTATGGGAGATGATCTTCATTAATATGTTACGTTTGTAGTAAGGCGGGGCAACATTCATTGCACCCAGTTTTCCAAAATATCATCCACTTTCAAAAGTGGGGGCTAAATTTTTTCCACTTTCTTGGGGTGGGGGGTGGGTAGAATAATTTTCAGGTAAGGGGACTTGCTGCTTTAATTACTTAACCTTACAAGGTTACATTTTTTCTTTATTTTAAGAGTTTTTTCTTAAAGCCCCAAACCACTCATAGTGGCAGAAAGCTCTTTCCACAGCAATCTGCTGGCTGCAATCCCCAGAATTCCTTGGGAGCAATGTGCTTGATAATGTGGTGTTAACAGAGGCAACAACACATATTGTTCAGTATATAGAGGTGGAGGCTTTACCATGGGGTTTGGATGGCTTTCTGTAAAGCCTCCTTGCAAGGCACAGCAGTATCTCACTGGAGCTAGGATGGAGTGCTCATCCATCAACTCTGATTGTCATTTCTGAGCAAGCAGTCAAGGTGGACTAGCAGTGGAAAGAGAAGAGCAAGAAATGATTAGGGTTTATATAGGTGATCATTTATACGGAGCAATGGCAGATTTCAGATTTAGTGGCATGCTGATGCTAGCTCTGTTTAATACCTTAGGGCACAATTCTATGCATGTTTAGACAGTAAAAAGTCCTACAACTCCCAGCATTCCCCAGCCAGCCATGCTGGGGATTGCTGGGAGGTGTAGGACTTTTTACTGCCTAAACATGCATAGGATTGCACCCTTAGTACCTCTAAAACTGAAGAAAACACACTTGAAATAGTAGGGACTTGCCACAGAGGAGCACGTAACCTAAGCTTGTATGAGTGCTCCTATTGACTCAGTGCATAAGTTAACCTTTACAATGAATCAAGGTAAGCTGGAGGTGGTCAAATATGAGATGGCAAGATTGAACATCGACATCTTGGGAATCAGCGAACTAAAATGGACAGGCATGGGCGAATTTAATTCAGGTGACCATCATATCTACTATTGTGGGCAAGAATCCCTTAGAAGAAATGGAGTAACACTCATAGTCAACAAAAGGGTGGGAAAAGCAGTACTGGGGTACAATCTCAAAAATGATAGAATGATCTCAGTACGAATCCAAGGCAAACCATTCAACATCACAGTAATTCAAGTCTATGCCCCAACCACTGATGCCGAAGAAGCTGAGGTTGATCGGTTCTGTGCAGACCTACAACACCTTCTAGAACTAACACCAAAAAAAAGATGTCTTCTTCATCATAGGGGATTGGAATGCTAAAGTAGGAAGTCAAGAAATCACCGGGATAACAGGCAGGCATGGCCTTGGTGTACAAAATGAAGCAGGACAAAAGCTAATAGAGTTTTGCCAAGAGAACACGCTGATCATAGCAAACACTCTTTTCCAACAGCACAAGAGACGACTCTACACATGGACATCACCAGATGGTCAATATCGAAATCAGATTGATTATGTCCTTTGCAGCCAAAGATGGAGAAGCTCTATACAGGCAGTCAAAACAAGACCTGGAGCTGACTGTGGCTCAGATCATGAGCTGCTTCTTGCAAAATTTCAGCTTAAATTGAAGAATGTAGGGAAAACCACTAAACCATTCAGGTATGACCTAAATCATATCCCTTATGAATACACAGTGGAGGTGAGGAATAGATTTCAGGGATTAGACCTGATAGACAGAGTGCCTGAGGAACTATGGACGGAGGTCCGTAACATTGTTCAGGAGGCAGCAACTCAATCCATCCCAAAGAAAAAGAAATGCAAGAAAGCCAAGTGGCTGTCTGATGAGGCTTTACAAGTAGCTCACGAAAGAAGGGAAGCGAAAAGCAAGGAGAAAGGGGAAGATATATCCAACTGAATGCAGAGTTCCAGAGACTAGCAAGGAGAGACAAGAAGGCCTTCTTAAATGAACAATGCAAAGAAATCGAGGAAAACAACAGAATGGGAAAGACTAGAGATCTCTTCAAGAAAATTGGAGATATCAAGGGAACGTTTTGTGCAAAGACGGGCATGATAAAGGACAAAGAAGGCAGGGATCTAACAGAAGCAGATGAGATTAAGAAGAGGTGGCAAGAATACACAGAAGAACTATACAGGAAAGATCTGAATGTCCCTGATAGCCATGATAGTGCGGTCACTGAACTTGAGCCGGACATCCTTGAGAGTGAAGTCAAGTGGGCCTTAGGAAGCATTAGTAACAACAAAGCTAGCGGAGATAACAGTATTCCAGCTGAGCTATTTAAAATCCTAAAAGATGATGCTGTTAAAGTGCTGCATTCAATATGCCAACAAATCTGGAACACTCAACAGTGGCCGCAAGACTGGAAAAGGTCAGTTTACATTCCAATTCCAAAGAAGGGCAATGCCAAAGAGTGTTCAAACTACCGCACAATTGTGCTCATTTCACATGCCAGCAAGGTGATGCTCAAAATCCTACAAGCTAGGCTTCAGCAGTATGCGAACCGAGAACTACCGGAAGTACAAGCTGGGTTTCGAAGTGGCAGAGGAACTAGAGATCAAATCGCCAACATTCGCTGCATCATGGAGAAAGCAAGAGAATTCCAGAAAAACGTCTATTTCTGCTTCATTGACTACGCTAAAGACTTTGATTGTGTGGATCACAACAAACTGTGGCAAATTCTTAAAGTGATGGGAGTACCAGACCACCTTACCTGTCTCCTGAGAAACCTGTACGAGGGTCAAGAAGCAACAGTAAGTACCAGACATGGAACAACCGAGTGGTTCAAAATTGGGAAAGGAGTACGACAAGGGTGTATATTGTCACCCTGCTTATTTAACTTATATGCAGACTACATCATGAGAAATGCCGGGTTGGATGAATCAGAGGTCGGAATTAAGATTGCTGGGAGAATTATCAACAACCTCTGATATGCAGACGATACCATCCTAATGGAAGAAAGTGAAGAGGATCTAAAGAGCCTCTTGTTGAGGGTGAAAGAGGAGAGTGCAAAAGCTGGTTTGAAACTCAGCATTAAAAAAATGAAGATCATGGCATCTGGCCCTATCACTTCCTGGCATATAGAAGGGGAAGAAATGGAAGCAGTGACAGATTTTACTTTCTGGGGCTCCAAGATCACCGCAGATGGTGACTGTAGCCATGAAATTAAAAGACGCTTGCTCCTTGGGAGGAAAGCTATGGCCAACCTAGACAGCATAGTAAGAAGCAGAGACATCACCCTGCCGACAAAGGTCCGTCTAATCAAAGCTATGGTTTTCCCAGTAGTAATGTATGGCTGTGAGAGCTGGACTATAAGGAAGGCTGAGCGCCGAAGAACTGATGCTTTCGAACTGTGGTGCTGGAGAAGACTCTTACGAGTCCCATGGACTGCAAGGAGGTCAAATCAGTCAATCCTAAAGGAAATCAACCCTGAGTGCTCATTGGAAGGACAGATACTGAAGCTGAAGCTCAAATATTTTGGCCACCTAATCAGAAGAGAAAACTCTCTGGAAAAGACCCTGATGCTGGGAAAGATTGAAGGCAAAAGGAGAAGGGGACGGCAGAGGATGAGATGGCTAGATAGCATCACCAATGCAATGAATATGAACTTGAGCACGCTCCGGGAGAGAGCACAGGACAGAAAGGCCTGGCGTGTTATGGTCCATGGGGTCACAAAGAGTCGGACACGACTGAACAACAACAACAATATTAAGAATAATTTAATTTTGAAAATCACAGGTGTTGGGAGGCTCCACAGTTCTGACATGCGGCACAGCCCAGGAACTGGTGTGTGTGTGTGTGTGTGTGTGTGTGTGTGTTTCAATCACTTTGGGGTTATTAAGCCAGTCCTCACAGAATCTCCCCCCCCACACACTTTTGGGAAGCAAGGCCTGAGGCAGAACAATGGAAGCATCTTTGATGGGGGGAGAAAACTTTCGGGAAATTGGAGGACAGATTTTGGCAGAGCATTAACCCCACATCATCCCTGGAGTTGGACACAATGCTCCCGCACCTGCATTGCGGTGGACCGTGGATGCAAGCTGGGGGCTGGCCTCCCCAGGCAGTTGATGCTGTTGTAGCAGGAAAACACCCAAAATGCTTACCAAAAAAAGGAAGAAGCTATCCTACAAGCCTTGCCAATGGGGAGCCCTACCTGTGAGGAACTGTTACAAATTTCTCCTCCCGCTGGAGAAATTCAGTGAAATTATCTCCCCAGTTTCTCTGCCCACAAGTAAGGTGGAGGATTTCAAGAGGCCATTTGTGCACAGCTCTAATCCATTCCAAAGGCACGCCTTCCTTGATTAGAGGGTGGAGGGGTTGTATAAGGGCTACATCAATAGGCTTCCAGAGACTGATTATTTCTCAGGCTGTGGATGCCATAGAGAGCTTAGAGGAAACACTAGCCGGGGGGGGGGGAATTCCTTAATTTTGCACTTTTGAACCAATGCATGACCTGAAACTCAGTTATCCTAAAAATGTGCACTTCTCCAAATTTGGCATTGGAGTTCTTCAAGTAAAAATATGCACAAAAATGCCTTATATTAGAAAAAAGTGAAGACAAACATGTCCATATTAAGACAAAATGAAAACAAAAATGCTTATATTAATGCAAATAATGTTCCAAATGTGTATTAGGAAAACTGCACACAGAATTACACATAAAAATGCATGTACTATGAGAAATGCATACAAAAATGCATACACATTTTAGGGTGAACTTAAAAAAAAATCTCCACATTTGGGATGAAACAAACTTGAGAGTGGAAAAATGAGAAACCAAGAGAAACCAAAACTGATAGATCCATCCATTCCTAGGATCTAGATGAGAACTTTATTGTCTCTCTCAAATGAGGATAGAACAGCAGGAAGAAATTCCTGACTCCTCCCAGACACAATTAAATTCAGTTCTGTCTAATGACTGGACTATACAATGCCACTCTTCACACGGTGGGGCCCTTATCTGTGCCACAGGATGGCTACAAATTTAGCATCTTCAGGGCCAGATGATGCTAAGGGTAAGTCCTCCCAAGAACAACCAGGTTTTGGGGGAGAAGATTTGACCAGCAGAAGCCAACAATCAGGCCTTTGCTGTCTGAGACAAGAGTAGCTGTCTCTGCTGCCTACGCAAAACATGGATTCAAAAAGACATTGGGTATGGGTGCATGGGACAGATGTATTACTTAGTTATCACCACTTATGTTCTGGTATTATCCAATTGTTACCAAGGTCAAACGTACAACAATAGTATATTTGTCTTATTCAATTACGCTACTTGTGCTTCTGAGGAGGTGATGAGGGATTTTAACTTGAGGCACCACAAAAATCTAAAAAATAGGTTTGTGCATAACCAAAATCAACTAGGAGTGAGGATGTGGATGTGGATGAATTATTGTGTATTGTTGGCTGCAAGAGGCAGAGAAGAGTACCTCTATATCTCTCCCCTCCCACACAATTGGCTGGTCCCAAGACTTGCTTTCACCCAGTGGAATTTTTGAGTAATTCCCTCCACCCCTTTGAATAGCAGACTCCCATGCTCTGTCACAACTCTTCTTCTCTGTTTCAACTGGTGTTCTGCTATTCAGAATTAGCACGATGCTGTTAAAGTAGATATGATCTGATGTTGGGGCTGTAAATCTATTCCAGGTTTCAGTCAGAACCAGACAGAATTCTTAAGGAGCTATGCAAGGTGCTGAACTCATTTGGGGGGATAGGGTTCAGCACTTTGGATAGCTCATTTAGAGTGCTGGCTGGTTCTGACTGAAACCCAGACTGGAATTACAGCCCCACTGAAATCATAGCCACCAGCCTCCACTGGACTCCACTAGAACTATGACCACATTTCCTGCAATAGCTGCATGTTCCCAGTAGGGGGAGGGAATTTAGATTGGAAAAATGGTGTGGGGCAATTTAGATTGGGAAAATTAACCCCCTCTCCACCAGCACTGCACCCTAAGCCAGTCTCTCTCTCCTCACCTACGCCAGCTGCAGTGAACTTCCCTTGTCATCATTTGATCCTTGGAGGTATGCTGCCTTTGAACACATAATTTTCATTTATCTGTCATAGCTAATAAAATAAAATAAAATAAACAAATCACCCTTGGACACATGGAACCATTTACGTGCTTCTTGGATCCTGCCCATTATGTGTTTGATTAATAGAGGTGAACCTAAATGGATGGGGCTGCCAGTGGATAGAATTTGGCTTTTGTGTTCATGTAGTGAGATTCTGAGAGACCAGATTCATAGAAAAAGGCAGACTATCTTGTTGCATTGGTTTCACCGGGACTTACCCTGCAACCCTAGACCCTATTCCCTGGGAGTAAGCCCCACTGAACTAATAGGACTTCTTGCAGAATAGAAATCTATAGCATTGCAATGCAAGTCACAACTACCCTTAGTGGGATCAAGGCCTATATAGCCTTCTGAAGAAATCTATATTTTTTATGAAATGTGTTATTCTCTTTAAAAATAATTGCATCAACTCCTTTTAATGTTCTTGTTTCTCCTTTTGAAGAAAGTAGATTTGATGTTGGTGACAATGAATCCCTTGGAGTCTTTTTAATAATGCTAGTATTGCAAGCTCAGATTTTGCATTTTCCAGCCAGATTAACTATAATAAGAATGTGAGGATAATAATACTCAGTATTTATAGCACATAGCAGCTTTCATCTTCTGGATATCAAAATGCTTTACAAACATTAATAATTAAATTTCACATCGCTTCTAGGAGGTAAATCTTTTCCATTTTAATGGTTAATTGTCTCATAAAAGCAAGCTGGTGTCCATATGGGTTTGACTGTTTCTTTGGACTCTAATTCTTCTTGCTTTTCTTTTTTTTTTTTTTCAATTTGGTTATAATTTAGTTCTGACTCAGTTTGCAACTGACAGTTTGCTTTGTTGTGTTTCTTTTCAGAAGACAGGAAGTATATTTTAACTCAATACATCAGGAGCTGAGATGAACTTATTATTTCTCACCTGTCATAATGGCTTTTCAGTCTCTGCAACTCTATAAAGTTTCCAAAATTTTGCTGGTAGGAAGCAAGACAATATTCTTCGGCTGCAGATCTGAATCTACCAATATACTCACTTAATTCTCACATTCATGTCCCAACCCTTCCTTTCAGGAATTCAAGGCAGTATACATGCAGGCGGAGATAATTCTTGTTCTCACAACAATCCTGTGAGGGAGATTAATGTGAGGGCAAAAACAGACAGTACTTTAAAGGCATTACTTTCTTTCATTTTTACTATAGAGGAGGTGCAGGAGGCCTGAACTAGATCAGCACCCTATCAGGGAGGTAGGGGGGCTTTAATACCCTCTCTGTGCCTGACAATTTGTGTTGTAAATTAGTGTTCCAGAGCTTTTCTATACAAGGCATTTATTGTGTGCTCATCATTCCCTCCTCACAGTTGTGTATGAGTTCTTTAGATGATGACATGACCCTCCAGTTTTGCTTCTGTTTTTAAACAGGACTTTTGAGAAGTTTTTTTTAGAGCAAAGATTATTATTTATGAAAGCAAAAGAATTTTTTTCCACTTGTGTCATTCCACTATTCCACTATACCACAGTGCCACCTAGAGGTTATGTAGTGGAAAAGCAGGAAAAGAAACACTCCTTATGTACTGCTTGGATCTCAGTTCTGTGACTAAACCAAAAGTAGATACAGCAGATTAACAACCTCATGTAGAAAAGCTCCCAAAAGGAATTTAAAGTAACATCTGTTTTTGGCACTGAGAGTGTGTGACTGGCTCAAAGTCTCCTAGTGAGCAGGATCTGAACCTGGGTCTTCATCCAAATCTCACTGCCCCACCATGCCTTAGGTAGGTAGTGGTTTCCTAAAAACTAAGATACTAATACATTTATTTGCAAGCTACATTTATGTGCAACGTATAACATGAGAACTCATTCAGTGTAGTGGCAAAGACTGTGACCTTTGAAGGTGGTAGTAGTGGTGGGTGAGCAGTGTCCTGTTCATTCTGAAAATCAATCAGGAGCATTGAGTAGGAACTTTGAACCCTCAAAAACCCTTGAGATTTTGTTGTTGTTGTTGTTGAGCATTTGACATGGCTGCTCAAGGTGCCTAATTTTCACCACCAAGTACCTCTTCCTCAAAGGAGAGGGGACCCTGGGGCATGAGGTGGAATAGCAGTTGGTCAAGATTTCCTTCAGAGAGTTTTCCCTCCTTCCCTGATTAAAGTTAACAAAGATACTGCCTGTGTAGGGATGCTTCTGGCATCTTTTGGACCTCAGCCCCCATGATCCTCTGCAGAAAATGACGAAGGCAGCACCCTTCTCAGCCAATGGGAGGCCTGGCTGAACTGCCGTTCTTTAATTTTTTAATATAAAAATAGGAAAAAAAATACAAAGGAGATTGATTCCCTCTACTAATGTAAACAAAGAGTCATTGACTGAGTAGCGTTTTCATTTTAGTCAGGGAAGCAAGAAAGGCCCAGCTGGCGACCCCAAGGAGAGAGGTTTGTTTGTTTCTTTATTAACATTTATATACCACTTTATCTCCTAAAAAGCCACCAAGGCAGTGTACAACAATTTAGAATAATAAAAACAAGGAAAAACACACACATTGAAGTAATATATTTTAAAAGGCTAAATCGAAGAGATGCATCTTCAAACCTTTTCTAAAGTGGGGGCCAACTGTAGGTCTTGAAGGAGTGCATTCCATAGTTTGGGGGCAACACAGGAGAAGGTCCTTTCACATGTGCCTAACAAGTGGGCCTCTGTGGATAATGGTGCTTTCAAAAGGGCCTTTCCTGCAGATCTTTAATATCCAGGCAGAGTCATAGTAAGACAGTCAGTCCCTCAGATAGAATCATAGAATAGTAGACTTGAAAGGGGCTTACAATACCATCAAGTAAAACACCCTGCTCAATGCAGGAATCCAAGTCAGAGCATCCCTGACAGATGGCTGTCCAGCCTCGTCTTGAATGCCTGCAGTGTGGGAGAACCACTTCCCTGGGTCATTGGTTCCATTGTCATATTGCTCTAACAGTCAGGAAGTTTCTCCTGATGTTCAGCTGGAATCTGGCTTCCTGTAGCTTGAGCCCATTATTCCATGTCCAGCTTAAGATAGTCAGGTCTTAAGCTGTTTAGGGCTTTAAAGGTTGAAATTAACACCTTGAATTGTGCCCAGAAAGCAAATGGCAACCAGTCCAGGTCTTTAAGGACAGGCCTAATATGGTCCCAATACTGCTCACCAGTTAGCAGCCTAGCCGCCACATTTTGCACCAACTGAAGCTTCTGGAGTGGATGCTCTTCAGGGTAGCAATATATACAGCACATTGTAGTAGTGTAACCAAGACATGGACAACTGTTGCCAAAGCAGATAGATTCAGGAAGGGGTGAAGCTGGCGCACCAACCGTAATTGTGCAAATGCACTCCTTGCCACCACCGCCACCTGAACAGCAAGGGCAGCGTCGGATCAAGGAGCACTCCCAAGCTGCAGACCTGATCCTTTGGGGGAGCGCAACCCCTTCCAGAATAGGTTGAATCCCAATCCCCAAGTCAGGCTTTCTGCTGACCAGCAACGCCTTGTTGTCTTGTCTGGGTTTAGCCCCAGCTTGTTCACCCTCCTTCATCCCATTGTCGAACACAGGTGACGTTCAAGGGTTTCAGCTGCTTCCTTGGTGATAGGTGACAAAGAGCAATAGAGCTGGGTGTCATCAGCATATTGGTAGCATCTTATTCCAGAAGCTCCGAATGCCCTCTCCCACTGGTTTCATGTAAATATTAAACAGGACAGGGGACAAGATAGAACTCTGTGGGACACCACAGGCCAATGTCCATGGAGCCAAACAGTAATCTCCCAGCACCACTTTCTGGACATGGCTGACAGAAAGGACCAGAATCACTGTGAAACAGTAGCCCCAAGCCCCAGCCGCACCAGGCAGTCCATAAGGATACCATAGTTGCTGGTATCAAAAGCCATCAAGAGGTCCAAGAGAATTAATAGGGTTGCACTTCCCCTCATCCAGTTTCCAACGTAGGTCATCCACCAAGGTGACTGAAGGCATCCTAGTCCCAACCCCAGCCAAAAGCCCTATTGAAATGGGTCCAGATAATCAGTTTCATTCAGATGCATCTGGAATTGCAATGCCATCACCTGCTTGATCACCTTAGCTAAGAATGGTACATTTGAGATTGGCCTATAGTTAGCCACATATTCTAGGTCAAGGGAAGATTTCTTTAATAAAGGTCTTATTACTGCCTTTTTTGAGCAGGAAGGAACAGCCCCAGCCCACAAAGAGGTAATAATCACTTTTTACAATGATGCCTTTGCCTGGCCATCAGAATTCCAAAACATTTCAAAGCTCACTTAAAGATATATCACCCACTCTGTTTCCCACACCATTCACCCTTTTTGAATGGCGAACAGAACACATTCCCCTTTCTTTTTTTTTAAAAAAGAAACTAATATGAGAACCACCTTCCTTGTTGGAACAAGAGCTGCCTAATGTAATCATCATCATTTGCATTAACCAAATAATTTTTACCTCCTTTTTTTAAATGCTACCCTGCTGACTTAGCATCTCATTGTTAATTACTTTGTCACTTAATCTTTATTACAAGGCAAGCAAACACCATTAGAATGATTACAGAGCAGTGGACCAACTAATGGCTATGATTGGTGGATAACCTAATAGTGCAATCACTGTAAGTGATCACACAAATGAACTGTTCTTAGCGCCTGTGTGAGATCCAGCAATTGTACAGGTGTGAAGCAAGAAGAAACTTCTGCACAACTGGAGGATGTCCATTTTTAAGAAACAGATTTATTGGGACAGAAGAGACATTTACCCTAAACAGGACCACACACTCCCGGAAAGTGCAGTTTTACAGATTGGGTGTGCTCCTGGATTCTGCTGTCAAGTGCCTCACTGTTCTTCTAAGTGACTGCTTTAAAAATGGTGGCAGCAAATGTTAGGTTAGCTTTATTGGTAATGAAAGAACCATCTCAATTAAGCAAGCAGATGCTATTGGTCTCCAGTATACTCACTTTCTCACAATGCATGAAGGTCAAAGACAATTAATTCAATTCATACTTCCTTTCTCTTTTGTTCCTCTTCCCATTCAGTTTCATCCAGGCCTTAACTTCCTTGGAATAATTACTCTGGGTTTTGTTGTTGTTGCGGCTGATTCCAAGCAGCCATTCTTGTTGCTTGCAAATGTGACATTGTGGTGATATTCAATGGAAATCAAGTGGTGGTGGTGGTGATGATGATGATAAATGATTATGTAAGGTATCCTGGTATACAGAAAACCAATGTGTTCCATATGCAGGCAGGACATTGACTTGTCTATTATGTGTAATGTTAAGATTATTTATCTCTTTCTTGTCCAAGTAATTACTTTGGTGGATTAAACAACAAGAACACCTTATTCTGGACATTGATCAAAGATGCTGCTTCTGTTGCTGCATTTGCTATTCAAAGATGCGAATTTGCTTTCCACTTAGCCTACACAAGCTCATCCCAAATGAGGCCTCTGACTGGTCTTTTTGTATCTACAGTTCATATTGCCTGAATTTTCTGAGTCGCCTGTCATGGATAGCTGATCACACAGCATGTGTGCAATGTACAGCTCTTTAGTGAACATCCATCATTAGGCAGATCTGCAACCTTCAGGACCCCAAAGACATGGTCCCTTCTTTCCGTTGAGATTAGCTTTACAAGTCCTTTTTTTTTTTTTTTTTAAAGGAGACCAGTTTTATTTATTGCCTGGTGGTTGCTTTCAAATTTCCAACAGAGCCACATATTCCAGTCTCTGTCTGGAGAGAATATACAGGAAATCTTCAGGGGCAAAATTAACTTGTTGCAGTGTGGATGAGACTTATCCATTTGCTATTTTGCAAAGACCCACCACTGAAGCTATGTATTACTAGAAGGGCCCAGTTCATACACACCTACATAGGCTGGTGATGGGCTTTGCATGACAGAAGATTAATGCTGGTTCATGTCCTCTTTATCTTGCATGACAACCTCATGTATGCTGTTGCACCTTCATACGTGCCATAGCAATCATACCTGATTCTGGAGTAGGTGGATCAGCATGGCAATTGTCTTTGTGCTGATTATAATTCTTGCCATGCAATGTGTACACATGCACACACACATGTTGTGAGCTGGAAAATGTATACTTCTTTAGTGTGATACAAATTCCAGAGCCATAACACTTCAATATCCCTGACTAAACTGGGGGTGCATGCAAATGTGTAACATTTTAGTGTTTGCCAACATCGGCTGGTAGATGAATATAAATGTGATCTGGGAAGATATCGTCATCACCACATTTTGAGTTTACAGATTTCCCATTGGCATCTACATGGCAGACTTCATTATTGTTGTCAGGGTTCCCCTTATGTTGTTGTTCAGTCGTTCAGTCGTGTCCGACTCTTCGTGACCCCATGGACCATAGCACGCCAGGCCTTCCTGTCCTGCGCTCTCTCCCGGAGTGTGCTCAAATTCATATTCATTGCATCGGTGATGCTATCTAGCCATCTCATCCTCTGCCAGCCCCTTCTCCTTTTGCCTTCAATCTTTCCCAGCATCAGGGTCTTTTCCAGGGAGTTTTCTCTTCGCATTAGGTGGCCAAAATATTTGAGCTTCAGCTTCAGTATCTGTCCTTCCAATGAACACTCAGGGTTGATTTCCTTTAGGATGGTCTGATTTGACCTTCTTGCAGTCCAGGGGACTCATAAGAGTCTTCTCCAGCACTGCAGTTTGAAGGCATCAATTCTTCGGCACTCAGCCTTCCTTATAGTCTAGCTCTCACAGCCATACGTTGCTACTGGGAAACAAGTGGGCCTTAGGAAGCATTATTAACAACAAAGCTAGCGGAGATTACAGTACTCCAGCTAAGCTATTTAAAATTCGAAAAGATGATGCTGTTCAAGGGCTGCACTCAGTATGCCAACAAATTTGGAACACTCAACAGTGGCCACAGGAGTGGAAAAGGTCAGTTTACATTCCAATCCCAAAGAAGGGCAATGCCAAAGAGAGTTCAAACTACAGTACAATTCCGCTCATTTCACATGCCAGCAAGGTGATGCTCAAAATCCTACAAGCTAGGCTTCAGCAGTATGTGAACTGAGAACTACCAGAAGTACAAGCTGGGTTTTGAAGAGGCAGTGGAACTAGAGATCAAATCGCCAACATTTGCTGGATCATGGAGAAAGCAAGAGAATTCCAGAAAAACATCTATTTCTGCTTCATTGACTACGCTAAAGAGATGGGAGTACCAGACCACCTTACCTGTCTCCTGAGAAACCTGTACGAGGGTCAAGAAGCAACAGTAAGAACTGGACATGGAACAACCAATTGCTTCAAAATTGGGAAAGGAGTATGACAAGGCTGTATATTGTCGTCCTGCTTATTTAATTTATATGCAGAGTACATCATGAGAAATGTTGGGTTGGATGGATCACAGGTCAGAATTAAGATTGCCGGGAGAATTATCAACAACCTCAGATACACAGACGATACCACCCTAATGGCAGAAAGCGAAGAGAATCTAAAGAACCTCTTGTTGAGGGTGAAAGTGGAGAGTGCAAAGGCTGGTTTGAAACTCTACATTAAAAAAACTAAGATCATGGCATCTGGCCCCATCACTTCCTGGCATATAGGAGGGGAAGAAATGGAAGCAGTGACAGATTTTATTTTCTTGTGCTCCAAGATCATCGCAGATGGTGATTGTAGCCATGAAATTAAAAGACGCTTGCTCCTTGGGAGGAAAGCTATGGCAAACCTAGACAGCATAGTAAGAAGCAGAGACATCACCTTGCTGACAATGGTTCATATAATCAAAGCTACGGTTTTCCCAGTAGCAACGTATGGCTGTGAGAGCTGGACTATAAGGAAGGCTGAGCACCGAAGAATTGATGCTTTCGAATTGTGGTGCTGGAGAAGACTCTTCCAAGTCCCCTGGACTGCAAGGAGGTCCTATCAGTCCATCCTAAAGGAAATCAACCCTGAAAAGTCACTGGAAAAGATCCTGATGCTGGGAAAGATTGAAGGCAAAAGGAGAAGGGGACGGCAGAGGATGAGATGGCTAGATAGCATCACTGATGCGATGAATATGAATTTGAGCACACTGCAGGAGAGAGCGGAGGACAGGAAGGTCTGGCGTGCTGTGGTCCATGGGGTCACGAAGAGTCAGACACGACTTAACGACTGAACAACAAGAAGAGCTCCATGATGTGAAATACCCCCCCCCCCGCCATCATTATATATTTTCAAAGCTGGAGGGAACGGGAGCCTCCTTGAAGCTTGATGAAGTTGCAAATAAATTTCAGCATGTCATGTGAAGATAGCTAGAAGGAAGAGAACTGAGCAGCTTTTTATTTATTGCAGAAGAGCCAACTAGTCTAGTACAAGCAGAACATCTGCTTGTGGTGAGAATCCAATTCTTCTTGGAAAGTGACTGAGCAGAAATGCCCAGTTTCTGCCACTAGATTGTCAAGAAGAGTTTGCTGTTTGAAAGAACACACCCTGCCTACAGAGTATCTCAGAGCAATTGAAGACTATTGTTTCCCTTCTGGTTCATGCATTTCAGCGCCCTCCTCATAATCCCAATAGTGCTCGCTAATGTTGGTCTGTGCTGGAGGATTAAGCCTTTTTGATGCCATTGACTCTCCAATCTGTCTCTTGAGTGACACTTGCATACTAATTAGGCTTGGTTTGGCTCATCCCTGAAAACAAATGTAATCAGTATTCGAACGGCCACATGCAGGCTGCCGATTTACGTGGCCCACCCTTGGGCCTAATTGAATATGTAAATTTCCATTGAGATACAAAAAATTCAGGGTTCTAAATGCTACGAAGTACAGCATGAATGCTAACGCATCAGCTGAAAGGGGAATGTCCTAGACATTCGATGGAACTTTGCATTGTGCACCTTGGAGTTGCTAACTATCACTTTTCATCTCCAAAATTCTATTTAAAATTCAGGTGTACTCAGCCTTGGTTTGCACATTAATGGTGCAGTAAGGTGCACTTTGGGCCAAAGTAAGGACTGGATCCCACATTTATATTCATTTGACATCTGCAATGTCCCAAAGCCTCTTTCAAAAGGTGGGATGGGTGGCTAGGTGGGTGGGGGGAGCAGGAAGGCAGTGACAAGCTCTGCCTCTGATCCACGCTCATTCATTTGAAGCTCTGGGCGGCCCCTGCACATACAAGTGTACACACGTCTCTGTCTGCTCAGTCAGGAATGCTGCTTTTGCAGAGTGCCCAAACTCACCTAAGCCCTCTTCAGGCATCTGGAAATAGAATGCCTGGAGGGGAGATGGGGAAATGTGGTTTTGCCCCACCTCCTTCACCCCCACCTCCCCACGTGATGGGGAAGATCAGTGCTGGCTCCAGGTTTTGGAGGGCCCTTGGGCAAGACACCCTCAATGGGCCCCCTACCTCAGTAAGTCTGCCTTCTGACTGCCATTGCCACTGCACTTCATCCTCTTTGTCATCATGGCTACCACTTGCTTGCTTGACAGGCAGAGAGCCAGCGAGCAAGTGGCATCTATTGGTCCTCCTCCTCTCTACCACCATTGTCTGGGCCAGAGTAAGAGGCAAGTGAACAAGCAGGTTGCAATGGTGAAGAGGAGGAACAACTCCGGGGGGCTCTTGTCACTGGCCCCCTCTGGAAGGTGGGCCCTTGGTTGGTGCCCAACCATGCCTACCCTTGATGTCAGCCCTGGGGAAAACCTGAGCGAAGTGTAACCAGCCACTCTTTCTGCCATGTCATTTCTTCCAGCAAGAGAGAGGCCAGCAGGAATCTTTGGAGCAGTTGTCTGCTCCTGCCTTCCTTTGTTGTAGGGCTGGAAGATGTGGTGGCGGAACTCTGATGAGAGATTGCCTAAGTCTTGTGAGAGCCCCATGATGCAAGTCCCCACGAGAGCCCCGCGGCTGCTGCTTCCAGCATCACAATTCTCCATAGAGCTGATGCGGTGGTGGTACATCTCCTCCCTGGCCTCAGGTGGTGAGAGACTTTGCCCCGGGCCAAAGTCAACATCATGAAACTTTGTGGCATCATATGAAATACAAGTTCAGGTGATCTATTTTTCCATGTGTGCAGTGCAACGACTTCTTTTTAATGTGAATGCAAGGTCCACAGTCTCCAGTTAATAGCTAACCATTAATAGCTAATACTAGTTAAATAAATAGTAACTTATTTATTTATTTATTTATTTATTTATTTATTTACAGTATTTATATACTGCTCCACATCAAAGATTTTGGAGCAGTGAACAACAAGATAAAATAATAAACCCCCATAATTAAAACTTTTTTTTTTTTTTAAAAGAACAGATTCTGAACTTAATAAACCACTGCAGGTCACTCAAGGAAGGCCTCACAACACAATGTTGGCGCCTGCCTGACCTCCGAAGGCAGGGAATTCCACAGAAAGGGAGCCACCATGCTGAAGGCTCTTTTTCTGGTGGACTCCAACTGGGCCATAGGTCTATGTGAAACCACCAGGAGCAAGCCCTCCAATGATCTCAGTAACCGGCCAGGTTGGTAAAGGAGAAGGTGCTCTCTTAGGTATCATGGTTCCAAGTTGTTTAGGGCTTTGTACACTAGTACTAAAACCTTAAACCGGCCCAGTACCAAAGAGGCAGCCTGCGCAGTTCACTCAGCAAAGGGATTACATGCTGAAAAGGGGCAGCTCCTGACAACAGCTGAACTGCTGCATTCTGCCCTAGCTCCAGCTCCCAGACCAGCCTCAAGGGCAACCTCACATAAAGCACATTGCAGTAGGGATGTATGAATCCCTGCTGCATGGGTCCACGGGGGGGGGAGGTGATCCGTCCCTCCCCCCGGAATCCTCCCCAGCTGGCTCCGCTCTGTGGCAAGGCTGCAGAGCCGCCAGCCGGGGCCGGCCGCAGCCGGACTTCCAGCTGCTGCCGGGCTGCTGCGGCCACAAATGGCTGCCATTGTAGGGGCTGCCATTTGCGTCCTTGCATTAGGCTGTGATAGGCTATGTAAGTATTTACATAGCCTATCACGGCAAAAGGCAGGGATGCAAATGGCGGCCGCTACGCCATTTGCGTCCCTGCCTTTTGCCATGATAGGCTACGTAAATATCTATGTAGGCTATCACGGCCTAGCGTAGGGATGCAAATGGCGGCCCCTACACAGGATGCCATTTGCGTCCTCAGCAGCCCAGCAGCGGATGGGCCCCCCACTGTGGTCCAGCCCAGCCGGCAGCTCTGCAGACTGGCTGCAGAGCGGAGCTGGCCAGGCAGGATTCCAGGGGGGAGGACCGGATCGCCTCCCCCTCCTGCGGAACCCAGTGGAGCCAGGTAAGTGGGGTTTTGTACACCCCTAATTGCAGTAATCCAGTCTTGAGGTTACTAATGCCCAGCCCATTAATGTAGATGTGTGTTGGCCTGAAATCTGTATTCTGTCAACAGAGTTACTTTCTGGGATGGAGTGGGGTGGGATGTACACACGACATTTTGCATATTTTGCCAATGGGGGCTGACGTTTCAACAGGACCTTTTCTGCATGGATATGTACTTAGTGAATTTGGCCAAGAGCTGTACTAGGCTAGAATAAATGGATTCCAGTGCAGTGAAAGAGTGGATTCTGCCTTGAGAATGAATAGTATCTATTTGCCATGGATTCATATTATCTGTCTCAAATAGATTCATTTCTTGAGATGAATTTTATTTATTTGAAGTATTTTTACCCTGCTCCTCAGCCAAAAAGTCTCCTGGCATGGCAGCTTACATATAAACAGTAAAACAAGAGAGTCTCTGCCTGCAGCCTTACGATATAAAAAGGTACGACACACAAGGAAAAAGGAATGGGGAGCGAAGAGGAAAAGAATGAAGTCTTTCAGCAGGGCCCTGCTTCTCCTTCTCATCTCCCATATGTTATCACATGACGTCAGCATGGTTGATACCATGCAACATTTATATCAAAGTCTGGAAGCAAAACTATTTGTCTTGTTAGTTTCTTCAATGGTGGTTAGTTACCATTTTGGTTTAGCTTGTTCATTATTCTTAAAAGCAACATAAAGAGACTGTAAACATCCGAAGCACAAAAAAGGCTAAATGATTTTAAAAATTATTATTATTGGATTGAAATTAATTCACTTTATCCAGGATTCATAGGTTCTTTTCATGATATGCACATGCTGTTTTATGACTGTATTTTTTTTTTAAATAGTCACAAAGAACTATTTTAAAAATCCAGTGTAATCATTAGGTGACACTTGTAAGAAAAATCAGTCATGGTTCTCTCACATATTAGAATTACCCCCACCTCCTGAGCAGAAGCCCTGAGAATAATGCACTCTACAATAGGAAGTGTGCTAGAAGTAAAATTATTGGTTGCATTCCCCCCCTCCCCGCAAACAGATTTTTCTTCCTTTTCTGGAACATAAAACATCCACACATTTCTCCAGACATTAGATGTTTTTCCACCTTATGTGTACAATACTAATCTCAAGAGAAATGTGGAGGTGTAGAGTCATAATACATGAAAAGTAGATTCATCCGTCATTTTCTTTTGTGGCATGGATAGGTTTTTGGTACATATTTGTGATGACATTAAAGTGAGAAAATGCATGCTTAGGGGAGAATATATTTTGGTTAGAAGATACTAAGTTAAAACAATGGTATCACAATCTTGGAACTTCAAAGACAAAGCAATTCCAAATAATGAGACTTTCAAAACTCATTGCAGAACTACCTGATATCAGTGTCAACATGCCAGCTTCTCTGCTCTTCTGTGATAACGCATCAGTATATACCAGCCTTCTCCAAACTGATGTCTTCCAGATTTGTTACACTGCAGCTCCAGAGTATCAGACAACACATCTGGACTGCACCAGGTTGGAGAAGGCTGGTGTGTACAGTCAGATGTGAGGACCCAAAGACAGCGCAAGCGACAGTTCATCTTCCTGCTTTGACACTGATGCTTAATCTTGACTATAGAATTGGCATCAGAGCAGCCAATGGGTAGTCAAGTGGGGTTCAGTGCTTGGGTGAGGTTAGGTAGGATGTGATGGAGAGAGAGGGAGGAAGGGCAAGCAGCTACCTCTACCACAGCCATTTCCCCAGAATGCTGTTGGGCTGAGATTGAGGAAGATGTGGATGATGAGAGAAGGGACAAGCCAAGTCTGTACTGTACAAAGTGGAACTGTACTGCATATTTGCCAGGACTCTTTTAAATGACAGTGTTGGCACAGACTGATGATGCCATCAGGAAGCATTGCTAAAGCTTTCTGTGAAAGTGGCACACGCCTACAGCCTGTGAGCCAAACTCACTTTGTTTTCTCTCCACTGGCAATAGATGGCCAGATCTTATAGGAAGCCAGATTCTGGCTGAACATCAGGAGAAACATCCTGACTGTTAGAGCAATATGACAATGGAACCAATTACCCAGGGAGGTAGTGAGCTCTCCCACACTGGAGGCATTCAAGATGAGGCTGGACAGCCATCTGTCGGGGATGCTCTGACTTGGATTCCTGCATTGATCAGTGGGTTGGATTCGATGGCCTTGTAGGCCCTTTCCAACCCTACTATTCTATGATTCTGTGATCTATGATTCTATGGAAATCATCTAAGCTCTCTTCAACTCCTTCATTACCACTCAACAGTGGTAGTTTGGGAATATGGCACACTTCACCACATACACACACACCAGCTGCAGTTGGAAACCCTGGGAAATATTTAACAAATAGACAGAAATTAATTGTAAACTATTTTAACCCAACTTGCCTAGTGATGTGCATCATGCTTTACAGAATTACATACACAAATGAGCCCAAATGTCAACAGGTTAAGAGACAACAGAGGATGAGTTATTTATCTACTGTGGAACACAGTTTCATAACAATAAAAGTAACTAAGCTCTAACTAAGCTCACCACCAATGCTACTCTTTCCAATCTTATTGCCCTACAAAGAAAGCAGATATCAAACTTTTAAAACAATATGTCAAACATATGGATGGGCCTGTATTTGTCCCAGCGTAAGCCTCCATCTTTCACCTTTTTCAGAGATTCACATAGCAATAACCATAGTCTAACCATTTGGGAATTTTACTGCATCATTAACACAAGTACATCATTTAGTAAGCATTAACCAGTCAATCTATATTATCCTTAAATACCCCAGCAGGTTTAAAGTTCTCAACAGGAGCTTTATAATCTGTAGCTGATTAATTAAGGATTTCCCTTCCCTCACTGAAGCTTGGAGTCAATTTTGAAGAGAATGAAGACTCCAGTTTCTAATAAGACCTGGACCTTCTCTTTTGCAATTTATTCAAACGCAAGCAGCAAGTTCACAGGAATGCAGCCCCTTCCACTTTCTGGAATGCCTTTGACAATCAGCTGGTTTCCTTTCTCTTTCAGTTGGATTCTAATTTTGTATCATCAAAATTAATCTCCAGCTATTTCTTGTTACATCCACAGTTCATAATTCTATATCAAACTTTTCTACCCATAATAGGATTTCTCAGGAGAATCTAAGGACCAAATGACACATTACAATAAATGTGTTATAGAATGAAATGTAAGTGTAGGTTTAAACAAAATTGCTAATACAGGTCCTTCTGACCTGGACCGCTTTAAACCCTCCCTAGTTGTGATCTCAACAAAAATGCTTCTCCTGCAGCTGCGATTTGCTGTATAGGCAAATCTCCCCATTTGTGCCAATGGGAGCTTCTTTTCCTAAGCAAATTGCAGCCATGGGTGGGGGGATTTTTTGTCAGGACTGTGGTAGGGGAGGGAAAGATTAAACTCTGCCTTATTTTGTTCTGTGTTTGCAATCTTTTCCCTCTCCCCCTGTGGCAATAATTGTTATTCAAAACAATACTTATGTTAAATGTTAAAATGCATTTACTCTGATGTGCAGTTTGGCCCTAAGGTTGCAATTCTGTGCATACTTAACTGGTTGTAATTCTCACTGAACAAAGTGGAATGGCCACCTCAACTGCCATATTTTTTGGTAGAAATGTGAGGGACAAATCAAATCAATCAATATACTTCCAAATAAAGATGCTGTGCTGTATGGCTGCAATCCTAATTTATGAGGGAATAAGTCTCTAGGAACCTAGATGGATTTGCTTCTGAGTAAATAGGCACATTATCTCTCAATCTGGTAAACAAGGAGTAGAAGTGAAAGCTTTGCAGAAGCCTTGTTTACTCTTCTTCAGCAAGACTTGTTCTTCTACATGCTCAGTGATTTTATATTTGATAATTCTTTTCACCAATTTACCCAGAACAGACGTTAAGCAAAGCAAACTTCCCTGGGGTTTCCTGCATCCCTCCTGGGGAGTTTTTAATAGATAGTAACATTTTAAAAATTGGCCCCTTCTCCTGCACTCTGAAGTGATGCAGTTCAGAATTCTTTTGCCCAAGTCTTCCACCTCATTCTCCTTAATGTATAGATTGGGCCTCATTAAGTCCTTAAGAACAATTGGCATGCATTAGCCTTCCCCAACCTCCTGGGCTAGATCTGCACTAGTGCTTTTTATCAGTATTGAAGTTCACTGATAACTGTTGGGGCATGTTACACATTCTGTACACCACTTTTCTAGTGTTATTTCCCACTTTTTATTCCATAATATCCAAAATGCCGCAACAGATGTCATTGTGTGCACTTGGAGGTATAAATGCACAAGAGGGATATAGTGTCACCACAAAGGGATAGTAATAATATGACACAAAGGTGTAGATCTGGCCCAGGTGTCCTCCAGATATTCTTGATGACAACTCCAACCATTCCTGACCATTGGCCACATTGCTGGACTGATGGAAGTTAAAATCCAAAATGTCAGAAATGGTTGCTGCAAAGTTAGAGCTTGGTCATCCATTTGAACTCAGATTCAACTCATGCAAATGTTTCCTAATGTCCAGAATATGTTTGGTATTTGCAGGCTCTATAGCAAGGGTCTCCAAAGTATTGTCCATGGGCACCTCTCTTGGTACCTGCCAGGCTCCCTACCCCTTCTGATTTTTATTTTATTTCTTAAAATGTTTCTAATTATTTTTAACTGGCAAGGTGAAGTGCTGCCCTCCAGTGCCATCTTTATTGGGGTTGACAAGGGTAGTTTTGGGTTTTGAAGCTTGGGTCACCTCTGCCTTGTACTTAGGTTCTTGGGCAAGTTTCTTCTAATCTCATGAGTTTGCCTTCTGGGAAATGGGTTGTGTAGTAACACAGAGGATGAACTCAGCGTTGCCTACTTCTTACATGCAGCTCAGTATTCTGCTTTCCATGGAAGAGTAAGAACAAAAATGTATGTTGTGTCCAGCCTTTCCATAATGTAAGGGAAAAACTGGAGGCTAACATTTCAGGGTCCTGGTATTGGATACCTAGGCACACTTACTTTAAACAACCTCAGCTTAGCCCTGACGTTGTAGGGGCTTCTTCACATAGAGCTTTTATCCTGCTATTGAGATTGGTTACTCACGGAAGTTTGCAGTTCCTTTCGATGACATCATGAATCCCCAGGGCATCTCCCACACTAAATAACCTTTATTACATTTTTTTAAAGACCGGAGATAATAAGCTATCAAATTACCACTCTTGAGTTCCGCTTGAGTTCCCTGGTGGAAAGAGGAAAAGCTGCAATAAGAGGAGCTAGATGACAGCGCCATCTAGCTGCTGTATAATGAAACATATGGAAGACTCAGATGGGGGGAAAAGGAGCAGGGGCGTGGAAAGGGGCAGGGAAAGGAAGCTCATGTAAAGGGAGTCCGTTGTGATCCTGCATTTAAAATGGAAGCAGAAAACCCCATTTTAAATGAGGGATTTTAGGCTGGTGTAGAGATGCTCTAGATGAGGGTCCTTTGGAGACTGAGACAGAGTGTTCACATTCTCTCAGATTTACTTAAATCCTACAAATAAGGACTAAAACAATGACATAAGCTAAATGCATTTATTAAAGAAAGAGAAAGAAAGATGAAGTTTAACAAACACACAGCCTTCAGCCAAGCCAAGCAAATACATACCCACACATCCTGCAGCTGTATGTTTATCACACCTGTACTTTACCAGCAAGGGGATCTTTCTTTTTTTCTGGCAAAGATTTGGAACTGTCTTACAATAGAGACCACCCCCCGCCCCGCAAGGCCCTGTAACCAGGAGAAAGACATGCCTGGTCCCTTAATTCATGGACTTAAGTACTCTTCCAAAAACAATGGCCTCTTTCTTATTGTTGTTCAGTTGTTCAGTCGTGTCCGACTCTTCGTGACCCCATGGACCATAGCACGCCAGGCCTTCCTGTCCTGCGCTCTCTCCCGGAGCGTGCTCAAGTTCATATTCATTGCATCCGTGATGCTATCTAGCCATCTCACCCTCTGCCGTCCCCTTCTCCTTTTGCCTTCAATCTTTATTCTAAAATCTTTACATCTATTGGTCCACGTCACATTATAGGTCATCCTATTCCCAGAAAGTCCAACCTTTTGTTCCCCAAATCACCTCCCTCCTTAACGTAAGGCGTTTACTCCTTTCTGAGCCTTAGATCTACTTTTATGTGGTCAACATCTCCTTTTTTCTTCCCTTTATTTCCAGACAGCAGGATCCCAAACCACAACGTGTTTTTTTCTATGACCGATTCCCTAGTTTCCTTATAAGTAAAGACAGTTGGAAGGTTATCAAGACATGTCTTATCAATTTATATATGGCATCTAGCTAATAATACTGTAGATTCCTGCACTGAGCAGGGGGTTGGACTCAATGGTCTTATTGGCCCCTTCCAACCCTACTATTCTATGATTCTAGATTTTGCTCCCCTACTTGCCCCATTACCCCATTAAAGCACTAACCCCACTTACAGGCACCATCTCTTACCCCTTAAACCCCCCTGTGTCCAAAAGCTTCCCTTTCCCATACCCCATACAATATCACTATACCAAATAAAAAAAACCAACAACCAGGGACCAAAAAAAAAATAAAAAATCCTTACAATAATTTTATCCAGCTATTCTTTCCATGAATCTTTTGATTTTGTTTGTCTCTGTGGTACTAAAGCTTTTCAGTCACAAATTAAGAGTGCAATCCTATGCATGTTTAGACAGAAAACAGTTCCACAATCCATGTTGGCTGGGGAATGCTGGGAGTTAAAGGACTTCTTTTCTTCTAAACATGCATAGGATTGTGCCTTAATTTGTTTTAATTTGGACAGCCTTTTTTCCCCTTCATGATTCATGATAGCATGTTGGCAGGCAGGTGGCAGGCATATGCTATTTCCTCACCCATTCATAGGAGCAGAGCACATAAACACGTAACTCTTCATCACATTCCCCCCTCCCTGAAAAAAAATGCAGTGTTATATTTATAGAACAGTTCTTAAGCTAGAAAATTAGCTTTTTCTAATTTCGTGTACTTTGGGGGCATGTTCTGAGCAGGAGATTGCAAAATGCAAATGGGAGCTTCATTCTAGGAGAGAGAAAATCAATATGTTGAGATTTACCATGAGGCTGTGCTCCAGGGATACAAAGTCTGGCCAATAAGCCCCTCCACATTTATCAACTTACCGAGATTTAATGAAAATTTACCTGAAAGATTATTTATAATTTCACTTCTGGAGGGTCAAGCTACACATTACTTTAAATCCATAGCTAGTAGCTTTGTCTTTTTTGGAGTTGCCTTTAAACTTAAAAGTAAGCATAGGGACCCAATCTGAATAGGGGCACTAGCATGTGGAAGTAGGAGGAGGGCTTTAACCCTTTGCCCCCTTCCACTGTGGTTCTGATCAGGATTGAGTCTTGAAAGCAAATGCTCTTTGGAGGCCCTTTGGTCATATCATTGGGAGACTTGTGTATGAGGATACATATCTGTCCCTTTGAGTCCATAGACTCTGCTGGTGTAGAGATCATTTCCATTAGCTTTCTTCTTCACTCACAGGAGTTATCTACAAATGTTGTGTAATGAATGAATGATCTGAGTTCTGGTTCTGGTTCCCAGAGAGGGCCAAGAAGTGACAGGAAGAGATAAATAAAGTAGGGGCTATCTCTGAGGAGGGAAATTTGTTGTTGTTGTTGTTATTATTTTACTGTGGGCCAGTTTGGATGATATTTCAAAGGTCCAATCTGTACTCATGGAGCTGGTGCACTGGCCCTGCAACTGCCATCCAGATGGATTCAGTCTCTCCAAATGAAGCATGTATGAGTTCAATCTCAGTTTTGTCTCTGTATGTATGTCCCTTTCAGATGGGGCATCTCTCTATGCACAGCAGAGCTGAGGCTAGTGTGCTGGTTCTGTACATAGGGCTGTACTGGAAAGTATCATCCAAATTTGCCAACAACAAAGATGTTGTTGGTCATTGTTTCCCCCTTGCCAGGAGAAGTCTCAAATCAATGCTCTTGGCCTCCGGGCTCTGGTTTGTTACCACTTGTTTCATGTCTATTCCTTCAGCCTTTCTGGCTGCAATGCAAGGCCCATCACCTGACTTAACATGCAGTCAGCTGATCATAAGGACCAGTCCAGCTTGACCTGACCTTATAAAACTTCAGCTTCAGAACTTTCATCTTCAGTCTAAGCAACTTGTCTCACTGGAGGGGGCTGTGTTGGTCAAAGCCACCACTCTGCGAACTTGATCCCCTCTACTTGTTGACTCTACCTGTTTCTGGTCCTTCTGATCTTCAGTTGCTGTTTTTGGAATTTGATCTCCTGGCTGTCTTGGACTATGGGTGTTTCCAGATGAGGTTTTTATTGTGCAATTGCACTGCCTCATTCACGGAATTTTACAGAGGGTCCAGACGTCATTGGCTTCCATGTGTATCCTTCCCATGTTTTCTTCATCTTTTTTCTTACTGGAAATAATCTGTTAAGGAAGAAAAGATGGAGTAGCTCCAGGAGGCCCTTTGCTTGTTGGCAGTAGGAGCCCTCCACATGGAAGCACTCTGTGTCACCTGCTTCTGGCCATTCTGATCTTTGGTTGCTATTCTTGGACATCTGACTGTCTGGTGCTTCTCACCTAGGACTTTTATTAGGGATGTACAAAACCCCCCTTACCTGGCTCCGCCGGGTTCCACTGGGGGGGGGGAGGCGCTCCGTCCCTCCCCCCAGAATCCTGGCCGGCCGGCTCCGCTCCGTGTGGATTCCGCAGAGCCGCCGGCCGGCTGCGCCAGCAGCCGCACATCCGGCCGCTGGCTAGCAGGGACGCAAATGGCAGCAGCCGTAGCCACTACCATTTGCGTCCCTGTATTCAGCCGTGATAGGCTACGTAAAGACTTACGTAGCCTATCATGTCTGGGTTAAAAAAAACAAAAAACAAAAACGCGTACGCAAATGGTGGTGGCTACAGCCGCTGCCATTTGTGTTCCCTATTTTTGGTTGTCTTACTCTACGTAAATATTTACGTAGACTAAGATGGTGAAACTAAGGGGGAACACAAATAGCGTAGCCGCTGCCATTTGCATATGCGTTTTTGTTTTTTTAACCCAGATGTGATAGGCTACGTAAGTCTTTACGTAGCCTATCATGAATGGGGGCGGGGAAAGACTGCAAATGGTGGCGGCGGCAGCCGGTCAGAAGACCAGCCATCGCCGCCGCCTCTGCCAAAGCCACCGCTGGAGCAGCCGCCATCCGGAACATCTGCCCCAGGTAAGTCTTGTCCCGGGGGGGATCCGCAGGGGGCGGGGGGGTGGCAGGCGGTTCCGCCATGGAGTTCGGGGGGCTGAGTGCACTGGCATTCGGCCTCACCGAGATCCGTGGTGGAATTCTCTGACATCCCTAACTTTTATTGACTTGCAGTTGGCCTTCCTTGGGCCCAGAAAAATGACTCCTTGGGCCCTGACCCCTGGTACCCCCACATCACAATTCTGAGTAATGCCACCTGTGAGCTGGGAGCTCATGGATCTTCAATTCTCCCAAATGTATAGTTGAAGTTTCAGGGACGGTGGGAAACAAACCACATTTGTTTGTATCTGCACCAACCATGTATAAAGTAGAGGGCTCAAGACATTCTGATGTCTGAAACAGAGCTCAACTGCAACTCCCCTCCCTGCTAAGACTAACACTTTAACATTTGCTACACCATCTGGACACCAATTCTTGCCTTCATCTACACCCCTCCTCTCTTCATGGTGGCACTTGAAACAGGTCATTTCACACTGCTGCATGACAGGGCTGGGCCTAGGTGGGAACCTATGTTTTACATCAAAAGCAGTATGTGGGAGAGGGGAGCTGGGTTCTCTTTGTTGTCCATTGATCCAGGGACTTCCCCTGCTGCCCAGGTGCAGTACTGAAACTGCCTGCAGCAATGGAACATGGTGTAGTAAGGCAGGGAGGGGCAGAGGATTCAGCACCCTTCTCTCCCAGTGCTGACAGAAATGAACTATGGGTAGTAAGGCAGGGAAGGGGAGACGATTCCTCTCCCTTCTCTTGCAGTGCCGACAGCAGTACAGCATGGTGAAGTAAGGCAAGGAAGGGTTCAGGTCCCCTCTTTTATGCACCCCTGCTGCTGTAGATATTACACTTCTTTACCATCTGTTTGCCTTCCTGCCTCTTGCTCCCTGCTGAACAGCTGATGCATTTACTACTCTTTAAAGTGAGAAATCCATATTTTCAACCTGTAAAGTTAACCAGTGTGCAGCAGTTTCTGTAAAAATAAGAGCTAATTTTGTTAAATCAAGTACACTATGTTGTTATGGTGACCATTTACAGATTTAGACATCTTAGCTATATAAGTTTTCTGAATTACATCTACTGCTCTATTATTTTGCCTTTTAGTATTTTGTTTTTTGTAAAATCTATTAGGGCACCCTGGTTAGACAAAAGAAACCTGATTTATTCATACTTTCTAAAGAGGGTTCCATGTGCACAAAATTGGATTGGGGTCTTGGAGAAGGAAATATGTATAAATACTCAAGCCACCTCTGGGAAAAGAAACACAATTCCCTGCCACACAGCATGGAGAGAGGGGGACATAATGATGGTGGTCTTTCAGCATGTTAAATGTTTACTCCCAGGACCTTCTATAAGTCTTAAAGTGATTAATGTGAACAGGGATGAGAATGAGCGAAGCTTGATCTCTTTGAGGTTCTCCAACTTTCCACCTGAAAGCTTGGTTCAGCTGATTTCCATTCCCAATTGCAAGTTCTTTGTTTGCTCATTTGAACAGGAAAAGTGCAGATTGGGGTGCAAATTTTAAGTGCACACCCAAATGTGCACAGTCCCCCATTGACTGAAGTGTGCAAATGTGCATTGCCCCCAAATGCACATTTTTAAAGTGTGCATTTTACTAATGTATGCATTTTTTAAAAACATAAACGCAAGCTCAAGATTTCCATTCCCAATTGCAAGTTCTTTGTTTGTCCATTTGAACAGGAAAAGTGAAGATTGGGGTGCAAATTTTAAGTGCACACCCAAATGTGCATAGTCCCCCATTGACTGAAGTGTGCAAATGTGTATTGCCCCCAAATGCACATTTTTAAAGTGTGCATTTTACTAATGTATGCATTTTTTAAAAACATAAATGCAAGCTCAGGAATATGAGAGCATTTCCCGAAAAATGCACTTGTGTTTGTGTTCAGGGGTGTGAACAGGGCAAATTCTGGTCCCAAACAAATCAAAACAAAATTCTGTACATCCCTAAATGTGTGCATAAAAAAGTCCCACTGGATGAGATCAAAGGTCCATCAGTCGACTTCCGGTCTCTCACACTGACCCTCTCCTACTCTTGCTCTCCAGCAACTGGTACTGCGTGGGTCAAACTACATGTTGCATGAAAGACGTAGGTAGCAGCTACATATTTTTTCTCTTTTACTCAAAAGTAAATGCAGGGGGACCAGATCTGTATTCAGACCCTAGCATTTGGGCCAGGGGAAGCCTATAACCCTTTGCCCTCACTGTGGTCCTGATTCAGATTGCAGGCTTCATGCCTGAGGGTTACATCTTCCTCAAAATTAAACCATATGAAGAAATAGGTTACTTTTTGGCAATGTAAATTGAAGGTGGAGGGGGTCTGATCAGGATTGGGACCATAGTGGGAAGCAAATGTTTACAGCCCCCTAACCCCCACACTGAGGATTGTATCCCTTGTACTTACTTTTGAGTAAAAGGTTTAAAAAGCTAGCAGCAGCATCTTTTGGGTAATGTGTAGTTTGGTTCTAAGGCATACTGCCTCTGTAGTTGAGGTTCTATTTGGCTATCATGACTAATAGCTGTTGATAGACCTGCTAATAGCTATTGACAGGTCCCTTGTGAATTTGTTAGTCCCCCTTTAAAAACAGTCGTCCCTCACGTAGTGGCCTCAGAAGAAAATCCCACATTTTTCATACTCATTTGATATTATGTGAAGTCTCAGAAGGTTCTGAGTACACACAGCTTTGGTTATAATTGTCAGAGACCAAAGGCAATCAAGGTTAGCTTCTATGCTATTATGGATCTGTACAGATAAATGAACATACGAAACCAGGACATTAACAAACATACAGGATCTTTCCAATATTAAATTAATTAAGCCACTGCAAAGATGTTAATGAAAATATGAAGCTGGTTATTTTCAGTCACACCATTACATCATTGCAGGGCTGGCCCTACCATTAGGCAAAGTGATGTGGCTGTCTCAGGCAGCGGATGACTGCCCTGTACTCCCGAAGCTAGCTTGCTGCCAATAGTAGAGGATGCTCTCCCATTGCCAGTGTTAATGTAAAACTCAGCAGCCAATCCAGTCAGTTTGGCAGTGGCAGGTGCCATCTTGTCCTTCACCTGAGGCAGCAAAATGTCTCAGGCCAGCCCTACACCATTGGTTCATCTAGGTCAGTGTTGTCCTTTGCAAGGTATCAGACAGAGGGGCTGTTTGCATGTCACAACTGCTTACTGAGGCTTAATTTACCTGCAGAATTGTTTGAGGCTTGGGCAACCCTCAAATAACCCTAAAACAAGCCATGGGTTATTTGGGGGTTGTCAACAACTCCAGTTTGCATGACATGACATAACAGAGAGCTTCGGCTATTGGGCGGTATAGAAATAAATAAATAAATAAATAAATAAATAAAATAAATGCACTCCATGCAAAAATGGTGCCCGCTGATGCCCAGTACAATACAACAGCCCCTGTGTGTAAATTAAGCCATGGTGAGCTGTCGTGTCATTTGAATCAGGTCAATGAGAGGTCTCCCCAGCACTGCTACCTGAGATCTTGCAGTTGAAGATACCAGGGACTGGACCTCAGATGTTCTGCATATAAACATGTGCTGTACCACTGAACTACTGCCTCCACCTATTTCAAACGTCTCTAGATAGCATCGGAATGGCTAGCCCAGCCTTTTCCAACCTTTGGCCCCCAGATGTTGTTGGACTACAGATCCCACCATCCCTGATCCCATGCTGGCTGGGGTGATGGGAGTGGTAGTCCAAGAACATCTGGGGATTCAAAAGTGGGCTAGACTAACATAACATTTGCAGATGTTTTAAAACAGGTAGGCAGCCTGGGATTTGGACTATTTTGGGCTAGAACTTCCATCAGTCCCAGCCAGCATAGCCAGTGGCCAGGGATTATGGGAGTTATAGTCCAAAGGATCTGGAGGGCATCCCATTTCCCATCCCTGTTTTAAAGGTCACATTCATCTGTATTTTCTCATGCGAGCACAGAATAGTTGAGTAAGACATAATAGAAAGACACATGGTTGGGTAAAGATGAAGGCTGCAATCCTGTACCCACTTACCAATGTAATTTAAGTATTTGGGATTTCCCTTGTAGTCCCAAGATTGCTCTGTAATTTAGTTGTACTTCAATAGAATTTAAATCCATGGGGCTGAACTTAGTCATGACTAACTTAGTCTGGATCCAACCCATAGACATTTTAAAAAGAATCCAAGCTCAGAAATCTGATTGTTTCCTCCTTTTTCATTTCTTGCCACATATGGGACCCCCCCCCCATGCCTTCTGTTTCTATTTATGGCACTTTATTACTGAATGCAAGGGCTGATCTTGCACCACATCAAGGATGAGTACCATCTTTGTAAGCTACAAGGAACTTTAGCAATATTACCATTGCCTGTTCTAATTACATTTCAGGGTTGTGGTTGTTGTTTTTTGTTCTCTGATAAAATGCTAACAAAAGGCCTCAGAAGTCTCAGTGTTAATTAAAATGATTAATCTAAGTCACTATACTGACACATGCAAGGAAACTGACATGACTAATACGCTTATTTTTAATCCTCTTCTAAATACTTCTAACCTTTCAGTTCATGTTTTCTTTTGTCTCCATCACCTTTCATCTACATCATATTCATAACTGGTCTCTCAAATATGTATTTTCTCTACCTGTTTTGAACTTTTCTTTCCAACATTGCTCTTTATTTCTTTCTTTGATCATCTACTCTTTGCGGTGGCCCATGCCCTGGATTTGCGGCTTCCTCCTATTGCTTGTTCTCAAGACCCCTTTCATGGCCAATGCTATGATCTCAGTATCCTCTGACACTGACTAGGGCTGAATACATAGCAGTTATACCATTATCATAACTGATGCCCAATGGTGTCATGTGTACCAATAGTTATCATAAAAGTATAACTGCTATGTGTAGATTCAGCCTAGATGCTGTTCTTCCATGTCTCCAGTTTCTGGCCAGTGCCCCAGTGCTTGAGAACGCAGGGCACCTGTACCAGAACCTTTCTGGCAAATCTCAAGCTATAGGAAGGACACAGAAGTAGATGTTCCTTCCAACTTCTTTCCATAAATAGACAATGCTATGGTAGCTTTCTCAGCCTGCCAGATGATCCTCTTTTATCTAGAACTCAGGTGAAATTCCCCTTCATGGATCACTGCCTTGTTGTTGCGAAGGGGCTTGCATAACTCAGTGAAGCCATAAGCTATGCCGTGCAGGGCCACCCAAGACGGACAGATCATGGTGGAGATTTCTGACAAAATGTGGTCCACTGGAGAAGGAAATGGCAACCCACTCCAGTATTCTTGCCAAGAAAACCCCATGGAACGTATCACAAGGCTAAAAGAGATGACGCCGGAAGATGAGCCCCTCAGGTCGGAAGGTGTCCAATATACTACTGGGGAAGAGCAGAGGGAATTTCCAAGTAGCGCCAGAAAGAGTGAAGCGTGGCTAAGCCAAAGCCGAAAGGACACTCAGCTGTGGATGTGTCTGGTGGTGAAAAGAAAGTCCGATGCTGTAAAGAACAATATTGTTTAGGAACCTGGAATGTCAGATCAATGAATCAAGGTAAGCTGGAGGTGGTCAAACATGAGATGGCAAGATTGAACATTGACATCTTGGGAATCAGCGAACTCAAATGGACAAGCATGGGTGAATTTAATTCAGGTGACCATTATATCTACTCTTGTGGGCAAGAATCCCTGAGAAGAAATGGAGTAGCACTCATAGTCAACAAAAGGGTGGGAAAAGCAGTCCTGGGGTACAATCTCAAAAATGATAGAATGATCTCAGTACGAATCCAAGGCAAACCATTGAACATCACAGTAATTCAAGTCTATGCCCCAACCACTGATGCCGAAGAAGCTGAGGTTGATTGGTTCTATGAAGACCTACAACACCTTCTAGAGCTAACACCAAAAAAAGATGACCTCTTCATCATAGGGGACTGGAATGCTAAAGTAGGAAGTCAAGAAATCACTGGGATAACAGGCAAGTATGGCCTTGGTGTACAAAATGAAGCAGAACAAAGGCTAATAGAGTTTTGCCAAGAGAACACGCTGATCATAGCAAACACTCTTTTCCAACAGCACAAGAGGCGACTCTACACATGGACATCACCAGATGGTCAATATTGAAATCAGATTGATTATGTCCTTTGCAGCCAAAGATGGAGAAGCTCTTTACAGTCAGTAAAAACAAGACCTGGAGCTGACTGTGGCTCAGATCATGAGCTTCTTATCGCAAAATTTCAGCTTAAATTGAAGAACGTCGGGAAAACCACTAAACCGTTCAGGTATGACCTAAATCATATCCCTGATGAATATACAGTGGAGGTGAGGAATAGATTTCAGGGATTAGACCTGATAGACAGAGTGCCTGAGGAACTATGGACGGAGGTCCGTAACATTGTTCAGGAGGCAGCAACTCAATCCATCCCAAAGAAAAAGAAATGCAAGAAAGCAAAGTGGCTGTCTGATGAGGCTTTACAAGTCGCTGAGGAAAGAAGGGAAGCAAAAAGCAAGGAGAAAGGGGAAGATATATCCAACTGAATGCAGAGTTCCAGAGACTAGCAAGGAGAGACAAGAAGGCCTTCTTAAATGAACAATGCAAAGAAATCGAGGAAAACAATAGAATGGGAAAGACTAGAGATCTTTTCAAGAAAATCGGAGATCTCAAGGGAAAGTTTGGTGCTAAGACAGGCATGATAAAGGACAAAGAAGGCAGGGAACTAACAAAAACAGATGAGATTAAGAAGAGGTGGCAAGAATACACAGAAGAACTATACAGGAAAGATCTGAATGTCCCTGATAGCCATGATAGTGCGGTCACTGAACTTGAGCCGGACATCCTCAAGGGGGAAGTCAAGTGGGCCTTAGGAAACATTACTAACAACAAAGCTAGCGGAGATGACAGTATCCCAGCTGAGCTATTTAAGATCCTAAAAGATGATGCTATTAAAGTACTGCACTCAATATGCCAACAAATTGGGAACACTCAACAGAGGCCACAAGACTGGAAAAGGTCAGTTTACATTCCAATTCCAAAGAAGAGTAATACCAAAGAGTGTTCAAACTACCGTACAATTGCGCTCATTTCACATGCCAGCAAGGTGATGCTCAAAATCCTACAAGCTAGGCTTCAGCAGCATGTGAACCGAGAACTACCGGAAGTACAAGCTGGGTTTCGAAGAGGCAGTGGAACTAGAGATCAAATCGCCAACATTTGCTGGATCATGGAGAAAGCAAGAGAATTCCAGAAAAACGTCTATTTCTGCTTCATTGACTACGCTAAAGCCTTTGATTGTGTGGATCACAACAAACTGTGGCAAATTCTTAAAGAGATGGGAGTACCAGACCACCTTACCTGTCTCCTGAGAAACCTGTACGAGGGTCAAGAAGCAACAGTAAGAACCGGACATGGAACAACTGATTGGTTCAAAATTGGGAAAGGAGTACGACAAGGCTGCATATTGTCACCCTGCTTATTTAACTTATATGCAGAGTACATCATGAGAAACGCCGGGTTGGATGAATCACAGGTTGGAATTAAGATTGCTGGGAGAATTATCAACAACCTCAGATACGCAGACAATATCACCCTAATGGCAGAAAGTGAAGAGGATCTCAAGAGCCTCTTGTTGAGGTTGAAAGTGTAGAGTGCAAAAGCTGGTCTGAAACTCAACATTAAAAAAGCTAAGATCATGGCATCTGGCCCCATCACTTCCTGGCATATAGAAGGGGAAGAAATGGAAGCAGTGACAGATTTTACCTTCTTGGGCTCCAAGATCACCGGTAGCCATGAAATTAAAAGATGCTTGCTCCTTGGGAGGAAAGCTATGGCAAACCTAGACAGCATAGTAAGAAGCAGAGACATCACCTTGCTGACAATGGTTCATATAATCAAAGCTATGGTTTTCCCAGTAGCAATGTATGGCTGTGAGAGCTGGACTATAAGGAAGGCTGAGCGCCGAAGAATCGATGCTTTCGAACTGTGGTGCTGGAGAAGACTCCTACGAGTCCCCTGGACTGCAAGGAGGTCAAATCAGTCCATCCTAAAGGAAATCAACCCTGAGTGCTCATTGGAAGGACAGATACTGAAGCTGAAGCTCAAATATTTTGGCCACCTAATGCAAAGAGAAAACTCCCTGGAAAAGACCCTGATGCTGGGAAAGATTGAAGGCAAAGGAGAAGGGGACGGCAGAGGATGAGATGGCTAGATAGCATCACCGATGCAATGAATATGGACTTGAGCACACTCCGGGAGAGAGCGCAGGACAGGAAGGCCTGGCATGCTATGGTCCATGGGGTCATGAAGAGTTGGACATGACTGAACGACTGAACAACAACAGGTGAAATTTCTCAGAAGACATTTTTTTTCTGAGAAAATTTGAGATTGCTTTTCTTTTTCTTCTCCCATCCCCTACAATGAGATGGCCACTTTGTAGAATTTCCCTAAACATTCTCCACTATTTTTTATGGCCACAGTCTCCCCCCCAATGCCCCAGAATGACGCTAGGTTTGCGCCATTGTGAAGGGTGTCAAATGGTTGCCAGGCTGCCAACACTGTAGCTGCTCATGCCACTAGCAGCAGCAGCAGCCAAGAAAAAAAGAGGAAAGGAAAGGAAAGGAAAAGAAAAGAAAGAAGAAAGAAAGAAAGAAGCAGTGCTATTTCCCTTGCTAGTGGTTCACTCCATCCTTGAGAAAGAGTTGGAGAATTCCTCCTCCCCCTGGAGAAACTCCATGCAATGTTCTCCCCAATTTCTCTGCCCACAAATAGGGTGGAGAATTTTGAGAGGCCAAAGGGAGACATGGGAAAGGGCCTTCTCAGTGGTGGCTCCCCAATTGTGGAATGTGGAATGCTTTCCCAATGAGGCCTACCTGGTGCCAACATTGTTATCTTTTCAGAACCAGTTTAAAACTGCCCTCTTCTCTAAGGCATGTGGCAGCAAATGTTGAGTTTTTAGAGTCCCAGATTGTCTTTGGCTGAATGTTTAAAAATTGGTTTAGGTATATGTTATATCTCCCTGTGTGCTATCTGTTTATATGTTTTTATGGAAATATTTTTTTGTACTTTATATAAAGTCTTTTAATGGTTTTTAATTTTTATGAACTGCACAGAGAGCTTTGGCTATGGGGCGGTATAGAAATATAGTAAATGAAAATGAATGAAATGCAATTTGTGCACAGCTCTGCTTTTAGCTTAGGCTACATTTTGACATGGTTTTCTACTAATATCCCCTCCAATTACATATGCATGTTCCCATATGTCTTTGTATAGGCAGTTGTGTGACAAAACAAATGCAGTCTGTTTTTCAAGAGCTGCTTTCTAGCAGAGTTCATAAAATCAGTCCCCCTTTTTTCTTCTCCCAATCAGTCAGCATGACTGTAACTTCCAAGAGAAGAATGTTTTAAAAATATTTTTGTCACCATTTGAGGGGCTTAACGATATAATTACTCACATTATCTTTTCAGTAAAGAATTCATCTATTCATCTACGTTTGAGAAGAGCATGTGGCTCGAGCTACAAGATGAGAAACGTTTTCTTTCTTTTTTTTTGGAGAAATAAATTGAGGGGCTCATCCATCAAGGCCTCTAATCACTTCTTTTCTCAGAAGTGCTTGGTGTTCTCTGGGAGCAGCAGTGCTGTGGAGCAAGCTGCCCAGCTTTCCTGTTGTGCTTTTATCAGCTGTTCTCACAGTACTCAACCAACTTTAAAGAGAGAACTTTATTGTACTTGTTACCCATTTCCTTTTACTGTCTTCATTATGTGTGTATTGGGGGGGGGGGAATGGGACTTCTCTTTGATAAAGCTGAGAAGAAAGGAACTCTGTCAGGGTCCTTCATGCTCTATAAATTCCAAAGAAATCTGACACTGATGACCGCTTTATACAATATATTTGATACCTGGAATTCTCTGGGATGTGATTATTTTAGCCTCCAACCTTCCTGGATGTTGAAGATGTCACCTGAATGTGCCCCCCACTTACGAGTAGGGATGCAGGGATTGTGTCAAATCTGTTCCGTCTTTGTTTTGTGGATCGTCAGGTGCCTTTCATTCTGTTGTCCGCCCATCGATGGAATCAGATTTTTCTTCGGTTTCCGAATTTGTGCAAACTCGCACATGCAAAAATGTGCAAATTCCCCCCAAATGCGCATTTTCATGCTTTAGAATATGGGAGAAATGCACATTTTTGGCTGGCTTTTTTATTTTTGTGTATTTTTCTACAACAAAATGTGTGTAAAATTCCAGAAAGTTAGAAAAAAGGTCTGCAAGTCTGCAGAATCTGCCTGATGGGGAAAAGCCAGTCCGCTGCAGAATTCACGGGTCAGATTCATAAAAATCCAAACTCATTTGGTTCTGTTGCAGATTTCTCTGACATCTCTCCTTACAGGCTGCCTTCAAACATTTGCTCTATGGGGGAAAAGGGGGCCATGTGCCCTGATCCTGCCCACGATGTCACCATCTCATTTGGCTCCATCCCCCAGATTGGTGTGCATTGGGTGGAAGGTCGGAAGAGGGAGCCTATGGGTAGGGAAGTATGAGAAATTAGTTGCAGTGTGTTGTTTATCAGGATTTTACCCAGTTCACACTTTCCAGATTGAATGCACACTTGTTCAATCTGTGGTCCAAGTCAGTACATTTCCGAGCTTGCAGTGTGTTTCGCGGACTAAAAAAGAAGTGTTCAACAGTGTGCATACATTTCAAAAATGCTTATATTTAAAAATGAGTACATTTCAAAAATGCACACAATTTATGCATAAATTTTGAAGGATACAGACAAAAATACGCACAGATTTTCATGTGAAAAGAAAAAAAATCTCGCAATCTGATGGACTGTAGTCAGAACGAACTTTGAGATGGAATTTGGAAAATTTCAGTGAGCTTGAATATTTCTGATTCTCACATCCTTACCTATAGTGTTATCCTGGTGCTAATGGTGTGCACTAGTGTAAACCAACGCTTGCACAAGGTAACTAGCGCAACGGGAAAAAGCAGTGATTTGCTGCTGAAATTTAGTGGCACAGCAGCAAAAAGGGTGACTTTTATTCAAAGCAAAGCAAAACAAAACAAAACAAATCTGCCCTGGATGTTGAGAGGTCCCTCTGGAATAGGGTGAGAGGTGAAACAGGGGCTGTAGGGGGAAATGGCAAAATTCACCTCCCCCCCCCCTTCTATTCATGGAAACCTTCTCTGACTCAAAGTCCCTGCTTTTTGTGGAAGGGGCCCTTATGTGAACAGTAGGACCCCTTCTGTTACAAAGGGCTCTGATGGATCTAACCCATAGAACTCAACTGTAACTCTTAACAATGCTCCATTGGCAATTGAAGCAAGTGCAGCAAATGGAAAGAAGAATATGAGGAAGCTTGGGGGAGACTAGTAAGGAGGGAAGGGATGAGAATCAGGATTTTGGATAAAATCAACATCTGAATTGTTTCTTGTCACTTTGCGATTTGCTATTTCAGATGATGGGTTGGATCCCAGATCTGCCTTCCCTGGTAAGAAGGGCTCTGCTCACAGAAGGTGCCTCCATCTGATTTTCAGGTATCTCCCCTCCTGCCCTGCCCCACAGTGTCGCCCCCAACCCTCTGTGTAGCATTTTCAGGGGGCTGGACTAGCCACTGTGTGGCTTCAACCAGCCCACTTGCACATGCCTAAACCTGGATCCAACCCAGTAATAAGACATTCTTAGCAACAACATGGAAAATAGGATAATTTATTGTTCACTTTGCTCTTTTTTTATTGTTTCTGGTAATAGCCAGAAACAGGAAAAGCTTTTTTGGAGTGGTGGAGTTATGTACCAGTTTCCATCTTGGTTTCTTTGTGCATCCTATTTCATTCTACCACATTCTTCCCTAGCCAGCCTTATCCCTGATACCTCCTGAATGTTGGCACAGGGATGTCAAGAGTACCCAACTTAGTCTGGGAGGCTGATGAAATCCCCTGTGCCCAGCCCCCTGGCCTCTGCTTGCTGAACTCCAGGGCACTGACGGACCCTGCTGACAAGTGCCCTGGAGCTCGGCTAGCGGCTGGGAACAACTCAGACTTGGCTCTGTGCATGCCCCAATGAAAGAGCAGCTGGGGAGGGCACTCACCACCTCCTCGTCATGCTGGGTTGGCTGTCAAGGAAGCTTCCTTGGCAGCTGACTTGGCTGGACAGGGCCTCTGCCGGCACCCCAGCTGCTAGCCATCTTCTGCTCCTGAGCAGGAAACAGCCAGCGGCTGGGGCATGCACTGTGCCTCCTCCTCCTCCTGCCTGGTTGGTTGTCAAGGAAGCTTCCTTGACAGCTGACCAGTCAGGACAAGTCCTTGGCCAGAGCTAGGGATGTCATGGGGGCCCTTTTTGTTTTTGTTTTTTTACGAAAAAGGGAGCTAAAAAACCCCGTGCATATTTAAATATGCGCACATTTGACCCAGGAAAGTGTAATCTATGCAATATTAGACACATAATGCCTCTAATATTGCATCGATTAAGCTTTCCTAGCCAAATGTGCACATATTTAAATATGCAGTTTTTTTTCACTCCCTTGCTTTGTAAAAAAACAAGTTAGCAAAATGGTGGGTGCTCACTGGATGGAGCCCTGGGTGACTGCGGGTGGCTCGCTGAGCTTGTAGGGGCTCAAACGTGGGTCTAGGGGGGGCTTCAGTGGGCACCCACAGATCCTGGATGGGGGTGGGTTTGCACATCCCTATTTGCCAGGAGACCACAACAAGCTCTTGACTGAGAAGGGGCTACCTGTACAATCCAGTGTACAGTCCAGGTTCTCTTAACTGTGCAATTATGGGTTTTCTTTTTAACTTGCCACTGTCTGCATGATCACCTCCTGAGCCTAACAAATCCTTTTGAAAAGGCACAGAATGGTCTAATGGCTTCTGTTTGTGTTCTTGTGCACTTGGTTAATTTGACAAGTGGAGGCAGTGAACTAACAAAGATGGCAAGCAGTCTAATAACTTTACTCCTCTTTAAGCGTCTTCTCTTGAATTTCTTCTTTCATTACCAATTTTTCTGTGTTGCTTGCTGCCATTATTGCAGCTATTTTTCTCTCCACTTTACTCTTCTGCAAGGTTTCTCCACTTTGCCCTCTTCACTTTTACAAGCCATGTTCATTACCTCTGGGAAGATGGTCGACGACGTCCTCAGCGGGTGGTACTCATTCTCATCCCCATCCCAAGCTTTCTGGCTAATCATAGGATAGGTCAACAGGATAGTTTAAACCAGACATGCAGATATTCTGGGCAAATAAAATGAAATAGAAACTTTACCCCAAGAAAAGTGAAATTCTGCAATTTGTAAAGCTAGGCAAATTTGCATATATATTTCTCTCACCCCAACCACAGCTTCAGAGTTTTCATCAGTTCTTGCCCATCCACTTCAAAGTCTATCTTTGTAACCATACGGGCCAGAAAATTATTATATTAGGTGTAGAGTAGAATGAGTTGAATGGCTAATGTGCATAACAACTGGACATTGTGCACATTTACCATGTCTCATGGAGAGCATGCGTATAATTTGTGATTTGTCCATGAACTGGGAATTGTGCACATTTCCTCCCACTCAAAATACATGTTCTCTAGCAGGCCTTAGAAATTATATGTACTTAATCTCCAACAGGCCTTGGGGAAAGTGCATGTCTCAATGGGATTTTGTACATTCTCCGGGTAATATACAGAAACTCTGACATACATTGGAGAATGAGCATAGATTGTGAGAATTGTGTATACTGCCTGGTCAGTATGCACATTCCCTGATTAATATGCATAACACCCAGGAGGCCTTGGAGATTTCTTGGCTGCAAAAGAACTCAACTAATAAATGGGCAGAAAGACTGAAATGTGTGCAGTTTATGAATAAACTGCACATACCACTAGTGGATCTAACACAGACTATAGACCAAAACTGGCTTCAGAACATCATTGATACTTTGTGAAATTGTTGGCAAGATGCAGACAGAAGACGAACTAGAGAAAATGGTTGAACAGAGTGAGAATGAAGCTGGGAAAGCAGTCACCAATACTGCCCACATGCGAGCGAGACCCACTACTAATGCAGTGGGAAGCTAGCAGATCCTGCAGTAATCAGAAATGAGCAAAATGCTCATTTCCAAAAAGGAAAGGCAGAAGGGAGCTCCGCTGACTTGTCCCATTCCAGAAATGAGTGTTTCTGCTCATTTCTGGGATTACTGTCACAAGTGCTAATTCCTGTTGTGCAAATGGTGGGTCCCACGAGTGCAACAGAATCAGCAGGAGTACAGAGGTTGGTTACTTCCCCATGTCAACAAAAATCTGAAAATGGCAATCAAGAAGATTAAATGGAAATTGCAGCTATGCTCACAACTGCAGCTAAATGGCATGTCTGTCAAAAGGAATGTGGGGATGCCCAGAGAGTGTTCAGAGTGCCAAGTTATGTTGGGAGACATCTGGAAGGACTTCAGATCATACCCAGCAACTCAGCAGTGTAATCCTCTGCATGTCTACCTAGAAGTAGGTCCCACTGAGTGTGCATAGGATAGCAGCCCTCAAGAGAGCCACCTGACACTTTCTCATCCAAGGAAGAAGAACGTTTCCCCTACATTGAAATGTAGCAGATAGCTTGAAACCCATACACAGTCCATGATGTGAGAAGACTGCACAGGTGTACATTTTTACTGCATATACATAGACTGTACTCATGGTTTTTCTTGTCAGGTGTAGTGTTCTTGAGCTTCAGCTATTAGATGGTATAGAAATAAATAAATAAATAAATAAATAAATAAATAAATAGATCTACATTTGACTTGCATGCTATTTTCTATACCCAATTGCTTTCTCTATAGGAAAAGTGGAATGTTCGAAACAGCACTTGTTCTGCAGAGCCCTAATTTCAGTTTGGATATAACTTAAAAATCTTTTCCACTTCCCACAATCAATCCCCTACAACACACACACACACACACACACACACACAGATTTATTTACTTGTGCGCATACAGCTGAATTTCAGAACAGTGACCTTCGCTGAAATAGAATTATATATTATGTATTTGAGTTTTTATTGAGCAGTTTTATTAGAAAAACAACAACCATCAGTTTGGGCTGGTGGACAAATCCCTGTTCCTGCCTATGTCTTATCTCAGCTTGTAGATGTGTAGATGTACACATGCAGCCAATCAGCTCCACACAAACTCCCAATGAAAGGGGAAATGTGTAATTATGGCTATTGTTCATATCTTGATAAAATGCCAGAGGAAACAGGCATTTTAATTGCTGCAAATGTGATTCCCTCAAATCAGTTCATTCACACATCCCATCTTCCTCCACAATGCTATCCTTACAGACAAAAAACCTGACACAACACTAACCATTCATTTCTTTTAACAAGGCAATGCTTGAAAATATAAATCATGCGCCACAAGTCCTGAAAGGTAGCAGACGTATACCAGGTGTGTGGACTACACTGAGAATTTCAAAGGTTTGTTTGGTCTTTATTTTTTAAGGGGGATTACTGCCACTGAGAAACTGAGTTTGGGACACTTTCAATTACTTTTCTTCTTCTCTTCCTCTTCTCCTTCATCTCTCTCTTTCTCTCTCAAAGGAATGTTTGTTTGCATGTCCTCAATGGACTCGAAAATCATACATCTGATTGTTATGAAACTTTAAGGATTTGTTCTACATCTGTCTGGGGTAGTTTTAGGCATAGTGAAAATTTCATCTGTCATCTTGAAACAAAATGGCAGCCAATAAATTGTTTAAAAGATTTACTGCTTCAATAACATTTCATCAATTTCAACCAATTTCAACCATCATGATTCAGCAGCACTGCACCAAGCAGATTTTAACCATACAAAATTGTGTCCACTATCTTGAAACAAAATGGCAGCCAATTGAAATTTTAAAATATTTATAGCTTCAATACCATTTCCATTTGATCGATTTCAACTAAATATAGCCAGTGTGGAGTAGTGGCTAGAGTGTTGGACTGGGAGTCAGGAGATCCAAGTTCTAGCCCCATTCGGCCATGAAGCTCATGAGGTGATTTTGGGCCAGTCACAGACTCTCAGCCTAACCTACCTCACAGGGTTATTGTTGTGAAGATAAAATGGAGAGGAGGAGGATTATGTACATTGCCTTGGGTTCCTTAAGGAGGAAAAAAAGGTGGGATATAAATGTAATGAATAAATAAAATAAATAAATAAACTTGGCATGACAATTTAGTACTGCAGCTAGCAAATTTTAACCATACAAAAAACACTATAAAATTAATAGCAATTAGTAATCAAAAACTTAAATTGGCTGAAAGTAATATTAATACAGTACACAGGTAACTCCATGGCAAAGGCCATGCCTAGGTTCCAGTGGGCATGGCTTCACTCAGATGGATCACACATGATGTCTCCAACTCTGACAGGTGTGTAAGGCTTTGTTGTATCAAACTAAGGTCTCTTCCCAACCCATGTGAAGCCAGGTCTGTTTGCTAGTAAGGCAATATGTGGCATGGGACTAGAGCCCAGGATGAGAACATACAGAAAGACAGAGATAATAGGATGTTAGCTGTATTAGGCAACTGGGAGAGCAATCCTGTGGCCGCTAGACAGTGTCTAGACAGCCATCAATTTCTGGGAACTGAGCTTGGAGCCAGGGCTCCGAGCTCAGTTCGCAGGAACTGCACTTCACACCCCCTCTCCTGCCACCTCATAGGTTACATGGTTCTTCCCTGTCTCTGCATTCGTAATCACAGCATGGAGTAGGTGAAAGAGGGGCATCCTTGGGGGTGGGGAGGGGGGAAACTGCAGAAGCATCATTACGACACTTCCTATGTGCTGTCTGGCCTCTCACCCTCCTACTCCAACATTCCCAGATAGACAGCCAAAATCAGCTGTCTAGTCGCAAATGTAGGGTGGCTGGAGCACAGAGGAGAGGATTCCCTCCGTGCTCCACTCGCCTTGCACTGGATAGTTGGCTGCCTCTGGGTTCGGAGGAGGCCAATTATCCCAATAGGACTGCACCCTAATGCAGGAGCCAATACAGGACTGAAGACCAGTGACATTTTGAACATCCAGGCATTGGTGCTGAATTGGTCCCTGCATAGGTGGCAGCAGGAGGGGGTGAGTGGAGCAGCAGGTGTCCTCTATGAAAAGTAGTTCATCCTCAATTGCTGGGCATCCCCATGAAATGAAATAGTAGTAGTAGTGGTAGTAGTAAGAAGGAGAAGGAGAAGAAGAAGAAGAAGAAGAAGAAGAAGAAGAAGAAGAAGATTCTGCCAATACCTGGACATTACAACTGGACATTAAAAGAAGGCTGCAACCCTAAGCATGCTTAGTGGAAAGTTCACTAAATCAAAATCAACAGGGCTTGCTTTAGAAAAAATAAAGGAAGCATTATGTTGAAATATATTGATATTTCTCATCTAGAAATCGACTTGTGGGACAAACCTTCTCTCCCGCTGCCCCCTTCCGTGTTCTCTCCCATTTTGCTTCTGGGCCATGAATGATTCCCCCTGCCCCGGGGCAACCTGATGGAGATATCATTGCACTTTGGTGCCTTAGTGCTGAACTAATACTGGGAGACACCCCTACAGATATATACCAGCAGTTAGCTGCACTCCTAAACACATTTACTAGAGAGTAAGCCCCATTGAACTCAATGGAACTTGGGTCCAAACTGCAGAGTGCCCATCTTTCATAATTCTGCTCTTGAGTGCAGGCTTTAAAAAAAAAAAGAGCAAATTACTAGCACTGGGTGCCTGATCCAGATTGGTACTTTAGTTCGGGGTGGTGGGTTAACCCTTTACCCCCTCCACTATGGTCCTGATACAGACCCCCTACAATTTGCACTGTCCCCAAAAAAAGGATCCATGAAAAGGAATGGATCCTTTTTGGGCAATGCAAATTGAGGGCACAGTGGGGGGTGTGGTCAGGACTACAGTGGAGAACAAAGGGTTAAATCTCCCTACCCTTCAGCCTAGGGTCCCAATCCAGAGCACCCCTCTTGCACTGACAATTTGAAAAAACAAAAAACAAAGCTGCATTGAAGGTCACAACTGTGTAGGAAAGGGTAATGTGTAGTTCTGCCCTTAGTTTCCTCTGAGCAAACAGATATATAAGATCATGGTGCATGTCCTGTGTAGCAGCAAAAGTAGAGAAATAATCTCTAGAGAAACCAAGATTCCAAACACAGATGAAACTACTAGACTGAGAGTGCAATTCAATGAGTGAGGAGCCCAATGATGGAAACTCTCCAATCTCAGAGGGAATGGTGGAGGCATTGATTTTTTTGCCTCTCTGTCCTCCATAAAGGGAACTTTTGTTAGACGAGCCTCAAAGACGGTCTAAATTTCTTTCTGTGCCAGGGGCGTAGTTGTGGTGTGGGAGGGTTTAGTATCTCTTGGATCCTCAGCCACTCTTCCCACCCACCAGCATGACTCTGAAACACCCCCATTTCCCCTCTCTATGAGGTTGGAGTTACAACCTCATAGAGCAGGGGCGGGTAACACATGGCCCTGCTGAAAAGAGCTGCTGAAAGAAATGGTGGCTTGCCTCCAAATTTCAGTGGCAAACTGCTACAGAGGCTTAAAAATGACAAATTTAGGTTGAAAACAAGCTAAATCAGCCCTTTTAAAGCCTCCTTAGTGGTTTGCCATTGAAATTTGGTGGCAAATCACCATTTTTTTGTTGCTGTGTCACCAAATTTCAGCAGTGTGGCAGCAAGAGTGCAGTCTGCAGTGGGGAGTGGGGGGTGGAAAGTGGCCTTCAAACTCCGTGATGTTGCCCACCCCGTCGTAGAGGAAGCCATGGTAGAAACATTTGCAGTGGTTGGGCAGAGCTAGGAGGGTTCTGACAATGGAAAAACCACTTTGAGGTTGGGGCTTTGATTAAGACCTCAGCAGGTGTTTCTAGACAATCCTGTGGCCACTAAGACATTGTCTAGGGGCCATAGGATCACTGTGTAAGCTTGTGTTAAATTGCATCTGCAGAACAGACTGGAAGCTGGCAAAGATTGTGGTACACTAGGATACTGTAGCCATTATAAATATATATAATATAATCATATACAGAATAATAATATTATAATTATATATCATATAATTATATATCATATTATATTAAATTATTATATAATATAATAAACAGAAGAATTGCCATCCTGGGTCACTCCAACAGTCGTGTAGCTCAGCATTTTGTCACCCACTATCTGGTCACCCCAGAAGCCACTGGCAAGACCATATACCAGGCATAAGATATACTGTGTTCGATGATGGAAGTTTTGCTTCTTGTTGTCATGAATGAGAATGGCCTAAAGGCATTCATTTGCTCAATGGTTTGCTTTAAAATGGAAGGATACAGTCTCTCTCTCTCTCTCTCTCTCTCTGTATTTCTTAGAAATTGCCTTCTAAAATAATGTTGAACATGCACTGTCATTTGTCTTTGCTGGGTTGCCGGAGGTTGTATTTCGAATTTTGCAGGCAAACACAGAGGATCATGTACATGCATCTACGATCTTGCCAGCCAATCTTTCCATTAGTACGGATCAGTTGTTCTTCTGCATGTTCTAATATCCAGTTGCAATATCCCACTGTGGGGGGGGGGTATTGCAACCCATTTGATTTGCTTCCGAGATAGCGTGTGCAGCATAACAACCTGCAGCCTCATTGCTCTTTATGAAGATTTATTCATTGCACATTAAATTACGCAGAAAATTCTCCATGGCCCTCTCACTTGCTCAACATATGGAAGAGATGAGGGCTTAATCAAGTTCACAACCCCACACTTCTTCTGCTGTAACTATCCCTCCATTAACAGTTTGATCAAATCATACCTAACACCCTGATGCAATGAAAGTCTATTTTGAGTCAAGAAGGATGCTCCAGTAAGCAACCTTCCAAGGCACGACAGATATTCATCAGTGATGCACCATGACACACTGCCAAAATCTGAGAACATACAAGCCATAAACTGCCAGGAGACCCTTATGTTAGTCTTTGGGATCATTTTATACAAAACAGTGCGCTGCACCATCCACTAAGCCAACGAATTGGAAACATCGTTTTTTGTAAGTTTTGCAAACCTAGAAATGAAAGAGGCCTCCTTCAGAAGTACAGCATTTACAGCAAAACACCATAGAGATTTTGCAATAAACTCTCATGGAGATATGAAGCAGAAAAGACACATTTTTCCTTTATTTTAAGAGCAGCTGATCTATTTTTTTTTAACATCCATGAATATGAAATGTGTACCAGAACGGCCTTTTCCTACAATCCCCCTTCCCCACCCCACCCAAATGAAGCAAAGCATTGAAAACCTTAGGGCACATTGCATTTAAACCATAGGAGCACTGCAGAACTACTTATTTTCTGCTACATTTAAAGGACACATTGCTTTTTCATTCTTAAATTGAATTAAAAAATCCTGCTGTTAACATGTTTCAAAAAATGTTACGGATGAGAAACTTTCCACAGTATAACTATATTCCAGTTGAGCTAAAACACAGTCTTTCTTGAATAAAATGGGTTACCTGTTTTTTAGTTTTTTGGTTAACTAATTTCCACTGCTTCTTGGTTTTACGTTTTAACTTCTAATTTTTTTATTGCAAAATTACAGCAGCATATTATAAGGGTCAATCCTTTCTCTTGTTTTAGGTCTATGTTTATGCAAAGCTTCATTTCTACAATGCAGAATAGCAGACTCTGGACTGTGTAATATGCAGGGAGGCCATGACCATGTGTGATCTACTTTCAGAGGACAGACCCCAATTTGAAAATACTAAAACAGCCTTTCTTTTTAGCAGTGAATGATATCCTTCCTTTACATTCATAAGCTTTCTTAAACCAATAACTGAAAAGTGACATATGCTGTGGTTTGGTTGATATGCACATGTATTTTAATAAATTATCTAGTTGATTCGGTAGCTAGTTGATTAGTTAACACTGCAATCCTATACCTGTCTACTTAGAAGTAAGTACCACTGAGTTCAGTGGGGCTTATTCCCAGGTAAGCAGGTATAGGATTGCAGCCTAAATGGATTAATTGATGGAGGGAGCAATCCTATGGCCTCTAGACAGCATCTGAGGGGCCATAAGATAGTTTGGATTCCCTGATCTGAGGTAGGAGACAGTGCTTCGACCTTGGAGGGTGGAATCAGAGATCCGACCCCCCTCTCCCTCACAATATGTGCAGAAAGAACTGTGCCAGCTGGCCTCCGAGGTAGTGAACTTGACCTCAGAAAGGGAGAAAAGGGGGCATGTCAGTGGGTGAGGAGTAGGGGTGTACGAAACCTACTTACCCATGCACTGAAGGGGTCCTCGGGGGGGGGAGGCGATCTGTCCCTCCTCCCGGAATTCTCCCTGGCCAGCTCTGCTCCTCGGGGAGTCCGTGGAGCTGCCAGCCAGGCCCATCTGCAGCCGGACTTCCAGCTGCTGCCACGCAAATGGCGTCGGGCATAGCAGATGCCATTTGCATCCCTGCTCTTTGCCATGATAGGCTACATAAATATTTACATAGCCTATCATGGCCAAGGGCAGGGATGCTATGGCAGATGCCATTTGTGTCCACAGCCCGGCTGCGGAACGAAGATGATGGACCTGGACCAGCCGCCGCCAGGTAGGGTCCATCCCAACTGGCCTTTGCAGGCTGGTGGGGGGGAGTAGTCCATTCCACCATGGACTCCAGGGGGGGGAGGATTCTAAAGAATTTGGCCTCATTGGAGTCCGTGGTGGATTTCTCCGCCATCCCTAGTGGGGAGGGGAGGAAACTGGAGAGGCCGGGATATGAGCTATCCTGAGGCCTCCTGAGCCTCCTTTTCTCTCCTTTTGAAATGCCATTGCTAGACAGGCTAAAAAGCCCATCTAGCAAAAGATGCAGGGCAGGAATACAGGGCGTCAGAGACTGTCTCTGCTGCTCTCCCGCCCTCCATAGGATGCTCATAAGCCTTCGGGTTCAGGGGCTTATGATCATTGAGGGTGCAATTATTCAAATTGGCCATATTTTATAACCTTTGATTACTATTTTTTATTTATTTTATTATTAAATTTATTAATCGCCCATCTGGCTGGTCACCCAGCCACTCTGGGCAATGTACAACATACAATAAAAACAGTTTAAAACAATAAAATTCTACAATAAAAACATTTTCTAAAATACCCTAACCCACCCCAAATGCCTGCCTGAACAACAACGTTTTTAATGCACGATGGAAGCTCATTAAAGAGGGGGCATGATGGAGTTCCCTAGGGAGGGAATTCCACAGAGTGGGGGCCACCACAGAAAAGGCCCTCTCCCTCGTCCCCACCAGTCTAGCTGTCCTGGCTGATGGGACAGAGAGAAGGCCATCCGAGGCTGATCTTGTTAAGCGGCCTGTCTGGTGCTGCTGGAAGTGCTCCTTAAGATGTTTGTTTTACTAAATGTTTACTAAATAAAACTTACTAAATGTTTGTTTTATTTTCATTAGAAAATTTAGGGTGCAATCCTACGTATGTTGAGACAGAGGAATGTCGTACAACTCCTAGAGTTCCCTAGCCAGCCATGCTAGCTGGGAAATACTGGGAGTTGTAGGATTCTTTTCTTTCTAAACATGCACAGAATTATGCCCTAAAGTTCTTTAATTGGTTGACAGTCCTGGAAATAGTAGTGTGAAGTGTCGTGGATCTTTCATGCCTTTAGATGCCTCTGGGTGTTGAATTGTCTGAATATGTACAAACAGCAAAATATGCTTTTGTTCTGCACATCTGTTGGGAAGGAGGCTTGGTGTTTCACTCTTGTCTTTTCAGACATCTATTTCTAAGAAATATCTAATTTCCCAAAGTAACGGAACATACACAAAACGTTCCTGACCAAGTTCTTCTAGCTATTCCATGGGTCTACCCAATGGAGGGTGGTGGCTCCAATATCAGTGGGATGCGAAGCACCTTGGAGAGCTCCTTTAGAATTCCAACTGGTTATGACTGAAACCCGGAATGGATTCACTGCCCCACTGACATTGGAGCCACCAGCCCCGATTGGATCTCTCTCTCTCTCTCTCTCTCTCTCTCTCTCTCTCTCTCTCTCACTATCTATCTATCATCATCTATCATTATTTCTAGGCCACCTTTAAGGGTGGAACCCTCCAAGTATTCATGCTTGTATTCTTCTTCCATTAGGGGAAAAAGAAGCAGGGAGCTTTTCGCTATTGTGTCAATAAAATGGGTTGACCTCACACAAGCATCTCTTAAAATCTTTGGAACATTGCTGCATATTTTTGTTTGCTTCATCCACCTTCCTCAACCTGGCATCTTCCAGATGTGTTGGGCTGCAACTCCCATAATTCCCAGCCAGCATGGCCATTGGCATTACTGGCTGGGAATTGTGCGGGTTGCAGTCCAGCACATCTGGAGGGCTCTAGGTCAGGAGAGAAGAGCACACACAAAAGGTCCCAGGTAAAATATGTGGAATCTCCAACTAAAGGTACCAGGTGAAGGGAACCCTGGCATGCTGTTCCAGTCAGCATAGACAATATGGGTTGGATGGACCAATTGGTCCAACTCAGTATAAGGCAATGCTATATGTTCATGTAATCATTAAAGGTGGCAAGCTACATCTGATCTATTTTTATATCTGCTTTGCTTCTTACCTCTGATTGAGAACACGCACATTTGAAAGCATGCAAAGTTCTAAGGAATAAAGGATCATGTCTTCTGTTCTATGCTTCTTCAGTTTTAGCACTGCTGAGGCTGCTACTCACTGATGCCATCTAGTGAGCCATAGTACTCGTAAAGAACCCAAAGTAGGAAGCATTTTGGTGAGAGATACTGTAGAACTGCTTCAATGGTACACATCAGCTCATTGAATATGGGTTTCTTTTTGCCTCAGTATCACTCTGCTGTTAGTTTCCATGATGCCAAAGAGGAAAGGGAATTCATGACCAGATGACTACAAAGAAAGGGTGGATTGATGTCAATGAGCAAATGAAGAGAATGGACCTCATTACAAATGGACTGAAATTGGCAGAATGAGGGCCAGCCCAAGATATTTTGCTGCTGGAGGCAGACAAGATATCTTCCCCTCATTCCACGTACAGAAGCTGACCAGACTGGTAGCTGAATCTTACTTCAACACTGGTGATGGGATTGTGTTTTCCACTGCTCCTAAACGCATCACGCTAGCTTAGTGAGCCAAAGGCAAGCTGTGTGGCACACACACCACTGTCCTCCAACAACTTGCCAGTGCTGCCCTTCCTCTAGCATGCACTGCCTGAGGAGGCCACCTCACTCTGCCTAATGGTAGGGCTGGCCCCAACAGAACATTATTTCATGCAGTCCATCAGCCCTCTCATATCAAGCAAAATCCACTGTTGTTAATCTGTATAAAAGTGAACATAAATTTGCCATTCCATGCTCCATTTCACAGAATGGAAGAAAACCTGTATGTGTGGGTTAGATTGTCTGAAGGCTTGTCTTGCTACAAAACATTCGATTTGCCCCTTTTTTGTACTAAATATATGCAGTGGACTATTTCAGCTAATGAAGAAGATGAAGCATGTTCATGTGAAGCTCATTAGGTCATGGAGAACTAATTGAGCATTGACTAGTAAGAAAAATATCCCCTCTGCTTTCACCGTACTCTGGTGGGTTAAGAACTATTTTTTCAAGTTCATCAAATACAATGGAATGAATTCTTTTCTATAAATTATTTTATTGAGCTTTGATGTAAAAATAACACTGACCTACTTTAAAAAGGTAAGAGTAGAAACCTTTTTATTGCTAACAGCACATTCATATCATGTCTATGCAGAAGTCCAATTGGGCTCAATGGGGCTTATTTCCAGGTAAACTCACATAAAATTGCAGCCTAAGGGCGCAATCCTATGTATGTTTAGATGGAAAAAAGTCCTACAACTCCCAGCATGCCCCAGCCAGCATGGCTGGCTGGGGAATGTTGGGAGTTGTAGGCCTTTTTGTTTTTTGTCTAAACATGCATAGGATTGTGCCCTAAGTCATCTTTCAATAATTACCCCATTACAAGTTTTTAGCAAACATAATGTTGGCATTAACAGTACCAACAGCTGCAATCCTAAGCATCCTTATTAGGAAGAAAGTCCCATTGAACTCTAGTGACTTACTTCTGAGTAAACATGTGTTGTACTTGCCTAGGTTTAAAATTACAGCAGATAAATAAATAGGCCATTCATCTTCCACTATCTCACCTTCTTTGTAGAACGATAATGCAATTTACATCACTAGTACATTTTAAAAAAATGGGGAGGCATGGCATACACAGAAAATAATAGAACAACTTATTTTAAACATGTGGGGGTCCCTGTATTTTTTTAACATAAATAAAAGTAAAGAAATATTGACTGCAAACAAATGTAAACTAAGTTATTAGCTGCAGAGTAGTAGAAGCATTTTCAGACACTATTAGTTCAGAGATACATTATGGATAGCTATAAGTAATGCTAAATACTGGTCAGATATTATATGGAAATTTTGAGCATACACAGATTTTTTAAATGGAGCCCATGCTGCCAAAAAATCAGCAAGATTTTCTTTAATTTGATGCATTATCTTCTCTAGAAATGTCCCTGAAGCTTGTTGCCTAATGTATATCAGAATTTCTAATAATATTTCAGAATTTTCAACCACATTGAATGTTTGCAACAATATCCACAAATCAATAAATGTTAACCCCTTTCAGGAGTACACTTAGGGCTCTGTATGTTCAATGAATGTGGGGGCAGTGTTTCTTTGGCTCCCATCCTATGTGTGTTCCAACATGTCTTCAGTGTGTGCCTATGTGTGTATGTACAAGTGTGGGCACCTCTCCCCATAATTGGGGACCCCACAAGGGCAAGTTCCTTGATCACAGAGAGGTGCCTACCTACGTGCATATGCATGTTGCATCAGAACATGCACAGACCAGTAGGCGGATGCTACCATGACTGTTCCCAGCCTATCTGCACCCAATTAACATGCAGAGCCTGGTGGCCAGAAGTGTTGTCATCTCAACTGACAGGCCAGTAGGACTCCAGTGAGAATGAATGCTCGCTTCCAAAGAAGGACTCCTTAGGAGAAAACAACTCCTCATGAGTAGGGCACTGACCAGAGAGGTCTAATGTACTGCAGCTGGGCTCTGGGTGGGGCTCAGCAGGCTCTGGGAGTTAAATGCCTTCAGTGGCTGCCTCGCTAATGCTGAAACAACATTGTTCTATGATTCTTGTTTTCCTTGTCTTGCTTTGTGATTGACCTTCTGTGCTACTAACCCTGGGACTCCCCCTTGATTCTGCTTCTGCACTGTGTACTGTATCTGAGTGCCTAACTGTGTTTTGACCTGTGCCTGCTATTTTGACCACTCCTGCCTTAGCCTGAACCCCATTCGACTGAAAAATGTGTGCCAGAACCTTTGCCTGCTTCATTACTTTGCTTCTTGGTTAGCCCCTTCACTCAGAGTCTGCTACAGCCAATGCAGGACATATGCCAATGGAGCTAGCAGAAGATATTGGTGCAATCTACCCAGAAATAATGCCAATAGCTAGAGAACTCTAGTGGGTCTTTGTGGGGGAAGGAGACTTTCATCAATGCCTGGCATGCTATGGAAGGAAATGCTGGTCATCTGAATAGGCTTAAGAGAGGGATGTTGAACCTATTTCAGCCTGTCAGTCAAATTAAATTTGGTAGAAGCTCTGGGGGTGGGGTGGGTGTATACATTCCACTGATAGGCCAAAGGCAAAAGGCCCAGGACCAAAATACAAAACATACCAGTGTATTTTAGCTTAAAGCTCTGACTGCCAGTAATGCAGCCTCAGGAGAGGCATTTCAGTATTGGTGAGGTGTAGCACAAAAGCTGGGAAAAAATAACAGGGGAACTAGGGAACTGTCTGTGGTCTACTGGATTAGGACCCAGGAGGGCTGGATTGGAGACCTGGGTGTGAGTTACTACACCCTTGGTCTATGGGCTTTCATCAGTAGTAATGCTCACATGAATGAATGATGAGATAATGACAAAGGTTCCTACTATTATAATGGGCTCTCTTTTTTATCTGTCATCTTACTTAAAAATGTCCCAAATCTGTATTTGAAACAGTACAGGAATGGGTGATGGTTCCTTTTGAGAAACGTGAGTCATGCGATCAGACATCTAAATGATTTTCTGGACCACTCTTCAATGGCTCCTGAAGGATTTTTTTTGCCTTTGCCCACAGCAGGTGGTCCTCAGCTGTTACTGCTTCTCTAAGATAGTATATGTACCTGTGTGCAATGAAAACATCTCAGAACTGGTGATGCCACAGTGTTAAGCCTGGGACATTTTTTTTCACAGCTTGATAAAATTCTATTTGCTACACACAAGACACAACAGAGAATGAATGGGGAATGCAAGTGCATAATCAGTCGTATGACTATTGCCTGTGGGCAGAGTTAAAATGTCCTTGTGTTGTCCCTTGTTTCCTCTGCTACTGTGTATATGTATATGTTGATTTTCCTCTTGCTTTTTTTGTGCAGCTATGCCACTCTAATATGGTGTATATGCAGTGTTACAGCATTTGCAAGGAAACATAGTTCAAGATATTTTGTTGCCTGAGGCTAATTGGCACAGCCCATAGTAATACAATATAATGCTAAATTAAATCATTGGCAACCCCCTGCTGTCATGGAAAGTTAGAGATGCAACAGATGATATGGTAAAAAAATAGATACTTTATAATTTTGTATCTGACCTTTGTTTTCATCCAGACCCCTACCTACCTATCTTCCTTTGGGGGGAAATGTTGATATAAGAATATAAAGTGCCATGCTGAATCAGACCAAGGGTCCATCTAGTCTAGCACTATGTTTACATAGTTGCCAACCAGCTGCCCATGGGAAACCCACAGGCAGGACATAAGTGCAACAGCACCTTCCCATCCATATATCTCAGCAACTGGTGTATACAGGAAAACTGCCTCTGATAGCGGAGGTAACATATAGCCATCAGGACTAGTAGCCATTGGTAGCCTTCTCCTCCAAGAATTTGTCTAATCCCCTTTTAAGCTATCCAAATTGGTGGCCATTTCTACATCTTGTGGTTGCGAATTCTATAACTATGCATTTTGTGAAGAGGTACTTCCTTTTATCTGTCCTGAATCTCCCACCTGAGTTTCACCGATGCCCTATATCCTAAAGCAGGTCATGCCATTGTGTCAATTTTGCAGGCAAGTTTTTATTTTATTTATTTGTATTTTATTGATGTCCTTTGATAACAATCAAACTCAAGGTAGCTAACAAAACAAATTAATCCCAACAAAGAAACGAAAAAACCAAACCTAACCAAAAGAAGAAATCTAATCCAAAAATAAAACAAACCGCCAGCAGTAAACATAATCAAATATTATCATAAAAATAAAAACTATATCAGCAATAGCAGACTAAGAAACGGAGAAAAAAGCTCAACCCAAACTTGTATTAAAGGTGCAATCCTATGCATCTTTAGACAGAAAAAAATCCTACAACTTTCAGCTTTCCCCGACCAGCATGGGAATTGTAGGACTTTTTTTTCTATCTAAACATTCATAGGATTGTGCCCTAAGTGTCTTTTCAGCTCCTTGTTTGCTCTTTGCCCAAGACATAATGCTATGTGTTACGTCTAGTGAATGAAGGCTGGAACAATTAATTCTGAGAGATCCCTTCCAGCCCTTCAGAGTTATAACTCAATGCTAACTTAATATAGACTCACATTCCTGTCAGTCCAAGATGATTGTCATGTTTTCGGAACAACTATTCTTGGGAGCTGAATGGTGGTCACCTTATGGAAGTTCACACAATCCCCCAACATTTTAAAGGGACGCAGGAGGAACAGAACACTGCTGTGCATTTCAGTCATACACCATGCTGCTGCCACCAATGGTGGAAACACTTCCCTGCCATCCGTGTATTTGGATGGTGTGGGAAAGGGTCCTCCATGTATACTGATCTACATGGGGAGAGCCCCTCTGTGCAAACAGGGATCCTGATCCGGCTAGAGTCTGTCCTTGCATGGAGGAGCTCCATGTACGTATATTTTCACATATGGGGAGCCATTTCCCATGTCATCTGAAGACAGCAAATGACAGAGGTGTTTCCACCATGGCGGAAGGGGCCAGAGCTATCCTCAGTGGCCCTGGGACACCCCTCACATATTCTCTCACCTTATGTGGGGGGAGTTCATGGGAATCTCCCTGTTATGAGTAGCAAGGAAGGGACTTGCTCCTAGGAAAGCTTACACAATGTCCTGTCATTGCAGAGTTTTTCTTTCTTTCTTGGAGATAATCTAGCACTTTATCTTTCTGTCTTTGGTGACTCAGCTCTGTATAATATTCTGTACTCAAACAGTGTTTTTTTTTCCTACTGGAAAAAAAGTTGGACTTATTGCTTGCTAATTATAGCAGCTAGAGCTGTGTATTCATAGCACTTTGTGTTGCTTATTAAATGCTATTATTTTCTTTACCACTCCAGAGCCAAGTCTCGTGGCCTAAACCATTCACTATGCATTTTTAATACCATCAATATTCACCATGGTAACAAAACAGATCCTTTTTAGAAGAAAAACAAAGATTTGCCTTCTAGGCACCAAGATTTCTGGTTTAAATAAGACTAAATTGATTTTGTAGAGACATCTGTTCCCCCCCTCCCCTTGATTGTATTTTTGTTTGTTTGTGAAGGAGCTATGTTAAGTTACTTTTTAAATTAAATGTCAAGGTAGCTTGGCAGTTGAAACACAGTATGTGCACCATGTTTTGAGGGAAGGCTGTCAGCTCGCCGTCTCTCTTCCTGTCAAATTGCCATCTGCCTCCAACTGATTAGTTTAGGCTAATGGAGCACTGTTTGGCAAGGGACCGGATGACAAATGTGGCTCAATACAATGTAATTTGGGGCAGAAAAAACCCACACACAAGGCCACTCATTTGTCTCTGTAAGACTGGAGCTTATTTATATTAAAGTATTCAAGGATTTTTGAAACTCTCCCTAAAAACAAGATTCTTCATAGATACCAAGCACAAATTTAATTCAAGCTCTAAAGTCTCAGAATCCTACTTTAATAGGCCTACTTTGTTGAAGGATGGGGATGCCATGTGATGTGGAAAATACATCTCTTGAGGAGGAGCTCATCCACAGCACATATTCACCACATGAAAATAATGTGGTGAAATGGCCAAATGGTACTTTTGCTGTATTCCAAAGTTGCATTTGGCATTAGGCCTAAAGACTACAATGAACTTTCTGTCATCATGTTAAAACACAAGATGAAAGAAATGGAAAAAAAACCTAGCAGTAAATGCACAGAGCCCCTGCCTGGAGCAGCAGACTGGGCCCTGACTCAGGTGAGGAAGGATCCACCAGCCCAACAGCACTGGAGGCAGATAGGACCTCTGCTCAGACCAGCAGCCTCGGTATAATAAGCAGGCCTGGGCCATAGCCTGAGCTCAATTAATCAGGCCATTTATGAATTGCCCCGAAAGACAAATGGGTCACCAAAAAAAGAGGGTATTGATTTGCATAGGAGAGGATTATGCCTGCGCACAAAAGAAAGTACAAAAATGAAAGATGCATTACTAACTGAGCTCAGAGGTTTTGAAAAAGAGGCAAATTTCTTAATATTTGTGCATGTGGCAGAGGCTGCACTGACCCATGCCCAGTGGTGCAGCGGCAAACTTTGAAGTGCAGGAACTCATCATGGCAGTCTCCATAGGCATGCCCCTAAGGAGAGTCCAAAAATGCAGGCAACTGTGCTGATTGATCCCTCCCTCCCTCCCTCTGTGTGTGTGTGTGTGTGTGTGTGTGCATTTATAGATGTGTTTTTAGGTCTTTTGTAAATGGGTCTTAATTACCCATTCAAAAAGTACGTCTTCACACAGCGCATAGTTAAAATATGGAATTCATTACCACAAGACGTAGTGATGGCTTTAAAAGGGCAGATTCATGAAGGAAAAGGCTATCAATGGTTACTAGTCCTGATGGCTATATGCTAACTCCAGTATCAGAGGCAGTATACCTATATACACCAGTTGCTGGGGAACATGGGCAGGCACGTGCTGTTGCGCTAATGTCTTGCTTGTGGGTTTCCAGTGGGCAGCTGGTTGGCCACTCTGTGAACAGAATGCTGGGCTAGATGCTCCCTTGAACTGATCCAGCATGGCTGTTCTTATGTCCTTAACTTTGCATTACAACAGGAATAGCTCACAAGAAAATATAGTTGCTGGGAAAATCCATTTCACCCCAGCTACTGCAAGGATACTACTGAGCTAAGCTACTGAGCTACAGGGGAGTCTGAGGGGTGGTGGTGATGGCAGATGACATCATCATCCCTGATTCTCAAAAAGTTCTGGTGCTTCAACCCTGTGAGCCCCAGCTCCACTACATTGCTGTCCCTGCCATCCTGGGCAATTTTTTGCTGCAGTGTCAACCCAGGTCCTTCCTAGCACAGAGCTCCCAAGATCAGAGGCAAGGAAGAAAATACAGTAGGTAGGGGAAGAGCAAGGAAAACTGGGGATTGTGGCCTCCAGGGAAACTGGATATCATACCGAAGCAGATAAGAGAGATTATAGAACTGCAGTGTGTGGGTGTTTCAGGGGAAACCAGGTGAAGCTGGGAGGGGAGAAAGAAATGGGAAAAGAGATGACAGCAGGAAATGAACAGTAAGAAAGTTAGACAAGGAGCTCCCAGCTTAGGGAATGCAAAGCTAGTGCTCAGACTAGAAGCCAGCCGCTAAGCCTTTTAGGAAGTCTGTGGGAACCCAAATAAATTGCCCTTGGTTGGGAATAGGGGGAAAGAGGACCCTTACTTTAAAGAAGGTTAGACTCAGGGAAGAAAGAGAACCCAGAAGTGAGGGTACTTCAAGCCATTGCTGTGAGGTCTCCTGGGAGAGAAAGAGTATTCAGAGAAGTAACTAGGAAAGGCTATAGGAGAGTGGCAGAGCACATGCTTGGCATGCGGAAGAACCCTGGTTCAATCTCTGGCATCTCCAGGTAGGCCTGAGAAAGACCCCTGTCTGAGATGCTAGGGAGATACTGCCACTCATTCTAGACTAGGGTGGCCCTCCAGATATTTTGGCCTCCAATTCCCATCAGCCCAACCAATCATAGCTAATGGTGTGGGATCGTGGGAGTTGTGGCATCCAGATGTTTGGGCCTGCCCCTGTTCTAGACAACACCATGCTAGATAGACTAATAGTCTGGTTCTGTATATAAGACAGCTTCATATGTTCATATAGGAGTCAAAGCACTGTTGCTTGGCCATTTGTCCCAAAGGGAGAAAACCAGGGAAGAATTGAGACTGGGGCACACAGGGCATATTTCTCCCATAGCACAACTTTGGCAGGGAGGCGAAAGAAAATTAAAACCAGCAGGTGCCTCTTGTCCCATCTGCCTTATCAAGTTGCTCTCTTTTTCTTTTTTCCAGCTGAAAAAGGGAAATACTGTCACTTTGATTTCTGCCACAAATGAAAATGTGAAGTGAGCTCCCTGGAGCTCCAGAATGGAGGGACTAGTTCATTAGTCTTAGCTATAGCACACACGGAGTAATATATAGATTGTGCACAAATGGAGGCTCAGCCTAATTAAGCTTTAGGCAGGGTTGTCTCTTCATAACCTGTAAGTATCTGGGATGGTTATTTTATTTTTGTGACAATCAAAAAGAAGCAAGGCTATAAACAGGTTTCACTGCGAGAAGGTTAAGAGATCTCTGGTGTATTTAAAGCATACAAGAAAGAATAGGACTGTGTTACGTGCCTTATTTCTGAGAGGCACTAATGGAAACTAAGTGGCTAAATGTTCCTCTAGAAGGTCAGTGAAACATTTATGGGCATAATGGAATGCCTCTGTAATACACTCCAAAATTCTACTTCATGTTCAGTGTTCTGATTTGGACTGTCTGAAACTCATGCAAAATGTATGGAGATCTAGTCAAAGATCAACGCTTATGTCCCGTTGATGGCCATGGGAAAGTGAAGTATATTTCTGAACACCCTTCTGTTGAAAAATCTGTGGGCCTTAAAAGGGCTAAACTTTGCGGGGATCATGCTCTGTGTGATTCGGCAATACATGAGAAAAACAACAGTTAAGAATAAGAGTCCAAAAAGGATTTAGAAACTTGAGATTTTTCTTTTGTGGGGATGGGGATGAAATGGAAATAATGAACTGAAATACAAATGAAATAGCATTAAAATCCTAAAGAAATCTTCCTGCAGTTGTTGATTCTGGGTAATTATCCTAAATAAGAATTTAAAATTATTTTATTGAACTGGCTCTGTTGACTCTTTCTGTGGTTTAACTCTCATTAACAGTGCAATCCTATACATGTCTATTAAGAAATAAGTCCTACTGAGTTCAATTAGACTTACTCCCAGATAAGAGTATATAGGATGGTAGCTTTATTCAAGTTAAACTGCCTTACCCTAGCTAGGACTCCAGCAGTGCCCCATTACAATATTTATATAAGCTTATTTTTTGGCTGAATTCCTAGAAAGCCATGTGTGAAGCTGGGAAGAAGCACACGTGCAGAAGATGTCTTCCAAATTTCTGTAAGAGTTGCCTATTCGATTGGATGGGCAAGCTGATTTAAAACCAAGTAGCAGCTTGTCTGTCCAGCCATGTGAGTCACTGCAGCCCAAATGTTCAAGACACCTCTGGCTAAATGGTCACACTTTTACCGTCTAGGCATGCAAATTATTTATTTGTTTGTTTGTTTGTTTGTGGTATTTCTATACTGCTGAATAAATAAAAACTCTCAGCGGTTCAAAATATTAAAATGCAATATTAAAAACACAACATTAAAACACAGCATGATAAACACTGCCAACCACAGCAAAATAAAATCAAGGAACAGTAAAATGGAGTGGCGTAATAAATTTACAGCCCAGGGAAAACCTGGGTGAACAAGTGTGTTTTCAGGAGGCGTTTGAAAGAAATCACATTTTCTGCCTCCTGAACTACGCAAGGGAGGGTTTTCCAGACGGTGGGTGCCACAGAGAAGGGTATTCATGGCGACATTCCATTTATTTTGGAATGTACAGCAAGGCCTCCTATCATCATCATCATCATTTTGTTGTTGTTGTTATTATTATTTTAACTTTCAAAGGAGAAGCAGTATATAAATACTGTTAATAAATAATAACAAATAATATCCCTCTTATTGTTCCTTGAACTTTAGACAGCAATTCTTCAGGACAAGGCCATCATGAGGAGTTGGCATGGTGGGGCAAATGCCAAGGGCCCATGGTCTCAGAAGGGCCCATCCCTGACCATCACCATGCCAACCCCTAAGATGATAGCTGCAATGAAAGATTTCCCTAGGTGCGGCACTCTTAAATGGGAGCCAAGACGGTGCTGGGCTCCACTTCATGCCCGCCTCTTGCTCTTCTCCTACTCTTCCACAATTCATTTGTGCCTTCATTTCCACTGCTGCCACCGCTGCTGCCTCCTCCTCCTCCACCACCACCACCACCATTTTACCTGCCTCCTCATGGAGGATTAGAGGAAATATAAGTCAGGAAGCTAGAGAACATTATTGGTCCTGTTCAGATGCACACTGGGGAAGGGTAGTTAGGCTAACCATGGTGCATGGTGGTTACTGCTAACCACTGCCACATGTGAAGGTAACCATGTTTTGCAAGGTGGTTAGACTAACCATTCTCTAACCACCCTCCCTCCTGCAGGAACTCGCAGTCCCCTGGATGGGTGGCCATGCATCTCAGTGACCTTTGCACTGTCAGCCATTTTGGTGCTTGGCGGCTACTTCTTCTTTGGCCGCTCTTGCTGTGGAGCTCTATGGCAGCTGTCCATTAACCACTGGAGGCTATTCAGACATCATGCTAAGCCAGGGCAGAGCCCACTAACCATCTTTCAGCAAGTAGTTAGTGAATGTGGTTAGTCCATGGTTAATAAACCATCATGGTTGGGGCAGCAGATGCCTGTTCAGACATCATGCTAAACCAACAGAACTCCTAACCATCATGGCTTACTGTGATATCTGAAAAGGGGCATTATCTCTCTTTAACAAGAAGAGGAAACACTGGATTCCACCCAGATACAATTATGTCCAGTGCCACCTGGTGACTAAACTATATAATGGTGCTATCCATGCAGGGCATGAGTAACTTATGTGCAGAGCCCTGGATGGCTTTATTTTAGGGATGTCAGAGAATTCCGTGACGGATCTCGGTGAGGCCGAATGCACTGGCATTCGGCCTCACCGAGATCTGTCACAGAATTCTCTGTCATCCCTAAAATAAAGCCATCCAGGGCTCTGCACATAAGTTACTCATGCCCTGCATGGATAGCACCATTATATACTTGATTTCCCTGAAATCCATCGTGGAACGAAGCCCCTGCCCCCCCAACCTACGAAAGGTGCGCGGGACAAAGTCCCCGCCACCCCCAACCCACAAAAGGCGCGCGAAATGGAGCACTTACCTGCTCCCGTCCGCGCTGCTTTGCGAATGGCGGCCGTCCTGCGGCCGCCACTCGCTTCCCCTTCGTAGCCGTGATAGGATATGTAAATACTTATGTAGCCTATCACGGCTAATGCAGGGATGCCATTTGTGTCCCTGTAGAGGCCGTGATAAGTTACGTAAGTATTTACGTAGCTTATCACGGCAGGGGGAAAAAAACCCAGCGTATGCAAATGGCGGCGGCTACCGCCATTTGTGTATGCTGGGTTTTCTCCCCCTTCCGTGATAGGCTATGTAAATATTTACGTAGCTTATCACGGCTAAATACAATGATCCAAATGGCGGCGGCTACAACAGCTGCCATTTGCATCCCTGCAGGGCTGCCCAGTGGCCGGATGTCCTTCTGTGGGCAGCCGGAGCTGGCCGGTGGCTCCGCGGCTTGGCTGTGGAGCGGAGCCAGCTGGGCAGGATTCCAGAGGGGAGGACCGGGTTGCCTCCCCCCCCGTTGAGGATTCCGGGGGGAGGGACGGAGCACCTCCCCCCCCCAGCGGAAACAGAACGGAATGGAAGGTAAGTGTTCCATCCATCCCTACTTTATTTACACATGGGAGGCTTGTGCAGGTCATAGGAAGTGATGGCTGGGTGCCTGAAGGTTGGAACATGTGCTATATTTGTAGGAGGGATGCTGCTGAAACTTGAAATTAGGTGGGTCATTGGTAGGATCGGTTATCTTTGTGATGCCCATATGTGTACTGAGCTTGGATGGCTAACTATTGAACTTTAGTACTTCCATTATTCAAAGCAAGATTGCTTACAAGGTCTGCATGACTAAAGTCTCCAAACTCTGCCATTTCTGTGCATGTCCTGATGTTGGCTGGTTGAATTCTTTGCTTTCTGAAGGAAATGTAAATGTCTCATTTGCAATGCTCACGCTCATGGACTGATGTAACTTAAAGTGTAGACATTTGATTTGTTGAAGGATTTTAAATCCAATCAGGTTCAAAGGAACAGCCATATAGGTTAGTATCCCCCTACTGATGGATGTTTCTTTTTTCACTCATTGCTTCATTGCCTTTTCATATCCAGCTGGTCAACCGAGGCCTTTTCTCTCTGATTTTGGGAAGATTTTCCCCCACCCACAATTTGATAAGTAAAAGTTTACTTTCAACCTGGGTACTGGTGATTGGCACTGTGAGTGGTAGTGGAAAGGGAAACCAAGGAGGAGGAGATCAGGAGGGGAGTGGTGAAATCTAGGGTGACTGGGAGGCAAGGAAGAGATCTGGGCTTGGGCAGGTGGACTTGCCTCTTCTACAGCTCCTATTTGTGCCACTTGCATGGATTCAATGGCTCCATAGCAACTGATGGGTAAACAGTAGAGCACATGAAAACAGCCAATCAGAGGGGGGAACCCATGACATGACACAAAGCATGATGCCACAGTACAGTCCCCAAGATGCACGTTGTTGACACACAATTCATATAGATCTGAGATCTAAGAATAATGGAGAACTTTCCATTCAAATTACAATTTATGCTAGGGAAAATTCATCCATTGCTAATTTATAGTACCTGTACCTATCCCAACGCATTAAAACTAAGCCATGCTCTGTTCCCATTATAATATTCCCCTTTGGAGAATAGCTATGAATTGGGAAACTAATTTAATTTTGCAGTGCACAGCAATACATTACTTTAATGAAATCCATGTGTAATAGATTATTGAAATAACTGGATGCATTATCAATGCCAGTGCACTTGGTAGGGCTTCTTTGCTCTTTAATATAGATCTTTCTGCCAGAATCTATTAAGAGTTAACATCTTTGTTTGACTGCTTTTTCCTTCTCCCCAAAGACCAGAAACTAGGATCAAGTGAAGTTTCTTTACTAATCTGATATCATAGCTTGTGGGCTGTGGCTCAGGGAAGGCGACTTTGAAGACTTTAACATGATTAAGAGACAACCATCAGAGAAGCTGTATGTAGGAAATGGGATCTCAGCTAGTCTGACCACTCATTGTGAATTCACTGGAGATAAATTCATATTTCATTCATAATATTATTCGTATGGAACATATTTTTTTAGTATGATCATTACTAACACTATATTGATTTAACTTCAACATTTCTATGCTGCCCTTCAGCACATGAGATTGCAGGGCGGTGTACAATCTCAATAATAAATTATTTAGAACACTTATTGGAACCTGTTTGTTTTTACAGAGCAGAAGAATGAACATTTCTGATACTTCAAACCTTTATTTATTTATTGTTCCTACTGATGTTCAAACTAATATTTGGATGTAGTTTCATTGATGTAGACAGGAATGAGTTGTGATGGGATGGATCCCAAAATATCCCTTCATTCTACCCCCACCCAATGTTAATGCAATGCCTCTAATAAGAAATTCTCTTGCATCGCATGGCTCTAATGATAAGAGCAGGGTGTCCTCATTCCAATTATTAAGATATGCAGAGGGCTATGCAACTTATTAAGTGTTCATTTACATTTCCAATTATATTGAATTAGATTGCGCATGTAGGAAAGAAAAAGCCAGTGGCTCAGGGCAGTATGTTCCCCATACATACTGGAGATAAAGTGATTGTAAATATTCAGCTCGGCTCTAACATGAATAGAAATATAAATCCGTATCTTATTCTAACCTTGTAGTCAATAGTTATTTTTAAATCACACAATGTGACTGCAGTCATTGTTTCACTGGGCAGGATCCTACTTTGTCTTTGATTCATTATTTTTCAAATGTCTGTCTGTCTTTATAGCTCCAGGAGGCCTTGGAAATCCTCACAATTAAATCACAATAATTATATTAAAAAACTTGGGGCAGTATCCAAAAGGGCTGGTCCACCTCTGCTGGTTCTATTGTGCTCACGGGAGTGTGACAAAATCACAATTCTTGCCATGTGGAGTTTATGTTAATGTTTATATGTGTTTGCTGTGTTAAATAGAACCCAGGTAAGTTAGGGTTAACTGTTTGGTGGCGAGTGAGTGAAGGGTGGGAGGGGCTTGTGTGTCTGTGTGAGGAGACTGAGTTCATAAAAGGCAGTGGCTTAGATAGGATCTGGAGGTACAGATAGGGCCGGAGGGCTTGATGAAGCTCCATCTAGACAATGGAATTGTGGGAATCAAAGTTAGTTAGAAGGGGTATAGTAGGCAGGGTAAGACCAAGAACTGAGTGGTTAATTATAAGATATAACATTTAGGACACAATCCTAAAGGCAGCCGCCGGCGAGATCACATCACTCCAGTGCTGAAGGAGTTGCACTGGTTACCAGTTGTTTTCCGGGCCAAATTCAAGGTGTTGGTTTTGACCTTTAAAACCCTCTATGGTTCCGGCCCAGCCTATCTTAAGGAGCGCCTCCAGCAGCACCAGACAGGCCGCTTAACAAGATCAGCCTCAGATGGCCTTCTCTCTGTCCCATCAGCCAGGACAGCTAGACTGGTGGGGATGAGGGAGAGGGCCTTTTCTGTGGTGGTCCCCACTCTGTGGAACTCCCTCCCTAGGGAACTCCGTCATGCCCCCTCTTTAATGAGCTTCTGTCGTGCATTAAAAACGTGGTTGTTCAGGCAGGCATTTGGGGTGGGTTAGGGTATTTTAGAAAATGTTTTTATTGTAGAATTTTATTGTTTTAAACTGTTTTATTGTATATTGTACATCGCCCAGAGTGGCTGGGTGACCAGCCCAATGGGTGATTAATAAATTTAATAATAAATAAATAAAATAAAATCCTATGGGGATACGCTGCCACCTCCGAACTTGGCAACTGCCTATCCAATGCAGGGCAGGAAAAGCATGGAGGGGATCATCCCCTCTGCACTTCTCCTGCCCTGCATTTGTGGCTAGACAGCCAATTTCGGCTGTCTAGCCACGGGAAGGTGGAGCAGGGGCAGAGGCTGCCAGATGGCACATAAGATTTGTCATACCAGCATTTCCCCGTTCCCTGCCTGGAACATCCCCTGGAATGCCCTGTTTTGGTCGCTCAGCGCTCCTCTTCTGAGTGTGGAGCAGTTCTACGCTGCCTACGATGCAGCACGGAAGGGAGGGAAGGTCAGCTTTCTGGGAACTGACCTCAGAGCGTGGGCTCTGAGGTCGGTTCCCAGAAACCCACATATCCTATGGCCATCTAGCTGCTGACTAGTGGCCATAGGATTGCTCCCTTATTGTATTAAATAAACATTAATTTTTGGGATTTTATAATTTAAAAAGAAATGTCTTGTTCATCTTTCTGCACTACCAATAGTGCTCATATTTCCTGGGTACTTCTCCAGAATAAAAGCACTGTTTTTACCTAGTGAATTTAGGAGTTGAAGCTTGTAGGACAGTGAGAACAGCTGTCCCAAAGCAGAGGCAGATGGAGCTGAGGGAGGATTACGTCACAGACTGCTTATGCAATGGGGCATTCACACTTCTAAAAATAAAAACAAGTGGAAATGCTCGTTTCTGGATTGGGCCAGATTAGCAGAGCTCCCTTTTGCAAGTTTCACTGAACTTCCCTGTTCTGGAAATGAGCTTTTCCTCTTCAGGGCTATTTCTAGAAGCATGGAAGCCCCATGGCGCAAGTGGTCACTCCTGTGAGCACACAGGCACAACAGAATACATACACCCAGCATGAGCAACAGAACAATTATTTAATTAATTTATGCTGCAATCCGATGCCTGCTTACTTGGAAGCATATCGTCAGTTCCCCAGCTCTTCCCAAAGCCGAGGAATGGTTTCCTTTCCAAATGAATGTAGAAGCTGACTTGATCTGCACCTCCCGGAGCAATGTGGAGATTTGAACAGAATTGTCCTTTGGATTTTGCAGTTCATTTTGCGATACACCACATGTTGTTGTTGTTGTTGTTATTACATTTATATCCCACTCTTTTTCCTTTTGCGAAGAGCCCAAGGTGGGGCCTCCTCCTCTCCATTTTTATTGTCACAACAGCCCTGTGAGGTACATTTGGCTGAGAGTCAGTGACTGGCGCAAAGTCACCCAGTGAGCTTCATGGGGACTAGAACTTGGATCTCCCAAGACCCATTCCAACACTCTAACCACTACACTGGGCTCAAACGTTGTTCCAAACTGCATATACAAATCTAAATTACATTTAGCAATGTGTATTTTCTGAGAAAATAGATTGAAAAATGTGCATCTAAATATATATATATTTAAATGCACATTGTTACGTTGTTTTATTTTTTTTTTTTTAAAAAACAGTTGGTTATCCACGAACACAGTTTGCAGAGAAAAATCAAATCTAGTGAAAGGTTTAACTTAACTGTGTTTATTCAAACATTCGAAGTGTTACGTCTTTTATCTTTACATAACATCCTTATGTTCTTGGTGTAAACTCTGGTCCTTCAATGACTTGAATCTTGTGGTTTGCCAGTGAGCGCACATGTCTCATGACTTCCTTTCTGAGCAATAACTAAACTTTGACTGGGTTACTTTTAACTGTCTCTTAATCCCTTCATGATTTGTTTAGAGGCTGTATGTTACCGGCATATCATTGTACTTTGGTCTGCACCTGTGTTTATAAAGGTGTACAGAGACATTTTTGTGTTCATATTTCATTGTGCTCCAATGTGCAATTATTTATGTTTGTGTAATTACACTTGACATTTTTTGATATTAAAAATAAAACTTTACAGTACATTGTTATAGCAGAGAGCCTAATTCTTCTTCTTCTTTTTTTTAAGATTTATGGACATAAATAAACTCCTGTGTTTGAATTACAGTGAAAATGTTTGTTATTCATGGAATCTGCATGTCAAGAGCATTCTAATGACATGTGTTTCAAGACAATTAGGGATGTACGGAGTGTGTAAAATCCATTCTGACTGTGTTTCACGGATTGTAGGGATGTCGGAGAATTTCTCCACGAATCTCCGGGAGGCCGAATGCCAATGCATTTGGCCCCCCGAAATTGGTGGAGAAACAGTCCGCCCCCGCCCCCCCCAGAATGGGACTTACCTTTGTCGAATGTCCCTGGCGCTGGCGGCTCCCAGCGGCGGTTCGGCGGCGGTTTGGCGGCGGCGGCTGGTCTTCTGACCGGCTGCCGCCACCGTCATTTCCAAGTAAAACGACAACAACAACAACAAACGTGACAGGCTATGTAAAGATTTACGTATCCTATCATGGCTAGATTTTCAAAAAACACCGTGATAGCCTACATAAATGTTTACGTAGCCTATCACGGCTGACTTTGGGGAAAAAAAACGCATACGCAAATGGTGGCGCCCATGGGCGCCGCCATTTGCGTTCCTTATTTGGGCACGTGTAGTCTACGTATACATTTACGTAGACTACGGCGAAAATAAGGGCAACGCTATTTGCGTTGCCCTTATTTTCGCCGTAGTCTACATAAATGTTTACGTAGACTACACGTGCCCAAATAAGGAACGCAAATGGCGGTGCCCACGGGCACCGCCATTTGCGTACATGCTTTTTTCCCCCCAAAGTCAGCCGTGATAGGCTACGTAAACATTTACGTAGCCTATCATGGCTAACTGCAGGGACGCAAACGGCGTCGGCTATGGCCGCCGCCATTTGCGTCCCGGCAGGAGACGAGATTCGTGGCCGGAGGGATGGGGCACCTCCCCCCTGGCCAGAATTTCGGCAGGGAGGGATGGGGTGCCTCCCACCCCACCCAGAATTTCTTGGAGAGGGACGGCGTGCCTCCCCCCCACCGTGAAGCAAGCTGCGGGATCAGGTAAGGGACTTTCGTCCATCCCTAAGATTGTCAGGTGCCTTTCATTCCATCATCTGTCCATCGATGGAAATTGATTTTTTTTGTTCTGAATTTGTGAAAATTTCCTCAAATGCACATTTGTGCAAATTCACACGTGTGAAAATGTGCAAAATCCCCCCCAAATGAGCATTTTCAAGCTTTAGCCTATGCGGAAAATGAACACTTTTTGCTGGTTTTTTTAGTTTTGCATATTTTTCTATGACAAAATTTGTGTAAAATTTGGGAAGGTTAGAAAAATGGTTTGCAAGTCTGCCTTACAGAGGGAAAACTGGTCTGCTGTAGATTCAACTGGTCGATTTCAGAAAAATCCCATCTCATTTGGTTATATTGCAGATTTCTCTGACATCCCTAATGAGAATTGGTCAATGGGAAGGCAATCAAAGGGATGACCAACTAACTCCTGACTTTAAATTATATATATAAGATTGTGGATTAATGTAGAAACAGGACAGAATGGCCTTATGAGCAAACGTGCAAATCTGAGATGGACCAGGAATAGACTGATCCATCCATCAGTATCACTGCATCTCCACTTCACATCATTCGTTGGTGGGGTGAGGGATGGTTAGCAATGGTGACATTGTGTCGCTATAAATTATGGGGAAGAGGAGGAGAAATAGACATGAGGAAGCACTTTTCTTTTGATGGTAGTCCTGCATCTGTCTTTAACATCTAGTTCCATCCTAATTGAGCTACAGCAGTTAATTTTAAGAACCCATGATTAAAATGTTCAAAGAAACAGTGACAGAACAACTTGAGAGACAGGGTGCAAATCCTATTTCAGAGAGAGGGGGAAATTTCAGTTGAGAGGGAACACAGTGTCCACTAAAATGTAAAGGCTTACTGTTGAATACACTGACAATTAGATTGCAAAAAGAAAAAGAAAAAAGCAGGTCCTTTTAAAAAAGCCATTGTTGTGGTAATCTTTTCGTACCTTGTATTAACAACATCGATTGAACAGTCAACCTTTCTTCCTACCCACCAACCAAAAGGATTTGTGCAGGACAGACCAATTTCAAAGCGTATTTGTTGAGGTAAATATAATAATACCTCATATTAACTACATAGGCTTGAACAGTCAACCTCTCCATCTACCCGCACCAAAGGAAGCAAAATTATTTGTGTGGATACACCCATTTGTTTATAACAATAGCCAGTCAACATATTCTCAAGAACTGCTTCTTTCCTTAAGCAAACAATAGACACAATTTAAAACTGATGCACAAACTCTTTGTTTTGATTCAAATTCATAACAAAATGCCTTGAACTGCCTGAATTTGACCCCACCAACACCCTGACTTGCTTCAACCTCTGATTTGTTTACAACAGGCAAGGCTGAAGAAGTTGAGGCTCAACACTACAGTTCCTAAAACCTGGAGCCATTGACTCTGCTCTCTTCCATTGCGCCAAATCATCATCTGAACAAAAGCAATATAATAACCTTGACATAACAGGCTTTGGAACAAATGGAATATTTGTTTGTATGAAAAAGCTCTTTGTGAAACCTTGTTTTGAAACTGGCACTGTGTCAGCCATAACTTTAGGACATTGTCTGGTAGCAAGAGAGTTCCATTTTAAATGCGTGCAGATTGTACAAGAATGCGGAAATCATTTGAGTTTCGATACAACGATGTATGGCACTCGCCTTCACTGATAATAAGCTGTGTCTTGTATGTGCGTTATTGTTCATTTTAATATGCTCTAGCAAGTCATATTTGCAAATAATTTTGTACCTGCTTTGGTAGTGATGCCATCAACTGCTGCTGCTGCTGCTGCAGGCAGTTGATTTTGTTCTGGGAAAAAAAGTTGTCAGGTTTTGCTTAGCTGGCTGCTTGCGATGGATGTTCCCCTGTCCTTTGGGGAAATGTGTAGTCTCTGTCAGTGCAATGTCTAAGGAGAAACAGAAGAACTGACTCAGCTGTCCTGGCAAGTTGATAGATCATTTCTAAGAAAATGATATTTGAAACCATATTGTTTGTGAACCACATGCTGAACAACAATTAATTAAAAAAAACAGAGCAAGAAGGAAGTAAATATAAATAGCTATGATATGAAAAAAACCTCCAATACAATTTAACATTTAAATTTATATATCCCTCCACTGCCCATCACACTTAACAGGCCTTTATCTAGTTTTTTATTATTATTATTATTATTATTATTATTATTTAATGATAGACCATCTCCCATTCAATACAACTGGGAATTGTAATCCTCACATACATTACTTGGCATACATGGACTGGTTCAAATAACGGGGAAGCCCATTTGTGCAAAAAATGAACATCAGTGTGCAACTGAATACATTCAGCTCTGTGAATTGGTCCTGTGCATGTTGTATTCAGGCACAATTAACTGAGCACTTTTCCCTTAAATACAGCCCAGCCTCTAGATTTCTCCCTGTTGGCCTAGTAGAAACTCTGCAAGGGAGCTATATATAACCCTGCTTAATATACTTGCTAGTAGCCAACATCTATATGCAGCCTGAGTCCAGTAGTCAAGATTTGAGTTGACAGACAATGCAGTGTGGATGTTGTTAATGCTCCATGGTAACAGAACATCTTCTGAGAGTACAATGTTACCTGTATCCCCATGCTGATAAATGCTGACGTAATTGTTTCTTCAGACCAAGGTCCCACTTGATCTTCCAGATTGCTCCCACCCCCATCAGAAGTGCTTATAATAAGGGCTAATAAATATGCAGAAAGTATTTTGGCCATGACTGAAAGCTCTGACAAATACAGGCCCAGAATAGGTACTGAGACTGTCCCATTTTCTTTAATGTTGGAGGAATATGCAGTATGCTGATTCCTCACCGTGTCTGCAGAGTATTGCATGACATTGAAGAGGATGAGTCAGCAGCTTTGGAGCTCTATGTACACATGGTAGCCCCATGGGTGTACCTGAGTGACTGGACTGTGGTCTTTGTTGTAAATTTCACCTATGGCTTTGAAAAGTGTATTACCTTGTTAACCAGCTCAGCACTTTCAACCTCTAACTTGTCAAATATACAAGTACTCCACACTTCTCCAAGCAAAGACATCTGGGGGTAGCATGTTAAGCACTTCCTACTTCCATGAACAATAAGTCCAGGGGAAACACTAAAGGATTTACTTTTCTTTGGATGAGAGAGTGAGTACTGAAAACATATGGCATCTTTGTAAATTGTTTATTCACAAAAATATGAGCAGAGCCTATTGGAAGCAAGCCTAACCTAAAAACAGCCAAAGGTCTAATCCTCCATCAGAAACCCAAACAACAGTACAATGGACTCTTACAGTTTCCCAGACTGTTTCTAGCTGACATAATTCCAGCTAAAAATTCTCATTTCTGTCTGTCCCTGCCTGTTCTGTTCCACAGCAGATAAGCATAATATGAATCAACACTGGAAGACAGACCACTGTCACAAACAGTAACAAAGTTAGAATAGCTCATCTTCAAGATTCTTTTTCATCTAACTTTCAGTATTATTGAAAACCCAATGATACCTGTAAATCCAAGCCTCTCCCATTGATTCCCAATATGGTTTTGCATATAAGACCATTCTTTGTTATTGAGATGTTAATAGATTCCTACAAGGCTATAGTTTTAAAATTAGGTGCTCAAGGCAACATGATAAACAATGAATGTTAAAGGTGAGGATGAACTATATCAGAATCTCTACACTTGTGCTATGATAATTTGATTTGATATACAAGCATTAAACATTAGTATTATACTAACATACACAAACTCCAGTGCATTTCAGTTCTTGAGTCTGCATAACTGGAACATTCCCAAGCTTTAATTGAATTTATTTATTTATTTATTTATTTCATTTTTATACCACTAAATAACCGAAGCTTTCTGGGTGGCTCACAAAAATTAAAACCAAAGAGCACACAATAAAACAATACAAAATATATAAAACATTAAAGCCACAGTAAACAATACAACCAGATAAAACCAGAATATAACCTAGCAGCAGTACCGGAATTTAAAATACAGATTTAGAACAACAAAGCTAAACAAAGGCTAAAGAGCTAAAATGAGGAGGAGTTCTATGTGTGCATTGAAGTCCTATGTCCATACACTGGAAATGCTGGATTATAACAGAGACTACAATGTACTCAGTGTAATATGTCTTGAGCTTTTTAAAAATGGTGGAACTTTCTGTAACAGTTGTTCACCAATGAACACTTGTACTCTGAAGGGAAAGCAGTAGAAGTAATTATCTGTGAACAAGAGCAAAAAGAAAAAAGAGAGGTGCATGTGGAAGTAAATCAATCTAAATTACCATTTTTAGTTAACTGAAACTGTTTGCAACTGTAGAGTTGCTGTTGTTTTTTTACATGTAGAACAATGACACAATGCTTTTAGGCTTTTTCTCCAATATCTCAAAATTTCTGTTACAAAACCATGACAAATCAATCTTTTCAAATGTAGAAACTCCTAAGCTTTCCTGGGAATTTTTATTCAGTTTCTTTCCTGCTTCAGAGCAAACAATACTGACTGACCCAAATAAAATTATTTCTGCCTTAAATTTCTGCAGAATGGGATGTGTTTTGTGGTTGCTAAACTCTGTGATTTTGTTTCTGTCTTACATACCTCCAAAGCTGGCTAACTGAAGTCAATCTAGAACAGATTTAACAAAAACACACCCAACCCATTGAGGGAAAAATGCACACACACCAAGATAAAAGTGGCTCAGTTAACATTAGTAGGTTAACAAAATAATATAATCAAGGAAATAAAATATTAATATTCTGAAATATTTGTAATGTTCAGAACAGAAAATATATTCAGTTTAGTTTTGCATGATTCCAATCCCTGTTGTTGGGATTTGGTGTTGGGTGTTTGTTCCTGGAGACGCAAGGTGAGATGCCTGTTGGGGTTCTAGATAGAGGACTGTTAGCAATGTGTGCAAGTTTCTATGTGTGTTTTGCACATAGTGCTTCCTTTTTGAGCAACTCCCTGTCCCCAGAGTTGTCATCACCAGAGTTTCCCTTTGTGAACTTGAAGTGTGCATGACATGAGGCCAGAGAGATATAGCCACATGCCCTATCATCTGAGTTGTGCCCCTCCAATATGGGTTATATACTGGTGGTGCTGTGCTGTGATATGGTGCCGAGCTACACTGTATCTCACACTCTGTCTTGGTGCCATGGGCATTGAAACAGGGGTAACTATTTTGGATCCCCTCTGCCTTTCCACTGAAATCAACAGGAGGGAAATTTCCTGCGCCAGGTTTGGGGCTGGTGTAAAGTTATGGTGTTGGACAGGGCAAGGCCATGGATGGAAAGGATCAAAGAAATGATGTAAGTGTGCTACTCTCCTGTGCTGCACACATTCCATTTGTGAACTGTTTCAGTCACATTGTTAATGTATTCTGCTGATATTCTGCTGCGTTCCACTGGTGCATCTGTCAAGGTGGTGGTATATCTTGCCTTCTGCTGGCATAGTGGGTCTTCTGCCAAACCCTATAGATTCTCAGCAGCTGACTCTTCAGTATAGGATTGCAGCCTTAATATATGTTTAAATTAAACAAGCTCCAGTTTTGTTGACATAAACGTTAAATTATCATTCTTATTTTGCGGGGGTGGGGGTGGAGATTGGGCCAATGTCCTTGGAAATAAATCCCAGGGATTTCAGTGCAACTTCCTTTCCCAGAAGTGTGCACTGGATCACAATAAAAGAATAATCAAATAAAAGATGCTTGCTTAGTATTGAGTAAGAAAACAACCAGTCAGGAACTTATGCAAATAATAGGGATGTCAGAGAATTTCTCCACGAATCTCGGGGAGGCCGAATGCTAGCGCATTCAGCCCCCCGAAATTGGTGGAGAAATGGTCTGCCACCCCCACGCCCCGCCCCCGGGACGGGACTTACCTTGTGCGAATGTCCCTGGTGGCGGCGGCTCCGGCAGTGGTTCGGCGGCAGTTCAGCGGTGGCGGCGGCCGGTCTTCTGACCAGCTGCCGCCACCGCCATTTCCAACTTTAAAAACAAAACAAAACGTGATAGGCTATGTAAAGATTTACGTAGCCTATCACGGCTAGATTATAAAAAAACACCATGATAGGCTACGCAAATGTTTACATAGCCTATCACGGCTGAGTGAACCCCCCCCCACGCGTACGCAAATCGCGGCACCCATGGGTGCCGCCATTTTCGTTCCTTATTTTGACACGTGTAGTCTACGTAAACATTTACGTAGACTATGGCGAAAATAAGAGAAATGCAAATAACGTTCCCCTTATTTTTGCCGTAGTCTACGTAAATGTTTACATAGACTACATGTGCCAAAATAAGGAACGCAAATGGCGGCGCCCATGGGCGCCGCCATTTGCGTACCCGCAGTTTTTTTTTTGTTTTTTTCACTCAGCCGTGATAGGCTACGTAAACATTTACGTAGCCTATCACGGCTGACTGCAGGGACGCAAACAGCGGCGGCTATGGCCGCCGCCATTTGCATCTCGGCACGACAGGATTTGCAGCCGCAGGGACGGGGCGCCTCCCCCCCGGCCAGAATTTCGGGGGGAGGGACGGAGCGCCTCCCCCCCACTGCGAATCAACTTTCGGATTCAGGTAAGTGACTTTTGTACATCCCTAGCAAATAACTGTATTGTAGAATTAGTATCAGGAGGATCTATAAAGTGATACTTATCCATATACTTTGCATGCATAATTGCCAAGGTTTAATCTGTGGTATCTCCACTGAAGGAGATAATGATCCTTATGGAATTTACTTCAACTGGATTCTGCCCTTGATTTTGTGGTTCCATATATCCAACATGGTTTCTGGATCAGTACTTGGTGGGTGGAATCCATTTTGGGCTTGGATTGTGGTGGAATGCTTTCAAAGTTATTTCCTTGGAAGTCTGTATAGGTAAACCGTTAAAGAAAGTTTGGTTCAATACTTATTTTCTGTCTGGGATATTGCACAATGGTGCAATTGCACAGTTATGTGCATGCTTTACAACTGTTGCTGTGACATCCCCAAATCCATATTTCTGACTGGAATTCAGCTGGGAAGGAATCAGCAACAGATCAGCATCCTGGAACAATTATGGAATAATTGTCCCATCCCACTCATTCCTAGCTGGGAAAGACCTCTGTCTCAGACCTTAGAAAGCTGCTGCTAAATACAGTAGGTAAAGCTGGGCTAAGGATCAATTAGTGTAAGGCAGCTTCATTCATAGCTATATATATATATATATATATATATATATATATATATTTAATTGAATATATAATATATATTAAATATATCTTTAATGGAATTGTCAGTGTGTAAAACTGTTGCAACCCGAAAACAATGCGAACCCACAAAAGGCTACTTTCCACAATTTAATCTTTCCCTGTCTTCATCCATATAGCCTGTTAAAATGCTTTTCACATAAACAGAATTAAATCCCATAAGATAGACTGCAGCCTTGAACTTACGTATGCAATTAAATATGTGACCTTTTGATGGGGGTGAGAATAAGCCTTGGCTGCTCGATGTAGCTGCTTTTGAGAGAGTCAATAATGGCATGAAGACTGATGGCACAAGCAAGCAACAGGAATCCTCGTCCATTTGTCTTCAAAGCTTTTGATACATATGCACTAAACTGAGAAATATCTGCTCTTTCTGCATAGCTGTGATAATTTTAACAGTTTGGAAAGATGATGGCTTGATGGGTTCACAAACTGCTCGATTAAAGTTCCCAATCACTGTTACTCTCTTGCAAAAGAAAGGAGATTAATACCAAATTTCAGGCCTAGAAAAGCGTATGGAGAGAGCACATAGATAAGTGTTTTTGTGAGAATGGGAATTGAATTTAGGCCTAAAGTTTTATAAAGGTTAGCAGAAGTCTACTGCAGCACCAGCCAGGTATTTTTCTTGCCCACAGTGAAGAGATTAATATAATTCCCAACTCTCTTAAAAATGTCATTCGGTGTTGAGGTTTTGGACGTCACTCAGAGCTACCAAATTATAATAAACATGTATGGACCCAAATGAAATTGAGGGGATGTATTAGTAATGGTTTAATTTGGTGATAGTGCCAAAGGTGGCTAGATGTCCTCTTTTACTGAGGACAGTCCTCTACTTGAATGGTTGCTTTGTCCTTTTAAAGTTTAAAGATAATGAACCGTAAGAACTGTTACCCATCAAGAGTTAGTACCTGAACAGCAGGCTGAACAGGTCATCTGGTCACAGTCTTTCACAATAAGGTGTACTGTATTTCTATTCAAACTATAATAATTATTTCTAAATGTGCATCTATACATATAAATAAGTGTATGCAAATTATATGCAAATCAGTACCCTCCTTTGTCCACTCTTTTAGCCATAAAAAGTGGTTACCCCTGTATTATCAATTGGATGCTATTTTCCCCAGACATTCCCTGGTTCAGAATGCTAAATATTTAGTATTTAGCAGATGCTAAAGCCATAGGCTTAAGGAGGTGAGCACACAAATGCTCTTTACAGTTGTTCTCTTATTCTCAAAGAAACTCTTCTTGACTGGCACCCTGACTTTTGGTTTGGTGAATATCTTCTCTATTTGGGTCAATATTCTCAATGCTTTCTTGCAAACATTGATGTGGTTATTGTCCACAACCAAGAGCTCAAACCCTCTCTTGTTACCCATTTGTTTCTTTAGGGGTTGTGGTCAAATTTCTAAATGGCTCTCTGCCATGGCTGATACTGTGGGGTGGGTGCAGGGCAGGTTAAAGCAAAGTACAATTACAAGGGAGAAATACGACAATGCATATGCATGTAACACAATCAGCATGCATGAACCAACACTCTCGCAAAAAGGATCGGCTTTTTCTAACACTTGCCAAGAAGGTTCATAAATACTTAGCCAATTCAAAGTTGAGCTGAAGGGAGCTTGCCCAGCACTATATTCATGTAGTCAATGTAGTGTAGTGGTTAAGATGGGTAAAGCCATAGGAACCCCTTCATGGATCACTGCCTTGTTGTGGCGAAGGGGCTTGCATAACTCAGTGAAGCCATAAGCTATGCCATGCGGGGCCACCCAAGATGGACAGGTCATGGCAGAGAGTTCTGACAAAATGTGGTCCACTGGAGAAGGAAATGGCAACCCACTCCAGTAGTCTTGCCAAGAAAACCCCATGGATCACAAGACTAAAAGATATGATGCTGGAAGATGAGCCCCTCAGGTCGGAAGGTGTCCAATATACTACTGAGGAAGAGCAGAGGATATTTCCAAGTAGCGCCAGAAAGAGTGAAGCGGCTGGGCCAAAGCTGAAAGGACACTCAGCTGTGGATGTGTCTGGTGGTGAAAAGAAAATCCGATGCTGCAAAGAACGATATTGTTTAGGAACCTGGAATGTCAGATCAATGAATCAAGGTAAGCTGGAGGTGGTCAAACATGAGATGGCAAGATTGAACATTGACATCTTGGGAATCAGCCAACTAAAATGGACAAGCATGGGCGAATTTAATTCAGGTGACCATTATATCTACTCCTGTGGGCAAGAATCCCTTAGAAGAAATGGAGTAGCACTCATAGTCTATGAGTATAGTGTAGTAGCACTCATAGCACTCATGGAGTAGCACTCATAGTCTATGAGAGCCAGTGTAGTGTAGTGGTGAGAGTGACGGACTGGGAGCCGGGAGATCCGGGTTCTAGTCCCCACTTGGCCATGGAAGCTCACTGGGTGACTTTGGGCCAGTCACAGACTCTCAGCCCAACCTACCTCACAGGGTTGTTGTTGTGAGGATACAACGGTGAGGAGGAGGATAATGTAAGCCGCCTTGAGTTCCTTGCGAGAGGGAGAAAGGCGGGGTATAAATGCAATAAATAAATAAATAAATAGTCAACAAAAGGGTGGGAAAAGCAGTCCTGGGGTACAATCTCAAAAACAATAGAATGATCTCAGTACGAATCCAAGGCAAACCATTCAATATCACAGTAATTCAAGTCTATGCCCCAACCACTGAGGCCGAAGAAGCTGAGGTTGATCGGTTCTATGAAGACCTACAACACCTTCTAGAACTAACACCAAAAAAGATGTCCTCTTCATCATAGGGGATTGGAATGCTAAAGTAGGAAGTCAAGAAATCACCGGGATAACAGGCAAGCATGGCCTTGGTGTACAAAATGAAGCAGGACAAAGGCTAATAGAGTTTTGCCAAGAGAACACGCTGATCATAGCAAACATTTTTTCCAACAGCACAAGAGACGACTCTACACATGGACATCACCAGATGGTCAATATCGAGATCAGATTGATTATGTCCTTTGCAGCCAAAGATGGAGAAGCTCTTTACAGTCAGTAAAAACAAGACCTGGAGTTGACTGTGGCTCAGATCATGAGCTGCTTCTTGCAAAATTTCGGCTGAAATTGAAGAACGTAGGGAAAACCACTAAACCATTCAGGTATGACCTAAATCATATCCCTTATGAATATACAGTGGAGGTGAGGAATAGATTTCAGGGATTAGACCTGATAGACAGAGTGCCTGAGGAACTATGGACGGAGGTCCGTAACATTGTTCAGGAGGCAGCAACGAAATCCATCCCCAAGAAAAAGAAATGCAAGAAAGCAAAGTGGCTGTCTCATGAGGCTTTACAAGTCGCTGAGGAAAGAAGGGAAGCGAAAAGCAAGAGAGAAAGGGGAAGATATATCCAACTGAATGCAGAGTTCCAGAGAATAGGAAGGAGAGACAAGAAGGCCTTCTTAAATGAACAATGCAAAGAAATCGAGGAAAACAACAGAATGGGAAAGACTAGAGATCTCTTCAAGAAAATCGGAGATCTCAAGGGAACGTTTTGTGCAAAGACGGGCATGATAAAGGACAAAGAAGGCAGGGACCTAACAAAAACAGATGAGATTAAGAAGAGGTGGCAAGAATACACAGAAGAACTATACAGGAAAGATCTGAATGTCCCTGATAGCCATGATAGTGCGGTCACTGAACTTGAGCCGGACATCCTCGAGAGTGAAGTCAAGTGGGCCTTAGGAAGCATTACTAACAACAACACTAGCGGAGATGACAGTATTCCAGCTGAGCTATTTCAAATCCTAAAAGATGATGCTGTTAAAGTGCTGCACTCAATATGCCAACAAATTTGGAACACTCAACAGTGGCCACAAGACTGGAAAAGGTCAGTTTACATTCCAATTCCAAAGAAGGGCAACGCCAAAGAGTGTTCAAACTACTGCACAATTGTGCTCATTTCACATGCCAGCAAGGTTATGCTCAAAATCCTACAAGCTAGGTTTCAGCAGCATGTGAACCGGGAACTACCAGAAGTACAACTGGGTTTCGAAGAGGCAGAGGAACTAGAGATCAAATTGCCAACTTTTGCTGGATCATGGAGAAAGCAAGAGAATTCTAGAAAAACGTCTATTTCTGCTTCATTGACTACACTTAAGCCTTTGATTCTGTGGATCACAACAAACTGTGGCAAATTCTTAAATAGATGGGAGTACCAGTCCTCCTTACCTGTCTCCTGAGAAACCTGTACGAGGGTCAAGAAGCAACAGTAAGAACCAGACATGGAACAACCGATTGGTTCAAAATTGGGAAAGGAGTACGACAAGGCTGCATATTGTCACCCTGCTAGATAGCATCACTGATGCAATGAATGTGGACTTGAGCATGCTCCGGGAGAGAGCGCAAGACAGGAAGGCCTGGCGTGCTATGGTCCATGGGGTCACAAAGAGTCGGACACGACTGAACAACTGAACAACAAGTGGTTAAGTGTCTTGGGCTGGGACTTTGGATATCTGGGTTCTAGTCCCCACTTGGTCATAAAGCTGACGGGATGACTTTGGGCCAGTCACTGACTCTCAGCCTAACCTACCTCACAAGGTTATTGTGGGGATAATATGGAGAGGAGGAGGACCATGTAAGTCACCTTGAGCTCATTGCAAGAGGGAAAAAGGTGGGATATAAATGTAAGAATAAATAAGTAAATAAATAATGCATGCATGTATCTCCTGTCTTCTCAAAATCATTCTATATTTTATCTGATGTATAAATAACTAGTTGGGTTTTCTGCAAATCAAGTAGGATTTGCAGATTCCCCGTCAAGTAGGATATATTTTTTTCTTGCATCCTCTGAGGGTCTATGTATTTGTGTGTTTTATAAAGAATTAAAAATGCCTGAAGCATTATCAGGATTTCTTTGTATCGTGAATGCAAATACTACTGTTCGTTTGAGTTTAATGTTTAATGGGGATATCCTCCTTCTGTTTAATGGGGATATCAACTTTCAAGACAATTATGGCAGCCTATGATGGCTGTTGTGAAGGATTGTTATTGACTGACCTCTGGCCCAAGCCTATGAACAACTGTCCATCACTACAGAACTGATCAGCCTCCATGCAGTATCAATGGTCCTACACCAGTGGTTACCCCCTGCCTCTGTTTAATGCAGAAAAGGCAGGAGCATGGAGGACACAAGAACATGGACTGGAGAGGTGCTGTTGATCAGTAGAAGATCACATGAACCATATCTGGCATATCTAGGTAGGGCTTCGAAAGACCCCTGCCTGGGCCCATGGAGAACCACTGTCAATCTAGACATTACTGAGACAGATGGAATGGCTGAAGTGCAGATGGTATCACATGCACTCAGCTTTGTGGCAGGGTACAGAGCCATACATGAACTTGAGCACACTCCGGAAGAGAGTGGAGGATAGAAAGGCCTGGCGTGCTGTGGTCCATGGGGTCACAAAGAGTCGGACACAACTTAATGACTGAACAACAACAACAGAGCCATACATGTCTGTTCTGCTCTACTTGTTAGGCAGAAGTTGTTGCTTTAGCTACAATAGAATATGCCACCATTACTGATGCTGCTGCAGCAGATTTATTTAGGATTGAATCCCCAGTCCTGCATGCAGAGTTCCCAGCTATAGTGATCCTCATTAAATGCTTTCCTAGGAAGAAACAACCAGCAGCTACCCTCATGTACAGGCCATTTTACATGCTATCTGAGCCACCTGGCAAATTGCTTTGCTGTGACTATTTGTTGCACTATATTTTTTGCGCTATCTTTGCTGCATACACTGAACTAACTATATGGCAAACTCATAGAAAGTTGGTCATCAAATGATTGAATACTTTGCAAAAATGTAGTGCCTGCTATAGTAGAACTGAATCCTATGCACTATAAATCTGCGTAGCTGCCTTATACAGTCTGGGTCACATAATCATAAAGTTGTAAGGAACCTCAAAAGTAATCTAGTCCAATGCTCTGCTGATGTGGGAAATCTGCTAATACAGTATCCCTTATCCAGCATTAGTTCATCTAACCCAGTATTGGCTACTGTGATTGTCAGGGGTACTTTAGGGTCTCAGCTACCATTTCCTTTCCCAGCCTGATACCTGAAGTCCATTATACTGGAGATGATGGAGACTGAAATGGGAATTTTACCAACAGCTATGAGCCATGGCCCCTTCTTCCCTTTTTTTTGAACCTAGTAATGGTTGAGAAATTAGCTCCATCAAGTTTTTGTTAATAGATTTACCTGATTCGTACCTCTCAGAACTGACCCAAACATAATTTGCATTTTGAAATCCATAAATTTCCAAGCTTGTAATGAGTTCTGAGAAACGAAAGCAACAATTACATCCATGATCATACACACATTTGAAACATGCGGGGGGAAAATAGCAAACATTTCTAAAATGCATACAGACATGCTGTACTCAAGGAGTGCTTGTGCACAAAAAACATGTACATTTGGAAAATATGCACACAAAAACATGTGCATTTTAAAAATGTGCACAAAAATACATATAAATTACTATTCCGGGGAAGGGGGGACATATGGAACTGGGATGGAATGAGATTGGTGGTGGAAAAATGAGAACTTTGATGGGATCAAGCTTGACATCCATCCCTACCTGAAGCACCCAACCTAACCTCTCCTTGCCTGCCCCTCTGGTTTACCATTCCACCACTTGACTTCACTTGTTGGGTGACCCACCAAACTAAACATCCCCTGTCCACCAGGGACTCAATAAGCATCCTATTGTCACTGCCTATGGTCCATGGGGTCACGAAAAGTCGGACACGACTGAATGACTGAACAACAACAAAAAGTTGAACTGATAAAACGAAAGGGTAGTCAACCACCTGTCAAGTTCCAATACATGGTTCTTTGGCTGTGTTCTAGTGGGGCATCATCACGAGCTGATTCCAAGTTGATCCTGTCTTGTAAAATCACCAATTTTCCATACACCTTTGATTCATTCCCAGTTTTTAAGAAATTTCCTCTTATGCAGTGAAATGGTGTTCAGATATATGAAAGGGAACATGAGAAATACTCACCTATTCCTTTGTACCATCTCATATAAACACAGTGCAAAGGGTCATGTCATGAAATAGAGTAGCAGTTAATTTATTACCAGTATAAAGGAAATATTTCTTCACGTAGCACAAGAAAGCCAACCTGTGTAATTTACTGCAGGAGGAGGTCACTGCAGTAATTCTCTGGCAAGGTTTTAAAATAGGCTGAATAATTTTATGACCATTAATAAATGCTTTGGGCTATGCAAGCTGAAACATAGTTATAGATTATCCAGCATCTTGTTTCTGAATTTAAATTCTTGGCGATAGGATGGAAGGATTTATTTTAGCTAGGCAACACCTAGCTTTAAGATGATTAGGAGTGTTAGGTTCTCATTCTTCTTTGTACTTGCTAAGTATGCACTCTTAGAGCATCCTATACTGAATGAATAGAATATTACATGATTGACTAACATCATGCATAGTGGCAATTTCTCTAGAGTGCTGTAAGTAAAAATAGTTTTTTTTTAAAGAAATAAAAATAAAGGACTGGATTCTTTATTTGCTGAGGCCATCAGAGGAAGAAAAAGAAGCTGTCTGGCCCTTTCATCATGCCTAGACAGAGCTCCCTTCCTCCATCTACCAACTGCAGTTGCTGAGCCATTATTAGAGATGTACGAATCCCACTCACCTGTCCGTTCCAGGGCATTCGCAGTGGGGGGGAGGCACACCGTCCCTTCCCCCAGAATCCTCCTGGTTGGCTCTGCTCTGCAGCAACTCCACGGAGCCACCAGCCAGGGCTGGCTGCAGCCGGAATTCTGGCCACTGCCGGGCTGCTGCGGCCACAAATGGCAGTCGCTACGCCAGCGCCATTTGGCGTGACTGCCAAGCCGTGATAGGCTACGTATTTACATAGCCTATCATGACAAAAGGCAGCCACACAAATGGCGGCCTCTACGCTATTTGTGTGGCTGCCTTTTGCTGTGATAGGCTACGTAAATACTTACGTAGCCTATTACAGCAAAAAGCAGGGGCGCAAATGGCGTTGTTGTTGTTGTTGTTCAGTCGTGTCCGACTCTTCGTGACCCCATGGACCATAGCATGCCAGGCCTTCCTGTCCTGCGCTCTCTCCCAGAGTGTGCTCAAGTTCATATTCATTGCATCGGTGATGCTATCTAGCCATCTCATCCTCTGTCGTCCCCTTCTCCTTTTGCCTTCAGTCTTTCCCAGCATCAGGGTCTTTTCCAGAGAGTTTTCTCTTCGCATTAGGTAGCCAAAATATTTCAGCTTCAGCTTCAGTATCTGTCCTTCCAATGAGCACTCAGGGTTGATTTCCTTTAGGATGGACTGATTTGACCTCCTTGCAGTCCAGGGGACTCGTAAGAGTCTTCTCCAGCACCACAGTTCGAAAGCATCAATTCTTCGGTGCTCAGCCTTCCTTATAGTCCAGCTCTCACAGCCATACATTGTTGTTGTTGTTCAGTCGTTCAGTCGTGTCCGACTCTTCGTGACCCCATGGACAATAGCACGCCATACATTACTACTGGGAAAACCATAGTTTTGATTAGACGGACCTTTGTCAGCAAGGTAATGTCTCTGCTTCTTACTATGCTGTCTAGATTGGCCATAGCTTTCCTCCCAAGGAGCAAGCATCTTTTAATTTCATGGCTACAGTCACCGTCTGCAGTGATCTTGGAGCCCAAGAAAGTAAAATCTGTCACTGCTTCCATTTCTTCCCCTTCTATATGCCAGGAAGTGATGGGCCCAGATGCCATGATCTTCATTTTTTTAATGTTGAGTTTCAAACCAGCTTTTGCACTCTCCTCTTTCACCCTCAACAAGAGGCTCTTTAGATCCTCTTCACTTTCTGCCATTAGGGTGGTATCGTCTGCATATCGGAGGTTGTTGATAATTCTCCCGGCAATCTTAATTCCGACCTGTGATTCATCCAACCCGGTGTTTCTCATGATGTACTCTGCATATAAGTTAAATAAGCAGGGTGACAATATGCAGCCTTGTCATACTCCTTTCCCAATTTTGAACCACTCGGTTGTTCCATGTCTGGTTCTTACTGTTGCTTCTTGACCCTCGTACAGGTTTCTCAGGAGACAGGTAAGGTGGTCTGGTACTCCCATCACTTTAAGAATTTGCCACAGTTTGTTGCGATCCACACAATCAAAGGCTTTAGCATAGTCAATGAAGCAGAAATAGACATGTTTCTGGAATTCTCTTGCTTTCTCCATGATCCAGCGAACATTGGCGATTTGATCTCTAGTTCCTCTGCCTCTTCGAAACCCAGCTTGTACTTCCTTTAGTTCTCGGTTCGCATACTGCTGAAGCCTAGCTTGTAGGATTTTGAGCATCACCTTGCTGGCATGTGAAATGAGCACAATTGTGCGGTAGTTTGAACACTCTTTGGCGTTGCCCTTCTTTGGAATTGGAATGTAAACTGACCTTTTCCAGTCTTGTGGCCACTGTTGAGTGTTCCAGATTTGTTGGCATATTGAATGCAGCACTTTAACAGCATCATCTTTTAGGTTTTTAAATAGCTCAGCTGGAATACTGTAATCTCCACTAGCTTTGTTGTTAGTAATACTTCCTAAGGCCCACTTGACTTCACTCTTTAGGATGTCCGGTTCAAGTTCAGTGACCGCACTATCATGGCTATCAGGGACATTCCTATTCAGATCTTTCCTGTATAGTTCTTCTGTGTATTCTTGCCACCTCTTCTTAATCTCATCTGCTTCTGTTAGGTCCCTGCCTTCTTTGTCCTTTACCATGCCTGTCTTTGCACAAAACGTTCCCTTGAGATCTCCGATTTTCTTGAAGAGCTCTCTAGTCTTTCCCATTCTGTTGTTTTCCTCGATTTCTTTGCATTGTTCATTTAAGAAGGCCTTCTTGTCTCTCCTTGCTATTCTCTGGAACTCTGCATTCAGTTGGATATATCTTCCCCTTTCTCCCTTGCTTTTTGCTTCCCTTCTTTCTTCAGCTACTTGTAAAGCCTCATCAGACAGCCACTTTGCTTTCTTGCATTTCTTTTTCTTTGGGATGGATTGAGTTGCTGCTTCCTGAACAATGTTACGGACCTCCATCCATAGTTCCTCAGGCACTCTGTCTATCAGGTCTAATCCCTGAAATCTATTCCTCACCTCCACTGTATATTCATAAGGGATATGATTTAGGTCATACCTGAATGGTTTAGTGGTTTTCCCTATGTTCTATTTCAGCTGAAATTTTGCAAGAAGCAGCTCATGATCTGAGCCACAGTCAGCTCCAGGTCTTGTTTTGACTGACTGTATAGAGCTTCTCCATCTTTGGCTGCAAAGGACATAATCCATCTGATTTTGATATTGACCATCTGGTGATGTCCATGTGTAGAGTCGTCTCTTGTGCTGTTGGAAAAGAGTGTTTGCTATGATCAGCATGTTCTCTTGGCAAAACTCTATTAGCTTTTGTCCTGCTTCATTTTGTACACCAAGGCCATGCCTGCCTGTTATCCCGGTGATTTCTTGACTTCCTACTTTAGCATTCCAATCCCCTATGATGAAGAGGACATCTTTTTTTGGTGTTAGTTCTAGAAGATGTTGTAGGTCTTCATAGAACTGATCAACCTCAGCTTCTTCGGCCTCAGTGGTTGGGGCATAGACTTGAATTACTGTGATGTTGAATGGTTTGCCTTGGATTCGTACTGAGATCATTCTGTCGTTTTTGAGATTGTACCCCAGTACTGCTTTTCCCACCCTTTTGTTGACTATGAGTGCTACTCCATTTCTTCTAAGGGATTCTTGCCCACAGTAGTAGATATGATGGTCACCTGAATTAAATTCGCCCATGCCTGTCCATTTTAGTTCGCTGATTCCCAAGAAGTCGATGTTCAATCTTGCCATCTCATGTTTGACCACCTCCAGCTTACTTTGATTCATTGATCTGACATTCCAGTTTCCTAAACAATATTGTTCTTTACAGCATCGGACTTTCTTTTCACCACCAGACACATCCACAGCTGAGTGTCCTTTCGGCTTTGGCCCAGCCGGTTCACTCTTTCTGGCGCTACTTGGAAATACCCTCTGCTCTTCCCCAGTAGTATATTGGACACCTTCCGACCTGAGGGGCTCATCTTCCGGCGTCATATCTTTTAGCCTTGTGATACGTTCCATGGGGTTTTCTTGGCAAGAATACTGGAGTGGGTTGCCATTTCCTTCTCCAGTGGACCACATTTTGTCAGAACTCTCCGCCATGACCTGTCCGTCTTGGGTGGCCCTGCATGGCATAGCTTATGGCTTCACTGAGTTATGCAAGCCCCTTCGCCACAACAAGGCAGTGATCCATGAAGGGGGCAAATGGCTTAGCCGCCGCCATTTGTGCCCCTGCTCTTTACCGTGATAGGCTACGTAAATTTACGTAGCCTATCATGGCAAAAGGCAGCCATGGAAATGGTGGCCGCTACGACGGCTTCCATTTGCGGCTGCAGCAGCCTGGCAGTGGCGAGGAGACCAGCTGGAGCTGACGGCGCCGCCAGAGGCACCGGAGCCACATCCACCACCAGTTAAGCTCTTTCCTGGGGGGATTTCGTGGGGTGGTGGTGGGGAGGCCATTCCACCATGGATTCCGGGGGGCCGGATTCTTTAGAATTCTTTAGAATCGGACCTCACTGGAGTCTGTGGCAGAATTCTCTGACATCCCTAACCATCAGAGGGAGGGGAAACAGTATCCCTTCCATTGTGCTTAGATCAACCATGGGTTCAGTTCTGTTGAATTACAACTTGCAGAACTTGGTAACTAAGGCCTAGTGCTTGGGTTGCCCCCCCCCCCGCCAATCCCTTTCCTTTTGTTCATATATTTTTTATTAGAAGCCTGAGGCAGGGACTGTCTTATTACTGATCTTTGTAAGCCACTCTGGGAGCCTTTTTTGGCTCAAGAGGAGGGTAGAAATGCTTTCAATAAGGAAACAAATACTTGCAGTGAATACAGTAGCCATGTTAATGCACACTATGAATAGCAACAGTGGCCAGTGATGTGATTGCCATGCAAAAGCAGCTAACAGTTTTGTCTTTGTTTAGAAGGAAAGGGAATTCCCATCAGCCTCAAGCAACATGGCTAATGGTCAGGAATGCTGGGGGCTGTTGTCCAAAGCATCCAGAGGGCGCCAAATTGGGGAAGGTTGGAAAGGACTATACATCTAAATACATAAACAACCACAGAGCAGGGGTCAAATTTCAATAGTTTTCTGTTGTCTGAGCTGTTTTCATATCTCTCCCACCCCCATAAATTTAGCTGAGTCTTGCCCAACAGGTTTAAGCAATGTATAATCCGGCCTCCCAATTGAAATTCATCACTGATATTGCAGCAAAATTAGAACTCATTTGGCATAGTCAAGATGCCAGCGTTGAATATCTGTTTGGGCTGTCACAAATTAATCACTCTCAAGGAACGCACAAACCCCCACCATTAATTTACCTATATTTTGATTGTCACATGTAAGTTGTACAACACACACACACACACACACACACACACTTTTGACTATGATTGATGCTGCTAGGATACATCTCAAGCTTCAACAGGATTTTCTTGATTATATTCAGCAGAGAATAAGCAAAGGACAGGATGAAAAGTACAGATGACCTACATTGTTACTTACAACTAACTTGGTTTTCCTTCAGTGACTACTGGAAAAAGCAGCTCTCTTTCATGGCCTATTTGCCTTGCATCGCTAGCTATTAGTCATGGGATTTACATGCAACTTGACCTTGGGGACATTTGGATTTTTGTGTGACTAGAAATAGATGGGGCCCATTTGTCAGTCTGCTTATTATGCATATCAGACATGGCTATAAAGATGAAGTTGACTATTAATTATCTCCTATATTCATTATCAGACTTCAAAAGGTTTAAGTGACTTACATCAACTGCAGTGATAAAACATACCAACTGTCAAAATGTTTTTTTATTCCCTCAGTAGGAAATAATCTGCAGCAAGACTGCCTTCATAAACATGATTTCTATTTGGGAGGCAGTCCACCATAAGGAAGCACATGTGGTCACTAGTAGAAGCACAAACAACAACAACACACCTGAACCGTCCCAACTCAGGCACCCAGCATAAAAGTACATTGCAGTCCACCTAACCTATATGCAATTTTAGTGGGCATCTACCAATGGAAGGCCACTTTAATTGTATTATTTATTGATCCCTTTTGTATAACTCTCTTCCTCCAAGGGTAACATACATGGGATTACCCCATGTGGGGAACAACCACAGCTCAGTGGTAGAGCCAAAGTTTTAAAGGAAGAAAGTCATAAGAACTTAAGAGCCATGCTGGATCAGACCAAGGGTTCATCTAGTCCAGCATTCTTTTCACACAGTGGCCAACCAGCTGTCGACCAGGAACCCACAAGCAGGACATGAGAGCAACAGCACCCTCCCACCCATGTTTCCCAGCAACTGGTGTACGTAGGCTCACTGCCTCTGGTACTGGAGGTAGCACATAGCCATCAAGGCTAGTAGCCATTGATAATCTTCTCCTCCAGGAATTTGTCTAACCTCCTTTTAAAGCCATCCAAATTGGTGGCCATCACTACATAGCGAATTCCATAGTTTAACTATGAGTTGTGTGAAGAAGTACTTCCTTTTATCTGTTCTGAGTTCCAAGTTCGGTCTCTGGCATATCCAGTTCAAAAGGATCAAGTAGCAAGAGATGTAAATTCTGGAGATCCTGGACTGTAACAACTGGGAGGGGAAGTGACACACAGGGGGGATTCCTGCTGTAGCAAGTTTCCTTTCCTGCCTCCTCCCCATGCCCCTGGTAGCCTTAGGGGGGTTGGTGAGGGACTCAGTAAACCAAAGGGGTGGGACCTACAGAGGGAGCCCAAGCCTCTGTGGGCTGGATAGGGAATCTCCACAACTGGATTAGGCCTGCAGGTTGCAGGTTCCCCATTCCTGTTCTAAAGAAAGCCATAGGGTGAAATCATAGAATCATAGAATAGAAGGGTTGGAAGGGGCCTACAAGGCCATCGAGTCCAACCCCCTGCTCAATGCAGGAATCCAAGTCAGAGCATCCCTGACAGATGGCTGTCCAGCCTCATCTTGAATGCCTCCAGTGTGGGAGAGCCCACCAGCTCCCTAGGTTATTGGTTCCATTGTCGTATTGCTCTAACATTCAGGAAGTTTTTCCTGATGTTCAGTCGGAATCTGGCTTCCTGTAACTTGAGCCCATTATTCTGTGTCCTGCATTCTGGGATGATCAAGAAGAGATAATAGGACAGTAAATAACATATTGCTTTGACAAAATATTCATGCGACTCCAGGAGAGATTTTCCATAGCCCCTTGGTTTAGTTTAAAAGATATGAAGTGGCACCACATCCATCAGAAGGCACGTTGCTATAATATTTCCTTGAAACAAGCTGGAGGGTTTAATGCTGGAAACAGTGCATTTTGGTCACTAAAGTTTCACAACTTATGGTGTCAATTCAGTAGCAGCATATTTACCACATTCTGGGAAGCTTAATTAATGGACAAAAGGGAGGGGCAGGTGTGATCAATAAAGGAATAAAGTAGTCCCACCTCTTTCAGAAGTATGATTGGGTAGGAAACGGGGCAGGGCCTTTTTTGAGTGTAGTACCCAGATTGTGGAACTTTCTCCCTCGAGAAGTTTGTTTGGCCTTCCTCTCATTTAGCTTCAAGTGAGCTGCTAAAACTTCCTTAATTTTCTGAGATTATAGTCTGGGCTAACATTTTGTCTCCTTTTAGGTTTGAATTGTTTTATCTAGGGATGTCAGAAAATTCCACAATGGATCTCGGTGAGGCCGAATGCCAGTGCATTCTGCTCCCCGAAATCTGTCACGGATTGAAGCCCCCACCCCCCCAACCCACAAAAGGTGCTCAGGACGAAGTCCCCAACACCCCCAACCCACAAAAGGCACATGAAACGGAGCACTTACATGCTCCCGTCCGCGCTGCTTTGTGAATGGCGGCCGTCCCGCGGCCGCCATTTGCTTCCTCTTCATAGCTGTGATAGGCTATGTAAATACCATTTGCGTCCCTGCGGAGGCCGTGATAGGCTACGTAAGTATTTACATAGCCTATCATGGCAGGGAGAAAAAAACCCAGCGTACGCAAATGGCGGTGGCTATCGCCATTTGCATATGCTGGGTTTTTCCCCCCCTGCCATGATAGGCTATGTAAGTATTTACGTAGCCTATCTTGGCTAAATACAGGGACACAAATGGCGGCGGCTACGACAGCCTCCATTTGCATCCCTGCAGGGCTGCCCAGCGGCCGGATGTCCGGGTGCGGGCGGCTGGAGCCGGCTGGCAGCTCCGCGGCTTGGCAGCGGAGCAGAGCTGGCTGAGCAGGATTCCGGGGGAGAGGACCAGATTGCCTCCCACCCCGTCAAGGATTCCAGGGGGAGAGATGGAGCCCCTCCCCCCCACAGCAGAAACAGAACGGAACAGAAGGTAAGTGTTCGTTCCATCCCTAGTTTTATCTTGCTCTTGGATTAGTTGTGTGGCATTGATTTTACTAGTTTGCATTTGTTTTATTTGATGTGTTTTATGCATTTTATGAACGTTTTTGTAAGACACCTTGAGTTTATTTTACACAGAAAAGCAGGGTATAAATGTTTAAATAAATAGCATTACAGTATGTTTACAGGCCATTTCAAACTGTAGATCAGAATGAAAGGCAGGCTGTTATGGGCGTTTTCAGAATATTGTTTTATTAGAAAAGGTGTGAGCATGTTTTTTTCACCATGGCTGTGAAGAAACGCCATGCATTTAACAACTCTTGTTATGTAATGCCTACTTTGTATGGCCTCTGTGAGGCTACAGTGTATCTGAGTAGGCCTGACTTTTGTTATTGTCAAAGGCCTGTGTAGTAGTTGCTTAGGTATTTTTTGAAGGGGGACAGACAATTGCTTTGAATATTCTTAGATGGGGCCTGGATCAGATAAATTTGATTTTGGTTGGCTGGGTATTCTAGCTATGTGGAAAAGAGCAGTTGGGAAATGACAGTTAAGGAGTTGGTAGTTGAGGGAGTTAGTCTGAGAGGAGTGAGGGAAAAGGTCTGCTGGTTGGTGTGTGCTGTTATAGAATGACTAAGAGAAAGCGGAGGAGAAAGTTAATAGCTAAGGCCTTAACCTATTCCTCCTTTGTGAGGTAACCATAAGTCGTCATTGAAGATCAGTAGTAGGGAGCAGGTGGCTGTGTTATGCCAGGAGAATGCCCTAGAATTTTGGCAGAAGAAGGTTACACAAGTAGGCAGTAAAAACCAGATAAACTGTCCAAGCGGCCAGAAATGTCCATACAAGAGGAACTTTGGGAGTTAGACGAAGTCGGTATCTAAGAGCTGGACCTGGTTGTGGGTGTATTTGACTGGGGTGGAGGTTTAGGGAATTTGGCCTGAAGTAAAAGAAGTCATGGAGGGAGCAATCCTCTGCCCCTAGACAGCATTTGGTGACATAGGATATTTCTGATTCCTGGATCTGAGGCCAGAGACAGTGCTCTGACCTTGGAACCAGGAAACCGAGCTCCTTGACCCCTCCTCCACCTCCTCACAGCTGTCAGGGAGAGAACTGCACCGCTCACAAATGCGAGCTCGTAGAAGGGTGAAAGGGGGTGTGCCAGTGGGCAGGGAGGTCCGGAGACTCGGGACACGGGGATCCGAGCTATACCCAGCCATCCCCAGCATCATTTCCTCCCCCTTCCTGAAGACTTCACTAGACAGGAGAAAATGCCTGTCTACTAAAATGCAGAGTGGGAGGCACAATGCACCTCCTGTTTGCATTGGATACTCATAAGCCTCTGAGTTTGGAGGCCTATGAGTACCAAGGCAGATCCAATAGGATTGTGCTCTAACAGGCTTATAGCAGGAACAGTGTCTCTTGAGTCCTTAAGGATTGTTAGTGTTTTGAAAACCCCAAAGTAAAGATCCCTTATGTACAAAATGTCCCTTCCATAAATTACTTGTTTAATAGTTCATCTTATCTCTAGTGGTGGCATCCATCTGATGCCTACGTCTCTCAAACCAGCTGCTAGGCAGTTTTAAAGCAATTCTCAGAAAACTAGTGGTAGCGGAAAAAGGCCAGGTTGAGAAACTCTTAGTTGTACTGGCACAGAGTTCTTTAGTCCCTGAAAGACAAGCATTTGCTCTAATTAAGAAATCCCATAAGTGGGATTGCCCAGTGAAGAAGCAGTTTCCCCATGGGTGGTGGCAGTGCTGGAGGGAGGAAATCCCCCATAATGGCATAGGCTGCCTTGCAGTTATAAACTTGTCAAAACAGAGATCCCATACCATTTTTACCCTTCCCTTTTCTTGCATGGAATGGATAATCCAGCAGCAGGCCTGGTTCCACATAGCAACTGGTATGTTTCAGAGTTTCCTAAGAATTATGCACTGCTGTGCTAACGTAAGTCTGCTCCCATTAAAAGGGCTTAGAAGGCTTCCAAGGAGATGGAGTTTAATGTGTTCAGTAAGACTGAAGCAAAATGAAGGTCTGGTTGACTGTCTTTTGAAAATGTCAAATATCAAAGGAACTAGAGAGCATGCTCAAGAAGGAAGAACCCTTACTGGAGGATTAAGCTCACACCTTAAGTGCACTGGATCCAGACAGCTGGGACAGAAAATTAATGAGGTTTAAGGGGGATTATTTAAACTAGAAGTTAAGGGAAAGTTGACTGATGATGAAAAGCCCTGGGGTCATGAGCTATTGATATTGCCTACATAAATGATTAAGTAAATATGATCACCCTCTTATAATATCATCCAAGGAGATAAACAAGCGTACATCACATTATGTATACAAGGCTATTTTTGCATGCACGTTTCCCCCCCATAATTGGGAAGTAGGCTTAAAAAAAAAGAAAAAAAAAAGAATTGACTTCCTGGCATCTCAGAATGTAAATATTAGAATGCATTTCAATTCATCTTCAAAGGTTATTTCATAGTTTTGTTCTGGACATTTTTGTCATTATCTCTATTTAAATAGATTTGAAAGAAAGAGAGAGAGAGAGGTTGGGAAAGAGAGGAAAAATGCAAAGAATCATAGAACCATAGGGTTGGAGGGGGCCTACAAGACCATCGAGTCCAACCCCCTGCTCAGTGCAGGAAGCCTGATTCCTAGGTAGTCTCCCATCCAAGTACTAACCAGGGCTGAGCTTGCTGAAGAAGAAGAAGAAGAAGCCCTTGTCAGATGGGTATACAACAATGAACACATGAGCTCTGTTTGAGCATTTGAATCTAGCACTGTGCCAAATGTCTTATTTATTTATTTTTGATGATTCATTGGGTGAGAGGCCAAAAGAAATTGCACTCAAACATTGTGGGGAAAGCTGAGAATTTTGGAGAAAGCTGAGTGAGGTTGTTATTATTGTAGTTCTTATCCTCCTCCTCCTCCGAAGTTTTAACAAGAACAAAAAAAATAAAAATAAAAATGCCTTGCTCAGCTGACGGCACTCAACAGGCAGCAACACTGGAAAGCCCTAAGGGAGGAAGTCTTAAGTTTTAAGTTTTAAGTCTTCTAGGGCAGGTGTCCCCAGTGCAGAACCTGCCAAGGGCACCTGTGAAGGGGTCCTCAACATGGTGCCCTTGGGCACCTGAAATTTTTAAAGTACTATTTCCATTGCTTTAATATACATACTATTCCAAGTACTTTAATATGTGTACTTTCTACTTTTTTTAGAAAGCTGCATTTTCATATATATATACGTGCAAACGCACATGCACATGCACACACACGCACGCACACACACACTCAAGCACACACACACTTCACATCTATTAACTGAAATTTGTTGCATTCATTCATGTTGACATACTTTTTTCCTTTTCTTTCATGGTTTTGTTTTGATTTGTTTTGTTGAAATGTACAATAAAGAAAATTAATATGCATACATGGATTTGTATGAAATGCATACAACTTCTTAGCAATTATACATATGCTTCAACGAAAGTGGACCAAATATGCAAATATATGTCCATTTGAAGGTGGCGTCTATATGCCACCCATTCAAATATTGAAGGCGTTGTAACTCCTCAATCCACTGTATTATAGGAGGTGACTGTTTATCCTTTTGATGTTGTAATATCAGCCTTTTAGCTGTCAAAAGGGTGCAGAGAATCCATTTATGCTGATCATTCGTTAATTTCCATGAAGCAGGTAAATAATTGACAAGAGTGTGTACATCAGTGAATATTACTGTTCCAGTACAAAATTTATCTGTAATACATTTCTCTCCACAATGAAGCAAGAACTGGACATTGTCAAAATATGTGTTTAAAAGAAGCATTAGCTGCATTGCATCACCAGCAATTAGCTAAATTAGACAATCCCTTATTAAAGAGACATTGCAGCATCCAATAGACACGAAACAGAAATTTTTGCTACTAAGATGCAGCCTTAGATCCATAGATGGCAACAGGTAGACACCAAAGGAGCAATCCACTGATTAGGCATTTTGTGGTGGTGCCCACAGCAGTTTCTCAAATTCCCAAATGTGACCATGGGTCCAACAAAATTGAATAGATCCCTGTTCTATTTTCAAAAAGCTCAAGCAGGCAGAAAGCCTGCAAGGACAGAATGTGAAAAAAAGTGTACAATACAGAGCACATATGACCCCCTCAATCACCTCCTTGCAGTAAAGTAAGCACTGAAGTTCTGCACTCCGAGAAATGTCTACGAAATTATTAACATCCCTGCGAAAAAGGAACAAAAACAACTGCTTCCTTCACAGGGAAATGAAGAGGTTGCAAAAGGGCAGGTGGGATTTTGACACAGCACTATTTGAATCCCCCACTGATTAGACACATGAGGGAGACGGGAGTGGAAATGAGTCCACTAGCTCAGCTGCCCCCATCCTCACCCTCTTGTTGTTACTGCTACTCTCTGTCAGTTAGAAGTATTTGTAGCAGGGAGATGGCCCAACTTGTGTAGGGTTCCCTCGATTTAGAACCATGTTCTTCCAAGGTTCTAAGTCATGCCTGAGTAGGGATGGACGGAACACTTACCTTCCGTTCCATTCTGTTTCTGCTGGGGGGGGGGAGGCGCTCTGTCCCTCCCCCCGGAATCCTCGATGGGGGGAGGAGGCGATCTGGTCCTCCCCCCAGGAATCCTGCCCGGCCAGCTCCGCTCCGCGGCCAAGCCACGGAGCTGCCAGCCAGCTCCAGCCGCCCACAGCCAGACATCTGGCCACTGGGTAGCCCTGCAGGGACGCAAATGGCGGCTGTCATAGCTGCTGCCATTTGCGTCCCTGTATTTAGCCGTGATAGGCTACGTAAATATTTACATAGCCTATCACGGCAGGGGGAAAAAACCCCAGCATACGCAAATGGTGCTAGCCGCCGCCATTTGTGTATGCTGGGTTGTTTCTAGGAATGTCCGAAACTCCCCTTACCTGGCTCCGCCGGGTTCCGCTGGGGGGGGGAGGCGCTCCGTCCCTCCCTCCGGAATCCTCGCCAGGGGGGAGGTGCTCTGCGCCTCCCCCCTGGAATCCTGGCTGGCCGGCTCTGCTCCGTGGGGATTCCGCAGAGCTGCCGGCTGGCTCCGCCAGCAGCCGGACATCCACCCGCTGGCTAGCAGGGACGCAAATGGCGGCGGCCGTAGCCACCGCCGTTTGAGTCCCTGTAGTCAGCCATGATAGGCTATGTAAAGACTTACGTAGCCTATCATGTCTGGCTTAAAAAAAACCCAAAACAACGCACGTATGCAAATGGCGGCGGCTACAGCCACCGCCATTTGCGTTCCTTATTTTTGGCCATCTTAGTCTACGTAAATATTTATGTAGACTAAGACGAAGACAAGAAAGGGGAACGCAAATACCGTAGCGGACGCTATTTGCATTCCCCTTTATTTTCACCGTCTTACTCTACGTAAATATTTACGTAGACTAAGATGGCGAAAATAAGGGGGAACGCAAATAGCGTCCGCTACGCTATTTGCATTCTTCTTATTTTTGCTGTCTTAGTCTACGTAAATATTTACGTAGACTAAGACGGCCAAAAATAAGGAACGCAAATGGCGGTGGCCGTAGCCGCCGCCATTTGCATACGTGCGTTGTTTTGGTTTTTTTTAAGCCAGACGTGATAGGCTACATAAGTCTTTACGTAGCCTATCATGGCTGACTACAGGGACTCAAACGGCGGTGGCTACGGCCACCACCATTTGCGTCCCTGCTAGCCAGCGGGCGGATAGCGGCAGCTGTAGCCATTTGCGTACGCGATTTTTGTTTTTTTTTTTAAAGTCAGGCATGATAGGCTATGTAAATCTTTACGTAGCCTATCATGTCTTGTAACCCCCCCCCCGACAAGACTGCAAATGGCAGCGGCGGCAGCTGGTGGGAAGATCCGCTTCAGGGAAGTCTCATCCTCGGGGGGATCCGCGGGGGGGCAGGGGGGTGGCAGGCCATTCTGCCACAGATTTCGGGGGGTCGAATGCACTGGCATTCAGCCTCACTGAGATCCGTGGCAGAATTCTCTGCCATCCCTAGTTTTTTTCCCCCCTGCCGTGATAGGCTACGTAAATACTTAGGTAGCCTATCATGGCAGGGGGGATACCCAGTGTACGCAAATGGCAGTAGCTGCCGCCATTTGTGTACGCTGGTTTTTTTCCCCCCTGCCATGATAGGCTATGTAAATACTTACGTAGCCTATCACGGCCTCCGCAGGGACGCAAATGGCATCCCTGCATTAGCGGTGATAGGCTACGTATTTATGTAGCCTATCATGGCTATGAAGAGGAAGCGAATGGCGGCTGCAGGACGGCAGCCATTCGCAAAGCAGCGCGGATGGGAGCAGGCAAGTGCTCCATTTTGTGCGCCTTTCGTGGGTAAGAGGGGCGGGGGCTTTGTTCCGTGATGGATTTCAGGGGGCTGAATGCACTGGCATTTGGCCTCACCGAGATCCGTCACGGAATTCTCTGACATCCCTATTAGGGATGGGGGAGAATTTCTCCCCGAAACTTCGGGGAGCCGAGTGCCAACGTGTTCGGCCCCCCGAAGTAGTTTCGGGGAGAAATTCTCCACCTCTCCACCCCCGCACCCCCCCCCCCGGGACGGGACTTACCTTTCCCGAATGTCCCTCCCGGCGGCGGGTCCCGGCGGCGGTTCGTCAGGTCTTCGACAGGGGCAGAGGCGGCAGCAGGTCTTTCGACCGGCTGCCGCCGCCGCCATTCCAATAAAAGTAAAAAAAAAAAAAAAAGCCCCCGTGATAGGCTACGTGATGATTAACGTAGCCTATCGCGGCTGACTTTGCAGATCTAGCCGTGATAGGCTACGTTAATCGTCACGTAGCCTATCACAGGGGCGTTTTTTTTTTTAACTTTTTATTTCGCGGCCGGGCGAGGCGAGGCACCTCCCCCCCGGCCTGAATTTCGGGGGGAGCAGCGAAGTGCCTCCCCCCCACCGCGAACAAGCTGCGAGACCAGGTAAGTGGCTTTCGTGCACCCCTAATCCCTATGCCTGAGTAGAGCAGGCTCCCTGCTGCAGATGTTCATCTTCCAACCCATGGCAGAGGATTGCGATATAGGGGGCTGAGCTAGCACACACATCTTCCCTCTCCCACAAGCAATTCTAATTGGGTGGAGGATTAGAATGCCCAAATAAGGCTACAGAGGGGAGGAAATTGGGATTGCAACTGCTGTCCATTCTCCTGACCTCCACATGTTCACCCTCAGGGTCTGGAAATAGAGTCTACATCAGGGACTGGCCACAAGCAGGGCATGGGCTGTATGGGCTAGTTCTGCACATTCACCCCCCCATTTGCCACTGGTGCCACTGTGGCAGCAGCAACCCCCCACCCTAGCAATTTTGGAAGAGTATAAATAATTTAAATAGATTTGCAGGGCATTTAGTTACTTCGAACAGTGAAGTTCGGTAGCCTTCACACAGTATAATATATCAGTTACTTCCATAGCTGGACTGGAAATGGTCTTAGAGTTGTATAATTAATTATATAATTGGATTTATGTCCCATTGTGTCCTGATGACTCATTGTGGCATATAGCTGTTTTTACAAAGGCAAACACATTTGTCCCCCAGGGGACCACAATCTGAATAATTAAAGGGTTTTTGAGATAAAAGTGGCCATATGAATTAATGACTTTTATAGATATAAAAATTAAAAGTGATTAACCATCCTCCCACTGATGTATGTTGTTGAAATGAATAACATAAATAATATAAGGCAAGCAATGTAGTCTAGTACCTCAAAAGCTCTCAGGAACTGTATTCCATTAAAAACGTATACACACACCATCAGGACTTACAATTTAAGTCTGCAATTCTATACTCACTTACGTGGGAATATGTCCCATTAAAATCAGTGGGTATTACTTCTGAGTACAGATGCATAGGATTGCAGATTATAGCATTTTTTTTTACCCTACAGGCTAATAATAATAATAATAATAATAATATGACTTTTTTTTTAATTGTCTAGGGATATTATGATATGGGATTTCTGCATTTCAGGTCATGTATCCCATGCCATATTCCAGGAACAAAGTGTCACCAAAGAAATTAAGTTTACAAAATTGCTGGTATTACACAGAGAGTTTTAAAATGGAGGACTCTGAGAACAGGCATGTCTTTTCATTTTTTACTTTAAAAACTTAAGCAGTTTCTACAGAATTCACATTTGATATAAGAGTATTGAACTAAAAATAAAAAAAAATTGTTGCTACAAAAAAACAAACAAACTTCCAAAGCATTTTAAGAATCATTTAGGAGCATTGCCTTTAAAGTAATGAAATATCTCACCCAATAACATTTCTGAGCTGGGAGCAAAACAGCAGAGAAGTCAATGAGACAGATGTTTCGGTCTCTCATGAGGACAGATGGTATGTCTTGATGAGAACCTATATTTGGTTCTGACGTCCCTGTATTTCCCCCCATTATATCTATATCTATATCTATATCTATATCTATATCTATATCTTCTCAACTCATTTAGGCATGTTTCCCACAAAACAAAACAGTTTTTCTAACAATTAGTTATCATTTTCCCCAAAGTTTTCAGCTTTGTTTGGGCTTATATATTTACTTCATATCTTGTCAGCTTTTCTAAGAACATTTCCTTAAGTTCCCTAAACCACCTGGTTTACTTTCATAGGTTCTGTCTACTTCTCACAATATTTCATGTTCACTTACTTGCACCATAACTACATATAAGCAGACACGTGGACAATAGTCCTGTAAGCAGTTTCCTTTCCCCAGTTTTCTTACCTAATGCACATTTTTCCTGATTTTAGGTGGGAAACCTTATTTTTCCTGAGTTTAGCTGGGAAAATAATTCTACCTTGCCTTTCTGTCACCAAGGTCAGTGAAAAGTCACATGTCAGCATAAATTCTTCTGTTCGGATGCATCTGTTAGAATCAAACCGATTCAAACTTAATATAGGACCATATCTTAATATTTGTGAACCACCCAAACAGTGTTAGCTATTGGATGGTATAGAAATAAATAAATAAATAAATAAATAAATATTTAATTTGTTTCTCTATGAAAATTGTAGCTTAGGAGAATTTTCAGCTTATGAGAGAAATGTGGAAGACCAATAGCTTTATTTTGGATAATTATTTGCAAGGTAGCCTGGTATGCAGGTTGGTGCAGGAGTCTTGCAAGATGCAAAGGTTAATGGGGCAAATATTTGTTAATAATAATAATAATAATAATAATAATATACCCTGCTTTTCCCCTCCAAAAAGGAGTCACTCAAACTGCCTTGCAGAATATAAAAAAGCACAAAAACAATAATCATGAAAACACATTTCCAATAAGCTAATAGCAACAGCAAAGACAAAAACACGAAGAACCCAAACTAGCACTCACTAAATAAAACTCAGCAACAGAGGAACATGCTTATTTGAAGAAAAAAGTCTTCATTTGCCAGTGGAACATAGATGAAGGTGACCTATCACAGCCTTCCCCAACCCGGTGTCCCCCAAATGTTTTAGACTACAACTCCCAGCATTCCTGACCATTGGGCATGCTGGCTGGGGCAGATGGGAGTTGAAGACCAAAACGTCTGGAGGGCATCATGTTGGGGAAAGTTGACCTAACCTCTTGGGGCAGGGACTTCCATGTATAGGGCACTGTCACTGAGAGTGGCTTCTCATGAACTGTGCCTCCGAAGGCAGATCATAAAGCTGATTTTAAAGGACAGGCAAGTTCACACAGGAGGAGACAGTTCTTCAAGCAGCTAGGTGGTCCCAAGCCATTTAGGGCTTTCAGAGTCATAACTGGTGCCTTGAATTGTACTTAGAAATGAAGTGGCAGCCAGCACAACTGATATGACAGAAGGTTCCAACACTTGGCCCCAGCCAAAATTCTAGCATTAGCTGAAGCAATAGCTTTAATCCTATGTGGATAGTCAGAAGCCTCTGAACTTGGAGGCTGCTGAGTATCCAGTGCAAGGTGGGAGGACAGCCGATATGATCCTTGCCTCCATGCTCCAGCAGCCCTGCACTTCTGTTAGATGGGTGGGTTTTCCCATCTATCAGTGGTGCCTTAGAGGGGGAGGGAAGGAGGCTAGGAGGGCATAGTACTGCAGCCACCCTGGTCTCTTCCCCTCCTTGCCCCCAGAAATGCCCCCCTTTCCCTGACTCCACATTCTGTTTTTCAAGCATGGAGAGTTAGCCATGTGGTTTTCTCCGTGGTGGCTATGAGGGGGAGGGGGTGGGGAGCACAGTGTCCTGGCTCTGAGGTCAGAGCTCTGGCTCTGACCTTGGTGCCAGGAAACCAAATAATCCCATCTCCCCTCCCGACACTGTCTAGGGGCCATAGGATTGCTCTCTTAGTCTTCAAACTGTAGGAGAGGAGAATAATCCGAGGTCAGGGAACTCAGGCCTTCAGGAATTCTCCAGGCCCCTTCCTTGTAGGTCTTCAGGTTTTTGCTGGCCTTTCCATAATCCATGAGGGTAGGTTTTATGGATGTTATCTGTTTTTATAGTGGTTTTATAGTCTTGTATTGAATATTTATTGCTTTTCTGATTGTTTTTAAATATTTTTGTATTGTTTTTATCTTACCTGCCTCCTTGAGAGAGTTCTACCCTTAAAGGTAGCCTAAAAATCATTTTAAATGAAATAAATAAAATACAGTTTTGACTTAACAAACCCTCCATTTTATTTCAATAAATAATTTTATTTGAATGTATGCTTAACAAATCCTTGTCCACTATACAAAAATATACAAAACATACTAAGAAAATGTATATATCCAACCAAACCATGTGTCCCTGCCAAGTGTCGTGAGGTGGATGACTACTAAGGAGAGCATCTTTTGGTGGCATCCTGGCTATGCAATAACCTACCCAGAGAGGCTTGGCTGGTGAGGACCTTTTTATTCAGTCACTCAGGTTTTTTAAACAAATTTGTGTTTAAAATAAGCCTTGGGCTCTGACTGTTTTAGTTTGTTGTCTGACTGCTTATTGTATTATTCTATCCAGGGTAGAAGGAAAAAAAATGCATTGTGTTTTCCCCCCATTGTTTTTAATTATTGTAGATCGTATCTGTTTTGCCTTTTACTCTGTAAGCCGCCCAGTTAATACTTGATGATGAGTGGCCATGTACATTTAATGAATGAATAACTCTAAACAATTTGAAAATATGTATTTGTAATTTCACTAATGCCAGTAAATTAAGCAAATTCTCATCATGATCATGGATTAAGTCTTTTCTCTTCACAACACTAACAAAATAGAAACAGAGTCAATTCGTTCTTGTCTGTATTGAGGGTGAGAATTTTGTATTGTTCTGTGGGCCCCATGAAGTATATATGATTAACAAGTTTGTGTTTCTTCAGAGAGCATAATTCTTTCTGCATATTTAAGTAAAATAATAAAACATAAAATAAAATGTTTATAAAAGAGCCTTCTGTAGATATGTTTAGGAGCTGTTAGTCATATTCAAATATTAAGCTTCATTTAGCATCTTAATGTTCCATGTTTCTAATATTCCTCACATACAAGACTTCTGGCAGAGCTACAGTCCTTCTGGTGATGACATGGAGTTGCTCTGAATATGATGAAATGTTCAATATTTGACACATTTACAGTAGCTGCTGTCAGAAGCTGGTAATATATATTGCACTAGGGATAAGCTGATCTGTTTCGCTTTCTATGATTTCACATTATTTTCAACTACAAGTTTATTTGCAAACAGTTTTTTAAAGTCCTCATGGACATTTGTATGCATTTTTACATGCATTTCCCCCCTAATCTACCCCCCCAAACCCGCGTACGCAAATGGCGGCCGCTACGGCGGCCGCCATTTGCATTCCCTATCTTTTGCTGTTCTAGACTATGTAAATATTTACGTAGGCAATTACGGCAAAACAAAAAGGAACCATTACTTACCATATACTTACCCCATTCGAGTCCGGGGCATCTGCGGAGGGGGGGAGGTGATCTGTCCCTCCCCCCGGAATTCTCCCCAGCCAGCTCCGCTCGACGGCGAGTCCACAGAGCCGCCGGCCGGGCCTGCCCACAGCCGGACTTCGTCTGCTGCCGGGCTGTGGCCGCAAATGGCGACCGCCGTAGCAGCCGCCATTTGCGTCCCTGCGTTAGCCATGATAGGCTACGTATATATTTATGTAGTCTATCATGAAAAGAGCAGGGACACAAATGGCATAGCAGCCACCATTTGCGTCCCTCCCTGCTCTTTGCTGTGATAGGCTACATAAATATATACGTAGCCTATCACGGCTAATGTAGGGACGCAAATGGCAGCCACAGATTGGGGGAGCCATTCGCGGCCGCAGGCCAGGGGCAGCAGACAGACCGGACAGCTGACACCAGGTAGGGTCCGTCCCGGGACAATTTTGCGGGGTGGCAGGGGGATTACTCTGTTCCGCCACAGACTCACTGGAGTCCATGGCGGAATTCCCTAACATCCCTAACGCTCAATGCCTATACATTTCCGAGCTTGCAATGTGATTTGTAGACAAAAAAAGTTCAACAACATGTGTACATTTGGAAAATGCTCATGAAAAATTGCATACATTTGAAAAAAATGTGCAGAAATACACTTTAATAAATGGGAGAAGAATTTGTGCCTTTCAAAAACGCTCACAGCTGATGCATACATTTGTGAAAATACACGCAAAAATATGCACACATTTTCATTCGAAAAGAAAAAACCCAAACATTGCAGTCTGACATGGACATGAACTGGAACAAACTTCAATGTGAAATTTGGAAAACCTCAACGAGTTTGAATTTTGCTAATTCACACATCCCTAACCAACTCGGTCTAGCTAGCACTGGAATCGAATCTAGGTTTTGAGACTGACCTAAGAGCAATAGCAATAGTTTGTACTTTTAAAGCAGGTGTGGGCAACTGTGGGAGGTTTGTGGGATTTTTTTGCCCCCAACCCTCCATGGGGTGCTGCTCAGACTGTGGGGTGCTTCCCCAAAGTTAAAAGAAAGTGGCAGTTTGCCACTGAAATCTGGCAACAAACTGCTGCAGAGTACCATAAGGGTTACATTTTGTTTATTGGCAAACAATCTAAAGTTGGCTGTTTTAGCGCTCCGTAGCACTAAAGCTACCATTTCTAAAGCAAAACCTTTTTTCCACCACTCCAGACTCCAGTGACACAGAGGGAGGGACAGTATGGGCCACACTGGGGGTGGGAGGAGTGCATGCGGCTGTATTTTGCACACCCCTGTTCTAAAGTATACGAAGTCCACAGGATGTACCATAACATGAAGTACCTTTGCATATCTCTGCAGTAAATATCCATACTGAGCAATTTTCACAGATGAATAAACCTGCTCTCAGCGAGGTAATTTGGAAACAAATTAGAACAGCAGCTTGGAACAACACCCAGGAGTCCTTGACATCTGGCCTGCTGTGCTGATCCATGAATGTATTGGACCTCTCTGTAAACCACTTTACTTTTTGTACAAAATTGTTCAAAAGCTTGCAGGTAAGATTAATGGGAAAATCCATATTAGTTTGATGGTACACCTTTGTTATTGCTAATTGTTTAGAACAATTCATATGTAATCAGCAGAACTGCTGTGAGACTAACTCAAGTTTCATTGAATAGCATGCTTTTGCTCCTGTATTTCTTGGTTTTCTGATACATTTTTCTGATACTTTTATTGTACTTCACCCTGGGTGCTTGCTAGGAAGAAGGTGCCATTTATGAGTTTAATAAATGTAATAAAATTACAGAGCGGTTCTATGTTCCTTGGGAGGGCATCCCAGGAGCCATAGGATGGTTTGGATATTCTCCCTGATACAGCTACAACCTCGGTGGGGAGGGGAGAATCTGAGTGGGAATTTCCCCACCCACCCACCCCTTCCCAATCCCAGCCACCGTGGAAAGCTTTGTGGCAGCTTCTCTTCCAAGGTTGCATGGACCTGCTGGATCTGTAAGCCTCTCCACTGTTTCATTGCCCAGAGTCAGCTAGATAGGTCAGAATGGGTGTCCAGCTAAAAATGTTTTTTTTAAAAGGTGAGATGGGAAGCATTTTTGCCTCTGTCATTACCCTTGCCCTACTTGCATGGCTTTGGTTGGATGAAAGGCTCTCCCTCTAAAGAGTGACAATCCTACTGGATTGCACTCTAAATAAATAAAGGATTCAGGGGAGATTTTGTATGCTGTGCAATCCTGTCTTCAGCTTCAGAAATATTCTGCAGCTTCCATTTTATTTTATGGGATACAAAGAATTGTTGAAGAATATGCTCCATGCAGATCCAGCTGTGTCCTTCTCAGATGTTAATTGTTTACAGTAGAGAAGTCACTTGACTAGCTCTCTAGAATGTTTTCTGCCCCTCCACACCAACAAAACGTGTTGTGCCCATGTGCAGCTCATCCCTCATCAGTGGTAGAATGGATCTGTGGACAGAAAAGTGCAATGGTGGTGAGTAGTTTAGGAGATGTAATCTTGGGAGTGGGAGGTAAAGAAATATCAAGTACCATGATGAACGGAACCACTTCTCATTTCAGCCATAGAAACGAACCTTTACGGCCACCATTGTGTAGATCTACTGTGCAAACAGTAGATGTACAAATACAGAGCCCCATCTTGCGCAAAAATGAAGGCTTGTCAAAAAACCAAGAGGCTCCTGGACAGCCCAGCAGCTTTCCCTGCACTGACGCCAGCAGGTCAGGTAAGTAGCAGGGGTTCAGCAAGCAGTGTGCGGGGTGGGCTGGGGAGGTTTCATCCATCTCTAGATTTACCTCATGATGTCTTTGCCTAGGCTTTGACTGAAGTGCAGGAAGCTGAGAGATGATTGTATATTGAACGACAGGACACTCCTACATGCCCTTCAGCCACCTCATAACTAAGGAAAGCACAAGAAGTCTGCATCCCATCTATGAGAATTTCACCAAATGTTTCTTCTCCTTCAATTTTTTCATTGAAATACATTTCTTTTCTATCAAATTGAATGAGAATGGTTGAAAAAATGTGGAAGAAATTTTCAACACAGCACTAAAATAAGTAAATGATAGATTGCATAATTAAACTTCCTTATTCTCATAAGCAAAACAAGAAAATTCAACACATCAATAAAACAGAATATTCCCTGAAATGTTTTCACTGTATCTTCTGTTCCAAAGGGGGACAAATCCGAATCATTCACAAATACTTTCTTATCTCTTTCCCTTCCTTTAATTTTCTTAGTAGCTAAGTCTCACGATCAGTAACATTCTCCAAGTTTGCCTCAATAATCTCCAACTGAAATGGGTCAATTATCTAGACCCATTTCAGTCAGGCTTCAGGCTTGGGCATGGCATGGGACAGAAACGGCCTTGGTCGCCTTGGTGGATGATATGAGGAGGGCTCTGGATAGGGGTGAATGCTCCTTCCTTGTTCTCCTCAACCTCTCAGCGGCTTTTGATACCGTTGACAAGGGCATCCTCCTGGACCACCTGGAGGGGTTGGGCAGTGGAGACACCATATTGCGGTGGTTCCGGTCCTTCCTCTCCGGCAGGTACCAGAGGGTAGCACTGGGAGAGGAGGTTTCGGACCCGTGGCCACTCACTTGTGGGGTGCCACAGGATTCTATCCTCTCCCTGATGCTATTTAACATCTATGTGAAGCCGCTGGGGGCTATCATCAGGAGGTTTGGGGTGCGGTGTCATCAATATGCGGATGACACACAGCTCTACCTCTCATTCAAATCTTCACCAAGGTTGGCTGTAGAATCCCTGACAAAATGTCTGGAGATGGTGAGTGGCTGGATGGGGAGGAATAAGCTGAACCCTGACAAGATCGAGGTACTTTTGGTGAGAGACAAGAGGAGGCTGGGGGATGTTGACCTGGTGTTGAATGGGGTACGGCTACCCTTGAAAGACCAGGTCCGCAGCCTGGGGGTCATTTTGGACTCCCAGCTGTCCATGGAGGCTCAGGTGTCAGCTGTGAGCCAGACAGCGCTGTATCAACTCCATCTGATAAGGCGGCTGCGCCCCTTCCTTCCCGACCATCTGCTCCCATCGGTAGTACATGCCCTGGTCTCCTCTCGTTTAGACTACTGTAATGCGCTCTACATGGGGTTACCCTTGAAGACAATTCAGAAGCTGCAGCTGGTACAGAACACGGCGGCTCACCTGATTAAAGACAGCCGCCAGCGAGATCACATCACTCCAGTGCTGAAGGAGTTGCACTGGTAACCAGCTGTTTTCTGGGCCCAATTCAAGGTGTTGGTTTTGACCTTTAAAACCCTATATGGTTCCGGCCCAGCCTATCTTAAGGAGCACCTCCAGCAACACCAGACAGGCTGCTTAACAAGATCAGCCTCGGATGGCCTTCTCTCTGTCCCATCAGCCAGGACAGCTAGACTGGTGGGGATGAGGAAGAGGGCCTTTTCTGTGGTGGCCCCCACTCTGTGGAACTCCCTCCCTAGGGAACTCGGCCATTTGTTGTTGTTGTTATCATGTCCGACTCTTCGTGACCCCATGGACCATAGCATGCCAGGGCCTCCTGTCCTGCGCTCTCTCCCGGTATGTGCTCAAGTTCATATTCATTGCATCGGTGATACTATCTAGCCATCTCATCCTCTGCCGTCCCCTTCTCCTTTTGCCTTCAATCTTTCCCAGCATCAGGGTCTTTTCCAGAGAGTTTTCTCTTTGCATTAGGTGGACAAAATATTGGAGCTTCAGCTTCAGTATCTGTCCTTCCAATGAGCACTCAGGGTTGATTTCTTTTAGGATGGACTGATTTGACCTCCTTGCAGTCCAGGGGACTCATAAGAGTCTTCTCCAGCACCACAGTTCGAAAGCATCAATTCTTCGGTGCTCAGCCTTCCTTATAGTCCAGCTCTCACAGCCATACATTACTACTGGGAAAACCATAGTTTTGATTAGACGGACCTTTGTCGGCAAGGTGATGTCTCTGCTTCTTACTATGCTGTCAAGGTTTGCCATAGCTTTCCTCCCAAGGAGCAAGCGTCTTTTAATTTCATGGCTACAGTCACCATCTGCGGTGTTCTTGGAGCCCAAGAAAGTAAAATCTGTCACTGCTTCCATTTCTTCCCCTTCTATATGCCAGAAAGTGATGGGGCCAGATGCCATGATCTTCATTTTTTTAATGTTGAGTTTCAAACCAGCTTTTGCACTCTCCTCTTTCACCCTCAGCAAGAGGCTCTTTAGATCCTCTTCGCTTTCTGCCATTAGGGTGGTATCGTCTGCATATCGGAGGCTGTTGATAATTCTCACAGCAATCTTAATTCCAACCTGTGATTCATCCAACCCGGCGTTTCTCATGATGTACTCTGCATATAAGTTAAATGAGCAGGGTGACAATATGCAGCCTTGTCGTGCTCCTTTCCCAATTTTGAACCAATCGGTTGTTCCATGTCCGGTTCTTACTGTTGTTTCTTGACCCTCGTACAGGTTTCTCAGGAGACAGGTAAGGTGGTCTGGTACTCCCATCACTTTAAGAATTTGCCACAGTTTTTTGTGATCCACAATATCAAAGGCTTTAGCATAGTCAATGAAGCAGAAATAGATGTTTTTCTGGAATTCTCTTGCTTTCTCCATGATCCAGCGAATGTTGGCGATTTGATCTCTAGTTCCTCTGCCTCTCTGAAACCCAGCTTGTACTTCCGTTAGTTCTCGGTTCGCATACTGCTGAAGCCTAGCTTGTAGGATTTTGAGCATCACCTTGCTGGCATGTGAAATGAGCGCAATTGTGCGGTAGTTTGAACACGCTTTGGCATTGCCCTTCTTTGGAATTGGAATGTAAACTGACCTTTTCCAGTCTTGTGGCCACTGTTGAGTGTTCCAAATTTGTTGGCATATTGAATGCAGCACTTTAATAGCATCATCTATTAGGTATCTAAAATCTTTTAGGATTTTAAATAGCTCAGCTTGTATACTGTCATCTCCTCTAGCTTTGTTGTTACTAATGCTTCCTAAGGCCCACTTGACTTCACTCTTTAGGATGTCCGGCTCAAGTTCAGTGACCGCACTATCATGGCTATCAGGGACATTCAGATCTTTCCTGTATAGTTCTTCTGTGTATTCTTGCCACCTCTTCTTAATCTCATCTGCTTCTGTTAGGTCCCTGCCTTCTTTGTCCTTTATCATGCCCGTCTTTGCACAAAACGTTCCCTTGAGATCTCTGATTTTTTGAAGAGATCTCTAGTCTTTCCCATTCTGTTGTTTTCCTCGATTTCTTTGCATTGTTCATTTAAGAAGGCCTTCTTGTCTCTCCTTGCTATTCTCTGGAACTCTGCATTCAGTTGGATATATCTTCCCCTTTCTCCCTTGCTTTTCACTTCCCTTCTTTCCTCAGCTACTTGTAAAGCCTCATCAGACAGCCACTTTGCTTTCTTGCATTTCTTTTTCTTTGGGATGGATTGAGTTGCTGCCTCTTGAACAATGTTACGGACCTCCGTCCATAGTTCTTCAGGCACTCTGTCTATCAGGTCTAATCCCTTAAATCTATTCCTCACCTCCACTGTATATTCATAAAGGATATGATTTAGGTCATACCTGAATGGTTTAGTGGTTTTCCCTACGTTCTTCAATTTCAGCTGAAATTTTGCAAGAATCAGCTCATGATCTGAGCCACAGTCAGCTCCAGGTCTTGTTTTTACTTACTGTATAGAACTTCTACATCTATGGCTGCAAAGGACATAATCCATCTGATTTTGATATTGACCATCTGGTGATGTCCCTGTGTAGAGTCGCCTCTTGTGCTGTTGGAAAAGAGTGTTTGCTATGATCAGCGTGTTCTCTTGGCAAAACTCTATTAGCTTTTGTCCTGCTTCATTTTGTACTCCAAGGCCATGCCTGCCTGTTATCCCGGTGATTTCTTGACTTCCTACTTTAGCATTCCAGTCCCCTATGATGAAGAGGACATCTTTTTTGGGTGTTAGTTTAGAAGGTGTTGTAGGTCTTCATAGAACCAATCAACCTGAGCTTCTTCGTCCTCAGTGGTTGGGGCATAGACTTGAATTACTGTGATGTTAAATGGTTTGCTTTGGACTCGTACTGAGATCATTCTGTCGTTTTTGAGATTGCTTTTCCCACCCTTTTGTTGACTATGAGTGCTACTCCATTTTTTCTAAGGGATTCTTGCCCACAGTAGTAGATATGATGGTCACCTGAATTAAATTCGCCCATGCTTGTCCATTTTAGTTCGCTGATTCCCAAGATGTCGAAGTTCAATCTTGCCATCTCATGTTTGACCACCTCCAGCTTACCTTGATTCATTGATCTGACATTCCAGGTTCCTATACAATATTGTTATTTACCGCATCGGATTTTCTTTTCACCACCAGACACATCCACAGCTGAGTGTCCTTTGGGCTTTGGCCCAGCCGCTTCACTCTTTCTGGCGCTACTTAGAAATACCCTCTGCTCTTCCCCAGTAGTATATTGGACACCTTCCGACCTGAGGGGCTCATCTTCCGGCATCATGTCTTTTAGCATTGTGACATGTTCCATGGGGTTTTCTGGGCAAGAATACTGGAGTGGGTTGCCATTTCCTTCTCCAGTGGACCACATTTTGTCAGAACTCTCTGCCATGACCTGTCCATCTTGGGTGGCCCTGCACGGCATAGCTTATGGCTTCACTGAGTTATGCAAGCCCCTTCGCCACAACAAGGCAGTGATCCATGAAGGGGGAACTCCGCCATGCCGCCTCTTTAATGAGCTTCCATTGTGCATTAAAAACGTGGTTGTTCAGGAAGGCATTTGGGGTGGGTTAGGGTATTTTAGAAAATGTTTTTATTGTAGAATTGTATTGTTTTAAACTGTTTTATTATATGCTGTACATTGCCCAGAGTGGCTGGGTGACCAGCCAAATGGGCGATTAATAAATTTAATAATAATAATAATAATAATAATAATAACAACAACTCTTCAGCACACAACTTTTCATTTTCCACTTGTAAGCAAATTCAATTTTGCTGTAATTAACATATTAATCACCAGTTCTCTATTTTCCTGTTTTACAGCATTTTTATATAATCCAACAAGATAATCAGATGATTAAATTGGAGGTCTTGCCTTGTTACTTCCTTAATTGGAGCTATTATTTATTTCCTAAAAGAAACAAATTTTGATCAAGTTCACAAAATATGAAAATCATCAGTATAGCCCTGTTGACACTTCCAGTATTTATCACCTTGTATTAAATGCATCAGTCTCAACTTAACTAATATCTTTTACCACCTGTATATCAAATTAATGTGATTTCCCCTTATACCAGTTTATGCAGAATATTTGATTTCTTGCATAAATTTATATTTATACCTATCTATAGATGTTTACTCAGAGGTAAGTCCCACTCTGTTCAATAACTTTATCCTGTAGTAAGTGCGTTTAAGAGTGCATCCCTAGGAACATTATTTTCTTTTACTTGTGCTATTTGCTTCAACCAGGAAATTATTCTCTTACTCATTTTTTTTTAGTATCTTCCTTGATTTATGTTATTGCCAGGACATAATTTAATGCTTAAAGCTTAAGTATACAGGAATCTTAATACCTAATATTTATAAGAAATAATTTTCTATACAATAGAACATATGATATTAACAGTGCAATCCTTTATGTGTCTACACAGAAGTAAGCTCCATTGAGTTAAATGGGACTTACTTCCAGGTAAGGTATATAGGATTGCATCCTAATTCACTATATCATTGTTCAAACTAATACTAAATATTTCAGATTTTAAAATATCCACTTGTTCCTTGATTCTTGCTGTATGGTTGTAAATACTTCTTTCAATATTTCTCTCAGAGATGAAATAGGAATCAGTATCAATCAGCTGCATGCAACATATGTTGGTTTTCCACAAGTTCATGAGAAGTTCTGGGGGATGCTCAAACCATGAATACTGAAAATTTAGGGCATATTTAGGAACAAGGACATTTGTGGATCCACAAGGCCAGGCAAACTCTTTTGGTCCAGATAGCCTCCACTCAGATTAAGATGACGGACTAGATAATGTCAAAGAGGAACTGTTTTCAAGGGAGCACTGACACCAATGAGATCATCTCTTACTTTCTCCCATGATGTCATCTGGCCTGCCCCACTCACTCACCCACTTTTTTTTTTGTTCTGCAGCATGGAGAAAGGGACTTCACTGGCACTTGCTTAAGCCACTCCTGCATCCCTGGCTGAGTTGGGGACCTCCTTCCCATGCTGATGGGAAGGGACTCATCTGGGGCTTGCAGGACCAGCTCCTGCAAGCTCTGGCCAACCTGAGCACCCCCTTCCTATGCTGCTCATGTCCCAGCCTGGAACATGAGCAGTGTTGGAAGGGATTCTGCCAGGGCTTTCAGGATCTGGTCTTGCAAGCCCCAGCCAAGTCCAGGTGAATCCCCATGTTATCTCCAGTCTCTGATTGGAGATAATAAAACAGTTCCTCTTCATGTCAATCACCTTCCCATTGGCAGGGCAAGTGGTGTGCAGCGGAGTCCTCTTAGTATCTCTGATCAGAGATTGTGGACATTTGTTTCACTTTTAGACTCACAGCCCAAGCTTGATCATTTTCTACTTACATCTCTACTTACAAAATTTGCTCCAGAGGGATGGGGACCTGCTGGAACAGTGGGGGAATCATCAGTGGTAGCCAGCTGATTGGTTTTACAGTGGACCAAACAGACCCCCATATTAGCAAGAGAATTGGTGAGCTTGGTATCTTCTGACATCAGTTGAGGTGGGAAAGCACATTCAAAGGGATAGTCAAAGCAGCTAGGTCACTTCTCCCTGTGTATGTGTGTTTGTGTGTGTATAAAAATGTGGCTAGCCTTCACATACACACACACACACACACACACACACACCCCATAACAACAACAACAACAACAACACCTTGTTTTTGCAAGCTACAAATCAGTGTGCCTTCAGCAGTATTTCCTGGTTTTAAAATCCTTGTGAAGCCTTTGTTGTTTCTAATCTAACTGGCTTGAGAGCCAGTGTGGTGCAGTGGCTAGAGTGATAGACTGGGAGCCGGGAGATCCGGGTTCTAGTCCCCACTCGGCCATGGAAGCTCACTGGGTGACTTTGGGCCAGTCACAGACTCCCAGCCCAACCAACCTCACAGGGTTGTTGTTGTGAGGATAAAATGGAGGAGGAGGAGGAGCAGTATGTATGCTGCCCTGGGTTCCTTAAAAGTTGAAAAAAGGCGGGATATAAATGCAATAATAAACAAACAAACAAACAAATAAATAAATAATCTAGTTTCATTCTGATGTCCTGGAAGAATATTCTTCATGCCACATGTTGGGGGACACCACTTTATGTGAAAAGTCTATAATGCGATTGCATAGGAATGAAAGCAGTTGTGATAAGGCAATAATTCCTTATGAAACTCTGGTCAATGGGTATGATATATCAAATCTAAGAACATTAGAAAAGCAATAGCTGCTGAGATTTTTATTTAATGTATCAACAGTCTTTTGCATCATGATCTAAGCAGCAATTACTGTCACGTATGCAGAGTTTGTGTTTACAAAATGTATATGATAGAGCAAAAATATGACTGCTACAATATAATGTGAAACAACCCTTGTAGCACAAGGTGGTCTCTTATTTGATTACTGAATTCCTTAACAGTCATCATCTGATAAAGAACCCCCTAGTATTTTCTTTCCACGCTTGCTAATATTTCAACAGAATGCTTAAAAAAAAATGAGATCCCACTTTAAAGATAATTTCCAACAATATAATACAATAAGCCATCATTATATGTTACAGCTCTATAAGGCTACATGCAATATAAGGAGTTATTGATAAATACTGCAAGCAGCACAGTTAAATAGCAGAACCACTTCATGGGCTGCCTAGATTTTTCAGCTGTGTGTGTTAATTTGTGAGTTGAGTGCATGCATCAGTTCACACCTCTGAACGCAAATGCAGACACTACTAAAAATTCCCTGTTCCATCCTTCGTACCCTTGAATCGATTTGATATTTTAAATTTAAGAATTCCCAAAGAATATCTTGGGGCATTTCCAGTTGTTGCCTACCATCTGTTGACTGACTCCCTCTCATATCTTTGGTGCAAGCTGGAAACCTTTTATCGGTGCAGTCATGTTACGCAACACCTACTTCAAAAGCAGCCGCAGATTTACAAGAACTGAATTACGAGATCAGTTGGAAAGAACGTTGGGCTTCAGTTTCGGTTCAGATCCTATCTCAAGCATAAGAGTGGGAAGTAACTACCCATCCATGTACTTTATAAATGTTTACCATGTGGGCTGGAGCACATCCACAGTAGCTCCCACGTGATGTAGGTAACAGTTGAATTGCTGTTACTTACTAATTGACTTTGAGGAAGCTGCTTTCATTCAGCCTTTGGCTGCTCTTCATAAGCATATGATTCAACATACAGTATGCTTAAAGTTTGACCATGTGCTTTTTGTAATGTCATACTCAGAATTGAAACTCCTATGCATATCCACATAAGCAACACACACGCGCGCGCGCGCACACACACACACAGAGCGGGGGGCTACAATCACCATGAGCAGTGGAGTCTCCAGAAAACATAACTGTGGGGGCACAGAAGGGGCAAAGTGCAATTCTGCAGGTGATGGAGTGAGCATACGAAAAGTGCATTTCCTTCAAGTAACCACATGAGTCCAGCAATGGGGGTGCATGGATTGGGTGTGTGTGAATTATTTGCCTGGGAGGATGCTTATCCCTAGCCCCCCATGACACCACTTATGACAGGGAGCTATGTGACTCCAGACACTCTAAAGCATTGCATTTTCACTGATGTCCAAAGCCACTGATCTATACAACTGGAAACACAATAACTGAGCTCATAGAATGTATGAGATTTATATCCTTCTTTCTTTCTTTGATCAAAGTAACTCCTAACAATATTACAATACATACATCCCATACAATGGTGATGATATGAGTAGGGATGTCAGAGAATTTTGCCACGAATCTCGGGGAGGCCAAATGCCGGCGCATTCGGCCCCCTGAAATCAGTGATGGAACGGTCTGCCACCCTCCCGCCACCCCCCCGGGATGGGACTTACCTTGGGCGAATCTCCCTGGTGGCGGCAGCGGCTCCAGTGGCGGTTCAGCGGCGGTTCAGTGGCGGCGGTGGTGGCAGCAGCCGGTCTTCCGACTGGCTGCCGCCACCGCCATTTCCAAGTTTAAAAAAACAAAACAAAACGTGATAGGCTACGTAAAGATTTACATAGCCTATCACGGCTAGATTTTTAAAAAATACTGTGATAGGCTATGTAAATGTTTACGCAGCCTATCACGGCTGAGTTAAACAACAACAACAACCACGTGTACGCAAATGGCGTTGCCCATGGGTGCCGCCATTTGCGTTCCTTATTTTGGCACCTCTAGTCTACGTAAACATTTACGTAGACTATGGCGAAAATAAGGGGAACGCAAATAGCGTAGCATCTACGCTATTTTTGTTCCCCTTATTTTTGCTGTAGTCTACGTAAATGTTCACGTAGACTAGACGTGCCAAAATAAGGAACGCAAATGGCGGCGCCCATGGGCGCTACCATTTGAATACACACGTTTTTTTTTTTTAACTCAGTCGTGATAGGCTACGTAAACATTTACATAGCCTATCATGGCTGACTGCAGGGACGCAAATGGCGGTGGCTACGGCCGCCGCCATTTGCAGACCCGGCCAGGCAGGATTTGCGGTGGGAGGGACAGGGCGCCTCCCCCCCACCACGAATCAAATTTCGTAAAAGGTAAGGGACTTTCGTACATCCCTAGATATGAGAACAAAAACCGATGATCATGTGAGATACTTCTGTTGCCTTGCACTCTGTCATTCATTCATTCATTTACTACATTTATATCCCACCTTTTTTTCCTCCTTAAGAAACCCAAGGCGGCTTACATGATTTGCCTCCTCTCCATTTTATCCTCACAACAACAATCCTGTGAGGTAGGTTGGGCTGAAAGTCTGTGACTGGCCCAAAGTCACCTAGTGAGCTTCCATGGCCAAGTGGGGACTAGAACCTGGATCTCCTGATTCCCAGTCCAACACTCTAGCCACTACACCACTTTTACTGTAAGTAACTATCAGAGCAACACTTTCTGTGAAGGCATGGACCATCAACTGTGGTGGATGGTGGCACCTTGAGAAGAGTCCTGTGCTGGTAAAATTCTTTTTTTGTTGTTTTGTTATACTACCAACAACAGAAATACACCAAAATGACATCATCAGATGGATAATGTTAAGATTACCAAACAATACATTTCCAGGGAATAAACAGCCTTCCCTGCATAAAGCTCATGCCCTTATTCTTCTCATCCTTCTGTGAAAAAGTTATTTATAAATGGAGATCATAGAATCATGGGGTTGGAAGGTGCCTACAAGACCATTGAGTCCAACCCCTGCTCAGTGCAGGAATCCAGATCAGAGCATCCCTGACAGATGGCTGTTCAGCCTCATCTTGAAGTCCTCCAGTGTGGGAGAGCCCACCACCTCCCTAGGTCATTGGTTTCATTGTCATATTGCTCTAACATTCAGGATGTTTCTCCTGATGTTCAGCCGGAATCTGGCTTCCTGTAACTTGAGCCCATTATTCCATGTCCTGCACTATGGGATGATCGAGAAGAGATCCTGGCCTTCCTCTCTGTGACAACCTTTCAGGTATTTGAAGAGCGCCATCCTATCTCCCCTCACTCTTCTCTTCTCAAGGCTAAACATGCCCAGTTCTTTCAGTCTCTCTTCATAAGGCTTTGTTTCCAGTCCCCTGATCATCTTTGTTTTGTTGTCCTCCTCTGAATCCCCTCCAGTCTGTCCACATTAGCGATGTATGAAATCCCTTACCTCCAGTCCGCTGCGGGTAGGGGTGGACGAAAGTCACTTACCTTTTGTCGAAGCTTGTTCGCGGTGGGGGGGAGGTGCTTTGCTGCTCCCCCCGCGAAGTTCAGGCCGGGGGGGGGAGGCTTCCTGCCTCGCCCTGGCTGAAATTCAGGCCGGGAAGGAGGCTTCCCGCCTCGCCCGGCCGCGAACTCGAAAGTTAAAAAAAAAAACAAACGCCCCCATGATAGGCTATGTGACGATTAACGTAGCCTATCACGGCTAGATCTGCAAAGTCAGCCATGATAGGCTACGTTAATCGTCACGTAGCCTATCACGGGTGACTTAAAAAAAAAAAAGCGCGTACGCAAATGGCGGCCCCCATAGGGAGCCGCCATTCGAGTTCCTTATTTGGTCGCTGTAGTCTATGTAAATCTTTACGTAGACTACAGTGACCAAATAAGGAACTCGAATGGCGGCTCCCTATGGGGGCCGCCATTATCCGTACGCGCTTTTTTTTTTTTAAGTCACCCGTGATAGGCTACGTGACGATTAACGTAGCCTATCATGGCTGACTTTGCAGATCTAGCCGTGATAGGCTACGTTAATCGTCACGTAGCCTATCACGGGAGCATTTTTTTTTCTCTTATTGGAATGGCGGTGGCGGCAGCCGGTTGAAAGACCGGCTCCCGCCCCGCACGAACACCCGCCAAACCGCCGGCCGGACCCGCCGCCGGGAGGGACATTCGGCGAAGGTAAGTCCCGTCCCGGGGGGGGGTGGGGGGCAGGGGGGTGCAGAGGATTTCTCCCTGAAACTTGTTCGGGGGGCCGAACACGTTGGCGCTCGGCCCCCCGAAGTTTCGGGGAGAAATTCTCCGCCATCCCTAGGTGCGGGTCCATGCGGGGGGGGGGAGGCGATCCGTTCCTCCCCCCGGGATTCCTTGATGGGGGGGAGGTGATCCGTTCCTCCCCCCTGGAATCCATTCAGGCCGGATCCACTTCGAAGCCCATAAATGGCTGCATTTAGGGATTTACGAATCCCTTACCTGGGTCCACACAGGGGCATCCACGGTAGCGGGGAGGCGCTCCATCCTTCCTCCCGGAATCCTCCCTGGCCGGCTCCACTCTGTGGCAGCTCTGTGGAGCCGCTGGCCGGGTTCATCTGCAGCTGGTGTTCTGGCCACAGTTGGGCTGCTGCAGCTGCAAATGGCGGCCATCGTAGCGGCCACCATTTGCATCCTTGCAAGCAGCCATGATAGGCTATGTAAGTATCTTCGTAGCCTATCACGGCAAAGAGCAGGGATGCAAATGGCAGCTGCTATGCCAATGGCATCCCTGCTCTTTGCCGTAATACGCTATGTAAGTATCTATGTAGCCTATCACAGTAAAGGCAGCCACGCAAATGGTGTAGTGGCCGCCATTTCCGTGGCTGCCTTTACTGTGACAGGCTACGTAAGTATTTATGTAGCCTATCACGGCAAAGAGCAGGGGCGCAAATGGTGGGCTGCTGCAGCCTCAAATGGCGGCGGCCATCATGGTGGCCGCCATTTGCGTCCTTGCAAGCAGCCATGATAGGCTACATAAGTATTTACATAGCCTATCACAGCAAAGAGCAGGGATGCAAATGGTGTAGTAGTCCCTGCTCTTTGCCATGATAGGCTACATAAATACTTATGTAGTCTATCACGGCTGCTTGCAAGGATGCAAATGGCGGCCGCAGCAGCCCGGCTGCGGCCAGCCGGGAGAGCAGCCGCCGCCTAGGGATGGCGGAGAATTCCGCCATGGATTCCAGTGAGGTCAGATTCTTTAGAATCCAGCCCCCCGGAATCTGTGGCGGAATGGCCTCCTGCCCCCCCACCCCTCGTGGAATCCCTCCGGGACAGTACTTACCTGGGGTGGATTCGGCGGTGGTGGCAGATTTGGAGGTGGTGGCTCCGGCGGCGGCTGGTCTTCTGGCTGGCTGCAGCCGGGCTGCCGCCGCCGCCATTGCCATCCTGGCTTGCAGCCATGAAAAGGTACGTAGATTATCATGGCTGGGTAAAAAACAACAACAACCCCCCAGTGTACGCGAATGGCGGCGGCTCCAGCGGCCGCCATTTGCATTCCCTATTTTGCGTTCCGGAATCCATGGCGGAATGGCCTCCCCCCCCCATCCCCCTGTGAAATTCCCCCACAATGGAACTTACCTGGGGTGGATGTGGCGGCGGCGGCGGCGGTGGTAGGGATGTACGAAACTCACCTTTTCGCGGAATCTTTCGCGGTGGGGGGGAGGTGCTCCGTCCCTCTCTCTGGAATCTTCGACGGGGGGGGGAGAGGAGATCCGGTCCTCCCCCCTGGAATCCTCAATGGCCGGCAGTTCTGGTGGCGGCGACGGCGGTTCCAATGGCGGCGGCGGTATGGTGGCAGCGGCTCCAGCGGCAGCGGGGTGGCGGTGACTCTGGCGGTGGCAGCAGCGGCTGGTCTCCTGGCCGGCTGTGGCCAGGCTCATGCCACCGCCATTGCCGTCCTGGATTGCAGCCGTGATAGGCTGTGTAAGAATTTACGTAGCCTATCACGGCTGGGTAAAAACAACAACAACCCCAGCATACACAAATGGCAGTGGCTACGGCGGCCACCATTTGCGTTTCATATTTTTCACCAATGTATCTTACGTAAATATTTACGTAAGATATATCGGCAAAAAATAGGGAACACAAATGGTGGCCGCTGTAGCTGCCACAATTTGAGTATGCTGGGTTTTTGTTTTTGTTTTTTTACCCAGCTGTGATAGGCTACGTAAATTCTTACATACCCTATCACAGCTGCAAGCCAGGATGGCAATGGTGGCAGCAGCAGCCTGGCCGCGGCTGGCCAGGAGACCAGCCGCTGCCATCAGAGTCGCCGCTGCCACACCACCGCCATGCCGCTGCCACTGGAACCGCCGCCGCTGCCACTGGAAACTCTGACCATCGAGGATTCGCCTCCCCCCCATCGAGGGTTCTGGAGGGAGGGATAGAGCGCCTCCCCAACACCGCAAAAGATTCCGTGAAAAGGAAAGTGAGTTTCATACATCCCTACCACCACTGCTGGAGCCACCCCAAGTAAGTTCCATCATGGGGGGATTTTGTGGGGGGGCGGGGGGTGGGAGGCTGTTCCGCCACAGATTCCGGGGGGCCGCCTGGCCTCACTGGAATCCATGGTGGAATTCTCTGACATCCCTAGCTGCATTTAGGCTAATCTACCAGCTTTATGGCCACAAATGGCATCTGCTATGCCATTTGCATCCTGGGGACTGACTTACACAGAGATATGGCATGGCAATGGCTGCCGGCCGTATCGACTTTCTCCAGCCCTGTGGAGCTGGTGGCCGGCTCCGCAGGTTCGATGTGGTCTGGGATCTGACCTGGATGGGTCCTGCGGGGAGGCGGAGGTCAGTGATCCATTCTGCCACAGACTCTGGGAGGCTGGATTCTTTAGAATCCAGCCGTGATGTTACTGGGCCATGGAAGCTTACTGGGTGACTTCTTTAGAATCCGGCCTCATTGGAGTCCATGGCAGAATTCTCCGCCATCCCTAGTCCACATCCTTCTTAAAGTACGGTGCCCAGAACTGGACACAGTACTCCAGATGAGGCCTAACCAGTGCTGAGTAGAGGGGAACTATTACTTCCCGGGATTTGAAAGCTATGCTTCTATTAATGCAGCTCAAAAGAGCATTTGCCTTTTTTTGCAGCCACATCACCTTGTTGGCTCATATTCATCTTGTGATAGACAACAATTCCAAGATCCTTCTCGCTTGTAGTGTTGTTGAGCCACGTATCCCCCTTCTTGTAACTGTGCATTAGGGTTGGCGGAGAATTTCTGCCCGAAACTTTGGGGGGCTGAGCGCCAACATGTTCGGCCCCCCGAACAAGTTTCGGGGAGAAATTCTCCGCACCCCCCCACCCCCCGCACTCCCCACAGGACAGGACTTACCTTTGGCGAATGCCCCTCCCGGCGGCGGGTCCGGCCGGCGGTTCGGTGGGTGTTCATCCGGGGCGGGAGCAGCAGCCGGTCTTTCGACCGGCTGCTGCCGCCACCATTCCAATCAAAGGAAAAAAAAACGCCCCCGTGATAGGCTACGTTACGATTAACGTAGCCTATCACAGCTAGATTTGCAAAGTCAGCCATGATAGGCTACGTTAATCGTCACGTAGCCTATCACGGGGGCGTTTTGTTTTTAAAAAAACTTTTTAGTTCGCGGCTGGGTGAGGCGAGGCGCCTCCTCCCCGGCCTGAATTTCGGCCGGGTGAGGCGGGAAGCCTACCCCCCGGCCTGAATTTCGGCTGGGCGAGGTGGGAAGCCTCCCCCCTGGCCTGAACTTCGCAGGGGGAGCAGCGAAGCGCCTCCCCCCCACCGCGAAAAGCTTCGAGGACAGGTAAGTGACTTTCGTCCATCCCTACTGTGCATTTGGTTTCTTTTTCCTAGGTGCAGAACTTGGCATTTGTCCCTATTAAATGTCATTCTGTTGTTTTCTGCCCAGCACTCCAGCCTATCCAGATCACTTTGAATTTTGTTTCTGTCTTCCAAAGTATTAGCTATCCCTCCCAATTCTGTGCCATCTGCAAATTTTATCAGCATTCCCTGCACCTCCTCCTCCAAGTCATTCATAAAAATGTTGAAGAGCACTGGGCCCAGGACTGAGCCCTGCGGTACCCCACTCATTACCTCTGCCCAGTTTGAGAAGATCCCATTGATGAGCACTCTTTGAGTCTGATTCTGTAGCCAACTGTGGATTAGGGATGGGTGGATTCCTTACCTGCTAGTCTGGGTGGGAATCCACCTGCGGGGAAGGCGATCCGTCCCGCCCCCCGGAATCTGTCTGAGCTGGCTCTGCTCCACGGCGATTCTGTGGAACTACCGGCCAGCTCCGAAGCACCAGCGATATGGCTGACATTGCCATATCTGAGGGGGATTGACTGAGGACGCAAATGGCGTCCAATACGCCATTTGCGTCACTGCTTTTTTCATGTTTTTTTACATAGCCTATCACGTGAAAAAAAAGCAGGGACGCAAATGGCGTACTGGACGCCATTTGCGGCCATACAGGTCTTAGTTTAAGCTAAATGCAGCCATTTACCACCATTTCTTTCCTTTGTCTTTTACTATGCACGTAGCCGAAGAATGCTTTTTTGTTGCTTTTAGCATCCCTCACTAACCTCAGCTTGTTCTCAGCTTTAGCCTTCTTGACGCCATCCCTGCAATTCTGTGTTACCTGCCTGTATTTATTTATTTATTTATTTATTTATTATTAAATTTATTAATTGCCCATCTGGCTGGTCACCCTGTACTCTTCCTTTGTGGCTTGGCCTTCCTTCCACTTCCTATATGTGTCCTTCTTTGTTTTCAGGTCATCCCTAAGCTTTTTGTGAAGCCACATTGGCTTCTTCTGTTCTCTCCTTTCTTTCTTGTTGGAATTGTTTTTAATTGTGCCATGAGAATTTCCTTTTTTAAAAACTCCCACCCATCTTGGACTCCTTTTCTCGTTAGAGTCACTTGCCATGGGATCTTACTGATCGTTGTTCTGAGTTTATTAAAATCAGCTTTCCTAAAATCCAGGGTATGCGTTTGACTACACTTGGCTTTTGCTTCCTTTAGAACCAAGAACTCAAGTATAACATGGTTGCTTTCCCCCAGAGTTCCTGTAACTGCTACTTTATCCATTAAATCATCTCTGTTGGTTAGGATCAAGTCAAGGATAGCCAATCCTCTAGTTCCTTCCTCTACTTTCTGTAGGAGGAAGATATCCACCACACAAGTCAGGAATTTCCTGGAGGGGCCATGCTTTGCAGAATTTGTCTCCCAACAAATATCAGGGAAATAGAAGTCCCCCATTACTACTACATCATGCTTCCTTGAAACATTGGCTATTTGCTTTTCAAAAGTTTCATCCTCATCTTCTCCTTGATTGGGTGGCCGGTAGTAGACTCCAACCACCAGGTTCCTTTTATTCTTTGCTCCATTTATTTTAACCCAGATGCTCTCAATGGGGCTACCAAGCTCATCCTCCTGTATTTCTGTGCAGAGATATGCAGTTTTAACATATAGTGCAACCCCACCTCCCTTTCTGTTCCTCCTGTTCTTTTTGAACAAGTTATATCCTTCAATTGCTGTATTCCAGTCACGGCAATCATTGCACCAAGTTTCAGTTACAATTCATAATTTCCTGCCTGTATTAAGAGTTTAAGTTCGTTCTGTTTGTTTCCCATACTCTGGGCTTTGATGTCGATACTCGATGTGTATCAACATCGAAGACCATGTGCTTTATAGTCTGGCTTTCTTCCTACACATTTCTGAAGACTATTATTGGGAGCTATTAGAGCTGTTCTCTCCATTGTGGTGCATGAGCCTTCACCCAATGTTACCCCCAACTTTACATCTCCCTCCCCTGTAGGATTCAGTTTAAAGCCCTCCTGATGAAGTTCTTCATGGTGTGTTAAAGCCCTCCTGATGAAGTTCTTCATTTCCCTTGCTTCCCTCTTCTAACTAATGGAAGGATGGATGAGAAAACTATATGGGCCCCAAAGTTCTTGAGTTTCCCTCCCAAAGCTTCAAAGTCTGATGTGATTTCTTCTTAGCTCCGCTTGGTGGTATCATTTGTTGCCACATGGATGAGAAGAAAGGGATACCTGTCAGTGGGCTTTATGAGTGCAGGCAACCTTTCAGTCACATCTCTAATCTGTCCTCCCGGGAGACAGCATACCTGGCGAATCCACGGGTCTTCGTGACATACTTGGGTTTTGATCCCACGCAGCAAGGCGTCTCCCACTACTCCTCCTCTTCTCTTCGTCTTGTTGTAGACCTTGGTTTCATCTCCTCTGCTTGGCTGACCTTGAGCCTCTTGCTTGCTGTCAAGCAGGTTCCCCTGTAATTCTTCCTCTGCAGGCTGCCCTCCAGTCTCATCCTCAAGTACCTGGAAATGTTTCCCTAGTTCCATTGCCTCCACTGGTGCAGAGTGGCTTTTAGTTCTTCTGCTCCTAACTGTCACCCTTTTCCAAGGAGTGTCCTCTACTTCATTTTTCCTCACCTCTGCAGTTTCCTCTTCTACCTCAGCTTGCTGTTTCTCTTCTAGCTGCTGTACTTTGCTTTGTTTGATCATTGTTAATACACCAGGTCTTTCCATAAATTTACATGAGATATTGGTATACTAACTTCAGTGGTATTCCTATTAAACATGGGAAAGAAATGGATGCCAGTTTGCATAAAAATCTTCCTCATGTCCCCCTCTGGTAAAGGTCTCACAACAAAATAGTTAAAGACTTCAAACATGTGCCCCGTATCCAAAATGGATCAAAGATTCTAGCTCCCTTCTGTATGATTGACGAAAGAAGAAATGAAAGGTTTGTTTAACTGTTGAAAATTATTGTTTGGAACATGGCCCTGGCCAAAGATTTGAAATATTAAAAAGCACTATACAAAAGACCAGTGTTGGTTATTTGATTCATGAAATAAATCACATGAAGTGATTCAATCATGAAATATCAAATAACATCATTCAAATGAAATGACTTGCTACTCTTTATACCCATTCTGCAAACTAACCCATCTTGCCAGCCCCATATAGCCTGCTAGATAAGTAGCCTGCTCCAAGCAATGTCAACAGCAGTAGTAACAACTGGACATACAGTAATGAATAGTTAGTGCAATGATTTACGGTGCAATCCAATGCATATCTACTCAGAAATACATCCTATTGGGTTCAGTGGGACTTACTGGCAGGTAATTGTAAGTAGGATTAGGTGAGTTGACTTGAGCTTTATTTCTCCTGTGTTTCTGTTATATATCTCTGCATATTCAAACTTGCCCATTCTTTCTGACACAGGCATATATGAACATACAAGAGTTCTGAGACAGCACACTGTATGAGGGCCAAATCTAGTTGTTGAGGGTTCAGCTCCTTGAAAGAATCCCACTGAATGGACCTCTATGTGGAAGCTGGGAAAAGTACTCCACTAAAAAGAATGGTGAACCTGGAGAAACGTTTACAAAGCAAACTTCACCCAGTGCAAAAGGGGAAGAGTATTAAAGGGCCACATTATTTGTAAGAAGAAAGGCTGAACTTGGGAGCAGACAGCAGCTGAGACTGAGATGGCCTGAGACCAATTTATTTATTTATTTATTAAATTTATTAATCGCCCATCTGACTGGTCACCCAGCCACTCTGGGCGATGTACAACCCACCATAAACAATTTAAAACAATAAAATTTTACCATAATTTTTTTTTTAAAAAAATACCCTAACCCACCCCAAATGCCTGCCTGAACAACCACGTTTTTAATGCACGACGGAAGCTCATTAAAGAGGGGGCATGACGGAGTTCCCTAGGGAGGGAGTTCCACAGAGTGGGGGCCACCACAGAGAAGGCCCTCTCCCTCGTCCCCACCAGTCTAGCTGTCCTGGCTGATGGGACAGAGAGAAGGCCATCCGAGGCTGATCTTGTTAAGCGGCCTGTCTGGTGTTGCTGGAGGCGCTCCTTAAGATAGGCTGGGCCGGAACCATATAGGGTTTTAAAGGTCAAAACCAACACCTTGAATTTGGCCCGGAAAACAACTGGTAACCAGTGCAACTCCTTCAGCACTGGAGTGATGTGATCTCGCCGGCGGCTGCCTTTAATCAGGCGAGCCGCCGCGTTCTGCACCAGCTGCAGTTTCCGAACCGTCTTCAAGGGTAACCCCACGTAGAGTGCATTACAGTAGTCTAAACGAGAGGAGACCAGGGCATGTACTACCGATGGGAGCATATGGTCGGGAAGGTAGGGGCGCAGCCGCCGTATCAGATGGAGTTGATACAGCGCTGTCCGGCTCACAGCTGACACCTGAGCCTCCATGGACAGCTGGGAGTCCAAAATGACCCCCAGGCTGCGGACCTGGTCTTTCAAGGGTAGCTGTACCCCATTCAACACCAGGTCAACATCCCCCAGCCTCCTCTTGTCTCCCACCAAAAGTACCTCGGTCTTGTCAGGGTTGAGCTTCAGCTTATTCCTCCCCATCCAGCCACTCACTGTCTCCAGACATTTGGACAGGGATTCTATGGCCAACCTTGGTGAAGATTTGAATGAGAGGTAGAGCTGAGTGTCATCCGCGTATTGATGACACTGCACCCCAAACCTCCTGATGATAGCCCCCAGTGGCTTCACATAGATGTTAAATAGCATCGGGGAGAGGATGGAACCCTGTGGCACCCCACAAGTAAGTGGCCACGGGTCCGAAACCTCCTCTCCCAGTGCTACCCTCTGGTACCTGCCAGAGAGGAAGGACTGGAACCACCGCAATACAGTGTTTCCAATGCCCAACCCCTCCAGGCGGTCCAGGAGGATACCGTGGTCAACGGTATCAAAAGCCGCTGAGAGGTCGAGGAGAACAAGGAAGGAGCATTCACCCCTATCCAGAGCCCTCCTCATATCATCCACCAAGGCGACCAAGGCCGTTTCTGTCCCATGCCCAGGCCTGAAGCCCGACTGAAATGGGTCTAGATAATCAGTTTCTTCCAAGTGTGCCTTCAACTGCACCGCCACCACCCGCTCAATCACCTTGCCCCAAAATGGCAGATTTGAGACTGGGCGAAAGTTGTTCAGAACTTGAGGATCCAAGGAGGGCTTCTTTAAGAGCGGTCTTATCACTGCCTCCTTGAGGGCTGATGGCATCACTCCCTCCTCAAGGGAGGCGTTCACCACCGCCTTGATCCCCTCACCCAGTCTCTCTCTGCAGCTCATAATGAGCCAAGATGGGCAAGGATCAAGTAAGCAGGTGGTTGGCCTTACAGATGAAAGCACCTTGTCCACTTCATCAGGAGGAAGAAGCTGGAACCGATCCCACAAAACCGGTTTGCCACAGGCCGCCTCTTGCTCACTAACTGTATCCACAGTGTGCAGAGTAACACACCTAATCTGATCAATTTTATCTGCAAAGTGCCTTGCCAAAGCCTCACAGGAGGCCTTAGAATGCTCCAGTGGTTCCGGAGCCACAGGACCGACCAGGCTCCGGACCACTTGGAACAGCCTCCTGGGGCAGCACTCTGCAGATGCGATGGAGGCAGCATAATATTCCTTTTTTGCTGCCTTCACCGCCATGTGATAGGCTGAAGATATAGCTCTAGCCCGTGTCTGATTGTCTTTGGAGCGAGACTTCCGCCACTGGCGCTCTAGCCGTCTCACCTCCTGTTTCAGAGCTCGTAACCGCGGATTGAACCATGGTGCAGTCCGAGCCCTGTTCAGGGGGAGAGGGCGTTTCGGAGCCAACCGATCTAATGCCCCAGTGATTGCGGCATTCCAGCCACCCACCAGGGTCTCGACCGAGTGGCCGTTGGCATGCCCCAGAGAATCCCCAAGCGCGTTCAGGAATCCATTTGGATCCATAAGACGCCTGGGGCGGACCATTTTAATGGGTCCTCCACCCCTGCGGAGGGGTTGTGGAACCGAGAAGTCCAACATCACCAGATAGTGATCTGACCATGACAAGGGGGTGGTGGATATACCCCCGACTTCCAGATCACTCCCCGCTTCTCCAGAAACAAACACAAGGTCTAGTGCATGACCGGCTACATGGGTGGGCCCAGTTAGAATATGGTGCAGCTCCCAGGAGGCCATGGTCTCCATGAAGTCCCGAGGTGCTCCTGTGAGGATGGCCTCCGAATGTACGTTGAAGTCCCCCAACACCAGTAAGTTAGGGGACTGTACACGCACATCAGAGACCACCTCAAGCACCTCGGCCAGGGAGTCAGTCGTGCAGCGGGGTGGACGGTACACGAGCAGAATCCCCAGACTGCCCTTCGGGCCCAACCTCCAGTACATGCACTCAACAACCTTGGTCTCCCCGAGAGGGGGTCTGGTGAAGACCAAGGACTCTCGGTAGATAACAGCCACTCCCCCTCCCCGATCCCCAGCCCTCGGCTGCTGTGCATACAAAAATCCAGCTGGACACATGGCTGCAAGGGTTGGAGCAGCAGCCTCGTCCAGCCAGGTCTCCGTAATACATGCCAGGTCTGCACCCTCATCCAGGATCATGTCATGGATGAGGGAGGTTTTCTGGGTAACAGACCTGGCATTGCAGAGCAGCAAATGAAGGCCAGAAGATGGGGTCACGCCTCCCCCAGCCATCCTTTGGCTCTGGACAGGCCCGGAGCAGGGGACAGATACTACACATCTCTCCCTTGTTCCCCTTAGCTGGCATGGCCTGCCCCTAGCGCTCCGCCAGCACCTGCCGCCCAGCCTCGGTATGTTCTGGCCCCCAACACTCCCCCCACTGCCTCCATCAGGTGGACACATGCCCCCTCGCTCCCGCCTATCAGGCAGGCTACCCACCCCTAAAAACACAACAAAATCCCCCCCAACAAAATAAAACAAACAAACAAAACAATTAAAATCCCCTTAAAAATGCCAGGCAGGAGTCCACAGGGAAGGCCTGGTGGCGGTGGTAGCGGCGACGGCGGCAGCAGGCCCGGCGGCTGCAAGCACGCCTCTTCCCCAGTGGTGGTGGTGGTGGCTTCTCCTGCAGGCCCTGGCTCTCCGAGGCCACCTCAGCCAGCCAGCTTATGTAGCCCCTCCAGGGAGGGGCAGGTGGAGCAGCACAGCTGGCTCGGTACCTGGGGGCCTGGTCCTGCAGGGACTGGCGGTCTGCCAGGCAGAAGTCCACAAGGAAGGCCTGGTGGTGGTGGCAGCGGCGGCAGCAGCAGGCCCAGTGGCGGCAGCAGCAGGCCCAGCGGTGGCAAGCACGCCTCTTCCCCGGTGGTGGTGGTGGTGGTGGCTTCTCCTGCAGGCCCTGGCTCTCCCAGGCCACCTCAGCCAGCCAGCTTATGTAGCCCCTCCAGGGAGGGGCAGGTGGAGCAGCACAGCTGGCTCGGTACCTGGGGGCCTGGTCCTGCAGGGACTGGCGGTCTGCCAGGCAGAAGTCCACAAGGAAGGCCTGGTGGTGGTGGCAGCGGCGGCAGCAGCAGGCCCAGTGGCGGCAGCAGCAGGCCCAGCGGTGGCAAGCACGCCTCTTCCCCGGTGGTGGTGGTGGTGGTGGCTTCTCCTGCAGGCCCTGGCTCTCCCAGGCCACCTCAGCCAGCCAGCTTATGTAGCCCCTCCAGGGAGGGGCAGGTGGAGCAGCACAGCTGGCTCGGTACCTGGGGGCCTGGTCCTGCAGGGACTGGCGGTCTGCCAGGCAGAAGTCCACAAGGAAGGCCTGGTGGTGGTGGCAGCGGCGGCAGCAGCAGGCCCAGTGGCGGCAGCAGCAGGCCCAGCGGCGGCAAGCACGCCTCTTCCCTGGTGGTGGTGGTGGTGGTGGCTTCTCCTGCAGGCCCTGGCTCTCCAAAGTCTACTTTGTCTGCAGACCAAGACAAAGTAATAGGAGAATACAGTGAAGTTTAATGAAGAAGGTGGTGGGGTAAGATGATGTCTGTCTCTATGAGGCTGAAACATAACAATAAATGATTGGCAGGACATTAGAATGAATTTAGGCCAGTATGGCAGCAAATTGCCCATCAGTAATTTGCAGTGAAGATGTTCACTGTATAATTTCTGAAATAAATGAAAAGCCCTTTTACAATGAGTTAAATGTACAGCATATCACAATAGGGAGAACACTTTTTGAATAGTAGGGGTTGGCTCTGAGCAAGTCAGTTTTAGATCTCTCTTTGTTAGTGCTAAAAGAAAAATGTGAGTACAATGATATTCAGTAAATGTCTCAGACCACTGTGAATGTTGTGAAATGGCTTCAAATCCTGTGACATTTATTTTCATGTGGCAACACTCATGTTTTTCCTCTCTAAGTTAACTAGAAAAATGAAGATATGATGTCAATGATCAAATGAAGAAATCCAAATGTTAAGGTGTGATATTTGATTATTTTTAAAGCATATTTTTTTAGGGTGGTCAGACTTTACAAAACTTCAGTTTTCATTTTTGAATGTTTTGGATATACTGTCCCAAATAATTATTCTTTATCTAGGTAAATAAATATGGTAGAGTTAAAACAACAGCAGTAAGAGTTGGATCAAGACTTAGTCATGCTTAGAGTTGACCCAGTGAAATCAATGGAACTTAAGTTAGTCACAACACAATTAAGTCTAATTGATTTCAGAGGCTCTACTCCAAGCATGACTCTATCTGGACCTAATCTTCTCAAACCGTATTTCCAGAGGAAGACTATATTATGACAGTTTTATGACTGTCATAATAAGACAATACATAAATCCTATACAGGCATTCCGAATAATGTATGAGCTTTAAATGTGGGGTCAGAGATTGGGCCATGCCTACTGGCTCCACCCCCACTGTCCCTGTATGCACTGGGTCCTGCCCCTCTATTCCCTTGGTTAAATGGCAAACTCTGAATGGAGGTTTTACTCATGATCAATTGAATGCAAGTAGAATGCTCCATGCAATTGGGTACCCTGATTTATCAAAGCCCATGATCACTTGAAGACTTCTAGTCATGTTCAATTGAATGTGAGTAGAATGTCTGTTCAGACCTTTCTCAGTGCAGGGGGGCTGGGAAATGAAGGGGCCAGGCCAGGTGTGCATATTTGGCCCCATCCTTGTCCTCACATTTAGTCCTCACATATTCTTGGAATGTCTGTACAGGGCTATACTGAAAAACTCTCTTCTTCAGTGGCCAAATCTTGGCAGAGGCATCTGTTTCCTTTCCTTCCATTCCACTATTAACTGACATTCATGGTCAGGGAAGCAACAGACACATAGGTTCATCTGCCTTGATATTTCAGATGATTTATTGCCTTTTCAGAATGCATACATGGCACTTTGCTTTTAAACTCTTGTACCATGCACAACTCCTCCACCCCTATCCTTTTAATTAAACTCGATGTTTTATTTTCAATCAAAACATGTTCATTTGGCTTTGCATATGCCTTGGAGCTTACTGCTGTCAGGGAAAGACATATACAAATAACCCATCTGGCAAGTCTCCAGGGTTTTTGCTGTTATCCACCACTTCCTTTTGGGTGTAAGACCCCTATAACAAGGCACATCTTGCTAAATATGCGTTGTGGAGATCAATGGCTTGAGAGTTAGAACTACCAGCTGTCAGCACAATTCATGACAAAAGAATGCTGAAACAGGCCACTGGGGATTGCACAGCCATTTGGGAATTGATTTCCTGAAGGTTTATCCAGGCAGAGCATTTTATTTGCAGAAACGTTATTTGCTGAAAACTGCTGCTTGCCTGCTGATGTTCTTCGTCTGTGTGGGGAGGGGTCATAGCAGGGGAGAGGCCATAGCTCAGTGTTAGAGCACCTGCTTCCCATACTGAAGGCCCTACATTCAAGCCTTGGAATCTCCAGGTAGGGTTGGGAAAGACCCCTGCCTGAAATCCCGGAAACTCACTCTATGGCAACTTTCTATGTTCCTTAGGTACACAAACATTTGAACATGTACCACACCAAATTTTGTTATGCATGAAGGTGCCTTATACTGAATAAGACCATTGTTCCATCTAGTCTGGTCATGTCTGTTCTGACCAGCCACAGCTTTCCAGCATATAAGGCAGAGCGTTTTTCCACCAGACATCCTTAACCTGGAGATGCCAGGGACTGAATGCAGGACATTGTTCTACCACTGAACTAGGCCCCTATTCCAATGTTATTAAAATTGCAGTTGCTCTTTAAAATGCACGTTAATCGAAATATTAGATTTCTGTGTGCATGCTTAACACCCGCCTCCTTTCAAGAAGACCTGTTGGTCTTAGGCTTTCTGATGCCCCAATCAATGCCTTAAAATAGATAATCACTTTCAGCACTTAAGAACCTTCTGGTCATTCTCATCCAGCATTCTGTTTCTAACAACAGTTGGCTAGATGCCTCTGGGGACCTTACAAGCAGGGAATAAAGGCAGTGGCCCTTTCCTGTTTGTCCCCAGTGATACAACTGATGGGGCGGGGTCCTTTGTTAATTTGATTGCTTGTTAATATAATAGCATTTTAAATAAATAAATAAATAAATAAATAAATGATTTAAAAATTATTTAATGCATTTGCACCCCCACTCTTCAGCAAGAAAGACTCCCAGAGTGGATTACATATAAATAAAAATGAGACATAAACCTTCAGTGCCATCTCATCCAAACAAAAGCAAACCCTATAGTGTTGATCCTGGAGTTATTGTTTGGGAACTGGTCAATGCTTAACACCAGCATCTGCTATGTGAAAGTATGCTGCTGTGCCAGGGGTTGAATTCAAAAGATGACCCAAGAAAGCTAATTGCATCCCCCCCCCATTGTCAGAATGGTATGGGCAGACATACAGCCTGTTATGTTCAAAAGGAGCTCACAGTACCAGAGTTTAAGGCTACTTCTGAGAAAGCTTGAAGTAGCTCTTCCTCACTCATCCCAACTCATTTAGAGGCTTCTGAGATTCCTATGCCCTGCTGGGAGGTGTGATGGAGGTGATCTTTGCCTCCCCGTTCTCCGATCCTTGATTTTTTGCTAGACGGCCTTTTTAGTCAGTCTAGTGTGGACACTTCAGAGGGGGACGGAAGAAGGCTGGAGGAGGCTCAGGATAAATCATATCCTGGCCTCTCCTGTTTCCTCCCCTTCCTGCCCACTGGAATGCCCCTGTCAATTTTTGGATCTTGGAGAGCAGCCAGTACAGTTCTTTCTGTGCCAGCTGTGAAGGGGTGCTGTCTCTGATCTCAGAGGGGGGAAATCCGAGCCATCCTGTGGTCCCTGGGACACTCACCCAGGGACCATAGGATTGCTCTCTTATGAACATAGGCTCCATAGATCTCCCACAGGAATCCACTTTGAGTGCCTGTTCCTAGATGAATCAAGTGAGGTATGAATGTAACAATAAATAAATAAAAACGTTGTTGCAATTGACATTTGCAGATGTGGCTCATTTAACTAGCAGATAATGGCAATGTTTTATCATATAAAATTATATTCAATACTGAAGTCATTTTTTAAAAGTGTGAGTCTTTCTTTTATGTTTTTAGAGATTGAACATTCAGTTCAGATTACTGTGGAGCAGTTGCTCTTCTTTACTTATTCTGCCATGACTACAAATAATCCTCCCAATACCACATTGGGAGATAATTGGAAAAAGCGTAAATCTAAAAAGCAGGCACTGAATAAAAATATAGTTTGTGCCTTCGCCTGTCTGGCTAAATTTGACTGGTATTGATTATGTTGAGCACATGTGAGAAGTAAGCTGTTATTTTTCTAATGTTCCCTTGGCTTCTTCTTTTCCACCTCACTTCTTGCTGGCCACATGTATGCCAGGCCAACGATCATTCCATTACAGCACTTATCTCCTGTCATTAGAGATTTGGGAGAGAGTGGATCAAGCATCTTCTAAAGGCAGTCATATCCCAGCAGGACTTTTGCCCTTTTTTCCTTTTAAACATTTGCATTGTATAGCATGCTATTTAGCTTTCTATTTCACTCATTATAATTGCCAATATTGAAAAACAGAATATCTGTATCATCTGTTAACAAGACTGTTAATTGTTGGATATACTACATTTTAAAGGGCAACATAATCAGCTTTGGTTCAGGAAGGACAAGTGAGGTTTTAGTGCAGGGGTGTTGAATAGGGATGGGCGAACTCCCCTGTGCCCTGTTTGGGTACTACTTGCCAGACTCCTGCTGCTTGCCCGAACCTGGTGGACATGTAGGGCAAGCCACCAGATGGTCTGTGGGCACCTGGCAAGAGCTCGCGGTTTCCTTTTTTTCTGAGCTGCCATTTTGTGCAAAAAACATGGGTATAGCTATATACGGAAATTGTAATTTGCACAAAATCATGCCCATAAATAGCATGATTTGTGCAAAAGTGCAGGGGCAAATGGTCTAATTAGAACATTTGCCCCTGCAATTTTGCACAAACTCTGCTATTTAGGGTGCAATCCTATGGGGATAGGCAGCTGCCTCGGAACTCGGAGGTGACCACCTAACAAATGCAGGGCAGGAGAAGCACAGAGGGGATCGTCCCCTCTGCACTTCAGCAGCCCTGCATTTGCAGCTAGTCAGCCAAATTCGGCTGTCTAGCCGCGGGAAGGTGGAGCGGGGGAGGTGATTACCGGACGACACATAGGATGTGTCATACTGGCATTTCCACTTTCCCTGCCCTGGAACGCCCCCCAGAATGCCCTGTTTTGGCTGCTCTGTGCTCCTCTGCTGAGTGCAGAGTGTGGGGCTGTTCCGAGCTGCCTGCGAGGCAGCGTGGGAGAGGGGGAAGGTCATTTCTCCAGAACCAACCTCGGAGAATGGGCTCTGAGATCAGTTCCCAGAAACCAACATATTCTATGGCCATCTAGCCACTGACTAGCAACCATAGGATTGCTCCCTTACAGGTATAGCACAGGTATAGTGATATACACAGGAATAACTATATAAGGAAATCACAATTACCATTTACGCTTGCAATTTTGCACAAATCATGCTATAGCCATGATTTTGCACAAATCACAATTTTCGTATATAGCTATACCTGTGATTTTGCAGGAAAATGGCAAAATTGCCATTTGTGAAAAAGCAGGAAACTGTGAGCTGCCTGACTTGGTGTGTGTGTGCTGAGTCAGGCAAGCTCAAGGATCTGCAAGCTGGCACCCAGGGGGCTGAGCTGGTGAAAAACTGCTGAGCTCTGCCCCCAAACCAGATCCCTCTGACATTCCTAGTGTTGATCTCTTTCTGTCCACAGTATCAGCCATGGCAGAGGGCCTTTCAAAATGGAATCACAACCCCCAAACAAACAACCTCATCATAACAAGAGACGGTTTGGGCTGTTGATGGGGGACAATAGCCACATAGATTTTTGCATATTGAACATTGACCAAAACAGAGAAGATGCTTCTCAAACAAAAGGCTGGTTGGTAATCAATAAGAGGTTCTTTGAGAATAAGAGGCTAACTAAAAATCTTCAACATCACGGGCGCAAATTGAAATTCCCTTTTAGTGCAAGGGCTGAATTTCATTTTGGAGAAACTTTTGGCAGCCATATTCCAATGGTAGTGGGGGCCCCAAAGCAAAAGGAGTGAGGCCAAAGGGGCAGGGCCAGGATACCCGAAATACCAGCATATATTATCTTAAAGCTATTTCTGCCAGTAAATAAGCCTTAGGAGAGGCCTTTCAACCTTATAATATAGGGAAACAGCTTCTCAAAAGCCAGGAAACCACTAAATGATTGGTAGTTAGGGGAAAGGGGGTGGGGCCTGGGGAAGGGGTGTGGTCATCTGGGGAACCCTGGAAGGCCAGATTGGGACCCCAGGAGGGACAGATTTAGACTCCGGTTCTGCATACCTGGCTTAGTGCCACTGCTGTAGAAAATATCAATACCATGCACAAAGTAGACTGTATTCTGGGCTTCAGCTTAGTGGTAGTGAGTAGATGATTTGCATACAAAGGGTTCCAAGTTCAATTCTTGGCATTTCCAGGGTAGGCCTGGAAAAGACTCCTATCTCAAACCATGGAGAATTGCTGCCACTCATTTTACTCTATATTAAGCTCAATGGACCAATGGTTTAACTTGATATAAGGTAGCACCATATATATATATATATATATATATATATATATATATATATATGTATGTGTATATATATTTCCCTAAGGAGAAAAGAGCCTTTACTAAAGAAGCTTCTTGGGCTTTCCAATGCAGAATGAAATGTGACACTCAACATGGGGCTGCTGCAGAAAAGGGCAACCCTGTGTTCCATCCCTCCCCATTCCCTGTAATGTTTAGGCACACAGTATCTTTTCTGCATCCTTGCCAGTGCTGGCAAATGATGTAGAGTGGTGATGGGGAAGTATATAACACAATGACACCAAAACGAGTGATGCCACTGAATTTCATAATTAGTGGGCTCGTTGGTCAAAACTCATGTGTTCATAATGTTCACCTTTGTAGTAAGCTTGGATCACTGTCTTACACATTCATTATTAATTAATTTCAGAATAGATTATGAGTTTCAGAGCATGCATAATCTGCATCTAAACTAAGGCAATTCTGCACATGTGCTGAGTTCATTGGTTCTACCCTTTTCTTTCAGAAGGAAATGTGATGATGTCATTTTAAACCTTTAGGACAAGGTTGGTATATGGAATCTTTACACAAACCAATCCTGTTTGAAAAACAGCCACTTACGTTGTATACAGCTCATATACTGATTCATCTCTCTCCTCCATATACTGATCAGTTACAGTGAGTAAACATTTCATAGAAAGGCCACATGGAAACAACCAATCAGGAAGGTGTACATAACATGATGCATGATGTCCTGATGCATTACACAATTCCAAACTACAGCTCCACATTGCAGTTTGATATTGTACATGTGCAAAAACTTGTATGCACAGAATAAGAACTTGCATTAAAGGAGAACTCTCACCTGAAATTACATGGAGGAATTTGATGCTTTCCAAGGAAATAAATCCATTTGGGGTAAGTTGGTCTATCACTAGTCACAGTGTGGGTAAATGTGCCTAAAATACATGGGGGAAACTTGACACAGGGTTGCCTTTTTGGTCGGCAACATCTAATCCTTTCTGAATCTTGACTGGCTCAAGAGTGCTTGCCAGCCCACATTATTTATAGTTAGACTGTATTGACATGTTTATTGAGGGCTACAAATAGCCTATACAAAAAGAGGATCGAGGTCTACTAAAAATTCAAACATATTGACCAATCTATAGTGATCTGTTTCAACATGCACAGCTTACTTTCCTGGATTAGACATCATACGTATGCCAAATGATTTCTGCAGGGTGTATCTGGCAGTGCTGAGACCCTTGGGAGAGGAAGGATGAATCTAGGCAGGCATCTCCTTTCCACTTCCCCTTCATCATCTCCCAGCAGCTGTTCTTCAAAATGTATAACACTGACAGCACTGGCTATCTGGTGGAAGAATGGAGAGAACCTTCTTCTGCACAGCAGCTTGTCTAAGAGAGGATATCTGGTTCAGAGTAATTGATAGAATATTGTCAATTCGGTTACTGTAAAGTCCATGTGTTGCACTGAGAAGTTAAGATGGGAGGGGCAGTATGAAATGATGAGAATTTTGCAAAACCAAAAAATGCACATGAGATTGGAAAACACACACAAAAAACTTCCTCTCCTGTTGAAAAGAGAGAGAGAGAGAGAGAGAGAGAGAGAGAGAGAGAGTTTAAATCAGTCTCAGTTAGACTGAATTGCATTCGACGTTATTCCCCTTTGAAATGAAACTCCTAACATTAAATCCTGTATTTTACCCAAGGAGAGCATGCTTTGCATATGAATGCCTTCATGTGATGAGCTGTCTGCAATTATTTAAATTTGATTTCTGTAGGTTAATAGTAATAGTCTATTTTGACAACTTGGAAAAAGCAGAGTTTTTAAAAATCACAGACAGTAACATATGAGGAAAATTGTACAAATAGACATTAAACAAATATACATTTGGTCTCTAATTACTCAAATCTTTCTAAAAGAAAGATGTTTTAATAGGGTTATGTGCAACTCTGAAATTATGGATGTTTGGAAAGAAAGTCTATAGGCTAACAGTTTTTAAACCTAAGATGTTTTACAGTACCATGCCCCTCAAGGTAATCAAGACAGTTTTAACTTTCACCAGTATTTTTGTTTGGGAATGTATTACTGTCATGTGGGGGAAGGAAACTATAAGATACTGCAACTGGCAGATCCAGTGTTTCTGTTGCATGTACTAACTATGCTAGAATAGAATAGAGAATAGATGAGTTTAGGTTGAAAAATAAGATAGCAGCAGTAACACAGAAATAATGTGAACCTTGTGAAGCCAAATCACTTTGTGATGATTTGTCATGAGAATATCCCACTGGAGGGAACAGTCACCTCAAATTCTACTCCTTCTCCTGTTGTTGTTCAGTCGTTAAGTTGTGTCCGACTCTTCATGACTTCATGGACCATAGCACGCCAGGCCTTCCTGTCCTCCGCTCTTTCCCGGAGTGTGCTCAAATTCATATTCATTGCATCGGTGATGCTACCTAGCCATCTCATCCTCTGCCGTCCCCTTCTCCTTTTGCCTTCAATCTTTCCCAGCATCAGGGTCTTTTCCAGGGAGTTTTCTCTTCGCATTAGGTGGCCAAAATATTTGAGCTTCAGCTTCAGTATCTGTCCTTTCAATGAGCACTCTGGGTTGATTTCCTTTAGGATGGACTGATTTGACCTCCTTGCAGTCCAGGGGACTCGTAAGAGTCTTCTCCAGCACCACAGTTCGAAGGCATCAATTCTTTGGCACTCATCCTTCCTTATAGTCCAGCTCTCACAGCCATACGTTGCTACTGGTATAAGGTGGTCTGGTACTCCCATCTCTTTCAGAATTTGCCACAGTTTGTTGTGATCCACACAATCAAAGGCTTTAGCGTAGTCAATGAAGCAGAAATATACGTTTTTCTGGAATTCTCTTGCTTTCTCCATGATCCAGCGAATGTTGGAGATTTGATCTCTAGTTCCTCTGCCTCTTTGACACCCCACTTGTACTTCTGGTAGTTCTCAGTTCACATGCTGCTGAAGCCTAGCTTGTAGGATTTTGAGCATCACCTTGCTGGCATGTGAAATGAGCACAATTGTGCAGTAATTTGAACACTCTTTGGCATTGCCCTTCTTTGGAATTGGAATGTAAACTGACCTTTTCCAGTCTTGTGGCCACTGTGGAGTGTTCCAAATTTGTTGGCATATTGAGTGCAGCACTTTAACAGCATGATCTTTTAGGATTTGAAATAGCTCAGCTGGAATACTGTCATCTCCGCTAGCGTTGTTGTTAGTAATGCTTCCTAAGGCCCACTTGACTTCACTCTCGAGGATGTCCGGCTCAAGTTCAGTGACCGCACTATCATGGCTATCAGGGACATTCAGATCTTTCCTGTATAGTTCTTCTGTGTATTCTTGCCACCTCTTCTTAATCTCATCTGCTTCTGTTAGATCCCTGCCTTCTTTGTCCTTTATCATGCCCGCCTTTGCACAAAACGTTCCCTTGAGATCTCCGATTTTCTTGAAAAGATCCCTAGTCTTTCCCATTCTTCTGTTTTCCTCGATTTCTTTGCATTGTTCATTTAAGAAGGCCTTCTTGTCTCTCCTTGCTATTCTCTGGAACTCTGCATTCAGTTGGATATATCTTCCCCTTTCTCTCTTGCTTTTTGCTTCCCTTCTTTCCTCAGCTACTTGTAAAGCCTCATCAGACAGCCACTTGGCTTTCTTGCATTTCTTTTTCTTTGGGATGGATTGAGTTGCTGCCTCATGAACAATGTTACGGACCTCCGTCCATAATTCCTAGGGATGTACGAAAGTCACTTACCTTTCCGCCGATTATGTTCATGGTGGGGGGGGAGGCGTTCCGTCCCTCCCCCTGGAATCCTCGATGGGGGGGAGGTGATCCGGTCCTCCCCCCCAGAATCCTGCCTGGCCAGCTGTGCCAGGCCCAGGCCAGGCCTGTCCGCAGCCGGATTTCTGGCCGTGGAGGGCTCTGGATAAAAAACAAAACAAAACAAAAAACACGTACGCAAATGGCAATGGCTACGGCTGCCGCCATTTGCGTCCCTTATTTTTTGCCATCTTAGTCTATGTAAATATTTACATAGACTATTACAGCGAAAAGAAAGGGGAACGCAAGTAGCATAGTGGGCGCTATTTGCGTCCCTTTTTGATTTGTCGTTTTAGCCTACATAAATATTTACGTAGCCACCGCCATTTGCGTACGCGTTTTTTTTTACCCAGATGTGATAGGCTACGTAGGTCTTTATGTAGCCTATCACATCTCTGTAAAAAACAACAACCCCCCCGACAAGACTGCAAATGGCGGCGGTGGCAGCCAGTCGAAAGACCAGCTGCCGCAGCTGCTGCCGCCGCAGCCGCCACCGGAGCCACTGCCGCCCAGAACATCCGCCCTAGGTAAGTCTCATCCCAGGAGTGATCCACGGGGGGGGGGCAGGGGGGGGCAGGCCATTCCGCCACAGATTTCGGTGGGCCAAATGCACTGGCATTCGGCCTCACCGAGATCCATGGTGGAATTCTCTGAGATCCCTAATAGTTCCTCAGGCACTCTGTCTATCAGGTCTAATCCCTTAAATCTATTCCTCACCTCCACTGTATATTCATAAGGGATATGATTTACGTCATACCTGAATAGTTTAATGGTTTTCCCTATGTTCTTCAATTTAAGCTGAAATTTTGCAAGAAGAAGCGCATGATCTGAGCCACAGTCAGCTCCAGGTCTTGTTTTTACTGACTGTATGGAGCTTCTCCATCTTTGGCTGCAGGTGACATAATCAATCTGATTTCGATATTGACCATCTGGTGATGTCCATGTGTAGAGTCACCTCTTGTGCTGTTGGAAAAGAGTGTTTGCTATGATCAGCGTGATCTCTTGGCAAAACTCTATTAGCCTTTGTTCTGCTTCATTTTGTACACCAAGGCCATGCTTGCCTGTTATCCTGGTGATTTCTTGACTTCCTACCTTAGCATTCCAATCCCCTATGATGAAGAGGACATCTTTTTTTGTGTTAGTTCTAGAAGGTATTGTAGGTCTTCATAGAACCGATCAACCTCAGCTTCTTCGGCCTCAGTGGTTGGGGCATAGACTTGAATTACTGTGATGTTCAATGGTTTGCCTTGGATTCGTACTGAGATCATTCTGTCGTTTTTGAGATTGTACCCCAGGACTGCTTTTCCCACCCTTTTGTTGACTATGAGTGCTACTCCATTTCTTCTAAAGGATTCTTGCCCACAGTAGTAGATATAATGGTCACCTGAATTAAATTCACCCATGCTTGTCCATTTGAGTTTGCTGATTCCCAAGATGTCGATGTTCAGTCTTGCCATCTCATGTTTGACCACCTCCAGCTTACCTTGATTCATTGATTTTACATTCCAGGTTCCTAAATAACATTGTTCTTTACAGCATCGGACTTTCTTTTCACCACCAGACACATCCACAGCTGAGTGTCCTTTCGGCTTTGGCCCAGCCGCTTCACTCTTTCGGGTGCTACTTGGAAATTCCCTCTGCTCTTCCCCAGTAGTATATTGGACACCTTCCGACCTGAGGTGCTCATCTTCCGGCATCATATCTTTTAGCCTTGTGATACGTTCCATGGGTTTTTCTTGGCAAGAATACTGGAGTGGGTGGCCATTTCCTTCTCCAGTGGACCACATTTTGTCAGAACTCTCCGCCATGACCTGTCCATCTTGGGTGGCCCTGCATGGCATAGCTTATGGCTTCACTGAGTTATGCAAGCCCCTTGGCTACAACAAGGCAGTGATCCATGAAGGGGACTCTTTCTCCTACCCCATTAATTTTGGCTGCAAATCCCATTGGTGATCCTTTAACGTAAAAATTGCATACTGCCTCTGATTTGTCTCAAATCTCTGTAGGTCCGTTCATGTTAAGAAGCGAGCTCATGCTGCCTTAATTTCCATGCATTCATCCAAACTTGTAAATAGATCTAATATGCATACAAGGTAGGCTTGGTCTGGACATGCTGTTGGGGACTCTGCAAAATGCAGAGTTTCCAGTCATGTGGTGGGATCCTCTGTGTATATAAGTAGTAGTCTTCCTTGCAGCCATTTCCCATCAGTCCTTTCAAGGTAAGTTTGAGAAAGGGAGGAAGAAAGGGTACTAGCTGCAGGGAATGCAATTAATGGTTGGTGGGAAAGCATTTGCAATGAGCCAGGTATTTCTCAAAATTTTAGAAATGTGCAACACACAATCTTGTGCATATTTACTTGGAAGTAAGTCCCACATGTCCAATAGAACTTCCTCCCTAGTAAATGTGTTTAGAATTGCAGCCTTATTCTCTGAAAAAAAAAGTTGGGAAAGAATAGCCCTGTTCCGAATTGAGTGGGTGTTTTGCATATCTCTAGGAGAAATCACACTTTTGTCATAACCAAAATCTCCCCACAGGACCTCACATAAATCACAGGAGAATGATCATGTACACATTCCAAGTGGGACTGCACAGCCAACCTTAGGTGACAGGTTATTTGTTTATGTATTTGGTCTTAGAAAATGTGAAGATGCTAGTAAGGGAGCACTAACAGTGGAAATTATAGAAATGGACCAGGGGGCTCTGTGGGCTAGCCTTCCCCCACCGCCAATGTGCCCCACAGCAGTGCAGAACAGCCATATGAATTTGAAGTGCATGAGAAGGGACTCTTTGTGTGCAGGAGACACCCAAGGAACCTCTATGCATGTTTATCAGTTCACACCCTTCTCATGTGTGGATTGGGGTACATGGCTATCAGCCCCCTCAACATGGGTGGGGTAGCCTGTGAAGCATGGCAATCCCCATCATGTGTTCTTGGGACACATGAAGGAGTGTTTAAGACCACCGCCCCGCAGTTTGATGTGTGTTAGATCTGGTTCATAATTAGTCACACTGGAAGTGGCTATCTTGCAAAATGAATAATTTATGAGTTGTCAAGTGGAGAAAAGAAAAGAGGATATGGCATATGACAATAATGGTCATAAGAAGGTCAGTCTAAACAAATTAGAGTTTGCAAATCATTTTGTCAAGTATCTCATTAAAAAAAGTTATGTTCAAAATTAATTAGAAGTGAGCTCAAATATGAGCCATGTCAAATGTACTGACAACTGGAAAATAGAAAACAAGCAAATGTCCTGATGTTCAGGATACCCATCCACATGAAGAGATGCCTTACTATGTTTACCTGCCCAAGCATGCAGTTTTGTAGTGGCACAATGTAATAAAGGATATTGGTAAATGAGAAAATATTAAATTTACGGAGGTCGGGGTCAAAGCATATGTTACAGAGAATTCTATATAAAATTCCCCAACATTTTTTTAAAAATGATGAATAAAGTACTCAGGCCCTACGCCTGGATGGAAAAATCTGTCAGTTTTGCTTCCTCCCATGTTTGATTTTTTTCTCAAGTTATTTCCAACCAATTTATGAAGAAGGTTGTGATTTTGGTTGGTTCTTATCAAAAACCAAACCAAACAAAATTCTCACCCATCCCTAATTGTTTCCTCTAAGGGTGGGGGGAGGATAAGCAGCTGAAAGGGGACAATTTTTAGAAGAACAGTGGTTTGCAATCTTCCGCTCTTCTCTTCCAGTGCAGCTACGAGAAGATGATTTCATTTTATTGTGTCATTTGAATACCCCCACCCAATAGCCGAAGTGCTCTGTGTGGTTCACAAAACAAAACTTAGAATCATAAAATACAGTAGCATAGCAAAACACAATATAAAAACCTTAAGTTTAAAATGGAGTAAAACCAATGTAAAAACAAGGGTAAAAGCCAGCAGCAGTTAGGGATGTATGAAAGTCACTTACCTTTTCACAAAATGTGATTCGAAGTGGGGGGGAGGTGTTCTGTCCCTCCCCCCGAAATTCTGGCTGGGGGGGAGGCGCTCTGTCCCTCCCCTCCGAAATTCTGGCTGGGGGGGGAGGTGCTCCGTCCCTCCCCCCCCGAATCCTGGCCGGCCAGGTCCACAAATGGCGGTGGCTGTAGCCACCACTGTTTGCGTCCCTGCAGTCAGCCGTGATAGGCTACATAAATGTTTATGTAGCCTATCATGGCTGAGTAAAAAAAAACCCGCGTGTACGCAAATGGCGGCGCCCATGGGTGCCGCCATTTGCGTTCCTTATTTTGGCACATCTAGTTTACGTAAACATTTACGTAGACTACGGCAAAAATAAGGGGAACGCAAATAGCATACCGTCTACGCTATTTGCATTCCCCTTATTTTCGCCGTAGTCTACGTAAATGTTTATGTAGACTAGACGTGCCAAAATGAGGAACGCAATTTTGCGTATGTGCGGGTTTTTTTTTTTTACTCAGCCGTGATAGGCTACGTAAACATTTACGAAGCCTATTACGGTATTTTTTTAAAACCTAGCTGTGATAGGCTACGTAAATCTTTACGCAGCCTATCACTTTTTTTGTTTTTTGTTTTTTTTTACTGGAAATGTCAGCGATGGCAGCCGGTCGGAAGACCGGCCGCCGCTGAACTGCCGCCGGAGCTGCCGCCACCAGGAAGATTCGCCCAAGGTAAGTCCTATCCTGAGGGTGGGGCGGGGGGGCAGACCGTTTCGCCACCGATTTCGGGGGGCCGAATGTGCTGGCATTCGGCTTCCAAAGATTCGTGGCGAAATTCTCTGACATCCCTAGCAGCAGTGCAAAAGATCTAAAACCACATTTTTTAAAAGGACTAAAACATCTTCACCTGGTGTTGAAAAGACAGCAATGTAGACACTCAGTGAATTTGGGGAGATTCCACAACCAGGGTCTCACCACTGAAAAGGCATTCTCCTTAGCAGCCACCCACCTCACCTGATTTGGCAATTCAAAGCAGTCAGGTCCATTTTTAAAGTAACTGTGGTTTGTTATTCTGTCCAACAAGGACAAACTGTGGTTAGTTTAAACTATGGTTTATTGAAACAAGCCATATGTTAATAAAGCATAGCTTAAACTAACCAGAGTTCCCAGCTCGGACATAATAAGAAACTCTAGTTAGTTTAAAACAGGAAGTAGATGCTTCCAATCTCCTCCTGGCTGTCACATGGGGAGGCGCATGAGCCTGAGGCTCACCCAGGCTTCTTTCTGTAGTGCTAAACTATGGTTTAGCTAGGGATGGATGAGTGCCCTCCTGTCCGGGTTCTCTGGGCACCCGCCCAGCCCCTGCCCCCTCTCACTGGCCCTCCCGGCTGCACTCGAGCCCCCCTCTGCACTCGGTAAGCAGTCTGCAACCTGGGCCCATCTGTCTCTGTCCTGATCACCATGTTTTTAAAAAACATGGCGATTGGCAGCCCGTGCCCATAGACGTATATGCAAAATAGCACTGTGAAACTAGAGTATATGGGAAATCCACAGCGCTTTTTGCATATAAGCCTATGTAGTTCTGTAGGATGTCTGGTGATGGCAAGGCGAGATGTATGATGAGGAAGGGGAGGCATATGATGAGCACGGGTTCCACAATTTTGTTTTAAAACAATAGGTTCCGCTGATTTCTTAACATCAGAATTCTTGGCAGAGGTCACCTTATGGCAGAAAAATATTTGGATAAAGTAGCCCTAATAGTTTCTCACTTCTATGGCTTATGGAAGAGAAGGATATTTTAGAAAGCAATAAAACTGGATGATATGGTCTTCAGATAGCATGGATGAGAAATATAGTTAATGTAAATAAACAAAGACTTTCAAACAGTCAAATTTAGCTTGTTTGCCAGATAAATTTGGCCCTTTGGACACTTGGTAGCCACTACAGCATGTCAAAAGGGTTAAATTTAGCTTGGAAGCAAGCTAAACTTAACCACTGTCATGCTCTGTTGTGCTATGGAGCAGTCTGTCAGTGACTTTTGGTGGCAAACTGGTAATTTTGGCTTGGGGGGGGAGGCAGCTGCCCCATGGAATGCAGCTTGCACCAGCGGTCCAGAGGGAAAAATGGCCCCTAGACATCCAAACGTTGTCCACCCCTGATCTATATGCTGAACAAGCAATCCATCTAGTTCAGATTTTGACTTTACAGTGTTTCGGGGTCAGGACTAGCTGAAACTCTTGAGTACCCCCTTCATATGTTATTCCATGTGAAATGGCTCCACCTGATTAAAGGGTAGCAAGCAGTGCCGAGGAACCTGCCCGCGATGTTGTGCCCATTCCTCTGGCTCCACCCCCTGACCTCCACACATTGAGAGAAGGTGTGAGGGGAGAGCCAGCTGTGCTCACAGAGGCTGCTCAACAGGATCAGGAGGCCTGTGCAACAGGGCTCCCAACTGTGTGGAGGTGGCGTCATGGGAACACCTGGTTCATCCTTTAGACCTTCTCTCAACACATGGAGGATAGGCGATGGAGCTGGAATGGGTACAATGTACCCTTTAATGTATGAGATTTTTGTTTCAGTTCATTAAACATCAGAACCTGCCCCTTTTTGCACCCATCAACATGAACAGAAATGCATTTTTCAGGCAAAGCTCACATATTCCCGAGCTTGTGTTTGCAAAATGCATTTGATAGAAAAACATGCACTTTAAAATGGTGCATTTGGGGGGGGGGAAAGCATTTTCACACTTTAGTCAATGGGGGAAATGCTTCCACCCATCAAAAAATCACTATTTTAAATGTGCATTTTCTAATGAAGGCATTTTGCAAACGCAAGCTTTGGAATATGTGAGCTTCTGGTTTGTACTTTAAAAAATATGAATTTCAATGCACACTGTTCCCATTCAAACAATGACAACAAAAAGTGCACATTTGGGAATGGGAAATGAAGCACACCAAGCTTCAAGATGGAACTCAGAAAACCTTGATGAGCTTGAGCCTTACTGATTGTCCCATCCCTTACCCTTTAATCGCATGGAACCCCTTCATGTGAAATAGCATGTGAAGGGGGCTAAGAAGACTGTTTGATAATAGCTTTCTGAGGTCATCTGCTGAGTAAAGACTTGAAGCAAAGTCTCCTATGGTCATGTAGATCCTCTGTGCTTTTGTCCTCACTGTGTCTAAAGTTACTCAGAATGAAGAGTGACAAGAAATTAGGGATGCATGAGAAATTAGATCTTTGTGAAGTCAGATGCGGGCTGACCTGATCCATGTCGTGTGGACTATCCTTCAGGTTTGATACTTCTCTTAATTATGTGATGTAGTTCTCAGCTCAAAATACACACCAAACTCCATATTTTAGGATAAAATACATTAGAAATGTGTACATTTTGACAAAAATACATAAAGCTGCATCTTGTGAAAAAAATAAGTTCAAAAATATGTATGAAATATACATTTATATAGGAATGTCAATGTGGATTGCTTTTTAAAAAAATGCACATTAATGTAGAAATGTGAGGGAGTACTCTTATGAATGAACACATGTGCAATTGACATGCACCAGAAATAGACTGACTATACCATTAGAAAAACTTCACATATCACTTCAGATGTTGTTTTTGTGGGCCTGACAAAGGAAAAGCAAGTGACAGAGTCCAGAATTTCATACACTGATATTTGCTAGATGCCCCCTGGTAATGTTATATAGCCATCTGTCATTACGAAAGTGTAACATAAAATTAAAAAGAACAACACTGTTATCCAGCAAACAGAGCTTTCACCACTGAGGAACATTCCAAAGAGCTGATAGTTTGGAATCCTAATTATAATTGAGCAATGCTGAACATGCAGAATTAAAACGACCATGTAGCCAATACAGAAAAATACTCGGATGCATCATTTCAGAGATAAATGCCTGCAGATGTACCTCAAGTTGGCCTCCTAATTGCTGAAGACAAAACACTCTTCTGGTTGTAAGCACCTTGGCAAATGGCATCTTCTGCTTCCTCACTAATTGGAGCGAGAGACTCATCTAGGTATAGAACAACACTGAGATAATGGCCCGGTTCCTAATGCCTGTTATCTCCATGCTAGTATTCCTGGCCTTGTGGTTATTAGCACAACAGATGGCTAAGATTTCTGACACCTGTCCCAGCTGCTTTGCTATTGCAATGGCTTACAGAAACAAAAGCCATTTGTCAAGGAAACTAATTGACAAAAGCCAAGTTAGGTGAAATTGCATTTTCTGAGATGAATACATGAATTGCTAATAAATTAAAGGAAACTGGGAAAATGCGGTCTTGATTCTTTGGTCTAGGAAAGGGGTCCCCCCCATTAAACACAAAGGTAGAACCCGAAATTATGTCAAAAAATCACATCCTGCTGTTTGTAACATGCATGTTATATGATAAAATTATTGGTGTGTATCTTATAATAACACTGTGTTCAAGGGATTGGTCATATTGCCTATCAATTTATGTAAGAATATGGCTGAGCAGAAAAGATCCTTATAGGCAGAGAGATTAAATGCTTATAATTTCAACTCTTTGTTATAGATTCACAAGAGGAAGAGGAAGAAGAAGACACCTTCTCTTAAATGTGTTACTTTTGAAACTATACAAAAGCAAGTGATCTTTAATTAAACTTTCCTGCCATTTTCCTTGAGGGTATTATTATATTATCATCATTATCCTGATTATTTATTTCACAGAGAAGTTAGCCTTTGCTGGGCATACACAGTTTCTACTCTGTTTGCTTTGGTACCTTGAGTGAATTTAGCAGCCAGATTAATCAGTTATTCTACATCATCTCTTCCATTTTCCCTTCACAGCTTCTATATTCTCTTGAGTACATTAATAATATACTAGCCAAGAATTTAGTTGCCCTTGTCTTGTGCTGAAAGTATGCCATCTGCACTGCCTCTTCCAAAGGAGGCTGTCATATATAATATATTATATATCATCATGCAGTGTGTCTCTCTGAGCATGATCGGGGTGCCTTTCTTTCATCCTGCCCCAGAACTACATCCAGCACCCATGTTTCTGAGACCAGGGAAGGGGGTTTCCAGGTCAGAAAGCATGACTTCCATGAAGGCTTCAGCCACAGGATTTCTCATTTCTAGATATTATACATCAAGGCTGCAATCCTAAACAAGGATGCCTGCTGACTGACTGTTGTGATGGGAGGAGAAACACCATGAGGGAGGAATAATGAAGTGGAATATCATGGAGGAGAGCACAGCTGGCTGGCTGACTGACTGGAACACTGAACAGTAGCATTCCATACCACAACATTTTGTTGCACTAGCCCACTTGTGTTTTCTAATGCTTTCTAAATACTAACACTGCAATCATATACATGTTTATTTGGAAGCAACTCCCATTGTGTTCAATGGGGTTTACTCTCAAATAAGCAGTCTCAATTCCTTAATAATATGCTGCATGTATATGCATTATACACGTGACTTCTCATGTCGTCTGTGGCTTCTGATGTTTTCTGCTCTGCATGCAATTTTTGTTCCTGCCTTGTGCTTAGGTCAAGGCAGGATTGTGTTAAAAAAAAGAAAAGGTAAAGGTGTCCCCAACCAGTCGTGTCTGACTCTAGGGGGTGGTGCTCATCTCCATTTCTAAGCCGAAGAGCCAGCGCTGTCTGAAGACGCTTCTGTGGTGACGTGGCCGGCATGACTGAACACCGAGGTGCACGGAACGCTGTTACCTTTCCCGCCGAAGTGGTACCTATTTATCTACTTGCAATTTCTTGCTTTCGAACTGCTAGGTTGGCAGAAGCTGGGACTGAAGACGGGAGCTCACTCCGTCACGCAGCACTCGGGTCTCGAACTGCTGTCCTGCGGACCTTCTGGTCTGCAGTTCAGCATCTTAACCACTAAGCCACCATTTAACCCCATATTATGCATGGATGTATTGCTTGATGACAGGGGGCTTGTGATCACATGCAATAGCTGTACACCTTAGCTGAAAAGAGATTTTCTGTGGACTTTGTCACCATTCTCTTAAGTCCCGGTTTGCTCTTTAGGGCTGGACCAAGACATTTTGCTGCCTGAGGTGAAGGACAAGATGGCACTCCACATCAGCAGTTGAAACTTACTGGGAAACTGTCCTCAGCTGGGAAACTGTCCTCAACAACACCAGAGGGCACCAGGCTAGCTTAAGGACTTCAAGGCAGGGCAGTGTGGCACACAGTGATGTCCTCCAACAGAGGGGAATGTGTGTGTGTATGTGTGTGTGTGTGTGTGGGAGTCTGGAGGAGTGGCCAAAATTGCTTCCCTCAGCATCCTCTGTTTGAGGTGGCTGCCTCACTCTGTCTACGGCAGGATTGGCCCTGCTCTTGAACCCTGCCTAGGTACCAAAATGTTGTAATTTAAGATAACCCTTGAATAGGTCCCATCAAACTCAGTGAGATTTCCTTCTCAGTGAAATTGGATTGGGCTATTAAAATCCTTCCATAATGATAATCAGAGCCTGGGCATGATCTGAAAGCACATGATGCACAGCCTTTTGGAAGCTAATCTGCTAAGGATCTGGTCAGCACCTGTAAGGGAGGCCTGAGTTCCACCTTGAATGAAAGGCAGGATGTTTATGTACAAAATAAATACTCCTTCATAGTTTTTGACTCCTTTAGAATGAAACATCCCAAGTCCCTATCCATCTTTTACAATATTAATTTCATTTTATTTATTTTAAAACATTTATACCCCACCTTTCCCCCTGGGAGCCCAAGGTAGCTTACAACAATGACTCTCAATTTATCCATTAAAAAATACACCATCCTTGCAGGTGAAAGCAAAACTGCTAAATGATGATAAAACACAAAACCGGCAGCAGATGATAAAGCTACAACTGCAGTCAAAGTATTTAAAATATTCCCCAAAAAACAAAGATAGGTTAAAACCACACATTAACAACAATTATACATTAAAAGGAAAGTCTCCATCAGCTTCTGGAAGGTCATTAATGAGGTTATTTGGCCTGTATGAACCAACAGAAGAACTGCTACTCTAGGTAATACAACTATTTTGCTAGGTCAGTGTATTTTTAATTCAAGAAACCACTTTTTGCTGCCTTTGCATGTGTTGCTCTTGCTACAAGTCTTGCCAAGAAACTAATGCATCCCGAATCTCAGTCTGAGCCAAAGGTCATTAAATTAGTAAGCTATAAAAACATGTCAACTTGAGTCGAAGGCTTGGTGCTCAGTCTCTGTTCCTTGGGACTTCAAGTCCTAGCCACCATTAGTCTTAATGGAAATTGAACACAAACCATGCATGAGATGAGACCATATCTTTTTTGGGGCAAGCCAGGGTGAGAGTGAATAATTATGTCCTCTGGAAACCAAAAGCCCTTAGTCAAACAGACTACATGGATAATTTTAGCTGACAGGATCAAACGAATCCCTTGCCACTGAGCTGATGACATTTTGTAATATTACACCACTTTGGAGGCATTTCTCTTGCTGATTAAGAATAAAAGTAACTTGAGAAATATACACAGAAAGGAGTTACACTCGTGGGGAAAACTAGCCCATTTATTTGAATCATGAGAGAAATCAAGGTAAATGGATAAAAAAAAGAGATGCCAATACTGAGTGTACCTATTAATTACATATGAGAAGCCAAGCTTCATAGATTTAACTGGTAATCTTTCACCGCTTAATCAGTGTGTTATGAACTAAAGGCTACAATCCTGTGCACACTGATGTAAGAGTAAGAAGGCCTGCTGAGTGGCAGGCTTGCATGGAATCAAGCCACACAGCTCTATAGCTGGATTCACATGAATTTTACACCCATTTGAGATTTTCCATAGCACTAGGGATGTCAGAGAATTCCGCCACGGATCATGGTGAGGCTGAATGCCAGTGCATTCGGCCCCCCAAAATCTGTGGCGGAACGGCCTACCCCCCCGCCCCCTGAGGATCCCCCCCGGGACGAGACTTACCTCCAGGCTTGTGAAAAAAAAAAAAAGATGTGATAGGCTATGTAAAGATTTACGTAGCCTATCATGGCTAGGTTTAAAAAAAAGAAAAAAAAAAGACGTGATAGGCTACGTAAATCTTTACGTAGCCTATCATGGTTGGGGGTGGGTTTTTTTTTTAAAAAATGTGTATGCAAATGGCAGCAGCTACGACCGCCGTTCCTTCTTTTTACCATCTTAATCTACGTAAATATTTACATAGACTATGACGGAGAAAATCAAGGGGAACGCAAATAGCGTAGCGGGCGCTATTTGCGTCCCCTTTTGATTCGCCGTTTTAGCCTATGTAAAGATTTATGTAGGCTAAAACGGTGAATGCCGTGGAGCACAGCCGGCCATTCGAGGATTCCGGGGGGAGGAATGGCATTCCGGGGGGAGGAATGGAGCGCCTCCCCCCCACCATCAGCATAATCCGCGAAAGGTAAGTCACTTTCGTACATCCCTACGATAGCACTGATGCCAGGGCTGGCCCAAGACATTTTATTGCCTGAGGTGATGAACCAGATGGCACCCACTCCAATTCCATGTTCTAAAGCTACCTGAATCTTTCTTCAATACTGGTGGTCTTGGACAGCGTCTTCTACCACACCTGAAGGCAGCAGTCTAGCTTAGGGAGCACAGGTCAGGGCTCTCTCCTCCTCCAACATGTTGCAGTTGTCAGGTCCCCAAGTCCTCTCCCTTCACAATCAGCACACTCCAGGAAACAAGACTTCAGGCTAACTCTACTTTATTAGTTAACAACAACCTTCTTTACAAATGCAGATTCTAGGAAACTCTCAGACTGCATAGAACCAGCTAATCCACACATCTACGAATATCAGCAGAGGAGATGAAGTAGAAGTTAGAGAAGTTGCCAGCAGTCTGGGCATGAACTTCATGGCCAGACTTGCTTTGCAGGGATGCCCCTAACTTTTCCCACCTCACTCTGCAACAGACCCTAGCATCCCTCAAGTCACACCCCTTGCCCTCCTCCTCCTCCTCAACTTGAGTTCTTATGGTGGAGGAATGGGGGAGCAGTTGAGCCTGGGCCTTCTGTGTGTCAAGGTCTTGGGAGGAAAGTCTTGCCATATCTGGGCTCACTAGGAAGGATGCCACCCTCTGTTCTTGCTGTTCCCATTCTGAATCTGAGCTGCCAGACATCTCCACACTCTCAGATTCATTCCTGACAGCAGCCACCTCCCCGTATGTGCCACCTGAGGCAACCGCCTCATTCTGCATAATGGTAAGGCCAGCCCTGATTCTGAGGAGGAACAGCAATCCATGGGAGAGGAGCCAGCTCATCCCTCACAGGCACAGCACCTGGCAGAGATTCCTCCTGCTGGCATTCCAGAGATAGATAGTGACCCTGGTAATGAGGGAGTGCAGGAGGGGGGCTTCTTAGATGCTCGACGCAGATGCAAAGAGTGACGAGCGATGGAGGGCGCGGAAAGGAGGCGTAGCGCCCGTTTGGCACGCAAGCAACGGCCGCCTCCCACGGACCCAAGAGAAAGAGGGAGGATCTCTCCCTAGCCCATAAGTTCTGGGTCTTCAAGTAACTCTCTTTCAAATGGGGATCAACTGCCTACTTGAAGCTTACGCCACTCTGCTGTTCCTTGCTTTAGTCACTGGTGATTAGCATCTGAAAGAGTCATTAAGTTGTAAAAGGATTAAAGCTTTGAAAAGAATTCCTTTCATCTGTGTCTTGAGTTGGCTATTGGAATCTACTGATAGAGGCTGCCAAGGCGCTCCTGACACATGCAGACTATTGTGTACCATCAGTCCAGCCAACTTTCTGTGCAACACCCTATGGTGAGGTTCTTTCAATCCAAGGGCCAAATTCCATTTGGGAGAAGCTCTCCACAGCTGCATTTCAGTGGTGGGTGAGGCTGAAGGCAAAAGGAGGTGGGACCTAAAGACCAAAACTACCAGCATATTTTAGCTTAACGTTCTTACTGCCAGTAGTAACTAAGCCTGAGGAGAGGCATTTCCAGAGAGCCTCAGCTATTGGGCAATATAGACATGTAATAAATAAATAAATAAATTTCAAACTTCTAGAATGGAGAAGAAACCACACAAAAGCCTGGAAACCACTAAATGACAGGTGGTCAGTGGAGGAAAGCGGGAACCACCTGGTGATGTGGGAAAGCGCTCGTGGCCACCTGGGGAACCACAGAAGTCTGGATTGGGACCCCAGGACAGCTGGATTAAGATCCTGGGCCTGAGGTTCAACACCTCTGCCCTGTCACTTTTCAGCCCCAACTAGGATTGAGCTGACTGTTTGGGGACAAAAATTTCCAGGGTGAAAAACTGACTTTCTTGGAGACTGAAAAAGTCACTCCATTGAGTGACTCCATTGAGTAAAATCACTCAAAAGTCCTCCATTATCTTACCTCTCTAGCCATGGTTCTCTATAGTTCATTATTCCCAATGCACTGGCTGCAACTTCAGTGCCATTGAAAAAGAAAGAAAGAAAGAAAGAAAGAAAGAAAGAAAGAAAGAAAGAAAGAAAGAAAAAGTTTGCCCTCCGCATTGTCACATAGCCAACTAAGTTTTGCTAATGGCTATGCAATGATATCATTTAGGCATGGGCTGTTAATTCAGGTTCTTTTTTCACATTACGCTTGTTACACAGCTCATAACTTGGTCATGGTTATGGTGTGTCCATCTGCATGCCTTATTACCACACAGGTTTTTTTTAAAAAAATAATAATCACAGAATAGAAATAATAGGCAAATGGGGAGGCTTTGTTTATGTTTTGCTAATTATGGACTCATTACATGGGTGAATGTTGTTCCTGAGTGTTTGTTCCAGGAGTCACACATTGTTGTTGACCTCCAGGGAGATACAGTTGGTGGGCGGAGCAGCTGGCCATCTGGAATGGAACATTCTCCCTTCCCTCTTCCCTTTGATCTTCTGCCCTTCCAGACATCTCATTATCTTTGGTCAGACTGCTTGCTGTCCGCTTCGTTCCCTTCTTATTGATCTTCTGTTTTTCCAAATTGCCATGGGTTATGAGGTGTAACAACAAATTTGTTTGAAATTAAATGCTAATAATATCCATTGGCATTAATGTAGTACTACATACCATGCTTCCTTGTACTTTTACCCCCTCAGTGTTTTAGAATGGCTCTGATCCAGCTTTATTTGCGAGCCATAACTACATTGTGATCAGAGCCATGTTCATTACGAGTTAATTGCAAATGAGCTCAGTGGGAGAACACTTTAATCTTTGTTGGTGTGAATCACAGGTATTTGTCTGTTTGTTTGTGTTTGCTTGGCAGTGTCAGCTTGAACTCCATAATCTATATGTTTTCAGAAATGGGAGAGAGTTTTTCCACAGAAAAAGAGCAGAGAAGCTATCATGAATGATATTGCCGAAGTTTGTAATTACCTGGTTTGGAATGCAAATTTGTCTTGTAAATGCTTGACTGTATTATGAGCTTACTGGCATTTAGTCCAAAAGCACTTCCCTGGCTGAGAACGTAAAACAAGGTTCTGTGTATGTGTGGTGAGCATTCAGTAGACCATGTGCCCAAAGCTACATGTTTCGTGGGTGTATACACAAAGATCAAAAGGCATGCCAGTGAAGTTATCTGAGCTTGGGTTGGATGTGAATCTTGGTGGCTTGTAAAAGCCCACCTCAAAGGAGAGGTGAGCTTTCCAAGCCCTGAAATTACTGAGTCCACCTTTGTCCATCTCTGCCAGCCCTCAATGTCTCCAAAAGCCCTTCCTATCAGCCTCCAGCCCCCAAACACAGTCCCCCTTCACTTTACTCACATGTTAAGTGACAGTGGTGGGAACATCAGTGATGGACATGCATGGAGAGGAGGCAGTGTTGTCCCTTGTCTCTCTCCTTCCCTCTTGATCTCCATAGTGTGCTGATCAGCAGCATCCCATGGTGCAAAAGTCAGGGGTCTGTGGAAATGGAATTCCCTTGAAGACTACTGCACAGTAGAGCCTGGGAGAATTACATCTCCCATGGTCTTCCAGACTTTTTCCCCTGGCACATTCCTATCAATCACATCAGGGCAGAAAAGGATGGAAAGATAAAGGAAATGGGAGATCCTCCTCCTTCTGCTCCAGCTGCTTGATGGGAAGGTGGAAGGTGTTTGGCGGGATGGCAGCTGTGAGATAAGCAGGGGCATTTTTCTGAGCCCTTGGATTTCCCATGTTGTGTTTTTTTTTTTTTTGATATCTCAGATAATTTCTGAGTTAATCTGAGCTCACCTATTTCTGAAGATTAAGTTGAGGGGAGGTCAAGCAAAAAGAGACAGTGTCAGAAAAAAAGCAAGGCAATGTCTCTTTTGGCACCAAGTAAGAATGTATTAAATGATAGTGCCAGGGAACCAAATAAGTGAATCAAACGTCTTTCAAGCAATATCCCATCCCTCCCTTTACTTACTGGTTGCATTTATACTTAACCCCTTTCTTTCATGGCACTCAAGACAGTCCACATGATTCCAAGGTAGTTTTCCATCTAGTATCATGGCACTGACTAGGCCCCAGGGCTGGTCCATGACATTTTGCTGCCTGAGACAAAGTACAAGATCATGTCTCTTCCCATTTCCATATACAGAGCCTTCTCAGTGGCTGCTCCCAGGCCAGATTGGGACCCCAGGAGAGCCAGATTTGGCTCCTGTGTCTGAAGTTCCCCACCTTGCTCTATACTTTCCATCTGAATGTAAACTGCTTGGTATAAGAAGAGCTCTTTGATATGCTAGTCATGCTGAAAAGATCTGCTAAAGGTGTGGGGCTACCTTTGTTGGTAGTTTGGCTGGGATTGTGCAGATGCTGTGACTTGTATCAGTCTAGAAAAGTGGTGAGACTGCATTGTCTTTTGTTCATTTCAATTGTCTCTTGTGATCCTGGAACATAGGGGGCATGCCCATTTTAGTTTAATAACATTTATTTGTCAGAAGACTGATAACTACCAATGGGCAAGTTTTCCTCTGGTCATGTTGGATGAACTAGGAAAATAAACCAAGTTATTTCTGGAAAATAGGAAATAATTTGGTTACTTTTCTGTAATTTTGAACAGAGGAGCCATAGGGAAAGAGAGTAAGTAGTCAATACACTTCTCTATTCAGCTGTTTTCCCACTCAATATTAGGAATGTACGAAAGTCACTTACCTTTTTGAAGGGTGACATTTGCGGTGGGGGGGAGGTGCTCTGTCCCTCCCCCCAAAATTCTGTCTGGCCAGCTCCACTCCGCGGAGATTCCACAGAGCCGCCAGCCAGGGCCGCCCGCAGCTGGACCTCCAGCCCCTGGGCAGCCTGCAGGGACACAAATGGCGGCTACCGTAGCCGCCACCATTTGCGTCCCTGTATTTAGCTGTGATAGGCTATGTAAATATTTACATAGCCTATCACGGCAAGCAAAAAAACAACAACAGCGGACGCAAATGGCGGTGGCTACGGCAGCCGCCATTTCCGTTCCCTTTTTTTCACTGTTTTAGCTTACATAAATATCTATGTAGGCTATTACGGCAAAAAGAAAAGGAAAGCAAATAGCGCCCACTACGCTATTTGTGTTCCCCCTTTTTTTCCTCCGTTAATAGCTTACGTAAATATTTACGTAGGCTAAAATGGCGAAAAAAAGGGAATGCAAATGGCAGCTGCTGTAGCTTCTGCCCTTTGCGTCCGCTGGTGTTTTTTTTTTGCTTGCCGTGATAGGCTACGTAAATACTTACGTAACCTAGCATGGCCTCTGCAGGGACGTGAATGGCGTCCCTGAGTTAGCCGTGATAGGCTACGTAATTATTTACGTAGCCTATCACGGCTATGGTGAGGAAGCGAATGGTGGCTGCAGACGCGGCCGCCATTCACAAGTCAGCGCGGATGGCAGCAGGTAAGTGGTCCGTTTCGCATGCCTTTTGTGGGGGGGGGCTTCGTTCCACCACGGATTTCAGGGGGCCGAATGCACTGGCATTCGGCCTCACCGAGATCCGTGGCGAAATTCTTTGCCATCCCTACTCAGTATCATCCTCCCCCTACACACACACATACAATCCCTGTGAGGTTCCATCTGTTGATGCAGAAAGAATCTTCCTTTTCCCCCTCCAGCTGCATTACCTGTGTTAACAGCATCTGATTATTAACCAACTTCTCAACAGCATTATTTCCCCAGAACATCCTTTCCATCTACACAATGGAATACTCAATTCCTTTGCACTTCCAACTTTTATATTTTCTATCTGCCCCTCATCACTTAACCCCCAAGAAGGTGTGACTATATTTAAAAGTAACAGTTATAATCAGTTCAGCCGGCTGCATATCAAACAGCAGGGCTGGTGAATTATTCATTGTGTGTAAAATACCCAAGGTATTCTACTTAATTCTATTTGTGAATTGTTAATGAACAGCCCCTGTTATCTGTGATTATACACTACAAATGACTTGCTATATAATTTGTACAAACAAATGTTAGCCTGTGGGTGTTTGGCAAGTGATTCACTTTGGCAGCAATCCTAAACATAACGTAAGTACACGTAGGTAAGTAGGTACCATTGATTTTTGTGGAATCATTTGCATCTAACAAAGCTCAGGATCATAGCCTGAACTTGTTGTTGAGGATTCCCCACAATCAGGGCATCCTGATTGTCAGTCAAATGTCAGTCAAATGCAGACTTTGACTGGCCTTGAGGCCAAGCACTCTTTGTGGTTGCCACTGACCTTTCCTTGTCTCTCTCCTCTAGGGATGTCACGAGCTGGGTCTGGGAGTCCAACAGACTCCTCCATGCCCTGCTCTTGGCTTCTGCTCGCTGAGCCACAGGGCACTCACATGCATGCTCATGGAGCACAATGCAGTCCTGGAAATAGTGCTGTATAGCTGCCATTTTGTGCAACATTAAATACACAGAAGTTATGAAGCCCCCATCTTGCATAAAAATGGTGGCTTGCAGTGAGGAGTGGGTGGTTGTCGGGTGCTCCTGGATCTCATGCCAAGCCCTCCAGGGCTTATACAGCTCAGCGAGTGGCTGTGGGTGGCAACTGTGACTTGGCAAGTGCCCACATTCAACAGGTGTGAGTGAGTCCATCCATCCCTACTCTTCCCAACCCCCTGTCCTGAAACTTGGACTGAGTTTCTGAGGAACTCAGAAAGGGCCAATTCACACAACACGAGGCTGGATAAAAAGTCACAGTGGCTTGTTAACTACTCTTGTGTGTGCTGGTCATGTGCCATCTTATTTCGCTCATTACCCTTGCTGGGCATGAGTTATCATGACGTCAGAACCCAGGAAGGGTGGGTGGCTGAGGTGGTTAACAAAGCAGCCAGCAACCCTACAACAGAGCTCTGGAGCTACCTCTGTCGATAGTTTGGGTGGGATTTTGCAATTCTAGGTGGCTTGTTAACCACCGCAGTGACCCACCCTCACCTGGTTCAGATGGCATGACACCCCTGCCCAGCAAGGGTAATGAGGGAAATCAGCTGGCATGCATCTGTCAAGCATGGGAAGGGAAAATAAGCCACTGCCATGCAAACCTGGTCAATGTCTCCAAAGCACAGGGCAAAAAGAGAGTTGAGGCCTTGCTTCTTGTCTGAATTCCAGGCTCAGAGGAGACGCAGGGCTCAGTTCTTGACTTTGTATTACATTTCAGAGGTTCTTGGTGTCTTTAAAGTACAGTCAGGTGGAGAATCACACTCACTAGAGAGGAGGAGGACAGTTCATGGATAGTGGTGAAAATTTTATGGACCCTTGCCTACAATACTGTTGGTTACTGGAGTAACATGTGGAAAACTATACATTCTAATACAAGCCAATTTGGCTGACAGATGGGGAATAGCAGATGAGGCAATTGTTCATGCCCTCTGTTAATAATGTAGTGAGTATGTGCACAGATATTTTGTCTGTGTTGTTCCAGCTTTAAATCCCTCTGACACCCCTAACGGGATCTGAGGTTGCTTCCCGGAAAACCAGATATCCTATGGCTGTCTAGCTACTGAGTAGTGGGTATAGGATTACTCCCTTAATGTACTTGCTGGTGGCCTTGTCAAATGGACATATCCAAGCTTCCTGAACCCTTTTGACTTTTTCAATTTACCTGTTGATGGCCTGTGGGCATATAAGATCATACATAGACCAAGAAAACACCTGGAATGCCCTGTAGCTTGCCTAACTTCCTATAAAAATTGACATTCAAAGTGTGTTGAAGGTAGTAGCAGCTGTGGTGATGTTTAGGGATGTTATTGCCTGTAGTCCAACAGGGTTGGAAGCCCTTCTTCCGGGAAGATCTAGTCTGGATAGGAAGAGAGAAGGAAAGAGAATCGTTTGGGTTCTAGTAGGGGTGAGCGGATCACTTACCCGGTTCCGGTCCGTGTGGTGGCAAAGCTGCGGAGCCACCGACCGGGGCCAGCCGCAGCCAGACTTCTGGCCGCTGCTGCTGCACTGCGGACACAAATAGTGGTCACTATGCCAGCCGCCATTTGCATCTGTGCCTTAGGCCGTGATAGGCTACGTAAGTATTTACATAGCCTATCATGGCAAAGAGCAGGGGTGCAAATGGCACCCATTACGACATTTGCGCCCCTGCTCTTTGCCGTGATAGGGTACATAAGTATTTTCGTAGCCTATCACAGCCTAAGGCATGGACGCAAATGGCAGCCGCTATGATGGCCACCATTTGTGGCTGCAGCAGCCCAGCAACGGATGACCTGGAGCTGCCGCCGCATCTGCCACTGCCTCCAGGTAGGTCCTTTCGGGGGGGGGGATTTCGGGTGGTGGTGGTGGGGCGGAATTCTCCAACATCCCTAGGTTCTAGAGCTTTCCTGCAGCAGTGGATGTAACCTTGTTGAAATGTAACCTGTGCCTCAGTGAACAGACCTGATATTATGAAGATAAAGTGTCATGCAGGTGTTTGCCTGCACATACAAGATTCAGTTCAGACCCAGATTCAGATTGCAGAAAACAGCCCAATTCACCTTGGACAGATTTGTAGATTGCCCAATTCACTTCAGGGGGCAAATCCAAATCTATACACACTTATTTATTTATTACATTTCTATGCTGCCCATTAGCTGAAGCTCGCTGGGCAGTTGACAAGGCAAAGCTTAAAACCCTAAAACACAATAACATAGTAAAACAAAAACACACTAACACAATTTCTAAAATGGAAAGGCTAAGTTCCACTTATATGGCACTAAGTCCCACTGAAGGGCTAAAACCGTGTGTGTGGGGGAGGTGTGTATGCAAGCCCTGCCCCCAATGTCTGTAGGTGTGTGGGCCCATTTAAAGACCTTTGTAGACTTCATCCAAATGTATGAAGGGGGTTTGTAAGTTTGTTCAAATTTTCCTGCAATTGGGAACCCTGCCTTAACGAGGTTCCCAATCACAAGGAACTTTGTAAGCACATTGAGCTGAATGTACTTACAACTCCCTTCGTATCTTAGTGATACATTTGCAAGTCTTTAGAGCAGAGCTTTCCAAACTTTTCATGTTGGTGACACACTTTTTAGACATGCATCATTTCACGACACAGTAATTCAGTTTTACTAGCAAACCCGAGGTTAAACTAACCTATTATAAGAGATATGGACACATACATAAATTGTAATAACAAAATGTATGGGGACACAACATATCTCATGAAAACCTTTCATTTATATTTTTAAAAATATATGATTTGTAAGATAATAACATACGTTGTTGTCATTTATGAGTATGTAAATATATGCAAGAATTAAAAAAAGTTGAATAACACCAATAACTACTTACCATTTTAATGAGATGTACGAGGCTGATGGGATGAACACAGATTTTCAATATTTGGTGGAATATTAGATAAAGACACTCACATTTTGTCATCAAGCATTTTTAAGCTTCCATGTTTCAGAGTCTTTACATCTGCCATTGTTGAAAAGGATACTTCACAACTGTATGTAGTAGAAAACTGCAGAAGAATTTTTAACGCTTTTTTAGCCATGTTTGGATGCATTTTTGAAATGTGAATCCATTCCAAAAGCTGTCTAAGTCACCCTCTTCATACATCATTAACAGATTTCAATCATTTTTTATGTCAGCTAATTCTTCTTCAATAAGTAAAAAGTTCCTCATTACAGTTGAAAGAAATGGATTTCCGATTAGGGATGTACGAAAGTCAATTACCTTTTCACAGCTTTGATTCATGGTGGGGGGGAGGCGCGCCATCCCTCCCTCTGGAATCCTCCCTGGGCCAGCTCTGCTCCGCAGTGGCTCTGCGGAGCCACTGGCCAGGAATGTCCACAGCCAGAGTTCCGGCCATGGCCGGCTGCTCCGGCTGCAAATGGCAGCCACCATAGCGGCCGCCATTTGCATCCTGCCAGGCTGCCGTGATAGGCTACGTAAGTATTTACGTATCCTATCATGGCAAAGAGCAGGGGCACAAACGGCGGCCACTATACCATTTGCGCCGCTGCTCTTTGCTATTTACGTAGCCTATTATGGCAACCTGGCAGGACGCAAATGGTGGCTGCTATGGTGGCCACCATTTACGGCTGCAGCAGCTGGCCGAGAGACCAGCTACCGCCGCTGGAGCCGCCACTGGAGCCGCTGCCACTGGAACATCTGCCCCAGGTAAGTGTCATCCCGGGGGGGATTCTGTGGGGTGGTGGGGGGTGGTAGGCCTTTCTGACATGGGTTTCGGGGGGCTGAATGTGAGTGCATTCCGCCTCACTGAAATCCGTGGTGGAATTCTCCGCCATCCCTATTTCTGATCCAATCATAGTCTTGGATTTCAACATTTGGGTAGGGAAGTACGAAATGTACTTACCTTTCCGCAGATTATGTTTATGGTGTGGGGGGGAGGCATTCTGTCCCTCCTCCCGGAATCCTTAATGGGGGGGAGGCGCTCCGTTCCTCCCGCCCGGAATCCTCGATGGCCGGCTGTGCTCCGTGGCGGCTCCGCGGAGCAGCCAGCCAGGCCCAGGCCAGAGCTGTCCACAGCCGGATTTCTGGCCGTGGAGGGCTCTGGGTAAAAAAAAACAAAAACCAAACACCGCGTACGCAAATGGTGGTGGCTATGGCCGCCGCCATTTGAGTTCCTTATTTTTCGCCGTCTTTGTCTACGTAAATATTTACATAGACTATGACGGCAAAAATAAAGGGAAATGCAAATAGCGTAGCAGGCGCTATTTGCATGCCTTTTTGATTCGCCGTTTTAGCCTACATAAATATTTACATAGGCTAAAATGGGGAATCAAAAAGGGACGCAAATAGCGCCCACTATGCATTTTGCGTTCCCCTTATTTTCGCCATGTTAGTTAAATATTTACGTAGACTAAAACACCAAAAATAAGGAATGCAAATGGTGGCGGCCATAGCCGCCGCCATTTGCATACACTTTTTTTTTTACCCAGCCATGATAGGCTATGTAAATCTTTACGTAGCCTCTCATGTCTTGGAAAACAAACAAACAAACACCACAAGTCTGCAAATGGTGGCGGTGGCAGCTGGTTGGAAGACCAGCCGCCGCCGCCGGAGCTGCCGCCGCTGCTGCCGCCCGGAAGATCCGCCCCAGGTAAGTCTCGTCCTGGGGGGGATCTGCAAGGGGGCAGGGTGGTGGCAGGCCATTCCGCCACAGATTTCGGGGGGCCGAATGCACTGGCATTCTGCCTCACTGAGATCCGTGGTGGAATTCTCTGCCATCCCTACATTTGGGAAGTAATGATGAACTTTCTCTCTGAGCAATGTTAAATGGTCAACAATTGGTGAGCTGATATCACATTTTAGCTGGCACTCAGCAGTTTTGGAAAACATTTCAAAATTTCCTTCTTTCACTTTCCTTTTCCAAATTGCTATTTTGTCTCTCATGGCACAAATTTTATCTACCGCTGTCTCCTTTTCCTTGCATACTGGTGTTTATTTTATTCAAATGTTCAAATATGTCAGGTTTTAATGCTAAAACCTATTTTTAGGTTTTAGCATTAACTAAATATGAAAATAACAGGACTGTTTTTAGCACTGGTCTTTCTCAGTTTTTTCTTATGAAAATAACAGCACCTGCGCTGTACTCCCACAGTGGTAAAGTGAGATAAAGAATATAGGAATCAGGGCCAGGAGAAAAATGTGAAAAATAAACAAAATTAACTAAAGTATTTACAATACATATTAGGACACATATGTCCAGGTAGGAGCTCAGCTGCAAAAACACATGAAGTAGAGAAGCAAAAGTCCAACAAAAATGGTGTAAATATATATGCCTCACTACAAGGCTATATTGCTGCAAATATTTGCAATGCTTATGTCCAGAGTCCAGTTCCAGCACTCTCTGGTGGTACACTGATGGTGGGTGGTCAATCCATGATTACAGCAGAGTAAAAATAAAAATAAATGGCAGAAATCAAATTATAAGTGCCACGTGGTGGGTGGCTTGCTATTTGCCACATTGGGTTTGGGAGGGTGGCCTCCCTTCAGCCAGCAGCAGGTGGGTTGACTGGGTGACAGCCTGCAGCTGCGCTCGCCTGGGTGATTGGGAGCACACAGATTCTGAGGCTTCTGGCCTCTACTGAGCTCCGTTCCGATTGGCCAAGATGGCGGACGGCCTGCTCGGTGCAGTCCCAGTCCAGGACCTCCGTGGGACTCCTCCGCTCAGCACAGCTGAGAGTTGGGGGTGGTGTAACTCACAACTCATTGATCCGTTAAAGGAGTCTCCAACAAGAATTCCGAATTCTCCACACTCCTCATGCAGCCAGCGTTACCACACTCCTTGCCGTACCGCTCCGACACCGCCAATCACGTGCGTCCTACGCCAAGACGCCACATGATCCTAAAGCAGCTAATGTTAAAGCAGCTAAGCCTTAGCAGCTAAGGCTTAGCTGCTTTAACATTAGCTGCTTTAGGAAGTTCCAGGGGAGGGGCCAAGGGAAGCAGATGCGAGTAAGGGAGCTCCGCGGTGCCCTTCCGCACAATTTTCTGCATTTCATGTGACACACCTACACACTGCCACCGACACACTAATGCGTCGCGGCACACAGTTTGGAAAGCTCTGCTTTAGAGGAACAGGGTGCACAGGTGTACTGGGGTGAGGCTTGCATATATTCTTGCCCCTGCAACACTCTTAGCAATTCCTTTATAAATGGGATTGAAAGAACGTGAGATGATGATGATGAGCAGTTTATTACATTTTTTCCCATTTTCATTTTCAGTTGAGTTTTTTTTTTTTTTTAATGAATGTGGGAGAAAGCGAAACTGACAGATTTATCCACCCAGGTAGAGAGCTTTGAGTACTTATCTCTTCTCTTAAAGGTCTTGTTTTCAATTCCTTTGTATTCAACAATATTTTTGGTGCTGAATTAGATTTTTTTCCTCTCTTTTTCTGAAAGGCTTCTCATCTCTAACAGCTATATGGCATATAGGTACATTATGTTCCCCTTAATGCTGAGAATAGTTGTCCTTATTGAATTTGGCTGGTGAAGATGACTGAGAAGTTTTGTCTGTTTTTAATAAGAATGTGTGAAAAATTGCAAATTTCTTTATAAATGGAATGGAGAAAACTTGAGGTTTAAAGATACGAATGTGGGAGAAAGTCAAATGTACAGATCCATCTATCCTTAGTTTTAGACCTACTTCTGTGATCAGGCTGAACAGGTACTGAGCCCACCAGTTCAGATGAGTCTTTGGCTGATCCTGCTTGGTCAGTGGTTGGATCTGAATGCTTGAGGGCCATCTGCTAGGAATTAATAACAAAGATCTTTCTGAAGTTAAAATAAAAACTTGTACTGATGTCCTCCTTTTTTTTTTTGCTGTATAGACAATTTAAAGCTGCAAATGAAATAATAGCTTGAGCTAAAGCTCAAACACTCACCTGCTAGTGGTTGAACTCCATCCTGGGCCCAATGCTCTTCAACATTTTTATTAATGACTTAGAGGAGGAGGTGCAGGGAATGCTTATCACATTTGCAGATGACATAAAATTGGGCGGGATAACTAATACCCTGGAAGACAGAAACAAAATTCAAAGTGATCTTGATAGGCTGGAGCACTGGGCTGAAAACAACAGAATTAAATTTAACAGGGATAAATACCAAGTTCTGCACCTAGGAAAAAGAAACCAAATGCACAACTACAAGATGGGAGATACTTGGCTCAACAATATTACAAGTGAGAAGGATCTTGGAATTGTTGTAGATCGCAAGGTGAATATGAGCCAACAGTGTGATGTAGCTGCAAAAAAGGCAAATGCTATTTTGGGTTGTGTTAATACAAATATGTGCGTTAATAGAAGTATGAGGGACTGTGGTGGCTTAGTGGTTAAGATGCTGAACTGCAGACCAGAAGGACAGCAGGACAGCAGTTTGAGACCCGAGTGCTGCGTGACGGAGTGAGCTCCCGTCTTCAGTCCCAGCTCCTGCCAACCTAGCAGTTCGAAAGCAAGCAATTGCAAGTAATTGCAAGTAGATAAATAGGTACCACTTTGGTGGGAAAGGTAACAGCATTCTGTGCACCTCTGTGCTCAGTCATGCCGGCCACATGACCACGGAAGCGTCTTCGGACAGCGCTGGCTCTTCAGCTTAGAAATGGAGATGAGCACCACCCCCTAGAGTTGGAGACGACTGGTTGACACCTTTCCCTTTCCCTTTTAATAGAAGTATAGCTTCCAAATCCCATGAAGTACTAGTTCCCCTCTACTCAGCACTATAGCGACCAAAGAAGGAACGCGAATGACGGCTCCCTATGGGGGCCGCCATTTGCGTACGTGCTTTTTTTTTTTTAAAGTCACCCGTGATAGGGTACATGACCATTAACGTAGCCTATCACGGCTGACTTTGCAGATCTAGCCGTGATAGGCTACGTTAATCGTCACGTAGCCTATCATGGGGACGTGTGTTTTTTTTACTTTTTATTTCGCGGCCGGGTGAGGCGAGGCGCCTCCTCCCCGGCCTGAATTTCAGCCAGGCGAGGCGGGAAGCCTTCCCCCCCGGCCTGAACTTCGGGGGGAGCAGCGAAGCGCCTCTCCCCCACCGCGAAGCAAGCTGCGAGACCAGGTAAGTGGCTTTCGTGCACCCCTAGTTCAGAGGAGGGCAACGAAGATGATCACAGGACTAGAAACAAAGCCCTGTGAAGAGAGACTGAAAGAACTGGTCATGTTTAGCCTTGAGAAGAGACGACTGGGGGGAGATATGAAAACATTCTTCAAGTACTTGAAAGGTTGTCACAGAGAGGAAGGCCAGGATCTCTTCTTGATCATCCCAGAGTGCAGGACATGGAATAATGTGCTCAAGTTACAGGAAGGCAGATTCCGGCTGAACATCAGGAAAAACTTCCTGACTGTTAGAGCAATACGACAATGGATCCAATTACCTATGGAGGTAGTGTGCTCTCCCATACTGGAGGCATTCAAGACGAGGTTGGACAGACATCTGTCAGGTATGCTTTGACTTAGATTCCTGCACTGAGCAGGGGGTTGGATTCGATGGTCTTATAGGCCCCTTCCAACCCTACTGTTCTATGATTCTATGAATGTTTGTAGTCTGTGGCAATATTATTGTCTTTAGGCTGAGCTAAATGTAGAGAACTATGATTGTCTACTCTCCTCAGATATTGCTTGAGATTACATAACATAATCCCTCTAGGGATTTATGATATTATGCGCTATGCTATCCTATGATTCAAAATCTCCTTTAAGCTTTGGTATGACTTGGTCACTAACAATGGATACCATTGATGACAATGAACATGTCATGTTGAATCAAACCAAAAGCCTGCCTAGTTCAGCATTCTGTTCACCCAGTGGCCAATCAGCTGCCTACAGGAAGCCAACAAGTACAATACGAGCGCAATAGCACCCTCCCATCTCTGTTCCACAGCAACTGGTATTGAAAGGCATACTGCCACTGGTACTGGTAGGGATGCACGAAAGTCAGTTACCTGGTCTCGCAGCTTGCTTTGCGGTGGGGGGGAGGCGCTTCGCTGCTCCCCCCGAAGTTCAGGCCGGGGGGGGAGGCTTCCCGCCTCGCCCGGTCGAAATTCAGGCTGGGGAGAAGCGCCTCGTCTCCCCGGCTGCGAACTTCAAAAGAAAAAAAAAACGCCCCTGTGATAGGCTACGTAACGATTAACGTAGCCTATCACGGCTAGATCTGCAAAGTCAGCCATGATAGGCTACGTTAATCGTCACGTAGCCTATCACGGGTGTCTTTGGGAAAAAAAACAAAGCACGTACGCAAATGGCAGCACCCATAGGGAGCCGCCATTCGCGTTCCTTATTTGGTCCCTGTAGTCTACGTAAGGATTTACGTAGACTACGGCGAAAATAAGGGCAATGCTATTTGCGTTGTCCTTATTTTCGCCGTAGTCTACGTAAATCTTTATGTAGACTACAGGGACCAAATAAGGAACGCGAATGGCGGCTCCCTATGGGGGCTGCCATTAGCCGTACGTGCTTTTTTTTTTTAAAGTCACCCGTGATAGGCTACGTGACGATTAACATAGCCTATCACGGCTGACTTTGCAAATCTAGCCGTGATAGGCTACGTTAATCGTTACGTAGCCTATCACAGGGGCGTTTTTTTTTTTTTACTTTTCTTGTAATGGCGGCGGCGGCAGCTGGTCGAAAGACTGGCTGCCGCCCCCGCCCCTGACGAAGACGTGCCGAACCGCTGCCGGGACCTGCCGCCAGGAGGGACATTCATGAAAGGTAAGTCCCATCCTGGGTGGGGGGTGGGGGGTGGGGGGGCGGAGAATTTCTCCCCAAACAACCTTCAGAGGACTGACTGCGTTGGCACTCGGCCCCCTGAAGTTTCGGGGAGAAATTGTCCCCCATCCCTAGGTACTGGAGGTAATATATAGTTATCATGACTAGTAGCCATGGATAGCCTTATCCTCCATGAATTTGTCTAATTCACTTTGAAACCATCCAAGTTGGTAGCCATCACTACATCTTGTAGTAGTGAATTCCATAGACAAACTATGCTTCATGTGAAGAAGTAGTTCTTTTTATCTGTCCTGAATCTCCCACCATTCAGCTTCATGGGATGACCCCAGGTTTTACTATTAGAAGAGAGAGAGGTTTGTCTCCGTATCCATTTTCTCCATGTCATGCATAGGGATGTACGAAAGTCACTTACCTTTCCGCAGATTATGTTCATGGTGGGGGGTGAGGTGTTCTGTCCCTCCCGCCGGAATCCTCAACGGGGGGGAGGCAATCCGTTCCTCCCCCCCGGAATCCTCGACGGCCGGCTGTGCTCCATGGCGGCTCTGCGGAGCAGCCGGCCAGGCCCAGGCCAGAGCTGTCTGCAGCCGGATTCTGGCCGCGGAGGGCTCTGGGTAAAAACAAACAAACAAACAAACTGCGCACGCAAATGATGGCGGCTATGGTTGCCGCCATTTGCATTCCTTATTTTTCGTTGTCTTAGTCTAAGTAAATATTTACGTAGACTATTACGGAAAAAAGAAAGAGGAACACAAATAGCGTAGCAGGCGCTATTTGCGTCCTTTTTTGATTCAATATTTTAGCCTACGTAAATATTTACGTAGGCTAAAACGATGAATCAAAAAGGGATGCAAATAGCGCCCACTATGCTATTTGCATTCCCCTTTATTTTTGCCGTAACAGTCTACATAAATATTTATGTAGACTAAGACAGCGAAAAATAAGGAACGCAAATGGCGGCGGCCATAGCCGCCGCCATTTGCATATGTGTTTTTTTTTAACTCAGCAGTGATAGGCTACGTAAATCTTTACATAGCCTATCACGTCTCTGTAAAAAAACAAAAAACAAAAAATGACAAGACTGCAAATGGCGGCGGCGGCAGCCGGTTGGAAGACCAGCCGCCACCGCCTCCCGGAACATCCGCCCCAGGTAAGTCTCGTTCTGGGGGAATCCGCGGGGGTGCAGGGGGGTGGCAGGCTGTTCCGCCACAGATTTCGGGGGGCCAAATGCACTGGCATTCGGCCTCACCGAGATCCGTGGTGGAATTCTCTGACATCCCTAGTCATGCATAATTTTGTTATGCTAACTTTGAACCCTGGTTTATGATCCTGTTTTGTTTGAAGAAACTATAGTTCAAACCAAATGCAGTTCCTGAGTCAGACGTCATGACAAATTGTAGTAGGGTGGCCATGTGTCCCACTTTACAGAGGACAGTCCTCTATTTCAAGACCTATTAGAGGACAGTCACCTGTCTTAAGGACTGTCCAATCCAAATGAGGTTGAAATATAAAGAACCATAATAAACCTTAAGGAGGTAGAGCTGGGGCCTTGCAAATGTCCATCAACACTTAGCACCTGGTAAGCAGACTCAGCATGAAGATAGGTCACCTGTCTTAGTCTTACCCATTATGGTGAAATGTAATGTATTTGTATTTAAATTACAGCAATTATTTATAAATTTGCATCTGTATATATAAATTAGCATATTCATATAAATTAGCATATTCAAAGGCACACTGTGTCTGCCTTTGCCATCTTTTTTCACAATGTGTAACTGGCCACTCTAAACTACAATTGGTCAAAACCTGATCTTCATGTGAGCACATGTGTTTCCGTAGTGCTAAACTATGGTTTAGTGGTAGTGATCTCCACAGTCCACACCAGAGTCTAACAGTGCATAGTCAAGACTGTTTTGTATATTTTACCCCGTAATGAGCATTTCTGCATGGGGTTTTTATTGCACGCTTGTGATTGCCACTTACGGAAGTTTGCAGGTCCTTTATATGATGTCATCAACCTCTAGGACATCTCCTGAACTTTCCCCCCTTTATCCCGATTTCAGAAAGATCAGAGATAAGCTGTAACAAACTTTAATGGCACCATATTGGCAGTGTGAAATGCTGCTGTTGCACTATACTTCAGCCACTAGATGGCACCGTTTTATTAAATGTATAGAGCATGGCTGAGAAGGGAAGTTTTTAATTCCAAATCATGGGTTCACCATCCAAAGGAGCCCATTGTAAACCCAGAAAGACTTTGGAAGAAGAAAGCCCAGTAAGGGTCTGGGGATTTTGCTTAATGTAGAGATGTTCAGTATCCATTTACCACCCATTTTCAATGCTCACTTATGAATCAGATTGCAAATCTATTTCACATTAGTGATAATGAATATAGAATTGTGATGGGGTGTTTTTTAAGGCATCAATTAAAATAGCATGTTGGAGTGTGATCTATTGTGTAGGACATCAATCCAATACATTCATTATGCAGCTAAGGTTGTTTGCATACCATTGTATGATTTAAGAAGCAATGAAACAGATGACAGAGATACAATCTGCATGTTTGGTTTTGAAGACAATTTAAGTTTACAAAGAGATTGTTTTAGCTCTCCACATTTTGTATTAGTTCATTTTGTTATTTAATTATGCAGGTTTTCAATTTTAAAGATTTCAAATTTATTGACTGACACATCAGATCCTGTACATTCTGAAGTGCACAACTTCATTTACATTGAAGTACCTGAATAAATGCTGGGAAAGACTGAGGGCAAAAGCAGAAGGGGACGGCAGAGGATGAGATGGCTAGACAGCATCACTGATGCAATGAATATGGACTTGAGCACACTCCAGGAAAGAGCGGAAGACAGGAAGGCCTGGCGTGCTATGGTCCATGGGGTCACGAAGAGTCGGACACGAATGAACGACTGAACAACAACAACAACAAACCTGAATAAATGCAGAAGGCTGAAGGATAAATGAATAAAAAGAAGCAAAATGGAAGCAAATATGTCAGTTTTCTGCAAATGAAAACCTAAAATCAGTTATTACATTTGAAATAGGCATTTTACTTTACTTCTAGACTGAATGACCAGTTTGTTTGTTTTTTAAAAAAGTGGTCATAAACAGACCCATTATCCATGGCTTGGATTTGTTTAGGGGAAAACAGAAAAGCTTTCTGTGAATGAGTGGTAATTTGAGAAGCATTCTACAGAACATAAAACATTATATTTTCTGCTTGAGAAAAACAAACAGACCTTTTGTCTTCTGTAGCATATATTTATTTATAGAATTTATTTTCCACCTTGTGTTATAAGTGGCTTCAAAGTAGCTTACAACAGTAGAAAAATAATAAAATGAAATATCAGTCACCAGTAAAGCCACAAATAAAAGCAGCGAAGTAGGCAGATAAAAGAGCAGCTTAAAATAATTAAGTGGATCTCAGAACTAATTCATTTGGGAAGCAGGTGGATACTATGGTGGTTTCAGATTAATGTTGAAATCTCATACATCAGGGATGGTGAACCATGGGGCCTGTCAGCTTCTCTCCTAGGCTTCTCCCCCAGGCCCTATCAAATGCTCGTAAGGCTGGCCCAAGACATTTTGCTGCCTGAAGCAAAGGACAAGATGGGGCCTCGTCCCATTCCATGTGGGGATGTCGTGGGAGTCTGAGAGGGGGGTGGAGTCTGCTGTCCCATAAATGGACTATTTATACCTGTAATGTTGCAAAAATGGCCTCTTTTATGGCTGCCATTTACACAACATTACTTTTACAGAGAAACCCAAGGTGCCATTTTTACGCAAAATGACAGCTCACTTAGGGGACAGGCAGCCCCACGGCACTCACCAGGCACTTGCTGACCATCCAGGGCCTGGCGTGGCAAGCAGGTGTGGGTGGTGGTGATAGTGGTGGTGGCTCAGCGAGCACCTAACAACCACAGATGGAGGTGAGTCCGTCCATCCCTAATTCCATGTATAGAACCTGACTGGACTGGCAGATGAATGATGAGAAAAGGTTCACCTTTTAAGGTTCACCTTATCTACCCTATAAATGGATAAGATATAATGATTTATTGGAACTGTCACAAGGGGAATATAAGTTAAAATCCAGGGAAAGATTATTGGAAGAAGGTTATGTATGTCAGTGGTTTTCATATTTGCAAATTAAAGAAAGGTTTAAAATAGATGTGAAAAATGGTGGATTTGAACAGACAGAATCTGAGTTTGAAATAACACTGTGTAAAAATGAAGAACATGCTATTGCTAAACTGCATAAATTACTGTTAAGGTATGAGACAGAAGATGAACAACTAAAAGATGGTATGATAAAATGGGCACAAAATGTTGGTCATAATATATTAACGGAAGAGTGGGAAAGTATGAGGGGAAAAGATTTAAAATTTACTTGATGTACAGGTCTTAAAGATAATATTTATAAGATGATGTATAGATGGTATATGTCACTGTTCAAATTGTCTAAAATGTATAAAGGTGTTTCTGGAAGATGTTGGAAATGTGAAGACCAAGAGGGAACGTTTTATCATTTGTGGTGGACTTGTGAAAAAGCTAAAACGTTTTGGAAATGAATACAGTCTTTAGCACAAAGAATATTAAAGACTACTATAGAACTAAAACCAGAAACTTTTTTATTGGGACTAACAGATAAACATGTAAAAGAGAAGGGAGGAACCCTCTTTCTCCACATGACAATGGCTGCAAGGTTATTGTATGCACAAAAGTGGAAGAATGAAATAATACCAACTGCGAATGAGTGGATTATGAAAATGATGGAGCTGGCAGAGATGGCAAAACTGACTACTATAATTAAAGAAGGATCAACAACTAAATTTATGTTAGACTGGAAACCTTTTATAGAATTTGTACAAGAAATAGAGAAAAATGATATCTATGTATGTGGATTTTGAACTCTGGGATGGTTGATTCTCTTTTTTCTGTTGTTAAAATTAGGAGAAAGGAGATAATGTCTGTGAACTCAATGTATGATATACAACTAAGATAAGAACTAGAGAATAATAATAAGCATTTGTTGTGTAAGGGGAGCCAAAGGTAGATAATTTACAATCTTAAGAGATATTTTAGTGTATGTGTATTGTTTGTTTATGTTGTTGTTGTGTTGTGTTTTTCTTTTTTAAATAAATAAATAAATAAAAATAATAAAAAAAGAAAAAGTACATGCATCTATGTTTCACAGGAATGCAATCAGAAGCAGGTCATACATGTCCCAACATGCACTGCTTAGACATTTTGGGACAGTTACAGTAAGAGTTAACTCTCTTTTATTGTTGTTGTTAAAATTAGGAGAGAAATTATATAATGTCTGTGAATTCAATGTATGATATACAACCAAGATAAGAATTAGAGAATAATAATGAGCATTTGTTGTGTAGGTGGAGCCAAAGGTAGGTACCTTATAATCATAAGAGATTTTTCACTGTATGCCTATTGTGTGTTTATGTTGTTGTTTTGTTTTTAAAAAATAAAAAATATTATAAAAAAAAGAAAAAAGAAAAAAAAGAAAAGGTTCTCCACCCAATTTGAAGGCAGCAGGCAAGTTTTGGGGTGCAGAGTAGACTGCAAGGGACACAGTTCTCTCCTTGAACACCTTGCTGCTGCCTCCCAGCCACTGCTGCCTGAGACGACTGCCTCATCCTGCCTAATGGTAGGGCCAGCCCAGAATGCTCAGCAGCACTAGAGAAGGGCACTGGTCAGGGAAACTCCACTCTCATTTCTGATCACTGATTGGAGCAAAGAGTGGTGTTTCCCTGGCTAGGGCTAGAGAAAGTCAGGTAAGAACTGGGTTTCTCTGCTTGTTCCCTTTCTCTGCTCATTACTCGTATTTCTTTCTGCACAGGCCAAGGAGTCTAATGATGTCAGGAGTAGGGCTTGGGGAAGGGACGAGGCTTAGACAGGGGGTGCACCAGACATCATTCTGGTTCCATTGAGTGTCCTGGAGGGCAATCCAGCTCCTAGGGCCAGGACAGTTCCCTATTTTGCCATGTCTAGTCCAAAGTACATCCCATCCACCACAGTGGGACTTACTTCTGAGTAAATCTGAATTGGAATTGGAAGGATACAATCCTATATATCCTTATTCAAGAGTAAGAACAATTGAACTCTCCCCCCGAGTCCCTGCCAAAGGAAATGAGGGGAGTGGTTACTAAGAAGAAGGCCTTTTCTGCTGTGGCACCTGGGTTATGGAGTGAGCTTCCCAAAAAGGCTCACCTGGCACCTACATCATCCTCTTTCCAGTGCTAGGTGAAAACCTTTTAATTTTCCTAGACTTTTTTATTATTTTAGTTCTGTTGTTTTAAATCTGTTTCTGGGTAGTATCCAATGTTAGTCCTATGTAGAATAGACCCATTTAAATGAATGGGCCTTATATTAGTCATGGCTAACTTAAGATTCATTCATTTCAATGGGTCTACTCTATGTAGAACTAATATTGGACACTACCCATTGTATTTTAAATCTCTGCATTGCTGCTAGGTTTTATTTTGGTTTTACTTTTATACTGTAGCTTTAAACCTTGAAATTTTATATCATATTTCATGCTGGATTTTGTAGTTTTAATTGTTGTGAACCACCCAGAGAGCTTTGGCTATTGGGTGGTATAGAAATGTAATAAATAAAATAAAATAAAATAACTTCTGAGTAAATCTGCATAGGTACAGGCTGTTGGAGCACATACAAAAAGTATTTTTCTCCCATGGAAATGGAAATAAATGTTGGGTTATTTATTTATTATTTCTATGTCTATGCTGTCCAATAGCCAAAGCTCTCTGGGCGGTTCACAAGAATTAAAACCAAAAAGCACAGGATAAAACAATATAAAATATAAAAGCATTAAAATCAACATACCATTAATCAACGTACCATGATCTGCTGTGGCATTTTCCTTCCCTTCTTTCACACCCAGAGACTAACATAACATATTTTCTTCTCTGTAGGTGTTATTCACCTGTATCTTCATTATCATCATCATTAAGAACATGGGCAGATGTGGAAATGCATTAGTAGTTAATTCATCTCTCCAGACAGCAAGAAAGTGTTGTGACTTTTGTCAAGGCGTTGGTGTCAGACCGACAGTCATTTTCCCAGGTACAACAAAATTGGATTAAATATTCTAAAGCTGTCTAGTGTGTCAACACGACTCCCTATTACACTGACTGGTTTCCATCTGTGTATTTCTCCTGCGCTGTTTTGCTCTTATCACAGTAAGGAACCAGCTACAGATATTGCAGTGGCAAACTAGAAAGCCTAAAACATAGCATCACTGGAGGAAGTCTTTTGCTGTAAATATTTTATTGTGACATGCATTTTTTTTTAAAAAAACAAAAACAAATGGAACACTTTTTACACATTCACTGAATGCATAAAGCAGGGATGCAGGATCATGCTCACTCTTCTTACTCCTGACCTCCATGAGTTCAGCTGATAGTGTGAGTTAGGGCTGTGCACTGCCTCATTACGAAGCCCGAATAATGAGGTGAAGTGGGCTTATTTGGAGCAAAAAACTTGTGATATGTTGTGGGTCAGAACAGTACCGGGGCGCCCCAGGGCAAATTGCCCCCCCCACACACACAAAGTGCCTCCTCTGGCCCATACATTCAGAGTTCTACTTAATGCCTGAGCAGTCCGGACGGGCTGTCTCCAAAATGTATCAACTTCTCAACTCTCACAGGAGATGCATGAGGAGGAGGAGGGGGAGGGGGAGGGGGAAGGAGGGGGAGGGAGGGGAAGGCTGGTGGATGGGGGAAGGTGAGGGGAGGCAGGAAGGCTAGTGCAGGAGGAGGAGGGAGTGTGCTTTGGTGAACAGGAATTCTCCACCAGAACAGACGGCAGCAGTCTCCAATCAGAGAGAGTGGTGGAGGAAGGGGGTATATATACTTTGGTGAAAGGCTGCATTTGGTTATTGCACTAGCTGTGTCTTTGGGAGAGAGGGCTGGTGTGGGTAGATGATCGTGTGTGTGTGTGCATTACTAGGAGTTGTTCCTTCAAGTTATTCAATTTTGATCGCCATTGGGCTTTCCTCAAAATTTAAATTAAAAGGAAACTACTTGGTTGTACTGGGAGCATTCCCTTCCCTCTCTCCTTGATCGTCCGTCCCCATTGGGATGGTGTCTTTTGCAGCACCTCTTCCAGCTGCCTTTTCCTATTTCTTTCTACCGCCAACTCTTTTTTATTTGTATTTGATTAGATTCATCAATCTCCTTTCCATATTTTTTCAAACTAACATAGCTTTTCCTCTCTTGTTGCTGCTACTCTCCCCCTCCCCCACTATTCCTGTGTTTGTTTGTTTATCTCAGTTTTGGACTCCGGGAAAGGCTGCGTTTGTTGTTTAACGTCGACCCTTACTTCTGCTTTCTCCATTCTATTTCCTTGCCATTTTGTCAGTCAACTCTGTCTCTTTCAGATTTTTACAAACCCAGTCATATTTTGATTTTTAAAAGCAAACATTGACTTCTGGGCATCCCCCCCCCTTTTAGGTCATATTCAAACATTTAGTTTTTTCTTTCCTGGAAAAACTCAGAAAAACTTGTGTGCACCCAGCACACAAGCCAGCTGGCCAAACTGTCTGGGCTTTGGCATGTGTGATGCCCTGGAGAGGGGCTGGGAGAGGCCAAGGTGTCACTTGCATGTGTAGAAACAGGGAGAAGTTACAGCTCCTTGCTTTGAGAGTTTCTGTGGAAAACATCAGATTTTAACTCTGCCTAGCATAAAAAAGCCTTGGGCCAAACTGTCTGAAATTTTGCAGGTGGCCTCCTCTCTAGGGGGGTGGAGGTGCAGAGGTCCCCAAACTTCATGCCTGTATCATAAAAACTAAAAAAGGTATGACCATTTGTGTTTTCCCATACAAGTCAATGGGAAAATGCCCAAAACAGGCAATCCGGATAGCTGACTCTCACGTTGGATTCGGATTCGAGTTGGAGCGGAGAGGGTCTGGATTGGTTTAAGGCAGATAGGGCTGCTTCTGAGGATCCAAAGCAGCATCCGAAGCAGATTGGGGGGTCCGTGCTAGGGTTGGCGGAGAATTTCTCCCCGAAACTTCGGGGGGCCGAGCGCCAACGTGTTCAGCCCCCCGAACAAGTTTCGGGGAGAAATCCTCTGCACCCCCCGCCCCCCGCACCCCCCCCGAGATGGGACTTACCTTCGCTGAATGTCCCTCCCGGCGGCGGGTCCAGCCGGCGGTTCGGCGGGTGTTCGAGCGGGGCAGGAGTGGCAGCCGGTCTTTCGACCGGCTGCTGCTGCCGCCATTGCAATGAAAGAAAAAAAAAATGCCCCCTGATTGGCTACGTGACGATTCACGTAGCCTATCATGGCTAGATTTGCAAAGTCAGCCATGATAGGCTACGTCAATCGTCACGTAGCCTATCACGGGTGACTGAAAAAAAAAAAAAAAGTGTGTACGGATAATGGCGGCCCCCATAGGGAGCCTCCATTCCCGTTCCTTATTTGGTCGCTGTAGTCTACGTAAAGATTTACGTAGACTACGGTGAAAATAAGGGCAACGCTATTTGTGTTGCCCTTATTTTCGCCGTAGTCTACGTAAACATTTACGTAGACTACAGCGACTAAATAAGGAACGCGAATGGCGGCTCTCTATGGGGGCCGCCATTAGCGTACGCGCTTTTTTTTTTTAAGTCACCCGTGATAGGCTACGTGATGATTGACGTAGCCTATCACGGCTGACTTTGCAGATCTAGCCATGATAGGCTACGTGAATCGTCACGTAGCCTATCAGGGGGCGTTTTTTTTTTTTTAAACTTTCGCGTTTGCGGCCAGGCGAGGCGGGAAGCCTCCTCCCTGGCCTGAATTTTGGCCGGGCCGAGGCGGGAAGCCTCCCCCCCGGCCTGAACTTCGCGGGGGGACCAGCAAAGCGCCTCCCCCCCACCGTGAACGTCCTTCGAGGACAGGTAAGTGACTTTCGTCCACCCCTAGTCCGTGCACAGCCCTAGTGTGAAGCTCTTCAGATGTCTGGCTGAATATGTGTAGGTTTTGTACTGTGTGTAGGTCTTCAACTGAATGTCCAGCGTCTGGGTGTGGGAATGGTGTCTGCTATTTTGCTCTCCCCTCTGTGCATTCAGAGTCAAACTAGATGTGACATGAATAGCTTTAGGATGCAATCCTATGCATGTTTAGACTGAAAAATGTCCCACAACTCTTGGAATTCCCCAGCCAGCTATGCTAGCTGGGCAATGCTGGGAGTTTTAAGGCTTTTTTCTGTCTAAACATGAATAGGATTATGCCTTTAAAAAGTAAATTTTGTTTTTGTTTTGTTTTTAGCTGTTTAAATTGTTTTAAATTTTGTATATTTTAAATATTTATGCTCTATTTTTATCTTGTGAATTGTTGTGAACTGCCCAGTGAGCTTCAGCTATTGTGTATTATAATAAATAAATAAATAAATAAATACATACATACATACATACATACATAAATAAATATTGCAGGCATGGGAGGAGGGTGGCTGATCCCAATCAGGACCATGAAGTGGAGGGTAGGGGTTCTTTATCCGTGCTGTGATCCAGGATCCAGATTGGGCCCTCCACACATGCTCTTTGCAAGATGGTTGTCTTAGGGATGTCAGAGAATTCTGCCATGGATCTCGGTGAGGCCGAATGCCAGTGCATTCGGCCCCTCGAAATCCATGGCGGAACGAAGCCCCCTGCCCCCCCCATGAAAGGCGTGTGAAATGGAGCACTTACCTGCTGCCGTCTGCGCTGACTTGTGAATGGTGGCCGCGTCTGCGGCTGCCATTCGCTTCCTCATTATAGTCATGATAGGCTAGGTAAATAATTACGTAGCCTATCACGGCTAACACAGGGATGTCATTTGCTTCCCTGCGGAGGCCATGATAGGCTATGTAAGTATTTATGTAGCCTATCATGGCAAAAAAAAACAGCGAACGCAAATGGCGGCGGCTACGGCAGCCGCCATTTGCATTCGCTGTTTTTTTTTTTTTTTTGCCATGATAGGCTGCGTAAATACTCACGACGCCTATCACGGCAAAATGCAGGGACGCAAATGGCGGCGGCTATGGCCGCCGCCATTTGCATCCCTGCAGGCTGCCCAGCGGCTGGATGTCCAGCTGTGGGCGGGCCCGGCCGGTGGCTCTGTGGAATCTCCATGGAGCGGAGCTGGCCGGAGAGAATTTTGGGGGGAGGGACAAAGCACCCCCCCCAGCGAAAGTCATCCTTCGAAAAGGTAAGTGACTTTCGTACATCCCTAGGTTGTTTGAACAGGTCTAAAGTGTGGGAAATATGCCATGTTGGCTAAGAAACTAAAGATGTATTTTTAAGAGAAATAATTGATACTTGCTTGTCAGTCATTCCACTCACAGGTAAATGAAATACAGCTGCCGATTTGTGTTAGGTCAGAGAGTAGTTATTTGGAGGTATATTTACCATTCCAATGAGGAAGGTTAGGTTTTGAGAGGAGTTGTTAGAGGGGCCAGGTGAGAAGTGAAATCTTTAATTTCTGAAGAGCTTATATTTTCTTGCTGACCATATTAATGTCTACCCTGGATTGTCACCTTTCCCCCGACCCCTGGACCAGGCTCTGTGCCTTTGAAACCTGCCTGATAGGCAGAAAGAAAATATGCTGGGTTTCCTTCTCCCCAGAATAAAGATTGACATGCCCTACCTGGAGGAGGTTTTGTCTGAGGAAGAAGATGAAAACGTTTTTGATTGCCCAAATGTAGAAGGGGAGGAAATAGGCCAGGAGCACATGGTAGAACATAATAGCCAATCAAAGGGACCAACGTCCCATAACAAAAGTTGCACACACCAGAGGCATCTGATGAAGGATGCCATGTATAGGTGTTTCTATGCAAATGCTAGAAGCCTTCACATCAAAATGGGAGAGCTGGAGTGCTTGATTTTGAAGAAAAACATGGATATAGCAGGCATAACAGAAACTTGGCTGAGTGGAGAGAACCAGTGGGATACAGTCATCTCTGGATATAAACTCTTTAGGAAGGACAGAGAAGGGCTGTCTACAGGGCAAGTGGGGGAAATGTTGTCCTGTACGTCAAAGAGGGCACAGTGTCAAGTGGATTAGAACACCTACAAGGGGTAGGCTCTTCCACAGAAGCTCTGTGAGTGACAATACCAGGCTCCAAAACGAATTTAGTGCTAGGAACATGCTATCTCCCCCAGACCAGAATGCTCAGAGTGACCTTGAGATGGAAAACAAGGCCTCTAACAAGGGAGTGTTGTAATAATGGGTGACTTCAATTACTTCCACACTGATGGATAAATGCATGTTCCAGCCATGAGAAAGAGGCTAAATTTCTAGATGCCCTAAATTATTGTGTCCTATATTGCATAAACGAGATGCTCTAAATCATTCTTCCTGGAGGACTGGTCAATTCACCTCTCAAGAAGGGAACCAACACACAGCATGAAGGGTACAACTCAGTTTTATTGTTTTGTGAAACAGATCAGTAGAGGAGCTCCTGCCCAAAACAAATCTGACAGAGAGCAGTTCTTTGTTCAGTACACTTATACTTCTGATTTACAACTATGTAGCTATATGCTAACTTCTGATTGGTCAGGCTAGGAGTAGCTGCCCTGTAAAAAGATCCTTTTCTCTTTTCTAGCTAATAACTTACCCATTAGGTAATGGTCAGGCATTGTGCACAAGGTGCTTATTTATCTGGTCATGTACTCTTCATGTGGCTAGGACTTTTCCACTACAGTTGGTTTGCAGGCAAGTATTTTTACCACACCTAGAACGGTTGGTTGTGGAACCGACCAGAGGGGAGGCGACCTTGGATTTAATCCTAAGTGGTATCGCCCAGGACCTAGTATGAGATGTAAATGTTGTTGAACCAATTGGAAACAGTGATCACAGTGCTATCAGATTTAATATATATTTAAATGGAAAATTGCCCAGGAAGTCCAACACAGTCACATTTGACTTCAAAAGAGGAAACTTCTCTAAAATGAGGGAACTGGTGAAACAGAAGCTAAATGGGGGAGTCAAAAGGATTAAATCCCTTCAAAATGCTTGGAGATTACTCAAAACCACAATAATGGAAGCCCAGCTAAATGTATACCACAGGTTAGGAAAGGTAGCACCAAGTCCAAGAGGTCACCAGCATGGTTACCAAGCAATGTTAAGGGAGCTATTTTCCTTCAGAAAATGGAAGTCCTGTCGAAGTGAGGAAAACAAAAGAGAGCACAAGCTTGCACAAAAATGATGCAAGCAGACAATAAGAGATGCAAAAAAGTATTTTGAAAAGCATGTCGCTAACAACATCAAGGACAACAATAAAAAAGTCTTTAAATATATCAGAAGCAGAAACCAGCTAGGGAGGCAGTTGGACCACTGGATGACAATGGAGCTAAAGGAGTCCTGAAGGAGGACAAGGACATTGTGGAGAAGCTGAATGAATTCTTTTTATCTCTCTTCACTGCAGAAGATATAGGACAGATACCTGTGCCTGAACTGATGTTTTCAGGAAGGGAGTCTGAGGAACTGAGGCAAATAGTTTTTGACAAAAGATGAAGTCCTCAAGCTTATTAATAAATTGAAAGCAAATAAATCACTGGGCCCAGATGGTATCCATCCTAGAGTTCTCAAAGAACTCAAATATGAAATGGCTGATCTTCTAACCAAAATATGCAACCTGTCCCTAAGTAGGGATGGACGAAAGGGACTTACCTGGTCCCGCAGCTTGCTTCGCGGTGGGGGGGAGGTGCTTCAGTTCTCCCCTTAAAGTTCAGGCGACGGGGGGGAGGCGCCACGCCTCGCCCGGCCGAAATTCAGGCCGGGGGGGAGGTGCCCCATCCCTCGCCGCCGAAATTCAGGCTGGGGAGGAGAGCCCCGTCTACCCGGCCGCGAAAAAAAAAAGTAAAGTAAAAACAACAACAACACACCCGTGATAGGCTACGTATCGATTTACGTAGCCTATCAAGGCTAGATTTCCAAAGTCAGCCATGATAGGCTATGTAAATTGTCACGTAGCCTATCACGGGTGACTTAAAAAAAAAAAAGGGCATACACAAATGGCGGCGCCCATGGGGCGCCGCCATTTGTGTCCCTTAGTTTGGCACATCTAGTTTACGTAAAGATTTACGTAGACTACGGCAAAAATAAGGGAACACTATTTGCATTGCCCTTATTTTCACCGTAGTCTACGTTAATCTTTACGTAGACCAGACGTGCCAAACTAAGGAACACAAATGGCGGCGCCCAATGGGCACCGCCATTTGCATACGCACTTTTTTTTTTCAAAGTCACCCGTGATAGGCTACGTGACGATTTACGTAGCCTATCACGGCTGACTTTGGAAATCTAGCCGTGACAGGCTACGTAAATCGTTACGTAGCCTATCACGGGTGTTTTTTTTTTTTACTTTCCTTTTTTATTTTGCAATGGCGGTGGCAGCAGCCGGTCAGAAGACCGGCTGCTGCCACCGCCCCCGCCGAACCGCCGCTGAACCGCCGCCAGGACCTGTCGCCAAGAGGGACATTTGCACGAGGTAAGTCCCATTCTGGGGGGGGGGCGGGGGCCGGCGGAGAATTTCACCACCAATTTTGGGGGGCCGAATGCGTTGGCATTCGGCCTCCAGGAGATTCGTGGAGAAATTCTCCACCATCCCTATCCCTAAGAGCAGCCACTATACCAGAGGACTGGAAGATGGCCAACGTAACACCAATTTTCAAAAAGGGATCTGGGGATGAACTGGGAAATTACAGGGCAGTTAGCTTAACGTCTGTTCCGGGTAAATTGGTTGAAGGCATTATTAAAGATAAAATTAGTAATCATATAGAAGGACAAGCCCAGCTGAAAAAGAATCAACATGGCTTCTGCAAAGGTAAGTCCTGTCTCACTAACCTTTCAGAGTTCTTTGGGAGTGTCAGTAAACATGTAGACAGAGGTGATCCAGTAGACATTTTTTACTTGGACTTCCAAAAGGCTTTTGACAAAGTCCCTCACCAAAGACTCCTGAGCAAACTTAGCAGTCATGGAATAAGAGGACAAGTCCTCTTAGGGATCAGTAACTGGTTACAGAACAGACAGCAGAGAGTAGGAATAAATGGTAAATTCTCCCAATGGAGGAAAGTAAATAGTGGGGTCCCACAGGGATCTGTATTAGGAGGACTAATGCTTTTCTACCTGTTCATAAATGATCTGGAATTAGGAGTGAGCAGTGAAGTGGCCAGGTTTGCAGATGACACCAAATTATTTAGGGTGATTAAAACAAAAAGGAATTGTGAAGAGCTCCAAAAGGATCTCTCCAAATTGGGAGAATGGGCATCTAAATGGCAAATGCAGTTCAATGTAAGCAACTGTAAAGTGATGCATGTTGGGGCAAAAAATCCCAACTGCAAGCATAGCCCGATGAGATCTGAGCTAGCTAGGAAAGAGATCTTGGGGTTGTGGTGGACAGCTCAATGAAGATGTCAACCCAGTGTGCAGCCACTGTAAAAAAGGTAAACTCCATGTTAGGCATAATTAGAAAAGGAACTGAGAATAAAACTGCCAACATCATACTGCCCCTATACAAATCTATGGTGCAACCACACTTGGAATACTGTGTACAATTCTGAATTCAGAAAAGTGCAACTCAAATGATCAAGGGGCTGGAGCATCTCCCCTATGAGAGAAGGTTACAACAGCTGGGATTGCTTAGGCAGCTTAGCCTGGAAAAAAAGGAGGCTAAGGAGAGGCATGATAGAGGTCTACAAAATCATGCATGGTGTGGAGAATGTGGATAGGGAGACATTTTTCTCCCTCTCTCAAATTACTAGAACCCGGGGTCATCCCATGAAGCTGACTGGTGGGAGATTCAGGACAGATAAAAGGAAGGACTTCTCACACAGTGCATAGTTAAACTATGGAATTTGCTACCACAGGAAGTAGTGATGGCCACCCATTTGGATGGCTTTAAAAGGGGGTTAGATAAATTCCTGTAGGAAAAGGCTATCAATGGCTACTAGTCTTGATGGCTATGTGCTACCTCCAGTACCAGAGGCAGTGAGGCCTATGTACACCAGCTGCTGGGGAACATGGGTGGAAGGGTGCTGTTGCGCTCATGCCCTGCTTGTGGGTTCCTGGTTAACAGCTGGTTGGCCACTGTGTGAGCAGAATGCTGGACTAGATGGACCCTTGGTCTGATCCAGCATGGCTCTTCTTATGTTGTTATGTTCTTAGGAGGGGGAGAGCCAGCACAATGGGCCTTAGCCAGAGCTAAGCATGGAACAGGAGACCTTGGCTGACAGTCCTTCCCTGGAAATATTGCAGGAGCATCTTGGCCCCTTTCGAGCAGTTCCTGAATTTCCCCAAATGTGGGAAGCAGAACCATAGTTGATCCATCCCTCTGAACAGCATATAATCAGTTGTTAACAGCAAAAAAACAAACAAAAGGAAGTCACGGTATGGGGCCTCCCTTAAAAGCAGTACACTGACCTAATTAGACAGCTGTGCTGATTAACGACCAGCTATAAATTCATCCCCACAGACTCCAACTCTCTGCTGCAAACAACAGCACCGTAACCTCAGCTTTGGCATTCAAGAATATCTAACAGGTTCTTGGATGTTCCACTACCCATCTGGACAATGCGTTTGGACACCCCTCTGACTGGCCTTGACAGTTGAATACATGGATGCTAGGGAACTGACCTTGGAGTGCTCTGACCTCACCTCTGCCTGTGCCTGCATTGAAACAGGACAAAAATACAAGGATTGCCAGAATACAGCATCTGTTGAATTTCTGCCTGGCATTAAGAAGTTGAAAACACAGTCTCTCTGTCAGAAGAGGTCTTCTCATATCTCTATAACTGATTTGGCATCTTCTGTCATTCAGTCCTGTTTGCTTCACAAGCTCAGAGCCTTAATCACAATTTGAAGAAGGGTTCCGGCCCGGGCTGGCCTGTCAACAAAACAGTATCTCTTCTATTTACAAATGCAGGACATTTCAGGAACTGGGATTCTGTCCATTAGGGACGGACAGCTAGCTAGGCCTCCCTCCTTGCATTTTAAAACAGGGTTCGCATGACCCCCTGTCCAAACACTGAAAGAATGCTCAGAGAAGGTTCCAGGGCCACATGGACTCGCCTCACTTTGCAGTGCAGCCATGTGCAGCCTTCACCCTGAGTGACACGTATTGGTACATATACATGGATGTACCCTGACCTGCACCTACACTTGCAGTGGCAGAATCAAAAAACAAAAACCCTGACCCCAAAGAAAGAAGCGGTGCTGCAACCCCTGCCAGTGGTGAGCCCTACCTGTGAGAAACTGTTGAGAATTTCTCCTCCTGCTGGAGAAATTCAGTGAAAATTGTGACCCCAATTTCTCTGCCCACAAGTAGGGTTTTGAGAGGCCATTTGTGGACAGCTCTGCTCCTTATAATTGTGCAACAGACTGCAGCCTTAGCTGCATCTTCAAGAAGCACTAATGCTAGCTCCCTTTTTGTATAAAGGTTGCCAACAAATCAATAATTTCCAGTCAATTGACTGTCTCACTTCTGAGAATATTGAATGAACATAAGAATATTTTCTTCGAAGACTGCAAATTATTATGTTTCATTTGGGAAGTTATTTGAGTCAAGAAAAGTGAAACAACCCCATCAGTAAATACTCTTAAGAGTATGCAGTAAAACTTAAAATTCAGTTTTAAAATTCTCATTTTGAAGCTTAATTAATTGATGAATCATACCAATTTCCTGCTTCATATGTCAAGACGTATACCAAGGTCCAAAGACTGAATGAGCTGGTAGGTGTCAGTCAGAAGCTCTCTTTCTGAAATATATTTAAGATTTGTTGTTGCCATGATCAGGACATTTATAACAGCTCTGCCCTTAACTTCCATATCAGATCTTCAGGTGCTGCAGTGGAATTCTGCTGCCCAGCTTCTTCTTCTACTTCCACTGTTTTGAAATGGTTTATTAGGTCTCTCACTTTGGCAATGAGCTAAATAATAGCTACTGAGCTTATTGTATTTGAAGGTCGTTTTTTGTACCATCTTCGGCAAGATGTATTCATAAGATGACCAACATCTGTTGAGTAGAAACCATAAATTCTTTATGAGAAAATAATTGAAGCATTAGACAGAGGAACACAAATATGAAATACACTGCTATTAATTCCCTTTTTCAATTTCCTAAGTTCACAATCTGCTGGGAGAGATTTGTTAGAATGATGTATGTATTTAATTTAATCCAGATAGGCAATAGAAGACATTTCCAAAGGTTAAGCATACTGTACATCAGGGGTGGGGAACCCATGGTCCTCCAGATATCATTGGTCCCCAATTCCCATCAGCCCCAGCAAGCATGGCCAATGGTCGGGGGTGATGGGTGCTAGAGTCTAACAACAAGTTCTCCTCCCTTGCTGTACACCATTGGATACTGCAAATTAGTTTTGATCTCACACTCTTTTCTAAATGATGAGAGAGGTGATCAAAGTTCCTTAGGCAGCATGAGCACCTGCCCCCAGTTCATTGCGCTGCATTGCACTGCCCTCCCACAGTTCCTCTGTGCTTCAGGACCACCTTGCTGGAGTGGTTCATTTGCACCACTGCATGCTCCACCATTGTGTCCATGCCCTGATGTTGATTGCCACATCCCAGGGATCTGGCCAGAGGAGGCTCCACATCTGGTCTGCAGAGGCTTTGCTCCCTCCATGGGCCCTGGAGGCTATTGCAGGCCAAGGGAGTTGGTGGTGATTCCCTTGTGTGCTGCTCCCGCTCCCAAATGGGTTTCATTAGCACCACTGCATGCACAGAACAATGGGCAATATGATCCTTTGAATCACACTTCTGTGCAGATTTTTTATGCAGCAGGTAAATTCAGATCCAACTATATTTGGTGATTGACTGCAAAAAAACAGGCCCCTGTTAGTGGGCTTTCCCACACTGGAGGCATTCAAGATGAAGCTGGACAGCCATCTGTCAGGGCTGCTCTGACTTAGATTCCTGCACTGAGCAGGCGGTTGGACTTGATGGTCTTATAGGCCCCTTCCAACCCTACTATTCTATGATTCTATGAGTACTGGGCTTCATATGAACAGCTGGAAATTAACCAGGTTCAAGACAGATAAAAGATAGTTCTTCTTCACAAAACACACCATTGTTATGGAATCCACTACCACAAAGGCTTTTTAAAAGAACCGGTACAAATTGGAGGAGGAAGGTTTGTCACTGATGATTGCAGAGCTGTGCCAAAAATTGTGAAATTTTCTTTTTTGACCATTCAGTTTGTGTGTGTGTGTGTGTGTGTGTGTGTGTGTTTAACATTTGTTGGCTGGAGATAAATATTTTTCTGAAAAATTTCAGGATGGTGATAGTTGCCATTTATCTTATATAACTTTATGACATAGTTGAAGGTTTTCCATTTCCCCCCTTGTTTTTTAAACTATTATCCCTACAGCGCTCACAGCAGTGCAAGATTCTCTCTTCAAACTCTCACTGGTTGCATTTCTTGGAATGCCTTAATATGTTGAAAAAAGAAAGAACATTAATTCATGTCCAGAAACTGCCATTGACCTAATCTAGAAGGCTGGAACTTTCCGGAAACCAGAGCCTGCTTTTTGTTTTGTTTTGTTTTAAACTATGACAACCCTTCACTATTTGCCAACAGTAAATTGATTCTAGTCCCAAGGGGACTAGAACCAATCACAAACTTACATAGCTGTGGGGGGCATAAAAGTCTATTGTGCTGAATAACACATTAATAATGTCATATTAAGATTAGAGTAAGGAAATGTGTGACCTTCAACAGAGGGAACATGTCAAATGAGATACTCCAGGAAAGCAACACAGATAGAATCCATAATAAGAATGATGGGGGAAATGTGTGATCAGTTCCATGCTGGTCATGACAGTAAAGGAGCACATAAATAAAACGCAGTGTAAAACTCACATATAGTAATAACAATATAACATTTGTATAGTGCTTTCCAGTGTCCAATATGCTTCACATGCAAACTCCTTAAACCAGCCTTCCCCAGCCTGATGCCCTCCAGTTGTAGTGGGCTACAACTCCTATCATCCCCAACCAGCATGGCTGATGGGAGTTGTAGTCCAACACAAGTGGAGGGCACCAAGTTGAAGAAGGCTGCCTTAAACAATCCCATAAGTTAAGTCAGTATTATCTCCCTGTATTGCAGATGGGGAAACCAAAGTTGAGAGAGAATGGCTTGCCCAACAGTTCATGGCAGAGGCAAGATTCAAACCAGAGAGTTTCAGATTCATAGCTCACAGTCACAACACAACACTCATAGCTCACAGTCACAACAACAACAAAGGAAGCTGCTAAGTAGGGATGTACGAATCCCACTCACCAATCTGTTCTGGGGCATCGGCGGTGGGGGGGAGGCGCTCCGTCCCTCCCCCTGGAATCCTCCCTGGCTGGCTCTGCTCCACGGCGATTCCGTGGAGACGCCGGCCAGGGCCAGCTGCAGCCGGAATTCTGGCCGTGGCCGGGCTGCTGTGGCCACAAATGGCGGCCACTACGCCGGCCGCCATTTGTGTGGCTGTCAAGCCGTGATAGACTACGTAAGTATTTATGTAGCCTATCACGGCAAAAGGCAGCCACACAAATGGCGGCCACAACGCCATTTGTGTGGCTGTCTTTTGCTGTGATAGGCTACGTAAATACTTACGTAGCCTATTACAGCAAAGAGCAGGGGCTCAAATGGCATAGTGGCTGCCATTTGCGCCCCTGCTCTTTGCTGTGATAGGCTACGTAAGTATTTACATAGCCTATCATGGCAAAAGGAAGCCACACAAATGGCAGCCGCTACAACGGCTGCCATTTGCGGCCAGGAGACCAGCTGGAGCCGCTGGTGCTGCTGGAGCTGCTGCCACATCCACCAGAGCTGCCGTTGCATCCGCCGCATCTGCCACCAGGTAAGGTCCGTCCCGGGAGGATTCTGCGGGGTGGTGGTGGTGGTGGGAGGCCGTTTTGCCACAGATTCCAGGGGCTGGATTCTAAGGAATCTGGCCTCACTGGAGTCCGTGGCGGAATTCTCTGACATCCCTACTGCTAAGGTTAAGTTAGCCTAAGCTTCATGAACACTCATCACAGGCTCCAAAGACAGGTTGAGACAGATATTGGGAAATAAGACAAGAGGAGGAAGAAGTAAAATTCAGCTGCTATGTTCAGCAGCTCATCAATCAGGAATGCATATCTCTGCTGAGAAGCTTCATTTGTGTTCCCAGCAAGTATTTTCATCATCTTGAGTAGACAGCCAGGTAGCATGAGGTAGTAACTAGGGACAAGAAAATGATGAAAAGCAGGGTTGCAGCAGCACTCCAAGCAATTAGATTCTAGAGTAGATGACCCAGTTGTGAATCCTGGATAAGCCAGTGTGGTTAGGGATGGTGAGGGCACCCAATTCCATCTGGGAATCTGGTGGAACCACCCCTACCTGCACCCCTAAGCCCCACTTGCTGAGCCCCTGCCCCTGCTTGCCCCCTGCCCACACTCAGCAAATGGCCCACACTCACCCTGGCAGCCTTGTTGAGCTTTGTGGTCACCATTTTTGAGAAATAAAATGGCAATCGCAAAATGTGAATATTTGCACATGTGTGAAAATGTGTATTTTTCAAAAATATGCATTTCTGCATGTATGTAAATATGCGCATTTGCAAAATGCATGTTTTTGCTCACATGCAAATATGTGCATTTTGTGATCGCCATTGTATTTTTCAAAAAATGGTGACCGCAGAGCTTGAAGAGGCTGCTGAGGTGAGTGTGCGCTGCTCGCTGAGCATGGGAGGGTCTTGAGCATGGTCCGGGGACCTGTGAGAGGGGGAAGGGGCTGGGCGGGCTCCTGGAGAACCCAGACAGCATGGGTTCACACATGTCTACTGTGGTGCAGTAGATAAAGAAGGGGACAAAGAATGGGGTTCAAATCCTCACTGGGAGACCTTAGGCCAGAGGTTATCTCTCAACCTATACTACTCTTAAGAGTTGCAAGGATAAAATGGTGAAGAACTGTTGGCTTGTTCAGGTGTTAAACCTCCCCCCGCCATTAGAATTGCAGGAATGGGCAGCAGGAGGACCATGCTCACTGGCATCAGCTTGTCCATCTCCTCCCTGTCACTCAGCTAGGGATGTCAGAGAATTTCGCCATGAATCTTGGGGAGCCCGAATGCCAGCGCATTCAACCCCCCCGAAATCGGTGGCAAAACGGTCTGCCCCCCGCCCCCCCGGGAGGGGACTTACCTTGTGCGAGTGTCCCTGGCTGCGGCGGCTCCAGCAGCAGTTCGGCGGCGGTTCGGCGGCGGCGGCTGTGGTGGCCGGTCTTCCGACTGGCTGCCGCCACCGCCATTTCCAGTAAAAAAAAACCAAAAACCAAAAAAAACGTGATAGGCTACGTAAACGTTTACGTAGCCTATCACGGCTAGATTTTTAAAAAATACCGTGATAGGCTACGTAAATGTTTACATAGCCTATCATGGCTGAGTGAAAAAAAAACACCAAAACCACGCGTACACAACTGGGCGCCGCCATTTGCGTATGCGCAGTTTTTTTCCCCCCACTCAGCTGTGATAGGCTACGTAAACATTTACGTAGCCTATCACGGCTGACTGCAGGGACGCAAACGGCGGCGGCTATGGCCGCCACCATTTGCAGTCCCGGCAGAACAGGATTCGTGGCAGGAGGGACGGGGCGCCTCCCCCCCGGCCAGAATTTTGGGGGGGAGGGATGGGGCGCCTCCCCCCCAGCCAGAATGTTTGGGGGAGGGATGGGGCGCCTCCCCCCCAGCCAGAATTTCGGGGGGAGGGATGGAGTGCCTCCCCCCCACCGCGAATCAACTTTCGTCAAAGGTAAGGGACTTTCGTACATCCCTACACTCAGCTCCATCATCCTCCACACATTGGAGTGTGAATATCTGTAGTGAGAAGCCTGCTGTACTCATGCAGTCTCCCTGCATGGTTTAGACTGCTGCACAATCAGAGTTCTAAACTGCACAGGGAGCCGACATGAGTAGATAAGACTCCCAGCTGCAGACCTTTTTACCCTTCCGGGATGTGGAGGACAACAGATCCATACTCTGGGAATGTGTCAGAGGGGGCTGTTGGGAATATTGCAACCCCATCTGCAAGTTACTGAAAGGGGGTAGTGTTGCACTTAGTTCATGGGAAATTTTGACCACAGCTAGCCTTAGGATCTCTATAGCCTGCAATGTGGTTTCCTGTGACTTCAACTTTTTGCTCCTTACCTCCCCTGCCCTTTTCTCCAACTTCCACCATTGGTGGGAGCACTTGTGTTTGCTCCCTTGCTCCTGCTGGTGTAATAGAAACAAAATGGACTGAACAAACTGTTTTTGAAACTGTATGCAGTACTTCCATTTTATATGCAAAAACGTTTGTGAGTAAAATCCTTTTACCTTTTCTTCACCAAAGAAGGATGTGGGCTCCTTTTATTGTTATAAGATAGCCTTGTGTGCATGTGGGACTGGTGAGTGCTCATTCTGTTCTGCCTTTTTGTTTTTCTCTGCGAATTGCCTTTCTAACAGGAGGCATCATTATTAAATAATCTCATCAGGGGCAGGCCCCCAAAGTGCAGTCCCCTTCTCCCCTGTTGCGCTTCTAAACAAGTGAGTGATTAAGACCTGAACAAGGTTGCAGCATACTGACCTACAGATTCTAGGGACAAAGGCAAGATAAAAAAAGGACTAATGAATAAATGATAACACATATCAACGTTTATTGTTCTACTAGTCAGTAGAGATGTCTATTGTTTATTGTTCTACTAGTCAGTAGAAATTTGTTTCAGCTTGTTTATGAACAGAATTTACCCCATTTGTACCTCCCAACCCTGACTGCAATCTGTGGTCAAAGCTTGTACATTCACAAGCTTGCAATACTGTTCACAGGAAAAAAAAAAAAAAGTGTTAAAAATGCATACATGAGAAAAATATGCATGAAAAATGTGTTCTTTTAAATTAAGTAGACACAAACACGCTGGAATCAATTGGAGAATATGGCATCCCTTTGAATGCACATCTAAGTACTTCATGATTTTCATCCAAAAACAAACAAATCAAAGCTCACAGTCTTATATGGACAGGAGCTGGACCGAGCTTCAAGGTGGAACTCAAAGAACCTTGTCAACCTTGAGTTTTGTTGATTTCCCAATAGGGGTGTATGGCACTCACCTCCGAGTCTGCCGGGGGGTCCACGGGGGGGGGGAGGTGATCCGTTCCTCCACCCGGAATCCTCCCCGGCTGGGATGCCATTTGCGTCCGAAGACAGGCAGGAGCAGATGGGAGAGGCGGCAGCGGCCAGCTGGCAGCAGGTAGGATCCGGTGCGGATTTCCCTGGGTGGCAGAGGTGAGTCTTTTGTTCCGCCACAAAGGTGAGTCTTTCATTCCGCCAGGTGGTGGAGGTGAGTCTTTCGTTCTTAGAATCTGGCCTCATTGGAGTCCGTGGCGGAATTCTCGGCCGTCCCTGTTTCCCGATCCCTACTAATCAACACCAGTGCCTATGACTCTCTTCTCCATCTTGTCTAGAGGACACAGCCAACTTCACCAAAACTGGCCTTTTGATGTTAGAAAGGAAGGAATTCAATTTTAATAAGTTTGGGCAAAGTGCTAAAAAGTGATGGTTGAAAACAGTATGATGGTTAGCAGTCCATAGGTCTCAAAGTGCTATTGCACTAAAATCTTGTCACAGTACTTTGTTTTTATTGCAGCAACTAAATTAATTAATAAGGAGAGGCCTAATTACTATATCTATTTGTTAGTTTAAAATAAAGACAAATGACCTCATAGGATATTACTACTCAAGGTTAAAATTTTAAAAAAACAAATAGTGGCAAGTAGATTTTACAGAGGGATATTGATAGAATGGTATATTGCTAGAGCTTTAGTTCTATCAGTGTGGTAGCCACTTATAATCACATAAAGAGGAAATGAATCACCCAAAAGGAAAACAAAAGGGGACACTGATTTACATAAAATTTGCATGTGCATATTTATACATATATATACAAATTTATAAATAATTATTTTAATCTGAACAGAAATTCAATACTTCTAACCATAGTGCAGAAGACTGTGACTGGATGACCTGTATGTTTTGCTCAGATTGCTGTCCAGGAGCTATTTATGGGCAACTTCAAGGACAAGCTCTTCCATCCGATGGTTCTTTATATATTCCGAACGTGGACTGGACAGCCCTTCAGAGAGCAGATGCCTTCTAAATAGAGGACAGTCCTCAGACAATCCTTCAAATAGAGGACTGCCCTCTGTAACAGAGGACACATGGCCACCCTATGAGTGGGAAGACATCTGTAATTGTTTGGGGAGGCACATGAGCCTCTGGCCTCCTGCCAGTGGGGGTTTGACTAGCTTAGATTGCAGACTGCCAATTTTCTCAGCCAACCTTCATGTTCTCCTGATCAGAGTATTTCATCCCTTCTCAGTATATATTCATGAGGGTCAATTAAGGAAACCTCTATTTTTCAGATATTTTGCTTCCATGGAGGCTTGCAAACATATGGATGACATGTCACTGCTCCTTCCTTCATCATCTTATCTGCTTGCCCTCTCAGACTACAAAAATCAATTTTTTAATCCATTTATTTCATTTCTATACCACCCAAGAGCCAAAGCTCTCTAGGAGGATTACAACAATTACAATACAAAATAAATAATATAAAATATTTAATATACATTAAAAAAAAACAGTTAAAAATCTAAGAAACAGTTACTTACAATATAATATTCAGACCTGATAAAGCACTAACACTGAAAACCTCATCGTATGCCATCAAATGCCTAGTGGCTGAGGATAGTCTTAAGCTGGTGCTGAAAAAATGACAACATTAGTGCCTGGCAGACCTTGGTGGAGAGAGAATTGTACAGTTAGGAGGCCACCACTGAAAAGGCCCTATGCCTTCCTGCTAGTGATGGACAGGCACCCCCCCAATCCATGTTCTCTGGGTGCCAGCCAAGCCCATGCCCCCACTCACACACCCCAGCCCCATGCCCAACTCCACCCTGCTAAGTGAGCTGCCCTCATTCACCCCGGGCCCATCCGGCGATTTCTGTGGCAACCATTCCAAATTTATTTTTTTGCGGGACGGGAACAGATATGTACACAGTTGCTCTTCTGCAAAATGACACTGTGAGTGGTCGATATATGCAAGGTTACAGGCGTAAGTGGCCCAGATAGGCAGCCAATGCAAGGGGGGCAGAATTAGTGTTATATGCGCAGGCGTTCTGTCCCCTGCTATCCACCCAACTGCTGCAGTTTCCAAACAAGTGCAACCCCACATAGAGTGCATTGGAGTAATCTAACCTGAAGGTTACCAGAGCATAGACTTCTGCAGCCAGGTTATCCCTGTCCAGATAGGGCCGTTGGTGGGCTACCAGCTGAAGCTGGTGGAAGGCACTCCTTGCCACTGAGGCCACCTGAGCCACAAGCAACAGTGAAGGCTCTATGAGAACTCCAAGCTATTAAGCTGCCCCTTCAGGGGGAGTGCAACCCCATCTAGAACAGGATGAACACTTAACATCTGGTCGGAAGAACCACTCACTACCAGCATCTCAGTCTTATCTGGACTGAGCTTCAGTTTATTAGCCTTTATCCCATACTAGGGATGGACGAAAGTCCCTTACCTTATCCTGCAGCTTGCTTCATGGTGGAGGGGAGGCGCTCCGTCCCTCCCCCCGAAATTCTGGGCAGGGGGGAGGCGCCCCATCCCTCCAGCCAAAATTCTGGCCGGGGGAGAGGCGCCCCATCCCTCCGGCCGCGAATCTCGTCTCGTGCTGGGACGCAAATGGCGGTGGCCGTAGCTGCCGCCGTTTGCATCTCTGCAGTCAGCCGTGATAGGCTACGTAAATCCTTACGTAGCCTATCACGGCTGACTTTGGGGGAAAAAAAGTGCGTACGCAAATGGCAGCGCCCATGGGCGCCGCCATTTGCGTTCCTTATTTGGGCACGTGTAGTCTACGTAAACATTTACGTAGACTACAGCAAAAATAAGGGAAACGCTATTTGCGTTGCCCTTATTTTTGCCGTAGTCTACGTAAATGTTTACGTAGACTACACGTGCCCAAATAAGGAACGCAAATGGCGGCGCCCATGGGCGCTGCCATTTGCGTATGCGCTTTTTTTTTTTCCCCCAAAGTCAGCCGTGATAGGCTACATAAGGATTTACGTAGCCTATCATGGTGTTTTTTGAAAATCTAGCAGTGATAGGCTATGTAAATCTTTACGTAGCCTATCACGTTTGTTGTTTGTTTGTTTGTTTTACTGGGAAATGGCAGTGGCGGCAGCCAGTCAGAAGACCGGCCGCCGCTGCCGAACCGCCGCCGAACCGCTGCCGGGAGCCGCCAGCGCCAGGGACATTCGCGCAAGGTAAGTCCCATCCCGGGGGGGTGGCGGGGGGGTGGCGGACCGTTTCTCCACCAATTTTGGGGGGCCGAATGCCAACGCATTCGTATTGGTATGGAATCTCCCGGAGATTCGTGGAGAAATCCTCCGACATCCCTATCCCATCCATTGTCACAGCCAGGCTAGCACATCCAAACAAGACAACACTGCAGGCAAGTAGGACAAGGTGTACAATAGTCATCTCTAGCAGGGCTACCCTTAGCTAATCTTTTTGGCCTAACAGATTCCCCTCCCATTCCCCTTCCCCTCTTACTGGGTCCTTTTGAAGCTCTAGTGATGTATAGAGGGACTTTAGCCCATACTCCAGGTTTTTATTTAAGCAAAAGCAGCCATGGAGGCTGCAATTTAACTGGTGGACTGGCAGGAGAAGGGGCTGTAAACACCCTCCCACTCAACATCCTCCCTCTGCTCGATATCCATTTTATTTGTTATTTTATTGTTATATCTGCTGTCAATTTATTTTAAATGGTTTTATCATCCTTTGTCTGCCATTTTGGAAGCTTTGACTGAGTGGGGGCCTAAAAATGCTTTAACAGTGCAATTCTATGCATGTCTACTCAGAAGTAAGTAGTCCAGGTTTTTATTTAAGAGGCTATGGAAGGACAAGACTCTCCAGTGGTGGTGACCTGCAAGGTGTGTGCAATGTTTGTTTTCTTGCCTGAGAACAACGTGGTCTACATCTGCAACAAGTGCAAGTTGACCACGCTGCTGGAAGAAAAAGTAAGAGGACTGGAGCGGCGATTGTTGACCCTCCGGGGAATAAGAGAACACGAAGAGTTCTTGGACAGAATGGGGGAACTACAGCAGCAAAGGGAAGACCAGAAGCTTGAAGAGCAATAACAGCAAGATGAGGCAGAAGTGGGAAATGCTGAGGTGAAGAAAAATGGAGTGCATTTGACGAGTGTAGTCAAATGTGAGAGGATACTCCTTAGAAAAGGGTGACAGTTAGGAGACGAAGAACTACATGCCACTATGCACCAGTGGAAGCAGTGGAGCTGTGGAGCCGATTCCAGGTACTTGAGGATGAGACTGGAGGACAGACTGCAGAGGAAGAATCACAGGGGAACCTACGTGAGAGTGAGCAAGAGGCTGAAGGTCAGTCAAACAGAGGCGATGAAACCAAGGCCTACAACAACAAGCAGAAAAGAGTGGTAGTAGTGGGAGAATCCTTGCTGTGTGGGATCGAGACCCAAGTATGTCACAAAGACCCGTGGACTCACCAGGTATGTTGTCTCCTGGGAGGACAGATTAGAGATGTGACTGAAAGGTTGCCTGCACTCATAAAGCCCACTGACAGGTATCCCTTTCTTCTCATCCATGTGGGAACAAATGATACCGCCAAGCGGAGCTACAAAGAAATCACATCAGACTTCAAAGCTTTGGGAAGAAACTCAAGAACTTTGGGGCCCAGATCGTTTTCTCATCCATCCTAGGGATGTCGGAGAATTTCTCCACGAATCTCTGGGAGGCCAAATGCCAATGCATTCGCCCCCCCGAAATTGGTGGGGAAATTCTCCGACAGCCCCCCTGCCCCCCCGGGACTTACCTTGCACGAATGTCCCTTGCGGTGGCGGGTCCCGGCGGTGTTTCGGTGGCATTTCGGCGGCGTTTCGGCAGAGGCTGTGGCGGCCGGTCTTCTGACCGGCTGCCGCCGCTGCCATTTCCAAGTAAAGTGTAAAAAAAAAAAAAGTGATAGGCTACGTAAATCTTTACGTAGCCTATCACGGCTGACTTTGAAAAAAAAAAGTGCGTACGCAAATGGCGGCGCCCATGGGCGCCACCATTTGCGTTCCTTATTTGGGCATGGGTAGTCTACGTAAAGATTTACGTAGACTACGGCGAAAATAAGGGCAACGCAGCGTTGCCCTTATTTTCGCCGTAGTCTACGTAAATCTTTACATAGACTACCCGTGCCCATGGGCGCCGCCATTTGCGTACGCACTTTTTTTTTTTCAAAGTCAGCCGTGATAGGCTACGTAAAGGTTCACGTAGCCTATCACGGCTGACTTTGAAAATCTAGCCATGATAGGCTACGTAAATCTTTACGTAGCCTATCATTTTTTTTTTTTTACACTTTACTTTTTTCTTTCATGGCCAGGGAGATGGGGCACTCCCCCCCAGCCAGAATTTCGGTGGGGAGGGATGGGGCGCCTCCCCCCCAGCCAGAATTTTGGCCGGGAGGGGCGGGGCGCCTCCCCACCCCCCAAAAAAACCTGCGGGACCAGGTAAGGGACTTTCATCCATCCCTAATCCATCCCTCCAGTAGTTAGAAGAGGGATAGAAAGGGAATGAAAAATACTCTGGGTGAATGAATGGCTACAGAGGTGGTGCCAATGAGAGAGATTTGGATTCTGGAACCACAGGCTATACTTCCTGGAAGATGGGCTGTTGGCAAGGGACGGGTTGCACCTCACAAAGAATGGGAAGAATGTGTTTGGCCACAACATGAAGAACTTCATCAGGAGGGCTTTAAGCTGAATCCTACAGGGAAGGGAGATGTAAAGTTGGGGGTATCAATGGACATAGGCTCATGCACTGCAATGGAGAGAACAGCTCTGATAGCGCCCAATAATAGTCTTCAGACACATGTAGGGAGAAAGCCAGACTATGAAGCACATGGTCTTCGATGTCTATATACTAATGACCAGAGTATGGGAAACAAACAGAACGAACTTGAACTCTTAATACAAGAGGGAAATTATGACTTGATAGGTATAACTGAGACTTGGTGGGATGACTCTCATGCAATTGAATACAGCAATATGGAATACAGCAATTGAAGGATATAACTTGTTCAAAAAGAACAGGAGGAACAGAAAGGGAGGTGGGGTTGCACTGTATGTGAAAAATACATATCTCTGCACAGAAATACAGGAGGAGGAGCTTGGTAGCCCCATCGAGGGCATCTGGATCAAAATAGATGGAGCAAAGAATAAAAGGAACCTGGTGGTCGGAGTCTACTACTGGCCACCCAATCAAGGAGAAGGCGAGGATGAAACTTTTGAAAAGCAAATAGCCAATGTTTTAAGGAAGCACGATGTAATAGTAATGGGGGACTTCAATTTCCCCGATATTTGTTGGGAGGCAAATTCTGCAAAACATGGCCCCTCCAGGAAATTCCTGACTTGTGTGGCGGATAACTTCCTCCTACAGAAAGTAGAGGAAGGAACTAGAGGATCAGCTATCCTTGACTTGATCCTAACCAACAGAGATGACTTAGTGGATACAGTAGCACTTACAGGAACTCTGGGGGAAAGCGACCATGTTGTACTTCAGTTCTTGGTTCTAAGGGAAGCAAAAGCCAAGTGTAGTCAAATGCGTACCCTGTATTCTAGGAAAGCTGATTTATTTTAATAAACTCAGAACAATGATCAGGAAGGTCCCATGGCAAGCGACGCTAACGAGAAAAGGAGTCCAAGATGGGTGGGAGCTTTTAAAAAAGGAAATTCTCAAGGCACAATTACAAACAATTCCAACAAGAAGAAAAAGGTGGAAGACAACAGAAGAAGCCAAAGTGGCTTCACAAAAAGCTTAGAGATGACCTGAAAACAAAAAAAAGGACACATTAGGAAGTGGAAAGAAGGCCAAGTAACAAAGGAAAAGTACAGGCAGGTAGCACAGAATTTCAGGGATGGCATCAGGAAGGCTAAAGCTGAGAACGAGCTGAGGTTAGCAAGGGATGCTAAAAGCAACAAAAAGGCTTTCTTCAGCTACATGCATAAAAGGCAGAGGAAAGAAATGGTTATTCAGCTATTACATAAGGATGGGAAAATGATAACAGATGACAAAGAAGAGGCATAGGTGCTCAATTCCTACTTTGGCTCAGTCTTCTCCCAAAAGAGGGTCTATGACCCCCCTGGCAAAGGTGAAGTACAGGCTGAAGGGGCAGGATTGCAGGTTGAAATTGATAGGTGTATGGTCAAGGAACACCTAATTACTTCGAATGAGTTCAAATTCTCCAGGGCCAGATGAAATGCATAATAGAGTAATAAAGGAACTGGCAGAAGAACTCTCAGAACTGCTATCTATTCTTTTTGAGCAATCATGGAGGATGGGTGAAGTGCCAGATGACTGGACGAGGGCTAATGTTGTCCCTATCTTCAAAAAGTGTAAAAAGGAGGAACCTGTGAACTACACACCAGTCAGTCTGACATCAATCTAGGGATGGACAAAAGTCATTTACCTGGTCCCGCAGCTTGCTTCGCGGTGGGGGAGAGGCGCCCCATCCCTCCCCGCCGAAATTCTGGCCGGGGGGGAGCGCCCCGCCTCTCCGGCCGCGAATGTTCTTCTCCTGCCGGGATGGAAATGGCGGCGGCCGTAGCCGTTTGCGTCCCTGGCCTGCAGTCAGCCGTGATAGGCTATGTAAATCTTTACGTAGCCTATGACGGCTGACTTTGAAAAAAAATTAAAAAGTGCGTACGCAAATGGCGGCGCCCATGGGCGCCGCCATTTGCGTTCCTTATTTTGGCCCGGGTAGTCTACGTAAATATTTACATAGACTACGGCTTAAGTAAGGGCAACACAAATAGCATTGCCCTTATTTTCACCGTAGTCTACGTAAATATTTACGTAGACTACCCGGGCCAAAATAAGGAACACAAAATGGCGGCGCCCATGGGCGCCGCCATTTACGTACATGCTTTCCCCCCCCCCCAAAGTCAGCCGTAATAGGCTACGTAAAGATTTACGTAGCCTATCACGGTGTTTTTTTGAAAATCTAGCTGTGATAGTGCTACATAAATCTTTACGTAGCCTATCACGTTTGTTGTTGTGTTTTTTTTACTTGGAAATGGCGGCGGTGGCAGCCGGGAGCCGCCGCCGCCAGGGATATTCGCCGAAGGTAAGTCCCATCCCGGGGGGTGGGGGTGGGGGGGGCGGACCGTTTCTCCACCAATTTCGGGGGGCCGAATGCATTGGCATTCGACCTCCCGGAGATTCATGGAGAAATTCTCCGACATCCCTACATCAATCCCTGGGAAAATTCTGGAGCAGATGATAAAGCAATCCATCTGTAAGCACCTTGAAAATAATGCCGTGATTACTCGAAGCCAACATGGATTTGTCAAGAACATATCTGATCTCATTTTTTGATCAAGTAACCTCCCTTGTGGAACGTGGGAATGCTGTAGACATCATATACCTTGACTTCAGCAAAGCTTTCGACAAAGTGCCCCATGATATCCTGATGAGCAAACTAGATCAAAGTGGGCTAGATGAAACAATGATCCGGTGGATCCACAGTTGGTTACAGAATCAGACTCAAAGAGTGCTTATCAATGGGATCTTCTCAAACTGGGGAGAGGTAACGAGTGGGGTACCACAGGACTCAGTCCTGGGCCCAGTGCTCTTCAACATTTTTATTAATGACTTGGAGGAGGAGGTGCAGGGAATGCTGATCAAATTTGCAGATGACACAAAATTGGGCGGGATAGCTAATACTTTGGAAGACAGAAACAAAATTCAAAGTGATCTTGATAGACTGGGGCGCTGGGCAGAAAACAACAGAATTACATTTAATAGGGATGAATGCCAAGTTCTGCACCTAGGAAAAAGAAACCAAATGCACAGTTACAAGATGGGGGATACGTGGCTCAACAACACTACAAGCGAGAAGGAACTGAGAGTTGTTGTTGATCACAAGCTGAATATGAGCCAACAATGTGATGTGGCTGCAAAAAAGGCAAATGCTATTTTGGGCTGCATTAATAGAAGCATTGCTTCCAAATCCCAGGAAGTACTAGTTCCCCTCTACTCAGCACTGGTTAGGCCTCATCTGGAGTACTGTGTCCACTTCTGGGCACGGCAGTTTAAGAAGGATGCAGACAAACTGGAGACAGTTCAGAAGAGGGCAACAAAGATGATCAGGGGACTGGAAACAAAGCCCTGTGAAGAGAGACTGAAAGAACTGGGCATGTTTAGCCCTGAGAAGAGAAGACTGAGGGGAGATATGGTAGCACTCTTCAAGTACTTGAAAGGTTGTCACAGAGAGGAAGGCCAGGATCTCTTCTCCATCATCCCAGAGTGCAGGACACGGAATAATGGGCTCAAGTTACAGAAAGGCAGATTCCAGCTGAACATCAGGAAAAACTTCTTGACTGTTAGAGCAATACGACAATGGAACCAATTACCTAAGGAGGTGGAGGGCTCTCCCACACTGGAGGCGTTCAAGACAAGGCTGGACAGCATTTGTCAGGGATGCTCTGACTTGGATTCCAGCTTTGAGCAGGGGGTTGGACTCGATGGCCTTGTAGGCCCCTTCAAACCCTACTATTCTATGATTCTATGATTGCATGAGTCCCACTGAGTCCAATGGTACTTACTCCCAAGTAGGTCTGTATAGGATTGTGGTTTAAATGAACAGAGTTCCAATACATGAGAAAACTATGCAGTTGAGATTTGATGGCATCCCAAAATTAAGAAAAAAAGAAAGATAATTTCCTGCGAAAGGATTAAAAATAATAATCCAATGTTTATTAAATCTAATAAACCATAATCCAAGTATAGTAAAGAGGCTCCACAGTGAACAGACTGCATTAGGGCCTGTCCTCTTGTATGCTTTAATTAAAAAAAAGAGAGACTTCAATTCCCTACTGCTTTGTATGGGTTAGCTACACAATGCAGCATTTTCTGTCTGATATGTTTTCATCAGAAATCTTCACACTAAATGTATCATAAATATTTTTAAGTCTCTGAAGAAAGCTAATGACGTTCATTTATCACTTACTATACTGTGCTCAAGAGTTATCAAAAATCAGTGGACATGGTGTATTAAACATCATATGCTGGCTTATTTAAAGGGCAATTATATTTTTTTATCTGCAATATAACGATTGTATGATTCAGACTTCAGATGTGAAACAAATCCAGTCAAATAACTAGCTATTTGAAAACAATGGACAATGAAGTTGGGAAAGCAATAGAATATCAATATAAATGGATGCCTGCAAAGGAGCTTTTATGGTAGAACCGAGGAGCGCTGGCCTTATCTTCTTCAAATTAACAAGAAGCTGCTTTCAGTATTTGTACACATATTTGAATATCAATCTGGGATTTCAGTCTTAAACTTCAATCCTCAGTTCATTTGCCCCAGTCCTGCAACAGAGATCCATATGGAGAAGCAAGCTTCTGTTTGCAAATTAACTTGCTGTTCTGGAAATTATTCGTGCAGATTGGATGTGTGTCCAGATTTATATATAGCATGTAGCACTGAGCTGAAATGTCACATCCCCAGCTTTATTAGTTCAGCATACTCTGCTTTTCTTTATAAAATAAACTCAAAGCGGCTTACAAAAAAAAGTTCATGAGATACATGAAACCCAATAAAAACAGTTCAAATAACAATAGAAACAGTTCAGCTTACTGAAATCCACTTCATTCTTTAAAATCCAGAATGGGATAAAATGATTCACCATAAAAATAGGAAGGCAGAATATGGAGACAGCTCTGTCCATAGAATGTGAAGCTTGGGGATTGGGCCATGACGTAGAGGTGAAGTACAGGACAAATTCCAGGCACGGTAATCAGACTTCTGCTTGCTGTTGGACACCATTATTATTATTTTTTTAACTCATGAGGCTCAACAGTGAGGCATTTTTTCCCCCTCACTTTGATTGCTACATGACAATACCATGATGATGTGACATCATCATGAGCAGTGCCAGCTCCAGGTTTTGGATGGCCCTTTGGTAAGACCGCACCCCTTGGTCAATGCCCCCCTATTCCTCAATGAGTCTTCCTTCTCACCACCATTGCCACCAGCTGCTGCTCCCCCTCTTCTTCATCATTCTTACCACCTTCTTGCTTGCCAAGTAGAATGCAATGGTGAAGAAGAGGAGCAGGTCTGGGGACTTTTGTCAGTGGGTCCTCTGCTGGGGTGTGGGCTCTTGGCAGATGCCCAACCATACCAACCCTTGATGCCGGCCATGATCATAATGAAGGCAATGGCTCCTGCACTCACTTTGGAGACTTGTGGGTAAAACAAAATGCTGCCTGATGACAGCATCTAGGACTTTCAAAAGCAAGATCTCTACCACCACCTGAACTAGTGTTTGTGTTTGTGATGGAAGTGTTTGTGATGGCAGTGTTTGTGATGGAAAAGGTGAGAGGCATGGCTGGTTTCATGGAAGCCCCCCTTCCTTAGGCATCAGACACGTGTGCAAATCCTACTTAGTTTCGAGAGGTCAGCATATATGTAAAGAGAACTGTTGATAGTGTTGCTATCTTGATGAGAGAAATGGGGAAAGAAGGGAGGTAGAGCAGAGAAAGAGGAACATGGATACCACCTGTCCTTGAGTGGAGGAGAAGGGGCTCTTTTACTGGGGGATGCTGGGGATAACAAGATTGTCCTTGGCACCAGGACACTGGGGTTGCTTCTTTGGTGGAGGCCCAGGAGCAAGAGGAGTCCTCTCTGTTTACTAACCTTTTCTCTGGTGAAGGCTTGCAGAGGGAACATGGGCATTACCAAGCTGTGTGAGTGTGTTCCTTGTGAATTCCTAATCAAATGTAAAAGAATACATTGCACAAAGCCAAAGCTTAACTTGGTCAATCACAGCATGATTTGAATCAGGGTGCAATTAAACTTCTTTTGTTCACATAAAACAGATCTTAGATTAGAGGAAATATATTTTATTGAGGTCTAGGTGTACACAAACAGTTCTGCTTATGGTAAGCTGCAGTAAGGGAGTGGCTTTTCCTTCACACTTCCTGTCCAAACACTTCTTGTCCCCTTGCCCAGCTGGTTTTCCTTCTAGATCCTAAGTTCCATACTTAGTTCCATTGCTCATGATTAAAAAAAAAAACCCTCATTTGAATAGGACCAATTTTGAATTGTACCAGGTATGCTTCCCCATCGTTACTTGTATCCCTTGGGTATGGTCACATAAGCATTTCTTTTAGAAATGTACTTTCATATGATGAATAGGTTTTTAGAAGTTAGTCTTTCCTGAGACACAACTGCTCTAATGGTTTATTACACTCAAGTAAAAGAGCCAAGCCACCAATGGAAAGAAATGCAAACCTCCAGGGAGAAAATTATGTTCTTCATTTTTTTGGAATAATCAACACTTTAACCTATGCCTATACTCACATTTTATAAAGCTAGAAAAAAATCTTTTTGTGTTTAAAATACTGGTCCTGCTGTATATCTGACCTCCATTGGCCAAGCCACTCAACCTGGAGTGTGGTGTGATTATGTAATGCCCTAATCTATTAGTACATGAAATCAAAATAAACAGCAACAGATTGTTGCCATGTATCTTTTTTAAAAAATGTTGATATATTAACATTCTGCATGGAAATGGCTCAATTTTTTATGAGTTTGAATCAAACTATCTGAAAAATGCATAGGAATATAAATTGTACATGTTTATTAATAAGAGCATGGAAATGTTTGAGTAATATTTTAAAGCAACCTTTAGTTTGTTTTCTAAGGCATGATTCAGACTTCAGCTGTAACTTAAATTAATGGGGCTGTTAAGGTTGTGATAATATTATGACTCTATATTTGTAAAATTAAATTTGCTAGGAGACTACCACACACTAAGCATATGCATAAAATCTAGTAGGTGAAAGGGGTGGCTTAGAGGGCAACTAGAATCTACCTGTCTCTCTCTTACATCTTCAAGCTACTTGAAGACAGTGTGAAACCCTGTGCTAGTCACCAATAGTTCAGTAAGTTTCTTTCAGGACCACAACACTGAAGTTAATGTGCTTGAATTTACTATGTTGAATCGAAGTGATGTCCCATAGGAAGGCTGAACATGATTTTGTTTACTGTCATCATGTGGGTCACCAGAGCCAACCAGATTTATGGCACAGTCCTATGAATGTTTAGACAGAAAAAAGTCCTATGCTTTTTTTTTCTATCCAAGCATGCACGGGATTGCACCCTTAATGGCACTGAGGGAAAATAAGGTCAAGGACAGTAAAGACAGAAAAGAAGATAGAAGATCCTGCTTGGAAGTAGCAGCAGCAGCAGCAGCTGCTGCCCACAGAACAAGTGCTGAAGAGCATTGGATGATCAGCCTTCCAGATTGTATGGAGAGCTGCCACTGATAGAGGAGGTTCTCCACTTCAGAAGAGTTGTTGTTATTGTTGTTGTTCAGTCGTTCAGTCATGTCCGACTCTTCGTGACCCCATGGACCATAGCACTCCAGGCCTTCCTGTCCTGCGCTCTCTCCCGGAGTGTGCTCAAGTTCATATTTATTGCATCGGTGATGCTATCTAGCCATCTCATCCTCTGCCGTCCCCTTCTCCTTTTGCCTTCAATCTTTCCCAGCATAAGGGTCTTTCCCAGGGAGTTTTCTCTTCACATTAGGTGGCCAAAATATTTGAGTTTAAGCTCCAGTATCTGTCCTTCCAATGAGCACTCAGGGTTGATTTCCTTTAGGATTGACTGATTTGACCTCCTTGCAGTCCAGGGGACTCATAAGAGTCTTCTCCAGCACCACAGTTCGAAAGCATCAATTCTTCGGCGCTCAGCCTTCCTTATAGTCCAGCTCTCACAGCCATACGTTGCTACTGGGAAAACCATAGCTTTGATTATACGAACCTTTGGCGGCAAGGTGATGTCTCTGCTTCTTACTATGCTGTCTAGGTTTGCCATAGCTTTCCTCCCAAGGAGCAAGCGTCTTTTAATTTCATGGCTACAGTCACCGTCTGTGGAGCCCAAGAAAATACAATCTGTCACTGCTTCCATTTCTTCCCCTTCTATATGCCAGGAAGTGATGGGGCCAGATGCCATGATCTGAGTTTTTTTAATGTTGAGTTTCAAACCAGTTTTTGCACTCTCCACTTTCACCCTCAACAAGAGGCTCTTGAGATCCTCTTTCCTTTCTGCCATTAGGGTGGTATCGTCTGCATATCGGAGGTTGTTGATAATTATCCCAGCAGTTTTAATTCTGACCTGTGATTAGGAATGGCAGAGAATTCCTCCACGGATTCCAGTGAACACGGAACATGGATTCCACAGAATCCGTGGCAGAATGGCCTTCTGCCCCCCAGCCCCCCTGTGGAATTCCCATGGGACAGCACTTACCTGGGGCAGATGCAGCAGGTTTGGCGGCGGTGGCAGTTCCGGCTAGGGATGTCAGAGAATTCCGTCATGGATCTCGGTGAGGCCGAATGCCAATGCATTCGCCCCCCCGAACTCTGTGGCGGAATGGCCTTCCACCCCCTGCCCCCCCCGCGGATCCCCCCCAGGATGAGACTTACCTGATGTTCCGGGTGGCGGCAGCAGCTGCGGCGGCTGGTCTTCCAACCGGCTGCCACCGCCACCATTTGCAGTTTTGTCATTTTTTTTTTTACAAGACGTGATAGGCTACGTAAAGATTTACATAGGCTATCATGGCTGGGTAAAAACAAAACAAAACCGCATACGCAAATGGCGGTGGCTATGGCCGCCGCCATTTGAGTTCCTTATTTTTGGCCGTCTTAGTCTACATAAATATTTACGTAGACTATGATGGCAAAAATAAAGAGGAACGCAAATAGCGTAGCGGGCGCTATTTGCGTCCCTTTTTGATTCGCCAGTTTAGCCGAATTTAGCCAAATTTCAATTCGCCATTTAAATATTTACGTAGATTAAGATGGCTAGTCTATGTAATCTATTTACGTAGATTAAGATGACTAGTCTACGTAAAGATTTACGTAGACTACGGCGAAAATAAGGGAACGCTATTTGTATTGCCCTTATTTTCGCCATAGTCTATGTAAATCTTTACGTAGACTAGACATGCCAAAATAAGGAACGCAAATGGTGGCGCCCATGGGGTGCCGACATTTGCATACATGTTTTTTTTCCCAAAGTCACCCATGATAGCCTACGTGATGATTTACGTAGCTTATCATGGCTAACTTTGGAAATCTAGCCGTGATAGGCTACGCAAATCGTTACATAGCCTATCACAGGTGTGTGTGTGTTTACCTTTCCTTTCGTGGCCGGGGAGACGGGGCGCTCCTCCCCGGCCTGAATTTCTCCCGTGAGGGATGGGGCGCCTCCCCCCCGGCCTGAATTTCGGCCGGGCGAGGCGGGGCGCCTCCCCCCCTCGCCTGAACTTCGGGGGTGAACCGAAGCGCCTCCCCCCCACTGCGAAGCAAGCTGTGGGACAATGTAAGTCCCTTTCGTCCATCCCTACACTAATGGCAGAAAGCAAAGAGGATCTAAAGAGCCTCCTGTTGAGGGTGAAAGTGGAGAGTGCAAAAGCTGGTCTGAAACTCAACATTAAAAAAAGAAAGATCATGGCATCTGTCCCCATCCCTTCCTGGCATATAGAAGGGGAAGAAATGGAAGCAGTGACAGATTTTATTTTCTTGGGCTCCAAGATCACCGCAGTTGGTGACTGTAGCTAGGGATGTCCAAAAGTCACTTACCGTTTCGCGGATCTGCTTCGCAGTGGGAGGGGGAGGCACTCCGTCCCTCCCCCTGGAGTCCTGCCCAGCCGGCTGTGCTCTGCAGGGATTCCGCGGAGCCGCTGGCCGGCTCCACCCGCAGCCAGACATCTGGCTGCTGGGCAGCAGGACGCAAATGGCAGTGGCTGTAGCCACTGCTGTTTGCGTCCCTGTACTTAACCGTGATAGGCTACATAAATATTTACATAGCCTATCATGGCAAGGTAAAAAAAACGTGTACGCAAATGGCAGCGGATATGGTGGCCACCATTTGCGTTCGCTATTTTTCGCCTTTGTAGCCTACATAAATATTTACGCTATTTGCGTACGCTGCGCCCTGCCGTGGACGGCCAGGAGACCAGCCGCTGCACCTGCCGCTGCCGCACCTGCTGCTGCTGCTGCCACTGCACCTGCCGCCACCACACCTGCCGCCGCCACACCCGCTGCCGCCACAGCCCCGCCACTGCCGCACCCGCTGCACCCGCCACCGCACCTGCCACTGCCACCGCCACACCAGCTGCTGTCACCGCCAGTATTTGAAAGCCTTCTAATACTGGAAAATATGTAGTCATCATGACAAGTAGCCATTGATAGCCTTATTCTCCACGGGCTCCATGAGGTTTCTTTAATGCAGCCTCAAAACAAAGCTTCCCTGAGTGGACAGCATATGAGACTCTCTTCTGTCTCTTTCCCCTTTCCTCGTTTAATTAAGAGCCATGTCCATCCAGTACTGGGGCTACTTCTCTGCACACCCCTCCCGTGCAACCCTCCTGCAGCATCTTATAATACCTATAGTTTTGCCCCCAACATCATAGGTTTCCTTCAGAAATACACCCCATTTTAATTCACTAGGAATTTCTCCCATTCTGCTATGTTCCCCTTCAGCTATCTGACACCACAATACAATGATTCAGGGTTCTAATACCATTAACAAACACACACTGAAATCATGCCTGGAGCCACTACCTTGTATTAATGGGTTTACATCAGGATATTGTGGGAAATTAAAATGTTGGCCCAGAGTAAAAAAAGAAAAAAAAAGTTTAAGGAGGGACCTTAATATTGTTTGGGGGGGACACTGTAGGGTACCAGGACCCTGGCAGCTGCCTGAGGACACCAGGTGTTGATTCCAGGTCTGCTATAGATATGTTCAGCTCTGATGCTCAGTGGATTGCTTTCTGCAAGACATTCTATCTCAGCCTAAGCTAATCCATGAGGTTGTAGTAAGGCGAAATACTCCTTGAAGGAAAGGTAAATTTCAAATCCAACATTGAATGGGGGGGGGGGAGTGAGAGGAGAGAGATTAACTGTTTTTCTCCAAAGCATATCTGCTGCCATCTGTTGACTTTTCAGGGTCTTCTAATCTCACAAATAAAATAGATTATCACATGCTGGTCACGCAGTGTGCTCTCATAACAGATATTTTCCAATTAGCCATTAGGAATTACAAACCATATGCTTCCCTTGGGTATTCAAGAGGTGTGGAAAAGACATAAAACCCAAGAAAGACTAAAATCTAAGACTATACTAAACCGCATAAGGAAAAATAATATTTCTAATTAAACTCATTGAAGTGAGAAATTCTGCATTGTGCACTTGGGAATCCCAAGTTCTTTCATAGTTTCAATGGACCTTCATTTCTTCTTTGTCCTTGCAACTGTTTGCTTGCTATATTCTGTCTGTTCCAAGGATTCAGGTCCATCCAGGGTTCTTGTATGTAGGTCTTGACTATGTGAGTACAGAACTGAGTGAAAAATAGCCAAGACTTTGGTCACATTCAGAAGACCAGATAAAAGTTTCGTTGGCAGATCCTCCTCAGTACTGTAGAAACACTTCCAGATCTTCATACCAGATTCATGTCTAACTTTTTACAGCATGATGAATACTGTCCAATATCTTCAGCTGTTTTTCTCCTGACTCAGTAGATGCAAGTACAGAACTGTAATGTTGGAAGGAGATTTGTATTTCTTGGACCATATGCAAGTTAAATATTGGTGGGAGTCTAACAGTCTTGCCACTGTGAGATGTTCAGCCTCAAGCTTGGGTGAATGAGAAAGAGAGTATGTTCTTCAGCTGTGGAGCACACAACATGAATATGTCCCTAAGGACATTACTCAGTTACAGGAGGGGTATATTGGCACACAGTGTCATGTAATCCAGCTTTTGTGCATGGATAGTTGCCAAGAGGTTATTAAAACAAATATCTCAGAACATAACAAAACATCTTGGTACTCTATTTTATATAATAGTAAGGGCAAAAACCCTGCCTCATGTAAAGTCCCCTAAATTTGACATGATTTCATTCTGTGCAATGTTTTCCCTCCAGCACTTTGCAATTCTGTTCCCTGATACCATCGATTAATTCATTTAACCAAATTTTCCATTGCTTTGTGTGTTTCTAGCGTCATGGCACAACAATATCTGAAGACAATGTCTCCAAGTCCATCACACCTTTAGCCAGCTAAATATTGCCTGTGGAAGAATAGAATCAACACATGATGGAATCAATATAGAACACGTTCATCTGAAAAAGGCAAACAAGTGATGGGCCCTACAGTCTAATAATGTGCTTCTCAGCTAGTGGAATGTCACCAGATAGTGTGAGGGCCACCAGTTGAAAAGCACTAGCATTTTGCCACACATCCAAAAATAAGTTCCTGTGGTCTTCGTTCAGTGCTTAAGCACCAAACATGTGGAAAGCCTCTTTTGAAAATCAGTTACTTTCTTCCAAACTACTTTGCAAATTTGGTGGTGGAGACTCTAGAGCAGGCCGCAGTATCAAATATGTGGTGGTGACTATGGGTGAAAGAATGGGGCCAGCACAGTGTACTGGAAAATGACTTCAAGATATGGAAATAACTTTGCCTTAAAGAAAACAGTATTTTGTTTTTCTTCATGTTGCCTTTCAGTAGAATCTCTGTAGGTTTTCCCTGTGGTGTCACATGACCCTAACATGTATTGCTTTTGCTACCTTCTTTTGATGCCCCCCCCCCCATGCACACTTATTTTGGAAGTTAATCTCATATTTTCATTTCTTTTTTAAGTGTAAACCAAAACTGTACCATAATTCCTTTGACTTTTCTTAAACATTCTACAGATGTCTTATCTGCACAGCAGCACCCTCCAAAATTTGCCAGTCTTTCCATTCTCCCCATGTTTAGGATCACCTCTAGGTTATTCTCATGGGCATTTTGTGTGTGTGGAGGCAAAGATATGGCAGTGATGCTGTTGATTTCTCTGCAGATTCCTCTGAAACAGCTTACTTGAGTTCCATTCTACCTTGCAATTTATCTTCATAAAACTGTAAAACTGAATTTGGCTGAAAATGTGAACTTTTAATAATGCAAAGAAGTACAATTTTTGGTGTGTTTCCAAGTTGTTGTTTTAATTCTTGGTTTTATTTAATGGAGTATTGTTTCATCTGTATCATGTCTACCAGTTTGTGGTATTTGCAGAGACCAGGAAACTGATCTTCTACGTTATCACTAAAAATGAGCTCATTAAACCTTCTATGTAATAATTCCGCAATGCATAACAAGAAAACTCACTGAGGTAATGCACAAAGGATTAGTATAAACACTTCCAGCATGCATAAAGACTGGCATTTTGACACAGTACACAATATCATTTGTGAAAACAGGGAGCTGGATTGCCATTTACTAAAGTTAGTTCCTTTCAGTCACCCTTCAAAATTGCTTTCCAGAAACATTTCAGAGAAGGTGCATATTTGAATATGGCCTAAGGCATGCAAATGCCTAGGACTAGGGCTGAATCAATGAGCAATAGCCAACCTACCCTAATCAGAATGAACATCTTCCTGATAATTATAATTATAATTATAATTTATTCTCTGTGTATGTGTATCTGAGCTAGGGATGTATAGATTGTGTAAAATCCATTCTGTCTGCATTTCACAGATTACCAGGTGCCTTTTTTTCTGTTGTCTGCTCATTGGCAGAATTGTTTTTTTTCCAGTTTCCCAAATGTGTGCAAATTTGCACTTGCACTTGCCTATGGTGCCAAGATGTCTAGGGCCGAGGCCGAATCAATGAGTAATAGCCAACCGACCCTAAGATCCTCCCAAAATGCATAAATCCTCTTCAAAATGCACATTTTCATGCTCTAGCCTATGGGGGAAATGTGCCTTTTAGGCCTTTACATTTTTAAAAACATATTTTTCTAAGGCTTAATTCATGTAAAATTCTGGAAAGTAAAAAACAAAATAAAAAACTTGTCAGCAAATCCGTGGAATCCATGTGACTTGGGAAAAGCCAGTGCACTCCAAAATCCATGGGTTATATTCATAAAAATCTGAACACATTTGATTCCATTGTGGTTTTTCTCTGACATCCCTAATCTGAGCAGCTAAAAACATGGATAAGGACAATTTTAAAATGTGGCTTTAAAGATACAGACATTTGCATATGTCTAAAAAAAACAGTTTTGGAACAAAAGGCTTTCACTTCCTTTTTTTGTGGTTACTTTGCCTTTTCTTCTTTGTTTTCTCACTTTCTTTGTTTTTATATGATTCATATGAGTGTTACAATAGGGATAATCTAATTGTATTGTACCTGGGCTAGTTGTAACTAGGGATGCCTGACTATGTTGTGCTGTCCTAATTTTTAAGTGAACTGATGTGATTTGCACTTCTCAGACTAATATGTTGATCACAATGCAGTTATCCATTGGTTTTCACACATCTCTGAATTTGTCAATACACAGTTGCCAGCTCAAAAATGTACCACAATATGTATAAAATGCATATTTTAGGAAAAATGCATACAAAAATGCGTATTTTAAGGTAAAATATGTAAAAAATATTTTTGGGGAAAATAAATTAAAATAATGGTAATTTGCCTACACTTTAAAATTAATTCTCAAGTTTAAATGGAACAGAAGAGAATAACACGTGTGAAACTGACATTGGCAAGAAATAGACTGATCCATTCATTCTTAGTTGTAACTAGGGATGTGTGGATGCTGTACAATCCATTCTATCTGCATTTCACAAATTGTCAGGTACCTTTCATTCTATCATCCATTCATTGACAGAAACAGATTTTTTTCAGTGTCCCCGAATTTGCACAAATTCACACTTGTGAAAATGTGCAAATTCTCCCCAAAATGCACAAATTCACAAATGTGCATTTTCATGCTTTAGCCTATGGGGGAAATGCATATTTTTGCCTAGGTTTTTTTAAAAAATGTTTTTACGTATTTTTCTATGACTAAATCTGGGTAAAATTCTGGAAATTTTTTAAAAACCTAATATGCAAGTCCATGGAGTCTGTGCGACTTGGGAAAAACTGGTCTCCTACAGAATCCATGGTTTGGATTCACAGAAATCTGAACTCATTTGATTCTGTTGTGGATTTCTCCAGCATCACTAGCTGTAACATTTTTCCAGAAATGTGTGGAAGTCAAATATCTGTTTTGACATCTTCTAAAAAAATTCCTTGTGGATGACAATCTACTGCTCAGTTTTAAGCTTTTTCAGTGTTAACCTGTACCACTGCTTTGTATCTAAAATATAAATCAATGAGAGTGGAAACGTGTTTTTTCAATGCTGAACAAATCAGGAAATATTTTTATGTGGTACAATTTTCATATTTTTATGCGGTACAATTTGTGGTACAAATTTCAGGCTTTCATCTGCTCCAACAAACCCAAGTAACTTTAGGTCATGTTCACAAGTTTTTAAGGAAGGGTTGACTACTATAGCCAAGATGTGCACTTCATTGCCTTACAGTTCAGCCTAACCAAACTTAGGGTAGCCACGAGTCCTCTTTCACAGAGGACAGTCTTCTATGTGAGTGGTTACCATAGGACAATTTTGAAGGCATCTTCTACTGAATGAGCTTTCTAGTCCACTGCTGGTTTAAAGATAAAGAACCACCAGAAAGAAGAGCTGGGCCTCAGAAGAGCTGTCAACAGCACCTGGACAGCAGACTAGGAAAGGCACACATTTCCTAGTCACAGTCTTCCACACTATGGTGAGATGTATTTAAATGATAATAATCATTCCTCAATGTGTATCTTTATTTAAAAATCAGCATGTGCAAATTTTATGCAAATCTGTGTCCTCTCCCTTTTTGGTGATGCATGTCCTCTTTGGGGACAATTTATAAGTGGCCACACTACAAAATTGCTGTGAGCATTGTAATGCAGTTTGTATACTAAAAAGTTGTATAAAAAATAGAAATGGTAAATAAAAAGCCATTCACTGAATACAGTTCACCTTATGGTATCTCAAGGATGATGGTTGAATAAAATTGCATGGTCCATATTTCTAACCCTTTGTCACTGAAGAATAATTGGACCAGTTGCATTCATTCCATAAGTCTTAGTGAAAGCTCCATTTACAATCTAAAGAATACAGTTGTAATACAGTCATCTGATCAAATGCTCATCTTAATTATATTTCTTTCCTTGCCATTCAAGGGGATTTTAGAGTGAAGGCTTTAATTTGGAAACACAGCTGTGTTGTTATTAGCACCAACAACTTGCCCTAACAGATATTGTCAAGTACTTAGATTATTGTTCTTTTAAATAAAAGAATAGCAATATTAATTAATCAGTTGACTCAGACGTCAAGCAGAATTTGACTGTGAAAATACCAAATTGTAAACAACAGTTCTTAAACGTGATCACCCATCTGAGACCATGTTACTGCAGGCCATTATTTGACCAGCTAGATTTCCTTTTAACTTTTTTATTTTTTTGCAGGTACTTTTTCATTTTCACAACATGGAGCCTGCAGCTTAAAAGAATCTGTCGGGGTTTTATGCCAGCATGAGAAAAATGAGTTTCAGTGGAGCTGCAATGGCATCTTTTTATTAGATCCCAATTAGGCGGCTACAATGAAATTATTACACTTGCACACCATGTTTCAGAAATTCATCAGCATTAATATGCCATCTTCTTAGAATTTGTAGTCTGTAAGGATTTCCAGGAGGGATTAATCTCAACACTCAAAGCAAGCCTGGTATTTGTGAAGGCTAAAAGGCGTAAACAAACTGATAAATTTCTTAGCTCTTCTTAAAGTGAGCGGTCTAGTTCTTCTCCAATTTTATTTGCTTACTTAGGTTTAAAACTTTAAATGGAGAGTGCATGTTAGAAACTTCATTTGCATGCATGCCACTTTTTCTTTTGAACAGGAGAAAAATGCTTTGTTAAGTTGGCAAAAACAGTGGGATTCTGCAGTGTGCTTATTTAGGGGTCAAAAGCACCCAAGGTCAATTCATTTGTTACTGGAATGGTACGTTTCCCACTTCCCCATGAATCAATCACACATTGGTCCAATAACATCTATAAAAAGGGACCATGACTAAATGGCTTGCCTATCGCCATGATGGGCAACACTGCCATTGAAAGGAACCATGCCATTTGCTAATTTCCTCTTTACAGCCATTTCCAGAGTAGTGATGTGTGTATCAGCAAAACTCAAGCACTTTGGAGTTCTCTGAATTCCATCCCAAAGTTCATTCTGACTCATGTCCACATCTCAGAGTGAGCTTTCCTCCCCTTTTTCACATCGAAATCCATGTGTATTTTCATATACATTTTTTCCAAATGCATATAGCAGTTGTGCAGATTTTTGAAACGTATGCATTTTTTCTCATTGATTAAAGTGTGTTTGTGTACATTGTTTCAAAACTACAATGTTTTTTCATGCATATTTTTCAGATGTACACATTTTTGAACACTTTTTGTGTGTGTGGGGAAGGCCTGGGGGGAAGCCTGCCAACACAGTTGATGCTGTTGCCACTTGCAATGGCAGCACCCCCCAAACAACAACAACAAAAAAACGTACCAAAAAAGAAAGAAGCTGTGCTACAAGTCCTGCCAATGGGGAGCCCTACCTGTGAGAAACAATTGAGAATTTCTCCTCCCCCTGGAGATATTTGGTGAAATTGTCCTCCTAATTTCTCTGACCACAAATAGGGTGTAGAATTTCAAGAGGCCATTTGTGCACAGCTCTAGGCTGAGCTATCCAAACCTTAATAAAAAGACACGAATCAGGTACAAGATAGTTCATTCGATTTCCCTAGTGAATGAATACAAACACAGGTCTTCAGCCCACATTGGCATCCTGCTTATTTAGAAAGCTAACAGGAAGCACAATCTGGCATCACCATCTGTCTTTGGAGAAAAGGTGCCTGCCAAACTCAGGGAACTTACTGCATTGTTATTTAGGCTCTAACTAGGGATGCACAGAATTTGTTAAAATGTTTTTCGTTGATTGTCAGGCATCTTTCATTCTGTTGTCCACTCATTGACAGAATCTGATTTGTGGGGTGGGGGAGATGCATGAAAACGCTGTTCCATTTGCACATTTGTGCAAGTGCACATTAATGTTAATTAATTAATGTTAGTGTGAATTTTACAGGCACCGAAGTTAAAAACCAGTTCGCAAGTCCATGGAACCCAGGTCCATGGTGTGACCTGTAAAAAGCCAGTCTGCTGCAGAATCCACAGATGGATTTCATAGAACTCATTTGAATCTGTTGCACATTTCTCTGCCTGCCTTGCTTGAACGTGATGGACCAAGAATCCAGAAGGCAGCTACATGGATTGCCATATGCAGCTATGGTCCCGTTAAGCTGGACACCACTTTGCTGCTGCTTGCACTTGTTGCACTTACAACAAGCTCATCAATACCTTGTCTTCAATCAGCCACATACTAACAATAGGGATGGTGCAGGTGCCTGATTCTGGCAGACCCCCACCCCGCCTGTGCCCCTGAGCTGTGCCCACCAAGCCCCTGCCAGACTCCCCATGCTTGCTGAGCCACCCTCAGTCACCCGGGAGCTGTTGTCGACTGCCGTGATCTCCATTCTGCAAAAAAAAAAAAAGGCGATTGTCATATGTGCACATCCAGTTGTATGCAAAATGGCCCATATATGCGAGATTACAGGCGTAAATGGTCAATGGGGGTGTGTGAGCTGGGGCAGGGGCTGGGCGGGCACCCAGAGAACCCAGACAGGGGGGCACCCACCCATCTCTAACTGACAATGCTCAAAGAAATCACAGAAATGCCCTACCCTGTGCCAGCTTGTCTGGCTGAAGGGGGGGGGGCATTGCAGGCGGGTGGGGTGATAAGACATATGGGCCTCTGATTGGTGCACCCCAGTCGCACCACCATTCGGGGAGGAGCAGGCCGAGTTGTCTTAAACTCGACCCCCTCCTTATCTCAGCTCTTTGGCGCGACGCAGCTAAAGACACGACGAAGGACTTTGGCCTGCTGGAGAATGGCTTCGTCCTCGTTCCAGCCGCCTGGACCCAGCATGCTTCTGTGCGCCAAAATCTTCGCTTTACAGCTATTGACTTGCTGCTGGCCATCAGGAGAGCCAACATTGCTGCCTCAGGGGCAGTTATTGGTGATATCGTTCCGCCTCCCTCCCTCCCTCCCTCGCCGGCTCCTTTCCCTCGCCTGTCCATCCATTCTCCTCAGTCTCCTGCCCGCTCGCCCGCCCGCCTGCTCAACCCGCCTGTTTGCTCAATTGCCTGCCCACCCGCCCACTTGCCTGACTGGTCCGCCGGCCGCCGGGCTAGCTCACGACCCGCCTGCCAGCCGGCCTGTCTACCTGGCCGCTGGCCTTGCCGGCCTCTTCCTCCTCGCCTTGCCGGCCTCCCGCCGGTGCCGCCTCGGCCTGAGGTGTTGTCCCGGTGAGAAGCGCCTGCGGGCGGGTGTGCGCGGCGCCGGTGTTTGCAGCGCTTCAAGCGGTGGTCTGCCTGCCCCCCCACTCGTCAGCTGAGTCTGCCTGTTGGGAGGGGCGCCTGGCTGCTGAGCCGAGTCGGAGCATGTATATCACAGCCCCAATTGGTCGCCTCCCAAGGGCTTGGGACGTCTCCCCCACCCAATAAATAAATAAATAAATAAATAAATAATAAAAATTAATTACTTAAATTACGATTATTAAATATTTAATTAATAAAATTGAGTAACAGCTGCGGCTGCCTGTTTGGCGCCTCCCGAGACAGGGTGCCCTCGGCTGAGGGCTCCCGCGCTCAAACGCAGCTCCATCACCTTGGGCCCCTGGCTGTGCCACTTGAAATCTGATTTTCTATCTAAACAGTAGTGCAGCACTCCCATCTTCATCCCCAGGCCTCTCTGTCTTGGTCTGGAACTCGTACCTGCAGATCTTAAGACTGCGGGGTGGCTGCCTATTGTCTGGGGTGCCCAGCGGCTTTCTTAACTCTTTGATAGCAACTAGGTTAATTCACCTCCTGCAGCATGCCTCCCAAGAAAGGCCAGGGTGGTAAGAAATGGAAGGGGAGGGCCCCGCCCCCCCTCCCCAAAAGATTGCTGCCAAGGCCCGATTCTGACTCTGATGAGGACGCAGACCCGGTACTGGCATCAATTCTTTCTCGTTTGGAAGCTGCTGAGCGTTCCTCGGGGATCCCTTCTCCTCCCCGGGCCAGGCACAAAAAATCCTCAGTGGTCCAGCACAAGCGAACGCGACAACAGACCCAACGCTCATTGCTCCTTTCTATTTCACATCTCCTGGACGCTATTGAGGCATCCACCTCCTCTTCCTCGGCTCTTCCAGAAGGCTCACCGCCTTCAGCGGAGCTCCTCCCTTCTGCTGCCTCATCTTCCCTGGGCGCACAAGCAACAACCTCGGTTTTTCCAGCTGGGGATCAGAGCATGCCCACGATTGGTACAGGTGAGACTGCTTTGGCATCTCAATTCGCCTGGCCGGGTATGGGGCAAATCAACCCCTTGGGTTGGGTGCCGTGGGTTACCTTTCAAGGCGGCCCAGTCCCCCCTCGTACACTTCCTTCAGTTATTTCAGGCCCCGCAGCTAGTACTCCTCAGCCCGTTGCCTCAGCCTCAACTCCTAGTTCAGCTGCTTCATCAGCCAGCCCTCCCAGTTCTTTGGGGTCTGGCACTTCATTCCCCTTACTACTACCGGCAGGAGACGCCACTGCGCCTTCCCCGCCATTAGTCCAGCCTCATCCGCTTAACATCGCCTCCGCCAGTGTTTGGCAGGGGCCCGCCGGTTTGGTTAGTGACCCCCTAGCTTCCCTACCTCCTTCCCTGCTAGCCCCACAGTTGTCCTCGATTGACCCATGCGCCAACCTAAGTCGTGGATCTATGCCCACTGGTGCGACGTCCTACCCTATTGGTTTTCACTTAACCATTGCTACTAGAGAAAAGATATTGCAGGGTGAATTTATCAATGTCTTTGCCCTGCTCTTTCGTGAGCCCGAACCCAGCGACAAAGATAGGACCCGTGACCGGGATCTTGAGCGGAGCAAAGCTCGCAAGGTGCCTCACACCTGGGCGAACTGGTTGCCAGGCTTTTTAATTTATGCTGGCATCCTCCAGCAGTAGGGTTGGCAGAGAATTTCTCCCCGAAACTTCGGGGGGCCGAGCACCAACATGTACGGCCCCCCGAACAAGTTTCGGGAGAAATTTTCTGCACCCCCCCTGCCCCCCGCACACCCCCCAGGATGGGACTTACCTTTCCCGAATGTCCCTCCCGGCGGCGGGTCCCAGCAGCGGTTCGTCGGGTCTTTGTCAGGGGCGGGGGCGGCAGCCGATCTTTCAACCGGCTGCCACTGCCGCCATTCCAATAAAACTAAAAAAAAAACAACGCCCCCGTGATAGGCTACGTGATGATTAACATAGCCTATCATGGCTAGATTTGCAAAGTCAGCTGTGATAGGCTACGTAAATCGTCACGTAGCCTATCACGGGTGACTTAAAAAAAAAAAAAAGCGCGTACGCAAATGGTGGCCCCCATAGGGAGTCGCCATTCACGTTCCTTATTTGGTCGCTGTAGTCTACGTAAAGATTACGTAGACTATGGCGAAAATAAGGGCAACGCTATTTCATTGCCCTTATTTTCGCCGTAGTCTACGTAAAGATTTACGTAGACTACAGTGACCAAATAAGGAACGCGAATGGCGGCTCCCTATGGGGGCCACCATTTGCATACGCGCTTTTTTTTTTTTTAAAGTCACTCGTGATAGGCTACATGACGATTTACGTAGCCTATCACGGCTGACTTTGCAGATCTAGCCGTGATAGGCTACGTTAATCGTCATGTAGCCTATCACGGGGGCGTTTTTTGTTTTTTGTTTTTACTTTTTAGTTCACGGCCGGGCGAGGCAAGGCGCCTCCTCCCCGGCCTGAATTTTGGCCAGGCGAGGCAGGAAGCCTCCCCCCCCCCAGCCTGAACGTCAGGGGGAGAGCAGCAAAGCGCCTCCCCCCCACCGCGAAAAGCTGCGAGACCAGGTAAGTGACTTTCGTGCACCCCTATCCAGCAGAGGTTCCCTGAGAGGGCTTGGGTTCTCACCAAGTACCTCAACATAATATTCAGGGCTTACTCCAAATATGAGGGGAGTGCATGGCTGGCTTATGATGAGGCCTTCCAAAGGAGGGCTGCCATCGACCCCTCCATGCGCTGGGATCTGAAGGACCAGGACCTTTGGCTCCAATTCATGACCCCTTCTAGGCCAGGCTTCGGCGACAGGTCCGACAGCGGCCATATCCTGGCCAAGCTGTCGCCCGCAATAGCCACCAAGACTATTGCGGATCCAGGGGTTCAACACTGCTGGCTGTGCTGGGAGTTCAACTCCAAAGGTTCCTGCTCCCATAACCCACGCCGCTTCCAGCACGAGTGCTCCCTTTGTGGTGGTCAACACTACTGCTCCTCTTGCCTGAGAGCCAGAGGTTGGAGAGGTCCCCCAAAGGATGGCCGGGGTGGCAGAAAACAGGGCGGTGGGTATCCTCCCCCTCCCAAAGGGCCCCAGCCCAATTAAGATTGTTCCACTCCTTCAACTTCTAGGTCATTACCCAAATTGGCGGGCAGCGATCTATTTGGAACGCGGCTTTACATTGGGTTTCAGGATTCCCTTTTCGGGCCTGCGCACGCTGTATTTGACCGGTAACCACCGGTCTGTTCTTAGCATGCGGCGCCTGGTGCAAGATAAGATTAACAAAGAAGTTCAGTCAGGTCGAGTCATCGGCCCCTTTTCCTCACCCCCACTACCCAACCTGAGGATTTCCCCTTTGGGAATTATACCCAAGAAATCGCCCGGTGAATTCAGGTTATTTCATGACCTCTCTTTCCCCAAGGGCCAGTCGGTTAATGATGAAATTCCAGATTACCTATGTTCCGTGCGTTATACATCCTTTGATGCTGCGGTAGCCATGATAAGACCTCTGGGCTGCGGGGCATTGATGGGCAAGTGTGATACCAAATCCGCTTTTCGCATTTTGCCTATCAATCCTCTGGATTTTGATTTGCTGGGATTTTCCTTCCAGAGCAAATTTTACATTGAGTGCGCCCTCCCTATGGGATGCTCCATCTCTTGCGCCATGTTTGAGACATTTAGTACCTTTCTGGAATGGAACATATGGGACAAGACGGGCTGCAGCGATGTGGTCCATTATTTGGATGACTTCCTGTTTGCTGGACCCGGGGACGGCAGTCAATGCTCTGACCTGATTAGGGCATTCATATCCCTTTCCTCAGACTTGGGTGTCCCTTTGGCACATGAGAAGACAGAGGGCCCAACTGTTACTTTGACGTTCTTGGGGATCGAGCTTGATACCCGCACACAGTGTTCTTGTCTCCCCCACGATAAATTGGTGATACTTAAAAATAAGCTCCAGTCCATCTTGCACCTTCGTAAAGTCTCCCTTAGAGAACTACAGGAAATTGTTGGCCATCTGAACTTCGCTTGTAGAGTGGTTGCCCCCAGCCACGCATTCCTGCGACGGCTCTGCTGGGCAATGCGGGGTATTCAACTCCCGCATCATCGCACCAGAGTCACCTCTGCTATGCGCATGGACCTGTGGGTATGGCTTAAATTCCTGAGGGACTTTAATGGCATCTCCTTTTGGAGACGCGAATTACTTCTACGAGCCAACATGCAGATCCATTTGGACGCGGCTGGCACCTTTGGTTTTGGGCTAATTTGGCGAGACCGGTGGTGCCTGGGCCAGTGGCTGGAGACCTGGGCCACCGGCGGCATCAATCGGGACCTCACCTTTCTGGAATTCTTCCCCATTTATGTGGCTGTACATATTTGGGCAGACTTGATGGCCAACTCTGTCGCCCTTTTTTGGTGCGACAACTTGGCCGTAGTGCATGTCATTAATACATTATCCTCTAGAAACCAAAGGGTCATGGATTTAGTTAGAGCATTTACCCTCCAATGCCTACGCCACAACATATGGTTCCGTGCCCGCCATGTGCCGGGTCTGGGGAACCCGGTAGGGTTGGCGGAGAATTTCTCCCCAAAACTTCGGGGGGCCGAGCACCAACATGTTCGGCCCCCCGAACAAGTTTCGGGGAGAAATCCTCCGAACCCCCCCCGCCCCCCCGCACCCCCCCCGAAACGGGACTTACCTTCGCCGAATGTCCCTCCCGGCGGCGGATCCAGCCGGCGGTTCGGCGGGTGTTCGAGCGGGGCGGGAGCGTCAGCTGGTCTTTCGACCAGCTGCCGCCGCCGCCATTGCAATAAAAGAAAAAAAAAAACGCCCCCGTGATAGGCTACGTGACGATTCACATAGCCTATCACGGCTAGATTTGCAAAGTCAGCCGTGATAGGCTACGTCAATCGTCACGTAGCCTATCATGGGTGACTTTAAAAAAAAAAAAAAAGTGTGTACGGATAATGGCGGCCCACATAGGGAGCCGCCATTCCCGTTCCTTATTTGGTTGCTGTAGTCTACGTAAAGATTTACGTAGACTACTGCGAAAATAAGGGCAACGCTATTTGCGTTGCCCTTATTTTCACCGTAGTCTGCGTAAACATTTACGTAGACTACAGCGACTAAATAAGGAACGCGAATGGCGGCTCCCTATGGGGGCCGCCATTAGCGTACGCGCTTTTTTTTTTTTAAAGTCACCCGTGATAGGCTACGTGACGATTGACGTAGCCTATCATGGCTGACTTTGCAGATCTAGCCGTGATAGGCTACGTGAATCGTCACGTAGCCTATCAGGGGGCGTTTTTTTTTTTTTAACTTTTGAGTTCGCGGCTGGGCGAGGCGGGAAGCCTCCCCCACGGCCTGAATTTCGGTCGGGCTGAGGCGGGAAGCCTCCCCCCCCGGCCTGAACTTCGTGGGAGGACCAGCGAAGCGCCTCCCCCCCACCGCGAACGTCCTTCGAGGACAGGTAAGGGACTTTCGTCCACCCCTAGGAACCCGGTAGCCGATGCTTTGTCACGAAACCAGATCGACAGGTTCCGTGCGTTGGCTCCGTGGGCCCGTCCGCTGCCAGACCCCATACCAGATGAACTGTGGGAGATTGGCACTCCAAGTCGAACACGCAATCCTGAATTCTATAGCCCCCAGCACTAGAGCTGCCTACGAGAGAGCAAGTAGGGAGTTTGGCGCCTTCAGGTGCGGGCTTCAGTTGCAAGATGTGTGGCCCTTACCTGTGGACCATTTGTTACAATTTTGCATACATCTGCATAACAAGGGACTATCTACTAGGACCATTTCGGGGAAGCTCGCCTCTTTGGCCTTTTGGGCCAAAGTGCGAGGGGTAGAGGACTCCACCCCAGATTTCCGAATTAGGAGAGCTGTGCAAGGCTGGGCACGGATGTTTCCTGCCCCACCAGACTCCAGGCACCCTTTGTCGCCAGTTATTCTCACAGGGCTTCAGGCATTGTGGCCCTCCCTTTGCTCTTCTCCATACGAAGCATCCCTCTTTCACGCTACAGTTTTAACAGCCTTTTTCGGGGCCCTCAGGATTTCAGAACTGGTCTGGGCCTCCAAATCCGACACCTCCGGGAGGGCCTTGAGGTATTCAGATATCCAGATCCAGCTTAGCCTGATTCACCTCCATATTCGACGTTCAAAAACCGATCAGGCAGGCAAGGGAGCATTGGTTACCCTTAACCAGGCCCAGGCCGACGAGTTATGCCCGGTCAGGGTCTTGCGGGCTTTCATTGAGCACTGCGGGGCAAGTGAGGGTCCCCTATTTTGCCATGCGGATGGTTCATCACTGACAAAGTTCCAATTTTGGGCAGTCACTAAGGTAGCCTTGACCACACTGGGTCTAGGGCATTGCCGTTTCGGGACTCACTCATTCTGTATTGGGGCGGCCTCTACGGCAGCTGCCATAGGTTTTTCATCCAAGCAAGTGAAAGCGGTAGGGAGATGGCGCTCCAGGGCCTTCCGCTCTTACATTCGCAAGTTGCCTGATGCTTCTTGATGATTCTCTTCGCCTTCCCCAATGTTTTATTTAGATGGGATTCGACCGACACCGGTACGGGTGCTCATTTGTGGGCACAGTATGGTTTTCTGGGTTGCCCGCAGAGCTTCTACGTCGGTCTTCGGATCCCAGCTGCTGTTTTCCCAACAGGTGGCGATACAATGGCTCGGCCGACGGGGTATGCGATGGGATGGTCTTCTCCCCACACTCTTTCAACGAGGTTTGGTCAGTTTCCCTCCACAGGTCCTGGTGTTACACCTTGGAGGGAACGACCTGGGCTACAAGCCTGGAAAGGGCTTGATTGAGCAGGCGTTGGCCGATCTGCAGACGATCTGACATCGCTGGCCGGGGGTGACCATATTATGGTCCTCAATGCTCCCGAGAATCATGTGGAGGGCGCAGAGCAATGCGGCCAAGGAAAGGGCCCGGCGCAAGGTGAATAGAGAACTGGCACATGGGTTGTCAGAGCATGGCGACGGTTGCATCAACCACCAAGGAATTCATTGGACTAGGAGGGAGCTTTACAGGCAGGACGGCGTCCACCTGTCAGACATAGGCAATGATTTATTTTTGGCCGATCTGCAAAGGGGCCTGCGGGAAGTTCTTCTGCACAGGTGGGGGGAGTTTCACAGGCAATAGGCCTGTGACTCCTGTAGCGGCTAGGACGGGCAAAACTGGAAAGGGAGTAGGGATGGTGTGCACACAGAAGCACCTTATGGTGACAGGTGACTCCTGAGGGCCCCCCGAACGGGTTGTGCGGCTCGGCGGGGGGATAAGGGTTGCCTGGGAGACCAACCCTACTCACTCACCCAGGTGTTGTGCGGAACCGGGTTGGGGGTGACACCGGAAGGTCTACCTCCCCCACAAGGGGCAGTCTGGAGGGATGGCGAGATCACCGCCACCCCTCAGGCTGGGTGTGTTTTCGCCCATGAAGTGTCAGCTAGCCGCTGACACAGTTAGATGCCCGTCCTAGTTACCCCTTTGCAAATATTTCAATAAAATGTGGCCCAATTTTCAATCCAAGCTTGTTGTCTGCGTCTTCTTTAACCCATCTCTGCTCGCAAGAAGCAGCAGCAACATTCTCTCCCACAGCATCCATAGAAATTATAGAATTCCTCCCACAGTGATGTAATTTCCCTCCCCCTCCCACTCATTAAGTCCCATAAGCATGAAATGCATGGGTCCACATTCAGCAATGGCAATAAAGACTGAAGCCACTTCCTGAGCCCCAGACATAGGAGGGCTGCCTGACGTGTTATGTGTGTATGTGTTATATGCTTGTAGGCCACTTACACAGTTGTCATTAGGCAAGTAGAGAAAAAGTACGATGGGTTGTGGCTAACTGAATATTTCTTAGCAAAGAATGTATTGATTAGCTGGGTAAAATTCACACTGTTGGATGATGGTGGAAGGAAGACCCAAAGACACTTTAAGGTTCACCAGTCAGGGTAATCACTACCAGTCATCAGCCACTGTCCTGACTACCTGATTGTTTCCTTCCTTCTGGCACCCAATGATCTGAATAAGAAATCCCAGTTTCTAAACAATTGTGGCTTTGTGCTACCAGAAATCCCTTCAGCATGTGCAAGACAGGACACCCGACTTTTGCTGACCTTCCTACCCAGCCTCTCATACCCCCTGAAAATCTATACCTCAGGGACCCTCGGGAACAGAATGGGATATTGTACAGAGGGCTGCAGTAGGTAAAGGGGATTGGTGAAAAATGAGTTCCTTACCTTATGCAAGCAGAAGCGCATTCTGCTAAGACAGCTTTCTCAATCGGGTGCCCTCCATATGTTTTGGACTACAACTCCCAGAATTCCTTGCCATTGGCCATGTTGGATGGGGCCAATGGAAGTTGAACTACAAATCATCAGGAGGACATCAGATTGTTGAATGCTGTGCTTGCACATGGGTACCACTGGATACATCCCTCTATGGCCCTATTCAATCATTCTGCTTTAGGGAATACTGTATACATGAGGGTGGAGAGCAAGGACGATTATGCTCGTGCCACTCTTCCCACTGATCTTCTCATCGCCCTCTCATGTGTTGAGGGTGAGACTCTGCTGCAGAAAGCCTTTGGATCTGTGTAGGCTCCCGTGCGATTTAGAACCTGCACTTGTGCCCTGCTTATGGGTTCCTGGTCGACAGCTGGTTGGCTACTGTGTGAACTGAATCCTGGATGAGATGGACCCTTGGTCTGATCCTGCAGGCCTCTTCTTATGTTCTTAAAATTAATTTTCTAAATTGCACAAGGAGCCTACATGGATACAGAAAGCACCCCATGGTAGTTGTTCACCCTCAAAACATGGATGGTGAAGAGGACAGTAATGTGAGGTGGAGCTAGTGTGCTTGTCCTTGCTTTCCTCCCCCTTGTGTTCATAATTCCCTAAAGCAGAATGCCTGAATAGGTCTTTATGTCTATACATCTTATTAACGAAGTACATTTCCTTTTGTTGGAAGATCCAAACCAACACATAATTATTCAAAATTCCTATCCTATTCTCAGATTGAGTTGGAACACAGGAACACAGGAAGCTGCCTTATATTGAGTCAGACTATTGGTCCATCTAAGCCCAATATTGTCGACACTGACTGGCAGCGATTGCTCTCCAGGGTTTCAGGAAGGAGTTTTTCCAGCCCTACCTGGAGATGCCAGGGATCGAACCTGGGACCTTCTGCATGCAAAACAGGGGCTCTACCGCTGAGCCACAGCCCCTTCCCTGGAGAAAGAGGCTGGTTTAATTGTCATGCTTTCAAATAGAAAAGCTGTTTCCAAATGTTTTGTGGCAGTCCCTATTAATTTCTATAAATTCCACAACCCCCCCGCCCCCAGTGAGTTCTTGCAGGTTCACAAATCTATCCTCACTTGCCAGGGAAAGTGTGGAGTCAAACCGTACACGGTCTGGTTGTCACTGCTGCTGAAGATACGTGAAGCATAAATAATACATCTCTTTTAAGTCACCGTAAAGCTGTTGTAGTGACAGAATAGCGAGGAAAATAATAGCTCTTAAAAGTACATTGAGAAAAATATGACATGCAAAGCACAGTAAACTCTCAGTCCCTATGTGGTGCTCATGTTCCATTAGGCAAAGTGCTGGATTTTAACCCCCAAAGCCTTTTAATGTTTTAATGAAAATGGTGCTTCCTTTTCTGGAAAAAATTGAACAAATCCTTTTATCCATCAGATTAGCCACAAATAAGAAATTTCTCATGGATAAAGAACACTGAAAGAATCCCCTTCTCATGACCTTGCCACAATAGAGTACTGTGGGATGGAACAGCCAAATGCAACTAGTGTCTTGTGGCATCTTAAAGTAGCGAGGGGGCAAGATCTCTTTGGGTCTGAGGGCTGAACTGGCTCTGGGCAAGCACATCAGGGACCACATGATAGAAGTGGGTGGGAACACAGCACAAAGTGGGCAGGGCACTGCTGACATGCAGGCCTGTCTGCTTGCCCAGACATACACACACCCCATTCACACACGTGTACTATTCACCCTATTCGCCCTATTCTCTCTCTCTCTCTCTCTCTCTCTCTCTCTCTCTCTCTCTCTCTGTCTTCACCCCATCCACACACACATACCACATAGAAAAGCAACAAACTCTCCATGGGAAGGGAGAGATTGCTCTCTCCTTCTATGGGCAGTTTGCTGCCTTTCTGTGCTGAGCATGTAGCACAGAAAGATAGCAAACTGCCCATAGAGGGAGAAAAGGGGGCAGGGGTTAGGGGGAGGGGGTGGGGTCTGGGAAGAGGAGGTGGGTCTGGGGTAGAGGAGGTTGGTAGGCTATATATGGAGATCACTGAATGGTGTTTCTTAGGTACAGTCAGATAGTTCAAACAGCACCAGTTTAGGATCTACAGGGAAGTCAACATTTGGTCACTCTCTTAGGCTGCAGTCCTATGCCAATTCACCTAGTAAATTATTTAGGGTAATAATATAACAGTCTAAAAATTGCTTTGCGTTTCAAATATTTTTTTTCATATATCCAAAACAACAACAACCCCAAAACGATACTCAGAGGAAATTGAAATCAGGTTTATCCCTAGAACAATGTTTGCTCTTAGAAGTTGCTCTTCTTATGAGCATATTGTTTCCAAGACTGATGGGAGCTTCGAAGACTCTTTGGAATCCTGAAGAACTCGCTCAAGAATTCCGCACACATGGTTGAAGGCCCATTAAGGGGGAGTTGTGTTCTGCCTTTCCCTTGGAGTATAATAGAAACCTACCTTGTTCCTTGTAGCATGATGCTTGGTAATAAACCTACATATCTTTTGAGTGTAGTATGCAGCTCAGCTCTCACAGTAGTAGCACTTCATGTGCCAGTGAATAACATGAGTACAGTCAGCATTCATTTTATCCCACTTTAATTTAGAAAAGAAAACTTATGATTCCCCTGGTATGTCTCACTTTTCACATGAAGTATTATATTTCTGTGATTTATTGAGATATTAACATGGAAACGGTGATGTTAAACAATACTTTGAATAGCTCTAAAAGTATCGTGGGAATCATGATTTCATAAGAAGAAAATTAGTTATGTAGGTAACATTATTTTATAATTTCCCATAGGGTCTCTCTACATCAGGGCAGATTTTATTATATTCTAAAGCAAAGTTGCTTGCATTCATTTCCGATAAAACATACTGTAGGATGCAGCAATATCATAAGACAGCCCACACTACAAGCAAAGACATCTGTTAATGGTAGTATGAATAGTTATAAACTGTGGTGCTCAAATGGCTTTGCCACTAAAGCAGGGCCTTCTAATTTATTTTTATAGTCAATGGATGGCTCGTTTTTCATGGTTTGGTAGTTTGCATTCAAATCTACCAATAACGTCCAGTGCAATCACTCCTACACAGCGTGTTTTGCTGTAGAACACAAGATGCGATTGCTAATGGTCTGCTGGTGGGTAGCCATTTACAACAGCACGTTGGTGTGTGAAGTCTTATTTTTCTGGTCATGAAATTAATCTGAGAAATGCAGTTTATTATACTACGATATGATATGACTTCATTCATGAGGGATTTAATTGAAAATCTGGGAGATGAGCCTGAGGTGAGGAAAGCCTGGACATTTGGAACTTTAAAAAACAAAAGCAAACTTTAAATCCTGAATACCATAATTCAGCCTTCCCAACCTGGTGCTCTCCAGATGTGTTGGACTGCAACTGAGAGTTCCAGTCTAACACATCTAGAGGGCACCTGACAGGGGAAAGCTGCTGTAGTTGAACAACTCTGACTGCAGAAAAGTTTGATGTCCAACATGTTCATGGACCAATATTTTTCAATGCTCTTTTCCAAGAATGTGTGTGCATCTTAGATGTTTTCACAAAAGCTGAATTTGAAAACTGAAACAAACAAGTTAAAGAATGGGCAGTATCTAATGCGACACTACTACTAATGTAAATTAGGTTGCGCTAGTGTAAATGGCCTCTAGCACAATGCCAATAGTGCTTGCTAGCATGAAGTCATGACCCTCCAGTTTCGCTTCTGTGTCTAACCCATAAACAACCAAGAGTAGGGAATGACTAGCACATGATAAGTGCCTTGTGTAAAAAGCCCATGGGAAATATGGTGTACCAGGAAGTTAGTACAGTAAAACAGATGTCAAAAAGTGCTATAGCATCTAAATCGGGGTGGGAAATGTGTGGCTCTCTAGGCATTGTTGGACTACAACTCCCATCAGCCCCATATGGCTAATGGTCATGGATGATGGCAGTTTTGGCCCACCAGTATTTGGAGGGCCACAGGTTCCCCATCCATAATCTAAAAACTCAGTTGGGTCAGCTAAATTGTGCAAAGAGTATCCAGGAAAAGGATAGCCACATTCCAGGAAAGGGTAGGCACACCTATGCCCTAATTACATCAATTGGACCTAAGTATCAGGAGCTCACTGAATTTGTAGAAATCAGGACAAATCATAAGTCAGCTCTTTCACACAAATAACTTCTGATGTGGAACAAAACCTCACATGATTTGCTATCATGGTGGCAATCATGCAAAAATTGTAGCAACATGTAGATCTAACTTTTTCTGGATTATGCCCATTGTTAACCGATTACAGAAGATTGCATTTTTAACATAACAGAGTCCCCATGACTCAAAGAAGCAGTCCTTTTTATGCTGACCAAGGTCAACATAAAGAAAAAAGTCAATTCCTAGCTTCAGTAGTGCTGAAAGACAAATCTGGATTCTTTCTTCTTCTTTCTTCTTTTCAAACTGAACACAATAGAAATTGGTCCTTTTGTGTTTCCAGTGAGATATGCTGAAAATGTCAAAGCTCACTGGGTTTCAGGTACTCTGGTTTAGATAAATGGATCAGGCTTTTACAGTCACAAATTTAATCTTGCTGAACTTGTCCCATTGGTAATTCCGTATCAGTTTAGAATGTGAGACCTAAAGAACATTAACTAAACAGTAATATTAACGACTAATTGTATTGCAAGTACAAAGTATTAAAGTAATGTTACATTCAGAAGTATCTTCAGAAAAGAAAATATTTCTCCATTGTTCTGCTCTGTGCATATGACATTCATTTGGAAGTTTTATTCTTTGCATAGTTATTCTACGATCGTACAGTGACAGAAACCAAATTACAACAGTCCTAGCTTTGCAATTTTTCAAAAATTATTTATTTTATTTTATTACTTTTATTCCCCAAATGTATATACTGCTTTCTACAGAGGTGTGAAAGTGGAGAACATAAAATATATAACCAAAACAACAATAAGGTATAACAATGAAACAATATAATAATAAACATGCTAATCAACAGTAAAACCACACATTCTACTGTGTGCTACAGACTGTAGCTGTAGTCTGGGTTCCACTTCAGGAAAAGCCTGTGTGAAGAGATGGGGCTTGAGAGGACGTCTAAATATCAGAACTATGGGGGCCTGTCTAAGAACAGGTGGGTGGGTCCTACAACACCAAATGCTCTTCTGCAAGTGCTCCTGAGGCAAAACTCAGAACATGTGGCACTCAGAGAAGTGGTCTCTCAAATGATTGCAGCAAACATGAAGGGACATAAGTCATGGTAAATAATGGTAAACTATGTCATCAATCAGTGACCAGATTGATAACAAGGACTAGAAGGTCTGAAGATATAAGACGAACTCTGGCCCACTTGCGCTGGCTGCCTGTATGTTTCTAAGCCCAACTCAAGGTGCTGGTTTTAACCTATAAAGCCTTACATGGCGCAGGACCACAATACCTGATGGAGCACCTCTCCTGACATGAACTTATTCGTACACTATGTTCAGCATGTAGGGTTCTCTGCCGGGTGCCTCCTCTGAGGGAGATTCAGAAGACAGCAACAAGGGAGAGGGCCTTCTCAGTGGTGGCCCCCCAGTTATGGAATGATCTCCCTGATGAGGCCTGCCTGGGGCCAACATTGTTATCTTTTCAGCACCAAATTAAGCCCTTTCTCTTTCCTCAGGCGTTTAGCAGCATATGATTAATCAGGTCCTGGATTTGTCTTATGGTTGATTGCTTAAAGTTGTTTTTAGATATATGTTGTCTCTCTGTGTACTGTCTGTTTGTATCTTTTTATGTAAATGGTTTTTAAAAACTTTCATGGTTTTTAATTTTTGTAAATCACCCAGAGAGCTTCAGCTATGGGGCAGTATAGAAATGTAATGAATAACGATGATGATGATGATGATGATGATGGTAAATTATGAATGGCCAATACAGACTCTTTTTTCAGGCACTGACTCTGCCAGGACATGTAGCAATTAGGGATGAAGGAGCCCACATTCCTAAGGAAACCAACCTACTTGGCATTTCCTAGATTATACAGCTTGGAATACAGTTATCCTTCAGAATGCACACTTCCCTGAATTTTCTGACACAGTTCTTGGCTCATAAATTGTACACAAGGTTGTATATATTAGGGAATGTTGGGTACAAAAACGTGTGTATTATAGAAAGTTAGGTACAAATGCATACGTTAGGGAAAGCTGGGTACAAATTGTGCATGTTAGGGGAAATTGGACTTAGATGCAAAATTTAATGTGTTTTTTTCAAAATAATTTACAGACTGATGTGCAAACTGGATAGAATGGACTTATAATTAGGAGAGGACAGTCCTCAGTTATCCATGCTCTAGTGACATCCAGGCTGGATTACTGTTATGTACTTTACATGGGGCTGCCTTTAAAGATGGTTCAAAAACTTCAACTGGTACAAAACGTGGCTGCTTGAGAGGTAGTAGGCCATCGGATCATGTGAGACTTGTATCGTACAAACTGCACAGGTTGCCAGTGCATTTCTAGGCCCAATTTAAAAGTGCTGGTATTGGCTGTTAAAGCCCTAAATGGTTTGGGTCCAGGTTACTTGAACGACCACCTTTACTCATACCGACTTGCTGGCACTCTGAGATCAGAGTTGGAGGACCAGCTTGTGTGTCCACCTGTAACAGAGTACTTAGGCTAGCAGGCCTGTTTTATCATTGTTTTATTATGTTTATGGTTTGAATTTTCTACACCACCTTGGGAGGATTCTCCCTAAAAAGTGGCTGTAAATCATTAAAAAAAATACATAGCAAAGAAATAATTAAATGCATGCAAAGCTGACACGGATCAGAAATAAGCTGATTCCTCCATCCCTAATAACAATTGCACCAGTTTTTGCTCATCCAAACCAGACAATAGGGGAACTGTGAAGTCTACTTTAAAGAATTATATTGTGCAAAAACAGAAAAACAAACAAAACCAGACTGGTATCTCTTTTATAGTTCCTGTTTCCTACTCTTCGTGTTTAGTGCTAAATCTCCAAACTAATAACATCGGAAGCTTCCGTGTGGACATGCCTCTGAAGTTGTCTGAGACTTCATTTTTTTTTCTGGATCTTTAATGATGCAGAATCTGATTTGATCTCCTCACTCAAATGCCAAATACACCACTGCCCATGTGATAGATTTGCCTCTTCTTAAGTCCTTCATTCTCGATAAACACCTGAAAACAAGTGAAGTAGGACCTAAACACTAAGGCAATTGTTGATCTCATCAGAACAATTCTTGAAGAATGAATGCATATTCTGTCCTTTGGATTGAATATATTTCAGTTTCATTACATGCAAAGGTGATTTAGAAAAGATTTCACGAAGTACTAAATCATTCATAGGACACTACCCAGGCTCTTAGGTAGCTGGCCGAATGTTCAATGTTTGAGCTGATCAAGCCCTCTAATATTAATTATAGCTTAACACTGGAGATGATTAATTCTACTTGACTGTGATATTACTTATTAATGTGTGATTTATAGTAATGCAATGAAATTTCATTTTATGGTTTTCTGCCTCTGAAAACGAAGATGCCATGTAAACAAGAAAAGTGGCATTATTCTTAAGTTTGGTATAGATCACTTATAGAAAAAAAATGGATAATGAAAAAGAATACAGATCATCATTTAGAGGTGGTGGAGGGCTTGCAGCTCAGCAGTGAAGCACATGCTTTGCATACAAGAAGTCCCAGTTTCAACCTTCAGCATCTCTTAGATGGACAAACAGTCTCACCTGACCTGATATCATGCAGTTCTCTATATTCCTTTTGAGCAGAGGTGGGGAATATGTAGCCCCCCAGATGTTGTCAAAATCTAACCCCCATCAGTCCCAGCCATTATGACTAATGGTCAGGTATGGTGGGCATGGTAGTCCAACAGCACTTGGAAAGCCACACGGTCTCAGCCATGCTTTTGAAGAAGAATTTAACATACACACTTATCCCACTTTCTCTGCTCCTCTTAAAAATAGCTGGTTTATTATACCCCCTTTTCATCTAAATGGAAAATAGGGGTCTACAGACCCCACCTACCTGGGTCTTCTGCCCGGAATCCTCCCCGGCCAGCTTCACTCTGCGGCGAGTCTGTGGAGCTGCTGGCAGGGGTCGGCCGCTGCTGGACTTCCGGCCGCGGCTGGTCTACGGACACAAATGGCATCCAGCATAGCGGATGCCATTTGCATAGGGATGTCAGAGAATTTCTCCACGAATCTTGGGGAGGCCAAATGCCAGAGCATTCGGCCCCCCGAAATTGGTGGAGAAACGGTCTGCCCCCCCGCCCCCCCGGGACGGGACTTACCTTGCTGGAATGTCCCTGGCGGCGGTGGCTCCAGCGGCGGTTCGGCGGCGGCGGCTGCAGCGGCCGGTCTTCCGACCAGCTGCCGCCACCGCCATTTCCAAGAAAAAAAAAACAAAAAACAAACAAACGTGATAGGCTACGTAAAGATTTACTTAGCCTATCACAGCTAGATTTTTAAAAAACACCGTGATAGGCTACGTAAATGTTTACGTAGCCTATCACAGCTGACTTTGAAAAAGAAAAAAAAAAGCACGTACGCAAATGCAAATAGTGTTGCCCTTATTTTCGCCGTAGTCTACGTAAATGTTTACGTAGACTACACATGCCAAAATAAGGAATGCAAATGGCGGTGCCCATGGGTGCCGCCATTTGCGTATGCGCTTTTTTTCCCCCCCAAAGTCAGCCGTGATAGGCTACGTAAACATTTACGTAGCCTATCACGGCTGACTGCAGGGACGCAAACGGCGGCGGCTACGGCCGCTGCCATTTGCATCCCGGCAGGAGATGAGGTTTCACGGCTGGAGGGACGGGGCGCCTCCCCCCCGGCCAGAATTTCGGCGGGGAGGGATGGAGCACCTCCCTCCCACCGTGAAGCAAGCTTCGGGATCAGGTAAGGGACTTCCATCCATCCCTACATTTGCATGCCTCCCTTTGGCCATGATAGGCTATGTAAAGATTTACGTAGCCTATCACGGCAAAAAGGGAGGCATGCAAATGGTGTAGCGGACACCATTTGCGTCCTCCCCTTTGGGAGCCTATCACAGCAAAAAGGGAGGCACACAAATGGTGTAGCCACGCCATTTGCGTCCTCCCCTTTTTGCCGTGATAGGCTACATAAATCTTTACATAGTCTATCACGGCCAAAGGGAGGCATGCAAATGCTATCCGCTATGCCATTTGCGTCCTCCCCTTTTTGCCATGATAGGCTATGTAAATCTTTAAGTAGCCTATCCCCGCCAAAGGGAGGGACACAAATGGTGTCCGCTACACCATTTGCATGCCTCCCTTGGCCGTGATAGGCTACCTAAAGATTTAAGTAGACTATCATGGCAAAAAGAGAAGGACACAAATTGTGTCCCCTATGCCGGATGCCATTTTGCATCAGCACAGGGCAGTGGACGGACCTGGTTGGATCAAGAGCCAGCAGTGCCAGCCTGCCAGGTAGGATCTGGCTGGGTCAGACTTTGCGGGGTGGCGGGGTGGGGTGGTCTGCTCCTCCATGGACTCCGGGGGGGGGCGGATTCTAAGAATCCGGGCTCATTGGAGTCCATGGCAGAATTCTCCGCCATCCCTAATGGAAAGAAGGAAATGAATGGCGGTTCAGCTATTAAATAAGGATGGCAAAATGATAACAGATGACAAAGAAAAGGCAGAAGTGCTCAGTTTCTACTTTGGCTCAGTCTTCTCACAAAAGAGGGTCTATGACTCCCCTGGCAAAGGCAAATTACAGGCTGAAGGGGCAGGATTGCAGCTTGAGATCGATAGGCATATGGTCAAGGGACACCTAATTACTTTGAATGAGTTCAAATCTCCAGGGCCAGATGAACTGCACCCTAGAGTAATAAAGGAACTCTCAGAAAAACTCTCAGAACTACTGTCTATTTATTATCTTTGAGCAATCATGGAGGACGGGTAAAGTGCCAGATGACTGGAGGAGGGCTAAGGCTTGTTCCTATCTTCAAAAAAGGTAAAAAGCAGGAACCTGGAATTACAGACTAGTCAGTCTGACATCAATTCCTGGGAAAATTCTGGAGCAGATTATAAAGCAACCCATCTATAACTACCTTGAAAACAATGCAGTGATTACTTTAAGCCAATATGGATTTGTCAAGAACAAATCCTGCCAGATGAATCTGATGTTTTTTGATCAGGTAACCTCCCTTGTGGACTGTGGGAATGCTGTGGACATCACATACCCCGACTTCAGCAAAGCTTTCGACAAAGCGCCCCATGATATCCTGATGAGCAAACTAGCTCAAAGTGAGCTAGATGAAACAACTCTCAGGTGGATCCACATTTGGCTACATAATCAGACTCAAAGAGTGCTTATCAATGGGATCTTCTCAAACTGGTGAGAGGTAATGAGCGGGGTACCACAGGGCTCAGTCCTGGGTCCAGTGCTCTTCAACATCTTTATTAATGACTTGGAGGAGAAGGTGCAGGGAATGCTGATCAAATTTGCAGGTGACACAAAACTGGGTGGGATAGCTAATACCTTGGAAGACAGAAACAAAATTCGAAGTAATCTTGATAGACTGGAGTGCTGGGCAGAAAACCACAGAATGACATTTAATAGGGATAAATGCCAAGTTCTGCACCTAGGGAAAAGAAACCAAATGCACAAGTTACAAGATGGGGGATACGTGGCTCAACAACATGACAAGTGAGAAGGATCTTGGAATTGTTGTCAATCGCAAGCTGAATATGAGCCAACAATGTGATATGGCTGAAAAAAGGCAAATGGTGTTTTGGGCTGCATTAATAGAAGCATAGCTTCCAAATCCTGGGAAGTACTAGTCCCCCTCTACTCAGCACTGGTTAGGCCTCATCTGGAGTACTGTGTCAAGTTCTGGGCACTGCACTTTAAGAAGGATGCAGACAAGCTAGAGAGGGTTTAGAGGAGGGCAACAAAGATGATCAGGGGACTGGAAACAAAGCCCTATGAGGAGAGACTGAAAGAACTGGGAAGAGAAGACTGAGGGGAGATAGGATAGTGCTCTTCAAGTACTTGAAAGGTTGTCACACAGAGGAAGGCCAGGATCTCTTATCGAGATCCTGACCTTCCTGGCTCGTACATGCATAGGCTCTGTTTGTGTGATTGGATGTTTGGATGGATGCTGTGAGGCCAGAAGGCACAATTACAGGAACATAGGAAGTCTTATACTGAGTGAGACCATTGGTCCATCTGGCCCAGTATTATTGACACTGACTGGCAGCAGCTCTGCAGAGTTTCTGGTAGGATACTTTCCTAGCCCTACCTGAAGAATACGGGGATTGAACCTAGATATGTGTGGGCAGGGCTAAAATGACAGTTCCCACAAGAATGATTGAAATTATTTGGTATGAAGGTGGGTTATCTGATAGTTAGTCTGCATCTGATCGCTTATCACCACAGACAGAATGGCTAGTGATAATACCGGCATGTTAACTTTGTCCACTGGATGTTGTCTGTCTCATTTGTTTGAATCATCTGCTTCTACATGATCCTGTGGCACCATTATATAGTAAACATGATCTTGGGCTGTGAGACATTCTGGCATGGATTATGTGAATAAATCTGCTGATGGGTGGATGACCTTGTTTTGCATGAGGGTGTGGAATTAAAAGGTCCTTCTGACCCCGGGATTCATTTAATTTAAGCAAGGTGAAATGAAACAATGCCCACTGATGTATATCAAGTTCCAACAGTTTAATGCCTCTATGCTTTTTGCAGAATGCATCGCTGATTTTAGAAAGTGAAATGCATGTTAACTATCTTCATATGATGGTTCATGGGACAGTCCCCACATAGCCTGCCTCCTTCTCCCTGCATGTTATGCATGTAATAGTCACACAGCAGTAAATCCAGTGACTAATAATGATACATTACAAGTGTCTGAGTTGTTCTTTATCACAAGCACTTTTGAAGAAGCAGGAAAAAGAGAGCTGTAGGGCATGCATAATTTTGTTAACCAATTTTGAAATGAAATCATTACCAAAGCAGGTAGTGCTTTGTAGGACAGGGCCACAGTAGATGCTCTGCCATGGTGTACCATTGGAGCCATGACTGCTGAACCCTTCTGGCACATGTCACTCATTATTTCTTAACAACAACAACAACAACAACAACAACACATTACAAACAACACAGGATAGTTCTACTTGGGGTGGGGTCGGGTATTGATCAGGCCTAGTTAGTGCCTGGTGATTGCACCCTAGTGAAACTAAGTAGACAGATTTGTCCATGTTTGCTGGCAAGTAAAGTGCAGCACAAGTCAAAATGTGATCAATCTAGGGGTGGACAAAAGTCACTTACCTGTCCTCGAAGCTTGTTCATGGTGGGGGGGAGGCGCTTTGCTGCTCCCCCCGCGAAGTTCAGGCTGGGGGGGGAGGCTTCTCGCCTCGCCTGGCCGAAATTCAGGCCGGGGGGGAGGCTTCCCGCCTTGCCCGGCCGAAATTCAGGCCGGGGAGGAGGCGCCTTGCCTCGCCCGGCCACGAACTCCAAAGTTTTTTTTTTAAAAAAACAACGCCCCCGTGATAGGCTACGTGATGATTAACGTAGCCTATCACTGCTAGATCTGCAAAGTCAGCCGTGATAGGCTACATTAATCGTCACGTAGCCTATCACGGGTGACTTTGGAAAAAAAAAAGCACGTACGCAAATGGCGGCCGCCATAGGGAGCCGCCATTCGCGTTCCTTATTTGGTCGCTGTAGTCTACGTAAAACTTTACGTAGACTACGGTGAAAATAAGGGCAACGCAAATAGGGTTGCCCTTATTTTCGCCGTAGTCTACGTAAAGATTTACGTAGACTACAGCGACCAAATAAGGAATGGGAATGGCGGCTCCCTATGGGGTCCGCCATTATCCGTACGCGCTTTTTTTTTTTTTAAGTCACCCGTGATAGGCTACGTGACGATTTACGTAGCCTATCACGGCTGATTTTGCAGATCTAGCTGTGATAGGCTACGTTAATCGTCACGTAGCCTATCACAGGGGCGTTTTTTTTTCTTTTATTGGAATGGCGGGGGCGGCAGCCGGTCGAAAGACCGGCTGCCACTTCCGCCCCGGACGAACACCCGCCGAACCGCCGGCCGGACCCGCCGCCAGGAGGGACATTTGGCAAAGGTAAGTCCCGTCGTGGGGGGGGGGTGCGGGGTTCAGGGGGGTGCGGAGAATTTCTCCCTGAAACTTGTTCGGGGGGCCGAACATGTTGGCGCTCGGCCCCCTGAAGTTTCGGGGAGAAATTCTCCACCATCCCTAGATCAATCCGCCAGTCTACAATGGCAGAATAATACATTAGAACAGATTGATCTCTCAATGGCATTATATCAAGTTAACTCCTTCCTTGTTCTTTAGTGGGTCTGCTTTACACTACAGAGCTATTTCTTCTACAGTTCTTCTTTAGTTCTTGTATAAAATGTTGTGAATGGTTTTGGTTTATGCTTTGCATTCATGCCTTCTCCCTTTGTATTCGGTTTGGAATAAATTTGTATTTCTCACCAGGAAGTACACTATTGGAAAGATGAAAGAACATCTTCATGAAACTTGAAGAACAACTAGGTTGAAGAACAACTAGGAAGAAAACCAAATGACTGCTAATTGACAGCAGATTTAAGGGACGGAATTTTTTTTTGGTGTCTACTTTAATTTCTATTAGTTTGAACTTAAAATGGTTGCTTCAAACATACCCAGTCATGTGGGCTTCAGACAGGATATTATGTGGTAATTAGAATAATGTGTGCATCTGAATTCATCAGAATGAACCATAGTGGAGTGATGCGTTCTCATGGGATTAGAAATGACATATTCTGAGATACTTGTACAGTTAAGGATGGACGGATCTATCAATTTTGGTCTTATGAAGGAGGCTGGGTTTTTTGGAAGTCAAGTTCATTCTGTCCTGTTTCCACACAAGCTTGTGATTTAAAAAAAAAAATCATACTGAAATCAATACACATTTTTTGTAATGTATGCATTAATGTATGTGTTTTTGTGCACATTTTTAAATGGACATATTTTTGGTCACCCATTGACTAAAACATGTTTGTGAGCATTTAGGAAATGTACGAAGTTTTCTTTGTATATTGTTTCATTCGTTTTGCAGAATGCATCACAAGCTCCAAAATATATGAATTTCCAATTGCAAATTGCATTCAGGTCCATGTTCTGGTCCAGGAGGTATGAACTGGGTAAAGTCCATTACAAACCCTCAATGGAGCAAATTTCTCATACATTCCTATTACAAATATGAAAATTATTTTTGCAACACTCAGACGTGGTTGGGTGTCTGTGGGTTAATAATATGGGATTGGGGACTAAAGTTGAAAATACATATATAATGTTATGAGATGTACTCTGAGGGCGGTATCCAACTGTGGCATTCTGCTAATGCAAATAAGATTGTGCTAGCAGAAACTAGGTTCTGAAGTATGTGCAAGAGGATCCAACTAAATTTTACATTTGCATAAACAGCTCTGCAGCAGGTTATGTGGTTGTGCAAGTAGCTATGTTATGGGAAGCACTTGTGCAATGGAAAGAGTCAGTGGAGCTCTGCTAATGCTGTTTGAGTTTATGGAATTACACCTTTGGATAGTTCAATTTCACGTAAATAAAATAAAAAATAAAATAGTTTAATTAAATACCTTAGAAGATCAACACTGCACACAAAAAGTTGGACCCTTTATTCTCTAGAGTCTGTCAAGATGACTATTGCATCCCAATGGAATCAGTCCACCGCATTTCACAGTGGGGTTCTAGAATCCGGGATGTTACATTAATAGAGAAGCTCACCCATCAAATTCTGACAGGGCAAGGTCAACAAGAACGAGAAAAACAACATCAAAAGACAGCTTTTTGTAACTGGAGTTGCCTTCCTTTACCTGTATTCCTGCCCAAAGTAGACCTTACCAATATGATCCATATATCGGAATGTCCTAGAACAATATATACTGCTTTTTGCTTACCTAAAAGGTTGTTGTGGCACCTTAAAGCCTAACAGATTTATTTTGGCATGAGCTTTTGTGTGGTAAAGCCTGCTTCATCAGATGCACAAAGTGTTGTTAGCTTCATTTGACAGGTCTATATTGTAAACATTGAATTGCTTCTTTCATTTCAGGGCTTTTTGGCCCCACTATTTACTGTTTTTTTTTTTGCTCTGTACCCATGGAGATATATGTATAAATATCTGCTAACTGAGGATAACACTTCATACATTAGATGCCATTATAAATTTATTAGTCTTCAAGGTGCCACAGGACTTTTTTCTGTTTGCTGTAAGAGACCAACACAGCTATTGCTCCAAATGTTATTGATGGCGTTTTGATTTCAGCAATTGTAAAATGATAAATGTGTATGTGGAGATAGCAAGGTAAAGGGTAATGAGTAAAGCTGCTCTGTTTACCTCAGTATAAAGGTGCAGTCAATAATGATAATGATAATATTGTGGAAAGATTTGGAACTGTTTGCTTATATTTGGTATAAGACATATACTGTGAATTATGCAAGGGTCAACTGAACAGGTGTGCTGATGGCTATTATTTAAGTGCTAATGACACTTCATTGATTATGTAAATTTGTTGCATTTCGTGTTGGGTTATTTTTTTTAATGGGGGGATGAGATTGTCTGAACATTTCCCTCTGCTCCCATGCTTATCCTCTTTGTGTTGTTTAAAATGATTTTGTCAAAAAATCAATTCAAAATAAAGCTCTCTCTTTTTTTATTCATCCAAATTCTCTCTCTCTCCCATACCCCTGTTTTGCTTCTGGCATACTTCTGGGTATCTTATTTATTGCACCTATCTCCTTTTCCACACTATCAGATGATGGTGCTGGAATGCTGGTACCAACTCCACTATCTGGCTACCACTGGGTGGCAACTGATGGCATTCAGCCAAACATGTGAGGGCACAAACTGTGTAGGACATGTGGGGTGGGTGTGCAAAGTGGCCATGTCCCCAACATCCCTGTGCATGCTCCGGCTTAGCACTCTCTAATCCCAACCTTCATGTGTGGAGCACAAAGGTCTGAAGGGAGGTTCTAAGTGTATGTATGTATGTATGCATGCATGTATTTATTTGATTTATGAGCTGCCCACCTGGTCAGCTACCCGGACACTCTAGGTGGCGTACAATACAAATAGCAACACGAAATACAACAAATTTACATAATCAACTGAACAAAACAACATTGCTCTAAAAACCCCCCTAACCAACCCCAAATGCCCACCTGAACAGCCAGGTTTTCAAAGCCCGGCAGAAGCTCATCAAAGAGGGGGCATGGCAGGGGTCACTAGGGAGGGAATTCCACAGAGTGGGGGCCACCACAGAAAAGGCTGTCTCCCTAGTCCTCACGAGTCTAGCTGTTCTGGCTGATGTGACAGAGAGAAGGCCTTCTGAGACCCATCTTGTTCAGCAGCATCCTTGGTGTTGTTGAAGGCGCTCCTTAAGATAGCCTGGGCTAGAACCATATAGGGTTTTAAATGACAATGCCAACACCTTGAATTGGGCCTGGAAAACAACTGGCAACAGGTGTAACTCCTTCTGGAGTGATGTGGTCTCACCGACGGCTGCCTTTAATCAGGGGGGCTGATTAAAGGCTGATTCTGCACCAGCTGCAACTTCCAAACCATCTTCAAGGGTAACCCCACATAGAGTGCATTACAGTAGTCTAGGCGAGAGGAGACCTAGACTACTGATGGGAGCAGATGGTTAGGGAGGTAGGGGCACAGCTGCTGTATGAGATGGAGTCGGTACAGCGCCGCCCGGCTCACGGCTGACACCTGAGCCTCCATGGACAGCTAGGAATCTAAAATGACCCCCAGACTGCAGACCTGGTCCTTCAGGGGCAGCCACACCCCATTGAACACCAGATCAACCTCCTCCAACCTCCCCTTGTCTCCCACCGGAAGTACTTCAGTTTTGTCGGGGTTCAGTTTCAGCTTAGTCCTTTCCATCCAGCCACTCACTGACTCCAGACACATGGACAGGGTTTCTACAGCCAACCTTGGTGTGTATTTAAATGAGAGGTGGAGTTATGTGCCGTCCGCATATTGGTGACACTGCACCCCAAACCTCCTGATGATAGCCCCCAGCGGCTTCACATAGATGTTAAATAACATCGGGGAGAGAATAGAACCCTGTGGCACCCCGCAAGTGAGCAGCCAAGGGTCTGAAGTCTCCTCCCTCAGAGCTACCCTCTGGTACCTGCCAGAGAGGAAGGAACGGAACCCCTGTAGTACAGTGTCCCCTATGCCTAACCCCTCCAGGTGGTCCAGGAGGATACCATGGTTGACGGTATCAAAAGCCGCTGAGAGATTGAGGAGGACAAGGAAGGAGCATTCGCCCCTATCCAGAACCCTCTCCATATCATCCACCAAAGTGACCAAGGCCGTGTCCCATGTCCAGGCCTGAAGCCCAATTGAAATAGATCCAGATAATCAGCTTCAGACAAGTGTGCCTGCAACTGGAACTCCACCACCCGTTCAACCACCTTGCCTCCAAATGGCAGATTCGAGACCAGATGAAAGTTGTTCAAATCTTGGGGATCCAAGGAGGGCTTCTTTAACAGTGGTCCTATCACTGCCTCCTTGAGGGCTGATGGCCTCACTCTCTCCTCAAGGGAAGCATTCACCACCACCTTGATCCCCTCCCTAAGTCTCTCCCTGCAGCTCATAATGAGCCAAGATGGGCAAGGATCAAGTAAGCAGGTGGTCAGCCTTACAGATGAAAGCACCTTGTCCACTTCCTCAGAAGGAAGAAGCTGGAACCAATCCCATACACTGATCTGTCACTGGCCACCCCTTGTTCACTAACTGTATCCACAGTGCATGGAACAGCACTCCTGATCTGGTTGATTTTATCCACAAAGTGCTTTGCAAACTCATCAAGGAGGCCTTAGAATGCTCCATTGGTTCCGGAACAACTGGATCAACCAGGTTCCAGACCACTGGGAACAGTCTCCTAGGACAGCACTCTGCTGACATGATAGAGGCAGCATAAAAATTCTTTTTTTGTTGCTCTTATCCCCACATGGTAGGCTGAAGCTACAGCTTTAACTGTCTTACTTCCTGCTTCAGAGCTCACATCCATGGGGTGAACCAGGCACAGTCTAAGCTATTTTCATGGGGAGAGGGTGGAATTGCAGCATTCCAGCCATCCACCAGGGTCTCAAGTAAGTGGCCATTTGTGTGCTCCAAAGAATCCCCAAGCGCAGTCAGGAATCCATTTGGATCCATAAGACATGTGGGGCAGACAATCTTAATGGGTCCTCCACCCCTGTGGATGGGTTGTGGAAGTCCAACCATACCAAGTAGTGATCTGACCATGACAAGGGTGTGGTGGATATACCCCTGATTTCCAGATCACTTCCTACCTCTCTGGAAAAAACACACAAGTTCTAACACATGACCAGCTACATGGGTGGGCCCAGCTGGAATAGGGTGCAGCTCCCAGGAAGTCATGGTCTCCATGAAGTCCTGAGGCACCCCCATGAGGATGGCCTCAGAATGTACACTGAAGTCCCCCAACACCAATAAGTTAGGGGACAACACATGCACATCAGAGACCACCTCGAGCACCTCAGCCAGGGAGTCTATCATGCAGCGGGATGGATGGTACATGAGCAGAATCCCCAGACTGCCCTTTGGGCCCAACCTCCAATACATGCAATCAGCAACCCTGGTCTCCCAGAGCGGGAGTCTTGTGAGGACCAAGGACTCCCAGTAGATAACAGCCACTCTCCCTCCCTGACCCCCAGCCCTTGGCTGCTGCCCATACGAAAATCCAGCCAGGCACATGGCCACAAGAGTGGGAGCAGTGGCCTTATCTAGCCAGGTCTCCATAATACACGCCAGGTCTGCACCCTCATCCAGGATAGGGATGGGGGAGAATTTCTCCCCGAAACTTTGGGGGGCCGAGTGCCAATGCATTCGGTCCTCCGAAGGTTGTTCGGGGAGAAATTCTCTGCCCCCCGCCCCCCCCCGGGATGGGACTTACCTTTCATGAATGTCCCTCCCAGCGGTGGGTCCCGGCGGCGGTTCAGCAGGTCTTTGTCAGGGGCGGGGGCGGCAGCCGGTCTTTTGACCGGCTGCTACCGCCGCCATTACAAGAAAAGTAAAAAAAAAAAAATGCCCCTGTGATAGGCTACGTAACGATTAACGTAGCCTATCATGGCTAGATTTGCAAAGTCAGCCGTAATAGGCTACGTTAATCGTCACGTAGCCTATCACGGGTGACTTAAAAAAAAAAAGCGCATACGGCTAACGGCGGCCCCCATAGGGAGCCGCCATTCGCATTCCTTATTTTGTCCCTGTAGTCTACGTAAAGATTTACGTAGACTACGGCGAAAATAAGGGCAACGCAAATAGCGTTGCCCTTATTTTCGCCATAGTCTACGTAAATCTTTACGTAGACTACAGGGACCAAATAAGGAATGCGAATAGCGGCTCCCTATGGGGGCCGCCATTTGCGTACGCGCTTTTTTTTTTCAAAGTCACCTGTGATAGGCTACGTGACGATTAACGTAGCCTATCATGGCTAACTTTGCAGATCTAGCCGTGATAGGCTACGTAAATCGTTACGTAGCCTATCACGGGGCTTTTTTTTTTTTTACTCTTCTTTTGAAGTTCGCAGCCGGGGAGACGGGGTGCTTCTCCCCGGCCTGAATTTCGGCCGGGCGAGGCGGGAAGCCTCCCCCCCGGCCTGAATTTCGGCCGGGTGAGGTGGGAAGCCTCCCCCCTCTGGCCTGAACTTCGGGGGGAGCAGCCAAGTGCCTCCCCGCCACCACGAAGCAAGCTGCGAGACCAGGTAAGTGACTTGCGTACATCGCTAATCCAGGATCATGTCATGGATGAGAGATGTTTTATAGGCAATGGACGTGGCATAACACAGTAGCAGATGAAGGATAGAGGATGGAGTCACGCATCCCCTAGCCATCCTTCGGCTCTGGACTAGCCTGAAACTGGGGACAGATATTACGCATCTCTTCCCTGTTCCTCTTACCTGGCATGGCCTTCTCCTAGCACTCCGCCAGCATGAGCTGCTCAGCCTTGGTATGTTCTGGCCCCCAGAATTCCCCCCACTGCCTCTGCCAGGTGGACACATGCCTCCCTTGATTCTGGCTATCCACCCCTAAAATCACAAACACAACCTCATAAGCCCACCACTCACCAACAGTGTTTAAATGCTACAACTCAGGCCCTCTGCTCCCTTGTGGCTCCCCTGAGGGGTTCACCCAAGATATTAGCCTACACAGGTGGCTATATCCCACCTCTACTTGGATGGAGCTTATCGTTCTCCACCCCTGACTCTCACTCAGGGGAGGCCTCCACATACCACCAACTCCCCCCACCGAGGCTCTCACTTTAGGTGACGGTAACAGGCCTATCTCACACAGAAGCCTAGCAACCTTCCTACTCCCAGACCAACATAGGGATGCTATTGCCCATGTGGCAAACCCTTTGGTGTCACCCCTTTGGGGTCAACCCTGCCATGGTTGGCTCTGCTGTCCATGGCAGGGTTGATTCTGTATGAACCTCTTCTCAGAGCTGCTCCACTCACAGGTGAGGCTCCGGCTGAGAAGAGTGAGAAGCCTCCTCACAATCAGGAACCCTGTAAACCAGAATTCCCAACTGCAGGAAAGCTTCTTAGCCTGTTCACCTGAAAGTGCCTAGATCTCCCTTCAGAACTTTGCTCTGAACATTGAACAGATGGGAGTGGAAGGGGCTGCACTCATGGGGATATTGGTGGTGTGGTAGTGCATACACTCCCATGCACAGTTTGTGACCTCATACATTTGGCTGAATGCCTGAATAGGACTAGTATGTGCAGGTCGCCCCAGTAGCTACTTTGCCAGCCTGGATAGTGGACTGCACCCTGTGGCCTAGCCTGCCCAGTTCCTACACTACCTCAGGGTACTTGGTTGGGAGCAATGGAGGCAACAAGTAGGAACTATTGTTTAAGGCCATTCGACGTCCTGCTCCTTCACCTGCACTTTGTTTACTGTGAAGCTTAGGTGGGAGAATTACAGGTACTTTGGGGGCAGAGGATAATGGTTTTTGACCTTTGTGTGTGTGGACAATACTTACAATTCTGAGGTGGTCTGAGGGCTTTTTCCCTTTCTTTTTCTATTGTTTAAAAAGACAACAAACCACAGCTCTCTCTCTCTCTCTCTCTGTGTGTGTGCACGTGCACCCCCACAAATGTTGTAAAGAAGAAGCTGGGCTGAATTTCTTGGCCCAGCCCTAATAGAGCAGTATGGTACAGGCTTCACACCTGGAGGGTGGCTTGAAGCTTGTGATACAGGCCATTGAATCCTTGGCCCATGCGAGGTGCTATAGGCCACTCTCCAGGCGTGTAGCCCACACTTTGAAGCCCCATACAGTTCTGGCCTGCTACCTGCCTTCACCACAGCCAAACAATGCTCTCCAGCAACAGGAAGCCTCACCTTCAGTGCCGGTGACTGGGCAGTGGATTTATGACCTGACGCAGCCTACACTGCCATTGGCTACATTGAAATGCCTTTTGGCAACATTGCTACGGGAGATAGATTTCTGGGTAATTTTTTTAAAATTTTAGCAAGGCTTTGCTACACTGTGATCTTGGAAGTGACATCCCTTTTTCTCCCCTCCATAAGAGAGTAAATGCGGTTTCAAAAATGGTAGAAATATAAATAACACTTGGCATGTAAGTGGCTTGATTCTTGAATGAGAGAGCATAACGTTCTATTTTAAATCAAAAGTCTTTGACAATGAAGCAGAAAAGTGATGGGGCTATCACTTCCAGGCAAGATCTCTTAAATCTTGCTCATCTTCTCTCTGACTAATAATAATGTCAGTATTAAAAAATGAATGAATGTGACACTTTACTGCAAAGGCTATTTAATATCAACGCTCCCTATTAATGAGCTCCTCTGTCCAAACAGAAAAGTATGAATGAAACAAGGCTTTTAATGAAAACATTTCATCTTTGCTCAGACAAAGATATAAAAATGTATTTATCTGAGTCCACCTCTCTGGCCTAGGTTTGAAGCTTTTATGCTCTGACTTGTCACGTGCTGTAAAAAGTTGCTCAGTAGTGTTGGCAGCGGCACATTTGTGATTTTTTTTTTTTTTACCCCACTGGTAAATTACTTCATTAACTTTCTATAGCTGAGATGTTCATCAACATGACAGTCTATTGAAGAGGAATGAGATTTGTGATGTTACCTTTTCAGGCTTGAAGCTCTGAAAGCAATAATTTTGATACAAGATGCCACATAAAGGAAGGGTATTAAAAGGTGGGCCTTAGCTTATATGCACAGGCTATCGATCAGATGAACTAGAATACCTGATGTAGTCAGTTCTGTCACTTAAAGTTCCAGAACTGAGCACTGAACATGATAGAAAGCAACTCAGTGAACAAGCATACACGAAGTTCTTCATTCAGTCTCATTGGGACTATATTAATTAGTTTTATAATGGTACTGACATTATGAGAGTAATACAACAAAAGGGCAATTACATAAAAAAAATGTGTTGTGATCCCATTTCTTTCATTCACAAATGAAAGCAACTCATATGTTGGCATATGACCATGTGGCAAACTTGGGTGGAAGGGGGGATCTGGTGGCCATTTTCAACCCCCTGAACCCTCCCTGTGGACTGTACTCCTACCAGTGCATTTAGTGGTATAATTCCTGAATTTAGTGGTAGCAAAAAAAACCCCAGTGGTTTGCTGCTGAATTTTGGTAGCAAACTGCTATGGAAGGGTCAAATTTAGCTTTAGTCGATCACAACAAAGGCCTATCTAGTCTAGCCCTTGGTTATCACAGTGGCTAACCACAGGCCTATGGGAAGCCCACAAGCAGGACATGAGCAATAGCTGCCTCCAACTCATGCTCCCTCCGATACTAGAAATAATGTAGAGCCATCATAATGCATAGCCATTGCTAGCCTTATCCTCCATGAATTTGTCTAATCCAGGACCAGTGATGAGCACACATACCTGGGTTTCATTGAGAGAGCCCATGTGTCCCACTTCACAAAGGACAGTCCTCTATTTGAAAGGCTGTCAAGTAAAGGTAAAGAACCATAATAAGGAAGACCAGCAGTGGCCTTGAATTTGCCCATCAACGGTTAGCACCTAGATTGAAAACTGAGTGGGCACAAACTGGTCACAGTCTCCCCCCCCCCACTGTTGTGAAATGTGCTATATTTCCATTTAAATTATAGTAATTATTTCTAAATTGGCACCTATGCATATAAATTAGCATATGCAAATTTTATGCAAATCAATTCATCTTTTGTCATCTTTTTTTGATAATGTATTTCTTCTTTTTTGGTGATGCATAAATGGCAACCCTAGAGTTAGGTTGTGATTACAAGCAGCATTGGAGTAGTTCGACCCTTGGAAAATTATTTTTTTCCCCAAGAGTTGTAAATGTGCCCTGGCCCATAATTGCTGCCTCCATTAGGGATGTCAGAGAATTCTGCTATGGACTCCAGGTTTCCAGGATTACAAGAGTTGTAAATGTGCCCTGGCCCATAATTGCTGCCTCCATTAGGGAAGTCAGAGAATTCCGCCACGGGTTCCAGGGATAATTGACTCCATTATCCCTGGAATCCCTGGTGGAACGGCCTCCCCCACTCCGCCACCCTGCGGAACCCCACCGGGACAGAACCTACCTGGTGGCGGATCTTGCAGCTCTGGCGGCTCCGGCAGCAGTGGCTCCGGCTGGTCTCCCGGCCACTTCCGGGCTGCTGCGGCCACAAATGGTGGCCATTGTAGCGGACACCATTTGCGTCCTTGCAGTAAGCCGTGATAGGCTACGTAAATACTTACGTAGCCTATCTTGGCAAAGAGCAGGGGCACAAATAGTGGCCGCTATGCCATTTGTGTCCTTGCAGCAAGCCGTGATAGGCTTAGTAAGTATTTACATAGCCTATCACGGCAAAAGGCAGCCACGCAAAAGGCGTAGCAGCCACCATTTGTGTGGCTGCCTTTTGCTGTGATAGGCTATGTAAATACTTACATAGCCTATCACGGCTTACTGAAATTATGCAAATGGTGGCCGCTACGACGGCTGCCATTTGCAGCTGCAGCAGCCTGGCAGCAGCTGGAACTCTGGCTGTGGCCGGCCCTGGCTGGCAGCTCTGTGGAGCTGCCAAGGAGCACAGCCGGCCAGGGAGGATTGTGAGGGGAGGGACAGAGCGCCTCCCCACCACAGCGGATTGACCGGTACGGAGCCAGGTAGGGATTTCATACATCCCTAGCCTCCATCCCGGATGTCCCATTTGGAGCCTCCACATGAGTCTCTGAATCCCCTAAATTGGCAGCTACTGGGCTCTGGAAGCAATAGTAACATGGAGAGAGAGAGAGAGAGAGAGAGACAGAGAGAGAGAGAGAGAGAGAGAGACAGAGACAGAGAGAGGAACGTTCTTCCTTTCCTTTTCCCCTTGCTCAGTGCAGTGTGGAAGAAACTAATCATCTGTGGGCTTATGTGCAAGCATACTAGTGAGATCATCCAGTACTAGGGAGTCATCTGGAGTTTGAACTGTGAAAAATAGAAATTTAGTTAGAACAATAAGTTGTGAATTTGCATGAAACTGTTCTCTGTTCTTTGTCACAAATATTGTTGTGTCTTCAAGCCGCAATCGGATTTTTTCTTTAAATGTTGACTTGCGACTTGTGTAATCATAGATGGGCATTCTGCTAGCAGGACATAACACTCCATATATCACTTAGCTAAAGGATATCACCATGTAGAGATGATGCTGAATTTCTTCCATAAGCCAGACCGTGGCAATATCAGTTACACAGCTTGTTCCTAGGTTTTCTGCGTCTGCTTGTAAAATGCTTCCAGGCAGTTCAGTACTTCCCTTCAGCAACTCTTAGGTCATCCACATTGACTAACTAAATGGCTAGTGTTTTGTGAGTCTGACTGTACTCCCTGCAGTATCTTGTCACTCACATGACAGAACAAAAGTAGCGATGTTGACAATGTGTTCCTTATGCTCTTCCTGACAAAACAGAGACAGGCTCCTATGCAGTAGCCTCACGTCTTGTCTCATTGTGGTGGAAGTCCATGAAGATGAGGATTCACCTGGTGATGGTTTACTTCAGCGGTATATTGGTCCAGGACCTGAATCCCCCCCTCCCCGATCAAGCTAGTAAGCCAGATGGCAACAAGGATGTGGGGGTCCACCCCAAAGTCTCACCCCCTTCCATGATATCATCCACCTGTTTTCCCTTTCTCCATGCAGGGATGCAGGGATCTCCATGCCATTCTCTACATGGAGAAAATGACTAAGCCAGCACTGGCAGGAACAGGTCCTGCAAGCACCTGCTGAGTACCTTCCCTTTGTGTGCTGTGAAGGAAAGGAATTTGGTGGATGCTTTGAGGAGCTGGTCCTGCAAGTGCCTGCTGAGTTGAGTGCCTCCTTTGCACGCTGCTCACATCCCAATTGGGCATGAACGATACATGAAGGCAAAGGTCCTGCTCAAGCAACATAAGCAACAGAGGTGATTGTGATACTTCCCCATGTGTTCAGCTCCCTGTAACTGTCTTTCTCAACTGACTATGCCCACCTGTCATTCACTCTAACTCCACCCTCCATTTCAACAAATTCCTTTGCTGTCAAGCATTCTTTCACTCATGGGAGTGATTTTAATGGGGAACATGGCCCAGGAGGAAAAGGATAACCCTTTTTCTGCTCACCATGGGTCTAATCCTGGTTGCCTGGTCTCCCCCCAGCTGCAGTTTTAAAAGGAAAAGAACAGTCATGCAAGGGAAATTATACATTTAATGTAATTTATAGGTTGGCTCTCAGTCTTCAAGTCATGTATTACATTACACTCCTTTTGCATTTAAAAATGGGTTCAAGGGTTGAACTGGTATCCAAAATAGAAATGCAGAATCATCTACTGAACGTGTGTACCCAGTTTCATTCTGGTATCTCATTCCTAGGAGGTGCTGCATTACAAACAAGCAAATGAACTTACAAATCGACAGGCCCAACAAGTGTGTTAAACCAAACATCTGACTTCGCTCAACCAATGAGAAGATATTCTCAGCCACACATTCCAGATGGACCACCATTTCTCTGCACAGTGCCAGAAGTGAAGTATACTCATTTAGACAACTGTTAACTCTTTGGGAAAGAAGATACCTAAAACTCAGCTATGGAAGAGGAGCTAAGGAATCCCATAAACTATGAAGGACCCAGAGACTTTCTATTCTATTCTTACCCATAATTACCTTACCCCTGATGTCATGAAATTTCAAATCAAGATGTGTGTACTTCAATCAAGTCCAGCCTTTTAAAACTCAACATGTATTCCCAGAGTGTCCTTCCATAATGCCATCAGCAAATGTATTCCAGGCGATTCAGACCAATATGAGATTCATATTACTTTCTCTGCAGAGTCTGTTTGAGTCTTCCCTGCAGGCCAAATGTTTCTCATCACTGCTTGAGCTGATCTATGATTCAGCCATTCAGCATAAATCCTCCTTACTTGCATGAATCAAATGTCGAGAGTCTTGACATGCTCATAAGTTACAGTGCTGAGCCTGGGTCCAGCCTGATTATAAAACATTTAACTGGGGATGCTCAGTTAGGACCCAGATTTGTTCAATGATCAAAAACATGGCTGAGGGCTGGAAACACAAATCACTTTTAGAGGGCTGTGATCTTGTTAGTTATTATACTTAAGGGGATGCTGGAAGGAAGGAAGAATGAACAGAAAGGCTTTTTTTTCTTTTCTTTTTAAACTCGGGATCGCCAACCTGATCTGTTCAGGAAGCTGATGATTAGACTGTGTCATGGAGCACATACAACATGTTAAGTTATAGAAATTGCACATAATTTCTGCAAGCCTATATCTGATCAGGCCTTCCTGCCCCCATTTAGAGACCTTTTGTTTCACCTCAGACCCCGAATATGTCACATGACCTGAACCAGGAAGCATTCCCAACTCAGGTGCAGCAGCATCACGCAGTCCAAGCTAGGGTTTTGTATATGAGAATTTTGTTTGTGCTCACAAAACAGTCTAAAGTGCCCCATTTACAGCCCCAATCATGGATGCGAGAAGGGGAACATGCTCTCCAAAAACGTTTGTAAATGGTTGAGCACACGTTCATGTTCGAAAAATGCACATTTTTTTAATTGAGTAAGCACTTCACAATGGCTCACTCTTAAATGTTTAAAATTGTGCAGTATCACACTTTTAGTCTATGGGGGAAGTTGTGCAACTTTGCAAAATACACAAACTTTGGAGAATACACACATTCGTACATGTTTGATTTGTGCGATTTTCCCATTTGCGCAAACTGAGATCGCAAACGCTCACGGAAGTCAAGGAGAGATGAACATCAAGATGATGTTTCGAAAATCTAGGAAAATGCGAATATCCCTAGCCCCACCACCCCAGCAGGGTACACCACCAATACATTCCTTGCAGGGGACCCACCATTATTTCTCGTGCTCTAATCAGTGCCAGGTGGCTGGTCAGCTGGGAGCCTCCATTTTAGTTTCCCACAATGTCTTTGATGTAGTACTGCTCTGGGGCATTTGGGCAGATTAAAAGGGAGGCACCCAGATGCCCACTGCTGTTCACAGCACTGCTCCCACCCACCAGTGTCAACACTAGGTAAGCCCATCCCAGCCACTGACGTAGGAGGGAACTCACCAGAGGGCTCTTTGCCAGTGACCCCACTGAACTTGGAGCTGACCCTTAGTTGTGCCCTTATGTCAATTTCATAAACAGGTTTCCTTTTAAAATAATGTCAATTCTTTTTTTAGAGGTCTTCAATCTGGAGTTAGAAGCTATGGTCACTGCCTCTTCTGCCAGGAGGGTTATTTTTCTAAGTTGTAACGATTAGCCTCCTTTGCTGCTGCTGAACGTTAGCAGATTACTTACTCCTAATGGAGCCAATTAGTAGTAAATCATGTAGAGATACAGTGTTTAGGCTCACAGGAGCAATTCATTATTTAATTAACGGATTCCTTGTGGCATTAAGAGTTCTTATGTGTCACTGGGAGGGATGCATGAGAATTTCGTTTCAGTTCGCAAAACACTGAAAAATGTGTCGTTCACAAGCCTGAATGCAAATGAGAACACATTTTCTTTGAAAATTTTTGCAAATTCCTGAGCTTGCCTTCATGTCAGCAAAATATGTACTTGAATAATTCACAACTATCTCAAAATATGCAACTTTCTCAAAATGTGCAACTTTTTCAAGGTATGCAAATTTCTTAAAGTGCACAACTATCTCAAAATGCAGAACTTTCTCAAAATACACACATTTTAAATCACCCACACTTTAGGCTTCATACACATTTGGAAATTGCTTGTGTAACTTTCATGTTCAATAGCTGTTCGGTCTGCACAATTTTCCCGTCCACACAAAATGAACAGTGATCGCAGATGCGAGTGCAAATCAAAGAGAGACAAGCAGCAAGAGGATGTTTGGAGAGTCTTGGCATCACTCATTCACCCATCCCTAGTCACCAGTTTGGGAATCACTCTGTAGGAGCCATGTATGCATTTATTAATTTAATTTATGTCTTATCTTTCAACTAAAATAGAGATCAAGTTGCCTAAAAATAATAAAATACAGATAAATATAGAATGGCAATTCAAACATAGAAGTGAATCCATTTTAAAGCACAACAACAATAATAAAAAACCCCCAGAGCCCACCTACTTTGGCAAAAATGTCAGCATAAAAGCTGAAAGCCTGTTTGTAAACAATGGCTTTGCCTGCCAGCAGAAAGACAACAGAGGTGGAGTTAGTGTGGCAGGGCATTCCAGAGTCTGGGAACAGTGACCAAGAAGACCCTCCCTTCTGTTGCCACTAAACATGCCTCCAGGGGTGGTGGGACAGAGAAAATGGTCTCTCTTGAGGATCTTAAAGCCCAGGCAGGCTCATATAGGGGAATATGGTCTTTCAAACAGCATGGTTCCAAGTCAAGTATGGACTAGGGATGGCGGAGAAATCTGCCAAGGACTCCAATGAGGACGGATTCTAAAGAAGTCCCCCGGAGTCCGTGGCAGAACGGATTGCGCCCCCCAAATCCCCCCTGGATGGACCCTACCTGCTGCTGGCAGGTCCGGTCCCCCTGCTGCCATCCGCTGCTCCGGTCTGCGGCTGCGAATGGCGTCCAGCGTAGCGGACGTCATTTGCGTCCCTGCTTTAGCCATGATAGGCTACGTAAATATTTACGTAGCCTATCACGGCAAAGATCACATCCGCTATGCCATTTGTGTCACTACTCTTTTCGTGATAGGCTACGTAAATATTTATGTAGCCTCACAGCTTAAGCAGGGATGCAAATGGCGTCCCTTATGCTGGACGCCATTTGTGGCTGCAGCCCGACAGTGGATGGAAGTCTTGCTGAGGAGAGGCCCGGCTGGTGGCTCTGCAGACTCACTGCAGAGCGGAGCCGGCTGGGGAAGATTCTGGGGGGAGGGACGGATCGTCTCCCCCCCGCGGATGCCCCACGGAACCTGGAGGTAAGTATTTCATACATCCCTAGTATGGACTAGGGGACTAGGTTAGAGAGCCAGTGTGGTGTAGTGGCTAGAGTGTTGGACTAGGAGCCAGGAGATCTGGGTTCTAGTCCCCACTCGGCCATGGAAGTTCATAGGGTGACTTTGGGCCAGTCACAGACTCTCAGCCCAATCCACCTCACAGGGTTGTTGTTGTGAGGCTAAAATGGAGAGGAGGAGGATTATGTATGCCACCTTGAGTTCCTCAAACATGAGATCAGCAGGATGTGCCCATAGACTTATATGCAAAATAGAGCCATGAATCTTGCGTATAAGCCTATTGACACATAGACTTATATGCAAGATTCATGAGTCTATTTGCGTATAAGTCTATGGGCACATCCTCCCGATTGCTTTTTTTTTTTTTAAGACATGGCAATTGGCAGGGACAGGGAGGAGGTGAATGGCTCTGGCTGGCAGGAGGGAAGCTAAGCACCCCCAAGCCAGTTCCCCCCCCCAGAATCTGAGCAGAGCGGAACCACTCTGGAGAATTCCGGGGGTGAGGAAAGGATCACCTCCCCCCCAACAGATTCCCCACCAGAACAGACGGTGGGGAATCTGTACACCCCTAGTCTCTCTTGTCACTTTCCCATTCATTTCAGTGCTCCCAGATCACTTGAAAACCAGGAAACTCATTTGGTTCTACTCAGTGGGAGAAAGCAATTATGTGTACTACTTGGACCAATTACCCCATTAGAGGTCAACCCTTGCTTCGACAGATTCACCTGCTGAGGTGACAGGAAAATCCCTAAGAGCCATCAGAAATCCATTCAGACCCATCAGCCTTTTAGGGCATATCATGTTAATTTCATGGAAAGACTTAACTGCGCCCCCCCGCAACACTTCACAATTATTAATAATGAATCATTAATTTCTAATATGCTTCTTATCTTAACTCTGACAGTGGCTTGCTTAACATGGCCATATCACTTAGAATGGAGCTGAAGTAGCACATTGGGTGAGAGAACGTTTGGGAAGGTTTTGGTATGCCATATGCATGTAAATGAGTCAGTCCCAGTCAGCCATTCATTTCACTTTCTGACACAGTTATTAGATAGCTAGAGCTAGGCAGAGGCTGCAGAAATATTGTTGTGGTCCGACGATTTTAGTTCCACTAAACATAGCAATGTTATTAATATTCTGTTCCTAGTGAAATATCGTATTGTAGGCTTTAAAAAATAAAAAAAATTCCATGTTTACACACACACACACACACACACACACACGGGCTGTTCACGGACCCCTGATCCGCTTCGTGTGCTGCTTCGTATGCTGCTTTAGATCCTCCAAAATGACCACTATCTGCTTTGGATTCGGATATCTGGATCTCCCGTTTTTGGTGTTTTCCCATTGATTTGCATGGGAAAACACAAATGGTCATAACTTTTTTAATTTTTATGATACAGACAAGAAATTTGGGAACCTCTCCACTTCCCTGGAGAAGAGGCCACCTGCAAACTTTCAGACAGTTTATTTCAGTGGTATTTGTGCTAGATGGAGTTAAAATCTGATGTTTTCCAAAGAAACTCTCATGTCTCAAAGCAAAGAGCTGTAACTTCTCCCTGTTTCCATGAACACACGTGATGCCTTGGCCCCTCCCAGCCTCCCTCGAGGGCATTGCACCCCCCATAGCCCAGGCAGTTTGGCCCACTGGCTTCTGTGCTAGGCGCAGGTAAAATTTGAGTTTTACCTGAAAGTCAAAGCAAATTCAGAAAGGATAGTGTGTTGAAGCGAGGGTCACCATGCCTAATCTCTGCTGTACATTTCTCTGAAGGGCAAAACAATTTTTTTCTGAAGAATCACCAGCTCAGCCTCTCTATGGCTGCATATACAATTTACCTGGCAGGCAGGCTGGAAGAACTTTCTTCTATCTGCTGTTGTTTTATTTCTAGCACACACAAAATGAGTATTTATGATATTTCAATATTTGGGGTTTTCTTGGCCAGACCACTTCTTTCCAAACTCAAACAAGTTGTCATGTGAAACCTGATTCTCAGGACCAGAAGGAACAGAGAGTGCTGCAAGGGCATATTAATTCCCCAGTTTATGCAGTCAGTCATCTCTGCTGACCTCAGGTTCTCGGTGGTCTTCTGACCGAGGCAGGAAGACACAGCAACTCTGCCAGTCAGGACATGTGGTGGTTCTACCACTCCTACATGCCAATGAGCACTTCTATTAGGAAGAGTTGCCTGGGGGTCACTGCCGCTGGCCTCTGCACTCTGTTGCCCTACTGCACCGGAACACACTATCTGGACTAGGGGAAAGACAGCTTGCCTAACGGCGCTGCTGCTGACAGCAGCACCTCACCCATTTCTGCTCCTGCCAACACCCCGAAGATGCCTCATAATGCACTGGATTGTTTTGAGACACAGTGGAGTGTTACTGGAAGAAATTAATTAACATAAATAGTATGCGTGTAGCACTTTTTGGGAATATTGCGTTGGAGGAACACCACATAAGCACACACGGACACACATGGACACAGACACATGTGAGCAAAAGAAAGGCAAATAAGCAAATAAAGTGGGTTTTTTTAAAATATATTGTTTTATATTTAATTTTCATTTAGGGAAGGCCGGTAAAGTTCAAGAAATACAGGAGGATGGTGGAGGCAATGGGGCAGTATGTAAATAATAATAATAATAATAATAATAATAATAATAATAATAATACAGATAAGATAAGAGCCAAGACCAAGCAAACAAGGAAACCCTTCTTTAATTTCTGTTTTTGGGGGAACAAGACAGAAAAGAAACAGGAAGATCACTTCAGAATGTAGGCTGCTCTAGTGTACCTTTATTTAAGAATTAAGAAAGCAAGAAAAAATGGATGAATATTACTTCAGGGCGGTGCAGGGAGTGGAGGAGAAATACGCCCATAAGTCAATTTTTTTTTTTAAAATCAAAATAGGGATGTACGAATCCCCTTACCTGCCATCCATGGGGGGTCTGCTGGGGGGGGAGGCAATCCATTCTTCCCCCCGGAATCCTTGATGGGGGTGGGGAGGTGATCCATTCCTCCCCCCCAGAATCCATCCAGGCTTGCTCTGCATTGAACCTGTGGAGCCAGCTGCCAGCTCCGCAGGGCTGGAGAAAGTCAATACGGCCAGCAGCCATTGCCGTGCTGCATCTCTGTCTAAGTCAGTCCCCTGGATGCAAATGGCATAGCAGGCACCATTTGCGGCTGTAAAGCTGGTCAATTAGCCTAAATGCAGCTGTAAATGTCTGCATTTAGCCTAATCAACCAGCTTTACAGACACAAATGGCGTCAACTACGCCATTTGCGTACATGTTTTTGGCCGTGATAGGCTACGCAAATTTTTGCGTAGCCTAGGGATGTACAAAATTGCCCTTGCCTGGCTATGCCGGGTTCTGCTGGGGGGGGGGGAGGTGCTCCGTCCCTCCCCTGGAATCCTGCCCCCGGAATCCTGGCAGGCCGGCTCTGCTCCACGGGGATTCCGCGGAGCCGCTGGCCGGCTCCGCCAGCAGCCGGACATCTGGCCACTGGCTAGCAGGGACGTAAATGGCAGCGGCCATAGCCCCCGCCGTTTTCATCCCTGTAGTCAGCTGTGATAGGCTACGTAAATCTTTATGTAGCCTATACGTCTGACTTAAAAAAAAAAACACGCGCGTACGCAAATGGCGGTGGCTACGGCCGCTGCCATTTGCATTCCTTATTTTGGGCCGTCTTAGTCTACGTAAATATTTATGTAGACTAAGCCGGCGAAAATAAGGGGAACGCAAATAGTGTAGCAGATGCTATTTGCGTTCCCCCTTATTTTAGCCATCGTAGTCTATGTAAATATTTACGTAGACTAAGACGGCCCAAAATAAAGAAGGCAAATGGCGGCGGCTGTAGCTGCCGCCATTTGCATATGCATGTGTGGTTTTTTTAAGTCAGATGTGATAGGCTACATAAAGATTTAAGTAGCCTATCACGTCGTGTATTTTTTTTTTTTAACACCTAGCCATGATAGGCTACGTAAATCTTTACGTAGCCTATCATGTCTTTTTTTTTTTTTCAACACTGGAAATGGCGGCGGCGGCAGCCGGTAGGAAGATCAGCCACCACCACTGCTGAAGCCGCCGTCAGAGCTGCCGCCGCCCAGAAGATCCACCCCAGGTAAGTCTCGTCCTGGGGGGGATTCGCAGGGGGGCAGGGGGGTGGCAGGCCGTTCTGCCACAGAGTTCAGGGGGCTGAATGCACTGCCATTTGGCCTCACCGAGATCCATGGCGGAATTCTCTGACATCCCTAGTGTAGCCTATCTCATGAACAGGGATGCAAATGGTGTAGCAGACACCATTTGCGGCCATAAAGCCGGTCGATTAGCCTAAATGCAGCCATAAATGGCTGTATTTAGGCTAATCAACCAGCTTTAAGGCTGTAAATGGTGCCCACTATGCCATTTGCATCCGGGGGACTGACTTAGACAGAGATACGGCACAGCTATGGCTGCCGGCAGTTTAAACTTTCTCCAGCCCTGCGGAGCTGGCAGCCAGCGCCGCAGGTTCGACGTGGACAGGGATCCGACCTGGACGGATCCTGCGGAGAGACGGAGGTGAGTGGTCTGTTCCGCCACAGACTCCGAGGGGCCTGGATTCTAAGAATCCAGCCTCATTGGAGTCCGTGGCGGAATTCTCCGCCATCACTAAATCAAAATAAGACTGGATTTATAAAAAGCTAGAAAACACAGAGTTGAAAGATGAAAAGGACACAGAATGGAATGGAACCAGAAGTTGTGAGGGTCTAATTAATAGGAAACTTTGTGCCTTTTACAATGATGGAAAGGCAGTGGCGGCGGGGGGGGGGGGAGCATAGCAATGAATGAAGAAAAGCTACATTTGTATGAAAAATATTGAAAAGAGAGATGAATACACACAACGAAACAGTCGGAGGATGACAGAAATAGAAGGCAAGGCAGGTGCAATGGGTGCCCAGGCAGAAAACAAACACTCCCAAAGGGGAAGCTTGTGTACAGAGCCAAGGACCAATCCCAGGAGAAAGGTAGCTGTTTTGCTTTTAGAAACCTAGGAAAGACTGGCTGATAGCAATTGAGAACAAAGGAATAGAAGGAGGAGGAACTACAAGGACTACACACACCAGATCAGCTAAGCGTACACCAGCCCTCTCCCAAAAACACAGCTTGTGCAATAAATAAACGCAGCCAGTTGCTCAACTATATATATCCCCCTCCTCCACCATTCTCTCTGATTGGAGACTGCTGGCCGTAGGTTCTGGCTGAGGGTTCCTATTTACCAAAACACACTCCCTTCTCCTCCTCTGCTCTCCTTCCCTCCCTCCCGCCTCCTCCTGCCCCTCTGCGTGAGCATTCTGAGGTTGATACATTTTGGAGGCAGCCTGTCTGGGCTGCTCAGGCATTCAGAAGAGCTCCAAATATATGAGCGCGCCTTGTTTCTGCTCTGATTTGCTTCGTATCACGAAGAGGATCCTCCAAATCAGCCTGCTTCACCCCATTATTTGGGCATCATAACGAGGTGGTGCACAGCCTATACACACACACACAGACACACACAGACGCACACACGGGGTGTGGGGCATTGTATTTAACACAAGACTCCAATTCAGAGTGTTCAAAGCATCATAGATACAGGAAGATAAGAAACAAGTGTCAATTTTGTATAAGAATGAGGACTGACTAGGGCTGAACTGAAAGGATTCAATGTTTCTTGTGAACATTTTCTGTCATGTGTAAAAGAGTCCCTGTTTGGGCTCCATTATTTGGCAATTGGTTTAATTGGCTTAATTTGCCATCAGCATATAGCTGTATCAGATTGGCTATGTAGCATTGTGACATCCTTTCACTCTGGGATCCCTGATTGACAGGATTAATCAATGTGGCTGGATTGGCTGGATTATTTGCTGGACTAATCAAGTAAGAAGAAGACATAATTAGAAGAAAGATAGTGCTGGAGGAACAGAAGAGAAAGGAAACCATTTCAGCAGGGGCGGGGAAAACATTTTTGTCCGGGGGTCGGACTGCCCCATGGATCAAGCCAGTGGACTGGATGTTGTCACAGGGGATCTGCCTCAAAGCCCCTCCCCCTCATGTTATGTTATTGCACCCCACCCACTTTTTCCCTCTGTGCAGGGAAAGGGACAGAGAATCTGACTCAGCCAGTGCTTGCAGGAGACGGTTCTTGCAAGCACCGGCTGAATTGTTTCCTCTCCACTCACATCCCTATCAGTGCATGAGCAAGGTAGGAAGGGGCCTGGCCAGTGCTTACAGGACCAGCTCCTGCAAACCCTGGCCATGTACAGCACCACCTTCCTGCCCTGCTCATATCCTGATTGGGGTGGGAAGGGACTCAGCCAGTGCTTGTAAGACTGGATCCTACAAGACCCGGCCAAGTAGAGTGCTTCTTTTGCACCCCGCTCATGTCCTGACCAGGGCACGAGTGGCATGGGAAGCAGGGAAGTATGTGCAACTCACTGTGGTCCGGGTTATGCATCGCTCGCTGGACGCCCACTGGCAGTTCGCCCCTGCTTGCCAGGCATGGTGAGTCACCAGGTGATCTGCGAGTGCCTGGTAAATGGTGTGTGGCCATCTGATCCCTGGCATTTATGTCTGTAATCTTGCATGAATGGTCACTTTATGGCCACCATTTGCATAAAATGGGCCTTTATGAAAAAGGTCAAGCTGCCATTTTGTGGCCCATTGAGGGATTGGGGATTCCTGTGCTTGCTGAATTTGGCACTCGCTGAGTCAGGCAAGCATGAGGCTCTGCAGACTGGCATCTGGCAGGGGGTGGGGTGAGCCGGTGATTTCTTGCTGGGCCTTGAGTCCCAGCTGGACACCCACAACATCCCTAATGGGAAGGGATTCATCCAGGGTTTGAAGGACTTGGTCCTGCAAGTCCCGGCCAAGTGGGGGAATCCCCGTAACATAGGGGTTCCTCTCCCAGGTCAGGGGGCAGGGCTTCGGGAGGGGGTGGGGCTTGCAGAGGGTGCACAACCCTCCATGCACTGGCCTCAATAAGGCCACAGGCTGGACCAGGTCCCCAGGCCAGAGGTTGCTCTCCCCTGCATTTCAGTAGACAAGATCTTTAAAAAAGGTGAATGTTCTAACTATGAAGTGGACCTTAAGGAAATACTGTTCTCCTCCCTGAAAGCACTCCTTATTATCCAAAAACTGAAGCTGGAATATATGTGGCAAAGCCCTGAAATATATACATTTATTTAGGGGCACCATTTAAGATTTGGCAGGCCAGGCAGAGACTAAAGTAGGAGGCCAGAGCTATTGGGGCTCAAACTGGGAAGCTTTGGGTCTGTGTGTGGCTCCCTGTGGCTTTATGTATTTATTCCTTTATTACATTTCAATACTTCCCAATAGCTGAAGCTTTCTGGGCAGTTCACAAAAACTGAAACCACAAAGTACAGAATAACAACAGTATAAAATATAAAAGCTTAAAACTACAGTATGAAAATACAACCAGAACAAAACCTAGCAGCAATGCAGAAAATTAAAATACAGTAAAAGATTTAAAACAGCAAAGTTAAAAGACTGTAATGCTAAAATGCTAGGAAAATAAAAAAAAAAGGCACCTGACACCTGAAAGGGTACGTGCCAGGCAAGCCTCTCTAGGGAGCTCTAAAGGTAAATCATTAAAGGCACAATCCTATGCCTGTTTAGACAGCAATAAGTCCTACAACTCCCAGCATTCCCCAGCCAGATTTGCAAAGCTGTCTGGGGAATGCTGGGAGTTGTAGGACTTATTGCTATCTAAACATGCATAGGATTGCTCCCTAAACTGTGTTGCAGCATAGGCTGTGGCAGCTTGGTCCACTCAGGCCCAGCATTGAGCCTGCCAATCCAGGCTGATCATCAATAGGGATAGACAGGCGCCCCTTGCCCAGTTTCGCTGGGCGCCTGCCCAGCCCCTGCCCCCACTCACATGCCCACGGACCTGAACCCCCCCCCCCATGCTCACCGAGCTGCCCATACTCACCCAGAAACCTTCGGCGAGCGCACGAGTGCCATTTTATTTTAAAAAATGGTGCTTGGAAAATATGTGCACATCTAGTTGTGAGCAAAAGGGGACTGTGACTGGCCTATATATGCAAGAATACGGGCTATTTGCACCTGTAATTTTGCATTTATGGGCAATCCTGAGAGCCATTTTGCATATAGCTCTATGTGCGCATATTCATGATCACCATGTTTTTTTGCAAAATGACGATCGCTATGCTGGACGGCAGAGCCCAGATGAGTACGGGTGGGTGGGCGAGCATGGTGGGTGGGTCAATTGGGGAAGGGGCTTAGTGGGAATGGCCGGGGGCATGGGCAGGGGGAAGTCCAATGGAGTCTCGGACCGAATGGGGTACTCACACCATCCTCTCCAGATGTTGGTCTCCAGCTCCCATCATCAGCCAGAATGACCAGTGGGCAGGAATGTAGTCCAGCATCATCTGGAGGGCCACAGGTTCCCCAACCCTGGCCTAATTCTATAAGAACATAATGTAGATGTTCTTCCATTTAATAAATAAGCACCTGGGAGGCCAAGCCGTGCATCCACAGAGAAATATTCCCACTGTGTGTATGCACGATACAATGCTATGGTCTGTTCTTGTTAGGGATGTACGAAACCCCCCTTACCTGGCTCCGCCTGGTTCCGCTGGGGGGGGAGGCACTCTGTCCCTCCCCCCGGAATCCTTGCCGGCCGGCTCCACGGGGATTTCACAGAGCCGCCGGCCGGCTCCGCCAGCAGCCGGACATCTGGCCTCTGGCTAGCAGGGACGCAAATGGTGGAGGCCATAGTCACTGCTGTTTGCGTCCCTGTATTCAGCCGTGATAGGCTACGTAAAGACTTACATAGCCTATCACGTCTGGGTTAAAAAACAAACAAACGCATACACAAATGGCGGCGGCTATGGCCGCCGCCATTTGCATTCCCTATTTTTGGTTGTCTTAGTCTACGTAAATATTTACGTAGACTAAGATGGCGAAACTAAGGGGGAACGCAAATAGCGTAGTGGACGCTATTTGCATTCCTCTTTATTTTCACAATCTTAGTCTACGTAAATATTTACGTAGACTAAGACGGCGAAAATAAGGGGGAACGCAAACAGCGTCTGCTACGCTATTTGCGTTCCCCCTTAGTTTCGCCATCTTAGTCTACATAAATATTTACGTAGACTAAGACAACCAAAAATAGGGAACGCAAATGGTGGTGGATGTAGCCTCCGCCATTTGCATAAGCTTTTTTTTTTTTAACCCAGATGTGATAGGCTACATAAGACTTTACATAGCCGATCACGAAGGGGGGGGGACTGCAAATGGTGGTGGCGGCGGCGGCAGCCGGTCGGAAGACCAGCTGCCGCCGCCTCCACCGAAGCCGCCGCTGGAGCCGCCGCCATCTGGAACATCCGCCCCAGGTAAGTCTCATCCCGGGGGGGATCCACGGGGGGCAGGGGGGTGGCAGGCCGTTCCGCCACGGAGTTCGGGGGGCCGAATGTACTGGCATTCGGCCTCACCGAGATCCGTGGCGGAATTCTCTGACATCCCTAGTTCTTGTAACTGCCCTGTTATGAAGACTGGCACATCTCTGCATCAGGAATTATTGGATCATTCAGTCACTCCTAGGGATGCATTCTGCTTTTGCTTACAAAACATGTGAGCATAGCCTGTTTGAGGCCCCGAATGCGATCCCGAGCATATATCTGCCAAAAATGTTGTCAAATTACTGGACATGTGCTCATGTTTGATTTGCACAAATTTCCCAGTTCGATTTTGTGTAAATTTCCTAATTTGCACAAATTTCCCTGTAGACTGAATCAGTCCTGCTTTAGTTTATGGATGAAATTAGCACGAATTTCACACTCAATCACTGCTTGATTTGTGCAATTTCCTTGTTTGCAGAGAGCAAGCAGTGATTGCAAACACAAACAGAAATGGCACATGAGATGGCAAGATGATGTCTGGAGAATCCTAGCAATCTCGAACGTCACTCTTTCACCCATCCCTAGTCACTACCAGTGCAGGGAGACAGGATAATCACCTGCCTACAGAAGAAGTTGTCTGTTCTACAGAAGAGGTTGTGTCTATGTGGTTTGCTGCTCTGGCCTTGCCTCCTTCCAATCAGAAGGAAGGTGGTCTTATAGTAACTCATTTGTCCATCTAGCCCAGTGTTGTTTACCCTGACTGGCAGCAACTCTCAAGGGTTTGGGGCAGAGGAATTTCCCATCACTCCTACTTGAACCTTCTAACTAGATGATTTTCTTAATGGATCTTTTCTTTAACTAGAAATGCCATGGACTGAATCTGGGATTTTCTGCATGCAAGGAATCCTGCAGTGACTAATCATCAGTAATGTAGAAGAGGGGCTGAGCTATGGTCCCCTCCTGGCAGCCAGTTGAGAAAAGCAACTTGGACAGAAATCTAGGATTAGCTTTTTAGGGTGGCGGGGTATGAAATGCTAAAAGCCTTTCTTTCTTTCTTTCTTTCTTTCTTTCTTTCTTCTTTCTCTCTGTTTTTTTTTCTCAAATGTAAGGATAAAGTGTGCCTCCCATTTAAATTCTGGGGCCACTCTTGGAAGATTGGGAAACACTCTTCTAGATGAAGAAGCTCTAAGGAAAAACTTACAGAGATGCTTGAGTAGTTTTAATTTAATTCAGCCTAGCTGAGTGGAATCGAGGATAAGTGTTTTGTCCTTCCCAAGTAAAATGGATGCACTCTTCATAGCACAGAAATACATTCTGTTGTTCTGAGGCAATGGGCAGTGTAGTGAGATGCTAGCTTTGAGATTTGTAGTTAGGAAGGCATTGCATATTAAGATGTAACACGAATGCTGGAAACTCACTTCAGCTTGTCTTTCAGTAACACAATGTACCACGTCAGGAAAGGAGGGGAGAAACAGAGATCCTTTATCCGTCTTAATGCTTCTGGAATGCTACTGTAGTATAAATTACTAGAGTAAAATAAATAGTAAAATAAAATGATATCCTGATGAGCAAACTAGCTCGAAGTGGGCTAGATGAAACAACGATCCGGTGGATCCACAGTTGGCTACAGAATCGGACTCAAAGAGTGCTTATCAATGGGACCTTCTCAAGCTGGGGAGAGGTAATGAGTGGGGTACCGCAGGGCTCAGTCCTGGGCCCAGTGCTCTTCAATATTTTTATTAATGACTTGGAGGAGGAGGTGCAGGGAATGCTGATCACATTTGCAGATGACACAAAATTGGGAGGGATAGCTAATACTTTGGAAGACAGAAACAAAATTCAAAGTGATCTGGATAGACTGGAGTGCTGGGCAGAAAACAACAGAATGGCATTTAATAGGGACAAATGCCAAGTTCTGCACCTAGGAAAAAGAAACCAAATGCACAGTTACAAGATGGGGGATACGTGGCTCAACCACACTACGAGCGAGAAGGATCTTGGAATTGTCGTCGATCACAAGCTGAATATGAGCCAACAATGTGATGTGGCTGCAAAAAAGGCAAATGCTATTTTGGGCTGCATTCATAGAAGCATCGCTTCCAAATCCCGGGAAGTACTAGTTCCCCTCTACTCAGCACTGGTTAGGCCTCATCTGGAGTACTGTGTCCAGTTCTGGGCACCACACTTTAAGAAGGATGCAGACAAACTGGAGAGGGTTCAAAGGAGGGCAACAAAGATGATCAGGGGACTGGAAACAAAGCCCTATGAAGAGAGACTGAAAGAACTGGGCATGTTTAGCCTTGAGAAGAGAAGACTGAGGGGAGATATGATAGCACTCTTCAAGTACTTGAAAGGTTGTCACAGAGAAGAAGGCCAGGATCTCTTCTCGATCATCCCAGAGTGCAGGACACGGAATAATGGGCTCAAGTTACAGGAAGCCAGATTCCGACTGAACATCAGGAAAAACTTCCTGAGTGTCAGAGCAATACGGCAATGGAACCAATTACCTGGGGAGGTGGTGGGCTCTCCCACACTGGAGGCCTTCAAGACGAGGCTGGACAGCCATTTGTCAGGGATGCTCTGACTTGGGTTCCTGCATTGAGCGGGGGGTTGGACTCGATGGCCTTGTAGGCCCCTTCCAACCCTACTATTCTATGATTCTATGATTCTATGAGAACTGCCATGTTACTTGATCAGCTTATTTTGTCTTCCAGATGTGCACCAGACCTTTCCAGGGTTGAAAAATTTGGTATTAGTAGTGAGGATGGCTGCAGTCCATCCAACACTTACATATAATTAAGACAACATATTATTCACACTATTTTAACAGTTCTCAAAAAGGGTTAGCTGAGAAAACACAGCATGGAAATGTTATTTATCGGATTAGATCCAAAGGTTCTCTTCTTTGAACAGGAATCCTTCTGCTCATGGGAGACAAGATTCCATTTACAATATTTACTTCTTACATTTTTACACTGACCAATAGCCAAAGTTCTCTGGTACAGATAGATTAAGAACATAAAATATTAACCAACAGTGAAACAATGAAAATAAAATGGCTTAAATCCGGCAGAGGTTTCCATGAACAGAAGTCAGGGATGCTCTGACTTGGATTCCTGCATTGAGCAGGGTGTTGGACTCGATGGTCTTGTAGGCCCCTTCCAAACCTACCATTCTATGATTCTATGAAAATGCAGACACAGCATGCTCAGACACCTTGCAGTTATTACATAAGCTCAAAAACACAAACAAAAATAAGTCTATGTATGTGCCCACATAGACTTATATGCAAAAAGCACTGTGAAACACCCATAGACTCTAGTTTACAGAGCGATTTTGCATATAACTCTATGGGCAAGTGCTGCCGATCACCATTTTTTTAAAAACATGTTGATCAGCACAGAGACAAACAGGCCTGGGGTAAGTTGCGCACTGCTCATTGAGCATGGAGGGGGTGCTTGACTGCAGTCCAGAGTGCCAGCAAGCAGGGGGGAGCTTGGCAGGCACAGCTCAGTGGGCATGGGCGCCAGCGGTCCATCAAATCTGTGGACCCAAACAGGCATGTCGACATCCCTAGTGTTGGCTTCCCATTGCAGTAGTGCTGGGTCCTGCTTGTGCACAGGCAGTGATGGATACTGGCCTATATGTTTGAATATGCAGCTTATTTATTTATTTATTTATTTATTTATTTAAGTTCTATACTGCCCAATAGCCAAAACTCTCTGGGAGGTTCACAGAAATTAAAACCACAAAGTGCAGTACAAAACAATATAAATGTGAAAGCTTAAAACCACAATATAATAATACAACCAGAATAAAATCTATCAACAATGCAAAGATTTAAAATACAGATTTAAAACACCAGAGCTAAAAGACTAGTGCTAAAGTACAGGGAGAATAAAAAGGTCTTCACCTGGTGCCAGAAGGAGTAACAACGTAGTTGCCAGGGGAACCTCTCTAGGGAGCTCATTCCACAGCCAGGGTGCGACAGCAGAAAAGGCCCTTTTCCTAGTAGCCACCTGCCTCACATGCTTTGGCAGGGGCAGAGTGGTAGGCGGCAGTATTGCAACTGAAACACTCCCCACGACCTGATTTCGATCCCAGCGGAAGCTGGGTCTTGTGTAGCCGGCTCAGGTCGACTCAGCCTTCCATCCTTCCGAGGTCGGTAAAATGAGTACCCAGCTTGCTGGGGGAAAGGTAGTCACAACTGGGGAAGGCAATGGCAAACCACCCCTCTATAGTCTGCCATGAAAACGCCAGTGCAAGCGGTGCCCCTCTAGGGGTCAGTAATGACCTGGTGCTTGCACAGGAGGAACCTTTCCTTTCCTTTCCTTTCCTTTCCTTTCCTTTCCTTTCCTTTCCTTTCCTTTCCTTTCCTTTCCTTTCCTTTCCTTTCCATAGAGAAGGACTGCTAAGGATGGTCTTAGGGTCTGGGCAGGTACATATGGGAGGAGGCAATCCTTCAGATAACCTTGCCCCAAGCCCTTAAGGGCTTTGAATGTTCATACCAGCACTTTGAATTGGGCTTGGAAATGGACAGCTGCCACCTAAACATGGCTGCCATGTTTCTAGTTCAGTCTTCCCCAACATGGTGCCCCCCAGATGTTTTGGACTTCAACTCCTATCAGCCTCATAAACATCACCAATGGCCAGGAATGCAGGAGTTGTAGTCCAAAATATCTGGAGGATGCCAGGCTGAAGAAGGCTGTTCTAGAACCCCCCCCACACACACACACACCTTGAAAAGTTTAGTAGCCCTCTCCTGATGTCACAATGTTATATTTTCCAGCTCGCACTCCACACCTTGCCCGCCTTTGGCAGAAGGTCCAAGGAATATGAAACCTTGTGACAGCAGGATATAGATACTTTTACTAACCCTTGTGGAGGGAAAGCAGGAGGAACTAGACTAGCAGTTGCTGTTTTCTCTGACAGTCACACATTTAGGGGTTTTGCCCCTCAGAGAACCAGGTTAGGAAAATGGGAAGAAAGGACAACTGGGTTTGTACCTGAAGTACACAAACATTCCTCCATTGAATAGTTTTGGAGTAATGGGTTACACTTCTGTACCTTATCCTTTGATGAGAGGCAATTATAATGTACAAATATGTATTGAGTAGTTTAGGGTTTATTATTTGCGGTATAGTGATATATTTTATATATATCACTATACTGCAGCCTTCAATCTAATACCCAGAGAAGCTTGCCAAATTTTAAAACACAATTAAAAATAACAACATTCAAAATGTATTAAAGAGCAAAATCAATAGGAGCAGCACATAAATGTAACTTTGGGGCATACTTTTTTGTTTTTATTTTTCTGTTGGTTGTCAAGACACTTCCTCCCACTAGTGTCTATTTTATTTATAAAGTAACTCAGTTTTGGGGGTTTAAAGATTACAGGCTCAGGACTTTTAACATCAAGGCTGCCAATGGAGCCAGGGGAACATTATCTGATTCTATATTCTGAGTTGCACACCGAGGAACAATTTTATCTTTGCTTCCAAAGTGAAGCTGTCAAATCCCTGAGAACCAGTCGGTCAAAGTGAGGATTGAAAAAGAAACAGATTTTACACAGTGTGGTGACCTTTGTGGGCTGCTCTATGTAATTCATGTGAAAAGCCATCAAAATTAGAAAGAAAAAAACACCTGTCAATATTTTAAAATGTCAGGCTTTCTGCTCTTTGAAACATCTCTTAGATAAATATAGTCTTTATGCATAAAATGGCTCCCTGACAGACTTCCAAGATGGAGCAATTGTATCATCTGTAAACAATTCCCCCCCCCCCGCATGGTGCATGATGCATAGGAGGGGTCTCTGTATTTACTGTGCTGCAGTTGTAACTTGAGTTTGAGTAGGGAATATGCACCATTATTTACTTTTTATATAAGAAAAAGTTGGGTGCAAATTTGGATTATTGTCTTGACACACAAGCCCAATTTTTTTTTTTTTTAACTTTCATTTCTATACCGCCCTATAGCCGAAGCTCTCTGGTCTAAATACTGAGATTTAGTTTCTATTCTGGTCTTAGTCTGAGACTGTACAGCAAACCATGTCTGATGGGCTCCCCTCGGCAGCTCCTCTTTCACCTCTGCTTTGTTCACCTCACTCTGGCACTGGGCCTTAACCACCATGATTAGAAAGGCAGTTCCAGCTACATTTTCTGTGCTGCTCTTCTCTGTGCAGCAGTTTTCGTCTCTCAAGAAAGGATATAAAAGGGGTGGTATCTGTCCATTTTATCACTACAGTTGTAGCTCTGCAATACTACTTTGCCTTATTTTAGGGGGCATGTTTTCTGTGTTCTTTGCTTGTCTCTTGTCCAGTATTTATTCCAGTTTCCAGGTGACCAGGGCGCATGTGCGGGGGGGAAGAGAAAAATTGTTTTTTCTTTCATAAGAAATTTGATAACAGAAAGTATCGTCATTTGGGGGGACAGATGGATTGGAAAGCATCCATGTGACAAGACAGACTATATATTACACACACATGCACTATCATATGGCCTTCTAAACAGATAAATATATTAACAAACAGCTTTGGAACAATGTACCTCTCTTAGGGCACTTCCAGGGGTAAATTTTGTACGTAGAGGTAGCATTTTGAACTGTAAGCATTTCAACAGTCTTTCACCTTGTAATTCTAAAAAAAAAAAAATGTATGTCTATGGGTGGGAAGACAACTGCTATTGTTTGGCCTTGAATTTCCTTGGTGCATCCAGAAAACTGTTTTGCATCTAGCAGAGGCTAATCTAATTAGCAACCCAATCCTATACATGTCTACGCAGATGTAAGTCCTTTTGAATGCAGTGGGGCTTCCTCACAGGCAGATGGGTATAGGATTACAGCCTGAATCTGCATAACATCTCCTGCACTCCATTTTAAGACTGTTACAAACTGCAGGCATTGGGGCTTTTCTGTCATTCACAGTTCCCACCCCCCAGACTTGTTTTTTCTTAATATCCATGCTGAAGAAGAATTCCGGAGAAAACAAAAGCTTGCTCACTGCTTTGTTACATCATTGTTGGTCCTAATAAAGGTACTACCCAAAATTGGCTTTTGGATGTTTTTCTAATGGTTACTCATGATTTGTGTAGACATGAGACAAAATTAAGTCAAGCTTACAATTACCACTGACAAAATTGTTGAATGAGACACAAATACGTGTACAAGAGTTTCTTTCAGTATTCATTTCTTGTAGCTTTTCTTACAGTACAAATTGCACTTAGATGAACTTCACTCTGATTTTTTTTTTTTTTTTTAGATTTGCATAAACAGGAACAATCCTACTTACAACTGCAGGCTGGCAATAACTATATTAAGAATCCATATGTCAAAATAGAGGGCAGTGTGTGTGTGTGTCTGTGTGTGTGTGTGTATATATATATATATATATATATATGTTTACCCTCCCATATGCTGAGCACTGCCTCAGTCTGTCAATTGCCATGTGAATCATGCAGACAGAAATAGCCATTTTGTTTCCAGAAAGAAAGCAATGGAAAGAAGTAATTGAAAACTAAAAGGATGGGATACCTTTTTTTCCTTTTCCTTCACAGCCAACAAGTGTACATAATACTAGCAATGAGGAGCACAATGGAAATATTCCAACTGATGGCATTAATTGAATTAAATCACAGAGCCAGTTTTGGCAAAGCAATAAATTAATAATAGACTAGGCATAATATTATGGCATGAGTATGCTCCATAACTGGAGATGTCATAGTGGAAATGAATGTGGGAAGAAGAGTATGTCTTTAGTCCATCTGCTGTGAAAGTTGAACAAGCATCATTTTATGTGGCTGTGGAGGCAGGCCTAGAGCAGGATTCATGCCTACCTGTAGCTACTTGCCAAAAGCTGGGAAGAGGGAGATGGCGAACTGTGAAAGCAATTGGTTCCTGGATAGCCTGCTTGGCACAAGCAGCTGCTACAGCAGCACCTGGCACATGGCAAGTGGCACTAAGTCCAATTCTCATGAAGTGCCTTCAGTGCTGAAGAACAAATCGGATCACGCTGGTAATCCTGGCTCTCAGGCTAACTAAGGACCTCTGATGCCTGCATGAGAGGATGCCATCTTTCTCTATCCCTCATCATGTGCTCATCATTTACATCACTTGTGGCCTCCAGATATTGTTTGCCTACAGTTCCCATCAGCCCTAGCCAGCATAGCCTATGGTGAGGCATGATGAGAGTTTTAGGACAAAACAACGGGAGGGCCAAAGTCGCCCACCTGACTTACATGCTGCATTGAGGCCAAGGGGGATAATCACAAATCCAGCAGCAATGATGGAGGTGAACTGTTAGAGAGTTTCCTACACATTCCAGATTGCTAGTAAGTTTTAGCTGAGAGCACAAGAGGTAGCCTCAAACTAATCATAGTAATACTCAGAATATATTTAAGAAAAAACCTTTTAAAATGACCATGCCACTCCAGGACCAGCATGGTCATTTTAAAAGGTTTTTTCTTTCTTTAAAACAGCGTTGCTTTAAACAAAGAGTTTATCACTCAGGCACACCTAAGACAGCCTTCTTTTGGGAAGCCCATAGGAAGAGGAAGTGTTTTGGCTGAAAGTAAATGGAGATGGAGGATTTCAATTTAAAAAAGAATACATAAATATTTACTAAAAATAGCGATTCTTACGGAAGTTATGCAGACTCATGGAGATGGCTGGGCACTGGAATTATGGTTTTCGGTATGGATTTATCTTCGTAATTTTTGGAGCGGAAAAAAAGGAGGAGAATTCTGGGGGCTTGTAAACGGTGGAACGGAGCACCGGCCGGCGGAAGTCAAGTGGCACTGAAGGTACACAATTCGTACATCCTTATCCAAACGCCATTAAAATTTCTCTTCAACCCATCTGGTTCAACAGAGGGAGGCCAGGTGGTAGAATGGGTAGGACTGGTGTGCACATCCCCATGACTCTTTCACATTAGCCTTTTGAATGTCTGAATAGGGCTAAAATCTTGCTGTGTGAAGTGCTCCTGTTCAGGGTTCGAACCAGCTGGCCATTCCACACACACGTGCACACACACAGCGGTCATATAGAACTCCATGGCCACTGACCATGCTCAGTTTTCATTGGCTGTATTCAACACCTTAGGTGTTTTCCCAAAAAATGTTTGTACTTCTGCAAACTTTGGGTTCCCCCATCCTGCAGATACTCCTCTCATGTGCATGGATGGTGCCATTTTGGCTACATAAGGAATGGCACTTGGAGACTTGAGTTGATGGCTTCAAAGTTTTTTTGGCTGCATCTCACCTTCTCTTGCCATTTGCTGATGTTACACCAGACCTGGCACAAGAACCTTTAAGCATGATCTGATGGAATTCTCTCAGACTACAGTGACTGGGGCCCCATCTACATGGGACTGCTTTCATGCTTCACTCTGTCTCAACTGCACAGCATTACAGCTTTGAATTAGCTTCTGATGGGATACACTGAAGGCTTCCCTAACAGACTCTGTTGTGCCCTTTTTTTGCCATTATATTTTAATGTGCAGCTGTGCAGTCCTGTGAGTGTGGGGGTGCAACACTTCAGTGGCTGTTTTGTATTTTAGGGGTTCTGTTGTGTCTGCCCATCCCCCGTTAGGTAAAAAGTGGGTGTTCTGTGCTCCTTCATTTCCAACTGTTTGTCAGTTCCCCAGCCTGAGACTCTCACAATGGTTTGCACTCACAAGGCGTGAATGGTACATGCCTACCCACCGCTCCAAAATGGTGGCTGGAGCAAAGTTGGTCCCCCCCAAGACACCCCCCCCCACCCTGGGGCATTGAGTCCAAAAGCAACCATTGCAAAGATACGATCCTGCAAAAATGTGCGAAAGTGTGATTAAATAAATGAAAACCCCTTTCTGTGCCTCTGTAACTGTGCAGCTGTGGAGGGATGGGTGGAATAAAGGGGTGTCACAGAGTGACGCAAGTACTAAGCACACCTACAACATGCCCACTGCAAAATGTGAAGTCAGTTTGAGGAAGGGACAGACAGCTTGCAACCATGGGAAACCCACAGAAAATGAAAAACATCGCAGCAAAACGCCTCCTTGGAAATCCACATTTTCTGGGAGAAAACTGCGAATGGCTGCGAAGTGGCGACTGCGTCATCTGCCCTGAAGGACCTCAACTCTCAGCACCCTGGAGTAAAAGGCTCGCGTAGATAGGGCCTCAGAGGCCTGGGCTTTGAAGAAGCTATGATGCTTCTGGAAACGTGATGTTCATGAACCAAACTCCTTCATGACTGGGGAAAATTGAGCACATGTGTGTGTCCTATTCAAGCAAAAAGCTTGACATTGTCAGATTTTGGTCTAGTTCTTACTGAGATGGTAAACCCATGTCTGGCCTATGCCTCTTTAGATTGAAGAAGGGGCTCCCAAGCAGGGCTGTCCCTCCCATGAAATGGGGTGAATCCCCTGCCTCAGCTGGTGGAACCCAAAGGGCAGCAAATCAGACACGCCCTGCTGCCACTGAGGACTTCCCAGAGTGAGGCATACAGCAGGCAGCCACTCCAGAGATCCCCTTTGGGTGCTCTCCTGCTGTAGCAAATGACCTATGCCTCACTCTGAGGACCTCTCAAAGTGAGGCACAAGATGGCTCAACAGAGCTGCACTGGCCACTCTCTTGCTGAGGCTTCAGAGGTGGGGAGATGCTTCACTCTGAGGGGTCCTCAGAGTGAGGCATTGGCCTGCCTGGTGTTCCACAGGCTGTGGAACACCACAAGCTGGCTGTGCTTCTGCTGTGGCTCCCTGGAGCACTGCCTACCCAGTGCTTTGCTGTGTGGACTCCTCAGAATGAGGCATCAGGTGGGTGGAATTTCTAGGAAGCCCCACCAGCTGCTCAGGACAGAAGAGAGGATGGTAGCACATCCTCCCACCTCAGGCAGCAGGAGGTCTTGCACCAAACCTGCTCCTGTGACAATGTTCCCTCTTATATATATGTCTTCTTGTTGTTGTTGTTCAGTCGTTAAGTCATGTCCGACTCTTCGTGACCCCACGGACCACAGCACGCCAGGCCTTGCTGTCCTCCGCTCTTTCCCGATGTGTGCTCAAAATCATATTCATTGCATCGATTATGCTATCCAGCCATCTCATCCTCTGCCGTTCCCTTCTCCTTTTGCCTTCAGTCTTTCCCAGCATCAGGGTCTTTTCCAGGGAGTTTTCTCTTCGCATTAGGTGGCCAAAATATTTGAGCTTCAGCGTCAGTATCTGTCCTTCCAATGAGCATTCAGGGTTGATTTCCTTTAGGATTGACTGATTTGACCTCCTTGCAGTCCAGGGGACTCATAAGAGTCTTCTCCAGCACCACAGTTCGAAGGCATCAATTCTTCGGCATTCAGCCTTCCTTATAGTACAGCTATACTATATGTATACTATATACACAGCCATACGTTGCTTCTGGGAAAACCATAGCTTTGATTATGTGGACCTTTGTCGGCAAGGTAATATCTCTGCTTCTTACTGTGCTGTCTAGGTTTGCCATAGCTTTCCTCCCAAGGAGCAAGCGTCTTTTAATTTCATGGCTACAGTCACCGTTTGCGGTGATCTTGGAGCCCAAGAAAGTAAAATCTGTCACTGCTTCCATTTCTTCCCCTTCTATATGCCAGGAAGTGATGGGGCTAGATGCCATGATCTTCGTTTGTTTAATGTACGGATGTATGAAAGTCACTTATCTTGAACAAAATTTGATTCGCGGTGGGGGGGAGGCGCTCCCGTCCCTCCCCCCAAAATTCTGGCTGGGGGGAGGTGCTCCGTCCCTCCCCCCTGAAGTTCTGGCCGGGGGGGATGCGCTCCGTCCCTCCCCCCTGAAATTCTGGCCGGGGAGGATGCGCTCCGTCCCTCCACCCCGGAATCCTGGCCGGCCGGGCCGCAAATGGCAGCGGCCGTAGCCGCCGCCATTTGCGTCCCTGCAGTCAGCCGTGATAGGCTACGTAAATGTTTACGTAGCCTATCATGGCTGAGTAAAAAAAAACAACCCCCCCGCATGTACGCAAATGGTGGCGCCCATGGGCATCGCCATTTGCGATCCTTATTTTGGCATGTCTAGTCTACGTAAACATTTACATAGACTACGGCGAAAATAAGGGGAACGCAAATAGCATAGTACCTACACTATTTGCGTTCCCCTTAGTTTCGCCGTAGTCTACATAAATGTTTACGTAGACTAGACGTGCCAAAATAAGGAATGCAAATGGCGGCGCCCATGAGCGCCACCATTTGCGTACGCGCAGGTTTTTTTTTTACTCAACTGTGATAGGCTACGTGAACATTTACGTTTTTTTTTTAAATCTAGCCTATCTTACGTATTTTTTAAAAATCTACGTAAATCTTAACGTAGCCTATCATGTTTTTTTGGTTTTCTTTTTTTTTACTGGAAATGGTGGCGGCGGCAGCCGGTCAGAAGATCGGCCGCCACTACACCGCCGCCGAACCACCACCGAACTGCCGCTGAACCACCGCCGGAGCCACCGCCAGGAGGATTCGCCCAAGGTAAGTCCCGTCCCGGGGGGGGCGGGGGGGCAGACCATTTCGCCACCAAATTCGGGGGGCCGAATGCGCCTGCATTTGGCCTCCCCGAGATTCGTGGCGAAATTCTCTGACATCCCTATTTTAATGTTGAGATTCAAACCAACTTTTGCACTCTCCACTTTCACCCTCAACAAGAAGCTATTTAAATCCTCTTCGCTTTCTGCCATTAGGGTGGTATCGTCTGCGTATCTGAGGTTGTTGATAATTCTCCCAGCAATCTTAATTCTGACCTGTGATTCATCCAACCCGGCGTTTCTCATGATGTACTCTGCATATAAATTAAATAAGCAGGGTGACAATATACAGCCTTGTTGTACTCCATTCCCAATTTTGAACCAATCGGTTGTTCCATGTCTGGTTCTTACTGTTGCTTCTTGTCCCTCGTACAGGTTTTTCAGCAGACAGGTAAGGTGGTCTGGTACTCCCATCTCTTTAAGAATTTGCCACAGTTTGTTGTGATCCACACAATCAAAGGCTTTAGTGTAGTCAATGAAGCAGAAATAGACATTTTTCTGGAATTCTCTTGCTTTCTCCATGATCCAGTGAATGTTGGCGATTCGATCTCTCGTTCCTCTGCCTCTTCGAAACCCAGCTTGTACTTCCGGTAGTTCTCGGTTCACATGCTGCTGAAGCCTAGCTGGTAGGAGTTTGAGCATAACCTTGCTGGCATGTGAAATGAGCACAGTTGTGCAGTAGTTTGAGCACTCTTTGGCATTGCCCTTCTTTGGAATTGGAATGTAAAGAACTGACCTTTTCCAGTCTTGTGGCCACTGTTGAGTGTTCCATATTTGTTTGCATATTGAGAGCAGCACTTTAACAGCACCATATTTTAGGATTTTAAATAGCTCAGCTGGAATACTGTCATCTCTGCTAGCTTTGTTGTTAGTAATGCTTCCTAAAGCCCACTTGATTTCACTCTCTAGGATGTCCAGCTCAAGTTCAGTGACCACACTATCATGGTTATCAGGGACATTCAGATCTTTCCTGTATAGTTCTTCTGTGTATTCTTTCCACCTCTTTAATCTGCTTCTGTTAGGTCCCTGCCTTCTTTGTCCTTTATCATGCCCGTCTTTGCACAAAACGTTCCCTTGATATCTCCGATTTTCTTGAAAAGACCTCTAATCTTTCCCATTCTATTGTTTTCCTCGATTTCTTTGCATTGTTCATTTAAGAAGGCCTTCTTGTCTCTCCTTGCTATTCTCTGGAACTCTGCATTCAGTTGGGTATATCTTCCCCTTTCTCCCTTGCTTTTCGCTTCCCTTTTTTCCTCAGCCACTTGTAAAGCCTCATCAGACAGCCTTGGCTTTCTTGTATTTCTTTTTCTTTGGGATGGATTTCGTTGCTGCCTCCTGAACAATGTTACGGACCTCCGTCCATAGTTCCTCAGGCACTCTGTCTATCAGGCCTAATCCCTGAAATCTATTCCTCACCTCCACTGTATATTCATCAGGGATATGATTTAGGTCATACCTGAATGGTTTAGTGGTTTTCCCTACGTTCTTCAATTTAAGCAGAAATTTTGGAACAAGAAGCTCATGATCTGAGCCACAGTCAGCTCCAGGTCTTGTTTTTACTGAGTGTATGGAGCTTCTCCATCTTTGGCTGCAAAGGACATAATCAATCTGATTTCGATATTGACCATCTGGTGATGTCCATGTGTAGAGTTGCCTCTTGTGCCGTTGGAAAAGAGTGTTTGCTGTGATCAGCATGTTCTCTTGGCAAAACTCGATTAGCCTTTGTCCTGCTTCACTTTGTACACCAAGGCCATGCTTGCCTGTTATCCCGGTGATTTCTTGATTTCCTACTTTAGCATTCCAATCCCCTATGATGAAGAGGACATCTTTTTTTGGTGTTAGTTCTAGAAGGTGTTGTAGGTCTTCATAGAACCGATCAACCTCAGCTTCTTCAGCCTCAGTGGTTGGGGTATAGACTTGAATTACTGTGATGTTGAATGGTTTGCCTTGGATTCGTACTGAGATCATTCTATCATTTTTAAGATTGTACCCCAGTACTGCTTTTCCCCTTTATTGACTGTGAGTGCTACTCCATTTCTTCTAAGAGATTCTTGCCCACAGTAGTAGATATGATGGTCACCTGAATTAAATGCGCCCATGCTTGTCCATTTTAGTTCGGTTTTAGGGATGTACGAAAGTCACTTACCTTTTCGTGGAATTGTTTCATGGTGGGGGTGAAGGCACTCTGTCCCTCCCCCCGGAATCCTCGATGGGGGGGGGGAGGTGATCCAGTCCTTCCACCCGGAATTCTGCCCGGTTGGCTTCGCTCTGCGACGGCTCCACGGAGAAGCCAGCCAGGGCCGTCCGCAGCTGGTCTTCCAGCCGTAGACAGGCTGCTGTAGATGCAAATGGTGGCCGCCATAGCGGCCGCCATTTGCATCCACCCAGGCTGCCATCATGGCTGGGCAACACCCCCCAAAAAACATCATACACAAATGGCGGCTACAGCGGCCGCCATTTGCGTTCCCTATTTTTCGCTGTTTTATCCTACGTAAATATTTACGTAGGGTATTACGGGGAAAAAAAGGGGAATGCAAATAGCATAGTGGGTGCTATTTGTGTTCCTTTTTTTTCGCCTTAATAGGCAAAAAAAAATGAATGCAAATAGCGCCCACTACGCTATTTGCGTTCCCCTTTTTTTCACCGTAATAGCCTATGTAAATATTTATGTAGGATAAAATGGCGAAAAATAGGGAATGCAATTGGCGGCCGCTGTAGCCACCGCTATTTGCGTACGCCATTTGTGTGTGTGTGTGTGTGCTTGGATTGCCATATAGGTTACGTAAATAGTTACGTAGCCTATGATGGCAAAGACCAGGATGCAAATGGCGGCCGCAGCAGCCGGTCGAAAGACCAGCCGCCATAGCCGTTGCTGTCCGGAATATCCGCCCCAGGTAAACTTCGTCCCAGGAGGAATCCGTGGGGGGGTGGGGGGCAGGCCATTCCACCATGGATTTCAGGGGGCCAATTGCCAGTGTATTCAGCCTCACTGAAATCCGTGGCAGAATTCTCCACCATCCCTATCGGATTTTCTTTTCACCACCAGATATATCCACAGCTGAGTGTCCTTTCGGCTTTGGCCCAGCCGCTTCACTCTTCCTGGCGCTACTTGGAAATTCCCTTTGCTCTTCCCCAGTAGTATATTGGACACCTTCTGACCTGAGGGGCTCATCTTCCGGCATCATATCTTTTAGCCTTATGATACATTCCATGGGGTTTTCTTGGCAAGAATGCTGGAGTAGGTTGCCATTTCCTTCTCCAGTGGACCACATTTTGTCAGATCTCTCCACCATGACCTGTCCGTCTTGGGTGGCCCTGCACGGCATCGCTTATGGCTTCACTGAATTATGCAAGCCCCTTCGCCACAACAAGGCAGTGATCTATGAAGGGGAATTATCCATGAAGGGGTATATATATGTCTATCTTGCTATATATAGAAAAGTAGCGTGTCAGGGATGGCTAGAAGAACCCATCTTCCAAACAGGATTTTCTATGTGGGGGACTTTTTTTTTTCTGTTTAGGAACCTTAAGACTACAATCCTACACCCAGCTTACCTGGGAGTAAGTCATATTGAACTCAGTAGGACTTGCTTCTGAGTAGACACCTATAGGATTGCACTGTCAGTCATGTGAGTTCTCATCTACAGTAATCTGAGGTGGTAGATACAGATTTACCAACACTGAGAGAATTAGGCCTTGGCCTAAAGGATGTCAGGGCCAAGGTGAGTCTTGTAAGGATGTAGTGAGGTATACACAAAAGCAATATAATAAGTGATTATTATGCATTTTCAGATAGCGAGAAATAAAAGGAAAACATTTATGCATACTTTTGAGAACCCCGGAACAAGTAAAGCAGCAGGGACTTCTGAGTATGTGCATATTAAAGCTTGGGTATCATAGAATGATTACACAAGATTGGGATTGAATTCTAAAATGAGAAACCTGTTAGAAGTCTAAGAAATAATCCCCACTACTATTACAACAGAATAATGCATCAATTACCATAACATGTCCAAAGTATAAAGCCATAAATAAAAATAGGACTTACTATTTTTATGCCTTGCGTGCACAGCAGCGTGCTTTAATGTTGAGCCACAGTGGAATTCTGCATGAACATTTGAGCTCACCTGCGATCTCAGATCTGCTTAAATCCTTTACTTCTCAACGGGCATATAATACACATGCCAACTTGTGCATAAAATTGAATCAACCTAATGGTGCTAAGTCTGATGGTTCAGCAATTACTAGGTGGCTTAGTGTTTGGATTCTATTCTTGTCAAATACAGTTTGATTCAATACTTATTTATGCCAGTCACAAATTCCATCTGAGATACAAGCAGCCTTTTGATTCTTAAAAGTATTAAAATAGCTCTTTCTAGCAGCTGAGGTTTTTTTTTGGCAGGGAATTAGCCTACTTTTAATGTCTTAATCTAGCACATGTCACTGCATTAAAGCTAGATGTACAAACAGAGATGAGATGGTAAATAGGAGGGAGAATCAAGTGAAAGAAATTGCATAATTCTCTTTGCAGCATGTCTGCTTGTCCCATTACAAGTACTGTTTGACCTTAGCAGGGTGATCTCATGCATATTTACTCAGACATCCCTCTGAACTAAATGGGACTTACTTTTAAGTAAGACTGCAGCAGCTCAGTCTTACACTGAGGAGATTGTAGCTGCTCATTACCTAGAGTTCAATAAAACTTCCAACCAAGCATGCTAAGGACTGCTGTTAGAGATAGGGATGTCAGAGAATTCTGCCACGGATCTTGGTGAGGCCAAATGCCAGTGCATTCGTCCCCCCAAAATCCGTGGCGGAACAAAGCCCCCCCCCACCCTGTGAAATGGGCCCGGAACGGAGCACCTACCTGCTGCTGTCCGCACTGACTTGCGAATGGTGGCCACGTCTGTGGCCGCCATTCGCTTCTTCCATGTAGCCATGATAGGCTACGTAAATACTTACGTAGCCTATCACGGCTAATGCAGGGATGCCATTTGCGTCCCTGCAGAAGCTGTGATAGGCTACGTAAGTATTTACGTAGCCTATCATGGCAAAACTAAGGGAACGCAAATGGTGGTGGCTACAGCGGCCGCCATTTGCGTTCCTTTTTTTTTTTTTGGCCCTAAAAGCCTACGTAAATATTTATGTAGGCTAAAACGGCAAAAAAAAGGGAACGCAAATGGCAGCCGCCATAGCTGCTGCCATTTGCATTTGCTGTTGTTGTTGTTTTTTTGCCATGATAGGCTACGCAAATATTTACGTAGCCTATCATGGCAAAATACAGGGACGCAAATGGCGGTGGCTACGGCAGCTGCCATTTGCATCCCTGCAGGCTGCCCAGCGGCCGGATGTCTGGCTGCGGGTGGCCCCGGCTGGCAACTCTGTGGAATCTCCGTGGAGCAGAGCCGGCTGGAGAGAATTTCGGGGGGAGGGACGGAGTGCCTCCCCCCCCCCACGAATGTCACCCTTCAAAAAGGTAAGTGACTTTTGTACATCCCTAGAGATTGTGGAGAATTTTGTTCAGTTTATATTTTGTTAAGAACTTACCAAATTCATAGTTCCTGAATCAATATGTAACCAGAACACAGTTATCCTTCGGTATTCACACTTCTCAAAACGTTGTTTGTTCTCCAAACAAAACATGCTTATAAAGATGCACATATTAGTGAATGAAACATACCAAAAAAATCTAATGGGAAACAGGGAGTCTAATGGGAAAATTGTTCATTACATTTGAATTGCATGTATGAAATGTTGGTTAATGTATTGCTCTTTTTTAAATGGCAAAATCTTCAAATAAAGTAGTTCAGGAAACACAGTGCAAGAAGAATCTTGATGCAATTCTGCTTAGGAATGCATGAAGATTTAATGTTGCTGTATTGTATCAGTGCAGTTCTGCACATTGGTAACATAGAGAGGTGGGGGTGGGGAGAAGAAGCAAATGATCTGAAGGCTGTGGAAATCTGGGCATCCTCAAATAATTTTAAAATTCTTCTAGAATAAATCAGAGAGACAACAAAGGAATGGAACATTCTCTCATTGTTAGGTTTGACCTATGGAGTTGAGAACCATACTTGCTTGCTGTTCTTGTGAAGAACACTGAGGCTACAGTCCTATGGTCCTTGGGAAGGCATCTCATGGTAGGGATGGCTGAACTCACCCCCGTCTGTGCTGCTTGCCAGACCCTTGCTGTCCGCCCGACCCTGTTCGCTACATGCCGCAAGCCACTGGGCTGTCTGGGGGTGCCGAATGAGTGGTGCATGGCTGCCCAATCCTTCACTGATTGGGCAGCCCCCAAGCCAAGAACTGGGGAAAGTGCACCAGCCCTGGAACTGGCATACTTATTTTTCCTCCCAAAAAATGGAGGAAATTTTTTTCTTGTTCCAGAAAAATGGAGTTGAAATCTGGAAAAAAAAAAGGCCAAAGAAAGAAGAACCCCTTGCTCCTGGAAAAAAAAAAGTTGTCCCAAGCACAGCATGGGTTTGGATTTCCTCTGCAATGGACCCTTCCTCTCCTGTTTCCTTAGGATTGCCCAGCTCATGTTAGTTTTTCTAGCTTCCAATGTTTCCTTATAAAGAACTAAACACCAGGGCTGTGACCACCTTGTCACTAAGCCCAAATAACGAGGAGAAGCAGGCTGATTTGGAGCAAAATCCTCATGATACAAAGAGGGCCAGAGCAGTACTGAGGCACCCCAGGGCAAAGCACCCCCCTCCCCATGAAGCGCCTCCTCTGCCTCATATATTCAGAGCTCTATTTAATGCCTGAGCATTCCAGACAGGCTGTCTCCAAAATGTATCAACTTCTGAAAGCTCATGTGGAGGGGCAGGAGGAGGAAGAGGGAGGAGGGAGGAGGGAAGGGGAAGGCAAGCAGATGTGGGAAGGCGGAGGGAGGTGGGAAGGCGGGTGCAGGAGGAGGAAGGAGTGTGCTTTGGTGAATAGGAACTCTCAGCCAGAACCAACTCCAGCAGTTTCCAATCCAAGAGAGTGGTAGAGGAAGGGGGTATATATACTTCAGAGAAAGGCTGCATTCGGTTATTGTGCTATCTGTGTCTTTGGGAGAGATGTGTGTGTGTGCGCACATGCATTCCTTGAAGTTGTTCCTTCTATTTCTTCATTTTTGATCGACATTAGGCTTTCCTCAATATTTAAATTAAAAGCAAACAGCTTGGTTGTAGTGGCTCACTCTTTGCATGACCATCCCCTTTGGGATGGTTTTTTTTGCAGCACCCCTTCCAGCCGCCTTCTCCTAATTCTTTCTACCTCTGACTCATTTGTTACTTATATTAGATATATTCATCTCTCCTTTCCATATTTTTTCAAACTAGCATAGCTTTTCCTTGCTCATTGCTGCTACACTTCCCCCTCCCTTGCCATTCCTGTATTTGTTTATGTTACCTTTGTACTCCAGAAAAGGCTGTGTTTGTTGTTTAAGGTCACCCCTCACTTCTGCTTTCTCCATTCTATTTCCTTATCATTTTTATCTGTCAACTCTGTCTCTTTTAGATTTTAAAAAACCCAGTCTTATTTCGATTTTTAAAAGCAAACATTGACCTCTGGGCACGTGTCCCCTCCACCTCGCTTCTAAATCTTATTCAAGCATTTCATTTTTTCTTTCTTTCTAAATTCCTAAAGGAAGGCATATTATAGTAGCCTATGTGTGTAATGTTTGTCCCCATCCACCCCCGGGGCTGAAGTGAACCTTCTGTGTCTTCTCTGTGTTGATCCTCCCAAAACAGAAATTAAAGAAGGTTTTTTTTTAAAAAAAAAAACTGTTTGCTTGCTCTTCACTCTTCTTATTGCCTCCGCTGTTGTCCTGTGTTTCTTGAAATTAACCTGCCTTCCATAAAAGAACATGAAATATAAAACAATAAATTAAAGACACCCGTTGTTTGCCTAAGTAGTTCTGCTTTTCTTTAGCTCTTGTGTGTCTATGTCCATGTGTGTGTGCGTTCTCGGTTGTTGTTCCACCAACACAATATGTCCAAATTTAAAGACAGTGTTGAAAAAGCATGAGATACACAGTATTTATATTAATTACCTTCTTATTCCAGTAACACTCCACTGTGTGGCAAAGCCATCCAGCACAATATGAGGCATCTTCGGGTATTGACAGGGGCAGAGATGGTCGAAGTGCTGCTGTCAGCAGCAGCACCATTAGGCAAGCTGTCTGTCCCCTAGTCCAAATCGTGCATCCCGGTGCACTGGGCAGCAGGGTGTAGGGATGTACGAAAGTCACTTACCTTTTCGCAGGGGTGCTTCGCGGTGTAGGGGAGGCGCTTCGCTTCTCCTCCCGAAGTTCAGGCGAGTGGGGGAGCCGTCCCACCTCGCACGGCCAAAATTCAGGCCGGGGAGGAGGCTTCCCGCCTCGCCCGGCCGAAATTCAGGCTGGGGAGAAGCGCCCCGTCTCCCCGGCTGCGAAACAAAGTGTTAAAAAAAACAACAACACCCGTGATAGGCTACGTAACGATTAACATAGCCTATTATGGCTAGATTTCCAAAGTCAGCTGACTTTGAAAAAAAAAAAGCGCGTATGCAAATGGTGGCGGCTTTTGGGCGCCGCCATTTGCGTTCCTTATTTGGTCCCGGTAGTCTACGTAAAGATTTACGTAGACTATGCTGTAAGGAATACAAATGGCGTATACAAATACAAATAAGGAATGCAAATGGCGGCGCCCATAGGCCGCCGCCATTTGCGTACGCGCTTTTTTTTTTCCAGAGTCACCCGTGATAGGCTACGTAACAATTTACGTAGCCTATCATGGCTGACTTTGGAGATCTAGCCGTGATAGGCTACGTTAATCGTTACGTAGCCTATCACGGGGTTTTTTTTTTTTTTTTACTGCACTTGTAATGGCGGCGGAGGCAGCCGGTCGAAAGACCGGCTGCCACCCCCGCCCCCGACGAAAGGCCGACGAACTGCTGCCGGGACCCACCGCCGGCAGGGACATTTGACAAAGGTAAGTCCCATCCCGGCGGGGGGGGGGGCGGAGAATTTCACCGCCGATTTCAGGGGGCCGAATGCGTTGGCGCTCGGCCCCCCGAAGATTCGGAGAGAAATTCTCCGCCATCCCTAGCAGAGTGCGGAGACCAGTTGCAGTGCCCGGAGGTCACTGTTCGAGGGGGCTGGTGTGGGCAGGTGCACTAGTCGCACTCTTGCCCAAGGCGGAGCAGCATCTCCTTCTGCAGTGGAAGAGGGGACCCCGCTGATGGACGTTAGGTCAGAGGTGTCTGACGTCTTCAGCATGGTGGAGGGCGATGAGGAGGAGATCCTCCAGGGTGTGTTGGAGGAGGAGCAGCAGGCAGAGGCTCCAGCACCCAATCTCTCTCTCTTCCATTGCTCCCCCTGCTTGTGTGGTGACCACCAAGACTCGAGGCAGGCAGTCTCAGTCTCCACAGAAATGTCAAGGCAACATCATGTGAGACCATTCCGAAGTGGGAGTCGATCTCAGCACTGCCATCTGCCACCACTAGATGGCATCTCTGAGCAGGGGGAAAGAGCCAGGGCACTACATCACCAGCAGCCTGCTCCTGCACTTAAGGAGGCAGCACCAGTTCATCTTGGTCGGGGAAGAGTCCCCACATCCCAGCAGGCCAGCAGCGAGCATAAGGCTGGTGGTGCTGCCGGAACTCCTGCAAGCTCTCCGTCTCTCACCCCTAAGAGGCTTAGGCAGGCCACCATGGAGGAGATAGTTGGGGAAGTATGGGTCCACCAGGTAGAGGTTTCCAGTGTTCAAAACCCAGTGGCCCTTCTGGGATAGCCACTGACTGCTTTCCAAAACCAGCGGCTCTTCTGGGCTAGGCAGTGACCGTGTCCATTTAAGATGCATTCAAAATACTCATTTAGTGTGTGCTAGAAATAAACAACAGCAGATAAAAAATAACCTCTTCCAGCCTGCCTGCCAGGTAGGGATGTCCGCGGAATCCGCCACAGACACAAATGAGGTCGAATTCCATTAAATTCGGCCCCCTGGAGTCCGTGGTGGAACGGATGTACTCACCTCTGACCCCGGACCCACGCAGACCGAATCTCCCTCCCAGGGGCTCTGTTTGGGAAGTGATCTGGACACAAATGATGTCCGCGACGCCATTTGTGTCCCTGTATTTTCTCATGATAGGCTACATGTTTGAATTTGCATAGATAGTTGCATAGCCTATTGCGTGAAAAAGCTAGGGATGCACGAAAGTCACTTACCTGGTCTCGCAGCTTGCTTCGCGGTGGGGGGGAGGCGCTTCGCTGCTCCCCCTGAAGTTCAGGCCGGGGGGGAGGCTTCCCACCTCGCCTGGCTGAAATTCATGCCGGGGAGAAGCGCCCCGTCTCCCCGGCCGCGAACTTCAAAAGAAAAAAGAAAAAAAAAACGCCCCTGTGATAGGCTACGTAATGATTAACGTAGCCTATCATGGCTAGATCTGCAAAGTCAGCCATGATAGGCTATGTTAATCGTCACGTAGCCTATCACGGGTGACTTTGGAAAAAAAAAGGCTATTTGTGTTGCCCTTATTTTCGCCGTAGTCTACGTAAATCTTTACGTAGACTACAGGGACCAAATAAGGAATGCGAATGGCGGCTCCCTATGGGGGCCGCCATTAGCCGTATGCGCTTTTTTTTTTTTAAGTCACCCGTGATAGGCTACGTGACGATTAATGTAGCCTATCATGGCTGACTTTGCAAATCTAGCCATGATAGGCTACGTTAATCATTACATAGCCTATCACAGGGGCGTTTTTTTTTTTAACTTTTCTTTAGGGGTGGACGAAAGTCACTTACCTGTCCTCAAAGGACGTTCACGGTGGGGGGGAGGCGCTTCGCTGGTCCCCCCGCGAACTTCAGGCTGGGGGGGAGGCTTCCCGCCTCGCCCCGGCCGAAATTCAGGCCGGGGGGGAGGCTTCCCGCCTCGCCCGGCTGAAATTCAGGCCGGGGAGGAGGCGCCTCGCCTTGCCCGGCCGCGAACGCGAAAGTTAAAAAAAACCAAAAAACCGCCCCCTGATAGGCTACGTGACGATTCACGTAGCCTATCATGGTTAGATCTGCAAAGTCAGCCGTGATAGGCTACGTCAATCATCACGTAGCCTATCACGGGTGACTTAAAAAAAAAAAAAATCGCGTACGCTAATGGCGGCCCCCATAGGGAGCCGCCATTCGCGTTCCTTATTTAGTTGCTGTAGTCTACATAAATGTTTACGTAGACTACGGCGAAAATAAGGGCAACGCAAATAGCGTTGCCCTTATTTTCGCCGTAGTCTACGTAAATCTTAAATTTCTCCCCCAACAACCTTCGGAGGACCGAATGCGTTGGCACTCGGCCCCCCGAAGTTTCAGGGAGAAATTCTCCCCCACCCCTAGAAAAAGCAGAGACACAAATGGCGTAGTGGACACCCTGCCCAGCAGCAGTACGGATGGCAATGGTGGCTGTATAGCTAGCAGAACGGAGCCGGCCGGTGGCTCTGCAGAGTCAACGCGGAGCAGAGCTGGCCAACAAGAATTCCAGGGGGGGGGAGGAACGGATCACCTCCCCCCCGGTGGACCCCCCCGCAGATGCAAGGTAAGGGATTCGTACATCCCCACTGCCAGGTAATGTGTGTATTCAGCCATAGAGAGGCTGAGCCAGTGATTCTTCTGAATAAGGGTTGTTTTGCACTTCAAAGAAACATGCGGCAGAGATAAGGGATAGTCAGTGTCAGTGACCTCTGCTTCAACACACTTTCCCTTCTGTGTTTGGTCTGAGTTTCTGGGAATATCAAATTGAACCTGCACCTAGCACACATGCCAGTGGGCCAAACTTCCTGGACTTTGGTGGGTGAAAGGCCCTTGAGGGGGGCTGGGAGGGGCCCAGATTTCACACACTTCCATAGAAACAGCAAGAACTTATAGTTGTTTGCTTTGGGAGTTTTCCTGAAAAACTCAAATTTCACCTGCGCCTAGCACACAAGCCAGTGGGCCAAATTGCCTGGAATTTGGCAAGTGGGATGCCCTTGGGGGGTGCTGGGAGGGGCCCAGATTTCACACACTTCCACAGAAACAGGGAGAAGTTAAGGCTCTTTTCTTTGGGAGTTTTTGTGGGGAAAAAACAAATTTCACCTGTGCCTTGCACACAAACCAGTGGGCAAAACTGCCTGGGCTTTGCGGGGGGGGGGTGAAATGCCCTGGTGGGGGGCTGGGAGAGGTCAAGGTGTCACATGTGTGTGTGTGGAAACAAGGAGAAGTTACAGCTCTTTGGTTTGAGAGTTCCTGTGGAAAACATGAGATTTTAACTCTTCCTAGCACAAAAACCACTGGGCCAAACTGTTTGAAATTTTGCAGGTGGTCTCTTCTCCATTGGGGTAGAGAGGTTTCCAGATTTCATGCATGTATCATCAAAACTAAACAAAGGTATGACCATTTGTGTTTTCCCATGCAAGTAAATGGGAAAATGCCAAAAACGTACAATCCAGATATCCGAATCTCGCTTCAGATCCAGATCTCGCTTCAGATTCCGAGTCAAAGTGGAAGGGGTCCGAATCGATCTAAGGCAGATAGGGGTCACTTCAAAGGATCTGAAGCAGCATACAAAGTGGATTGGGGGTCTGTGCACAGCCCTACTAAACACAACACCCAGGATATAAACAAGGCTTGAAATTAGGGATGTACGAATCCCTTACCTTGTTCCGGTGGTGGCGTCCGCTGGAGAGGGGGAGGTGCTCCATCCCTCCCCCTGGAAACCTCGACGCGGGGGAGGCGATCTGGTCCTCCCCCCCGGAATCCTCGATGACCGGCTCTGCTTCGTGGCAGCTCCGCGGAGCAGCCGGCCAGACCAGGGCCGTCTGCAGCCGGATTTCCGGCCGCGGTGGCTGCTGGGTAAAAAACCCCAACAACACGCGTACGCAAATGGCGGCGGCTATGGCTGCGGCCATTTGCGTTCCTTATTTTTCGCTGTCTTAGTCTATGTAAATATTTATGTAGACTATTATGGCGAAAATAAAGGGGAATGCAAATAGCGTAGTGGGCGCTATTTGCGTCCCTTTTTGATTCACGTAAATATTTACGTAGGCTAAAATGGTGAATAAAAAAGGGATGCAAATCACGCCCACTACGCTATTTGCGTTCCCCTTTATTTTCGCTGTAATAGTCTATGTAAATATTTACATAGACTAAGACGGCAAAAAATAAGGAACGCAAATGGCGGCGGCCGTAGCCGCTGCCATTTGCGTACGTGTGTGCTTTTTTTTTTAACCGGGACATGATAGGCTATATAAGGCTTTACGTAGCCTATCATGTCTCTGTAAAAAAAGAAAAACTCAAACGTCCAGACTGCAAATGGCGGTGGCGGCAGCCCGTCAGAAGACCAGCTGCCGAAGCCGAAGCCGCTGCCGGAGCCGCCACTGCCCGGAACATCCGCCCCAGGTATGTCTCCTCCCGGGGGGGATCCACGGGGTGGCGGGAGAGTGGCAGGCAATTCCGCCATGAATTTCGGGGGGCTGAATGCACTGGCATTCGGGCTCACCGAGATCTGTGGCGGAATTCTCTGACATCCCTACTTGAAATAAGAGCTGACTTGATTGCATAACAGCTGTCAGAGAACTGTTTCTGCTGAACGCTTCTTCGTACCATCTTCTTCTGCTAGATGTTCAGACCACAAACTGAAAAAGTTTATCAAAGGGTACCTTGGCTTTCCAGTACTGTTTCTGAGAGCAGCAAATGAGTTAAATTCATAAAAACCTGATGTAGACCTCACAGTAAAACCCAAAATTTTAATGCTTTAGATTTCAAAGTTAGGAGACATTTTATTCTGTGCTTACAGGCATCACTCTCTCTCTCTCCTTTCTATTTGTCATCTAATACTATGAAGCTGTTTCTCTAACATTCTGAGAGGTTGGCAAAAGTGTCCCTTTCATAGATAAGGTGATGTTAATCACATAGGCAGCAACCTACTAGCTGGGCTGCTGTTTTGCATTCAATAAAATGATATACCTGGTATAATAAATATCCATGGAAATAAAGCTTGGAATTGATCCCTTATTCACATTTGAGGAACCACTGGTTTATTGCTTGAACTGTTATCATGTCACTAGGAATGGAAGAGAAATCCCCAATGGAACCAGAGGAGTTCAGATTTTCATGAATCTGACAGGTAGATTCTGCAGCGACCTGACGTTCCCCTTGTTAGGCAGATTCCATGGTCTTGCAGAGTGTTTTTTTTTTTTTTTAACTTTCCTGAATTTTGTGCAAATTTTGTCATAGAAGAATATGCAAAATTAAAAACCCGGGTCCAAAATTCACATTTTCCCCATAGGCTAAAGCGTGAAAATGCGTATTTGGGGGGGATTAGCTCATTTTGTACAAGCAAATTTGAGCAAATGCTAATTTGCGCAAATTTGGAAACAAAAAAAATCTGATTTCAGCAATGGGTGGATGTCGGAACAAAAGATGCCTGACAGTCTGAAAAACACAGACCGAACGGATTTGGCATAATCCATACATCCCTAGAGTCACTGAATTATGGCTGATGAAACATATACCTGAAATTATAAATGTCAATTTGTGGTGCTTATTTAAAGATTTGCGACTTCTTTTATGGGTGTGTGTGTGTGTGTGTGAACAAGTAGGCTGGCACAGTACCAGGGATTCCTTGCCAGGTGCCCCAGCATGTGCAGTAGTTCCCCATGTGAAACTTTCCACTGTGCTGGTAGCAGGACCTGGCATCAAGGATCAGAATCGGTGAGCATTTGCGAAGTCCTCCACTCCAGCAGGAGGGCCATGCTGACATCCACCTTGCTTCTGTTTTGCCCTCTCCAACTGTGCAAGCTGAGATAAAACTGGGAGTAGGAGCATTTGCCTTGTCCTGTTTGTATTAGGCCCAAAGGGAGGGCAAGCAAATAGGCAACGCTGACAGTGGCAAGGAGCTGGCCCTACTCAGGAATGGGGGCCCATCTTGCCTAAGTGAATCCCCCTCCAATCCAGAGCCAACACTGCTGGTAAGATGGGTCAAAGCTAGGGCAAACTCAAGGAATGGGAAAGAGCTCCCTTGCTAAACTGTAGTAGGAGATGGGCTGTTCAGATCTACTGGAGTTGCGAGGAAGGGGAGCAACAACTCCACTGGCTAGTGTGCTAGGAAGATAGCTGCTGTGGGTCAAACCTCATCACAGCCTTATGTAGTGGTTGGAGTGTTAGACGAGGATTGGGGAGACCCAGGTTTAGACCAGTGGAGGCTGGCAGCTCCAATTTTGGTGGGGCTGTAAATCCATTCTGGGTTTCAGTCAGAACCAGCCGGAACTCTAAAGGAGCTATCCAAGGTGCTGAACCCACTCCCCAAAATAGGTTCAGCATCTTGGATAGCTCCTTTAGAGTTCTGGCTGGTCCTGACTGAAACTAGGGATGTACAAAAGTCACTTAACCTTTTCACAGCTTGGATTCGCGGTGGGGGGGAGGCGCTCTGTCCCTCCCCCTGGAATCCTCCCTGGGCTGGCTCCGCTCCATGGCAGCTCCATGGAGCTGCCGGCCAGGGCCGTCCGCAGCCGGAGCTCCGGCCACAGATGGGCTGCTGCAAATGCAAATGACGGCCGCTGTAGCGGCCGCCATTTGCCTCCAGAGAAGCTGCAGTGCTAGACTACGTAAGTATTTACATAAGTATTTATGTAAGTATTTACGTAGCCTATCATGGCAAGCCAAAAAACAAAACAAAACAGCATGTACAAATGGCGGCGGCTACGGCGGCCACCATTTGCGTTCCCTATTTTTAGCCATTTTAGCCTATGTAAATATTTACGTAGGCTGTTACGGTGAAAAAAAGGGGAACTCAAATAGCATAGTGGGCGCTATTTGCATTCCTTCCCCCCCCGCTGTAATAGCTTATGTAAATATTTACGTAGGCTAAAACGGCGGGAAAAAAAGGAACGCAAATGGTGCCCACTACGCTATTTGCATTCCCCTTTTTTCGCCGTAATAGCCTATGTAAATATTTACGAAGGCTAAAATGGCTAAAAATGGGGAACGCAAATGGTGGCTGCCGTAGCCGCCGCCATTTGCATTCCCCTTTTTTTGCCGTAATAGCCTACGTAAATATTTACGTAGGCTAAAACGGCTAAAAATAGGGAACGCAAATGGCAGCTGCCATAGCCGCCGCCATTTGCATACGCTGTTTTTTTTTTTTTTGGCTTGCCACGATAGGCTACGTAAATGCTTACGTAGCCTATCACGGCTATGATGAAGAAGCGAATGGTGGCCACAGGGCGGCCACCATTCGCAAGTCAGTGCAGACGGCAGCAGGTAAGTGCTCCATTTCGCACGCCTTTCGTGGGTTGGGGAGGCAGGGGCTTCATTTCATCAGGGATTTCGGAGGGCTGAATGCACTGGCATTCGGCCTCACCGAGGTCCGTGGCAGAATTCTCTGACATCCCTAACTGAAACCCAGAATGCCTTTACAGCCCCACTGAAATCAGAGCCACCAGCCTCCACTGCTTTAGACCATTTCCATCAAGTCATGAAACTCACTGGGTGACTGTCGGCCGGTCACTGTCTCTCCAATTATGCTAGATCAGGTTTGTTGGGAGGATAAAAAGGGGAGAAAAACCAAATCTATCTCTGTCTCTGTCTCTGTCTCTGTCTCTGTCTCTATCTATCTATCTATCTATCTATCTATCTATCTATCTATCTATGCATGCCAACTTGAGCTTCTTGGAGGAAAGGCAGAATATAAATGTAATAAGCTAGAATGGCTGGATAGAATCAGACTGTAGGAGACACTGGAAGAGAAACTCGAGTGGGAGAGCCCAGTTTGCAGTGAGGCATTTCTTTATTTTTGACAAATAGCAGTAACTGACATTTACACTGAATGTAACTGGGTTCAGAGCTATTCCTTGTGGAGGGTTGGATTATCAATCATTATCCCGCGGGAGAGGGCCTTCTCAGTGGCTGCCCCAAGGCTCTGGAACTCCCTTCTCAGGGAGGCGAGAGTGACACCCTCCTTGATATGTTTTTGCAGGCATGCAAAAACTTTTTTGTTCCAGCAGGCCTTTGGGGATAACTAGTCTGGACCTGGGAAAATGCGACGTATGGATACCATTTTTGTTGTTCTGGTTGTCTTTTAATGTTTTAATATCTTTACAATTTTAATATTGATGATTTAATCATATTTTTAACTTTTATACAGTTGTATTTATATTTCTATTTATAGGTTTTAATTGTAGCAGTTTTAACGTTGTAAGGCCGCCTTGAGTCCCAGTATTGGGAAAAAGGCGGGATATAAATAAATATAATAATAATAAACAGTAATAATAATCAATGAATAAGGTCATTATCCTGTTTTCAAATTTCTAGGGGTGTATGGAACCATCTGTTCCGATGGGGAATCCGTGGGGGGGCGATCCGTTCCTCCCCCCCAGGAATCCTCCAGAGAGGCTCCGTTCCACTTGGATTCTGGGGGGGGGGACTGGCTTGGGGGCGCTTACCTTCCCTCCTGCCAGCCAGAGCTGTTCGCCTCCTCCCTGTCCCTTCTCATTGCCTTTAAAAAAAAGTCTTAAAAAAAAAAAGGTGATCGGGAGGATGTGCCCATAGATTTATACGCAGAGTCATGAATCTTGCGTATAAGTCTATGTGTCCATAGGCTTATACGCAAGATTCATGGCTCTATTTTGTGTATAAGTCTATGGGCACATCCTGCTGATCACATGTGCTCATAGACTTATATGCAAAATAGCACGTTGAATCTTGCGTATAAGCCTATGGACACATAGACTTATATGCAAGATTCATGACTTTATTTGCATATAAGTCTATGGGCACATCCTCCCAATTGCCATTTTTTTTTAAGACTTTTTTTTTAAAGGCAATCGGCAGGGACAGGGAAGAGGCAAACTGCTTCGGCTGGAAGAAGCAGCCGAGCGCCGTTCCGTCTCCAGTCCTCCTGGAGCAGAGATAAGTGGTCCTGATCCGCTGCAGATTCCTGAGGCTGGATTCCAAAAAATCCACAGCAGATTTCTCTGACATCCCTACAAATTTCCTAATTTTGTTATAATAGAAAGAATATTAACACTGTAATCCTGAACAAAATTAAACTACTTAAATCCCACTGAAATCAATGGGATTTGAGCAGCCTATTTTTATGCAGGCTGCAGCCTAAGACTGCATGATATATTTTAGATTTACATTCTACAACCCTTCCCAAAACTTTTTTGTAGTCTTTTCTGAGAGAATAAATCTGAACAACCATTTCTTATTTTTAAAAGTACTATCTATCTTAAAGACTAGTTTATTTGTTATTTGGAATGAATTGTCGGTAGCATGTATGGCTGTATACTGAGGGCTTTCCAGTGCTTTGATCAAAACTGGAAACTGCCTCAGAAGAATATAAGCTTAACTGAGTGCCAAAAGCTTAATTCTTCCATAGTAAATAATCTGTATGCCTGAGATAGTATGCAAGTCAGGTAATCCCCTCTCTTGTTGTTGTGAAGATACTTTCCAGCTTGAAGAATTGGAACCATTTTAAGAGCTATCAAATCAAATATTTTCCTTGAGTCCAGTTAAGGTCTTGATATTGTAACAATATTGTTAAAACACTCAGGAACACCAAGGTCCTACACAGGCATTTCACCAACAAATATAGAGAGGAATTGTAGGGCTTGCACATTCAGCCCTCCCCCCAGGTTGTGTTGGTCCTGCTGGCACCTCTCAAGCTGAGCTATAACTTTTACAGTGTGTGGAGGGTCTATCCATGCTGGCTCCCTGAGTGATTTCATACCCTGACTTTCCCGGGTTCTAAATCACATGGGGAACCTGCAGGGATACAAATATAGGGTGACCACTTACAAATCACCAAAAAGAAGGGCACTGATCTGCATAAAATGTGCATATGCTAATTTATACATATAGATGCTAATTTAGAAATCATTATGATCATTTAAATAGAAATACAGTACATCTTATTGTAGGGTGGAACGCTATGACTAGGGATGTACAAACCCCCCACTGTCTGGTCTGGGGAGGTCTGTAGTGGGGCAACTCAGGCCACTCGGGGCCCCGCAGAATCCTCTGGAGCCCAGCCGCATCCAATAGAGTTGGTGGAGTGGCTCTTCAGCTCCCTGTACAACACAATATGCTAATGGCAGCTTCCATTAGCCTATCACAGGAAAAAATACATACGAATACATATTGTACGCCATTTGTGGCCATAACTCACTGACTTTGACCTAAACTGCAGCTGTTTATGGCTATATTTGGGTCAGAGTCAGTGCTTTACAGCTGCAAATGGTGTGCAATGCACCATTGACGGCTGTATTTTTCCCCGCAACAGGCTAACGGCAGCCGCCATTAGCATATCGTGTCATATAGAGAGCTGGAGAGCCGCTCCACCGGAACTCCTGCAGACCTGCAGCCTCATTTGAGTCCATGGCAGAATTCTCCGGCTTCTCTAACTGTGACCAGATGACCTGCATGCCTTGCTCAGTCTGCTGTCCAAGTGCTGTTGATGAGCAGCTTCAAGGCCGAGCCCTTCCATCTGATGGTTCTTAATGTTTACACCTAACTTGGACTGGACTGTCCTTCAAATAGAGCATGGCTTCTAAGTAGAGGACAGTCCTCTTGCAGCCCTTCAAATAGAGGACTGTCCTTTGTAAAACAGGAGCATGGCCACTCAGTGTGTCTCAATTTGTGAGGCACCAAGTGACCTGGGTGTGTGGTTAATCATTTGGCCCCACAATCCCTTTCTTTCTGTGTTGACGCTACTGCCTGCATAGGGCTAAAGATACCAGTGCATGCAATATGGTAGTGTCATAATCTCATAGGCCTCATGACAGTGCTGTTATGCCTGAGTGGTGTGTGTGGATGATGGATAAACTCTTTTCTCCTTGTGGTTCTGACGTCTCTTCTCTTCTGGCAATCAACCATCTAGAATTCTGCAGCCAGCTGTTTATTTATATATAATTATATATTTAGGGGCATTTTGAAATCCAGAGAGCACATTACAGCTGATACCAACATTTCCCATGTTGTTGTTGTTGTTGTTGTTGTTATTCCCCTGTGCTGAGAAGAGAAGCACTGGTCCAGATGGCTGCAGCCACCACTGTCTTCAATATCCCCAGTGTTTCTGGGTACCCTGCATTTTAACTTTAAAAGCCCCCAGGACACCCTAGAAAACAAAAATCACAAAAAACCGGGATCAAACAAAAAACTCCACATGGCATTTGGTCCCAGGCAGGTTAATGGAGGGGTCAGGGCCAGCACCAAGTTTGTGGGGTCCTGGGCATGTTACCCACTGCCCCCCCAAGCACTGCCCTGATGGATCCCTGAAACAAGTTTAGCAGAGGGCAGGGGTGGCACACAGCAGGGACAGGTGGCAGTGGGCAGGAAAGCAGAGATTGGCATTGCTGAAAGAAGGAGCAGCCTAGTACTTCCAGTGCTGAGGAGAGAAGTAACAGGTCAGGAAGCTGCTGCCATCATCTTTACTTCCTGATAATGTCTCTGGACCCTGACATAGTGTCTCTGATGGATAAAGCATTAGTGTGTAGGGGGTAGGTGGATGGGGGAGTGGGGTGCCCAGAGGCACTGGGGTTATTGAAGACAGTGGTGGCTGCAGCCACCTGGCCCAGTGCTTCTCTTCTCAGCACAGGGCCTTACTACTACTACTAACAACAACAACAACAACAACAACGGGAACATTGGTGTCAGCTGTAATGTGCTCTCTGGCTTTCGAAGCAATAGGTATGGGAGTACCAAACCCCAGAATTAGAGAGAACAAATGGTGACCTCTAACAAAATGTCATGGTGTATCCCAAACCTCTAACAGGAGCGTTCCTGTTCAGGGCTCTAGGTAGCCTGTTAGAGGAGTTTTGTAATGCCTTTTGTAGGTCCTGAAACCTCCTACTGTGATGCTAAATGGTTCATGTTCAAGGATAGCTGCCAGCCCCCCTCACACAAACAGAGCGATGTCCTGCCATGGTGATTGTGAGGGAGTTTTCTGGAGAGTGAGAGAGTGAAAAGATATGTTTTTAATTGCTCCCCCCTCTGGGAACCATTTATTAATTCCTTTGTTTGTTTAAAGAATATTTACCCCATTATTCAACAGAAAAAGGCTCCCAGAGTAGCTTACAGAAGATCCATAAGAAAGAAGTCAGTCCCTGACCCCAGGTTTATAATCTAAAGGACAAAAGGGATCAGGAGGGAGAAGGACAATAAGCAAACCTGGTCACCAATTCTTAAAAGTTGTGAAGTTCTTATAACAACCAATAGAAATAGTTTTGGGAGAGGAAAAGCCCAAATGAGCAGGGCCTGCTTCCATATCTCATTCTGCTGCAGCCAGATGTAATAGGTGCTGTTAGCTGATAGTTGGGGGATAGGAGAGTTCGCCATTTTAATCTCATAGCATTCACTTCCCCAAGCCTAATCTAGATCCAGGATACGATGAGCTGTTAGGAGACAATTCCCTTGTCCCTTTCCCCCCCAAATGACACTTTCAAAGTTTTGTGGCTCCATTGTGTTCAACATTCCAGAGGTCCTGGAAGTAACGAAGCATAGGATCTAGTTGGGCTATGGGATGAGGTTAAATTGTCTGCTTTAAAATAATAATAATAACAATATGAACTTTTATATGTTACCATAACTGGGGAGTTCCCTAAGTATTCAGAAACACTACTGTATTTTTGGGTAGTCCATTTTGATACTAAATTGAGAGGCATTGGATCACCCAAGTTCAGTATTAGAAGGGATTATGATGAAATCATGAGACCCTGATTTCTCCATGAAACCATCAAGAGATCCAGGTCTGAACCCCCTGCATCTTTTTGTAGTTTGGCCCTCGGATACAACCCTTATTTGAGGATTCTTACATCATGGAATCATTGAGATGTAATTCAAATATGCACATGCTAATGTGGTTTAGCCTTTTCATGCTACTGTACCACTTCAGAATTCATACAGGGGTCATTTTCTTTGGAACTGTTCCCATGCCTAAACTTGCCTCCACAAGGAACGTTTCTGAGGAAGAAGACACCTGAACTTCCTCATTTCCTGTGAGTTTTTCACATGGTCAGCATCTTTGTGGCAGTGAGCTTTTGAAATGGGGGTGCTTTCAAAGAAGCAATTCTCCACATGTTTTTTGAAGTATACTTGTTTGATAGCAGGGCTGGCCTAAGACATTTTGCTGCTTGAGAGATAGAGCGAATGATGCCTTCTCCCACTCCCCAAGCTCAGGTCAAGGTGCATATTACCCAAGACTGGTCAAATTTTTTTGGCACCTGTGGCAGAAAGATCCCATAAGCATGTATCTCCCTCTCTGACAATAGAAATGCAACAGTAATACTTTAAATAATGTGATGCCCTTTCATGACAGAAAAAAATTAGCTGCCTGTGGTGGCTGTCTCACTTTGCTTAATGGTAGAGCCACTCCCTGAATGATAGCAGTCTACTGTATGAGAACCTCTACAGAACCTGTGTGAGAACCTTCTAGGATACCTTCTCCATCCTCACATTTAAAAAGTCCCTGATGATCCTCTGGGTGTTTTCAGAGTGTACACTCTTGAGTTTTCCCTGCCGTAGGTTTTACTTTTCCATATCATTAATCTTTGCAAATCCTGTTCATATATCTTTTCTGTATTTTATTATATTTTTCTTAAGTAGAGCACCCTTTACAGGGTGATAATGATAATAATAATTATAATTATTATTCAACTTTTTTATATGAAAGAACAAGCAAGAAGTGGATTAAGAGGGAATCTTCTGAAAAGCTCTGCTTTTGAAAGTGTAGTGTAAAAGACAGCTCTCCAACTATAATTTATGTGATGCTGAATCAAAATTTAGATTAAAACTTTGAAGTACATGGTACAAAGAGTTGTGCTGTTCAGAAATCAAACTCTCATTTTGAGCACTTTCATATCATGCAAGAATTGCAATTTTAATGCCCCCCAGAAAGATATAAGAAAAAGTGAGTTGTAAAGATTTATGTACTATGTCAAAATATTCTTAGACACTGCTGTTACCTTAAGATTGGTTCTTTTATGAAAACATTTTTCTTCTACTCTCCATCAAAGCTATGTCTCCTGCTTTGCAAGCCTGTGTTGTTTTTGTTTTTTTAAAAAAAGAAGTGGCACCAGCATTTCCAAAAAAGCACACTTGCAAATATTACATCATTTTACAGTTCTGTCTTAAACAAAAAAAGTCAATTGCTTGGGGGGGGGGGCGGGGCAACAAGACTAGAGAAGTGAAAAACTAAATTCAAAATTTTCAGAACCCTCCAGGATAAAGATGCACCCCCCCACCCCGATAAAAACATAGGGACATCAGAAGAGCTGTGCTGAAACAGATCAAAGGCCTCTTCTACTCCAGCATTCTGTTCCCATGGTAGCCAACCAGGTACCCATAGGAAGCCCGACATGAGTGCAATAGCACCCTCCTGCTCATGTTCCCTAGAAATATTTGTTCAAAGGCATACTGGTTGTGATACCGTAACTAATATATAGCCACCAGGAGTCAGAATAGTAGCCACTGATAGCATCTGAATGTTTCTTGAGACACAAGGACAATAAAAAATACATTTACATAGACTAGTACCTGTGGTTTTAATTTTTGTGAGCCACCCAGACAGCTTTGGCTATTGGGTGCTATAGAAATGTAATAAATAAATAATAAATAGAATGAATAAATAAGTAGTATAATAGACTGGGCTAAGAGAATATCCTTCACTGAACTCAAAGCCCTCATCACCTTGAGAGGTCAGTCTCCCTCAGATAGGAGAGTATATCACAGAAGCCATCTTAAGCAATGACTTTGGAGAAAATACACCTGACTTTTATTATGTGGGCTTATTTCAAATTCAAACTGGGTTGACTTTGTGTGTGTGTGCATCCTATTGCCTGCTAACCAATTATATGTGTCTGATAGTGACACGCCTCAGTGTCAGAGGACTGTCCATAAAGTATGCACTTTTTATGGCTCTGGTAACACACACTTTGCTTTGCCACACACTGGCCCATTTTAAACAATACCCATCCCTCCTTTGCTCCAACTCTGCTATCCTCTTCTCTTCCCCTTGATGCATGACATACTTTATGTATGGTTCCAGAACATTCACAAGTGGTCATGTGGCCTCAACTGGTCGCAGGCATTCTAGATCCCTTTTTTGAAATATGAAACGTACAGACTATGAAATGTTAATTGTTCTGCAATCATCATGAGTGCTAACTCAAGCTCCTCACTCCTTGCATTGCCTGGCCAGAAGAGGGAGCGACAGCTGCATCAAACCATGTTTCTACTTCATCTTAAGGGCTACCAAGGCAGCAGTATGTTTCTATAGTTTGTGCTAAGAGCTGCTGCTTGACTTCCTACCTATTTCCATGCTACGTACTTACCTGTCTGCTTGTCTATTTGCCTGCCATCTGATTTATTTATTTATTTATTTACATTCTGCCTTTCTGCCAAAAATGGTGTACAAGGAAGCTAGCAAAAATAAAATGCAAATAGGTGACTAAAACACAACATAAAAACAAATCAACAAAAACACAGTTAAAAACACAACAGTGAAAGAAATAAACAGCACCCTTGATTAGTGAAATCCCCTTCAGCACCAAGCCAGCCAAAGCCTGCCTGAGTAAAAATGTCTTTGCCTGCCAGTGGAAGGACAACCAAGTGGAAGCCAACCTGGCCTCCCTTAGCAGGAGTTCCAGAGTCTGAAAGCAGCCACTGAGAAAGCTTCTGTCCATACTTTCTGTCTGTGGGCTTCATTCCCAGCTTCAACCTACTGATGACCTTCTTGATTTCATTTGAGTATGTCTTTGGTTAACCCCACCTGGCATGTACTGGATTTATTGGTGCTACTACTTTTTTTCTCAATTGATATGCATATTTTGTGTGTTTATAGGAGCTGTTAGCTCTAAAAAAAAAAGTATGTGTGTATTTTGCTCACCCTCGATAATCTTTCATCACACCTTTGAACTACGGATGTACGAAAGTCACTTAACTTTAACAAAATTTGATTCGCGGTGGGGGGGAGGTGCTCCGTCCCTCCCCCAAAAATTCTGGTGGGGGGAGGCGCTCCGTCCCTCCCTCCCAAAATTCTGTTGGGGGGGAGGCACTCTGTCCCTCCACCCCCGAATCCTGGCCGGCCGGGCCTGCAAATGGCGGTGGCCGTAGCTGCTGCCATTTGCATCCCTGCAGTCAGCTGTGATAGGCTACGTAAATGTTTATGTAGCCTATCACGGCTGAGTAAAAAAAAAAAAAGCACGTATACAAATGGCGGCGCCCATGGGTGCCGCCATTTGTGTTCCTTATTTTGGCACGTCTAGTCTACGTAAACATTTACGTAGACTACAGCGAAAATAAGGGGAACGCAAATAGCGTAGACACTGTGCTATTTGCATTCCCCTTATTTTCGCCATCTTAGTCTACGTAAATGTTTACGTAGACTACACATGCCAAAATAAGGAATGCAAATGGCGGCGCCCATGGGTGCCGCCATTTGTGTACGTGCGTTTTTGTTTTTTGTTTTACTCAGCTGTGGTAGGCTACATAAACATTTACGTAGCCTATCACAGTATTTTTTAAAAATCTAGCCGTGGTAGGCTATGTAAATCTTTATGTAGCCTATCACGTTTTTTTGTTTTTGTTTTTTTTACTGGAAATGGTGTTGGTGGCAGCCAGTCGGAAGACCAGCCACTGCAGCCGCCGCAGCCGCCACCGCCGAACTGCCCCCGAACCGCCGCCGAACCGCCGCTGGAGCCACTGCCGCCAGGAGGATTCGCCCAAGGTAAGTCCCGTCCCGGGGGGGTGGCGGGGGGGTGGCAGACCATTTCGCCACCAATTTCAGGGGGCCGAATGCGCTGGCATTCGGCCTCCCCGAGATTCGTGGCGAAATTCTCTGACATCCCTACTTTGAACTCAGGTGTTCATATAGACTGAAATCTAATGACCAACAGGTGAGATTCATGCATGCACTTGGGACTTTCTACCTGAGTGTTGTTGGTTTTTTTCATGGCAATGGCTTCAGCTGAACTGAGAAACTATCAGCCCATGAACGAGCCCACTGAGGACAGAAACTGGTGGTATCTCTAGAAAACTTGCCAGAAGCCTTGCAACTGCCAAGTGATCAACAGTCATCCTTATGGTTTCATTGCACTTTTTGCCTGGATTCATATTGCCTATACCATTTACAGTGGAGGATTGCTTGGACTTCAATGTTTGCTAGCAAAGCTTGAGTACTTTTGCAGTGTCATAAGAACCACAGCTGTTCCTAGGAACTACAATAGCAGTCATGGGAGGACCATGGACCATTATTTTAGGCTAGGGATTTAAAATACATTTCTTGGGTTCACAAATTTATCTGAGCGTACCTAATTCACAGGTCCCAAAACTGAATGTGGATTTGAATGCAATTTGCAATTGGAAATCTGCACAGTTACGATCTGATCTGTGCACCAAAAAAAATGCATTTGAAATATGTTTGAAAAAAGGGCATGAAAACATTTGTACATCTGAAAAATGTGCACAAACATACTTCAGTTGAATGGTTGTCCTCCATGTGGTGTTTAGGATCATTTCAATTATGTAGAGCTGACTGATTTAAATGTAGCTTAAGGCGCAATCCTATGGGGATAGTTGGCTGCCTCCAAACTCAGAGACAATCAACTATACAATACAGAGTGGGCGAAGCATGGAGGAGATTTTCTCCTCTGTGTTCTGGCTGCCCTGCATTTATGGCTAGATGGCTGATTTCGGCTGTCTAGCCAGGGCAACTTGGAATAGGGGCAGGGGAGGCCAGATGGCACATAGCAAGCATCATACCAGCACTTCCACCATTCCCTCCCCACCCCCAGCAATGTCTCCTTTTCCTCCACTCTGCTCTGTTCTTATGAGTGTGGAGTCAGGGACGAACCGCACCACCTACGAGGTGGCAGGGGAGGGGGTGGAGAGGCGTTTTTTTGGGAACCGACCTCAGAGTGCTGGCTTCGAGGTCAGTTCCCGGAAAATTAAAAATCTTATGGCCATCTAGCTGTTGTCTAGCAGCCAAAGAATTGCATCATTATTTGAACTCAAGCATCTTGTTAATTGCTTTGGCTACAATCCTATACAACTTAGGGAAGGGTGTAGGGATGGGGAAGAATTTTAAGCAAATTAATCTAATTTTCACTTCCCTGACTAATCTGTGGATTGGGACACAGTTGTCTTTTTGATTGCGCACTTCTTCAAATTTTGTGATGCAGTTCTCAGCTCAAAAAATTCATACAAAGATGCATACATTTGGAAAAATTGCATACAAAATGTGTATAATAGGGAAATAGGCACACAAAATGTGTATGTTAGGGAAAGTTATATACAAAAACAAATGTGAATTTTCACACTTTTTTAGTGTTTGAAAACCGATAAGGAAATTGGGCAAAATGGATTTATGATTGAATCCATGTGAAACTGACATAGACTGGATATTGACTGATTTGTCAATCCCTAGATGTGAATCTTAAGCAGATGAAAAAGTACACTAGAATGAATCCTAATAAACATGAGATTTTCCAGCTCTCCCCCTTCTCTTATAATATAAAATCTGCAAAACCTTAATCATAGACATCTCTCTTAAATATAGTGGTAAATCACAACATGTGAAAGATCAGCAGGCAGCAATACTTGAAAGTTGGGTATGTTCAGATACATTAATCACATCAGAAGAGCACCAATAATTTTCAAATGCACACCTTGGCATATTTTACAGCTGTTAGCTCATGGCTCATTAATGATACATTTCATACTTTATAACTTTCCCTAAAGTCAGTCAGGAAGGAATTTATACAGCACCATTTCAGTATAAAAAACAGTTACTGGTAGAAAGCTGGAGAAAGGTATACTGCAGGTTTATATAGCTATGACTGTATAAATTTACCATTTATGGTTTTTCCCCCTTATTTTAAATTTATAGGTTGCTTTTTCATCACAAGGGTCCTCAAAACAGGACCCTTGCTTTTTTTTACATTAAAAGCAACCATAAGACATTATGAAAAAAACAAATGCATTAAACAAACAAACACTAATACAAAATATTGGCAGCAGTTCATATGAAGACAGAAAACAGCTCCAATTCTCAGAAGACCTGGTGGAACAAAAGTGTTTTTACTTATCATCTAAAAATCACAATGGGGCAAACTTGGATTAAGTCCCTGATGAGGGAATTCCACATTACTGGTGCCATCATTGAAAAGTCAATATTTCTAGAAGAAGATAATCTTATCTCAAATGGTGGTGGAACCCAAAGCAGCATCTCTCCAGCAGATCTCAACTCACAGGTGTGTGTGTGTGTGTGGGGGGTAAGAAATCATATTTGGGAAAAGATACTTGCTTTTCTTGCCTTCATATATGGAGCTAGGATATATGCTTAACTGTGAAAAACAAATCAGAACATAATCAGAAAGAACCCCCTCCACCAGTTGTAATTCAGATATTACAATGAAGAATAGTAGGCCTGTCATGAGGACTGTGCAGACATGTAATATATCTACGGTGAGCACACTACCCTGAACATAAGCTAAGAAGTCCTTCTCCTCAGTGGAAATGGATGTGAATACATAGTGTCATTGCAGATGCAGAATGCTTTCAGATGAGGACTTTATTGTGCAATCACCCCACCTCAAGCATGGAATTTTATGGGAGTTCCAGACATTGTTGTCTTCAGTTTGTAACCCTGCTGTGTTTTCCCACTGCTTCTTCTGTCTTTTTAATGTATTATTATTACCACAGGAAATCAGTTAAGGAGGGAAAAGTCAGAATGGCTGTACAGTGCCTTTCGACTGATAGCACTAACAGCTGTCCATCTGGGGACACCTCCAGACTCCTTTTGAACAGGTATGGGATGTTTCATCGTGGAGATGGAGCATCTGTTGCTGCCTCAACTGCCACCAGCTCCCCCTTCTCCTGTCCCAGGTGAATAGCATCATTGTAGTCCCCTTGTAGCTTTGAGGACATGTCAGGGGGCAGAGGACAGGAAAGGTGGTGGCACTACAGTAGATGTGCCAGTGAGCATTTTTAGAGCCAGTGCGTATTTTGCGTGCCCTCGCATAGATCGAAAGATCAAGCCCATTTTACGACAAGCAAACAGATACTTGTGCCTCCCTGTTGGTTCTTCTGATGTGACATTCTAGTCATTTACTAACCACAACGGCTTTTGCCCTTCTTTAGGGATATCCTTGAAGTGAGAGAGAACATCTATCTATGTGCAACTTATCATATGTTTGTAAATATTTTAGATATATTTGCCAGAGCTTATGAATCACATTTACAGTAGCACATATCTGATTCTCTAGGGACAGGAAAAGCAGCTTGATATTGTATCTTGGTGAGAACAGGTACCAGCTGCAAAGGCTGAAAAGAAATTAGGTTGATGTGAAGAAAGATGAATGTAGATATAAGTGCTTCCTTCCTGCTGAAAATGTCAGTAGTCGTGTGTGCATATATTTTTTTCTGCTTGAAGAGCTTTAGGTCTCCAGACACCCAGAGGAGAATAACTGAAGGAAATTATTCAAGATTATTGAAAAAGGATTAGTGGTAGAATTAAGCACAATTGTGTGCTTCAGTACCTGGTTGATTACTCTGCACTCTTAGGCATCTGACTAGCAAAGATAACCAAATCTATGTGGTATGTTTCTTAAAAACTACATATAGTTTTTCTAAAAGCAAGCAAACAACACTAACATGCTCACCAGCATATGTATAATTCTGATCAATGGTATTGGGAATTAAATCAGGCCTGCATCTTAGTTAAAAAGGAAAGTCACCTCTTGCAGTACATCTAATGGAACATTTCCCTTCATGCTCTCAGAGTTTTACATTAAGCTATCCAGTTCAGCACAGTTAATTTGAAATGTTCCTTTATAGTATCAAATATTTAGTGGCTTTTCAGTTCTGTTAGAATTTGGGGTAATAAAAAGCGGGATTTTTTTTTGTCCACATCAGGAAACCTTCATGCATCTGAGGACTTGTTATATAGAGATTAATAAAAGGTATTCTATATTCAAGGATTCAGAAAACTTCAAATGTCACTTTAAACAAAACGTTCACCTGAAATAAAACAAAACAAAACAAAAAACAATCCTGTATAATCAAATCACAAGCGCATGCCACAAGTTCTGGTCTTTGTGTATAGCAAGGGGTGCATGAATGCTGCTGCCTGTGAGGATCGGCCCCACCAACAGATGGATAAGCACTGCTAAATTTGACCAAAATAATTGACAGATGATGATGATGATGATGATGATCCAAGCAGAGCCTGTCATGGAAGGCTTACATCTCACACACACACACACACACACACACACACTGTGTGATGGGCAGTTACAGGCCTGCTCAATGCTTCCCTGGCCTTCATATGTCTGGGCAGTGTGGGAAAGGGCTCCCTACACATAGTGATGTACATGCATAGAGAAGCTCTATCTGTTTACATCAGTATTTGTGGAGAGCTTTTTCTCATGCTGTCCAAATGCACAGACTGTGGGAAAGTGTTTTCAAGAAGAGCGATGGTGGGAGGGTGGCAGGGCTAGCCCCCACGTGGCTGTCTCACAGATTAAGAACATAAGAACAGCTGTGCTGGACCAGACCAAAGGCCTGTCTAGTTCAGCATTTGTTTCCTGCAGTGTGCAACGGTAGCTATGGGGAGCCCACAACACGTGAATGCAATAGCACCTTCCCGCTTGTGTTCCGCAGCAACTGGTACAAAGTGGCTCACTGCCTCTGATACTGGAGGTAGCATATAGCCATCAGGACTAATAGCCATTGATAGCCTTATCCTCAGGCCTTCCCTGAGTGACCAGCCACAGTTTATTAAGTTCAGAATCTGTTCTTTTAAAATGTTTTAATTGTTGTAATTATGGGGTTTTATTGCATAACAGCTAACTATTGCATAATAGCTGAAGCTCCAATATTTTGGCCACCTAATGCGAAGAGAAAACTCTCTGGAAAAGACCCTGATGCTGGGAAAGACTGAAGGCAAAAGGAGAAGGGGACAACAGAGGATGAGATGGCTAGATAGCATCACCGATGCAATGAATATGAACTTGAGCACACTCCGGGAGAGAGCGCAGGACAGGAAGGCATGGCGTGCTATGCTCCATGGGGTCACGAAGAGTCGGACACGACTGAACGACTGAACAACAACAAATTGCATAACAATCTCAACATTCATATTGTGTACATAATTACAACACATCAAATGTTCTGCGCGATCAGGGTATATATCAAACCCGTTATACTGTTGGAATGTATCTGTACATTGTTGTTCACCACTCTGAAATCTTCAGTGTGGAGAAGTATATAAATATTGTAGATAGAATAAAATAAATAATAACTCCCTGACTGTTTGCTGGAACAGGGTGAAATGTAGGGATGTCAGAGAATTCCGGCATGGATCTTGGGGAGGCCGAATGCCAGTGCATTCGGTCCCCCCAAATTGGTGGTGGAATGGCCTGCCCCCCCGCCCCCCCGGGACGACACTTACCTGGGGCGGATCTTCTGGGTGGCGGTGGCTGCGGCGGCTGGTCTTCTGACCGGCTGCCGCCACCGCCATTTCAACTTAAAAAAAAAAAAGATGTGATAGGCTACGTAAAGATTTATGTAGCCTATCATGGCTAGGTTTTTTAAAAAAACCTGTGATAAGCTACGTAAATGTTTACGTAGCCTATCACATCTGACTTTTTTTAAAAAAAACAACCGCGCATACGCAAATGGCGGCGGCTACGGCCGCCGCCATTTGCATTCCTTATTTTGGCACGTCTTAGTCTACGTCAAGATTTACGTAGACTAAGACGGTGAAAATAAGGGGAACGCAAATAGCGTAGCATCTGCTACGCTATTTGCGTTCCCCTTATTTTCGCCATCTTAGTCTATGTAAATCTTGACGTAGACTAAGACATGCCAAAATAAGGAACACAAATGGCGCCGTAGCCGCCGCCATTTGAATACGCGCGTTGTTTTTTTTTTTAAGTCAGATAGGCTATGTAAACATTTACGTAGCCTATCATGGCTGACTGCAGGGATGCAAACAGCGGCGGCTACGGCTGCTGCCATTTGTGTCCCTGCTAGCCAGTGGCTGGATGTCCGGCTGCTGGCGGAGCCGGCCAGCGGCTCCGCAGAATCCCTGCAGAGCGGAGCTGGCTGGCCAGGATTTGGGGGGGGGAGACGCTCCGCGCCTCCTCCCCGGCGAGGATTCCGGGTTGATGGACAGAACACCTCCCCCCACCATCAACATAATCCGCAAACAGGTAAGTGACTTTCGTACATCCCTAATGAAATGGTGGTGGTGGGGTGCTCTCATGGGGAGCCTTCAGATGCTGTTGCTGAAAATTGCAGATTTTAGTTTCTTCATTGAAAAGTGAACAACTCTTCCCCTATTCCCCCATTTCCCCCTATTCCCTGCCATTTTGTGCATACTGGAGGCTCAGATCACTATGGGGACGGGTGGCCCTGCAGCGCTTGCTGGCAGCTCTCTGAGCCCTCCAGTAGCTCATGTGGTATGATGAGTGTGGGTGGGCGGTGGAGGCAGCTTGATGAGTGACCGATGAGCTCAGATGGTGGTGAGTTAGAAACAACAACAACAATCATAGGAGGAGGAGGAAGAAGAGGACGAGGAAGAATAAGAATAAGAATAATTATCTGATTTTGGTGTGTTGCCACACATTCAGACAGGACTAATTAGGAATGCCTTAGATGCTAGCATGTGATTGGACATACAACCAGAAACCAAATTAGTCTGAAGTGAGAAGATTTAGAAAAGAACATATTAACTGAATGCCACTGCAGAGCACATAATCCTCTCCAGCCTTGATTGTAGTATTTTAAATTATGATGTAGATGATGACGGTTCACATCTTCTTAAGCCATACTAAAGATAATAAGAGCTTGTTTAAAACTAGTTGAATCATATGATTATCTTGAAGAGGAAATGCAGTAGCACTTCAGGCAAATCCATACAAGTAACAAGGTCTTGGAAGTTGAACTTGCTTTTTGTATTTACAGCACCTACTGAAAGTGCTATAGCAACTGCCATAGTGGAAGTGTGCACATTACGGAGACAGCATTTATTAACCTGCCTGCTTATTCTGAGTGGAATTAAGCAACCAGGATGGAAGACTATAGTAATGAGTTCACAGAAACTACAGATATATTTCTGAAAAGCAGCAATTACTGTCTCCTCACTCAGTGACCCTATTTGTTGACTTTTATGAATACAGCAAAATAAAATAGCAATGATCCTGGAGTCCATTTTCTCATATGTTTCCCCATATTCATCTGACAACAGGCTGAAATCCATTTACTCCAAAGTGGCTCCTATCCAAATCAATAGGACTTACTGCAACATAGCTGCTCAAGATTGACTTGTCACATCAGTGCCATTATTGTTGTTGCTGTTACTATGTTGTTGTTGTTGTTGTTATTAGCAGTAGTAATAGTAATATTAGTATTAGTATTGTTGTTGTTCAGTCGTTCAGTTGTGTCCGACTCTTCGTGACCCCATGGACCATAGCACGCCAGGCCTTCCTGTCCTGCGCTCTCTCCCGGAGCGTGCTCAAGTCCATATTCATTGCATCGGTGAAGCTATCTAGCCATCTCATCCTCTGCCGTCCCCTTCTCCTTTTGCCTTCAGTCTTTCCCAGCATCAGGGTCTTTTCCAGAGAGTTTTCTCTTCGCATTATGTGGCCAAAATATTGGAGCTTCAGCTTCAGTATCTGTCCTTCCAATGAGCACTCAGGGTTGATTTCCTTTAGGATTGACTGATTTGACCTCCTTGCAGTCCAGGGAACTTGTAAGAGTCTTCTCCAGCACCACAGTTCGAAAGCATCAATTCTTTGGCGCTCAGCCTTCCTTATAGTCCAGCTCTCACAGCCATACATTACTACTGGGAAAACCATAGCTTTGATTAGACGGACCTTTGGCAGCAAGGTGATGTCTTTGCTTCTTACTATGCTGTCTAGGTTGGCCATAGCTTTCCTCCCAAGGAGAAAGCGTCTTTTAATTTCATGGCTACAGTCACCGTCTACGGTGATCTTGGAGCCCAAGAAAGTAAAATCTGTCACTGCTTCCATTTCTTCCCCTTCTATATGCCAGGAAGTGATAGGGCCAGATGCCATGATCTTAGTTTTCTTAATGTTGAGTTTCAAACCAGCTTTTACACTCTCCTCTTTCACCCTCAACAAGAGGCTCTTGAGACCCTCTTCACTTTCTGCCATTAGGGTGGTATCGTCTGCATATCAGAGGTTGTTGATAATTCTCCCAGCAATCTTAATTCCGACCTGTGATTCATCCAACCCGGCGTTTCTCATGATGTACTCTGCATATAAGTTAAATAAGCAGGGTGTGAATATGCAGCCTTGTCGTACTCCTTTCCCAATTTTGAACCACTCAGTTGTTCCATGTCTGGTTCTTACTGTTGCTTCTTGACCCTCGTACAGGTTTCTCAGGAGACAGGTAAGGTGATCTGGTACTCCTATCACTTTCAGAATTTGCCACAGTTTGTTGTGATCCACATAATCAAAGGCTTTAGCGTAGTCAATGAAGCAGAAATAGACATTTTTCTGGAATTCTCTTGCTTTCTCCATGATCCAGCGAATGTTGGCGATTTGATCTCTAGTTCCTCTGCCTCTTCGAAACCCAGCTTGTACTTCCGGTAGTTCTCGGTTCGCATACTGCTGAAGCCTAGCTTGTAGGATTTTGAGCATCACCTTGCTGGCATGTGAAATGAGCGCAATTGTGTGGTAGTTTGAACACTCTTTGGCATTGCCCTTCTTTGGAATTGGAATGTAAACTGACTTTTTCCAGTCTTGTAGCCATTGTTGAGTGTTCCAAATTTGTTGGCATATTGAATGCAGCACTTTAACAGCATGATCTTTTAGGATTTTAAATAGCTCAGCTGGAATACTGTCATCTCCACTAGCTATGTTGTTACTGATGCTTCCTAAGGCCCACTTGACTTCACTCTCGAGGATGTCCGGCTCAAGATCAGTGACCACACTATCATGGCTATCAGGGACATTCAGATCTTTCCTGCATAGTTCTTCTGTGTATTCTTTCCACCTCTTCTTAATCTCATCTGCTTCTGTTAGGTCCCTGCCTTCTTTGTCCTTTATCATGCCCGTCTTTGCACAAAACGTTCCCTTGAGATCTCCAATTTTCTTGAAGAGATCTCTAGTCTTTCCCATTCTGTTGTTTTCCTCGATTTCTTTGCATTGTTCATTTAAGAAGGCCTTCTTGTCTCTCCTTGCTATTCTCTGGAACTCTGCATTCAGTTGGGTATATCTTCCCCTTTCTCCCTTGCTTTTCGCTTCCCTTCTTTCGTGAGCTACTTGTAAAGCCTCATCAGACAGCCACTTGGCTTTCTTGCATTTCTTTTTCTTTGGGATGGATTTCGTTGCTGCCTCCTGAACAGTGTTACGGACCTCCGTCCATAGTTCCTCAGGCACTCTGCCTATCAGGTCTAATCCCGTAAATCTATTCCTCACCTCCACTGTATATTCATCAGGGATATGATTTAGGTCATACCTGAATGGTTTAGTGGTTTTCCCTATGTTCTTCAATTTAAGCCAAAATTTTGCAAGAAGCAGCTCATGATCTGAGCCACAGTCAACTCCAGGTCTTGTTTTTACTGAGTGTATGGAGCTTCTCCATCTTTGGCTGCAAAGGACATAATCAATCTGATTTCGATATTGACCATCTGGTGATGTCCATGTGTAGAGTCGTCTCTTGTGCTGTTGGAAAAGAGTGTTTGCTATGATCAGCGTGTTCTCTTGGCAAAACTCTATTAGCTTTTGTCCTGCTTCATTTTGTACACCAAGGCCATGCCTGCCTGTTATCCCAGTGCTTTCTTGACTTCCTACTTTAGCATTCCAATCCCCTATGATGAAGAGGACATCTTTTTTTGGTGTTAGTTCTAGAAGGTGTTGTAGGCCTTCATAGAACCGATCAACCTCAGCTTCTTCGGCATCAGTGGTTGGGGCATAGACTTGAATTACTGTGATGCTGAATGGTTTGCCTTGGATTCGTACTGAGATCATTCTATCGTTTTTGAGATTGTACCCCAGTACTGCTTTTCCCACCCTTTTGTTGATTATGAGTGCTACTCCATTTCTTCTAAGGGATTCTTGCCCACAATAGTAGATATGATGGTCACCTGAATTAAATTCGCCCATGCCTGTCCATTTTAGTTCACTGATTCCCAAGATGTCGAAGTTCAATCTTGCCATCTCATGTTTGACCACCTCCAGCTTACCTTGATTCATTGATCTGACATTCCAGGTTCGTAAACAATATCGTTCTTTACAGCATCGGATTTTCTTTTCACCACCAGACACATCCTCAGCTGAGTGTCCTTTCGGCTTTGGCCCAGCCGCTTCATTCTTTATTCTATACTAATAGCCAAAGCTGTCTGGGCAGTTTACAAAAGATTAAAAACCTAAACAATACAATATAAATTTTAATATAAAAATATTTATATACAAAAACAATCAACAATTAAAAACTGGTTAAAATCTTATATTATGCTTTCAAATGCCTGGAAGTAGAGGGAAGTCTTAACCTGATGCCAAAATGGTGACAACGTTGGTGCCAGGTGGACCTCACTGGGGAAAGCTTTCCATAATCAAGGGGTCAACACTTTGTTGCCATCCTTCAAACCTCCCTCAGAGGGGGCACCTGGAGGAAGGCCTCAGATGACTATTGTAATGTACAGGTAGGTTCATACCAGGAGAGGCACTCTGTCAGGAATTTTAATCCCGAGCCATGTAAGGCTTTATCATTCAAAACCAGGACCCTAAATTGGGCTGAGAAATGTACAGGTAGCCAGTGCAAGCAGACCAGAATTTATATTAGATCTTCAGACCTTCTGGTCCTCGCTATCAGTCTGGCTGATGCATTTTGCACAAGTTTCAGCTACTGACCCATCTTCAAGGCCAGCCTCACATAGCAAGCACTCCAGTAATCTAACCTGGAGGTTACCGGAGCATAGAGTACTGAGGCTAGGTTATCCCTGCCCAGATAGGTGGATAGCTGAGCCACCAACAAAAGCTGGTAGAAGGCAGTCCATACTATTGAGACTACCTAAGCCTCCAGTGGTGAAGATAACCCCAGGAGAACCCCTAAGCTATGAAACAGCTCTTTTTGGGGGGATGCAACCCCATCCAAGACAGGTTGAACACCCTCCTTCTGGTCAGAAGAACCAGCCACCAACAGCATCTCAGTCTTTTTTGTATTGCGCTTGAGTTTATTAGCCGCCATACAGTTTAATTTTCCCTGCCCCCATAATTTATAGCAAAGACAGGATTTACTTTTTTTCATTGATTTTTAAATAACAAATATACACACTATTGAAGAAGGGTTGTAGATTAAAAATTAAAGTAGTATAAACTATATAAGGAGGAGGACGGAGTAGATAGATATAGATATAGATAGACAGATAATTCTGTACATATCCATGTGCATTTACTATAGTATAGAGGGTAACTTGCTATTTGAAATAGGTTGGCTTTTAAATTTTCATTTCTACTTGGAATATGAATACATGCCATAGCATCATTTTTGTGGAATGACTTCTAAACCAAAGGTTCCATGTCCAAGGATTTCCCTGTTCTTTTCTATGATTAGACGATGTTGAATTAAAACTTTGATACAATGCAGCTAAAGTTAGACAAGACTAAGCCCCAGTGAAAATTGTCACATTAGTCATAACTAAGTCCCATTGCTCTCAATGAGGATTTAGTCCAAACTAAATTTAGATGGATTTTTCTCTACTAGTGGAAACCAAGAGTAGTCATCAGAATTGGAGGTAGGCTGCACATTGGTTGACCTTTGTAGTTTTCTGCTATGCTGGGTATTGACTACTCATCCAACATGTCATCAGTTCCCACAGTCAGTAAACTGAAAGCAAACCTTCCTCACTGCATGGTGAGCAGAATGGGCACAAGACTGTTCATTATTCAAGGTGCACATTTAGGAATACCATTGCTTCATTGGCTGTAAACGTAGGGTCCTTTCTTGAAAATTATGTTGCTTGTTCAGAAAGTTCATCCATGTTGAGTTTTGATTTATTCAGTACTGACTTCAGAGCAGAGAATAAGTTCATAGTTAATGCTGATGGGCACTTCTGACAGATGTGAAAATATGAGGATTAAATGCAGATGACTGGAGAAGACATCCAGAAGATGTAGGTAGGCTGTCAATAAATAAAAATAGGAATGAAATGGAATGGAATTCTAGTTTAAAACTAATAAATAAAAGATAATCCCACTAATCCAGGTTTAAATACTTATTCAGTATTGACGGTAGAAATGATAGAATTATAAAATGTTTCTGCAACAGGGAATAAAAAGGGAAGAAGAAGAGAGAAATAAATGAACAGTTTTCTACATGGGCAAATACATAATGAGTGGACACCTCCAAAGATCTCTGCTGGGACATGTACTGGTCCACTTATTCATAATTGATTTGGAGCATAGGGTGGCTAGTGAGATAGCCAAGTTTGCAGATGATACTAAATTCTTCAGGGTGATATAGCCTTAAGCAGACTGTGAACAGCCTCCTAAACCATCACTCCAGATTCTGTAACTGGGCAACAAAATGGCAGGAGTTCAATTAAGCTAGAGGGGGGTTCCTTCTAGGGATGTACGAAAGGGACTTACCTTGTCCCGCAGCTTGCTTCACGGTGGGGGGGAGGCGCTTTGCTTCTCCCGCTGAAGTTCAGGCAGGGGGGGAGGTGCCCCGCCTCGCCCGGCCGAAATTCAGGCCGGGGAGAAGTGCCCCATCTCCCTGGCCGCGAAAGAAAAAGTGGAAAAAAAACCCACCCGTGATAGGCTACGTAACGATTAATGTAGCCTATCACGGCTAGATTTCCAAAGTCAGCAGTGATAGGCTATGTTAATTGTCACGTAGCCTATCACAGGTGACTTTGGGGGAAAAAAAAAGCGCGTACGCAAATGGCGGCGGCCCATGGGCGCCGCCATTTGCGTTCCTTATTTTGGCACGTCTAGTCTATGTAAAGATTTACGTAGACTACGATGAAAATAAAGGAACGCTATATCCCCGGCCGCTAAAGAAAAAGTAAAACAAAACAAAACAAAAAAAACCCCCGTGATAGGCTACGTAACGATTTACATAGCCTATCACGGCTAGATTTCCAAAGTCAGCTGTGATAGGCTACGTTAATCGTCACGTAGCCTATCACGGGTGACTTGGGGGGGGAAGCACGTACGCAAATGGTGGCGGCCCATGGGCGCAGCCATTTGCGTTCCTTATTTTGGCACGTCTTGTCTACGTAAAGATTTATGTAGACTACGGTGAAAATAAGGGAACGCTATTTGCGTTGCCCTTATTTTCGCCATAGTCTACGTAAATCTTTACGTAGACTAGACATGCCAAAATAAGGAACGCAAATGGCGGTGCCCATGGGCCACCGCCATTTGCGCACGCGCTTTTTTTCCCCCCAAAGTTACCCGTGATAGGCTATGTGATGATTTACGTAGCCTATCACGGCTGACTTTGGAAATCTAGCTGTGATAGGCTATGTAAATCGTCACGTAGCCTATCACGGGTGCATGTGTGTGGGTTTTTTTTACTTTTTTATTTTGTAATGGTGGCGGTGGCAGCCGGTCGGGAGACCGGCCGCTTCCCCCGCCCCCGACGAACTGCTGCCGAAACCCCGCCGGGACCCGCCACTGAGAGGGACATTCGCTGAAGGTAAGTCCCATCCTGGGGGGGGCGGGGGGCCGGCGGAGAATTTCCCCAAGACTTTTGGGGGGCCAAATGCCTCGGCGCTTGGCCTCCCAAAGATTCGTGGAGAAATTCTCCGCCATCCCTAACCACAGGTTGGAATTAAGATTGCCGGGAGAATTATCAATAACCTCAGATACACAGATGATACCACCCTAATGGCACAAAGTGAAGAGGATCTCAAGAGCCTCTTGTTGAGGGTGAAAGAGGAGAGTGCAAAAGCTGGTTTGAAACTCAACATTAAAAAAATGAAGATCATGGCATGCGGTCCCATCACTTCGTGGCATATAGATGGGAAGAAATGGAAGCAGTGACAGATTTTATTTTCTTGGGCTCCAAGATCACCGTAGACGGTGACTGTAGCCATGAAATTAAAAGACGCTTGCTCCTTGGGAGGAAAGCTATGGCCAACCTAGACAGCATAGTAAGAAGCAGAGACATCACCTTGCCGACAAAGGTTCATATTATCAAAGCTATGGTTTTCCCAGGAGCAATGTATGGCTGTGAGAGCTGGACTATAAGGAAGGCTGAGCGCTGAAGAATTGATGCTTTCGAACTGTGGTGCTGGAGAAGACTCTTCCGAGTCCCCTGGACTGCAAGGAGGTCGAATCAGTCAATCCTAAAGGAAATCAACCCTGAGTGCTCATTGGAAGGACAGATACTGAAGCTGAAGCTCAAATATTTTGGCCACCTAATGCGAAGAGAAAACTCTCTGGAAAAGACCCTGATTCTGGGAAAGATTGAAGGCAAAAAGAGAAGGGGACGGCAGAGGATGAGATGGCTAGATAACATCACTGATGCAATGAATATGGACTTGACCACGCTCCGGGAGAGAGCGCAGGACAGGAAGGCCTGGCATGCTATGGTCCATGGGGTCATGAAGAGTCGGACACCACTGAATGACTGAACAACAACAACATACACCTGCTAGAACTATGTAACTGCATTTTTAATAAAAACACAGGCAATCCAATCATGGATCTCCCACCATCCTGTCTAGTTGTGCCTTCAGTAACCTGCAGTTGTTTAGCCCCTAGTGCAACGTTCCACAACCTGGCACCTTCAAGATATGTTGGATTACAACTCCCATAATCCCAATCATCATACGGATTTGGGAAGGCTGCTCTAGGGAATTAGAGATTCCTTTAACTATGTGTATTAATCTGGAGGCCTGATCTATTCAGGGCGCAGTCAAAATAGAATCTTTACCAAAAACTAGACCACTTGTGAAAGAAATGATGGTGTATTGAGAGAAAATGGATGCAGAGTAAACATACAAAGAAAACTCACACATCTCTTCAGCTGATGAAGCAGACCTCTTCATCACAGCTGTATGTATGCTGCAGCACCAATCAACAGCATTCAAGACATCATTGCTAGGACCAAAAGTTCTCCAGGCTGGTTGTACATGGTTTCCCCCAGGAAGCAAGAACAAATAAATTAGGCCTTAGCCCAATCTTTTATACCCTTTTCCAATATTTTAAAATATGCAAAAAGCATTATAGGCAGGCAATGAATTACTTTCCCTATGACTAAGAGATCCAACCATTCCACTGAGGAGATGGAGAGGAAACCCTCTCCATCTCCTCAGTGAGGAGAAAAGTAAAGCAAACAGAGGAAATTAGGCAGCTGCGTAACTATTGACATGAGGATTACACCCTTATCAGTGTCAGACAGCTAGCAGTTGATTGCTTGATACCAGTCTCTCTCTGTATAAAACCTACAGAAGCTGCCCACTATATGTGGCCTACTCTAAGAAACGGTAAAACAGCCCTCTATTCAATACGTGATGGGCCTTTATAAATTTAATAGACAGCATTTATGACAGTGTGTCTGTTCAACACCTGACCTGACTCCTTGCCCTTTGTCAAACTCACTACATCATGGAATTTATAAGTTTTTTCCCCATCAGTTCCAGGCCTCTCCGTGTATCTTTGTGTCAGTGTGCAGCTCACCTGGATCCAACTTGTGCCTCTCATCCCAAGGGAGATGCATGATGCCCCACTGTACACATAAAAGTAGAAAACAGAGGATGTATGAGCCATTTGAAGTTCTCTGTTTCTGAAGTTCCACCAAGTAATTGGCCTAGCCATAAAAAGATGTTCTTGTTGCAAAATAATCTTGCTAAGGTAAACGTTGGTGAAAGAGAATTAACACTATCTTTTGCATAACAATCTCAAAATTCATACTGTGTACATAATTACAACACATCAAACATTCTGCGCGATCAGGGTGTATATCAAACCCATTATACTGTTGGAATGTATCTGTACATTGGAGGGCTATGCCTCCTGAATATTTTTAAATAATATGAAGCTTCTTCTTTTTTAAAAGTACATTAGTTATTCTTTGGATAATGTAGTGTATGCTATTTCTTAAGTCATATTATAGTTCTGGTTATGGGCTCTTTATCACATTGGATTTATTTTTCTTGAAGAGTTATTTCAATGGCATGAGCCAAATACACATTATGAGAATTCATACATCCTCCCCACTCCCCTCACTGTACAGGAAGTTTGTGACAATGTTATTACGTCTTTGAATAATACTCCTTTAAAAACCTTGCAGGGAACAAGCTCACAGGAAAGGAAAAGAGAGGCAAAGGGTCAATTTCTCTTCAGCTTTCACATATAATGTAGGCAGTAATAGATATATCCATCAGCAAAGGTGTTTTAATCACAGAGGGTCATGTTTTGAGCTACTGTTCAGGCATCCCTGTTAGTGTTTGTAACTGACAATGAAGGAAGCAGTAAAATACTGGAGTACAAAAGTGTTCTTAATATTACTAAAGAAGTGATCCCCCTCACCCCAAAACATTATTCTAATTCCATGACTACTTATTCTATTCTGTGCTTTTCTGTGATTCTTTTCTGTCATCTGGAGACTTTAAAACAAGAGTGGGCAACCTGGGGACATTGGCTTAATTCCATGCAGGTGGGGGGAACTCAGAGGGAGAAAAGAAAGGGGAAAGGGGGGGGAAATGGGTGTGTGTGAGAGATGTACAGAGCAATGGAAGAAAGGGGGAAGCTTTCTGAACACAATCAGTTTGGATCTCTAGAAAGACTGATCTGTCCCTCACTCAGGAGCAAGAGAAAGGAAGAAAATGGGGTGTCGGGGATGGCTGTGTGTTTGCTGATGACACCAAATTATTTATGGTGGTTAAAACAAAATGGGATTGTGAACAGCTCCAGAAGGATCTCTCCAAACTGGGAGAATGGGCATTAACATAGTAAACACAGTTCAATGTAAGTAAATGCAAAGTAATGCACATTGGAGCAAAAATTCACATATATGGTGCTGGGATCCCCAGCTGGCAATGACTGACCAAGAAAGATATCTTGGGGCTGTGGTAGATAGACTGATGACAATGTCAACCGAGTGTGCAGCTGCTGCGGAAATAGGGATGGCGGAGAATTTCTCCACGAATCTCCGGGAGGCCGAATGACGATTTACATAGCCTGTCACGGCTGACTTTGGAAATCTAGCCGTGATAGGCTACATAAATCGTTACGTAGCCTATCACGGGTGTGTGTGTGTGTGTGTTTTACTTTACTTTTTTCTTTCGCGGCCGGGGAGACGGGGCGCTTCTCCCCGGCCTGAATTTCGGCCAGGCGAGGCGGGGCGCCTCCCCCCCTCGCCTGAACTTCAGGGGGAGAAGCGAAGCGCCTCCCCCCCACCGCGAAGCAAGCTGCGGGACGAGGTAAGTCCCTTTCGTCCATCCCTATTTGGAAAGGGTAAATTTGAAAAGCAATTGAAAATAAAACTGCCAGTATCACTGCGAGCGGAGATGGGTCAAAGAAGACGCAGAGAACAAGCTTGGGTTGAAATTTGGGCCACATTTATTGAAATAGCTGCAAAGGGGTAACTAGGACGGGCATCTAACTGTGTCAGTGGCTAGCTGGCACTTCTTGGGCTAAAACACCCAGCCTGAGGGGTGGCGGTGATCTCGCCATCCCTCCGGACTGCCCCTTCTGGGGGAGGTAGACCTTCCGGTGTCACCTCCGACCCAGTGCCGTACAACACCTGGGTGAGTGAGTAGGGTTGGTCTCCCAGGCAACCCTTATCCCCCCGCCGAGCCGCACAACCCGTTCGGGGGGCCCTCAGGCGTCACCTGTCACCATAAGGTGCCTCTGCATGCACACCATCCCTACTGTCCTGTTTTGCCCGTCCTAGCCGCCACAGGAGTCACAAGCCTAGAGCTTGTGAAACTCCCCCCACCTGTGCAGAAGAACTTCCTGCAGGCCCCTTTGCAGATCAGACAGAAGTATGTTATTCACTACATGAGACAGGTGAACACCGTCCTACCTGTAATGCTCCCTCCATGTCCACAGAATTTCCTGGCGGATGGTGCATCCATAGCCTCATTCGCATAGGCCATAAGCCATTTCTCTGTGCGCTTTCTGACATGCCCTGCCACTGGCAACGTCATTCCATGCCTTCCCATTGATTCATGGGAGCGGTGAGGACTGCAATAGGCCATACCGTCCAGTTATGCCGGACCACCTGCATCTCAACCAAGGCCTGTTCGATCAGGTCCTTGCCTGGCTTACAGCCGAAGTCATTCCTCTCAACGTGCAGCACCTGGACCTGTGGAGGAAGACTGACAAACTTTGGTGGAACCGAGTGAGGAGGGGACTCCCACTGTATGCCTCGATTGTGAAGCCACTGGATCTTAATGTGACGGGGTGACAGAAGCTGAAGTCTGAAGATGACATACAAGCCCTTCGTGCAGCTCAATACATCATAACGTGCTCATGTAAGAGCACCCATTCCGGCGTACGACGAGTCTGCTGGTCTAAGGAGTAAGCACATTAGGGCAAGCAAAGCGAGAATTGTGTCAGGAAGAAGCAGACAACTCGCGAACACAGGCCGGAACGCTGTGAAGCCCCATTTTCAAACTGCCATAATGTGCCTGTGAGAGAAACCTCCAGTGGCTACCATGGAGACTGCTTCAATGTAACAACAGTGGGTTCTGAACTGCAACTTACCTAGGCCTAGCAGGGTAGAGCTAATGTAGAAACTGCCCCAATTGCTCTTATGTCAACAGTAAGCCATTGAAGTGATAAAACGGAGGCCCCTCCTCAGACCCACAGCATTCATAAACTCATAAGGTCCCGATGGGGCATAACCCATTGACTTGCATTTGGCCGTGGACCCTTGCCGTGCCCTTGCCATACCGATCAGTTTGATCACCAAATACGTAAGTGGGTTACATTGGGCCAGACCTGTACCATGAAGTATCTCAAGGCCCTCCGGAACAAGTCGGACTTGAGAGCCCAGACCAACCCTGAATTCCTAAGGGGGGGGGGCTTGCAGAAGGCCATTAAGGTTGCTGTGTGGAACAGGGAAATGTCTTACTGAAAAGCGCAAATGGAGGGCCATTACCCCCGGAGCCCAAAGGGGGTATCCGGGGAGATAGGGTGGCTAAATTTACTAAAACAGGCGACAACTGTGCTTAACCCTATTGCACTCCGAACCCTAAAATCTGACATGGAGTCAGTGAATCCCAGCGTTGTGGGCCAGAAGGCTAAATGGCCATCTTGCGACTTATGGTCCCAGATAGTCTATTGTTCCTTAAGGAGGCACGAAATTGTGGCCAATCATCTATAGGTAAGGGCCATGATTCCTGTTGCCGAAGCTTTTCCTATTGCACGGCACACCATACCTGCTCTGTCGCAGGCGGCTCGTGTACTGAGAGCCATGGAATGCAGGATGGCATGCCTGGCTTCGGTATCCCAGTCTCCCATAGTACTGTAGTATGGGATCTGGGAATGGACGCACCAGCAGGGCTAAGGCCTAGAAGTCATTGACCTAATTTTGTGACAAAATATCGACAATTGGGTTTGCCTAACCCGGCACATGGCGGACCCAGAACCAGATGTTGTAACACCGACGCTGGAGTGCGAACACACTGACACATGACATGACCCTCTGATTTCAGGAGGACGGGGAATGAGTAATGTCATCACGTTGTCATACCGAAGGGGGGGGGTTACTGATTTGGCTATGAGGTCAAATCAAAATGTGCTTGGCGGCGGCAGCCTCCACTCTACAGGCCAATACCCACAGCACGATCGGACCTGCCCTATGAGTCTGACCCCCCCCGGGGTAGCGGCGGGACACTGTGAATCCGCAGTCCAGCTTTGAGGAGCAGCTCATGCCTCTGGAAGGAGGTGCCATTAAAGCCCTACTAAGTTGAAGCCATGCCCATGGATATGTGCTCACAGCAGAAGTGACCCTGGGTCACTGATGCGGCAGCCGCAGTCCCTGCACTGCCCAAACTGAGCCAGCATGAGAAGGCACGGCCAGGGGCTGCTACCCTAACTGTGAAAAGAAGATGCCCAACAATATCTTTCATGGTCCCACACGGGAAACCCTAGGAAGATGTATAACTGCTTGGAGCTGTGCCCAAAAGACCTGAAAGTTGTCTTGAGGGAGGCGAGAATAATGCCTAAGGGTATCAGATTGGCTTCACTGAATGTTGATGTGGGAGATGGGCCCTCAGCCTTTTGTGAGCTAAGGGACCCCAAGGTAAAAGGAAAGGGAAGCAATATTTGCATTAGGTTAGAACATTGACCACCATCTTTGGACTCCATGTAGCATATGCCCAACAGGGACCCGTGGCCGGGATCCCAAACCAAGACAACTGCCACATCGACGAGGTGTATCTCACTGAGCACAGATGATCAGGGATCTTGTGATTAACAGACTGGCCCTCAGGGAAGATAGGTTACAAATCAGGATAAACCCCCTAGAGGATTTCCTGGGCACTGTTTGGAGAAGGGAAATCCCTAGCGTAGATATCGGGGTGTGGAAAAAAGGGGGGGCTATAACCCTTCTGCCAGTACTGCCTTGTTAAACCTCTCATGAACACGTCGACGCCTGGTGAGGAGAAATGTTGCTTACTAGGTAAGGATGGCCTATGTTGACCTAGAAAAAGGGGGAGGGGTCCTAGAACCTAGAATGAAATCATGTTCCAAGTTAAAACGTGTTCCCCCTGTTGGTGTAGCATCTTAAAGCCGGAGTAGCAGCACCAGCAAATAGCGTGCCCTTATTTTCGCCGTAGTCTACATAAATCTTTACGTAGACTAGATGTGCCAAAAAAAGGAACGCAAATGGCGGTCCCCATGGGAGTCGCCATTTGCGTACGCGCTTTTTTTTTTCCAAAGTCACCCGTGATAGGCTATGTGACGATTTACGTAGCCTATCACAGCTGACTTTGGAAATCTAGCCATGATAGGCTACATAAATCGTCACGTAGCCTATCACGGGGTCTTTTTTTTTTTTTTTACTTTTTGTTTCGCAGCCGGGGAGATGGGGAGCTTCTCCCCGGCCTGAATTTCGGCCAGGCGAGGTGGGAAGCCTCCACCCCCTTGCCTGAACTTCGGGGGGAGAAGCGAAGTGCCTCCACCCCACCGCGAAGCCAAGCTGCGAAAAGGTAAGTGAATTTCGTACATCCCTATGGAAGCCGCGCCTGAGCACAGGCGACCCCTGCCAAAAGCGCCTGCGACTCAGGAGCCACAGTGGGCACACAACGGGGAGCAGCGGCTGCTGTGTGTGTGTGTTTTCTTATTATTATTTTATTTTTATTTTTATTATTTTTTAATATTTATTTATTTATTTATTTATTGTGTGTGGAGGCGCATGTTTTTTGTGGGGGGGCAGATGAGTGCCTGCGAGAAAAGAAGCGGGGCGAGCACGCCACTGCTCTAAGCACCGGCACCCCCGAAGGCTGGTAAGCACCGGCAGCCACCGGTGCCGTGCGCAAGCTCGTGCCTCCACACAGACGCCGGCACTCTCACTAGCCCAGCCAACTGCAGCCAGGAGGTGCGGCACACGAAGACGCACGCCCCGCCGAGAGCGCCGGGGACCCGGGGCTGTGGCAAGGGGGGGCATTCGGCCGCAACAATTGCCAGCACCCCCGCAAGGGAGCGGAGCAACAGGCGCTGCACTTGGGCGTGCGCTGGCACAGCCGCCGGCGCTCCCCCTGGGGCGGCAACCGCTGCCTGAGGGGGGCAGCGCCCACACACATGCGCTCCCGCCACGAGGGCTGAGAACCCCGGGGCCGCGGCGGCGTAAGCACACCACAACCAGAGAGAGGGAGGGGCGGGCGCTCGGCCTCTGCGAGGGAGGCGCCCCAGCAGGAGAGTTTACGACAGCTCTGCACCCAGACGCGCGCCAGCACAGCCGCCGTCACTCCCACCGGCGTGGCAAGCACCAGCCAACGGAACAGCGCCCGTGCACACGTGCCCGTGCCACGACCTCCGGCAACCCCAGGGTGCGGCGGTGAAGGCGTGCCGGAACCGCCGGAGGAGGTGAGAAAGAGGGAGGGGCGGGTGCTTGGCCTCCACGAGCGCCGGCATCCCCACCTGGAGACTGAACAACAGGCGCCTCATCCAGACGCACGCTCGTACAGCCGCCGGCGCTCCCACCGGTGCGCCAAGTGCCGGCTGAGGGAGCAGCGCCCGCTCACACGCGCCCCCGCCGCGAGCTCCAGCAACCCCGGGGCCGCGGCGGCGAAGGCGCACTGCAACCGCCTGAGGAGGTGAGAAAGAGGGAGGGGCGGGAGCTCGGCCTCCGCGAGCGCTGGTGCCCCCAGCAGGGGAGCGAACCAACAGGCGCCGCGCCTAGGCGCGTGCCGGCAAGACGTGCATCCCGCCAAGAGCACCGGCAAACCCGGAGCCGCAGCAGGCACGCTGAGCAAAAAGCAAAGTGAGGAGGGGGGGCGGGTGCGCTGCAGCCTCAACCGCCGAGGCCCGTAGGCGCAGCGCCCTAACGCGCTCCTCCACCAACGCTGGCGCCTCTGCCGGCAGGGCAGGTGCCGGCCATGATGGAGCTGAGCCGGAGCACGCGCGCCCCGCCGCGAGCATCAGCGAGGCTTTGGGCACGCAGATTGTACGCCGAGTCCATGTGGCTGGGAAGATGACGAAGCTGGTCTTCCACAAGCAGGTGTTCTTCTTGGTTTCCAGGCAGAGCTGATGCCCTCACTAGCTGCGTCGAGCCAGAGAACTGAGATTGGCAGGGGGGCTGAGTTTAAGGAAACTCAGCCTGCCCCTCCTTGCATGGTGGTGCCACTGGGGTGCACCAATCAGAGGCCCCTACGTCTTGTCACCGCACCCGCCCGCAATGCCCCCGCCCTTTCAGCCAGACAAGCTGGCGCCGGGGTTAGGGCATTACTATCCTTAAACAAATCTATGCTGTCACCACACCTGGAATACTATGCATTCTGGTCATTGCACCAAAAAAAGGAGTTGGGAAAAAAGTAGAATTGGAAAAGCTGCAGGAAATAGAGTTGCCCTTATTTTTGCCGTAGTCTACGTAAATCTTTACGTAGACTACAGGGACCAAATAAGGAACACAAATGGCGGCGCCCCATGGGGGCTGCCATTTGCGTACGCACTTTTTTTTTTTTTCAAAGTCACCTGTGATAGGCTACATAACGATTAACGTAGCCTATCATGGCTGACTTTGCAAATCTAGCCGTGATAGGCTGCGTAAATCATTACGTAGCCTATCATGGGGTCTTTTTTTTTTTTTTACTTTCATAGTTCACGGCCAGGGAGACGGGGCGCTTCTCCTCAGCCTGAATTTCAGCCGGGCGAGGCGGGATGGCTCCCCCCCTCGCCTAAACTTCGGGGGGAGCAGCGAAGCGCCTCCCCCCCACCACGAAGCACCCCTGCAAAAAGGTAAGTGACTTTTGTACATCCCTACATTAATGCCTCGGACAGCTCTGTTTACCCTTACTTGCAAGGGGAGAACTAAATTACCCTAGGAGCACTAAATTACAATACTTAATACAAGCATTTTCCAGCTCAATCTGAACTGAAGACATTTTTAACAAGAAAATATCTGAGATTATCTTTTTCTCACCCCCTTTCCCTTGAAAAAGTAGGCCACTTCCCAGAATTTTCTCCAAATATTTTGTGCAATCGTTTGGTGATGGCAGGCATCCCCCCTCGCAATAATTCTAGGTCCAGGGCATTATGGAGCAGGGTTGGCATCAAGAGCCAGCATGGTTGGGCACCTGCCTAGGGGCCAAACCCCAGAAGGGCCCACTGACAAGAGCCCCCTGGAGTTACTCCTCTTCACCACCACTGCAGCTTGCTTGTTCATCTGCCTCTTGCTCTGGTCCAGACAACGATGGTGATGAGAAGAAGGCACAATAAATCCTGCTGCTGACTAGTACTGCTGTCAAATTTTATAATTAGTCAGCTGATTGGTTGAAAGTCATTGGTTCATAATGCAGCAAGCATGGATCAATGTATTATGAATTCACTATTAAGTTTGGAATGTATTCCGAGCTTCAGAACAAATGCAGTAAAGTAGCACACAGATTCCTGTCCCCAAATGTCATCCCACCACCTAGACCCTGCTACAGTTACTTGCAGGAGTCTCTTTAGTCACTTCTGGTTGCATGAGGCGGACTCTGTGGGGTCCATCTTCATACGGACGATTGGCGATGGTGAGTAAACATGTCATTTTCACACAGGCAACCCATGTGAAAACAACCAATCAGAAAGGGGGCATAATGTGGTGACACATAACATCATGCCATGCTACACAATACCAAACTACAGCTCCCAAGATGTTCCTTGATACTGTGTATGTGCAAAAACTCATATAAATGGAACAAATGTTTGTATTAAAGGACAACTCTCATCTGAGCTCACATGGACCAATGCATGACTTTCCGAGTAACTAACAAATCCACTCAGGGCAAATTTTCCCATCACTACTGCCTACTAGCTCACGGTACCTCTGCCTGTCATTGGTACCAATGATGATAAAGAGGATGAGGAACCAGAATAACTATTGACAGTGGTGGTGAAAGGCTGGATTGTCACTGCATCCAGCACTGTTGTGGAGGATGCAAAATGGTGGACAAGCTGACAACGTAGTTGTTGCTGCTTTTTCTTGCAGCAAAAGACAAAGACTTTGGGGTGGGGGGGAGAGAAAGGAACTGTGCTACTGTCACTGCTAATGGTAAGCCCTAAGCCTGCTAGAGAATTTCTCCTTCCTCTGGAAAAAGTTGGTGAAATGGTCCATCCAATTTCACTACCCACATTTACAGTGGAGAATTCTGAGAGTCCATTTATGCACAGCTCTGTCATGCACATATTGTTATAAACCACTCCACTTTGTAATCTCTTTTGAAAACAATTTTGTTTAGCAGAACTCTCAGATTGGCTACTGGTTCTGAACTGACAGCCACTCTGTGTTTTTTTTTTTTTAAGCAATAGGAGCAGTAGGTTGAACAATGTGTGAATAAGGGCGCGCACAAAGTTCAGGGCTTAAATGCTTAGCTTCAGTTTTCCAAATCTTTCCTTGAAAATGTCAGCAAAGAGAAATGTGGAGAAAGTGTCATCAATTTGAATAAAAATTTAAAGTTTTTGTGGAAAAAAAAGTGTCCTTAAGCAAAGTGTTAATTGGGCCAGTCTCCTTTGGATAGGTGTAAATAGATTCTTTCCCACCCACTTGTCACTTATTCAATGAATTTCATTATCACCTTGCCAGAAGGCAGGGACTCAATTACACCTAGCCAGAGGGGAGCAGAGTGGTAACCAGCTCAGTTTAATGAGCTAGAACAGAAGTAGGTCGATGAATATGTATAATTTACTAGAGCGACGGCCATGTAAATCTATCGGTGCTTAACAAACTGGCATCCTGACTCCACAGATGTGTGCGAAGAGTATTGACAATGCACTGACATAATGAGTGATGTGTGGTAGCACAGAGATGCTCATCCAGCTACCTCTTGGTTTAGCAGCTCCATGTGCCCTCAGCCACTCATTGTAAATATCAGCATGTGAACTTGGAAATTACACAGAGAAATTATGTGTCCTGTATCGTGATGTCACCTACATTCATAATTCCTAGACCATTGGTCCACCTAGCTCAGTTTTGTGTACTTCAGGAGTGGGCATCTTGGGGTGGTCTGTGGGCCAATTCTATCCCCCTGCCCAGATCTTAAAATGGGCTACGTTAGTCCAGCATTTTATTCACACAGTGTCCACGGTGCTACCTGTGGGAAGCCCACAAGTAGGACATGAATGCAATACCACCACCCCGCTCATGTTCCCTAGCAACTGATACTGGAAGGCAGCATATAGCCATCATTACTAGTAGCCATTTGGTGGAAAGCTGCTACAGTGGCTTATTGAGGACAATTTTATCTTCAAAACGGGTTGGGTTTTTTTGCCAGTTTCTTAGGGGATGATGGAAAGCAGTGTGAGACCCATGCTAGGGGTGTGGCATAGGCTGCATGCAGATTGCAGGTCTCATATTGTCCACCATTGGTCTACAGTAACTGGCAGCAGCTTTCTTGGGCTTTACACAGGAGTCTTTCCTAGCCCTACTTGAACCCAGGACCTCTTGCATCCAAAGCACGTGCTCTGCGGCATCTGTGATACTTACCCTAATTATTTTCTTTACATAGAAGCCACAGTAACTTGTAATGTTCCTCATCTATATACAGTCAGGGCCAGAAATATTGGAACAAGGATAACTGTTTTGGCAGTTGGCCTCTGTACAATACCACATTGAAGTTGAAAGGAAACACACCCAGATGGGAGAGAAGTCAGGACTTTCAGCTGTAATTCAAGGAGTTTGACAAAAGTGGGGCACTAACCATTCAGGAAGGACAGCCAGTGGCATACACACACACCCATCATTGGTGGCTCATAAGTAATGGAACAAACGAACATCATTTCAAACTTAACGATCGCCTTTAATACCTGGATGAAAATCCTTTGCAATCAATGACTGCCTGAAGTCTGGAACCCATGGACATGATCAAATGCTGAGTTTCCTCCCTCGAGATGCTTTGCAGGGCCTTTACTGCAGCTGCCTTCAGCTGCTGCTTGTTTGTGGGTCTTTCTGCCTTCAGTCTTGCCTTCAGTAAGTGAAAAGCATGCTCTATTGGGTTGAGACCAGGTGAATGACTTGGCCATTGCAGAACATCCCACTTCTTTGCCTGGAGAAACTCTTGGGTAGCTTTTGCTGTATGTTTTGGGTCATGATCCATCTGCAATATGAAGCGGCATCCTATCAGTTTGGCAGCATTCGGCTGAATATGAACAGAAAGTATAGCCCTATACACTTGCGAATTCATCCTGTTGCTTTTATCAGCAGTAAGGTCATCAATAAACACCAGTGACCCGGTTCCATTGGCAGCCATACACGCCCAAGCCATAACACTGCCTCCACCACATTTGACAGATGATGTGGTATGCTTTGGATCATGAGCTGTTCCTTTCCTTCTCCATACTTTTCTCTTCCCATCATTGTGGTACAAGTTAATCTTGGTTTCAACAGTCCAAAGAATCTTATTCCAGAACTGGGCAGGCTTTTTTAGGTGTTTGCTGGCAAAGGCTAATCTGGCCTTTCGGTTCTTGAGTGTTACCAGTGGTTGGCACCTTGTTGTGAAGCCTCTGTATTCGCATTCATAAAGCCGTCTCTTGACTGTAGATGTTGACAATGACATGCCTACCTCCTCAAGAATGTTCTTGACCTGGGTAGATGTTGTGAAAGGGTTGCTCTTCACCATGAGCAGAATCCTGCGGTCATCCACTTTAGTTGTGTTCCATGGTCTTCCAGGCCTTTTGCTGTTGCTGAGCTTGCCAGTTAATTCCTTCTTTTTCAGGATGTTTCAAACTGTTGTATTGGCCACTCCCACTGTTTTTGCTATCTCTCTAATGGGTTTATGTTGTTTCCTCATCCTAATGATGGCCTCCTTCACTTGCATGGACACCTCTTTGGACCTCATGTTGGGAGTTCCAGTGAACAGCTACCAAATGCAAATGTAACACTCAGAACCACCTCCAGGCCTTTTATCTGCTTGATTGGTCATGGGGTACCCAGGAAACAGGCCACACCTGGCCATGCAGCTGCTTGTCAGCCATTCGTTCCATTACTTATGAGCCACCAACAATGGGTGTGTATGTATGCCACTGGCTGTACTTCCTGAATGGCTAGTGCCCCACTTTTGTCAAACCCCTTGAATTACAGCTGAAAGTCCTGACTTTGTTCCCATCTGTGTGTGTTTCCTTTCAACTTCGATGTGGAGGTGTACAGAGGCCAACTGCCAAAACAGTTATCCTTGTTCCAATATTTCTGGCCCTGATTGTAACTTAATCTGAGACAGAGAAGATCTCCTTCCACCCACTCCAACCACTTACCTGTTGAGGTAGATCTACAGCAGCATTTTCCAGGCACCAAGAACCCTGTGAGGGGAGATATTTTAGCACTTTGGAATATTGTGTTGTAAATACTGGAACCCATAAATGGGCACGTGTTGACAAATCCCTCAGGTTTACTATGCCCAGTAAAACAGCAACATTTATTTTTATCGCAACTGATTTTGCGTTCAGTTAAAAACAAGGCTCCTCTTTGCCAGCCAGCCCCCCTTAAGGGTGTGGAGGAAACTCCTGGCAGGTTGGTAGTCCCTGCACCACCGAGCCTTTGGAATCAACAAGGCTACCAGTGCCTGAGGATGGCATCCGCTACGCCAGTTGCGTCCCTGTTCTTTAACGTGATAGGCTACCTAAAGATTTATGTAGCCTATCATGGTAAAGTGCAGGACACAAATGGCCTCTGCTACGTTGGACACCATTTGTGGATGAAGGCTGGCTGCGGCCAGAAGTCTGGCAGTAACCGATCCCAGCTGGCAGCTCCGCGGACTCATCGCAGGGTGGAGCAGGCTGGAGAGGATTCCAGGGGGAGGACCGGATTGCCTCCCCCCACCTGTGGACCCCCCAGTGGACCCAGGTCTGTGGGGTTCGTACACCCGTAGTCCTGGGCAAGTTGCCCATCTACACTGCCCTGACAGCCCTCTTTTTAATTTTTAGCAAGGGAGAGAACAGTTCCCATTCTGGCTCCAGGCTTTTGAAAGCCTTAGGCAAGTCAGCCTCAGTTGGACCCCTCCCTCAGTGAGCCCACTTCCCCAGTGCCATCACCATCAGATGCACTTGCTCCTCACCCTCTTTCTCATTGTTGCTAGCATTTGCTTGCTTGACAGGCAGAGAGCCAGGGAGCAAACAGACACTGGCATCTGCTGCTCGTCCTTCTCATCACCACTGTTGTCTGAGCCAGGGCAAGAGGCAAGTGAACAAGCAGGTTGCAATGATGAAGAGGAGGAGCATGTCTGGGTAGGGTGGGGGCATGCTCCTTGTCAGTGGACCCCTGCTAGGGTGTTGTCAGGGTTGGATTGGAGCCCAGAGAGCCCCAAAGCAGTTCTGATTCTGAGGAAAAGACAGAAACCACAGGAGAGGAACCCACACGCTGTTCAGAGGAGCAGCCAGGGGGAGAGCCCCCCCACCCGGTACACATTCCTGAGAGTGATAGTGACCCTGGCAAGGAGAGGGAGGTGCAACAGCAGTTTCTGGACACTAGGCACCAGTGCACTATCAAGCATGAGATGGCAGGTGCTGAGAGGAGGCACTCAGCCCACTTGGTGCGACGGCAACAGTGGCGCCCGGATGCACCACGGGAAAAAGGTAGACTCTCTCCTCCTAGCCCGTAAGTACAGAGGTTTCCCTCCTTCCCCTCCAAATGGAGATCAACTGATTCCAAAGGTTAGAACCCCTGAGTAGGCAGCTCTCTTAAGTCTCACTTGTAGGATCAAGCAATTAGCATCTGTGTCATTAGGTTGAATGGGAATAAAGCCTTGGAAAAGACCCCTATTGTCTGCGTGTTGATTCTGGCTACCTGAGGATTTCAGAAGGTGGCTGGGGTGACCTCCCGACAGGTGTGGGCCTTTGGCAGATGCCCAACCATGCCTACCTTTGATGCCAGCCCTGGATAGCACAGATCAGTGGTGGTGGCTCCCCCTCCTCCTCACAACCCAAACGTAAAAGGAAGCACTATGGTACCTGGCCAGTCAAGGCTACAGCACCACAGCCACCATTGTTTTCTTAACTTGCAGCAGCAGCAAACTGAACCAACCAGACACTGCCTTTGGGGTGGGTGGGGGGGACACTGCCAATGAGGGCTTAGGAGCAGTGAAAGGATGACCTCTCATCTCCCGTGTATCCAGGTAACGTTTTGTTAAAGCAAATACATGATGTGATGACTAATTGTATTGGCTGCTGTGTGTGTAAGGGATATTCCAAGACTGAGCAAAGGGATGGATGAGCAATCCATTCCATTTGCATTTGAATATTCTCATTTTTAGTGTGTGCTGTTTCAAATGTACACATTTTTTTTGCACTCATTTTTTTAAGTGGCGACAAGCTGCATCATACAGATTTGAAAGGATTTTGCACTTCTGTGTGAACTTAGCACATTCATACTTCCTGAACCTAAACATGAATTAGAAATAGAATGGAGTTTGCCACTGAAATACACACATTTCTGAAGTTTGCAATGCACTTTGCAAAAGAAGAGAACACAAATGTGTACATTTGAAATAATATGCACTAAAAATGTGTATATGACCACATATTGTATAAATATGCTTTATTCAACAAAAAATGCTTGACAATGAATGTGTTTGAAAAAGTGCACACAAAAATGCATACATTTCAGGGGAAAAGCATACAGAAATGCATATTTTAGGAAAAGCACATGAAAAATAGATACAAATATTCATGTGGACTATCAAAAAAGAAAATTCACAGTCCTCTGTGGAATCAAAATGGAAACTTAGGATTGGAAAAATGAGAATTTGGTAGGGGTGGACGAAAGTCCCTTACCTGTGGTCCAAGGACGTTTGCGGTGGGGGGGAGGCTCTTCGCTGCTCCCCCCGTGAAGTTCAGGCTGGGGGGGAGGCTTCCCGCCTCGCCCCGGCCGAAATTCAGGCCGGGGGGGAGGCTTCCCGCCTCGCCCCGGCCGAAATTCAGGCCGGGGAGGAGGCTTCCTGCCTCGCCCGGCCGCGAACGCGAAAGTTTTTTTTTTTTTTTTTAAACGCCCCCTGATAGGCTACGTGACGATTCACGTAGCCTATCACAGCTAGATCTGCAAAGTCAGCCGTGATAGGCTACGTCAATCGTCACGTAGCCTATCACAGGTGACTTAAAAAAAAAAAAAAGCGTGTACGCTAATGGCGGCCCCCATAGGGAGCCGCCATTCGCGTTCCTTATTTAGTCGCTGTAGTCTACGTAAATCTTTACGTAGACTACGGTGAAAATAAGGGCAATGCAAATAGCATTGCCCTTATTTTTGCCGTAGTCTACGTAAACATTTACGTAGACTACAGTGACCAAATAAGGAACGGGAATGGCGGCTCCCTATGGGGGCCGCCATTATCCGTACGCGCTTTTTTTTTTTTAAAGTCACCCGTGATAGGCTACGTGACGATTGACGTAGCCTATCACGGCTGACTTTGCAATCTAGCCGTGATAGGCTACGTGAATCGTCACGTAGCCTATCAGGGGGCTTTTTTTTTCTTTGATTGCAATGGCGGCAGCGGCAGCCGGTCAAAAGACCAGCTGCCGCTCCTGCCCCGCTCGAACACCCGCCGAACCGCCGGCCGGACCCGCCACCGGGAGGGACATTCGGTGAAGGTAAGTCCCATCCCGGGGGGGGTGTGTGGGGGGCGTTCGGAGGATTTCTCCCCGAAACTTGTTCGGGGGCCGAACATGTTGGCGCTCAGCCCCCCGAAGTTTCGGGGAGAAATTCTCCGCCATCCCTAGAATTTGGGCAAAATCCAGCTTGAGAGATTCATTCATTTCTAACTGAGCATGATGGCATCATGTCATGCAACCACTTTAACTAAACGTTACCAGAAAATGGTGAGAAGTAATGTAGTTCAGTGTGCGATGGCTACATGTTCTAAGGAATTATGTGGTTTGGCCCTCAGTAACTCCCATGATCTTTCAACCCACAGCATTTTTGTGCCTATAGATTTCAGGAATAGGCAACTTCTGGCACTCCAGATGTTTTGGCCTACAACTCCCATCAGCCCTAGCCAGTATAGGCGAAGGTTAGGGATCATGGGAGTTTCAGGCCAAAACATATGGAGGGCTACAAATAGCCCACCACTGTGGACAGTTACCTATAGAAATATAACTGGAGGTTGTGCCGGAAATGCCACAGATTTACCTCACATGGGAAATAATTAATTATTTCTCCTGTGGTTGCCATATGTATTCAACTTGTGTATGTGTGTTTTCCAAATATTTTTAACAGCCATGGACTACTCTACAATCCAGTTATTTTTTCCCCCCCAGGGACAAAAGGTATACAGGACTCTCCTCACCCTAGAGCAACATCTCTATTCAGTGGAAGGAGTGATCACACACAGACCTTGATATATGTGGATTGGCTCCTTACATTAAAATGAAGAGGGAATGTCACATTCTCAAGATTGGTACACATCAGAGTGCATGTCTTCCAAAGGGCTTCACTTTAGAAACTATCCAACACAGAGTTATGCTAAAGCACATCAAAATCTTTGTTGAACTGCATCTTATGTTTCTTGAATGAGACCTGTGCTGATAACAGTGATTCAGGAATCAGGTTTGAAGGCATCAATGAGGTAAACAGAGATATTATGAGTTTTTTTTTTCTTGAATAGGTTTCACCCTATATTCTTGTATATTCACTGCTGTTACTTTTTCAAATCAGTAGCTACCCTTTGTTACATATCTGAAGGCAATCCTAATCAAATTGTATTGCAGTTATTGTATCTGTATGCCTAAATGCCCCTGAAGTTGCTGATGGCAGTGGTATTAAATCTGTTCTCTATTGTTATCATTCTTGGCTTGTATTTAGTGTAACTTGAATTTGTTGAAATGTCTAAATCTATGCATTTGACAAAGTGATGCAGTACAAGGTTATTAAGTTTCATTTAGACTCTATTCTTTGGTTACACCCCATTTATTCTGAATTGAAAAAGTGTCCAAATGTCCAATTCTTTATTAAAAGAGGGGCCATAAAGCATCTGTATTATCTCCTGTTGAAGAAATTTTATTGCCGACCTCCCACTAAGATAAGGTATTAAAAGCTGTTATGTGTATGAGATGATTGTCGGAAAATAAAATAAGAAATGATTCCCCCTTCCCTTAGGAAAATGTAAGTGTCATATCAACTCTTCTAGGGGTTCTAACAGGGGAAAAGAGCATCCAGCATGGGCATCCTTATGATGCATTGTACAGTTTAATTCACATAAATATGTACACCAAGTAACTAAAGCTGAGATGACATCTTTGGCTTTGAATGCAAAATGCAAAGCTCTGAAGAAGGAAATTAAGAAAAAAGTCCATCAGCACAGTGAAGGGAAAATGTTCTTACTGCTAATTTACACATGCAAATTAGTTCTGTCTCTTGTATCAATAAATCAATATAGCAAAAAGAATCCCACTGATCCCCAAATACAGTCACAAAATTTGTTTGGAAGTAAATACCTTGTCCCCTTCAAGGATCACTGCCTTGTTGTGGCGAAGGGGCTTGCGTAACTCAGTGAAGCCATAAGCTATGCCGTGCAGGGCCACCCAAGATGGACAGGTCATGGCAGAGAGTTCTGACAAAATGTGATCCACTGGAGAAGGAAATGGAAACCCACTCCAGTATTCTTGCCAAGAAAACCCCATGGAACGTATCACAAGGCTAAAAGATATGACGCCGGAAGATGAGCCCCTCAGGTCGGAAGGTGTCCAATATACTACTGGGGAAGAGCAGAGGGTATTTCCAAGTAGTGCCAGAAAGAGTGAAGTGGCTGGGCCAAGGCCGAAAGGACACTCAGCTGTGGATGTGTCTGGTGGTGAAAAGAAAATCCGATGCTGTAAAGAACAATATTGTTTAGGAACCTGGAATGTCAGATCAATGAATCAAGCTAAGCTGGAGGTGGTCAAATATGAGATGGCAAGACTGAAAATCGACATCTTGGGAACCTAAGGATGGACGAAAGTCCCTTACCTGGTCCTGCAGCTGTTTTTGGTGGGGGGGAGGTGCTCCATTTCTCCCCCCGAAATTCTTGGTGGGGGGGTGGCGCCCCACCCCTCCCCACCGAAATTCTGGCCGGGGGGGAGGCGACCCATCCCCCCTGCCGAAATTCTGGCCAGGGGGGAGTGCCCCGCCTCTCCAGCCGCGAAAGATAAAAGTTATGTAAAAAAAAAAAAACCACAACGTGATAGGCTACGTAATGATTAGGGATGCACGAAAGTCACTTACCTGGTCTCGCAACTTGCTTTGCGGTGGGGGGAGGTGCTTCGCTGCTCCCCCCGAAGTTCAGGCCGGGGGGGAGGCTTCCCTCCTCGCCCGGCCGAAATTCAGGCCAGGGGGGAGGCTTCCCGCCTCGCCCGGCCGAAATTCAGGCCGGGGAGAAGTGGCCCGTCTCCCCGGCCACGAACTTCAAAAGAAAAAAAAAATGCCCCTGTGATAGGCTACGTAACGATTAACGTAGCCTATCATGGCTAGATCTGCAAAGTCAGCCATGATAGGCTACGTTAATCGTCACGTAGCCTATCACGGGTGACTTTGAAAAAAAAAAAAAGCACGTACGTGAAGAGTCAGACACGACTGAACGACTGAACAACAACAAAATACCTTGCATCTAGGTATGTCAGAGAATTTCTCCACGAATCTCCGGGAGGCCGAATGCCAACGCATTCAGCCCCCCGAAATTGGTGGAGAAATGGTCCGCCACCCCCCGCCACCCCCCCGGGATGGGACTTACCTTGAGCGAATGTCCCTGGCGGCGGTGGCTCCCGGTGGTGGTTCAGCAGCGGCAGCCGGTCTTCCAACCGGCTGTAGCAGCTGCCATTTCGAAGTAAAACAACAACAACAACAAATGTGATAGGCTACGTAAAGATTTACGTGGCCTATCACAGCTAGATTTTCAAAAAACACCATGATAGGCTATGTAAATGTTTACGTAGCCTATCATGGCTGACTTTGGAAAAAAAAATGCGTACGCAAATGGCGGTGCCCATGGGCGCTGCCATTTGCGTTCCTTATTTTGGCCCGGGTAGTCTACATAAATATTTATGTAGACTACGGCCAAAATAAGGGCAACACTATTTGCATTGCCCTTATTTTCGCCGTAGTCTATGTAAATATTCACGGCTGACTGCAGGCCAGGGACGCAAATGGTGGCGGCTATGGCCGCCACCATTTGCGTCCTGGCAGGAGAAGGGGTTTCGCGGCCAGAGAGACGGGGCGCTCCCCCTCGGCCAGAATTTCGGCCGGGAGGGATGGGGCGCCTCCCCCCCAGCCAGAATTTCGGCTTGGAGGGACGGGGCACCTCCCCCCACCCAGAATTTTGGAGGGAGGGACGGAGCGCCTCCCCCCCACCGCGAAGCAAGCTTAGGGATCAGGTAAGTGACTTTCATTCATCCCTACTTGCATCAAACATTCTAAGGAGGTTTTTCATATTATGTCCTTCCATTAAATGTAGGTATTTAATGATGAGATATTGTTAATTACTAAAATGCATGCATGCAAATCTTTTGTATCTCTAAATATTTACTGATATTGATCCAAATAAAGTTTGTTTGTTTCATTTGATGTGCTCATCTGCCTTTGTTCTTGTTCCTGTTTTGAATTGATGTTGTTTCTTAAGTCTGCAATTGGAAAGACGATTCTAACCAAAGAATCTGCAATTGGAAAGATGATTCTAACTATCCCAGAAAATAAATAAATAATTAATTAATTAAATAAAAAACTTTGCAAAGTTGACTATGGAAACATGAGGTATCATGTTGAATGGAGGCTACACAACATTCCTCTGTGTGAGCCATTGATTCCAGAACTGACTCTCATGATTCAGATGACTTCCAAAGGTGATTAGACAGATTCATAGAGGATAATCACTGGCTACTGGCCCTAATGGCTGTATACTACCTCCAGGATCAGAGGCCACACACATCTGCATATCGGTCATTGGGAAACAACCATGGGAGAGGAATATTACCCTCCTGACCTGCTTGTAGCTCCTCAGAGGCATCTGGTTGGACACTGTGGGGAAAAGGATATTGGACTAGACAAGCCTTCTTACATTCTTATGTAGCTCAGATTTCCTTCACACACAGCAATATCTGTGTGGGAGCCATGCTCCCATGGTGTTTCTCTGTGGCTGCACCAAGGATGTGTGTATACCCTGACTAGCTGGTCAGCACTGAACATCTTGCTGTTTTATACCCAATTGTCACTTCCCCCTAGCAGCAGCAACGCTGCTAATCGTTACATAGCAGCAGAATTTCTAATTGTTACGTAGCCTATCACGTGTGTGTGTGTGTGGTTTTTTATTCACTTTTTTATTTTGTGGCCGGGGAGACGGGGCGCTTCTCCCCCGCCTGAATTTTGGCTGGGCGAGGTGGGGCGCCTCCCCCCCTGGCCTGAACTTCGGGGGGAGAACCGAAGCGCCTCCCCCCCACTGCGAAGCAAGCTGCGGGACCAGGTAAGTGACTTTCGTACATCACTAGTCCTCACCTCTTGATGATCAAAGTCTACCATCCACCATGTTTAATCCCCTGTAATGCCGCTGGAACAATATTACACTGTAATGTAGCATCATTCCAGGGTGTTGTGTGGAATTAAACATGGAAACTGGAAACACATAGTTATTGGGAAGAGAGATGGTGGATTTTGTGCCCTACCTCAAAAGTAAGCACCTGAAAATACCCCTCCGTTTCCAGTGCCATTGAATGAGGTGGCCAAGTTATCAGTTTAGCCCTACTATGAAGTAGTGATGGAGAAGAATTTTGGGGAAGTGAACTCCTCTGGACTGAAAACCATCTTGCTGATGAAGACCAAGCACTTTGGAATTTCATCATGGCTAATAATGCTTAGCTCCAATTGTCTCAGCTGTCAATTTTTTTCCCCACTTCCCCCTTTCACAAACTTAACAATGTAGGGGAAGGAAGGGAAGAGCACTGAGGTTAAAGCCAAAGACTACTTCTAAGCTGTCCCTGTATTCTAGGCTGTTGTTCCACACATGAACTCTGGGAAATTGAGATTTTGTTCTTTAATCATTGACCAGGATGAATTAAGGAAAAAACAACATTTCCCATTGTTAAGCCAAGAACTGTTTCTTCTAAGCAGGTCTTCACTTTATCTGATGACTTCTGAGCATAACCAGAACCTGCAATGCTAACACTGAGAAATTTAATTCTTCATTTCCTCCAGAACACTTTTATTTGGAGACATTTCATGTAGACAATGGAGGGTTCAGACATGCTCAGAAGACCTCATCAGAGCAAGCTAGAAAGTTAGGGAGAGCTTTTGGCTTTTGCAAGTCCCAGCCCCTGCAGCTTGGTGATTTGATTTCTTGAAAGTGTGGGAAGGGAAGGAGGGGGGAACCTGGCACAGGAGAAGGCTAAAGACCCTGGAAGAGTTGCCCCAGGCTGGGCCTTCCAGAGAATCAGAGAATTCTCAGAAAGACCCCAAGCTTCCCCAGTAATTCTTTTAAAAGTCTCAGAAAGACCCATCCCTTTCCAAATCAAGATAGGTGAGAAAGCAACTTAGACCAGTGGCTTGTGGGATTGCATCATCTGTGTCAGTGTAAACATACCTGGATTATTTATTTATTTGTTTGTTTGTTTATTTAGCGTATGGCACACATCGCCAGGGAGTCTACAATGTTTTTTTACATGGTAGATGTTCTGGCGCCGGTAGTTGCTAGTCTTTGTTGCACTGATGCACCACAAGAGGGTGAGCTAGCTTTGCATCAGCTGGCCAGCAGTGTTCTTAGGGAAGTCGGCTCATCCGGGCTTTTTCTCCACCACTTCTCCGCCGATCGCGTCCAGGCAAATCCAGCACCAGTTCCTTCTCCCCGCATAGAGTGCTGCCAGCATTTCCCCCCCACCGCAATGGGGGTACCTATTTATCTACTCGCAGATGGTATGCTTTCGAACTGCTAGGTGGGCAGGAGCTAGGGATGAAGAAATGACAGGAGCTCACTTCTGTCACATGGGGCTGGGCTCGAACTGCTGGAGTGTCGACCATTTCTGGCTGGCAGACTCCAGCGTCATTAAGCTGCTGCGCCACCACATTCCCACACCTGGATAAAACTCTGAGGACTAGAGCTGTGCACAAATGGCCTCTTGAAATTCTTCACCCTAACTGGGGGCAGATAAATTGGGGGAGGGAGCAATGAAATTCCCCAAGTTTCTCACAGGTAGGGATCACCATTGGCAGGGGTTGTAGCACCACTTCTTTTTTCCTAAGGGGTTTTTGTGCTGCCACTGTTGACTGTGTTGGCAGGCTGCCCCATTTTGCATCTGCTAAAATGCAGGTCCGAGGGGGGCTGCATTGTGCCTAGGCCCAGGGAAGAGGTGGAGCTAGTGCTGTGCCAAATTCTGTCCTCCAATTTCCTAACCCCCCCCCCCATGAAAGAGGCTTCCATTGTTCTGCTTCATTTTCAGGGTGTTTTTATACTTTATTTTTGTTTTTGAGCATACCTAATCACTGTGAGGCAGCTAAGGGTGCTGTGTGTGTGTTTTCTTTCTATTACACATCCCTCTGCTGCTCTGCAGCCTCCCAGACTGCCTGTGCTTCCTGAGCTAAAAAGGCCCTATAGGTGTAATTACCTCATGAGGTCTTCCACTGGAATTTTAACTGAAGTGTGGGAAGCTAAGAAGCCTACAGGCTGCCAGAGAGATGATTGTACAATGAAAGACAGGACACTCACACACACTTCTTTGCCTCTTCATAAGTAAGGTAAGCATAAGAACCCCAGAACCAACCTAAGATAATTTCTTTAAAATTATCTTCTCCTTTGAATTGCCTTTTTAAAGCAATTTCTTTTCTATCAAATTGAATGGGAATGGTTGAAAAAAAAGTGGGAGAAATTGACAGCACAATGCTAGTGACGCCCCCTTAGCCAAAATGCCTTATAGTACAATCTTATGTATCTCTACTTAGAAATCCCATTGAATTCTATGGGACTTACTCCCAGGTAAGTATCTAAGGACTGCAGTCACTTGCATGGACTTAGTCATTGCCAGAATAATTACTTGGTTTCTCATATAACGCTTTTCCCCCTACAGATGATTGAAAATATTCTCCCTTACTAAATGTGATTGTTCAAGTGGAAGGAAGCATATGCATGCTTGCTTTTGCACAACAGTGTTGATTTCAGAGAGATTTACCCATCTATTGGTTAATATCTTTGCATGCAAATGTCTTACATTGGCTATGCTCTTCAGTCTGAATCCAGTTACAACAGTGCAGTATACATGTCTACTGAGAAATGTTCCATTAGGTTCAGCAAGAATTTACTCCCAGGTAAATGCGTATAGGATTGAAGCCTAAGTCACACTGAAAAGAATAGGAAATCAGTCATGACAAATGTTCTCCATTGGTTTTAGTGGAGTATGCAACATCATGTTTACTCAGAAGCATGTCCCAATGTGTTATTCCTAAAGAAGTGTGCAAAGGATTGTAGTGTTACAGCATAATTCCATACATGTCTGTTCTGAAGTAATTCCTAGGATTTCAGCCTTAGTCATGAGTCATGACTAACTGTGGCTGGAATGGGCCTTCAGATATAGCAGAATCAACTATGGCAAACAGAAGTTGACTCCAGTTGTGGGTAAATTGTGTCAGGAACGTATCTGTTACATGATCCCTGAAATGCTTGACACAGTAAACAAGTGTATATTTCTGGCCTTTGTAAATAACTATACTAACTATAAAAATATGTAAATATTGTTGATTTTAAAATAAAGAGCACATTTTTTGATGAAGCAAGTGCTTAAATCTGGTGGGATTGTGTCCTAAATTTCCAAGCATTTGGAAATTTGGACAAACATGCTATTTTTTCTTCAGTGGCTAATTTCCATAAAGAGTCATTTAGTTGAGTTATACTAGTTTTGTATTATATTACATTACAAATGTGCTTGTTTTTCTAAAATAGTAAATCACCCCTTATCCTTCGAAACACCTTTACAGCTTATTTAATTAACCTCATTTTAAAAGTGATTTTAGAAGCATGTTTTTGTGCAGATTTTAAAAACTGCTCATAAAGGCATTATTCTGCTAGAGGCCTGAGTAATATAAGGAATATTAGCAGCACTTGACTCATGTAGTTTGTTTGTTTATTTATTTATTTATTTACAAAAAGTAGTAAGGGAGGGTTACAATTATACTTGTTTTAAAATCCAGAAACAAAATTAGCTAATGCTACCAAGTTTATTGTGCAAGTTCCAAAATCAATCAACCAATAAAGAACAGGGATTGCATGATGCAATCTAAGCTTTCCAACACACTTTCCTGTTGTATTGCTACCCAATGAAGATATTGGTCAAGAACAAGCATTATGTTGTTTTATTTCACATCACTGTCCAAATTCAACAGCCCTACAGAGAAAGATATAAAAGGAGAAAGTGCCAGTGAGTATCATACAAACTCAACAAATGCCTGGTCCAGATCTGAATAAGACACTGGGAAAATTCAGAACTGGGTCAGTGGCTATATTTTGTGTCTGGGAGTAGCTCATAAGAATGTCAAGCAGGATTAATGGCTAATTCATATAATCCTGGATACTGGATGAGTATAAATTGGATATTCAGTGAGCATCCATACTTTAGCTGGTGATGTCAGGAACAGAGTTGTTCATTTGTAGTGCAGACTGGAGACCAGGAATCTTGCCTCAAGCACATTTCCCAGTGCTCAAATAACAATATAAGGAGAAAATGTGACCTTTTTCCTAGGTGGCATGAACTGGATAGTGGCCATCCAATGGCATCCATGACAATGTCACCCAAATTGCCAGCCATGCCTCATCCATCTTGAGATGAGTGCTCAAACTCAGAAACAAATGAATTATACTTGCTTTTTGTATCCTTTCAAATAAGTGGATTAATGCTATCCATTAATTTTAAATGTATGCCATTTGGGGGATTTAGCCATGTTGCTCATTTAGTTTGGACCATGACAGTGTTTTGAAAGTGAAGAAATGGGGCACGTTTGACTGCAAAAAGAAGGTTATTTGAAAACACAACTGTGAAACCAGAACTGGTCTGTTTTCTTCCGATGACTTTAATATAAGTAGAATTCAGAACAAACAGCCAGACAGTGCTGTGTCTGGAACTCACAAAATAGATTTCAGTAGTCTTAAGCACACACCTGGCTTCAGTCTGTGCTGAACTGTGTACTGTACTGAACTGAATTGTATTTTCAGCACTGCAGGAAAAATAAAAAACACAGATTTTTAATACACTTGTTGCTTGATCCTAACCATGTTTACTTGGAAATAAGTGTCAATTATTTCAGTTGGATTTATGTAATTAGTATAATTCATGCATAGTCCTAGGTGTGGTCTGAAGGTACATGATACAGCCTCCTTTCGGAGGCTAAGCAGATTTGGCTCTGGTCAGTGTCTGGATGGGAACCTACCTTGGAGCTATATGTAAACTGCTTTGAGTTCCTCAGAAGAAAGGGGACATATATATATATATATATATATATATATGAATGAAATAAGTACATAATATTGTTTCCATGTTTACTATTGTTGCTGTTTATTCTCACTCCCGTTCTATAAGTACCTACATTGTAAGTCTCTGTCGGTTAAGAATCTGACTTTTGGTCAAGTTACTGTATAAGGCACCATATATATTGATAGTTGTTGTTATTATTATTATTATTATTATTATGGCAGCAAGGGATATTATTTAGCTAAAATACATTAAATATGTAACATTTGTTACTAATCGCTTTTGAAGTATCATGCACCCAACCGATTAAGAACATCTCCTTCATAAGCCATGCTGTGATGAATACCAATTGTGCATGAGTAAACCTGTACAGTTGTGCAACTAATTTGGAGCAGGGCATGCCCAAGAAACAGTTTGGGTGGATTGTGTCCCATGTGCGGCAGTCTACAGTTTGTTCACTTGAACTTCCACAGCCATTTTTTCCTTATAAAAAAGAAAGCCATTTTAAGTAGTTTTTAATTATCTTCCCACAGGGCTAGGCATTGTGTCTTAAAGAATTAATTAACATGTAGCCTGTAGGTTTTCACTGAGAAGACTGACATTTTTCTCACTAACTTCAGTCAGAAGAGGTTTACCCTCGGGGGTTTTTACATTATATTTTCAATTGTGGGAGGGAGCAATGATCCATTTGCTCTATGGAAATAACTCTGTGAATAATTTAAAAAAGCAAGATTGGCATGTGCAGTGTTAATCCAAGCTTTGTTAGAAGAACAGTTGTTCACATTGGCTCAAAAAGCTAACATAAAGTTGATTTCCCCCTGATAATTTTGCTAAATTTTATTCTAAGCAATGTAAGGCTGCAGGTACTTCCTGAGGTTTGAAGGTTTAAGAGTTGCCCTTCTTGCCATCAGTGTTATGTCTTACCTCAGAATTCCCCAACCTGTCGCCCTCAAAATGTGCTGGACTGCAACTCCCACCATCCCCAGCCAGTGCTGGGAGTTGCAGTCCTATACATATGGAAGACATCAGGTCAGGGAAGGTTGTCCTACATTATACCATGTTGGGGAATTTATGCATGGACATTCCTACGAAATGGTCAAGTTGATGACCAGGAATGAAAATGCATTTGTTGGCAACATTTTTCTCCCCGATTTTCAATAAAATATTCTCAAGGCAGCTTATAGCAGGTGTTTAAACAGCAACAAAAAGAACTGAGAGGTTTTTAAAACAGTATTTTCCCAGGCGGAGGGAACTTCTTGAGGGCCAACTAAATGCTGATGTTAAAAACATTAAAAACTTAGGAAAACAAAATTATTTAAATGTTTGCCCAAAGGACATAAATTGGCACCAGGCAAACTGCTAAAGGCAGGGGGTTCCATAGCTGAGGCACCACCACCAACAAGGCTGGTAGCCACCCAGTTCACCTCAGAAGGTGGGGGCATTCATAGTGAGGACTCTAATGATGATCTTAATAAGTGGGCAGGATTATGTAGCAGTAGAAGTCCTTCAAATATCTCACTTACAGACCATTTAGGGCTTTAAAGGTTAAAATAAACATGATAGCAGGCACAGCCATGTTTATGTAGCTGCTTCTTCAGACTCATGCAAGGAACAACCACAATCAACACCATCTAAGCAGACTGGCAGCAACAACAGATATAGGAAGAGAGCGCATCAAGGTTGGTGGCAGGTTTTTGTAGTCTCTTGGGCACAGGTTCTCTGTGTCTCCTTACTTTCTTTACTAATTCCCCAAAGTGGCCTCTGATGAAGAGAGCAGAGCCCAAGAGAACTGCTACTCCATAGCCTTGAGGCACCCATCTTAGCAGGAAATGGGACTTCCCAGAAGTCCCTGCTATGACACTGTGCCAATGGAGTTAAAATGGACACCAATGACTCACTGCTCCACTCCTGCCATGGTTTTCTTCTATTGAAACATGGGAGCTTGCCCTGAGTATTGCAGGGGTCACTGAGACAAGCTCTCATTTTCCAATGGAAGGGGCACCTGTAGGCCATAAAGCAATTACTCTCTTGGGCTCCTCCAAGCACGAGAGTTGCTGCTTCACAGCCTCCAGGCATCTCTCCTTCTCTGAAGTGGGCCATCCCCCAGAGATCTCTGCAATGTAGTAGAGGTCTCTAGGACAATCTTCCATTCCCTGATGGGAGCAATGTCTATAAGAGGCAGCAGAATGCTAAATTAATTCCACTGCTGCCAGCCTGGCACACAGCAGGAGACTGGCCCAGAATCTTTGATCAATGGTGGGCCCTCCGCCAAGCTGAGTGGGCCGTGGCAGGTGCCCAGGTATGCCAACATTTGATTGATACTGCTGACCCTGGAAACTCTGCACACAGGCAGGAGGCGCACGGGGGCCAAGGAGCTCTTCTTTCAGTGTCCAAAAATGAAAATGAGCAAATTTAACTCCTGCAAACAGAAGGCAAATAAAATGGAGCTCAAAATCATGTGTTGTGCTGTGTTGTGTGTGTGTTTTCTCTCAAACTGTATGATCTCTGAGGCATTTCTTACCCTGCTATTGTCTGTATGAGACTTTTTCAAGAATGCGAAAGATCCTCATTCTCCTTCTGTTGCCTTTGGATGAATTTGTTTTGCCCGTGGACCGCTGCAAATAATGGTCACGATAAGGGGAATGCCATAAAAGCGTAGCCTCTCCTTGTACACCTCCGCCCCTTTGTGCCTGTACAAAACTGATAATCATTGAACACTGGACTTCACAAGCTACAACATAAAGAAAAGAGGGGGAAATAGCCTGAAAGCTCAGCTAGGCTACTGTTTATGTCCAGAGGAGACAAGACTGCCTACATTAGGATTGTTATTGGGCGGCCAGAAAAAGAAGCTCCCTCAAGGGAGGAAAAACATTGGATTAAAAGCTAGATAAAGAACAGAACCAAAATAACATTGAGATTAGTCATTTTATTTCCAGCTATTATATGTATATATATATATACACACAGAGACATAACAGATATTTATCTTCCTTCAACCCACAGTAAAAATAAAATATACACAGGGTGAAAATACGAGCCTGAGAACACAATGCCTTTGCCCTTGAAGATTCCCATATGAGGATACAGACAATAGGCACTTGTTAGCCATGAGTGAGCATTGTGTCGTCTGTCTCCTTCTAGCACTTGACATCTCGCTTTTTCAAAATCGTAAAAAAACAACCACCACCCCACTGCGTGAATACTAGCTGTGCCCTGGCATGTCAGTTACAAAATGTGACATACACAATCTCTCCTAGTGCTGTCCTTGAGACAAAACAAATACTCATTAAAACAAACAAACAAACAAACAAACAAACATACACAGTGGGAACTGAAAGATCAATCATGAAGCCATATTCCATATCATAATAAATCTGTACTGAGATCATATTCGTCTTAGTCATCTAATTTGATCACTCCAATTGTTAGTAGAGAACACACTCCTGGAGCAAAAGAGCCATCTATATCATATGTTTTTATTTCATTTTGAAATAGTGACAACAAAAAGGAGAAAAACACCAATAAAAAGACAACAAGATGAGTAAATTTATTTTTATTTATTTATTTATTTATTTATTTCTATACCGCCCAATAGCCGAAGCTCTCTGGGCGGTTCACAAAAATTAAAACCAAACAACACACAATAAAACAATTTAAAATATATAGAACATTAAAACCACAATATAACAATACAACCACAATAAAACCTAGCAGCAGTGCAGGAGTATACAGATTTAAAACAGCAAAGATAAAAATTTAGAAAGCTAAAATGCTAAAATGCCTGGGAAATTAAAAAGGTCTTCACCTGGCGCCGAAAGGAATACAATGTAGGCGCCAGGTGAACCTCACTAGGGAGCTCATTCCAGAGCCGGGGTGCCACAGCAAAAAAAGCCCTCCTCCTCGTAGCCACCCGCCTCACTTCCTTCGGCAGGGGCTCACGGAGAAGGGCCGCTGATGATGATCTTAAGGTCCGGGCAGGCACATATGGGAGGAGGCGATCCTTCAGGTAACCTGGCCCCAAGCCATTAAGGGCTTTGAATGTTAACACCAGTAAAGAAATGCACTGGTTATAATTATTAGTATAAGATGGATATACTTGTGGGATAGCTAGAGTAAAATGGCTGAAGGAGAAGCTCACTATCTAATGAAAGATGAGATATATAAGTTAGAGAGCATATATAAGGGTGTGTGTGTGTGTGTGTGTGTGCAATCTATGAATTGAAATCAGCTTCTGGATTGGAACCATGCTCATAGTAGGAATGGGTGAATCCGTCAAACTCCATTTTGCTCAGGTTCTCTTTTTTCTAGTGCTAAGTTCATTCGGTCCCAGTTCTGCTTCAGATTGTGATTTTGTTTGATCTGGATGAAAATGTGTATGAATTTCCATGCACATTTTTTAAAAAATCCACATTTCGAATGCATTTTCCCCCCAAATGTATGCATTTCAGTGCACACTTTTGCAAATGTATACATTTCCCCCATTGAATAAAACACTTTTGTGACCATTTTTTGAATCGTACACATATTTAGTACACTTTTCTTTTCTTTGCAAACTGTATTGCAATGTACAAATTTCAGCAGTAAACTGCTTTCCAGTTCATGTCTAGGTTTGGGAAGTGTGAATTTGGTAATTTCACATTGAAATAGGAACCAAATGGATTCTTCACCCATCCCTAGCTCACAGTGCCATATCACATATCAGTGCCATTTGAGGAAGGGAACCAAAGCCAGGCTTCCCTTTTCACCTCCCCCATATAAATATTACTAGCATAATAAATGAACTATCGGATGACTGATGTGTACCTATGCAGACCCTCAGAGCCAGTAGACTCTTTTCTGCTTTGCCCCTAGCAGAAAACTTCCAGGTAAGGTGGTTTTGCTCCTGTTCTCTCTCCAAATCCAGCTATTGTTTATAAAAGACATGTGAGGACTTGGCACTTCTATGGAATCCACCTCTCCTGATCTATACCATCATAATGTTTCCCACAAGCAATGCATCTGATGCAAGGCAACAGTAACTATAGGTGAACAGGTGAAAAGTCTGAAAAGTTGCAGAAGGCTGGGATTTTTTTTAATACCTTATTTTTTACCTATTCCCAATTTGGGTCTTGAGGGCCACATTCCAGCAGTGGCATGGGCCAAAGCAAAGTGGGTGGGACCAAATGTAATTTGTACCAATTTGAAGATTTTTCCACCAAGCTCGGGAGTAAGCCTTAGTGCAATATCCTTCAGGCATGCTAGTATGGCTACATTTTAAAATTTAGAGGTATTTAAACTAAATACCCCCTTCATGGATCACTGCCTTGTTGTGGCGAAGGGGCTTGCGTAACTCAGTGAAGCCATAAGCTATGCCGTGCAGGGCCACCCAAGACAGACAGGTCATGGCAGAGAGTTCTGACAAAATGTGGTCCACTGGAGAAGGAAATGGCAACCCACTCCAGTATTCTTGCCAAGAAAACCCCATGGAACGTATCACAAGGCTAAAAGATATGACGCCGGAAGATGAGCCCCTCAGGTCGGAAGGTGTCCAATATGCTACTGCGGAAGAGCAGAGGGTATTTCCAAGTAGTGCCAGAAAGAGTGAAGCGGCTGGGCCAAAGCCGAAAGGACACTCAGCTGTGGATGTGTCTGGTGGTGAAAAGAAAATCCGATGCTGTAAAGAACAATATTGTTTAGGAACCTGGAATGTCAGATCAATGAATCAAGGTAAGCTGGAGGTGGTCAAACATGAGATGGCAAGATTGAACATCGACATCTTGGGAATCAGCGAACTAAAATGGACAGGCATGGGCGAATTTAATTCAGGTGACCATCATATCTACTATTGTGGGCAAGAATCCCTTAGAAGAAATGGAGTAGCACTCATAGTCAACAAAAGGGTGGGAAAAGCAGTACTGGGGTACAATCTTAAAAATGATAGAATGATCTCAGTACGAATCCAAGGCAAACCATTCAACATCACAGTAATTCAAGTCTATGCCCCAACCACTGAGGCCGAAGAAGCTGAGGTTGATCGGTTCTATGAAGACCTACAACACCTTCTAGAACTAACACCAAAAAAAGATGTCCTCTTCATCATAGGGGATTGGAATGCTAAGGTAGGAAGTCAAGAAATCACCAGGATAACAGGCAGGCATGGCCTTGGTGTACAAAATGAAGCAGGACAAAAGCTAATAGAGTTTTGCCAAGAGAACATACTGATCATAGCAAACACTCTTTTCCAACAGCACAAGAGGCGACTCTACACATGGACGTCACCAGATGGTCAATATCGAAATCAGATGGATTATGTCCTTTGCAGCCAAAGATGGAGAAGCTCCATACACTCAGTAAAAACAAGACCTGGAGCTGACTGTGGCTCAGATCATGAGCTGCTTCTTGCAAAATTTCGGCTTAAATTGAAGAACGTTGGGAAAACCACTAAACCGTTCAGGTATGACCTAAATCATATCCCTGATGAATATACAGTGGAGGTGAGGAATAGATTTCAGGGATTAGACCTGATAGACAGAGTGCCTGAGGAACTATGGACGGAGGTCCGTAACATTGTTCAGGAGGCAGCAACTCAATCCATCCCAAAGAAAAAGAAATGCAAGAAAGCCAAGTGGCTGTCTGATGAGGCTTTACAAGTAGCTCACGAAAGAAGGGAAGCGAAAAGCAAGGGAGAAAGGGGAAGATATACCCAACTGAATGCAGAGTTCCAGAGAATAGCAAGGAGAGACAAGAAGGCCTTCTTAAATGAACAATGCAAAGAAATCGAGGAAAACAACAGAATGGGAAAGACTAGAGATCTCTTCAAGAAAATTGGAGATCTCAAGGGAACGTTTTGTGCAAAGACAGGCATGATCAAGGACAAAGAAGGCAGGGACCTAACAGAAGCAGATGAGATTAAGAAGAGGTGGCAAGAATACACAGAAGAACTATACAGGAAAGATCTGAATGTCCCTGATAGCCATGATAGTGCGGTCACTGAACTTGAGCTTCACATCCTCGAGAGTGAAGTCAAGTGGGCCTTAGGAAGCATTAGTAACAACAAAGCTAGCGGAGATGACAGTATTCCAGCCGAGCTATTTAAAATCCTAAAAGATGATGCTGTTAAAGTGCTGCATTCAATATGCCAACAAATCTGGAACACTCAACAGTGGCCACAAGACTGGAAAAGGTCAGTTTACATTCCATTTCCAAAGAAGGGCAACGCCAAAGAGTGTTCAAACTACCGCACAATTGCGCTCATTTCACATGCCAGCAAGGTGATGCTCAAAATCCTACCAGCTAGGCTTCAGCAGTATGTGAACCGAGAACTACCGGAAGTACAAGCTGGGTTTCGAAGAGGCAGAGGAACTAGAGATCAAATCGCCAACATTCGCTGGATCATGGAGAAAGCAAGAGAATTCCAGAAAAATGTCTATTTCTGCTTCATTGACTACGCTAAAGCCTTTGATTGTGTGGATCACAACAAACTGTGGCAAATTCTGAAAGTGATGGGAGTACCAGACCACCTTACCTGTCTCCTGAGAAACCTGTACGAGGGTCAAGAAGCAACAGTAAGAACCAGACATGGAACAACCGATTGGTTCAAAATTGGGAAAGGAGTACGACAAGGCTGCATATTGTCATCCTGCTTATTTAACTTATATGCAGAGTACATCATGAGAAATGCCGGGTTGGATGAATCAGAGGTCGGAATTAAGATTGCTGGGAGAATTATCAACAACCTCCGATATGCAGACGATACCACCCTAATGGCAGAAAGTGAAGAGGATCTAAAGAGCCTCTTGTTGAGGGTGAAAGAGGAGAGTGCAAAAGCTGGTTTGAAACTCAACATTAAAAAAACTAAGATCATGGCATCTGGCCCCATCACTTCGTGGCATATAGAAGGGGAAGAAATGGAAGCAGTGACAGATTTTACTTTCTTGGGCTCCAAGATCACTGCAGACGGTGACTGTAGCCATGAAATTAAAAGACGCTTGCTCCTTGGGAGGAAAGCTATGGCCAACCTAGACAGCATAGTAAGAAGCAGAGACATCACCTTGCCGACAAAGGTCCGTCTAATCAAAGCTATGGTTTTCCCAGTAGTAATGTATGGCTGTGAGAGCTGGACTATAAGGAAGGCTGAGCGCCGAAGAATTGATGCTTTCGAACTGTGGTGCTGGAGAAGACTCTTACGAGTCCCCTGGACTGCAAGGAGGTCAAATCAGTCCATCCTAAAGGAAATCAACCCTGAGTGCTCATTGGAAGGACAGATAATGAAGCTGAAGCTCCAATATTTTGGCCACCTAATGCGAAGAGAAAACTCCCTGGAAAAGACCCTGATGCTGGGAAAGACTGAAGGCAAAAGGAGAAGGGGACGGCAGAGGATGAGATGGCTAGATAGCATCACTGATGCAATGAATATGAACTTGAGCACGCTCCGGGAGAGAGCACAGGACAGGAAGGCCTGGCGTGCTATGGTCCATGGGGTCACGAAGAGTCGGACACGACTGAACGACTGAACAACAACAACAAACTAAATACCCAGCAGCGTATTTAATCTTTAAATGCCTTTAAATTGCTGTTATTTCCAATCACTGATCGGAGTTATGAGCGGGATTTCCCTGCACCATGCTGTGCTTCCTTCGGAAATCCCAGCTCTTATCTCAGACTAGGATTTGGAGGTAAGAGTAGGTGTTTCCTGCACAGTGCTGGAGGGAGAAGGGACAGGGCCCTGTGGAAGAGGCTCACAGGCTGAATGGGGAACATTTGTGGGCTGGAGGTCCCAATCCCTGTTTTAAAGGAAGAGTAAAGGAAATTATGTCATGAAAATTATGAAGGAAATGGCTTGTGGAGGGGGGTATGTATTTTTCTAAGGACTATTAAGCAATGGTATAAATAGTTGGGACAAACAGCCACATTTCCTGTTAGGTAGAGAGCGAGGGCTATAGCACAGGTTCCTTGGGTTCAACTTGAGATGTGTATGTATGAAATGTTAGCTACTAAGCAAGTGGTTATTTTTGTTCCTTGCATTGAGTTGTAATGCCTTTAACAGCCACAAAGTGCAACATTAACAAAGACTATAACAAAGCCAACCTGGATTTATGATCAAGAAAGATGGCAGTATAACTTCCTGACAAGTAGCATTTATGGCATATATGCCTGACAAGTAAATCTTTGTTTATGACCAGGATGGTAGAACAGCCAAAAAGTTTGTCAATAAATGATATTATAATGCTGTGGAAGACAAATCCTGCATAACATTCTGCACCTTGAGCTTAATGGGAGAATGCCTTATTAATTTTTGAAATAGATGGTGACAATGGTATGAATAAGATTTATTACATTAGTCAACAGAAACTGCATGCCATGAATGCACAAGCTTAATGGTTAGTACCTGCACAACAAACTCAATTAAATGATATGCCACTGAAGGAGATTTATATGAAAAGATAATGAAGCAAATCACACGATATGTGTTTAACAGGATTTATTCAGAATGAATTGGAAAGGTCATAATAATTAAGGAAGTAGCCCTGTGTGTTAATAAACTAATTTTAAGCCTGTCTAATTTAATGCCTGTTGTGTTAAATGTGTCATTCAAGAGAATTTTATTTGGATCTAGGGGAAAGAAGATTTTGGAATGTCTTCTGGTTGACACAGCAAAATCTACCACTCAAATAATAAAAGAAGTAGGGATGTGCAAACCAGCATACCGTGAGCTCTTTGAGGCTCTCTGACTTCCATCACGGAGTTTGTTTCAACTTGTGTCTATATAAGACTGTGAACTTTGGGTTTCCCCCCCCACACAAACATTTGCGTGTATTTTCATTGTGCACATGTTTAAAATGTCTGCACTTTCTCCCATTGATTAAAGTGTGTTTGTGTGCATTTTTCAAAAGTATGCATTTTTGCATGTGCGTTTTTCAAACATACACATTTTTCAAACAGATTTTGTTTTGCGAATTGCATCACAAGCTCAGAAATGTATGGACTTCAACCACAGATTGCGTTCAAGTCCATCTTTGGTTCCAGGAGGGATGAACTGGGTAAATTCTGGTCAAAAAATGAACTGAAATGGATGTCTTATACATCCCTAGCAGGAAATTGGTGAGGCAAGTGATCTGTTGTGAGTGTGTGTGTGTGTGTGTGTGTGTGTGGCTTTGGATAGAATTTCACAGAGGTCTCCCATATCCCAGCCATTAAGTGGTTAGCTTGAAGTGAAGGACAAGTGCAGAAGAAAGCTCCCCTCATCATAGAATGGAGTACAGTGAATGTTGAGAGCCTGGACAGAATTTGGAGTCCTAGCTCTGTAAAAGTTGCCATGGGTGTACTGAGTTCTGTGTCTAACTGCAAGCCTTGGGACAATGGCTTTCAAACTGTGTTCTAGGGAACCCAGAAGCCTGTTAGGGGATCATCAAGGAGAAGATTCATAGTGGCAGGCCAACTTTCTAAATGGTACTTAATCTTCCCCTCCAACATATAGCTGGAGAAGAGCACTGGACATGTTCCTGGGTGAACTCTCAGTCAGAAGATTTCTGAGACCTAATTCACAGGAACAGAAGATGTTTGGACTGGTCCATCTCCAACTGTAGATGGGCAAATACAACATTGAATGTTCCTCCTTTTTAAAACAACAACAACAACAACCTCCTTCCTTGCACATAGAAATCTTGATGTCAGAGAGAAGGGTTCTATCTTTCATCGTGTGATCCCTCTCCCATACCTGCTAGCTAAAGAAAAAAAGTTCAGAAGAAGGTTTAGCACCTCCTCCTTAGCTTGTATGAACTAAGCTTAAGAGCACAGCAACCCAGATGCCCCAGAATCCACATCACTTGCAGAGTATTTCCACAGTAGACATAGTAATATGCAAAGAGTTCCTTGAGTGAGGATGTTTGAAGACAAATTTTGATCTACAAAGCTTTTGCTCCCACCCCCACCCCAAGACAATAATGGAGGTGTTCTAAGGATTCTGATTTACAGTACAACCCTGCACATATTTACTCACAAGGAAGTTCCACTGTGTTCAGTGTGGCTTAGGTAAGTCTACATAGGACTGCAGCTTTCCCTCCCTCCACACATCTTAGGGGTCATTTGGGACATAAACAACAAACCTTCATATTTCACATTATAAACAACACTTCTAACATTAAAAGTAATTTGTATCAAAGGAAAGGAAAAGAAACCAGCAGGACTTTTATTAGAGAGCCATCAATAACATTTCACTCCAAGAGGCAATAAGCTCCTTCCCTCAAAAATAAAGTAAAATAACCTGTTGTGAAATGAAAGGTCATTAAGAACAAAAGACTAAAATAAAAATATCCACTGCATTGGTAACAGATTCTAAACATAGGAAGTTTTCTGGTGTTCATTTCTCACCACATTGTTTGCTCAGGGGAAAAAGACATTTGGCAATGAAGTGACACTCAACAGACTCTATATTGCAGGTGCTTAATTGCACAGGGCAATCACTTGTCTGTGAAATAAGGCCCTTAATGGCACTGCAGCTTCAATCAGTTTCTCCAAATGTAGAATAAGAATTACTGTTAAACCCAAAGGTATCTAAAATGCTTTTAGCCACTCTGCAGGAGAACCAAAAGTGGTTTCCTGATTAATATCCCATAACTGAAGGTTATCACATTGCTTTATACCACAGGAATAGGAGATTAGCTGCCAATTATCTGTTCACTGAAGTTTTGAACTTCACAACGATAGGGATGGATTTGGCCTGCAAAATGAAGATACTGGTTATGAAGCCACTTCTGTTTCCTGCTTATAGGTCTTCAGATATCAAGGTCTTACTCTGCCTATTTTGGTAAATGACTCACAATTTGTGACACTATTTGTGTCCCTGTTCATGCAATAGGCTATGCAAATATTTGCGTAGCCTATCACGGCCAAAAACGGGAACACAAATGGCGTAGCGGATACCATTTGCGGCCAAAAAGCTGCTTGATTAGCCTAAATGCAGTCGTAAATGGCTGCATTTAGGCTAATCAACCAGCTTTACTGCTGCAAATGGTGCCCACTACACCATTTGCATCCGGGGGACTGACTTACACAGAGATACTGCATGGCAATGGCTGTCGGCCTTATAGGGATGTCAGAGAATTCTGCCATGGATCTTGGTGAGGCTGACTGCCAGTGCATTCAGCCCCCTGAAATCCATGGTGGAACGAAGCCCCCCGCCCACCCACCCCACGAAAGGGATGCGAAACGGAGCACTTACCTGCTGCCGTTCGCACTGCTTTGCGAATGGTGGCCACGTCTGTGGCTGCCATTCGCTTCTTCATTATAGCCGTGATGGGCTATGTAAATACTTATGTAGCCTATCACTGGTAACGCAGGGATGCCATTTGCAAAAAAAAAAGGAAACGCAAATGGCGGTGGCTATGGCGGCCGCCATTTGCATTCCTTTTTATTTTGCCATGATAGGCTACGTAAATATTTACATAACCTATTATGGCAGAAGACAGGGGCGCAAATGGCGGCCACTATGCCATTTGTGCCCCTGTCTTTTGCTGCAATAGGCTATGTAAATATTTACCTAACCTATCACGACAAAAAAAAAAGGGAACGCAAATGGCGGCCACCGTAGCCGCCGTGATTTGCATAACTTTTTTTTTTTGCTGTGATAGGCTACGTAAATATTTACATAACCTATCATGGCAAAATACAGGGATGCAAATGGTGGCAGCTACGGCGGCCGCCATTTGCGTCCCTGTGCAGGCTGCCCAGTGGCTGGATGTCCAGCTGTGGGCAGCCCTGGCTGGTGGCTCCGCGGAGTTGCCGTGGAGCGAGCCGGCCTGGGAGAATTTTGGGGGGAGGGACGGAGCGCCTCCCCCCCACCGTGAATGTCACCCTTAGAAAAGGTAAGTGACTTTTGTACATCCCTAAGGCCGTATCGACTTTCTCCAGCCCTGCGGAGCTGACGACCGGCTCCGCAGGGCTTCGAAGCGGAGCTGGCCTGGACAGATTCCAGGGGGGAGGAATGGATCACCTCCCTCCCGTCGAGGATTCCGGGGGGAGGAATGGATTGCCTCCCCCCCTGGGGATCCTGGCGGACTGGAGGTAAGGGATTTCATACCTCCCTAGCTGTGAGTCTTGCGTATAAGCCTATGGACACATAGACTTATACACAAGATTCATGACTCTATTTGCATATAAGTCTATGGGCACATCCTCCTGATTGCCATTTTTTTTTTAAGACATGGCAATTGGCAGGGACAGGGAGATGGAGGAGGCAAATGGCTCTGGCTGGCAGGAGGGAAGGTAAGCACCCTCAAGCCATCCCCCCCCCCAGAATCCGAGCAGAGTGGAACCACTCTGGAAGATTCCGGGGGTGAAGAGGAACTGATCACCTCCCACCCCCACAGATTCCCCACCAGAACAGATGGTGGGGAATCCGTACATCCCTAGGTGAGTGGCCACAAATGAGAGGTTTTTCAGTGATGGCATTTTGTTTGTGGAATGCCCACCCAGAGAGTCTCACCTGCCACATATGCTGTGGTCTTATAGGCACCAGGTCTTTTTGGAATTTTATCAGGCCTTTTAGTCTTACAGGGATTTTTTATTTTATTTTTTTTTAGTAAGTTTTAAAATCCTTGCAGTACTGCTGGCTTTTACTTCAATTTTTTTTTTTTTACTCTAGATTTATTCTGTTTTAAATTTTTCTATGTTTTTATATTACATTTTAGTATACTATTGTATGTAAATAAGCAATCATTTTAATTTTTGTTTCATGAACCGCTCAGAGACTGGGCAGTCTACAAATGTAACAAATAAGATAGATTCAATTTTTGTACTGTGAGATACTTTTTCTATATCAGGATTCAGAAAGAACTAACTAGGTCAAATGAACAGGTCCGACAATCTGATTTGCAAGTCAAAGCCTTGGGCTGTATCAGGTTTTATCTCAAACTCTGTGAGATAAAAAGCCACCACACAGCTGAAAAACTGGCTGCACATCTCAATCCTTTCTGTCTTTCCTTTATTGTGAAGATAGCTATGCAGGCTATTTATATCCCTATTTTATAAGGTTTTGAGCCCAAGGTACATACCATAATTCTATAGTAACTTGAATATATTGCATATCAAATTAACACTGGCATGTATCACACCCTCTTCCTACGTTCTGGTCATCTGAGCAGGACAGGACGTAAGAGAGGAAGAAGTGGCCATCTCCACCCTTCCTTCCTTCCTTCCTTCCTTCCTTCCTTCCTTCCTTCCCTCCTTCCCTCCTTCCTGGTTTAGGTGTCTCTCTCTCCCTGCTCACCACCTGCACAGTTCCAACCTAATTCCCTCCAATTGCAATCAATGGGATAGAAATTATTTCCACCAACTCCAGGACTGATGTACTGTACATTTTCCTACAGTCCAAGGAGTGTTTGAGGACTGGGAGGGCTTTGGATCCTCCCCTGATCTGCCCACACCGATCATCCCCCTTTTAGCCTCTCCCAAGATTAGAGCTCTGTTGTTGGGGGAGGTGGGAGGTTAAAGGCTGCAAGTGTTTCTGTGGGGACTGGGAGGGGTATCTGGATCTCCCCCTCTGGGGGCAGATCTCTTTCTGAATTATCCTATTGCCCCTGGGATGCCCTCCAAGGCACCATAGGTTTGCAGTCTTTAAAATAGTCATTAAAATATTAGTTTTGCGATGAATTTTTCATTTATTTTATTTTATATATTTACAATATTTGTATACCGCTTTCCATCTAGACCAGATTTTGGAGTGGTGATCAAAAGAGATAAAACAGTAAAAGGGTAAAAAAGATTAAAACTAGGGATGTACAAAAGTCAAATACCGTTTCACGGATCTGCTTTGCAGTGGGGGGGGGAGGTGCTCCGTCCCTCCCGCCGGAATCTTTGATGGGGGGGAGGCACTCCATCCCTCACCCTGGAGTCCTGCCCGGCTGGCTCCGCTCTGTGGGGATTCTGCGGAGCTGCCAGCTAGCTCCACCTGCAGCTGGATATCTGGCTGCTGGGCAGAACGGATGCAAATGGTGGCTGCTGTAGCCGCCGCCGTTTGCACCCTGTATTTAACCATGATAGGCTAGGTAAAGACTTACGTAGCCTATCACTTCTGGGTAAAAAAAAAAAAAAGTGTAAGCAAATGGCGGCGGCTATGGCGGCCACCATTTGCATTCCTTATATTTTGCCATTTTAGTCTACGTAAATATTTACGTAGACTATTATGGTGAAAATAAAGGGGAACGCAAATAGCGTGGTGGGCGCTATTTGCATTCCTTTTTGATTCACCGTAATAGTCTACGTAAATATTTACGTAGACTAAAATGGCGAAAAATAAGGAACGCAAATGGCAGCTGCCATAGCCGCCGCCATTGCGTATGCATTTTTTTTTTTTACCCAGAAGTGATAGGCTGAATAAGTCATTATGTAGCCTATCACATCTGGGTAAAAAAAGAAAGAAAAAAGACCAGACTGCAAATGGTGGCGGTGGCAGCCGGTCAGAAGACCAGCCGCCACCGCCGAAGCTGCCGCTGGAGCTGCCGCCATCCAGAACATCTGCCCCAGGTAAGTCTCAGAAAAGCAGCGTGGACGGGAGCAGGTAAGTGCTCTGCTTTGTGCACCTTTCATGGGGTGGGGTGGTGGGGACTTCATCCCGCATGCCTTTCATGGGTTGGGGGGTGGGGGCTTGGTTCCTCAATGGATTTTGGGGGGTCAAATGCACTGACATTCGGCCTCAACGAGATCCGTCACAGAATTCTCTGACATCCCTACCTTAAAGGTAGCCCCCCGCCCCCATGAAATGGGCCCAGAACGGAGCCTACCTTGGTTGGCCGTTCTGGTGCTCCTCGAAAGGCGGCCGCGTCTGCGGCCACCATTCGCGTCTTTCGAATGACCGTGATAGGCTACATAAATACTTAACGTAAACTATCACGGCTAACGCAGGGATTTTTATTTATTTTTATTTATTATTAAATTTATTAATCGCCCATCTGGCTGGTCACCCAGCCACTCTGGGCGATGTACAACATACAATAAAAACAGTTTAAAACAATAAAATTCTACAATAAAAACATTTTCTAAAATACCCTAACCCCCCCAAAATGCCTGCCTGAACAACCACGTTTTTAATGCACGATGGAAGCTCATTAAAGAGGGGGCATGATGGAGTTCCCTAGGGTGGGAGTTCCACAGAGTGGGGCCACCACAGAAAAGGCCCTCTCCCTCGTCCCCACCAGTCTAGCTGTCCTGGCTGATGGGACAGAGAGAAGGCCATCCGAGGCTGATCTTGTTAAGCGGCCTGTCAGGTGCTGCTGGAGGCGCTCCTTAAGATAGGCTGGGCCAGAACCATATAGGGTTTTAAAGGTCAAAACCAACACCTTGAATTTGGCCCGGAAAACAACTGGTAACCAGTGCAACTCCTTCAGCACTGGAGTGATGTGATCTCTCCGGCGGCTGCCTTTAATCAGGTGAGCCGCCGCTAGGGGTGGACGAAAGTCACTTACCTGTCGTCGAAGCTTGTTTGCGGTGGGGGGAGGTGCTTCGCTGCTCCCCCCGCGAAGTTCAGGGTGGGGGGGGAGGCTTCCCGCCTCGCCTGGCCGAAATTCAGGCCGGGGAGGAGGCTTCCCGCCTCGCCCGGCCGCGAACTCCAAAGTTTAAAAAAAAAAAAACGCCCCCGTGATAGGCTACGTGACGATTAATGTAGCTAATCACGGCTAGATCTGCAAAGTCAGCCGTGATAGGCTACGTTAATCGTCACGTAGCCTATCATGGGTGACTTAAAAAAAAAAAAAAAGCGCGTACGCTAATGGCGGCCCCCATAGGGAGCCGCCATTCGCGTTCCTTATTTGGTCGCTGTAGTCTACGTAACTCTTTACGTAGACTACAGCGACCAAATAAGGAACGGGAATGGTGGCTCCCTATGGGGGCCGCCATTATCCGTACGCACTTTTTTTTTTTAAAGTCACCCGTGATAGACTACGTGACGATTTACGTAGCCCATCACGGCTGAATTTGCAGATCTAGCAATGATAGGCTACGTTAATCGTCACGTAGCCTATCACGGGGGCGTTTTTGTTTTTTTTCCTTTTATTGCAATGGCGGCGGTGGCAGCCGGTCGAAAGACCAGCTGCCGCTCCCGCCCCGCACGAACACCCACTGAACCGCCGGCCGGACCCGCCGCCGGGAGGGACATTCGGCAAAGGTAAGTCCCATCCCGGGGTGTGTGCGGGGGGTGGGGGGGTGCGGAGAATTTCTCCCCGAAACTTGTTCGGGGGGCCGAACACGTTGGCGCTCGGCCCCCCAAAGTTTCGGGGAGAAATTCTCCGCCATCCCTACCCAGCAGTGGCTGGAGGCCCTGCTGCGGGTTGGCCTGGCCAGCGGATCTGCGGCCTGGCCCCAGAGTGGAGCCAGCTGGGCAGGATTCTAGGAGGGAGGAACGGATTGCTTCCCCCCCTTCGAGGATTCCGTGGGGAGGAACGGATCACCTCCCCCCACCTGCGGAACCCAGCGGAGCCAGGTAAGCAGGGTTTCGTACACCCCTAGAGACAGCAGAAAAGGGGGTGGGGTGGGGGGGAAAACCCAAAGATTGATGTGTTGTTGTCAGCACACTTCCTCCCTCTCCAGGTTGGTCCAAATGAAGTATCAATGAAGGAAGCTTGCCCTCAAGGAAGGTTGCCCTGCCCAGTACTTTCTGAAAGCAATTGATGTTGCTGAGGATAGAGTGGTACTGCCACCATGGCTACAATTTTCAGTATACCCAATGGAACTTCAGGTGTAGCCACAGGCTTTTCCTGGCAAACGCAACAACAACCTGGTGACAATAAGTGCATCTCCTTGTCAGAGCACTTGGAGAACAGTAGCTGATATTTGTATGCCAGTGTCTTTTTTTGTCTCCTGTACTATGCAGTCTGAATTGTCATATGGGGGAATATATGCCATATTTCTATCCACTTGCCTGCACCTGATTTTTTCCCCTAGTTTCTTCCATTCTGTGTCAGTGATTTAATGGCCTATGAATAATAAGCATCTGGGCTGGCAATCATAACAATACACATTTAATGAGACAAGACTCTTTCAATGCAATCTGATGATACTTTACTCTGAAGTCAGTCCCATTATATGTAGTGGGGCTTACATCTTGGTAAGTGTGTACAGGACTGCAGGCAAAAACATTTTACATCGTCTTTTTTTAAACATCTATTGGTTGATTGCTGAGCTTTTGGGTCTACCCAACCCCACTTTCAAGTATTCTCTGCAACTATGATGGACAGAAACATCATTTAAACATCTGCATCTTGGGCTTTTTAATAAGACAGATATGGTTGCAATCTTATGCACACTTAGCTGGGAGTATGCTCTCATTAAACATAGTATAGGCTTTATTTCTAAGCAAGCACACATAGGAATACACTGTTAGATATTTATTTCATTACAAACTCTACACACACCGAGAGAGAGAGAGAGAGAGAGAGAGATTTCTTCCCCAATACTGTAATCAAAAGCAGTATCCTATGCTGCTTGTGTATCAGTAGGACTCACTGCTAGTGCAATGGGGAGCTAGCTGTTCTTAAAGCAACTGGAAATGATAGGAAATGCTTGTTTATGGATCAAGACAGGTCAGCAGAGATCACAAAAGGGAACTCCACTGACCTGTCCTGATCTAGAAATGAGCATTTCCACTAGTTTACAGGGTTAATTTAGGAAGCGCTAACTTGCCACTACACTAGTGGTAGGTCCTGCTGCTGCAACAGAATCAGTGGGAGTGCAGCAACAGTATTGGATACTGCCCACTGTACCAATAGTTTCCTCTGTAACCAATATCTATCCTTCCCTATGGTTGCTGTCTGTGTGACTATATGTTTTATGAACATGATATTTTGTATTCAGGAAGCAAACAACAGATTATATTCTGATGTTAAAAAAAAGAATAATTATTTGTTTTAATCCTAAAGACTATGAATTTGCTCTGAAAGATGAGGTAAGCCTTGGTTAGATTTGTCATTCCTTTCTGGCCCTTAATTGCATTATGGTAGTCTACTAACAATTGTGGGTGTATTGGTCTATTTCTTATGCTATACTTCTCAATATTAGTTCATAAGAACATGAGCCCTGCCGGATCAGTCCAAGGGTCCATCCAGTCCAGCATTCTGTTCACACAGTGGCCAACCAGCTGCTGACAGGAAACCCACAAGCAGGGCATGAGCACATATTAGATTCTTTCTTTCTTTCTTTCTTTCTTTCTTTCTTTCTTTCTTTCTTTCTTTCTTGCTATGGTCCATGGGGTCATGAAGAGTCGGACACGACTTAATGACTGAACAACAACAACAACAAGACCATTCACTGAAGGTTCCATAAAAGATACTTTTCCAGACTTACAGTAGATACAAACTTTGGGGGCTTCTAAAAGTCCACCTTAAATGAGGGGCAGTTTTTAAAGCTTCTGAATCCTTTTCCAGCTCAAATCCCTAAAACAGATGAGATCTCCTTGCTTCGCCCAAATTTATTTATTTATTAATTAAATTTATATACAGCCCAACTGCCAGGTGCCCTCAGGGCAATTTACAATAATTAAAACAAAAATGATCAAATAACAACAAAAATAATAAATACAACAATGAAAATATCAAAATATTAAAATATCAACATACTAAAAATGTCAAAGATTAAAAGATTTTTTAAAAAATCTATAAAAGAGGCAGCTTAATCATCAGAGTGCCAGATGAGAAATGTAATGTCTGCTGGAAGAGGAAAATCTTAACCTGGTGTGTAAGTGTGTACAGGGAAGACGCCAAGCAGATCTCCCTTGGAAGGGCATTAACTAGGGATGTCGCAAATGTACGTTTCCGGGGGGGGGGTGCAGAGAATTTCTCCCCGAAACTTGTTTGGGGGGCCGAACACGTTGGTGCTTGGCCCCCCGAAGTTTCGGGGAGAAATTCTCCGCCATCCCTAGTAACGATTTACGTAGCCTATCACGGCTGACTTTGGAAATCTAGCCGTGATAGATCACGTATGTGTGTGGGGTTTTTTTTTTACATTTACTTTTGTATTTCGCGGCTGGGGAGACGGGGCGCTTCTCCCCGGCCTGAATTTCGGCGGCGAGGGATGGGGCGCCTCCCCCCCAGCCTGAATTTTGGCTGGGTGAGGCGGGACACCTCCCCCCCGCCATGAACTTTGGGGGGAGAACCGAAGCACCTCCCCTCCACCACTAAGCAAGCTGCGGGACCAGGTAAGGGACTTTCATCCATCCCTAAACATTTGAGATAATATGTTCACAAGCAGAAAATACAGAAAGAAAAAGATAGTTCCTTCAGTCATAAATCAATATATGCGCACATATCTTTGGGCAGTGCTTTTCAATAGGGAAATAAATTATTGTTTTACTGTGTGCTTTTTGGTCGTAATGTTTGTGAATGGTGGCCCAGAGAGATTCGGCTATTGGGGGGAATAAAAATGAAATATATATATATATATATATATATATATATATATACACATATATATATATATATACATACATGCACACATACATAAATAAAGTCTTGATCTCTTGGTTGTGGTGGCATTGCGAGCGGAGATGGGTTAAAGAAGACGCAGACCACAAGCTTGGGTTGAAAATTGGGCCACATTTATTGAAATAGCTGCAAAGGGGTAACTAGGATGGGTATCTAACTGTGTCAGTGGCTAGCTGGCACTTCTTGGGCGAAAACATACACAGCCTGAGGGGTGGCGGTGATCTCGCCATCCCTCCGGACTGCCCCTTCTGGGGGAGGTAGACCTTCCGGTGTCACCCCCAACCCAGTGCCGTGAAACACCTGGGTGAGTGAGTAGGGTTGGTCTCCCAGGCAACCCTTATCCCCCGCTGAGCCGCACAACCCGTTTGGGGGGCCCTCAGGCGTCACCTGTCACCATAAGGTGCCTCTGCATGCACACCATCCCTACTTTCCTGTTTTGCCCGTCCTAGCCGCCACAGGAGTCACAAGCCTAGAGCTTGTGAAACTCCCCCCACCTGCGCAGAAGAACTTCCCGCAGGCCCCTTTGCAGATCAGACAGACATATGTTATTCACTAAATGAGACAGGCGGACACCGTCCTACCTGTAATGCTCCCTCCATGTCCACAAAATTCCCTGGCGGGTGGTGCATCCATCACCTCATTCACCTGGCAATAAGCCATTTCTCTGTGCACTTTCCAACATGCCCTGCCACTGGCAACATTATTCCATTCCTTCCCATTGATCCATGGGAGCAGTGAGGGCTGCAATAGGCTACTTCCGGCCAGGCATGCCAGACCACCTGCATCTCAACCAAGGCCTGTTCCATCAGGTCCTCACCTGGCTTACAGCCGAAGTCATTCCCTCCAATGTGCAGCACCTGGACCTGCGGAGGAAGACTGACAAACTTGGTGGGACAGAGTGAGGAGGGGACTCCCACCGTATGCCACGTCTATGGAGCCACTGGATCTTAATGTGACAGGGTGACAGAAGCTGAATTCTGAAGAAGACATACAAGCTCTTCATGCAGCTCCAGACATCAAAATGTGCCCATGTAAGAGCACCCGTACCGGCGTACAATGAGTCTGCTGGTCTCAGGAATAAGCACATTAAGGGAAACTACACAATTGCCCTTAAGTCAACAGCAAACCATTGAAGTGATAAAAAAGGAGGCCCCTCCTCAGACCTGTGGCATGCCATAAAAACCCATAAGGTGCTGCCAGAGCATAATCCCTTGACTTGCGTTTGGCCGTGGGCCACTGCCGTGCCCTTGCCATGCCGATCAATTTGATCACCAAATATCTAAATGGATTACCTTGGGCCAGACCTGTACCTTGCAACAAATCAAGGCCCTCCAGGACAAGTCGGCCTTGTGAGCCCAGACCAACTCTGCATTCCGTTAGGGCTGCTACGTGGAACAGGGAAACGTCTTATTGGAAAGCTCCAATGGAGGGCCATGACCCCCGGAGCCCGAAAGGGGTATCCGGAGAGAGAGGGTGGTTAATTTACTAATGCAGGCAAACATCTGTGCCCAACACTATCTTGCACGCCGAAACCTAAATTCTGACATGGAGTCAGGGAAACCCACCTTTGTGGCTGGAAGGCTAAATGGCCAGCTTGCGACTTATGGTCTCAATAGTCTGTTGTTCCTTAAGGAGGCGTGAAATTGTGGCCAATGATCTATAGATAAGGGCCATGAATCCTATCGCTGAGGTTTTGCATAATGCGCAAAACACACCCTGCTCTGTCGCAGGCGGCTCCTGTACGGACAGCCATGGAATGCAGGCTGGCATGCCTGGCTTCAGTATCCCGATCTCCCATAGTACTGCAAGGATGGGATCTGGGAATGGAGCACCCATGGGGCTAAGGCCCGGAAGATGTTGACCTAATTTCATGACAAGGCATCGACAATTGGGTTTGCCTAACCCGGCACATGGTGGACCCAGAACCAGATGTTGTAATACTGACTCTGGAGCATGAACACACTGACACATGACATGACCCTCCAATTTCGGGAGGACGGAGAATGCATAACATGGTCATGTTGTCATAGCGAAGTGGGGGGGGGGGTTACTGACTTGGCTATAAGGTTATCCCTCAATGTGTGTGGCAGGGGCGGCAGCCTCCACTCTACAGGCCTTTACCCACTGCACGATTGGACCTGCCCTAAGAATCTGAAACCCCTTAGGGTAGGGGTGGACCCATGTGAGTCCGCAGTCCGGCTTTGAGGAGAGGCTCACGCTTCCGGAAGGAGGTGCCATTAAAGCCTTACTAAGTTGAAGCCATGCCTGATGTATAACTACTGAAAATTGTCCTGAGGGAGGTGAGAATAACACCTAAGGGTATCGGATTGGCTACACTGAATGTTGCTGTGGGAGACAGGCCCTCAGCCTTTGTGAGCTAAGGGGCACCGAAGTAACAGAAAGGGGAAGCAATACTTGCGTTAGATCAGAACATTGACCACCATCTTTGGACTCCATGTAGCACATGCCCATCAGGGACCCGTGGCCGGGATCCCAGACAAAGACAGCTGCCTCATCGAAGAGGTGTGACACACTGAGCAGAGATGATCAGGGATCTCGTGATAATTGACTGGCCCTCAGGAAAGAGAGGTTACGAATCAGGATAAACTCCCTAGAGGATTTGCTGGGCACCATTTCGAGAAGGGAGATCCCTAGAATAGCTAACGGGGTGTGGAAAAAAAGGGGGGGCTAAAACCCTTCTGCCAGTACTGCATTGTTAACCTCTCCTGAACCTGTCAATGCCTAGCGAGGAGAAATGTTGCTTATGAGGTAGGGATGGTCTATGTTGACCTAAAGAAAAAATGCTAGGGGGCCCTAGAACCCAGCAAAAACCGTGTTCCAAGTTAAGACGCGTTCCCCCAGTTGGGTAGTGTTTTAAAGCCGGAGTATCGGCGCCAACCTTACTAGGCATTGGCCATCCAGAGCTTCCTACTGCCTCGGCTTTTCCAAGGGGACCCTACCCTCCCCGAGCAGTGGACAAGAGGTGCATGAGTGCTGACTGCTACAAGGGAGCATTCACAATGAAAACTGCATGTGTCCTGGGAGCATGTGCCCATTGGGGCTTTACTCCCAGCACAGATAGCAGTGCTGAAGCAGTGGACTCGCCATAGGCTGAGAGCCAGTGCGGGAGACCACCTGGTGAATGTGGCCACTGCCAGATCTGTTGCCGACCCCAGCTGGGAAGGAGTCAAAATTGGAGTGAAAGGTCCTGGTCAAACAGGTCCTTACGCAGAGAAGGGCAATGGCGGCCCTCCTGTGAGAGGCCTCAACAAGCCATTCGCACACCTCCTCGGGCGAAAGACATTACGAGAAGGAGTAGCCCTGGTGACAATACAACTCGCCAGATTAGCATAGGGATCTAATATGCCCCTTATGTGGATGTCCAAAACCGGGGGGGGGGGCAGGTGAGGGATCCTAATTAATCCAGGAAAAAACCCTATAAGATGATGCATTAAGCAGCTGGGGTTACTGGGGTGTGACTGACAGAGCTGCAGGTGGCCCGGGCGTCATATAGGGAGATGACATTGGGAGGGACAGCCGCCCCCAGGTAGGTAAGCTAAGGCAGCAACCCCACAGCCCTAAGGGTCACCCATCTGTACAACTGGGGTGAGGTGCAGTCATCTCACCCATATCCAGGGCAGCCATGTCTGGGTCCCCGGGAGCAAGGGAGGTGGTACCACTTGCATTGCTCCTGATGGAGATGCCTCATGAGGGCAGACCGCCTTCAGGTGTGCTGTGTCGCCTGGGCAAAACCCCAAGGAGGAGGATGTTGCTTGGATCACTGCTGACGGAGATGCCGCAGGAAGGTGGACTGCCTACAGTGGTGGGGTGCTGCCATGGTGAACCTGCGAAGGCGAGATGGAGGCCACAATGGCATCCGGGTGCCCTGAACCCAGAGACGAGCTGTACCAATCGTGGGCAAACTCTGATCCCCAGCTGGAAAAAACCGAGGTTGTTGCTTGTGCACCCAGGGAAGATGAGGCAGCAGAAGGGAGGAGCTCCGCTGAAGGTGGTGAGCCTTCTGGAAGAGCCGATGAAGAGGAGGTGGATGCCTCAATAGCATCCAGGCGATCTGAAATAGCAAGGAGCAACAAGCGTTGGGTCTGCTGTCGTGTTTGCTTGTGCTGGACCACTGAGGATTTTGTGCCTGGCCAGGGGAGGAGGAGGGATCCCCGAGGAACGCTCAGCAGCTTCCAAACGAGAAAAAATTGATGCCAGTACCAGGTCTGTGTCCACATCAGAGTCAGAATCGGGCCTTGGCAGCGGACATTTGGGGAGGGGGGGAGGGCCCCCCCCCTTCTCTTTCGTACCACCCTGGCCCTTCTTAGGAGGCATGATGCAGGAGGTGAATTAAGCAAGCTATCTGTCAAGGTGGACACTGAGCCCAGAGAATCCCAGAGTAGTTCTAATGCTGAGGAAGAGCAGTCGCTCCTGGGAGAGGAGCGCGCTCCTCTTTCCCAGGACCAACAGCTGACGGAGTTTCCTCCCCCCCACATTTCTAGTTTTAGTTAGCAGTCCAGGGAGTGACTGAGCACAGATAGCAGACTTAGTGAAGGTGCGCACTCAATGGCTGTGCCCCGAGGATCCAAGGGAAAAGGGGAGGGATTCTCCCTAGTCCTTATATTCAGGGGTCTGCCAGTAATGGCTTTTCAAACGGGGACCAACTGTTCCAACTTAGGGCATAGTGATGCTGCTGCTCAGATCTATTTGATACCTGTAGAGTTGTTAAGTTGCAAAGGAAGAATAAAGCTTTGAAAAGAATCCCTTTGTCTGTGTCTGGACTAGGGGTGGACGAAAGTCCCTTACCTGTTCTCGAAGGACGTTCGCGGTGGGGGGGAGGCGCTTCGCTGCTCCCCCCGCGAAGTTCCGGCTGGGGGGGGAGGCTTCCCGCCTCGCCCCGGCCGCGAACGCGAAAGTTTTTTTTTTTAAGAAAACACGCCCCCTGATAGGCTACGTGATGATTCACGTAGCCTATCACAGCTAGATCTGCAAAGTCAGCCGTGATAGGTTACGTCAATCGTCACGAAGCCTATCACGGATGACTTAAAAAAAAAAAGCGTTGCCCTTATTTTCGCTGTAGTCTACGTAAAGATTTACGTAGACTACAGCGACCAAATAAGGAACGGGAATGGCGGCTCCCTATGGGGGCCGCCATTATCCGTACACACTTTTTTTTTTTTTTAAGTCACCCGTGATAGGCTACGTGACGATTGACGTAGCCTATCACGGCTGACTTTGCAAATCTAGCCGTGATAGGCTATGTGAATCGTCACGTAGCCTATCACGGGGGCGTTTTTTTTTTTTTTTAAACTTTGGAGTTCGCGGCCGGGCGAGGCGGGAAGCCTCCTCCCCGGCCTGAATTTCGGCCGGGCGAGGCGGGAAGCCTCCCCCCCCACCCTGAACTTCGCGGGGGGAAGTAAATAAATAAATAAATAATCCTATTTTATTTATTTATTTATGTATTTATTTGGGTGCGGGGGGAGACGTCCCAAGCCCATGGGAGGCGAACAATCAGGCTGTGATATACACGCCCCGACTCGGCTCAGCAGCCAGGCGCCCCTCCCAACAGGCAGGCTCGGCTGACCAGTGGGGGGGGCAGTCAGACCGCCACTTGGAGCGCTGCCTCCGGCAAACACCGGTGCCGCACTCACCCGCCTGCCGACGCCCCCCGCCGGGAGCAACACCTCAGGGAGGCCGGCAAGGTGAGGAGGAAGAGGCCAGCAAGGCCAGCGGCTGGGTAGACAGGCCAGCCGGCAGGTGGGCCATGAGCCGGCCTGGCGGCCGGCGGGCCGGGCGAGTGAGCGGGCGGGCGGGCGAGCGAGCGGGCGGGCGGGCGAGCAGGCGGGCGGGCTGGCGGGCGGGTTGAGCAAGCGCGCGGGCGGGCGGGCGAGCAGGCAGGAGAGCGAGTACACGAGGAGACCGAACGGACGGGCGGGCAAGAGGAAAGGAGATGGTGAAGGAGGGAGGGAGGCGAACAGTATCACCAAGTGAAGATTTTGACGCGCAGAAGCATGCTTGGTCCAGGCGGCTGGAACGAGGACGAAGCCATTCTCCAGCAGGCTAAAGTCCCTCATCGTGAACTGAGGAGAAAGGAGGGGGCGGGCGCACTGCAGCCTCAAGAGCCGGGGCCCTCAGCGTGCGCGACGGCACCGGTCTCCAGCAGGCCGGTGTCCTTCGTCGTTTCTGGCGGAGCTGTAGTTCTCTCTAGCTGCGTTGAGCCAGAGAGCTGAGTTTGAGAAGGGGGCTGAGTTTAAGGCAACTCAGCCTGCCCCTCCTTGCATGGTGGTGCCACTGGGGTGCACCAATCAAAGGCCCCTGCGTCATGTCACCCCACCCGCCCGCAATGCCCCCCCCCTTTTATCCAGACAAGCTGGAGCCGGGTGAGGGCATTTTTGTGCTTGTGTTTCAGCTTGGCCGGGGTGACCACTGGGCTGTGAGACAACCAAATGGACCCCCCAAGAAATATGCCCATAATGGTGATACCACTGTCACACTAGAGGGAATTATATACTATATATATCTGGAGAAATGGGAAGTTCCCTTTCCAGCTGCAGCAGGCATGGTGCTAGGCTAGGCTTTGCAGCAGGAGCCAGTGCCTCCTTCCCAGTCATGCAGACTGGAAATGTGCACAAACCTCATTTTCTGTATTTCTGCTTCTTGCATTTCTGTGTGTCTGTCACAGTGTGGAAGCCATCAGAACCTCCCCCCCCCCCAAAAAAAAAACACAAGAGTCCCAATGTCTCATAGGAAACAGCTGGTTTCTTTCAAAGTCCTTCATGAGTAGGAAGAATTGCCAGGCAGGGCTGGAGTTTCTTGTGGCCCACTGAATGTGCAGTGCATTTTTTAAAAGCTCTCCTTTTTTTCTCATTTTTCATTAAGATTTAACTGGAGCTGTACATACCAGAGTACTGTTGTGTGAGGAATTTAACCCACAGCACATCCCAATATTGATAAGAGAAGACAGAAATGTGCCTTTTCTGCACTCCAACCTTCCTACCTATATGTTCTGAAAAGTATTCTCCTCGCCAGAAACAAATAGTCAGATTGCTGCTGGAATGCATATTTGGGTTCCATGGCATCTCACAAACATACAATTAGGGATGGCGGAGAATTTCTCCCCGAAATTTCGGGGAGCCGAGCGCCAACGTGTTCGGCCCCCCGAAGTAGTTTCGGGGAGAAATTCTCCGCCCCCCCGCCCCCCCCCCGGGATGGGCAAATTACCTTTGGCGAATGTCCCTCCCGGCGGCGGGTCCGGCCGGCGGTTCGGCGGGTGTTCGTCCGGGGTGGGAGCGGCAGCCGCCATTCCAATAAAAGAAAACAAAAACAAAAACACCCCCATGATAGGCTACGTGACGATTAATGTAGCCTATCACGGCTAGATTTGCAAAGTCAGCCGTGATAGGCTACGTAAATCGTCATGTAGCCTATCACGGGTGACTTTAAAAAAAAAAAAAGCACGTACGGATAATGGCGGCCCCCATAGGGAGCCGCCATTCACGTTCCTTATTTGGTCGCTGTAGTCTACGTAAAGATTTACGTAGACTACGGTGAAAATAAGGGCAACGCTATTTGCGTTGCCCTTATTTTCGCCGTAGTCTACGTAAATATTTACGTAGACTACAGCGACCAAATAAGGAACGCGAATGGCGGCTCCCTATGGGGGCCACCATTTGCGTACGCACTTTTTTTTTTTAAGTCACCCGTGATAGGCTATGTGATGATTAACGTAGCCTATCACGGCTGACTTTGCAGATCTAGCCGTGATAGGCTACGTTAATCGTCACGTAGCCTATAACGGGGGCGTTTTTTTTTTTAACTTTTTATTTCGCGGCCGGGTGAGGCGAAGCGCCTCCTCCCCGGCCTGAATTTCGGCCGGGCGAGGCGGGAAGCCTCCCCCCCGGCCTGAATTTCGGCCTGGCGAGGCGGGAAGCCTCCCCCCCGGCCTGAACTTCACAGGGGGAGCAGCGAAGTGCCTCCCCCGCACCGCGAAAAGCTTCGAGAACAGGTAAGTGACTTTCGTCCACCCCTACATACAATGCATTCCTGAAAGAAGGAAGAGCACAGGGGACCTATGGCTTTTCTTTCTCAACATTCTCTGAGAGGCAGCGCTTCCAACTAGTTCTATTTTTACAAGGGGCAAGTCCTCCACATTTACATGAAGAATACACTACACAATGGAGAGTGTGCATGTGGGAGGGGGGGACATGCTACATGAACACCAGTTTCCCTTGTATGGCTGGCTCTGTGATGATGACATCCCAGTGTTGATAGGAAAGACTGCAGGCATGGGAAGAGAGCACAGGACAAACCAAGCAGCACAGTTATACTGATACCATTTCCAACCTGGCTCTTATTGCACAGGGATGACTGCAGTGACTTACACCATACACCAGCCCCATGAAACCTGTGTCAGAAGGTGTACAGTTTAACATTCTCAAGCAGAGGTATTGCTTGCTAGGTATAGAGAAGGAAAGGCACCTCTTCCGTTCAGACACAGCAACATGAACCTAAATCAGTCCCCCTGCCGCCCCCTGCCCTTTCCACAGCCAGGCATGTGAATGAATATCTGACTGACCGTAGTCAATAGACATTCAGTTATATCCCCCAGCAGTCAGCTAAAGAGAATGAATGAGGTACTCAGTCACCTGCCCCAGCCCATCCTTTATCATGGAAATGCATTCTTAAAACAAGGGAGAGGTGGTTTTGCTTGTTGCCCTCAGTTAGTGGATGAACAGTATTGCTGATTTCTGAGCGAGTGGGTCTTCCCACGTTCAACCCTGTGAGGTCAGTTGGGCTGAGAGTCTGTGAATGGCCCAAACCAAAGTCACCTAGTGAGCTTCCATGGCTGAATGGGGACTAGAAGTTCTAGAACCCGGGTCTCCTGACTCCTAGTCCAACACTTGAGCCACTACACCACACCGGCTCTCCAAGTGATTGAGAGGAGCATGGACATGGTGGAGGAGACTGTGCCAGGTGAACCCAGGTGCTGCTGCTGCCCCAGGCAACCCGAGAGATGATGGAGGCCAACTGCACCCTGAGAAGGGACAAAATGAGCCCAGTTATTATAGGCCAAGAGACCTCCTCCCCTTAGCAGGGTCATCTCTCTCTCTCTCTGCATCATCAACATCATTTCTACCAGATATCAGCTTTTAATTTCAGCAAGCCACCTCCTAGCAGAAGCCAATGTGGCTTCACAAAAAGCTTAGAGATGACCTGAAAAGAAAACAAAAAAGTACACATATAGGAAGGAAGGCCAAGCAACAAAGGAAGAGTACAGGCAGGTAGCAACAGAATCGTAGGGATGGCGTCAGGAAGGCTAAAGCTGAGAACAAGCTGAGTTTTTAGTTTTTGTGAATGGCAGCCCAGACATTTTCAGCTATTGGGCAGAACAGAAATGAAATACCTAAATACATACATACATACATACATGCATACATACATACATAAAAAGGGCCATGTGGTTTTCGTCTCTTAGTTGTGGTGGCATTTTGTGTATTTGTGTTTTGGCTTGGCCGGGGTGACCACTGGGCTGTGAGAGAACCAAAAGGACAGCCCAAGAAATATGCCAGGAACAGACTGACATACCTAGGTAATTCTTTCCTCCAGTGCCACCTTCCCAGTCATGCAGACTAGAAATGCACACAAACCTCATTTTCCGCAATTATGCTTCCTGCATTTCTGTCAGTCATGGTGAAATATGCACAAACCTCAATTTCTGTATTTCTGCTTCTTGCATTTCTGTGTGTCTGTCCCAGTGCGAAAGCCATCAGAACCCCACCCCCCAAAACAAGGGTCCAGGTGTCTCATAGGAAACAGCTGGAAGACCTTCATGAGTAGGAAGAATCAGTCCCTTGCCCCCAGAGCCAGGCATGAATGAATATCTGGATATGAGTGTGACTGACCATACTCACAGAGATTCAATTATCCCCAGGGCAATTAGCAAAAGAGAATGAATGAGGTACTCAGCCACCTGCCCCAGACAGTCTTTTATCATGGAAATGCATTCTTAAATCAGGTGAGAGAGGTGATTTTGCTTATTGCCCTCAGTTAGCAGATGCCCAGTATTGCTGATTTCTGAGTGAGTGGGTCTTCCCATGTTCTGTCTAATGAATCTCCTGCTCTCCATTTTATCCTCACAACAACACAACCCAGTGAGGTCGGTTGGGCTGAGAGTCTGTGACTGGGCCTAAGTCACCCAGTGAGCTTCATTCCAAAAATTTCCATGTCTGCTAATCTGCGATAGCACAGAACTGACCTGACCCCTGACCCCGCCCCCAGCATATAACTGTGCATATTCTCAGACAACAAAAGACTGAAGTGTCCAGTGCCCCAGAGGCTCCTTGTCAAATGTCAATGCATTAGCAAAATAAAGGAGAGGAGAGGTGGCAGAATCAGTGAGTGAGTGATAGAGATGACTTATCCTGCTAATGGCTTACAGAATGAAAAATGGTCGGATTCATTCACTACATGGAAAGATCATTGTTCAATTGGGAAACACGGGGACCTACCTCACATCATCCATCCAACTAAGAAAAAAAATTAGCACATCGCAGCAACAACTCAACACTCCTCATGTTCCCTCCTCCCCAAAATCACTGCAATGGTGAATGGATGATTGAGCAATACTGTATACAAATGTTGCGCTGATGTAGCTGAAAGTGCGCATTTCAGAGATTTAAAAGTGTGCAAATTCAAGGCTTTGTTTGTGAACATCCCCTTTGTTGCTCATATTAATCACTGAGGCAAAAAAAAAATATCAGTGAAGGTGCAAGTTTGTAGGGCGATCGACAGTGATCATCGATCGCTTGAGTACTTCAATGAACAGGAGGAGAGGCGAGCAGCGGGGAGTTCTCACTTCGCTACATTACACAGATTTCACAAAATCAGGCCCTGTAAATGGGTAAGGCTATATTCAGCCATGCTATATTTCTAAACTGTGTGCATGAATAACTTGCCATTTATTTTACATGCACACACACAGTGTCTTTTCAGAGGAAATTAGCTCCACAAGTCCTACAAGAGGGCTGGGCAACCTGTGGCCTTCTAGATGTTGATGAACTATTATTTCCACAAACCATCACCATTGGCCAGGCTGGCTGGTGCTGATGGGAAATGGAGTCCAGCAACATCTGGATGGCCACAGGTTCCCCAGATCTGCTGTAGTACTTGTGTGGACCGGGGATTTAAAAGTCAAATGCCTTATAAGGGGGACAGGGTCCATAATCTGCAGGACCATCTGAGGGCTGGAAGAGAATGTGAAACGGCAACTAGATTCCCTGTAGAAATGGCAACTAGATTTTCTGTAGAAATATGTAGTCCAATATGATCGGGTTAGAAACTCTACAGGAATGTAATTCCTCCATTTGGGAAGCGTCCATTCATTACTCAGTGGTAGAATACATGCTTTCCATGCCAAAAACTCAGGTAAGTCCCTGGGATCAGCAAGATGGGAGAAGATCTCTTTCTGCCTGAGACTCTGGAGCACTCAATACTGGGCTAGGTGGACCAATGGTTTCATAAGTTCTAGTGAAGTGGTGTTTAGCAGAACTGATGAGCAGAAACATTTCTTTTAAATTATAGAATGTTTAGAAGGAACTACTATTGAGGGTTAAGTTATGAACGGACACAATTACAGACATTGAACATTACAACCAGAACTGAATTCTAGTGAACAAGACCCCCCTACTGGCCAATATAATGTAGCACCAATCATTCTAAGAGGCCATTACTATTTTTATTATTAATGATTAGACACTGTTAGTTAAAGAAGCATTCCATACAAGAAAAGTGATTCTCTCCCCCGCTCCGCCCCCCCACACGAACACCAGCACATATCTGGTGATATTTCAGAGCAGTTGTAATTCTGAGTGCTTGGGCTATACAATGAGAGAATATGAGGCACTATTTAAAGCAGCAGTCCTCTTAAGCATTGTCCTAATGAGCCTTCCTAAATCAAGAGAACTACTGCTCAATACTTCAGAATGTTAATTAAGGCTAAACAAAGACAGATGGTTAGCCTGGCAACACCCACTCTTGTTCTTATCACTGACTGTCAGAAGTAAATCAATGGAAGAAGACTGCAGGAGCCAGTTGACAATACAGCCAAGAATGAGATATGATCCCTGGGAAATGGAATCACAGTTAAGGAGAAAAGGCTGACTCCACTGACATCACCAACACTGCCAATCACCACAAAGTTTGGGGCATTGTGTCTCCAATATATTTATTTATTTATTTATTTATTTATTTATTTCTATATCTCATTTCTATATATTACAGTGATTAGGAGTAGGGGTGCACGAAAGTCACTTACCTGGTCTCGCAGCTTTTCGCGGTGGGGGGGAGGTGCTTCGCTGCTCTCCCCCCGAAGTTCAGGCTGGGGGGGAGGCTTCCCGCCTCGCCCGGCTGAAATTCAGGCCGGGGGGGAGGCGCCTCGCCTCGCCTGGCCGCGAAATAAAAAGTAAAAAAAAAACCAAAAAACGCCCCCGTGATAGGCTACGTGACGATTAACGTAGCCTATCACGGCTAGATCTGCAAAGTCAGCCATGATAGGCTACGTAAATCATCACGTAGCCTATTACGCGTGACTTAAAAAAAAAAAAAAGCGCATACGGATAATGGTGGCCCCCATAGGGAGCCGCCATTCACGTTCCTTATTTGGTCGCTGTAGTCTAAATAAATCTTTACGTAGACTACAGCGAAAATAAGGGCAACGCAAATAGCGTTGCCCTTATTTTCACCGTAGTCTACGTAATCTTTACATAGACTACAGCGACCAAATAAGGAACGTGAATGGCGGCTCCCTATGGGGGCCGCCATTATCCGTACGCGCTTTTTTTTTTTTTAAGTCACCCGTGATAGGCTACGTGACGATTTACGTAGCCTATCACGGCTGACTTTGCAAATCTAGCCGTGATAGGCTACGTTAATCGTCACGTAGCCTATCACGGGGGCGTTTTTTTTTTTTCTTTGATTGGAATGGCAGCGGCGGCAGCTGGTCGAAAGATCGGCTGCCATCCCCGCCCCTGATGAAGATCCGACGAACCGCCGCCGGGACCCGCTGCCGGGAGGGACATTCGGGAAAGGTTAGTCCCGTCCCGGGGGGGGGGGTGCGGGGGGCAGGGGTGTGTGGAGAATTTCTCCCCGAAACTTGTTCGGGGGGCCGAACACGTTGGCACTCGGCCCCCCGAAGTTTTGGGGAGAAATTCTCTGCCATCCCTAGTTAGGAGTGACTTCAGATTAGGGGTGTGCTTTGGATCCGCCTTAATCCTGAACTGAATTGGGCTGTTTTGGATAGATTCAGGAGATGTCCAAATTGAAGCAGGATTCCTCCAAAGTGTACCATATCTGAAACTGAACATTATTGAAGATTCAGGATTGGGAGCTACACAGAGACACAGAGAGTGTGTCTTCAAAAATTGATACATTTCTCCCCAAGCTCTCCATATAAGGAAAATATCAGGGTGGGGAGAGGGGATTGCAGTTTTGTGACTGGCAACTCTAACTTCTAATCACAGTTAATAGTTGTACCAGGACTCTCCAATCCTAGTGCTTTGGGATGCTGAAATTATGTATCGCAGGACTAATCCAGGGGCAATCTACATTACAACTTTAAACTGGTTTCAAACCTGTTTTTAGTGATTACGGCTACCAAATACAGGAATTCTGGGAATTGCAGCTCTAGGAAGAGGGGCTGCTTGGGCAGCGGACAGAGGTCTCTAGCAAAGAATTCTCAGTACCTTCATGAAACTGCAGGATCCCTTTAGATAAACTGGTTTGAAACCAGTTTAAAGTTGTAAAGTAGATTGCCCCCCAGTAACCAGTTTTCTTTGCTACTTACTTACCTTTCCCAGGAGCAGGAATGTTGAAAGAGGTTTTGTGGTCTGTGGGACCAGGGAGGGTGCATCATTTTGTGCTTGCTTGGAAAATGGTGGATGTTCAAGTCCTTCTACCTCTGCCATTTTCCATCACCAAACCCCCTGTCCTATTGCATGTTCTGAAACTTAGGTGCCAACTGAACAAGGGGGTGGGGTAAAGTCTTAAACTGTTTTCATTTGTTGTAACTCCCTAGCCTCTGCAAGTATCATTCCAAATGTTTTCCAATTTCTTGCCTTGGGGACACCTCTATGACATATGCCATTTTCATACATCTTTAATGGGGGGGGGGGAATGGAAGCAAGCAACTAACATATCTCCCCCTAAAAAGCTGAACACTCCTCTTTCACACAGAGGGAAATGTGATATATTCCTCTGAAATTTTGCAGTTTTCTTGCCTAGGGACACCTTTGTAGCATATGCCATTTTCATGCAATAAACAGAATAAAACAGAAGAAAATAAAATCAAAAGACCATGGGGGCGGGGCAGGTAAAGGGAAGCAAATCACCCCCCCCCCAATTGAACACACTCTTTAACAAAAAATGCTGCACCAATCCTTCTGACATTTTGCAGGTTTCTTGCACAGGGAAATCTCTATGGCATATGCTATTGTCATGCAAAGTACTCAAAAGCCCATGGAATGGAATAAAAGGAAGTGAATGCCTTATTCCCCCTTCAATTTGAATACTCCCCTTCCACAAAAACCACTACAACTAACCTTCTGAAACGTTTGCAGGTTTCTTAACTAGGACCATGTCTATGCTGTATGTCATATTCATAACAATTGTCCACAACAAACATAGGCAGATAAGCACATACTTTTTTGGAAAACCCCTAATTGTGAAGGCCAGTCTTCTTGCACAAAGCTCCCTGTACCTATTCATCTGAAACTTGGCAGGCTTCATATTTTCAGAAGAGGTAACTATCCCTACAAATTTAATCAGTTCTGCCAAGAACTAAAGATTATCAGCAGTTGCTGAAAACAAACAAACAAACAAACAAATATAGCATGCACACACACACACACACACACCTGCATCAGAAGTTTGTCAGGTATAATCTCTGCATAAGGGACTACTATGCCTGCAAATTTCATCCAGTTCTGGAAAACAGAAAAACAATGTTATAGCCACTTGCTGATTTCCATTTTCCAATGATAGTCTATCACTGGAAGGCATGAAGATTTGGATTTCCAAACTGAGATTTGGATTTAGACCTGAGCTGGAGCAAGCAGCCTCCAAATTGGCCCAGACTGTACTGGGCTATTTTATGAATCACAGAATTGGACTCCAAACTGAATTTTGTGGTTAGTGCACAGCCTTACATCAGATTATCATTTACCAAATGGTATCCTACCACTTCGGCATTGTTCAGATCTTTGTCTGAATGCATGTAGAAGGGGGAGTAGGATTGCCCACTGGTTCTGCCCCCTGTGAATACATGGTGTAATCTCTGAAAGATTAGATTTGGGATTGACAATTTGTCAATTTCTGTTTCTCTCAGTTTCTCATTTTCCCAGTCTTCAGTTCATTCCATTTTAGCTCCACATCAATTTGTGACTTTTTAAAACTTTTTTTTAAAGTCTGCATGAAAATGTGCATGTATTTTCCTGTGCATTTCTCTTAATATACAGATTTTTGCATGCAATTTTGCTTAATATATGCATTTTTTTGGCAAACAGTTTTGCATTATATAAAGCTTTTTATATGTTTTGCCCACAAATATGTGCATTTTTATGTGCACTCTTTCCTAATATACTCATTTTTGTCCACACCTTTTGTTTGGAGAACTGCATTGCAAATTCTGACAAATGCAAAAACCAAAGGATAACTGTGTTCCTGTTCGCATTCAGGAAGTGCAAATTTGGTAAGCTCTTATCAAAAGGCAAACTGAATGAAAATTTCCCCATCCCTCACTCATATTCATAAAATAATTTTTTTACATGTGATTAGGGACCCTGCCAATTCAAATGTCCTCAGTTATGCAGGAAAAGCCTATTCACATCAGTTTGTATTTTGTAGGCACTTCCAGACATTATGCCAAGTCCACATAGGGCAAGGCCAGGTGGGGGAAATTGGATGTGATCCTATTCCCCCACTGTGTGCATTCAGTCAATTGTCTGAATAGTGCTTTTGTAATCTGGAATCTATATTGCATCCTGCCTAACAGTGAGTACATTTTCACCACACTTCCATATTTGATGTGTAATATTTAAAAACAAGATAGTAAAATGATGCAGCTGTTCAAGAAAGGAAAGAAGGGAAAGCATATTAGCAGCCAGTGACCATGTGGTAAATTATTGGAGAGTGTGCGTGTGTGATATAATGTGGCTTATAGAATCATAGAATCATAGAATAGTAGGGTCGGAAGTGGCCTACAAGGCCATCGAGTCCAACCCCCAGCTCAATGCAGGAATCCAAGTCAGAGCAGCCCTGACAGATGGCTGTCCAGCCTCATCTTGAATGCCTCCAGTGTGGGAGATCCCACTGCCTCCCTGGGTAATTGGTTCCATTGTTGTGTTGCTGTAACAGTCAGGACGTTTTTCCTGATGTTCAGCCAAAATCTGGCTTCCTGTAACTTGAGCCCATTATTCCGGGTCCTGCACTCTGGGATGATCAAGAAGAGATCCTGGCCTTCTTCTCTGTGACAACCTTTCAAGTACTTGAAGAGTGCTATCATATCTCCCCTCAGTCTTCTCTTCTCAAGGCTAAACATGCCCAGTTCTTTCAGTCTCTCTTCATAGGGCTTTATTTCCAGTTCCCTGATAATCTTTGTTGCCCTCCTCTGAACCCTCTCCAGTTTTGTCTGCATCCTTCTTAAAGTGTGGTGCCCAGAACTGGACACAGTACTCCAGATGAGGCCTAACCAGTGCTGAGTAGAGGGGGAACTAGTACTTCCTGGGATTTGGAAGCTATGCTTCTATGAATGCAGCCCAAAAGAGCATTTGCCTTTTTGCAGCCACATCACATTGTTGGCTCATATTCAGCTTGTGATCGACAACAATTCCCAGTTCTTTCTCGCTTGTAGTGTTGTTGAGCCACGTATCCCCCATCTTGTAACTGTGCATTTGATTTCTTTTTCCTAGGTGCAGAACTTGGCATTTATCCCTATTAAATGTCATTCTGTTGTTTTCTGCCCAGCTCCCCAGTCTATCAAGATCACTCTGAATTTTGTTTCTGTCTTCCAAAGTATTAGCTATCCTGCCCAATTTTGTGTCATCTGCAAATTTGATCAGCATTCCCTGCACCTCCTCCTCCAAGTCATTAATAAAAATGTTGAAGAGCACTGGGCCCAGGACTGAGCCCTGCGGTACCCCACTCATTACCTCTCCCCAGTTTGAGAAGGTCCCATTGATAAGCACTCTTTGAGTCCGATTCTGTAACCAGCTGTGGATCCACCAGATTGTTGTTTCATCTAGCCCACTTTGAGCTAGTTTGCTCATCAGGCTATCATGGGGCACTTTGTCGAAAGCTTTGCTGAAGTCAAGGTATATGATGTCTACAGCATTCCCATGGTCTACAAGGGAGGTTACTTGATCAAAAAATGAGATCAGATTTGTCTGGCAGGACTTGTTTTTAAGAAATCCATGTTGGCTTCGAGTAATCACGGCATTGTTTTCAAGGTGCTTCCAGATGGATTGCTTTATCATCTGCTCCAGAATTTTCCCAGGGATTGATGTCAGACTGACTGGTCTGTAGTTCCCAGGTTCCTCCTTTTTACACTTTTTGAAGATAGGGACAACATTAGCCCTCCTCCAGTCATCTGGTACTTCACCCGTCCTCCATGATTTCTCAAAGAGAATAGACAGTGGTTCTGAGAGTTCTTCTGCCAGTTCCTTTATTATTCTAGGATGCAGTTCATCTGGCCCTGGAGATTTGAACTCATTCAAAGTAATTAGGTGTTCCTTGACCATATGCCTATCGATCTGAAGCTGCAATCCTGCCACTTCAGCCTGTACTTCGCCTTTGCCAGGGGGGTCATAGACCCTCTTTTGGGAGAAGACTGAGCCAAAGTAGGAATTGAGTACCTCTGCCTTTTCTTTGTCATCTGTTATCATTTTGCCATCCTTATTTAATAGGTGAACAACCATTTCTTTCCTCTGCCTTTTACTATGCACGTAGCTGAAGAAAGCCTTTTTGTTGCTTTTAGCCTCCCTCACTAACCTCAGCTCGTTCTCAGCTTTAGCCTTCCTGACGCCATCCCTGCAATTCTGTGCTACCTGCCTGTACTCTTTATTTGTTACTTGGCCTTCTTTCCACTTCCTATATGTGTCCTTTTTTGTTTTCAGGTCATCCCTAAGCTTTTTGTGAAACCACATTGGCTTCTTCTGTTGTCTTCCACCTTTTCTTCTTGTTGGAATTGTTTGTGATTGTGCCTTGAGAATTTCCTTTTTTAAAAGCTCCCACCCATCTTGGACTCCTTTTCTCATTAGCGTCACTTGCCATGGGACCTTACTGATCCTTGTTCTGAGTTTATTAAAATCAGCTTTCCTAAAATCCAGGGTACGCGTTTGACTACACTCGGCTTTTGCTTCCCTTAGAACCAAGAACTCAAGTACAACATGGTCGCTTTCCCCCAGAGTTCCTGTAACTGCTACTTTATCCTGTAAGTCATCTCTGTCTTCTGTCTAATTGCTTCTCAATTAAAATAAATAAATAAATAAATAAATAAAACAAAACAAAAAACGAACCAAAAAAGAACACCTTGTCTGAAGGAACTGTATTTACCTGCCAACCAATTAGCTGCCATTTTGTTGCTTGTTACCAAGGAGATGGCTATGTTATATGACATTCTTTTTATACAGGAGTGTGACATCAAAATGTGGTCAGGTATGATTGTTTAACTTGTGGACATTCTATTCAAACCAATTTGTCCAATATTTAGAGTCCAGTGTGTTTATGTCTGTGCATGTATGTCTACCCCAAAATAAGCTGATTGGCTCGAGGGTTCTGTTTGGAGGGAATATATGGACCGGTATAGCACTGGCAGAAGCCTTCAGTGGGCAGTCTCAGCCTGGCAGTCTGAGTCTGAGTCAGTCAGTCAGTGCACAGCAACAGAAGTTGAAAGAAGAGCTGAAGGAAGACTTGTTATATGAACCTGTAGTCTGTTTTGACCCATATGTAAATCCAGTTACTGGATGAGATAAAGGGTGGGAAATGAAAGAGTTTGTATGGTGGCAGCAGAGAGGAAATAAGGAATCAACAGTAAGGGGGAGTGGTCATTAGTTAAGATACCACCCAAACTTGGTAAATAGCAAGATTAGTAGGGCTAAATCATTACTTAGAAGTAAACTTCTCCAAGACCAGCAAGATGAAAACCTTAGCAGGATAGCTTTAGTTCACAGCTAAGGGTGCTGCAACACATTATCAGAGACCTACAGCCCATCCTGGAAGGTGAACCCACCCTAAGATAGGGATGAACGAAAGGTACTTACCTTTTAGGGATTATGCTGATGGTGCGGAGGGAGGCGCTCTGTTCCTCCTCCCCCAGAATCCTGGCTGGCCGGCTGTGCTCTGCGGCGATTCTGTGGAGCCACCGGCTGGCTCCGCCAGCAGCTGGACATCTGGCCGCTGGCTAGCAGGGACGCAAATGGCGGCGGCCGTAGCCGCCGCCGTTTGCGTCCCTGCAGTCAGCCGTGATAGGCTACGTAAATCTTTACGTAGCCTATCACGGCTGATTAAAACAAAAACAAAAACAACGCGCGTAGGCAAATGGTGGCGGCCATGGCCGCCGCCATTTGCGTCCCTTATTTTGGCACGTCTTAGTCTGTGTAAACATTTACGTAGACTAAGACAGCTACACTATTTGCGTTCCCCTTATTTTCGCTGTCTTAGTCTACGTAAATGTTTACGTAGACTAAGATGTGCCAAAATAAGGGATGCAAATGGCGGTGGCCATTTGCATACGCACTTTTTTTTTTTTTAAGTCAGCCGTGATAGGCTACGTAAATCTTTACATAGCCTATCACTTTTTTTTTTTAAACCTGGAAATGGCGGCAGCAGCAGCTGGTTGGAAGACCGGCTGCCACCGCCGCCACTGCCGCCGAACCGCCGCCGGAGCCGCTGCCAGAGCTGCCGCCGCCAGGAAGATCCGCCCCAGGTACGTCCTGTCCCAGGGGGGTGGCGGGGGGGTGGCGGGCCGTTCCGCCACCGATTTCGGGGGGCCGAATGTGCTGGCATTCGGCCTCCCCAAGATCCGTGGCAGAACTTTCGTACATCCCTACCCTAAGACACATAACAGGAGGCACACCTATGCCAGCGAATAGGGAGCCACCTAACCTGAAGCAATTGTCGGAACCTCTTCCCTGGACTCAGAGCAAGCAATTAGACCTTGCAATAAATCTAAATGCCAACTGTGCCCATTAATGAACACCCATGATAATGTAGTGGACCCAATGGGGCTGTCCGCTGCTTCCAGGGCAAATATACCTGCACATCATCAAATGCTGTGTATTTGATCTCCTGCATCAAGTTCCCAAAAGCTACTTACATTGGCCAGTCAGGACCATCTTTAAGACAAAGATTAGATGGAGACAAATCAAACATCAAGCACAAGAACATCAATAAACCTGTCAGTGAACACTTTAACCTCCCTGGTCATAGCATCAAAAACTTCAGGGTGGCAGTTCTAAAGTAATTGAAATTAGGGCCTCTCTTGGAACATGAGATTGCAGAACAGGAGATGATGAAGAAACTGGATTGTGTTAATCAGGGCCTTAGTAGAGTCTATGGGTTCTATGTACATTATAAAGACTCTTAGGGCGCAATCCTATGCATGTTTAGGCAGAGGAAAGGCCTACAACTCCCAGCATGCCCCAGCCAGCATTGCTGGCTGGGGCATGCTGGGAGTTGTAGGCCTTTCCTCTGCCTAAACATGCATAGGATTGCACCCTTAGTGCGCCTTGTGATTTGTACCTTTTGGTTTGCTTTAAGAGAATGGAATGCTTGCTGGAGATCTGTCTGTTCAACTGCCTTTTCAGACCCAAAGCCTCAGTTCCAGTTACAGCATCTGAAGTGAGTTGTAACCCATGAAAGCTCATGCTAATGTATTAAACTCTCTGAACAACTAAAACAGTCTATATTTGTTCTACACTTAACCCTTGAATTTGTAAACAGAAGGCTAACATGGTTATACTATAATATTAGCTAGGGAAATCTACTAGTCCTCAGTGAGGAGGCACTCCCCATTTATCAATTACTGGTGGTGGGAATCTACAAGTTGGTGTCTGATGTTGGAATACCCCACATCTTCTGAGTTGTTTCCCCACAACTTTGTGGCACCAGAAGTGGGATACCCTAGAGAAGGGCTGTTCTGTGACACCTTGCATATAGAAAGGTGACATGTCAGGAAGAATACTAGGTTATATCCCTGTTAGATTTCCCTGTATAGGCAATTGCTGAGATGCAGGAACATTTAGTCATGCACTAGTATTCTGAAGTGGTACAGTCCCTGAAAGGCTGTAGCACATGCTTTCCCTGAATGTGCACATTAGCCCTGAAGCAATGAAAGATTATACAAACTAGGGGTGTATTTTGTGTAACGAGGAAGGAATCATGCTAACTTTCATAGCCCAGAAGCATTGTGAGTTCTCTTTTTGTAATAAATGTCAAAAACAGTGGCTCACTGTGACTTCTCTGATATCACTTTAAAGCCTTCATTTTCGCAACATAATAATGAATTCTATTAGATAGTCACAAAGATTGTGCCAACTGACGTCAAGTATAATTATAGACAGCACATCAAACATTTAGTGGAAGAAAAAAGATGATAGGATTTGACATACACTCTTGAATCTACTTCATCAAATTGCCATTGTGACTCCCCCACCCCACCCCATTCTCAGTCCCTGCATTGCTTTAGTGAAACGAAAAGGACAGAAAATGGATGTCTGATTTCCTATCAGTCAAATATTCAGAAAGTACAGAGAGCAATGTAAAAGGAAAAACTCAGTGAATAAGCTTTAATAATGTTAGCCTTTCTTCTGAACAATTGTGATCTGTAAGACCAATTAAGCAATCAATTTTCTTGTGCAAGCTTCCACTGAGGTGTAAAAACAGATAATAAAAGCTCTTATTGAAGACCAAATCCACACATTTTAAAAGTCAAATCTTACTCATATAAAATGGCTGCACCTGAAGGCTTAGTTCCATCTAAAGGGAATCAAAACTGCTTGTTCTGAAAAATCAAATATTGTGATAAATTTTGTATGAGATATAATTAACTTGGAAGGAAACACACACACACACACACATTTTGTCTCTGTATTGTCCCCCCACAGAGTTGTCTAAGATAGGGGAAAAGGACTCTACAATCAGTGCCTGACAATTACTGAATCTTGACTATATTGATATAAATATAGCTGTATTTTCCCTTCCTGAACACATCATAGAAAAAAAAGACAAAAATGAATCCAGTCCTATTTTCAAATTCCCATACCACAATTCACAAATGAAATGATTCCAACTTCTAGCTGAGATAATTTCAGATTAACAGCTATGGATGTACAATTCATGAATGACTTGTTTACATGATGTTTTTAAAATTTCATTTCAGAATTAGTTCTACAGCTGTGCAGAAATGGTCTCTCAAAATTCTCTACCCTATTTGTGGGTACAAAATTGGGGTGAGAGATTATTTTAGCAAATTTATCCATGGGAAGGAGAACTTCTCCAACATTTTCTCAGAGTGGGGCTCACCGTTAGCAGTGGCAATATCACAGACACTTTCTTTTCTTCCTAAGGTAATTTGGTTTGGGTTTTGCTGCTGCTGTTGTGAGTACCAGCAAAAGCAACTGTGTTAGCAGACTGGCCACCATGTATCCTCCACAATACCCTGGATTTAATTCCAGGGCATTTTGAGGAGAAAATGGCGTCCACCACAAGAAAAATGGTAGAGAATTGTTCAGTTGTTAAGTCGTGTCCGACTCTTCATGACCCCATGGACCATAGCATGCCAGGCCTTCCTGTCCTCCGCTCTCTCCCGGAGTGTGCTTAAGTTCATATTCATTGCATCGGTGATGCTATCTAGCCATCTCATCCTCTGCCGTCCCCTTCTCCTTTTGTCTTCAATCATTCCCAGCATCAGGGTCTTTTCCAGAGAGTTTTCTCTTCGCATTAGGTGGCTGGAATATTTGAGATTCAGCTTCAGTATCTGTCCTTCCAATGAGCACTCAGGGTTGATTTCCTTTAGGATGGACTGATCTGACCTCCTTGCAGTCCAGGGGACTCGTAAGAGTCTTCTCCAGCACCACAGTTTGAAAGCATCAATTCTTCGGTGTTTAGCCTTCCTTATAGTCCAGCTCTCACAGCCATACATTGCTCCTGGGAAAACCATAGCTTTGATAATACGAACCTTTGTCGGCAAGGTGATGTCTCTGCTTCTTACCATGCTGTCTAGGTTTGCCATAGCTTTCCTCCCAAGGAGCAAGCGGCTTTTAATTTCATGGCTACAGTCACCGTCTGCGGTGATCTTGGAGCCCAAGAAAATAAAATCTGTCACTGCTTCCATTTCTTCCCCTTCTATATGCCACGAAGTGATGGGGCCAGATACCATAATCTTAGCTTTTTTAATGTTGAGTTTCAAACCAGCTCTTGCACTCTCCACTTTCACCCTCAACAAGAGGCTCTTGAGATCCTCTTCGCTTTCTGCCATTAGGGTGGTATCGTCTGCGTATCTGAGGTTGTTGATAATTCTCCCGGCAATCTTAATTCCGACCTGTGATTCATCCAACCCCACGTTTCTCATGATGTACTCTGCATATAAGTTAAACAAGCAGGGCGACAATATACAGCCTTGTTGTACTCATTTCCCAATTTTGAACCAATCGGTTGTTCCATGTCCAGTACTTACTATTGCTTCTTGACCCTTGTACAGGTTTCTCAGGAGACAGGTAAGGTGGTCTGGTACTCCCATCACTTTAAGAACTTGCCACAGTTTGTTGTGATCCACACAATCAAAGGCTTTAGCATAGTCAATGAAGCAGAAATAGATGTTTTTCTGGAATTCTCTTGCTTTCTCCATGATCCAGTGAATGTTGGCAATTTAATCTCTAGTTCCTCTGCCTCTTCGAAACCCAGCTTGTACTTCCGGTAGTTCTCAGTTCACATACTGCTGAAGCCTAGCTGGTAGGATTTTGAGCATCACCTTGCTGGCATGTGAAATGAACGCAACTGTACGGTAGTTTGAACACTCTTTGGCATTGCTCTTCTTTGGAATTGGAATGTAAACTGACCTTTTCCAGTCTTGTAGCCACTGTTGAGTGTTCCAAATTTGTTGGCATATTGAGTGCAGCACTTTAACAGCATCATCTTTTAGGATTTTAAGTAGCTCAGTTGGAATACTGTCATCTCCGCTAGCTTTGTTGTTACTAATGCTTCCTAAGGCCCACTTGACTTCACTCTCTCGGATGTCCAGCTCAAGTTCAATGACCGTACTCTCATGGCTATCAGGGACATTCAGATCTTTCCTGTATAGTTGTTCTGTGTATTCTTTCCACCTCTTCTTAATCTCATCTGCTTCTGTTAGGTCCCTGCCTCCTTTGTCCTTTATCATGCCCATCTTTGCACATAACGTTCCCTTGAGATCTCTGATTTTCTCTAGTCTTTCCCATTCTGTTGTTTTCCTCGATTTCTTTGCATTGTTCATTTAAGAAGGCCTTCTTGTCTCTCCTTGCTATCCTCTGGAACTCTGCATTCAGTTGGATATATCTTCCCCTTTCTCCCTTGCTTTTCACTTCCCTTCTTTCCTGCGCTACTTGTAAAGCCTCATCAGACAGCCACTTTGCTTTCTTTCATTTCTTTTTCTTGGGGATGGATTGAGTTGCTGCCTCCTGAACAATGTTACGGACCTCCATTCATAGTTCCTCAGGCACTCTGTCTATCAGGTCTAATCCCTTAAATCTATTCCTCACCTCCACTGTAGAATACTTGAAGAAAATTCCAGCCCTTTTCTATTGGGGCAAGAAAAAGAAAAATCTCAGAAATTTTCTGAAGAAGAAGACTTCTTTTAAATTTTGTCTCTGCTTTAATTGGTTCGTGTAGATACATTGTCCTGAACCAAAACCTCTTGTTTACATGGAAAATAATCCCAGTTTGTTTCCTCTGCTGTTATTGATTTATTGAATTGTTATGCTGCTATTCTGATACATCATTAAAAGCATCAATCACTCTTGAACCACCAGTATTTACTTGCAATAACAAAAATGTCCTTGTTTAGAATTATACCTACCCTGCTATCAAACTGCTATTGTTATTTGTCTTGCTCATCATTGTTTTTATTTTATGTAAAATATATTTTTTATACCACGTATGGCCATGTTCTTCTTTTCTGTTGCTCTTTCCAGTGGCTTGCAGTGGAGACAGGGGCCACCTCAGTCAGTATATGGCTTTTGGCTGGATAGCTGCCACTCCCCTGGGTGCGGGCTGCAGTTGTTATGAGCTGAGATTCTCCAGGAATCAACCATGCACTTGCACTCTGCTGATTGACACATCCTTTGCTATCACTGCTGCCTTCCAGAGGTTATAGGCAAGGCAAGGGTAGGATTTCCCTCCACCATCAATTGCTGTACAGTGGTGCCCTCTATTTCAGGTAGCCAACAGCCTCATTGGCCACCGCTGCCGCCAAGAGCCAGCTGTGTTTCTGGACATCAGAGGATAATTTCTTACAAGAGAATTTTCTGGCTGAGGAAGAACAGCAAATGGTGCCCCCTTCCTCAATCATGGTGCATAGTATTTATTTAAAAACCTCTGGCTTTAGGATAAACTCAGGGAAGCCAAATCTGGAATAACAAAGATCTCATTCACAATGGTACCACAGGTGAGTCAAGATTAACACTTTTTTCCTCTGCTCTGTTTTAAAGTTCTATATTTTGGACAGATTCAACCTGTAGCCTTCCCCTCAAGAAGAAGTAGAAGACCTTCACTATGAAAAAGACGAAGCAAATTGCTCTCCAAAGTTAAACTGCAGAACCTACTTTCATAAAGTTACATTGCATTAATGGTTTGGTATTCTTTGCTTCACTGATTAAATCCACTTCTGAGCCACAATATGTTCTAATTAGCCAGTATAACTTGAAAAATGAAGTCATTTATTCTCATGTCTCACAGTTCATTCTGCCTAAAATGACTGCCAAACATCTGAACAAAAAAAAAATCTCACTCATTTACACCTATTCATATGGGAGCAGGTTGTTAAATTGCTGGATGATTATTTGCACATGCTAGAGTTGTTAAAAGCATTTTCCATATTAGCAAAATTTCTTCATCTAAATTGCACATAGCAAGGCTGCTATTAAAAATATAAGGGGTTAAAATTGTAAACAAGATACCCCCCCACAAACACACATATACGCTTTAACTTGCTCTTTATCTCCATCACAATTTCTTACTGTATTTTACCAAGCTAGCATAAAGATTTTATAAAAAAATAAATAAAACCCAGCTGCAATCCTATGCACACTTTCCTGGCGGTAAGCCCCATGGAATACAATGGGGCTTGATGCTGAGTAGACTTGCCTAGAATCCCACTGTTAATGAATATAACTAGCATTGGATAGCGTTTCAAGGTGACAGAAATACAGATCCCATCATTTCTGCCCTTAGCATAGCACTGCAAAATGCAGAGCAGATTATTGTGTTTTCTGGTGACAATGGGCAGAATCCAACGTGGTGCTTACACCTCCACTGATTACATTGCACAGATGGGAGCCACTGCTGCACAACAGCTATTTAGAGCTTCCCAGCAGAAGCCTTGCAATGAGCTGAAACCCCTGTTTCTCGATTGGGGCAGGTTGCCGGAGCTCCTTTATGGAAACTCCACTGACGACCTGCCCCATTCTAGAAATGAGCGTTTTCATCCATTTCTGGTTGCCCAGGAAGCCCTAAATCTTCCTTCCACAAGCAGTGGGCTCTGCTTGCAGAATTGGCAGGGCGTAAGGGTATCAGCGGAAGGGTAAGCACCCCGCTGGATTCTGCCCATAGTTTGGAACTCAAATTCACACCCTATCAGTGTGAACTCAAAACTATTGGAATCTAGATGTTCAATGAATGTGTGTAGCTAAAGCTGCTAATAAAAATACAATGGTCTGGATCCAAAGGAGGAAATGAATTAAAGATTTCTATGAGCTTTTGCACAAGAGGTAATTGAAGACTTCTTGCAGTGAACAATGTATATCCAGGATTGCATGGCAGGAGGGATTTATTTATTTATTTATTTATTTATTTATTTCATTTCTATACTGCCCAATAGCCGAAGCTCTCTGGGCGGTTCACAAAAATTAAAACCAAACAACACACAATAAAACAATTTAAAATATATAGAACATTAAAACCACAATATAACAATACAACCACAATAAAACCTAGCAGCAGTGCAGGAGTTTAAAATACAGATTTAAAACAGCAAAGATAAAAATTTAGAAAGCTAAAATGCTAAAATGCCTGGGAAAATAAAAAGGTCTTTACCTGGCGCCGAAAGGAATACAATGTAGGTGCCAGGCAAACCTCACTAGGGAGCTCATTCCAGAGCCGAGGTGCCACAACAGAAAAAGCCCTCCTCCTAGTAGCCACCCACCTCACTTCCTTTGGCAGGGGCTCACAGAGAAGGGCCGCTGATGATGATCTTAAGGTCCAGGCAGGCACATATGGGAGGAGGCGATCCTTCAGGTAACCTGGCCCCAAGCCGTTAAGGGCTTTGAATGTTAACACCAGCACTTTGAATCGGGCCCGGAAATGGCCTGGCAGCCAGTGCAGCTGGAAAAGTACTGGCATAATATGAGCTCGCAGGCCAGTCCCTGTTAACAATCTTGCTGCCCTATTTTGGACCAGCTGAAGTTTCTGGACTGTTTTCAAAGGCAGCCCCACATATAATGCATTGCAGTAATCCAGACGAGAAGTTATCAGAGCATGGATAACCGTAGCTAGGCTATCTCTGTCCAGATAAGGGCGTAGTTGGTATACCAGCCTAAGCTGATAAAAAGTGCTCCGTGCCACTGAGTTCACCTGTGCCTCAAGTGACAGTTCTGGATCCAAGAGCACCCCCAAACTACGAACCTGATCCTTTTGGGGGAGTGCAATCCCCTCCAGAACAGGTTGAATATCACCTAGCCAGGCAGACGAACCACCCACTAACAGTACCTCCGGCTTGTCTGGACTGAGTTTCAGTTTATTAGCCCTCATCCAGTCCATTACCGTGCCCAGGCACTGATTCAGAACAGCCACTGCCTCACCTGGTTTTGATGAGAAGGAGAGGTAGAGCTGGGTGTCATCTGCATATTGATGGCACCTCAGCCCACACCTCCGGATAACCTCCCCCAGCGGTTTCATGTAGAAGTTAAACAGCATGGGGGATAAAATAGAGCCCTGTGTAACCCCATGGCACAATTGCCATGGCACAGAGCAATAATCCCCCAGCACCACCTTCTGGAATCGGCCATCCAAGTAGGAGCGGAACCACTATAGTGCAGTGCCTCCAACTCCTAACCCAGACAACCTATCCAGAAGGATACCATGGTTGATGGTATTGAAAGCCGCTGAGAGGTCCAGGAGAATCAACAGGGTCGCACTCCCCCTGTCCCTCTCCTGGCAGAGGTCATCCCACAGGGTGACCAAGGCAGTTTCCATTCCAAAACCAGGCCTGAAGCCTGACTGAAATGGATCTAGATAATCCGTTTCATTCAACAGTGCCTGGAGCTGTCCTACAACCACCCGCTCAAGCACTTTGCCCAGGAAGGGGATGTTGGCCACTGGCCTATAATTGTTAACATCCTTTGGGTCCAGGTTAGGCTTTTCCAGGAGTGGTCTAATTACTGCCTCTTTTAAAGCGGCAGGCACCACTCCCTCTCTCAAGGAGGAATTTACAACCTCCTGGACCCAGCTGGACAACCCCTCCTTGTTTGATTTAATGAGCCATGAAGGGCAAGGGTCAAGCACACAAGTGGTCGATCGGACTTGGCCAAGCACCTTGTCTGCATCCTCAGGCCTCAGTAACTGAAACTCATCCAATAAAACTGGACCAGACGGTGCTCTGAACGCCTCTACCAATGGAACTGCATTAATGGTGGTGTCCAATTCATGACGAATCTGAGCGACTTTATCCTCAAAGTGCCGAGCAAACTTGTCACAGCGTGCTACCGAGGGTTCCACCGTCTCTCTCCCTGGCCCAGAATGTAACAGGCCACGAACCACTCAGAAAAGCTCCGCTGGATGACACTGAGAAGATGCAATGCTGGTGGAAAAGAACTGTCTCTTTGCCACCCTCACCGCCACAGAGTAGGCTCAATAGTGGGCTCTTACCTGTGTTTGGTCAGACTCAGCACGAGTTTTCCTCCACCTGCGTTCTAGCTGTCTCCCCTCTTGCTTCATTGCCCTCAGCTCAGGTGTATACCAAGGAGCTGGCCAGGTTCTGCTCAGAGGGAGAGGGCGCTTGGGCGCGATCGTGTCAACCGCCTGAGTCATCTCTGCATTCCACAGAGCGACCTGGGCTTCAACAGGAGCACCAGCCATACCAAGACCTGGGATGGGTGAGAGTTTTGTATGGTAATATTTTTTTATAAGGACTTACCAATTTCTTCATAAACGGGATGGAAAGCACTTCAGATTAGGACAATCTGAATGTGGAATAAAGCAAACCTGATAAATTTATTCAACCTTGCATTACAGTAAAATCAACCAAGTCCTCTCATCCATGGTTTTCTTGGGTTCTGGGAGGTTTGCTTCATTATAAGATTTGTGGGTATTACAATCATGACTTAGAGCAGGTGTGCTGAACCTCAGGCCCAGAGGCCAAATCTGGCCCTCGGAGAACCCCAATCCAATCTAGTCTTCCTGAGAAGGCCACACACCCTCCCTTGGCCCTACCCCCTTTTCCTGACCATCAACTGTTTGATGGTTTCCTAGTTTTTGTACACCATTTCCCCTGTTCTAAAAGGTTGAACTGCCTCTCCGAGGGCTTAGTTCACTGGCGGAAAGAGCTTCAAGCTAAAATATGCTGGTATTTTTGGCCCCACCCACCACATGAATGTGGTTCCTGGGAGCTTCTCCAAAATTGAATTTGGCCCTTGGGTTGAAAGAGGTTCTGCAGCCCTGGCAAAGAGTATATCTTGTCTCTAGCTAGAAATAATAAATGCATAATTAGTTTTCTTTAGGGGTGGACGAAAGTCTCTTACCTTTCGCCGAAGCTTGTTCGCGGTGGGGGGGAGGCGCTTCGCTGCTCCCCCCATGAAGTTCAGGCCGGGGGGGAGGCTTCCTGCCTTGCCCCAGCCGAAATTCAGGCCGGGGGGGAGGCTTCCCACCTCGCTCGGCCGTGAACTCGAATGTTTAAAAAAAAAAAACAAATGCCCCCGTGATAGGCTACGTGACGATTAACGTAGCCTATCATGGCTAGATCTGCAAAGTCAGCCATGATAGGCTACGTGAATCGTCACGTAGCCTATCACGGGTAACTTAAAAAAAAAAAAAAAGAAGCGCGTACGCTAATGGCGGCCCCCATAGGGAGCCGCCATTCGCGTTCCTTATTTGGTCGCCGTAGTCTACGTAAAGATTTATGTAGACTACAGCGACCAAATAAGGAACGGGAATGGCGGCTCCCTATGGGGGCCGCCATTATCCGTACGCGCTTTTTTTTTTTTTAAGTCACCCGTGATAGGCTACATGACGATTGACGTAGCCTATCACGGCTGACTTTGCAAATCTAGCCGTGATAGGCTACGTTAATCGTCACGTAGCCTATCAGGGGGCATTTTTTTTTTCTTTTCTTGGAATGGCGGCGGCGGCAGCCGGTCGAAAGACCGGCTGCCGCTCCCGCCCCGCACGAACAGCCGCCAAACCGCTGGCCGGACCCACCGCTGGGAGGGACATTCGGCGAAGGTAAGTCCCATCCCGGGGGGGTGCGGGGTGCGGGGGGGTTCGGAGGATTTCTCCCCGAAATTTGTTCGGGGGGCCGAACACGTTGGCGCTCGGCCCCCCGAAGTTTAGGGGAGAAATTCTCTGCCATCCCTAGTTTTCTTATGGTATTTCCCATGACTGTACTAGTTTGTTGTTGTTGTTCAGTCGTTCAGTCGTGTCCGACTCTTCGTGACCCCATGGACCATAGCACGCCAGGCCTTCCTGTCCTGCGCTCTCTCCCGGAGCGTGCTCAAGTTCATATTCATTGCATCCGTGATGCTATCTAGCCATCTCATCCTCTGCCGTCCCCTTCTCCTTTTGCCTTCAGTCTTTCCCAGCATCAGGGTCTTTTCCAGGGAGTTTTCTCTTCGCATTAGGTGGCCAAAATATTGGAGCTTCAGCTTCATTATCTGTCCTTCCAATGAGCACTCAGGGTTGATTTCCTTTAGGATGGACTGATTTGACCTCCTTGCAGTCCAGGGGACTCGTAAGAGTCTTCTCCAGCACCACAGTTCGAAAGCATCAATTCTTCGGCACTCAGCCTTCCTTATAGTCCAGCTCTCACAGCCATACATTACTACTGGGAAAACCATAGCTTTGATTAGACGGACCTTTGTCGGCAAGGTGATGTCTCTGCTTCTTACTATGCTGTCTAGGTTGGCCATAGCTTTCCTTCCCAAGAGCAAGCGTCTTTTAATTTCATGGCTACAGTCACCGTCTGCGGTGATCTTGGAGCCCAAGAAAGTAAAATCTGTCACTGCTTCCATTTCTTCCCCTTCTATATGCCACGAAGTGATGGGGCCAGATGCCATGATCTTAGTTTTTTTAATGTTGAGTTTCAAACCAGCTTTTGCACTCTCCTCTTTCACCCTCAACAAGAGGCTCTTGAGATCCTCTTCGCTTTCTGCCATTAGGGTGGTATCGTCTGCATATCGGAGGTTGTTGATAATTCTCCCAGCAATCTTAATTCCGACCTCTGATTCATCCAACCCAGCATTTCTCATGATGTACTCTGCGTATAAGTTAAATAAGCAGGGTGACAATATGCAGCCTTGTCGTACTCCTTTCCCAATTTTGAACCAATCGGTTGTTCCATGTCTGGTTCTTACTGTTGCTTCTTGACCCTCGTACAAGTTTCTCAGGAGACAGGTAAGGTGGTCTGGTACTCCCATCACTTTAAGAATTTGCCACAGTTTGTTGTGATCCACACAATCAAAGGCTTTAGCATAGTCAATGAAGCAGAAATAGACGTTTTTCTGGAATTCCCTTGCTTTCTCCATGATGCAGCGAATGTTGGCGATTTGATCTCTAGTTCCTCTGCCTCTTCTAAACCCAGCTTGTACTTCCGGTAGTTCTCGGTTCGCATACTGCTGAAGCCTAGCTTGTAGGATTTTGAGCATCACCTTGCTGGCATGTGAAATGAGCGCAATTGTGCGGTAGTTTGAACACTCTTTGGCGTTGCCCTTCTTTGGAATTGGAATGTAAACTGACCTTTTCCAGTCTTGTGGCCACTGTTGAGTGTTCCAGATTTGTTGACATATTGAATGCAGCACTTTAACAGCATCATCTTTTAGGATTTTAAATAGTTTGGCTGGAATACTGTCATCTCCGCTAGCTTTGTTGTTACTAATGCTTCCTAAGGCCCACTTGACTTCACTCTCTTGGATGTCCGGCTCAAGTTCAGTGACCGCACTATCATGGCTATCAGGGACATTCAGATCTTTCCTGTATAGTTGTTCTGTGTATTCTTGCCACCTCTTCTTAATCTCATCTGCTTCTGTTAGGTCCCTGCCTTCTTTGTCCTTGATCATGCCCGTCTTTGCACAAAACGTTCCCTTGAGATCTCCAATTTTCTTGAAGAGATCTCTAGTCTTTCCCATTCTGTTGTTTTCCTCGATTTCTTTGCATTGTTCATTTAAGAAGGCCTTCTTGTCTCTCCTTCCTATTCTCTGGAACTCTGCATTCAGTTGGGTATATCTTCCCCTTTCTCCCTTGCTTTTCGCTTCCCTTCTTTCGTGAGCTACTTGTAAAGCCTCATCAGACAGCCACTTGGCTTTCTTGCATTTCTTTTTCTTTGGGATGGATTTCGTTGCTGCCTCCTGAACAATGTTACGGACCTCCGTCCATAGTTCCTCAGGCACTCTGTCTATCAGGTCTAATCCCTGAAATCTATTCCTCACCTCCACTGTATATTCATAAGGGATATGATTTAGGTCATACCTGAACGGTTTAGTGGTTTTCCCGACGTTCTTCAATTTAAGACAAAATTTTGCAAGAAGCAGCTCATGATCTGAGCCACAGTCAGCTCCAGGTCTTGTTTTTACTGACTGTATGGAGCTTCTCCATCTTTGGCTGCAAAGGACATAATCTATCTGATTTCGATATTGACCATCTGGTGACGTCCATGTGTAGAGTCGCCTCTTGTGCTGTTGGAAAAGAGTGTTTGCTATGATCAGCATGTTCTCTTGGCAAAACTCTATTAGCTTTTGTCCTGCTTCATTTTGTACACCAAGGCCATGCCTGCCTGTTATCCTGGGGATTTCTTGACTTCCTACTTTAGCATTCCAATCCCCTATGATGAAGAGGACATCTTTTTTGGTGTTAGTTCTAGAAGGTGTTGTAGGTCTTCATAGAACCGATCAACCTCAGCTTCTTCGGCCTCAGTGGTTGGGGCATAGACTTGAATTACTGTGATGTTGAATGGTTTGCCTTGGATTCGTACTGAGATCATTCTATCATTTTTAAGATTGTACCCCAGTACTGCTTTTCCCACCCTTTTGTTGACTATGAGTGCTACTCCATTTCTTCTAAGGGATTCTTGCCCACAATAGTAGATATGATGGTCACCTGAATTAAATTCGCCCATGCCTGTCCATTTTAGTTCGCTGATTCCCAAGATGTCGATGTTCAATCTTGCCATCTCATGTTTGACCACCTCCAGCTTACCTTGATTCATTGATCTGACATTCCAGGTTCCTAAACAATATTGTTCTTTACAGCATCGGATTTTCTTTTCACCACCAGACACATCCACAGCTGAGTGTCCTTTCGGCTTTGGCCCAGCCGCTTCACTCTTTCTGGCACTACTTGGAAATACCCTCTGCTCTTCCGCAGTAGCATATTGGACACCTTCCGACCTGAGGGGCTCATCTTCCGGCGTCATATCTTTTAGCCTTGTGATACGTTCCATGGGGTTTTCTTGGCAAGAATACTGGAGTGGGTTGCCATTTCCTTCTCCAGTGGACCACATTTTGTCAGAACTCTCTGCCATGACCTGTCCGTCTTGGGTGGCTCTGGACGGCATAGCTTATGGCTTCACTGAGTTACGCAAGCCCCTTCGCCACAACAAGGCAGTGATCCATGAAGGGGCTGTACTAGTTTACAAAACCTCTATTATGCAGTTTAAGAGTTATTTGGCATTGAGGGTGGTGGAAGCAGGGGAAGAGCTTCAGTTCTCGACAGGGCCGGCACTACCATTGGTTAGAATGAGACAGCTGGCTGTGGAGGTAGTTGGTGAGGAGTGAACAGAATTTTGTGTGCCGTATGTCCTGGCCTATATTCCCTGTGCTAGTCCTCAGGGGCAGTACAGGACTGTTGCCAGTGTTGAAGTAAGATTCAGCTGCCAGTCCAGTTGGCTTTTGGATATAGAATGAGGGAGGCACCATCTTGTCTTTGGCCTCAGATACCAAAATTACTTGGCCCTGCCCTGGTTCTTGTGTTCATACAAATATGCTTATGGCTTTCATTTACATTATTTTTAATAGCCTTTATTTGTAGAGAAAACGTACCAAACATACTTTAAGATCTAAAGGCAAGATAAAATTATATATAAAATAATTATAATTACTTAATAATTATAGAAGGCATGTGTGTGTGTGTATGTGTGTGTGTGTGTGTGTGTGTATATATATATATATATACACACACACCTACATACACACACTCACATACTATATATATGCCTTTTATAACCAGTAGCCACAATCCAGCAAAGAGTTAGAGGTACTTAAACCCCATTGAAATCAATGCCTTTCTTTCTTTCTTTCTTTCTTTCTTTCTTTCTTTCTTTCTGCACTCATAGTCTGCTTTTCTGAGCTGTATTCTTGCCATTTGCTATGGCTAGCCAGGAATGGGATATCGATGATTAAAAAAAAGCCCTCCCACACACTGGATAGCTGCAAAGATGGGTTTTTGTGACTTGACAGAGAACTGCAGTTAATCCCGAGTCTCTCAATGCACCTGTATGATATGTATGGTTCCAAATATGTTTCACTCATTCACTCATTAGATTTACATTTACAGTGTTTAGATCCACACCTAAAAATGTATATGTAAAAGGCTGAGATATACAGGGCAGAGTTATGACTGTTTATGTCCCGGTAACCTTAATATATTTCACTACTTGTACATTTTAACCTTTATTCTTCTTTGTTTGGGAATTATGGGTATATAAACTCAACCCAAATTGCACCATAGTGTACTTTTTCTTCTCTGGTGATAAACAGCATGACAAAGGAACCTTCTACTGATGGCACAGGGTGAGTGCCAATAGTTCATCTTGCTTGAAGTAATGTCAGCGACTAAATGTCATTCTTCCAAGCCATTAGCCTGGCCTTGATGGCTTATCTTCATCAAAATAACTTTATATTTTGGTATCTTTAGTAAAGGTTAATGAACTTTTTGGTTTTGCATCACTAAACAGACAGGAACTGTATATCACCAAACATAAATTTTTCAGAACAAATTCAGAGATAAGCAAGAAAAAAGAATGAAAGAAAGAGGAGGAAGAAGAAGGAAAGTTATTCAGTGAAGTTATTATATGTCTTTTAGTACTGGGGAAATGAAGCTGTTAATGTACAGTTGGAAGCAGATTTAGCAAATTGCATTTACACTAATGTTTTTTCTGAGGTTGTGCATTTCTTCTTACAACGGGTCATATGAGCCAATTATTCCTTCCCTGCGATAAGCAATGAGATCTCACTTGCAACCTTCTTTGTCTGGTGTCAGAAATGGGAAAAAAAATCTCTTCAGAAAAGGGCAAAGACTGCCGCAAAGTAAAAGCTGGGAAGGAGGGAATTGTACTGACCATCGTGTTAAAAAGTTGCGCGCCTTGTCTTTGACCTATAGCAGAAATGCTGAGAGTCCTCTCACATGTCATCACTTATTTACATTTCAGATTGTGTTCTCAAGTGGGAGCCAACTAAGATATGAAACAGAACAGTAGGAAGGAAGTTTATTCAGTAGTTTTCCCTGCTGGCAGGGCCTGGGGCAAATAGCTACATATCAAAGCCCTATAATCACAACTCTGTATCAGCTAAATCTCATAATAGCCTCAAGTTGCCTCCTGTACGCATTAGTCTTGGTGCTGAAACCTACACATGCCTGAAAGATCAATAAATAAAGCTGGTTTACAAGAAGGCAGAAAAAAAGACTCCCACATGCAAAAAAGAAATATGAACATTTTTTAAAAACTGAAGGTTGCTATCGGGCATTAAAAAAAAGGGGGGGAAAGTGGTGACAACATGCTCGCTGACATTTTCTCCCCCAGTCCATATCTCATTTTTTTTTTAAAAAAGAGGCTTGCTGCCACACCAATTGAAAACTGCAAGCCTCCCCCACCCCAAGGTAAGTTTCAGGTTATTTCAGAGAATTCCACATCACTCTCATAAGGATTATTTTCTCCTCTCTGCTTTATGGTGGGTTGATAAGCAGTGGCAACAGCAGCAGACAGAGAGCTGGTGAGCAAGTGGGCAGATGGATAGTGGCAAGTGGGGAGCCCCAAGGAAATGGAGGCACAACCTGTCACATGTCTCCACAGCCTGAACCATGGGCCTCACCATGGCTCAATGAAAGGACAACCCTGGCAATGCTGCAGAAGCCAGCGGCTGAGCTAGCGGCTTGTAACTGATTGATCGGCTGATTGATTGATTTGATTTGTACATTTATTTCTTTGTGATACTTACGTACCACTAACTACAACAAAACCCCTAAGTGATTTGTACCCCACCTTTGTGCCAAAAATGGCACTCAAGGCAGCTTACAATCAATAATAAAAGTTGATAAAAACAAAAATAAGCAAATACATTAAAATGTAATTAAAAACAACTGAAAACACATTAACAGAGTAAAAACAGCATCCAGCTCAGCAGATTTGCTTACATGCCAAAAGCCCACTTAAGCAGTCTTTGCCTGCTGGTGGAAGGATAGCACAGAGGGAGTGAACCTAGGCTCCCTTGGCAGGGAGTAGGGATGTCAGAGAATTCCGCCAGGGACTCCAGTGAGGCCGGATTGTTTAGAATCTGGCCCCCAGAATCCATGGCGGAATGGCCTCCCCCCCGCCACCCCGCAGAATCCCCCTGGGACAGAGCTTACCTGGGGCGGATGTGGTGATGGTGGCCCTAGCCATTTGTGTGGCGCCTTCACCGTGATAGGCCTTCACCCTACGCAGGAGGCCATTTGCGTCCGCACCAGCCCGGCAGCGGCTGGAGGACCCGGTGCGGAGCCGGCTGGGCAGGATTCCGGGGGGGGGAGGACCCGATCTCCTTCCCCCCATCGAGGATTCCGGAGGGAGGAACAGATAGCCTCCCCCGCAGCGGATGCCCTGACCGGAACCAGGTAAAGGATTTGTACATCCCTAGCAGGGAGTTTCACAGGAAGGGAGCGGCCACAGAAAAGGCTTTATTTTGCATTGCTTCTGAAAGTGGTGGTCTGGTCTTGAAAGAAGTGCCTCTCCCAAAGATCTTAAGAACCAGGCAGGATCGTATGGAAGAAGGCAGTCTTTCAGGTAGCCTGGTCCCAAGCCATATAGGGCTTAATAGGTCATAACCAGCACTTTGAATTCTGCCAGGAAACAGATCCATAGCCAGTGAAGCTGTTGTAACAGGGGAGTCATGTGCTCTCTATAACCAGCCCCGGTCAACAGTCTTGACCGGGGCCCAGAGTTTCTGCGAACCACCCAGGGATCTTCAGCTGTTGGACAGTAAGAAATGAAATATAAACAAACAAACAAACAAACAAATGCGGCATTCTGGACCAGCTGAAGTTTTTGAACAGTGTTTGAAGGCAGCCCCAGGTAGAGCACATTGCAGTAGTCCAAATGGGATGTAACTGAGGAATGTGTGACCGTGGCCAGATCAGTAACGATAAAAAAGAAAGGAAAAATAAGGCCCCCTGCTTCATTACAAGCAGTAAAAAATACAAGGAAAAAAAGGGTAGGAGGCCCCATCACTGGCATGGCGTGATTCAGCTTGGATCACTCCCCAAAACGGTGTCCCTTTCCTTGTTTTGGGGTTCAGCTGACCTATGCCCCCCCAACAATGTGAACCCTTAAACAGAGAGAAAGGAAGCCAGCACTAGTTCCACTCAAAGTTGAAAGGATTACTCTCAAATATATTTAAGATTAAGGGAACTCAGAGGCGACTGTCTATCCAATCCAGGGCAGGAGAAGCATGGGGGGGATTGTAGGGATGGCGGAGAATTTCTCCCCGAAACTTCGGGGGGCCGAGCACCAACGTGTTCGGCCCCCCAAACAAGTTTCAGGGAGAAATCCTCCACACACCCCCCCTGGGACGGGACTTACCTTCGCCGAATGTCCCTCCCGGTGGCTGGTCCGGCCGGCGGTTCGGCGGGTGTTGGAGCAAGGCGGGAGCGGCAGCCGGTCTTTCGACCGGCTGCCGCCGCCGCCATTGCAATGAAAGAAAAAAAAAACGCCCCCTGATAGGCTACGTGACGATTCACGTAGCCTATCACGGCTAGATTTGCAAAGTCAGCTGTGATAGGCTACGTGAATCGTCACGTAGCCTATCACGGGTGACTTAAAAAAAAAAAAGAGTGTACGGATAATGGCGGCCCCCATAGGGAGCCGCCATTCGCGTTCCTTATTTGGTCGCTGTAGTCTACGTAAATGTTTACGTAGACTACAGCGACCAAATAAGGAACGCGAATGGCGGCTCCCTATGGGGGCCGCCATTCGCGTACGTGGTTTTTTTTTTTTTTAAGTCCCCCGTGATAGGCTACGTGATGATTCACATAGCCTATCACGGCTGACTTTGCACATCTAGCCGTGATAGGCTACGTGAATCGTCACGTAGCCTATCAGGGGGCGTTTTTTTTTTTTAACTTTCGCATTCGCGGTCGGGCGAGGCAAGGCGCCTCCTCCCCGGCCTGAATTTTGGCCGGGCGAGGCAGGAAGCCTCCCCCCCGGCCTGAATTCCGGCTGCGCGAGGCGGGAAGCCTCCCCCCCCGGCCTGAACTTCGCGGGGGGACCAGCGAAGCGCCTCCCCCCCACCGCGAACGGCCTTTGAGGACAGGTAAGGGACTTTCGTCCACCCCTAGGGGAATTGTCCCCTCCATGCTTCAGCCACCCTGCATTTGTGGCTAGAAAGACAGCCAATCTCAGCTGTCTAGCCACAGGAAGGCGGAGTGGGGGAAGCAGCTGCCAGATGACACATAGGATGTGTCGTACTGGCATTTCCCCCTTCATGGATCACTTCCTTGTTGTGGCGAAGGGGCTTGCGTAACTCAGTGAAGCCATAAGCTATGCCGTCCAGGGCCACCCAAGATGGACAGGTCATGGCGGAGAGTTCTGACAAAATGTGGTCCACTGGAGAAGGAAATGGCAACCCACTCCAGGATTCTTGCCAAGAAAACCCCATGGAACGTATCACAAGGCTAAAAGAGATGACGCCAGAAGATGAGCCCCTCAGGTCAGAAGGTGTCCAATATATTACTGGGGAAGAGCAGAGGGAATTTCCAAGTAGCGCCAGAAAGAGTGAAGCGGCTGGGCCAAACCCGAAAGGACACTCAGCTGTGGATGTGTCTGGTGGTGAAAAGAAAGTCCGATGCTGTAAAGAACCATATTGTTTAGGAACCTGGAATGTAAGATCAATGAATCAAGGTAAGCTGGAGGTGGTCAAACATGAGATGGCAAGATTGAACATTGACATCTTGGGAATCAGCAAACTAAAATGGACAAGCATGGGCGAATTTAATTCAGGTGACCATCATATCTACTATTGTGGGCAAGAATCCCTTAGAAGAAATGGAGTAGCACTCATAGTCAAGAAAAGGGTGGGAAAAGCAGTACTGGGGTAGAATCTCAAAAATGATAGAATGATCTCAGTACGAATCCAAGGCAAACCATTCAACATCACAGTAATTCAAGTCTATGCCCCAACCACTGATGCCAAAGAAGCTGAGGTTGATCAGTTCTATGAAGATCTACAACACCTTCTAGAACTAGGGATGTACGAATCCCTTACCTGGTTCTGGTTGGGTCATCCTCTGGAAGGGGAGGTGCTCCGTCCCTCCCCCCGGAATCCTCAAAGGGTGGGGAGGCGATCCGGTCCTGCCCCCCGGAATCCTTCCCGGCCAGCTCTGCTCTGTGGCGGCTCCGCAGAGCAGCCGGCCAGGGCCGTCTGCAGCTGCTCTTCCAGCTGCGGATGGGCTGCTGAGGACGCAAATGGAGGCTGCCATAGTGGCCGCCATTTGCATCCTTTCAGGCTGCCGTGATAGTCTACGTAAGTATTTACATAGTCTATCATGGCATGCCCCCCCAAAAATGGCGTACGCAAATGGCGGCGGCTACAGCGGCCACCATTTGCATTACCTATTTTTAGCCATTCTAGCCTATGTAAATATTTACGTAGGCAATTAGGGCGGGAAAAAAAGGGAACCGCAAATAGTGTAGTGGGCGCTTTCTTTTTCTACACTTTCTTTTTTTCGCCGAAAAAGCCTACATAAATATTTATGTAGGCTAGAACGGCGAAAAATAGGGAACACAAATGGCGGCCGCCATAGCCGCTGCCATTTGCGTATGCTGGGGTTTTGGCGGGGGCTGTGATAGGCTATGTAAATTCTTACATAGCCTACCACAGCTGCAAGGATGGCAATGGCGGCCGCAGCAGCCCAGCTGTGGCCGGCCAGGAGACCAACCGCCGCCGCCACCGAATCCATGGCATCCGTCCCAGGTAAGTTCCATCCCAGGGAATTCTGTGGGGGGGGCAGGGGGGCAGGAGGCCATTCCGCCATGGATTCCGGGGGGCTGGATTCTTTCGAATCCGGCTTCACTGGAATCCGTGGTGGAATTCTCTGCCATCCCTATCTAGAACTAACACCAAAAAAAGATGTCCTCTTCATCATAGGGGATTGGAATGCTAAAGTAGGAAGTCAAGAAATAACCAGGATAACAGGCAGACATGGCCTTGGTGTACAAAATGAAGCAGGACAAAGGCTAATAGAGTTTTGTCAAGAGAACACACTGATCATAGCAAACAACAGCATTTTCCAACAGCACAAGAGGCGACCCTACACATGGACATCACCAGATGGTCAATATCGAAATCAGATTGATTATGTCCTTTGCAGCCAAAGATGGAGAAGCTCTATACAGTCAGTAAAAACAAGACTTGGAGCTGACTGTGGCTCAGATCAAGAGCTTCTTATTGCAAAATTTCTGCTTAAATTGAAGAACATAGGGAAAACCACTAAACCATTTAGGTATGACCTAAATCATATCCCTGATGAATATACAGTGGAGGTGAGGAATAGATTTCAGGGATTAGACCTGATAGACAGAGTGCCTGAGGAACTATGGACAGAGGTTTGTAACTAGGAATGTCAGAGAATTCCACGACGGATCTCAGTGAGGCTGAATGCCAGTGCATTTGGTCCCCCGAAATCCATCGTGGAATGAAGCCCCTGCCCCCCCACGAAAGGCCCGCAGGACGAAGTCCCCACCACCCCCATCCCACGAGAGGTGCACGAAATGGAGCACTTACCTGCTCCCGTCCATGCTCCTTTGCGAATGGCGGCCGTCCTGCGGCCGCCATTCACTTTCTTGTCTCAATAGCTGTGATAGGCTACGTAAATACTTATGTAGCCTATCACGGCTAATGCAGGGATGCCATTGGCATCCCTGCGGAGGCTGTGATAGGATACGTAAGTATTTAAGTAGCCTACCATGGCGGTGGGGGAGGAACCCAGCGTACGCAAATGGCGGCAGCTACTGCCATTTGCGTATGCTGGGTTTTTCCCCCCTGTGCTGTGATAGGCTACGTAAATACTTATGTAGCCTATCACGGCATGGGGGAATAAACCCCAGTGTATGCAAGTGGTGGTGGCTACTGCCATTTGCGTATGCTGGGTTTTTCCCCCTGCCATGATAGGTTACGTAACTATTTACGTAGCCTATCATGGCTCAATACAGGGATGCAAATGGTGGCAGCTACAACAGCCACCATTTGTGTCCCTGCAGGGCTGTCCAGTGGCCGGATGTCCAGCTGCGGGGAGCCGGAACCGGCCGGCGGCTCTGCGGCTTGGCCGCAGTTCGGAGCCTGCCGGGCAGGGATCTGGGGGGAGGGACGGAGTGCCTCCCGCCCATCGAGGATTCCAGGGGGAGGGACAGAGCACCTCCCTCCCACCATGGATTGCCCAGCGGAGAGCCAGGTAGGGGTTTCATACATCCCTATCTGTAACATTGTTCAGGAGGCAGCAACGAAATCCATCCCAAAGAAAAAGAAATGCAAGAAAGCCAAGTGGCTGTCTGATGAGGCTTTACAAGTAGCTGAGGAATAAGGGAAGTGAAAAGCAAGGGAGGAAGGGGAAGGTATACCCAACTGAATGCAGATTTCCAGAGAATAGCAAGGAGAGACAAGAAGGCCCCTTCTTAAATGAACAATGCAAAGAAATCAAAGAAAACAATAGAATGGGAAAGACTAGAGATCTCTTCCAGAAAATCAGAGATCTCAGGGGAACGTTTTGTGCAAAGATGGGCATGATAAAGGACAAAGAAGGCGGGGACCTAACAGAAGCAGATGAGATTAAGAAGAGGTGGCAAGAATACACAGAAGAACTATACAGGAAAGATCTGAATGTCCCTGATAGCCATGATAGTGTGGTCACTGAACTTGAGCCGGACATCCTAGAGAGTGAAGTCAAGTGGGCCTTAGGAAGCATTACTAACAACAAAGCTAGCGGAGATGACAGTATTCCAGCTGAGCTATTTAAGATCCTAAAAGATGATGCTGTTAAAGTGCTGCACTCAATATGCCAACACATTTGGAACACTCAACAGTGGCTACAAGACTGGAAAAGGTCAGTTTACATTCCTATTCCAAAGAAGGGCAATGCCAAAGAGTGTTCAAACTACCACACAATTGCGTTCATTTCACATGCCAGCAAGGTGATGCTCAAATCCTACAAGCTAGGCTTCAGCAGTATGTGAACCGAGAACTACCAGAAGTACAAGCTGGGTTTCGAAGAGGCAGAGGAACTAGAGATCGAATCGCCAACATTCGCTAGATCATGGAGAAAGCAAGAGAATTCCAGAAAAACGTATATTTCTGCTTCATTGACTACGCTAAAGCCTTTGATTGTGTGGATCACAACAAACTGTGGCAAATTCTGAAAGAGATGGGAGTACCGGACCACCTTACCTGTTTCCTGAGAAATCTGTACGAGGGTCAAGAAGCAACAGTAAGAACCGGACATGGAACAACCGATTGGTTCAAAATTGGGAAAGGAGTACGACAAGGCTGCATATTGTTGCCTTGCTTGTTTAACTTATATGCAGAGTACATCATGAGAAATGCCAGGCTGGATGAATCACAGGTCGGAATTAAGATTGACAGGAGAATTATCAACAACCTCAGATACGCAGACGATACCATACCACCGTAATGGCAGAAAGTGAAGAGGACCTAAAGAGCCTCTTGTTGAGGGTGAAAGAGGATAGTGCAAAAGCTGGTTTGAAACACAACATTAAAAAAACTAAGATCATGGCATGTGGCCCCATCACTTCGTGGCATATAGAAGGGGAAGAAATGGAAGCAGTGACAGATTTTATTTTCTTGGGCTCCAAGATCACCGCAGACGGTGACTGTAGCCATGAAATTAAAAGCTGCTTGCTCCTTGGGAGGAGAGCTATGGCAAACCTAGACAGCATAGTAAGAAGCAGAGACATCACCTTGCCGACAAAGGTCCGTCTAATCAAAGCTATGGTTTTCCCAGTAGCAACATATGGCTGTGAGAGCTGGACTCAGTGGACTGTAAGGAAGGCTGAGCACCGAAGAATTGATGCTTTTGAACTGTGGTGCTGGAGAAGACTCTTACGAGTCCCCTGGACTGCAAAAAGTTCAAATCAGTCCATCCTAAAGGAAATCAACCCTGAGTGCTCATTGGAAGGACAGATACTGAAGCTGAAGCTCAAATATTTTGGCCACCTAATGTGACGAGAAAAGTCACTGGAAAAGACCCTGATGCTGGGAAAGTTTGAAGGCCACATACAATATATTTTCTGGCTATAGCAACAGAATGGATTAAATTATTTTTAATCAGCTAGATGTAAAAAGAAATGAAGTTTCTTTCTAATCTTTTTTTCTTTGCTCTCCTGAAGCATTAATGCTTGTTCTCTTGACAATTCAGTTTTCATTTTTTGAATATTTATTTTACTGCTTCTCCTGCAGTTGTTGCTTGGCTTACTTGTTTGAGCCACTTAAATCATTCTTTTCCCCCTCATCAGCTCTGATTTGCTTTGCTTTTGAGGTTTTAGATAGACATACACCTAATTTTACATGCGCAGTCCCATCCCACTTGATGAGGTACAAGTGTATTTGTATACATATACCGAAATAGAAAACATAAGGTGAGAATTGGCAGTAAGTGTTACTAACGTGGGAAATATGTCCCAATATGAGATGATGAAGTGAAGTGATAGTAAGGGGCAATCTACATTACAACTTTACTATTTAAAACCTGTTTTTAGCGATTACGGCTACCAAATACAGGTAGGGGCTGCTTGGGCAGGGGACAGCGGTCTCTAGCAAAGAATTCTCAGTACCCTCATGAAACTGCAGGATCAGCACAGGGGTCTCTAGCAAAGAATTCTCAGTCTCTATCCCCTCAGCACAGGGGTCTCTAGCAAAGAATTCTCAATACCCTCATGAAACTGCAGGATCCCTTTAGATAAACTGGTTTGAAACCAGTTTAAAGTTGTAATGTAGATTGCCCCTAAGACTTACAGCACAATCCTATACATGTCTAGGCAAATGTAAGAGCCATTGAGTTCAATAGGCCTTATTCACTGGAAGGTGGGTAGAGGACTGTAGCCTTAAAGTTTACACAGAAGTTACAAGGAGGACATGCAAAGAGAAGAAAGCAGGATGAATCAATACAAGATCAGTACAAGGCATTGCAACCTAGCAGGAAGTGCTGGGATATGAATCCCAATAGGAGATGACCTGTGGAATCTTTGGCACTGCTGGTCAGTTCCTGCTTCTTACACTCAGCCTTTGCCATCAATTTCAGTCTTTGTCATTCACACAAGACTGTGAAATAATAATACTAATACTGCTACTATTAATAAACAACTATTCTCCTTCAGATATGTTCCTTCCTAAGTTCAAAGGAATTGCAACCTCTTCTTTCCCCTGCTGGTTCATAGAAGGAAAACAAACAAAATAGTAGGAAGATACCAAAACTGACTTATTTGTCCACTTTGTAATGTCTTTGAACAAATGCATGTGAACTAGTCTTTTTTCTGAAAATCCAATAGTCTACTGCAGGTTTAGGACTGACATTTTTCCAGTGGAAGAGGAGCATTCGTGGTCATAGCTATTAAGGAAGCAATCCTATGGCCGCTAGACAGTGGCTACATGGCCATAGGATATCTGGTTTTTTGGGAACTGACCTCCTCCCATCTCCGCACTGCCTTGGCGGCAGCGCAGAACAGCCCCATCCTCCGCACTTGCAAGAGGAGAGCGGAGCGGCTGAAAAGGGGCGTTCCGGGGGGCGTGCTGGGGCAGGGAGGGCGGAAATGCCTGTATGACACATCCAATGTGCCATACAGCAGCCTCCTCCCCCGCTCAGCCCTCCCAAGGCTAGACAGCCTCAATCGGCTGTCTAGCTGAAAATGCAGGGCAGGAGAAGTGAGGAGGGAACAATCCCTTCCTTGTTTCTCCTGCACTACATTGGATAGGCAGTTGCCTCCGAGTTTGGAGGCGGCTGCCTATCTGAATAGGATTGTGCCCTAAGTCACACACTCAGTTGTAATGGAAGCTCTAAATAAATACATACAGCAAACCAAAGTTTTCACATCTTCCATAGGTCTCTTTAGAAATAGGAAGGACTGTTATAATAGAGGTGCCTTAATACTGAATGTTGGACATTCATTGACTGATAAATTGGCTGTGCTGCTCTTTGAATCTCTTCTTTCCTCCCCCAACAGAACTTTGAAGCCACCCAGGGGGCAAAAATACCCCCCTCCTCCAAGGATCACAAAGTTAAGGTTTGACAAGCAGCACTCAACAGCAATGGCTGGAGAATTGGATGAAGAGGTGGACTTCTCTTCCATGTTCACCATTTTAAAAGAGATGGCCGAAGGTATAAAATCCCTTAAAGCAGGAGTGGATGCAATCAGACTAGAAATGGGAGAAATATGTGCCTCAGAGGATAATACAAAAACAAAAATGATGCAATCCATATTGCCAATCAACTGGATTTCTTTGAACTTACTTTTCAGAGATGCATTTCTGACAAATTGCTCTTCCATCCATGTTCTAGTCAGTGGCACAAATTCCCTTGATATATGAAGGTCAACAACATTCAGTAAAGTTTCCTCTTTTACCAACGTCACTGATATTTGCTTGAAGATACTGATAGTAGTCCAGTAGAAAATGATTGGTGTGCAATTTTCCTCCAGAAGCCTTTTATAGGGGATTCAGGCAGTGACAGAACGCGAATTTCTATTGCAAAGTGTAGCAGGTCAACAGCATTTCAGCTTCCTTGACACACTTGCTAAGGCTGTGATGATAATAATAACAACAATAATAGTAATAATAGTAATAATAATAAAAATATATTTGTATTTTATTCACTTCATTTGGGAAGCTGTTCTGTTCGGTAGTTCTGTTTGGTTGCCTCATGGACATATGGTGCTTCATTTCTATTTCATAGTGTTACTTAGGCTTGATCTATACTACTGCTTTATAGCGATATTGAAGTGCACTGATAACTGTTGGGGCACATGACACATTCGATATACCACCTTTGTAGTGTTATTTCCTGCTTTTTATTCCACATTATCCAATACACAGCAACAAATGTCATTGTGGGTCCTGTGAGGGATAAATGCACAAGAGGGATATAGGGTTACAGTGATGGGATCATAATGATATGACACAAGGTGTAGATCTGGCCTTAGTTTTTTTAAATTACTTATTACATTTTATATCCCACCTTTTTTTCCTCTTGCAAGGAACCCAAAGTGATATACATAATCCTCCTCCTCCTCCATTTTATCCTCACAACAACGACCCTGTGAGGTGGGTTGGGCTGAGAATCTGTGACTGGCCCAAAGTCACCCAGTGAGCTTTTATGGTCAAGTGGGGACTAGAACCCAGATCTTCCAACTCCCAGTCCAACACTCTCTCCAGTGAATCACACTGGCTCTCAAAAGTTTTTTTTTTGTGTGTGTTTCCCATTAATTTTAAATCATAATGAATGAACCTACAAGTTTTACCTTAAAAAAAAAAAAAAGAATTGGATGACATTTGCGGGAATGACAGAACCTTGTGAGGTTCAAGCACATAGATGCAGGGGATTTTGTACTCGGCACCTTTAAAGATGGAGCATTACAAAAATGTTTCTGCTGCCTTACCACTTTTTTTTTTTTTGAGCTAAAACTCACAGGGAATGTAGAGGTGCCCTTAGGTAAGATCTCGTTCCTTTTCCAATGAAGTGATTTGGGAGGGACTTTGAAGGGGTAATATAGCCTCTGAGCTCCTCCACATGTCCATGTAAAATTGTGCATGGAGATATGCAGGGGCTCAGAAGCTATTTGTTGTTGTTGTTCAGTCGTTCAGTCGTGTCCGACTCTTCGTGACCCCATGGACCATAGCACGCCAGGCCTTCCTGTCCTGCGCTCTCTCCCGGAGCGTGCTCAAGTCCATATCCATTGCATCGGTGATGCTATCTAGCCATCTCATCCTCTGCCGTCCCCTTCTCCTTTTGCCTTCAGCCTTTCCCAGCATCAGGGTCTTTTCCAGAGAGTTTTCTCTTCGCATTAGGTGGCCAAAATATTGGAGCTTCAGCTTCATTATCTGTCCTTCCAATGAGCACTCAGGGTTGATTTCCTTTAGGATGGACTGATTTGACCTCCTTGCAGTCCAGGGGACTCGTAAGAGTCTTCTTCAGCACCACAGTTCGAAAGCATCAATTCTTCGGCGCTCAGCCTTCAGAAGCTATATTACCCCTCAAAGTCCCTCCCAAATCACTTCACTGGAAGATGAACAAGACATGAAAGAAGTAAAACCAATTTAACAAGAGACTTTAGAACTGCAAACCTGCAGGCGATGTCAGGCATAATTCCATTGGCAGATAATTGTCAACTATGGTACTAACTAGCTTTCAACTTATCCCCTAGTCAGCATCTTCCTTGTGGGGAAAAAGTTCCACAGTGGGTTGGAAATTGTTGAAAAGTTAGAGATAGGCAAGGCAAAGGCAGCTTCTAAAATGCAAACGAGACTTTGTTAGGCAACGATAGGCTTCGTTTTCCAAGTGCTTTTATTCTTCCATTTGCTTTGTCTCTGCTTGGGTTGCCTCCTGCTTTGCTTTAAAATAACAACAAAGCCCCCTGATTCATTTAATATCCAAACTGGATTTGAAGCCATTGCACAGCCCTAATGCTTGCATTACTTGAGTTTCATTTTTAAAGCACGCCGCTGAACCACAGGAGGTAGCAGATGGCATTTTTGTTTCATTAAAGCACTAGGTCTTTTCTCCATTCCTGTTCATACGTGCTAGAATTACCTGTGCCAAGCAGTCCCACGGTCATAGCTGCATAGAGGAAGTGATACAGGAGCTGACAGGACCACACAGCTTCCTGGAAATGAATTGTATGGGCTCAGCAGCTGGGGATTTTTTACCTGCTGGGTTCATAAGATGGCCACCAGGAAGCTGTGTGATCCCATTGGCTCATAGTTACTTCCTCCATGCAGCTACTGCTATAGGACCACACTACTGGGGGGTGGGATGTATAAGGAGACATGAACCAGTCCCAGGCCATCAAAAACAAATCTTAACCCTAAAGCAGATGACATCTCCTGTGCTCCTCCTTTAGCTTGAAGAGCCTTCCCCAGTTCCATTTACCTTTCCTTAAATTCAAGATCAATTTCTTTTACATTCTATTCTTCTTCTTCTAACATCCAACCATTCTATTATCACCGCATTTACTCTTCTAGTATCATTATTGGATGGCATACTGATAGTTAGGTGTTGGACTTACATTGTTACACTAACAGCCTTGCCTGATCCTCAGGGAGCCCCCATTTCCCCAGCTCACCCCATTCATCAGGGTCTCCTGCCCTGTGTGTAACATTTTCAGGGGGGTGGAGTAGGGAGCATGGGGAGAAGGGGAAATCTGTTTCTGCCAGTTGAGTTGCATACCTAGATCTGGATCCAACCCAGAATATTGTACTGTGGAGGCCTGGATTCAAATTCCCACTCAGCTTCACAAAGCTTATTCAGTGCCTTTGGGTCTGTCTGACACTGGCTTTCACCTAACCTACCTCATGGGATTGTTGTAAGAATAAGGATGTGGGGGAGAAACCATGAATGCCACCCTGAGATCCTGGGAAGAAGGGTGGCACAAACATTTTTTTTTTTTAAATCCCCATGACACACTGTCACTTCTTGACAAATTTAAATACTTGATAGCAACAACAACAATATTAATTTGGAAGTTCCATATATATATATATATATATATATATGCATATGCACCTTTAGTTCTGTTTTCAAAACATAGCACTTGCTATTACAGTTCATAGCTGCCCACAGAGAATAGACAATTGTTACATTTATATCTGTTTTTAAGTAGGAGAGGAAAATGTGGTGTATCAGGGACCACAGGGACAGATGTTGGCAAGTGTTCTTTCTAACGTCAGCAACAGTCTCTTTCCACCTGGCTACACACCAATTGTTGCTTGTATGCCACTGGGAGATAGGAAACATAAGGTTCATGAGTACTTCTGACTGCCAAAGGGGACGTTTATGTCAGCCAAGCACTGGGGGACCCAACAGCTTGTTGAGCTAGTGAAATGGTATGATTTTGTTGCTCTGCAAGCAAAAGGATTTACCATCTTAGACAGGGCCAGCTCAAGACATTTTGCTGCCTGAGACAGAACAGCAAATGGCATCAACAGCCCTCCCCCCCCCCCGCCTCCCCCTGCTAAGTCTGGTCAAGTTATTTTGGCATCTAAGGCAAAAAATATCACCAACACTTATGGCTCCCCATGGCAGTAAAAATGCAACAATAATAATTTAAATAGCAGATGCTTTGCTGCCCTTTCATGACAGTCACAATCAGCTGCCTGAGACGGCTTCCTCACTCTGTCCAACAGTAGAGTCAGCCCTGAATTTAGCTAACCAGAGCTTTAAAATTGGGTATAGGAATCAACATTTGAAATCTGTAGATGTAAGTGGTTTATAAATGTTCATCAATCAAGCAAGCAAGCAAGCAAGCAAATAAATAAAGTAGACATAAGGAAAAACTACTTACACTACGCTCAACATCCAAGGCCCTTTTCCGGCTGCCTACGCATACACAGAGGGAAGCTTGGAGGACAGTGACAAGTGAGAGGGCCTTCACAGTGGTGGCCCCCAAATTATAGAATGATCTCCCCAGCAAGGCTTGCCTGGCACCAACGTTGATATCTTTTCAGCGCTGGGTTAAGACTTTTCCCTTCTCCCAGGCATTTGGCAGCATATGATAAGTTTTAATCAATCCTGGAATGTGTTATGGTTATGGTTGTTTGCTTTTGAGATTGTTTGAAGTTGTTTTAGATATATGTTTCTTTTGTGTACATGGTCTGTTCATGTGTTTTTATGTAAATGGTTTTTAATCTCTGTATACTGTATTTTTAATGTTTTTAATCTTTGTAAACCACCCAGAGAGCTTTGGTTATTGGGCGGTATAGATATGTAATAAATAGGGATGTACGAAAGTCACTTACCGTTTCGCGGATCTGCTTCATGGTGGGGGGGGAGGCGCTCCGTCCCTCCCCCCAGAATCCTGCCTGGCCGGCTTTGCTCCACAGGGATTCTGTGGAGCCGCTGGCCGGCTCCGCCATCAGATGGACATCCAGCCGCTGGGCAGCAGGGACGCAAATGGCGGTGGCCGTATCCGCCGCCGTTTGCGTCCCTGTACTTAACCATGATAGGCTACGTAAATATTTATGTAGCCTATCACGGCAAAGTAAAAAAAAAACACATACACAAATGGTGGCAGCTACGGTGGCTGCCATTTGTGTTCGCTATTTTTTGCCATTCTAGCCTACGTAAATATTTACGTAGGCTAGAACGGCTAAAAATAGCGAACACAAATGGCGGCTGCTGTAGCCGTCGCCATTTGCGTATGCTGCGGCCAGCCGTGGCCGGCCAGGAGACCAGCCGCCCCCGCCCCTGCCCCTGCCTCCCCCACCCCTGCTGCTGCCGCAACTGCTGCCCCCGCCGCCACAACTGCTGCCCCTGCCGCCACCCCTGTCGCCGCCCCCGCCACTCCCCCTGCCGCCCCCACCGCCGCACCTTCCGCTGCCGCCACCACACCTTCTGCCACCGCCGCACCTTCTGCAGCTGCTGCTGCGCCGCCACCACTGCCGCACCGCCGCCACATCCGCCGCATCCGCCGCATCCGCCCCAGGTAAGTGCTGTCCCGGGGGGTTCTGCGGGGCGGGCGGGCGGGCGGGGGGGGCAGGAGGCCGTTCCACCATGGATTCCAGGGGGCTGAATGCCAGTGCATTCGGCCTCACTGGAATCCATGGCGGAATTCTCCGCCATCCCTAGTAATAAATAAATACATAAATCTTAGCCAAAGGGAGCAAGGATGACTGAGAGAACTGCAACCTACTCAGATAACCTACCCATAACACATGACAGAGGATGTAAACAGACAACCATGTTTCTACCATGCATCTGTATCTGACATGTAAAAAGGTCCTCCTTATCACAGGGAAAGAGAATTCATTGTGTATTCTAGGTCCTAGAGCATTTTCATGGGCTTAGAATTAAACATGCAGAGCTATTTCAATTGTCTTAAAGGGCTTAATTTTGTGCTGGATTGTGTCATCCAAGTTTATACTAATCTAAGTAATGTGAGAGCTAGAAATGTTTATTATCACCTCAGAGATTGAATAAGCAGTTACAGAAAATGCATATTGCTTTCAACAGAATAGCAGCTGCAGATTAATTATATTTAGCAAAGTGAATAAATTAGAGTGACTTCGTACTATATATATATATATATATATATATATATATATATATATATATTTCTTTTACTGACTTATGTTATGAATTTTCAACCAGGAATATTGGGCATTCCTTCACTATTCTTAAAGACTGCCAGGTTTTGGTTGCCAGTAATAGTAAGAAGCAGAGACATCACCTTTCCAACAAAGGTCCGCATAATCAAAGCTATGGTTTTCCCAGTGGTAACGTATGGCTGTGAGAGCTGGACTATAAGGAAGGCTGAGCGCTGAAGAATTGATGCTTTCGAACTGTGGTGCTGGAGAAGACTCTTACGAGTCCCCTGGACTGCAAGGAGGTCCAATCAGTCCATCCTAAAGGAAATCAACCCTGAGTGCTCATTGGAAGGACAGATACTGAAGCTGAAGCTCAAATATTTTGGCCACCAAATGCGAAGAGAAAAGTCACTGGAAAAGGCCCTGATGCTGGGAAGGATTGAAGGCAAAAGGAGAAGGGGACGGCAGAGGATGAGATGGCTAGATAGCATCACCAATGCAATGAATATGAACTTGTCTTGAGCACATTCTGGGAGAGAGCGGAAGACAGGAAGGCCTGGCGTGCTATGGTCCATGGGGTCACAAAGAGTCAGACATGACTTAACGACTGAACAATTTTTTTTCATTCTTAAGAAGTAATAGATTTTATCAAATTACACTTCATGAACATACAATTATCCCATCACATCTAATTATTTTGCTGTAATTTACTGTTAACATTGATATCTATGAAATATATTCATATGGAAATTTATTCCTTCATTTATTTAATTTCTATACTGCTCAACAGCCAAAGATCTCTAGGTAGTTCACAAAAATTACAAACCCAATAATATACAACATAACAAAAACATAATATAAAATCTTTAACATGCTTTAAAAAAAAATTAAAACAGCTGAAAAATTGTTATGATAAAATACCAAGACCTGATAAAACAGCTGACATTAAAACTCCTAACATATGCAATCAAATACCTGGAAGTAGAGGAGAGTCTTAAACTGGCACCAAAAAGTGAAAATTTTGGTGCCAGGCAGACCTCATTGGGGAGAACATTCCACAACTGTGGGTCCACCACTGAGAAGGCCCTCTCCCCTATTGCCATTAGGGATGTGAGAACACATCCCAGTTCATGTTCTCTGGGCGCCCCCGAGCTTTCCCCCTGATCGCTTTCCCCCTGCTTGCTGGCCCTCCAGGCTGCAGTCTGGCCCTCCGGGCTGCGCCCCCTCTGAGCTCGATGAGCAGCCTGCAACTTGCCTGGGCCTGTTCATCTCTGTGTTGATCACCATGGTGTTTTTTTAAAAAAAAATGGCAATCAACAGCACTTGTCCATAGAGCTATACGCAAAATAGCTCTGTGAACTAGAGTCTGTGGGCAATTCACAGCGCTTTTTCCTCACAGTGCTTTTTTGGGTAGGTTTATATCAGGAGAGGAGCTCTGACATCTATTGTAGTTCCTAGTAAGGATGTACGAAACACTTACCTTGCTCCATTCCAGGGCATCTGCAGTGGGGGGGAGGCGCTCAGTCCCTCCCCCCAGAATCCTCCCCAGCTGGCTCCGCTCCACGGCGACTCTGCAGAGCCGCTGGCCAGGGCCAGCCACAGCTGGAATTCCAGCCGCTGCCAGGCTGCTGTGGCCGCAAATGGTGGCTGCTATGCTGGCTGCCATTTGCGTGGCTGCCAAGCTGTGATAGGTATCAAGGTGGAAACTGAGCCCATAGAGCCCCAGAGCAGTTCTGATTCTGAGGAAGAACAGCAATCCATGGGACAGGAGCTCACTCATCCCTCACAAGCACAGCAGCTGTCAGAGATTCCTCCTGCCAGCATTCCTGGGATAGATAGTGACCCTGGCAGTGAGAGAGTGCTGGAGGGGGGCTTGCTGGATGCTTGGTGCAGACACAGGGAGCGACGACAGATGGAGGGCGCCGAAAGGAGGCGTACCGCTCATTTGGCACTCAAACAATGGTCGCATCCCGAGGACCCAAGGGAAAGAGGGAGGATCTCTCCATAGCCCTTAAGTTCAGAGTCCTCCCGTGGTTCCCCTTCAAACAGGGCCCAACTGCCTTACCTGGAGCTTAGGCTACTCTGCCATCTTTCCCCAGTGCTGTTCCTTGCTTAGTCGCTAGTGATTAGTATCTGAAAGAGTCATAAAGTAATAAATAAAGCCTTGGAAAGAATCCTCGTCATCTGTGTCCTGAGTTGGCTATTGGAGGGGACTGGAAGAGGCAGCTAGGGCGCTCCTGACAATAGGCTATGTAAGTATTTATGTAGCCTGTCACGACAAAAGGCATCCACGCAAATGGCGGCCACTACACCCTTTGTGTGGCTGCTTTTCTTCGTGATAGGCTACATAAATACTTACATAGCCTATTAGAGCAAAGTATTTACGTAAGTATTTACGTAGCCTATCACGAAGAAAGGCAGCCACACAAATGGTGGCTGCTACGATGGCTGCCATTTGCAGCCACAGCAGCCTGGCAGTGGCCGGGAGACCAGCTGGAGCCGCCGCCACCGCAGCATCCGCCACTGCTGCTGCCAGAGCCGCCACATCCGCCGCCAGGTACGCTCCATCCCAGGGGGATTCCGCAGGGTGGTGGTGGGGAGGCCATTCCGCCACTGGAGTCTGTGGCGGAATTCTCTGACATCCCTAGTTCCAAGCCATGCAAGGCTTTATAAGTCAAAACCAGCTCCTTGAATTGGGTTTGGAAATGTATAGGCAGCCAATGAAAGACTTATACCCTGCAGTATATGGACCCATCTCTTAGGGGCCATGGAATCTTGGGGACACACAGCCTTGATTAAGAACCTACTTAGCCAGTATACATCTGTGATAGTTCATTGTAGGGATGGATGAATCTATCAGTTTCTCAGGCTGCCATAGTTTGCACAAGGTCCAGCTTCTGAACCATTTTCAAAGGCAGCCCCATGTAGAGCAGAAGGAAGTTACCAGAGAATAGAATACTGAAGCCAGGTTATCTCTGTCCAGGTAGGGGCATAACTGGGCCACCAATTGAAACTGGTAGAAGACACTGTGGGGGGGAGGGATTTGTATAAATTCACACTTGTGCTGAAGTGCATTAGTGCTAATGTTCACTTGTGAAAGTAGAACAAAAAACTCATACATCTCTCAAAAATATTCGATTCCAACAATGAGCAGACAGCAGAATGAAAGTCGCTTGACAATCTGCAAAACACAGATGGAATAGATTCAACAAAATCTGAATTCCCCTAGCTTCATTGTCCACTTTCAGGAGCCTACAGCAGTCAGTGGCATCCAGCTGATTTTATGGTTTGGGTCCAACCCCAAATACTCTTGACTCTTCTCGACTGTTTTACATGCTGTTTTCAGAATAGATTTTCTGTTTTGTTTTTATTATTATTGTTAGCTGCCTTAAGATGGGATACAAATTTAGAAATAAATAAAATATTACACATACATACATGCATGTGTGCACACGCACACGCACGTGCGCGTGCATGCACACACACACACACACATACAGAACAAATATATTATTTGAGATGGACTAGTCTGGCCCATAGGCTCTGGGGCAACCAGTATAATTACAATGTCATGCAGCTAACTATATGAATGTTTAGTCTGATTTGCATGCTTGGTAACCTCCCATTTGGATTACTCCAATGTGTTGTCCTTTGAAGGCTGCATTTGAAAACAGTCTAGAAACTTTAGTTAGTGCAGAACAGGGCTTCAAGATTGCTAACTGGGACCAGGAGATTCAGTTATATTATGCCAGTGCTTTGTCATCTGCACTGGCTTCCAGTCCATTTTCACATCCGATTAAAAGTGTTGGTTTGGATGTGTAAGACCCTAAATGGCTTGGGCCCCATGGACCTCTCTGGGCCCCATTATCCTCCTTGGAGGCTCTTTGCTTGGTGCCCTCACCAAGTAAAAATGTGTGTATGTGGGGGGGGGTAGGGATGTTAGAGAATACCGCCACAAGTCCCGGGGGGGGCGAATTCCAGTGAATTTGGCCCCCCGGAATCCATGGCGGAACGGAGCCCCCTGCCCCTTCACCCCACGAAAGCTCCGCGAAACAGAGCCTACCTGGCTGCGGCTGCGGCTTCGGCTCCGGCGGTGGCGGCGGCTCCGGCTGCTGCTGGCCTGGTGTATTTACATTTACACTGTAGCAGCCATTTACACCTGTAATATTGTGTAAATAAATGGTCATTTTACAGCCACTATTTGCATAAAATCAGCCTTTACAAAAAGGGTTGAGCTGCTATTTTGTGGCTCAGAGACGGCTTAGGGATCCCCACACTTGCATGAATTGGGCATGTGCCAAGTTGGGCAAGTGCAGGGATCCACAGACTGGCGTCCAGGGGGCCAAGCCAGCAATTTCTCAGTGGGTTTCGAGCCCCTGCCAGAGGCCCACAACATCCCTACAAGATAGTTCTCTCATTCCATATACAGCAGCAAACTGCACTGGCAATTGAATTTTACTTCAACACTGGTGATGGCAGCACACCTGAGGGCAGCAGACTAGTTAGGGAGTACAGGACAGTCCATATGGTGCAAACAGCTCTGTCCTCCAACACAGGGAAATAGGTGGGGAGTCTCAGGAGGAATGGCAGGGGAGCTGACACTGCTATCCCCCAGCATTTGCCATCTGAGGTGGTTGTCTCATGCAGCCTGCTGGTAGGACTGGTCCTGACTAGGAATGTCGGAGGAATTTACAATGGATTCAAATGAGTTCATATTTCTATTAATCTGACCTGCAGATTCCACAGCAGACCAGCTTTTTCCAAGCCACATGGATTCCATGGACTTGCAGACCAGTTTTCACTTTGGGAGGGGGAATTTGCAATAATTTGGGTTAGTGCATTTGTGCAAATGCACATTGGTGCTAATATGAATGCAAGTTAGCACAAGTGGAATGGTCAGAAAACTTCAGCCGGTCCAAAATAGGGCAGCAAGATTAACAGGGACTGGCCAACGAGCTCATATTATGCCAGTACTTTTCCAGCTGCACTGGCTGCCAGTCCATTTCTGGGCCCAATTCAAAGTGCTGGTGTTAACATTCAAAGCCCTTAATGGCTTGGGGGCAGGTTATCTGAAGGATCTCCTCCTCCCATATGTGCCTGCCCAGACCTTAAGATCATCCTCAGCGGCCCTTCTCCGTGAGCCCCTGCCAAAGAAAGTGAGGGAGGTGGCTACTAGGAGGAGGGCCTTTTCTGCTGTGGCACCCCAGCTGTGGAATGAGCTCCCTAGTGAGGTTCCCCTGGCACCTACATTGTATTCCTTCTGGTGCCAGGTGAAGACCTTTTTATTTTCCCAGGCATTTTAGCATTTTGGCTTTCTAGACTTTTAGCGTTGCTGTTTTAAATCTGTATTTTAAATCTCTGCATTGCTGCTAGGTTTTATTCTGGTTTTATTCTGGTTGTATTGTTATATTGTGGTTTTAATGTTTTTATATTTAATGTTTTTTATATTTTATATTGTTTTACTGTGTGCTTTTTGGTTTTAATTTTTGTGAAGCACCCAGAGAACTTCAGCTATTGGGCGGTATAGAAATGAAATGAATGAATGAATGAATGAATGAGTGGAATGAAATTCTGGAAAAAAAATCATCTGGTTCCAGCATCAATGAGCAGATGACAGAATGAAAAATGCCTGGCAATATGTGAAGCACAGATGAAACGGACTGAACAGAATCCATGCATCCCTAGCCCTGACATCATCTATAAGCAAATTAAAACGGAGATCATAAAAGTGGCAGCCACCACCAAAATCTCATTCAGAGCAGTGGGTTGAATCCAGAGACATAGTTATACTTAGAGTAGACCCATTTAAATCAATGGGATTTAAGCATGACTAAGTGTGGGTCCAACCCAGTATCTTGGAGAAGCCCCCTGGAGTAAGACTGTTTTCACTGCTTGGTAAAACTACTTGGAGAAACCATAAGTGATATGTAACATCTTAGAAGTGGAAGTAGTATTATACTTTCTCTAACACATAGGGGGAAATGTCTCTTCTAAAATGGTGCCCCCTGTGGCATATGTTTAAATAATATAAATATAAAGGGTTTTTCCCTCCTGTGGGATGATTGTTTTTATTTGTATGCAAATTTATGTTGATTTAGGTTGGAATTCTATATGCATACTAAGGGAATAAGTCCCAATGAACTCAATGATGCTTACTTTGAGTAGACATGCATATAATTGCAGCATTAATTATTTGATTGAAGCTCTTATCATCAATCTGTGATTGGTTTAAACAGATAATAAACCTACATGACTCACGTACATTATGAGTTGTGCTATTCTCAAGATTTTACTTCATCTCAAGCTCTTGCATTGCATATGATTTTATTGCATATGATAGAAAAAAATAGCTATCAGGAGACTGGTCTTGTAAAATAATGGTTCATAAGTGTATTTCTAAAGGCATCTGAAAGAGAAATTGTGGTGGCCAAGAAAAAAATAGAAAGAAATTGAAGTATAAATGGAAAGAGATATTGATATTTTCTGGACCTCTTCCCAGGCAGTCAATCTTGAAGAAATAGTCTGCAGAAATCTTAAGAGCCTTCACTGACAAAAGTATCCCAGTTTCAATCTTCTCCTTGCAAATTGAAAATTATGTCATATGAGAAGATCTTGTAAGTCACAGGCTATACTTACAGTGAGTGAGTAGCACTTACAAAGGAAAAGAATTCAATTGAATTCTGTAGCATAGTGGAGCAGAGTCCCGCTCAGTTCAGTGAATATTGCTGGATCAGTGGGAGGTTGTTGAGATAAGATCAACCTCCTGCATGAATTATGAAACCTATTGCTCTGAAAGGATGACAAATGTCTCCAGTGTGCCCGGCAGAACTGTAAGACATATGCCATATCCATTTGGTAACCACCATGCGAAGGGCTCAGTGTTTTGTGTGGTTGCTGCTACTTTTTTAACTTGATAAAATGTTTTAATGATTATTCTTTTTATGCTTTTGTATTTTGTAAGCTGCTTTGAGTGACTCCATTTTTGGATGGGAAAAGGGTTTGTTCATTCAATCCATCAATCAATCAATCAATCAATCAATCACGGACACAAATAAACCCTTGTTTATTTAATTTGGCAGATGTCCTTGGGGCAGTTTACAATAATAAAGAAACAAAGAAAATCAAAACTGAAAAATGGGGAGTATCCAATGCTGTCTATGTGCCAGCAGGATCCACTGCCAGTTTAACTGGAAGGTAGCACTTCCCAAAGGAGCCACAAATGAGCCATAAAACTCATTTCCAGAATGGAATAGGTCAGTGCAGCTAGCAGAAGGGAACGCCGCCGACCTGTCCTGTCCCGGAAATGAGCATTTCTGCTCATTTCCTGGGTTGCTCTAGGAAGTTTTAGCTTCCTGCTGTGCAGGTGATAGGTCCTACTGGTGCAGCACAACCAATGGAGGCACAGGGACAGCACCGGTTGGATACCCAGTAAAACAGCAACCCCCCAAATGCATGCAAAAATAAAAATATAAAAATATCAATACCTTAAAATGTTAAAGAGACACTAGGAACATGTGTCCAAGAAAAAACGGAGCTTGCAGAGGTTCTCCAAATTCCACCTCAATGCTCATTGTGTCTCACATCTGTATCAGACTGCAGTCTTTGTTTTTCTTTTCTTTTCGCATGAACATTCATGTGTATTTTCATGCGTATTTTTCCAAGAGTATGCATCAGTCATCCACATCTTTGAAATGTATGCATTTTTCTCCCACTGATTAAAGCATATTTTTGTGCATTTTTCAAAAGTGCTCATTGTTTCATGTGCTTTTTTCAAATGTATGTATGCAGTTCAACACTTTTTTTGAGCACAGAAATGTATTGACTTCAACTGCAGATTGCATTTCAGTTCATGGTTGGTTTGGAAGGTGTGAAGTGGCTAAATCTTGATTAAAAATGAACTGAAATGAATGTCTCATACATTCCCAGGTGTCTTTATTTGCATTACAGCTGAGCGAGCAGAGTTGGCTGGATATGAAGGGCTGACGGTGGGGCCATGAGTCATGGTTCCATTCCTTATACATAAATACTGAAGGGTGCTTTAAGGTGATCCAGAAGGGCAAGATACCATATTTGGGGTTATATCCAATGCTATGCTTGTGGGAAAATTACAAGAGTTGGCAAGATTTTGCTAGTGGTTACACAAGTGCTAGGAGAATGACAGTCACAACTCACACAGGCAACACCTAGCACATTCAACTCCTAGGCAAATTAAGTTGTAAAGACTCGTGTAATGCCTTGTGGAGTGCCGTGTGGAACAGCTTACAGAATGCCTTGTGCAATGTCTTGTGGAACATCTTGTGCAACAACTTGTAGAGCAGTTTGAAGAACAGCTTGTGAAATACTTTATGCAATGGCTTGTGGAACAGCTTGCACAAGTGGAATCCAAGGATTGATTATTTCATCCTAGATGAAAATGGGTTTTCCATAATAGGTAGAATATTTGTGTTAGCAGACACAACTTTTTATAAACAAACATGGTTGTATATATTCCACAGACTTAAAAGCATCTGCCCTTCATGTAAGAGACTCGCCTAGTTTATTTGAACTATACTCATTATCTTATCACAGGGAAGGTACCTCTCAGGTAATATATTCATTAAAATACAGTCATGGCAGAAATGCCATGACTGACTTGGATTCCCGCACTGAGCAGGGGGTTGGACTCGATGGCCTTGTAGGCCCTTTCCAACCCTACTATTCTATGATTCTATGCCAAGTGGCATATGCTACACAGGAAGGCCAAGTCCCCATGTTATTGCATGGTATAAGTGTCACAAAACTGGGATGCATTTGGATATTTGCCATGAGGTTACTGGGGGAAGAAAAATTGATCTTTTAAGGGAAAACAACTGTCTATGCATACACATCTACACTAAGTCAGGACACATTAGGTAAATGTGTATCCTATGTGTATGGGAAGATGTTGGGATGGTGTGCTTAAGCAATTAACCCTAGTCCTAGATGAAAATGTAGGGAAATATTTCAGTGAATCCATTTCTAACCACAGGACTTCCATATCATTTCTCATCCTCCTGCTGTTGCATGATGTCATTGACCACATCCTAAACATAATCACCTAAGAGGACACATTTGGATACTCATATTTCAGATATCTCCAAGACTAGCAGATTAACCAGAAAACTGACACAATAATATCTCAGTCTCATGGGGAAACTCCAAATGCAGGTCTAAGCAGAATAACTGACCTTTCCACTTTGCAAAAGAAAACAGCAACCCTCCAAAAAACTATGTAAACAAACCCGTTTACATAGCCTGTCATGGCTAAATTTTAAAAAACACCATGATAGGCTATGTAAATGTTTACGTAGCCTATCACGGCTGAGTAAAAAGAAAAAAAGCACGTACGCAAATGGCAGCACCCATGGGCAAATGGCCGCCGCTGCCATTTCCAGTAAAAACAAACGAACAAACAAAGTGATAGGCTACATAGAGATTTACTTAGCCTATCACGGCTGAGTAAAAAAAACAAAAACAAAAACCCGCGTGTACACAAATGGCAGCGCCATTTATCTACGCTATTTGCGTTCCCCTTATTTTTGCCATAGTCTACATAAATGTTTACGTAGACTAGACATGCCAAAATAAGGAACGCAAATGGCGGCACCCATGGGTTTTTGCGTACACGCGGTTTTTTTTTTTTACTCAACCGTGATAGGCTACGTAAACATTTACGTAGCCTATCACGGCTGACTGCAGGGACGCAAACGGTGGCAGTTACGGCTGCCACCATTTGCAGACCCAGCTGGCCAGGATTTGTGGCGGGAGGGACGGGGCACCTCCCCCCCAGCCAGAATTTCAGGGGGGAGGGACAGGGTGCCTCCACCCTCGGCCAGAATTTAGGGGGGAGGGACGGGGCACCTTCCCCCCACCTCGAATCACATTTCGTCAAAAGGTAAGTGACTTTTGTACATCCCTAACATAATACATGTGCTCCCCCCATCTTTATTTTTGGCCATTTCCTTTGTGGCCATGTTCCATATGTCTCATTTATATAGCAAGTAGATGGTACTGAGATATTGCATGATTCCAGAAATAGACCACCTCTTTGATGGTGGTTTATATTTATTGCTGCACTTCTGGCAATTTTTAAAAAGGCGGAATAAAACTATGAGAGAGGCACCAGCAGTTGATGACATCATGAAAAGGACTCACAAACCTCCGTGAGTGACCAACCATGAGTGTATGATAAAAGTCTCTTGTGAAGAGGGCCCATATCAGTGTAAGGGTGAGGGTAATGGACATGATGAAGGTCAAGATCAAATTATATCTGTATTTAGGGAAGGGTAAGAATTTCTTTTCTGTTTGGTTTTGATAAATGTTTACCAGAATTCACAAAGTCCCCCCTATCTGGTACAGAAAGAACCTGAGATGAAAATAAATAATATGGGAGTAACCAAAACTGACAGATATGTCCATCCAGGCCCACAGCTTTGAGTGCTTAGCTCTTAAAAGTCTGGGTTTGAATCCCTACGTATCCAACCATCTTGGTGCTGAATTAAGGTTGCCACCTCTTCTTTCCTGAAAAGCTCCTCATCCTAACAGTTGGTAATATTTGGTAAGAGTTGGTATATTGGGTAACTAGTTCTCAGCATGGATCCATTTCAAAATACCCTGGCTGAGGTTAAATTCAGTGTTTGTAGACAGCAGCTTTTTAGGCATATTCAAGTCAAAAGAATGTAAATTTCAAGAATCCTACTATGATGGAATCCTAGCTAACATCATGTCTCTGACTGTTTTTTTTTAGAGCAAAATTATTTGATTTGCAATTGTTCACCATTAGGGATGGACAAAACTGTCAAGTTTGGTTTCTCTCAGTTCCTCATTTTTCCAATCTTAAATTTGTTTTGTCCTGATAACCTCTGAGATCTTTTTTTAAATCATTGAAAATGTGTAGGAATTGTGTGCACATTTCTTAATACATGCATTTTTGCACACAATGTTGCCTAATATACACATTTTGCAAGTAATTTTCCTAATGTAAAAAAACCTTCTAATGTTATTTTCACTAACATATGTGCATTATTTTGCACTTTCTCCTACTATACATGTGAAGGGCAGCTGAATTGTACTCTCTTGATTTTATTAGATTGCTTAGTATTCCTTGATAAACTGTTAATCAAGAGATGTTGCTGATACAAGCATGGAATCTAACAGGTGTTTGGATCACTGGCATGTAGTTGCTTTGCTCAGTTCTAAGGACAGATGGTGGTGCAGTTAGGTGGTAATTTCAGAGACTGGATGTAATGGCCTTCTGGCCCCCATCCCTCTTTAGATGGTAATGTGTCTTACTAAACTTACTTGAAATTGTGGTAAGCCAGCTGGCAGACCTGCTCATTTTGTTGAGTGAATTTCTCAACATTTTCCCTGAAGTCCTGCCACTGGATATAGGCAACTACTTGCCAGTTCTGTAGCACTTTGCTTGTAGCATCCTGCAAGATTACATTTTGTTTCTTATATGAGGCTGCTGTTTTGTTTTGTGAAGATGTATGGCAAGAGGTGCAGTTAGTACTTTGATGATGGTTTACTGCTTGGAGGGAACAATCCTATTGCCTCTAGACAGCAGCTAGACAGCCATGGGATATCTAATTTTCTGGGAACCACCCTGGAGAACTGACCTCCGCCCACTTCAAGGCTGCCTCAGAGGCAGCATGGAACAGTGCCTTGCTCTGCACTCACAAAAGGAGCATGGAGAAGCTGAAATGAGGCATTCCTGGAGGGCATTCCAGGGCGGGGAAGGTGGAAACGCCTGTACGACACATCCAATGTGCCGTACAGCAGCCTCCTTCCCTGGTCTGTCCTCCTGCAGCTAGACAGCTGCAATTGGCTGTCTAGCCAAAAATACAGGGCAGGAGAAGCTCTGAGGAAATGATCCCCTCTATGCTAGGAATGTACGAAAGTCACTTACCTTTTCGTGGATGTGATTCGCGGTGGGGGGGGAGGCGCTCCATCCCTCCCCCCGGAATTCTTGATGGGGGGGGAGGCGATCTGGTCCTCCCCCCCGAACTCCTGCCTAGCTGGCTCCGCTCCGAGGCAGCTCCACCGAGAAGCCGGCCAGGGCCGTCCGCAGCCGGAGTTCTGGCCGCAGATGGGCTGCTGCGGACGCAAATGGCAGCTGCCATAGCGGCCACCATTTGCATCCAGCCAGGCTGCCATGATAGGCTACATAAGTATTTACATAGCCTATCACGTCAATCAAACAAACAAACACACAAAAACAGCGTACGCAAATGGTGGCAGTTACGGTGGCCGCCATTTGCGTTCCCTTTTTTTCACTGTTTTAGCCTACATAAATATTTACATAGGCTATTACAGCGGGGGGGGGGGGAAGGGAACGCAAATAGTGCCCATTACACTATTTGCATTCCCCTTTTTTTTCACCGTAATACCATATGTAAATATTTACGTAGGCTAAAACAGCAAAAAAAAGGGAAAGCAAATGGCGGCTGCCGTAGCCGCTGTCATTTGCATACACTGCTTTTGTTTCTGTTTTTTGCTTGCCGTGATAGGCTACGTAAATACTTACATAGCCTATCACATCTAGGGATGTACGAAAGTCACTTACGTTTGATGAAATTTGCTTCGCGGTGGGGGGGAGGCGCTCCGTCCCTCCCCCCCAAAATTCTGGCCGGGGGGGGAGGCGCCCAGTCCCTCCCGCCGCGAATCCCGGCCGGCTGGGAACGCAAATGGCGGTGGCCGTAGCCACCACCGTTTGTGTCCCTGTAGTCAGCCGTGATAGGCTATGTAAATGTTTACATAGCCTATCATGGCTGAGTGAAAACAAAAAACCACGCCAACACAAATGGCGGCGCCCATGGACGCCGCCATTTGTGTTCCTTATTTTGGCATGTCTAGTCTACATAAACATTTATGTAGACTATGGCGAAAATAAGGGGAACGCAAATAGTGTAGCGTCTACACTATTTGCGTTCCCCTTATTTTCGCCGTAGTCTACGTAAATGTTTACGTAGACTACACATGCCAAAATAAGGAATGCAAATGGCGGTGCCGATGGGCGCCGCCATTTGCGTACGCGCGTGCTTTGTTTTTTTTTTCACTCAGCCGTGATAGGCTACGTAAACATTTACGTAGCCTTTCACAGTATTTTTTGAAAATCTAGCCATGATAGGCTACGTAAATCTTTACATAGCCTATCACATTTTTTTTTTTAAACACTGGAAATGGCGGCGGCAGCAGCTGGTTGGAAGACCGGCCGCCGCAGCCACCACCGCCGAACTGCCGCCGAACCGCCACCGGAGCCGCCGCCGCCAGGGAGATTCGCCCAAGGTAAGTCCCATCCCGGGGGGGATGGGGGGGTGGCAGACTGTTTCGCCACTGATTTCAGGGGGCCGAATGCGCTGGCATTCGGCCTCCCTGAGATTCGTGGCGAAATTCTCTGACATCCCTAATCACATCAAACAGCACACGCAAATGGTGGCCGTGACAGCCAGTCAAAAGATCAGCCACCGCTGCTGCTGGAGCCGCCGCCAGAGCCGCCACCGCTGGAACATCCGCCCTAGGAAAGCTTCATCCCGGGGGGGAGTCTGCAGGGGGGAGGGGGTGGGAGGCCATTCCACCACGGGTTTCGGGGGGCTGAATGCCAGTGCATTCGGCCTCACTGAAATCTGTGGCAGAATTCTCCACCATCCCTACTCTATGCTTCTCCTGTCCTGCATTGGATAGGCGGTCACCTCCGAGTTTGGAGGCGGCCGCCTATCTGAATATCATTGTGCCCTTATTGTCTTACCTTTATCTTGTATACAGTTTAATTTCCTATTTATAGTAGCATGTTTCCATGTGTGAAACTACTGCAGTTTATGGGGATGTGGTGGTGGTGGAAGATCCCATTTAGTAATAAGGGTAACATAGAGGGAGAAGGAATAGAAGAGAAGCAGAACTATTCCATCACCTTTGCTAAGAGACCAGCTGCCTTTGGATCTCCCTGACTGTTACCTAGTGGTAGCTGTTCCATTAGGCTACTTGAACTGTTTCTATCCTAGCTATTTGTTATAAGAAGTGTAATGTTAAGAACTGGTACCCAAGCTTGCATTTTCCCTCCACCTTCCTCATCCCATCTTCCCCGTGCATCACATCTTTTAGATGGTAGGCCTAAAGGCAGGTACTGTCCAACTGCTGATATTTGTAAAGCTGCTCTGGGAACTTTTTTGGCAAAAGAGCAGGGTAAAAATGCTTTAAATAAATAAATAAATAGGAGGCTGGGAATAAGGGAGAGGCATTTTACATCTAAGTTTACTATATGGAAGCCAAACCCTTCATCTCTTTTTGTGTGTGTTAAGAATGATGATAAATGACCAGTCTATAAAAAAACAAATGAGGGGTCTGGCTTAAAAAATGCTTCCTGGATTGTACTACTTTAGTCTACAGCTGCCCCCCTCCCAATCTAAGCGATAGTCTTAGATAAAGAAAACTAGCCATTTTCATTTGATGCGAGCTTTATGTTTTCCATTTGTTAATAGACTGACACAAGTTGTCATTTCCTCTTCCAATCCAAATAGTTTGCAAGGGACTTCTTGAATAAATTTACTGATCATGCCTGAATTACCCTGTTGCGGCATGCAAGAGCATTATTTGAATGGAAGTGACATATTATTGAGAATTACAATGCTGTTGAGTATCTGTCTTATTGGGACTATAAATCATTCCTTCTAATGAAGAAGTAAATCATGCTTAACTGATGCAATATTGACAATCATGTATTTGGCCTGATCATCACATTGCAATAAAGGTACTGCTGTCTTTGCAGCTTAAAATAGAAGGAACAGAGAAAGAAATTAAGACTACGTCAACCCCTCCCTCCACAGAAAACCATTGCTTTGCATTATGGAAGGGATCACTTGTTTTCTACTTAGTAATTTATTTATTTATTTTGGTAGGACTGACAAGCTACAGTTTCCCAGAAGGTTTGCTTAGACCTTTAATTAACTCAGCCTGGAGGTGTTGTGACCTCTAATTAAGTTTCATTTTGTTTCTTCTGGCAGTAAAATAATGACTTATTCAAATTAGTTTCACAACTACGCAAACCCAAAACTGATTAGTACCTAATAATGAAATATGTCAATACAAGCATAAAAGACCTAAGAAAAGAGATAATTAACATCCTATTCCTATGAATCCATCTTTATGACAAGAATGTGGTTTGCCATGGCTGAAAGACAGAGGCAGTGATGTCATTGTACGTTAGAGGCAGATGAGAGAAACCGAATTTCATACCGAAATTGCATTTACATTTCTAAGGGTGCAATCCTATGGGGATAGGTGGCCGCCTCTGAACTCAGAGGCAACTGCCTATCCAGTGATGGAGTCAAATCTGCCTGATCATTGAGACTTGGGATTGTATTGGGATTGTAGTTCTACTTGGAACAGACCCATTGAAATGAATAGTACTTAAATTAGACTAATGTTGGATACAACCCAAGGTCTAAGTGACTCTTATGTTCTAGAGTGTGTTAAAACTCCAGGGTAATGTGTGTGTGTGTGTGTGTGTGTGAGTGTGTGTGTGACAGAGAGAGAGAGAGAGAGAGAGAGAGAGAGAGACAGACAGACTTTTTTTTACTGGTAAAAACGAGTAATGTTTAAAAATCACATGGTTCTGATGCTGATGAAAAGAGAAAGAATGTTATTTCCATAAGACTGGGACAATTACATCCAGTAATCATATAAATTAGCACAAATCCTGCCCACCCCTCCCAAAGTGACAAACTGGTCTGTAAGGCTGTGCAATCCAACCACTTGACTCAGAAAAAGCTGGTCTGCTCAAGGACCTGCAGGCTGGATTCATAAAAAGCCAAATTCATTTGAAACCACTGCAGATTTTTCTGACATCCTATCTATCATACAGTTTCAACTCCATTTTTTCTCTTTCTCTCTCTCTCTCTCTCTCTCTCAGGGTCAACCTACATGCTATATTAATTACAAAGCATGTAGCTGACGACAATCTTGCTTCTTTCTTGAGAGTCAGTGCATATGGCTCCAGTTCAGGTTGGGACCAGTGCACAGTGGTAGGATTAAACTCCCCCGCCCATCCTCAGCTGTGTGTTTGTTTTCTGGAATCCATCTCCTCTGTCTGCCCGATGCACAGGGATTAAAAAAGGGGAAAGTCTCCACTGGTGCCATGTTGCGAGTTTCTCTCTTGCCAGAGACTACTAACTGCATCCACCACCACTCAAGCCACTGTGGGCAGTTTTGTGGTGGCTGGTGACTATGACTTGAGCTGGGAACATGAGAGCAATCAACCAGAAAGTTCATGACTTCTTAAAATCTGCTTGGAGCCACTCAAACCACATTCCAGCTATACCAGTTTGAGTGAGTGGAATGAATCTCATGGCCTTTTCTGGAATGGGAAGTATATTTCCTCTTGTTTTTCTTTGTTTCAAAAAGCCCCTAGCTAGTAGGGATGGCAGAGAATTTCTCCACGAATCTCAGGGAGGCCGAATGCCAATGTTGGTGAAATTCTCCGCCCCCCCCGGGATGGGACTTACCTCCCTCGAATGTCCCTCTCGGCAGCAGGTCCTGGCGGGAGTTCAGTGGCGGTTTGTCGGGGGCGGGGGCGGCGGCCAGTCTTCTGACCAGCTGCCACCACCGCCATTACAAAATAAAGTAAACAAACAAACAAACAAACACCTGTGATAGGCTACGTAACGATTTACGTAGCCTATCACGGCTAGATTTCCAAAGTCAGCCGTGATAGGCTACGTAAATCGTTATGTAGCCTATCACTGGTGACTTTGAAAAAAAAAAAGAAGGGCTATTTGCATTGCCCTTATTTTCGCTGTAGTCTATGTAAATCTTTACGGAGACTACCGGGACCAAATAAGGAACACAAATGGCGGTGCCCATGGGCGCCGCCATTTGCGTACGCGCTTTTTTTTTTTCAAAGTCACCCGTGATAGGCTACGTAACAATTTACGTATTTGGATTTGGAAATCGATACGTAGCCTATCAGGTGTGTGTGTGTTTTTTAATTTACTTCTTTTATTTCGTGGCCGGGGAGAAGGGGGGCTCCTCCCTGGCCTGAATTTTGGCAGCGAGGGATGGGGCGCCTCACCCCCGGGCCTGAATTTCGGCTGGGCGGGGCAGGGTGCCTCCCCCCCAGCCTGAACTTCGGGGGGAGAACCTAAGTGCCTCCCCCCCACTGCGAAGCAAGCTGCGGGATCAGGTAAGGGAATTTCATCCATCCTTAGGCTGAATGCCAGCATATTCGGCCCCCTGAAATCGGTGGCGGAACAGCCTGCCCCCCCACCCCCTCTGGGATGGGACTTACCTTGGGTGGATCTTCCTGGTGGCGGGGGCGGCGGTTTGGCGGTGGTGCGGCGGCCAGTCTTCTGACCAGCTGCCGCTGCTGCCATTTCCAGTTAAACAAAAAACAAAAACATGATAGGCTACGTAAAGTTTTACGTAGCCTATCATGGCTAGATTTTTAAAAAATGCCATGACAGTCTACGTAAATGTTTACGTAGCCTATCACGGCTGATTTAAAAACAAACAAACATGCGTATGCAAATGGCGGTGCCCATGGGCGCCGCCATTTGCGTTCCTTATTTTGGCACGTCTTAGTCTACGTAAACATTTACGTAGAAGATGGCGAAAATAAGGGGAACGCAAATAGCGTAGTGTCTACGCTATTTGCATTCCCCTTATTTTCGCCGTCTTAGTCTACGTAAATGTTTACGTAGACTAAGACGTGCCAAAATAAGGAACGCAAATGGCGGCGCCCATGGGCACCGCCATTTGCATACGCGCGTTTTTTTTCTTTTAAATCAGCCGTGATAGGCTACGTAAACATTTACGTAGCCTATCACGGCTGACTGCAGGGACGCAAATGGCAGCAGCTATGGCCGCCGCCATTTGGGTCCCTGCTAGCCAGCGGCCAGATATCCGGCTGCTGGAGGAGCCGGCTGGCGGCTCCGCAGAATCCCTGCAGAGCGGAGCCGGCCGGCCAGAATTTCGGGGGGGAGGGACGGAGCGCCTCCCCCCCGGCCAGAATTTTGGGGGGAGGGTCAGAGCGCCTCCCCCACACCTTGAATCAATTTCGCTAAAAGGTAAGTGATTTTCGTACATCCCTACTTGTAGCCACGAGCGTAACTGACCCTTAACATGCAGTTCTGCCAGCACAGGTCCACTTAAGATTACTACTGCTATGGCCAACCATTTCCCTTTTCCTCTATTAGCTTTGAACCGGAGGGTTATTTTTAGATGATGATGATGTTAAACGTCAGGGAAGGAACTGACTTATCAGTAGAAGAATGCACAGCCACGTTTACATTTTAGAACTGGTGAGCTGTCACCTTGACAGGGCACCCTCTGTGATGATTCCATGTGCTCATGATTTTTGGCATGGCTGCTGGATGGCTCCCTCCTATTCTCGGGCAAAACAAGAAGAGCTCTAGTACTTTTGTTGTACTACCTTGCATTTGGAATGTAGCTAAGCCATGCCGCAAAAGGTCAAATGCTAATTTCTCACTAGCAGATAGGAATTAGTGTCATAGGCTTGTCATGGCAGTAGGGGTGGACGAAAGTCACTTACCTGTCGTCGAAGGCCGTTCGCGGTGGGGGGGAGGTGCTTTGCTGCTCCCCCCGTGAAGTTCAGGCCAGGGGGGGAGGCTTCCCGCCTCGCCCGGCCGAAATTCAGGCCGGGGGGTAGGCTTCCCACTTCGCACGGCCGAAATTCAGGCCGGGGAGGAGGCGCCTCGCCTCGCCCGGCCGCGAACGCGAAAGTAAAAAACAAAAAACAAAAACGCCCCCTGATAGGCTACGTGACGATTCACGTAGCCTATCACGGCTAGATCTGCAAAGTCAGCCGTGATAGGCTACGTGAATCGTCACGTAGCCTATCACGGGTGACTTTAAAAAAAAAAAGCGCGTACGCGAATGGCGGCCCCCATAGGGAGCCGCCATTCGCGTTCCTTATTTGGTCGCTGTATTCTACGTAAATGTTTACGTAGACTACGGCGAAAATAAGGGCAACGCAAATAGCGTTGCCCTTATTTTCGCCATAGTCTACGTAAACATTTACGTAGACTACAGCAACCAAATAAGGAACGGGAATGGCGGCTCCCTATGGGGGCCGCCATTATCCGTACACTCTTTTTCTTTTAAAGTCACCCGTGATAGGCTACGTGACGATTCACGTAGCCTATCACAGCTGACTTTGCAAATCTAGCCGTGATAGGCTACGTGAATCGTCACGTAGCCTATCAGGGGGCATTTTTTTTTTCTTTCATTGCAATGGCGGTGGCGGCAGCCGGCCGAAAGACTGGCTGCCACTCCCGCCTCACTCGAACACCCGCCGAACCGCCGGCCGGACCAGCCACTGGGAGGGACATTCGGTGAAGGTAAGTACCGTCCCGGGGGGTTGCGGGGGGCGGGGGGTGTGCGGAGGATTTCTCCCCGAAACTTGTTCGGGGGGCCGAACACATTTGCGCTCGGCCCCCCGAAGTTTCGGGGAGAAATTCTCCACCACCCCTACACGGCAGAGGAGCCAGCAGTAGGGAAATTATATGAGAGGCTTGTCAAACAATACAATTGAAATGAAACATTTAAAAGCCCTATCGTTGTTGGTTTTCAATACAGCACCTCAACCAAATAATATGAGCTACCTCTGTTCAGCAGCTGATGGATTATGGTTTGTGATTTGGAAAGATGTTCCCATGGTAATGACGTTTTCATCCCTTTTGCTATTAATAACATTTGTGTATAACTGCTTTTGTCCAAGTCCTACAACAAAACATGAGCCTATGAAACAATGGATTGACAGCAACAATGCAAGAATTCTATTTGTAACATTTAGGGCGCAATCCTATGGCCACTAGTCAGCGGCTAGATGGCCATAGGATAGGTCGGTTCCCTGAGAACTGACCTCCACCCCCTCCCACGCTGCCTTGTAGGCAGCACGGATCGGCCCCACACTCTGCAGTTGTAAGAGGAGCACAGAGCAGAGAAAAGAGGGCATTCCTGGGGGCAGACCAGGGTGGGGAGGGCAGACGTACTTTTCCGACACTTCCTATGCATTGTCTGGCATCTGCCCCCTGCTCCAACTTCCCATGGCTAGACAGCTGAAATTGGCTGTCTAGCTGTGAATGCAGGGTGGCTGAAGTGCAGAGGGGAAGATCCCCTCTGCCCTGCTCCTGTCCTGCATTAGATAGGTGGTCGCCTCTGAGTTCAGAGGTAGGGATGGACGAAAGGGACTTACCATGTCCCGCAGCTTGCTTCGCGGTGGGGAGGAGGCGCTTCGGTTCTCCCCCCGAAGTTCAGGCGAGGGGGGGAGGCACCCCATCCCTCGCCGGTGAAATTCAGCGCCCCGTCTCCCCGGCTGCGAAAAAAAGTAAAAAAAAACAACAACACACACACCCGTGATAGGCTACGTGACGATTTGCATTGCCTATCATGGCTGACTTTGGAAATCTAGCCATGATAGGCTACGTAAATCATCACGTAGCCTATCACGGGTGAGTGGTTTTTTTTCCTGTACTTTTTTATTTTGTAATGGCGGCAGCGGCAGCCGGTCGGGAGACCGGCCGCCGCCCCCGCCCCCGCCGAAACACCGCCAAACCGCCGCTGGGACCTGCCGCCGAGAGGGACATTCGCTGAAGGTAAGTCCCATCCCGGGGGGGCGGGGGCCGGCAGAGAATTTCCCCAACACTTTCGGGAACACTCCCGAAACACTCCCGAAGATTCGTGGAGAAATTCTCCGCCATCCCTATGAGGTGGCCACAAAGCCTGAGAGGGTTGCTCCTTACATTCAAAGAACCAGGGGTGGGGATGGAGGAAGACCTGCGACCTTTTGACAGGATTGTGCTTTTATTCTTCTCCTGTTACTAAGGTAGGGAGAACAGAGACAGTGGCAGATATTTTGGTGCTGAAACTGTGCACCTCCCAGGAGTAAAAATGCATCGCTAACCTAAATAATTGGCAATTTGTTGTGTTGTAATGGCACCACTATCTCCTGGTTTGCCCTGTGTAGTGTAGGACAGCCCCCAAATAGCTGGTGGTAGAGAATCATAACATCTTTTTCTATTCTGTTTGAAGGAGAGTGGTGTAGTGGTTACAGTGTAAGACTAGAACCAGGGAAACCTGGGTTCAGCTACCAGCCACAAAGCTCTTATGAATGACTCTGAGCCAATCAGCAACTCTCAGTCTCAGCCTAACCTATGCCACAGAATTGTTAAGAGGATAAAAGGGTGGACGGGTGACAACAACATGATAAATACATAAACATAAGAGAAACAGTAAGATATATTGTAGAAATTATAGTTTTGCTGCTCTCACTGGAGCTGAAGGGACCTATGGACAGCTTCCCCATGTGGCGAACCACTGAACTGCCAGTGGAAGCTTCTCAGTAAAGTATCTTCAGACCCTGCAGTGACTCCACCGACCCAGGCTGGCCATTGGATCCTTCTGAATAGGAAGGTGTATAAGAGAGTTTCTTGTTGCAGTTGGGTTTTGCTCAGGCAACAATATCTTCCTGAGCTCTTACATGTGATATTCCTCAACCTTGACATGGTTCCTCCTTTGGTACTCACTTGCTTGTTGATCCTGGCCTAGCTTGCCCCGTGGCTTGTGGCTTCCGCCTTCTGGCTCACATCAAATGGCTGCCTTTACTTCAGCTTAACAGCATCAAAGTTCTCCATTAACCTAATTGAAAGGACTGGATGATGTGGTGACAATTTATGCATACTGGCTGTATAGATGCTACTGTCTGATCAACCATCTGAAAGCCAGAAATGCTAGCATAACAAAACATTCAAATGATCTGATTATGCATCATGCAGATTGAGAAAAAAGGGCTGCCAATTAAATAATGGTCTTTTTAATCAATTAACTGCATGGCTTGTACCATATTAAAATACAAATTATAATATCTCAGTACAGATGGTATTTTGGGATACCTCATAATGGATTTTCTTGCTCTCTTAGCTAGATAATACAAATATTATTTTAAGCAAATGAACAGGCACACAGTATAGTGAAGTCCATAAAAAGGCACATGTAGAGGCTTTGTATAATTGACTTGCAAGAGACTAAACTGATTTCATATAAACTGATTTTTCATAGGGCCATGGTGGCTTAGTGGTTAAGACGCTGAACTGCAGACTGGAAGGTCGGCAGGTCAGCAGTTCAAGACCCTGGTGCTGCGTGATGGAGTGAGCTCCCGTCTTCAGTCCCAGCTCCTGCCAACCTAGCAGTTCGAAAGCAAGAAATTGTAAGTAGATAAATAGGTACCGCTTCGGCGGGAAAGGTAACAGCGTTCCGTGCACCTCGGTGTTCAGTCATGCTGGCCACATGACCACGGAAGCGTCTTCGGACAGCGCTGGCTCTTCGGCTTAGAAACGGGGATGAGCACCACACCCTAGAGTCGGACACGACTGGTTGGGGACACCTTTACCTTTTACCTTTTTAAACTGATTTAAGCTACAATCCTATACCTACTTACCTAAGAGAAATCCCCACTGAACTCATTGGGACTTACTTCTGGGTAGATGTGCATGGGATTGTGCAGTCAGATGCTTGAACTCCAGCTCAACTCAAAATAAATCAGCTTCTTTGCAAAAGCTGCAGTCCCATTCCCAATTCTCTTTGATTAGTCCTAGGAACCATGTATAACAGTGCAGTCTCTGTGTTGATGCTTTCGGAGATTTGTTATATAATGTTAGATAATATTAATGCCATCAAGATTTTTTTTTAAACTTTCACAGCACAGAAGGGCCTAGCACTATTAAAATCCACATGTTTAAATCTGTGAGCGATTAGTCCATTTTACAAATTTCATGTTTCATCTATATTTGGCATAGACACATATATGCTGCATGTGTACCTGTGTGTCTGTTTGCTGTGCTGGACATGTGATGAAGAACATTGTTCTTGCATGCATACGGGTTCCAAAGTGGGACATGAGAAGGATTTTGTAAATGGGGTGTGTGTGTCAGTTCTAGGGATGTATGAAAGTTACTTACCATTTTGTGGATCTGCTTTGCGGTGGGGGGAGGTGCTCCGTCCCTCCCCCTGGAATCCTTGACGGTGGGGGAGGCGCTCCGTCCCTCCCCCTGGAGTCCTGCCTGGCCGGCTCCACTCCGTGGGGATTCCGCAGAGCCACCGGCCAGCTCCGCCAGCAGCCGGACATCCGGCCGCTGGGTAGCAGCAACGCAAATGGTGGCTGCCGTAGCTGCTGCTGTTTGCGTCCCTGTATTCAACCGTGATAGGCTACGTAAAGACTTGCGTTCCTTTTTGATTAGCTGTTTTAGCCTACGTAAATATTTACGTAGGCTAAAACGGCAAATCAAAAAGGAACGCAAATAGCTCCCACTACGTTATTTGTGTTACCCTTTATTTTCGTCGTAATAGTCTACGTAAATATTTACATAGACTAAGATGGCGAAAAATAAGGAACGCAAATGGCAGCCGCTGTAGCCGCCGCCGTTTGCGTATGTTTTTTTTTTAAACCCAGACATGATAGGCTACGTAAGTCTTTACGCAGCCTATCACGTCTATGTAAAAAAAAAAAAAAAGACGAGACTGCAAATGGCAGTGGCGACAGCCGGTCGGAAGTCCAGCTGCCACTGCTGCTGCCGCCGAAGCCACCGCTGGAGCCACCGCAGTCAGGAACATCCATCCCAGGTAAGTCTCGTCCCGGGGGGGATCCGCGGGGGGCGGGGGGGCAGGCCATTCCGCCATGGATTTCTGGGGGCCGAATGCCAGTGCATTCGGCCTCACTGAAATCCGTGGCGGAATTCTCCGCTATCCTTAGTCAGTTCTCTCCTGCCCTCTGTATGCCCCGGCCGTGGGCTGCTGAAGTTTGGAGGTGTTGAGATAATAATAAGCCAGATCCAGGTTTGCTTACAAGGAGACTTTATTGAGTACTTGCAGCACACAGGTGAACCCAGTGGTAGGATCACACAGCTTCTCTGAACCCACAGCCATGGGGTAAAATGGGTTTTATACCATACATGTCAGCAGTGAGGCAGCACGACAGCAGCAAGCGTTAATTAGCGTTCATCTGCAACTTTCCCAGCATAGGCTAACAGTGCTTGTTCAGAAGGAAAACAATCAGAACTTTCCCAGCATAGACACATGTAACTCGGTGTAAACATAGCCTCAGTTCTCAGGCACATTCTAGGCCCTGATAAGTTACTAGCTTTCGTTAGCATGGAATGTGCTGATGCTGCACTATCGACCTTTGGCTCATCTCACCCGTTCAGAGGCCCACTAGCAAGGAAAGTGCACTTATAATGAACCTAAACCAAGCATTGTGGATTTCTAGGCCCCTCTAAAACTACAGGTGACTTGGTTACACTCCTGGGGCCATTACACTCCACCCTTGGATGATCAAAGGATGATACCAGTCTGCACACCACAGTCTCTCCTTACCCCAGGGGTCGGATCTTCTTTGCCCTGTCATTTGATCACCAGGGGATTGATAACTACTTTACTGTATATTTTAAAATATGACATCCATATGAGCAAGCACAGAAAGCTATAAAACTACTTAAGATAGTCACGGTTACTGCAACCTAGGGATGTATGAAAGTCACTTACCTTTTCGACGGGTGACATTCACGGTGGGGGGGAGGCGCTCCGTCCCTCCCCCCTGAAATTCTGGCTGGGGGGGTGCTCTGTCTCTCCCCCCAAAATTCTGGCTGGGGGGGAGGCGCTCCGTCCCTCCCCCCCGAATCCTGGCCGGCCGGCTCCGCAAATGGTGGCGGCTGTAGCTGCCGCCATTTGCATCCCTGCAGTCAGCCGTGATAGGCTACGTAAATGTTTACGTAGCCTATCACGGCTGCTTTAAAAGAAAAAAACAACAACTCGCATATGCAAATGTCGGCGCCCATGGGCGCCGCCATTTGCATTCCTTATTTTCGCCATCTTAGTCTACGTAAACATTTACGTAGACTAAGATGGCGAAAATAAGGGGAATGCAAATAGCATAGTGTCTACGCTATTTGCGTTCCCCTTATTTTCGCCGTCTTAGTCTATGTAAACATTTACGTAGACTAAGACGGCGAAAATAAGGGGAACGCAAATAGCGTAGCGTCTACGCTATTTGCGTTCCCTTTATTTTCGCTGTCTTAGTATACGTAAATGTTTACGTAGACTAAGACGTGCCAAAATAAGGAACACAAATGGTGGCGCCCATGGGCACCGCCATTTGCGTACGCACATTTTTTTTTCCTTTTAAAGCAGCCGTGATAGGCTACGTAAACATTTACATAGCCTATCACGGTGTTTTTTTAAAAAATCTAGCCGTGATAGGCTATGTAAATCTTTACGTAGCCTATCATGTTGTTTGTTTTTTTTTTTTTACTGGAAATGGCGGCGGTGGCAGCCGGTCGGAAGACCAGCCGCCGCAGCTGCTGCTGCCGAACTGCTGCCGAACCACTGCTGGAGCCGCCGCCGCCAGGAAGATTCGCTGAAGGTAAGTCCCATCCCGGGGGGGGGGGCGGGGGGCAGACCATGTCACCACCGATTTCAGGGGGCCGAATGCGCTGGCATTTGGCCTCCCCGAGATTCATGGCAAAATTCTCTGACATCCCTACTGCAACTATTGCTTCCACCACTCTCCAATTCCTTGAAACCAGTCCAAAATCAGTCTGAAGAGGGAGTCCTCTTCTAGGTGATGTATTTTCTCACTTTGCACATACAAAGCCCTTACAATGTGATTTATCACACTCTGCTTGTCAGGAATGTATACACAGCATTCCTGCTGTAACATAGCACAAATACTGTCGTGGAGTGCTGTAATCATATCTAAGGCCAGGCGGTTCTGCTAAACAGCAGTTCTCATGCTTGTCATCTCTACTCCAATGGCTTCTAGTGCCTCAGTGGTGGTATTCAATACTGCTTCTATTGCCCTCCCCAAAATGTTCACATCGTACATAATTGTGACTACCCCACCCTAGGTAATAAGCTCCAGGCATAATCAGCCAAACTGAAAATGTCTCATTGCCATCTCACCTTTCAGGCCCTGTAGTTCTCTACTGCAGGGCTCTCTAAGGTATTCACAAACCTGTGGGGATCCCATTAGCAGTCCCAGGGTGCACCTCCCAATCCACCCCAGGGGCAAACACAGCTACGCTTTTTCTCTATAGATCTAATAACTACCATTAGGGGCAGCCCAGTTAATGCCAGGGCGCACTCTCTAATTTGTGTAGGGATGGCGGAGAATCAAGCCATAGACTCTGGGGGGGTGGATTCTTAGGATCCAGCCCCCCAGAGTCCATGGCAGAATGGACCACCCCACCCCACCACCCCTCGAAGTCCGACCCGGCCGGATCCTACCTGGCACTGCCACTGTCGGACGTCTGGCAGCAGCCGGCCCCTGCTGGGGCTCCGCAGACTCACCACAGAGTGGAGGCAGCCAGGGAGGATTCCAGGGGGGAGGACCGGATTGCCTCCCCACTGCTGACCCCCAGTGGAGCCAGGTAGGTGAGGTTCGTACACCCTAAATTTGTGCATATCCATCTTTGAGTGTTGTCACTTGTTCCCAACGCACTAATGACCATGGTGGGGCATACACCTTTGATGGGGTAAGCCATCCTATCCCATCATGTAATTGCTCAAATCCCTTTTTGATTTATATGGATTTATTTGCCTTCTGCGTGTTAACTTCTGAGTGTTAACCAGGTGCTACAGACATCAAACTATTGGGCATCACACTCAGTATCATTTGGAGTTGTATCTGACATTGAAGACATTTGCAGGTATCACATAGTATTTAAGAAATCATAAAATGCACACAACAAACTTTCACTTTGGTGAAATCTAACACCATGAGCGGAAAACCTCCTGCATGAGGTGAGGCATGATGGAGCAGATCCAGCAATCATACTGCTCCTCTAGGATACATGGTCAGGGCCCAGCAAGATCAAGGGAAGGGCATGCTCACACATGTAAAGAGTTCTAGGCCATCGCTTTCACATTGGCAACTCCACGCTGCATGAGTTTTGGCAGAGGGAAGTCCAAAAGTCGTGGATCACACTCAGCCTGCCGAACACTAAGCTGACTACAAACACAGACACACAAACCAACAATGAGTGTTCAAGTCTATGAAAAGCCTCACAGGACTTTCCATGGCAAGTCTTGCCATGTTCCAGACAGTCCATGTGCAGAGTGTTTCTAAAAGCTCAGATGATGATGGATCCAAACAGAGAAGGCTTCGGGCTATGAAGACGAGATGTTCCCAGCAAAGGCTCCCTGCTAGGGATGGCAGAGAATTCCGCCACGGATCACGGTGAGACCGAATGACAGTGCATTCGGCCCCCCGAACTCCGTGGCAGAACTGCCTGCCCCCCTGCCCCCCCGTGGATCCCCCCGGGACAAGACTCACCTGGGGCAGATCTTCTGGGCAGCGGCGGCTCCGACGGTGGATCCGCTGGCGACTCCGGCGGTTCCAGCGGCCGGTCTTCTGACCGGCTGCCGCTGCTGCCATTTCCACTCTGGTAAAAAAAAGAAAAGAAAAAGAAAAAGAAAGACGTGATAGGATACGTAAAGATTTACGTAGCCTATCATGAATAGGTTTTTTTTAAAAAAAACAGGACGTGATAGGCTACGTAAATCTTTACGTAGCCGATCATGGCTGGGCGGGTTAAAAAAAAAAAAGCATGCGCAAATGGCGGCGGCTACAGCCACCGCCATTTGCATTCCTTATTTTTGCCCTCTTAATCTACGTAAATATTTATGTAGACTATGACGCCGAAAATCAAGGGGAACGCAAATAGCGTAGCAGGAGGTATTTGCATCCCTTTTTGATTCCCCGTTTTAGCCTACGTAAATATTTATGTAGGCTAAAATAGGGATGGCCATGAATTTCTCCACGAATCTCGGGGAGGACCGGATTGCCTCCCCACTGCTGACCCCCAGTGGAGCCAGGTAGGTGAGGTTCGTACACCCTAAATTTGTGCATATCCATCTTTGAGTGTTGTCACTTGTTCCCAACGCACTAATGACCATGGTGGGGCATACACCTTTGATGGGGTAAGCCATCCTATCCCATCATGTAATTGCTCAAATCCCTTTTTGATTTATATGGATTTATTTGCCTTCTGCGTGTTAACTTCTGAGTGCGTTGGCATTCGGCCCCCCAAAATTGTTGGTGAAATTCTCCGCCACCCCCCGCCCTCCCTGGGATGGGACTTACCTCATGCGAATGTCCCTCTCGGTGGCAGGTCCCAGAGGTGTTTCAGAGGCATTTCGTCAGGGTCGGGGGTGGCAGCCGGTCTTCTGACCGGCTGCGGCCGCCGCCATTACAAAATAAAGTAAAAAAAACCAAAAACACCTGTGATAGGCTACATAACGATTAATGTAGCCTATCATGGGTAGATTTCCAAAGTCAGCCGTGATAGGCTACGTTAATCGTTACGTAGCCTATCACGGGTGACTTTGAAAAAAAAAAAAAGCACGTATGCAAATGGCAGTGCCCATGGGCGCCACCATTTGCGTTCCTTATTTGGGCCCGGGTAGTCTACGTAAAGATTTATGTAGACTACGGCGAAAATAAGGGCAACGCTATAGCGTATAAATCTTTACGTATAAATCTTTACGTAGACTACCTGGGCCCAAATAAGGAACGCAAATGGCGGCGCCCATGGGCTAGGGATGTATGAAAGGGACTTACCTCATCCAGCAGCTTTTTTCACGATGGGGGGGAGGCGCTTCGCTTCTCCCCCCGAAGTTCAGGCGAGGGGGGGAGGCGTCCCGCCTCGCCGGCCGAAATTCAGGCTGGGGGGGGAGGCGTCCTGCCTCGCCCGGCCGAAATTCAGGCCGGGGAGAAGCGCCCCGTCTCCCCGGCCGCGAAAGAAAAAGAAAAAAAAAACCCAAACCCGTGATAGGCTACGTAACGATTAACATAGCCTATCATGGCTAGATTTCCAAAGTTAGCCATGATAGGCTACGTTAATCATCACGTAGCCTTAGGGTTGGCGGAGAATTTCTCCCTGAAACTTCGGGGGGCCGAGCGCCAATGTGTTCGGCCCCCCCAAACAAGTTTCGGGGAGAAATTCTCTGCACCCCACTGCCCCCAGCACCCCCCCGAGACGGGACTTACCTTTCCCGAATGTCCCTCCCGGCGGTGGGTCCCGGCGGCGGTTCGTCGGCTCTTCGTCAGGGGCGGGGGCGGCAGCCGATCATTCGACCGGCTGCCACCGCCGCCATTCCAATAAAACTAAAAAAAAAAAATGCCCCCGTGATAGGCTACGTGACGATTAACATAGCCTATCACAGCTAGATTTGCAAAGTCAGCCGTGATAGGCTACGTAAATCGTCACATAGCCTATCACGGGGGCGTTGTTTTTTTAAAAAACTTTTTATTTCGCAGCCGGGTGAGGTGGGAAGCCTCCCCCTGGCCTGAACGTCGGGGGGAGAGCAGCGAAGCGCCTCCCCCCCACCGCGAAAAGCTGCGAGACCAGGTAAGTGACTTTCGTGCACCCCTACGTAGGCTATCACGGGTGACTTTGGAAAAAAAAAAAAGCACATACGCAAATGGCGGCAGCCCATGGGTGCCGCCATTTGTGTTCCTTATTTTGGCACGTCTCATCTACGTAAAGATTTACGTAGACTACGGCAAAAATAAGGGAACGCTATTTGCATTGCCCTTATTTTCGCCATAGTCTACGTAAATCTTTACGTAGACTAGACATGCCAAACAAAGGAATGCAAATGGCAGTGCCCATGGGCTGCCGCCATTTGCGTATGCGCTTTTTTTCCCCCCCAAAGTCAGCCATGATAGGCTACATGATGATTTACGTAGCCTATCACAGCTGACTTTGGAAATCTAGCCGTGATAGGCTATGTTAATCATTATGTAGCCTATCACGGGTGTTTTTTTTTTTTTCCATTCACTTTTTTTCGTGGCCGGGGAGACGGGGCACTTCTCCCCGGCCTGAATTTCGGCCGGGTGAGGCGGGGCGCCCCCCCCACGGCCTGAATTTCGGCTGGGCGAGGTGTGGCGCCTCCCCCCCCAGCCTGAACTTCGGGGGGAGAACCGAAGCGCCTCCCCCCCACCGCGAAGCAAGCTGCGGGACCAGGTAAGTGCCTTTCGTACATCACTAGGCTAAAGTGCCGAATCAAAAAGGGACGCAAATAGTGCCCACTACACTATTTGTGTTCCCCTTGATTTTCGCCGTCATAGTCTACGAAAAAATTTACGTAGATTAAGAGGGCAAAAATAAGGAACGCAAATGGCAGCAGCCACAGCCGCCCCCATTTGCGTATGTGGTTTTGTTTTGGTTTTTTTTTTTTGGTTTACCCAGAGCCCTCCGCAGCTGGAAATCTGAGTGTGGATGGCTCTGGCCTGGCCGGGCCTGGCCAGCTGCTCTGCGGAGCTGCCACAGAGCACAGTCGGCCTCAGAGGATTCCGGGGGGGAGGAACGGAGCGCCTCCCCCTCCCGGCAAGGATTCCAGGGGGAGGGACGGAGTGCCCCCCCATCAACATAATCCGCGAACAGGTAAGTGACTTTCATACATCCCTACTCCCTGCCTCTGCATCAGCTCAAAAAGGAAGGTGTGCCTTGTAATCCCCCAGGCCCGATCCAAGCTATCAGTAGTTTTAGAGGGGCTTAGATAATCCATACTGTTCTCTGACTTTGGTTTGGTTGGCTGCTGTTTTCCCTAACAGGCCTCTTGATTTACCAGGATAAGTCAAAGGGCGATAGAGCAGCCTCAGCACAACCCATACTAACAAGCTGGAATGTCTTATCAAGATGTGCCTGGGAAGTGAAGCTTGTTTGCCTTAAAGCTGCAGGTGTCTGTGCTGGGAAAGTTCTGATTGTTCCCCTTCTGACCAATCACTGTTAGCCTATACTGGGAAAGATATAGATGAATGCTAAATAATGCTTGCTGTTGTCATGCTGCCTCACTGCTAACATGCATGGTATAAAACACATTTTACCCATGGCTCTGGGTTCAGAGAAGCTGTCTGATCCAACCATTGGGCACGCCTATATGCTGGTGATACTCAATAAAGTACTCCTTGTAAGTAAACCTGGATCTGATTTATCACTATCTTGGCACCTCTAAATTAAGAGGCCTACTGCAGAGGCAACACATGCCTTCTAGATGCCCCGACAGACAAGGGCCTTTAGCCTTTTAGCGAGGCTTCTGTCTTATCAGAGCGGCACTGCTCAGCTCTCTAGCAGTGATGCTTCAACTTGGGCGATCCTTCTGCAAATCTCACTCTACTTCTGTCAGGTTCTCACAGACATCTTCCAGCCTCCCTGCCCGCCAAGGCTAGACCAGTAGTGGGTGACTCCCCCTGGCTCTGCTCTGAGAACACTGACAGAGATAAACTCACACAGACTCTGACATTCTAAAAACTGAATAGGCTTAAACTCTACCAGGCTACTTCTAATCAAATCCTGGCTATAACTTACAAGGCCTCACTGCATTACTGAAGCTGGGCCTTGACATTATTTTCGCTCTCATAAAACTTCTTCACTCTAAAAATTTAGTCTCCTCCCCTTCACACTGTCCCAGCTTGGTTGCTCGGAGATTGCTGAGGGGAAGTGACTGTCTAACTAGGGAGCTTGCAAAAACATTGCCAGTGCATCTGAGCTTTCAATGGGTCTACTTGGAAATCTAAATCTAAGCCATTTCACACATTAAAAACAACAAAACTGTCTCTTTTGCAAGGAGAAAAGGAGAGATCTACATTGGCTGTCATTCTTAAAGCAGTTCACATGGCTGTACACACTATAATTGGCTATCCCCTCCCCTTTGCAAAAGTAAACTTACAGTTACAGGGCAGTTTTGAACTGCATGGCTCTTTACAGCAAGGGAACAACAATTGTACTTTTAAATACTTCTCAAATGAGGACTAAGGAAACTGAGGCTTGAGTGAAGGGAAAAACTCTTGGGGCTATCAATCACTAGTTAGACTAGCCAGGGATTCACAACATGACACCTTCCTTTCTTCTCCCTCACTTGGCACACAAACCTAAGCAGAGTGCCGAAACTCAGGATGCCACAGGGAGATGGGGGTTGCTTTATACTTGCATTCTTTATGCAGCCATCAGTCTTCTTTGGGAGGCAGCAGTGGGTGATTTGCAGGGATTGAAAGTAAAGCTTCACTTCACTTGTTTTTTAACAAATTGTAAATACCAGGTTTGAAACAAGACACGATGAGGTAATGGGCAACAGAATCTTTGCTTTGTCTGGGGCGACAAATGACTCAGGTCAGGCTTCTTTCCTGCTCGGGACTCAAAAAGGAAAACAGTCTTAGGTTTACAGTTGTAACATATTTTACAGTGTCAGCTACCGGCTACGCACGTCTCAGTGTTTTTGAAGACAGCTACTATGATATCTTCTTTTTCTCAGTCAGGTTGGGTCTCCCAGCTTACAGGGTTTGTTTGCAGCTTGCAGGAGGGTGGTAGTAGCATTTTTGGCTTGGTCAGGAACACATGCTGCCAGGTTTCTCGATCCCTTCAGCGCACATGCTCAGGCAGTCCGACACCAGACACTTGAATCAGTGAGATTTCTTTATTGAGGAGAATCCCATGACAAAAAGCTTAATGGTTACACTCTTCAGAAATCATATAGCTGATGGTCAGTAGCTACAGGCTGTATGAAATTCTAGAACAGTTCAATGCTGAACACTGTTACCTTGACAGAGATCTTTAACATGGTTTTTCTGCTTCATTTTCTGCCTTGGGACCATCCTCTGGCATGGTTTCCTCTCTAAGAGGGGTCTAGTCTGTGCTCTGGGTGCTGATTCTTCACCTTTACGCCATTCCTCATCTTGTGGGTCTTCATCTTCAGTTTCCACTTCCTAGGGATTTCACCCCATTTGGGTGAAGTGATGATGTTGCTCACTCTGGCACTCTTCAGGCAATTCTTCTGAATTTGGCGTATCAGTCTAACAACTAACTCCTCAGCCTTATGCTCCCATGCCTCGTTGGAGGCCAGGCTGTCTTTCAACATTTCTCTAATTAACATCTTCAGATCTTGTTCTTTCCCCAGCTCATCCTTGAGCTTTTCTGCTTTCTCTTTTCATTCTAAATCCTTCTGCCCAACAGCTTGCAATGCTGTCAGCAAAAGCTATGCCAGAGTTCTTGAACCCTGTACCTCCTTAGCTGACCACTTTTCCAGCTGCAGAGATTCCAAGGCAGTTCCCAGAGCCACTGGCATGCAGTCCTTCTTGACCTCTGGACATGCTCCCGGTCCGCTCAGGACCCCCGATTGCTTTGCAACCAGACCCCACAGCTCCAACTGTGGACAGCCCGAGAGTCAGTTTTGTACGCTGACAACCGCATTCTCCTTTCCTGTGAATCTGAACATATCAGTTCTCTTGGCACCCTGCTCACTGCACCAATTGTATGCCCCGGCCGTGGGCTGCTAAGGTTTGGAGGTGTCACGATAATGATAAGCCAGTTCCAGGTTTGCTTACAAGGAGACTTTATTGAGTACTTACAGCACACAGGTGTACCCAATGGTTGGATCAGACATCTTCTCTGAACCCCGAGCCAAGGGGTAAAATGGGTTTTACACCATACATGTTAGCAGTGAGGCAGCATGACAGCAGCAAGCGTTAAGTAGTGTTCATCTGCTAACCAAGCATTATGGATCTCTAGGCCCCTCTAAAACTACAGGTGTCTTGGTTACACTCCTGAGGCCATTACACCCTCTTATTCTCCCATATGACTCCTAGGGATGTCAGAGAATTCCGCCATGGATCTCGGTGAGGCCGAATGCCAGTGCATTCGCCCCCCCGAACTCTGTGGCGGAACGGCCTGCCCCCCCCGCCCCCCTGCAGATCCCCTCCAGGACTAGACTTACCTGGGGTGGATGTTCCAGATGGCGGTGGCTCCAGCGGTGGCTTTGGCAGCGGCAGCGGCGGCTGGTCTTCCGACTGGCTGCAGCCACTGCCGCCATTTGCAGTCTGTTTCCCCACCCATTCGTGATAGGCTACGTAAAGACTTACGTAGCCTATCACGTCTAGGTTAAAAAAAACACACAAACGCGTACAAAAAAGGCAGCAGCTATGGCCGCCGCCATTTGCGTTCCTTATTTTTGGCCGTCTTAGTCTACATAAATATTTACGTAGACTAAGACGGCGAAAATAAGAGGGAACACAAATAGCGTAGCGGACGCTATTTGCGTTCCCCCTTATTTTCTCTGTCTTAGTCTACCTAAATATTTACGTAGAGTAAGACGGTGAAAATAAAGGGGAACGCAAATAGCATCCGCTATGCTATTTGCATTCCCCTTTCTTGTCTTTGTCTTAGTCTACGTAAATATTTACATAGACTAAGACGGCCAAAAATAAGGAATGCAAATGGCTGCAGCTGTAGCCGCCGCCATTTGCGTACGCGTGTTGTTGTTTTTTAACCCAGTTCTGATAGGCTACGTAAATCTTTATGTAGCCTATCACGGCTGAATTCAGGGACGCAAACAGCAGTGGCTACGGCCACCACCATTTGCGTCCCTGCGAGCCAGCCACCAGATGTCCGGCTGCTGGTGGAGCCAGCCCGCGGCTCTGCGGAATCCCCGTGGAGTGGAGCCGGCCAGCCAGGATTCTGGGGGGAGGCGCGGAGCACCTCCCCCCCCAGCGGAACCCGGCAGAGCCAGGTAAGCAGGGTTTTGTACACCCCTAATGACTCCTATTAAACTCTATGAAGGAGGTTAACTGCACTGCAATTAAGAAGAGAACTGAGGTGGGATGACACAAGGACCTGTGCTTGGGCCGCCCACGAGCTTGGCGAGTTCCCCCGGCTCACTGCGATCCTGTTCGGTGAGCGCCCGAGTATTATCCCTCTAATATTGTGCTTATTTAGCTTTCCCAGCTCCAAACTGCACTTATTTAAATATGCACATTTTTAAACTTCCTGTTTTATGTAGAAATCAAAGGCACGAAAATGGCAGGTGCTCACCGAATGGGATCGTGGTGAGTCCTGGAGAGTGTGAGCGGGCATGAGTGGGGGGGGGCAAACAAGGAGCATCTCGGTGAGTGCAGTCTGGGGGTCATGAGCAGGGGGAGCCCGACGAATTCCCAGACCCAGTCGGGCACCCGCAACATCCCTGGTTTCAGCAACAGATCCATCTGCATCATCCACTTTAGATGAGTGTTGTAGCCAAAACAGACATTACTTTAAATCCGTATCTGGGAGCTTCATCTTTTTTCATTTTTACTGTAGAGTAGGTGCAGATGGACCAATATGGATTGGGCCTATAGCAGGGGAGAAAGTTAAAGCACCCTCCCACATACACCAGCATTCCCATCAAGCCCCTTGTACCTACTTTAGAGTCAAAATGAAGGGAAAAAGTCATAGCTGCTTGCTGTAGGACATACTGTAGTTCTTCCAGGGCAGGACATAGTTCTTCCTTCTTCGCCTTATATCAGGTCAGACTATTGGTCCATCTAGCTCAGTATTGTCTATACTAAGTGACTCCAGCTCTCCAGGGTTTCAAACAGGAGTCTTTCGCTGTCCTACCTAGAGATGCCAAGTATTAAACCTGGCACTTCATAAATTTATAAATGATAGGCTTGATGTATGGTCTTCATATCTAACAAGATGCATAACAAACTGAGCAACCGATTGGCTACCAGCTAATAAATATAGCCAATAGCAAGCATTCTTTATGCCAGAGTAAGAGAGGAAACCTCAACAAGGTAATTAGGGCCAATATGAGTATGATGAAACCTGACTAGTCTGTGATTTTTACACAGCTTCTTAATAAGTAAACAAACAATCAATTGCTGAAGTTAATGGGGGTTATATATTAAGAATAAATACAGAGAATGTGAAACACCAGGCGTAATGTGTTAATAAGAGCAAGGAAACAAAAAATCAGCAGTAGGAACTGTGAGACTTTATTTTAAAAAGGAGACAAGCAATACTGTTAACGTCTTCTCTTAATACAAAGATGTTTGATCACATCCATCCCAGTCTGGTATATTTTTTTAGCTGTAATACATGCTTTTTGGGGGCGGGGGGGGGAGACCCATATTTCGATTGCATAATAGAAAGAGCACAAGAGGTTCTTATACATGTTGCTTCCTTTGCCTTTCCTCTAAACCATTATCCTGCTCATTGTCCAAATGAAAAATCCCCATGGGTCATATTACTGCTCTTTGAGGGACAGAAATCTCTCACCTTTTCTCATTAGTGACTATATATTATTTCAGTAGCATAGTATAATGCATTAAATTAATCCCTGCTTTATTTTATGCAATGTAGAAAATGACTTTTTTTTTTAGAAAAAAGGTTTTTGTAATCCAGACTTCAACACCTCAGGCTTTTCCTTCCCATTTAATCCCCTTGATACTAGCAGGAAGGATTTACCAGCATGACATGAACAATCTATTTTGCATAATCAGTTACATCAGAACATGCTGCCCTGTTTCGGGTTTCTCAGAATGTTACTTTATTTTTAAAAAGTATTTTATAGGATTATTTGAAACTTTTAAGATCTGGATTCCCCCATCCCACCCCCAGACAGAGTCATCCTTTGAATATTAGTTTCTAATATTCAAGAACCAGATGTTTAGTCTTTCCATGTGACCCAATTCCTCAACTGTTTCTAAATCTAAATAGAAATATATTATGTAGTTCACACACAGTATATCATTATCAATCCCCAGTGCTAGGACAGGGCATGGTACAGTACACCTCTGACTTTTGCTTGGCTGACCATATTTCCCTGAGACAAAAACAGGATATTGGGATGACAAAAACGGGATGAGGTTATGTAATATTCTACATTCATGAAAAGGTAAGACGATAACAAAGGTTTTATTACATGAACATATTGAGCTAACAATTATTCTTCAGTGACAGAACTCATACAAAAATGTAGATAGACATAGAGGGGGACTGTATTTCACCACGATCGTACCGTGAATATGAGTCTGAAAAGTCCAAATCAAACTGAATGCAGGGCAGAAAGAATCTCTATGGGCGGAATGATGGTAGAAATAAGAGTAAGACTCACCCTCCTGGCTCCCACACGCTGAATGGGGCATAGCGACCACCTCTCGAATTCCCCGCCACTGCAGACAAGCAAGGGGGCAGCATCTGATCGTCGCTACCTCAAGAAGCCTGGCCCTGGCTGGATAACGTAAACGGAACTTCCTCTTTCATCACACTAGTAGTTTTACTGCACACATTGATTAGCATAGAGCCTTATGATAAACGAGTTCAGTTTTTTACAAAAAATTAAAAATGGGACAAAATTGACATTTATATTAAAATGATGGGATGGTTGGGAAAAATGAAAAAAACAACAACAGTACTGTCCCATTTAAAATGGTACGTATGGTCACCCTAGCATGTACAGCATCCTCAGATGAAGCCAATACTTGATCCGTGTCATCATGGGCAACTAGTCGATACTTGATCCTTGTCATCATGGGCAGCTAGTCATGTCCATGACTGTGAGTGGAGCCCATCCTCCTCCCACAGAAGGCAGATCCTAGACCTAACCCTAGATATGTATTAGCTGCTCTTCAACCTTGGCTTACAAAATAATAAATAAAATACAACATTATACAACAACAGCAACAAATTACAGTTAAAAATCTAACACAAAATAAACATAAAACTAAAAGGGCTGGACAAATTCAAGTTTTCACTTGGTGCCAGAAATAGAAGTGGTCTCTAGGGAGGGAGTTCCACAACTGAAAAGGCTGTGTTTCTGGTAACCACCTGCCTTACTTCAGTTGGTGCTGGTGGGTGTTACAGAGAAGGGCCTCCTAGGCTGATCTTATTTATTAATTTATTTATTTATTTATTTATTTCATTTCTATACCGCCCAATAGCCGAAGCTCTCTCTTCGGAGAGCTTTCCACTAATCAAGTGGAAAGCAGGCTCATGTGGAAATAGGTGGTCCTTGGAAACTCAGTACCACCCAGAGCGGACAATGCTGAGCCAGGGGGAGTAATCATCTGGCTCCCTACAAACCATAAAGTAACTTTCAAGCATGTGCTCAGCTAGCTCCACAGGGCTCGGATAGACATTGTGATGCAGACGGGGACGTGCACCCAGATGCACACATCTGCATCAGTGACATGTGGCTTGTGCCTTTCTTTTTTTATGTGCTAAGAATACCTTTCTTGATGGATCATGGGGACTGTTTTCAAAATTCTAGTCATTCTAGGATAAGGAAGAATTTGAGAATTTTGAAAGAGTTTAGAAAACAGCAATAGAGGTGCTAATGGGTTAGAAAGCATGCTTCAGAAAAAAAGTTTGAAAAGCAGTGTGCATTAAACCATGAGAAAGAAAACTGAAAGATCATGATAGATTCCAAATATTTAAAAGATAGGCTGAAGAAAAGCGGGTACAAGGGTTCCTACCATGACCAGTGCATACAAAAGCTGTGGGCATGATCCTGTGGATAAAGGGTTTAATTTCTCTTCTCATACTTACAGATGGAATATTTTTTCATGTGGAATATTCCTGTCACTCATAAAAGAGAACAGTCCCTGCATGCATAGAATGCTGAGAGCACATTGCCGGTCCCAGCTGTGTATCAGAGCTGGAAGACAGATGTTCATGAGTTTGGAATGGTAAACCGGCTATTAGATAAGGCCATAGGGCTGGCTTCGGGTTTGACAGAAGCCTTAGCAAAATGCCCTCTGGTGGGCCCTATCTAGGGATGTATGAGAAATTAATTTCAGTACATCTTTATCAAGATTTATCATATTCTTACCTTCTGATCTGAACATGGACACCAATGCAATCCGCAGTTGAAGTCTGTACATTTCTGAGCTTGCAGTTTGATTTTCAGACCCCTTGAATTGTGCTTGACAGCATGCATGCATTTGAAAAATGTGCATGAATAAATGTGTTCTTTTAAATGTGTGCCACAAATACACTTTAATCAATGGGAGAAGAATGCACACATTTCAAAGATGCACACAATTGATGTGTAAATTTGGAAAGATGCACGCATGAAAATACGGACAGATTTTTGTGCAAAAAGGAAAAAAAATGAAGCTCGTAATCTGATATGGAGCCAAGTCAAAATGAGCTTCAAGATAGGATTTGGAGAACTTTGGCAAGTTCAAGGTTTGCTGATTTGCATATCCCTAGCCCTGTCCTACATTGCTGGGCTCCCAGTGTTTTTACCTAGTGGTTGCAGTGGCAGTAGCGGGCACTGGTACTGCTGCGGATCTGTGCTGAGCAGCTGGGGAATCAGCATTTTAATTTCCCAGTGCCTCAATGTAGTTCCCACAATGCCCCAGACATAGTGTCACTGTGGGATATGGCAGGCAGTTCCCAGGTGACTTGCATGGAGCCTTGCTGAGGTCCTGGGACCCTGTAATGTGCCTGTGGTTATTGGTTGCTGACATTGTCCCTCTGTTACATGCATGGTGAACCTCATGCAAAATGGGGGTTCAGACGAACTCTCTCACCCATTGAAAGGATGTGTGATGGGGTTGCAGGGCTGCATGGGCCCAACCCCACACTGCCTTGTGCATCATCTCTGCCCTTCGGCCCTGGTAGCTGCCCATTTGGCAGAGGGTCCCTATGTGCATACCAACATACACATGTAGAGTTCCTTAATATGAGAGGTGTCCTGAGTGGTTTCCTCACAAGGGAAGAGCGGTATGTCCCATGCTCACAAAATGTGCAGCCAGTGGGGCGAATGGCCAGCAGGCACATTGATGCAGGGGAGGCAAGGCTGGTAGGTGCAACTCTGCTCCTCCTTCAGTATGTGAGTGGCATTTGTTTGATCACCCCTAAAGCAATTCTTACATCTGGATTGGAGTGGGGGAAAATGTTCTATCATCTTTTCCCTGTTTTAATGGAGGGGATTCTGGATATACTTTGTATATCCAGAATACTGGATACCTTGTATGTCAGCATGTGATGTAATGGATTAAATACTAACTTTATCAGGAAGAGGATGGTCAGTTCTACTTACCTTACTTTTTCTGCTGTGTTTCAATCTATGCAGTACTATAGACTATGCAATATTTCCATAGCTGTTCAAAGAGGTTTTCCACCTGTGCTAATTGGCAGTGTGGCTGCAAAGAGTTGACAAGCTGATTGGTTCATTTTCCCCCAGAGTATTTTGACATGCATTTTCAGAGGCTTTCAGTGAGCTCATGCAAGACAGAAAAGAAATGCCTTTATAGCCTGAGTAATTCAGACCCCCCCAGATCTCTTTCTGCTCCACTGGGAAAAAGTGTTTGCTTGTTTTACACCGGCAATAAGGATGTACGAAACACTTACCTGGTTTTGTCCAGGGACATCCGCAGTGGGGGGAGGTGCTCTGTCCCTCTCCCCAAAATTCTCCCCTGCTGGCTCTGCTCCACGGTGACTCTGAAGAGCCGCCAGCCGGGGCCTCCTGCAGCTGGACATCCGGCCGCTGGGCTGCGCAGGGACGCAAATGGCAGCCGCTGTAGCCACTGCCATTTGCGTCCCTGTCTTTTGCCGTGATAGGCTATGTATATATTTACGTAGCCTATCACAGCAAAAAAAAAGGGAACGCAAATGGCGGCGGCTATGGCAGCCGCCATTTGCATTCCCTTTTTTGCCGTGATAGGCTACGTAAATATTTACGTAGCCTATCACGGCCTCCGCAGGGATGCAAATGGCATCTCTTCATTAGCCATGATAGGCTATGTAAGTATTTATGTAGGCTATCACAGCAATAATGAAGAAGTGAATGGCAGCCGCAAACGCGGCCGCCATTCACAAAGTAGTGCAAACGGCACCAGGTAAGTGCTCCGTTTCACGCGCCTTTCGTGGGGTGGGGGGGTGGGGGGCTTCATTCCACCATGGATTTTGGGGATCTCACTGAGACCCATGGCGGAATTCTCCAACATCCCTAACTGGCAATGAGGTTATGCTAGGGCTGCTTCACACATGCTGTGTTCAGTGATGTCCAGCAGGATCCATTGGAAACAGGGCTCCCTGTAGGGCAGGGTGATCAAGGAAGTCGCCCCTGGTGCCATCAGCAGGGAGGCCCCCACCAGCAGCCGTGCCAGGTGGCTGGCCTCGTCTTTGACTGGCGGCAGCAACTGCACACCATTGCCAGTTCCCCTCCCCTCCCTCCCCAGGGCCACTGCTGCTGCTGAATGTGCATGCTGCCACTGCTGCTGCTTCAGCTGCCACCCTTCTCCCATGTGCACACACCTCCTGTGCCGTTACCCCTCCGACTGCTCAGAGTTCTGGAATCCTAGAAGGAAGCTGCTCTACAGATCTGTCTGCTTTGTGCATCCCTGCAGCAGCAACATCCTCATTGCTCCCATCCAAAGAACCTATACATCCCCAGCTGTCAGAGAAGATGTGTGGTACCACCTGACCAGACCTATAACAAGTGCAATACAATCCCAAACACAGCAGACCCTTTCCCCACTTTGCACTCACTCACCTCTTCCCTCCTGGGCCAGTTGCTGCCACTGAGTACGCCCTTCTACCTCTGCTGCTTCTACTCCTGTCCTTGTTCCTACATGAAGACATGCTCCCTGGATCTTTGCGCGCAAAGGGATGAGCCCGATCTCGTCTGATCTCAGAAGCTAAGCAGGGTCAGCCCTGGTTAGTACTTGAATGGGAGACCACCTCGGAATCAGGCTTCCTGCACTGAGCAGGGCATTGGACTCAATGGACTTGGAGGCCCCTTCCAATTCTATGATTCTATGATTCCTCCTCCCTTCATGGCTCAAGGTCCTGGAATGCCAGGAAAGACAGGCCTGCTGCCACTCCAAAGGTATCTCTATTTTTCCTGCTGTCTTTTTTGCATACCTGCAGCAGCTTTCTGCTCCTCACCCAACAACTGGTGATCCATTCCCAGGAGGGAGATGTGAATCAGTGAAATTCAAGTTCTTCAAAGTTCTCCGAATTCCAGCTTGAAGCTCATTCCAACTTGTGTCTGTATCAGATTGTTTTTCTTCTTTTCACACGAAAATCCATGTGCATTTTCCTGCATATTTTTTTCCAAATGTACACATCCACTGTGTGCTGCAATCTTTGAAATGCTCACATTCTTCTCCACTGATTAAAGAATATCTGTGTGCATTTTTCTAAAGTACAAATTTTTTCATGTGCATTTTTCAAATGTATGCTGTGGACCATTTTGTTTTGGTCTGTGAATCACATTGCAAGCTCAGAGATGTACAGATTTCAACTGCAGATTGCGCCTGAGTCTGTGTTCAGTAAGGAAGGGGTGGCCTGGGTAAAATCTAGGGATGTCAGAGAATTCCACCACGGATCTCTGTGAGGCCAAATGCCAGTGTATTCTGCCCCCCGAAATCTGTGGCGGAACGGCCTGCCACCCCCCCGCCCCCCCGCGGATCCCCCCCGGGATGAGACTTACCTGGGGCAGATCTTCCGGGCAGCGGCTCTGGCGGTGGCTCCGGTGGCGGCCGGTCTTCCGACCAGCTGCCGCCGCCGCCATATCCAGGCTTGTGGAAAAAAAAAAAAAGACGTGATAGGCTACGTAAAGATTTACGTAGCCTATCATGGCTAGGTTTAAAAAAAAAGAAAAAAAAGATGTGATAGGCTACGTAAATCTTTATGTAGCCTATCATGGTTGGGGGTGGGTTTAAAAAAAAATGCGTACGCAAATGGCAGCGGCTATAGCTGCCGCCATTTGCGTCCCTTCTTTTTGGCTGTCTTAATCTACGTAAATATTTACGTAGACTATGACGGCGAAAATCAAGGGGAATGCAAATAGCATAGTGGGTGCTATTTGCATCCCTTTTTCATTCACCGTTTTCGCCTACGTAAATCTTTACGCAGGCTAAAAAGGGGAATCAAAAGGGGACGCAAATGGCACCCGCTACGCTATTTGCGTTCCCCTTGATTTTCGCCGTCATAGTCTACATAAATATTTATGTAGATTAAGATGGTAAAAAGAAGGAATGCAAATGGCGGCGGCCGTAGCCGCCGCCATTTGCGTACGCGTTGGTTTTGTTTTTGTTTTTTTTACCCAGAGCCCTCCGTGGCCAGAAATCCGGCTGCGGATGGCTCTGTCCTGGCCGGGCCGGCCCTGGCCGGCTGCTCTGCGGAGCTGCCATGGAGCACAGCCGGCTGTTTGAGGATTCCGGTGGGAGGAACAGAGCGCCTCCCCCCCCACCAAGTTTCGCGGGGGAGGGAAGGAACGCCTCCCCCCCCCACCATCAACATAATCCACAAAAGGTAAGTCACTTTCGTACATCCCTAGTAAAATCATGATAAAAAATGAACTGAAAAATTTCCCATACATCCCTAATTCCCAGCTCTTAGAGGGCCCACATGGCACTGCCTATGAGGACACCACACAGTGCAAATGCAGCAAGTCCTTTGCAAGGTAGGAAGGGAATACTATGCAAAAAATAAATAAAAATCCCCTCTTGGAATAGTTTGGATCTCATACAAGCATCACTCAGAACCTAATGAACCATTCCTCTGGATGCCCTGGATGCAATCCAATGTGTGCATAAATGGCAGTATCTCGCTGAAGTCTGCAAGATTTGCTTCCATGTAAACATGCATAGGATTGGGATGCTAAAGAATTATTTGCAAAAGCACATTCTCCAACCTTACTGGATGGATGGATGGATGGATAGATGAATGGATTCATTCATTCATTCATTCATTCACTCATTCATTCATTCATTCTTCCATATTACTTGGTTGGAAAGAATGTGTCACTGTCTCTGCTTCTGTACCCAATCACTTATGCAAAACAGAACCAGTACTCCTCAGGGTGTAGTAAATGTAATGAAAAACAGAAGGAGGGGGATTCAATCCCCTATGCTTCTTCAAATATGTCACATTCATAGTAAAAAAAAAAAAGGGGGGGGGAAAGGAAAAGGAGATGTGATGCAATCCTACTATATTAATCTCAAGTAAATCCCTCATGCTCAATGGGGTCCATGCTGAGGTAATATGTCTTAGATTGCACTGCATTCCAAACCACAGTAATGGAGGTCTTGGCTGGATTCTGTTGTTTGTTTGTTTATTTGTTTGTTTTAAATAGAGATTAACTACCATGGCCATTGTCAGTACAGTCCTTTGCATGTTTACTCTGAAGTCCCTCCCACTAGATTCAGTGGCGTTTACATCCAGATAATAAGTGTGCATAGCATTGCAGCCAAAGTCTTTTAAAGGCACAATCCTATGTCTGTGCCTAGACAGAAAAAGTCCTGCAACTCCCAATATTCCCCAGCCCTAAGAGTGTTATTGGCAATGTTTTTAAAAGGCCTCCTTGGGCATCTGTGCCTACTGCTTTCATAGTTCTAGCAATAGTTACTTGGTGTATAGAACCAGTGTAAAGTAGGAAACTAGTGAGTTGGTCAGAAATATAGGTGGTCCTAAGAAATAATTATACATGGGGCAAACTGAAATGAAGCCTGTAAATGCAGAACATAATTATACAGTACATGGGACAACCTGAAATGAAGCCCATAAATGCAGACCATCAGTCCTGCCCAGTTAATCTAAAGTACTAGTGTTGATTGCTTACTTCTATCCTATCTAAAAAGAGAATGATTGGCTTTAGGATGATTGGCAGCTAAGTTGCTTGATCTTAAATTCTTAATGCAGTCAGAGAGGAAAACAAACACAAGTGCAAATTAGAATATTTTGAATGTCAAGATCAGTGTTCCCCACTATGTTGAGATGCATTTAAATTATAATTTTATTTCTAAACTGACATTCTATTCATATAAATTAGCATAAGGAAATTTTAGGCAAATTTGTCTCCTGTGGCTGGCCTATGGGCCCATGCTCCAAATCTTTTATGTACCCAGCAATGCCCCTGGTTGTTATGTTAAATAAATTAAAAATATAACAAATCAGTATCCCAGGATGCTCATTGCTCCCTCCCCATGAACCCATTTTGTTTAGGAATTGACTGTGGTGATGGGGGGGATTCAGATGCACCTGATTGGAAACTATAATGTCCAAGATCCCTGGCATGAAAGGGTGCTCCTGAGTATGCTGAGGAGCTTCAAGGTTAATAATGTGAGCCCTCTTGCAAGAGTAAGTTTACTTTGGGGTGGACAAAAAAGAATGGAAGGGAGAGTTGGGGGGCAGTCCTCCCTGAATTTTGTATTTCCAACTTCTCTCAGAAAAGGTTTTTTTTGTGAGGGTTTTGCTTTAGGGACATAAACTCTACCCAGCATCTCCCTCTGCCTCAGAAGCTGAGCTCTCTGCCTCTCCAGAAGACATATCCAAAGGCATCACCCCTGAGGGTCCTGGAACATCTCAGGTAGTGCCAGGGTCTTCTGAGGGGCCAACTGGCTCTGAAGGCTCTGGCTCCTCCTCTGCAGATGATTCCAGTGGTAGCATGACATCTGGGACCATGACAGATTACACCTATGGGTCAGAGGTTCCCCATTATGCATGCTTAACTGGATGTAAGTAATGTCAATGGAACTTAATTCTGAAGAGGGATGGATGAATCAGTCTATATCTGGTCTTTACAGTAAAACTTTGTAAGTTTTACTGTATTAAGTCATAGGTCCATTTCATCCAATTTCTGTATGAGTCTGTGAATTAAAAAAAAACAACAGAAGAAAATCTGAATTAATTTCCACACGAATAACACTTTTTTTAAAAAAGTATACCGCTTTAAAAGGCAGAGCCTCCTCAATGCAGTTTACAAAGCAAAATCTTAAAACAATAATATATAAAATACAATTTATTAAAACATTTAAAATAATATCAATAAAAATTGACAAAAGTTATAAATAAAAGTGGGCATACATTCATTTAAAAGCAGATCAGAACATCCAAATATTTAAAGCCCATTAAAAAAAAAAAAAAAACAGTCAGGAAAGGAACCTTACACTCATCCCATGGTAAGGCATTCCAGAAGGATTGGTCCACCACATAAAAGATCCTGTCTCTTGTGACTGCCAAACATAGGTCTTACTGGTGGGCGCATGAACAGGGACTTTGAAACACATAACATTTTGGTTCATTCTTTTTCTACATAGTCATAGAGTTTATGTCCCTAAAGCAAAACCCTCAACCCTTTTCTGAGAAAGGTTGGAAATACAAAATTCAAGGAGGACTGCCCCCCAACTCTCCCTTCCATTCTATTCCGTCCACCCCAAAGTAAACTTACTCTTGCAAGAGGGCTCACATTATTAACCTTGAAGCTCCTCAGCATACTCAGGAGCACCCTTTCATGCCAGGAATCTTGGACATTATAGTTTCCAATCAGGTGCATCTGAACCCCCGCCCCCCAAGACCACATGATGTCAGGGGTGTGGTCCTGTCCCCTGACATCATCCGGGACATGGATTGGTGTCCATCATCTAGCCCTCCACCCAAAGAAGATTCCCCACTCCTGGTGTATAAAGCTGTAGCCTAAATCTATCAGCAATTATGGTCTGAGAGAATTTAAATGAAGAATGGTTTTGATTTCAGGTGACAAACTGCACAGCAAGCACGTTTTCAGGTAACTGTAAATAGAAGTTACTACCAAGAAGTTGAGAGCTGTGAAGTTTAAGAACTTGTATTTTCAGGCAGACACTTAAAAGTAATTTCCCCATGGGAAGATTAAACAATGAATTAAAGCATTGTGATTCCAAAGCAGTTTGCTGAGCTAAAGAAGTTTCCTCAGAAGCAATTTACTGTTTACAAATATGCAAGAAAAGTAGCGGAACAATAATTAACACCAAACTTTACAAAGACTTCACTTTTAGCTGATTGTTCAATTCCTTTCAAGAGTTTTATTGCATCTGTGTAGCAAAATAAAAGATGGCAAGCTCTTGCTGGCATACAAATTTAATCTGCTGTACTGCTGAAAACGTCTAATTTTTAAAAAGATCATTATTTTCCTTGGTCTAAACTGTATCTAAGTAGATGGTGTTTACATGGCCATAACCTGAGTTAATATGAACTGTAGATTGGCATCACATTTTCTTCAAAGTCAGTCATGTTGGTTTGAATAGAAATGGGACTGATCGAGTTCTTGGCTTAGAGGATGCGAGACATGATAGTTAGTCATATACGTATTCTCTGCTGACTTATAAAGGGCAGGAACTACTTGGAAGTTAGCTCAATGGAAAACAGTGACACTTATTTCCCAGTTCATATATTTAGAATTGTGGTGTAAGCTTTCTCTAGGCAGTATTTTATGCAATCAGATCAGATGCGAGACGGTTAAAGTACCATATTTTCCGGTGTATAAGACGACTGGGCGTATAAGACGACCCCAGACTTTTCCAGTTAAAATATAGAGTTTGGGATATACTCGCCGTATAAGACTACCCCTCTTCCAACGCACACCAAATAAAAATTAAAAAAACATCAGATTTAATTTCAATATGGTAATTTTAATTCAAATGCTTATGACATGCAGGTACTTAGCAGGAAAACTGTCACTTATAAACATAAGGCTGTTTGTCATCAAACATGCAAACATAAAACAGTGCAAGTGGATTAAACTTTTCCTAATTCACTCTAAAGCTGAAAGGAAGGATAAGACAATAAACCCATGGGAGCTGCCATTAGGGTTGGCGGAGAATTTCTCCCCGAAACTTTGGGGGGCCGAGCCCCAACGTGTTCGGCCCCCCGAACAAGTTTCGGGGAGAAATCCTCTGAACCCCCCCGCCCCCCGCACCTCGCTTCGCGGGGGGAGCAGCGAAGCGCCTCCCCCCCACCGCGAACATCCTTCGAGGACAGGTAAGGGACTTCCGTCCACCCCTAGCTGCCATGCTGTTTGTTTTCTAAGCTGTCAACCAAACTGGAACTGATGATGATAGGAGGAAGATAACAAACAATAGAGAGAGAGCAAGTGCTGGGCAAGTCCCTGGCGAGTTAGCAACGCCCATCGTAACTGCAAGCTACGGTATTTTTACAGGTTTTGCTGGCGTGACAGTTTCCCTTTAAAAGCCTTCAAAATCCTCCTGTTCGTCATCTGATATCATGAGTACATCAATGACATCTTGTGATACATTTGTAAGGCAGTCATCGTAAGGATCGAATTCCGTATCAGATGGTGTGGTCTCAGCTTCGGCTTCCTCTTCATCTTGCCACAAGTAGTCGTCCTCCATACCATCTAATGAATTTGATATGCCACACTTCTTGAAGGACTTGATTACTGTTTCTGCATCAATATCATTCCAGGCTTTTATGACAAACTTGCACAAAACATCCAACTGTGGAGTACGCATGTTTCCTCCTTTTGTGAATGACTTTTCGCCGCTAACCATCCATTCATTCCACTGTTCTCGAATGCGATCTTTAAATGGCTTGTTTAGGCACACATCCAGTGGCTGTACCAACGATGTCAATCCTGCAGGAATAACTGCCACATCTGTGTTTAGTCTTGCAAGCCTTTGCTTGGTGCTGGGAGTTAAATGAGCCCTGAACATATCCCACACCAGTAGACTACGTTTTTGAATAAGTCCACCTGGTCGCCTGCTCCATACATTATCAAGCCATAGCTTTACCCCTTCTTCATCCATCCAGCCTTTTTCATTCACATGTACAAAACAACAGGGAACTTGAGTTTCGGCATTGTTTTTCTTTTAAAAATAATCATTGGTCTCAGTTTGGCGCCATCAGCTGTGCATCCTAGTACCACTGTAAAACTGGACTTCTCATGTCCTGTTGTTTTAATTAAAATTGTTTTTTCACCTTTTTGATGGACACTTTTATTTCCAACCATATCAAAATTCATTGGAGTTTCATCCATATTTCCAATACTACTTAATGCATAGCCATGTTTAGTGCGCTTTTGTATTACGTACCGATGGAAACTTTTTACTTTGCTATCAAGATCTGCAGGTAATTTTTGGGCAATTTTTGTCTTTTGCCTCAGTACCATATTATGCCTTCCCATGAATCTAGTACACCAGGATACAGTGGCCTTAAATCTGTTGCTGTGATCTGGGTCAGATTTGGCCCACTGAAGTTCAAACAAACGTATTTTATTTCATGTCACTACATAACCGTTTTGGCGATGCTCATTCACCATGTCTTCTACATGTTTTTCGAGTTCTGGCCAATGTGGGGTGCCTCTTCTTAATGCACACTTACCCCTTGGCATACTCTTTAATGCTTTTTCATTTGCTTTCCAGTCCCGAACCATCTTTTCTGTTACTCCATATTGTCTTGCAGCAGCGCAGTTATTATGTTCCATGGCAAAGTTTACAACTTTAAGTTTGAAACTGGCTTCATATTTCTTTCTTCTTGCTGGTGGAGCCATGATGGGGTTTTGTCTGTTGGACATTTGTATACTGTACTGTATGTACTGGTGCTATACTGTATGAACAGGTACAGATACTGGTGCTGTACTGTACTGTATGTGGTACCCAGTATACAACAACCAGCCAATCACGGCAAGCGATGTACCTTACTGGCGATTGGCTGGTTGTTGTATACAAAGCCTGCTTGGATTGGTCAGCTCTCCCTGCCTGCCCAGCCCTCCCTGTCTCCAAGACTATCAGAGCGGTAGTGCAAACACGCCTCTTTTTTCCATACCCTGGGCGTCCCGGACGCCTGCAGCTTGCTCCGCCCTTCACTTACACCTTCCCGGTGAGGCGCCCCCTCACCTCGTCATCGGGACCGCGTTAAGTCACTTCTTTCCACGAATCCTGGTGAGTGGATTTTCTTCTACCATACTTGTACAGCGCCACCCTTGCTGCTTTCATATGGTCGCCGCATATGGCGGGGATGCGGCTGTGGCCATTTTTGAGCTCCCCCACCATATGCAGCGACCGGAGATTCTCCAGTCTGGCTCGGAAGTTTCAGCACCCGCCCTATAAGACGACACCCGGCGTATAAGACAACCCCCGACTTTTGAGAAGATTTTCTTGGGTTAAAAAGTCATCTTATACGCCGGAAAATACAGTATGTTTTCTTTAGGACAACACTTTCCATGAGCTGTTAATGGCTTTCTCTCACATTTTCTATGTCAGTAACCCCTCTTCCTTATAGTTGAAGGAATAAGTGAATATTCAGGATTGATTCAGCCAGCCATCTATATAAATTTCATCAATAAGATGGGTTGGGGAGGGGCAACTGACAGGACTTACGGTCTGGCCATCCCAGCTGTAGCACTGATGGAAGAAATATTAATCTACATTACAGCAATAGAGTGTGTTCAATAAAATAAGTTCTGTTAATGTGGATCTGTGTAGTATAAGTTTTTTAAAAAAAATTCTATCTCCAAAGTAGGAAAATATGAAGCTCAAAACTTTGCTTCAGTATCCCAGAACATCACTTGAAGGCTGCCTCATGACATGGAGTAAATTAAATATATAACATAAAACTGGAATGTGCTAAATATTGCATGAATCTCTTTTGCAGAGGAGCCCAAACCAACACAGTGAGTGTCAAACTAGATATGACAATGTATGTGAATGATTCTGTAACAGCTTTCCCCAGCCTGGCTGGGGCATGCTGGGAGTTGTAGTCCAACACATTAGGAGGAAGGTTGATCTTAAGTATCTCAGTTTTTTTTTCCAGCTTGGGGAAGTTTAATCTTAAGTATCTCAGCCCCCCCCCTTTTGTAAATAACAACCACTGAGGGACCCAATTAGGCACAAACATAGCACAGGGAGAGGGGTTTTAAGCCTTTTACTCCCTCCATGGTTCCAAAGAAAATGCCCCTCCCAGCTGATTTTAGTGTTAGAAAGAAAGTTTCCATCTGTGCCAAGGGAAATTTCAGACCCTGGGCTAATAGCAGCTTTGGGGGATTATTTTCATTGGCACTGTGGTGGGGCAGTTAACTTCCCCTTCCTCTGTGGTCCCAATTCTTATCCAACCATCTGACTATTATTTAGACCGAGCTCAAAGATGTGTCTCTAATATTATTTGATGACCAGAAGACCTTAATGGTGAAACTCTCATGAGCCTTGACAATATTTTCCCAATTCTGTTCTATCATACCTTCTCCCTCTCCCTTTTTAAAAATTTGGCAGTTATTCCCTAGACCCAAGTCTGACAGACATGTTAGAAAAACTCAAAAATTGCATGATATGGCACTGGCATCTCCTAAGGAACCAAATCAAGTAGGTATTTATGTTGCCTGGGTGGAGGAGATTAAGGGTGCAATCCTCTGAACTCGAAGGCTGATGGGCATCTATGCAGAGTCAGAGGAGTGCAGAGACAGTCTTAGCCCCTGCACACCTCCCACTCTGCACTTTGGCTAGATGGGCTTTTTTGCCCATCTAGCTGGGGAGTCTGCAGAGTGGGAGGGAAGAAGCCTGTGGATACAGCATAAGCCAGCCTCCCCAGTCCACTTCCTGCCCACAGAACTGCCTGGCTTTCCCTCCTCTCCAAGGTCAGCTTTGCAAGGTCGGGGAGGCAGCCAACATGGTCCTCCCCATGCCAGCTATGAGGGGGAGGGAGCAGGGAGCTCAGACTCTGACCTTGGATCCAGGAATCTGAACTATGTTATGCCCCCCACCTACACTGTCTAGGGGCCATAGGATTGCTCTGCCCATGTGAAGAGAATGATGAAATTTAACTGAACTTTGGGTACTGGTGTTCTGTCTTCCAGGCAGGACATTTCTTTACATAAGGGAATCAAATTAGTCACATTTGTTTAATACTGTTGATCTCAATCTGTTGCATTAAATATTTGCCTGAGCCTAACAGCAAGAATAGATAACACTGTGAAAAATCATTTGGACCTTTAAGTTATCCTAGTGGTAAGCTTTCAACATAAATTATAGCTACTTCACCAATGCAATGGCCTGAACTGCAATCAGAGTCAACTCAGCTCACATTTCAAGAAAAATCTTAATCAGCACACAAGTCCTATCTGAAATATGTATGAACACAAATACTGAGGATCTGTTGGAACATAATCCTTAGCTATAAGCCTAAAGAAATAGACTTAGAAAGGGGGAGGGCTGTCCTCTTTAGGAACATACCAATTTTGAACAACTCAATGTGGTAAGTTGCATATCATGTCATGATGAGTATTCTCTTCAGAGAAAATTCTTTGCATGGATGTAAGTAACAGGTTCATGAGTATCCCTAAGAAATAGTTTTATGGATGGTGATAGCTGAAATATGCCAATTTAGAGAAATCTAAGTGTTGAAATTGAGGCAAACCACTGGCCACATAACATTCTGTCCTTCCGTTTTCCTTTTTATTTTAAAATGAACAAAAACAGAATTCCAGGAATGTAGTTCTTGGTACATATAGTTGCAGTACTAAATGATACCTGATATATTTGGTGTCCGAATTATTCCATGTGTTTAATTACCTACTAATTATTTTTTTGATTCCCAGAAGATAACGAGCATTAAAGCATGTGTACGTATAAAACTAGTGAAACACTTCAAAATTATGCAGCACTCAGCTACTAATGTAATGTAAAGTCACTGTAACAGGAACTGAGGACAATTTTTTCTAATATGTTTTTTTTTCAAATGTGCCTCTCTTTTTGTTTCCAGATAATTAATAGTGCAAGATTATTTTGCACAATGTTGGCTTGCTGAATAAAACCCACATAGACAAAAATATTAACATAATCATGAAGGCTATGTACAAATTCTGTGTTTATGTTAAAGAAGAGTTCAAAGCGGGGGGTCCTCATTTTGCAGGACAAAAAACAAAAGAATACACCATCCCCCTTCCACCTCCATTGCTGACTGTTGACTATGGGTGAAATCCTATGCATGCTTAGACAGAAAAAAGGCTTACAATTCTCAGAATGCCCAGCTAGCCACAGGGCATCCTGGGGGTTGGAGGCCTTATTTTCTCTCTAAACATACATAGGATAGTGCCTTATGTAAGTAAACTGACAACTGAATACTCCAGGGCTTTCTACCCTTAACCAGCATTAGGGTTGGCGGAGAATTTCTCCCCGAAACTTCGGGGGGCCGAGCGCCAACATGTTCGGCCCCCCGAACAAGTTTCGGGGAGAAATCCTCCGAACCCCCCTGCCCCCCGCACCCTCCCCGGGACGGGACTTACCTTCGCCGAATGTCCCTCCCGGCGGTGGGTCCGGCTGGCGGTTCGGCGGGTGTTCGAGTGGGGCGGGAGCGGCAGCCGGTCTTTCGACCGGCTGCCGCCGCCATTGCAATAAAAGAAAAGAAAAAACACCCCCTGATAGGCTACGTGACGATTGACGTAGCCTATCACGGTTGACTTTGCAGATCTAGCCGTGATAGGCTACGTGAATCATCACGTAGCCTATTAGGGGGCATTTTTTTTTTTTTAACTTTCGCGTTCACGGCCGGGCGAGGCGGGAAGCCTCCTCCCCGGCCTGAATTTTGGCCGGGCCGAGGCGGGAAGCCTCCCCCCCCGGCCGGAACTTCGCGGGGGGAGCAGCGAAGCGCCTCCCCCCCACCGCGAACGTCCTTCAAGGACAGGTAAGGGACTTTCGTCCACCCCTAACCAGCATCTTGCCCTTGTGCTGCTCTCACTGTGTAGGATACACAGCTGTAATGCACCATATGAAAAGAAAGCAATCAATTGTGTTTTAAAAATGGGGAAGGACTGTAGCTCAGTTGTAGAGCACATGCTTTGCATGCAAAAGTTGTCCTTTCCTAGCATCTCTAAACTTCATCCTGGCATCAGGACCAGGATCATGGATTAAATGGACCATTGGTCTAACTCTGTAATGGCGTTCTTAGGCTGTGCTTTTAATATGCTCCCCCCTGCAACAATATTATTTTAAAAGTTGTAATTATTACACACTTTGCAGCAGCATAAAAAGATTATGATTCCCAGAGTGTGCAATTCCTAATACTTTGCTATGAAAATGCCATCTGGATATTTAGCTACATATAGCGGCTGCATCCACAAAGAAAGTGTTCTGATGCACATTAACAATAGCTGAACATATGCCAACTGTGAGAAAGTTATACACCATATGGAATGGTTTCTGATGCTAAAGATACATTAGTCACAAAGCTATGTTAATATTTATTGAAAGGAATCTTTTAAACCCCTACACCATGTTTATACTTCTACTAATATTTCATCAATTAGAAAATGTGCATATTTGCCCATGTTGAACACACATTGTTATTTGTAACTCAGAATATGATCTTGGTCATGTTTCTCACATCAGGAAAAACAGATTCTCTAGTTAGACAGGTGTACCAACATGCATTTAGTTACTCAACTGAAGTGCTTATGTGCATTCTCCTAAAGGCTATTTAGAATAGCTTTGTTCAGTTCCCTTTATAGAGCTCTCTTAACTGGAGAGCCACACACCTAGGGATGTGTGGATCAGCAAAATGTGAGCTCATTGAGGTTCACTCAACATCAAAGCTCGTTCTGACTTATGTCTGTATCACATTATGAGCTTTTGTTTTATTCTTTTCACATGGAAATGTGTGCATATTTTGTACATTTTTTAAATGTATGCATTTTTCTCCAATTAAAGTGTTTGTGCATGTTTTCAAAAGTTCACCTTTTGTATGCCCATTTTTCAAACATATTTTGTTCTTCTAATCATGTTGCAAGCTCAGAAATGGACAGACTTCAGCCAAAGATTGAATTTGGCTCTACATTCAGTTCTGGGAGGTGCAAACTGCATACTGATGAAAATGGACTAAAATGAATTTCTCATGCAACTCTAATTATAGCCCTTTTAACACCATCACACCAGTGGGTCAGCTTTCAATGAATAGTCTAGGGATGTCAACTGGCCTGTTTCTGCATCTTTAACTCAGGTTTGAAATGAAGAAATCAGAAAGTGAACCTTTCTTTGCATGCAGTTCAATATTATAACTTGCTAATTTTGCAGAACAAACATCTCATGATCCAGGCAATTAGGGATCACTTGGTGATCATGATGACATCATAGTGTCATCTGGCCAATCAAATTTGGTTGTATCACATTTCACAATACCAAAAATGTTTATGGAACTCACTACTTTTGTCTCAGCACTAATTCAAAACCATATGCACAAAATTGTAAATGAGTAGAGTACAATAGTTTGTCTCACAAGAATGCCTCATTGAACAAAAACATTTCATGTCGGCGATGTATGCAATGAGTGCTTCTGGAGGGGATGTTATACAGCTGTGGTGCTACCATTGAGAATGTCTTTTGCTGGATCATACCGAAAGCCTATCTAGTCCAACACCCTGTTTTCCACAGTGGTCAGCTAAATAGCTCCTAGCCCCATCCTGCTGCTGTTCTCCAGCCACTATTATCCAGAATCATATGAACACAGGAAACTACCATATACTGAAGTTTTATTAGAGAAAAAATCTCTATGGGCGGAATGATGGTAGAAATAAGAGTAAGACTCACCCTCCTGGCTCCCACACGCTGAATGGGGCATAGTGACCACCTCTCGAATTCCCCGCCACTGCAGACAAGCAAGGGGGCGGTGTCTGATCGTCACTAGCTCAAGAAGCCTGGCCGTGACTGGATAAAGTAAATGGAACTTCCTCTTTCGTCACACTAGGAGTTTTATTGCACGCATTGATTAGCATAGAGCCTTTTGATAAACGCGTTCAGTTTTTTTTACAAAAAATTAAAAACGGGACGAAATTGACATTTATATTAAAACGAGGGGTGGTAGGGAAATATGAAAAAAATGGTATTGTCCTGTTTAAAATGGTATGTATGGTCAGCCTATCCATACATCAGATAGTCTTTTGCTTTCAATTATCTGTTAGTCCATGGTGACATTTTGACCTGTTCTCAAGTACACCGTATGTTTTTTTCTTGGCTCATCTTGTTTTGTTTACATGAAACGTACACCCAAATGTGGATAAAGACATCTAAGTTCTTAAGACTAATTTTGAAGCTCATTAAACTGAATGGTCAATTTGGCATGGACAGATTTAGAATCCTATTTTGGCTTTTGTTTGAATTTGGGAAGCTAAAAAAAAAAATCTAAGTTTTAAGATTATCCTGAGTATTCACTTAAAACTGAATTGGAATCATAGTTGTGTTTTGCTCCCTCAAAACAGGGACTGAATACTAGTTCTGGAGAGAAGCCAACAAGCTATTGTTTGTTTTTGAAGCAGAGAAAGGGGAGTTCACCAAAACTCTCCTCACTCAGATGAGTTTTTCTTCTTAAAAAATAAATAAATCAGAAACACTTGGAGCATTTTTCTGAGCCAATTCAGAAAAAAAGATCAGTCACTTGTCAAGTGACATCGACAGCAGGATGAGCAGCAGCAGTGCACGCAGAAAGGAGAGGAGGGAGACTTGTCTTTCCCCTCCCTCTTTCTCTTCCTGAAGAGTTGGGTAATAGCATTCTGGGGCACAAAGCCCAGGGAACAAAGGGAGATGTTGTTCTCCCAGGGGCTTTGACAGTTGCACCCTCCTATGGTTCCCTTGGCTGCTACCCAGGGAGAAGGAGGAGGAAGGGGAAATTCCCCTCTTCTTTGCTTGCCATATGCTGCTGTTGGTGCTTCAAGTGCTTGGCAGGCAAGTGAAAGGAAGGAGAAGTATTGTTTTAGGGACTGGCAAGGAGAGCATTTGGGGATCTTGAGGCAGGTGCTGATGGATTGTGGGGAGGAGTTCGGAGGTCTTCTCTGGCTTGGATTTTGAACTTGGGTGCTTCAAAAAGCTCACCTATTATTTGAGACAGGTTTATGAGCCCCTGAAGTTCTTATAAAGGTACTTGGCTAGTTTCTCTGTTATTTAGGTATAAGATTAGAAGCATGAAGGTCTAGATTTTGAGATCAAATGCTACATTATGACATTGTGTCTCACAATGTTTCAGGTTTTGGATATGATGCTATGTTGTAAAAGTAATTTGGCTTGCGTCTGAATTTATGAAAAAAAGGGAGGAAATGCTGAACTTGAAATACAGAGTTGGTCGGAGGCTTGTCATAGTACCCTAGCAGCAGGATACTGGTTTGTTGTCTGTAAAATGGCAAGTGAAAGAGAATCAACATTTTGGAGATCATTTTAGAGCAATGCAGAATTAAGACTTCAGAGATATATTTCAGCATTATATTCATTGTTCCTTGGAGGAGGAGGCATCATGATAATGAGGAACCAAAGGCAGGATCAAGGGTGAGCTGTATCTTTTCCCAATTGCCTCTGCAAAGACTAACTCCCTGGAAATTGTACCATGAGAGGACAAGAAGTGTCAACATATCAATAGGATAAACACAAATCAGCATAAGTGTCTTTTGTGATTGAAAATATTGTGAATCAGTGGGCATTGTCAAACCGCAAATGGACAAAATTCAGTACACTGCATCTCAAGATATACAGATAATTCAGATAGTGACAAGATCTTTTGGAGTGATACAATCCCCCCTCCAATAAATAAATCAGTGAATCAGTTGTTTGTACAGATTAAACTCTTATATTTTTGTATGAGTATGATTTGCTTTGGGTTTGGGCTTTTCTTCCATTGCCTGTCTTCCTCAATGTCAATGCCTTTTTGTTGGTTCCCATTTTCAGGTGGGTAACTTCAACGTGTTTCTGCCAGTTGTTTTTCCTGCCTATTTCACTTAACCTGGGTGCACAATCCACAAGATAGTTCTCCCATGCAAGCCACAGAATGGCACCTAAATGCAATGGCAGACTGTGCTCTTGCACAGCCCCATTTCAATGGGGTTTGTACAAGAAGACATCCCAGTGGACAGTGACAGCTCTGGGTTTTGGAAAGCCTTTGGACAAGATGCCTTCAGCAGGCCCCTCTCTCCCTCAGTCACTGATTTGCTCACTCACTCTGCCCCTGTGCCCGCCCAGTTCCCATCACCACCCAGAAAGAAAGGCAGCTGAAAGACCAGACATTGGCAGCTGCTATTCCATCTGCTCACTCCCATTGCCCGCTGGTGCTCTCGCTCTGCATCAGAGGGTGAGAGTGGGTAATCAGGTGGTAATGGCAAGGAGAACAAGAGGAGGGCTGGTGGCTCTGGTGGTCAGCTGTGGAGCCTCTGCTGAGTTGGGGGCCTTGGCAGATGGCCAAAGGTGCTGACCCCTTGCTCCAGCCCTGCCAATGAATTGTGGCCACCAGTTGTCACATTTGACAGGGAAAATGAAATGGCTGCTGTCGACTTACATCCATGAATTCATTGAAATTTCAAACTGACTAGTGTAGACGTTGAGGTTAAATGATGTTGGTGAATGCAAGGATTAAAAAAAAATGTCATTCAGAACAGAAGCAGGTAATATTCGTGGCCCTGCCTTTTTCTTTTCTTTTTAAAATAACTGTAGGTTAAGAATCAAAGAAAAACAAATTGAAACTCTGTGCTTACGTTGACAGTATAATATGGGTCAATAAGAAAAGTTAAAAGATCTTCTGTTTTCAGAGCAATCCAAAATCAGTCTCTCTATAATAACTGTATTGATGTAAACCCTGAGGGAAATGTTGACATAATGTAAACTACTTTCCACTTTGTTTAACAGGCAGAAAATCATTATGTATGCTGTGTGCTCCTACCCATGAAAGAGCAGCACCTTGAATACAGCAGCAGGCTGGGAACACCGTATTTTCTTGGGATAAATGACATCTTACTATTGTGATTGTCCCTTTTATGAATGTCGAGCTGCAATTTGTAAATTTAGTCTCACTAATAAAAATGTACCTTGCAGCCAGCTACCTCAAAAAGGAAAAACAACCCACGTCTGTAATGCTTATTCACAAGCTTCCATTGGTATACATGCCCTTACACATTAGCCTGTTTCAGGAATGCAAACTTCTAATTGCTCCAACGGGATGGGGCGCCTCCCCCCCGGCCTGAATTTCAGCCAGGCGAGGTGGGGCGCCTCCCCCCCCTCACCTGAACTTCGGGGGGAGAACCGAAGCGCCTCCCCCCCACCGCGAAGCAAGCTTCGAGAACAGGTAAGGGACTTTCATCCATCCCTATCTAGAAAATAACATTAGTCTTAATTAGGGATGGACAAATCTGTCAGAGTTGGTTTATCTCAGTTTCTCATTTTCCTAATCATACATTTGACTCATCCTGAAGTTTGAGAACTTTTCTAATCTTAAGTTCGATTCATCCTGAATGTTGAGAATTTTTTAAAAAGTTTGCATGAACATTCATATGCATTTTGTGCATTCCTAATACATGCATTTTTTGTATGCCATTTTGCCTAATATACACATTTCTGCAAGCAGTTTTCCTAACGTAATGCATGTTTACTGTTAAGGTCATCCCTATTTGCGTTGCCCTTATTTTCGCCGTAGTCTGCGTAAAGATTTACGTAGACTACAGCGACCAAATAAGGAACGCGAATGGCGGCTCCCTATGGGGGCCGCCATTTGCGTACACGCTTTTTTTTTTTAAGTCACCCGTGATAGGCTACGTGATGATTAACGTAGCCTATCACGGCTGACTTTGCAGATCTAGCCATGATAGGCTACGTTAATCATCACATAGCCTATCATGGGGGCGTGTTATTTTTTTTTAAAAAAACTTTGGAGTTAGCGGCCGGGCGAGGCGAGGCGCCTCCTCCCCGGCCTGAATTTCGGCCGGGCGAGGCGGGAAGCCTACCCCCCGGCCTGAATTTCGGCCGGGCGAGGCGGGAAGCCTCCCCCCCTAGCCTGAACTTTGTGAGGGGAGCAGCGAAGCGCCTCCCCCCCACCGCGAACAAGCTTCGAGGACAGGTAAGTGACTTTCGTCCACCCCTAGTCCTTGTAGGAGGGAACAGCAGGGCACACAACATCACAACTGCACCAGCCCCCACAAACCTTCTGGGTGGCCCAGCAAAGCTGTCTGGGAGGATGGATGGACAAAAGCCACTCCTCGCACAGGGCACTATTTATCCTAGGGCCGGCCCTGGGACTCTCTTCCCTGTGCTACCCATCTTACCACAGACATTGTGTTTTTGTTTTGTTTCGTTAATGTGTGTGTTTGTGTGTGTGTGTGTGTGGGTGTTCATTCACACCTGTAATCTTGTGTAAATGGCAGCTTTACAGCTGCCATTTACACAAAAGGCCTTTTATGCAAAAGAATGAGTGACCATTTTTATGTAAAATGGTGCCTCATTGAGTGGTCGAGCGGCTGCTTGCTGGGCACCTGCGGACGGCCCGGTGCGGTGGTGCATCCAGGAAGCCAAACAGGGGCAGGTAAGCCGCAGTGCACAGGGTGGTTCATCCATCCCCAGGAAAGACGTGTGGTAGGGGGAGGGGAACAGAAAGGTTGAGTGTAAGGATGGACAAAAGTTCCTTACCTGGTCCCGCAGCTGTGTTCGGCAGGGGTGGAGGCGCTCCGTTTCTCCCCCCAAAATTCTTGGCAGGGGGGAGGTGCCCCATCCCTCGCCGCCAAAATTCAGGCCGGGGGGGAGCGCCCCATCTCCCCGGCCGCGAAATAAAAAAGTAAATTGAAAAAACAACAACGTGATAGGCTATGTAATGACTTACGTAGCCTATCATGGCTAGATTTTAAAAGTCAGCCATGATAGGCTACGTAAATCTTTACGTAGCCTATCACGGCTGACTTTGAAAAAAAAAAAGCGCGTACGCAAATGGCGGCAGCATTGCCCTTATTTTCGCCATAGTCTACGTAAATCTTTATGTAGACTACCCCTGCCCAAATAAGGAACGCAAATGGCGGTGCCCATGGGCGCCGCCATTTGCGTACGCGTTTTTTTTTTTTCAAAGTCAGCCGTGATAAGCTACGTAAAGATTTACATAGCCTATCACGGCTGACTTTTAAAATCTAGCCGTGATAGGCTACGTAAATTGTTACGTAGCCTATCAAGGTTTTTTTTTTACTTTACAGGGAAATGGCGGCAGTGGCAGCTGGTTGGAAGACTGGCCGCCGCCTCCGCCCCCGCCGAAACGCTGCTGAAACGCCGCCGGGACCCGCCTCCGAGAGGGACATTTGACAGAGGTAAGTCTCATCCCAGGGGGGGGGCGGGGGGTGTCTGAGAATTTCACCACCAATTTCGGGGGGCCGAATGCATTGGCATTCGGCCTCCCGGAGATTCGTGAAGAAATTCTCCGCCATCCCTAGTTGAGTGACCAAACTATTTTGGTACACATAGTGCGTAGTTAAATTATGGAATTTACTACCAAAGAATGTAGTGATGGCTTCCATCAGATGGCTTTACAAGAGATAGGAGTGCATGAAAGCCACTTACCTGGTCTCGCAGCTTTTCACGGTGGGGGGGAGGCACTTCGCTGCTCTCCCCGTGAAGTTCAGGCTGGGGGGGGAGGCTTCCCGCCTCGCCCGGCCGAAATTCAGGCCGGGGGGGGGAGGCTTCCCACCTCGCCCGGCTGAAATTCAGTCCGGGGAGGAGGCGCCTCGCCTTGCCCGGCTGCGAAATAAAAAGTAAAAAAAAAACGCCCCCGTGATAGGCTACATGATGATTAACGTAGCCTATCACGGCTAGATCTGCAAAGTCAGCCATGATAGGCTACGTAAATCGTTACGTAGCCTATCACGGGTGACTTAAAAAAAAAAAAGTGCGTACGCAAATGGCGGCCCCCATAGGGAGCTGCCATTCGCGTTCCTTATTTGGTCGCTGTAGTCTACGTAAATCTTTATGTAGACTACAGCGACCAAATAAGGAACGCGAATGGCAGCTCCCTATGGGGGCCACCATTTGCGTACGTGCTTTTTTTTTTTTTTAAGTCACCCGTGATAGGCTATGTGACGATTTACGTAGCCTATCACGGCTGACTTTGCAAATCTAGCAGTGATGGGCTACGTTAATCTTCACGTAGCCTATCACGGGGGCATTTTTTTTTTTTTACTTTTATTGGAATGGTGGCGGTGGCAGCCGGTCAAAAGACCGGCTGCTGCTCCCGCCCCTGATGAAGACCCGACGAACTGCCGCCGGGACCCGCCACCAGGAGGGACATTCGGGAAAGGTAAGTCCCATCCCGCGGGGGGTGGGGGGGGCGGGGGGGTGCAGAGAATTTCTCCCTGAAACTTCTTTGGGGGGCCGAACACGTTGGCGCTCGGCCCCCCGAAGTTTCGGGGAGAAATTCTCCGCCATCCCTAACAAGGGAATTAAACAAATTCATGGAGGATAAGACTATTTGTGGCTACGGAGGCAGTATATAATCTCCGGTATCAGAGGTAGTATGCCTCTCTGTACTAGATGCTGGGAAGCATGGACAGCTGCCGCGATGCTAGTGTTCTGCTTATGGGCTTTCCCATGGGCATTGCGGAACAGAATCCTGGGCTAGATCGGCCTTCGGTCTGATCAAGCAAGACTTCATTATGTTCGTATGCTCTTATGAGTCTTCTGGTTCACAATGATCAGCCAACATTTATGAAACCTAATGCCAGCAAGGAGGGAAAAAGAAACCCTAAACAGAGCATTCAAATGACATCAGAATGTAAGTTATGTTTGCACTACACAAACATGTGCATATGATACAAATTGAATTATACAGGAGAATGTAGAGTTTGCTTCTTATTTTGCTTTAGGAGACTAGCAGACTGCCTCATTTGCCTTCTCTAGCAAATGAAAGTGCATTTGCTCACTTTAACACTTGTAACAGGATTATGCTTGAAGTGATACAATCACATGTAACACCACAAAGCTAGGTGCTATAAAAACATAATGACCTCTCACCTAATCTTCGAACCTTCATTCAAGTACTCCTTCACCAGCAATAATTTGATATTCTGCAGTGTTTTTAAAATGCAATCCAATGAATTTTTATTGGAGACACTCTGACTACATAGTGATGCACTTATTCATCTGAAAATTATGTTTAACTGCAGACTATAAATGCAGTTGCACACAGGAACATCAGTCCAGAAAAAAGAAAGAAAGAACCTCTTTATTCTTCTTTATCACTGTAAGCACATTTCAAGTATATTCCCCTTTTTATTTCTAAAATCCTCAAGGTCACTAAAATATCTTTATGACCTGTTCCTTTGAGCTTATGCACTATATTGGAATTTGGAAGGGGCAGTAACTCACTGGTAGAGTACCTGCTTTGCATGCAGAAGGTCCCGGGTTCAATCCCCAGCATCTCCAGGTAGTACTAGGAAAGAATCCTGCCTCAAGCCCTAGAAAACTGCTGCCACTCAGTGTCGACCATACTAGGCTAGATGGACCAATGTATGGATTCGGCATGAGGCATCTTCCCATGTTCCTTTGCAGACAGACATATTACTGTTAGGGATGGATGAGGATTTTGTTCCAGTTCATTCTTGATAAGAGTTTATCAAAATTCTCATTTTTTTCGTATCTGGGATGCAAATAAAGATGAATTTGAAGAAATTCAAATGTGGGAGAAACCAAAACTAACAGATTTGTCCATCCTAGCAGAGGGCTTTGAGTGTTTAGAAGCCTAGATTTGAATCCCTGTGTATTCAACCATGTTAGTGTTGAATTAGCGCTGCCTTCTCTCTTTCTCTTTTTTTTTCTCATTTCCTATGTTGGGGCATCTCAAACTTTTGATAAGGTTCAAACAAAGTATAGTTACATGTATTATTTTCTGATTAATATGCCCAAGCACACAAAATGACATACACGTACACATGCTCCTTTGATAGGTTGTAGAACTTGTATTTTTTACTTTCATTAGATAATGAGCTCCTACTTAGGTTGTTTTATTGTAGATGTTCCATAAGCATATCTCTTATAGACTAAGATTTATAATTAGTGAATTTGTTTGTTTCATTAGTGATTTTGGTTTATTATTATGTACATTCTTCTTTTTATAGCCTTTATTTTGTTAACCTTATTTTGGGGGGAAAAAATCATGAGGAAAAAAAAAAAGAGAAACACATATTGTGTATTGACACCAGGGATGAGAAAGAAATTTGTTTGGTTCAAATTTTAATGTGAACTTACCTGTTTTCAGATTTTTGAACCAATGCATGAACCAATATGCAATTATCCTTTGAAATTTGCACATCTCCGAATTTGGCAACAGAGTTCTCCAGTCAACAAATGTGTACAAAAATGTGTATATTAATGACCTTAACAGTAAACATGCATTACGTTAGGAAAACTGCTTGCAGAAATGTGTATATTAGCCAAAATGGCATACAAAAATGCATGTATTAGGAATGCACAAAATGCATATGAATGTTCATGCAAACTTTTAAAAAAATTCTCAACATTCAGGATGAATCGAACTTAAGATTAGAAAAGTTCTCAAACTTCAGGATGAGTCAAATGTATGATTAGGAAAACGAGAAACTGAGATAAACCAACTCTGACAGATTTGTCCATCCCTAATTAAGACTAATGTTATTTTCTAGATAGGGATGGATGAAAGTCCTTTACCTGTTCTCGAAGCTTGCTTCGCGGTGGGGGGGGGAGGCGCTTCGGTTCTCCCCCCGAAGTTCAGGTGAGGGAGGGAGGCGCCCCGCCTCGCCCGGCCGAAATTCAGGCCGGGGGGGGAGGCGCCCCATCCCTCGCCAGTGAAATTCAGGCCGGGTAGGAGCGCCCCGTCTACCCGGCCATGAAAAAAAGTAAAAAAAACAAAAACAAAACACACACACCCGTGATAGGCTATGTAATGATTTACGTAGCCTATCACGGCTAGATTTCCAAAGTCAGCCATGATAGGCTACGTAAATTGTCACGTTGCCTATCACGGGTGACTTTGGAAAAAAAAAAGCGCGTACGCAAATGGCGGCTTCCATGGGGACGGCCATTTTTATTCCTTACTTTGACACGGCTAGTCTATGTAAAGATTTACATAGACTATGGCGAAAATAAGGGCAACGCAAATAGCGTTCCCTTATTTTCGCCGTAGTCTACGTAAATCTTTACGTAGACTAGACGTGCCAAAATAAGGAACGCAAATGGCGGCGCCCATGGGCCGCCGCCATTTACATACGCTTTTTTTCCCCCTCAAAGTCACCTGTGATAGGCTACGTGACGATTTACGTAGCCTATCACGGCTGACTTTGGAAATCTAGCCGTGATAGGCTATGTAAATCGTTACATAGCCTATCCAGGGTGTGTGTGTGTTTTTTTTTACTTTACTTTTTTTTTTTGCAATGGCGGCAGTGGCAACCAGTTGGGGGACCAGCCGCTGCCCCCGCCCCCCACGAAATGCCACCGAACTGCCGCCGGGACCCGCCACCGAGAGGGACATTCGCCGAAGGTAAGTCCCATCCCGGGGAGGGGCGGGGGGCCAGCGGAGAATTTCCCCACCAATTTCGGGGGGCCGAATGCGTTGGCATTCGGCCTCCCAAAGATTCGTGGAGAAATTCTCTGCCATCCCTAGATGATACAAAAAAAATACTTTCCAAGTGGCTTCAAAGAAAACGCAGAACACTTCCAGGGACTCACTGTAGACAATGGGTTGCTATGAAAAGGAGATAGTTTGTCATGAGGTCCTTGGTTCTTCCATCTCAGAATAACTATCTTTTGTGTAGTATTTCTGTTATGACTCCAACCCTGCCTTTAGAATAAAGACCCCCCCCCCTGCAGTCCTCCTGTTCTGGAGCCTTTCCACATTTATAATGGGCTCTAAGACAGCAACCACATGATTGCTGAGAAGGGAAGCTTTTTAAATTTTCAATGTTCCATAGACCTCAATGAACCAGCACCATCTAGTGGCTGTTTTAATCACGTTACATTCCCAGTTTAAAAAATGGTTCATTAGTTCTGGATCTATTTGAGATGGAAAAACCAGGAAGATGTGCCCTGGAGATTAACAATATCATGAAAAGGACCCACAGACTTCCATGAATGAGCAACGTCACTAGCAGGATAAAAGCTTCATGTGAAGGAGCTCCAAATGCTTGATGTTGGAGAAATAGAGTAAAATGAAAAGTCTGTGTTCAGGTCGTACACATCAATCCCACTTGTAAATAGGCTTTCCTTCTGGATAGGATTGCTCTTGTTTTCAGATTTTTGAAAATCCATGTTCCTAGTTTGGGGGTATTCATTGATCCAGATTGGTCATCCAGGCAGTGTGCCAATTGTGACACCTTCTGGACAGAGATGGCCTTACCATGGTTACTGATGCTCTGGTAACCTCAGTACTGCCTGTATTTCGGTTGCTGATTCAGATGCCCATGCCAGTACTTACTCTTTTTTCACAAGAAGTCCAGTGTGCAGTCTCCCCCAAATACCTAGGAATTTGCCAAGCTTCCCCTCTGTTGCTGGATCTGAACCCTGCCCGCAAAACACAGAGCAAGACAAATGGTAGCAGACAAGCAGATTGGCCCAAAGGGTGGGACCAAATGGGGAAAAAAATCCAGTCTGTCTGATTTAAAAATCCTTCTTTGTTGCTGGAGGGAAGGGGAGAAAAGCCAAGGCTAGACAGAGAGCCTCCAACGTGCAGCAGCAGATGAGTGATCACTTTCTTGATGGAAAATTGCATTGTGTTGGCTCAGTCAGAAGAAATGGCTCTCTGCTGCACTCAGTCCTCCCCACCTCCTTGGTGGAAACCAAGGATGGAACCAAAAGCTATGGCTAAGAAAGGTACTATGGTAGAAACGGAGGAACTTAGAGAGGTCCACCATTTGGCTCCCTCGAGGTGGTGCCCTCAGCAGTAGTGGTGGTGAAGCTGCCCCTTGCTCAGATAGTGGCAACAGCAGATGAGCCAGCAAACATGCTCCTCATTTCTGTGCCAGCAATGGCAGAGGAGTCAGCAAAGTCTCTTGTTGGCAATGATAGCATTAGCAACAGTGAAGGAGCAATAGCCAGGGACCCCTGTTTGGGCTGTGGTAGCAATGGTGGACAAACTAAAACCCCAGGCCCTCCAGGCTTTGGTGGCAGCAAAAAATCCAAGGCCCCAATATAGGCTAGGGCCCCAGTATAGGGTCACACTGAAGTCTGAAACATTACTATATCAGGCCTTTAGAGACAGTTGGGGGATTAAAATGGCGGGTGCCAAAAGCAACATTTACTGGCCATGCTGGCTTTTTATTTTTTTTTGCTACTACTGGAGTTCACCTGCCTGATGACCCCAGGTGCTCAGCATGGAACTGATGCTAGGGGTGTATGAACCCCACTTACCAGTCCACTCTGGGGTCCACTGGGGGGGAAGCAATCCTTCCCTCCCCCTGGAATCCTCCCTGGCCAGTTCCACTCCGCGGCAAGTCCACAGAGCCATCGGCCAGGGCTGTCTACAGCTGGACTTCTGTCCGCTGCCAGGCTGTGGCTGCAAATGGTGTCCAATGTAGGGGATGCCATTTGCGTCCCTGCCCTTTGCTATGATTGGTTACGTAAATATTTGTGTAGCCTATCACGGCAAAGGGCAGGGATGCAAATGGCGTCCACTATGCCGGATGCCATTTGCGTCTGCAGATGGCTGTGGAACGAAGATGAGGGACCTGGACCGGCTGGCAGCAGGTAGGGTCCGTCCCGACCTTCATTCATGGGGTGGGGGTGGGGGAGCAGTTCGTTCCACCACAGACTCCAGTGGTGGGGGCATATTCTAAAGAATCCGGCCTCATTGGAGTCCGTGGCAGATTTCTCCACCATCCCTAACTGATGCACACTATAGCAGCAAACTGGCATAGACATTTAGATTACTAATTTTGGCTAAGATTGTGCATGAAAATAAATATCTTGTTGAAAAGAGTGCAGTGTTGCTGACATAGAAACTGTATTCTGGTAGGATTAAAAGTGGTGAAACTCACCACACCAGCAGGAATAGGGATGCACTGAGTACCTCTGCCCCTCAACATCATGACATAATGAAGCTCCTCCCATAGGCATCCACCCGAATAGCATGAACACCTGAAGCAAGGAGGCATTTGAGAGTACACACATAGGTTTCCATGCAATTCAGATGACACAGGGTTCCAAACTGCATGGGAGTCTATGTGCATATAGCTGTATGCGTGAAGGTCTCCTTGCTACATGTGTGGAAGCCTATGGGATGAGCTTCAAGCTGATGCAACATTGGGAAGCAGGGCTACTTGGCACAGCCTTGGTCCTGCTCTCGCGGTGAGTTTCACCTGGATAAGGCTAGAGTGGGATGCACATATTTATGTGTATTCTCATATGCATTTAACCTTTGTTTTTCATCCTCTCCAGTTAGAGATGGCAGAGAATTCCGCCATGGATTCCAGTGAGATTCTAAAGAATCGGATTCTAAAGAATCCAGCCCCCTGGAATCCGTGGTGGAACGGCCTCCTGTCCACCCGCCCCCCCGCGGAATCCCCCCGGCATGGAACTTACCTGGGGCGGATGCGGAAGATTTGGCGGTGGCGGCGACAGTTCTGGCAGCAGCTCTGGCGGCTCTGGAAGCTCCGGCAGTGGCGGCACTGGCAGCTGGTCTCCTGGCCAGCCGCGGCCGAGCTGCTGTGGCCGCCATTGGCGACCTTGCAGCTGTGATAGGCTATGTAAGTATTTACGTAGCCTATCCCAGCTACACCCCCCAAAAAAAACCCCAGCGTACGCAAATGGTGACAGCTACGGCGGCTGCCATTTGCATTCCCTATTTTTTGCCATCCTAGCCTACATAAATATTTACGTAGGCTATTACGGCAAAAAAGGGGAACGCAAATAGCGTAGTGGGCGCTATTTGCTTTCCTTTTTTGTTCACCGTAATAGCCTACATAAATATTTACGTAGGCTAGAACGGTGGAAAAAAAAGGAACGCAAATAGCACCCACTACACTATTTGCATTCCCCTTTTTTCACCGTAATAGCCTATGTAAATATTTACGTAGGCTAGGACGGTGAAAAATAGGGAACGCAAATAGCACCCACTACACTATTTGCATTCCCCTTTTTTCACCGTAATAGCCTATGTAAATATTTACGTAGGCTAGGACGGTGAAAAATAGGGAACGCAAATGGCGGCCGCCGTAGCCGCCGCCATTTGCGTATGCCATTTTTTTTGGGGGGTTGCCGTGATAGGCTACGTAAATACTTACATAGTCTAACATGGCAGCCTGGCAGGACGCAAATGGCGTCCGCTATGGCGGCCGCCTTTTGCATCCGCAGCAGCCCGTCTGCGGCCGGAAATCCTGCTGCGGATGGCCCTGGCTGGCTGCTCCACAGAGCCGCCATGGAGCGGAGCCGGCCAGGCAGGATTCCAGGGGGGAGGACCGGATTGTCTCTCCCCCTGTCAAGGATTCCGGGGGGAGGGACAGAGCGCCTCCCCCCCCACTATGAATCAACCCGCAAAAAGGTAAGTGAGTTTCGTACATCCCTATCTCTAGCTAGCTTGTATAATTGTACACCCAGGCACTGCATCAATATTTGAATCAAAGGTTTGGGATAATTGTCCACATAAACAGAACAATACCTGCAAGGAAATCAAAATGGGAAGATTACTGTGGCATCTATATTATCGAAATAGAATCAGGGGTGGATAAATGATGTTTAATGTTCCTTACTCTCTAGTGAACAATTCTAATTATGAAAGGAAATATTGAAAAGAGTACAGGATCAACTTAAATGGTTATACATCTACTGTAGCAGTCTCATTGGTTAATACTCACAAACTGGGAGCCCCATGTTTAGTTTCTCTTTGTAGCCATTACACTGAATTAATTAATTAATTCATTCATTCCATTTCTATACCATCCAATAGCTGAATTTCTCTGGGCCATTTACAAAGATGAAAAACCATTAAAATATATTATACATAATATTAAAAAAACTATTTACATACAAACATCTAAACAGACACTACACACAACAGACACACATATACCTAAACAATGTTAAAAAATCAACAATATGAAAAATCCAGGACCTGATTAAAACCTCACGATATGCTGCCAAATGCCTGAGAAAAGAGGAAGGTCTTAAACTTGGTGCCAAAAAGATAGCAATATTGGCACCAGGTGGGCCTTGTTGGGGAGATCATTCCAAAATTGGGGGGCCACCACTGAAAAGGTCCTCTCTCTTGTTGCTACCCTCTGAGCCTTCTTTAGAGGAGGCACCTGGAGGAGGGCCTTACACGATGAATGTAGTGTACGGGTAGGCTTATGCTGGGAACGGTGCTCCGTCAGGTATTGTGGTCCCTAGCTGTGAATTTTCTGGTTTCTTTAATAGTAGCCATTTTCAGACAATCAAACAGGGCTCAGTGAATACATTAGAGGATGCATTAAAACATCAGGCTCCTTCCCCTCCTTATGCTCATTCACTATAACATGCAAAACGTGGAAGCCTGCATAAACTGGAAGAAGTGCTTATGATTAGTTCCTTCTTCATCCCCCCCCCAAATATTGTGATAGGAAGTAAATTAAAAAAAAGGAAAGCCCTGGAAAAGTGACTCCTTGGTTGGAAGCTATAGCTGGCAGTCACAAAATTATACCCCTCACCTGGCAGCTTCCTTGTATGAAATATGGGGAAGGGGAGGGGAGATGTAGCAATTTTCAACTGATTTCTCTGAAACATCTGTGTCTCTCCAATTCTCTGAAGTGGGTTGGAAGTCAGGCTGTGCACTGCTTTGGTACAAAGCCTGAATAACGAGGTGAAGCGGGCTAATTTGGAGGTATCTCGTTGTGATATGAAGCAGATCAGACCAGCACCGAGGTGCCCCGAAACAAAGCAGCTCCTCCACGAAGCACCTCATCCACCTTGTATATTCAAAGCTCTTCTTATGCCTTCTGAGCAGCCTAGAGAGGCTGCCTCCAAAATGTATCAACTTCTGAAAGATCATGCAGAGGGGCAGGAGGAGGAGGAGGGAGGGGCTACAGAGGGGCAGGAGGAGGAGGAGCGAGAGGATACAGAGGCACCAGATGTGTCAATTTGAAAGAGATCCAGCCACTGTGAGAGGCAGGGGAAGGGGAGAGGAGAAGGAGAGGAGGAATGAGCTTTAGTGTGAATCAGCCTCCGTTTGCTCATTGTAAGAGAAGTGGTGTTACTGGAGAGGAGAGGACTGTCTGAACATTATTTGGCTAGAGCAGTGGTATCCAAAATGGGGTGCACACACCCCAGGGGCAGGCGCAAGCCTGATAATTGAGCAGCCTGCAGCTACCCTGACAAGCTGCCATTATGTGCAATGATGGTGGTGGCGGCAGCAGCAGGATGGGATGGGAGCTGAGAGGGAAGCTCCATGGCATTTCTCTCTCTGTTCCAGTCCTATCCTGCCTCTGCTGTGGCTACTGGGAGCAATTGCCCCAGTCTCTGCCAGGCATGGCAGAGGAAGCCTTAACCCTTCCCACTCTCCTTTGGCTGAAAGAAGCCAAGGAGAAAGCATGCGCTATAGGGACTGGGTAAAATGAGGATTTATACAATCACAGAGGGATCCTCATGATTTCATATGATTTTTAAAGAGGAGACCACAAAACCACCATCCAGTCACAGAGCACATCTGCCTCCATGGACTGAACCAGAAAAATCATGGATCTAACACTCACGGGCACAGCCACAGTGAAAAAACAGGGGAAAATGACTCCCCCCATTCCCTGGAACAAGAGGGCTGCCAGTGCAGCTTGCCCTCATTGCCAACTGCTGCCACTGTCCTCTCTAAAGCCTTCACGGGCTCCTTGAAAGCAAGGAACCCGTGAAGGCTTGAGCAGAGGCCGGAGTTGGCCTCCCACCAGGCACCCTGCCCTCATGCATGTTGGCAGTTGGTGGGCTGCGATGGGCAGTGGCTCCCCCAGCGTCACCGGAGGCAGTGGCAGTGGCAGCTCCCCTGGCAGCGGTGCCCCCCCAGGGAACAAGGGCCCAAGTGAGGAACTGGGGGCTGGCCAGCGTACAGGGGGTGGTGGTGAAGCGGGATTCGGATGTCCAAATCCAACTTTGGCTTCGTAGGTCAAGGTGCCCCACCAATCATCCCAAAATGGCTTCCAAGTTGGATCGGGGGGTCCATGCACAGCTCTAGTTGGAAGCCTAGTTTGCTTTGTTGCAGACCATTTTGGAGAAGCTCTGCTTCACTTCAGAGAAAGCCCAATTCTCTCCAAAGCATCCCTCCTCTGTTCTGGATTCAGGCTTTGTCCAAAGTGGAGGCACACCTTTACAATATACAGTCTCTGGGCTGCCCATAATGTTCAAAAAATCACTGGCTAAATAATCTTGTTTAGAAATAAAAGAACAGTACCTACGCAGGAAACAAATACATTTCTCAAAACTTGGGCTTTTAAACTGTGCTATGCCTAACCATTCTTATAATCTGAGTTCATCCATCCAGATAAAATGATATCCATTTCCTTCTTTAAATGTCAACTATCACACACACTCACACACACACACACACACACACACACACACACAAAGAATACCTTAGGGTACATGCTAATGTACTCCCTTCAATTACATTTTATGATTATGACCTTTATTGCAACAATAATTTAATGTTTTAATTAAATCTGCAACCATTTTCATTTCTACAAGATGTCCTTCATTCCTCTGTACTATAATTTAATGAAGCAATTTTCAATAACAATCAGCAATATCGACATATAAATGTTAATGCTCCTTTTCTGTGGCCTAAGCTTATCTTTTATGTTTCAGAACAAATTTGGACATATTTCCACAGCAAGCAAAAAATTCAACCCCCTACTGTAGTTCAGTAATAACCATTTTAAAAAATTGAATGAGTCAGATGTAACATGCTATTGAAAACATACCAGAAAGAAAGGAAAGTTTTTTATATATTTACGACTATTTTTATATTTCCAAATGAGATTATTCAGCCAGTAATTTATTTAGCATTATGGGACAGCACAAAAACTGTATATATGTACATCCACATCACACAGCCTGAATCTGCAAAACCTTATTCACAAAAAAGCCATCAAGGGAGTGTACAATTTAAAATAATCAAACCTTAAAATAATTTTTAAAGAAACATTAAAACAAATGCTTAACTTGGAGGTGGGGGAAGAAAAATACGCAAACACATTCCACATTTCTGTCTAGCTTGAGGGAAATACTTCTGATAATTAAATTACTGGATTTGACTTTTGCCTTCATTTTTTGAAGTTCAGATGCAGATTTCAATGTTAATTAGTACAAACTGAATACTTTAAGCATACTTAAAAATTCATGCATGGAAGAAATCAGATGACATTTGGAATGGTTAGTAAACATTTTAGTAAACCTTTGACAATATTATGATATTTCTTTCAGAGGATTGCACGAAAGCAGTAAAATTATTCAGTTGCGAGTGGAGATGGGTCAAAGAAGAGTCAGACAACAAGGCTTGGGTTGAAAATTGGGCCACATTTATTGAAAATATCTGCAAAGGGGAACCTAGGACAGGCCGCTGACTGTGCCAGCGACTAGCTGGCACTTCTCGGGCGAAAGCACACCCAGCCTGAGGGGTGGTGTCGATCTCGCCGCCCCTCCGGACTGCCCCTTCTGTGGGAGGTAGACCTTCCCCTGTCACCCCCAACCCAGTGCCGCACAACACCTGGGTGAGTGAGGAGGGTTGGTCTCCCAGGCAACCCTTATCCCCCCGCTGAGCCGCACAACCTGTTCGGCGGGCCTCAGGCGTCACCTGTCACCATAAGGTGCCTCTGCATGCACACTATCCCTACTGTCTTTCATGTTTTGCCTGTCCTAGCCGCCACAGGACTCACAAGCCTAGTGCTTGTGAAACTCCCCCCACCTGTGCAGAAGAACTTCCCGCAGGCCCCTTTGCAGATCAGACAAAAATATGTCATTCCCTACATCCGACAGGCGGACACCGTCCTGCCTGTAACGCTCCCTCCTTGTCCAAAGAATTTCCTGTGGCTGGTGCATCCATCACCGCATTTGCATAGGCCATAAGCCATTTCTCCATTCACTTTCCAACGTGCCCTGCCAACGGCAATGTCGTTCCGAGCCTTCCAATTGATCCATGGGAGCAGTGAGAACTGCAGTGGCTACTTCCGGCCAGGTATGCTGGATCACCTGCTCATTAACCAAGGCCTGTTCGATCAGGTCCTTGCCTGGCTTACAGCCCAAGTCATTCCCTCCATCGTGCAGCACCTGGACCTACGGAGGAAGGCTGACCAAACCTTGGTGGAACAGGGTGAGGAGGGGGGACTCCCACCGCATGTCCCGTCTGCAAAGCCACTGGATCGCAGCATGTTGGGGTAGCAGAAACTGAGATCCGAAGGCCGGCGTAGAAGCCCTTCGTGCAGCCCAAAACACCACACTGTGCCCGCATAAGAGCACCCATACCGGAGTACGTCCAGTCTGACAGTCTGAGGAAGAAAACATTAGGGCAAGCAAAGGGAAAATTGCAACAGGAAGAAAGCAGTCAAATTGCAAAGGCCAGGTGCTGGAATGCTTCAAAGCACCATCATCCCACCGCCATAACGTGCCTGTGAGAGAAACCTGAAGCAGCTGCCTTGGGGACTGCTCAATACCAAAGAGGGTTCCAAATTGAAAATTACCTGGCCTAGCATGCTAGAGCTGATGTGCTGGCAGCGTAAATTGAAATTTTGTTAATGGTGAACCGTCGGAATGACAAGACAGGGGTCCATCCCAGAGCCGGTATTCCAGTAAAAACCTGTGATGACCCTGACAGGGCATTAACCTCTGAATGGGTAGGCGGAGTACAGCGGGAGACACCTGTACATTGTAATATCTGAAGGCCCTTCTGGACAAGCCAGATATGGGAACCTAAAGCAACCCTGAAATCCCAAGGGCCCCGAAGAAGGCCATTAAGGCTGCAGCGTGGAACAAGGAAACATCATACGGGGAGAGGCAAATGGAGGGCCATTATTTTAGAATCCAAGAAGGGAATCTGGAGAGAGATGGTGCCTAGAATCTGCTAAAAGGAGGAGGCAGCCATGCCACCACCTCACGGTGCACGCCTGGACCTGAAATCTGACTTGGAGTTAGTAACTCCCCATGTTGTGGCCAAGAAGGCTAAAAAATGGCCAGCTTGCCCCTTATGGCTCTGGCAGATAGCCCCCTTGTTCCTTAAAGAGATGCAGAATTGCAGCAAAGGCTGTATAGGGAAGGGCCATGAGTCTTGTGACTGACGTTCGCTCCTACGGCGCGGAACCCCCTACCTGCCCTAGGCGGCAGCAGTACTGGGGGCTATGTAATTTAGGATGATGTGTTCGGCTTCAGTACGCCGGTCCCATGTAGTACTGCAAGGATGGGACCTGGTAACAGACGCACCTACGAGGGTAAGGCCCAGAACCTGTCGATCTGATTCCATGACAAAGCATCGACAATTGGATTTGCCTAAACCCAGCACATGGAGGGCCTGGAACCAGACGTTAACACCCAGACACTGGAGCATGAATGCTCTGCCCAATGACATGATCCCCGATTTCTGTGGGATAAGGAATCAATAACTCATACAGTGGCCATGTTGTCATACAAAGAGGGCTACCGACATGGCTATGAGGTCAACCCCAATGTGCATGGCTAGGTAAATAGGGAAGAAGTCCTGAAAGGCAAGGTTCTGACTAATTCTGATGGTGGCCCAACTCTCAGGCTGCTGCCCAGCACACCACCAAACCAGCCGTATGATTCTGAAAATCAGGGTACCAGCGGCACCTGAGTAGATCTGCGGGTTGGCGTTGAGGAGCAGCTCGCGCCACCAGGAGGAGACGCCTTTCAAATCCCCCAATATTGATGCTGTACCCACATATCCAGATGCACAGTGGAAGTGACCTTGGTCCGATGGTGTGGCTGCTGCAGTGCCTGCATCATGGAACAGAGCCGGCACGGGAAGGCACGGCCAGGGGTCACTACCCTACCTGGGGAATTGAAAAAATTGCCCTACAACTTCTTGCAAGGGCCCCCAAGGAAGACCTTAGGGAGAAGTAAAACCACCTGGAGTTGGCCTGAAGGACCAGAGATTTGTCCAGAGGGAGGAGAGAACATTGCCTAAGGGTATCTAACTCGATTCCCTGGAATGTAATGCGGCATACAGGCCCACTGTCCTGTGAGTGAAAGCGACACCGAGGTCAAAAGGGAAGGGAACAAATCTTTCATTAAGTGAGAACACTGCCTCCGCCACTGGACTCTATGTAGCACATGCCCAGCAGGGACCGGGAGTTGGTCTCCCAGGCCGAGACAACCATATCTTCGGAAGAGGTGTTTTGTATGGGGCACAGACGCCCAGGGGTCTCGTCATGAATGGACTGGACTTAGGGATGTACGAAAGTCACTTACCTTTTTGCAGCTTGGCTTCGCAGTGGGGAGGAGGCGCTTCGCTTTCCCCCCCGAAGTTCAGGCAAAGGGGGGAGGCTTCCCGCCTCGCCCGGCCGAAATTCAGGCCGGGGGGGAGGCTTCCTGCCTCGCCCGGCCGAAATTCAGGCCAGGGAGAAGCGCCCCGTCTCCCCGGCCGCGAAACAAAAAGTAAAAAAAAAAAAAAAAAGACCCCGTGATAGGCTACGTAATGATTTACGTAGCCTATCACGGCTAGATTTCCAAAGTCAGCCGTGATAGGCTACGTAAATCGTCACGTAGCCTATCACGGGTGACTTTGAAAAAAAAAAGCGTGTACGCAAATGGCGGCGGCCCATGGGCGCCGCCATTTGCGTTCCTTATTTTGGCATGTCTAGTCTAAGTAAAGATTTACATAGACTACGGCGAAAATAAGGGCAACGCAAATAGCGGCCATTTGCGTACGCACTTTTTTTTTTTTTTCAAAGTCACCCGTGATAGGCTACGTGATGATTTACGTAGCCTATCACGGCTGACTTTGGAAATCTAGCCATGATAGGCTACGTAAATCGTTACGTAGCCTATCACGGGTGTGTTTTTTTTTTTTTACTTTAGTTTTTTTTTTTGGCAATGGCGGTGGTGGCAGCCGGTCGGGAGACCGGCCGCTGCCCCCGCCCGCGCCGAACCGGCGCCGAACTGGCACCAGGACCCGCCGCCAGGAGGGACATTCGCCAAAGGTAAGTCCCATCCTGGGGGGGCGGGGGGGCAGAGAATTTCACCACCGATTTCGGGGGGCCGAATGCGTTGGCGCTCGGCCCCCCGAAGATTGGGGGAGAAATTCTCCGCCATCCCTAGCTGGACTTTGGGAAAGAGAGGCTATGGATTAGTCTGGATTCCCAAAGGGATGTCATAGGGGTAGCATTTTAAAAGCCGAAGAAACGGCTCCATCCTAACAAGGCTGGGGCCCATTGGGGGGGCAGTAGCCTGCCTCCAGGCTTCCTACTGCCTTGTCCTTCCCTAGGGGGGACCCAGCCACCCCCGGGCTATTGGACAAGAGGTGGATGGGTGCTATCCGCTACAAAGGGAGCACTTGTGATGGAAACGGCAATGGTTCCGGGAACAAGTGCCCTTGGGGCTGTACTCACAGCACAGCAAGCGGTGCTGAACCACTGGGCCTGCAATAGGTGGAGGCCACTGTCAGACCTGTTGCCACAATCCAGCAGGGAAGGAGACATAATTTGTAGCCCAAAGGCCCCGGTCTCTCACGTCCCAGTGCATAGAAGGTTATTAGGGCCCTTCTGCTGAAAGCCTCGACATAGGTCAGCCATGCCACTCCTAAGGTGAAAGCCAATCAGAGAACAAGTAGCCTGGATGGGCATTGCTCCTCTCACGGGATTAGCGAAAGGATCTAACATTGCCACCTATGTGGGCGTCTGAACGTGTGGGGGCAGGAGCAAGAGAGCCTAAGCTAATCCTGCAGGACCCAGCCAGACACTAGCGAAAGGGAGTGAAGCGGCTGGGGCTACTGTGGAGATGTGACTGACGGAGCTGCATGTGTCCCAGGAGACATATATTGGGGGTGTGGTTGTCTCACCCATATCCGGGGCAGCTTTGCCAGGGTCCCTTGTGAGCAGGGGGGATGATGCCACTTGCGGTGCTGCTGACAGCATGCCCCAGGACGGTGGACTGAGTCAAATGGTGGTGTGCTGCCCTTGAGAGCCTGCAAAGATGGGGTATAGGCCTCAATGGTGCGCAGGCACAATGGATCGGGGGCAGCGGTGCCCTGGTCCCCTGCTGACAAGGTGAATGATGCTACTTGTGTTGCTGCTGGCGGAGCTGCCTCAGGAGGGTGGGCTGCCTCCAGCGGTGGTGTGCCACCAAAGTGAGCCTGCGAAGACGAGGTGGAGGCCACAGTGGCACCCAGTCGCGCTGGAGACAAGGTGGCTGGGTGATGCTTCTATGGTGTCCAGGCACACTGAAATAGAAAGCAACAGTGAAGTCATGTCTGCTGTGCCTGGTTGGGCTGGACTGCCGTGGTCTCACCGGGCCTAGCCATGGGAGTGAGTGGGGGCAATCACAGAGGTTTGTTATGTAGCTCTAAGGCATGAAAGGATTGGAGCCAGGACTGGGCCCATATCATCGTCGGGTTCAGTGTCATGCCTATGCTGTGGCCTTTTATGGGAGGTCAAAGGGCTTTACTCTTTCCTTTTCAGCCCCCTGTCCCCTCCTAGGAGGCATGATGTGGATAAAGGGCTGGATTGAGCATAAGATACAGGCACACAGCGAGCCTATGGCCAATTGGAGACCAGGTCCCAGGACCCCCGGTGCCTGGTGAAATGCTCTAACCACTACACACACCAACTTTTACAATTGAGCAGGGGCCCAGGTGGAATGCAGGCTGGAAAGAATACCTGGTATAGTTCAGGGCTCAGCAGCCATAGACATAGAATCACAGGGGTTGGAAGGGGCCTACAAGACCATGGACTCAAACCCCTTGCTCAGTGCAGGAACCCTGATTCAGCCAGGTGGTCTCCCATCCAAGTACTAACAGAAAGGGTGCTGGCAATAGCACTCCCCCCTTGTAACTCCAAACCTTTGGGCCGACGGCCCTGAGGAAAATGGTCCTGTTGATAAGAGGGGGCGAGCTGGGCGAGCCCCTTGGAAGGCAGCGAAGCGAAGCCACTGCCGCCGATGGGAGCAGGTGGGGTAGTGACCACAGCTGCTGCGGCATGAGGACTAGCGGCGGCACGAGGGAGAGAGGCAAGGGGCGGTGCACTGCAAAAGCGAGTGCCGCAACGATGCACAATGGGTTGCTGCGTTAGCTGCAGCTCAAGGGTTAGCGGTGGCGGGCGGTAGCGAATAGGTGGCCGCATGCAAGGCGCAGCAATCGTTGGCAGCCGCCACCATCACCAGCAGGATAAGCACGAGCCAGCCAAGCTAGAGCTGGCCGCCGCCGTGGGCGAGGCTGTAAGAAAGGCGGGGCAAGAGCCAGCCGCCAACACCGGCAGGGATCGGCAGAAGCTGGCCGCCGCCGTGGCACAGGGTGCAGCTGCACAAAAGGCGCGACAAGCTCCAGCAGCCGCTGCCATCACCAGCAGGGAGGAGCATGACCCGGCCACACTGGGGCCGGCTGCCGCTGTGAGCGCGGCCGCAAGAAAAGCCGGGCAAGTGCTGGCCACCATAACCGGCAGGAATCGGCAGAAGCTGGACGCCCTGCAGGGCATAGCGTGCAGCTGCATTAAAGGCTCAGCGAGCGCCGGCAGCCGCCACAGTCACTGGCAGGGAGAAGGACAAGCCGGCCGAGCTGCGAGCGCAGGCACCCCTGCTGGCTTGGTGTGTGCTGGCAACCATGGGGGTGGGGGGAGCCGAGGCCGGCTCCCCCGTTCCACGTGGCCAGCAGCGAGAAGATCACGATTCGTAATCTGCTTCTCTCTCGCAGGGACAGCCACGACAGACCTGGTTTGGGAGGGGACACAGAGCTTAAGAGGGCTCTGCCAACCCCTCCGCTGCCTGGTGGTGCCATGGGGGGGACACCCAATAGGCAGCAGCCACTTCTTCTCACCCCACCTGCCACAACATCCCCCCCTTTTGCCAGACAAGCTTTCCCCGGGGTTAGGGCATTTCTGTCAGCTTTCAAAAACATAGGAAAAAAAAAAAATCACTATCAAGTTATACTATCGTATCTGTTGTAATTACCATAACATTTTTGGGGGACTATAAATTCTGGGATGAGTCAAGAAAGAATAATTTCAATCCAGAGAAGCATGAGCATAGAGTAGGGATGTTGAAGGAATCTGGTTGGAAGGTGGAGCTTGGAGAGCTTTCATCAGCTCAGCCCCCTAGTCTCCATTCTGTCTTCTACCAGCTGACCCAACTCAATGAGCGACGTTGGAATTTCTGTAAAAAAATAAAATTAAAAATGGCATAAAATACATTTGCACAATTTGCAGCTGTAAATTGCATAATTTGTGTGCAATTTATGGCTGCAATTTGTGTAAGTCATGCAAAGTTGCGCAAATGGCAGTCATAAATTACACAAACCTCTATTTGTTCAAATTACAGCTGAGGCAAAAATAAAATCCATAAAAAGCCCCCAGAACTCAGGAAAACCGCATGGCTTGGCTTGCAAAAGCAAGCCGAGTCAGGCACTCTATGGCAGTCAGGCAATCCCCAAAAGGGCTGGATTTCTTGGTGATGGACATCTATAGCGTAGAGATGTTAACCCCCCATCAATGAATTTCACTAGCTTATCAAACTCTTTTTGATGTTGTCAAAAAAAAAATTCTGTCATGAGTGGAAGCCTCCAACCCCCCCGAGGTTTGTTTGTTTTTTCTTCTGTAGTTGAAATGTATTGGTTACTGTAGTTCCCAGTCTTACCAGTTTTCCTTCCCCAGCTAGGGATATGCAAATCAGCAAAATTCAGGCTTGCTGAAGTTCTTCAAATTAGGGATGTATGAAAATTACTTACCTTTCGGGGATTATGCTGATGGTGCGGGGGGAGGCGTTCTGTCCCTCCCCCCGGAATCCTTGCCGGAGGGGAGGTACTCCGTTCCTTCCCCCCCCCAGAATCCTGGCCGGCCGGCTGTGCTCCGCAGCGATTCTGCGGAGCTGCCGGCCGGCTCCGGCAGCAGCCGGACATCCGGCCGCTGGCTAGCAGGGACGCAAATGGCGGTGGCCATAGCCACCGCCGTTTGCATCCCTGCAGTCAGCCGTGATAGGCTACATAAATGTTTACGTAGCCTATCACAGCTGACTTTAAAAAACAAAACATAACACACGCGTACGCAAATGGCGGCGCCCATGGCTGCCGCCATTTGAGTTCCTTATTTAGGCACGTCTTAGTCTATGTAAACATTTACGTAGACTAAGACGGCGAAAATAGGGGGAACGCAAATAGCGGAGCGTCTACTACTGGCTGCCAGAGCCGCCGCCGCCGAACCACCGCTGGAGCCGCTGCCGCCGCCGCCGCCACCGCCAGGAAGATCCGCCCCAGGTAAGTCCCGTCCCGGGGGGGTGGGGGGGGTGGCAGTCCGTTCCGCCACCGATTTCAGGGGGCCGAATGCGCTGGCATTCGGCCTTCCGGAGATCCATGGCGGAACTTTCGTACATCCCTACTTCAAATGCCACCTCAAAGCTCATTTTGACTTGAGTCCATATCAAATTGCAAACTTTGCTTTTTTTTCCTTTTTGCATGAAAATCCATGTATATTTTTCCAAATGTACACATCAGCTGTGTACATCTTTGAAATGTATGCATCCTCCTCCCATTGATTACAATGTATTTGTGTGCATTTTTCAAAACGTCACATTTTTCATGCACATTTTTCAGATGTACGCATGGTGTCGAATGCATTTATTTTACTCCGTGAATCATATTGCAAGTTCAGAAACGTACGGACTTTGACCGCAGATCGGGACTGAGCCTGTGTTTGATCCAGAAGGTGAGAACCAGCTAAATCCTGATCAAAAGCGAGCTGAAATGAATTTCTCATATATTCCTCTCACCAGCCTGTAGTCTACGTAGGGATGGCGGAGAATTTCTCCCTGAATCTTCGGGGGGCTGAGTGCCAATGCATTCGGCCCCCCGAAATCGGCGGTGAAATTCTCCACCCCCCTGCCCCCCCCGGGATGGGACTTGCCTTTGGTGAATGTCCCTCCCGGCGGCAGGTCCCGGCAGCGGTTCGTCGGCCTTTCGTCGGGGGCAGGGGCGGCAGCCAGTCTTCCGACCGGCTGCCGCCACCGCCATTACAAAGTAAAGTGTAAAAAACAAAACAAAACCCTGTGATAGGCTACGTAACGATTTACGTAGCCTGTCACGGCTAGATTTCCAAAGTCAGCCGTGATAGGCTATGTAAATCGTTACGTAGCCTATCACGGGGACTTTGAAAAAAAAAAAAGCGTGTACGCAAATGGCGGCGCCCTATGGCACTATGACATCCCTAAGTCTACGTAAATGTAATGTAAACATTTACATAGACTAAGATGGCGAATATAAGGGGAACACAAATAGCGTAGCATCTATGTCTTAGTCTACATAAATGTTTATGTAGACTAAGATGTGTCAAAATAAGGAATGCAAATGGCGGTGTCCATGGGCGCCGCCATTTCCCTACACGCTTTTTTTTTCTTCTTTTAAATCAGATGTGATAGGCTATGTAAATCCCGTGGATCCCCCCCAGGATGAGACTTACCTGTGGAGAATCTTCTGGGTGGTGGTGGCTCCAGCGGCGGCTTAATCGGCGGTGGCTGCGGCGGCTGGTCTTCCGACCAGCTGCTGCCACCACCATTTCCAGGCTTGTGTAAAAAAAAAGAAAAAGACATGATAGGCTATGTAAAGATTTACGTAGCCTATTATGGCTAGGTTAAAACAACAACAACAACAACGTGATAGACTACGTAAATCTTTACGTAGCCTATCATGGTTGGGTGGGTTTAAAAAACAAACAAACTGCGTACACAAATGGCGGCGGCTACAGCCGCAGCCATTTGCGTTCCTTCTTTTTACCGTCTTAATCTACCTAAATATTTACGTAGACTATGATGGCGAAAATAAAGGGGAACGCAAATGGCGTAGCGGGTGCTATTTGTGTCCCCTTTTGATTCGCCGTTTTAGCCTACGTAAAGATTTACGTAGGCTAAAATGGTGAATGAAAAAGGGACGCAAATAGCGCCCACTATGCTATTTACGTTCCCCTTTATTTTCGCCATCATAGTCTACGTAAATATTTACGTAGATTAAGACGTCCAAAAAGAAAGAATGCAAATGGCGGTGGCCGTAGCCGCCATTTGCGTACGCGGTTTTTTGTTTTTGTTTTACCCAGAGCGCTCCGCGGCCAGAAATCTGGCTGCAGACGGCTCTGGCCTGGCTGGGCTTGGCCGGCTGCTCCACGGAGCTGCCGCGGAGCACAGCCAGCTGTTCGAGGATTCCAGGCGGAGGAACGGAGCACCCCCCCCCAGCGAGGATTCCTGAGGGAAGGACGGAATGCCTCCCCCCCCAACATAAACATAATCCGCGAACAGGTAAGTCACTTTCATACATCCCTAGGCAGACCAATGGTTGTGCACCCCTGCTCAAGATGATGAGAGGGCAGACCAATGGCCTCTGGGTTACTGCAGAGGCCTCTGGTGTGTCTCGTCACTATATATGGGACTCCTGAGAGGTCACTGCTAAGCACCATACAATGTGTAATGTGTGGTTGGGAAGGAGCCCTGTGCCAAGTCAGTAGCCAGTCCAGGGATCTCTACAATAACACAGATTCCTCTGGAGCGTCCTCTGTTTGAGTAATGGCCAGATTTCAAGCATTGTATGGCCAGTATTGCTTTCTGAGCAAAGCCACTGAAGGAGCAGCTTTGCTCAGGACCAGGTGTGAATTTTGTTCCGTTCATTTTTTTTACAAGAACTTACCAACATTTACTAATTTCTTCATAAATGGGATGGAAAGAACTTGAGATTAAAAAAAAATAATGAAACATAGGAGAAACAAAAACTGACAAATGCTTAGCTCTTCAAGTGCTTCAAATGCTTAGCTCTTAAAAGTCTGTGGTGCTGCATTAGGGTTACCACCTCTTTTTTCTGACAAACTATTTAACAGCTACATGGCAGGCAGGTACGTCGTGGTCCTCTCCATGCTGGGAATAGCTGTTGACTTTGGCCAGTGTAGATGGGTGGGAAAAATTTTGATTCATTTTTCATAAGAATTTACCAAAATTTGCAAGTAGGGGTGGACGAGTGCCCCCCTGTCTGTGTTTTCTGGGTGCCCACCCAGCCCCTGCCCCCACTCGTGTGCCCCCAGACATGCGCTCGACCTCCCTGCCACACTCGTTGAGCCACCCACACTCACCCAAGCCTAGGGATATACAGACTGTAAAATCTGCTCTGTCGGCATTTCGCCGATTGCCAGGTGCCTTTCGTTCCATTGTTTGCCCGCACAGACAGGTGTGATTTTTTTTCCATCATGTGGAAAAATATGCAAATAATTACATAAGTATTTACATAAGTATTTACATAAATTACCTTAGTATGTAACATTTAGCATATTGTCCCCATTCCATTCAATGTTTCCGCAGCAGAAACTTATGTATTTTCCTATGAATGTATATGTGTAAATTTTGGGAAAGTAAAAAAATCATCTGAAAGTCCACAGACTCTGCATGGCCTGAGGGGGTTGCTCCACTCTGGGCTATTTATGCCTGTAATCTTGCATCTATGGGTGATTCACAGCACCATTTTGTGTGTAACTCTATGTGCACATATTTGCAATCACCATGCGTTTTTTGTGGCAATTGCGACAGTGGAGGATGGGTCCTGGGTGAGTGTGGGTGGCTCATTGAGCATGGAGGGGTTCAACAGGGGGCAGGGACTCAGGGGCATGGGGGGGGAGTCCTCTGGATTCTCAGACCGAATCGGTTGCCCGCACCATCCCTATTTGCAAGTTTTTTCATATTTGGGATGGAGATTTTGTGCGAGAAAGCAAAACTGATAGATTCATCCATCCCTACTTCCAACTCAGGATGAGGAGGATTAATTTAGTACTAGAAAAGCACATGCAGTTCAGTGGATTGTTACACACACACACACACACACACAATCTTGATGCAGTCATACATATATTCTATCCAGACCCATGGTCCTATCTACATCCTTGCAGTGGTCTGGAAGATCTTCTCTCCCGCAAGCTGCCTTTTGTGGTGAAGAGGTGAAGGCTTGGCCTAAGCAGTGGAGGACCAAGTGGGCAGGGCAGCCCTGTTGAAGATATAATGAGCAAGGCAGCAGGCCTCACCTTGTTGCCTAGGTGACAGGGTTAGACAGGGTTAGCACTACAGAAGGTAGATCTCCAGATAATTTGGTCTTCAACTCCCAGTGTTCCTGACCATTGGCCATGCTTGCAGGGGCTTATGGGAGTTGAAGGCCAAAACATCTGGATATCTACTTATTGCCCACTCCTGTTTTAAGAGGGGAGAAGCCTCTTGTGAGATTGTTCTGGCTGAGGAGGAAGGAGTCCATATCTCTACTTCATTGCTGGGAGCCAAGGCTGGGCAGGAGGAGGAGAAAGAGGTCAGGGGTGGATTTAATCTCCCACCCCTGCACAACTGTGGATTTGGAAGCATTCAGAAGATTGTCAGGGTGAACAGACAGGGCTAATGAGAGACATTCTAATCCTGGCAGCTAGGAGAGAGCATCACACAATCACATGATGACTGCTTTTTGTGTGTGCGTTTTATTAATGTGCACATTTGCATCTGTGTAAATGTTATTTTTTTTCTTTTTTATGATTTGTTTTGTTTTGTTGAAATTTACAATAAAAATCAATTAAAAACCCATTTGCATCTGTAATTTAGAGGAAGGAGGAGACATAAATGAACTGAACTGAAAGCTGTGGTGAAGTACGTGCGAACAATACACTTTACAATATTTGGATTTTTATTTTTATTTTTACTTTTGCAGGGGGCGGGCTAATGGAATGATAAATTGTTTCCCACTTGGGAAACAAGGCCAGGTAACTTGGAAATGAAAAATACAGGGAGAACTGTGGATGAAGATACATTTTGGAAGCACCCCTAACCATAACCTACAGGATATAATTGATTAAGGCTCCAATTCTATGCACACCATTGAACTCAGTGGGAATGACCTCTGAGTAGATGTGCATAGGATTGCACTGTAAGTGGCTGAAAATATTAAGAGAACTGTAGAAGTGGGGGAAATGTATAGCATAGGTGAAAGGACAAAATAATTATTTCCAGAGGCTTATACAAAAGCACTTCCACAGGGAGAAGTTTCTAGTTGATAGACTGGATGATTTGGGGAAATGAAGCCAAAAGGAACAACTTCCCAATAGGGGTGGACGAAAGTCACTTACCTGTCCTCGAAGCTTGTTCGCGGTGGGGGGGAGGTGCTTCGCTGCTCCCCCCGTGAAGTTCAGGCTGGGGGGGAGGCTTCAGGGGTGCGGGGGGCGGGGGGGTGCGGAGAATTTCTCCCCGAAACTTGTTCAGGGGGCCGAACACGTTGGCGCTCGGCCCCCCGAAGTTTCGGGGAGAAATTCTCCGCCATCCCTACTTCCCAATAATAGATTTCTCAGATTATATTCAAGCCATGACCCAAACATAATATTCTACAAGACGTTATAAAGCCAAGGCCAAATATTCCCTTGAGATGTCAAATATCACCAGACTTTGCATTTATGGCTTAATTTCATCACTTCATTTAAGACTTCCTAAATGAAGTTATTTCTTCATTTATGTAAGTATAACTGCATCAGGTCTTGAAGACTGATGTCTTAATCTGTTATTAACAGGGAAAAAATAAACTTTGGTTAACATCATGAATTTTTCATGGTAAAATTCATCCTCCACAGACAGATAAGCAAACAAGATGTTATTTGGAAAGGGATAGGGTCAGTTGTAAACCCATGTAACTGTCATGAAAACTGGAACTTTAACAACAACAGCTGGGACTTCAGAGCCTCGATGACAACTCTTGGGTGGCAGTACTCATATTTTAGTATATGGTTGCTACACTTAAAGCTTTGCACACAAATGGCCTCCCATAATTCTCTACCCCATTTGTGGGCAGAGAAATTGGGTGAACAATTTCACCAAATTTACCCAGGGGGAAGATAAATTCTCCAACAGTTTTTCACAGGTAGGGCTCACCACTGGCAGGCGTTGTATCACAGCCTCTTCTTTATTCCTAGGGCTTTTTTTGTGTGCTGCCACTGCAAATGTCAACAGCATCAACTGTGTTGGCAGGCTGACCTCCATTTTGCATCCACCACAATGTAGGTGGGGGGGGACTGTTCTGTCTAGCTTCAGGGAGCAGGCGAAACTAGCTCTGTGCCAAAATCTGTCCCCCCTTTTCCTGAATGTTTCCTTCCCCCATGAAAGAAGCTTCCATTTTTCTGCCTCGTTCTCAGGGCATTTTATAATTTATTTTGAACTTATTTTGGTGGTGTGTTTGAGTGTACCTATTCACTGCGAGGCAGCTGAGGGTGCTGCGCGTGTTTTACCTTTCTATGACACATCTCTCCATTGCTAGGCGAACTCCCAAGCTTCCTATGCTTCCTTAGCTAAAAATAGCCCTATGGGAGGAACTACGTTCAGGAAGCAAAGGAGGCTACAGGCTGCCAGGATATGATTGTACAATGAAAGACAGGGCACTCACACACAATGTTCGGCCAGCTCATAAGTAAGGTTAACACAAGAAACCCAGAACCAACCCATGAGAATTTCTCCCAGATGTTCTTCTCTTTTGAATTTCTTCCTTAAAGCAATTTCTTTTCTATTCAGCTGAATGAGAATAGTCAAAAAATGTAGGAGAAATTTCAGCACAGCACTAGTTACAGTCACCCCACATATTTTGAACATATTTTTCCATTGTTTTGTGATCTGCACTGGCTTCTAGGGGTGCACAAAAGTCACTTACCTGGTCTCGCAGCTTTTCGCGGTGGGGGGGAGGCGCTTCGCTGCTCCCCCCAAAGTTCAAGCCAAGGGGGGGAGGCTTCCCTCCTCGCCCGGCCGAAATTCAGGCTGGGGGGGAGGCTTCCTGCCTCGCCCGGCCGAAATTCAGGCCGGGAAGGAGGCGCCTCGCCTCACCCGGCCGCGAAATAAAAAGTTAAAAAAAAAACGCTCCCGTGATAGGCTACGTGACGATTTACGTAGCCTATCACGGCTAGATCTGCAAAGTCAGCCGTGATAGGCTACATTAATCGTCATGTAGCCTATCACGGGTGACTTAAAAAAAAAAAAGCGCGTACGCAAATGGCGGCCCCCATAGGGAGCCGCCATTTGCGTTCCTTATTTGGTCGCTGTAGTCTACATAAATCTTTACGTAGACTACGGCGAAAATAAGGGCAACACAAATAGCGTTGCCCTTATTTTCGCCGTAGTCTACGTAATCTTTACGTAGACTACAGCGACCAAATAAGGAACACGAATGGCGGCTCCCTATGGGGGCCGCCATTAGCCGTACACGCTTTTTTTTTGAAGTCACCCGTGATAGGCTACGTGACGATTTATGTAGCCTATCATGGCTGACTTTGCAAATCTAGCTGTGATAGGCTATGTTAATCGTCACGTAGCCTATCATGGGGGCGTTGTTGTTTTTTTTTACTTTTCTTGGAATGGCGGCGGCGGCAGCCAGTTGAAAGACGGAATGGCGGCAGTGGCAGCCAGTCGAAAGACTGGCTGCTGCCCCTGCCCCTGTTGAAGGCCTGCCGAACCGCCGCCGGGACCCGCCGCTGGGAGGGACATTCGTGAAAGGTAAGTCCCATCCGGGGGGGGGGGTGCGGGGTGCGGAGAATTTCTCCCTGAAACTACTTCGGGGGGCCGAATACATTGGCACTCGGCCCCCCGAAGTTTCAGGGAGATATTCTCCCCCATCCCTACTGGCTTCTGGTCCATTTCTTGGATTAAGTCATAGCGCTGGTATTAACTTCCAAAGCACTAATTGTCTTGGGGCCAGGTTACCTGAAGGATCATCTCCCCGTATATATAACTGCTCAGACCCAAAGATCATCTTCAATCATCCTTCTCCATGTGCCCCCACCAAATGAGGTGAGGTGGGTGGCTCTTAAGGAGAAGGCCCACCTGTGGGATGCCCTCCCCAGAGAGGCTTGCCTGTCACCTACATTGCTGTCTTTTCAGCACCAGGTGAAGACCTTTTTATTCTCCCAGGAATTTTAAGTTCTTCAGTTTGTATTGTTTTAAATCTGTTATCGTACTTTTGGATCTTTACACTGATGGTGGTTGTTTTACACCAGCTTTATACTGTAGTTTTAAACTTTTAGGGTGAAATCCTATTCAGATAGGTGGCCGCCTCCAAACTTGGAGGCGACTGCCTATCCAATGCAGGGCAGGAGAAGCATGGAGGGGATCTCTCCCTCCACACTTTTCCTGCCCTGCATTTGCAGCTAGACAGCCGATTTCAACTGTCTAGCTGTGGGAGGGTGGAGCAGGGGAGGAGGCTGCCGGACAACACATTGGATATGTCATAAAGACATTTCCTCCCTCCCCACCCTGGAACGCTCTCCAGGAACACCCCTTTTACACCCCTCCACATTTCTCTTGCAAGCCCAGAGCATGGGGCTCTTCTAAGGCAGTGCAGGTTGGGGGAGGTTGGTTCTCCAAGAACTGACCTCAGAGCATGGGCACCAAGAGCGGTTCCCAGAAAACCAGATATCCTATGGCCATCTAGCCACTGTCTAGTGGCCATAGGATTGCTCCCTTAAAAGTTTTATATTAAGTTTTATCATGTTGCTGTATTTTATGGCTTTAACTGTGGTGCAGCACCCAGAAACCTTTGGCTGTTGGACAATATAGACATGTAATTAATTAATTAATTAAAACCCTAACTACAGATTAGGGGGTGCATCTGGGGAATGTGATTGCAGCTGGGAAGGAAGGATTAAACCTCTCCTCCCCATGTGTTGTGGTCGCAGTCTGAAAGGGGGCTGTGCTTCCTTTTCTGATTCAGGAGGCAGGTATGCTTACATAGGGAGCATGTAGTTTGACCCTAAGGAGCACAGGGAAAGGTTTAGGTCTAGGAATGAATATCCCTATTTAAATGGCCTGTGTTGGCCTTTGAAATAGCTCTCTGCCGATCTTCAGCTGCAAGATGTAAAAACAGACAGTTTGTTGAAGTCCAGGCAACAACAGAAAGCCCAGGCAGGTACATTTGGACAAGGGGTCCAAATACACGATAAACTACTTTAGGCAGCACGAACTGCATACATACCTTGCAGAAACATTTTCCACAAGCAGCTCAGCCTGCTTCGAAGGTTATTGTGCCTTCAAAGCAAAGCCCTGGGCTTGGGAGTTGAGATGCGTAAAGGTCCTGAACCATGTATTGATCCCGAGTTGGATTGCTTGTCTTTTCTGCCTCTTCCTATTTTCTGAGATTAAAGTGTTGCTATCAGCACAGCAGAACATGGCATGAGATTTTGCTGCACTGACTTGGGAACAGGTTTGCCTGACATTTTGTGGGGTTTGATTAATTTGCTTCAAACAGTGAGCATTTTTTGAGTGAATTATAGATCTGTTAAAATTTTGTTTTTCTCCCTCCTGACCCATGGGTTGAATTTGTGACCCCCCCCCAAAGAAGATATATTTTCAATAGAAACCTTTATATATCTTTGTTTCTAAGACATACCCCATAAATACCAATTCAGTCAATGCACAAAAAGTGTAGGATTGTGTCATGATCCGGGATCCCAATCCCTCGTCCTAAAAGGAGAGGGACCCTGAGTTTAGGCATGTCAGAGAACTCCGCCACGGACTCCAGTGAGGCCTTTAGAATCCTTAGAATCTGGACCCCTGGAATCTGTGGCAGAATGGCCTCCCCCCCTGCCACCCCGTGGAATCCCCCTAGAATGGAGCTTACCTGGCGGCGGCTCTGGCGGTGGCTCCAGCAGCGGATGTGGCAGCAGATGTGGTGGTGGATACGGCAGCAGTGGCTTGCTGCGGCCACAAATGGCAGCCATCGTAGCAGCCGCCATTTGCGTGGCGTCGTTTTGCAGTGACAGGCTATGTAAATACTTACGTAGCCTATCACAGCAAAGAGCAGGGGCACAAATGGGAGCCGCTACACCATTTGCACCCCTGCTCTTTGCCGTGATAGGCTACGTAAGTATTTACATAGCCTGTCACTGCAAAACGATGCCACACAAATGGCGTAGCAGCCACTATTTCTGTGGTTGCCTTTTGCCATGATAGGCTATGTAAATAGTTATGTAGCCTATCATGGCTTGGCAGACACGCAAATGGTGGCCAGCATAGTGGCCGCCATTTGCGGCTGCATCAGTCCGGCTACGGCCGGAATTCCGGCTGTGACCAGCCCTGGCCGGTGGCTCCGCGGAGTCGGCTGGGGAGGATTCTGGGGGGAGGGATGGAGCCCCTCCCCACTATCACCAATGCCCCGGAACGGACGGGTGAGTGGGATTCGTACATCCCTACCTGAGTTAATGAAATAGGGGGACGGCTTGGCTACAGAAGGGCATCATGAGGTTTCCACTTCATTAAGACTGGCGTCTTCCCAGGAAGGCCCCAGGGACCAGCCTCCCTGTGTCTGGAGATGTTGCATTGTCGCCCTCAGATTCTGAGGCCTCTAACCATGAAGATACCACCATCCTCAAGTACCTTCTATATTGCCACAGCCGAAGACAGTTGAAACAGATCAGGCTCCTTTAAGAAGGAAGGCCTCAGTCAGTAACGATGTTTTAACCAGCCCAAATAAGCCAAAATTATACTAAAGGCTCATTCATGACCTTATTTATTTATTTATTCATTTCATTTCTATACCGCCCAACAGCCAAAGCTCTCTGGGCGGTTCACAAAAATTAAAACCAAAGAACACACAACAAAACAAACAATGCAAAATATATAAAACACCAAAACCACAGTAAACAATACAACCAGAATAAAACCAGAACAAAACCAGAATAAAACCGAGCAGCAGTGCAGGGATTTAAAATACAGATTGAAAACAGCAAAGCTAAAAGTCTAAAGAGCTAAAATGCTAAAATGCCTGGGAAAATAAAAAGGTCTTCACCTGGAGTCAGAAAGAATACAATGTACAATGACCTGCTGCTTGTTTGAGCAACATTTATTTATTTATTTATTTATTTATTTATTTATTTATTAATCACCCATCTGGCTGGTCATTCTACCACTCTGGGCAATGTACAGCACTACAATGTACAATACAATTCTACTTTAAAACATCATATTTCTAAAACTACCCTAACCCACCCCAAATGTCTGCCTGAACAACTATGTTTTTAAAGCATGGTGGAAGCTCATTAAAGAGGGGGCATGGCAGAGTTCCCTAGGGAGGGAGTTCCACAGAGTGGGGGCTACCACAGAGAAGGCCCTCTCCCTCGTTCTCACCAGCCTAGCTGTCCTGGCTGATGGGACAGAGAGAAGGCCATCCAAGGCTGATCTTGTTGAGCGGCCTGTCTGGTGTTGCTGGAGGCTCTCCTTGAGATAGGCTGGGCCAGAGCCGTATAGGGTTTTAAAGGTCAAAACCAACACCTTGAATTTGGCCTGGAAAACAACTGGTAACGGGTGTGACATACTGGCACATCTGCTTTCCAGCCCCAACATCACTCAGATGGTGGTGTTGTGTTACCACTTATCTGGGAAAATGGTCTCCTGCTTGGTTGGAATCCAGCTTGATTTGTCCCAAGACCCTGGTGGGACCAGATCTGTAGTGGACACTATGTAATTTGGACCTGACTGCAACAGGGCTCGATAACTGAAACAGAACAAATTAGGAGAAAATAAGCAATTGCTCACATTGATCTCATGTAATCCTTTCTTCTCCCTCTCAGGTCTTCTTCTGCACCTTGCCTCTGTCTAAATTTCAAAAGGAAATTAATTGGTTCAGGAAACTACCAGATACTCACAAAATATGCATCTGCATTTTAAGGCAAAATGAGGAAATTCCCTGGCCATACCCACAGCAAAAGACAATGACTTTTTGTGATCACAGCAAAAGACAAATACTACAACAATGACTACTAAATGAAATGGCATGGGCTGCTTTTTACAATTTATTTATTTATTCATTTAGGGCACAATCCTATGAGGAATTCTGAACACTGAACTCGGAGGTGGCTGCCTATCTAATGCAGGGCAGGAGAAACACAGAGGGGATTGTTCCCTCTGTGCTTCTCCTGCCCTGCATTTGTGGCTAGGCAGCCAATTTTTGCTGTCTGGCCATGGGAAGGAGGAGCAGGGGAGGAGGCTGCTAGATGACACATAGGATGTGTTGTACCAGCATTTTCGCCCTCCCTGCCCTGGAACACCCCCCAGAACGCCCTGTTTTGGTCACTCCGCTCTCCTCTTTGGAGCATGGAGCGTGGGGCTGTTCCACACTGCCTGCAAGGCAGAGTGGAGTGGGGGGGAAGGTTGGTTCTCTGGGAACTGACCTCAGAGCACAGGTTCCAAGATTAGTTCCCGGAAAACCACATATCCTATGGATCTCTAGCTGCTGAGTAGGGATGTCAGAGAATTCCGCCATGGATCTCAGCGAGGTCGAATGCCAGTGCATTCGGCCCCCTGAAATCCGTGGCAGAATGAAGCCCCCGCCCCCCCAACCCGCGAAAGGCGCGCAAAATGGAGCACTTACCTGCTGCCATCCGTGCTGACTTGTGAATGGCGGCTGCCTTGTGGCCACCATTCACTTCCTGATCATAGCTGTGATAGGCTACGTAAATACTTACATAGCCTTTCACGGCTAATGCAGGGACACCTTTTGTGTCTTTGCGGAGGCCGTGATAGGCTATGTAAGTATTTACGTAGCCTATCACAGCAAGCCCCCCCCCCAAAAGCAGCGTATGCAAATGGAGGCGGCTGTGGCGGCTGCCATTTGTGTTCCCTATTTTGAGCCGTTTTAGCCTACATAAATACTTACGTAGCCTATCACGTCAGCTTCGCAGGACGCAAATGGCGGCCGCTATGGAGGCTGCCATTTGCATCTGCAGCAGCTTGTCTGTGGCTGGTACTCTGGCTGCAGATGGACCTGGCCAGTGGCTCTGCGGAGCTGCTATGGAGCGGAGCCGGATGGTTTAGGATTTCGGGGGGAGGTGCGGAGCGCCTCCCCCCCATCGCGAATCACCCTGTCGAAAAGGTAAGTGACTTTCGTACATCCCTACTGCTGACTAGCAGCCATAGGATTGCTCCCTTAAAATATTTGTGCCCTGAATTTGCTGTACAATTTAAGGTGGCTTACAAAAATAATAAAACAATATAGAAAAACAACTGATAAATAAGCCAGGAATAGGGTAATTTAAAGCAGCAGCAGTAAAAATAAATAAATAGAACACAATAAAAGCAAGACGGAAAAACCAGAAGGATTGCATATAATTATGGTAGGCAACCAATTAAATCCAGCCTCACAGGTTGCAAGGGTATATCTCCACCTACCTGGAAGTAAGCCTTGTTGAACTTAATTGGACTTACCTTTGAGCAGAAATGAATAGGATTGCACTGAAAAAGGCCAAATGCCTTTCTAAATAGAAAAGTCTTAACATTGCAGTGGAAGGCCCAAAAAGAGGGGGCAAAACTCCTTAACAGGGAGTTCCAAAGTCAGAATGCTGCAACAGAGAAGGACTGATAAAGGGACAGCATATGAACACATTTACAGCCCCTGTTGCAATTCCAAATGAACCTACTGGGCTACAGTACAAATGACTGGAATGAAACACAGGCTAGATTAGTAGAGAACCTAGGGATTAGGGATTAATGAACACCCAGAGGTATATTTCATTGAAAAGAAAGACTCCTGGGACCTGCCACCTCAGGTCATGGGACTTGGAGTAGGGAAGAACCTGAATATATCACACACAGAGAGCTATAGGACCTCAGGGGCTTGGCTCAGGAGGAAACACTCAACACTGTGAAGTGTGTATGGAGGGCAGTGACAGGTATTGAACTGACCCTGGCCTCAGAACTAATTTAGGCTCGCCCTTGGAAGATAACCTGCTTAGACTTGCACAGTTGACACCACTTGTAGAGCCAGCATGGTGTAGCGGCTAGAGTGCGGGCTGGGAGTTGGGAGGTCCGGGTTCTAATCCCCACTCTGCCATGCAAGCTCACTGGGTGACTCTGGACCAGTCACACACTCTCAGCCCATCTCACCTCACAGGTTTGTTGTTGTGAGGATAAAATGGAGAGGAGGAGGATTATGTACACCACCCTGGGTTCCTTGCAGGAGGAAAAAAAGGCGGGATATAAATGTAAGAAACAAACAAATAATAAATAAATAAATAAATCTCTTGCTAATAAATAAGCAAAATTGTGGTCCATTTGGACCCACCCTTTTCCTACTTTGTCTTGTCATTCTCTGGGAGTATGGTCACAATGGTGTTTTGAGTTCTTTGGGCTGGAAATACAATCAGTTTATGGGAAAAAAAGTAATTTGCAAAGGGAACAGCAGTTTAAGTTGGAATCCCAAACATACTCTCTAAGCCAGGGGTGTTTAACCACTTGCCTGAGGGCTGAATTCCATCACAGAGAAGCTGTCAGGGATCACATCCAGAGGTGGGCAGGGGTGAAGCTAAAACAGGCAGGGCTAAAAGTACTAGAAATGCCAACATATTTGAGCTTATAGCTGTTACTACCAGTAACTAGCACAGGAGAGGCATTTCAACCTTTTAGAATGGGGAAAGAACAAAAGCCAGGAAACCACCAAACAATTGGTAGTTGGGGGGGGGGGTTGGCCATCAGGGGAGCACCGAAAGGCCAGAGTGGGACATCACAGATTTTGGCCCTGTGCCTGAGCTTGTGCACCCCTGCTCTAAGCAGTCAGCCCCGCTGAACACAGCAAGACTTTCTTCTGAGCATTGTGCTCCACAAGTCCTAATTCTATCTGTCACCATCCAGCACATCTCAAAATATGACTTATTTTCTTTTCTCCAATGTACATGTTAGAAGACAAACTTAAAGAACTTAGCTCTAATTTGCTTCTTGTGCTTATTTTATATTGGGAAGATTTATTTGATCTCCGTAGAATTAGTCACTCCTGATTTTCTGCTATGACTGAAGGGAAGGAATGAGATCTTAGTTGCCACATTAATGTTTACATATTTTAAAGATGTGTTCATTTTGGATGTGAATTAGCTCTGCTTCACTTCTATTAGTAGGGAACTCTGAGCTCTAAAACAAAAAAAGCATAGAGTAGTTCTATAGATTTCAGTGGGCTATACGTACAGAAAATGATCCGTAAAGTTGTCCATGATATTAGAATTAATTTCTACATCTCTGTCAGATTTCAGTCAATATGATGATTTTAGAAAACTGCCTAATAACTCAAGGTTGGGCTCAGACAGTAGGCAGGGTGAGCCTAGACTATTCCTATTATCGTCTCTCTGCCTTACTATAAATAAGGCAGAAGAACAGCTTAGGGCTACCATTAATGTTAGCATTTGAAAGAATGCATTTAACTAACCAAGTCTGAATGTAATAAGTTCTCTTCCTTGAAAAGCTGAAGTGACCTAGAAGTTCAATTTTCACAGTAGGGGATTTAAAGCTTTTTGAAGATATTTATGCATACAGACACACCACATTCATCACCACTTTACATGCATGCTTAAGTAATTTTATTTTTGTTAAATATTCAAGGGAGTGGTTGGTGTGTTGTACTTGTATAGATTAAATAAATCAGAATCTGGGGTTCATTGATTATATTGCTGATCTCAGAACCATTATGTTCATTTACAATATGGTGCTATTCATTGGGACACTCAGTTTGCCAGCATGGGCATCTTGTAATCCAAGGATAACAACTGCCTTTACAATTCCCATATTCTTTTTGCTCTTTTGCAATGAACAGAGGAAGCTGCTCCAGCCGGTCCAAGGGCTACAGAAGCAAGCAAGCTCCCAGAGAGTGAGTGACCAGAGCGAACGAACAGGGGGAGCAAACAAGTGTTGGCCAGGGGAGTTTGGCAGGGGAGGTCAGGGGGGACCCCCCTAACGTTTGCTTTTTATATTTATTTTTCTTGTAACACACACTTCCATACCAATGGGACTCTGCTTTTAACCTCCAGTGAGTAGAGGCCCAGGCACAGTCTAGTCTGGAACAATCAGAAAGCTAGGCACAAAAAGGGAAAAGAGGCTATGGAAGGACAAGACTCTCCAGTGGTGGTGACCTGTAAGGTTTGTGCAATGTTTGTTTTCTTGCTTGAGAACAACATGGCCTACACCTGCAACAAGTGCAAGTTGATCACGCTGCTGGAAGAAAAAGTAAGTGGACTGGAGTGGCGACCATCGACACTTATTCCTCCGAGGAATAAGAGAACACGAAGAGTTCTTGGACAGAACGGTAGAACTACAGCAGCAAAGTGAAGACCAGAAGCTTGAAGAGCAACAGCAAGCTGAGGCAGAAGCGGGAAATGCTGAGGTGAGGAAAAATGCAGTAGAGGATACTCCTTGGAAAAGGGTGACAGTTAGGAGAAGAAGAACTAGACGCCACTCTGCACCAGTGGAAGCAGTGCAGGTATGCAACCGATTCCAGGTACCTGAGGATGAGACTGGAGGACACCCTGCAGAGGAAGAATTACAGGGGAACCTGCATGAGAGTGAGCAAGAGGCTGAAGGTGAGTCAAGCACAGGCCATGAAACCAAGGCCTACAACAACAAGAAGAGAAGAGTAGTAGTAGTGGGAGACTCCTTGCTGCGTGGGATTGAAACCCAAGTATGTTGCGAAGACCCATGGACTCGCCAGGTATGTTGTTTCCTGGGAGGACAGATTAGAGACATGACTGAAAGGTTGCCTGCACTCATAAAGCCCACTGACAGGTATCCCTTTCTTCTCACCCATGTGGAACAAATGATACTGCCAAGCGAAGCAATGAAGAAATCATGTCAGACTTTGAAGCTTTGGAAAGGAAAGTCAAGCACTTTGGGGCCCAGATAGTTTTCTCATCCATCCTTCCAGTAGTTAGAAGAGGGATAGAAGGGAAGAAAAATACTCTGGGTGAATGAATGGCTATGAAGGTGGTGCTGACAAGAGAGATTTGGATTCTGGGACCACGGGCTATACTTCCTGGAAGATGGACTGTTGGCAAGGGATGCGTTGCACCTCTCAAAGGCTGGGAAGAATGGTTTAGCCACATGAAGAACTTCATCAGGAGGGCTTTAAACTGAATCCTATGGGGAAGGAAGGTGTAAAGTTGGGGGTAACAATTAGGGATGTACGAATCCCTTACCTCGTTCCCCTTGGGGTCATTCACGTTGGGGGGGAGGCACTGCATTCCTCCCCCCCAAATTCTCCCTGGCTGGCTCTGCTCTGTGGCGACTCTGTGGAGCCACCAGCTGGGGCTGCCTGCAGCCGGACATCAGGCTGCTGGGCTGTGCAGGGACGCAAATGGCAGCCGTCGTAGCTGCCACCATTTGCATCCCTGTCTTTTGCCATGATAGGCTATGTATATTTTTATGTATACATTTGCGCCCCTGCGTTAGCCATGATAGGCTACGTAAATACTTACGTAGCCTTAGGGATGGCGGAGAATTTCTCCCCGAATCTTCAGGAGGCCGAGCGCCGACACATTCGGCCCCCCGAAATTGGTTGGGAAATTCTCCGCCGGCCCCCTGCCCCCCCCAGGATGGGACTTACCTTCGGCGAATGTCCCTCTCGGTGGCGGGTCCCGGCGGTGGTTCAGCGGCGGTTCGGCGCGGCCGGGGGCGGCGGCCGGTCTCCCGACTGTCTGCCACCACCGCCATTGCAAAAAAAAAAAACTAAAGTTAAAAAAAAAAAACCACCCATGATAGGCTACGTGACGATTTACGTAGCCTATCACGGCTAGATTTCCAAAGTCAGCCGTGATAGGCTACGTAAATCGTCACGTAGCCTATCACGGCTGACTTTGAAAAAAAAAAAGCGCGTACACAAATGGCGGCACCCATGGGGCGCCGCCATTTGCATTCCTTAGTTTGGCACGTCTAGTCTACATAAAGATTTACATAGACTACGGCGAAAATAAGGGAACGCTATTTGCGTTGCCCTTATTTTCGCCATAGTCTACGTAAATCTTTACGTAGACTAGACGTGCCAAAATAAGGAACGTAAATGGTGGTGCCCCATGAGCGCTGCCATTTGCGTACGTGCTTTTTTTTTTCCCCAAAGTCACCCGTGATAGGCTACATGACGATTTATGTAGCCTATCATGGCTGACTTTGGAAATCTAGCCATGATAGGCTAAGTAAATCATCACGTAGCCTATCATGGGGTCTTTTTTTTTTTACTTTTTGTTTCGCAGCCAGGGAGACGGGGCGCTTCTCACCAGCCTGAATTTCGGCCAGGCGAGGCGGGATGCCTCCCCCTCTCGCCTGAACTTCGGGGGGAGAAGCGAAGTGCCTCCCCCCCACTGCGAAGCCAAGCTGCGAAAAGGTAAGTGACTTTCTTACATCCCTATGTAGCCTATCATGGCCATTCGTGGAGCACTGGACGGCTGACACAAGGTAGGCGCCGTTCCGGGCCCATTTTGTGTGTGGGGGGTTGCTTCGTTCCACCACAGATTCCAGGGGGCCGAACTCACTGGAATTCAGCCTCCCTGGGATCCATGGCGGAATTCTCTGACATCCCTAGTAACAATGAACGAAGGCTCATGCACCGCAATGGAGAGAACAGCTCTAACAGTGCCCAATAATAGTCTTCAGAAACATGTAGGAATAAAGCCAGACTATGAAGCACACGGTCTTCGATTTCTATATACTAATTAGGGATGGGAGGATTCCCTACCTGCCAGTCCATGGGGAATCTGCCTGTGGGGGGAGGCAATCCGTTCCTCCCCCCGGAATCCTCTTTGGCCAGCTCTGCTCTGCGGCGATTCCACGGAGCCGCCGGCCAGCTCCGAAGCGCCAGCAATACAGCCGCCATGCCATATCGCTGGCTGAAGGGGACTGACTGTGGACGTAAATGGTGTCCAGGATGTCATTTGCGGCCATAAAGGTCTTAGTTTCTGTAAATGGCTGCATTTAGCTTAAATTAAGACCTTTAGGGCTGCAAGTGGCATCCTGGATGCCATTTACGTCCCTGCTTTTCATTGATGTGATAGGCTACGCAAATATTTGCGTAGCCTATCGTGTGAAAAAACAGGGCTGCAAATGTCTTAGTTTAAGCTAAATGCAGCCATTTGCAGCTGCATTTACCTCAAACTAAGACATTTACAACCACAAATGGCATCCTGGATGCCACTTGTGTGCCCAGTCAGTCCCCTTCAGACAGCGATATGGCATGGCAGCCGTATCACTGGCAATCCAGAGCTGAAGGATCTGTCTGAAGAGGATTCCACGGGGAGGCGGAGGTAAGTGTTCCGTTCTGCCACGGACTCCGGGGGGCCGGATCCTTTAGAATCCAGTCTCATTGGAGTCCATGGCAGAATTCTCCGCCATCTCTAATACTAATGCCCAGAGTATGGGAAACAAACAGAACTAACTTGAACTCTTAATACAAGAGGGAAATTATGACTTGATAGGTCTAACTGAGACTTGGTGTGATGACTCTCATGACTGGAATACAGCAATTGAAGGATATAACTTGTTCAAAAAGAACAGGAGGAACAGAAAGGGAGGTGGGGTTGCACTGTATGTGAAAATAAATATCTCTGCACAAAAATACAGGAGGATGAGCTTGGTAGCCCCATCGAGAGCATCTGGATCAAAATAAATGGAGCAAAGAATAAAAGGAACCTGGTGGTCAGAGTCTACTACTGGCCACCTAATCAAGGAGAAGACGAGGATGAAACTTTTGAAAAGCAAATAGCCAATGTTTCAAGGAAGCATGATGTAGTAGTAATGGGGGACTTCCATTTCCCCAATATTTGTTGGGAGACAAATTCTGCAAAACATGGCCCCTCCAGGAAATTCCTGACTTGTGTGGCGGATAACTTCCTCCTACAGAAAGTAGAGGAAGGAACTAGAGGATTGGCTGTCCTTGACTTGATCCTAGGGGTGTACGAATGACTTACCCCATTCCACTGGGGCCGTCTGCTGTGGGGGGAGGCAATCCATCCCTCCCTCACGGAATCCTCCCCGGCCAGCTCTGCTCTGCAGGGAACCCATGGAGCCACTGTCCGGGGCCGTCTGTAGCCGGACTTATGTCTGCTGCTGGGCTGCGGCTGCAAATGGCGGCAAAAGGCAGGAATGCAAATGGCAGTTGCTACACCATTTGTGTCCCTGCCTTTTGTTGTGATAGACTACGTAAAGTGGAATGATAACAGTGGCTGCAGACTGGGGCAGCCATTCGTGGGGCAGTGGATGACCAACAAAGGTAGGCTCCGTCCTGGGGGGATTCTGTGGTATGGTGGGGGGATTGCTCCGTTCCATCATGGACTCTGGGAGGGGGGGTGGATTCTAAAGAATCCGGCCTCACTGGAATCCGTGGCAGAATTCTCTAACATCCCTACTTGATCCTAACCAGCAGAGATGACTTAGTGGATAAAATAGCAGTTACAGGAACTCTGGAGGAAAGCGACCATGTTATACCTGAGTTCTTGGTTCTAAAGGAAGCAAAAGCCGAGTGTAGTCAAACACGTACCCTGGATTTTAGGAAAGCTTGTTTTAATAAACTCAGAACAATGATCAATAAGGTCCCATGGCAAGCGACTCAAATGAGAAAAGGAGTCCAAGATGGGTGGGAGTTTTTCAAAAAGGAAATTCTCAAGGCACAATTACAAACAATTCCAACAAGAAGAAAAGGTGGAAGACAACAGAAGAAGCCAATGTGGCTTCACAAAAAGCTTAGAGATGACCTGAAAACAAAAAAGCACACATATAGGAAGTGGAAGGAAGGCCAAGCAACAAAGGAAGAGTACAGGCAGGTAGCACAGAGTTGCAGGGATGGCGTCAGGAAGGCTAAAGCTGAGAACGAGCTGAGGTTAGCGAGGGATGCTAAAAGCAACAAAAAGGCTTTCTTCAGCTACTTGCATAGTAAAAGACAGAGGAAAGAAATGGTTGTTCAGCTATTAAATAAGGATGGCAAAATGATAACAGTGGACAGGACAAAGAAAAGGCAGAGGTGCTCAATTCCTATGTTGGCTCAGTCTTTTCCCAAAAGAGGGTGTATGAGCCCTCGGCAAAGGTGAAGTACAGGCTGAAGTGGCAGGATTGCAGCTTGAGATCGATAGGCATATGGTCAAGGAACACCTAATTACTTTAAATGAGTTAAAATCTCCAGGGCCAGATGAATTGCATCCTAGAGTAATAAAGGAACTGGCAGAAGAGCTCTCGGAAACACTGTCTATTCTCTTTGAGAAATCATGGAGGATGGGTGAAGTGCCAGATGACTGGAGGAGGGCTAATGTTGTCCCTATCTTCAAAAAGGGTAAAAAAGAAGAACCTGGAAACTACAGACCAGTCAGTCTGACATCAATCCCTGGGAAAATTCTGGAGTAGATGATCCAGCAATCCATCTGTAAGCACCTTGAAAACAATGCAGTGATTACTCGAAGCCAACATGGATTTGTCAAGAACAAATCCTGCTGCCAGATGAATCTGATCTCATTTTTTGATCAAGTAACCTCCCTTGTGGACTGTGGGAATGCTGTAGACATCATATACCTCAACTTCAGCAAAGCTTTTGACAAAGTGCCCCATGATATCCTGATGAGTAAACTAGCTCAAAGTGGGCTAGATGAAACAATGATCCAGTGGATCCACAGTTAGGGATGTACGAAAGTCACTTACCATTTCGCGGATCTGCTTCACAGTGGGGGGGAGGTGCTCCGTCCCTCCCCCCGGAGTCCTGCCCAGCCGGCTCCACTCTGTGGGGATTCCGTGGAGCTGCCAGCCAGCTCCACCTGCAGCCAGACATCCGGCCGCTGGGCAGCAGGGATACAAATGGCGGTGGCCGTAGCTGCCGCCGTTTGTGTCCCTGTATTGAACCATGATAGGCTACATAAATATTTACGTGATAGCCTATCATGGCAAAGCAAAAAAAAAGCGTACGCAAATGGCAGCAGCTACGGCTGCTGCCGTTTGCGTTCGCTATTTTTCGCTGTTCTAGCCTACGTAAACATTTACTTAGGCTAGAACAGCTAAAAATAGCGAACACAAATTGTGGCAGCCATAGCCGCCACCATTTGCGTACGCTGCGCCCAGCCAGGAGACCAGTCCCTGCCGCCCCCGCTGCTGCTGCCGCCCCCACCACCGCCCCCCCACCGCCGCAACTGCCGCCCCCCCACCGCCCCCCTGCCACTGCACCTGCCTCCCCGCCACACCTTCCGCTATGCCCGCCGCCGTCGCACTTTCCACCACCGCATCTTCTGCCCTTGCTGCCACCCCTGCCACCCCTGCTGCTGCCGCACCTTCAGCTGCCCCCTTCCTCCACCCGTGCCACTGCCGCACCTTCCTCCGCCACCGCACCTTCTGCCGCGCCCGCCGCCACTGCCATGCTGCCACTGCCGCACCTTCTGCTGCTGTCACCGCACCCACCACTGAAGCCGCCGCCACATCCGCCACATCCACTGTGGTAAGTGCTGTCCCGGGGGGTTCTGCAGGGTGGGCAGGGGGCAGGAGGCTCGGACTCAAAGAGTGCTTATCAATGGGATCTTCTCAAACTGGAGAGAAGTAACGAGCGGGGTACCACAGGGCTCAGTCCTGGGCCCAGTGCTCTTCAACATTTTTATTAATGACTTGGAGGAGGAGGTGCTCGGAATGCTGATAAAATTTGCAGATGGCACAGAATTGGGCGGGATAGCTAATACTTGGGAAGACAGAAACAAAATTCAAAGTGATCTGGATAGACTGGAGCGCTGGACAGAAAATAATAGAATGACATTTAATAGGGATAAATGCCAAGTTCTGCACCTAGGAAAAGGAAAACCAAAGGCACAGTTACAAGATGGGGGATTCGTGGCTCAACAACACTACAAGTGACAAGGATCTTGGAATTGTTGCAGATCACAAGCTGCATATGAGCCAACAATGTGATGTGGCTGCAAAAAAGGCAAATGCTCTTTTGGGCTTCATTAATAGAAGCATAGCTTCCAAATCCCAGGAAGTACTAGTTCCCCTCTACTCAGCACTGGTTAGGCCTCATCTGGAGTACTGTGTCCAGTTCTGGGCCCCACATTTTAAGAAGGATGGAGACAAACTGGAGAAGGTTCAGAGGAGGGCAACAAAGATGATCAGGGGACTGGAAACAAAGCCCTATGAAGAGAGACTGAAAGAACTGGGCATGTTTAGCCTTGAGAAGAGAAGACTGAGGGGAGATATGATAGCACTCTTCAAGTACTTGAAAGGTTGTCACAGGGAGGAAGGCCAGGATCTCTTCTCCATCATCCCAGAGTGCGGGACATAGGGTGGACGAAAGTCACTTACCTGTCCTCGAAGATTTCCCGCGGTGGGGGGGAGACGCTTTGTTGCTCCCCCCGCAAAGTTCAGGCTGGGGGGGGGAGGCTTCCCCCCTCGCCCGGCCGAAATTCAGGCCGGGGGGGAGGCTTCCCATTGCCCTTATTTTCGCCGTAGTCTACGTAAACATTCACGTAGACTACAGCAACCAAATAAGGAACGGGAATGGCGGCTCCCTATGGGGGCCGCCATTATCCGTACGCACTTTTTTTTTTTTTTAAAGTCACCCGTGATAGGCTGCGTGACGATTTACGTAGCCTATCACAGCTGACTTTGCAAATCTAGACGTGATAGGCTATGTTAATCATCACGTAGCCTATCACGGGGGCGTTTTTTTTTTCTTTTATTGCAATGGTGGCAGCGGCAGCCGGTCGAAAGATCGGCTGCCGCCCCTGCCCCTGACGAAGACCCGCCGAAACGCCGCCCGGACCCGCCGCTGGGAGGGACATTCGGCAAAGGTAAGTCCCTTCCTGGGGGGGGGGTGTGGGGTGCGGGGGGGGGTGCGGAGAATTACTCCCCGAAACTTGTTCGGGGGGCCGAACACGTTGGTGCTCGGCCCCCTGAAGTTTCAGGGAGAAATTCTCCGCCATCCCTAGCGGGACACGGAATCATGGGCTCAAGTTGCAGGAAGCCAGATTCTGGCTGAACATCAGGAAAAACGTCCTGACTGTCAGAGCAATACGACAATGGAACCAATTCCCTAGGGAGGTGGTGGGCTCTCCCACACTGTGGGCATTCAAGACAAGGCTGGACAGCCATCTGTCAGGGATGATCTGACTTAGATTCCTGCATTGAGCAGGGGGTTGGACTCAATGCCCTTGTAGGCCCCTTCCAACCCTACTATTCTATGATTCACTGCACAGTTTAATCATTTGGCTCTGGAGGAGGAAGACAATAAGGTAGGAACAAGCATAGTTACATTGCATGGTTACATTTGGCTACTGCTATATGCTAAGCATGAAAGTAGAAGATCTTCACAAAATGTGGTTAAAAACTAGTAAGTTTGATACACAGTGTTTCCAAACCATGCAGAACTGCTGAGTTCTGTGAGTTTTTTAAAAAATAAATCTGGAAATTGATTGCTATGAAACATTAAAATTGAGTTATAAGTGCAAGAAAGAATGGGCTTTTCAAGCCATCTGCTGTGATCAGAAGTCAGATCTATTTGCTTCTTTGTGGAGGATGCTGTTGCCTTAGAAACAACCTGGGCATAGATATTGGGCAGATTTATTTATTTATTATATTTTAAATCCACCTAATAACCAATCTTGGTTGGGTAGAGCGCAAACAGTTAAAAGACTAGTATGCCATACAAACAATTAAAAATATAAAATACAATATAAATATTTTAAAGAATAAAATACAAAACAAAACTGCAAACAGGATAGGAATCAATAAAACAATGATTAAAAAAAACTAGAACTAGGTCTCTAAAATGTGTGGGAGAAAAGAAAAGTATTTGCTTGGTGCTAGAAAGATAGCAATGTAGGTGCCAGGTGAGTCTCTTTGGAGAGGGCATTCCATCAGTTGGCACCATAACTGAGAATGCCTTCTGTCTTGTAGCCACCCACCTAGTTACCTTTGGAGGGGGCACCTGGAGGAGGGCCTCCTAAGATGACTTAGGGGTCTGAGCAGGTACATTTGGGAGGAGATGTTCTGTTAGATACTTTGTTCCCAAGCTGTGGATGTGTAATTGCCCGGTTAGATCCCCTCCTTCAGCAGTGCTGATATCCACAAACAACATGTTCAGTCTTCAACATTCATCACTGCCAGCTGGATGTACCATGGCACATTTAGCTGTTTCTTGTTTTTGTGAGCAGCATTTCCTGCTAGTTCCAGTATCTCAGCAGATATTCTAATACCTGACTTAGTAGAATTCTTTGCAGAATATCCCAGGTTATTTCAGAACCTTGAGGCAGGGCTGAAAAAGACTTCTGTCTGAATCTTGGACAGCCCCTGACAGTCAGTTTAGGTAATGCTGAGCTAGGTGGACCAAAAAGGCACCTTCCTATGTAGCTATGTTGTTTTCAAAGAAACATGAGAACATCTCTTTGCTTGTTCATACATTACATGCATGTACATCGCTCAGTTATGTGGTTGGGGGCCAAACTAGACATGATATGGGAGATTTGTAATCAGATACCACATTGTCTTTTTCAGTGGTTGAGAGTAGCCATAGGGAAGCAGATGTGGATTGGGTCTGTGGCTTTGGGGGAGAGCCTTTCCACTGGGCTTTTCCCCCATCTTACCCCCACTCCAACTGGTATTAGCCATGGAGGGAAGAAAAGACAGGTATGATATGGTGTACACACATATACATATATATATATATATATATATATATTCCCACCCCCACTGCTAATAGCAGCTTTGGGGAGAGGCAATTTAAGTTGAGGAGATGGTACAAAGGAAAGGGACAAGGCTTTGCTCTCCCAGTGCCATGACCCCCAATCCAAACTGGGCCCTCTGGCAGCTGCATTTAACCACAAATCTTCCACATCATATTTAGTTTGGCCTTTGGTCGTTTACCTGACTTCACTGAAAAATATAATTTATGAAGTGGCATGGGTCAATATATTGTATTTATTCATTTATTTGGAATATTTATCAACCACTCTTCTTCCAAGACTCTGGGTGACTTATAAAATCAAACAAGGCAACATTGAAAACACAGTGAAATAACAATAAAACAGAGCATAACAGAGCAGCATAAAATACAATTCCAAAACAAAATGACAGATATATAATAAAATACCTAAATGCCTGAGAAAATTAAAAGATTTTCACCAGGCGCCAAAAAGAAAATAAAAACAGTGGCAGGTAGGGATCGGCAAACCTCTGGCAAACCTCTGGTCTGAGTGTATGTGTCTGCTATGGGGAAATCCAGGATGCTTGGGCCCCTGCAGATTTCCCTGGAGCCCTGGAGCATCCTATGGAATTTGTGAGGCAGTTCTCTGTCTTTCTAAATGGTGCAATAGGCTAATTGCGGCTGCCATTAGCCTATCATGGGAAAATGATGGCCGTAATTGGCATATTTTACACTATTTGCAGCCATAAAGCACATACTTCTATGGAAATGCAGCTGTAAATAGCCATAATTTATGCAGAAGTAAGTGCACAGCCAGAAATGATGTGAAATATACCAATTACGGCCATAATTTTGCCACAATAGGCTAATGGCAGCTGCCATTAGCCTATCATGTCTTTAAGAAAGACAGAGAGCTGTCCTGTGCAAAATCTGAGGATGCACAGGCAAGGGGGGGGGCACGGTCCGCTACAGACTCCAGAGATCAGATTCTTGGGAACCCAGCCTCATTGGGGTCTGCAGCGGATTTCTTCAGCATCCCTAGCACTAGGTGAACTTTCTTGGGAAAGGAATTCCAAAGATGGGTTGCAACAACAGAAAAAGCCTTATTCTGTCTTCGGTGATTATTATGTGATGGCTCATTCACACATAGAATCACCACATGATGCTACAGTTGGCGATCTGGTTTGCATGACATGACAGCCCACCATGGCTTAATTTACCTTCAGTAGGGATGTCAGAGAATTCCGCCACGGATCTCGGTGAGGCCGAATGCCAGTGTATTCAGCCCCCCAAAATCCCTGGCAGAACGGCCTGCCCCCCCGCCCCCCCTCAGATCCCCCCCGGGACGAGACTTACCTGGGGCGGATGTTCTGGGTGGCAGCGGCTCCGGCAGTGGCTTCAGCGGCGGCGGCTTCCGACTGGCTGCCGCCGCCACCATTTGCAGTCTGGTCGTTCGGGCTTTTTTTTTTTTTTTTTACAGAGATGTGATAGGCTACATAAAGTCTTACGTAACCTATCACATCCCGGTAAAAAACAACAACAACACGTACGCAAATGGCGGTGGCTACATAAATATTTATGTAGGCTAAAACAGCGAATCAAAAAGGGACACAAATAGCGCCCACTATGCTATTTGCGTTCCCTTTTATTTTCACCGTAATAGTTTACGTAAATATTTACGTAGACTAAGACGGTGAAAAATAAGGAACGCAAATGGCGGCGGCCATAGCCGCCACCATTTGCGTACGCCATTTTTTTTTTACCCAGCAGCCACCGCGGCCAGAAATCCGGCTGTGGATGGCCCTGGCCTGGCCGGCTGCTCCGCGGAGCTGCTGCGGAGGAGAGCCAGCCATCGAGGATTCCGGGGGGGAGGACTGGATCGCTTCCCCCCCCATCGAAGATTCCAGGGGGAGGGATGGAGCACCTCCCCCCCTCCAGTGAACACTGCCACCGGAACAAGGTAAGGGATTCATACATCCCTAACCTTCAGTGGCAATTGCATCATGCCGGGTGTCCACAGGCACTATTTTTGCATGGTATCTAACTTGTCATGGCTTGTCATGTCATGCAAACCCAGGCCGTAGAGTTGATTGAGGGTTAGACAACCCTCAAATAACCCATGGCTTATTTTGGGGGTATTTGAGGGTTATCTAAGCACTGTACAAACCTCAAACAATTGCTGCCACATGGGTTCGCACAACACAAGCCATGGCAAGCTGAGTACCCACTGGCACCATCCACTTTTATTAGTAGTAAGGCAGCCAAACACAGGCTGTAGCCAGATGTACACACTTCTGAGAATAAAACATACATAAAATCAAGTCTATCACATACAAAGAATAAACATACAAAAGATTAAGTCTCAAGGTAAGCTTGTCTAAGTTAGGCAGCCTTCACTGCAAATTTAGCTATATTAAACATTATACACCTCTCTGGGGTGGACAGTAGATATTTAATCTTATCCATATAGCTGAATGTAGGTATCTTTGCTACAAGTTTCTGTAAATATTTTTGCCTGGTCCATCATACAATTTACTCTACCTGTTGGCTGCCACAAATGCATAGGCACTGTTCTCTGGGAATTTTCTTGCATCTCCCATCCAAAAATTTGATTTTATTGTCTGACAGTGCAAAGCTGTATATGCTTTGTGAAAAGAAGATTGTTTTAATTCAGACAAGTTAAAGTTTAATTCAGACTCTTCTCCATGGCACTGTTTTAAACTGGGGAAGGTGTTAGAAAATCTGGATGAGCTAACAGCATCCATATCCTCTGCTACAAACAAGTCTTGAAGAAGCTGAGCTAAAATATTATGTTGGCTGGGGCAAATTCCAGCAGCAAAAGGGGTCTCTAAATCAAGTCTATATTTCCTCAGTAGTAATTTGCTATTAGTTAACCAGTTATTTTGATTGGATATGTGTAACTGCTTTATTATACACAATTTAACCAGTTCATTTGCATTGCTTTTTAGTTTTAAAAAATAATAAAGAATGGCCCTTAAAATAAAATACAGTATCAGCATTATACCAGCTTCTGCCCAAAACTATGTCACTGGCGATCCTGGCAGAAGACCAGTGCTAGAAGACCCTAGCATGTGTAGGGGTGTACAAAGTACTTACCCCATTCTGGTCCGGGGCATCTACAGGCAGGGGGAGGCGATCTGGTCCTCCCCCCAGAATCCTCCCTAGCTGGGTCCGCTCCACGGGTAGTCCGCAGAGCCACCGACCAGCTCCGGCTGCTGCTGGACTTCCGGCCGCAGCCGGCCTGCAGACGCAAACGCATCCAGCATAGGGGATGCCATTTGCGTCCCTGTCGTTGGCCATGATTGGCTATGTAAATATTTACGTAGCCTATCATGGCAAAGAGCAGGGATGCAAATGGTGTAGGGGATGCCATTTGTGTCCCTGCCATTGGCCATGATTGGCTACGTAAAAATGTATGTAGCCAATCACGGCCAACGGCAGGGATACAAATGGCGTCCCCTATGCTGGACGCCATTTTGTTCCAATGCCCGGCAGCAGAACAAAGAAGGCGACCTGGACCAGCTGCCGTCAAGTAGGTTCTGTCCCAGGGGGGATTTTGGGGTGGTGGTGGCAGGGGGTTAGTCCATTCCGCCACAGACTCCGGGGGGCTGGATTCCAAAAAATCCAGCCTCACTGGAGTCCGTGGCGGATTTCTCAGCCATCCCTAAGCATGCTGTTAAATCTGTTCTGTACCGATTCAAGCAAATATGGCTCTAGAATGCCCCAAATTTCCACCCCATGTATAATCTGAGGGATAACTCTATTAGCAAAAACTCTTAAAGCCGGCTTCACAAGACTTCCATCCTTTACTCTCGCAAATTTTAGAACTGACTGTGTTTAGCATTGGAACTTGACTTTGATAGCCTGCCAGTGGCTATTCCACAGGCCATTGTGAAGAAAACAAATTCCCAGATGGTTAAATCTGGTAGACTGTTCCAAGGGATGGCTGTCTAGGACCCATTTATGTTTAACTGCATGGTTGCCAAACACCATAACTTTGGTCTTTGCCTAATTCACACTTCGCTGTTCTTTAGTGCATACTTCCCCAAACACTTTCAGCAATCTCTTCATACTAATTTGGGTCTGGGATAAAAGGACTATATTATCTGTGTTTAGCAGTATATTCAGTTTCCATGAGCTGACAGCTACTGGAAAATAAGATTTGTCAGCTAGTTGATCGATGATGCCATTCACATATATGTTAAACAGAAAGGGAGCTAATAAGCAGCCTTGCCTTATCCCTTTCATTGAGTCAAATTCCTCTGTCAGCTGACCCTCCTTCCCATCTCTGACTTGGAGCTTAGTGCCTGGGTGCAAGTTCTTAATTGAAATCAGCAGGCATCTATCCATCCCAAGCCTCCATAGTTTGCTCCCAAGGAGCTCCCTGTTTATCCTGTCAAAAGCTGAGGTAAGGTCAACAAAAGCAGCATAAAGGTATTTCTTAGGGCCACCTGCACACTTTCCTTTCAAATGGTTCAGAACAAAACACTGATCTATAGTTGACTTCCTGTGTTGGAAGCCTTCTTGCTCGTCCCCAGTGATATTATTATTATCTGCCCAAGTTTCAGTTTGTGCCGTGGATAAAGTGTGTACAATTTTGAGGCAACATCCAACAATCTAATTGGGTGATAATTGGCTGGAAGGGATCTGTCCCCTTTCCTAAAGATTGGGACCACAATGCTTTGTCCCCAGCCACTAGGTAATCTACCAGTGGAGTTGACATATGTGAAGAGTTTTGCTAATACAGAAGCCCACCAGTAGGAATTGTCCAGAAACATCTCAGGGGGAAGCGTGCCTTCCCCAGGGGCTTTCTGCCTGCACAAGCACAATATTAAGCTTCTTACCTCAGAGGTAGTTACTGTACTGGTGGCCAAACAGGTGTGTTTTTAATGTCTGGAAATCGAATATGTAAAAAGGTTCTTGTTATTGGACCTAGGTCAAAGTTAAAATTAAATAGCTTGTGCTATTTTATTAACCATTTCCTCCATAATTTGCACACTTATTTCAGTATTTATTGCTTGAGGCTCCCACTTGAGGCTTGATCAGTCTCTATCTTGGAGTTTTTTCTTTGTTTGGAAGTAATCTTATCTCAAGGACAAGGTCAGCAAAGATTAGAGGAAAGAAGAAAAGTGGCATGCTGTAGAGAGAGTGAGTGAGTTGACTTTGTTTGCAAGATATATTCTCTGCATGGCCATGGGGTCAACCTCTGACTTGGTAGTGCGGGTGGGTTTTCCCCTCTTCTGTGTAATGCACACTCATTATTTATCTGAAGTGGTAGTAACTGGATTCAAAGTATACAGAATATACAGATAAAGTTGATAAAATACATAAATAAAGACCATGTAACCCTCCTGGGAAAGGGTTATGGTGATCACTCAAAGAGCCAGTGTGGTGTAGTGGCTAGAGTGTTGGACTGGGAGCTGGGCAATCCGGGTTCTAGTCCCCACTCGGCCATGGAAGCTCACTGGGTGACTTTGGGCCAGTCACAGACTCTCAGCCCAACCCACCTCACAGGGTTGTTGTTGTGAGGATAAAATGGAGGAAGGAGGAGGATCATGTACGCCGCCTTGAGTTCTTTGGAGGAAAAATGGCGGGATATAAATGCAATAAATAAATAAATAAATAAATAAGACAAAAGAGAAGATTAGACCATACCTCAGTAAATCAAAATAAGCTCTCAAACTACTTTGCACCAGTTAATGAACCAAAGATAAAGATAAAGAAGAAAAGCTCTACTCTGAGGTTAAAAGAGATCCCTGTCTGTTCCTCAATCAGAGCACAATCACTCAGGCTTTGAAGCTGCTGAATCAGCACTGGCACCATGCAGAAATGGTGCCTGCAAGCACCTGGCACAACACAACAGCTCCCTTGGGTAAATTAAGCCATGGTGGGCTGTTGTGATGTGTAAACACTGCCAATGAATGAGGAAACTGCATGTGTGAACTAGTCCTTACATAACTAAATGTGGTAGCAATATCCTTGACTAGTACGGATGAATCCACCCACCAGTCATTTCAGTCCCACCCATATGGTGATTCGATGAGACAATTATAATTAATCATTGCTTTACTTTTTATCCTTTTGCTACAGATATAATCCTTGAACATTATTAATTCTGAGGCGAGCACCTCTGCTCCACTAGCTCTATGGTTTTAGATTCCTCAGGCATTCTGGTTTGGCTGTCTTTCCATTTCCATCCCCTATTTACCAAATCAGTGAAAGTTCTTTCTTCTGACAACTCAGTTTGACTTGAAATTATTAATACACTTTATCACCCTAATAGAGCTGGTAATAATCAGGTCTCAAAATTCTGCTAGGTGTCTCTGCTGGTCTACTTGATCTTGTTATCACAGTCTGCCAGTGGGGCTGTATGATGTTCTGTCTTTTTGCACTGCTATATACATGAGTTTATTTTCTGTTATTGCACAAATGTTATCTCTTGAATGGTTTATTTCTCTATAAAATAGAATATGCTACATCTGGGGATAGAATGAGCTCTGGAAATTTTGGTTCAGTTGCTCAGTTCTAATTCAAGAAAGAGTATAGGATAAAAACACTATTCCTTTTAACATAAGACTATTCTGGGAAGAAGGGGAAAAAAAGATATTGCAAGGTACAGCTCCAAAATATCACAACGAACAGGCTTTCAAACAGCTAAATATATTTAGTATGCCAAAATTTCTATTACATAACAATAAATATCTAGTACTCAGCTGCCATCTGCTTTGACTTATTCTGAAGCTATCAGACGTAAAAGATGTAGGAAAGGCATGCATTCTAAACTATTTTTGATCTGTGGGACAACTTTCTATGACCTACACACTAATAGGAATCCCAGCCCAGTTTGGGCAGATGCCATGTTAAAACAGTTACAAGGCTGTGAAAATATGTGCAGAAAATTAGTCCCACATCATATGAGATGGATGCCATGTGGACACTGTATGAAATTGCAACTACCTGGGAACTTTTTCATGAAGCAAACTGCTTCTTTGCAGGGCTTCATCCTCTGGTAAATCCTCTCACTTTGAGAACATCAACTTCTTGCAGTAGTATCTAGCCAATTATAATTTCACTACTTTGAATGGAGAAGGGAGATAAACTGCAGGGAGTTATTTGTCACCACTGTTAGAATCTGCGTAAGAACAGCATGCCAAACTGTGCTGAATCTTAACAGTCAGCCAGCGACAGACTTCCCAGTTTATACAGAAATTTCAAAAGACCCCTTTTGGTGCATGTGTATGAGTTGGCAGTGGATAGTACATTGAACTCAGAGGTCCAAGTGCAATGCCGGTATAAGGAGCTTACAATTGCCAGGAAAATTGTTTAGGACTCTTTGCCCTGGTGTATGGTTGTTAAGGTCTGGCACTATGTGAATGAATAAAAAAGAAATGCTTTCAAAATGATCCTGGAAGAAAATGCCCCCCCACACACACACACTATTAAATAAGTTGTGTGAGAAAAATGAGAGATTGTTAGAAGTTAGTGAACAGGAAAAGAACCTGTTTTTGGTTCATGCATACACACTCTTAGCTGTATGCCACTTTAATTATTACCGTTGCCAGTGTGACAGGTGAAGGCAAGAAAATAAAGCCCCTTATAGAAATGAAATTGCTCTGGCAGAATTTAAAGGCTGTAGAAATATATTCCAATGGGAGGAATAAACAGTATGAGAAAGAGAAAAGCTCACCTCCACCTAGACTATGTATACAATGTCTCCCCCATTTCATATTAAAAGGTGCCGTTATCAGAGCATACACATATACTCTGGGATATGCAATTAGCTGCTGGCTGAAATGGCTATTTCTTAGGGATGTCAGAGAATTCTGCCATGGATCTCGGTGAGGCTGAATGCCAGTGCATTTGGCCCCCCGAAATCTGTGGCGGAACGGCCTGCCCCCCGCCCCCCCGCGGATCCCCCCGGGACGAGACTTACTTGGGGTGGATCTTCCGGGCAGCGGCGGCTCCAGCAGCGGCTCCGGCGGCGGCTCTGGAGGCAGCTCCGGCCGGTCTTCCAACCAGCTGCCGCCGTCGCCATTTCCAGGCTTGCGGGGAAAAAAAAAAAGACGTGATAGGCTACGTAAATATTTACATAGCCTATCATGGCTAGGTTTAAAAAAAAAGAAAAAAGAGACGTGATAGGCTATGTCCCTTTTTCATTCATCGTTTTAGCCTACGTAAATATTTATGTAGGCTAAAATGGGGAATCAAAAGGGGACGCAAATGGTGCCCGCTACACTATTTGCGTTCCCGTTGATTTTCGCCATCATAGTCTACGTAAATATTTACGTAGATTAAGACGGTAAAAAGAAGGAATGCAAATGGCAGTGGCTGTAGCCGCCACCATTTGTGTACGCATTGTTGTTGTTGTTTTTACCCAAAGCCCTCCGCGGCCGGAAATCCAGCTGTGGACGGTGCTGGCCTGGCCGGGCCGGGCTGGGCCGGGCCGGCTGCTCTGCAGACCTGATGCAGAGCACAGATGGCCATTCGAGGATTCCGGGGGGGAAGGACAGAGTGCCTCCCCCCTGGCCAGGATTCCGGGGGGAGGGATGGAACGCCTCCCCCCCACCATCAACATAATCCATGAAAGGTAAGTCACTTTCTTACATCCCTACTATTTCTTCTCCAAGAAGAGGGTCGCCCTCAGTCATTTTCTGACTGCAAGGTAGGGATGGCAGAGAATTCCACCATGGATCACGGTGAGGCCGAATGCCAGTGCATTCCGTGGCGGAACTCCGTGGCGGAACGGCCTGCCCCCCCCCCGTGGATCCCCTCCGGGATGAGACTCACCTGGGGCAGATCTTCCAACCGGCTGCCACCGCCGCCATTTCCACTCTTGTAAAAGAAAAAAAAAAGAAAGAAAAAGAAAGACGTGATAGGCTACGTAAAGATTTACATAGCCTATCATGACTAGGTTTTTTTTAAACACACACACACAATGTGATAGGCTACGTAAATCTTTATGTAGCCTATCATGGCTGGGTGGGTTAAAAAAACAACAAAAACCGTGTACGCAAATGGCGGCAGCTACGGCTGCTGCCATTTGCGTTCCTTATTTTTGCCCTCTTAATCTACGTAATATTTACGTAGACTAAAATGGGGAATAAAAAAGGGATGCAAATAGCGCCCGCTACGCTATTTGCATTCCCCTTGATTTTCACCGTCATAGTCTACGTAAATATTTATGTAGATTAAGAGGGCAAAAATAAGGAACGCAAATGGTGGTGGCCTTAGCCGCTGCCATTTGCGTACACGTTTTTTTGGGTTTTTTTACCCAGAGCCCTTCATGGCCAGAAATCCAGCTGCAGACTGCTCTGGCCTGGCCGGGCCTGGCCGGCTGCTCTGCGGAGCTGCCGTGGAGCACAGTCGGTCTTGGAGAATTCCGGGGGGGGAGCAACGGAGCGCCTCCCTCCCGGCGAGGATTCCGGGGGTAGGGACAGAATGCCCCCCCACCATCAACATAATCCGCGAACAGGTAAGTGACTTTCGTACATCCCTACTGCAAGGTCTATTGACCCCCACTCTCTCAGTGTGGCATGTTTCCAAGCTTAGGTAAATGGGTCTATCTCTGAGCTGACAGAGTTTCACCAGTCTAGATCATTTAATAGAAATAAATAATAAAAGATTTCAACTATCAAGATGACAAGAGCCCTATTCAGGTGTGCTATGCATGGATAAACCAAACTCACTGGAAAATCTGTGTTCTGGTTTGCATGGAACACGTCCACAGATAGAGGAGATTCTTCTCTCCAGACTGTCACCCTCCTTGAGTAGAGGGCAATGGATGTGATGAGGGAGAGGGTGGGGCTGAAGCACTCTCCTTCCTTGCATGTTTGGTTTATGCACATATAGCTTGCCTGAATAGGGCCAAGGTTTCTTAATCATTGTCCTTTAACTGGGTATTTATTTATCCATCTGGAAGGAAGTATATTGTGACTGCAAGAACAATGTGTGTGAGACAGTCCTTCAGGCACGTACATTTGTTGTTTCCTCTGGGTACGACCAGTCTAGCATGCTATTCTGAGAACTTTAAGGATCGGTTTTGAATGCATAGATATTTTGGGAATCAAAATGTATCAAGAATGGGTTTCTCCATGACAAAGGCATTCTAAAAAATGTCAGGCTTGCTCAGTGATATATTAGGTCCACAACATTTTCAGTTGTGACTACCTAGGGATGTACGAAAATTCCGCCACAGATCTCGGGAAGGCCGAATGCCAGTGCATTCAGCCCCCCGAAATCGATGGCGGAACGGCCTGCCACCCCGGGACAAGACTTACCTTGGGCAGATCTCCCTGGCGGCGGTGGCTCCAGCAGTGGCTCTGGCGGCAGTTCGGGGGCAGCCGCTGCAGTGGCCAGTCTTCCGACCAGCTGCCACTGCGGTGCTGCCACCATTTCCAGTTAAAAAAAAAAAAACGTCATAGGCAACGTAAAGATTTACGTAGCATATCATGGCTAGGTTTAAAAAAAAAACCCATGATAGGCTACGTAAATCTTTACGTAGCCTATCACGGCTGACTTAAAAACAAAACAAAACGCGCGTATGCAAATGGCGGCGGCCATGGCTGCTGCCAAGTGATGGGAATACCAGACCACCTTACCTGTCTCCTAAGAAACCTGTACGAGGGTCAAGAAGCAACAGTAAGAACCAGACATGGAACAACCGATTGGTTCAAAATTGGGAAAGGAGTACGACAAGGCTGCATATTGTCACCCTGCTTATTTAACTTATATGCAGAGTACATCATGAGAAACGCCGGGTTGGATGAATCACAGATCGGAATTAAGATTGCCGAGAGAATTATCAACAACCTCCGATATGCAGATGATACCACCCTAATGGCAGAAAGTGAAGAGGATCTAAAGAGCCTCTTGTTGAGGGTGAAAGAGGAGAGTGCAAAAACTGGTTTGAAACTCAACATTAAAAAAACTAAGATCATGGCATCTGGCCCCATCACTTCATGGAGTATAGAAGGGGAAGAAATGGAAGCTGTGACCGATTTTATTTTCTTGGGCTCCAAGATCACCACAGACGGTGACTGTAGCCATGAAATTAGAAGACGCTTGCTCCTTGGGAGGAAAGCTATGGCAAACCTAGACAGCATAGTAAGAAGCAGAGACATCACCTTGCCGACAAAGGTCCGAATAATCAAAGCTATGGTTTTTCCAGTAGTAATGTATGGCTGTGAGAGCTGTACTATAAGGAAGGCTGAGCGCCGAAGAATTGATGCTTTCGAACTGTGGTGCTGGAGAAGACTCTTACGAGTCCCCTGGACTGCAAGGAGGTCCAATCAGTCCATCCTAAAGGAAATCAACCCTGACTGCTCATTGGAAGGACAGATACTGAAGCTGAAGCTGAAATATTTTGTCCACCTAATGTGAAGACAAAACTCTCTGGAAAAGACCCTGATGCTGGGAAAGACTGAAGGCAAAAGGAGAAGGGGACGGCAGAGGATGAGATGGGTAGTTAGCATCACCGATGCAATGAATATGAACTTGAGCATATTCCGGGAGAGAGCGCAGGACAGGAAGGCCTGGCGTGCTATGGTCCATGGGGTCATGAAGAGTTGGAGACGACTGAACGACTGAACAACAACAACAAATGGCTGCCGCCATTTCCGTTCCTTATTTTGGCACGTCTTAGTCTACGTAAACATTTACGTAGACTAAGGCGGCGAAAATAAGGGGAACGCAAATAGCGTAGCATCTACGCTATTTGCGTTCCCCTTATTTTCTCCATCTTAGTCTACGTAAATGTTTATGTAGGCTAAGACGTGCCAAAATAAGGAAGGCAAATGGCGGCGGCCATGGCCACTGCCATTTGCGGATGCGCGTGTTTTTGTATTTTTTTTAGTCAGCCATGTTAAATGTTTTTTTAGTCAACATTTACATAGCCTATCACGGCTGACTGCAGGGATGCAAACGGCGGCAGCTACGGCCGCCGCCATTTGCGTCCCTGCTATCCAGCAGCCGGATGTCCGGCTGCTGGCGGAGCTGGCTGGCGGCTCCGCAGAATCCCTGCGGAGCACAGCCGGCCGGCCAGAATTCCGGGGGGGGGGAGGAACGGAGCGCCTCCCGCCCTGGTGAGGATTCCAGGGGGAGGGACGGAGCGCCTCCCCCCCAACCATAAACATAATCCGTGAAAGGTAAGTACCTTTCATACATCCCTATGGCTAATAGGTCTGCCACTAATGTCATCCCACAGATAAATCTTCAGTCTATATACAAAGCTATCCACTACATCACCTGCCTCCTAAGCCACTAGGCTCTCCACTGCTGGAAAGCTTCAGGGTAGGTCTAAATGTTACAGTCACACCAAAGCCTTGAAACACCATCCCCATGATGCATTCTCCGCATTCCTCTTGTAATATGATAGGGGTGTACGAAACCTCGCTTACCTGGCTCCGCCGGGTTCCGCAGGTGGGGGGAGGTGATCTGTTCCTCCCCCCGGAATCCTCGATGGGGGGGGAGGTGATCTGTTCCTCCCCCCGGAATCCTGCCTGGCTGGCTCTGCTCCACGGCCAGGCCGTGGAGCCACTGGCCAGGCCAACCCGCAGCGGAGCTTCCAGCCATTGCTGGGCTGGTGCAGACGCAAATGGAGTCCTTCAGGGACACAAATGGCATCCCCTATGCCATTGCATTCCCACTTTAGCTGTGATAGGCTACGTAAATATTTACGTAGCCTATCATAGCAAAAAAAAAAAAAAGGACCTCAAATGGCGGTTGCTACGGCGGCCGCCATTTGCGTTCCCTTTTTTTCCCGCCGTGATAGGCTACGTAAATATTTACGTAGCCTATTTCAGCAAAACAGAGAGGCGCAAATGGTGGCCACTACACCATTTGCGCCCCTCTGTTTTGCCGTGATAGGCTACATAAATATTTACATAGCCTATCACGGAGGAAAAAAAAGGGAAGGCAAATGGCGGCCGCCATAGCCGCCTCGATTTGTGTTCCCTTAGTTTTGCCATGTTAGGCTACGTAAATACTTACGTAGCCTATCATGGCTTCCGCAGGGATGCAAATGGCATCCCTGTGTTAGCTGTGATAGGCTACTACGTAAGTATTTACATAGCCTATCATGGCTATATGGAAGAAGCGAATGGTGGCCTCAGACACGGCCGCCATTCGCAATGCAGCGCAGATGGCAGCAGGTAGGTGCTTCGTTCCGGGCCCATTTCACGGGGTGGGGGGGCAGGGGGGCTTCGTTCTGCCATGGATTTCGGGGGCCGAATGCACTGGCATTCGGCCTCATCTAGATCCGTGGCAGAATTCTCCGCCATGCCTAAATATGTTGAACAATTCCTCATGTGGTTAATTACTGTATTTATTTAGTAAATCTATATGGACAGCCATCAATGGATATTCTCTGGGTGGCCTACAGAGCAAAATACAAAACAAATACAATATTAAGAATACGATATACAATCATTAAATAATACAGAGAACAATAAAAATACAGCAGAAAACTTATATATCAGCAGAGACAGAACAATTAGTGGTTCGGATTACTCTAGCATGTTTATTTATTTATGTCATTTGTACCCCACTTTTCTATCAAGAAAAATGGCATTCAAGGTGAATAAACTGTATTAAAACAATAATAAGATAAATGCATTAAAACACAATTAAAAACACAACAATAACAGAATAAAAACAACATCCAACTGAACAGACCCGCTTACATGCCAAAGACCTGCATGAATAAAATGGCCTTTGTCTGCTGGTGGAAGGACAGCAGAGAAGGAGAGAACCTAGTCTCCCTTGGCAGGGAGTTCCACAGCCTTGGAGCAGCCACCTAGAAGGCTCTCTTCATCACCACTAAACACACCTCTGAAGATGGCAGTCTTGAAAGAAGGGACTCTCCCAAATATCTTAAGACCCATTCAGGCTCATACGAGACAAGGCAGTCTTTCATGTAGTCTGGTCACAAGCCATATTGGGCTTTATACGTCATAACCAACACTTTGAATTCTGCCCAGAAACAAACTGGTAACCACTGAACAGTGAATAGTTTTTCTACAGGAAGCTTTCAATCTGCTGAAGCTACTTGCAGTTTTGTCGCAGAAGAGATCTGAGCACTACACAACAGGTGTTTCTTTTCCTGCTACATAACCTCTATGTAGCACTGTGGTATAGTGGAGTAGCATAATTACACAAGTGGAAAAAGCATTTTCTTTCATGTTCACAAATAATACCACATTTTCACTGGTCTTAAAAACAAAACAAAAAACAAAAAAAAACCCCTCCTGAAAGTGCTGCTTAAAAACAGAAGCATAATTGGAGGGTCATGAAGTTGTCTAAAGAACCTGTAAACAACCATGAGTGGGGATGAGTGCACAATAAATGTCTTGTGTAGAAGAACTCTTATTTAAAATGCAATTGTTTAAAAGTCTTGACTGAATAAAACAATTTTCACCTGGTGCCAAAAATGACCATAAAGAGGAGTAGGGATGTACGAAAGTCACTTACCTGGTCTCGCAGCTTGCTTCGCAGTGGGGGGGAGGCGCTTCGCTTCTCCCCCCGAAGTTCAGGCCGGGGGAGAGGCTTCCCGCCTCGCCCGGCTGAAATTCAGGCCGGGGAGAAGCGCCCCGTCTCCCCGGCTGCGAACTTCAAAAGAAAATTAAAAAAAAAAAAGCCCCATGATAGGCTACGTAACGATTTACGTAGCCTATCATGGCTAGATCTGCAAAGTCAGCCATGATAGGCTACGTTAATCGTTACGTAGCCTATCACAGGGGCGTTGTTTTTTTTTTTTACTTTTCTTGTAATGCCGGCGGTGGCAGCCAGTCGAAAGACCGGCTGCTGCCCCTGACAAAGACCTGCCGAACCGCCGACAGGACACGCCGCCGGGAGCGACATTTGTGAAAGGTAAGTCCCATCCTGGGGGGGATGGCGGGGGGCGGGGGGGTGGCAGAGAATTTCTCCCCCAACAACCTTCGGAGGACCGAATGCGTTGGCACTCGGCCCCCCGAAGTTTCTGGGAGAAATTCTCCCCCATCCCTAATTAGAGGAGCCATTCTGAGGAGGCTGTTCCACTGTAGCGGTGTCTCTACTGAGAATACCCCTCCTTAGTAGCCATCCACCTCACTTCACTTGGTGGGGTTCTTTGGGATTTAATGGAACTTTTTCTTCTACCATCACAAGCTCTTAGCACTTTTGAAGCAATGCAGAAGAAACATACACTGAGCCACAGTACATTGCACAGTGGTGAAATAAAAATGAGAAAGGACACCATGAGGATACTTTTGCAGGCTTGTTTCATATGATGGGAGTAACAGGTAGGTTAGCCCTTAGTCACTAGGTTTTGACATTTCTGCCTGTAAGGGAGCGATACTATGGCTCCTATACAGAGTCTGGGGGGCCATAGGATAATTTGTATTCCTGGATCCAAGGTTGGGTACAGCAAAGGGAACCTTGGAGTGGGGGTAAAGGGGGGGGGTGCCAGTGGGCAGGGCAAGGAGTGGAGTGGGAAACACACCTAGATGGGTAACACACCAAGATGGGAGCGAAGTCAGGACTTTCAGCTGTAATTCAAGGGGCTGGACAAAAGTGGGGCACTAACCATTCAGGAAGTACAGCCATTGGCATACACACACACCCATCGTTGGTGGCTCATAAGTAATGGAACAAACCAACATAATTTCAAACTTAAGGATTGCCTTTAATACCTGAATGAAAATCCTTTGCAGTCAATGACTACCTGAAGTCTGGAACCCATGGACATGACCAAATGCTGAGTTTCCTCCCTTGAGATGCTTTGCCAGGCCTTCACTGCAGCTGTCTTCAGCTGCTGCTTGTTTGTGGGTCTTTCTGCCTCCAGTCTTGTCTAAGGGTGTACGAAATCCCACTTACCTGGCTCCACTGGGGTCCGCGGGGGGGGGGGAGGCGATCCGGTCCTCCCCCCGGTATCCTCAATGGGGGGGGAGGCGATCCGATCCTCCCCCCCGGAACTCTGCCCGGCTGGCTCTGCTTCATAGCCAGTCCACAGAGCTGCAGCGGGGCCTCCATCTGCTGCCAGGTTGCAGTGGACGCAAATTTGTGTCCCTACACTAGGCAGTGATAGGCTATGTAACATGGCTAAAGCGGGGATGCAAATGGTAGGGGTGTACGAAACCCTGCTTACCTGGCTCCCCCGGGTTTCACTGGGGGGAAGGCGCTCCGTCCCTCCCCCCGGAATCCTCGCTGGGGGGGAGGTGCTCTGTGCCTCCCCCCGGAATCCTGGCCAGCTGGCTCCACTCCGTGGGGATTCTGCGGAGCCGCTGGCTGGCTCCACCAGCAGCCGGTAGAGGTGCACGAAAGCCACTTACCTGGTCTTGCAGCTTGCTTCGCAGTGGGGGGGAGGCGCTTCGCTGCTCCCCCCGAAGTTCAGGTGGGGGGGAGGCTTCCCTCCTCGCCCGGCCAAAATTCAGGCCGGGGGGTAGGCTTCCCGCCTCGCCCGGCCGAAATTCAGGCCGGGGAGGAGGCGCCTCGCCTCGCCTGGCCGCGAAATAAAAAGTTAAAAAAAAACAAAAAAACGCCCCCGTGACAGGCTACGTGATGATTAACGTAGCCTATCATGGCTAGATCTGCAAAGTCAGCCGTGATAGGCTAAATTAATCGTCACATAGCCTATCACGGGTGACTTTAAAAAAAAAAAAAGCGCGTACGCAAATGGCGGCCCCCATAGGGAGCCGCCATTCGCGTTCCTTATTTGGTCGCTGTAGTCTACGTAAAGATTACGTAGACTACGGCGAAAATAAGGGCAACGCAAATAGCGTACGTAGCCTATCACATCTGGGTTAAAAAAAAAAAGTGTACGCAAATGGCGGCGGCTATGACCGCCGCCATTTGCGTTCCTTATTTTTGGCCTTCTTAGTCTACGTAAATATTTACATAGACTAAGACTGCGAAAATAAAGGGAAATGCAAATAGCACAGCGGGCGCTATTTGCGTCCGTTTTTGATTTGCAGTTTTAGCCTACATAAATATTTACGTAAATTAAGATGGCCAAAAATAAGGAACGCAAATGGCGGCAGCTGTAGCCGCCACCATTTGCATACGCAGTTGTTGTTTTTTTTACTCAGAGCCCTCCGCGGCCGGAAATCTGGCTGCGGACAGCTCTGGCCTGGGCCTGGCCGGCTGCTCTGTGGAGCTGCCGACGAGCACAGCCGGCCATGGAGGATTCCCTGGGCAGAGGAACGGATCACCTCCACCCCATCGAGGATTCCGGGGGGAGGGATGGAACACCTCCCCCCCACCATCAACATAATCCATGGAAAGGTAAGTGACTTTCGTACATCCCTATATTTCTGGTCCTGACTGTACGTAGCCTATCATGTAGGGATGCAAATAGCAGCTGTAGCAGCCCAGCAGCGGACGCACCGGATGGCCAGCAGCAGGTAGGTCCGTTCCGGGGGGATTTCGGGGGTGGTGGTGGGGGTTAGTCTGTTCTGCCACGGACTCTGGGGGGTTGGATTTTTTAGAATCCGGCCTCACTGGAGTCCGTGGCGGACTTCTCCGCCATCCCTAGTCTTGTCTTCAGTAAGTGAAAAGCATGCTCTATTGGGTTGAGATCAGGTGACTGACTTGGCCATTGCAGAACATCCCACTTCTTTGCCTTCAGAAACTCTGGGGTAGCTTTTGCTGTACATTTTGGGTCATTAACTATCTGCAATATGAAGAGGCGTGCTATCAGTTTGGCAGCATTCGGCTGAATCTGAGCAGAAAGTATAGCCCTATACACTTCAGAATTCATCAACCTGCTGCTTTTATCAGCAGTCAGGTCATCAGTAAACACCAGTGACCCAGTTCCATTGGCAGCCATACATGCCCATGCCATAACACTGCCTCCACCATGTTTGACAGATGATGTGCTATGCTTTAGATCATGAGCTATTCCTTTCCTTCTCCATACTTTCTCTTCCCATCATTCTGGTACAAGTTAATCTTGGTTTCATCAGTCCAAATAATCTTATTCCAGAACTGGGCAGACTTTTTTAGGTGTTTGCTGTTGGCAAAGGCTAATCTGGCCTGTCTGTTCTTGAGCTTTACCAGTGGTTTGCACCTTGTTGTGAAGCCTCTGTATTTACATTCATAAAGCTGTCTCTTGAATGTGGATGTTGACAATGACATGCCTACCTCCTCAAGAGCATTCTTGACCTGGCTAGATGTTGTGAAAGGGTTCCTCTTCACCATGAGCAGAATTCTGCAGTCATCCACTTTAGTTGTCTTCCGTGGTCTTCCAGGCCTTTTGCTGTTGCTGAGCTTGCCAGTATGTTCCAAACTGTTGTGTTGGCCACTCCCAATGTTTTTGCTATCTCTCTGATGGGTTTATGTTGTTTCCTCAGCCTAATGATGGCCTCCTTCACTAGCATGGACACCTCTTTGGACCTCATGTTGGGAGTTCCAGTGAACAGCTACCAAATGCAAATGTAACACTCAGAACCACCTCCAGGCATTTTCTCTGCTTGATTGGTCATGGGGTACCCAGGAAACAGGCCACACCTGGCTATGCAGCTGCTTGTCAGCCATTCGTTTCTTTACTTATGAGCCACCAATGATGGGTGTGTGTGTATGCCACTGGCTATCCTTCCTGAATGGGTAGTGACCCACTTTTGTCAAATCCCTTGAATTACAGCTGAAAGTCCTGACTTTGTTCCCATCTGTGTGTGTTTCCTTTCAACTTCAACGTGGTGGTGTACAGAGGCCAACTGCCAAAACAGTTATCCTTGTTCCAATATTTCTGGCCCTGACTGTACCACTCAGAGCTAATGTACCTTCTCTGCATTCCTGAAGAGAGCCAAATACATTCTAGCCTTGATCTTGGACTAGGGAGGACTAGTCACAGAGGTGGAAACTGTTATTATAACCCATTCCTGGATCAATCAATGCAGCTCTTAGTCCTGTTATCTCCAGAAATCTCCCAAGAAACATTGTTTGCCTGGCTGCTTGCCTGCTTTCACCAAGAGGACATTTTGCCTTTTCTCCTTCCCCTCTTCTCTCTGCCTATGTCTTGCATGACATTTATATTTCATTTTCTGCAGCTTGGGCTTACTGTCCATACCAGGTATCCTGGTCCTGCCTCTTTTTGGAATGCAGTAATTGTCTTCAGGTGGAACCCTAGCAGAGTTTCCACCCAGACCAATGTCCCACACCAGTTAAAACACTTGGTGAGGCAGCATACCGTACTCATGAAAACAAATAAGCCCTCTGCAATGTTAATGGTTATACTCAGCTATTTATAATTGAATGCTGCTGATGTGCTATACCTAACTGGGATTCCTTCTGGGTTGATCTCAAAATTACTGCTTTGTACCTACATTTCCATCAGAGGCAACTCCTTTACAGGTGTCAATAAGTGCTCTTTGATTAATCAATATGCATTTAACCAACAATAATCACTGTTGCCATGCAAATTAAATACTAATTCAGTGGTATGTAATTTGAAGTGCTAGAGGTATTGATTTGGTTAACAACTTCAGTTTGGAATTGCTTTTCTTCTTTTGATTTAAATTACATTAACTGGATTTGATCCAATGGTTGAGTAGCTGATATTTTAATACAGCACATAAAGAATACCATTATCCTCTGCTGGAGTCTCATGAGCTATTTGCATACAGATTATTTTGTTGAATTCCCCACAAATTTGCAAAATGTGAAGTTCGGCCATTGCCCACAAGAACCATATTATATATCTGTGTTCCTTAATCCATTTTATTCTTTTGTTCTTAGATACAAGGTATGCAATATTAAGGTTTTGCTACAAATACTTTTCCCCCCATGCATCAACAAACTTTGTTAGTGTATATGTTGCTGGTGTGATACATAAACATAAAACCTGCCCTAGACTTTGGGCAGAAGTTGTGTACATTATTCAGAGTGATCAACCACAAAGGTGGAGGCAGCAACCGTGCCAGTCCAGATAACTTGCCAACTGAACCTGTAATATTTACTTTAATCTGACCCACAGACCAAATAGGGTTACACTAGCCCTATCCCCATCAAATGTCAACAGCATCCATTTTTGTCATCTATCTTCTCTTGACCATTTCCCCTTTCCAAACCAGGTGAAAAGACATTTTCTGTCTAAACCCTTTCCTCCCATACAAGTGCAATAAACCTGTTCCTTTGCCGTTTCCTTTGGTCACGTTCTTTTGAAGATCATATTTCCTTTCTTAATGCCTGGACTCATCTGGTGGCACTAACTTTTGACATGCTTCACAGTTCCTATTTCTTTTCTAATGTGTATGTTCCATTCCATTGCATGTTATGTCTCCTTTGCAGCTTAGCCACAAACTCCTTTGGTTGAGCATAACTGTAGCAAAATTACAGCTTCTAAGAGATAAATGTTATCTTGTTTTCACTTTTCTGAAGCTGTAAACAAATGCCTAACAACAGTACTAGTTTTCCATATCTGATAGTATGAACATTGAGAGAGCTTATGAGAGAATTAGAACAAATACACAAAACTTGGGGTGAAATCCTATGCATGTTTAGACAGATAAAACTCCTACAACTCCCAGCATGCTCCAGCCACTATAGGATCTGTCTAAAAGTGCATAGGACTGCATCCTTAATTGCTATATTTACTTTAAAAATACTGTAAAACCAAGTGACTACATTGAAATGAATCCAGCAAGGCTTTTCCAATGTATATTCTCTGAACAATATTTACAATACTATAGTCTGTATAAAATAATCCAAGCGGAATAATGCATAGGCATTTAGATGTACAGACCTAAATTTTATTAGTCATTTTCATCATTCCTCTTCCATTTCTATGGAGAGCAGCAAGGAGGTATAATAATATGTTTCTGCTTAGTTTATGTGCTTGATCCTACCCCAGATTAATCAACTGATGATTTCAACTTTGACTCCAGGGAGATTGGACACCAGCCTAATATATTATGCAGTGAATTCTTGTTGTCAGTAAATAACCTATTCTTTTTAAAAAATAAGACACAGCAGACAACTATTGTCTATATTTTATTGTTCTGCCATGTTAAGATCCTCTGGGTTTACCAAATACTATACTGATGGAGACAGTATGATGAAATGAAAAGTGACTTTGCTCTACATTTATATGGAATCTGGTGGCTAACTTTGCTCTAAATTGGGCATGTAATGAATGTATCACTGAAAAAGCAAGGAAATAAAACCCATTATCGAGTAGAAATGAATCACTGAAATGGCAAATAATTTTCTAAGCTGCAGTATTTTCTCTACTATTGCTTTGCTTTAAGCTTTGCTGAAAAGCAATTACTTTATTCTTTCTCCTGGCTTTTATTACTGGTGACTCCTATGCTAATTTTTTTTTCTGTATTTGCTTTGCATTTGAAAAGACTTCTGAAATGGAAGGTTAAATTGAATTGGTGATACTGCCCTCTCAGCTCCCATACCACCTTCTCTCTAGGTTATGTGAAGATTTTGAAAAGAACAGCTTGAACAAATCAAGAGTTGTCAAACTAAAATCCTTTTTTTCTTATAGCTGAACACTAAATGAGCCAATGTCTAAAACATTAAACAAACAAGCAAACAAAAAGTCATCTTTCTCTGTATTCTGAATAAATTTATTGTTCTGTTTTGAAAGGAGCTGTGGCTTTGGGCCACATATATGACCTACCATTTTATAGACCAAGGCTGTAACCGTTTTCCTTATGGGGTATGGGTTCACTTTGAGACATATTCATATATACATACTTCTGCACAAAACAAAGTAGACTAACAGTGGGGAAGAACTGCTAGGCAGTAGTCTAAGTATCAGCCCACTGGAAATAGCATCCTTGTGGTGAGCTTCTCCTTTTACTGCTGTAATGTCTAGGAGTATTTGCCATGTGGTGTAATGTTATAACATTGAGGATTTCCTACCCCAACCAGTGCCAGCCAATGGAATAGAATGGGAGCAATTATATGGTGAGCATTCTTTGGCATTGTAGTAAGCTCTAACAGTTGATTGGTATTCAGCAGTAGGCATTATAATAAAACCACAATAAAACAAACAAGCAACAACAATAGAAAGAGGTCATAGCAGCTATATGATTTCCCTGCAGCCATAGTGAACAGGAATACTGTGTAGTTAACAAAAGGTTGAATATCACATAAGGGTTCCACTATGATATCTTGAGGTGCCTTACTGAGACACTGAGAGATAATATATGAAATGAACTTGGTTCCCCCCCTTGGTTCCACATACACAGGACAAAAAAAAAAAAGGTAAAGGTGTCCCCAACCAGTCGTGTCTGACTCTAGGGTGCAGTGCTCATCCCCGTTTCTAAGCCGAAGAGCCAGCGCTGTCCGAAGACGCTTCCGTGGTCATGTGGCCGGCATGACTGAACACCGAGGTGCACGGAACACTGTTACCTTTCCCGCCGAGGCGGTACCTATTTATCTACTTGCAATTTCTTGCTTTCAAACTGCTAGGTTGGCAGAAGCTGGGACTGAAGATGGGAGCTCACTCTGTCATGCGGCACTCGGGTCTCGAACTGCTGACCTGCCAACCTTCCAGTCTGCAGTTCAGCATCTTAACCACTAAGCCACTGCAGCCCTCCAAACAGGACAAACTACCATGTAATTTGTGAGATCCTCCTCAACCTTCCACAGCCATAAACACAAAACAGTCCCAACTGTAGTACACCTGACTATTTCCCCTCCAAATAGGCAGAGGGCATCACTGAAACTTTAGTTCAGCCAAAGCCCTGCAAATCTGAAGATAAGTCAATATTTTAAAATAATTTGTCCTAGAAAGTTCCTTTTGATCTTAATGAACTAGGGTGAGAAACAGGAATCATTAATGACTACATATCTATGCCTGTATCCTAATTGAAGACCTGATCTCTATAGACAATCTATATTTCCTTGCCAAGTCTTGAAAATGCTATGCCTGTCTTCCAAACCTCAGTTGTTCAAGTCAGCGCTGCTTGGCAAGATGGACATCATCTGTTCTGTTCAACCTCAGCCAGTATCTGAAACAGAGCGGATCTATCCTGGTGGAAATCAATGGAAACTCTAATTATGCCCTAAGAAGGGCAGCTGGCATACCAGGAGGAAAACCAAGAATGTTTCTCATGAATGTATTTCATAGAATCTCCAAAATTACTTTGACTCTTTCACTCCAGATTTCAGCCCCACAAAAGATGTGAGTTATGACTTTAGCTGAAAAAATTGAGAGCAGGATTAACTAAATGGCTGCCTCTCAAATAGAAAAACTGTTACAGCTGAGTAATGATTTTACTACTTTTCAGCTTAATAGCAGCTAAGGGTACAATCCTATGCATGTTTAGACAGAAAAAAGACTTACAACTCCTAGCATGGCCCAGCCAATGTAGCTGGCTAGGGCATGCTGGGAGTTGTAGGACTTTTTTCTGTCTAAAAATGCATAGGATAGCACCCTAAATTACTTTTCCATGTAACGTTTGTAACAAAATTCAGCCCTAGAATTTTAAAAGAGCCATCATGTTCCAAAAAAAGTGTCCATCCAAGAACGACTTGAAGGTCTGAGGCCTTCCCCCAAACAGCATAACTTTAGATGTGGAATAATTAACAACCAGCTTTTCCTCTCTACATATAGATCCAAAGCTAGCTAATATTCTCCTGAAACAAACAAACAGAGAGAGAGAGAGGCATTTCCATGGTATCATGGTCACCCCTAGGATAAATGGCACCCTAAGAGAGGAGTGCCTTTGCTACCCCCACCTAGTCAGTTTTGTACGGCCACCTAGAGGATTTATGGGGCCTGGTGCAAGTGTGATGTCCATCAAGAATAACATTGCTCAAAACCTTGACCTCTCAGCCACTGTGCTAGAGTTTGTACAAGCCAAAATTTGACAAGCCACATTCTGAGCAGTGGCAATGCACTATGCAACACACAGCAGAACTATCACAGGTTTTACTTATAATGTTTTTAGGGTTTTGTAGCAGTTCCTGTCTTTTGTTAAGCATTCTTTATTTTAGAATATCCATTTTTTATCCTTATAAAATAAAAGATAAATAAGGTATCCAGGTGGCCTCTTACAGCTTATGGCTTTATTTTATTATTATTTATATAGTGCAGTAATTCAAGTCTATGCCCCAACCACTGAGGCCGAAGAAGCTGAGGTTGAACGGTTCTATGAAGACCTACAACACCTTCTAGAACTAACACCAAAAAAAGATGTCCTCTTCATCATTGGGGATTGGAATGCTAAAGTAGGAAGTCAAGAAATCACCGGGATAACAGGCAGGCATGGCCTTGGTGTACAAAATGAAGCAGGACAAAAGCTAATAGAGTTTTGCCAAGAGAACACGCTGATCATAGCAAACACTCTTTTCCAACAGCACAAGAGACGACTCTACACATGGACATCACCAGATGGTCAATATCGAAATCAGATTGATTATGTCCTTTGCAGCCAAAGATGGAGAAGCTCTATACAGTCAGTGCAAACAAGACCTGGAGCTGACTGTGGCTCAGATCATGAGCTTCTTGTTGCAAAATTTTGGCTTAAATTGAAGAACATAGGGAAAACCACTAAACCATTCAGGTATGACCTAAAACATATCCATATACAGTGGAGATGAGGAATAGATTTAAGGGATTAGACCTGATAGACAGAGTGCCTGAGGAACTATGGACGGAGGTCCGTAACATTGTTCAGGAGGCAGCAACTCAATCCATCCCCAAGAAAAAGAAATGCAAGAAAGCCAAGTGGCTGTCTGATGAGGCTTTACAAGTAGGGATGGCAGAGAATTTCTCCACGAATCTTCGGGAGGCCGAATGCCAACGCATTCGGCCCCCCGAAATTGGTGGGGAAATTCTCCACCGGCCCCCCGCACCCCCCGGGATGGGGCTTACCGTGGCCGAATGTCCCTCTCGGCGGCGGGTCCCGGCGGCGGTTCAGCGGCGGTTCGGCGGGGGCAGCGGCCAGTCTCCCGACCGGCTGCCCCCACCACCATTGCAAAAAAAAAAGTAAAGTAAAAAAACACAAAAACACACCTGTGATAGGCTACGTAATGATTTACGTAGCCTATCACAGCTAGATTTCCAAAGTCAGCCGTGATAGGCTACATAAATCGTCATGTAGCCTATCACAGGTGACTTTGAAAAAAAAAAAAGCACGTATGCAAATGGCAGCGACCCATGGGCGCTGCCATTTGCGTTCCTTATTTTGGCACGTCTAGTCTACGTAAACATTTACGTAGACTACGGCGAAAATAAGGGAACGCTATTTGCGTTGCCCTTATTTTCACCGTAGTCTACATAAACCTTTACGTAAACTAGACGTGTTAAAATAAGGAAAGCAAATTGCGGTCCCCATGGGAGCCGCCATTTGCGTACGTGCTTTTTTTTTTCCAAAGTCACCCGTGATAGGCTACGTGATGATTTACATAGCCTATCATGGCTGACTTTGGAAATCTAGCCGTGATAGGCTACGTAAATCGTTACGTATCCTATCACGGGTGTGTGTGTTGTTGTTGTTGTTTTTAACTTTTTTTTTTCGTGGCCGGGTAGACGGGGCGCTCCTACCTGGCCTGAATTTCGCCGGCGAGGGATGGGGCGCCTCCCACCTGGCCTGAATTTTGGCCGGGCGAGGCGGGGCGCCTCCCCCCCTTGCCTGAACTTGCGGGGAGAACCGACGCGCCTCCCCCCCACCATGAAGCAAGCTTCGAGAACAGGTAAGGGACTTTCGTCCATCCCTGTTTACAAGTAGCTGAGGAAAGAAGGGAAGTGAAAAGCAAGGGAGTAAGGGGAAGATATAGCCAACTGAATGCAGAGTTCCAGAGAATAGCAAGGAGAGACAAGAAGGCCTTCTTAAATGAACAATGCAAAGAAATCGAGGAAAACAATGGAATGGGAAAGACTAGAGATCTCTTCAAGAAAATTGGAGATCTCAAGGGAACATTCTCAGTGAATTTCCCCGAAATCCATCGTGGAATGAAGCCCCTGCCCCCCCAACCCACGAAAGGCCCACGGGATGAAGTCCCCCCCACCCCCCCCATGAAAGGTGCATGAAACGGAGCACTTATCTGCTCCCGTCTGTGCTTTTTTGCGAATGGCGGCTATCCTGTGGCCGCCATTCGCTTCCTCGTCTCAATAGTGGTGATAGGCTACATAAATACTTATGTAGCCTATCACGGCTAATGCAGGGATGCCATTGGCATCCCTGCAGAGGCTGTGATAGGCTATGTAAGTATTTAACTAGCCTATCATGGCACGGGGGGGGGAACCCAGCGTGTGCAAATGGCGGCAGCTACCGCCATTTGCATACGCTGGGTTTTTTTCCCCCGTGCTGTGATAGGCTATGTAAATAGTTACGTAGCCTATCACGGCAAGGGGAAAAAAAACCCAGCATACGCAAGTGGCGGTGGCTACTGCCATTTGCGTATGCTGGGTTTTTCCCCCTGCCATGATAGGCTACGTAAATATTTACGTAGCCTATCATGGCTCACTACAGGGATGCAAATGGCGGCAGCTACAACAGCCACCATTTGTGTCCCTGCAGGGCTGCCCAGTGGCCAGATGTCTGGCTGCGGGCAGCCGGAACTGGCCGGTGGCTCTGCGGCTTGGCCGCGGAGCGGAGCCTGCCAGGCAGGATTCCGGGGGGAGGAACAGAGCACCTCCCTCCCACCACGGATTGCCCAGCGTGGAGCCAGGTAAAGGTTTCATACATCCCTATCCGTAACATTGTTCAGGAGGTAGCAACTCAATCCATCCCAAAGAAAAAGAAATGTAAGAAAGCAAAGTGTCTGTCTGATGAGGCTTTACAAGTAGCTGAGGAATAAGGGAAGTGAAAAGCAAGGGAGGAAGGGGAAGGTATACCCAACTGAATGCAGAGAATAGCAAGGAGAGACTAGAAGGCCTTCTTAAATGAACAATGCGAAGAAATCGAAGAAAACAATAGAATGGGAAAGACTAGCGATCTCTTCAAGAAAATCGGAGATCTCAGGGGAACGTTTTGTGCAAAGACGGGCATGATAAAGGACAAAGAAGGCAGGGAACTAACAGAAGCAGATGAGATAAAGAAGAGGTGGAAAGAATACACAGAAGAACTATACAGGAAAGATCTGAATGTCCCTGATAGCTATGACAGTGTGGTCACTGAACTTGAGCCAGACATCCTAGAGAGTGAAGTCAAGTGGGCCTTAGGAAGCATTACTAACAACAAAGCTAGTGGAGATGACAGTATTCCAGCTGAGCTATTTAAGATCCTAAAAGATGATGCTGTTAAAGTGCTGCACTCAATATGCCAACCAATTTGGAACACTCAACAGTGGCCGCAAGACTGGAAAAGGTCAGTTTACATTCCAATTCCAAAGAAGGGCAACGGCAAAGAGTGTTCAAACTACCATACACTTGCGCTCATTTCACATGCCAGCAAGGTTATGCTCAAAATCCTACAAGGTAGTCTTCAGCAGTATGCAAACTGAGAACTACCGGAAGTACAAGCTGGGTTTCGAAGAGGCAGAGGAACTAGAAATCAAATCACCAACTTTCGCTGGATCATGGAGAAAGCAAGAGAATTCCAGAAAAATGTCTATTTCTGCTGTCTAAACATCCCTATATTTCTGGTCCTGACTGTATGTAGCCTATCATGTAGGGATGCAAATAGCGGCTGTAGCAGCCCAGCAGCAGGTGCACTGGATGGCCAGCAGCAGGTAGGTCCATTCTGGGGGGATTTTGGGGGTGGGGGGGGTTGTCCGTTCCACCACGGACTCTGGGGGGTTGGATTCTTTAGAATGCCAGCAAGGTTATGCTCAAAATCCTACAAGCTAGGCTTCAGCAGTATGTGAACTGAGAACTACCGGAAGTACAAGCGGGGTTTCGAAGAGGCAGAGGAACTAGAGATCAAATCGCCAACATTCGCTGGATCATGGAGAAAGCAAGAGAATTCCAGAAAAACGTCTATTTCTGCTTCATTGACTATGCTAATGCCTTTGATTGTGTGGATCACAACAAACTGTGGCAAATTCTTAAAGAGATGGGAGTACCAGACCACCTTACCTGTCTCCTGAGAAACCTGTACGAGGGTCAAGAAGCAACAGTAAGAATCAGACATGGAACAACTGAGTGGTTCAAAATTGGGAAAGGAGTACGACAAGGCTGCATATTGTCACCCTGCTTATTTAACTTATATGCAGAGTACATCATGAGAAATGCCGGGTTGGATGAATCAGAGGTCGGAATTAAGATTGCTGGGAGAATTATCAACAACCTCAGATACGCCGATGATACCACCCTAATGGCAGAAAGCGAAGAGGATCTCAAGAGCCTCTTGTTGAGGGTGAAAGAGGAGAGTGCAAAAGCTGGTTTGAAACTCAACATTAAAAAAACTAAGATCATGGCATCTGGCCCCATCACTTCCTGGCATATAGAAGGGGAAGAAATGGAAGCAGTGACAGATTTTACTTTCTTGGGCTCCAAGATCACGGCAGACGGTGACTGTAGCCATGAAATTAAAAGGCGCTTGCTCCTTGGGAGGAAACCTATGGTAAACCTAGACAGCATAGTAGGAAGCAGAGACATCACCTTGCTGACAAAGGTCCATCTAATCAAAGCTATGGTTTTTCCAGTAGTAATGTATGGCTGTGAGAGCTGGAATATAAGGAAGGCTGAGCGCCAAAGAGTTGATGCGTTCGAACTGTGGTGCTGGAGAAGACTCTTACGAGTGCCCTGGACTGCAAGGAGGTCAGATCAGTCCGTCCTAAAGGAAATCAACCCTGACTGCTCATTGGAAGGACAGATACTGAAGCTGAAGCTCCAATATTTTGTCCACCAAATGTGAAAAGAAAACTCTCTGGAAAAGACCCTGATGCTGGGAAAGACTGAAGGCAAAAGGAGAAGGGGACGGCAGAGGATGAGATGGCTAGATAGCATCACTGATGCAATGAATATGAACTTGAGCACATTCCGGGAGAGAGCGCAGGACAGGAAGGCCTGGCGTGCTATGGTCCATGGGGTCATGAAGAGTCGGACACGACTGAATGACTGAACAACAACAACAACAACAGTAGTGTTTACCCTATGTGAAGTGCTAAGGGCTTGTTAACATTGCCTCAAAGTAAAGCTGTGTTCCACTTACTTTTACCTAGCACAAATGACATCAAAAGTGGAAATTGAAAGAGAAACATACTTTAAAGCTAACTGAAGGAAGATCATTTTTGTAGATATTTCCCAACAACCTGTAGAACCTTGAAAGAAAGTTTGCAGATATTTGCTTTTTGCCAGCCACCCTAGCTCACTGCAGATAGTACATTAAAAAAAAACACAGCCACTGAGCTCAGCTTGGCGCCCCTGTCAGCAATGCTTGGTCCTGCTGCCCAGGACTGATGGGAGCTGAAGCCCAAAACATCTAGAGGGCACCAGGTTTGGGAAGGCTGATATAGCGGGAGGATGGAAATGCAATAATCCTATATAGAAGCCCAATAGAGGAATTTATAGTTAGAACTACAAGAACCTGTGTAAAAGAGGGTGAACCCTCTCAAATGAATGGTTCAAGAAACTAGGAACGCTTGTTAGGAAGTCCAATTTGACTATAGGTCCCTTCAAGTGCACATTCAGTGGCAAAGGTCAACATGGGTTTGCTGCTGCAAGACATTGCTTTAAGCATTGCCCCATTCCTGCAGCAGATGAGCTGGGGAATATTTTAAAAAATCTGAAGTAGCAGTCTATACTTAGCTTCTCGTATTACAAAACAAAGCCTTACATATACACCCACCAGCTATTCCCCGTCTGATACACAAACCCAATGACTCATCTATTCCCTAATATACTATATAGTGTATGGACATATATAGTAAGTGCAGTTAGAATTAGATGGATTCAGTTTTTAAATACACAAACTATGTCAAATTGTACTAGGGGAACTTATTGTCTTGATCCAGAACTTCTTGACCAGATATTTGTATTTTCTTTCCTTTTTAAGGTAAAAATAAGAATAATAAGAGAGCAATTGTATGGCCCGTAGACAGCAGCTGGGGTGCAACAGGATGCTGTGGATCTCCACCTCCATGTCTGTAGACAAAGTTACAAGTGTGGAGGAGGGGATCTAATTGTAGATCTTCCCACGCCCACGCCCTCGCAGACACTGCGGAAAGCTTCTATTATGAGGTTGCAGAAAGAGAAAAGGGGGCATGTTGATGGGATGGGAGGGGAGTGGCCATGTTGCACAGTATCCTATGCCCTCTCTAGTCCACTCCCTGCCTGAAAGGTAAGTCAGCTAGATGGGCTCAGAGGGCCAGGTAGCTGCTTTTTGTATTTTAAATGGAGGAACAGAAGCAAAATTGCCTCCTTCCTCCTCTTGCCCAGCCTGGCTTTAGCTGGGTGGAGAGCTCTGAACTCAGAACCTCTTGGGAGCACAACTCATAGGGTTGCACCCTAACAATCCTACTTCAGTCAAAAATGTATCAAGCAAATTTACATTTTAAGGCAGTAGATCATGTTCAGGGGCTGCACTAAACTGTGCATTTATCCTTTGGGATTCATACAAAACCTAATGAGTAAATCAAAATATTATTCTATGAGGAAAACACCACAATGATGCAATCTCAGATCAGTGAACATGTTAGAGAAGAACATCCACTCAGGTGTAGCTATATAAGGTCACTTCATTATATTTGTTTCTTACCACAACTTTTAGTTATCATACTTCAACTTACAGGGTTTTTTCAAAGTCCAGACAAGGATGTATGGTGACTATATTATTTAAAATGTTTGAAGATAATGTGTTATGCATAATCATATTAGATTGGTGCCAAAGATGCCATTCCATTAGGTTCAACCTATTGAATTTAATTATCAAAATCACCAGTGATGCATCTTGAGTTTAGAATATGGGGGCTTGTGATGGGAAATTCAAGGGTTCTCTCCCATTATGAACTGAGCCTAATTTGTGAACTGAGCCTGGTACTAGCCAGCCTTCCCTGCTGGACCCCATTTTCCCAAGCAATTTTATTTATTTATGGTATGGTTGTCATTTGGGTACTTGCAATGTGGAACTTGTAATATGCAACATCAGTTGCATATTAGCTTCAGATGCATAGACTCCATGTGTCTGTTCCAGTGAATACACAAACATGGGACCTAGGTCCGTCACTCTGCCGCTGTCAGCCATCCAGCTCTAGGGATGTTGCGGGAGTCTGAGAGGGGGTGGATTCCAGCAGACTCCCCCTGCTTGGCTTCCTGGACTGCAGTCCATGGACTGCCACCATTTACCCACCCCTGTTCATCTTCCTCGATGAGCAGTGCATGGCCGCCCAATCCCTCAGAAAGCTGGCATTTTGCGTAAAAACTAGGGATGTACGAAAGTTCCGCCACGGATCTCGGGGAGGCCGAATGCCAGCGCATTCGGCCCCCCGAAATCAGTGGTGGAACGGCCCCCCGCCCCCCCGGGACGGGACTTACCTGGGGCGGATCTTCCTGGTGGCGGCGGCTCTGGCAGTGGTTTGGCGGCGGCGGCCGGTCTTCCGACTGGCTGTCGCCGCCGCCGCCATTTCCAAGTTAAAAAAAAAAAAATGTGGTAGGCTACGCAAATGTTTATGTAGCCTATCACGGCTGATTAAAAAACAACAACAACAACAACACGCGCACGCAAATGGCGGTGCCCATGGGTGCTGCCATTTGCGTTCCTTATTTTGGCACGTCTTAGTCTATGTAAACATTTACGTAGACTACGGCGAAAATAAGGGGAACGCAAATAGCGTAGATGTTTACGTAGACTACACGTGCCAAAATAAGGAACGCAAATGTTTTTTTTTTATCACTCAGCTGTGATAGGCTACGTAAACATTTACATAGCCTATCACGGCTGACTGCAGGGACGCAAACGGAGGGAGCTACGGCCAGAATTTCGGGGGGGAGGGATGGGGCGCCTACCCCCACTGCGAATCAACTTTCGTCAAGGATAAGGGACTTTCGTACATCCCTTGAAGGAAGGTGTCATTTTGAATGCACTTATGTTATCATATTTTGAAATGTGGTCCCTTGGCCTCATATGCATTTTCTTTGAAATAAGGCTCATTTATGTCAATATGTCTCCTCTCCAAGCAAACATGTCTAGGGACACAGCTATACAATTATAACATTTTGAACTTGCTTTAAAAAATGAGCCATTTTAAAGTTTATTTGAACCCTAAGTAGAAACAAAGTGTTCTGTTTTTTTTTTCCTTTTTCTTTTTCAGGTTTCAAATCAATCAGTACATTTGCTAAGACTTCTTATTGATCTATCACTCACTTGCTTAGGCTAGTGGTAAGAACACTAGCACTAATTACTTCATTTCCATTAATTGCCAAGATTGGCCTTGTTCATGTCTTTCTTCAATCTGGAAGCAGAAAACTAAGTGTATGCATGCACCCCCCCTTTTTGTTGTGAAACAATCATTGCATTTTCAAATCCTACTTATAAATATTGGTTAACCCCTTGCTCAGAAACAGAAGAATGCTTTGCACAAAGCTATATAGTACATACATTGTATTTCTTCATTATTATCTACATACAATATGATTATATTAAATCTTAATATCTTTTTTTAAAAAAAAAAATGAAAGACCAAAGGCTGAAAGCTGCTGCTCCAAGGAAAGGAAAATAAGGCTGGGTGGCTGGGTGCATGTGTGTTCATTTATTTATTTAGATATTTCAATGCCACCTTTCTAAGACTCACCAAGGTGATGTACAAAAAAGTAAAAACATAGTCAGATAAGAACATAATAAAACAAAAATATTAAAAAACATTACAAAAAATTAAAAGCCAAGTTAAAAAGATGTGTCTTTCTAAACACAGAGAGAGTGGGAACCAGTTGCAACTCCAGAAGGAGTGTATTCTGCAGTAGAATTGTGTTTGACCAAATTTGCTATATTTTTAGATATTTTTAGCTATGGTCTTTCATTATTTGTGTTACTATATCTGTTATTGTTACATTGTGTATTAAAGAAACCTGTACAGAGTTTATGAAAAATTTCCCCATATCTTTGTCTTTTGGTAGAAGATGGGTAAAGCCACAGGAACCCCTTCATGGATCACAGCCTTGTTGCGGCAAAGGGTCTTGCGTAACTCAGTGAAGCCATAAGTTATGCCATGCAGGGCCACCCAAGACGGACAGGTCATGGTGGAGAGTTCTGACAAAATGTGGTCCACTGGAGAAGGAAATGGCAACCCACTCCAGTATTCTTGCCAAGAAAACCCCATGGAATGTATCACAAGGCTAAAATATATGACACCGGAAGATGAGCCCCTCAGGTAGGAAGGTGTCCAATATACTACTGGGGAAGAGCTGAGGGAATTTCCACATAGCGCCAGAAAGAGTGAAGTGGCTGGGCCAAAGCCGAAAGGACACTCAGCTGTGGATGTGTCTGGTGGTGCAAAGAAAGTCCTATGCTGTAAAGATCAATATTGTTTAGGAATCTGGAATGTAAGATTAATGAATCAAGGTAAGCTGGAGGTGGTCAAACATGAGATGGCAAGATTGAACATCGAATTCTTGGGAATACGGATGTCAGAGAATTCCGCCACAGATCTCAGTGAGGCCGAATGCCAGTGTATTCGGCCCCAGAACACCATGGCAGAACGGCCTGCCACCCCCCGCCACCCACGGATCCCCCCCAGGACGAGACTTACCTGGGGAGGATGTTCCAGACGGCAGCGGCTCCAGTGGTGGCTTCAGTGGGGGCGGCGGCTGGTCTTCCGACCAGCTGCCGCCGCCATTTGCAGTCTGTTTCCTCCCCCCATCGTGATAGGCTACATAAAGACTTACGTAGCCTATCATGTCTGGGTTAAAAAACAAAACCACTTACGCAAATGGCGGCGGCTATGGCCGCCGCCATTTGTGTTCCTTATTTTTGGCTGTCTTAGCCTACATAAATATTTACATAGACTAAGACAGCAAAAATAAGGGGGAACGCGAATAGCATAGTGGACGCTATTTGCGTTCCCCCTTATTTTCGCCATCTTAGTCTATGTAAATATTTATGTAGAGTAAGACGGTGAAAATAAAGGGGAACGGAAATAGCATCCGCTATGCTATTTGCATTCCCCTTAATTGTCTTTGTCTTAGTGTACGTAAATATTTACGTACACTAAGACGGCCAAAAATAAGGAGCGCAAATGGCAGCGGCCATAGTCACCGCCATTTGCATATGCATTTTTTTTTAACCCAGATGTGATAGGCTACGTAAGTCTTTACATAGCGTATCATGGCTGAATTCAGGGATGCAAATGGCGGCGGCTACAGCCGCCGCCATTTGCGTCCCTGCCAGCCAGCGGCTGGATTTCCAGCTGCTGGCGGAGCCGGCCAGTGCCTCGGCAGAATCCCCGCAGAGTGGAGCCAGCCAGCAGGATTCCGGGGGAGGGATGAAGCACCTCCCCCCCCCCAGTGGAACCCGGCGGAGCAAGGTAAGCGGGGTTTCGTACATCCCTACTTGGGAATCAGCAAACTAAAATGGACAAGCATGGGCGAATTTAATTCAGGTGACCATTATATCTACTAGGGGTGTACGAAACCCTGGCTCTGCCGGGTTTCGCTGGGGGGGGAGGCTCTCCGTCCCTCCCCCCAGAATCCTCACTGGGGGGTGAGGCACTCCATGCCTTCCCCTGGAATCCTGGCCAGCCGGCTCCGCTTCGCGGCCAAGCCGTGGAGCCGCTGGTTGGCTCTGGCCGCCCGCAGCCGGACATCCGGCCGCTGGGCAGCCCTGCAGGGATGCAAATGGCAGCTGTCATAGCCGCCGTCATTTGCGTCCCTTTCTTTTGCCGTGATAGGCTACATAAAAATTTACATAACCTATCATGGCAGGAGGAAAACCCCAGCGTATGCAAATGGTGGTAGCTGCCGCCATTTGCGTACATTGGGTTTTTTTCCCCCCTGCCGTGATAGGCTACGTAAATACTTAGGTAGCCTATCATGGCAAGGGGAAAAAAAACCCAGCGTACGCAAATGGCGGTAGCCACCGCCATTTGCGTACACTGGAGTTTCCCCCCCCTGCCGTGATAGGCTATGTAAATACTTACGTAGCCTACCACAGCCTCTGCAGGGATGCAAATGGCGTCCCTGCATTAGCCGTGATAGGCTACGTATGTATTTACGTAGCCTATCACGGCTGAAGAGGAAGGCACGAATGGAGGCCGCAGGACAGCCGCCATTCACACAGCAGCGCGGACGGGAGCAGGTATGTGCTCCGTTTCGCCTGCCTTTCATGGGGTGGGGGTGGCGGGACTTCACCCCGCGTGCCTTTCGTGGGGGGGTGGGGGCTTCGTTCCGTGATGGTTTTCAGGGGGCTGAATGCACTGGCATTCGACCTCACCGAGATCTGTTGCGGAATTCTCGAGCATCTCTAATATCTACTACTGTGGGCAAGAATCCCTTAGAAGAAATGGAGTAGAAATCATAGTCAATAAAAGGGTGGGAAAAGTAGTACTGGGGTACAATCTCAAAAATGATAGAATGATCTCAGTACAAATCCAAGGCAAACGATTCAACATCACAGTAATTCAAGTCTATGCCCCAACCACTGAGGCCGAAGAAGCTGAGGTTGATCGGTTCTATGAAGACCTACAACACCTTCTAGAACTAATGCCCAAAACAGATGTCCTTTTCATTATAGGGGATTGGAATGCTAAAGTAGGAAGTCAAGAAATCACCGGGATAACAGGCAAGCATGGCCTTGGTGTACAAAATGAAGCAGGACAAAGGCTAATTGAGTTTTGCCAAGAGAACATGCTGATCATAGCAAACACTCTTTTCCAACAGCACAAGAGGCGACTCTACACATGGACATCACCAGATGGTCAATATCGAAATCAGATAGATTATGTACTTTGCAGCCAAAGATGGAGAAGCTCTATACAGTCAGTAAAAACAAGACCTGGAGCTGACTGTGGCTCAGATCATGAGCTGCTTCTTGCAAAAATTTCAGCTTAAATTGAAGAACGTAGGGAAAACCACTAAACCATTCAGGTATGACCTAAATCATATCCCTTATGAATATTCAGTGGAGGTGATGAATAGATTTCAGGGATTAGACCTGATAGACTGAGCTCCTGAGGAACTATGGACGGAGGTCCGTGACATTGTTCAGGAGGCAGCAACTCAATCCATCCCAAAGAAAAAGAAATGCAAGAAAGCCAAGTGGCTGTCTGATGAGGCTTTACAAGTAGCTGAGGAAAGAAGGGAAGCGAAAAGCAAGGGAGAAAGGGGAAGATATACCCAACTGAATGCAGAGTTCCAGAGAATAGCAAGGAGAGACAAGAAGGCCTTCTTTAATGAACGATGCAACGAAATTGGGGAAAACAACAGAATGGGAAAGACTAGAGATCTTTTCAAGAAAATTGGAGATCTCAAGGGAATGTTTTGTGCAAAGACGGGCATGACAAAGAAGGCAGGGACGTAACAGAAGCAGATGAGATTAAGAAGAGGTGGAAAGAATACACAGAAGAACTATGCAGGAAAGATCTGAATGTCCCTGATAGCCATGATAGTGTGGTCACTGATCTTGAGCCGGACATCCTCGAGAGTGAAGTCAAGTGGGCCTTAGGAAGCATTACTAACAACAAAGCTAGTGGAGATGACAGTCTTCCAGCTGAGCTATTTAAAATCCTAAAAGATGATGCTGTTAAAGTGCTGCACTCAATATGCCAACAAATTTGGAACACTCAACAGTGGCCACAAGACTGTAAAAGGCCAGTTTACATTCCAATTCCAAAGAAGGGCAATGCCAAAGAGTGTTCAAACTACCGTACAATTGCGCTCATTTCACATGCTAGCAAGGTTATGCTCAAAATCCTACAAGCTAGGCTTCAGAAGTATGTGAACTGAGAACTACCGGAAGTACAAGCGGGGTTTCAAAGAGGCAGAGGATCAAATCGCCAACTTTCGCCGGATCATGGAGAAAGCAAGAGAATTCCAGAAAAATGTCTATTTATGCTTCATTGAATATGGTAACACCTTTGATTGTGTGGATCACAACAAACTGGCAAATTCTGAAAGAGATGGGAGTACCAGACCACCTTACCTGTCTCCTGAGAAACCTGTACGAGGGTCAAGAAGCAACAGTAAGAACCGGACATGGAACAACCGTTTAGTTCAAAATTGGGAAAGAAGTATGACAAGGCTGTATATTGTCACCCTGGTTATTTAACTTATATGCAGAGTACATCATGAGAAACACCGGGTTGGATGAATCACAGGTCGGAATTAAGATTGCCGGGAGAATTATCAACAACCTCAGATATGCAGACGATACCACCCTAATGGCAGAATGCGAAGAGGATCTAAAGAGCCTCTTGTTGGGGGTGACAGTGGAGAGTGCAAAAGCTGGTTTGAAACTCAACATTAAAAAAAAACTAAGATCATGGCATGTGGCCCCATCACTTCCTGGCATATAGAAGGGGAAGAAATGGAAGCTGTGACCGATTGTATTTCTTGGGCTCCCAGATCACCTCAGACAGTGACTGTAGCCATGAAATTAAAAGACGCTTGCTCCTTGGGAGGAAAGCTATGGCAAACCTAGACAGCATAGTAAGAAGCAGAGACATCACCTTGCCGACAAAGGTTCATATAATCAAAGCTATGGTTTTCTCAGTAGCAACATATGGCTGTGAGAGCTGGACTATAAGGAAGGCTGAGCGCCGAAGAATTGATGCTTTCGAACTGTGGTGCTGGAGAAGACTCTTACGAGTCCCCTGGACTGCAAGGAGGTCAAATCAGTCAGTCCTAAAGGAAATCAACCCTGACTGCTCATTGGAAGGACAGATACTGAAGCTGAAGCTCCAATATTTTGGCCACCCAATGTGAAAAGAAAACTCCCTGGAAAAGACCCTGATGCTGGGAAAGACTGAAGGCAAAAGGAGAAGGGGACGGCAGAGGATGAGATAGCTAGATAGCATCACTGATGCAATGAATATGAACTTGAGCACACTCCAGGAGAGAGCAGAGGACAGAAAGGCCTGGCATGCTATGGTCCATGGGATCATGAAGAGTCGGACATGACTTAACGACTGAAAAATAACAACAAAGCCATAGGAAAGCCATGACTTGTGAGTTGTGGGAGATGAATATTTTTGTTGCTGATCTGATGCTTCTGGTATAATACTTTTGTTTGATGATGTTTTAAACCTATGGTTTTATAATATATTTTACCAAGTTATTATATTTTATGGTTTTAAGCTTTTCCTTATAAACTGCCCAGAAAGTTTCAGCTAATGGGCGGTATAGAAATACATAAATAATAAATAGCTACAGAATAAAAAGTAGCACTGTGTGGTTGCCTAGTCTAGGAGTGAGCAGAATGTAGCTTTCCAGATGTTTTGGACTTCAACTCCCAGAATTCCCTCAAACATGGCCAATGGTCAAGAATGCTGGGAGATGAAGTCCAAAACATCTGGTGATCAAATTTCTACCCACCCCTGGCATAGGGAACACACCACCATTCCCTGTCTCCATATTACAATTCCAAATTGGCTATCTAAAACAGACATGGCCTGGACAGCCAGTGTGGTGATGGTGAAGTGGTTAGAGTACTGGACTGGGAGCAGGGAGATCCAGGGTCTAGTCCCCACTCAGCCATGGAAGCTCACTGGGTGACTTTGGGCCAGTCACAGACTCTCGGCTCAACCTGCCTCACAGTGTTATTGTTATGAAGATAAAATGGAGAGGAGGAGGATAATGTAAGCCACCTTGGGTTCCTTGCAAGGGGAAAAAGGTGGGAGATAAATGCAATAAATACATACATAAAATAAATATAAATGTGCAGAGTTCAGGGGGTGAGGACAGACGGTGTGAGCCTGCCCCGCCTACACATTCAATGTGTTGGACGAGAAATTAGTGCAAAGCTCAGCTGTCTCTGGTGTCTACTAGCAGGCTTCCCATCAGGATCAAGCACTTCTAGGGATGTCAGAGAATTCTGCCACGGATCTCGGGGAGGCTGAATGCCAGTGCATTCGGCCCCCCGAAATCAGTGGCGGAATGGCCTGCCCGCTCGCCCCCCTCCAGGACGAGACTTACCTGGGGCGGATCTTCCGGGCGGCGGCAGCTCCGGTGGCGGCTCCGGCGGAGGTTTGGCGGCGGCGGCAGCTGGTCTTCCGACTGGCTGCCGCCACCGCCATTTCCAGTTAAAAAAAAAAGACGTGATAGGCTACGTAAAGATTTACGTAGGCTATCACGGCTAGGTTTTTTAAAAAAACCCGTGATAGGCTACGTAAATGTTTAAGTAGCCTATCACGTCTGACTTAAAAAATAAATAAATGCGTGTACACAAATGGCAGCAGCTACGGCCGCCGCCATTTGCGTTCCTTATTTTGGCACATCTTAGTCTATGTCAAGATTTACATAGACTAAGACGGCGAAAATAAGGGGAATGCAAATAGCGTAGCATCTGCTATGCTATTTGCGTTCCCCTTATTTTCGCCATCTTAGTCTACATAAATATTGACGTAGACTAAGACGTGCCAAAATAAGGAATGCAAATGGCGGCGGCCATGGCCGCTGCCATTTGTGTACGTGCGTTGTTGTTGGTTTTTTTTAAGTCAGACGTGATAGGCTACATAAAGATTTACATAGCCTATCACAGCTGACTGCAGGGACGCAAACGGCGGTGGCTACAGCCGCTGCCATTTGTGTCCCTGCTAGCCAGTGGCCGGATGTCTGGGGCGGATGCAGCGGCGGCTCTGGTGGTGGTGGCAGTGGCAGCTGCTCCGGCTGGTCTCCTGGCCGGCCGTGGCCAGGCTGCTGCAGCTGCGATTTGCGTTCTTGCAGCCATGATAGGCTATGTAAGTATTTACATAGCCTATCATGGCTGCTTGCAAGGACGCAAATGGCAGCCACTATGATGTCTGCCATTTGCGGCCGCAGCAGCCCGGCCACGGCCAGAACTCTGGCTGCAGCCGGCCCTGGCCGGCAACTCTGTGGAGCTGCTGCAGAGTGGACCCAGCCAGGGAGGATTCCGGGGGGAGGAACAGAGTGCCTCCCCCCCAGCGTGGATGCCCCAGCACGGAGCCAGGTAAGGAATTCATACATCCCTAAGCACTTTATCATTGTAGTTTCTTTATGGGGGCCTTGACATCAATGCTAGTCACTGTGTAGCTGCTGGGCATTCTTTGGCATGCTTAAATCTCTCCCTTTAGGGCTTGGGAGGAGAAATTCAGCCCAGCTTTTTTCCTAGCATTTGTGAGGTGGGGTGGCCGCCATATGCATCCCTGCACAGCCCAGCAGCCGGATGTTCACCCCTCACTCCTGCAAACACACATAGACACACACCTGTCAATTCTTAATGAATAATTTCTGATTCCTTAAGTTCCTTCTGCCTTGCCATCCTTGCTGGTAATGAGATTGCTACTTTTTTCTTTTCTTTTTTGAAAGAAGGGGAGTTTTTTTTTTTTTTTACAAAAGCGAATTGTGTAGGATATTTGTTTAATTTTCTCCTGAAAATTTAGCTTATAAAAATGCATAGGCAGCTTTTCTCTCTACCATTCCACAGATTTCAAATTACAAATACAGTTATCTCTCCCCCCCCCCCAATCTGGGTCCAGAACTGCTAAGAATGTAGCAGAGGGCCACAGCTTGTTCTATGATAGATATCAATATATTTATTTATTTAAAATGTTATAACTTGCCTTTTAGGTTTATGTCCTCACAAGGAGACATTTTAGAAATGATTGAAAAAACAACAATTAGGGCACAATCCTATGCATGTTGAAAGAAAGAAAGAAAGAAAGAAAGAAAGAAAGAAAGAAAGAAAGAAAGAAAGGAAGTCCTACAATGCTCAGCATTCCCCAGCCAGCATAGCTGGCTTTTTTCTGTCTAAATATGCATAGGATTGCACCCTTAGAAATATATCTATATCTATATCTATATCTATATCTATATCTATATGGAAAGGAAAGGTTCCTCCTGTGTAAGCACTGAGCCATTGCTGACTCCTAGAGGGACGCTGCTTGCGCTGGCGTTTTCATGGCAGACTATAGTGGGGTGGTTTGCCATTGCCTTCCCCAGTCGTGACTACCTTTTCCCCCAGCAAGCTGGGTACTCATTTTACCGACCTCAGAAGGATGGAAGGCTGAGTCGACCTGAGCCAGCTACTTGGGACCCAGCTTCCGCTGGGATCGAACTCAGGTCGTGGGGAGAGTTTCGGTTGCAGTACTGCCGCCTAACACTCTGTGCCACATGAGTAAAATCAATAACATAAGACAAGCATAAAATAAATAATTCCAGAAAGGCTTAAACATACCACACACACACACACACACACACACACACACACACATGCAAACACTAATCAAGGAGATTTTGTAGGGGAAATGAGCAGTAAGTAAATATACATTGGTCAGCATCGAAAGAGCTATGTGGACAGCATCCATCAGGGCAGCTGGCTTTTGAAGATCACCTTTTGAATAACATTCTCCCATGTTGCCTGATGAACTGCTTCCAAAGCTCTGAAACAGCTCAAGGAGTTTGGTCAGAGGAAGAAAGGAAATGGGAAACGTCCTAGAGAATACATTAAAGCAATTCTGTGGGTTTCCTCTAATGGCTTGAAATGCCAAAAAATCAAAACTGCATCCCCTCTAAAGTTAAATGAAAGTTAAATGCAAGTTCAAACAGGATCAAGATCTACAGGATGAGGCTGTTCTACTAACCACAGGCACTTATCCAACAACAAATGGAATATTACATAAAGGGGTGCCAAAGCAAGCACTATTTGTAATATTCATCCTCCATCACTGATCTCCGTAATTCAGAGAATCAAGTACCCATTCAAAATAGCTGGAGTGATTGAAGAGGGCCATTAGGTATGAGACCAAAGAATATTTTTGACACAGTATAGTTTTTCTATATCAGAAAATATATGTACTTGCTAAAGTGACAACAAGCCTGTATACATTTCTTTATTTGGATCAGAAAGCTATAGGGAGAAGATAAGTGTGTGAATACCTATCTATCCTCCCTCTACTAACAAACTCAGCACTACCCTGCCAACAGAAATGGAACCAAAATGAGCCACTGAGAAACAAGAGGGAAGTATATCAGCATGCTCAGGGGAACTGAGAAATGTAATATTTTTTTAAAAAGGGGGGGGGGGCAACCTGTCCTGGAAAAAGAAAAGAAAAGAAAGGATGGCAAAAGAGGAATGAGCTTGTTTAGTGGACATAAGCCATGGAACACTGAGTGTCAGTTGGAAAAGAAAAATGGAAAACTGAGGCTGGAGGAGGGAGTGAACTGGCTTGCTAGAACCCCCATCATCTTATAGTATAGGAAGGTATGCAAGTATCAGTGACATCTGTGAAAGTGGTGCTTTACATGCAAAATATCACATGCAAAGGACAGACCCCAGATTCGAGACTCTTACAATCTAAGTATTTACAATGATGTCAGCAAATGGTTTAAACATTTGGACACCATACTTCACCTTTGTCTGTCTCCTGACAGACAAAACTACCTTGGACAAAACTATAACCAAACTAATTGCCCATGCAGAACTGTACTTGGGCAATCATTGGTTTATATTACTAGTGTTTTTACCTTCTCTAATTATTCCAGCACAGTGTCAGTGAGTAGACCTTGTCTGCCCCTTGCTCATTTTATCGCTAACTCCATGGGTAGAATTTTGTTCACTGGTCTTTAAATATCTACTAATCATTGTTGAACATCTGTACCATTAGCAAAACATATATTTATTCTGGTCCCTACTGGGCTGTCATTACAGATATGCCAATATGTCAATACTGTGCTCATTAAAAACTAGTAAAGCAAATTGTGGAATTTGCTAATTTCTAATTAGCCAACACAGCTATAACACTGCATGGCAAAGTTTTCTGCATTATGGGAATGACAGCACATTCCTGTACATGTCTACTCAAAAGTAAGTCCCACTGAGTTCAGTTAGGCTTATTCCCAGGTAAGTAAGGATAAGCTAAGGATTGAAGCCGAAATTAGATAGAAATAAACCAAGGAAGGGGTGGTCTACTATTTTGTGAATCATTGTATCAAACTGGACAATTTGTATCAATCATTGTATCAAACTGGACAATTTAAGCTTTGGTAACATAATACTACTATTAATTTATAGAATTGCACAGAGGAAAAGAAACATTTTTTTAACATACATATACTTATTCACTTAAAGTCACTACAATTTATAGCAACTATCCATGGGGCAGGGGTAAACTTTTATATCTTTACAGCATTTAGCATCTAAGAGTAGAAAGGCTATTAAGATTGTATAATTTGACCCTACAAATGAAAAGAAATACCAGACCTAGCAAATCCTATCTGGCTCAGTTCAGAATAGAACAATGCAACCTTTCTCCATGCAATTTATTTTTCCCAGTTGTTTGTACTTTCATTCTTTTTTAAAGATCAGAATATAGTTTTAGTGTGCAGTCCTATGCATGTTTAGACAGAAAAAAAGTCCTACAACTCCCAGCATTCCCCAGCCAGTCATGCTATTTTCTGTCTGAACTTCCATAAGATTGCACGCTTACTTTGTTTTGTAATACAGCTCTTTATGACTAGGCAACATAACATTTAGCCATCCATACCTTCATTGTTTTTAACCCTTTGCATATTCTATGAGTCATTTTCTCAGCATTATTAGCCTCCCAGTTGACCCTGTTGCTCATTCATGTGAGTCCAATCTTATATTTTTTTCCACTTGAAAGGATTTATCTCTGATAGTTCAGACAGAATGCTAGTGTTACCTTGACATAGTTAATGAAAGCCAGCAGAGAATAAACATAGTTCACAAATATATATCTGGAGAAAGATGCTGGGTAAAATTAAACCTAGTAGGCATGCTGGTCTTTTCCAGTTAGATGTCTTGCTTCAGTGGCATCTCTTAATTTTAAAGACACCATGAAAATGTCATTATAACTGGTTCAATATTCTATTATGACCAAGTCTAAGACAAAACAAATTCCCTAATACTGCAGCTGTGTTTACTGGCAGTGAAGTTGGGCCCACTCTTTCATCAATGATGGGGGAGCAACTATGGGGAGAAATTTGGCCATTGCTAGGGACCAGTGGAGAAAGAGAATAGTCCCATGCCAGATAACAGGCAAGCAATTACCAGGGCCATCTTAAAATATTAGTGCCCTGGCGAGGTACAATTTTGCACCCTCCCCACCTCCTATTAGTTCCTGAGCAGGATTAAATGGATTCAGGGGGGCTGGGGGGGGGTATGAATTTCCTGGAATACTGATATCTTTTTTTATTTTTCTTTCTTTGCTTACCTTGGTGATATTTATCAGTGTCACTGTACTGTAAGATGCTTTAAACTTTTGTTTGGGACATAGTATATATGCATCCTTTAAGCCAGTGGTCTTCAACTTCTCCAGACCTGAGACCCACCTCTGATTCCCAACCTGCTGCATGGGACCCACTTTCACATTTTCACTTTTTGTTTATATTAGGGAGTGGAAGATGCACAAATACTTATTTGGATACACAGTCACCTGTTTCATACTGCTATTGCAAAGAGAATCAAGTGACTTTAAGATCATGAGTGCAAAGCAGTGGGGGTGAGAATACACACAGTCACACAAAATGATTATGATGATAATGGTATCCTCTGAGCAATAACATAGAAAAGCAATCTTTTGAACCCAGCAGCAACCCATTGCAAAAGGAGACACTGAAAGAGAATGCTAATGCTAACGCTAATGCTAACATCCTCAGAGCCACAAAGAAAAGCCACCCAGGGCTTTTCTGCATGACACTTTTAACCTACACCTTTACTGGGGCTTCTGCTTCTGGATTCTGTGTGGGGTTAAGATAGGGTCCTTTAGACATTTTTTTCCAGGGTTTTTCTTTCTCTGCCTTTCTATATGTTCCATTATACAACCATGAGGTGCACTGTCATATAGTGGACTTGCACAATTAGATGAGATTTCTGTGGCCTTATAGAGGCCATTCAGAAAAACACACACACCACACTTTCCGTGTTAAGGAAAAAAATGTGATAATGGTCACAAAGCATGGGAGAGGCTCTGGAGGATGATGTCATGTAAAGGATCCACAAAATACCATGAGTGAGCCATCAAAAGCACACAGTCAAAGTCTCATGTAGAAAGGCTCCCTCTCACAGAGTATCTTCACAGACACCCCTCTCCACAACCCCTCAGAAGTAATAGTGATAAGCAGCACAGTACAAAAATCCATTTTATGCATCTCTGCTCAGAAGTAAGGAGGACTGGATTACTCAGGAGGAAGCATGGACAGCAAGTTCTGAGCATCCAAAATTTGCTTGTACATCCCCACAGCCACCCCTCCCCCAAACTCTTCAGATGTAGCAGCAAGAAGCAGTGAAGTAAAACAGTCCCACTCTTATGCATCTGTACTTACAAGTAAGATGAAATGAATTACTCAGGAGTAATTGCCCAAGCAACAAACAGAGAATAGCCCCCCCAATCCAAACAGAGATTAATTGATGATGATGATGAAGAAGAAGAAGAAATGCATTTTTCCTACCTTCTGGCTGCTATTTAAGCTTTACTGGTAGCTTCTGGGGGGGGGGCACTGGGCAAGTTGCTTTTCCCCAACTCTGGCTACTTTGCTACCCTGCTATTCTCTGCCCCCAATCCTGGTGAGTTAGCCAGTCAGTCTCTGCCCCTACCCCATGATGCAGCACCAGGAAGGAAACAAAACTTCTTTGATTTTTTGTTTTTGTTTGCACAGGTCATTGGGGCAAAGGTCTAGCATACCCAACAACCTCTGTACAAAGTTTTCTGGGAGCAGGAAGTTGGGAAAAAGGTGAGGAAACAGGACCATTTGTTCCATGCCCCCCCAGTCTTCTGCCCCTTTACTAGCAATGGGAGAAGGTGCTGGAGCCTGGTGGCTGTTGTGGTGGGGCAGTCCAAATAACCCACAGACAAGCCGCAATAGGGGCCAAGAGAGGTACAGTACAGGAAAGCAGTGCACCAGCCTGTTCAGGCTGCAATGAATCATGATGCACCATTTTAAATCACAATATTTTCCCTAGTGTGAGAGTGGCAGGCCCTGCCACCAAAGTTCCTGGTTCAAGATCCCAGATGTCTTACACAAACTCTATGTTCACAAATTTGTTTATTACATGGTAGCCATTTTTAAACTTTCTAGGTGGAAAACCAGCCATCTGTAGTCTACAGTCATTGCCACTTGCCTGGCTTTCTGAGTGATTGTCAGGGCATGGTAATATTTGCCCAGCTGCGTAGGTGGAGCCATAAAGGGCTGGCTCCCCAGGCAGTTGCAGCTGCTAGAAAGGAGGTTTCACAGTGACTGCCATCTAGAATGTAATCATATGTCCCTCCTGCTTGCCCCAGGCTACGCAAATCCTAGTACTACTTTCTGGTAATTGTAGCTTTCTCACAGCATACAGTCTCTTTTGGTTTATCTTTTGTTGCTGGCTGAGGTTTTTCAATAGAAGTGAGAAGAAGGAATGCATGCCACAGGTGATTCCATAATGAACTATGTAACCCATCTTGTTTTATTTTCCATAGCCCTCTTAATTTTTCAAAATTAATGGATATGTGTGGCAATATGCCACTGAGCAATGGTGTTGTTGGGAGAAGCAATTCCAATACCTGATGAAAGGCAACCATTAAATTTTAAAAAGCCCATAGTTTAACAGCTTATCTTTCACAGACAGCAATGTGCCGCTAATGCTGGTTTCTTTTATGCCACTTGCCTCTGGCATTCATTAGCATCATTCTTGACCTTTAATCCTTGTAACCGTAGTAATGTAATCCTAATAGCTAGCAAAACAAAACAGAATAATACTAAAAGTCAAGAACAGAAAGCTGTCAAGAATAAGTAATGCATTTTTTTTCTTTTAAAGTAAAATAATATTGTGTTGCTACAAATCCTACCCCTGTATTCTTGCCTACAGCAGACAGTATGAAACAACTGTTTTAAGGGAGAACATTACTATAGCAATTAGCTTCTGAATACAAATCTTTGTTCAAAATGCATAATTTTCATAATGGGGGATGAGTCTGTGAATTTGTCTGTGAATCTGAAGTTATGAGTTTTGCTTAATATGACTGCTATTTGTTTTCTCACCACAGCTTTATGAAAATGTTTTGGGGGTGATTGATTTTCATTAGTTGAAGTTAGGGATGGACAGACTCACCTGAGTCCGCGCTCGGTGGGCCGCTGCCACTGCTTGCATACACAAGCCAGGCCGCATGAGCCCCTAGAGGGCTCCAAAAGCAGTCTGGGAGGTTTTGAACCCCACAGCCCCCCTGTGCTCCACACGAGCCACCATTTTTATGGAAGATGCGGGCTGTAGATTTTTGTATAACTAATATTGTGCACAGCGGTGGCTGCAAAAGGCCATTCTTGCAACATTTGATATATGAAAGGGGAGGAAATGGCCCTTTATCGCCACCATTGTGTGCAACATTACATATATGAAAATCTAGAGCCCCCATCTTTCATAAAAACGGTGGCTCACATGAAAGATGGGTGGCTGCCGGGCATGAGCATACAGGTCCAGTAAGTCCTGGCCGCTTGCATGGTTCGGCGGGTGGGGGCAGTGGCTCGCCAAGCAGGCTTGGGGGGACTGGGGGGGGGGAGTCCAATGGACTCGCTGGCCCATTCAGGTTCCTGCAACATCCCGAGTTGAAGTATGACTGGGGTGATCCCTATGGGGTGGGATGGTCACTTAAGAACATAAGAAGAGCCATGCTGGATCAGACCAAGGTTCCATCTAGTCCAGCCTTTTGTTCACACGGTGGCCAACCAGCTGTTGACCAGGAACACACAAGCAGGACACAAGCGCAACAGAACTCTCCTACCCATATTCCCCAGCAACTGCTGTACATAGGCTCACTGCCTCTGCTACTGGAGGTAGCACATAGCCATCAGGACTAGTAGCCATTGATAGCCTTTTCCTCCAGGAATTTGTCCAACCCCCTTTTAAAGTCATCCAAATGGGGCCATCACTACATCCTGTGGTAGTGAACTATTCCATAGTTTAACTATGCAGTGTGTGAAGAAGTACTTTCTTTTATCTGTCCTGAATCTCCTACCAATCAGCTTCATAGGATGACCCTGGATTCTAGGGGTGGACGAAAGTCCCTTACCTGTCGTCGAAGGACGTTCGCGGTGGGGGGGAGGCACTTCGCTGCTCCCCCCGCGAAGTTCAGGCTGGGGGGGGGAGGCTTCCCACCTCGCCCCGGCCGAAATTCAGGCCGGGTGGGAGGCTTCCCGCCTCGCCCCGGCCGAAATTCAGGCCGGGGAGGAGGCTTCCCGCCTCGCCCGGCCGCGAACACGAAAGTTTTTTTTTTTTAAAAAAAACGCCCCCTGATAGGCTACGTGACGATTCAAGTAGCATATCATGGCTAGATCTGCAAAGTCAGCCGTGATAGGCTACGTCAATCGTCACGTAGCCTATCACGGGTGACTTTAAAAAAAAAAAAGCGCGTACGCTAATGGCGGCCCCCACAGGGAGCCGCCATTCGCGTTCCTTATTTAGTCGCTGTAGTCTACGTAAATGTTTACGTAGACTACAGCGACCAAATAAGGAACGGGAATGGCGGCTCCCTATGGGGGCCGCCATTATCCGTACGCACTTTTTTTTTTTTTAAAGTCACCCGTGATAGGCTACGTGACGATTGACGTAGCCTATCACGGCTGACTTTGCAAATCTAGCCGTGATAGGCTACGTGAATCGTCACGTAGCCTATCAGGGGGCTTTTTTTTTTTCTTTGATTGCAATGGCAGTGGCGGCAGCCGGTCGAAAGACCGGCTGCCGCTCCTGCCCCGCTCGAACACCCGCCGAACCGCCGGCTGGACTTGCCACCAGGAGGGACATTCGGTGAAGGTAAGTCCCGTCCCGGAGGGGGTGCGGGGGGCAGGGGGTTCGGAGGATTTCTCCCCGAAACTTGTTTGGGGGGCCGAACACGTTGGCACTCGGCCCCCCGAAGTTTCGGGGAGAAATTCTCCGCCATCCCTATAGTGGACTCTAGTATTTTGAGAAAGGGGGAAAAATGTCTCCCTATCCACATTCTCCACACCATGCATAATTTTCCACACCTCTATCGTGTCTCCCCTTACCCTCCTTTTTTCCAAGCTAAACCATCCCAGCTGTTGTAACCTTCTCTCATAGGGGAGATGCTCCAGCCCCTTGATCATTTGAGTTGCCCTTTTCTGCACTTGTTCCAGCTCTACAATATCTTTTTGTAGGTGTGGTGACCAGAACTGGACACAGTATTCCAAGTGTGGCTGCACCATGGATTTGCATAGGAGCAGTATGATATTTGCAGTTTTATTCTCAATTCCTTTTCAAATTATGCCTAACATGGAGTTTGCCTTTTTTACAGTGACCACACACTGGGTCACATCTTCATTGAGCCACCACAACCCCAAGATCTCTTTCATGGTCGGTCACCAGTAGCTCAGATCCCATCAGGTTACACTTGAAGTTGGGATTCTTTTTCCCAACATGCATCACTCCACTTGCCTACACTGAACTGCATTTGTCATTTGGATGCCCATTCTCCCAGTTGGGAGAGATCATTTTGGAGCTCTTCACAATCCCTTTTTGTTTTAACCACCCTCAATAATCTGGTGTCATCTGCAAATGTGGCCACTTCACTGCTCACTCCTAATTCCAGATTATTTATGAACAGGTTGAAAAGCATTGGTCCTAATACAGGTCCCTGTGGGACCCCACTATTTACTTCCCTCCATTGGGAGAATTTACCATTTATTCCTACTCTCTGCTTTCTGTTCTTTAACCAGTTACTGATCCACAAGAGGACCTGTCCTCTTATTCCATGACTGCTAAATTTGCTCAGGACTCAGGAGTCTTTGGTGAGGGACATTGTCAAAAGCCTTTTGGAAGCTCAACTAAGCAATGTCTGCCGGATCACTCCTGTCTACATCTTTACTGACACTCTCAAAAAACTCTAAAAGGTTAGTGAGACAGGACTTACCTTTGCAGAAGCTGTGTTTATTCTTTTTCAGCAAGGCTTGCCCTTCTATAGGCTTACTAATTTTATCTTTAATAATGCCTTCAACCAATTTACCTAGAACAGATGTTAAGCTAAGTGGCTTTTAATTTCTCAGATCCCCCCTTTTCGAAAATTGGTGTTACATTGGCCATCTTCCAGTCCTCTGATATAGAGGCTGATCTTAAGGACATGTTGCATATTTTGATTAGAAGATCAGCAATTTCATATTTGAGTTCTCTGAGAACTCTAGGATGGATACCATGCTGTCCCAGTGATTTATTTGCTTTCAATTTATCAATAAGATTGAGAACTTCAACTTTTGTCACCACTATTTGCTTTGCCATCTCAGACTCCCTTCCTGAAAACATCAGTTCAGGAACAGGTATCTGTCCTATATCTTCTGCAGTGAAGGCAGATGAAAAGAATTCATTCAGCTTCTCTGCAATATCCTTATCCTCCTTCAGTACTTCTTTAACTCCAGTGTCATCCAAATTAATCCAATGGTCCAACTGTCTCCTTAGCTGGTTTTCTGCTTCTGATATATTTAAAGAATTCTTTATTGTTGGCTTTGATGTTGTTAGGGATGTGCTCTTCAAAATGCTGTTTTACATCTCTTACTGTCTGTTTGCATTATCTTTGTGCAAGCTTGTGCTCCCTTTTGTTTTCCTCACTTGGGCAAGACTTCCATTTTCTGAAGGAAGGTCTCTTTTCTCTAATAGCTCCATTAACACTGCTCATTAACCATGCCGGCGACCTCTTGGACTTGGAGCTACCTTTCCTAACCTGTGGTATACATTTTAGCTGGATAAACAGGACTACAGGACATACAGTACTTAAAGATACTGGGTTGTATCCAGTGGTGTCCTTCTGCTAGTGGAACAGACATCACTGGTGAATCGAAGTTGTCTCTCTCATCTGCAGCCATCTCTGCACCCCTTCAATCTGCTCCAGAGGGTTGGGGTACCCTCTAGAGGATATTTGGGGGATGCATGTGGTGGCTGAAGGACGAAGTGAAGTGAAACTCCAGTTGCACAAGCTGAAGGCTGCTTGCAAACATTGGATTTAGCCCAATGGCTAAAACCATTATCTGTGTAATAATGTGTGTACTGATGCCACTGGAACAATGGCAATTGTCTTTCTGATTGAGCTATATAGTGGTTCAGTGTGAAGGTAAGAACAAACTGGTAGGAAGTGACTAATCCAGTCAGTTCTGCAGGTCCTGTGTTACTATGAAACCCACATTAGATGTAATGATTTGGAGGTTGTTGGCATTTGTCATCTTTTATTCATTCTTGTCAAAATTCCACTTGGATAATCTGAGGAGCTCTCACTGGGAACTCAGCTGAATAAATCCAGAACAATACACAAACCTTGCAAACCCACCAGATTTTGCAATTGTATTCTACTACTGTGGCTGTAAAGCAAACACAATTATATAAAAGCAGTGTTGTGTGCTTTCAATTTATATTCCCATCTATATCTGTGAAATTCCATATTCTGAAGATATAAATGTCTAGAATAGATACAAGGGAATCTTAAAAGTGACACTTTTAATTGTACCAACTGTACCTTACTTCTTAGTTACATTTCTGCCAGTAAAATATAAAAAGCAGTATGTTTTGTGGAACTCATATGAACAACACAATGCTGAAAATATTGCTGCAAGGAAGTGTGAAATTTGATTTATTTGTTTCACTTAACATTTTCCTCTCAAGACTGATTGAGGGTTAAAGAATTTTAGTGACAGTTTACCCAGCAGAAGAAAGAACACATTCACTTTCTATGTGTGTGTTTTTTTATTTCACACTGCATTAACATCAGAGAGCATGTGTTTTATTTATTGTGCTCAGCTTGCAAAAGTGCAGAGTTCAGATTCTTTGATTTGTCATCATCCAATTTCCATAAAGTCTCAAATGCTTACTTTCTAGCATTGTACATGTTGAATTTAAACTTCACTCAGCCTACCCACTAATAGTGTCCCATTTCAAAGCATACACTTCTAATCAGGGCTCTAATAAGAGTCTAATGAGACTGTGGTTCATATAGTGCTATCCATCTGTGGATTATGAAAAGCTGAAAGTTTTGATGCAGGATGAAAGCATTAATACAATTTTTTTTGGCTGTCAGGACAGGACAGGACTGTGATGATACCACAGAAGCTCACATTTTAATTGTAAAGTAAATTGTAGTCACTTCCAGGGACTACAGAAGCAAGCAAGCTCCCAGAGAGCGAGCGACCAGAGCGAGCAAACAGGGGGAGCAAACAGGAGTTGGCCAGGGGAGTTGCAGTGGTTGAAGAGACAAAGGAGACAAAGGAGACAAAGGAGACAAAGGAGACAAAGGAGACAGAGGCTAAGAGGTAAGTGGGTTGCAGGAAACCCAGAGGCTGTCCTTTATCCTTCTGACTGGCTGTGAGCTTACCAGGTGCTTCTGAGAGCTCCAACTGAATTGGGGGTGTGTGGCCTGAGTACTCCCAGGAGCTGAGTGGGCGGGAAGCTTCAGTCTGTTTCCTGCCTCCCAGCTGAGCAGAGCATAGGGATGTCCGAGAATTCCACCACGGATCTCAGTGAGGCCGAATGCCAGTGCATTCGGCCCCCCGAAATCCGTGGCAAAATGGCCTGCCACCCCCCGTCCCCCCACGGATCGCCCCCGGGATGAGACTTACCTGGGGCAGATGTTCCGGATGGTGGCGGCTCCAGCAGTGGCATCAGCAGCGGCAGCTGGTCTTCCGACCGGTTGCTGCTGCCACCATTTGCAGTCTGGTCATTTGTGTGTGTGTGTGTGTGTGTGTTTTTACATAGACGTGATAGGCTACGTGAAGACTTACATAGCCTATCACGTCTGCATTCATAGAAGCATCGCTTCCAAATCCCGGGAAGTACTAGTTCCCCTCTACTCAGCACTGGTTAGGCCTCATCTGGAGTACTGTGTCCAGTTCTGGGCACCACACTTTAAGAAGGATGCAGACAAACTGGAGAGGATTCAGAGGAGGGCAACAAAGATGATCAGGGGACTGGAAACAAAGCCCTATGAAGAGAGACTGAAAGAACTGGGCATGTTTAGCCTTGAGAAGAGAAGACTGAGGGGAGATATGATAGTGCTGTTGAAGTACTTGAGAGGTTGTCACAGAGAGCAAGGCTAGGATCTCTTCTTGATCATCCCAGAGTGCAGGACACGGAATAATGGGCTCAAGTTAAAGGAAGCCAGATTTTGGCTGAACATCAGGAAAAACTTCCTGACTGTTAGAGCAATACGACAATGGAACCAATTACCTAGGGAGGTGGTAGGCTCTCCCACACTGGAGGCATTCAAGACGAGGCTGGACAGCCATCTGTCAGGGATGCTCTGACTCGGATTCCTGCATTGAGCAGGAGGTTGGACTCGATGGCCTTGTAGGCCCCTTCCAAGTCTAGGGATGGCGGAGAATTTCTCTACGAATCTCGGGGAGGCTGAATGCCAATGCATTCGGCCCCCCAAAATTGGCGGTGAAATTCTCCGCCCCCTCCGCCCCCCCCAGGATGGGACTTACCTCATGCGAATGTCCCTCTCGGTGGCGGGTCCCAGCGGTGTTTCGGAGGTGTTTCGGAGGGGCGGGGGCAGCGGCCGGTCTTCCGACCAGCTGCCGCCGCCGCCATTACAAAGTAAATGTAAAAAACACAAACACACACATGTGATAGGCCACGTAACGATTTACGTAGCCTATCATGGCTAGATTTCCAAAGTCAGCTGTGATAGGCTACGTAAATTGTTACGTAGCCTATCACGGGTGACTTTGGGGGGAAAAAAAGCACGTACGCAAATGGCGGCACCCATGGGCACCGCCATTTGCGTTCCTTATTTGGGCCCGGGTAGTCTACGTAAAGATTTACGTAGACTACGGCGAAAATAAGGGCAATGCTATTTGCTATTTGCGTTGCCCTTATTTTCGCCGTAGTCTACGTAAATCTTTACGTAGACTACCCGGGCCCAAATAAGGAACGCAAATGGCGGCGCCCATGGGCTTTTTTTTTTTTCAAAGTCACTCGTGATAGGCTACGTAACGATTTACGTAGCCTATCACGGGTGACCTTGAAAAAAAAAAGCGCGTACGCAAATGGCGTTGCCCTTATTTTCGCCGTAGTCTATGTAAATCTTTACGTAGACTAGCGGGACTAAATAAGGAACACAAATGGCGGCGCCCATGGGCACCGCCATTTGCGTACGCGCTTTTTTTTTTCAAAGTCACCCATGATAGGCTACTTAACGATTTACGTAGCCTATCATGGCTGACTTTGGAAATCTAGCCGTGATAGGCTACGTTAATCGTTACGTAGCCTATCACGGGTGGTTTTTTTTCCCCCCCACTTTTTTATTTCGTGGCCGGGGAGACAGGGCGCCTCCCCCCCGGCCTGAATTTTGGCCGGGTGAGGCGGGGCGCCTCCCCCCCTGGCCTGAACTTCGGGGGGAGAACCGAAGCGCCTCCCCCCCACCGCGAAGCAAGCTGCGGGACCAGGTAAGTGCCTTTCGTACATCCCTATTCAGTGGGCTCACGTTTTCCTGATTTGCCCATCTCTGTCTGGGCAAGACATTCTGCATGGAAACCATAGACTCTAATACTGAGCTCTTGTCCCTCCCCAGGCATAAATAGTTCTGGCCAGAACTACTAAGGCTGGGCTAAAATTCCACCTTCACTTTCCCAAAAATGTTATCCCCCATGAAAACAAAGACTAATTGTCTACTGATGGGGGGGGGGGTCACCGAAATGTCAGGGTGTGTGGGTTGCCACTTACTTTACTTAAGCTTATGAGGTGGCTAAGGGTTTTCATATCTTTCTTGCTTTTTAAACTACTCAAAGAGGCACAAAGCTCTCTGTCTTATATCACATTGCTTCTAGGAAATGTGACCAGCAGGAAAGCCATGGAGACCATAAGAACATAAGAAGAGCCATGCTGGATCAGACCAAGGGTCCATCTAGTCCAGCATTCTGTTCACACAGTAGCTGTCGACCAGGAACCCACAAGCACTTCCTGTCAGCCACATTTCCTGGAATGATGTGGGAGCAGCGCTATGCAACGTGGCATGATGTAGAGTTAATGCCAAGGTATTCCAGGAAGTGCAGCTGGTGGGAAGCTGTGGAGGAAGCCTTCCACTGTGAGCAGTGCAGGGCATTTTTAAACCAGTTTAAAAAGCAGGGGAAAAGAACCCCAGAGAGCCCTTGGCCACCATGGTTAAAATGACACATACCCAGCCACCAACATTTCAAAGAAACTTTATTCATTCCTAGGGGAATGCTGGGAGTTGTAGGACTTTTTTTCTGTCTAAACGTGCATAGGATTGTGCCCTAAGGCTCCAATCCAATTGCACACTGACTGGAGAGTGCTTCCCATTTAGCTCAATGGGATTTACTTCCAAGTAAGTATGCATGAGATTGTGCTGTGCATATTTTATTAGCTTATTGTTTTATTAAATACTGCAAGCTGCCTTGTGATTTAAAAACACATTAAATATCTTCAGTAAATAAGATTTAAAAAAATAATCCCTTGGTCATGTTTTGTGGCTATTTTATTTATTTTATTTTATTGCATTTATATCCTCCAAGGAACTCAAGGCAGCGTACATGATCCTCCTCCTTCCTCCATTTTATCCTCACAACAACAACCCTGTGAGGTGGGTTGGGCTGAGAGTCTGTGACTGGCCCAAAGTCACCCAGTGAGCTTCCATGGCTGAGTGGGGACTAGAACCCGGATCTCCCGATTCCCAGTCCAGCACTCTAGCCACTACACCACACTGGCTCTCTATTTGTAGGCAGTGAAAAGGTAGAAAAAGAGATAATCCTGGAATTAAAGCAGCAATACTGTAATCTACTGAGTCATTTTGAAGGGAAAGAGAAAGAGTAAAGCTACAATTCTATATGCACTTACGTGGGAATAAGTCCAGCTGAACTAAATGGGACTTACTTCTGATTAGACATGCATAGGATGGCATTGTAAGAAAACAAAATATTAGATTAGGCAGGTAGATGAAGAAGATGATGAATGCAAGCCATCAATGTTCATGGTGCCTTACATAGTTTTATAGACAACAAAGTTTAGCCAGTGAATAAAGCAGATCAGATATTAGGAGGTAATAATGTCATGCTGTTCAACACTGATGAGAGCACACCTAGATTACAGTATTAGTTCTATAGTTTGACTGAGAATTACAGAAGTTTGTTTTTAAATCATTTATTGGATAGATGGGGTGAGGGGGTGAGATTCCCCCTGAAAGATCATAGGGGAAAAAAAAATTGAAATGTTGGGGTCTGGGTCATTTTAACCATGGTGGCCAAGGGCTCTCTGGGGTTCTTTCCCCCTGCTTTTTGCATAAGAAATTAATCTACCCTTAATCAGTTTAAAACAACAACAACACAATACTTAATAAAAATAGCAAACACACACACATACACACACAATACAGCATAAACAGCAATAAAATAGCAGTAGGATAAAACAACAGTACAGTAGATATGCTGTTTTAGCAGAGGAAAATACACTTTAGAAACTAGATGGCTACATTATTTGATATATTATCATAAATTTGGTATTTCCAAAGAACAGCAAAACAGAGGAGCTAATGTCTTTCTTTTCTTTCTTTTTTAAGCTATATAGTTTGTAAGAGGTAATATGAGTGGAAAGCTGCTCTCTAGGAAGACAGAAAGCACAAATCCTCTGTGAACTGAGACTCTCATTAAATATACCCTCTAGCCTACAATTTGCAATATCAAGACTTTCATAAATGGAAGCCAAGTCAAAAATGAAGCCTTTGCATATTAAGAAGACCGCCCCCCGCCCCACTACCTCTGTTTCCTGACAGTGATCAATAGATTTCTAACCTTTGTCTTTTTGGTATCTAATACCCTTATTGGAATAAATATCAGACTGCAGACACTCTTTTGTATTGAACACAGCAAGAGTTTGTATTTGATTCATAAGTTGAGATTCACTACATAATATGCAAATAAATAAGAGTGTGATCCACATAAATCCTCCATTGTACAGTTGTGACCTTCTACCCATGACTCAGTGGATTACGACATCAGGACATAAATTCCAGGATCCTCTCTGAAGAGTTCTACAATAAGGAACGTATTGTGAGGCTGTAAGAAAATGATGCATTATGTGTGTCAGAACATTAACAGTACTTTATTAGAATATACCATCCTTTTAAGAAATGTCTTACACCATCTCCTAAGTATTTTAGAATATGACTTGTAGACATTTCTGTCCCAACTGCTCCTAAAGCCTGATCTCGTCTGATCTTGTCAGTTAAGCAGGGTCAGCCCTGGTTAGTACTTGGATGGGAGACCGCCTGGGAATCAGGCTTCCTGCATTGAGCAGGAGGTTGGACTCGATGGTCTTGTAGGCCCCTTCCAACCCTATGATTCTATGAAATAGGCCTTTCATTCATCATTCTTCACTTACTTCTGCCTGTAGCTGTATCCTTGATGAGCCAGGTTTTTATTTAGTATTTGGTGCCTTTCAGAAAAAAAAAAAACCAGACTCTTGACATATGAGACAGTCTCCTAGGGAGCTGTCTCTGGGCTAGGTGTAGTAGAAAAGCAGAATCTGAATCTTAGTGTTAAAGCTGCTGCATAACTTGGTCTTACTAATGGGATGTCAAGAACAGTATAGTATTAGATTTATTTTAAATCTTGCTATTTTTCACATTTTATTCTTGCAGTTGTTGCCATCTACTGCTTGTGACCAACATACTTAAAAGTAGATGTGGCTGAATCTACACATAGCATTTATATTGTTATCATACTGTCATCATAACTATTGGTTGGTACACATGACATGGGCACCAATAGTTATGAAAACAGTATGATAACAGTATAACTGCTATGTGTAGCTTCAGCCCATGTTACCAGAAAGCATACCCATGTGTCCTACTTTATAGAGGACAATCCTCTATATGAAGGGATGCCAGAGGACAGTCCTCTATTTGAAGGCATCCTCTGTTTGAACTGCTGTGCAGTCCAAGTGAAGTTTAAAGATAAAGAACCATAAGAAGGAACAGCAGCAGGAGACTTGGAGTTACCCATCAACAGTTAGCACCTGGACAGTAGACTGAGCAGGCACACAGAGACATTGGGTCACACAGACAGTCTTCCCCTTGATGGTGAGATGTATTGTAGTTTTGTATAAATCATAGTAACTATTTATACATTTTCATCTATACATGTGAATTATCATAAGCAGATAGTATGCAAATATGTGTCTCTGTCTGCCATCTCTTTTTGGTGATGAATTTCCTCTTTTTTGCGGGGGGGGGGAGATTTGTAAGTGGCCACTCTAATGGCATACCTTCATGGTGCTGTGTATTTTTTGGTTGCTATGTTTTCCTTTGTTTGGGCTCAGAAAGCATTGGGAATTTCCTGTTCAGTCATATGTGTCAGGGAGATCTAGGGCAGAATTCTGTGTCTGGGACCTAGTTCAGTGAGCTATCATGAACTAGGGTATTCTTGTGAACCACCCAGGGAACTTCAGCTATTGGGTGGTATAGAAATGTATTCAATAAATAAGCAAATACCCAAGACTCTCACAATCAAATTGACCCATGGTGGCTTAAACAACCCACAGTGGCCTCTGTGCTTTGTGGTTGCCCATAGGCACCCATTCCGGAAACCAACCCCTCCCCCCTTGTAGCTTGTCTTGTCATGTGATGTGAACCCAGTGAGGGTGGGTTGTTGGCATGGTAACAAACTACCCACAACCCTAAAAGAGCCCCCTTCACTGGGTTCACACAACAAGCTCTGAGGGGGACTTGGCTTCCAGAATTGGTGCCCACGGGTGCCTGCAAACCACAGTGGCTCATTTAAGTCACCATGGGTTGATTTGATTGATCTCTTTCAAAGAGATCAGCCACTGCCCCTTCAGGGCACTTCACTCATCCTCACTTGGATACTGTTCCCCATCATTCCCCTTCCCTGCACTGTGCACAGTTCCCATCTTTTGATGTAATGGGAAATATACAATGCTAAACAGAATGACAGATGGTTACACTGTATTTGCAAAGGCATTTGGGCACAAAGACTTTTCATCTTTTCAGCTGCTATATCTGTGTTCATTCATACCTAGCTGAGGAACATGCCTTAAAAAACACCTTCTCTTGATATTATTTGTGGGAGGGCTGAATTACTGTAATTTCATCTGCAAATAAAAATGCATAGCTAGTACAATGCAATTGCTGTTGGTATATTACTACTTTTTAGATTCTATATTCAGCATGATCAATGTTCTTATTTAAATGTTTGTAAAAGAAACACCTAGACATATGGCTAGATTATGCTTTTCAAACAACTCCTACATGCCGGTGAATGTGATTGTCATAAAATATATGGATATCCAATTTATTTTGGGTAGATTAAAATCATGCGTTCATAGCACATCAGTGACAGCTTTATACTTACATGGCTGGTCTGTAGAGTGAAGATAGAAAATGCAATTTAGCCAACTCCCGCTTACTTAATTAAATAAAGTCAAAAAGCAAAACCAGTCAGCCCCTACAAGGATATCAATCTCACTTGACTTACAAAACTCCTAAGATGACTCAACCCCACAGTGTTAAACATATAACTTTTTAAACCATGGGAGGACTCAAATTGGCTGATCAACATCTTAATGGGCAGATTAATCTATATGAACCCGGCTCCTGAAACCTCATCACTCAATGCCCTTTAAACATTATTTTTAATATTATGATAAACCACATAAGTGTTTTATAATTTAAAAGGTTTTGGTAGAATCTTTCTTAATGGTCCCTTCTTCTGTTCAAGGAAGGATATAGGTTGAAATGGCATCTTTTCTTCTCTTTCCTAATGGGTAAATATATTCTCTCCCCACTATGTATGAAGCATCACCTTAGGGAGAAATCTTATGGCTGCTAGACAGCAGCTAGACAGCCATAGGGTATCTGGTTTTCCAAGAACTGACCTCGGATCCCACGCTCCGGAGAACCAACCTCCCCCCCACTTCCACGCTGCCTCGGAGGCAGCACGGAACAGCCCCATCCTCCGTGCTCGCAAGAGGAGTGCGGAGCAGCCAGAAAGGGGGCATTCTGGGGTGGGGAGGGTGGAAATGCCTGTACAACACATCCAACGTGTAGTCTGGCAGCCTCCTTACCCACTCTGCCCCCCAGCGGCTAGACAGCCGAAATCGGCTGTCTAGCCGAAAAAGGGGGGCTGGAGAAGCACGGAGGGAATGATCCTCTCTGCACTTCTCCTGCACTGCATTGGATAGGTGGTCACCTCCCAGTTCAGAGGCAGCCGCCCATCTGAATAGGATTGCACCCTTAATTTATATTAAGACAGGGGAGAAAGTATTTGAAATATTGATTGATCTGTTGTTAGCAAGAAGTAGTGTGTGGAAAAGGGTAAATTATTCACAAACACTATGTCAGGCAGAGGCAGAATGTCAAAGGATGAGAGGAACTTTAACCAGGAGCCATCAGCCCAACCAGGGGGCACAGAAGTGCAGATTTTCTTACGCCACAAAACTCCAATGCCAGTATTGAAACTGCAAACCCCTGGCACCTTGAGCATAGAATCCATAGAATCCCACATCCTTGCCTGGTCCTTTTGTCTATTAAAGGAGACTCAATAAGCATTTGCCAGGGTTAGGGATGGCGGAGAATTTCTCCACGAATCTCCAGGAGGCCGAATGCCAACGCATTCAGCCCCCTGAAATTAGTGGAGAAACGGTCCGCCCCCCCGCCCCCCCCCCAGGATGGGACTTACCTTTGGCGAATGTCCCTGGTGCTGGCGGCTCCCGGCGGCGGTTCAGCAGTGGTTCGGCGGTGGCGGACGGTCTTCTGACTGGCTGCCGCCGCCGCCATTTCCAAGTAAAAAAAAAAAACCTCAAGCAAACGTGATAGGCTACGTAAAGATTTACATAGCCTATCATGGCTAGATTTTCAAAAAACACCATGATAGGCTACGTAAATCCTTACGTAGCCTATCACGGCTGACTTTGAAAAAAAAAAAAGTGTGTACACAAATGGTGGCGCCCATGGGCACCGCCATTTGCATTCCTTATTTGGGCACGTGTAGTCTACGTAAACATTTATGTAGACTACGGCAAAAATAAGGGCAACACAAATCGCGTTGCCCTTATTTTCGCTGTAGTCTATGTAAATGTTTACGTAGACTACACGTGCCCAAATAAGGAAAGCAAATGGCGGCGCCCATGGGCGCCGCCATTTGCGTACGCGCTTTTTTCCCCCCAAAGTCAGCCGTGATAGGCTATGTAAGGATTTACGTAGCCTGTCACGGCTGACTGCAGGGACGCAAACGGCGGTAGCTACGGCCGCTGCCATTTGCGTCCCGGCCAGCAAGGAGGATTTGCGGCCGGAGGGATGGGGCACCTCCCCCCCAGCCAGAATTTCGGTAGGGAGGGATGGGGCACCTCCCCCCCGCCAAGAATTTCAGGGAGAGGAATGGAGCGCCTCCCCCCCACTGCGAAGCAAGCTGCGGGACCAGGTAAGGGATTTTCATCCATCCCTAGTTTGAGTGCTCAGATCTCATGCAGTGCAAGGAGTTTGGACTAGATGTCTCTAGAGATGGGCAATAGTTTTGTTTCAGTTTAGTTTTTATAAGAAATTACAAAATTTGCAAAGTTCCCATTATTCGGTACAAAATGAACTTCAGATTATTAAAACAAAACAAACAAACAAAACAAACAAACAAGCACTCATAGTCAACAAAAGGGTGGGAAAAGCAGTACTGGGGAACAATCTCAAAAATGATAGAATGATCTCAGTACGAATCCAAGGCAAACCATTCAACATCACAGTACTTCAAGTCTATGCCCCAACCACTGAGGCCGAAGAAGCTGATATTGATTGGTTCTATGAAGACCTACAACACCTTCTAGAACTAACACCAAAAAAAGATGTCCTCTTCATCATAGGGGATTGGAATGCTAAAGTAGGAAGTCAAGAAATCACTGGGATAACAGGCAAGCATGGCCTTGGTGTACAAAATGAAGCAGGACAAAGGCTAATAGAGTTTTGCCAAGAGAAAATGCTGAACATAGAAAACACTCTTTTCCAACAGCACAAGAGGCGACTCTACACATGGACATCACCAGATGGTCAATATTGAAATCAGATTGATTATGTACTTTGCCGCCAAAGATGGAGAAGCTCCATACAGTCAGTAAAAACAAGACCTGGAGCTGACTGTGACTCAGATCATGAGCTTCTTGTTGCAAAATTTTGGCTTAAATTGAAGAACGTAGGGAAAACCACTAAACCATTCAGGTATGACCTAAATCATATCCCTTATGAATATAGAGTGGAGGTGACAAATAGATTTAAGGGATTAGACCTGATAGACAGAGTGCCTGAGGAACTATGGATGGAGGTCTGTAACATTGTTCAGGAGGCAGCAACGAAATCCATCCCAAAGAAAAAGAAATGCAAGAAAGCGAAGTGGCTGTCTGATGTAGGGATGGACAAAAGTCCCTTACATGGTCCCGCAGCTGTTTTCGGTGTGGGGGGGAGGCGCTCCGTTTCTCCCCCCAAAATTCTTGGTGGGTGGGGAGGCGCCCCGCCCCTCCCCACTGAAATTCTGGCTGGGGGGGAGGCGCCCCATCCCTCCCCGTTGAAATTCTGGCCGGGGGGGAGAGCCCCGCCTCTCTGGCCGCGAAGGAAAAAAGTTATGTAAAAAAAAAAAAAAATGATAGGCTACATAACGATTTACGTAGCCTATCACAGCTAGAGTTTCAACGTCAGCCATGATAGGCTACGTAAATCTTTACGTAGCCTATCACGACTGACTTTGGAAAAAAAAAAGATTTACGTAGCCTATCGTGGCTGACTTTGAAAATCTAGCCGTGATAGGCTACATAAATCGTTACGTAGCCTATCACTTTTTTTTTTTTTTTTACTTTACTTTACTGGGAAATGGTCGGAAGACCAAATGGAAGACCGGCTGCCGCCGCCGAAACATTGCTGAACTGCCGCTGGGACCTGCCGACAAGAGGGACATTCGCATGAGGTAAGTCCCATCCCGGGGGGGGGCGGGGGTGTGTCGGAGAATTTCCCCACCAGTTTCTGACATCCCTAGTCTGATGAGGCTTTACAAGTAGCTGAGGAAAGAAGGAAAGTGAAAAGCAAGGGAGAAAGGGGAAGATCTATCCAACTGAATGCAGAGTTCCAGAGAATAGCAAGGAGACACAAGAAGGCCTTCTTAAATGAACAATGCAAAGAAATCGAAGAAAACAATAGAATGGGAAAGACTAGAGAGCTCTTCAAAAAAATCAGAGATCTCAGGCGAACATTTTGTGCAAAGACAGGCATGATAAAGGACAAAGAAGGCAGGGAACTAACAGAAGCAGATGAGATTAAGAAGTGGTGGAAAGAATACACAGAAGAACTATACAGGAAAGATCTTATTGTCCCCGATAGCCATGATGGTACAGTCACTGAACTTGAGCCGGACATCCTAGAGAGTGAAGTCAAGTGGGCCTTAGGAAGCATTACTAACAACAAAGCTAGCAGAGATGACAGTATTCCAGCTGAGCTATTTAAAATCCTCAAAGATGATGCTGTTAAAGTGCTGCACTCAATATGCCAACAAATTTGGAACACTCAACAGTGGCCACAAGACTGGAAAAGGTCAGTTTACATTCCAATTCCAAAGAAGGGCAACGCCAAAGAGTGTTCAAACTACTGTACAATTGCGCTCATTTCATATGCCAGCAAGGTGATGCTCAAAATCCTACAAGCTAGGCTTCAGCCGTATGTGAACCGACAACTACCGGAAGTACAAGCTGGGTTTTGAAGAGGCAGAGGAACTAGAGATCAAATCATCAACATCCGCTGCATCATGGAGAAAGCAAGAGAATTCCAGAAAAACATCTATTTCTGCTTCATTGACTATGCTAAAGCCTTTGATTGTGTGGATCACAACAAACGGTGGATCACAACAAACGGTGGCAAATTCTTAAAGAGATGGGAGTACCAGACCACCTCACCTGTCTCCTGAGAAAGCTGTACGAGGGACAAGAAGCAACAGTAAGAACCGGACATGGAATAACCAATTGGTTCAAAATTGGGAAAGGAGTACGACAAGGCTGTATATTGTCGCCCTGCTTATTTAACTTATATGTAGAGTACATCATGAGAAACGCTGGGTTGGATGAATCACATGTCAGAATTAAGATTGCCAGGAGAATTATCAACAAACTCAGATACGCAGACGATACCACCCTAATGGCAGAAAGCGAAGAGGATCTAAAGAGCCTCTTGTTGAGGGTGAAGGTGGAGAGTGCAAAAGCTGGTTTGAAACTCAATATTAAAAAAAAAACAAAGAACATGACATCTGGCCCTATCAGTTCCTGGCATATAGAAGGGGAAGAAATGGAAGCAGTGACAGATTTTAATTTCTTGGGCTCCAAGATCACCACAGACAGTGACTGTAGCCATGAAATTAAAAGACGCTTGCTCCTTGGGAGGAAAGCTATGGCAAACCTAGACAGCATAGTAAGAAGCAGAGACATCACCTTGCCGACAAAGGTCCGTCTAATCAAAGCTATGGTTTTCCCAGTAGTAACATATGGCTGTGAGAGCTGGACTATAAGGAAGGCTGAGCACCGAAGAATTGATGCTTTTGAACTGTGGTGCTGGAGAAGACTCTTACGAGTCCCCTGGACTGCAAGGAGGTCAAATCAGTCCGTCCTAAAGGAAATCAACCCTGACTGCTCATTGGAAGGACAGATACTGAAGGTGAAGCTCAAATATTTTGGCCACCTAATGCGAAGAGAAAACTCCCTGGAAAAGACCCTGATGCTGGGAAAGATTGAAGGCAAAAGGAGAAGGGGACGGCAGAGGATGAGATGGCTAGATAGCATCATCGATACAATGAATATGATTTTGAGCACACACCGGGAGAGAGCAGAGGACAGGAAGGCCTGGCGTGCCTTGGTCCATGGGGTCACAAAGGGTTGGACACGACTTAACGACCGAACAACAACAAATCACATGAGCTCGGTAAGTGTGTTCTGCTGAATGCACTTACAGAGCCCTTTTCAGACTGTCCGCCTGCAGCTGGAGTCGGCTGGTGGCTCCGCGGCTTGGCCGCAGAGCGGAGCCATCGAGGCAGGATTCCAGGGGGGAGGACCGGATCGCCTCCCCCCCAGTCGAGGATTCTGGGGGAGGGACGGACCGCCTCCCCCCCACCACGGATTGCCCGGCATGGAGCCAGGTAGGTGTTTCATATATCCCTACCTGCTTCTTCCATCCCTATTTAAAATGTCATCTTTCTGCTCAGCCTCTTGATGGATGATATTCCCCCTCCCCACTCCAGTGCTTCTGTCATGAACATAGCAGCATCTCAAGGGAGCATTGTGGAGAAAAAATAGCAGCTGCCGGGAAGTGAACACCAATAGTAACACCATCATGGAAGTTTGTGGTGGCAAAACAAAGTTTTTAAAACAGAGGTTGGGATTCTGTTATGCTCCAGATATTGTTGGACTACAAATCCCATCATCCTTCACCATCAGCCATGCTGGCCAGGGACAATGGGACCAACACCAGCTGGAGGGCCACATGTACCCTACCCCTGTTTTAAAGGAAAATGAAATGGTACATAAAGAGGCTGCTGCCAATAACAACTCTCCACCTCTGAAAATTACTAGATTTCCCCCCTCCCAAAATTTGCAGGGCGGATTTCCCCCTCCCTTACTCACCTCCAAACATCAATTTCCAAAGAGAAAGAGAGAAAAAAGGCAGCTTTTGTCTCAATGCTAGTTGTTCTTGTTTTTAACCTTTTTCTAATATAGTCTCTAAGTATGATGCACAACCAGATTACAGTCATTGAAGTTGAGGATGGGAGTGCTTTGGAATAACACCAGTGTTCAGGTTGTTTGGAAGGACTGCAGTTTCCATTTGTATTTGAAAGGTTAAGCAAATGGAAAAGTTCACCAGAATGGGCAAAGGGCAATTAAAGCCTAGCTAGGTAGAGAAGAAAGGGAATATTTGATGGCTTTGAATGACAGCAATTACATTCAACTGAGACATTTGTGTTCATTATTAATATTGTTCAGTAAAGTACAGCACTTTGTACAGCACGTCAGAGTCTTTTTCTTCAGGCAATTATGACTGGGAATATGAACCCCAGTCACCTGTCCTGGTGATGAAAGGAGCTACCTTTCAGGAACTTTGGTTTACAATCCCCCCCCCCCCAGCTGCCTATTTATCCTTCTGGATTGTATTTACCTACTATAACCAGGTAAACTTTTGGGCTCATAGTTAATGGCATTCTCATAAGTGTCCAAACTAGGTTGAGATTAAAGACACTTCTCTTTTATAGTGTTTGCTACACCCACAAGCACAACAAAATACCCATTTCACAGAAGGCAAAGACCACACAAGTACAACACCCATGCACCTTACTTCAAAATGGACACACTTCAAAATGAAGTGCTGGGCTGCAGCTTCTCACCTTCTTTATTTCTTAAGAATGCTTGTGGGGCCTACAAGAAACCTAGAGACATTCTGGGAAATAAAGATGGTGCCTGAGGCTGGCATGTCACTTTGCAGCAATTGCCTCTTGGTTTTTTTTTAAATGTAATTGGTGGGCACCAAGGGAGGTGTTTGTGGACACACTGTTAAAGTAAAGTAACTGTCAGAGGGAAAAATACATTATAGAATCTATAGCCAGGCAGCAAGCAGAGCAACATGAGACTGGAAAGTGCAGAAAGAAGGAATAAAGGAATATGTAAGACTGGCTGGTAAGCAGAAGTTGGGAGTGTGTGGTACTGTACCGGTGAATTGCATGATGGGAGTGGTACTGGTAGTTAGACACATGAGTGGAAGAGGAAGTGAAGGGTATGGAGTCAGAGTAGTTGGAGTGTGGCTGAGTGAGTTTGTTTTAGTTTCAGTTTTGCTGAGTGCCTGAAATAAAGAAGCTTTAAGTATTTGTCTCTGGTGTCTTGGAAATTCAGCAGCCTATGCTTGTGGGATTAGAAGCACAAAGCATTACCAGAAGGAACCAGCTGTGATATGTTCTGCTGATCAGCTGGTTACTGAACTTGCTGCCACATTTGGGCTGGATCTACACTTACTGCCTTTTTTCACATCCAGTGAGGTTTCACTGCCCGCCTTTCACACTACGCAGTACCTGCCTGCCTCGAATTGGAACCGGAATTTCCCACTTCTGTGCTCCCACTTTCAATACCCTAATGTCCCAGTATTTCCCCTTAATGTGCTCTGATTTTTCGCCTTCGCTACCATATCTGGTTGTAGTCCCCTCCCCCGCCTGTCCATATATGGCAGTGTTGGTATTTCTCTCCTGTCCAATCACAGCTCTCGACAGCCCCATGTCTTCTTCTGGCTACTGATCGCATAGCTTCCTCAGCAGCCCCCATTTCCTCAGCAACAAGCAAAGGGCTGGATGTGCGCACATTTGTCTGTTCTCAGAAGCTAAGCGGGGTTGGCCCCGGTCAGTAGTTGGATGGGCGACCGCCTGGGAATCAGGCTTCCTGCACTGAGCAGGGGGTTGTTCTATCCCTTCAAATGACACTAAGTTTACCCGGATGTTTTTTTTAAAATTAAAAAAATCCGGATGTTTTTTTTTTAAATTAAGGCGTTATCCTCGCAGAATTGGGGCTTCTCCGCGATGTTTTTTTTTCTAATTCAGGCATGATCTTTGAGGATTCGAAGTTGTGAAGCTTCACAATTAAGGGTAAAACTTAGTCACATTTGAAGGGATAGAACAACCCCCTGCTCAGTGCAGGAAGCCTGATTCCCAGGTGGTCGCCCATCCAACTACTGACCGGGGCCGACCCCGCTTAGCATCCGAGATCAGACAAGCGTGCACAGGAAAACTGCAGGAAAACAGCACAGCTCTCAAGTGTGAACCGAGGTTGCGCATTCGATGAAGCACTGCAACATGGGAAATGGGTGAGTGTGAATAATACGTTTTAATGCGAGAGCATTTAACCCGATGGGACACCGAATTCATTGTGATGGCGGGCGCAATGTAGATCAGCCCTTGGTCTTCCTAAAGCCTGCCCAACCTTTTTAGAGAGTTTCAGAAGGGGTAAGAGGTATGGCTTCTTTAAGACTCTAAGAAGAGGCCTGGTACTTTATTAATTGGGCCTTATGGTACCCCCTACCCCCACCCCCATGCTACTGCCACTCTGATCTCTACAGCTATTGAAACAGAATTGCCAAGCTCCAGCAATTGTACCTGGAACTTGAAGGGTCGGTTGTCAGTGCTTCTTCCTCCCACCTCTCCAAAAGCACTCTGTTTGGCGTATATATTATTGTTCATTATTTATATGTATTTCTGTCTTACCAGAAGAAGATGACCATGGGTCTTCTTCATTCTTCACAACAGGGGAAAGAAATTCAATATACTATTTCATTTTTATTACCCTTGTAACTCTCGTCAGGCAGATCTATCTAGCTGAAAGTATTTCTTGGTTTGAAAACGATCTTGTAAATGAAATGATCCTTTCATTCCAGTCCAACACATCTCTGTTTTAATAAAGAATTCAGCTCCCCATTGAGACTGTTTTGACAGAACAATACAATTGCTTTTGTTTGCCATTTAATTTTCAACTGGATCAATAGAGTTAGATGTAAACACTATTGGCATTAAAGCCCTCAAATTCTAGGGGAAATAGAGGTTAAATTGTAAACAAAATATTTCATTGGCATTGATCTCAAAAGCATGCTGACAGTGCTTCTGAAAAATTATCAGCATCCACATATAAATCTGGCTAAAGTGACAACAGATGGATTTGATTATTCTGCTTTGAAAGGCTTATTCCTTTAAGGCTGCAAGTGTTTGTCAGTTTATAAAATATTACATGAATTATGTTTCCACCTGAGCCTTACCATTACTATTCTGGGTGATTATCTAGGGTTGATCAGGTTATATGAGTAAGTGGTTATTTGGCTTCTGGTTTAGAAGAATAAATGCCCTGTGCTTGTTGCTTTGTAATATAAGGCTTCAAGTAACCAAGGTGCACTAAAAAGTTATTAACAGTATAGAGGAGATGGAAGGACTGCTTCTGTACTAGACCAAAAACTAACAAACAAAAAACAACTTTGCAGCCTTAATATTGCCATTATTCTTTGATCTGTAATACAGTTGATCTTTCAGTTAGCTTTCCCCTCCTACTCATGGACAAAAACAACTAAACCAGTGAGATACAGGAGAAAACTCTGGACTAATTGACATTTGCCTGTAGCAGCACAGACAACCACTGTGCTGATATGATGCTGGCTCCTGGACTGTCTTTGGAGACTCTCTGGTACAGCACCCTCAGTGGTTCCCCCTAGTGGAGCATGCAAACTAAGAATTATCTTATTGGATACACCTTGGATATTCTGTGCAAAGTGGATACTGTACTGTTAGGACTGTGGGCCCACTCTTGGCTTTGGGACCTTGGCAAATGCCCAGCCTTGCCACCATCTGGAACTGAACCTGTGTTTATGTAAGAAGGCATTACTTCATTCCTTCTTCTGGTCCCCTCAATTGTATATTCTTGGAGCAATGTAAGATCACATCACCAGAAGTGGTTTCCAATCTGTTTAAAGGATGAATGGGCTCTAAGCCAGAAACAGAAAGTTTTCAAGCCATCTCTAAATGGATGTATGAGGATAGTGGTGTGTAATATAAGGCACTAGACATCCAAACACCAACGTGGCATTAAAATGGCTAGGTACTTCCTTGAAATGGATTCTGCAGCACTCTCTAATCCATGTTATACTATCTTCTTTAGTCAGATACAGTTCTGGGCCAAAAAATTGTTCAGTATTTTTTAACCATTCTCATCCAATTTGATGGAAAAGAAATTGCTTTCAAAAAGAAATTCAAGGGTGAAGAAATTCCAGAGACACTTTCATGGGTTGGGTTCAGGGTTTTTGTGCTTACCTTACCTTATGAGGTGGCCGAGGGGTGTGTGCGAATGTTGTCTTTCATTGTATAGTCATCTACGTGGCTGCCTGTAGCCTCTTCAGCTTCCTGCAGAGCAATGGAGAGATGTGTAATAGAAAGAAAAGACACACAGAGAATGCTTGCAGAGATTAGGTAAGCTCAAAAACACCACCAACAGAAAGTCAAAGGAAATTATAAAATCCCCAAGGAGGCAGAAAAGTGGAAGCCTCAGCACAGTTGATGCTCTTTAGGGGAAAAGAAACTGTGCTAAATCCCCTGCCAATGGTCACCCCTACCTGTGAGAAACTGTTGGAGAATTTCTTCTCCCCTTGGAGAAATGTGGTGAAATCCCTCCCCCCTTTCTCTGCCCACAAATAGGGTGGAGAATTTTGAGAGGCCGTTTGTGCACAGCTCTAGTCGGAAACTATAAAGTGAGTTAAGAATATAACCACGTGATAAACCTGAGGATGGTTATATACCTTTAACTGAAATCTATTCTAAAATTGACATTTGAGCAGCCTTCCAGGCTACTGCTTATTTTATTGGCAAATGTCTGTGCAATTATTCTTTTTGGAGGGTCGTGGGGTTTGGGGTGGATGTTGCTGAATTTCTAGAGATGCTGGATATGTCAATACAATGAGAAATCATACATGAAGGAAGGAAAAAAATATGGAAGGTCAACAAAATCGAATAGGAATACTGGGCTTATCATCATATGGAGGCTCATTCTTGAAATCATGCTGGGAAGTGTACCCTAAATTATAAGCCTCTCTTGGTCACTTTTGTTATTTTTAAAGAGAACAGCTATGATTTATACATGTGAGTGTACCCTTCATAACAGACACAATATTCACAAGAGGCTATTGAGCCAACTGCACCTGTTTTTAAAGATGTCCGGCCACATGCCTCACTTACATCCCATTTGGACTACTGTAATATGCTCTACCTGACGCAGCTTTTGAACTAGGCATGGCAGAGAATTCCGCCATGGATCTCGGTGAGGCCGAATGCCAGGACACATAGACTTATATGCAAGATTCATGGCTCTATTTTGCATATAAGTCTATGGGCGCATCCTGCTGATCGCCTTTTTTTTTTAAGCATCATGGCGATTGGTGCAGAGGCAAATGGGTCCAGGTAAGTGGCCCTCAAGCTGGGCGGCTCCACAGAATACTTGTGGAGTGGAGCCGTGCTGGAGGATCCGGGGGGGAGGAACGGATGCCCCCCCCCAGCAGATTCCCCACTGGAATGGATGGTAGGGAATCCTCACATCCCTACAGGGAGCATATGACTCCCTTGTTACAGCAGCTTCACTGGCTACTAGTCTGTTTTCAGGCAGAATTCAAAGTGTGGGCTACGACTTATAAAGCTCTATATGGCTTGGGACCAGGCTACTTTCTCCCATACCAACCTGTCCAGTCCTTAAGATCTTCTGAAGAGGCCCTTTTTTTGAGACCACCACCATCAGAGGTGCATTTGGTGGCAATGTGAGAGAGGGCCTTTTTGGTTCCTCCCAAGGGAGGCTAGGTTCGCTCCCTCTCTGCTATCCTTCCGACACCAGGCAAAAAATGCTTTATTCAAGGAGGCCTTTGGCCTGTAAGTGGGTCTGTGGCTTGGGTACTGTTTTAATTCTGTAATTGTTACGTTTTTATTGTATTTTGTGTTTTATTGTTCTAATCTAACTTAAATTATTTACACTGTTTGGTAAGCCACCTTGAGTGCCATTTTTTTTGTAGAAAGGTGGGGTATAAATCAAGTTAAATAAATAAGTGAATATATTCAGGTGCTCTGTCCCTTCAAAACATCTTGTATGAAATGGCCTTCTGATGTAATTATGCCAAAAATTTATCTTCTGTTTCATGATGATGATGATGATGATGATGATCGTCATCATTATGGTAGCTTACAAGGTCCTCCTCCTTTCAATTTTATCCTCACAAGAACCCTGTAAGCTAGGTGAGGCTAAGAGAGTCAGTGACTGGTCTAAAGTCACCCAAAGAGCTTCATGGCTCAGTGGGGATTAGAAGTTAGAACACCAGGTCTCCCAAGCACCAGTAGATTTCATTCATTTTTCATTTATTATATTTCTATGCCACCCCATAGCTAAAGCTCTCCGGGTGGTTCACAAAATTTAAAAACCATTAAAATACATTACACAAAGTACAAAAAAGCATTTGCATAAAACTGTATTGACAGATAACACACACACACATGGACAACATTTCTAAAATGATTTTTTAAATTATCATCCAAAGATAGTCCAAGACATAATTAAAACTCATTATATGCTGCCACATACCTGGGAGAAGAGGACAATTTTTACTAGGGCTGTGCACTGCCTCATTACGAAGTCTGAATAATGAGGTGAAGTGAGCAGTTTTGGAGCAAAAGCCTCATGATACAAGGTGGTTCAGAGTAGGGATGTTGGAGAATTCCGCCATGGACCCCAATGATGCTGGATTCAAAAGAATCCGTGCCCCGCCAGAGTCCGTGGCAGAGTGTAGAACTTACCTCCGCCTCCTCGTAGAATCTTCTTCGGCCGGATCCTCTGGCTCCGGAGCACCAGCAATACGGCTGCCATGCCATATTGCTGGCTGAGGGGGATTGACTGCGGATGCAAATGGCATCCAATACACCATTTGCGGCTGTAAAGGTCTTAGTTTAAGGTAAATGCAACCATTTACGGCTGCATTTACCTTAACATAAGACATTTACGGCCGCAAATGGTGTATTGGACGCTATTTGCATCTGCAGTCAATCCCCCTCAGCCAGTGATATGGCATGGCGGCCATATTGCTGGTACTTTGGAGCCGGCCAGTGGCTCCATGGAATCACCATGCAGCGGAGCTGGCCAAGGAGGATTCCAGGGGGAGGGAGGGATTGCCTCCCCCTGAGGGCAGATTCGAAGTGGGAGAACAGGTAGGGAATCCACCCATCCCTAGTTCAGAGTAGTACCGAGGTGCCCTGGGGTGAAGCATGCCCCATGAAGCGCCTCCTCTGCCTCATATATTTGGAGCTCTACTGAATGCCTCAGCAGTCCAGACAGGCTGTCTCCAAAATGTATCAACTTCTCAGAGCTCACGTGGAGGGGCAGGAGGAGGGAGGAGGGAGTGGGAAGGCAAGCAGATGTGGGGAGGCAGGAAGGCAAGCTCAGGATGAGGATGGAGTGTGCTTTGACAAATAGGAACCCTCAGCCAGAACCGATGCTAGCAGTCTCCAGTCAGAGAGGGTGTTGGTGGAAGGGGATATATACTTGGGCGAACAGCTGTGTTCACTCATTTCACTAGCTGTGTCTTTGGTAGAGAGGGCTGGTGTGGGTAGATGATCGTTTGTGCATGTGTGTGCACATGCAGTCCTAGGAGTTGTTCCTTCAATTTATTCAATTTTGATCACCATTAGGCTTTCCTCAGAATTTTAATTAAAAGGAAACAGCTTGGTTGTAATGGGAGCATTCCCTTCCCTCGCTCCTTGATTATCCATCCCCATTGGGACATGGTCTTTTGCATCACCTTTTCCAGCCACTTCCTCCTATATCTTTGTACCTCCAACTCGTTTGTTATTTGTATTTGATTAGATTTATCTTTCCTTTCGATATTTTTTCAAACTAACATAGCTTTTCCTTGCAAATTGCTGCCATGGTCCCCCTGCCCCACCATTCTTGTGTTTGTTTGTTTGTCTCAATTTTGGACTCTGGAAAAGGCTGCTTTTGTTGTGTAATATCGAGCCTTACTCTGCTTTCTCTGTTCTATTTTCCTGTTGTTTTTGTCAGTCAACTGTGTCTCTGTTAGATTTTTACAAATCCATTCTTATTTAGAATTTTAAAAACAAACATTGACTCCTGGGCATGTCTCCCCCCGCCTTTTAAGTCATATTTAAGCATTCAGTTTTTTCTTTCTTTCTAAATCCTTAAACAAAGACATATTATAGCAGCCTGTGTGTGTAGTGTTTGTCCCCCCACCCCTGTGCCGAAGTGAACCATCTGTGTAGGGATGGCAGAGAATTCTGCCATGGACTCCAGTGAGGCCAAATTCCAGGGAATTCGGCCTCCGAAGTCCATGGCGGAACGATCCCACTCACGTCCGCCTCCCGCTGGACCATAGTGGAGCCGAATCCTCCTTGCTGGCAGCTCCATTCTGCAAGCGATATGGCCGCCATTGCCATCCATATCACTGCTGATTAGAAACAGGAAGTGATCCGGATGCAAATGGTGTAGCGGACGCCATTAGCGTCCCTGTTTTTTCACATGACAGGCTACTTAAATATCTACATAAATACAGATGCATAGCCTATTGCAAGAAGAAACAGGGATGCAAATGGTGTAGCGGATGCCATTTGCATCCGGATCACTTCCTGCTTCTCATCAGCAGCGATATGGCACGGCAATGGCAGCCATATTGCTTGTGGAATGGAGCCGGCTGGCGGCTCTCTGGACTCACTGCGGAGCAGAGCCGGCCAGCTAGGATTCCGGTGGGGAGGAACAGATCACCTCCCTGCTTGCAGACCCCAGGTAAAGGGATTCATACATACCTACATCTGTGTCTTCTCTGTGTTGATCCTCCCAAAACAGAAATTAAACAATGTTTTTCTTTTAAGGGTTTGATTTGGCTGTTATCTAATCGCCTGTGCTATCGCCCTGTATTTCTTTTTTTTTAAAAAAAATACTTTTTATTTTATTTTTTGTCTTTATAAATGAAATAAACAATACCAACAAACTAATTGGTAGCTACAGTTTCCCAACAATACAATATTCTTAAGAGGACACAACAATAACAGAAAGGAGCAAGGGGAAAAAAAAAGAAAAAGAGAAAAAAATATTTAAAAGGATTAAATTTAAACTCCAGTACACATGGGCTTCAGATTCCATTCACTTAAAAATTATACCTATAACATTGATAAAACTGCAATTCAATACAGCATGATTAATCTTATCATGTAATCAGCCTTATAACAAGGAAGCAGGCCTACAATTCATTTCCAGTGACCATATAGCCAGTCATCATCATCATCATCATCATAATAATAATAATAATAATGAGAGAAATTAAAAAGGATAAATAATGATAACAAATCACTAATAAGTTTTATAATGTTATATGGCAATAAAGGTTAAAAGCAACCTTACAACAATCAGTAATATATTTTATACTAGATATATCAATGTGTGTTAAGGATGGACGAAAGTCCCTTACCTGGTCCTGCAGCTTGCTTCGTGGTGGGGGGGAGGCGCTTGGGTTCTCCCCCCGAAGTTCAGGCCGGGGGGGAGGTGCCCCGCCCCGCCCAGCCGAAATTCAGGCTGGGCTGGAAGCGCCCCATCCCTCGCTGCTGAAATTCAGGCCGGGGAGGAGCACCCCGTCTCCCCAGCCACAAAATAAAAAAGTAAATGTAAAAACAAACAAACACACACACGTGATAGGCTACGTAACGATTTACGTAGCCCATCACGGCTAGATTTCCAAAGTCAGCCGTGATAGGCTACGTAAATCATTACGTAGCCTGTCACGGGTGACTTTGGGAAAAAAAAGTGCGTACGCAAATGGCGGCGCCCATGGGTGCCGCCATTTGCGTTCCTTATTTGGTCCCTGTAGTCTACATAAAGATTTACGTAGACTACGGCGAAAATAAGGGCAACGCTATTTGCGTTGCCCTTATTTTCGCCGTAGTCTACGTAAATCTTTACGTAGACTACAGGGACCAAATAAGGAACGCGAATGGCAGCTCCCTATGGGGGCCGCCATTACCCGTACACGCTTTTTTTTTTTTAAGTCACCCGTGATAGGCTACATAATGATTTACGTAGCCTATCACGGCTGACTTTGGAAATCTAGCCGTGATAGGCTACATAAATCATTATGTAGCCTATCACTTGTGTGGGTTTTTTTTTCACATTTACTTTGTAATGGCGGCAGCGGCAGCCATTCGGAAGACTGGCCGCCGCCCCCACCCCCACCGAAACTCTGCTGAAACGCCTACGGGACCCGCCTCCGAGAGGGACATTCAGAGGAGGTAAGTCCCATCCTGGGGGGGGGGCGGAGAATTTCACCGCCAATTTTGGGGGGCCGAATGCGTTGGCATTCGGCCTCCCCGAGATTCATGGAGAAATTCTCCGCCATCCCTAATGTGTGTGCATATTTCTATGCACCCTCAAACAGTATATTTAGGTACAGTATTTCATATCCATTTTAAAGAAGAAGGACTTAAAAAAAAAGATGAAGGAAAAATAAGAGAAAGCAGACAGAGATATATATGCAATTAACTCTAGCCTAATTTGAGTCCTCTTCATCATAGGGGATTGGAATGCTAAAGTAGGAAGTCAAGAAATCACTGGGATAACAGGCAGGCATGGCCTTGGTGTACAAAATGAAGCAGGACAAAAGCTAATAGAGTTTTGCCAAGAGAACATGCTGATCATAGCAAACACTCTTTTCCAACAGCACAAGAGGCGACTCTACACATGGACGTCGCCGGATGGTCAATATCGAAATCAGATTGATTATGTCCTTTGCAGCCAAAGATGGAGAAGCTCCATACAGTCAGTAAAAACAAGACCTGGAGCTGACTGTGGCTCAGATCATGAGCTGCTTCTTGCAAAATTTCGGCTTAAATTGAAGAACGTCGGGAAAACCACTAAACCGTTCAAGTATGACCTAAATCATATCCCTGATGAATATACAGTGGAGGTGAGGAATAGATTTCAGGGATTAGACCTGATAGACAGAGTGCCTGAGGAACTATGGACGAAGGTCCGTAACATTGTTCAGGAGGCAGCAACGAAATCCGTCCCAAAGAAAAATAAATGCAAGAAAGCCAAGTGGCTGTCTGATGAGGCTTTACAAGTAGCTCACGAAAGAAGGGAAGCGAAAAGCAAAGGAGAAAGGGGAAGATATACCCAACTGAATGCAGAGTTCCAGAGAATAGCAAGGAGAGACAAGAAGGCCTTCTTAAATGAACAATGCAAAGAAATCGAGGAAAACAACAGAATGGGAAAGACTAGAGATCTCTTCAAGAAAATTGGAGATCTCAAGGGAACGTTTTGTGCAAAGACGGGCATGATAAAGAACAAAGAAGGCAGGGACCTAACAGAAGCAGATGAGATTAAGAAGAGGTGGCAAGAATACACAGAAGAACTATACAGGAAAGATCTGAATGTCCCTGATAGCCATGATAGTGCGGTCACTGAACTTGAGCCGGACATCCTCGAGAGTGAAGTCAAGTGGGCCTTAGGAAGCATTAGTAACAACAAAGCTAGCGGAGATGACAGTATTCCAGCCGAGCTATTTAAAATCCTAAAAGATGATGCTGTTAAAGTGCTGCATTCAATATGCCAACAAATCTGGAACACTCAACAATGGCCACAAGACTGGAAAAGGTCAGTTTACATTCCAATTCCAAAGAAGGGCAACGCCAAAGAGTGTTCAAACTACCGCACCATTGCGCTCATTTCACATGCCAGCAAGGTGATGCTCAAAATCCTACAAGCTAGGCTTCAGCAGTATGCGAACCGAGAACTACCGGAAGTACAAGCTGGGTTTCGAAGAGGCAGAGGAACTAGAGATCAAATCGCCAACATTCGCTGCATCATGGAGAAAGCAAGAGAATTCCAGAAAAACGTCTATTTCTGCTTCATTGACTACGCTAAAGCCTTTGATTGTGTGGATCACAACAAACTGTGGCAAATTCTTAAAGTGATGGGAGTACCAGACCACCTTACCTGTCTCCTGAGAAACCTGTACGAGGGTCAAGAAGCAACAGTAAGAACCAGACATGGAACAACCGAGTGGTTCAAAATTGGGAAAGGAGTACGACAAGGCTGCATATTGTCACCCTGCTTATTTAACTTATATGCAGAGTACATCATGAGAAATGCCGGGTTGGATGAATCAGAGGTCGGAATTAAGATTGCTGGGAGAATTATCAACAACCTCCGATATGCAGACGATACCACCCTAATGGCAGAAAGCGAAGAGGATCTCAAGAGCCTCTTGTTGAGGGTGAAAGAGGAGAGTGCAAAAGCTGGTTTGAAACTCAACATTAAAAAAACTAAGATCATGTCATCTGGCCCTATCACTTCCTGGCATATAGAAGGGGAAGAAATGGAAGCAGTGACAGATTTTACTTTCTTGGGCTCCAAGATCACCGCAGACGGTGACTGTAGCCATGAAATTAAAAGACGCTTGCTCCTTGGGAGGAAAGCTATGGCCAACCTAGACAGCATAGTAAGAAGCAGAGACATCACCTTGCCGACAAAGGTCCGTCTAATCAAAGCTATGGTTTTCCCAGTAGTAATGTATGGCTGTGAGAGCTGGACTATAAGGAAGGCTGAGCGCCGAAGAATTGATGCTTTCGAACTGTGGTGCTGGAGAAGACTCTTACGAGTGCCCTGGACTGCAAGGAGGTCAAATCAGTCCATCCTAAAGGAAATCAACCCTGAGTGCTCATTGGAAGGACAGATACTGAAGCTGAAGCTCCAATATTTTGGCCACCTAATGCGAAGAGAAAACTCCCTGGAAAAGACCCTGATGCTGGGAAAGACTGAAGGCAAAAGGAGAAGGGGACGGCAGAGGATGAGATGGCTAGATAGCATCACGGATGCAATGAATATGAACTTGAGCACGCTCCGGGAGAGAGCGCAGGACAGGAAGGCCTGGCGTGCTATGGTCCATGGGGTCACGAAGAGTCGGACACGACTGAACGACTGAACAACAACAACAACAATTTGAGTCACTCAGACAAGACATAACCAGTTAACAAAAACTGTTTATGAATTCCAGTTCAGGGGGCTGCAACAGAAATCTCACTCATTTTTGCATTTAGCCACGCCTTCGCCATTTCGTGTTTTGTGAACTTCTTCATCTGACCTTCAGAAACAATGCACAATGTAGCAGGATATTTTAAGTAATATTTCTAAGTTCATTCATTTTGCCAAGTTTTTTGCCTTGATGAATTGTCTTCTTTTCTCAGCAATTTCTTTAATGCAATCGGAAATAAAATAACTTTATCTTGTTTCCAAAAAAGATTTCCACCCCCTCTTGTCAAACACAGGATATAATTTTTTTGTGGAGATTCTTGCAAATTGGATAGGAGTGCACGAAAGTCACTTACCTGGTCTCGCAGCTTTTCGCGGTGGGGGGGAGGTGCTTCGCTGCTCTCCCCCCAAAGTTCTGGCTGGGGGGGAGGCTTCCCGCCTCACCCGGCCGAAATTCAGGCCAGGGAGGAGGCTTCCCGCCTCGCCCGGCCAAAATTCAGGCCGGGGAGGAGGCGCCTCGCCTCGCCTGGCTGCGAAATAAAAAGTTAAAAAAAAAAACGCCCCCGTGATAGGCTACGTGACAATTAATGTAGCCTATCACGGCTAGATCTGCAAAGTCAGCCATGATAGGCTACGTAAATCATCATGTAGCCTATCACGGGTGACTTAAAAAAAAAAAGCACGTACGCCAATGGCGGCCCCCATAGGGAGCCGCCATTCGCGTTCCTTATTTGGTCTCTGTAGTCTACGTAAATCTTTACGTAGACTACGGCGAAAATAAGGGCAACGGAAATAGCCAGGAAGTGATGTGGCCAGATGCCATGAACTTCGTTTTTTTAATGTTGAGTTTCAAACCAGCTTTTGCACTCTCCTCTTTCACCCTCAACAAGAGGCTCTTGAGATCCTCTTCACTTTCTGCCATTAGGGTGGTATCGTCTGCATATCTGAGGTTGTACTTTGTTTCTATTTGCCAATATGTAGGGATTTCAATTCTTTTGTAGTAAGGTCTCCAGTGCCTGGAATAGCTACAAGAGAAGCAGAAATGTAGCTTACAAAACATTTCCCAGTATGGAGATGCAAAAATCTTTACCTGCTGATGTTCCTGCTGCCATGAAAAGCACAAGTACAATCTTCTATCATAACAATAAATCCAGATTGCTCTCCTTGTTACACCAATTGTTACACCAATTGCATGTTGTCAAGTGGTGTACATGAAAAACCCATTGTGGCTGTTCTCCTACCAGCTAACATCCAGTAAAAACACACATGTAACACAATTGCTTAGCTTACATAAGCAGACTAGTTTTCATTAAATTATTGCCATAATTTTGCATAACAGATTTCTGTGGGAAATCAGATATTTTAAAAATGGTATATCAGTAGATAAAGCAAGCGGTACCTTATCGTTAAATGCATTTTCCATAAAGTTTTCTTTCATTTTTAGTGTTCTTTCATTGTTCCAGATCTTTACTATCCACTCTAAGCATTTTTGTGTGTCAATATTTCACAATTTTCAATATTCCAAGAGCTGCCCATGCAGCTGATGTGTTGTGGTATATGCTAGAGACTCATCAATTTTTGATAAGCATGGGCTTCCTGTAGTCTATTCCCATCACTCCAGCTATAATTATCTGCCTGAGGCTACTGTTCACAACCTTGCCATTTTAATGCATGCTTCAGCATCTTTTCCCCCTTTCCTTTGCAGAGAATACATATATTCAATTGAGTTCCTTTTTAAAATGTTGTTGTTTTTGGAGCAGCATTCAAAGGACTTTTTTTTTTTACATGCCTATATTTTCACCTGGGCCTCTTTTTTTTTCTTTTTCCTTTTTTTCTTTTACCTCAGTGTATGTCACTGGAGAAGGAAAAGGCAACCCACTCCAGTATTCTTGCCAAGAAAACCCCATGGAACGTATCACAAGGCTAAATGCAAATAGAAAACTCTCTTACGAGTCCCCTGGACTGCAAGGAGGTCAAATCAGTCCATCCTAAAGGAAATCAACCCTGAGTGCTCATTGGAAGGACAGATAATGAAGCTGAAGCTCCAATATTTTGGCCACCTAATGCGAAGAGAAAACTCCCTGGAAAAGACCCTGATGCTGGGGAAGACTGAAGGCAAAAGGAGAAGGGGATGGCAGAGGATGAGATGGCTAGATAGCATAACTGAATATGGACTTGAGCACGCTCCGGGAGAGAGCGCAGGACAGGAAGGCCTGGCGTGCTATGGTCCATGGGGTCACGAAGAGTCGGACACGACTGAATGACTGAACAACAACAATGTCATCCCATGATTATTGTCACCCTGATTTTTAGTATTTAAAATCTAGGGATGTCAGAGAATTCCGCCACGAATCTCGGGGAGGCCGAATGCCAGTGCATTCGGCCCCCCGAACTCCATGGTGAAATGGCCTGCCACACCCCCACCCCCCCTGCGGATCCCCCCAGGGACGAGACTAATGTGGGGCAGATCTTCTGGCCAGGCTTGTGGGGGGGGGAAGATGTGATAGGCTACGTAAAGATTTACATAGCCTATCATGGCTAGGTTTAAAAAAAAAGAAAAAAAGATGTGATAGGCTACGTAAATCCTTACGTTGCCTATCATAGTTGGGGGTGGGTTTAAAAAAAATAACGCATACACAAATGGCGCTGGCTATGGCCGCCACCATTTGCGTTCCTTCTTTTTGGCCGTCTTAATCTACGTAAATATTTATGTAGACTATGACAGCGAAAATCAAGGGGAACGTAAATAGCATAGCGGGCGCTATTTGCATCCCTTTTTCATTCACCATTTTAGCCTACGTAAATGTTTACGTAGGCTAAAACGGGGAATCAAAAGGGGATGCAAATGTAGGGATGTCAGAGAATTTCGCCACGAATCTCGGGGAGGCCGAATGCGCTGGCGAAATCGGTGGCGAAACGGTCTGCCCCCCCGCCCCTGCCGGGATGGGACTTACCTTGTGCGAATGTCCCTGGCGGCGGCGGTGGCTCCGGCGGCAGTTCAGTGGCAGTTCGGCAGTGGTGGCTGCGGCGGCCAGTCTTCCGACCGGCTGCCGCCACGGACATTTCTAGTAAAAGAAAAAAAAAACCCCAAAACGTGATAGGCTATGTATACATTTGCGTAGCCTATCACAGCTAGATTTTAAAAAAAACACCGTGATAGGCTACGTAAATATTTATGTAGCCTATCATGGCTGAGTAAAAAAAACAAACAAAACAAAACCACGCATACGCAGATGGTGGCGCCCATGGGCGCCACCATTTGCATTCCTTATTTTGGCACGTGTAGTCTACGTAAACATTTACGTAGACTACGGCGAAAATAAGGGGAACGCAAATAGCGTAGATGCTACATTCCCCTTATTTTCGCCGTAGTCTACGTAAATGTTTACGTAGACTACACGTGCCAAAATAAGGAACGCAAATGGCGGTGCCCATGGGCGCCTCCATTTGCGTGCACGCGGTTTGTTTTTTTTACTCAGCCATGATAGGCTACGTAAATATTTACGTAGCCTATCATGGCTGATTGCAGGGATGTAAATGGCGGCGGCTACGGCCGCCACCACTTGCATTCCCGGCCAGCCAGGATTCGCGGCGGGAGGGACGGGGCACCTCCCCCCCGGCCAGAATTTCTGGGGGGAGGGATGAGGCGCCTCCCCCCGGCCAGAATTTCAGGGGGGGAGGGACGGGGCGCCTCCCTCCTGGCCAGAATTTCAGGGGGAGCGACGGAGCGCCTCCCTCCCACCGCGAATCAAATTTCGGGCAAGGTAAGTGACTTTCATACATCCCTATGCAAATGGCACCCGCTACGCTATTTGCGTTCCCCTTGATTTTTGCTGTCATAGTCTACGTAAATATTTACGTAGATTAAGACGGTAAAAAGAAGGAATGCAAATGGTGGTGGCCATAGCCGCCGCCATTTGCGTACGCATTGTTTTTTTGTTTTTGTTTTTTACCCAGAGCCCTTCGCGGTCAGAAATCCAGCTGCAGATGGCTCTGGCCTGGCCGGACCAGTCCGGTCCTGGCTGGCTGCTCCACAGAGCTGCCGCGGAGCACAGCCGGCCATTCAAGGATTCCGGGGGGGAGGAATGGAGCGCCTCCCCCCCCCAGCCAGGATTCCTGGGGGAGGGATGGAATGCCTCCCCCCTCCCATCAACATAATCTGCGAAAGGTAAGTCACTTTCATATATCCCTATTAAAATCACATCTCTGCAGGTTCTGCCAGCAGAATCAGAGGAGCATGCAACTGCACCCTGCCACAGCTAGACCTAATATCAGCCTGTTGAATTCTTCTAGAATCGCCCAAAGAGACATAACACTGGTAGGCAATGTCTAGAGGAGTAGACTTTGAAGGGCAGCCTAGATGTAACATTTCTCCAGAAGGAATCTGTCTACCATTGCAGCAGTTTGAGGCTAAGATCATACCTCAAAGAACGTTTCCTGATTTGCAATTTATGCAGTTTTGATCCTAAGCCCATTTACTCAAAAATTATTCTGACTGTGTTAAATGGGGATTATCCCTAAATAAATGTGCATACAATTGCAGCCATCAAATGTACACATCAGATATTTGATAATTATTTGTTCCCCCCATTGTCTTTCATTTCTAAGGCTAAGTGAGCTAGGGCTGTGCATCACTTTGGTGCCAAATCCAAATCCCAAAGCAAATCCAGGTGCTTTGGGGGTCCCTCGGTGCTATTTGAAGCAAATCAGACCAGAACCGAGGAGCTCTGAAGTGAAGTGGGTCACTAATGAAGTGCCTCGGTCCGACTCGGAGATTTGGAGCTCTTGTGATGCCTTCTGAAGCCCAGACAGCAGACAGCCTGTCTCCAAAAAGCATCAACTTGAGAAAGATCAGGGAGGGGGAGATGAGGAGGAGGGGAGGGGAGAGGAGGAGGAAGTGGAGGGAGTGAGCTTTTGCAAATGGCGACTCTAGTTGCCAAATTAGGTCTGAATATAACCCAGCAATCTCCAATCAGTGACAGTGATGGAGGAGGAGTGAGGAATACTGTATATATTGGAGAAAAAAACCTGTGTTTGTTTGTTGTGCAAGAGAGATCTGCTGGTGTTACTGAAGAGAGCTCTGGAGTTATTTGGCTAGATTTGGGGGGGGGAGGTGTTGGACTCTTTCCCACCCAGCCCTTCTCAATTCAACTATTCTCTTGCTTTCTTTTCTAGAGTATTTATTTAAAAAACAAAAACATCTTTGTAGTTTTCCCTGTCTTTCTTGCTAGATCTGTGTGTGTGTCTGTGTGTCTGTGTTGTGGTCAAGCAAAGTACTACACACAGAACACATCCACATTTCAAAATACAGTGGGCAAAGCACTGCACACATAACATCTATTATTTAAATAATACTCCACTGTGTAGCAAAACAAGCAAGCCCAATATGAGACATAATTGGTATATAGTAGGGATGTTGGAGAATTTCGCTGCTGACTCAAATGAGGGATCACTTACCTCTGCTCCAGGAGGACTGCAGAATGACACACCAGCTCTGGAGAGCTGGCAATACGGTAACAGCAGCCACCATTAACATATTGTTGGGAGAGAGACACACAGACACAAATGGCGTAGTGGATGCCACTTGCAGCCATAAAGCACTGAGTTTACCCTAAATGCAGCCATAAACGTCTGCAATTAGGCTAAACTAAGGGCTTTACGGCTGCAAGTGGCATCCAACACGCCATTTGTGGCTGTGTTTTTTCCCGCAATAGGCTAGCCTACAGGTACGGTATGGAGCCAGTGTGCAGCTCCACGGAATCCTCCTGGAGTGGAGCCATTCCAGAGGATTCCAGGGGGGAGGAATGAATTGCCTCCCCCCAGGGTAGATTCCCCACCGGATCGGAAGGTGGGGAATCTGTAAATCCCTAGTATATAGGACTACTCTGTCAATGTCTGTTTTGTAAAGCTTATTGGTAAGGACAATTGCAGTGTTACATCATAGGTTGTGGAGAGATTTGAGAGTGTGATGGACTGGGACACACTTAGTTTTTCTTTAAAATGTATAAAAACTAGTGCTGTGGCAAAAACTTCTCCCACATTTTTTTCAAGCATTCTCAATCACTTTGATAGAAATGAAATTGCTTTCAAAAAGAAATTCGAAGGAGGAGGAATTTTGGAGAAATTCTCATGGGTTGGGTTTGGGGTTCTTGGGCTTACTTTACTGATGAGGTGGCTGAGGAGTGTGCATGAGTGTCCTGTTTGTCATTGTATAGTAATCTCTGTGGCAGCCTGTAGCCTCCTTGCTTTCCTGCACTTCAGTTAAAGCCATCCTGCAGAAGACATCATGAGGCAATTCCTCCCATGAGGCCTTTTCAGTTCAGGAAGTGCAGGTAGCCTGGGAGGCTGCAGAGCAATAGCAAGATGTGTAATAGAGAGAGAAAACAGACACAGCGCCCTTGGCCACCTCGTAGTGATTAGGGAAGCTCAAAAATGCCACCAAAATTCTGCCTCAGAAACATGGAAGCCTCAACACAGTGGATGCTGTTGCCACTTGCAGGAGCAGTGCAATCAACCCAAAACCCTTAGGAAAAAAAGAAAGAACCTGTGCTACAACCACTGCCAATCGTCAGCCCTATCTGTGAGAAATTGTTGGAGAATTTCTCCTCCTCTAAGAGAAATTAGGTGAAATTGTCCCCCCATTTCTCTGCCCACAAATAGGCTGGAGAATTTTGAGAGGCCATTTGCTCATAGCTCTAATAAAAACCTCTGGTAGACTGCTACTGCTATGGATATTCATCAGGCCTCCTGATAACACTTTATGAAAGTCCTCTTATGAAAATAACCACAGTAGTATCTGAGGAGCAAACCTCAAACAGAGTACTTGAGAGAGAGAGAGAGTGAGAAGGAAGTTATAAGGATTTAGAAAAGATGAAGCTAGGGACATGAAGTTGACCAGGCTTTCAAAATCCAGCAAATTTTCACCACAGGGCAGTTACATGAATCAACCATCTCTTAAGTCCAAGATGGCAAATTGGCAGTCCACAGCCTGGATGCCAACTGTATCTGGCCCCAGATTACCAAATTTAGTACTACTAGGGGAGAGGGGTTATTTGCACTTCTAAGAGACCTACAGCAGTGATTAGGGATAGTGACCTCTGCCTAATCACCGCTTAAACACCTAAGTTCTCTGATTACCCCTTTATGACCTTTGGTTTGAGTTTCTGTTTTACAGAAAGAAAGAAAGAAAGAAAGAAAGAAAGAAAGAAAGAAAGAAAGAAAGAATTCAGAATTCCTGTCAGTGACACTCTCTCTCTCTCTCTCTCTCACACACACACACACACACACACACGCACCTCTTCTACAAATGTACCTGGAATAATGCTATACCATCACATAGCCTTGTTCTCAGGGGCTTCTAAGTAGGAAAACTGGGGCCACCAGTGAGGGTACTAAATTGTCTTAAGACCTGCTTCAGACAAATGTTACCATATAAATATGTGATGGGTGTGGAATTCACATCTCCAAGATCTGAAATGCTTAAATCAGAAACTTAGAAGAAGGAAAAAATAAGAATTCCCAGCAGGTATATTGTTGCACACATGTAGTTTTTCGTATTTACAGATAATATGTTTAAAATAGAACATTGGCTATGTGAAAATGGATGATAGCAGTTTGATCTAATTGTTTGCTTTAGTAATCCATTTAAAATTCTCCTTGTTGAAGCCCTAGGGAAACTTGCTGATTAGGTTTTATGGCTGCTAGTAAGTTAGTTCTATGCCTGGTGTAGCAGATGTGTATTTCAGTGATTATATGAATCCCCCCTTCCCCGCTCCATCATTTCCTTAGACAAGGGGGAGCAGAATACAGGATAGTAGTAAGTCAAAAACACACATTCTCAAGGCAGCAGCATGAAACCGAAGTATATTTATAAGCGCATTGTGAAATCTGGAATAGTATTTTGTTAGATTCTGAATTAAAGACGTTCCTGAGCAATGGGCAATTTGAATACATTACAACCTCATATAAAAAGCTACATGGTTGCACCTCACTCAGCTTTATCTCTAAGCCACTTGTGTTTTCTGTGGGAATGAACCAAATATTCAGAGCCTCTGGGTAAATTGCAAATTACTTCTTGCTTTAAACCATTTGTAAGAACTGACATTCACAAATTTTCTCTTCACAAGAAGTTAAGTGAACCTTGTCTTGAGCAATATATCCTCCAGTTGTAATGGAGCCAAGCGCATGTATGTGGCGTTGTACTGCATTGATTTTAAACGGCAGTGAGCCAAGCTCTCATTAGCAGCATTACTGCTAAGATGGGAGTGTGTGTGTGTGTGCGTGCGTGCGCGCGCGCGTGTGTGAAATCTAAGGTGCTTCATTCCTCCTCTTTAATGGTTGCCACCTGGAAAGACTTATTGCAGTGATGATGGATGTGACAGGAGAAAGGGAAATGGGAGACAAAGCCAGGCACAGATGAACTGTTGATGTAGGACCCTTGTGGTGCCATTGATAATCAGGCTAGAAAATGAAAAGCACATTCACCCATCTCCATGCTGAGGGGAAAATTGCAGCTTCTGTATGAGCAGGGACTGGGCCCCTACTCTCCTCAGAGAGGCCACATTACTGTCATACTGTCACACTACTTATCTTTGCAAGCAGCTTTGGGAATCTTTTTGGCTAAATGCTGTAAGGAAGAAGGTGAGTAAATAAATAAACAAATAAATAAGAACAGAAGCATCAGACTAAGACCCTGCAGTGGCCACCTGGATGCCTTGGCGAAGCCCACAAGCACAATGTAAAAGCAAGAGCTTTTGCCCCATCATTGGTCCCCATCATTGGTCCCCAGAGAGGCAGGCTTGCTTTAAACTTGGGTTGAATCTACACATAGCAGTTATACTGTTATCATACTATTATCATAGCTATACACATGACAGCAATGGGCACCAATAGTTATGATAATGGTGTGGTAATGGTCATTTTACATAAGAATGGTGGCTCAGCCTTTTTCAAAAATCCCCATTTATGCAAATGGCAGCCACAAAGGGGCCATTCACATTAGATTGCAGGTGTAAATGGTCCATTTATGCCTCTAATCTTGTGTAAATGGCTACTTGATGGCTGCCATTTGCACAAAGGTGGATTTATGAAAAAGGCTGAGCCACCATTCTTATGTAAAATGGTGGTTTGGTGAAGGATCAGGTAGCCATGCACCACTTGCCAGGTACCTGTGGGCTGCCTGGGGGCTTGCTGCACATGGTGAGCGGGGGTCAGTGGGGTTCTAGCATGCGTTGTGCAACCCAATGAGTTTGTCCATCCCTACTGCATCTTCACTAGCAAAGTGGCTGTGCAGAGTTGTGTTGCAGCAGTATACCTGGGGTGTTCCACCCAAATATTTTCTATGGCTGAGCCTGTGTTACATCTGGCATGCTGCCAGCATTAGGGATGGACGAAAGTCCCTTACCTGTTCTCGAAGCTAAGCTTCGCGGTTGGGGGGAGGTGCTTCGGTTCTCCCCCCAAAGTTCAGGCGAGCGGGGGAGGCGCCCCGCCTCACCCAGCCAAAATTCAGGCCGGGGGGGAGGCACCCCATCCCTCGCCAGTGAAATTCAGGCCGGGGAGGAGCGCCCCGTCTACCCGGTTGCAAAAAAAAAAGTAAAACACACACACACACACACACACGGACACCCATGATAGGCTACGTAACGATTTACGTAGCCTATCACGGCTAGATTTCCAAAGTCAGCCATGATAGGCTATGTAAATCGTCATGTAGCCTATCACGGCTGACTCTGGAAAAAAAAAAAAAAAAAAGCACGTACGCAAATGGCGGCTCCCATAGGGAGCCACCATTTGCGTTCCTTATTTTGACACGTCTAGTCTACGTAAAGATTTACGTAGACTACGGCGAAAATATGGGCAACGCAAATAGCGTTCCCTAATTTTCGCCGTAGTCTACGTAAATGTTTACATAGACTAGATGTGCCAAACTAAGGAATGCAAATGGCGGTGCCCATGGGCCGCCGCCATTTGCGTACGCGCTTTTTTTTTTTCAAAGTCACCCATGATAGGCTACGTGATGATTTACGTAGCCTATCACGGCTGACTTTGGAAATCTAGCCATGATAGGCTACGTTAATCGTTATGTAGCCTATCACGGGTGTGTTGTTTTTTTTTTTACTTTACTTTTTTTTTTGCAATGGTGGCAGTAGCAGCCGGTCGGGAGACCAGCTGCCATCCCCACCCCTGCCAAAACGCCGCTGAAACACCGCCAGGACCCGCTGCCGAGAGGGACATTTGGCCACGGTAAGTCCCATCCTGGTGGGGGGGGTGGGGGGCCGGAGGAGAATTTCCCCACCAATTTCGGGAGGCCGAATGCATTGGCATTTGGCCTCCCAGAGATTCATGGAGAAATTCTCCGCCATCCCTAGCCAGCATAGAACACACTTCTGCCAAATCCTAGAGCCCCAAAGCCAGTAGATCTCCATAGAAGCATAGAATAGTAGGGTTGGAAGGACCCTACAAGACCATTGACTCCAACCCCCTGCTCAGTGCAGGGTCTTGACTATGGGATTGCTACGTCAGATATATGTGTCCATTAGGGATGGACGAGCTCCCCTGCATCCTGCTCATGGGCTGCTTGCTGAACCCCTGCTGGCTGCCCAACCTTGGTGGGTGCACAGGGTGAACCACTGGATGGTCTGTGGGTGCCTGACAAGAGCTCATGGATTTGTTTTCCCCATGAGCTGCCACTTCATGCAAAAATCACAGGTATAAATATTTTTGCGCAACCTGGCGGCTCGTAAGAGTCCCTGTTGCCGACTGCCAACCCCTCATGTTCTCCTTGCAAGGAGAGCGTGAGGGGTTGACAGGTTGCAGGTGCAGGAGTCCTTGTCACCACCCGCCAACCCCTCTCTGTCTCCTTGCAAGGGGTGCAGGGTGCAGCTGCCATCCGCCAACCCCTTGCGTGCTGTCCTTCCCAATGAGCAGATGAGTGAGCCAGAATCTGGGGGGGGGGGGACTAGCCAAGCTCTACCGCTGCAAACCAGATTCCTCTGACGTCCATAATGTATATTACGCAAAAGAGGTACAGCAATTATCACTGAGGAAAGGAATTCCTTTATAATAGAGTGATTCCAAACCAACATTTATATGCATATGCATGTGTGCGTGTGCATGCACATGTAACCCTTTCAGTATTTTAAGAAATTTATGGATATGAAGCAAATAAGAGTCCCAGTCTTGAACCCAATCATTCAGATATAGCCAAATAAACCTTTTTAGGACAAATTAAAAGGTGGTCTTATTTAGGACTGGAGGCAGAGCAAGTAATTTCCTTTTCTCATAAGTTTCTGAGAAAAAGTAAAAAAACAAAGTGCTCCAATAATTTTAGTAAACAGCTTATACTGTTGGATTGGTTTTCATTTTCATAAATTCAACTACTTTGTCATCTCATATTAATACTAAGCTCTGGATTTACAAGTGGAAAGAAGATCAATAAAAATAAATGAACATTGATATTGCCAGACCTTAGCAATACTATGTTTATAGTGTCCCTGAAGCAACTTAGACCTTACATTAAAGAATCAATAAAGTAATGCAACAGCTAAAGCCTTGTATATAAAAATATCTTGGTGTTTGGGGGAAGATAAAAGAAGGCCATATATTTATTCCCGTAGGGGGGTGATGACTTTGCATAGACTTCCCTAGCTATTTGCATGACTGAACATGGGCAATTAATATTTTTTCCATTGATGACTATGGCTCTTTTATAATATTGGCTCACTTGTGAAGGATATCCTTTTCCCCTTACATTTCAATATATCAGTCACCATGTTTACTAAAGGGCAGGGGCAGCTTCAGACTTGAGGGGGACATAGCAAGGTGGGGCTGCCATTACAGATCTCCCACAGTGCCCTGGGGCAATCCCATGTCAGGTGCTTGAGGCATTCTGGGAAATGTAAAATTTCATGCAGTTCACAGATGCAGCTGCCTGCTGTGTGGGCTCAGGGCCAGAATCAGTAGCAGGGTCTGCTGGAAAGCTACACCCCCACCCTGCCAGCTGCTGGGTACTGCCACTGGCACTACTGCCACTACTAAAGAGTGTCTGGGGAAATCACATTAAAATGATTAAAGTTTCTCCCACATTTTTTTTTTTACCATTCTCATTCAATTTGACAGAAGAGAAATTGCTTTCGAAAAGAAATTCAATATTGCAGAAATTTTGGATAAATTCTCATGAGTTGGGTTTAGGTTTCTTGGGCTTACCTTACTTAGGAGGTGAGCACAAATGTCCTGTTTTTCACCATACAATAATCTCTCTGGCTGCCTGTGGCCTCCTCAGCTCCCTGCTGAGGCCTCCTCAGCTCCCTACACTTCAATTAAAGCCCAGTTTAAGACACCATGAGGTAATTCCGCCCATAGGGCTTTTTCAGATCAGGAAGCGTAGGCAACGTGGGAGGCTAGCTGTGATTAGGTAAGCTCAAAGCTCAAAAAACATCACAAAAGTAAATTATAAAGCATCCTGAATGAGGCAGAACAATGGAAGCCTCTTTCATGCGGGGAGAAACCTTTCAGGAAATTGGAGGACAGAGTTTGGCAGAGCATGAACTCCACCCCTTCCCTCGAGCTGGACACATCACTACCCCCACTTGTATTGCAGTGGATGGAAATTGGGGGCCAGCCTGCCCAGACAGCTGATGCACAAACAGAACAAAAACACCCTAAACCCTTACCATAAAACGAAAGAAGCTGTGCTACAAATCCTGCCAATGGGGAGCCCTAACAGTGAGGAACTGTTGAGAATTTCTCCTCCCCCTCAACAAATTCACTGGAATTGTCTCCAAAACTTCTCTGCCCACAAGTACGGTGAAGAATTTCAAGAGGCCATTTGCTCACAGCTCTAAATTGCATATTCATTTTGGGATTCATCCAGAGGTATAACTCTTTAAAAGTTTACACTGCCCTGTATTGTTTGTTTTTGGTATAGCTTTCCAGCAGGTCCCTTTTGGATATCCAAAGCTTTAAGATATGTCGATATTTTTTAGCCTGTCCATGTCTCGGGATGTACAACAATTTTTATTTATTTATTTATTTATTTATTTATTTATTAAATTTATTAATCGCCCATCTGACTGGTCACCCAGCCACTCTGGGCGATGTACAACCCACCATAAAACAATTTAAAACAATAAAATTTTACCATAATTTTTTTTTTAAATACCCTAACCCACCCCAAATGCCTGCCTGAACAACCACGTTTTTAATGCACGACGGAAGCTCATTAAAGAGGGGGCATGACGGAGTTCCCTAGGGAGGGAGTTCCACAGAGTGGGGGCCACCACAGAGAAGGCCCTCTCCCTCGTCCCCACCAGTCTAGCTGTCCTGGCTGATGGGACAGAGAGAAGGCCATCTGAGGCTGATCTTGTTAAGCGGCCTGTCTGGTGTTGCTGGAGGTGCTCCTTAAGATAGGCTGGGCCAGAACCATATAGGGTTTTAAAGGTCAAAACCAACACCTTGAATTTGGCCCGGAAAACAACTGGTAACCAGTGCAACTCCTTCAGCACTGGAGTGATGTGATCTTGCCGGCGGCTGCCTTTAATCAGGCGAGCTGCCGCGTTCTGTACCAGCTGCAGCTTCCGAACCATCTTCAAGGGTAACCCCACATAGAGCGCATTACAGTAGTCTAAACGAGAGGAGACCAGGGCATGTACTACCGATGGGAGCAGATGGTCGGGAAGGAAGGGGCGCAGCCGCCGTATCAGATGGAGTTGATACAGCGCTGTCTGGCTCACAGCTGACACCTGAGCCTCCATGGACAGCTGGGAGTCCAAAATGACCCCCAGGCTGCGGACCTGGTCTTTCAAGGGTAGCCGTACCCCATTCAACACCAGGTCAACATCCCCCAGCCTCCTCTTGTCTCCCACCAAAAGTACCTCGGTCTTGTCAGGGTTCAGCTTCAGCTTATTCCTCCCCATCCAGCCACTCACCGTCTCCAGACATTTGGACAGGGATTCTACGGCCAACCTTGGTGAAGATTTGAATGAGAGGTAGAGCTGCGTGTCATCCGCAAATTGATGACACTGCACCCCAAACCTCCTGATGATAGCCCCCAGTGGCTTCACATAGATGTTAAATAGCATCGGGGAGAGGATGGAACCCTGTGGCACCCCACAAGTAAGTGGCCATGGGTCCGAAACCTCCTCTCCCAGTGCTACCCTCTGGTACCTGCCGGAGAGGAAGGACCGGAACCACCGCAATACAGTGTCTCCAATGCCCAACCCCTCCAGGCGGTCCAATTCTGTTTTGATCTGTTTTTGACCAGAATGTGACCCATTTACACCTGTAAAGATGAGTGCATTTGGGGGGCAAAGCTCACATGTTCCCATTTGGGGACTCATTTGGGGACTCATCTGAGTCCATGGCAGAATTCTCCGCCATCCTTACCTCAGCCTCAGATGTTCATCTGAGTGTGCATCAAATGTATACCTGCAGTTTTCAGTTCAGCAGCTGGCATGTCTGTAAGTCTGCTGTATGTGCATATCATCATAGATGGATTGGAACAATCACATTTAACTCCTCCAGTTTATATTGCACATTTTATTATGAGCTAATAGAAGACTATTCAGCACATCTCTGACTTTTGCATTGAATCCAGCACAACAACAACAACAAAATGCACTCCATTGTTTGGATGTGAGACTCACAATGAAGGCAAGTGCATATGTGTGAATGGACAATAACAGTACACATTACACACACTATCTTTTAATTGTATTGTTTGAATTCTTGAGCATTTCAATTTGATTTTCATTCAGGGTACTGCATAATTAATTTCCAGATTTCCAGAATGCAATACAATCAAGCATTTTCAAATGGTTAGTAGATTATTAATGGATAATATTAATGTATTATTCATTATCTTTCATTGTCAGTGTAAGTGCCTAGAGTTTTTGAAAATATATGCATTATTCGACTTTTTACCCTACATCTTAAGTCAAAGAAATGAACAGTTGGAACTTAAGGTGAGCCAGACCTTAAGCCAAAACCTATTTTAGGGTTTTTCTATGTGAGGCATTTATCATGTGCTCATTCCCTGCTCATTCCCTATTCATGGTTTTTTACATGTTCTTTAGACGATATCATGGCTCTCTAGTTTTGCTTATGTTTCTAAAGAGCACTTCCAGTGAGTTTTTTAGAGCAGGAAAAATGTGGTATTTAATTGTAAAAGCAAAAGAAGCCATTTTTAATCTTGCGTATTAGTGCTATTCTGCTATACCACAGTGCCACCTATAGGCTATGTAGCATAAAAGCAGGAAATTATTATTATCGTTATTGTTATCCTGCCTTTTTCCCAATACTGGGTCTCAAGGCAGCTTTACAACATTAAAAACTTAAACCATTAAAACCTATAAATAGAAATATACCTAAGTTAAAAATATAATTAACTCATCAATAATATTAAAATTATATAAAATATCAAAATTTTAAAAGACAACAAGAAATATAAACCATACTATCCATCCCTCATATTTTCACAGGTCCAGACTAGCTATCCCCAAAGGCCTGCCAGAACTTTTTTTTTTTTACCTGCCTGCGAAAGCATACCAAGGAGGGTGCCATTCTCACCTCCCTGGGAAGGTAGTTCCAGAGCCTTGGGGTAGCCACCAAGAAGGCCCTCTCCCACGTTCCCACCAGACAAAAGGAAAGGAAACATTCTTTGAGTAATGCTCAAATCTCAATTCTGTGATGAAACTGGAAGTAGATACAGCAGATTAACAGCCAATTACTACCCTTGTGTAGAAAATCTCTTAAACTCTGGAGAGCTACAGACGTCCTTCATTTGCTACACATTCTATGACCACATAGGAGGATAGGAGCAGGATAGATGCAGAAGGTATTCACTGTCACTGCCTAAAACTAAGTTAGCAAGGTGCACTAATCCCATTCAGTACAAAAATATTTACTTTAATATGAATGCCAGCTATACACTATATAATTCTGTACAACAAACTGAAACTCCTATAAACCTCTATAGTAAACTGCCTTGGTAGCAACCACATGATGGAGTCTAATCTGGGTTTGATCCATGTATCGTAGTCAAATCAGATATTTTATGATACAGCGAGATGATCTCTACAAACTGGAACCAGTTTCCTCAGTGCTCTGTATGGAGTAAATATTGGGTCCAGAGGAGGGTGCATAGTGGCTGCCACCTCCTAAATTCCCCAAGAGTCACTCATAGGATTGACAGTTTAGGTGATGCCACTAGAATTTGAAAAAAATAAAATAAACTGCCCAAGTATCTGTTCCTTAGGAGGTAATTATATCATCATGGGCTTTTGGACTATAATCTCATCAGCACTGGGACCCAGACTAACATGTTATTAGGTAATGGATGAGTCCAGGATTATCCCCCAGCAATAGGTCTGCTGTGATGATTTACAATCAAATGCCAATAAGAGACAAAGGATATTCACACTGAAAGAACATTTTCTTTATTAATGCAATGCATTTATATCCTTCTTTTCAGAGACAGACGCTGACAAAGGGGCTTACAAACAACAAAGGGGCTGATCACAAGCACATATAAAATAATTGCAGAAATTAAGCCAGGTTTGAGGTTGTTGAAATTGGAACTGGGGATGGATGGACTCACCACCACCCACTAAGCGACCACTGCTGCCTGCCCCCGCTTGCCAAGCCATGCAAACCCTGGAGGGCTTGGCGAGCAGCCCAGGAGTTCCCTGCAGCTGCCCGCTCTTGTCTGTGAGCCACAATTTTTACACAAGATGGGAGCTCTGTAATTTCTGTATATTGAATGTTGCGCAAAATGGTGGCTATACAGGGCCATGTCCGCAACATTAGAGGCGTAAAGGGCCCCAATTATGCCTCTAACGTTAGGGAGATGGCCCTGTACAGCTGCCATGCTGTGCAATATTACATATACACAAATTATGGCGCTCCCATGTTGTGTAAAAATGGCAGCTTGCATTGAGGAGTGGGAGGCTGTGGGGTGCTCCCGGACCATGCAGCACTCGATGAGTATGCACACGAGTGCCTGTGGATTGGTGTGCAGGCCCTGGAGGGGGGGATGTTCACCGGACTCGTTGTCCTTATCCTCAGGCTGAACAAACTGAAAGATATCCAACACAAAATGATCATATGGCCAAGCAGTTATCTCTAACATTGGTCCTGTGATAATTGTAACATTTAATTCACTATGAATATGAGTGATTGTTATTGCAAAGTGCAATGCAAACTGGCCACAGTGAGCTATTCAGGGCTCCACAGCTTGAGTTGCAGGTTTCTAGTGAAGCAGATTCCTAACCACTCAGAAAAGTTCAGTTGGCCTGCACTGTGCAGATGTAATGATAATGGAGAAGGTATCAAGGCATCTGCTTCACTAGCTTCAACACCACAGAGTAAATCTGAAAGAATGATCTTACCTGTGCCCAGTCATGCTCAGAGTGGGTTTTCCTCCATTTGTGCTCTAATTATTGCCCAAACTATTTAATTGCTCCCAACAACTCAGAATATCAAAGAGCTGACATAATTTTGTGTTTAGGTCAAGGACATCTGAGAGGACTTGTGTCAATAACCTGGGTCATTTCCCTGTTCGAGGTAGATACCAGGTTCTCAACATGACCACTAGGGATGTACGAAATTGGCCTTACCTGGCTCCGCCGGGTTCTGCTGGGGGGGGGAGGTGCTCCATCCCTTCCCCTGGAATCCTGGCCATCCGGCTCCGCTCCGTGGGGATTCCGCAGAGCCGCCGGCCAGCTCCGCCAGCGGCCGGACATCCGGCCGCTGGCTAGAAGGGACGCAAATGGAAGCGGCCATAGCTGCCGCCGTTTGCGTCCCTGTAGTCAGCCGTGATAGGCTACGTAAATCTTTACGTAGCCTATCATGTCTGACTTTTTTAAAAAAAAAAACAACACGCGCATATGCAAATTATGCTATTTGCATTCCCCCTTATTTTCACCGTCTTAGTCTATGTAAATATTTAGGTAGACTAAGACGGGCCAAAATAAGGAACGCACGTTGTTGTTTTTTGTAAAGTCAGACATGATAGGCTACGTAAAGATTTACTTAGCCTATCACGTCATTGTTGTTGTTGCTTTTTTTAACCTAGCCATGATAGGCTACGTAAATCTTTACATAGCCTATGACATCTTTTTTTTTTTTAACACTGGAAATGGCAGTGGTGGCGGCTGGTCAGAAGACCGGCCGCCACCGCTGCCGCCTCTGCTGTCACTGGAGCCGCCGCCACCTGGAAGATCCGCCCCAGGTAAGTCTCATCCTGGGGGGGATCCGTGGGGGGGCTGGGGGGCAGGCCGTTCCACCACGGAGTTCAGGGGGCTGAATTCACTGGAATTCAGCCTCACCGAGGTCCGTGGCGGAATTCTCTGCCATCCCTAATGACCACTGGACTGCAGGATAATCCCCGAGGGACTTCAGAAAACTGTTCAGACCCATCAGTCTCTGTGGGCAGACTGATATTGGTGGTCCTCCACCCCAACAGAAGTAACCCATATAGATATTAACTGAGAGAGAGACCCATGGTCATCATGGCAGCCATGAAGTCCCAAGCCACACCAGACAAAGCAGTCTCTATGCAGACTGCATGGCAAGCCCCCCCCAAACAGCGTATGCAAATGGCGGCGACTACGGGGGCCGCCATTTGCATTCCCTATTTTTAGCCATTTTAGCCTACGTAAATATTTACGTAGACTAAAACGGGGAAAAAACAAAGGAACACAAATGGCACCCACTACGCTATTTGCGTTCCCCCTTTTTTGCCATAATAGCCTATGTAACTATTTACGTAGGCTAAAATAGGTAAAAATAGGGAACGCAAATGGCGGCCGCCGTAGCCACTGCCATTTGGGTATGCTGTTTTGTGTTTTTTTGGCTTGCCGTGATAGGCTACATAGATACTTACATTGCCTATCATGGCAGCTTCGCAGGATGCAAATGGCAGCTGCTATGACAGCCGCCATTTGCGTCCACAGCAGCCCGTCTGCGGCCGGAACTCTGGCTGCGGACGGCCCTGGCTGGCAGCTCAGCGGAGCGGAGCCAGCTCTGGGAGGATTCTGCCATGGAGCGGAGCCAGCCCTGGGAGGATTCTGGGGGGAGGGATGGAGCGCCTCCCCCCCACCGTGAATCCAAGCTGTGAAAAGGTAAGTGAGTTTCGTACATCCCTAGTTCTATGTAACCAATCATTTTTGGCTATTAAGATGTCTCTGAAGGAAAATGTTCTTTTCAGAGAACAAATGTATACACAAAGAATTACTCCTGATGGCCATGCCCCCACCGACATGCGATGATCTGATCTTCTAAACCCTAGATGGGTACAAGCTGTATGCATTTGAGATCTATCCCCTGTGTCCATGCCTTGTGTATATAGGACAAATGTGTGCTGCTGATACACACATAGGCTCTCTTCCAAAGACCTGACCACTATACAGGGGACAGGGGTGAGAGGCCTGCGTGTAGGATTCTGACTCCCCCACCTCTCAATGCCTTCATTGTACATACATTTGTTTTCTAAACAGGATTAGAGAGTCAGAGGAAATAATTTAACAAATTTATGAAGTGTGTGCTGAAAGTGTGCTGAAAAATCATCCGTAGCCTTCTCCCACTGTTGCTACCTAGCAACTGAAGTTCAGTGTTATAGTGCCTCTGAACCTGGAAGGTGCATTTCACGGTCATAACTAGTGGCCACTGATACACTTAGATATAGAATGAATTTATGATTGGCTACTAGTCATGGTGGCTATTTTGGTGCCTAGGGATGCGTGAGAATTTCATTTTTGCTCACAAAATGTGCAAGCGTGCTGTGTTTGAAGCCCCAAATGCCACTGTGACTGCAAGCACATGTCCGCTGAAAATGTTTACAAATTGCCAGACATATGCTCGCTTTCTATTTGTGCAACTTTGCCAGTTGGCTTTTATGCAAATTTTCGTAATTTGTGCAAAATTCCCCTGTAGACTGAATCAGCCCCACTTCAGTCTATGGAAGAAAATTGTGCAAATATGGGGAAAGTTGGACAAATTTGCACAAATTTCATGGTTGATCACTGTTTGATTTATGCAATTCTCCCCTTTGTGCAAGTGAGAGGCAATTGCAAAAGCAAACAGGAATTGGGGATGAGATGAGTGGCTAGATGATGTTTGGAGAATCCCAGTGAACTTGACCTTTGCTCATTCGTCCATCCCTATTGTTGCCGCATGTCCTCCATTCACATCCATATGCAAACTCGGCTGTGCAAATGTCTGGCGATGACCATGGAAATAAAGGGACCTTTTCCAGAGGTGTAATACACTGTGCTGCAACAAAGGTGGGGGGATAACTACTTATAAACTGAGGAGTGGAATGCTGTAGCTCAAACTGTTGAAGGCTACAGTTACAGACTACAGCCTTAACATACGTGTTACAAAAGAGAAAAAAATACTAGTTCTAGTAAGCCTAACACTGAGACATAAAAAAAGATGGAGATTGGGGAAATTATTTGCCAATTAAAGAGTGGAAGGTGGCCATATGGAAATGGCAAGACAGGGTTTGAGAGGCTATATATCTAAGGGAAAGCTCAAGTGCTGATAAAAAATGAGCTCCTATGGCAAAATGGATAGATTTCAGGGGGAAAGGAAAAGAAACAGAGCATAAGAAGTTTTAATTACCTTGATCCAGGGTAAGGGAAACAAAAAGGACCTCACTTCTTCATTGGTTATGGATCTACAGGCTTTTAGCTGTGTCAAAAAATACAGTTGTATTTTGAGTGAAGAGCCTTAAAAATGGGGCTTCTCCTTTTGTATCTGACTACACTGAGGAAAATAATAAACGTGGAGAGAGATGAGGTGACAAGGGAGGAGGACTAGCTAAAAAGGCTTTTAAAAGGAGGCAAAATCCCATGCATGTTTAGACAGAAAAAAGCATGGCTGGTCGGCAAATGCAGGGAGTTGTAGGACTTTTTTTGTCTAAATATGCATAGGATTGTGCCTTAAAATAATTTGATTTAACTCGAGATCCTTGGTAACAGCTTCCCCAAATTGTTCTAAATTCCCTGCTTAACCACCAATATTGGAGATTTCAAGCTCTATGTGAGGCACCAAAATGGGAAGTAAGGAGGTAACAGGTTATAGTTATAGCACATCATATTACATAGGGAACCTGGCTTTGGACTCAACAACAGACACTTTACTCAACAGGTAATGCTTTCTCTCTGGGTTTCCATGGCAGTACAGATCTCTCTGTCTCTCTAGGCAAACAAGGCAACAAGGTGGCTCAAGAAAAGAAATTGAGAACTCTGTCCTTGGAAATGTGGGCTAGGCACTACACTGGGGCAGGGGCATAGTGCTAGGAAAGGATTGTGAGGAATAATCTCAGAGACCAAGCAAACCCCAGGTTAATCTCAGAGCTGAGCTAAAACCAACGAATGTGACGGATGCCTGAGCAAAAGGAAAGATCAACTGGTGCCCAAACTCAAGGACAGTTAGAGGCTTCAGAACTCAATGGCTCTGACTCTGTACCCACAATGGGACAAAACAAAGGAAGCGATAGTTTGATTCTGGGGAATGAAGGAAACCTCATGGAGGTTCCTGGCTACTTCACTGAGTTAACGCTAGCTGACTGTACACTGGAAGAGGCAAGCTATAGAAGACAAGTAGCTAGTGAAATGCAAAACAAAAAGTATCACCAGAGGTGCCCAGGGAGTATCTAAACCTGCTGAACTGTCTGGTGGATGGGAACACTCCAAGATCAGGCCATATTTCCCACCAAGGTTCTGATTTGGCCAATTTACAGGTATCCTTATGGGATAGATGGCTGGGCAGTGACTGGCAGTAAGGTTGTTATTTGCTAGGGATAGCATGGGAGTCTGAGGAGGAGGTGGAGTCCAATGCACTCCCCCCATCCAGCCTCCCAGAACCTGCTTGCCAGGATGAAGGGGGCTTGCTTCCCCACTCGGTGATGAACGGGAAGCATTATGGGGCTGTTCTTCCTCTTACTGAACTGCAATTATGCATGCAATTGTGGCTCAGTTACTTCTGCATATCTAAAGTTGAGTCTATGGCTGCATTAAAGGGTCAATGACTCAAGATTACAGCATAAAGGGCCCTTTACGCCTGCACCCTTGAGTCATTGCCCCTTTAAGGCAGCCATGGACTCAACTTTAAGTATGCTGAACTAACCCAAGCCATGATTTCTGTACACAATCGAGGCTTGGGAAAGGGACAGGTGGCCCAACGGTGCTTCGCGGGTGATTGCTGAACCTTTCTGCAGCTTCTACCACACAGCTCACACAGGTGGGCAGGGTCAGGGAGGATGGCTTGTCAACCACCTGAAGGGAATGGACAGAGGTGCATCCATCCATCCCTAGCATTTGCATATTTCTGTAGTTCCATGAGAGCAACTCCTTTCAATCTAGTGGAGGAAATACATATACACTTATTCTGACCCTGCTGCAATAATCTGGGACATTATGTTCATTCCTGGCAGCCCTCCAAGCCTCTGGCTCTGCTGTCTCTTCCTGAACAAAACTGACTCTTGAGCCAAGGTGTCAGGGTATATATCTCAGACTACACACGTTCAGAGAGCCAACATGTCTGAACTCCTCTGTAACTATATACGCTCTCCAGATTCAGAGACATTATCTATCTGTTGCTAGAGAGAACCAATGAGGGGGGCCTATTGCCTTCATGTGTTGCTCATGGGCTTCCCAGAGCTATCAGGGGCTAACAAGATGCTGGATTAGATAGACAATTGGTCTACTCCAACAAGCTCTTCTTATGTGTTGTTGTTTTTGGCACTGCCAAAAATGTTAATATTTTATTTTTGACTGGTTTTAGCTCAGCTCTAGGTATTAAATATTGGTGGTTACATCTCTTCAATCTTTGAATTAGCATGAAAATCAAACAAATGTCCTTGTACTCCTGACATATTAACAAGAATGATGTCCTCTTTCCTCCCAGCAGTTACAACACTGATAATGTCTGGAACAGCGAATAACTGCATTCATTGTAGTTACTGTAATGGGCATATTCCTTTCAGTTAAAAGCTTTGCCATCTGTTCCAATGGCTAATTAACAATGCGAAGAGAGCACATTCCATACTTACATCAAGAAAAAGAATTTTTTTTTTTAAATCATAGATATAAGATCGTCTTAGAAGGGCAACATAAGCAAGGTTTATGTAATTGTGGTCTTCACCTTTTGTTTGAACATTTACAGATAAATGGAATTGGAGGTAAGGACGCTTCATATGACACCTAAAACTTATGATTCAGGCTGCATTCCTAAACTCGCTTACCTTGGAGTAAGTCCTATTGAACCCAGTAGGGTTACTTCTGAGATTGCATGTTTAATTTGCTTGATAAGCAGCATTGCTGCAACTCAAAACCTGGGAAGCATGGTAAAGATGGCTGATCCTGTCCCTTATCCCAGAAAAGTCCTACTCCTTCCATAACTATCCACTAAGGATGTATGACAAAGTCATTTCAGATTGTTTTTTTAATAACAATTTACCCAGTTCTCACCTTCAGGACCGAATGCAGACTTGGACACTATCTGCAGTCGAAGTTCAGACATTTCCAAGCTTGCGATGTGATTCATGGGCCAAAACAAATGTGTTCGACAGCATCCATCTACTTGAAAAATGTGCATGAAAATACATGTGGATTTTCATGCAGAAAGAAACAATGTTCACAATTTGATATAGACTTGAGTTGGAATTAGGGGTGCACGAAAGTCACTTACCTGGTCTCACAGCTTTTTGCGGTGGGGGGGAGGCGCTTCGCTGCTCTCCCCCCGAAGTTCAGGCCAGGGGGGGAGGCTTCCTGCCTTGCCCGGCCAAAATTCAGGCCGGGGGGGAGGCTTCCTGCCTCACCAGATCCGAAATTCAGGCCGGGGAGGAGGCGCCTCGCCTCGCCCGGCCGCGAAATTAAAAGTTAAAAAAAAAACACGCCCCCATGATAGGCTACGTGATGATTAACGTAGCCTATCACGGCTAGATCTGCAAAGTCAGCCGTGATAGGCTACGTAAATCGTCACATAGCCTATCACGGGTGACTTTGTGGTTTAGCGTTGCCCTTACAAATAGCGTTGCCCTTATTTTCGCCGTAGTCTATGTAAACATTGACGTAGACTACAGCAACTAAATAAGGAACGCGAATGGCGGCTCCCTATGGGGGCCGCCATTCACGTACGCGCTTTTTTTTTTTTTTAAAGTCACCCGTGATAGGCTACGTGACGATTCACATAGCCTATCACGGCTGACTTTGCAAATCTTGCCGTGATAGGCTACGTGAATCGTCACGTAGCCTATCAGGGGACGGGGTTTTTTTTTTCTTTCATTGCAATGGCGGGGGCGGCAGCCGGTCGAAAGACCAGCTGCCGCTCCCGCCCCGCTCGAACACCGGACGAACCGCCAGCCGGACCCGCCGCCGGGAGGGACATTCAGGGAAGGTAAGTCCCGTCCCGGGGGGGGGGGGGCGGGGGGCGGGGGGGAGGCGGAGGATTTCTCCCCGAAACTTGTTCGGGGGGCCGAACACGTTGGCGCTCGGCCCCCTGAAGTTTCAGGGAGAAATTCTCCCCCATCCCTAGTTATATCCCTTTGTGGAATTGGGTATTGAGTTTTGTGGGACTTACTTTCTATGAAGTGAGTAAGGATGGCCAGCCTCTTTGGGGCTCATCAGATTTCCCCATAGCCCCCGGCTCAGCTTGCATTTGCAAACCAAGCCACGGGCTTTTCCCTGAAATCCTGGAACTTATCCGTGGTTTTTTTTTTTCTAAAATCACAATTTCCCCAGGTTCCCCAACATGGCATCCATGGGCACCACTTGCGCAATTTGTGGCTGTAATTTGCACAAATGTTGTTTTTATGCCAATTTTATTTTTAATGGAAATGCTACCAGATGGCCTGACTCGTTGCGTACTGAGTTGGGCCAGCTGGCAGAAGATGAAATGGAGTCCAGAGGGCTGAGCTGACAAAAGCTCATTGAGCTCCACCCCTCACAACCAGATTTCTCCAGCATCCCTAGAAGTGAATTATACATAGCTTTCCATAACAAACTTTGAATTCTATGCTCAAAATCAAATAGAGTCCACCATTGACACTAAATCAATGCAACTGAAGTAGTAGTAGCAGAATGGGGATTTTTTTTTATCATAGGACAGCAATTGTTTGGGCTGTGGATACATTTGGCAATTTGAGAAACTATCCTGGGCACCCCTAAAAAATGGCTATAATGTAAGGCAAGGCAAAAGATGGGTAACCTGCCCAAAAGACTGAGGACAAGGAAGGTGGGGTCTGAGCCCCAACTAGGGGTGTACGAATTTTGTAAAATCTGTTCCATCTGTGTTTGGTGGATTACCAGGATCCTTTAATTCTGTCATCTGCCCATTCAGGTGCAACAGACCCCAATGCAGGAGGAAGCCTGTGTGTTTTGTTTTCCTATTTTTGAATATTGGATTAATAATACAATCAATACTTTTTTCTGCTGTATACATACATTCTGAAGATAATTCTCATGGAACTTCTTGCTTCTTCTCTTTCTCTATACATCTATTTAATGTGATATTATCAGTCATTTTCTGCCCTTGCATAGGATTCCATTTCCATTTCCTTTTGTTGCTGTTGGATTTTTATATAAATCCTCCCAGATTTTGGTCGAACCCTTTTCCAAGTAAAGACTTCAGATTTCCTTCCACTGCTTTAAGAGCTTTAGGCTTTACCCTCAATAATGCACTCTTTCCTCATATAGTGTGCTCATCTTTATTGCATAGCCATGCCTTGTGGTTTGTACACAGATAAACTAATCTTGATTGATCTGTGACCTTCACAAAATGAGATGTACACCTAACCACAAACCCAAAATGCAGCTGTATTTAGCTGGTGGGAGAAAGAGGGAGGTTGGAGTGAATATTCTTGCTCTATCAGTGTATCAAAGAGTAATTGTTTCCCTTATCTTTTGGCAGAACTCTTTCGAGCATTCAATAAACTGAACAGCAGGATGCTAATAAAAGAAATTACTTCTACCAAAGCATGTTTTTGTTGCATTCTTTTTTGGAACCCCAAATCCAAAGTGCTATCTGGGAAGGGGATTGAGCTATATTAGTTTATTAACTATTGATTGACTTGAGCAGTGCCTTTCTATTCGTGGAAGGATAGATTCCTTCTTTCCATGGATTTGATTCAGTGGAGATTCCCACTAATGGATAAGGACTGCAATTTTTATGATTCCCCAGTTCCATTGCAGTCCCATGCCACCACTCACACTGTTCCATAGGGGCCCCCAGCCCACAGGAACAGATTTTCAAGGGATGCAGGAACCTGCAGGGGGAATGGACCATTAGCAAAAATGGCCTCCTGCAGTCCTGCTTCCATTAGCAGGTGCTGGGGATGCCCTTTCCATGAGCAGAACTCCACTCATGGGATCTTTGGATCCAATACATGTGTGCCATTCCAGCATCCGCTACAAGGCCCTAGCCCCTAGAGTTCACTGGTTAGATCTCCCATCACAGGGATATCAGAGGAATCTGCCCAGGGGGTCAAGTTCACCCAGATTTTAGCCACTTGCCCCCTGGACTCCAGCTCACTTACCTGTCAGCTGACCCAACCCAATCTGTATTGAGTTGGGCCAGCTCACGGATTTTTGTGTCTTTTTTCTGTTAAAATTTGCTTTTAAGAGGTAATGCTACTGAGCAGATTTCTAAGGAAGATTAGCTCCTTAAAGTATTGTCTTCTCTCATTTGAGTGTGTGAGAAGAGATTCCTCGACCCCCCTTTGGGGACGTTCATTTCTTTTTGTTCTCTCATTGAAATCAGCATTCATGCACATTGCAGTCATAATTCGTATTACTTATGCAAATTTCAGCTGTATTTTGTGTAATTTGCACAAATAGCAGCCCTAAATATGCTTAACTTGCACGAATTGCATCTGTGATTTGCACAAGTTAAGCCTATTTATAGCCTCAATTTGTGCAAATTATGCAAATTGCAGCCAACATTTGCATGAGTGATGCAAACTGTGGATGCAGTTTGCATTAATTACACAAATTGTGGCTGCAATTTGCATAAATACTGATTTTAATGAGAGAGAAAAAAGACAGAGTTCCCAGATTTGGAGGAAAGCCCACATCTTGGCTCACAAAGACAAGACAAGCCAGGGGCTGCTAAGAAATTCAGCAAGTCTAAAAAGGGCCAGATTTCCCCTTGATGGCCATCCCTATGCTCTCTACTGAGTCCAGACCCCTCCTAACTACCCACAAAATAAACTATTGCCACCACCTACTGAACCAAGGATTGCAGAAATACTATCTTTTTATATACCCAGCTGTGTAAACTAAAGTCAGCAAATATATTTATTTTTTAAAAAACATTATGCCATGATTTGGTAGAGAACAAATAATGGTTCTACCTGATAACCTAACCAAATATAAGACCTTATATTCCCTCCCTCCCTCTAATCTTCCTCACTCTCTTCTTATTCCTTACTCTCTCCTTTAATTCCCCTTACTGCCCCACTTAACCCTAGGGATGTCAGAGAATTCTGCCACGGACTGAAATGGGATCAAATTCCCTTCAATCCGTGCCATGGAATCCTTTGCAGAATGGCACCATGAGGTTCAGCAGAGCCAGCAGTCATGTGGCTATTTTTTCGTCATCTGCAAAGAGTCGTGCAATTTTTGTAAATAAAAACGTGGTGTAGTATATTCCGATAATAAATGCATTTTTAAATACGTTTTTTAAAAATAAATAAGTTTTTAATAAATAAGTTTTTTTTAAAAAAATGAGTTGTGCTCACCGTAGGGATGTACAAAAGTGACTTACCTTTCACGGATTATATTGATGATGGGGGGAGGCATTCCGTCACTCCCCCCGGAATCCTGGCCGGGGGGGGGAGGTGCTCCGTTCCTCCACCCGGAATCCTCGAACGGCCGGCTGTGCTCCATGGCAGCTCCGCGGAGCAGCTGGCCAGGCCTGGCCCGGCCAGACCAGAGCCGTCTGCAGCCGGATTTCTGGCTGCGGAGGGCTCTGGGTAAAAACAACAACAACAACAACCTACCACATACGCAAATGGCAGCGGCTACAGCCGCTGCCATTTGCATTCCTTCTTTTTCGCCGTCTTAATCTACGTAAATATTTACATAGACTATGACGGCGAAAATAAAGGGGAATGCAAATAGCATAGCGGGTGCTATTTGCATCCGTTTTTCATTCACCGTTTTAGCCTACGTAAATCTTTACGTAGGCTAAAACGGCAAATCAAAAGGGGACGCAAATAGCGCCCGCTATGCTATTTGCGTTCCCCTTTATTTTTGCTGTCATAGTCCACGTAAATATTTACGTAGATTAAGATGGTAAAAAGAAGGAATGCAAATGGCGGCGGCTACGGTTTTTGTGTACGCGGTTGTTGTTTTTTTAACCCACCCAACCATGATAGGCTACGTAAAGATTTACGTAGTCTATCACATCTTTTTTTTTTCTTTTTTTTTAAACCTAGCCATGATAGGCTACGTAAATCTTTTTGTAGCCTATCACTTTTTTTTTTTTTTTACACAAACCTGGAAATGGCGGCGGCGGCAGCTGGTCAGAAGAACGGCTGCCGCTGCCGGAGCTGCCGCCGGAGCCGCCGCCACCCGGAAGATCCGCCCCAGGTGAGTCTCGTCCCGGGGGGATCCGAGGGGGGGTGGGGGGTGGCAGGCCGTTCCGCCACAGAGTTTGGGGGAGATCCGTTTGGGGGAGATCACCGAGATCCATGGCAGAATTCTCTGACATCCCTAGCTCAACGCCTTGTTTGTGGATGTTCTTTTTAAATTGAAATCCTCCATCTCCTTTTACTTTCAGCAACAACACTTCCTCTTCCTAGGGGCTTCCCAAAAGAAGGCTGTGTGAGGTGTGCCTGAGCAGTAAACTCTTTGTTTAAAGCAGCGCTGTTTTAAAGAAAGAAAAAACCTTTTAAAATGACCATGCTGGTCCTGGTCATTTTAATAGGGATGGCAGAGAATTTCTCCCCGAAACTTCGGGGGGCCGAGCGCCAACGTGTTCGGCCCCCTGAACAAGTTTCGGGGAGAAATCCTCCACCCCCCCCGCCCCCCGCACCCCACCCGGGACGGGACTTACCTTTTGCGAATGTCCCTCCCGGTGGCTGGTCCGGCTGGCGGTTCGGCGGGTTTTCGAGCGAGGCGGGAGCGGCAGCCGGTCTTTCGACCGGCTGCCGCCGCCGCCATTGTAATGAAAGAAAAAAAAAAAACTTCCCCTGATAGGCTACGTGACGATTCACGTAGCCTATCATGGCAAGATCTGCAAAGTCAGCCGTGATAGGCTACGTGAATCGTCACGTAGCCCATCACGGGTGACTTTAAAAAAAAAAAAGTGCTTACGCGAATGGTGGCCCCCATAGGGAGCCGCCATTCCCGTTCCTTATTTGGTGGCTGTAGTCTACGTAAACGTTTACGTAGACTACGGCGAAAATAAGGGCAACGCAAATAGCGTTGCCCTTATTTTCGCCGTAGTCTACGTAAACATTTACGTAGACTACAGCCACCAAATAAGGAACGGGAATGGCGGCTCCCTATGGGGGCCGCCATTCGCGTACGCGCTTTTTTTTTTTAAAGTCACCCGTGATGGGCTACATGACGATTCACGTAGCCTATCACAGCTGACTTTGCAGATCTTGCCATGATAGGCTACGTGAATCGTCACGTAGCCTATCAGGGGAAGTTTTTTTTTTTTACTTTTGCGTTCGCGGCCGGGCGAGGCGAGGCGCCTCCTCCTCGGCCTGAATTTCGGCCGGGCGAGGCGGGAAGCCTCCCCCCCCAGCTTGAACTTCTCAGGGGGAGCAGCGAAGCGCTCCCCCCCACCGCAAACGGCCTTCGACAACAGGTAAGTGACTTTCGTCCACCCCTACATTTTAAAAGGTTTTTTCTTTCTTTAAAACAGTGTTGCTTTAAACAAAATGCCCTAACCCCGGTGCTAGCTAGTCTGGCAAAAGGGGGGGAATGTTGCAGGCTGTTGGGGTGAGAAGAGGTGGCTGGTGCCTATTGGATAACTCCCCATAGCACCACCAGGCTGGGAAGGGGCAGGCAGAGTCCTCTTAAGCTCTGCACCCCCTTCCAAACCAGCTCTCTTCCTCTAAGCGGCTGTCTTGAGTAAGGGAGAACATAGCATCAACGGTGAGCCATCCCTTTCAACCTAGTAATCCGATGGGTACAGGTTCCCATCTGATGCGGCTGTCAGCCCTGGCTCACCCCGTCCTTGCTGCTGTGGCAGCCGTAGGGATGTACGAAAGTCACTTACCTGTTTGCGGATTATGCTAATGCTAGGGGGGAGGCGCTCAATCCCTCCCCCCGAAATTCTGGCCGGGGGGGAGGCGCTCCATCCCTCCCCCCCCAAATCCTGGCCAGCCGGCTCCGCTCCGAAGAAATTCTGCGGAGCCACCGGCCGGCTCCACCAGTGGCCGGACATCCGGCTGCTGGCTAGCAGGGACGCAAATGGCGGTGGCTGTAGCCACCGCTGTTTGTGTCCCTGCAGTCAGCCGTGATAGGCTACGTAAATGTTTACGTAGCCTATCACGGCTGATTAAAAAAACAAAAACAAAAATGTGCTTATGCAAATGGCGGCACCCATGGCGTCTACGCTATTTGCGTTCCCCTTATTTTCGCCGTAGTCTACGTAAATATTTACGTAGAATAGACGTGCCAAAATAAGGAATGCAAATGGTGGCACCATGGGCGCCGCCATTTGCGTACGTGCTTTTTTTTTTTAATCAGCCGTGATAGGCTACTTAAACATTTACATAGCCTATCATGGTGTTTTTTAAAATTTAGCCGTGATAGGCTACGTAAATCTTTACGTAGCCTATCATGTTTTTTTTTTTAAAAAAATTTGGAAATGGCTGCGGCGGCAGCCGGTCGGAAGACCGGCCACCACAGCCGCTGCTGCCGAACTGCCGCCGGACCCACCACCAGAGCCGCCACCAGAGCCGCCGCCGCCAGGAAGATCCGCCCCAGGTAATTCCTGTCCCGGGGTGGCACGGGTTGGTGGCGGGCCGTTCCACCACCGATTTGGGGGGGCCGAATGAGCTGGCATTCGGCCTCCCTGAGATCTGTGGCGGAACTTTCGTACATCCCTAGGCAGTCGTGCCGCCCCGCTGCGGCTGGTCCACGGGGCCAGCGGTAGGTGGTCGTCAGCTACCTGCGAGGCTTGCGACTGCCCCGGCATCTGCTGCTGGCCCCTCTGGCTGTGTTACCGCGGCTGCTAGCACTTGCTGGGCCAACGGGGGTGCCTGCACTCGCTTGGGCAGTGCACGTGTTCCGTGCATCTTCACGTCATCGTCGGTTGCACCATTGCTGGCCCTCGTGCTGTGGTGGCAACCAGCTCCAGCTGGCCCATGCTGCTGCCTACGGCGGCAGCAACTGGCACTTGCCGCACCTTTGGAGGCGGCGGGCATGCCAAACGCTCTGCACGGCCCGCGCCTTCCTCTTCTGGCTGCATCCTCACAGCCGCAGGCTCACTGAGCCAGCAGGGGCACCCGCGCTCGCTTGTAGTGGTGCGTGCACCCTGCGCCTCTCCTCTCTTTGGAGCCTCTCCTCTCTTCAGGTGCACCGACCGACCCGCATGGCCCGTGCCTTCCTCTTCTGGCCGCGTCCTCAAGGCTACTGGCTCTCTGAGCTGGCGAGGACGCCTGCACTTACTTGTAGCAGTGCGCGTGCCCCGTGCCTCTCCCCTCTTCAGTGGCACCGGTGTTGGTCCTCGAGCTGCTGTGCCCAGCTCCGGCTGGCCGGCGGCGGCGACAGGGGCCGATGCTTGCCACTCCTTTCACAATGGAGGGTATGCAGAGCAACCAGCGTGGCCTGTGCCTTCCTCTTCTGGCACCATCCTCGCAGCCGCTGGCTCACTGAGCCTGGAGGGGCACCCGCGCTCACTTGGGCAGTGAGCGTGCCCTGCACCTCTTCTCACATCAGTGGCGGTGGTGCCGCTGCAGTTCCGCAAACCATGGTGGCCTCCACAGCCAGCTCTAGCTGGCCCACTGCAGTGGCGGTGGCCAGTGCTTGCCGCGCCTTTCGGGCGGTGCCGAGCCTGCTGTGGGCCCCTGAGGCCCATGCCTTTCCGGGAGTCTGCTGCTTGATTTCTGGCCATGGCAGACGCTCTGCCTGTGGTGGTGGCATCTGTTATGCTGCGGCGTAGGAGCAGTGGGTCCGGCTCTGCTGATTGTGGGCTCGTGCCCTCTTTCTTCCTCCTGTGCTACCTGGACTCCTCTGGCCCGGTTTCTTTGGGCCCTCAGACCAAACTTTGGAGTTCCCAGGAGGAGGGCAATTGCCTGCCCTCCCCCAGGCCCAGTGGGCTGGATAGCTCAGCTGGGAGCCACCTGTGCACCTAGCTTTGGAGGTAGTGGATCCGAGCCCCTCCTTGGCCCATTTTCTTTCAAGGCCGCAGGCCTCTGAGGCTTTCACCTTGGCCCAGGGAATAGACTGAAAGCACATGAGGCAGCCACCTTGCTGAAGCTAAGCAGGTTTGGTCCTGGCCCCTGCTTGGAGGGGAGACCACCTGGGAACCACATATAGCCACCTTGAGTTTTGTTCCATGATAGAAGAAAGGTGGGATATAAATGTAATAAACGAATGAAAAGCCCTATAGTAGGGATGGACGAAAGGGACTTACCTTGTCCCGCAGCTTGCTTCGCGGTAGGAGGGAGGCACTTCGCTTCTCCCCCCAAAGTTCAGGTGAGGGGGGGAGGATCCCCATCCCTCGCCACCAAAATTCAGGACGGGGAGGAGCACCCTGTCTACCCGGCCGTGAAAAAAAAAAAAGTAAAGTAAAAAAACACCTGTGATAAAAAAACACCCGTGATAGGCTACGTAATAGGGGTGCACGAAAGTCACTTACCTGGTCTCTCAGCTTGCTTCGCCTTGGGGGGGAGGCGCTTTGCTGCTCCACCCGAAGTTCAGGCTGGGGGGGGAGGCTTCCCACCTCGCCCGGCCGAAATTCAGGCCAGGGAGAAGCGCCCCGTCTCCCCGGCCGCGAACTTCAAAAAAAAAAACGCCCCTGTGATAGGCTACGTAACGATTAACGTAGCCTATCATGGCTAGATCTGCAAAGTCATCCATGATAGGCTACGTTAATCGTCACGTAGCCTATCATGGGTGACTTTGAAAAAAAAAAAAGCGCGTATGCAACTGGCGGCCCACATATGGAGCCGCCATTCGCGTTCCTTATTTGGTCCCTGTAGTCTACGTAAAGATTTACGTAGACTACGGTGAAAATAAGGGCAATGCTATTTGCGTTGTCCTTATTTTCGCTGTAGTCTACGTAAATCTTTACGTAGACTACAGGGACCAAATAAGGAACGCGAATGGCGGCTCTCTATGGGGGCCGCCATTAGCGTACGTGCTTTTTTTTAAGTCACCCGTGATAGGCTACGTGATGATTAACGTAGCCTATCACGGCTGACTTTGCAAAGCTAGCCATGATAGGCTACGTTAATCGTTACATAGCCTATCACAGGGGCGTTTTTGTTTTTGTTTTACTTTGCTTGGAATGGCAGCGGTGGCAGCCGGTCGAAAGACCGGCTGCTGCCCCCGCCCCTGACGAAGACCTGCCAAACCACCGCCGGGATCCGCCGCCGGGAGGGACATTCGTGAAAGGTAAGTCCCATCCCGGGGGGGGGGCGGGGGGGCGGAGACGTTCTTCCCGAACAACCTTCGGAGGACCGAATGGGTTGGCGCTCGGCCCCCCGAAGTTTCGGGGAGAAATTCTCTCCCATCCCTACTACCTAACGATTTATGTAGCCTATCACGGCTAGATTTCCAAAGTCAGCCATGATAGGCTATGTAAATCGTCACGTAGCCTATCACAGGTGACTTTGGGGAGGAAAAAAACGCGCTTTTTTTTTTTCCAAAGTCACCCGTGATAGGCTACGTGACGATTTACGTAGCTTATCATGGCTGACTTTGGGAATCTAGCCGTGATAGGCTACATAAATCATTACGTAGCCTATCACGGGTGTGTGTGTGTGTTTTTTACTTTACTTTTTTATTTTGCAATGGCGGCGGCGGCAGCTGGTCAGAAGACCGGCCGCCGCTGCCGCCCCCGCCGAAACGCTGCCGAACCATCGCCGGGACCCGCCTCTGAGAGGGACATTCGCACGAGGTAAGTCCTATCCCGGGGGGGGGCCGGCGGAGAATTTCAACATCAATTTCAGGGGGCCGAATGCATTGGCATTTGGCCTTCCGGAGATTCGGGGAGAAATTCTCCGCCATCCCTACCCTATAGGCATCTCTTTCGCTCTGCCTTCCAGTGTTCCCCTCCCTGCTCTGTGGGGTCCTATCCCTTCTCATCTGATGGGCTAGAGAGCAAGATCCAGAGGAATGTGAGGCTGCTGCCTTACTGAAGCTAAGCAGGGTTAGGTCAGGTCAACTTTTCCCTGTCCTGATGACATCATGCCCCCCAAAAAAAGGAGGGGCAAAGGGGTGGTGAGGGGTAGGGTAGTGCCCCATGACTCCCCATAGAATGGCCGCAACATAGGCGGCTTGAAGTACAAGGTTGCCGTGGGCCCAGTCCTGGCTTCAACCCTCTCTCTCCTAGAAGCAGCAGAATGTACTTCTGGGATCACAACCCCTCCCCAGGCCTGGCCCATTAGACCCCCATCGGTCCAGCCTAAACAAACAGGACAGCAGTTGCAACATTCACTGTTGCTTTCCATTGCAGCACGCTGGGACACCATGGAGGCTACCATCCCATCCTCTCATGCTCTCGTCTTCGCTGGCTCACCCGGGTGGCACATCTCTGCTGTAGGCAGTCCACCCTCCTGGGCCTTCTCTGTCAGCAGCACCGCAAGCGACATCATCCCTCTTGCTCGCAGGGGACCCAGGCATGGTTGACCCGGATGAGGGTGAGACAGTCCCACCACACTTCACTTGGCCAGCCGTGAGACCTTCAGGGCCTTGGGGTGGGTTGCTTTGCATTTCCTCCCTGGGGTGGCCATCCCTCCTAATGTCCGGCTCAGCCAGGGGCTTCTGTCGGGGTTACAGTTCTTTTCATCCTTCGGGTGGTTTCCCTCCCTTGCTGGCACCTGGCACCCCATTTGTCCCACTGGTCAGTGCAGGAGACACCCCTTCACATTGCCCTATAACCATATAGGCTGCCCAGGCTGCCTGTAGCTCTGTCAGCCACATCTCCCCCACCTGGGTCCCGGTGACAGATTTGTCAGAGGTCACGCTCTCACCAAGCTGTCTCCCGCATTGGCCCTTGGCCTATTTTGGGTCCAGTTGTTCAGCACCGCTGGCTCTGCTGTGCATACGGCTCCGAGGGCACATGCTCCAGAGCCCAGGGATGGCAGGGTCCCCCTAGGGAAGGTCAAAGTACTAGGAAGCCTGGTGGCGGGCGACAGCCCCCTCCTAGAGGGCCCCAGCATGGTTGGCACAGCACCGCTCTTCTGCCTTTTGAGATGCTACCCTGACTGGTAGGACACATGCTACTTTGAACACAGCTCCATGCTAGGTTTTAGGAGCCCTTTCCGGGGTCGGCATAGGCCGAGGGATGTACGAAAGTCACTTACCATTTTGCGGATCTGCTTTGCGGTGGGGTGGGGAGGCGCTCCGTCCCTCCCCCTGGAGTCCTGCCTGGCTGGCTCCGCTCCGTGGGGATTCTGCGGAGCCGCCGGCCAGCTCCGCCCGCAGCTGGACATCCAGCCACTGGGCAGTAGGGACGCAAATGGCAGCTGCCGTAGCTGCCATTTGCGTCCCTGTATTTAACCGTGATAGGCTACGTAAATATTTACGTAGCCTATCATAGCAAAGTAAAAAAAAAAAAGCGTGCGCAAATGGTGGTGGCTACAGCAGCTGCCATTTGAGTTCCTTTTTTTCGCCGTTTGACCCTACATAAATATTTACATAAGCTATTATGGTGGGGGGGAAAGGGGAACGCAAATAGCATAGTGGTAATAGTTTATGTAAATATTTACATAGGCTAAAATGGCAAAAAAAAGGAACGCAAATGGCAGCCACCGTAGCCGCCGCCATTTGCGTACGTGGTTTTTTTTTTACCTTGCTGTGATAGGCTACGTAAATACTACGTAAATATGCAAAAGGCGTCCCTGCGTTAGCCGTGATAGGCTACGTAAGTAATTATGTAGCCTATCACGTTTATGAAGAGGAAGTGAATGGCGGCCGTGGAGGTGGCCGCCATTCGCTAGTCGGCGCTGACGGCAGCAGGTAAATGCTCCATTTTGCGCGCATGTAGTGGGTTGGGGGCTCCGTTCTGGGCCCATTTTGCGGGGTGGGGTGGGGGGGCTTCATTCCACCATGGATTTTGGGGGGCCGAATGTACTGGCATTCGGCCTCACCGAGATCCGTGGCGGAATTCTTCGCCATCCCTACATAGGCCATACTTGGTCCAGAAGCAAAATCTGTCCTTGCCACGCACCGACAGGTTCGCGAAAAATCAACGAGGTAGTACTGGCAGGATGGGTTATAACCCCCCTTTTTTCTACACACCCCTCTCAGAATTATGCCCAAGAGGTACTCTGTAACCTCTCTTCCCCGAAGGTCAGTCCGTACTGGCCAGATCCCTGTTCTCCTGTGCTCAGTGCAATACAACTCTTTCAAGGAGGCGGTTGTCTCGGCAGGGATCCCGGCCATGGGTCCTTGATAGGCATGTGCTATACAGAGACCACAGACAGTAGTCAATGTTCTCACCTAACGTAAGCACCTGTTTCCCCCCTTTTTCTTTGTCTGGCATCCTTCTGGCTCATGGAAAGACAGTGGGCCCGTCTGCCATGTTTACCTTCCAGTGGGTTGAGTTAGGCCCCCTTAAGCAATGTCATCACCTCCCTCAGGACAAATTTCTGGTCCTTTGGGCACAGCTCCAGGTGATTTCATATCTCCCCACCATCTCCCTTGTGTGCTCTGCAAGTAGTTTTAGGGCAATTGTTTCAATTCCTACACTGGGTAGTGGCCCCCTGGCTATGCTTTCCTGTGCTGGCTTTGTAGGGCAAAGTGTGGACTGAATTAACTCAGTTGCCACTGCTCTTCTGGGTTTTGGAATCATATGGAAGGTTCTGTGATGCCCCGCACAGCAGATGGAGAGTCAGGCTGCCGCCGGAATTTCTCAGGACCTTACCTTCCTTGAGTTCTTCTCCTTTTACCTAGCTGTTCACATTGTGCCAACCTCATAGCCAGTTGGTGGCCCTCCTTTGGTATGACAATGTGGCCACCGTGTACATTATTAATTCTCAGTCCTCCAGGAATCTGGCGGACATGTTATTGTCATAGCATTCATGCTCAGGTGTCTGCGTCACAACATCTGGTTCTGGGCCCACCAGGTGCCACGTTTGGCAAACCCAATTGCTGATGCTTTGTCACACAATCAGATCATTGGGTTCTGGGCTTTGCCCTGTGGGCATGCCCGCTACCAGATCCCATCCTTGCAGTACTTTGGGAGACCAGCATACAGAGGTTCACCTCCCTGCACAGGAGCCGCCTGTGACTGAGTAAGTAGGGAGTTCCCTGCCTCGGGAAAGAACCTCAGTTACAGGATTTAAGGCCCTTACCTTTAAATAATTTGCTGCAATTTGGCATTCTTTAAGGAACAGGTAGGGATGTGTGAAGGTTCCGCCACGGATCTCGGGGAGGCCGAATGTCAGCGCATTCGGCCCCCCAAAATCGGTGGCGGAATGGCCTGTCACCCCCCCGCCACCCATGGGATGGGACTTACCTTGGGTGGATCTTCCTGGCGGCGGCAGCTCCGGCGGCGGCTCAGCGGCGGCTCGGCCATGGCGGTCGGTCTTCCGACTGGCTGCTGCCGCCGCCATTTCCAGGTTAAAAAAAAAGTGATAGGCTAAGTAAAGATTTATGTAGCCTATCATGGCTAGATTTAAAAAAAACACACCATGATAGGCTACGTAAATGTTTACGTAGCCTATCACGGCTGACTTTAAAAAAACCACACACACGCGCGTGTACGTAAATGGCGGCAGCCATGGCCGCCGCCATTTGCATACCTAATTTTGGCATGTCTTAGTCTACGTAAATGTTTACGTAGACTAAGATGTGCCAAAATAAGGAACGCAAATGGCGGCAGCCATGGGCGCCGCCATTTGCGTACGCGCGTTTTTGTTTTTTTTAAATCAGCCGTGATAGCTAAATCAGCTATCATGGCTGACTGCAGGGACGCAAACGGTGGCGGCTACGGCCGCCGCCGTTTGCATCCCTGCTAGCCAGCGGCTGGATGTCTGGCTGCTGGCGGAGCTGGCCGGAGGCTCCGCAGAATCACTGCAGAGCACAGCCGGCCAGCCAGGATTCCGGGGGGGGGGGAGGAATGGAGCGCCTCCCCCCCGGCGAGGATTCCGGGGGGAGGGATGGAACGCCTCCCCCCCCACCATCAGCATAATCCCCGAAAGGTAAGTGATTTTCATACATCCCTAGGAACAGGGGGCTCTCTGCCAGGACCATAAGGGGCGGGCTGGCCATTGTTGCCTACTGGGCCACAACGATGGCAGTTTCTGCCTCCCCATCTGCTTTCAGGTTTAGGCGTGCAGTGTGTGATTGTGGCATGGATTTCGCCGGCTTAACAGGTTCTAGGTGTCCCCGCTCTCTGGATACCCTTCTCTGGCTCGGGGGGGTTTGCCCTCCATTTGTGCTTCCCAGCATGACTTTTCCCCTCCCTATGCAGCAGCCTTAATGGCCTCTTTCAGGCCCTTGGGATCTTAGGGTTGGTTTGGGCCTCCCAAGTCTGACTTATACAGGTGAGCCTTGAGATACTCCATGTACAGGTCTGTCCCAATGTAATCCACCTACCTATTCAGAGGTCAAACACTGAACGGTACAGCACAGGCATGGCGGTGGCCCATGGACAAGCGCAAGTTGAACATGGTTATGCCCAGCTAGGGCCTTACAGGTTTTTAATGCAGGCCACAGGTCTGTGGAGGGCCCCCTGGCTTTGTCACTCTGACGGCTCACCACTGATGAAATTTCAATAGGGGCAGTCACTGCTTCAGCTCTATCACACTGGGCCTATGTGATTTTCAATTCGGGACTCACTCCTTTTGCATTTGAGCGGTCTCCACAGCAGCCGCTTTAGGTTTGCTTTCACAGGTGCGTTATGGCAGTAGGGAGTTGGCGCTTCTATGCATTCCGGCCTGGCATTGGTGAATTGTCTGCTTCAACCTGTTACAATTCCCTTTTGCTTGCTCTAATGGTCTTATTCCTTAGACCGTTGGACTCAGGGTGCACTGGTATCGGTGCTCTTATGTGGGCACAGTACGGTAATGGTGCTGCAAAAGGGCTTCTACATAGGCCTTCAGCTCTCTGCTTCAGTTACCCTGACACGTTACAACCCAGTTGTTTGCAGACATGGAGTGCGGTGGAAGTTCCTTCTTCTCATCCTGTTCCACAATGGTCTGGTCATTCTTCCTCCGCAGGTCCAGGTGCTGCACGTTGGAAGGACCAACTTGGGCTGTAAGCCAGGCAAGGACCTGATCGTATAGGCCTTGGTTAATGTGCAGGTGGTCCGGCATACCTGGCCAGAAGTAGCCATATTGTGGTCCCCACTGCTCCCACGGATCAATTGGAATGCTTGGAATGATGCTGCCATTGTCAGGGCACGTCGAAAATTAACAGGGAAATGCCTTTGGGCCTATGTGAATGGGGTGATGGATGTGCCACCTACCAGAAATTCTGTGAACAAGGAGGGAGTTTTACAGGCAGGACGGTGTCCACATGTCTATTATAGGGAATATCATATTTCTGTCCAATGTGCAAAGGGGCCTTCAGGAAGTCCTTCAGAGCAGGTGGGGGGAGTTTCACAAGCACTAGGCTTGTGACTCCTGTGGCGGCTAGGATGGGCAAAAGCAGAAAGAGATTAGGGATGGTGTGCATGCAGAGGCACCTTATGGTGACAGGTGATGCCTGAGGCCCCCTGAACGGGTTGTGCGGCTCAGCGGGGGGATAAGGGTTGCCTGGGAGACCAACCCTCCTCACTCACCCAGGTGTTGTGCGGCACCGGGAGGGGGTGACAGGGGAAGGTCTACCTCACCCAGAAGGGGCAGTCCGGAGGGGCGGCAAGATCACCGCCACCCCTCAGGCTAGGTGTGTTTTCGCGCAAGAAGTGCCAGCTAGTCGCTGGCACAATTAGCTGCCCATCCTAGATCCCCCTTTGCAGATATTTTCAATAAAATGTGGCCCAATTTTCAACCCAAGACTTGTTGTCTGACTCTTCTTTAACTCATCTCTGCTCTCAATAGTTTATCGCTCAGGCACACCTAAGACAGCCTTCTTTCCCCCTAGGAAGAGGAAGTGTTTTGGCTGAAAGTAAACAGAGACAGAGGATTTCAATAAAAAAAACACACAACGTAAATATTTACGAAAAATAGCGATTCTTACGGAAGTTATGCAGACTCACTGGCTGGGCACCAGAATTATGGTTGTTGGTACGGATTTATCTACATAATTTTCGGAGTGGAAAAAAAAGAGGAGAATTCCAGGGGCTTGTGAACCGCAGAACGGAGCACTGGCTGCAAACTGCGGAACTCAAGCAGCATCAAAGGTACACAATTCGTACATCCCTACTTAACCCCCTCTTCCAACTGAGTTCCTGAACTGACTACCCATCTGTCATTCTAACTCCAGCCACCATTCCATCATACTCCCCTGCTGTCAATCATTCCTCTACTTCTGTCACACCATTAGACACAGAAAAAACAATTTAAGTTGGAAGGATGTTGCTTCCCAGAAGCTGACAAATAACAAATATAGTTATTTAATTATTTTCGTGCATTTCATGACTGAAGATGGCTAACAAAGCTATTCAGAAATCCTTACCTATTTACTTTGCTGCTGAGATTGGTATTAATTAATAGATGATCTTCTTGCAAACACTGAGTACTTTAATATTTCAGGCAAATATTACCCTATTTATATGCACTTAAAACTGCATTAGCAATAATAGGATTTGCACTTGTTCACCAAGGGAATTATAAAGCCTGTTGTTTATAGATAGGTATGATGTTCCCTTTGTGTGTCAGTAAGAGAACAATGCCACATTCATGTATGGGGAACTGCCAAATGCAGACCTATATCTCTAACTTTCTCGAGCTTTCTCATCAAAGAGTGCTTAGAGCTGGCTGGCCACCACTCACTCAATGACCTTGCCCAGGAAAGGAGCATTTGCCCTGGCCTAAAGTTGTTAAGATCTTCCAGGCCAAAGAGGATTTCTTCAGGAGTGGTCTCACCACCGTCTCTTTCAGATGGCATGAGGCCGCTCTTTCTCACAAGGAGGCATTAATTACCTCCCTGGCCCAGCTGCCTGTTCCTGCTAGTTTTTATAAGCCAGGAGGGAAAAGGATCCAGTATGGAAGTGGTTGCACAAACCTGTCCAAGCACCTTGTCAATGTCCTTGAGCTGTGCTAACTCAAACTCATTGAAGAAAATTGGACCAGGCTGTACTCTGGATGCCTCACCTGATTCACCTGCTGTATCACTGGAGTCTCAGCCCCAGTGGATGCAAGAGATTTTATATTGCACGTGCCCCAGATGGTCTACAGTGTCCTCAGGGCGAGCATGTAATAGGCCCTGGATGACCCTAAAAAGCTCCACTGGGCAGCAGATATAGGATTCAATAGAGGCAGTGAGATGTTGTTTCTTTGCCACCCTCACTGCTCCTGAATATAGCTTACAATAGGCACACACCAGTGTTTGATTGCATCCACTAGGAGTTCTTCTCCATCTGCACTCAGGCCATTATTGTCAATCACAGAAGAAAAAGGACCATAGCTCTGTTCACACAAACTTATCCACTGATATGAACATATAGTGTGGGGAGTGGGATAGTAATGGGTAAGAATTGACGAATTTCTTCATAAATAGGATAGAAATAACATGATTATTAAAAAACAAAAAAACTACACCCTGAATGTGGAAGAAAGTGAAATTGACTGATTTGTTCACTCCTACTGTGGGTATGGACCTTACCCATAACACAAAGAAAAAAGAGAGAGAGAGAGTACTTAGCTGGTGACTACAGTGGAGATGACCTGAGCTTCTGACTGACATGATAGGTACATTCCAGGTATTCAAAGGACTTCACAAGCATGGTGTAATTTTACTATGTGAAAGGCAGAAATGCTCGAACATCCAGACTCACCCCTTCAACTCTGACACTCACCAGTAAGTAGGGATGTTGGAGAATTCTGCCAATGACCACAATGAGGCCAGATTCCAAGAATCCGGCCCCATTGGGGTCCATGGCAGAACGGAGCACTCACCTCCACACCCGTCCAGAATCTGTCCAGGCCGGCTCTGCTCTGCAGTAATCCTGCAGAGCTGGCCACTGGCTCCGCAGTGCTGGCTATATGGCCAGCCACCATTGACATACCGTATCGCTGTGCTAAGTCCAGACCAAATGGCGTCCACTACACCATTTGCGTCCCTGTTTTCACATGATAGGCTACGCAAATTATATTTTCGTAGATATTTGTTTTTTCACACAATAGGCTACGCAAATATCTACGTAAATATAATTTGCATAGCCTATCATGTGAAAACAAGGACACAAATGATGTAGTGGATGCCATTCGCGTCCAGACTTAGCACAGCGAAACAGCACGGCAATGGCAGCCGTCCAGCCATATCACCAGTGCTACGGAGCTGGCGGCTCGCTCCTCAGGATCACCGCATGGAGGAGCCAGCCTGGATGGATTCCAGGGGGAGGGATGGATCACCTCCACCCCCTGCAGACTCCCCCACCTGGAACAGGGTAAGTGATCCGCCCATCCCTACTAGACAGGGACGGACGAAAGGGACTTACCTTGTCCCGCAGCTTGATTCAGGGTGGGGGGGAGGCACTTCGGTTCTCCCCCCAAAGTTCAGGCGAGGGGGGGAGGTGCCCCGCCTCGCCCGGCCGAAATTCAGGCTGGGGGGGAGGCGCCCCATCCCTCACTGGCGAAATTCAGGCCGGGGAGGAGAGCCCTGTCTCCCCGGCTGCGAAAAAAAAGTACAGTTAAAAAAAAAACAACCCACACCCGTGATAGGCTACGTGACGATTTACGTAGCCTATCACGGCTAGATTTCCAAAGTCAGCCGTGATAGGCTACGTAAATCGTCACGTAGCCTATCACGGGTGACTTTGAAAAAAAAAAAGTGCATATGGAAATGGCGGCGCCACATGGGCGCCGCCATTTGCGTTCCTTATTTGGACAGGGGTAGTCTACATAAAGATTTATGTAGACTACGGCGAAAATAAGGGCAATGCAAATAGCGTTCCCTTATTTTCGCCGTAGTCTACGTAAATCTTTACGAAGACTACCCCTGTCCAAATAAGGAACGCAAATGGTGGTGCCCATGGGGTGCCGCCATTTGCGTTAGGGATGGCGGAGAATTTCTCCCTGAAACTCCAGGGGGCCGAGCGCCAATGTGTTCGGCCACCCGAACAAGTTTCGGGGAGAAATCCTCCGCCCCCCTGCCCCCCGCACCCCCCCCAGGACGGGACTTACCTTCGCCGAATGTCCCTCCCAGCGGCGGGTCTGGCCGGCGGTTAGGCGGGTGTTCATGCAGGGCGGGAGCGGCAGCCGGTCTTTTGACCGGCTGCCGCCACCGCCATTCCAATAAAAGAAAAAAGAAAAAATGCCCCCGTGATAGGCTACGTGACAAGTAACATATCCTATCACGGCTAGATCTGCAAAGTCAGCCATGATAGGCTACGTAAATCGTCACGTAGCCTATCACGGGTGACTTTAAAAAAAAAAAAGCGCGTACGGATAATGGCGGCCCCCATAGGGAGCCGCCATTCCCGTTCCTTATTTGGTCACTGTAGTCTACATAAAGATTTACGTAGACTACAGCAACCAAATAAGGAACGCAAATGGCGGCTCCCTATGGGGGCTGCCATTAGCGTACGCGCTTTTTTTTTTTAAGTCACCCGTGATAGGCTACGTGATGATTAACGTAGCCTATCACAGCTGACTTTGCAGATCTAGCCGTGATAGGCTACGTTAATCGTCACGTAGCCTATCACACGGGCATGTTTTTTTTAAAAAACTTTTGAGTTCGCGGCCGGGCGAGGCGGGAAGCCTCCCCCCCGGCCTGAACTTCGCGGGTGGAGCAGTGAAGCGCCTCCCCCCCACCGCGAATTAGCTTCGACGAAAGGTAAGTCACTTTCGTCCACCCCTAATTTGTGTACCGCTCTTTTTTTTTTCAAAGTCACCCATGATAGGCTACGTGACGATTTCCGTAGGCAATCACAGCTGACTTTGGAAATCTAGCCGTGATAGGCTACGTAAATCATCACGTAGCCTATCACAGGTGTGTGTGTGTTTTTTTTTACTGTACTTTTTTTTTTTGTAATGGCGGCGACGGCGGCAGCCAGTCGGGAGACCGGCCGCTGCCCCCGACGAAATGCCGCCGAATCACCGCCGGGACCTGCCGCTGAGAGGGACATTCACCGAAGGTAAGTCCCATCCCGGGGGGGGTGGGGGGCCGGCGGAGAATTTCCCCACCAATTTCGGGGGGCCGAATGCATCGGCACTTGGCCTCCTGAAGATTTGTGGAGAAATTCTCCGCCATCCCTACTACTAGTAAGATCCCAGTATGCAGGACAGACCCAGGGATTGGCAAATGAGTGATATTCAAGCTCATCAAGATGCACCAGACATGGGCTGGCTGCTCATCTCACATCCAATTTATGTTCGTGTTTGTGAATGCTACTTATTTTGTGGGAACTGGAAAAATGCGCAAAATGAACAGCGACTGAATGTAAATTCCTGCAAAAATCCCCCAATTTGCATGAATTTCCCCCATAGAGTAAAATGGGGCTGATTTGGAAATTTGCACACATTTGGACATTTGCACAAGGGGAAAGTTGTGCAAATTGAGTGCAAACAAAAGTTCAGTAATTTGTGAACATTTTTGGTGAACGCATGCTTGGCAAACATTTTTGGTGGACACATTCAGAGTAGCAAACAGGGCAGCCTCACATGTTTTGCAAGAAGAAACAAAATTCTCCTACACCCCTCTTGAGATCTCACCAGGCCTTTCTCCACAGGGCAATACTCTTGTTTTTGACAAACAGAGAAATATTTGTCTTCCATTGTCCTTGTTCATGTTTACACCTGTTCTTGATCCAATTCATATCGAGCACTAATTTTCCTTTCTCTTATCTCCGAAGTGGAGACTCCAAAGTGGTCCTTTCTAGAACCATTTGTCTTCGAGGTGGATGGTTTTCTACCTTCCCAGGGCTGAGGCCTTTGTATGACCTTGCATTTATCTTTATTAAAATGCCTTTACACAAAACAAGCAAGATAGTTGCATTAAATAAGCAGCACACATCATCTTTTTTTCCACTCTGCCAATCTTTGCCTCATCCACAAATCTTTTCAGCAGTAATTTTTGTATCTTCTTCCAGATCACTGATAACTGCTATTTGCTCCAGAGGGGGAAATTTTGCTATAGTTCTATAAAGCTCCTTCCTGGTTTCTCTGATAACCTCTAAGCTTCAGTACTCCGGAGGCACCTAGGAATTGGTTGATAGGCAGATATTATCAGATCCACATGACAGCAGGGCAAAGATATGCTTATCACTGGGGAGAAAATGTCTAGCTGATTATTACTAGGGATGGGGGAGAATTTCTCCCTGAAACTTCAGGGGGCCGAGTGCCAACTCATTCGGTCCTCCGAAGGTTCGGGGAGAAATTCTCCACCACCACCCCGCCACCCCCCGCCACCCCCCCCCGGGATGGGACTTACCTTTTACGAATGTCGCTCCCGGAGGCGGGTCCCGGCGGTGGTTCGGCAGGTCTTCGTCAGGGGCAGGGGCAAATAGCGTTGCCCTTATTTTCGCCGTAGTCTACGTAAATCTTTACGTAGACTACAGGGACCAAATAAGGAACGCGAATGGCGGCTCCCTATGGGGGCTGCCATTTGCGTATGCACTTTTTTTTTTTTTAAAGTCACCCGTGATAGGCTACGTGACAATTAATGTAGCCTATCATGGCTGACTTTGCAGATCTAGCCGTGATAGGCTACGTAAATCGTTACGTAGCCTATCACGGGGCTTTTTTTTTTTTTTTACTTTTCTTTTGAAGTTCGCGGCCGGGGAGATGAGGCGCTTCTCCCCGGCCTCAATTTCGGCCGGGCAAGGCAGGAAGCCTCCCCCCCGGCCTCAATTTCGGCCGGGCGAGGCGGGAACACACCCCCTCCCTCGCATGAACTTTGGGGGGAGAAGCGAAGCGCCTCCCCCCACCGCGAAAAAAGCTGCGGGACAAGGTAAGTCCCTTTTGTACATCCCTAATTATTGCATATCTTCTCATAGTTACCATAAGACAGACATTAAGTTTGAACTTTTGTTCAAAACTTAAGGTTGATTTTTTGCTCCTGTACTTATGGATCTGTGATTGCCAGTACAATCTGGGCATGGCAGGGCATAGATTGACCAAGGGAAATACCTTCACATGTAGATCTATTTCCCACCATCAGCCAACGATGGAAGACTGTCCTGCCTAGGTTGGGTTGGGTCCCAGGGGAAGCAGCTGGTCACTCAGGCACTTGCAGAGGCTCTTGTATAAAGGGGTCACATCTGGTGAGGCATGTTTCATGGCCGAGCCACATTTGGTAGAGTGAAGTTACAATAGGAGTGTCAGAGAATTTCTCGCCGAAACTTCAGGGGGCCGAGTGCCAACGTATTCGGCCCCCCTAAGTAGTTTCGGGGAGAAATTCTCCACACACCCCCGCACCCCGCACCCCCCCGGGATGGGATTTACCTTTCCCGAATGTCGCTCCCGGTGGCGGGTCGCAGCGGCGGTTCGGCAGGGCTTCGACAGGGGTGGGGGCGGCAGCCGGTCTTTCGAACGGCTGCCGCCGCCGCCATTCCAAGAAAAGTAAAAAAAAAAAAAATGCCCCCGTGATAGGCTACGTGACGATTAATGTAGCCTATCATGGCTAGATTTGCAAAGTCAGCTGTGATTGCCTACGGAAATCGTCACGTAGCCTATCACGGGTGACTTAAAAAAAAAAAAAAGCACGTACGGCTAATGGCGGCCCCCATAGGGAGCTGCCATTCACGTTCCTTATTTGGTTGCTGTAGTCTACGTAAAGATTACGTAGACTACGGCAAAAATAAGGGCAACGCTATTTGTGTTGCCCTTATTTTCGCCGTAGTCTACGTAAAGATTTACGTAGACTACAGCGACCAAATAAGGAATGCGAATGGCGGCTCCCTATGGGGGCCGCCATTTGCGTACGTGCTTTTTTTTTTTTTAAGTCACCCATGATAGGCTATGTGACGATTAACGTAGCCTATCACGGCTGACTTTGCAGATCTAGCCATGATAGGCTACATAAATCGTCACGTAGCCTATCACGGGGCTTTTTTGCTTTTTTTTTTTTACTTTTCTGTTGAAGTTAGCGGCCGGGGAGATGGGGCACTTCTCCCCGGCCTGAATTTCAGCCGGGCAAGGCGGGAAGCCTCCCCCCCCCGGCCTGAACATTGGGGGGAGAAGCGAAGCGCCTGCCCCCCACCGCGAAGCAAGCTGCGAGACCAGGTAAGTGACTTTCGTACATCCCTAAGTTACATCCATCAAGGCAAATCATATTTGACAAGCAATGGCACAACAAGGCAGAGAACTACCAGAACCTCAGACCCTGTTCTGTAGGAGCTGCTTGGATGAAGTAGTTTGTCATAAAAGGAGCTGTTGTCCCAGCAAGGAACTGCCAGCAAATGAGAGTTTTATGAGCCTGGTCAGCTCAGGTCCTTCAGAAATTCCACCTTTGCTGGGTAGTGAAGCAACCAATGAATAGCCCATTTTATTTCTGTAGCCTCAAGCTTCTATGTGGCTGATGGACATGAGAGACTTTGCAAGGACTATTCTCCACCATTATTATTATTGTTGTTGTTGTTCTTCTTCTTCTAATTATTATTATTATTTTGTGGTGCCTATCCCCCCACTGCACGGACACACAATGCACCAGAATGATGCTAGGTCCAGGGTATTGTGGAGGATGCAAAATATCAGCCTGGATGCCAACACCATTGCTGCTGCTGCCACCAAGAGCAATGGGGTGTGGGGTGTGGGGGTGGAGAAGAAACGTAAGCAAAAATAAATTACTACCAAGCTCTACACTGCACTTCCATGTAGTGTGCTCAACGTAGTGTATGACCGCTCTTGCTATTTGCTTAGATTAAGGTTAAATCCATAACTACTTGTCATATCTTACAATGAGTACCACTGTTGAAGCCTGGGATTATACAACCCTTAGATGCTTGCTTGGAAGTCCCATTCAGATCAGCTGGGCTTGCTAACAATCTGTAGCATGAAAGATTGCAGCCCATATCATCTACCACTGCACTGGGCACTGACCTTAAAAAATCAGTTCAGCCAAACATATATGCCATAATAGTCATGCCATTGAAGTTCTACTGTGCCCTCATAATGTGTCTGAGATGTGAAAACAAAGTGGTGAAGTGCAGCTCATCAGAAGAATACTGGAAGTGACAGTATTCTTCTAGTCTTACAGCTAGCGACATAGAAAGATGTATTTGCCAAGTCAGACCGTTTGTCCAACTAGACCAATATTGTCTCTTCTGACTGGCATTGCACAAAATGCTAGTTTCGCCCCCTGGAGGCTAGTCCAATTTGCCCAAAAAAGGAGAGTCAACTTCAGGCTGGGTCCAACTCGATTTTATTGTTTGCAAACAGTTCGACAAAGGAGCTCACGCTCAAAAGTAGAGTTGACCCTAGGCAACTCCCGCACTACAGTTTTGTCACCTCAGCTTGCATTCCTTAGCTAGCGTGTCACTTTGATTGGTTGCTAGCAGTTTGCCTGGCTACCTTATCTTAGGGTTACTGTTCACTCATTCCAGGCATGCGCAGCTCTTACAATACTACGTGCTGCTTAAGACACATGCAATGGCTTTTAGGTTACATTTTTACTACAATGGCAGTGGACTATCCAGGGTTTCACATCACCTGTAACCTAGGGATGGCAGAGAATTCCGCCATGGATTCCAGTGAGGCCAGATTCTTTAGAATCCAGCCCCCAGAATCCATGGCGGAACAACCTCCTGCCCCCCCCGCGGAATCCCCGGGATGGAACTTACCTGGGGTGGATGTGGCAGATTCGGCGGTGGCGGCAGTGGCTGGTCTCCTGGCCGGCCGTGGCCGGGCTGCTGCGGGCGCCATTGCCGTCCTTGCAGCTGTGACAGGCTACATAAGAATTTATGTAGCCTATCATGGCTAACCCCCCCCCAAACCCGTGTATGCAAATGGCAGCGGCTACGGCGGCTGCCATTTGCGTTCCATATTTTTCACCGTTCTAGCCTACGTAAATATTTACGTAGGCAATTACAGTGAAAAAAAAGGGAACCACAAATAGCATAGTGGGCACTAATTGTGTTCTTTTTTTTTGCCATTTTATCCTACGTAAATATTTACATAGGCTTTTTCGGTGAAAAAAAGAGAAACGCAAATAGCGCCCACTACGCTATTTGCGGTTCCCTTTTTTTCTGCTGTAATTGCCTACATAAATATTTACGTAGGCTAGAACAGAGAAAAATAGGGAACACAAATGGCGGCTGGGGGGGCATGCCATGATAGGCTATGTAAATTACTATGTAAATTACTTAGGTAGCCTATCATAGCAGCCTGGAAGGATGCAAAAGGCGGCCACAACGGCAGCCGCCATTTGCGTCCACAGCAGCCTGTCCGTGGCCGGAAGTCCGGCTGTGGATGGCCCTGTCCGGCTGCTCCGTGGAGCTCCCACGGAAAAGAGCTAACCAGGCAGGATTCCGGGGGGGTGGACCGGATTGCCTCTCCCCCCCGTCGAGGATTCTGGAGGGAAGGATGGAGCCCCTTCCTCCCCAGCAGATGCCCCGACCGGAACCAGGTAAGGGATTCGTACATCCCTACTGTAACCTCAGATCCTTTAAAGTGAAGATGCCGCAGGTTGAACATGGGATTTCTTAATGTGGATGGGAGAACCGGTAATTTTCTAGGGATGGGGGAGAATTTTTCCCCGAAACTTCGGGGGGCCGAGTGCCAACGCATTCGGTCCTCCGAAGGTTCGGGGAGAAATTCTCTGCCCCCCCACCCCCCCCGGGATGGGACTTACCTTTCACGAATGTCGCTTCCGGCGGAGGGTCCCGGCGGCGGTTCGGCAGGTCTTCGTCAGGGGCGGGGGCGGCAGCTGGTCTCTCGACCGGCTGCTGCCGCCGCTATTACAAGAAAAGTAAAAAAAAAAACGCCCCTGTGATAGGCTACGTAACGATTAACGTAGCCTATCATGGCTAGATTTGCAAAGTCAGCCATGATAGGCTATGTTAATCATCACGTAGCCTATCACGGGTGACTTAAAAAAAAAAAAGCATGTACGCTAATGGCAGCCCCCATAGGGAGCCGCCATTCGCGTTCCTTATTTGGTCGCTGTAGTCTACGTAAAGATTACGTAGACTACGGCGAAAATAAAGGCAACGCTATTTGCGTTGCCCTTATTTTCGCCGTAGTCTACGTAAATCTTTACGTAGACTACAGCGACCAAATAAGGAACGCGAATGGCGGCTCCCTATGGGGGCCGCCATTTGCATACGTGCTTTTTTTTTTACTTTTCTTTTGAAGTTTGCGGCCGGGGAGACGGGGCGCTTCTCCCCGGCCTGAATTTCGGCTGGGCGAGGTGGGAAACCTCCCCCCCGGCCTGAATTTTGGCCAGGTGAGGCGAGAAGCCTCCTCCCCGGCCTGAACTTCAGGGGGAGAAGCGAAGTGCCTCCCCCCCCACCACGAAGCAAGCTGTGAGACCAGGTAAGTGACTTTCGTACATCCCTATAATTTTCAAGCTCACCTAAATTCTCCAAAAATCACTTTGAAGTTCATTTTGGCTTGCTCATATTTAAATTTATGACTTTTTTTTCAGCTCATAAAAATTGGAAATGTGTGCATTTTTAATAGGAAAAGTGCATATTTCTCTGTGTCTTCTTCAAAAATGCACACTTTGTCCCCATTGACTAAAGCATGAACATGCATATCTTTTTGGAAAATGCACATTTTCAAAGTGCTCATTTAAAAAAAAAATACACATTTTCCTAAGGAAAGGAAAAGGAAAGGTTCCTCCTGTGCAAGCACTGGACGCAGCTTATGCTGGCATTGTCATGGCAGAATATAGAGGGGTGGTTTGCCATTGCCTCCCCCAGTCATGACTACCTTTCCCCCAGCAAGCTGGGTACTCATTTTACTGACCTCAGAAGGATGGAAGGCTGAGTCGACCTGAGCCGGCTACCTGAGACCCAGCTTCTGCTGGGATCCAACTTAGGTCGTGGGGAGAGTTTCGGTTCCAATACTGCTGCCTACTACTCTGTGCCACACATTTTCCTAATGCAATTGCAAATATGAGAATTTGCTAGGATTTCTTGAAAAAAAGTGTTCCTGCTTGTGTTCATGTTTGGGATTGTGAATGGAACATATTTGCATGATTTAGGAACAGAAATGAAGTCCTTGTACATCTCTATTCCTGAATGAAAACCTTGTCCTCTTCCATGGAACTATGATCTCCTCCTAGTCCTGTGCTGCTGCTTTAGCTTAAGTGGCATAAGAAAATACTTTGGTTTAGAAATTGGCAGCCTCTTCCTCCCCAATACACTCTGAAAACAATTTAGGGATGTCAGAGGAATCCATCCAAGGAATCATTTTCACCAGACTTTCAGCAGATTTCCCCCCCCCCCGACTCTGACTTCCTTACCCACAAGCTGGCCTGACTACATCTGTACTGAGTCTGGCCAGTTCATGGATTTGGGGGGGGGGTTTCTCTTAAAATTGTCATTTCTGCAAATTGCAGTTGCAATTTGCATCATTTATGGACATTTTGGCTGTAATTTGTGCAATTTGTGGCCATAATATCCTTGATTTGCACAAATTGCAGGCACAATTTGTGCAAAACTAAGCATATCACAGTTAAAATTCATGCAAAATTAAGCATATTATGACTGCAATTTGTGCAAATTACAGTCACATTTGCATACAGGTGCGGGAAAACTGAGAAAGTTCCCGGATCTCAAGAAAAAGCTTGTGGCTTGGCTCATAAATGCACACTGAGCCAGGGACTCTGGAGAAATTTGGCATCCTCTAAAAGGACTGGATTTCCCTGCAATGGCCATCTCTAAAACAATTTGAATCTGAATGTGGTCCATATTTGGTGCCTAATCATGTGTAAATGATTGCTGTGTGTCAGTGGCCACTGTCATTCCTGCTGTGGGTGGTATTCAGGCCAGAAATAGAGACCTGATCTCTGTCTCCCGCATTCCAGTATATATTGGAGGTGGCAGGGATGGCAGGGAGAACTTATTTGTGGCCACAATAGCACCTTGGGTCTTGGATGCTGCCACTTGTATTGAGTCCCGTGCCCCCCCCCCCGATGAGTGTTAGGTTAGAGTGTGGCTGCTACACCCAATTCATGGTATTTGGCTGTTAGCTTGCACATAAGGCAGGAGTCCCCCATCATATTTGTTCAGTGGGCACATTTGGAATTTTGAGAGACTGCTGTGGGTGCTCTCACAAAATGGCTGCCATGGCATGCATGGATAAAACACTCATCTCCCAGAAGACAAACTGGTGAGACCAAAAGAAAAGTAACTTGACCAAGAACCTACAGTAAATATAAGGTAGAGGTGGGGTCCGAGCTCCCTCCAAAACACAAAACTACCCTTTTGAACCCAAATAAAGTTGTTGGTGGGGAACAACACTTTGCTTTGCCTCATGGCAATCTCCCAGTTAAAAAAAAATAAAATTAAAATATCTTACAAAATAATATTAAAAATGGGATGGCCAAGGAGTCTGGTGGGTGCCAGAGAATTGTCTGGGGGCATTGAGGTTCTCATGGGCACTACTTTGGAAATCCCAGGCACGAGCAATGCTGTACTCCCAAGCATTTGGGAAATACATCATGCATTGACTCTTAAAGGGCAAGCAGCCCCCCCAGCCAAAAAACTGTCAGGAAAAGGATGAGTACACAGTTCTTTACAGTTGCTCAGAGATATGTGAGGAAGGTTCCATGAAGTAAGTATAAATGGTACAATAGGAAGTTAATTAGTTCATCTATCCATGTCTATATTGTGAAGACAGCCTTTAGCACTGCAATTATCTCATGCATAAAAATCTTGCATTCAGATAATTACACACTTATTCAGCCTTGGTACATTGCATAAGCATATCACAACTAAATTATAGGAATAGATTAAATGTGAAATGCGAACTTTTAAAGAAAACATCTAGGTGTAGCTGGGGCAATTATACATCTAAAAGTGTAATAAGCATTTAGCTTCCCCAAGAAGAAATGCGGCTTCAACATTTGTTATGCCCCCCCCCCCTGTTATACAGACCTTGTCTTCTGAATTATCAGTTGAATTCAGTTTTATAAATTCATGGTAAAATGTAGCAGAGTGAAGCTGGAGAAAAAACTCAGAGATTAAGGTCTAAGCTAGACAGCCCCTTTAGTATGGATAAAACTAACCATCCAAATCAGAAAGATGCCCTAAAACCTGTAATGATCTTTCAGCCCCATGAATAGTATTAATCTGTTCTGCACACTGCCAATGGCAATCATTCAAAATCCAGTGGCACATATTATGCAGACAAATTGCTTTTCTAAATTCCAAGTTAAGCCTGTCTCCTCTCCCCCCCATCTGCTTCTCCGTCTTCTGCATCTTTGTCTTTGTCTTCTTTGCAAAGTAAATGTTCTTCACAAATTAAGTTGGTTGTCAGTAATTTGAGGGAGTAATTATGAACTAATTTCAAGTGTATTTTTTAGGATTTTGGAGCATTTCTACTTAAAAGATGAATTAAAGAAAGTTAAGAAGAACTCCCTAAAGATGGTTGTTTCATACATATCACATACATAGATAGAGTAGGAAAATGTTAGGTGAGGGAAAACTGGAAATGTTAGATTAATTGTTAATTGTAAACCCTAAACTGTAAAGACTGCCTAAGAAATGCATAGATAGTGTAAGGCTACATATACATTAGCCTTAGAAATACCTCACACCCGTTAATCCAACATCAGTACTATTCACTTTCAAACCTTATAGCTAACCCTGAATCATTTCACACTATCACTCATGTTATTACTTTGAAGTATTTACAGGCCACCTCTGCGGGTCAAATCCTCTCAAGACAATTTCCAACATACAAATCATCGTTAAAAAATAACAATAAAATACCAACAAACCAGCACTAACAATAAAACATTACGGCAGCAAGCCCAGCATAACAATTCTAAAATCAAATCAAATGATCATAGTTAAAACAACATCAAACTGAACAGCAGCATAGTAAAACTTACACAAAAGCAATTTTGAACAAATGTGTCTTTAAAGCCCGGTTCCATAAGCTGAAAAACAGATGTGTGAGGAACTGGTGGGAATGGAACATGGGTGCTATGGGACTCAGAGTTACAAACAAAGAACGGAGTTGCAAACTGTTTTACTGTAATTAGAAAAATGTGTTTCTAATATTTCTTGCACAGTGTTTTTTGTGTGAGACAAAATTTGAAAGCAAATAAGAGAATTTTGCCTGAGGACCTTTCCTATGTATGTAGCTAGGTAAAGATATCACACAGGAATCATCCTTTCACTTGACTTGAGTATACACAGCAGTCTTGAATCTTCCCTTCCATTCAATTTCATGGCAGAAGTGTCTACTCAATAAGCAGCAATAGTGAGAGCAAACAGACAAACCACTGGAGTGGCCAGTTTTGACTTTGCATTTTTGAGAATATTCCCTCATGTTTATCAGTGGATCACCTTTTTAACCCATGACTGCTATGTGTTTAACCAATGCACAAAATCCAAAACTATACTCACCTCAGCTATACCAGGCTACTCAATGGTCTGTTGGAGGTGTGGACAAGGCCTGCTTCAAGCTATAATGAGCCAAGGCACATAAGAGATTGACCACTCACAGGCAACCTCTGTATATGATGAATAACTTCCAGCACCACTGTAACATAAAGTGTTGGATATCATATCGTTGTGCTGCTCAGCACAGAGAGATTCCACACCACCTGCTTCCAGGCGGTGGTTGACATGGGCATTAGGGCTGTGCGCTACTTCAGCCCGAAGCCCAAACTCTGAGTCAAAGCGGGGCGCCTTGGGCCACTTCAGGCCACCTTTGAGTGGAGGGAGAGGGCACGAAGTGGCATGAAGCAGATTGGGTCACTCTGAAGTGCTTTGGTGCACTTCGAAGCCATCCGGAGGCTACCCAGCCCCCAGCTCCTTACCTGGTCCTTGGGATGCACACCAGTAGCTGTCTTGTTCCAGGGAATGGGAGGAGCCATTTTTAAAATGGCTCCCCCCATTCCACAGAACAAGATGGCTGCCAGCATGCATCCAGAGGGCCTAGGAGCTGGTGGTGGCAGTGGCTTCCCAGCTGTGGCAGCGGCGGCCTGCCCTCATTGCAAGCTGCTGCCACTGGCTTCACTCAAGCCTTCATGGGCTCCATGCAAGGAAGGAACCCATGAAGGCTTGAGCAGAGGCCGGAGTTGGCCTCCAACCAGGAACTTGCAAGGAAGTGAGAGATTGCCATTGGAGGGTGATTCCTGCCCTCACTCCTGTCAAATCGACATAGTGTCCTTCTGTGCAAGGAAGGAGGCCATGTAGGCTTGATAGGCTGTTGAGGCCTCCCACCAATTGCCCATTCTTCCCTTGTTGCAAAGAGGGCAGAATGGGCAGTTAGCCAGCAGCGGCTCCCCTGGTGTCACCAGCAGCAGTGGCAGTGGTGGCTCCCCTGGTGAGGCACCACCCCTCTGGAACAAGGACCCAGATAAGGAGCTCAGAGCTGGGCAGCATGTTGGGGGAGGTGAAGCGGGATTCGAATGTCCAAATCTGGGTTCGGCTTCATAGGCTGAGGTGGGTCTAGAGCCCCCATGAATCAGCCCAAACCGAATCGGGCCTGCCTTGAAAGCCCCAAAGCAGCTTCTGAGTCAGATGGGGGGGGGTACATACACAGCCCTACTGGGCATAGACATTCTCTGCACTAGGCACCAGAATTACATGACAACCATCACAGGGGAAAGTAGTCTCCCCCCCCCCCACGCTATCTCCAGATATGTACTATAACTATTCATATTCCATCGTTGCCTTGGAGAGGGATTTGATCCTATTGAAGGACACACACACCCCTCCACAAAATCTACAGGACATTTGAAGTCCATCTGGAAAAAGAGAATAGAAAATATTTATTTATTTGAATTATACCCTACCTTTCTACCAAAAAATGACAATCAAAATGGCTAAAGAAAATCTGCCTGAACTGCTTATTTAACAAAGCATATTTAGGCAATAAGAATATATTCAAATATTGTATCTACACAAAACCCTGTTACTTACCTAGGGATGTACGAAAGGGAATTACCTTGTCCTGCAGCTTTTTTCGCGGTGGGGGGGAGGCGCTTCGCTTCTCCCCCCAAAGTTCAGGTGAGGGGGGGAGGCGTCCTGCCTCGCCCGGCTGAAATTCAGGCTGGGGGGGAAGGCGCCCCGCCTTACCCGGCTGAAATTGAGGCTGGGGAGAAGCGCCCCATCTTCCCGGCCACGAAAGAAAAATTAAAAAAAAACAAAACCCATGATAGCCTACGTAACGATTAACGTAGCCTATCACGGATAGATTTCCAAAGTCAGCCGTGATAGGCTACGTAAATCGTCACGTAGCCTACCACGGGTGACTTTGGGAAAAAAAAAAAGCGCGTACACAAATGGCAGCAGCCCATGGGTGCTGCCATTTGCGTTCCTTATTTTGGCACGTCTAGTCTACATAAAGATTTACATAGACTACGGCGACAATAAGGGCACACTATTTGCGTTGCCCTTATTTTCACCGTAGTCTACGTAAATCTTTATGTAGACCAGACATGCCAAAATAAGGAACGCAAATGTCAGCGCCCATGGGCCGCCGCCATATGCGTACGCACTTTTTTTTTTCCAAAGTCACCCGTGATAGGCTACGTGACGATTTACGTAGCCTATCACGGCTGACTTTGGAAATCTAGCCATGATAGGCTACGTAAATCATCACGTTAGGGTTGGCGGAGAATTTCTCCCCAAAACTTCGGGGGGCCGAGCGCCAACGTGTTCGGCCACCCAAACAAGTTTCGGGGAGAAATCCTCCGAACCCCCCCTGCCCACCGCACCAGCCCCGGGACGGGACTTACCTTCGCCGAATGTCCCTCCCAGCGGCGGGTCCGGCTGGAGGTTCGGCGGGTGTTCGAGCGGGGCGGGAGCGGCAGCCGGTCTTTCGACCGGCTGCCGCTGCCGCCATTGCAATAAAAGAAAAAAAAAACGCCCCCTGATAGGCTACGTAACAATTAACGTAGCCTATCATGGCTAGATTTGCAAAGTCAGCCGTGATAGGCTACGTCGATCGTCACGTAGCCTATCACGGGTGTCTTAAAAAAAAAAAAAGTGTGTACGGATAATGGCGGCCCCCATAGGGAGCCGCCATTCCCGTTCCTTATTTGGTCACTGTAGTCTACGTAAAGATTTACGTAGACTACGGCGAAAATAAGGGCAACGCTCGGCCTCCCGAAGATTTGTGGAGAAATTTTCCGCCATCCCTACTTGCAGCATCCTTATAAATAGCCATTTAGGGGCCAAACTAAACTTTCCTTTAATCACACATAGCTACCTCCACATTTCCATCCTGAAATTCCATTCTCAAAATCCAGTTGAAAAAAGAAAAAAAAAATCTCAATTGATTCTAATGAATACACACACACACACACACACACACACACATACACATACACACACATATATATATATATATATATATATATATATATATATATATATATATATATATATATAATCCCAGTAGTAATGTATGGCTGTGAGAGCTGGACTATAAGGAAGGCTGAGCACCGAAGAATTGATGTCTTCGAACTGTGGTGCTGGAGAAGACTCTTACGAGTCCCCTGGACTGTAAGGAGGTCAAATCAGTCCATCCTAAAGGAAATCAACCCTGAGTGCTCATTGGAAGGACAGATACTGAAACTGAAGCTCAAATATTTTGGCCACCTAATGCAAAGAGAAAACTCCCTGGAAAAGACCCTGATGCTGGGATAGACTGAAGGCAAAAGGAGAAGGGGACGGCAGAGGATGAGATGGCTAGATAGCGTCACCGATGCAATGCATATGAACTTGAGCACACTCCAGGAGAGAGCGGAGGACAGGAAGGCCTGGCGTGCTATGTTCCATGGGGTCATGAACGGTCAGACACAACTTAACGACTGAACAACAACATATATATATAAACATATATTTGTTTAAAACCTTCCCACAGGGAGGGGAGAAATTTCAGGATGAAAACAGGGAAGGGGAGGAAGCTTAAACCCTCCTCTCCTGAAGTGCCATGGTCCCAATCTGAATCAAGGTCATGTGCACTTGCAGGAGAGTAGGCATGGCAATCACTCATAGTTCGCCTATGCATGGTTAAAGTCACATTTAGTTTGGCCTTAGGGCACATTCCTTCGTGGTAAATTAAGGACCAAAACAGACATTATCTTAAATGTGTGTCTAGCAGCGATGTCTTTTTAAAAATTATTTTTACTCTAGAGTAGGCACAGGGCCTCCGATCTAGATTGGGACCATTTCATGTAAGATAGGTGGGGCTTTTAAGATCTGGATTGGCCCACTTGTGCCTTCTCTGAAGTAAAAATGAAAAAAAGAAGACATAGCTGCAGCTAGACAGAGATGTAAAGTAATTTCGGTTTTGGATCTAAGAGTATGTTTCCTTGATGTGGTCTGTGAATATGATGCAGATAACACTTACACTTTGCATTTGATCATTTCCTCTTATCCAATTTATCTCGCACCCATAACTTTCATGTATTTCTTAGGCTGCTAGCACGTAGAAAAACCATTCTCTTTTCCAATTAGCTACGTTCCAATACGTTTATATTTCACTGCCTATAAGTCTATTTGTGACCTTTATCAAATAGGTAAGTGTCTTCCCCCATCACCATGCAAATCACAAGACTGAATATATTCTGAAAGCCCCTTGTTCATTTCAGATGAAGCATTTGATCTTTCAAATTTTCCTATAACCAGATTTTTGTAAATGACTGCTCTCCCTTCTGTAGTCTCTCACTACTTTTATATCCATATTCATTATCTCCACAACTTCTTTTGCTTTATTGCACAGACCAAATATAACGTGTTTTCCAGTTCAGTGTCAGATGAAGAAAGCCACCCCACCACACACAAACAATCTAATATTTTTATGTACACCACATCGGGAGGGGCCATAGCTCAGTGTGACAGAGCACATGCTTTGCATGCAGAAGGTTCTAGGTTCGATCCCCGTCTTCTCCAGATAGGTCAAGGAAAGAATCCTTCCCCAAACCCTCAAGAGCCATTGCCAGTCAGTGTCAACAATAGTGGCCTAAATGGACCAGTGGTCAGTATAAGGAAGCTTCCTGTGTTCCTATTTCCCTAAGGAACATTAATTGATGAGGGAAAATACAGCATCAGAATCTTTGTTGCCCCCAACTCACAAATGTTAACAATATTATTGGCGGTGGTGCTGCCAAATTTCATAATTAGTCAGCTCGTTGGTCAAAACTCAGAAGTCAGTAATGCTCACTTTTCTAGTGACCCCGGATCACTCCCTTGCACTTTCATTATTAATTTTGGACACTTTCATTATCAATTTTGCAATTGCTTGTGAGCTTCGGAGCATTTGCAGTCTGTATCACGTAGACCATTTATGTGCAAGTGCTGATTGGTTGGTTTATGGAAATGCAGTGATGTGACTTTACCCCTTCAGAGGAAGGACTTTTTCTTTCTTGATTGGTAAGTAATAGGGATGGACGGCTCACCTCCATCTTGCCAAGCCACCGCCGCCTGCCTCTTCTCAACACCTGGGCCCCCGGACCACCTGACAAGCACTCGGCAAGTGTTGTGGGGCTGCCCATCTCTTAACAAGCCACCATTTTACATAAAAATGGCAGCTCTGGGTTTTCCAGATATCTAATGTTATGTAAATGGCAGCTGTAAAGGGGCCATTTACACAACATTACAGGCATAAATGGACCATTCATGCTGGTAATGTTGCATAAATGGCTCCTTTACAGCTGCCATTTATGTAACATTACATATCTCAAAAACCCTGAGCCGCCATTTTTATGCAAAATGGCAGCTTGCTAAGGAGACTGCTGGGAGCTCATGGACTGTGTGGGTGCTAGGCGAGTGGGTCCAGTAAGTGGTGGTGGCTCAGCAAACTGGGTCCAGGAGCCCAAGGTGGGGGGCAGGGGAGTGCATCGGACTCCACACTCTTCTCAAATCCCCACAACATTCCTTGTAAGTAAAAATGTACTTTAGTGGGTGCTGGTGGGTGGCATGGGAGTCTGCCTGTGGGAGCAATATTGCAAAGGGAATCCAAGTAGCAGGAGGTCTCCTTGGCATTGGACAGGCTGGTTCAGCTCGCTGGCATAGTGGAGTGCAGAGCTTTGGTAGATGTACTTTGTTGCTTATTCAGACATCAACTAAACTTTCCAGAAGAAAATATGTGCCCGGTGTGCGTGTGTGTGTGTGTATGTGTGTGTGGCAATGATAAAGTCATGGAGGATGCAGCAACCATTAAAGCAAGCTGGCAACCACCCCCACCCATTTCCTTTCTGATAAACAAAAGAGTTAGATTTGATTATCAGGCAGGCCACATGAAAACAACCAATCAGGAAGGGGTGCATAATGTAGTGGCACATGATGACGTGACGCCTTCCCCTCACTCCCTGGTAGTATATCGCTTATGTGCTTCTATAAGTGATATACCACCCAGGGGGCAGATGTCACCTACTTGGTTGCTAAATGACATCAGACGCACCCATATGGGTGGAAGACATTAAACATGCTGGTTCTGTAATTCATCAATTGAGACAAGAAAACGTCTTGACATTAATGGACTAATACAAGTAAAATGCCATGTGGATTGTAGCCAAGATGAGTCAGCTTATGCATCAGTGTGATTGCCCTGGGCAGTATACTTCTGGATTCAGATGCATTCTGAATGAATATCTTTGAATATTTTACATTTGAAATGCACAGGCACACACAGAGAGTAAGAATGTCCCCTCCCCATAGGTTTTATTTAACGTATTAATAGTTTATAAGCTTCTACCTATTTATAAACCTACTATCCACCTCAAGCCTTGAGGGAAAGACAGGATACGCATTCAAATATATAAATAAAAACATCTAAGGATATGTTAAAACATGATCAGATAAGACAGCCATTGGGTTCCAATGTACTCTTAAGAGCTGGAAGTTTATCATTCAGGCCAATCCTATGCTCTGCTGCACAGTAGAAGCAGACCTAGGGTGTCCACTTATGCACCACCAAAGAGGAGGACAAAGGAGGACACAGATTTTCAGAGAATTTGTATGTGCTAATTTATATAGAAAGGTGCAGATTTCAAAAGAATGCTGTCATTTAAATAGAAATACAATGCATCCAGGGATGTGCAATGCAGGGCATTCTGTTCTGTTTAAGCCTGATGGGGTTCCACAGCAATTCCATTCTGGTAAGTGGTAGAAGACTATACCAGATTGTTTTTTCCTGATTCCAGAAATATTTTTCCTAATTTGAGGTGGCGGGGGGAGGGGAGGTTCCTGCCATTTGCACAAATTGTAACTTGCGCTTTTTTCCATTTGGGGATTTTGAAATTTATGCAAATGGTGCCGTAATCAGGGATGGATGGACTGACCCATGCCCAGTTTCATTGGGCACTCGCCAAGCTGCCGCCGCCACCACCTGCCCCTGCTTGCGGCACCACGCAAGCTGTGTTGCAGCCTGGCGAGTGCCCGACGAGTGCCTGACAAAGCTGTGGGCTGCTCATCCTCCCTAGCAAGCCATCATTGTGTGCAGCAGTCGTGGCTCTGGCACTTGTGGGTACCTACTTGTGGGTAGGTAATGTTGCAGAACTGGTGGCTATAAAGGGGCCATCTATGCAACATTACAGGCATGAATGGAGCAAGCAGGGTCCAGGAGGGTGGGCTCCCCCATTGGGCTCCCCACCCCTGCATACTCTAGGCATCCCTAGTCGTATTTCTTTTTAATTGGCAATCTTGCACAAGTGCACATGATCACAAGTCTGCCTGTCTGCTATGCGGCCCCAGAGAGCCATGTTCCCCCCCCTTCTCAATATACTTGTCAGTTTCATCCTCTCCACACACTGCTTTGTTTAACCCAGCAGAGCCATATTCCCTACTTCTCAAAGAACTTGTCAGTTTCATACTCCACTTTGGCATTTCTCAAGAGCAGGGGGTGAGGAATTGACCACCAAAACCTGCTTGAATAAAAACATCTTTGCCTGCCAGTGGAAGGACAGCAGAAAGGGAGTCAACTGAGTCTCCCTCAGCAGGGTGTTCCACAGCCTGGGAGCAGCCACAGAGAAACCCTCTACTATGCTGCCAGCAAATGCACCTCTGAAAATGGTGGTGCTGAAAGAAGGTCATCTCCCGAAGATCTTGAGACCCAGGTAGTCTTGTATGGAAGAATAAGGTCTTTCAGATAGCCTGGTCCCATGCTGTATCAGGCTTTCTAGGTACCAGCATTTTGAATTGTTCCTAGAAATAGACTGGTAGCCAGTGAAGCTGCTATAACAGGGGTGTCATGTGCTACCTGTAACCAACCCTGGTCAAAAGTCTGGCTGCAGCATTCTGGACCAGCTGAGGTTTCCAAACAGTTTTCAAAGGTGGCTCCATGTAGAGTGTGTTACAGTAGTCCAAAAGAGATGTAATTAAGGCATGCATGACTGTGGCCAGATCAAACAGCTGTAGGAATTAGGAATGTTGGAGAAATCCTCCACGGACCCCAATGAGGCTGGATTCTATTGAATCCAGCCCCCCGAAGTCCATGGAGGATCGGATCTCCTACCTTGTTCTGCAGAGCGAAGCCCTCGACGGCGAATCCTCCCTGCTGCCGGCTCCAAAGCCCCAGCAATACGGCCGCCATGGCCGTATCGCTGGCTGCGCGGATTGACTAAGGACACAAATGGCATGTGGGATGCCATTTGCGGCCATAAAGGCCTTAGTTTAAGGTAAATGCAGCCGTAAATGTCTGCATTTGCTTTAAACTAAGGCCTTTATGGCCACAAATGGTGTCCTGGATGCCATTTTCATTCGTGGTTTTCATTAATGTGATAGGCTACACAAATATTTGCATAGTCTAACACATAAAAGCAGGGACGTCCCTGCTTTTATGTGATAGGCTATGCAAATATTTGCATAGCCTATCACATTAATGAAAACCACAGATGCAAATAGTGTCCAGGACACCATTTGTAGCCGTAAAGGCCTTAGTTTAAGGCAAATGCAGCCATTTACAGCTGCATTTACCTTAAACTAAGGCCTTTACAGCTGCAAATGTTGTCCTGGATGCCATTTGCATCTGGAGACTCACCCTGTCTACCCCATTGATACGGCCATGGCGGCTGTATCACTGGGGCTTTGGAGCTGGCCGGTGGCTCCGCGGAATCACCACGGAGCAGAGCTGGCCAAAGAGGATTCTGGGGGGGGGGAGGGATGGATTGCCACCCCCCCTGCGGACCCCCCCCCCCCGGAACGGCAGATAAGCATTCTGGCCATCCCTAGTAGGAATGGATTCAGTTGGCACACTAGCCTCAGATATGCAAACAGACTCCTGGCCACTGCAGAGACCTGGCCATCCAGGCTCAGGGCTGAGCGCGGGAGTACATCCAAACTATGAGCTTGAGTCTTCAGGGGGAATCCAGTACCGGTTGAACCCCTATTCCCTGATCTGCCTGTCAATGAAGAAGGAACACCTCTATCTCTTCTGGATTAAACTTCAATTTGTTTGCCCTCATCCAGTCCATTACTGATACGAGACATCAATTAACAACTAGAACAACTTCCTTGGGTTTAGATGGGAAGGAGAGACAGATTTGGGTTTCATCAGCATACTGGTCATATCAGAGGCAGCAGGCCATTGAATATAGCAGTCACTGGAAAACAACCTCAATAGGGAGAGGGCTATTAGTTTTATGTGTTGCTTGTAGGCTTCTCATGGGCATTGGGTTGACGACCACTGTGGGAAACAGGTTGCTGGAGAGGGTAGGAATTTCCTTGTATGGTTTGTGTCACATTTGTGTTCCCTGAGATACTTCTGAAATGTCACTTGTCCCATGGTTAGGCAAAGGTGAATATTTTTTGTATACTTTCAACAGTTTGCACTCTCTAGTCTTCCTAAGATCAAACTACACATTACTTTAAAGATGTAGCTAGCAGTAACCAGCACCCCTTACTCAAAAATAAGAGTGGAGGACCTAATCTGGATTGGGGCCCTAGCATAGGGGGAGAAAGTAAGGGGCTTTAGCTTTTTGTCCCATGCTGCAGTGCTGATTTGGAGCAGTGGCGGGACATGCCTGCAATTTGCATTGCCAAAAAAGGAACAGTTTGTTTCAACACCTAGTTTGACCTCTGCCCTCGCATTAAAAAAGAAAAGAAAGATTTTTTAAATTTTAATTGCTTTGAGAAGTTCATATATATATGAAGGCATCATTAAATTGCTTTGAGAAGTTCATATCATTGAAGGCATCCTCTACTTGAAGGGATGTCCAGTACAAGTCCAGTTTAAACATAAAGAACCATAAGAAGGGAGAGCAGCAGCGGCCTTGGTATTATCATCAGCAGTTAGATAGCAGACTGAATGGGCACACAGGTCACCTAGTGTTGAATTTCTATTTAAATTATAGTAATAATTTCTAAATATGCATCTATACATATAAAATAGGATATCCCATTGTATGAAAATCTCTGTCTCCTGTTTTGGTGATGGATTTCTTCTTTTTTGGCAATACATAGGTGGCCACCTGGCTTTCCACTGGGAAACTCATTTGCCAGGTATGTTGATGTCAGTCAGGCACTAGGTGAAGACCTTTTTATTTTCCTAGGATCATAAGACTGTTTAAGTCACTGTACATTATTTATTATGTTGTATCTGCTGTTTTGCTGTGCCATTTTAATGATTTTATGTGGATTTTACATTTATAATTTTTACAATGTATTATTTATTAATAAGTAAATGCCATTGTCAAGAAAGGGAGCATCCTGCTTGCATGTTCACATCCAAGAGTTTTCTTGGCTTTTAAAAAATGCACTTTTCTTTGGGCAGTATGCTGTTCGACACTAGTGTTAATGTAAATTATATTGCCCTAGCATAAGCAACCTCTAGTGCAATGCCAATAGTATTTGCTGGCATTGGTAATTATAGAATAGGATACTGCCCTTTATTTTAATCTAATTGTTATTTTTGTTGTTGTAAACCATCTTTGAGGGGCAGAAGGTGGTATATACATGTGACGGTTTTTTTAAATCAATAAGAAGTAACCTCTTCACATGATCAAACAGGGTATATTGAACACATAGACAGTGGTGGGATTGCAGCAGTAGGCCTCACTTTCAGTCTCTTTGCGTTGGTTGGCTTTCTGGTGAAGAGCCCACATATGTATGTAGGTACTGCTTGGTCATGTGAACAGGACTAAGGCCTTTAATTAGGGAATTATTTTCTTCATGATCTTCAGATGGAAGCTAACGTCTGTGCTTTGAATGTTTAGTTGTGAGAGAGTTCGCATAGCTTCTTAATGAAATGCAGGGCTTGCCAGAAATAGATAGGGATGAGCAAGTCTGGCAAAAGGAGTATTGTTCATGTTCTTTATGGCTGCTTATGAACCAACAGTGTTGTTTTATGCTAACAGAGCAATTTTATGAGGCAGGGCAAGGAGAATCCATTGTGGAACAACCGCCACATCCAAAGCCCTTCCAGGTTCAAACTAGCCAGGGTGGAAGTGGAGGCAGGAGGTTGGTATGTTTTCCCCTGCTCCTTTTGGTTGTTATTTTTAGCCTTTTTGTTGCAATGGCTGACCTTTTCTTATCTTCCCTCACATTTTCAGCAGCTACTGCCACCAGATCTGCAAGAGCACAAGAGCGAAGATGATGGCGTTTCCTGCTGCCCAAACAACGAAGCTTCTGATGGCAGGCCTCCTCCTCCACATATGGACCTCCCTTTCTGCTCATAGAGAATATTGAATATTCTACAATATTCAATGGCCCCTGGAATGCCCTCTCAGGGGCCATAGGTTTGCACTCTGAATTATGGATGGGCAGATCTGTCAACCTCTTGATCCCCTTGCAATTCTTGTTTTTTCCGCCACCAAGCTTGTTCCCTCCCAGTTTCACATAGGGATTTTTTGTTGTTGTGCGTTTTTCAAATGTAAGCATGTGTGTGTGTGGATGTGCACATTTTTGTACACATGCACCCATTGACTAAGGTGTTTGTGCCTATTTTAGAAATGTACACAGTTTTCTTTGCACATTTTCCCATGTACACATGCTAACAGACACTTTCTTTGTTTCATGCAATGCATCACAACCTTGGAAATGTATTGATTTTCGACTACATATTGCGTTCATGTCCACATTTGGTTATAGGAGGTGTGAATCAGGTAAATCCATTAAAAAAAATTGACTGAGCAAATTTCTTAACCATCCCTACCCTTAATCAGATCAACAGTCTGTCTGTCTGTGGCTCCCCGAAACCTCAGAGAGAGAGATCTTTACCAGGCACACTACCTGAAATTCTTTTAAGTAGGGATGCCAGAGACTGAATCAAAGACCTTGAAAATGCTGAACATCTATTTTAGCAATGAATGGTGGTCCCCTGCAATATGCCTGCCATCCATGATGTATAAAGCTAAGTTTTTGCAATCTGCTGAAAATCTGCAAATAACTACATTAATAGAAATCAAGGGTTATGTGTAAAATCACTAAATATGCTGGTAATGGTTAACAGGTAATGATGTAGGTAATGGTGAGTTGTGAATTAATAGTTGACAAATCATAATGGGACCATATGAGCTGCTTATTTTAGTTAATATAGTAATTACCTGCCAGAATTTGCCTTAAAGGCTAGCAGACTTTCGTGTAATGGATTACGAATGTTGCCTTAATTCAGACCCCTTAATGTATTTACTGTACAACAAATATAGGGAATGTTGTTTCTATATAAATATTCTAATCATGTTGCCACAAAATGGCATTATTAAGGGTAATTACTTTGAAGATTTATTTACATGGAAATGTTTTGCATTATCTCATTCATTAATTTCCAATTTATTAATGGTCTTTTCAGCATTTAAAACCAACATGACTAATCAGATGCCAAGCAAATGCAATTACTACCAACCCAAACATAATATTCATCCTTATACTTGAGCCTTTTTTATGAGCCCAATACAAAGCAAATTTTCCTGTAATTGCCATGTTTCTCAATTATTCATCATAAAGTTATACCTCAGCATTCCCATTAATGTGATCTCTTTGAAGAAAAATTATGGGCTTAACAATGCAGAATTCTCCCTTTGTCTTTTCAGAACAAATTTTCTTTTAAAAAGACAAGAGTTGTTTTACTGTCACTTAAAGGTTGGTGATTATCCATCTTAGACCCTCTGTTGTTCCTTTTACCTCCACCCAGTTATATGGGGAGTAGGGAGGGTGCAGGGTGGCTAAGAGGCCCTGAATAATCATGCAAACCGCGATGCCTAAGCCAGGATGTGCCATGCATACATGGGACTATTTAGAGTGGGGGGGGGCAAAAAAGTGTTGGCCTCCAAGGCATTTCTAGCATCGTGCCAGCCCCCTCCCCACATCAGTTGCCACCCCCCCCCAAAAAAAATGTGGTGGCACCGTCTAGGGTTTCCTGTGCTAGCAAAGGAATCCCTCCCTTACGTCTGATGAGAGATCGGAGATAAGAAAGGGATTCCATTGCTAGAGCTAGCAGCAGCAGCTATGAAAAGCCTGGGAAATAAGGGAAGTGTTTATTTTGCTAGGCCTAGCCAGGTGTGTGTGTGTGTGTGTGTGTGTGCATATGTGTAGGCATGCCTACATATGTATATGTACACATTTTGACCCCTGCACTACCCGGTGTGGCCCACAGGACCAGAAAGTTTGTGCATTCCTGATTCAGAGCAAGGGTTGGAACCTTTGGTGCACCAAATCTTGTTGGAAAACTGCATCAGCACGGCCAATGGTCAGGGATGGTGGCAGTTGTAGCCCAACAATGTCTGAAGGGCCACAGGCTCCTCTCTAATTTGTAGTCTATGTGAAGTTTGAGGCCTCCATGGGGTTACTCCGACACCCCCTGTTGCCCCTGTGCTATTGATTCTGCAGATGTGATAAGTGCTTGATAACGTATGGAGGCCTGCAGGCCCTGGTGCATACCAATGACATCTTATTGGCGCATTCTACAGTCTTGTGGGAACCACACTCTGGAATAATAAGTAATTATACTAATCTAGCAAGTGTCAGTTTTTAAAGCATAATAGGAAACAGTATTGGCATGGAAAAGCCAAGGGCACAATTTCTGTAGAGGATACAGGATTCTCAGTTAGATTGAAGGGCCCACTCTTGAAATGAACAGCAAAACAAAAGCAAACAACAACCAGTGTATTTTAAGTGCTTTAGTTACTTGTAATACCTCTAAAAATGTTGCAATGTCCTCAGCATAGATCAGTCATTCACCCACACCTTATTTTTCATAAACATAGGGATCTGTGGCATTGGCCTGCATACCTAGGACAAGGGCCAATCAGAATGTACAATGAGTGAGTTGGCTATGAATATGGGTGTTCCTGAAGAATGATCACATGTGTGGTCTGGTCCAACAGTTCTCATGGGCCCTGGCATCCTTGGACAGGGCCATGCATTCTCAAAGGCAGCGTTCGCAGAATACCTAGTGAAAATGAGGAAGTAGCAAAGTCACTGCTCTGTCTGCAAATGTCCACTAATGAGTTCTTTTTCTCTTCAGTCATCCTTAGAGGGCTTGAGCCAAGATATCCCATATCTGCAGATGAAGGAAACAGGACTGGCTAGAACAGGAAGTTGCTCCCTCTGCAGGAAGTTGTTGCTCTGAAGACTTCCCAGAGAGCCGAGAATAGTATCATGTTGATCAATGTCCACCCATTTCAGCTAAATATTTCACTTTATTTTTGTCCATGAGTAGCATATAATGTTATTGAATTAGAGCTAAGGGTATAGCTAAGGCTTTACATGTGTATTAATTTATAAACGTTCATTTCAGAACTTTCTTCATTAATGAATATGTTTTCGTTAAAGAATTACTATTTTATGAATTCGTTTGGGCAACTTCCTGATTCAAAAATGACTGGTGGTTTTGTTGCATTGTTTTCAAAGTGGACCTGTTCTCTAGTAGAACAATTCCAATCAGGATGAGGATGATTTGATATTTCTTCTCCTGCCTTTTGCCAACTCAAGGTCAATAGAGAGCATCAGCTTCGAGAGTGTTTAATAGGTTGGCCTTCTCTCTCTCTCTCTCTCTCTCTTTCTCACTCTCTCTCTCTGGTCTTTAAGAGATTCAACTTTGTGTAAAAGAGGTACTGCAAGTTGATAAAATATTTAGATTATAAATTATACCAGCTTTACCACAAGGGAATTGAATGAGCTGGAATGACTCTGAAAATACATTAAAAAGACATTTAGTAGCCTGTTGTCAGATATATAGGGAAAAAAATCCTCATTTTTTTTTTGTCCATCTGTATGCAAGAACCATTTAGTGTAATAAATCGGGAGGCAGCCAAAAGAGATGCAACCCTACGTATAACACCCAACTTATGCAAATAGTACATCTGGTGCTATCTGAGGTAGAGCCAAAAACTATTTCAGAGCAGGCTTAGACACTTACAATGCACTCTGTAATAGCTCAATCAGCCAAATCAATTCTAGCTGGATCTAAAATCTTAGGACTTGGATAAATACGCAAAGAAAGCATAGCTTCTTAAAGACACCTGCAACTCATAGGGACTGTTATTATTGCTCCTGTTTTATTTGTAACTCACTGCATCGAGTCCTGATGGGTTGGAGCTGTGTGTTTGATGGGCCTTGTGTCTCCTGGAGCACCCAGTTCTTAGAAAAAGTATTACGTCCAAGCAGGGGTGTTGTTATAGAAAGGCCCATCTGGGCAAGGCCCCAGATCTTTTGAGCTGTGGCCCAGATCTTTTGAGCAGTCATAATTGCTTCTTCTTTTTTTTACATCTTCCCTTTTGTTTTACATTGGAAAACAGAAACAGCCATAACTTTTTTTTAGTTTGTATGATAAACACATGAAATTTGGAGACCTGGTGTCCCCCATGGACCTGATTGAACTTGCCCAATTTCAGGTGGTTAGGTCCAGTGACTTTTGTGCTTTGTTGTTCAGTCGTTCAGTCGTGTCCGACTCTTCGTGACCCCATGGACCATAGCACGCCAGGCCTTCCTGTCCTGCGCTCTCTCCCAGAGCGTGCTCAAGTTCATATTCATTGCATCAGTGATGATATCTAGCCATCTCATCCTCTGCCGTCCCCTTCTCCTTTTGCCTTCAGTCTTTCCCAGCATCAGGGTCTTTTCCAGGGAGTTTTCTCTTCGCATTAGGTGGCCAAAATATTGGAGCTTCAGCTTCAGTATCTGTCCTTCAAATGAGCAGTCAGGGTTGATTTCCTTTAGGATGGACTGATTTGACCTCCTTGCAGTCCAGGGGACTCGTAAGAGTCTTCTCCAGCACCACAGTTCGAAAGCATCAATTCTTCGGCGCTCAGCCTTCCTTATAGTCCAGCTCTCACAGCCATACATTACTACTGGGAAAACCATAGCTTTGATTAGACAGACCTTTGTCGGCAAGGTGATGTCTCTGCTTCTTACTATGCTGTCTAGGTTTGCCATAGCTTTCCTCCCAAGGAGCAAGCGCCTTTTAATTTCATGGCTACAGTCACCGTCTGCCGTGATCTTGGAGCCCAAGAAAGTAAAATCTGTCACTGCTTCCATTTCTTCCCCTTCTATATGCCAGGAAGTGATGGAGCCAGATGCCGTGATCTTAGTTTTTTTAATGTTGAGTTTCAAACCAGCTTTTGCACTCTCCTCTTTCACCCTCAACAAGAGGCTCTTTAGATCCTCTTCGCTTTCTGCCATTAGGGTGGTATCGTCTGCATATCGGAGGTTGTTGATAATTCTCCCAGCAATCTTAATTCCGACCTCTGATTCATCCAACCTGGCATTTCTCATGATGTACTCTGCATATAAGTTAAATAAGCAGTGTGACAATATGCAGCCTTGTCGTACTCCTTTCCCAATTTTGAACCACTCGGTTGTTCCATGTCCGGTTCTTACTGTTGCTTCTTGACCCTCGTACAGGTTTCTCAGGAGACAGGTAAGGTGGTCTGGTACTCCCATCACTTTAAGAATTTGCCACAGTTTGTTGTGATCCACACAATCAAAGGCTTTAGCGTAGTCAATGAAGCAGAAATAGACGTTTTTCTGGAATTCTCTTGCTTTCTCCATGATGCAGCGAATGTTGGCGATTTGATCTCTAGTTCCTCTGCCTCTTCGAAACCCAGCTTGTACTTCGAGTAGTTCTCGGTTCGCATACTGCTGAAGCCTAGCTTGTAGGATTTTGAGCATCACCTTGCTGGCATGTGAAATGAGCGCAATTGTGCGGTAGTTTGAACACTCTTTGGCATTGCCCTTCTTTGGAATTGGAATGTAAACTGACCTTTTCCAGTCTTGCGGCCATTGCTGAGTGTTCCAAATTTGTTGGCATATTGAATGCAGCACTTTAACAGCATGATCTTTTAGGATTTTAAATAGCTCAGCTGGAATACTGTCATCTCCACTAGCTTTGTTGTTACTAATGCTTCCTAAGGCCCACTTGACTTCACTCTCGAGGATGTCCGGCTCAAGTTCAGTGACCGCACTATCATGGCTATCAAGGACATTACTATCATGGCTATCAAGGACATTAAGATCTTTCCTGTATAGTTCTTCTGTGTATTCTTTCCACCTCTTCTTAATCTCATCTGCTTCTGTGAGGTCCCTGCCTTCTTTGTCCTTTATCATGCCCGTCTTTGCACAAAACATTCCCTTGAGATCTCCAATTTTCTTGAAGAGATCTCTAGTCTTTCCCATTCTGTTGTTTTCCTCGATTTCCTTGCATTGTTCATTTGACTTGTGTGCTAGTCACAGGTAAAATTTGCTATTTTCAAGAAAATCTGTTAAAGCAAAGAGCTATACTTTTTTTTTTGTTCTTCCATAAATGCATGGAATTTGGAGACCTGGCAATCCCTGTGGAGCTGATTGAGCCTGCCAAATTTCAGACAGTAAGGTCCAGTGACTTTTGTGCTAGCCATGCACAAATTTTCCTTTTCTCAAAGGCTAAAACAAAAAGTAAAACAAAAACAAAAACAACTGTCAAGCCACACAGGGGATTTGAGATCGTAATCAGAAGTTGTTTAAGGTGACCATTAGGAGATCACTATCCCTAATCTCTGGTGTAGGGTGGTTTTTTGTTTTTGAGGTGCAAAAAACCTCTCTTCCCCTACTTTTCTGCTCTTACATGCCCACTGTTGGGAGCTTGCTTGCAATGAAATTTTGAAGAGGGAGAAGGAAGGGAAGAAGGAGTTCTATGTGAAATACTGGTATTTCACACGGCATCTGATTTTACTGCCCCAACCTAGAACCTTTGGACTCTGCAGATGTTTAGTAGCTTAGGATCCAATCAGCCTCCACAAACTTCTCCCCCCCCCCTTTAATTTCTCCTAAATAGCTGTAGGACTCAAATAATTCCATAGGGAGAGTTAGGACTATGTGGTGTTATGATCGAAGAACTGCTGAAGCTTTTAAATAGGTTCTACAGTTTTTGTTTTTTGTTTTTAAAAAAAGCTAGAAAAAGCCCCCAGCCACCTCATCTCATAAAGTTAATTTAAGTACATGCAACCCTCCACAGGCTCCTAAATTCCTCTGAAGCACTACCTCTCTGAAAGGAGCCACTTGGCTTGGGGAATTCTCTCTACCCCCCCTCCTCCCCATGCATTTCCAATCACCATTCTTTTTTTTTTTCTTCCCTCCCCTATCCTGTTCTTTCTCTTCTTTATTCCACCCAGAGCATATCTTAAAGACATGCTTTTTGATGTGCTCTTTGACGGGCAAGAGACGTTCTGAACTGTATTTGACTTTATACAAACAGCCAAGAGGGTTGGTTTTTCTCCTTCTCCCCACTCAAGTGTTTGAGAAGAGTGGGTCCACATGGTCACAGAGAAACAAATCTGGGGCTGTTTTGTTTGTCAGTTGCCATTATCCAGCAACAGGAAGGACTGTAGCTCAGTAGTAGAGCACATGCTTGGCAGGCAGAAGGTCCCAGGTTCAGTCCCCAGCATCTCCAGGTAGGGCTACGAAAGAATCCTGCCTGAAACGTTGGAGAGCTGCTGCCGCCAGTCAGTGTCAACAATTCTGCACTAGATGGACTCAAGGTCTGACTCAGTATGAGGCAACTTTCCATGTCCCTATGAACAGAAAGCTTTAATTGAAAAAATAGGAGTTTTTGGTTTATTTTTTAAGTGGAGGGAAAATAAATATTGCAAATTTATGCAATCCTATGTATGCCTACTGAGAAGTCCCATTAAGTCTAATGAGGCTTACCCTCAGGAAAGTGTGCATAGGATTCCAGCACAAGTTACTTTTGCAGGGAGGTTTGCACCCTGATGTTCGGTATGTTTACTCGGAAATAAGTCCTGAGATGTGAGCATGGTACTTGGGGCTTAATACAGTGCCTACCCAATTCCGTCCAATGAATTGACTACCCTTTCAGATCAGTCCTATCCATGTTTTGTCATTTGTGTTTCTTTCTCTTTTTTGCATGAACTCTAGCTTCAGTGGTGAGGGAAAGGCACTTAGTACATGCCCAGAGTTTCTCCATAACTGAGCCCTAGTTTTGAAAACAGACTCATTGGCTGAATCCTGGTGAAGTCTTGGCACAAATGAAGTTATGGGGAGGAAGATACAATGAGAGCTTGTGCATAACAAGGAGGAGGTAGAGGAGAGTTGCACAAAGCAAGACATCTGCTTTTAGGAAGAGCTGCTGGAGGATGGTAGGATGAGGAGGGATGGTTGCATGGAGTGGAATAGAATTGGTGGGGGGAGAATGTAAATGCTCAGTGTTGAAAGAAAAACATTCTGCACATGCTCAGAGGCACTCTGTATTTAAGAACATAAGAAGAACCATGCTGCATCAGACCAAGGTCCATCTAGTCCAGCATTCTGTTCACACAGTGGCCAACCAGATGCCCATGGGAAACCCACAAGGAGGACATGAGTGCAATAGCACCTTCCCACCCATGTTCCCCTGCTGCTAACAGTGGTGAAATGTAAATAAATTCTAATCATTCTAAATTTGCATGCATGCATATCCTTCAGAAACTTTGCAGGTTTCTTGCCTGGGGGACGCTTCTAATGTTTTAATTGTATATGTTTTAATTTTTGTAAGCCGCCTTGTGTCCCAGTACTCAGAAAAAGGTGGGTTATAAATAAATATCATCATCATCATCATCATCATCATCATCATCATCATCATCATTATAACAACAACCTGTGCATTTTCATACAAATTTACCCAAAAAACTATTGGGGAAGGGGTGAAGGGAAAGCAAACCACTCCCTCCCCCAAATTGGAGAACTCCCCTTCCACATGAACTGCTGCACCTATCCTTCTGAAACTTTGCTGGTTTCTTACTTTGGGACAACTCTAGGCTGTCTGTAATTTTCAGAACAATGGCCCACAAGGAACATAGGGAGATAAGTATGTCCTCTTTTGGAGACCTTCAAATGTTAAAGCCACCCTTGCACAAAAACCCTAGTGGTTATCATTCTGAAATTTGGCAGACATGATCTCCTCTGATGGGGCAATGAATCCTGAAATTTTTATCCAATTCTTCTAAGTAATAAAATTTTTATTAGCAGTTCTTTTTAAAAGAAAATCAAAATATAAACCCTGCACCCCTGCACTTATTTTTCTGACGTTAGGCAGGTGTAATCCCCTTCTAAGGCACTACTATGCCTGAAATTATCATCTAGTTCTGAGCAAGATAAAAAGGTTACAGGGTGTGTGTTTTTTTCTAATTTCCCATGGTAGTCAACAGGAAGCATAAAGACTCGTTTTTCCAAACATTGATTCAGGTTTGGTGCTGACCTGAAGTGGTGCGACTACAAATTGGCCTGAACAGAAGTGGGATGTTTTCCAAAACGCTGAATCAGGGTCTGAGTTGAAGTGGGTTGGGGGGTCTGTGCACACTTCTTATGTATGTATGTATGTATGTATAATGTATGTAATCTATACACACCACATGCATGCACACCACAGACCACACACACACACACACACACACATACACACATACACACACATGACACATATGCACAAATTTGTGTTATGGGCCTGTGACCTGGACCTGGATCTTTTAAGAACTTAGCAATGCCCTGTGTCCAAATCAAAGTGCTTCCAGTTTTCTTCACGGTGTGATGATTACAGTACGCAAGACCGTCCCTTGCTGTTCTTTCCCGCTCCATATACATGAATCTTTGGGCTTCATGTATGTGGCAAACTTTCCCCCTTCTTCTAACAATGGGGAAAGTCAAATACTGATTTATGTAACTCCCACATATTCCAGTTTGTTAAGCTTAGGGCACAATCCTATGCAAATTTAGACAGAAAAAAGGCTACAACTCCCAGCGTGTACCAGATAGAGTTGTAGGCCTTTTCTCTCTTTCTTTTTCTGTCTAAACCTGCTAAATCTGGCTCAAATATTTTTCTAGTACTTCAGAGTGTTTTGCCAGTATTCCCTAATCTTGAGGTCTCCAACATGCCCACAAACACTTCCCTTGGTGCCCATCTTTCCCTTTCTGATTTTTTTTTAAATTTTAATTAAAAAACTTGGAGGCCCACATGGAACCCAGAGGCATTCTTGGAAAATAAAGTAATAAAATATAAATGTTGGAGGCTGCACCCCTCTGTGCCCATCCACCAAGAAAAATGAAAGAGGAGAGAGAGAGAGAGAGAGAGAGAGAGAGAGAGAGAGAGAGAGAAAGAAAGAAAGAAAGAAAGAAAGAAAGAAAGAAAGAAAGAAAGAAAGAAAAAGGTACACTGGGGTAGGGGAGGTAGGGAGCATTCTGAAGGGCTGGAAAAGGGGGAGTGAAGGAGGTTGTTTTGTCTGTGCCATGTGCATGTTTTGCATTGTGTGTGTGAGAGTGTATCTGTTAGCTGGTTTGTTTATTTGTTTGTTCTGCCTAGTAGCTTGTGTGTGTAGCTTGGGTGTTGGTGCTTCTCTGAGCATCACTCATTTGCCTTCTGTGAAATGGGTGTTTTGTTGTGCTTTCTGGGGCAAATATGTGACTTTGGTATTTGTGTCTCAGAACCTCTCAGAACCTTTGACTTGTGCTCAGTTTCTTGGGCAAGTTAGTTGTTTCTGAGCCACACTAGCTTGCCTTCTGTGAAATGGGTGTTGGAGCAGAAAACTCTGGGTTAAAAGAATAATAATTTTGTTTTGGGAACTCAGACCACACTTCTGCCTCGTACTTAAGTTCTTGGGCAAGTTTCTTTTAGCCTCAGCAGTTTGCCTTCTGTGAAAGGGGTGGGCCATGCCCATTGTGACAGCCATTTTTGTGAGAGTGCCCACAACAGTTCTCAAACTTCCAAATGTGCCCACTGGTGCCAACAATTTCAAGAATATCTGATCCTACTTTAGCAGATGGGATATGGCCATGGTGAGTAGGGATGGACGAAAGTCACTTACCTGTCCTCGAAGCTTTTTGCGGTGGGGGGGAGGCGCTTCGCTGCTCCCACCGTGAAGTTCAGGCCAGGGGGGGAGGCTTCCTGCCTCGCCCGGCCAAAATTCAGGCTGGGGGGGAGGCTTCCCACCTCGCCCAGCTGAAATTCAGGCTGGGGAGGAGGCGCCTCGCCTCGCCCGGCCACGAACTAAAAAGTTAAAAAAAAAAACACCCCCGTGATAGGCTACGTGACGATTAATGTAGCCTATCACAGCTAGATCTGCAAAGTCAGCCGTGATAGGCTACGTTAATCGTCACGTAGCCTATCACAGGTGACTTTAAAAAAAAAAAGCGCGTACGCAAATGGCGGCCCCCATAGGGAGCCGCCATTCACGTTCCTTATTTGGTCGCTGTAGTCTACGTAAATCTTTACGTAGACTACAGCGACCAAATAAGGAACGGGAATGGCGGCTCCCTATGGGGGCCGCCATTATCCATACGCGCTTTTTTTTTTTTAAGTCACCTGTGATAGGCTACGTGACGATTGACGTAGCCTATCACGGCTGACTTTGCAAATCTAGCCATGATAGGCTACGTTAATCGTCACGTAGCCTATCACGGGGGCGTTTTTTTTTTTTTCTTTTCTTGGAATGGCGGCGGCGGCAGCCGGTCGAAAGACCGGCTGCCGCTCCCGCCCCGGACGAAGACCCGCCGAACCGCCGGCCGGACCCGCCGCGGGGAGGGACATTCGCCAAATGTAAGTCCCGTCCTGGGGGGGGTGTGGGGGGTGGGGGGGCGGAGAATTTCTCCCCAAAACTTGTTCAGGGGGCCGAACACGTTGGTGCTCGGCCCCCCGAAGTTTCAGGGAGAAATTCTCCACCAACCCTAATGGTGAGGCACCAGAATTCATGGGGGAGTCTTTGGAAGAGAAGCAATGTGAATCCTGAAATGATCTCACAACCAGAAGGGAAATCCAAGAAATGAGTAGAGGCTGCAGTCATCACTACCTGACTAGCATATTTACTGTTCCCCAGTATCATACCCTGACAGCAAAGACTAATCACCTATCTCTCCAAATTAATTCTGAAAAGTGGTCAATCTCATTTTATTGAGTTAAACTATATATTTGCTCTAGATGTATTATTATAGCTGGGTGATATTTTTTGTCTTTATTGTTTTGATTGGCATGGTGCAAATATTTAGCCCTTGTATGGAACATGTATAGGATGAACTCTAAACTGATAATTATAATCTTGATTTGTATGTGGCAACTTAAAGATGCATAATATTTCAAAAGCCAGATGAAAACACATCTTGCATTTTATGTAGACATAAAACTGTATCCCTATGGAAACATTTTGGTGATCTCTTTTGGTAAGAATTTCATATTCTTTATTCCAATAACCTTGCTGTTTCCCTTCCTTTCATTTCTCATTAGGGATACATTTGTTTCACTTTCCAGAACTCTTAATGGGAACATTGGCAAGCAATAGTGCATTTTTCTACTTCTTTAGATATCTACACTTTGAAGACCAATGTTTATGTCTACTTAAATGTGATTCAAACATTCAAACAGAAAACACACCAGCACCTCAAATATTTCCTTTTAAGCAAGGCCCACGGATTCCCATGGAAATAAATATGATTAAATCCAGGCAGAAGAAATCTTACAGATAATAAATAGATTTGGTATTTGATTAATTTTATTTTACTAATTTATGGTGGTGGGGGGTTAAGAACATAAGAAGAACCCTGCTGGATCATACCAAGGGTCCATCTAGTCCAGCATTCTGTTCACACAGTGGCCAACCAGCTGTCAACCAGGAACCAAGAAGCAGGACATGAGTGCAACAGCACCCTCCCACCCATGTTCCCCTGCAACTGGTGTACATAGGTATGCTGCCTTTGATGCTGGAGGTAACACATAGCCTTCAGGTCTAGTAGCTCTTGATAGCCTTCTCCTCCATTAATTTGTCAAATCCCCCTTTAAAGCCATCCAAATTGGTGTCCATCACTATGTCTTGAGGAAGTGAATTCTATAGCTTAGCTATGTGCATGGTGCTTTTCATGTAGAGGTGATGGGAAGAGTGGGCTTATGGACTTTTTCAGGAATCAGTACAGGACATCCTTTTCTATGTCACAGTTGTGCTTCTCACCTCATACATTGTAGGCATAAAGGGAAAAGTGTCTGCCTGCCATGCAGAATATATGAAAGTGGCTAGTTCGTATGGGGACACATGGTCTCTGTGGGATGATAGTCCCATGCCTTGAAGGGCCTGCACCCGTTCATTCCAATCAAAACTTCCATGTGTGAATTCTGACCTTAATCACTTAGAAGAATGGCCTACACAGCTACAAAGCTCATTCCAGTGGAGGCTGGTGGCTCTGATGTCAGTGGGATGGTGAATTTCAGGTTTCAGTCAGAACCAGTCAGAGGTTTAAAGTTCTGTGGAGCACCTTGGATAGCTCCTTTAGGGTTCTGACTGGTTCTGACTGAAATCTGGATCAGATTCACCACCCACCTGTCATTGGAGCTGCCAGGCTCCACTGACTCATTCTCATTCAAGAGAAAACGCCAACTGAGAATTAGCAAACCATACTTCCTTAGTGTTTCAGAACCACATGTGTTAAAATTTTCCTATTCTGTACTTGTTTAGCTCTCATGAAACCAGAACCATTCTCATCAGTATAATCTAAATCTGTATCATATTAAACATTAATAGTGTTTCATTTTATGTCCTGGTTGAGATAATATGACACTTGAAGAACAACCTCAGGAAATGCAGTGCTAATGGAGCAGATACTTCATGACAACCAGCGAATAAAATGCAAATATCAGGTAATTATCAGCTGTCATCTCTATGAGAAAATTACTAACAACTACTGGAGGAGACAAATGTGATGGTTCATATAGTAATTTGCAACCCTTAGGAGTTTTTATTGGGCTTTCTTCTTAACTCTTAAATAGACTGTGGCCATGATCCATGATATCTGTCAGCCTGCCCTGCATGTGCTGTTTTGAATTCAAACATTCTTTTTCCTCCCCTCCCACTGCAAAAACCACAAGGCCTTTTTATACTTAGGGTAATTAACAACAACATGGTTTCATACTCTGGATAATTTCTCATCAAAGGAGTTCACTGAATGGCTTAAATGAACAATTCAGCAGAAATGTACTGCATATTTAGGCTTTCGGTTTTTGAGCTCTTCAGTAAATGGCAGTTCAGAAGCAAACAAGAATTCATTCCTTCTCAGCTAGCAATTGTAAATATTATTAAGATCTATAACATTATCCAACTGATTTTTAAAATGTAATCCAAAATATAGTACCTAATGCTTTTTACATATTTCACTTTTATAGGGAATTGATAACACTGAGAATGAGAAATAGTTATTCCATGATACTGTACATTTAGTTTAATTGATGCTACAATTCTAAACTGAGATCTATTAAAACTTTACAAGGATGCTTAGTTGGGATGCCTATTTTCTTGATCATACATGTAGGTGAGCCAGAGAATTGAAGGAAGGTTGCCTACCTCTTCCTCTGCCTCTCTTTACATGAGTGTCCATTCATATCGGTTTATTTTTCTATGTTAACAAATTTAGAAATCACTCGCACATCTGCATATCCAGTGAAATTTGATGGAACACAAAGATCTAACCTGCAGTCAGAAGTCATATATATCATTGACAAAACATATGGTGGTTCATGAGTTATGGTTGAACTAAACACACAAAAGCTGGGAAATCCTTTTTCCAACCATAACACCAGCCCCCTTTCAAACCACAATATACCCTGGGCAAAGCACATAATATCTCACAGGTCCAAGCACTCAAGCTGTTGACTGATAGGTAGGGATGTCATGAACATCTGTGCAGGGGATGGAGTCCAATGGACTCCCCCCTGCTCACCCCCCTGGACTTGGCTCATCAACCCCCCCCCTCAAGCTGTGTGAGCTGCTGGGACCTACCAGTCCAACCCACGAGCAACCACAGCCAAGTCACAAATGGTGACTTGCTATTTTTCATAAATTAAATTTTGCACACAATGGCTGGGACTTTCAGGCAGGCCATTGTGCACAAGATTTAATAATAGTAATAGTAATAATAAAGTTGCTGTGGGCACACAGCATGGGGGGAGGGGCGATCCTTTCTCCCCATCCCATCCCAGCTACCATGAAGGAAGTATCTCTCACCTTCCTCATCTCATCAAGCTGCTGCTCCTGCATAGCTGGCCTGGGATGGGAGGGGGAGACAGGAACTATCCTTTCTCCTCCCTCATCCCAGCTACATGAAAGCAGTGGCTTGACAGCAGGAGGAAGGCAAGAGTACAAATACAGAGCCAGTTTTATGCAAGATAGGGCCCTATATTTTTGTAGAGTTATTGTGGTGGCCAGAGAGGTCCAGTTCTACAACATTAGAGGCCTCTTAATGTTATGGAAATGGCCCTTTCTGGTAGAGTTGTGCACCACTTCACTATGAAGCCCAAATAACGAGGCAAAGTGGACTGATTCAGAGGTGCCTCATCATGATATGAAGTGGATCAGAGCAGCACCAAGGCACTCCGAAGTGAAGTGACTCCTCCACAAGCTGCCTTGTCTGCCTCAGAGACAGGAGGGGGAGGGAGGGGGAAGGCAAGAGGAGGAGGTGGAGGGTGTGTGCTTTGACAAATGGGTACTCTAGGACTGAACCTAAGCCAGCAGTTTCCCATCAGAGACAGTGGTGGAGGAGGGGGGTATATAGTTTGGTGAAAGGCTGCATTTAGTCATTGTGCAAGGTGGTTGGTTGGGAGAGGGCTGTGTTTGTTTGGCTAGATCTGGGGTGCGTGCAAGCACTCACTGCAGCTTCTTCTTATATTCCTTCCTTCTCTATTCAAATCTGCCTTCTCTGGATCATTAAAAAAACAAAAAACCTAGTTAACTTCTTCTTGGCTTGTTCCTTCACTCCCCCACCCTCCCTGCCATTCCATTGTTCATTGCATGAGGTCGTCGGCTGGGACTCGGGAGAGGGCTGTGTTTGTTTTTTTTAAGTTTGCCACTTATTGAAGCTTCTTATTCCTTCTTCCTAGTCATTCTCCATTCAACTCTGTCTTTTCTAGATTTTGAAAAACAATCATTGACTAGTTAGCTTCTCCGCCCCTCTGCCCCCCTGCCATTCCATTGTTCTTTGGGTAAAGTGGTCAGCTGGGGGAGAGCTGTGTTTGTTTGTTTTAAGTTTGGTTTGATCTGTGGGGTGTGTCACTGCAGCTTCCTACTCCTTCTCCATTCAACTCTGTCTTTTCTAGGTTTTTACTTCTTGGCTTGCGCCTTCACACACACACACCCGCCCTTTCTAATTATTATTTAACCATTTAGTTTTTTCCTGTCATTCTAAATTCTAAAATAAAGAAACATTACTATAGCAGCCTGCCCGTGCCTTGCCTTTGGCTCCCCCCTCCCCTGTCCTGAAGTGAACTGTCTGTTTCTTTTTCAGCTTGATGCTCAAAACATATAGATTAAAGGAAGGGTTTTTTTTTTCTATTCTTTGCTTGCTCTTGGCTCTTATCCTCCCTGCTGCCCTCCTGTATTTCTTGAACTTTATTTTTTTCTTTAAAAAATGAAATATAAAATAATAAAAACCTTTTCTTTGCTTGTAGGTAGTTCTGTATTTGCTTTTCTTTTGCTCTTGTGTCTCTCTCTGTGTGTGCTTGTGTTGTGGTCAAGCAAATTAATGTGTCCACATTGCAATAGAGTGCACAAAGTACTACACACATATTATTTATATTAACTTATTATTCCAATAATACTCCACTGTGTGGCAAAATGAGCTAGCCCAATATGAGGCACCTTTGAGGTCTTAGGAGGGGCAGAGGTGGGCAAGGTGATGCTGTCTCTCTTAAAGGGAAAGGGAGGGAGGGCCTAGGGCACTATAAAAGGGACAAGAACCTTACAGAGAGGGCACAGACACCTCTATCATAGGATAACATGGGAAACTCCTGGGAGGGAAGAGGAGGTTTACTGTAATAGGGAGCCTGTAGCAAAGGAGTTTCGGTTTCTGCCCTCCCAGAAATACAATGCTTCTTTTTCACCACTAGGGGAGAGCAGGGGAGTTGAAATTGCTTAGGGGTGTCACAAAATGGTGGATTTTCACAAAATGGCCACCATGCTTCAGAAATCCACATCTGAACCTGAAGCTTGCACACCCATAATTAAAACCTGCCTGGTCACTCTTCCCATCACCCCTTCATGAAAAGGTAAATTTCCATCATGTCTAAAAGAAGAAATTATTAGATTGCTTCTGAATAAGCCTTCCCTTGACCTGCCTAGACTTCAATAATTATAGACCAGTATAGTAAGTAATCTACCATTTGGGGGCAAGGTAAATGAGAAAGCAGTGTCTATTCAAATCCAAGCAGTCTTGGATGAAACTGATTATCTGGACCCATTTCAAACCAGCTTCAGAGAGGGATATGGAGATGAGACTGCCATGGTCACCTTGGTGGATGATCTTCACTTGGGAATTGATAGGGGCAGTGCATCCCTGGTGATTCTTTTACATCTCTCAGTGCCATTTGATACCATTGACCATGGTTTCCTTCTGGATCGCCTGAGGGAGTTGGGGGTTGGGGGCACTGCTCTGTAGTGGTTCCACCCCTTTCTCTCAGGACACTTCCAGGTGGTGTCACTCAGGGATGGTTGTTCCTCAAAAAAGGAACTATTATGCATTGAGCAGGGGGTTGGACTCGATGGCCTTGTAGGCCCCTTCCAACCCTACTATTCTACTATTCTATGATTCTACGTGGAGTCCCTCAGGGCTCCATTGTATCCACAATGCTGTTCAATATATACCTGCAACCGCTGGAAGAGATCATCAAGAAGATTAGGGCTGAGTGTTATCAGTATGCTGATGACACCCAAATCTATTTCTCCTTTATCCAAGGAAGGTATGACTCCTCTGAATGGCTTCCTGATGTCGGTAATGGGCTGGATGAGGAAGAACAAGCTGAAGCTGAATCCAGGCAAGACAGAGGTGCTCATTGTGAAGGGTCCTAATTCAGGTATTGAGGTATGTCAATCAGTTCTGGATGGGGTTGTACTCCCTGTGAAGGAGCAAGTTTGTAGCTTGGAGTGCTACTTGACCCAACCCTGCTCCTGGCACCCAGGTGGAGGAACACGTAGGGATGGCGGAGAATTTCTCCACGAATCTCGGGGAGGCTGAATGCCAATGCATTCGGCCCCCCAAAATTGGTGGTGAAATTCTCCACCCCCCCCGCCCTCCCTGGGGATAGGACTTACCTCCTGCGAATGTCCCTCTCGGTGGCGGGTCCCGGCGGCGGTTCGGCGGCGGTTCGGTAGGGGCGGCAGCCGGTCTTCCGACTGGCCGCCGCCTCCATTTCCAAGTAAATGTAAAAAACAACAATACACACACGTGATAGGCTACGTAATGATTTACGTAACCTAACATGGCTAGATTTCCAAAGTCAGTCGTGATAGGCTACGTAAATCGTTACGTAGCCTATCACGGGTGACTTTGAAAAAAAAAAAAGCGCGTACGCAAATGGCGGCCCCCATAGGGAGCCGCCATTTGCGTTCCTTATTTGGGCCCAGGTAGTCTACATAAAGATTTACGTAGACTATGGTAAGGATGGGGGAGAATTTCTCCCCGCAACTTCGGGGGGCCAATTGCCAACGCATTCGGCCCCCCAAAATTGGCAGTGAAATTCTCCGCCCCCCCCAAGATGGGACTTACCTTTCACGAATGTCCCTCCCAGCAGCGGGTCCCGGCGGCCGTTCGTCGGGTCTTCGTCAGGGGCGGGGGCGGCACTACAAGTGCAGTAAAAAAACAACAACACCGTGATAGGCTACGTAACGATTAACGTAGCCTATCACGGCTAGATCTCCAAAGTCAGCCGTGATAGGCTACGTTAATCATCACGTAGCATATCACGGGTGACTTTGGGGGAAAAAAAAAGCGCGTACGCAAATGGCGGCCCCCATAGGGAGCTGCCATTTGCGTTCCTTATTTGGTCCCTATAGTCTACGTAAAGATTTACGTAGACTGTGGCGAAAATAAGGGAACGCTATTTGCGTTGCCCTTATTTTCACCGTAGTCTACGTAAATCTTTACGTAGACTACAGGGACCAAATAAGGAACACAAATGGCGGCTCCCTATGGGGGCCACCATTTGCGTACGTGCTTTTTTTTCCCCCCCAAAGTCACCTGTGATAGGCTACGTAACAATTTACGTAGCCTATCACGGCTGACTTTGGAAATCTAGCCGTGATAGGCTACATTAATCATTACGTAGCCTATCATAGGGGTGGTTTGTTGTAGTTTTTTTCGCGGCCGGGTAGACGGGGCGCTTCTACCCGGCCTGAATTTCACCGGCGAGGGATGGGGCGCCTCCCGCCCGGCCCGAATTTCGGCCGGGTGAGGCGGGGCACCTCCCCCCCCTCGTATGAACTTCGAGGGGAGAAGCAAAGTGCCTTCCCCCCACCGCGAAGCAAGCTTCTAGGACAGGTAAGGGACATTCGTCTATCCCTAGACTACGGTGAAAATAAGGGCAACGCTATAAGGGAGTTCCCCTTATTTTCGCCGTAGTCTACGTAAATCTTTCCGTAGACTACCCGGGCCCAAATAAGGAACGCAAATGGCGGCGTCCATGGGCGCCGCCATTTGCATACGCGCTTCTTTTTTTCCCCCCCAAAGTCACCCGTGATAGGCTACGTGACAATTTACGTAGCCTATCACGGCTGACTTTGGAAATCTAGCCGTGATAGGCTACGTAAATCGTTACGTAGCCTATCACGTGTGTGGTGTTTGTTTTTTTTACATTTACTTTTTTATTTTGAGGCTGGGGAGACGGGGCGCTTCTCCCCGGCCTGAATTTCAGCCGGGCGAGGCAGGGCGCCTCCCCCCCTGGCCTGAACTTCGACAACCGAAGCGCCTCCCCCCCACCGCGAAGCAAGCTGCAGGACCAGGTAAGGGACTTTCGTCCATCCTTAGGCAACAGTCAGAAGTGCCTGTTATCAACTTTGGCTGACATGTCAGCTACACCCATTCCTGGAACATGTGGACCTGGTAACGGTGATACATGCACTGGTAACCTCTAGGCTTGATTTTTGCAATGTGCTGTACTTGGGGCTGCCTGTATATTTACTAGGGATGGCAGAGAATTCCACCATGGATTTCAGTGAGGCCAAATGCACTGGTATTCAGCCTCCCGAAAACCGTGGCAGAATGGCCTCCCAACCCTTGCCACCCCGCAGATTCCCCCCCGGGATGAAGCTTACCTGGGGTGGATGTTCTTGCGGCAGTGGCTCTGGCGGTGGCTCCAGCGGCGACGGCGGCAGCTGGTCTCTTGGCCGGCTGCTGCAGCCGCAAATGGCAGCCGCTGTAGTGGCCACCATTTGTGTTCTGCCAGGCTGCTGTGATAGGCTATGTAAGTATTTACGTATCCTATCACAGCAAAGAGCAGGGGCGCAAATGGCGTAGCCTATCACGGCAGCCTGATAGGCTACCTTAAGCGTAGCCTATCACGGCAGCCTTAAATACTTACGTAGCCTATCACGGCAGCCTGGCAGGATGCAAATGGCGGCCGCTACAGCAGCCACCATTTGCGGCCGCAGCCGCTGGCCATGGCCAGAACTCTGGCTGTGGACAGCCCTGGCTGGCGGCTCTGCGAAGCCGCTGCGGAGCAGAGCCAGCCCAGGGAGGATTCTGGGGGGAGGGACGGAGCGCTTCCCCCCACCACAAATCAAAGCTGCAAAAAGGTAAGTGACTTCCGTACATCCCTAATATTTAGTTCGGAAACTTCAACTGCTACAAAATATGGCAGCCAGGTTGGTCTCTGGGACATCCTGTGGAGACCATATTACACCGGTTTTAAAATCTTTACACTGGCTGCCAATTTGTTTCCGAGCAAAATATAAAGTGTTGGTTCTTACCTTTAAAGTCTTACATGGTCTAGGTCCAAGGTACCTTAGGGAGCTCCTTCTCCCCTATGTCCCATTCCGCCACCTAAGGTCCTCTGAGGGGTATCTGCTACGGCTGCCTAATGTGAAATTGGCAGCCACACGCAAGAGGACCTTTTCCTTTGCCACCTGTGAGATGTGGAATGACCTGCCGGTTGAAATGTGCCTGCTGACCTCTTTGAAGGTTTAAGCAGGCATTAAAGACACTATTATTCCAGCAGGCCTTCCCCTTTGAGAACCAAGGGTTCCTTCTGCTGACTTCTGTATACTGTTTTAAGCAGTGTTGTTTTAAGCTGTGTTTTATTGCTGGAATTTTTAAAAAAATGTTTTTAGTTCAAAGTTGTTTTTAGTTATATGTTGTTTGTGTATATTGCACATGTTTTATGTGAATGATTTTTAAACGCTGTGTATTGTATTTTAATATTTTCTCTTTTGTAAATGTGCCCAGAGAGCTTCGGCTATGGGGCAGTATAGAAATATAATAAATTACTACTACTACTACTGGGCCACCCACAATTCTGCCAATCATTTCAACATAGTTCTGATGGGGAGAAGAGAGCCATTTGTGGCTGCTTCACGCATTATGCTTTATTCAGTAAAGCAGTTGTGTCCCAAACCCCTTCATCTGCAAAACGGTGGTGAGAATCTAATGGATGAATCAGTCCATGATAGCTGGAATCAGGGAATTTGGGTGAATAGCAGAATTCATGGACATATAAATGGTGCATAGTCTATCCATATTTGCTGAGAATATCTGCTCCTAACAAATATTGGCTTACAATATGTGCTCAGTGGGGCTTAATTCCAGACAAGTGCGCAGCATTTAAATAGAAGTACTCAATGAAAAGTGTTGTTATTTACATCATTGGGTGGGGTGGGGGAATCTACAGATCCAAGTGCTAAGCACCCGACTTCTCACTGCTATGATCTGGGAGAGCTGGTCCCAGATAATGCAGTGATCTTTATTTAAAATTGTCACTAATAATAAATAAGAACCTTGATTAGAGGAAAAAGAGAGCCAGCACCCTTCAATATATGCATAACGCTATTCAATAAGTCTGACATGAATTTTCCATGAACAGTTCTGTTTTGCTTTATGTTACTTGTCATTCTTGGTTCCTTATACTTTCAGTCAAGTACTACAACTTGACTAATACTCAAGAATGTTATTAAGGTAACAACCTGCTTAATCATACATTGTATTTTCAGAGGAAAATATTTTGTTTCAGGTACTTCCATACCAAAGGCACATGAATTACCTTACTCACATTGATCTTGAGCTTGTTTATTTGGCAGAAAGGTGCACATGAATTATCTCGAATGCTACTTACAGAGTACTAAAGCATAGCCATTCGTGCTGTATATACTTAACTGCACAGGAATAAGAAGGAAATGAGTGGTTCTCTTTTTCTTCAGTGCCTCACAGATGGAAACAATGAGAAGCCTATTGATTTTCTTGAGTGTCACACTATGTTTAATTAGCTGCCAAGATCTGAAATGGAAGCCATCTATTGGCACCGAACAGACTCAACTACAATCCTCCCAGTGCCTCCAGAATTTTATTTTAGTTTTTTTCACAGTGAACATACTGCAGATCGACTTGATGTGTTGATTTGTATGTCTGTATTACTGTCTGAGCAGATTATTCCTATTTCAGCAGTAACAACAATTAATCAAAGGTATGACAGGCCCAGTGTGTGAAAAATAACATGAGTTATCTCCAGGCAGATGGTTCAAAACAGTAACCAAACGTAATAAGGGACTTTGTCCAGCAAGCTCTGTCCTTAGCAGATGTTACTAAAAAAGCATGAAGGAAGGAGCAACAACTAGAATTGACTGGTGGGATGAACAAGGATTTATGTCTCTTCTTCTCAGATGGAAATTACAGCTGGACTGGATACCTATCTGGTCAAGAAAATACAATTCTTAGTTGGTGTCCAATTTAGAGTGCAATTTCCATTTGACAAGTAGGGAACATTATCATGTGGAGTTACCAGCCTTCAACAGTATTTGTCTGCTATTCTCTCTATGATGAGCCGAGAAGGGGATTTACATTCCTTTTTAAATCTGTAGTCTAGGTAAACACTTTGTCAGCATTAGCAAATGAATAATAAATTGATTGGGTTCTTTTGGTCTATTTTCTTTGAAATGGTTTCCACTGTACAATCAAACTATATACAAACCACCTTTGTCAGACTGGGAGGTGTGGCTTCCAGCCCAGACCTCTAATCTGCTGCTGCTGCTGCGCCATACTCTGATAGGTCTCAGACCACAGATGGGGGATCATCCTCTCCTACCCATCAATATGATCCCTCTATGAAATCCTTCCCAGGTGCTCTTTGGGATCCACTTTAGGGAAATGACCCCTACTGCTACAGTTTCCTGCTGACCTGTGTTCTTATTTCTATGAGCTTTTCTACACAAGACTGTTAATCCTCTGTATCTACTTTTGGTTTCATCACAGAATTGAGAGCCGAGTGCTACATGAAGTGTGTTTCCTTTCCTGATTTTCTGCTACATAATATCTAGTTGGCACTGTGGTATAGAGGAATAGTGCAATTACACAAGTACAAACAACATTTTCTTTCCCTTTCACAAATAATACCGCATTCTCCCTGCTCTAAAAAAAAATGCTGAAAGTGCTGTTTAAAAACAAAAACACAACAGAGGGTCATGACATCATCTAAAGAACCCATAAACAACCCTGAGTAAGGAATGATGAGTGCAGCATAAATGGCTCATGTACATCTACATCAAAGTCTGCTGCAGTGGCAAGGATGCATATGAAATTATCTCTAGATCTGACAGTTCCAAATTACCTGATGTTGTATACAGAGCAGCACCAATGTGCTAGTGATTCGCTGTTCTTCCTTTTTTTCTCCCCCCCCCCTTCTTCATTTCTGGACCTTTGAAATATTGCTGTGCTTGCACAGTTTGCCCCAGTCTTTACTGTACACGATTTACACTCTAGAATCACACTAAACCCCCTTCATGGATCACTGCCTTGTTGTGGTGAAGGGGCTTGCATAACTCAGTGAAGCCATAAGCTATGCCGTGCAGGGCCACCCAAGATGGACAGGTCATGGCAGAGAGTTCTGACAAAATGTGGTCCACTGGAGAAGGAAATGGCAACCCACTCCAGTATTCTTGCCAAGAAAACCTCATGGAACGTATCACAAGGCTAAAAGATATGATGCCAGAAGGTGAGCCCCTCAGGTCGGAAGGTGTCCAATATACTACTGGGGAAGAGCAGAGGGTATTTCCAAGTAGTGCCAGAAAGAGTGAAGTGGCTGGGCCAAAGCCGAAAGGACACTCAGCTGTGGATGTGTCTGGTGGTGAAAAGAAAATCCGATGCTGTAAAGAACAATATTGTTTAGGAACCTGGAATGTCAGATCAATGAATCAAGGTAAGCTGGAGGTGGTCAAACATGAGATGGCAAGATTGAACATTGACATCTTGGGAATCAGTGAACTAAAATGGACAGGCATGGGCGAATTTAATTCAGGTGACCATCATATCTACTATTGTGGGCAAGAATCCCTTAGAAGAAATGGAGTAGCACTCATCGTCAACAAAAGGGTGGGAAAAGCAGTACTGGGGTACAATCTTAAAAACGATAGAATGATCTCAGTATGAATCCAAGGCAAACCATTCAACATCACAGTAATTCAAGTCTATGCCCCATCCACTGAGGCCGAAGAAGCTGAGGATGATCGGTTCTATGAAGACCTACAACACCTTCTAGAACTAACACCAAAAAAAGATGTCCTCTTCATCATAGGGGATTGGAATGCTAAAGTAGAAAGTCAAGAAATCACTGGGATAACAGGCAGGCATGGCCTTGGTGTACAAAATGAAGCAGGACAAAAGCTAATAGAGTTTTGCCAAGAGATCACGATGATCATAGCAAACACTCTTTTCCAACAGCACAAGAGACGACTCTACACATGGACATCACCAGATGGTCAATATCGAAATCAGATTGATTATGTCCTTTGCAGCCAAAGATGGAGAAGCTCTATACAGTCAGTAAAAAGTAAAACAAGACCTGGAGCTGACTGTGGCTCAGATCAGATCATGAGCTTCTTGTTGCAAAATTTCGGCTTAAATTGAAGAACGTAGGGAAAACCACTAAACCATTCAGGTATGACCTAAATCATATCCCTTATGAATATACAGTGGAGGTGAGGAATAGATTTCAGGGATTAGACCTGATAGACAGAGTGCCTGAGGAACTATGGACGGAGGTCCGTAACATTGTTCAGGAGGCAGCAACGAAATCCATCCCAAAGAAAAAGAAATGCAAGAAAGCCAAGTGGCTGTCTCATGAGGCTTTACAAGTAGCTCACGAAAGAAGGGAAGCGAAAAGCAAGGGAGAAAGGGGAAGATATATCCAACTGAATGCAGAGTTCCAGAGAATAGCAAGGAGAGACAAGAAGGCCTTCTTAAATGAACAATGCAAAGAAATCGAGGAAAACAACAGAATGGGAAAGACTAGAGATCTCTTCAAGAAAATCGGAGATCTCAAGGGAACGTTTTGTGCAAAGACGGGCATGGTAAAGGACAAAGAAGGCAGGGACCTAACAGAAGCAGATGAGATTAAGAAGAGGTGGAAACAATACACGGAAGAACTATCCAGGAAAGATCTGAATGTCCCTGATAGCCATGATAGTGTGGTCACTGAACTTGAGCCGGACATCCTCGAGAGTGAAGTCAAGTGGGCCTTAGGAAGCATTAGTAACAACAAAGCTAGTGGAGATGACAGTATTCCAGCTGAGCTATTTAAAATCATAAAAGATGTTGCTGTTAAAGTGCTGCATTCAATATGCCAACAAATTTGGAACACTCAACAATGGCCTCAAGACTGGAAAAAAGACTGGAAATTACATTCCAATTCCAAAGAAGGGCAATGCCAAAGAGTGTTCAAACTACCACACAATTGCGCTCATTTCACATGCCAGCAAGGTGTTGCTCAAAATCCTACAAGCTAGGCTTCAGCAGTATGTGAACCGAGACCTACTCGAAGTACAAGCTGGGTTTCGAAGAGGCAGAGGAACTAGAGATCAAATCGCCAATATTCGCTGCATCATGGAGAAAGCAAGAGAATTCCAGAAAAACGTCTATTTCTGCTTCATTGACTACGCTAAAGCCTTTGATTGTGTGGATCACAACAAACTGTGGCAAATTCTTAAAGTGATGGGAGTACTAGACCACCTTACCTGTCTCCTGAGAAACCTGTATGAGGGTCAAGAAGCAACAGTAAGAACCAGACATGGAACAACCGAGTGGTTCAAAATTGGGAAAGGAGTACGACAAGGCTGCATATTGTCACCCTGCTTATTTAACTTATATGCAGAGTACATCATGAGAAATGCCGGGTTGGATGAATCAGAGGTCGGAATTAAGATTGCTAGGAGAATTATCGACAACCTCCGATATGCAGACGATACCACCCTAATGGCAGAAAGCAAAGAGATCTAAAGAGCCTCTTGTTGAGGGTGAAAGAGGAGAGTGCAAAAGCTGGTTTGAAACTCAACATTAAGAAAACTTAGATCATGGCATCTGGCCCTATCACTTCCTGGCATATAGAAGGGGAAGAAATGGAAGCAGTGACAGATTTTACTTCCTTGGGCTCCAAGATTACCGCAGACGGTGACTGTAGACATGAAATTAAAAGACGCTTGCTCCTTGGGAGGAAAGCTATGGCAAACCTAGACAGCATAGTAAGAAGCAGATTCATCACCTTGCTGACAAAGGTCCACATAATCAAAGCTATGGTTTTCCCAGTAGTTATGTATGGCTGTGAGAGCTGGACTATAAGGAAGGCTGAGCGCCGAAGAATTGATGCTTTCGAACTGTGGTGCTGGAGAAGACTCTTACGAGTCCCCTGGACTGCAAGGAGGTCAATCAGTCCATCCTAAAGGAAATTAACCCTGAGTGCTCATTGGAAGGACAGATACTGAAGCTGAAGCTCAAATATTTTGGCCATCTAATGCGAAGAGAAAACTCTCTGTAAGAGACCCTGATGCTGGGAAAGACTGAAGGCAAAAGGAGAAGGGGATGGCAGAGGATGAGATGGCTAGATAGCATCACCAATGCAATGAATATGAACTTCAGCACGCTCTGGGAGAGAGCACAGGACAGGCAGGCCTGGCGTGCTGTGGTCCATGGGGTCACGAAGAGTCGGACACAACTGAACGACTGAACAACAACAACATCACACTAAACATGGGACGTAAAGCGGGACATGCAGATGCCTGGGTGGGTTGACAGCCTTTCCAATACCCACAAGCCCTCAGCCACACTCTGCCTTCCCATTATTTACCTTTCAAGTGACAGAAGCAGCACTTCGGAAGAAGAATGGAGGGAGGGTTTCCCCCCACTTCCCTCTTGTTCTCTGCATCATCCTGACTCAGTGATTAGCAGTGTGCCAAGGTACAAAAGCCCTTGGGAAAACTACATTTCCACGAGTTTTATGGGCTATTGCATCCTGGCATACCTCCTATCCAGAATGTTAGGTAATGGTAAACAACGCAAGGAAAGTGGGGGGTAGGGATGTTTACAGATGGCGGAGAATTCCGCCATGGATTTCAGTGCGGCCGAATGCACTGGCATTTATTCCCCCAAAATCCATGGCGGAATGGCCTGCCCCCCGCCCCCCCACGGATTCCCCTCGGAATGAAGCTTACCTGGACAGATGTTCTGGACTGAGGCAGCTCCGGCGGCAGCTCTGGAGGTGGCGGCTGGTCTTTTGACTGGCTGCCGCAGCCGCCATTTGCATCTTGGTCTTTGCCGTGATAGGCTATGTAAGTATTTACGTAACCTATCACAGCAAGCCAATAAAATAAAATAAAAAGGCGTACGCAAATTGCGGCGGCTATGGCGGCCGCCATTTGCGTTCCCTATTTTTCGCCGTTTTAGTCTACGTAAATATTTACGTAGGCTATTACAGCAAAAAAAAAGGGGAACAGAAATAGCATAGTGGGAGCTATTTGCATTCCTTTTTTTCCTGCCGTTTTAGCCTACGTAAATATTTACATAAGCTATTATGGTGAAAAAAAAGGAACGCAAATAGCGCCCACTACGTTATTTGCGTTCCCCCTTTTTTTTTGCCGTAATAGCCTACGTAAATATTTACATAGGCAAAAATGGCAAAAAATAGGGAACACAAATGACGGCCACCATAGCCACCCCCATTTGCATAGGCTGTTTTGTTTTTTGGGGGGATTGCCTTGATAGGCTGCGTAAATACTTACATAGCCTATCACGGCAGCCTGGCTGGATGCAAATGGCAGCCGCTATGGTGGCCACCATTTGTGTCCACAACAGCCTGGCTGCGGCCAGAAATCCAGCTGCGGATGGCCCTGGCTGGCTGCTCTGCGGAGCCGCCGTGGAGCGGAGCCAGCCAGGCAAGATTCTGGGGTGGAGGACCGGATCGCACTATGATCCGGATCCTGGAGGGATCCAGATCTGGGGGGGAGGACCAGGTCATCGAGGATTCCGAGGGGTGGACAGAGTACCTACCCACCCACCGCGAAAAATTCAATGAAAATGTAAGTAAGTTTCATACATCCCTAGGGATGTTTGGGAAATCTGCAATGGAACCATATGAATTTGGATTTTTATGAATCCAACCCATGGATTCCGCAGTGGACTTGCTTTTCCCCTATTGGGTAGTTTCTACAGACCTGTGGACCATTTTTCTAGCCATTGGGAATTTTGCACAAATTTCATCTTAGAAAATATGGATTATTTTTAATGGCCAAAATGTGCATTTTCCCCATAGGCTATAGCATGAAAATGCGCATTGGTGGGGAATGCACATTTGGAGGAATATGCACATTTTCCCAATCCAAATTTGCACAAATTCACATTTGCACTAATCTTTAATTTAAAAAAAAAATCTGATTCTGTCGATGGGTGGAGAATGGAACAAAAGGTGCCTGGTAAGTTGTTAAACACAGACGAAGCAGATTTTCCACAATAGGTACATCCCTAGTGGGGAAGAACTCCTTCCAGTCCTCTGTGGGCACCACTGCTGACCCTACTACCACTTAAAAGGAAAGGGAGAGTATATGCTGGGGGGGTGAGTTGGCAGGGAGGGCTTTGGGGGACCCTGAGGGCTGGTGGGGATTTCTGATAGGGATGTCAGAGAATTCTGCCATGGATCTTGGTGAGGCCGAATGCCAGTGCATTCGGCCCCCTGAAATCTGTGGCAGAACGGCCTGCCCCCCCCCCCGTGGATCCCCCCGGGATGAGACTTACCTGGGGCAGATGATCCGGGCTGCAGCGGCTGCTGCGGCTGGTCTTCCAACCGGCTAACGCCACTGCCATTTGCAGTCTGGAGGTTTGTTTTTTTTTACAGAGACATGATAGGCTATGTAAAGATTTACGTAGCCTATCATGGCTGGGTTAAAAACACACACACATGCATATGCAAATGGCGGTGGCTATGGCCGCCGCCATTTGCGTTCCTTATTTTTTGCCGTCTTACTCTACGTAAATATTTACATAGACTATGACGGTGAAAATAAAGGGGAATGCAAATAGCATAGCAGGCGTTATTTGCGTCCCTTTTTGATTTGCCATTTTATCCTACGTAAATATTTACGTAGGCTAAAACAGCGAATCAAAAAGGGACGCAAATAGCGCCCGCTATGCTATTTGCGTTCCCCTTTATTTTCGCCATCATATTCTATGTAAATATTTACCTACACTAAGACAGCCAAAAAAAAAGGAACGCAAATGGCGGCGGCCATAGCCACCACCATTTGCGTACGCGGTTTGTTTTTTTACCCAGAGCCCTCTGCGGCCGGAAATCCGGCTGTGGTCGGCTCTGGCCTGGTCCTGGCCGGCTGCTCCACGGAGCACAGCTGGCCATCGAGGATCATGGGGGGAGGGACGGAACGCCTCCCCCCCATGAACATAATCCGCAGAAAGGTAAGTGACTTTCGTACATCCCTAATTTCTGAGCCCTTGGAATTTTTAAATAAAAATGACTGTCTTGTTTGTTTGTTTTTAAATCCTTTCTGAGTTAGTCCAAGGGGCAAGCTTGCCCACCTGTATCAGTAAGCATGGGATGCATGTAGGGAGGCTGCTTATGAAGCACCTCCCAAAGAGGAAATGCATCGGGAAAAAAGAGGAGACCAATTTTTTATATTTGAATTTATATGCATAGATGCAAATTTAAAAATCATAATGATAATGTAAATAGAAATACAGTCCATCTCATCACCATAGTGCAGATGACTGTGACCAGGTGACTGTCAGGAGTGCCCTAGCTGCCTCTTACATTCCCCTCCAATAGCCAACTCAGGACACAGATGATGAGGATTCTTTCCAAGGCTTTATTCCTTTATTACTTTATGACTCTTTCAGATACTAATCACTAGTGACTAAGCAAGGAACGGCACTGGGGAAAGATAGCAGAGTAGCCTAAGCTCCAGGTAAGGCAGTTGGTCCCCGTTTGAAGGAGAACCACAGGAAGACCCTGAATTTATGGGCTAGGGAGAGGTCCTCCCTCTTACCCTTGGGTCCTCGGAACGCGACTGTTATTTTAGCGCCAAGCGAGCAGAGCACCTCCTCTCATCGCCCTCCATCTGGCGCCGCTCCCTGCGTCTGCGCTGAGCATCCAGCAAGGCCCCATCCCCCGCTCTCTCACTGCCAGGGTCACCATCTCTCTCAGGAATGCAGGCAGGAGGAATCTCTCCCTGCCACTGCGCCTGTGAGAGATGAGTGAGCTCCTCTCCCAAGGGTTGTTGCTCTTCCTCAGAATCAGAACTGCTGTGGGGCTCTATGGGCTCAGTTTCCACCCTGACAGTGACCTGTGTGCCTGCCTGTTCAGTCTGCAGTCCAGGTGCTACCTGTGGATGGGCCACAGTTCTTATGGTGCTGTATCTTTAAGGCAGAATTGGACTGGGCAGCCTTTTGAACAGAGGATGCCTTCAGAGAGAGGATGGGCCTCTGTAAAAGAGGGCAGTTGGCCACCCTAGCATGTATGCATCTATAACCATGCTCTAATGAGTAGGTGTAGATTGGGGACAGAACATGCTCACAATGAACCTGCTGCCTCATCCCTATGCATGTTTATTTAGCCTGAGAATAGGGCTTTAGTTTCTGGGTAATTCAGTTACCCCATAATGTGTGGACATAAGGGTGCCTTCCCAATGCATTCCTGTTAATCATAGCTCAAAATATTGTTTGGACATAATAAATTCTGTTCACAGGATACATGCATTCCATAGTGTGTGTGTGTGTGTGTGTGTGTGTGTGTGAGAGAGAGAGAGAGAGAGAGAAAGAAAGAGAGAGAGAGCGTGTGTGGGGGGGATAGAAAACAGTATGGTGAAGTGTATCCTCAAGAGCTGCATTTAATGGAACACTTTCTTTTCTTTCTCCAAAGCTGTCTGCTTCATTTCTTTTTCATCTCTCATTTTAAGGTTAGTGCTCTCTGCTGGCTTCCCAACACACAAAGAAAATTGTTCTTTTCACCTGTTCCTCTCCCCCACTCCCCCCAGTGATCTGCTTCATTTTCTGAACGCAAGTGTGGCAAAGTACTGATTATATATACAGGATAAAACCCTAGTCATTATTTTAGGCATTCTGATGCTAATTTGATGCAGCATAATTCAAATTGCATCAAATTAGTGTCAAACTGTTAACCGCTATTTGGGGCAGTTGTCTGACAAGTTTGACAATGCTTACTCATCAGTGGCTTACCAGCTCTGTGTCTTTTATATTTTTTTTGATAAAATTAGCATTAATCCACTTTGTTGTAGACTTTTTTTTCAGGGAAACTAAGGCAGCAATATTATACACCCACTGGTTTCTGTCATTTATTGATAATGCTTTACCTTGATTGCCAAATTGCAAGTCTGAGTTTAGCCAAAATTTTAAATTTTGAGAGAACTCTTAATTAACAAGTTTTAGAGATGACATTCTGACAGCTCCTGTCCTTGGCTAACATTTCAAACAGCCCTTTTTATATTCAGAGGAGTGAGTGGCTGTCAGTTAATTGAGAGAGAGAGGGGGGGAGGGAGGGAGAGAGGGAGGGAGGGAGAGAGGGAGGGAGGGAATTGCATCTGCCTTGAGAAATGGGAGCACAGAATGCCAATACAGGATGCACAGATATAGATTTATCCAATAATTTGGAAAACAACATTACCTCTACAGTACTTAGGGATTGGTCAATGAGCAATGTTCGAGATGGCCAGGATTCTCTTGCTGCTAGTTTCATGCCTGATTCCCATTCCCATTCCCAGTCATGCCTGATTCCCATTCTTAGTGTTCGAGATGACCAGGATTCTTTCGCTGCCAGTTTCATGACTGGTTCCCATTCCCATTTGCAATTGCTGCTCACTCTGCACAAATGGGAAACTTGTGCAAATCGAGCGGCAATGAAATGGGAGATTTCACAAATTAAAAAATGAGAGCTTGGAATCAGAAACAAGATGCATGTAAGCACGTGCTCGACGATTTGCAAAATTTTCAGTGGACACATGCTTGCAGTTGTGTTCAGAGCTTTGAACAGGGCATGCTCACATGTTTTGCAAGCAAAAATGAAATTCTCATACAACCCTACCCCTATTATGCACAGATTTTTAACAGATTCTATAACATGGCACATTGACCATGTTTAGAACTTCTTGACTAATTTTAAGTGAGGCAGGCCTAAATATTAATCAGGAAGTAGCAGTGAAGGAAAATGGAGCAGAGACCCTTTGATGAAAGGATGACATACGATAGAGTGAAGTGAGACATCTGTGGGGCATTCTTTAAGTGGCCAATATACCCTGCCAGAATAATGAGGGGATTCTACAGTTCAGAGACTAAAGTCTGGTTCATAGCTGCACATCAATAAGTCCAAAAGATTTCAGTAGGCTAAATCATATGTAACTGTGGGGAAAAGTCCAAATACAGTCTCCAGTTCCTAGAGATCTGCGAGATGAACCCACTTTCCAAAATATGGTAAAAGAGGGGAAATTGCTGGAGTGTCTCAACTGTATTTTTTCAGTTCTTTGTAATGTTCAGAGTAGAGATGAGGTGCGGTTCTGCCACCACTGAATTTTGGGTTGCACTATATATTGTGATGGGAATGGAAGCATTTTTGTACCAGACTCAACGCAGAGACTTTGGATTGTATCCAACAATATCTTTCCGTGACTTACTTGCGGAAACCAAGTTCTGAACTAAACACACAAGGGCAGTATCCAGTTAAAGTTCCACTTATGCTACTGCTTGCACCATCTCTTGCAGATCTTAGGTTTACTAAGTGGTGTACTAGCATTTGTGTAACTGCTTGCTCAATGGGAAAAGGCAGCAGAGCTCTGCTAGCACAATTTCTTCCACTGTTATATTTAGGTCTCAGGACCCAAAACTTTCCAGTGGATCCCAGATTTGCTCTAAAAGTACAAGAAGGCCCCTCTACTGGACAGAAGAGGTGTTATTGTCACCCCTGTTTTGGAGGCTTTGGGCTCTGTCTGATCCAGCAACAACAACAAAAGGAGGATTTTCCCTGAACCTCTGCTGGATTGCATAATTTCCCTTCCATCCTAAAATGCAGGACACACTTTGCACCTAGCAACTGAAACTCTGCAGTGTGCTGTGCCTTGTTGCTGTTAAGTGAACTGCAGAAGCCATTCTAGCACTCCAAAATTCAACAACGTCAAACCAGATGGTTCTACCCACTTCTAGCACAAAGTGGCTCTCAAATGATGCCACTGGGTTAAAAATACAGTCTGTTGTTGTTTTAATTTGAAATAGTATTAATTAATACTTTTTGCTAAACCGTTCAAATTGATAGCAGGCTTAGTAGCTGTTCTTCCATGCCCGTATAGCACACTCCCATAAGCCCTTCCCCGGAATAAAAAGAAATGTAGTTACAAAGAGGAGAAACACAATTAGAAATACTAGGATGCTTTCAGACAAGGCTTTTATTGTGCAATTGTTCTACCCTGTTCATGGAAGTTTGTGGCAGTCTGGCAGAGGGTGGGAGGAGATGATGACATCTTCCATTTGTAACCATCCTGTGTTTTCCCACCTTCTTCCATCTTTTCCTTACCACAAAAAAAATCTGCTAAGGAGGGAAAGATGGGATAGCTGCACAACGTATTCTGATTAGTAGCCTTAGGAGCCATCTATCTAGAAGCACCCCTAGTTCAACTCACCCAAGCAATTGCCTGAAGATTAATTTGAATTATAATTAAAATATCAGAAATATGCTGGAGGGAGCAATCCTATGGCCACTAGTCAGCAGCTAGACGGCCATGGGATATGTAGTTTTCTGGGAACCGACCTCAGAGCCTGTGCTTTGAGGTCAGTTCCCAGAGAACCAGCCTCCCCCTGTTCCATGCTGCCTCGCAGGCAGCATGGAAAAGCCCTGTGCTCCGCGCTCACAAGAGGAGTGAGGAGTGGCCAAAACGGGGAATTCTGGGGGGTGTTCTGGGGCAGGGAAGGTGGAAATGCCAGTATGACACATCCTATGTGTCATCCAGCAGCCTCCTCTCCTGCTCCACTTTCCCATGGCTAGACAGCTGAAATCGGCTGTCTAGCCACAAATGCAGGGTAGGAGTAGCATGGAAGGAACAACCCCCTCCATGCTTCTCTTGCCCTGCATTAGATAGGTGGTCACCTCCGAGTTCAGAGGTGGCTGCCTATCCCCATAGGATTGTTCCCTTATTATGTTTAGAGCACAATCCTAAGGGCCTCGGTGCACTCTCTTTTTCCAATACCCTGCTGCAAGAACTGGGCAGGGCAGGAGGAGGATGGAGGCTTTCACAGCTTCTCCATCCCCCCTTAAAAAACAAACAAACAGCTAGATGGGCCTCTCAGCCCATCTAGATTGTTTGCCAGGGTGTGAGCAGGGACAGGAACAGAGAGGCACATGGATTGAGCAGATCCAAGCCTCTTCTCCTCCATCCCCCAACTTTCCCAGCCCCCTTTCTTCCTCTCTGACATCTCTTCCAAGTTTACAACTGTGGAGCAGCTTTCCATGGAGGCTGGGAGGGGTTGGAGGGGGTAAGAGGAAAGATCCATGATCAGATCTTCTCCATGGTCACAGCTCTGTCTAAGTCCTTGGAGGAGGAGATCAGCACCGTCTTATGGAACCCAGATGCCCTCTGGTAGCTACAAGAATGCTCTGTTAAAATATCTTTGAATGCTGTTCCATGTAGGGCTGTACGAAGGTTCTGCCACGGATCTCGGGGAGGCCGAATGCCAGTGCATTCACCCCCCCAAAATTGGTGGCGGAACAGCCCCCTGCCCCCTCTCTGGGATGGGACTTACCTGGGGCGGAACTTCCTGGTGGCAGCGGCTCCAGCGGCGGCTCTGGTGGCGGTGCGGCGGCGGCAGCTCGTCTTCCAACCGGCTGCCACCGCCGCCATTTCCAAGTTTGTTTTTTTTAAAAAAAACCCCTGATAGTCTACGTAAAGATTTACGTAGCCTATCACGGCAAAATTTTAAAAAACACCGTGATAGGCTACGTAAATGTTTACGTAGCCTATCACGGCTGATTAAAAAAAAAAATGCACGTATGCAAATGGCAGCGCCCATGGGCGCCGCCATTTGCATTCCTTCTTTTGGCATGTCTTAGTCTACGTAAACATTTACGTAGACTACGGCAAAAATAAGGGGAACACAAATAGCGTAGATGCTATGCTATTTGCGTTCCCCTTATTTTTGCCGTCTTAGTCTATGTAAATGTTTACGTAGACAAAGATGTGCCAAAATAAGGAATGCAAATGGCGGAGCCCATGGGCGCCGCCATTTGCGTACGCGCTTTTTTTTTTTTTTAATCAGCCGTGATAGGCTACATAAACATTTACGTAGCCTATCACAGCTGACTGCAGGGATGCAAACGGCGGCGGCTACTGCCGCCACCATTTGTGTCCCTGCTAGCCAGCGGCCGGATGTCCGGCCACTAGCGGAGCTGGCCGGCGGCTCCGCAGAATCCCTGCGAAGCAGAGCTGGCCAGCCAGGATTCAGGGGGGGGAGGGCCGGAGTGCCTCCCCCCCCGGCCAGAATTTCAGGGGGAGGGCCGGAGCACCTCCCCCCCAGCATCAGCATAATCTGCGAACAGGTAAATGACTTTCGTACATCCCTAGTTCCATGGGTTTGAGAACCCTGCTTTCACTTATATTAGTGGAGGATGCAGAACAGTAAGTCCCGTTTCTAGCTCTGTAGCGTAATAGGGTTGAAAATACATTTCCAGATCTTATTATGGTCTTTATATGACTCATTCTTACGGGAAGGCTTATTCTACCATTATAATGGTTGCTTTCAGTCAAAATATTACCAATTATCCATTTAACACTGATCCATCTAATTGCACCCAAGAATGAAATAACATCCAATCTCTCGTATGTATTGAAAAATTTTGATACACTCAATGCTCACAGACCCTCTACTGTGGATCATCTTGATTATCACAACAGTTTTATTAAATATGTAAGATTTCGTATGCATATTACTTTCAAAGGACTGTACTAGACAAAATAAAGATCACTCCATTCCATAGTTATGATGGTAGTGTAGGGGAGCACTAAACAAACTTAACTTTCTGTCCAATCCACAATATCCTGGAAGTACATCCCATTGAACTCAGTGGGGCTGCCCTCAAAGTAGACACACATGAGGTTGGCTGAAACCATAATATACAGCTCACATGCATGTTTATGCAGAAATGAGTCTCAGTGGGTCTTATTCCCAGGTAAGTGTGGATAGGATTGAAACTTAACTCTCTAAGCTCTTTCCCAACCCCCCTTAACTACACATGTATTCTACTACATACTGTATGTTACTTACTATGAATATTTATCTGTGACTAGTGTCTGGTTAAAGTACAAGAATTGGACAGTTCCACACATATGTGGCTTCTGTCATGTTCATACTTATGTTCCTGTCTCACCCTGCAAATCCTGTCAACACCAATTGGAGGCTGCTTCAGGCTTAAGAAGAAAGAACAGTGCATAGTTAAACTATGGAATTTGCTGCCACAAGATGTAGTGATGGCCACCAACTTGGATGGCTTTAAAGGGGGATTAGACAAATTTTGGAATAAAAAACAACTATAATGGAAGTTCAGGTGATGAACTTGCTCCATCTTTACCACCTTCAGATCCGCTCTGGATATTGATACTCAACCTTCCCAGCCACTGTTTCTCTTTAAACTCCCCCCCCCCAACTGAGGACTAATAGTTGGCTTTCAGTCATTCTTGGACCTCTTTGGATAAATGCATTCAACCTATTTGAGCTATTTCCATCTGTCTGTCTGTCTGTCTGCCTATCTGCGTGTCTGTCTGTCTATCAAATCACAAAAAAAAGTGCTGTGCCGAGAAATTTCATCCTCCACTTCAGCACTTCCAGAGCAATGTTGGGGAGGTTGGGGGGTGGGGGTAGAGAATTGATAAGGTCTTGACAAGTATGGAATATGGCTCTGCTGGGCTGAATGAAGTAGGGTGTGGAGAGGATGAAACTAAGGATATTTACAAGAGGGGAATATATATGCCTCTGTGAGGTTGCATACCAGACAGGTGCACTTTCAATTGTGTGCACTTGCACAAGATCACCAATAAAAAAATTATGACCCATTTGTGCAATTTTAAAGACCCCTCTCCCAATCCAATTTGTACAAATTATCATTTACACAAATGGTAGGACCCTTAAAATGCACAAAGAAAATTCTGGAATTGGAAAAAAAAATCTGCTAAAGTCTGCCATCACTTACCTGAATGGAAACACTTTGGAATCCCATCAGGCTGGAATGGCATCATCCATTTATGCCTATAATCTTCCATATATGGGCTATTCACTGTGCCATTTTGCATAAGACTAAATGTGTGCATATTCACGATCGCCATTTTCTTCCACAAAATGGCAATTGTGGCAGTCATGGATGGGTTCCAGGTGAGTGCAAGCATCTCGGTGAGGGGGGGGGAGTTAAGTGCAGGTTTGGGGGCACACAAGCAGGGGATGGGGCTCGGTGGGCTTCTGGAGAGCCCAGACAGGGGGGTGCCCATCCATCCCTAGCTGAGATCCACAGAAGCTTCAGGTAGAGATGCTAAAGTGGCAATCCATTGATCAGGCAAAATGGGACAATCCAGTTCCCTATTCCACTCCTGCTTAAGGAAAAAACTTTAGGGAAGTTAGAGCTTGGAGGCAGATTTTGGCATGGCGCTAGCTCCCCCTCTTTCCCAGAGCTGGACACAACAATAGTCTTTCTCTCTACACTCACCCTCCTTGCTACAGGGCTTTCAGAGAAGAAACAGCATATGACAGTATGCATCTGCATTAGAGATATTTTTTCTGAAAAAAGCTCTGAGATGGGGCATTTTGGAGTGATTTCCAGACCAAAATGAAATTCTTGTATGTCCCTAATGGCAAAAAAAAAAAAAAAAAACAACCTTAAGAGAAAGGAAAGATGCCATGCTGCCATCACTGCTAGTAGTTAGTCCCACTTCTGAGAAACTGTGAAATGGTCCCCCACCCCACCCTGCCGCCCCCATTCTCTGCCCACAAATAGAGTGTTAGAATTTCAAGAGGCCTTTTGCACACGGCTATACCCAAAAAAACCAAACACCACCCTTTGGAGACATTTATTCAAGGAGACTTCATAGAAGCCCAGTCTCTTATAGCAATAAACACAGACCCCCATACCTCTATTCACCTGATTGATATGCCTCTCACTTCAGAAATGTTCTCCTTCAGCTTTGCCATTTCCCAGAAAATAGAAGTTAAAGGCTACAAAGAAAATTACAAAGGAAATGGGATATTTCAGAAATGTGGCTATAATACTGAGCCTTCTGTTCCTATTAAGCATACTGCCCTAACTTTCATTCGAATTGTTGTGGCTGTGCTCTTAGGAAAGGCATTGTAGCTGAAAATATCTTCCTTTTGTTTTTGCTGAAGCCCAATGATGTTTACAGTGCATCTGTTATGCAATGTTCTCATCTAATTAGCACGTTATTGCCTGCTGTGTTGATTTTTCTTTATTAGGTAAAAAAACAACAACCCCAAGTAAAATTCACATATCTGCCATTTCCAAAGCTCTTCATGTTGCAGCGTTTGGCTTTGGCTAATTGGTCACTGTTGTGATGTTAGAATTCATGGACGATCAGGGTTCCAAGTGTGCTCGTGGTTTTCAACCAATAATATCACCATGTTTAATTATTATTATCTCAGTCAGGCTTTGGCTCTCACAAACCAGCTTGTGCTGGGAAAGGGAGACTCCAAACCACACAGCAGATGTGGAATATTAATATATGGAATTTATTTATCTTCTGGTACCCCTCTCCCGGAACTATGAAGAATTTTGATTTAAAACAACAACTTCAAAATGTTGGATAATGCAACCTCTGCTGCAAGCCAGCTGTTTGTAACCTTTTGCTTCACCACCACATGAAGAACTGTGGTTTGGGGAAAGCTATGATCTAGTGTGATCCAGTGTGCTCATAAGGATGCTTGAGGATTTTGTTCAGTCTGCATTTTTAAGCAAACCGACAAGATTCACACTTCCCGGACTAATACCCAGATGGGAATGGAGTTATCCTTCAGTTTTCACACTTCTTCAGATTTTGTCATGTAGTTACATTTTGGTATGTTTTGGCTGAAAACCTCCCCACACACACACACACCAATATTCATATTTTAGGTTAAAATGTGCCCTGAATGCATATATTAGGATAGCATTTATTTATTTAATGTATTTAACAATATGAATTACACCCTCCATGTAACAGATGCCTGGAACAACATACAATTAGAATAGGAAAAAATGTGTATTTTAGGGTAAAATGTAAACATAAATTATTATTTTATGGGGGAAAATACATTCAGCTCACAGAGCTTGGGTGTTCATAGACAGATGCTCATGCAAAGCTAAAAATAATGCAAATGTTCACATCTCCCCCCCTGAAGAAGAAGCAGAAGAAGAAGCAGAAGAAGAAGCAGAAGAAGAAGCAGCAGCTCAGATTGATGTGGAAATAGGACAGAACGGTCCTGTGAATGAGCCCATGTGAAACTGACATGAACCAGAAATAGTCTGAGCCCTATGTGCAGATGGATCTCCACAGATTCACAGACATCCCAGTTCATTTCAGTACTGGGGCAGCTTTGCATGAACATCTGTCTGTGTACCATAAATCTTCTGTTTAAAGCCCATATTTTCAGTGCTGCTCTCAATTAACAAATGATTTAGTAACATTAATTACAATGGGACTTATTCTCAGTCCTACCACTAATAAACATTGTCTGTCTTCATGGGACTTCTTGTAGTTAATTCCAGGCATGTGGGAAGCATATTTTTAATAGGAGTTATAATGTACCACACATCACCCTCATAACATCAGTTGTACTTGATGTACATAACATCATGCCAATAGTACGTAGGAACATAAGAAGCTTCCTTGTACTGACCGTGTTTTCATGATCATGGCAGGGGAAATAAGCCATGGCTTATTTCCTCCATCGCACATGCTGGTTGCATGCCAGAGGGATTAGCACAATTACCCTCGGCAGTGCAGCTTCCCAGCCAGGTTGGCTTGTTGCCATGGTTAACAAGCCCCCCAGAACCCTACAACATATCATGGGTTCTGCATGGCTTGTTAACCATGGCAACAAGCCAGCCTGGCTGGATTTCCGTGACAGGGGAAGAGCTGCACTGCCGAGGGAAGTTATGCTAATCCCCCCTGTCTCCCAGCACGTGACCAGCTCATGCAGGGTGGTTAACAACCACTCTGCATTTGTGCAAACTGGGTCATTGAGTTAGACCATTGGTCCATCTAGCCCAGTATTATCAACACTGACTGACAGCATCTGTCCAGGGTTTCAGGCAGGAATATTTCCAGCTCTACATGGAGGAGCCTGGGATTGAACTTGGGACCTGCTGCATGGCATGTGCTCTACCACTGAGCCAGAGCCCTAGGGATGGTAATGGTGCCAACTGAGTCTGGGAGTCCATCAGACTCCCCCCACTGCTCCCCCCCCCAAATCCAGCTCAGCAAGCTGCTGTCCCTGCCCACTGAGCTGTGCCAGTGTCTGGGACTTACTGGACCCATTGGCTCATGCCTGGTGGCTGCCCATCCTCCTTTCAAGCTGCCATCTTTTATGTAAGATGGGGCTCTATATTTTAATATGTTTATTGTTGTGCACAGCGGCAGCCATAAAGGGCCATTTCCACAACATTAGAGGCCTGTAATGTTGTGGAAATGGCCCTTTACAGCCACTGTTGTGTGCAACAGTAAATATAAGAAAATATAGAGCCCCAACTTGCATGAAAGATGGCATGGAGGAGTGGGCAGCTGTGGAATGCTCCCAGACAGCTTTCTGGGCCCTTCAGGGCCTTGTGCAGCCTGGTTTTCACAGGCAAACAGCAGCTGGTTGAGTGCCTGCTGTGCACGGACTCCAGTGAGTCCATCCATCCCTTCACAGCCCACACAGGCACCATTATTATGCATGACTATCATGTAGAAAGGTGCTCAGTTGTCACTACCATCCTTTATCATGTGGAGCTTACTGGGCATAGTTATTCAGCTATAGCCCTTCTTCTCTTTGTATGGCCACCAATTTGGATGGGTTTGAAGTGGGATTAGACAAATTCATGGAGGAGAAGGTTATCAATGGCTACTAGTCTCAATGGTTATATGCCACCTCCAGTATCAGAGGAAGGATGCCTATGTATGCCACTTGCTGTGGAACATGAGTGAGAATGTGCTATTGCACTCATGTCTGACTTGACTTGTGGTTTTTGTATGGGCAGCTGGTCAGCCACCTTGTGAACAGAATGCTGGACTTGATAGGCCTTTGGCCCAGCAGGGTTCTTCTTATTTAAGGGGAAGGAGAATTAAACCATTGTAACAACTCTCCATCTAGTAGAATTAAGTTTGGTCTGCCAGTAGGTGTCATTACACGTTTTCTAGGAGGGTTGGGGGGGTTGAAAAAAAATGAAATCTTTTTCTAGCAAAGAATCAATATTAAACTGGTAATGTTCTGCTTTATTTTTCTAAAACAATTGTCTTTAGAAGGAACAATACCTGTGTGGTGAAGAAACTAAGATATAGAATATCATTTTGCCGATCTTGTGTTAGGAAGGAAAATATCTAATAATGCAATTCAGCTTGATTAGGATTCTGTAATCTAAGAGCCAGAGCCATCGATTTTGTGTATTATCTGGGAAAGTAATATTGCTTTAAATTTGTTCCTTTCAGATTGTTGTAATTTTCCTTTCTTGAGAGACTTAGAATTTGCCAGTTTTACTATATGGCTCAGAATTGATTGGAAATTGCATGAGTTTTATATTTAGAGACAAATTCTGCCTCACCGGAATATGATGTGAGTTGTTTGTTCTTATTTCAGTACCATTATATGAACTAAACTCATTGTGGCTCAGATTCACAAAATGACATCAGTAGATATGCTTAGGTGGGTCTTGCAGATGAAATGGTATCCTTTGACCCATATCTTGCAAGGAAGAGAAAGGTTATTATTCTTCAAAGTAGATATGTCACTATCAGCATGTGTGAAGTGAATTTATAGCATAGGTATATCAAAGGGCTTAAGGTGGACCAGACTTTATGGACTTCTTATAAGCACATATAGAAAATATATAAGGAACAGTATGTTGCATGTGATTTTTTTATATTAAAAAAGGGAAATGCTGAAAAAGCATATATGTCTAATTCCATTCAATTCAGAGGGGGTCTGTGAACCAAAGAATAATGGTACTGGAAAAAATGAAATTTATGAACATTGTTGTTGTTGTTCAGTCGTTAAGTCATGTCCGACTCTTCGTGACCCAATGGACCATAGCACACCAGGCCTTCCTGTCCTTCGCTCTCTCCCGGAGCACGCTCAAGTTGATATTCATTGCATCGCTGATGCTATCTAGCCATCTCATCCTCTACCATCCCCTTCTCCTTTTGCCTTCAGTCTTTCCCAGCATCAGGGTCTTTTCCAGTGAGTTTTCTCTTCGCATTAGGTGGCCAAAATATTTGAGCTTCAGCTTCAGTATCTGTCCTTCCAATAGGGATGTCAGAGAATTTCACCATGAATCTCAGGGAGGCAGAATGCCAGCGCATTCGGCCCCCCGAAATCGGTGGTGAAGCGGTCTGCCCCCTCCGGGACGGGACTTACCTTGGGCAAATCTTCCTGGCGGCAGCGGCTCCAGCAGCGGTTCGGCAGTGGTTCGGCGGCAGCAGCGGCTAAAGCAGCCGGTCTTCTGACCGGCTGCCGCCGCCGCCATTTCCAGTAAAAACAACAACAACAACGTGATAGGCTACGTAAAGATTTACGTGGCCTATCATGGCTAGATTTTAAAAAAATACCGTGATAGGCTACGTAAAGATTTACGTGGCCTATCACGGCTAGATTTTAAAAAAATACTGTGATAGGCTACATAAATGTTTACGTAGCCTATCATGGCTTACTTTAAAAAAAAATGCGTGTACACAAATGGCAGCGCCCATGGGCACCGCCATTTGCGTTCCTTATTTTGACACGTCTTAGTCTATGTAAACATTTATGTAGACTAAGACGGCGAAAATAAGGGGAACGCAAATAGCGTAGACGCTACGCTATTTGCGTTCCCCTTATTTTCACCATCTTAGTCTACGTAAATGTTTACAGAGACTAAGACGTGTCAAAACAAGGAACGCAAATGGCAGCGCCCATGGCCGCTGCCATTTGCGTACGCACATTTTTTTTCTTTTAAATCAGCCGTGATGGGCTACGTAAACATTTATGTAGCCTATCACAGCTGACTGCAGGGACGCAAACGGCGGCGGCTATGGCCACCACCAATTGCGGACCTGGCCAGCCAGGATTCGGGGGGGAGGGACGGAACGCCTCCCACCCTGGCCAGAATTTCGGGGGGGAGGGACGGAGTGCCTCCCCCCCAGCCAGAATTTCAGGGGGAGGGATGGAGCACCTCCCCCCACCTCGAATCAATTTCATAAAAAGGTAAGTGACTTTCGTACATCCCTACCTTCCAATGAGCAGTCAGGGTTGATTTCCTTTAGGATTGACTGATTTGACCTCCTTGCAGTCCAGGGGACTCGCAAGAGTCTTCTCCAGCACCACAGTTCAAAAGCATCAATTCTTCGGTGCTCAGCCATCCTTACAGTCCAGCTCTCACAGCCATACATTACTACTGGGAAAACTAGGGATGTCAGAGAATTCCACCACGGATCTTGATGAGGCCGAATGCTAGTGCATTCAGCCCCCCGAACTCCGTGGCGGAACGGCCTGCCACCCCCTCGCCCCCTCCCGCGGATCCCCCCGGGATGAGACTTACCTGTGGCAGATCTTCCGGGCGGTGGCGGCTGCGGTGGCGGTGGCTGCGGCAGCGGGTCTTCCAACCGGCTGCTGCCGCTGCCATTTCCAGGCTTGTAAAAAAAAAAAAAAAGACGTGATAGGCTACATAAAGATTTACGTAGCCTATCATGGCTAGGTTTTTAAAAAAACAAAAATGACGTGATAGGCTATGTAAATCTTTACATAGCCTATCATGTTTGGGTGGGTTTAAAAAAAACCAAAACCGCATACGCAAATGGCGGCGGTGACGGCCGCCGCCATTTGCATTCCTTATTTTTGCTGTCTTAATCTACGTAAATCTTTACATAGACTATGACGGTGAAAATAAAGGGGAACGCAGATAGCGTTGCGGGTGCTATTTGTATCCCCTTTTGATTTACCGTTTTAGCCTACGTAAATATTTACGTAGGCTAAAATGGTGAATCAAAAAGGGACGCAAATAGTGCCTGCTACGCTATTTGCGTTCCTCCTTATTTTAGTCTTATTTATGACTATTTATTTAGTCATAGTCTATGTAAATATTTACGTAGATTAAGATGGCAAAAATAAGGAATGCAAATGGCGGCGGCTGTAGCTGCCACCATTTGCGTACACAGTTCTTGTTGTTTTGATTATCCAGAGCCCTCCGTGGCTGTGGACGCCTCTGGCCTGGCTGGGCCTGGCCAGCTGCTCTGCGGAGCTGCCACTGAGCACAGCCAGCTGTGGAGGATTCCGGGGGGGGGAGTGGAGCACCTCCCTCCCCTGGTGAGGATTCTGGGGGGAGGGACGGAACGCCTCCCCCCCACCATCAACATAATCTGTGAAAGGTAATTGACTTTCGAACATCCCTAGGGAAAACCATAGCTTTGATTATACGAATCTTTGTCGGCAAGGTGATGTCTCTGCTTCTTACTATGCTGTCTAGGTTTGCCATAGCTTTCCTCCCAAGGAGCAAGCATCTTTTAATTTCATGGCTACAATCACCGTATATGGTGATCTTGGAGCCCAATAAAATAAAATCTGTCACTGCTTCCATGTCTTCCCCTTCTATATGCCAGGAAGTGATGGGGCCAGTTGTAGGGATGGCGGAGAATTCCGCCACGGATTTCAGTAAGGCCAAATGCACTGGCATTCGGCCCCCCGAAATTCGTGGTAGAACGGCCTGCCCCCCTGCCCCCCGGCGGTTTCCCTCCGGGACGAGGCTTACCTGGGGCGGATGTTCCGGACTGCGGCAGCTCCGGCAGTAGGACTGGCAGCAGCAGCGGCTGGTCTTTCAACTGGCTGCCGCAGCTGCCATTGTTGTCCTGGTCTTTGCCATGATAGGCTACGTAAGTATTTATGTAGCCTATCATGGCAAGCCAAGCAAAAACAAAAACAAAAATGGCGTATGCAAATGGTGGCAGCTATGACGGCCGCCATTTGCGTTCCCTATTTTTTGCCATTTTAGTCTATGTAAATATTTACTTAGGCTATTAGGGCAAAAAAAAAAAGGAAAGCAAATAGTGTAGTGGGCGCTATTTGCATTCCTTTTTTTCCCACCGTTTAAGCCTACATAAATATTTATGTAAGCTATTACAGCGAAAAAAAGGGATGCAAATAGCGCCCACTACACTATTTGCGTTCCCCTTTTTTTCGCCGTAATAGCCTACGTAAATATTTACGTAGGCTAAAAGGTGAAAAATAGGGACCACAACCGCAAACAGCCATAGCCGCCACCATTTGCGTATGCTGTTTTTCTTTTTGCCCAGCCATGATTGGCTATGTAAATACTTATGTAGCCTATCATGGCTGCCTGGCTGGATGCAAATGGCGGCCGCTATGGCGGCCGCCATTTGTGTCCACAGCAGCCCATCCACGGCCAGAACTCCGGCTGTGGATGGGCCTGGCCAGTTGTGGGGTGGAGCCGGCCAGGCAGGATTCCGGAGGGGAGGACCGGATCACCTCCCCCCCATTGAGGATTCCGGGGGTAGGGACGGAGCACCTCCCTCCCACCGCAAACACAATCCGCGAAAAGGTAAGTGACTTTCGTATATCCCTAGCAGATGCCATGATCTTAGTTTTTTTAATGTTGAGTTTCAAACTAGCTTTTGCACTCTCCTGTTTCACACTCAACAAGAGGCTCTTTAGATCCGCTATGCTTTCTGCCATTAGGGTGGTATCATCTCCGTATCTGAGGTTGTTGATAATTCCCCCAGCAATCTTAATTCCAACCTGTGATTCATCCAACCCGGCGTTTCTCATGATGTAATCTGCATATAAGTTAGGGATGTACAAATGTCACTTACCTTTTTGCGGATGTGATTCGCAGTGGGGGAGAGGCGCTCCGTCCCTCCCCCCGGAATCCTCGATGGGGGGGAGGCAATCCTTCCTGGCCAGCTCCGCTCTGCAGTACCTCCGCGGAGCAGCTGGCCAGGGCTGTCCGCATCCGGAGTTCCAGCCGTGGACGGGCTGCTGTGGACGCAAATGGCAGCCAATGTAGCGGCCACCATTTGCGTCCAGCCAGGCTGCCATGATAGGCTCCGTAAGTATTTATGTAGCCTATTACAGCAGGCCAAAAAACACACAATCAGCATACGCAAATGGCGGAGGCTACGGTGGCTGCCATTTGCTTTCCCTTTGTTTCGCCATTTTATCTTACGGAAATATTTACGTAGGCTATTACAGCGGGAAAAAAAGGGGAACGCAGATAGCGCCCCCTACGCTATTTGTGTTGCCCCCTTTTTTTTTTTGCCGTAACAGCCTATGTAAATGTTTATGTAAGATAAAACGGCGAAAAATAGGGAACGCAAATGGCGGGCGCCATAGCCACCACCATTTGCATATGCGTTGTTGTTGTTTTTTTGCTTGCCATGATAGGCTATGTAAATACTTACATAGCCTATCATGGCCTCCGCAGGGACACAAAAAGCAATATGATCATGAATTGAATGGCGGCCGCAGGGCGGCCGCCATTCACACGTCAACACGGACGGCAGCAGGTAAGTGATCCATTTCGCGCACCTTTCGTGGGTTGGGGGCTCTGTTCTGCACGCCTTTTGTGGGTTGGGGGGGTGGGGGCTTCGTTCCACCATGGATTTCGGGGGGCCGAATGCACTGGCATTCAGCCTCACCAAGATCCGTGGTGGAATTCTCCGCCATCCCTATTAAATAAGCAGGGCGACAATATTCAGTCTTGTCGTACTCCTTTCCCAATTTTGAACCACTACGTTGTTCCATGTCTGGTTCTTACTGTTGCTTCTTGACCCTCGTACAGGTTTCTCAGGAGACAGTAAGGTGGTCTGGTACTCCCGTCTCTTTAAGAATTTGCCACAGTTTGGTGTGATCCACACAATCAAAGGCTTTTACGTAGTCAATGAAGCAGAAATAGACATTTTTCTGGAATTCTCTTGCTTTCTCCATGATCCAGCGAATGTTGGCAATTTGATCTCTAGTTCCTCTGCCTCTTCGAAACCCAGCTTGTACTTCTGGTAGTTCTCAGTTCACATACGGCTGAAGCCTAGCTTGTAGGATTTTGAGCATAACCTTGCTGGCATGTGAAATGAGCACAATTGTACAGTAGTTCGAACACTCTTTGGCATTGCCCTTCTTTGGAATTGGAATGTAAACTGACCTTTTCCAGTCTTGTGGCCACTGTTGAGTGTTCCACATTTGTTGGCATATTGAGTGCAGCACTTTAACAGCATCATCTTTTAGGATCTTAAATAGCTCAGCTGGAATACTGTCATCTCCGCTAGCTTTGTTGTTAGTAATGCTTCCTAAGGCCCACTTGACTTCACTCTCTAGGATGTCTGGCTCAAGTTCAGTGACCGCACTATCATGGCTATCAGGGACATTCAGATCTTTCCTGTATAGTTCTTCTGTGTATTCTTTCCACCTCTTCTTAATCTCATCTGCTTCTGTTAGGTCCCTGCCTTCTTTGTCCTTTATCATGCCCATCTTTGCACAAAACGTTCCCTTGAGATCTCTAATTTTCTTGAAAAGATCTCTAGTCTTTCCCATTCTATTGTTTTCCTTGATTCCTTTGCATTGTTCGTTTAAGAAGGCCTTCTTGTCTCTCCTTGCTATTCTCTGGAACTCTGTATTCAGTAGGATATATCTTCCCCTTTCTCCCTTGCTTTTTGCTTCCCTTCTTTCGTGAGCTACTTGTAAAGCCTCATCAGACAGCCACTTTGCTTTCTTGCATTTCTTTTTCTTGGGGATGGATTTACTTGCTGCCTACTGAACAATGTTACAGACCTCCATCCTTAGTTGCTCAGGCACTCTGTCTAACAGGTCTAATCCCTGAAATCTATTCATCACCTCCACTGTATATTCATAAGGGCTATGATTTAGGTCATACCTGAATGGTTTAGTGGTTTTCCTTACGTTCTTCAATTTAAGCCAAAATTTTGCAACAAGAAGCTCATGATCTGAGCCACAGTCAGCTCCAGGTCTTGTTTTTACTGAGTGTATGGAGCTTCTCCGTCTTTGGCTGCAAAATACATTATCAATCTAATTTCGATATTGACCATCTGGTGATGTCCACGTGTAGAGTCACCTCTTGTGCTGCTGGAAAAGAGTGTTTGCTATGATCAGCATGTTCTCTTGGCAAAACTCTATTAGCTTTTGTCCTGCTTCATTTTGTAGGGATGTACGAAACTCCCCTTACCTGGCTCTGCTGGGTTATGCTGGGGGGGGAGACGTGGAGCGCCTCCCCCCCCGGAATCCTGGCCGGCCAGCTCCGCTCCACGGCGATTCCGCGGAGCCGCCGGCCAGCTCCGCCAGCAGCCTGACATCCGGCCACTGGCTAGCAGGGATGCAAATGGCAGCGGCCGTAGCCGACGCCGTTTGCATCCCTGTAGTCAGCCGTGATAGGCTATGTAATGACTTAAAAAACACACACATGCATGTACGCAAATGGCGGCGGCTACAGCCGCCGCCATTTGCGTTCCTAATTTTTTGCTGTCTTAGTCTACGTAAATATTTAACAGCCAAAAATTTACGTCTGCTACACTATTTGCATTCCCCTTATTTTCGCCGTCCTAGTCTATGTAAATATTTACGTAGACTAAGATGGCCAAAAATAAGGAATGCAAATGGCGGCAGCTGTAGCCGCCGCCATTTGCATACGTGTTTGTTTGGTTGTTTAAGCCAGACGTGATAGGCTATGTAAGTCTTAACGTAGCCTATCACGTCTTGTAAAAAAAAAAAAAAAAAACCCAACAAGACTGCAAATGGTGGCGGCGGCAGCCAGTTGGAAGACCAGCTGCCGCCGCCGCTGCTGCCGCCACCGGAGCTGCTGCCGCCTGGAAGATCCACCCCAGGTAAGTCTCCTCCTGGGGGGATCCGCAGGGGGGTGGGGGGTGGCAGGCCATTCCGCCACAGATTTCGGGGGGCCAAATGCACTGGCATTCGGCCTCACCGAGATCTGTGGCAGAATTCTCTGCCATCCCTATCATTTTGTACACCAAGGCCATACTTGCCTGTACAACACAGAAGGGAATAAACCAAAAATCCTTAGATGAATATATCCTGCTGTGCTATAATACACAGTCCTTTTTTGTTGGATGAGTGATCAGTACATTAAGAGAACTGGTTTACACTAAATGTTCAGAAAGTTTTACAAAGACGTTAATTTACTGTGACAGCACAGCTGTTTGATACATGATGTATATCAGCTCTGTCATTTTGATATAGAATAGCCCCATGAAGAACAGAGGATTACATCCACACTTGAAATCCATGGAGCAAATTAATCATGACTAACTTAAGTCCCATTAATTTCAGTGCATCTGCTTTAAGGATTGCAGCCAATGGAGTCCCCCACCCACACACACACACACACACTTTATTTAACCCCTGTACATATTTGATCCCGAACACATAGGGGTGTGGCTCCTGGTGAGGACATTTTCCAATACAGCCCTATGACATTTTTACAGCACACGTAAGACCTACTCTGGACTGCTTGAATTGGCTGCCTATATGTTTCCAAGCCCAATTCAAGGTGCTGGTTTTAACCTATAAAGCCTTACACAGCTTGGGACCACAATGCCTGATGGAGCACCTCTCCTGGCTCAAACATAGCCATATACTATGTTCAACATCTAAGGTCTTCCTCCAGGTGCCTAGTCCAAGGGAGTCTCAGAAGACAGCAACAAGGGTGAGGGCCTTCTCAGTGGCGGCCCCCAATTGTGGAATAATCTCCCCAGTGAGGTCCACCTGGCATCAACATTGTTATCTTTTCAGTGCCAGGTCAAGACTTTCCTCTTTTTCCAGGCATTTGGCAGCATGTGATGAGTTTTAATTGATCTTGGATATGTTTTATGGTTTGGGTGATTATTCAAAGCTGTTTTTAGATAGATGTTGTCTTTGTATATACTATCTGTTTGTGTGTTTTTATATTTTAAATTTTGCATATTGTACTTTTAATATCCTAACCTTTGTAAACCTTCCAGAGAACTTCAGCTATAGGGTGGTATAGAAATGTAACAACAACAACAACAACAACAACAACAGCACTAATAGCCTGAAATGCTCTCTTCTGGTTGCAACTTTGCAATTCCAGTTTACAAAAGCTTCCTTGCTTGGTCTCCTGCAGATTGACCAGGTGAGTCATTAGCTACAAGCTTGAATGACCTCTTAATGAAACAGCTACATGAGACTTTTAATAAATTTTTATGCTATTTTGAAGTTTTGAGGCATGCTGTGTTTGCAGAACTATCTCCTTTTGTGAAATAAGCTATCTGCACTTAATTCTGGGAAACCATAGAATATTCTTCCCCCTCTACTTTGGTTGCTCTTTCACTTACCAACTGATGTTCCAATTTTATTTTCTTATTTGCATAATAAAACTTCAGGCAGCCTTATGACATGGATAAATGTGTCCATTTTAAGTCTCCACTAAACTTTCATTAATTGACATTCTTATCTGGTGAGCAAAGTATCAGATAATGGAAGACAAGCAGGGATATGTAAGCTTACTATTGACTCCTACAATTTAGTACTTCAGTACTCCTACAATTTAGTGATTTTTTTTCTGCCTCTCTCTCTCACATAATACTAGAACCTGTGAAGCTGATTGGTGGGTGATTATGGACAGATAAAAGGAAGTACTTCTTCACAGAGTGCATAGTTAAGCTATGGAACTTCCACAAGATGTGGTGATAGCCACCAGTATGGATGGCTTTAAAAGGGGATTGAACAAATTCATGGAGGAGAAGGCTATCAATGGCTACTAAACCTGATGGCTATATGCTACCTCCAGCATCAGAGGCAGCATGCCTATGTACACCAGTTGCTGGGGAACATGGGGGTGGGGAGGTCTTGCACTCATGCCCTGCTTGTGGGTTTTCCATCAACAGCTTGTTGGCCATTGTGTGAACAGAATGCTAGTCTGATCTAGGGATGTACGAAAGTTCTGCCATGGATGTCGGGGAGGCCGAATGCGCTGGCACCCCCGAAATTGGTGGTGGAATGGCCCGCCCCCCTCGGGACTAAGGATGGACGAAAGTCCCTTACCTGGTCCCGCAGCTTGCTTTGCGGTGGGGGGGAGGCGCTTCGGTTCTCCCCCCAAAATTCTTGGCGGGGGGGAGGTGCACCGCCCCTCCCGGCCAAAATTCAGGCCGGGGGGAAGCACCCCGTCTCCCTGGCTGTGAAATAAAAAAATTATGGGGGAAAAAAAAGTGATAGGCTACGTAACGATTTATGTAGCCTATCACGGCTAGATTTTCAAAGTCAGCCATGATAGGCTATGTAAATCATTACGTAGCCTATCATGGCTGACTTTGGGGGGGGAAAGCACATACACAAATGGCGGCACCCATGGGTGCCGCCATTTGCATTCCTTATTTAGGCACGGGTAGTCTACGTAAAGATTTACATGGACTAAGGCGAAAATAAGGGCAACGCTATTTGCGTTGCCCTTATTTTCGCCGTAGTCTATGTAAATCTTTACGTAGACTACCCAGGCCCAAATAAGGAATGCAAGTGGCGGGGCCCATGGGCGCCAATATTTGCGTACGCACTTTTTTTTTTTCAAAGTCAGCTGTGATTAGGAGTGCACGAAAGCCACTTACCTGGTCTCGCAGCTTTTCGCGGTGGGGGGGAGGTGCTTCGCTGCTCTCCCCACGAAGTTCAGGCCGGGGGGGGAGGCTTCCCGCCTCACCTGGCCGAAATTCAGGCCGGGGGGGAGGCTTCCCGCCTCGCCCAGCCAAAATTCAGGACGGGGAGGAGGCGCCTCGCCTCGCCCGGCCGCGAAATAAAAAGTAAAAAAAAAACCAACGCCCCGTGATAGGCTACGTGACGATTCACGTAGTCTATCACGGCTAGATGTGCAAAGTCAGCCATGATAGGCTACGTAAATTGTCACGTAGCCTATCACAGGTGACTTTAAAAAAAAAAAAGCACATACGCAAATGGCGGCCCCCATAGGGAGCCGCCATTCGCGTTCCTTATTTAGTCACTGTAGTCTACTTAAATCTTTACGGAGACTACAGCGACCAAATAAGGAACATGAATGGTGGCTCCCTATGGGGGCTGCCATTATCCATACGTGCTTTTTTTTTTTTTTTAAGTCACCCGTGATAGGCTACGTGACGATTTCCGTAGCCTATCACGGCTGACTTTGCAAATCTAGCCGTGATAGGCTACGTTAATCGTCACGTAGCCTATCACGGGGGCATTTTTTTTTTTTTTACTTTTATTGGAATGGCGGCAGCGGCAGCTGGTCAAAAGACCGGCTGCCTCCCCCGCCCCTGACGAAGACCCGATGAACCGCCACCGGGACCCGCCGCCGGGAGGGACATTCGGGAAAGGTAAGTCCTGTCTTGGGGGGGGGTGCGGGGGGTGGGGGGGTGCAGAGAATTTCTCCCTGAAACTTCTTCGGGGGGCCGAACACATTGGCGCTCAGCCCCCCGAAGTTTCGGGGAGAAATTCTCCGCCATCCCTAGCTGTGATAGGCTACGTAACGATTTACGTAGCCTATCACGGCTGACTTTGAAAATCTAGCCGTGATAGGCTACGTAAATCGTTACGTAGCCTATCACTTTTTTCATTTATTTTTTTACTGGGAAATGGCAGCAGCGGCAGCCGTTCGGAAGAACCCCGCCACTGCCGAAACGCCACCGAAATGCCGCTGGGACCCGCCGCCGAGAGGGACATTCGACAGAGGTAAGTCCCATCCCGGGGGGTGGTGGTGGGGTAGTGGAGAATTTCACCTCCGATTTCGGGGGGCTGAATGCGTTGGTATTCGGCCTCCTGGAGATTCGTGGAGAAATTCTCCACCATCCCTTCCCAGGACGGGCCTTACCTTGGGCGGATCTTCCTGGCTGCGGCAGCTGCGGCGGCTGCGGCAGCTGCGGCGGCTGGTCCTCCAACCGGCTGCCACTGCCACCATTTCCAGTTAAAAAAAAAAAAAAATGATAGGCTGCGTAAAGATTTACGTAGCCTATCACGGCTAGATTTTAAAAAAACACCGTGATAGGCTACATAAATGTTTACGTAGCCTATCATGGCTTACTTTAAAAAAAAAAGCACGTACGCAAATGGCGGCGGCCATGGCCGCAGCCATTTGCGTTCCTTATTTTGGCACGTCTTAGGCTATGTAAACATTTACGTAGACTAAGATGGCAAAAATAATAGGAACGCAAATAGTGTAGATGCTATGCTATTTGCGTTCCCCTTATTTTTGCCGTCTTAGTCTACGTAAATGTTTACGTAGACTAAGATGTGCTAAAATAGAGAACGCAAATGGCTGCGGCCATGGCCGCCTCCATTTGCGTACGCACGTATTGTTGTTGTTTTTTAAATCAGCCATGATAGGCTATGTAAACATAGCCTATCACGTAGCCTATCACGGCTGACTGCAGGGATGCAAACAGTGGCGGCTCCGGCTGCCGCCATTTGCGTCCCTGCTAGCCAGCCGCTGGATGTCCAGCTGCTGGCGTAGCCGGCCGGCGGCTCCGCAGAATCCCTGCAGAGCGGAGCCGGCCAGCCAGGATTCCGGGGGGGGGAGGAATGGAGTGCCTCCCCCCCCGGCCAGGATTCCAGGGTGAGGGACGGAACGCCTCCCCCCCAGCATCAGCATAATCCATGGAAAGGTAAGTCACTTTCGTACATCCCTAGCTAGGGATATCAGAGAATTCTGTGACGGATCTCGGTGAGGCTGAATGCCAGTGCATTCAGCCCCCCCAAAATCCATCATGGAACGAAGCCCCTGCCCCCCCACCCATGAAAGGCTCACGGGATTAAGTCCCCACCGCCCCACCCCACAAAAGACGCGTGAAACGGAGCACTTACCTGCTCCCGTCCGCGCTGCTTTGCGAATGGCGGCCATCCTGTGGCCACTATTCACTTCCTCCTCTTCAAGCCGTGATGGGCTACGTAAATACTTATGTAGCCTATCACGGCTAATGCAGGGATGCCATTTGTGTCCCTGTGGAGGCCATGATAGGCTACGTAAGTATTTACGTAGCCTATCACAGCAGGAGGGAAAAAAAACCAGCATACACAAATGGCAGTAGCCACCGCCATTTGCGTACACTGGGTTCCCCTCCCCGCCGTGATAGGCTACGTAAATATTTACATAGCCTATCACGGCTCAATACAGGGATGCAAATGGCAGCGGCTACAACAGCCGCTCTTTGCATCCCTGTAGGGCTGCCCAGGGGCCAGATGTCCAGCTGTGGGCGGCCAGAGCAGGCTGGTGGCTCCGCAGCTTGGCTGCGGAGCGGAGCTGGCCAGGCAGGATTCCAGGGGGAGGGATGGAGCACCTCCCTCCCACCATGGATGCCCTTCAGAGGAGCAAGGTAAGGGATTCGTACATCCCTGTCAAGTTTCCCCAACTGGCCCACTGGCTTCTTACTCAGGACTGTCTGCTCTCACATAAGAAAAATATCTTATGTCCAAAATCAGCTGGTTGGAGATAAGATCTTTTCCCTGCCTAGCACTGAGTGAGGCGCCCTTTCTCAGCAGTGGGTAAGGAAAAGGTCTTATCTCGAATCACAGCTGATGGGAAATAAGACCTCTCCCCTGTTCAGCAGCAATGAGAACAGGGGAAGGATGGAAAATGTTCCCCACCGCCAGCTGATCTGCAAGGATCAGATGAGGATGTGTGGGGGCTGGGAAGTGTATATGAATGGTCTGGATGGTGTGTGCATGGGGATGGTGTGAACAGAGTTTACATGTCTGTGTGAATGGTATGCAAGAGAATGGGGTTGCCACACACACTTTAGGTTCTGGCCACACCCACTGCTGGCATGTGGTTCCTGAAAGGTTTTCTAATTGGCAATTTAGCCCTTGGATTGGCAAAAAGTTCCAGGGCCCTGCTTCAGACCCTAGATATTGTGGCTGTGTGATGGGATTATTTCTACCTGTCCTGTCTACCAGTTATGAAGGATATTCGTGCATTGGTCATAAAACTGAATAAAACTATGAGAGGTCACATATTCATGGAGTCTAGTGTGTAGGCCAGATTCATGATGTGGTCACTAACCCTTGAAAAATCTGGGAAAGGATTTTACAGATCAGAACTAACACACTGGGTTAAGGCAGGTCTAACTCCAGGTTTGATGGAGCCCTAGGCAAGATGCCTTCTGGTCAGTGCCTGGCTCCAGCAGGTTGATCTGGCTGCAGTGGTACCTGGTTATGTGGGTCTGGGGGCTGCCATTTAAATTTCCCACACTGCCCTGGAGCAGCACTACATTGCTCAGTACTGGAGGGGATGATCAACACAGCACAATTGTATACTTGGATCTTCAAAAGGAAGCTCAAATTCAACTGAACTTACTCCCAGGTGAGTGGGTATAGGTTTGAAGCCCAAGGGGAGCCTTAGGCATGTGATTGCAGTAGACCTTGCTGTGATACTGGGACACGGAAGTTACCTGTAGATGCCTGTTACTGACATTAGACTGTCACCTGGGCTCAGGGATATCAGTTCTCCAGATTAATTAGTCTGAAATAAAATAGTATGATTTGGTTATAAATCATGTAAGACAAACAGGATATGGAAGAAGGTAGAAGATATACTGTATTAAAAAAATATAGTGAGGACGGGTAGGTGAGATTAACAGGGTGGCAGAACGCACATTTTAATGAGAGGAGGACAAGGAAGAGAAACCTCTAGGATCTTGATACAGTGAGCAACCAATGTATGTCTGCTATTTTGGGTTGGTTGTTCTCTTTTGATTGTTTGCTTTCTGAATACTGCATCTGGCAGTGCTATTCTAGGCAACATTTGTTCTTCCAAGCAAAAGCAGCTGGCACTACAATATTTGTTTTTATATTGCTTTTATTGGCTGTTTCTAAAATGGTAGCAGTTGTTTGTTTCAAACTGGAATAATGGCCAGCAAAGTTTCAGAAGTTCAAGGTTTCTGATAAAATGCAACCTGCTAATTAGGGCTGTGCATCTCTTTGGTTCTGAATGTGAATACCAAAGAGAATCAGAGCTCTTCGGGGGTGCCTTGGTGAGAACTGAAGAGGATCAGAACTGCAGTGAGGCTTTCCAAAGCAAAGTGGGTTACCGCCGAAGCACCTCGGTCTGCCTCAGAGGTTCGGAGCTATTCTGAAGCCCAGACAGCCTGTCTCCAAATGTATCAACTTGTGAAAGATCAGGGAGGGGGAAAGGAGGAGGAGGGAGGGGGGAAGGGGGAGGAGGAGGAGGAGGGAATGAGCTTTGGAGAATGGCAACTCTAGTTGCCAAATTAGGGCTGAACGTAACCCAGCAGTCTCCAATCAGTGACAATGTTGGGGGGGGGGTACTGTATAGATTGGAGAGAAAACCTTGGTTTGTTTCAATGTGACAGGGATAGGTGGTTACTGGAGAGAGCTGTTAGTTAGTTAGTTGGCTAGATGCTAGATCTGTGGTGTGTGTATGTGTGTTGTCATAGAATCATAGAATCATAGAATAGTAGGGTTGGAAGGAGCCTACAAGGCCAATGCTGGAATCCAAGTCAGAGCATCCCCGACAGATGGCTGTCCAGCATAGTCTTGAATGCCTCCAGTGTGGGAGAGCCCACCACCTCCCTAGGTCATTGGTTCCATTGTCGTATTGCTCTAACAGTCAGGAAGTTTTTCCTGATGTTCAGCTGGAATCTGGCTTCCTGTAACTTGAGCCCATTATTCCGTGTCCTGCACTCTGGGATGATGGAGAAGAGATCCTGGCCTTCCTCTCTGTGACAACCTTTCACATACTTGAAAAGCGCTGTCATATCTCCCCTCAGTCTTCTCTTCTCAAGGCTAAACATGCCCAGTTCTTCTTATTCTTTCTTGCCCAGCCTTTCTCAATTAAATATTCCCTGGCTTTCTTTTCTAGATTATTTATTTTAAAAAACAAAAACATTTAGTACGTTAGTAGTTTAGTTTCCTCCTTGCCTTGCCTTGTTCTTTGGCTTGCTCCCCCCGCCCCCATTCTCAAGTCAACTCTTTCTTTGTAGTTTTCTGGCTATATCCTTTAAAAAAACTACACAATTATTTTAAAAGTACTTTCTTTGTTCCTGCCCCCCCCCCCGGTCCTTCTCAATTCCTGTATTCATTCCATTCACATTTTAAACTCTATATATTTCCCCTAAATATAGATATAGATATAGATACCATTCTCTTTGCTTGTAGGTAGTTATGTATCTGCTTTTCTTTTACTCTTGTGTGTCTCTCTGTGTGTCTTTGTGTGTGTGTGCTTGTGCTGTGGTCAAGCAAAGTACTACACATGTCCACATTTCAAAATACAGTGGGCGAAGCACTACACACATAACATACATTATTTAAATAATACTACACTGTGTGGCAAAGCAAGCCCAATATGAGGCACCTCTGGGGTCTTGGCACTGAGGCTGCCGGTTTCCCAGATTTCATTAACTTCTTCAACCAATGAACTCTTTGCTTTGAGAGTTTTTGTTGAAAAAGCACAGTCTGCCTGCCAGCCTGTTTTCCCAGGTAACATGTATTCATTCAGCCAAAGAGAGCCTGAGGTCATCCACTGTGAAGCTAAATAGGAAAGTACTAGTAGGGGAGATGGGTTATTTGCACTTCAAAGAAACCTACAGCAGAGATTATGTATAGTGACCTCCTCCTAATCACCACTTAAACACATAACTTCTCTGATTATCCCTTTATGACCTTTGGTTTGAGTTTCTGAGAACAGCACATTTTATCTGTGCCTAGCACAAAAACTAATAGGCCAAATAGTCTGATATTTGACCAGTAGAATCCCCTCCATGGGGGCTGATGGGTCCCCAAATGTCATGCATTTATCAAGAAAACTGAAAAAGTTATAGGTGTTTCTGTTTTTCAGTGCAAGTCAATGGGAAAACATCAAATCCAAATGATTTGGATATCCAAATCTCACTTTGGATCAGAATCTGAAGTGAAGCAGATTGAGTCCAAATCAGTCTGAAGTGAAGCAGGGCTTCTTCAGAAGGTCTGAAGCAGCATCTGAAGCGATGTGGGGAGTCCGTGCACAGCCTTACTGCTAATCTTTCTGAGCACCTCAGTATCAATAAGTGACTATTCTTCATTAATTTTCATTAAATTAAGTTTAATCTTCATATATTAATATCTTCCCTACAGCACAATGAAAAGAGGGCCTTTTACTTTAAGGTATAATATGTAAGTAAGTAAATTTGCCTTTCTGTCTAAGTAGATTGATTTGATAGGGGTTTTTTTTTAATGCCTTTTAGTACTATATACAGGTTTCTTTGTTCATTTGCCTGAGAGTTGATCCATACATTAGCCTGATCCGATACATCATAAAGAATCTGCTCATATATCCATAGCTAAAGGCAGAATGGCACATATAATTGCAGACCCCATCCAGAGGTGGGCTGCTGCTTACACAGTCCCCTTATCAAATCATCTGCAGCAGCATTTACCTTCTTCTTGTCATGGTAGGGATAGATGCATCTGTCTATTTCTGGTCCACATTAATTCCAGAGGTGTTCATTCATAAGTCCATTCCATCCTGTTTCCACATTAATTTGCAGATTTTAAAAGAAAACAAATCTTCATGAAAATACATATTTGAATACATATTTTTGAATGTGTTTTCTCCCCACATATGCATTTCTAAGTGTATTTTATCTATATGTAATGCTAAAAGTATTTTATCCTACGATATGCATTTTACATTTTGGTATCTTCTTTTTTAAAAAACACGGAACTGCATCATGAAATTAGGTTCCAATCTGTGCTTTAGTCCAGGAGGAACAAATCTGGTCAGTTTGCATCAAAACTCACAAAGATCATATTGCTCATGTCCTCCTAGTTCATGGGCAGGATTCAGTTCACACACACAATGCTATGTGTATGCTCAGTGGGATTAGAGGAAACAAAGTTTTTAAGATGTTTGCAGTTGTGGGAGTTGCCTGCCTATATACATTTTTCCATGTATGCAATGTGTGAACAGTGTGAGCTGGAGCTCACCATTTTAACCTGAAATCAAATGCATCTCCTACCATGACTCCTAGGGTTGTTCTGGAATATGCCCAGAATTGCAAAATCCCTAAAAAGGTTAACATATGGATTGACTTAGGGCACAATCCTATGGAGATAGCCATCAGCCTCTGAACGCGGAGGCGGATGATTATCCAAGGCAAGGTGGCTGGAGCATGGAGGTTTGCCTTCCTTCCATCCTCCAGCCACCCTGCACTTTTGGCTAGACAGGTGATTTCACTTGTCTAGCTGGGGAGCTTCAGCTACGCAGCACATAGGAAGCTGCATAAAACAGCTTCCACGGACTCTTCCCATCCCCACTCCCACAACCATCCCTTTCCCTGTCTCTGTGCTCTGTTTCTGAGCATGGAAATGGGAAAGAACTGTGCCAGCTATGAGGGGTGCGAGTGGGGAGAGCAGTTTCTGGGCTCCGGGTCAGAGCCCTGGTTCTGACCTCGGAGCCCAGAAGCTGAAAAATCCCATGTCCCCCAAATGCTATGTAGGGGACATAAGATTGCTCCCTTCATCTCTCAAATCTATGCTCAACCTTAAACATCCTCCAGCACAATGAGCTGAGATACCAGTTTTACACACTCCCTGACTTGGGCCAACATTTCCAAACTGATATCAGAAGGGTAATACCCAAACACACTGTTTGTATTACACAAAGACAATGCTGGACTCTGGAATACTGGTACTAATGCTGGAAGAACCAGTGATTTCCAAGCTTGCCAAATTCTCTAAAATTCATTTTGACGCTCGTTTAGCTTGCTCCCATTTCTGTTCTGATTTTCAGCTCATTCAAACAAGAAAGGTGCACATTTTGAACAGGAAAAGTGCATAGTTCTGTACATGTTTTCCAAAAGTTCACACTCCCCCGAAATTGACTACAGCTTGAAAACATGCTTTAAAAACAAACAAACAAAAAAATGTGCATTTCAAAATGTGCATTTAAAAAATACAAATACAATTCGCAATTGCAAATTCAGGAGTTTGAGAACATTTCTCAGAAAGAAAAAAGAAAGAAAGAAAGAAAGAAAGAAAGAAAGAAAGAAAGAAAGAAAGAAAAGTTCCTTCTCACATTCATGTTTGGGAATATGAAAGGACATATCTGCATGATTTTCAAACAGAAACAGAATTCTCATCCATCCATAGCTGGCACCTGCAACAGCATTAAAAGTAGGGATGTTAGAGAAATCCACTGCAGATTCAAATGAGAATGCAGATTCTTTGGAATCCGGCCTCTGGAATCCACGGTGGGACAGCCCCACTTACCTCCACGCCAAGAGGATTCCGTGTGGAACGGCTCTCAGCTGCTCGCTTAACCAGAGCCATTTGCCTCCACTCCGATCGCCATTTTTTTTTTATGGCAATCGGCAGGACATGCCCATAGTGATTGGCAGGATGTACCCATAGACTTATAAGCAAAATAGAGCTGTGAATCTTGTGTATAAGTCTATGGACACATCCTGCTGATTGCCATTTTTTTAAGCAACATGGCGATTAGCATGGAGGCAAATAGGTCCAGGACCAGGTAAGCGGCCCTCAAGCCGGGCAGCTCCACAGAATCCTCACAGAGCAGAGCCACTCTGGAGGATTCTGGGGGGGAGGAATGGATCACCTCCCCCCCCGGGCGAATTCCCCACCAGAATGGATGGTGGGGAATCCGTACCTCCCTAACAGTGGTTGAAATTAGGGCAGAGCTCCTTGGCAACCTTGGTCTCAATCCTGACTCCCCACAGTAACCTGTAGAGGTTGTGGAATGGTGCCCAGGAACTATTTCTGTACCAAGGTTCTCCAGGACTAGGGCTGTCAGAAGAATCCGTCTAGTGGGTGGAGCTCGCCAAGCTTTCATCAGCTTGGCCCCCTGGACTTCAGCTCATTTCCCCATGAGCTGGCCTATCTCAATCTGCATCAAGTTGAGTCAGCTCGTAGATTTTCCTGGGTTTTTAAAAATGTACAATATATATATATACACACACACACACACACACATACATACATACACACACACACACACACGCAAATTGCAGGTGCGATTTCTGTAATTTGTGCAAATGTTGGCTGTATTTGCATATTTTGTGCAAACTGTGGCCAAAACTTGCACGAATTACATAAATTGTGGCCCACAATTCATACACATTTCTATTAATTCACTGTTTTCTGTTGCCGCACTACTGGGCCTATGTGTTGCCCCGGCCGTAGGCTTCAAACTCTTAATTTAGAGGTGCCGAGATAGTGATACATCAGATTTAACACTGAGGGGGGTTATTTATACAGGAGTAGATGGAACTGAGCAAAGAACAGAATGTTGCTCTGAAAGAGCAAAGGGTGTCTCTCAATCTTGTTCTGATTTTGCAAAATGCTGCAGATGCTGCACCACAATGCCCAAATGTGAATGGCAGTTGTGAACATTTTAATTTAAAGCACTGATGAAGCAGTCTTACAAAGTGCAGGTTGTGATTTCATTTTGGTCCAGTGGCATGCTTTGCGACATCTTTTATTTATGCTTGTGAAGGTCTTTATTAAACTTCAACCTCTACTTTAAAAAGCTGTTTCAGCTTTTCTGAGAAAAGTTAATATTTTATACAGCCACTGTATTCCTGATCTTTGAAATGTGGGTACAAGCATGCCTAATGGCCTTGCTTAATATCAAAATATCATTTGTTCCAATTTCTGCAAATACACGCAAAATTTGAAAATGTGAGAAATATTGCATTGGGGGTAAGTTCCAAACAAGTTTAGTGAGCCCAATGGAGCTTCAGACTCTTTTCTTGAACAGCAGCCCTGTACCCCCATTTCCTCATGACAAACTGCCTTTGAAACTCAGTGGAATTTCAAAAACAATTTGTGGTGTAACATGGTAACAGCTATTCAAACGAAAAAAGCAGAATGAAACACAGCCCCAAATTCCATACAAGTCTCTTGTGGGACCCTAAAGAGTTCTTTAAATCCCAGCCGAAGTTTACAACCGAGCATTATTTCAAATAGCTGAAACTGAATTATCTATTTTGGATCCATTGTTCTTGAATCATTGGTCACTGGGTAGAATCAAGAAAGGAACGGAGACACAGTCCCCCCACCCCCGCCGCCCTATATTTAAGGTGGCTGCACAGTTGCTTACAAAATGTATACTGGACTCTTCACATTATGAGAAGATTGAATTTTTTCCTGCCATCCTGAATTGAGTAGTCACATAGTGTAAGGTTAAATGCTTCATCACTTGACTGTATACTGTTTTACCATGACAACAGAAATACTTTCAAAATAACTGTGGATGGCTGTGTGGCAAATTGGAATCTGCACAGCCACTCGTTTTAAAGCGTGAGCTGCATCTACTCTAACACATTAAAAAGTGGCTTGCATTCTTGCTGCTTCGTTTAAATATGGCCTCTCATTTTACCTGAGCACATTGGTTCACATCTGAAATATCCAACTGTCAGTAGCTGTGTGGGGAGCAGATTTCCTGTGATTTGGGGGCCTACCTCATCCAGTTGAAAGTCAGCACTACTGAGCTGGGGCAGAAGACTTGGTGCCACGGGTGACGACATGCTGACTTCCTGACTCAGTTTCTTTCCCTGACAGCAGAAGATAAAGTGGGGCACATAGAGAATGGGCAGATGGTGGAGCTGGTGTGATGGTTCCAGACTCAGGGAAAGGAAACCGAGGGGCAACAGGTAAGGACAGGGACAAGAGGATGGTGCGCACCACCTTCTATTTTCCAGATTCTACAAGCCAGCCCCGAAAGGGTTTGAGAGTCAGAACAGCAACAGTACACAAGACCATTGATGATGAGGAGGGCCAGAGCCAGGTTTGGAGGGCCCTTGGGCAAGTCACCCTCAATAGGCCCCCTCCCTCAGACAGTCTGGCTTCTCACAGACATTGTCACCAGCTGCTATCACTCCTCTACCTCCCCCCCCCATCATTGCTATGGCTTGGTTGTTTGACAGGCAGAGATCCAGTCAGCAAATAGGTAGAGGCATCTACTGCTCCTCCTTTTCACCACCACTGTTGGCAAGAGGTAGGTGAATAAGCAGATTGCAATGGTGGAGCAATTCCAGGGGGCCAGTAGACCCCTGCTGGGGTGTGGGCCCTTGGTAGGTGCCCAACCTTGGTAGGTGCCCAACCTTGATGCCAGCCCTGAGGAGAACTCCTCACCCTATCAACTTACCATTTGGAAGGTGGGGGATTCTCAGGGTATTTGAACAGCATGAGTCTAATGTTCGGACTGTGTCCTTTGAGGCACTGAAGGAGGCAGTGTGCTGGTCTCTCTCCACGCACCTGCTGTATCTCCATGATACCAAAAAAAGAGAGAAAAGTTACTAGTGCATTGACTAGCATTAGACAGGAGGGAAACACATTACAGGGTGGACAGAAAGTAGATCTCCAGATGTTTTGGATGTCAAGTCCCAGAAGCCCCTGTCAGCTGGGAGTTGAAGTCCAAAACATCGGGAGAACTACTTTCTAGCCACCCTGCATTACATTATGTGATTTACATGGACATGAATAAAAAAAGAAATGTAGGTATGAACATGGCAGAGGCATTTCATATTCTTATCTCATGTATTATTCTACAACACCGGAAGGAAAGCTGAGAAACAAGCAAGCAAACAAATAAACAAACAACAAACACCCCCAAACATGAAAATGCTGGAGAGAGGAGAAAAATGTTAAGAAAGTGCTGCAAGAAAGCAAGAAAATGTTCAGGAGGTATGAGGAAAGGAACCCAGAAGGGTACATCTTGTTCTAAAGCCTGTCAGCAACAAATACAAAAGCAACACACTGAAACTCCTTCCATATTTTTCCTACATTTGGTTTTATCTTTTCAATCTAACTTCTAGGTTTATCTTGATCTTTCACTTGTGACATCAGCAGCTTGTGAAGGCAAACGTGTGGCTTTGTAGCCACAATGAGGGAGAAAAGATCAATACTAAACTTGGGATTTATTATAGTTATTACCTGGGAAAAGGGGGAACAAGGCAAGGGGTAAGGGAAGGACAGTTAAGAAGAGATGCCACTTTTTGCACAAGACACTATATTTTAAGAAAGTCCTAAAACAAAGATACAAGATCCTGTCTTCCCAATGCAAAACTATTACTTTGTGGGAATGTATTTTTCATATTTGTACTAATGTCATGTCAATGATAATTCATTTGTGTGATAGTGAGAACATTTGGAGTAGATTTAAGCCCTATGCATTTGCTCATGTGTAGGGCCAAAGTCTGATGGGGAACATGGTTGTGCATGTAAGCACTGTCCCCAATGTCCCTCTGACCTGGTTGTCAATTAGACCAGGTCTGTAAAGGGCTCTGTAAGCACATTCAGCTGAACGCTTACAGAGATTCTGTAATTGGAACCCTGATAAGGTACAGTGGATGAAGATCTAATTGACTTAAGCTTCCCCCTCCTGTTTTCTGGCCCAAAGTCTCTCTCCCCCATGGGGGGGGGGTTAAAAAAGGAAACAAAGTCTCATTTTTTTTTCTTTTTCTAACCATTCCACATGTGGCTATGTGTGTGTGTGGGGGGGGGGGTTACCTATTTCTCCCCTCACCATTCCAAAGATATAGCATATGTATGTCAACACAGGTGCTTCACAAGGCAAGGCAAGACATAAGAATCTAATCACAGCAGGAGTATACAGGAGTAGTGCCACAAAGGCCTCTGGGGTACATGCTGGGAGGGGGCAGGAGGAGAAAGAGGGAAACAAATCATGGCAAGCCAGCAAGTGCCTGATTGTCTGTCAGCAGCAGCATGGCTTGTTTTCAGCGTGGTTTATCATGACACGAGAACTAGCGAACTGGTGACTCCTCCCCTATAGGGCTTTTTCGGACCAGGAAGCATAGGCAGCCAGGGAGGCTGCATAGTGATGGAGAGGTAGAAAGGAAACACACACACATACCACTCTCAGACCTCACAATGATAAGCTGAAAATACTACCAAAAGAAATTCAAAAGGAATTCTAAAGCACCTTGAGAATGAGGTGGAAAAACAGAAGCTTATTTCATGGAAGAAGAAAATGTTTGGGAAACTGGAGGACAGATTTTACCACAGTACTACCAGATATATAGCCCATGGGGGGGGGAGCGTGCATGCGTGCATATGCGTGCGTGCGTGTGCGCACGCATGTGTGTGTATACATACATACATATACACATGTTTAGGCAAAAGTAAATTTCACTATATTTAAAGAAGCGTAAGTGTGGATCATCATCAGATTGCAACCTTAAATTATGTGGTATTGTCATAACTGAGTTTTGGGAACCTTTGTTAAAAAACTAAAACTAAACCAATAACCCCCCCCCCCCAACTATTTCATTAATAGGCATGATCCTGCCAAAATTATGTTACAGATTTGAATGGAAAAGTTTGGAGCATGTATTGCCTATGAAATACAGTAAAAATTCCATTGAGAACTTAGGTAGTTAATGATTTTTAAATAACCTTTGGAGGCTTGGATGAGATTTATGAACCTATTGACACTAACTACAAAACCCTGTACTTCTCTGGCTGACTACAGAAAAGGAAGAGGAAAAAAACCTCCTGAGGCAAAACTCTTTGAAAACAGAAGCACACTTGGAGTGCTTAACCTACTGGTGACCTGTTGTCAAAATGTTTACAGAACTATTTTTGGATGTGTGAATGATTTGCAATATATATATTGCTGCTGGTATTACTATCACAGAAAAAAAACATCTCGCAAAAAGTGATATTTGATATTATTTATTTACTTTAAATACATATTTATTTTTTTAAAAAAAATATCCCACCATTCAGGTGTTTGCTGCCATGGCAGCTTACAAAAAAACAACAATAACATTTTATAGATATAGATAAAACAAAATGACAGTAGCAACAAGAATTGCAGCAACCTCAAAACACAGCAGCAACATCACACAGCAGTAACTGTACCCTTAAAAGAAAATCCTTCAAAATAGCCACAGCAGAAGGAACCATAGAGTAAATGTTCCCTTTAGCACCCAGGAAGAGCTCTCAGCACCATGGTAGAACCTGCAAGATGGGGGAAGATTGCCAGGGCTCAAAAAAGAGGTACCATGACCACATTCTGTTTTGCATGACTGTGAGCAAGCGGTGGGAAAAAGCCCATTTCCTGCCCAGGCAACCAGGTGAATGGAGCAGAGAAAGTGAACAATGGTTGTGCCAGGGCAGTGTTCGTAAACAGCAACGTGTTCATAAACATTTTTTTTATAGGCTTTCAGCTGTCCCTTCAAAATGTTTGCTTTTCATCCAAGTCCCGGGTACTAACCATAGCCCTCCAGGCCTACAAAAATCCACTAATAATAGTGTTGTTGTTTTTAGATCCCAGGGGCCAAATTGAATGTTCTTCAAATCACTCATAGCAGAACTATTTGTGATTGGATTATGTACTTTAGTATAAGGATGCGTGACCCCAATTGGGCCTGTGCTACTCCAAGATGGGAGGATGTAAGCGTTTGCTCCTCCCAGTTTCATCCCAAAACTCTTCATTGATTTCAGTGAAGACTTCCCCCCTCCTCATTTTTTAATCCCCTCATGGAGTGTATGTGTGGAATTCGGGGATGAAAATAGGAGGAGGAAAGCTTAAATCCCCCCTCCTGGAGCATATGGCCCCAATCTGGATCGGTGCCAAGTGTGCATATACCAAAGTAAATAATCCAGTCATGCATAGCTCTGCTCTGCAATAAGAATAATATCAAGTTTAATGGAGACTTGACAAAAATGGACTGAAGAAGTTCTTTGACTGAGCATCTGGCATAAATTGAGACACTCTTGCAATTTTTGGTCACAACAGAAATCTGCACTGAGCTAAATACTAAACAACATTGCAAGTGACAGAAAAGTATAGTACTAAACAGAATCCATTTATTCCCCTTTTCTACTACCGAAAGAGCCTGGAGCTAACTTGTAGAGTTGTATCATTTTATATATACTGGGACTCAAAAGAATTTCACAAAGTATTATCCTCCCCGATAAATTAATCCTTCAAAAAGCATTGTGTTCTTACAAATTGAGTTTTGCAAGTGACTTGTATAAGATATAATCGCGGTAGTCTTCTTTCTTCTCCCTATAGTATTGTGATGAATTTTCTAATGTGCACTGCTCTTTTAAGGCTATAAATGTTGTTGTTTTATTCAAATGACAGTCATCCTCTCGTGAGAGAGAAAAAGAAAGACATCCTGCAGCCGATTACAATTGCTGTGTGCCAGATAGTCTGTTGCCATTTCAGTCATTTTTTTTTCATACCTAAAATTTAAATATTTATGAGTCTCTCTAATTAATCATTAAATTACCCATGTAAATTAATTGTTATATAATTAACAATATAGTGAGAATAGTATCCCTCCATTTGTAGCCACTTAGCTATACATCTGAGCTAGCAGTGAAGAGCAGGTGTGGAGAAAAATGTGTTCCTCATTTGTGTGCCATGTATCCTCTCCATCAGGGGAGTTAGCACCATCTAAAGTAGGCTTCCCCACCTAGTGCCCCCCAGTTGTGTAGGACTGCAACTCTCATCATCATTCCTAGCTAGCAGGGAATTATGAGAATTGCTTTCTAACACATCTGGACAGCACCAGATTGGGGATGGGTATCATAAATAAAACTGCATATGGAGTTTTTTGTAGGGATGTCATGGGCACCCAACTTGATCTGGGAGTCTGTCGGACTCCCCCCAGTACTTGCTACCCCAAACCCAGTTCAGCCAGCTGCCACCCCTGCCTGCCAATCTGAGCAAGTACTCGGGACTTACTGGACCTATCCACTCACACCTGGGAGCCACCTGTCCTCCATGAGAGCTGCAATTTTAATGCAAGATGGGGATTGTAGTTTTTCACATATCTAATGCTGTGCACAACAGTGGCTGAAAGGGCCATTTCTGCAACATTAGAGGCCTCCAATGTTGCATAAATGGCCCTTCACAGCCACTGTTGTGTGCAACATTTGATATGTAAAAAAACAGAGCCCCCATCCAGCGTTAAAATGGCGGCTTGTATGGAGGAGTGGGCAGCTGTGGGGCACTGCTAGACTTTTCTCTGAGCCCTCTGGGGACAATCACACAGCCCGATTCATGTAGGCAGGTGGCAGAAGTGGCTTGAGCACCCAGCAACTATGGCCTCAGGTGAGTCCATCCATCCCTAGGGTTTTTTTTTTTTGGGGGGGGGTTGCCAATAGGTTAAAAACACCACTGCATTAGAAATGTGGACCAAAAACAAATCAAGATGTACTAGTTAGATCTGATGCATTTTAAGCCAGGTAAAGCTGAGAGAGATATAATATATCAACAGGGCTCCGAGTGCATTAATAATGTTCTGAGCCTAGTTTCACAGTGAGATGATGATGAGGCTAACTTCCCTGCCTGCCTACTATGGTTTTTTTGCCTTTTCCCTTCCAGCTGGAGAAGACTCACACAGAATAATAACAAAGTGCCCTATAACTAGGGATGTGAACATCTGTTAATCTCAGCTCATTCAGGTTCTTCAATTTCCACCTGGAAGCTTGTGCTGACTTGTCTCCCTATTGGATTATAGGCTCCCCCCGCCCGCCGCACAACACTTCATGAACATTTTGCCAACTGTATGCATCACTTTTCTGTATTTTTGACATGTACATATTTTTCTCCCATTGACAAAAAGTGTGTTTGTGTGCATTTTTCAAATACACTCAGTTTCCATGCACATTTGTCACATGTATACATTTTTAGAACACATTTTTGTTCTGGCGAAATCACATTACAAGCTTAGAAATGTATGGACTTCAGACCATATGTTGCATTTGGGTCTGTGTTCAGTTCTGGGTGATGCAAATTGGATAAACATTAGTCAAAAACAAAATGAACCACACTTCTCACCCACCCCTACCTTTAACTGGATGCCTGAGATGACAGGATGCTGTGCCAGGGGCTTGAAGAGGAGGTAGGAGTGATGGGAAACAACAGAGTGAGCAGATAGGTGGGGCAGGGCAAGATGAACTGCTTGAGCAAGTTTTGACCTGCTGGTAAACCTGTCACTCAGTTCAGTAGTGAAACCAGACCCACAACACCAGGGGAGGCTCTTCTTTATGGGTTATGGGGCTCTGTTTTCCTGAAAATGAAACAAAGGGGGAATCACAAGATCCGTGGTGGAATTCTCTGACATCCCTAATTCTCACCATTCACAATTGTTGTAGCCTCCTTGGCAGCCTGCCCCCCTATTTTACATCTCTCATAATACCCCAACTTAGCACTGTCCCTGGGTAATTGTGAAGGGCCATCACCACAAACAACAACAAGCAACAACAAAGATGGAGAAAATTTGGAGAAAATTCTGCAAAAGGGCCTTCTATTTTTAAGGGGTGGGGGTAAGAAAAAGAAAAACTTAGAACCTTTCCCAGAAAAGTATCTTCTGAGAAATTTTGCCTCAGCTGTAGTTGCCATTCTTCAGGGTTCAGTACTTTCCCAAGGGTCTCCCAAATGTTAAATTAATTAGGGGGGACTGTGGATGCATCTTGCTTCTGCTGCATATGCTTATCGTATTCCTCCTTCTCTGCAAATCTTGTAGAGGGTGTGAGGGGCGGGGGCAGTGTTGTGTATGTCCCACTCTGAGGAAGAGGTTGAACTAGTACTGTGCCAAAATCTCTTCTCTGGTTTCCCCCCAAAAAAAATTTTCTCCCTCGTCCCTCCATGAAAGAGACTTCACTTTTTCTGCCTTATTCTCAGGACACTTTAGAATTTATTGTGAATTTATTTTGGTAGTGTTTTTGAGCTTACATGTTCACTGTGAGGTGGACCAGGTTGCAGTATGTGCTTTTTCTTTCTGTTACATATCTCTATCATTCTTCAGCCTCCCTGGCTGCCCACAAGTACTGATCTGAAATAGCCCTATGGAGGAGGAATTACCTTGCAATGCCTTTGGGCTTTAATTGAAGCATGGAAAGTGGGGGAGGCTACAGGCTGCTGAAGAGATGATTCTACAATGAAAGACAGGACACTCGCACACACTCCTTGGCCACCTCGTAAGTAAGGTAAGCACAAGAAACCTGGATCCCACCCATGACCACTTCTCTGACATTTTCTTCTCCTTTGAATTTCTTTTTAGAAGCACTTTCTTTTCTGGCTAACTAATTGAGAATGATTAAAAATAGGGAAGAAATTTTTGGCACAGCACTACATTTCATACTGCTCCCATTGCAGGGCTGGGAAGAGACAGCCCTGGTGTCTTGTTGTGCTGCTGCTGGCACTTGGCCCCCACAGTGTGAATGGTATATTTCAAAAATCAAAAAGCTGAAGTATAGAAAACTTGCTGATCTCTGGTGTCCCTGCCTCGCCCAACCCTTATTTCTTGCACTGGCCTCTCTGGATGTCTTCACTGTTTGACTGATCAGGGACTGGGCATTGCATGATAATGATAAGCTAAATTGCATTCTTAACCAACTAGTTATGAGTTTTCAGCAACATCACTATTGATTTCAGCTAGGATTCACCACCGCAGGCTTTCAATGCTGAGTCTCAGGTGCAGGGTGTAATAAAGAAAGCTTTGCCTCTGGGTATGGACACAGTGTCTTCTCACCAGTCAACATCCTAAGTCTGGCCCTACACATCTGGGATTAGTGAGGAGGGTTTGCATGGAGGCTAGACCATCTATCTGCTGTCTATCATAGAAATGAAGTATCACCCACTGCAGAAGAATTTTCAAATAAATTAAGAATGAAAAATGTAGATTCCACATTAAGAATTCTGTCACTCTACTAAAAAAAAGAAAAAAAAGAGGAGAAGCCAATCAGATGCTAATTGCTGTCTCATTATAATTGAAAATAAAAACATTTTGAAATAAAGTCCAATCTAGGATAACGTGAGGGGATAAGGATTTTATCTTTGTCTGAATTGTATGTATCCATTTCAGCTCTCTCTCTCTGTCTGTCTCTATCTCTGTACGTGTACACACATGCAGAGAAAGATTTCATGGAGGATTCAAGCAAAGTTTAAAGACCTGCTGCTCAATACATTCAAGGCAAAACTGCAAGAAGGCAGTGCATTATATGATTTCCTGTTTATGCTAGGACTGTGCACAAATGGCCTCTCAAAATTCTCCACCCTATTTGTGGGCAGAGAAATAGGGGAAACAATTTCACCAGCTTCTCCAGCAGTTTCCCACAGGGGTTTCTCCCATTGGCAGGGGTTTTAGCACATCTCCTTTCTTCTGCTGCTTTTTTTCCTAAGGGTTTTTCATTTTTTTGCACTGCCACTGCAAGTGGCAACAGCATCAATTGTGCTGAGGCTTCCACTTTTCTGCCTCATTTATCTCAGGACATTTTATAATTTCTTTTGGATTTCTTTTGGTTGTGTTTCTGAGCTTACCTAATCACTGCAAGGGGGCTCAGGGATCTCACTGTGTTTTTTCTTTCTATTACACATCACTCCATTGTTCTGCAGGAAGCCAATGAGGCTACAGGCTGCCATAGAGATTCTTGAACGATGAAAGATGGGACATTCATGCACACTCTTTGGCCACCTCGTAAGTAAGGTAAGCACAAAAACCTTGAACCCAACCCATGAGAATTTCTCTGAAATTTCTTCTCCTTTGGATTTATTTTCAAAGGTAGTTCCTTTTCTGTCAAATCAAATGAGAATGGCTGAAAAATGTGGAAGACGTTTTCAACACAGCACTAGTTTATACCTTGAAATAAGTAGAGATATCATATAGGTTCACCTGAGGAATAATTAACCAGTAATCAAAGCCCAGGAGATAATGGGATGAGTGGAAAAGTCCTCCCTCCCATCTTACCCAGAACTAAGGGTACAATTCTGGGAACTGTATTTTGGTTAAAGCTGTGCACAAATGGCCTCTCAAAATTCTCCAGCCTATTTTTGGGCAGAGGAATTGATGGGAATAATTTCACTGAATTTATCTTAGGGAAGGAGAAATTTTCCAACTGTTTCTCACAGATAGGGCTCAGTATTGGCAGGGGTTGTAGCACAGGTTCTTTCTTTTTCCCCTAAGAGTTTTTGGTTTATTGCAATGCTTCTGTAGGTGGTAACAGCATCAACTGCAGTAAGGCTTCTACTTTTTTGAAGCAGAATTTTGAATTGGGGGGGGGGATATTTTTCAGCTTACCTAATCACTGTGAAGTGGCTGAGGGTGCTGTGTGTGTTTTCTCTCTCTCTCTCTATGGCACATCTTTCCATTGCTCTACAGCCTCCCAGGCCCCCTGCACCTTCTGAACTGAAAAAGCCCCATGGGAGGAATTGCTTCACAATGTCTTCCTCATGACAGCTTTAACTAGTGCGGGAAGCCAAGATTGCTACAGGCTGCCATAGAGATTATTGTACAATGGCAGACAGGACACTCATGCACGCTCCTCAGCCATGTCACAAGTAAGGCAAGCACAAGAACCCCAAACCCAACCCATGAGAATTTCTCCGAAATTTATCTTCCCCTGAATTTCTTTTCGAAAGCAATTTATTTTCTGTAAAATTGAATGGGAATGGTCAAAAAAATGTGGGATAAATTTTTGGCACAGCACTTTTGGTATTTATAAAGTGAGAACATTGTGGTCCAGAGTCAGAGGGTAATGAATATCCTTGCAATGTATGTACAAGTGTGTACCTCAGGCAGAGAGAGGAGCTCATAGCAGTGAATCCATTTGCATCCAATTACTAAGTGCATTTTTCTAATGCATGGGAGTAAGCTGGGATAATCAGCAAATATATTTGGATTAGAAATTGAATGTAGAATTCTATTATCTGTGCCTCCTGAACCATTAAAATAGCAGGTGAAGAAGCTTTTGTCAGTTTCTGGAATGGTTACTTGGCACCATTTGGTTGGCGTTTGCATGAGCAGCATGTCTGTTGTAATTTGTTTGTGCCTATCTCCAAGAAAACACAGGGATGCAGAGTTAGGATGCCATGAAGAAAATCCTGAACAGTGTCAAAGTCACCGATAGGAATGCCATTCTTAATGTTTCTCATACCATTAGTGCATTCTCCATGGGTTGTGCCATATAATACCAAGACTTAGAAAACCTCTTTTGTTCAGAATTTTAGACTGGCTATATCTGACTAGAGGATCTTTTTATCCACAAAGATGGTTTTCCTGTAAGCAGAGTTTTGACCAGTAACATTTAATGGGAATGTAAAAATTGTGCTCCTGAATCAGGCCAAAGACCCATCTCAGGGTCAGATGACACTTTATGTATGTAAGATGATTTATTGCATTGAATATGTTTGTGTTTTTTTCCAAAGCAAAAAAAAAAAAAGAAGCAAAAAAGAAGCAAGGGCAAGTAGGGATAACCCACATTGGGACTATAGCAGATGGGAAGGGGAATTTAACACTTTCTCCACTCTCTAATCCTAGGAAATATAGCTGATATACTGCTTGCTATTTGAATAGGTGCCAATGGGAATTTTCTTACCAATACAGGGTGGAGGGCAAAGTTTATCACGATCACAGTCCTGGTCAGGATGGGGCCCTACACTTGCTATTTTTGTTTAAAAAACAACAACACAGTCATGTTAAATGCAGTAATACATTTAACTTTGCCCTCAGTATTAATAGATGTATTAAGTATTGAATTAACTAGTGCTGTGCTGAACATTTTCACTCTTCCATTTTCAGCATTTTATGTGGGGGTGGAACATAGCAACATAGGAAGCTGCCTTATACTGAGTCAGACCATCAGCCCATCTAGCCCAGTATTGTTGACACTGACTGGCAGCGGCTCTCCAGGGTTTCAGGCAGGATTTTTTCCTCGTCCTACCTGGAGAGGTCGGGGATCGAACCTGAGACCTTCTGCATGCAAAGCAGGTGCTCTGTCACACTGAGCTATGGCCCCTCCCATGGGGGGGGACAAAAAAACTCTGGACAAAGAGCCGGGAGTGGTGAGAATTTTGGAGAATTTTCTCTTGGGGAGGGGGACAGGGTTTCCAGGGTTTACCTTTTTAAATGTAGGCAATTCTTGAAGGATCTTCTCTCTAGTTTTTATTTAAAACAAGCACCCCCTGCACTTGCAGGAGCCCAGGACTCTTCTCCAGCCTGGCAGTTATTTCTGAAATTTGAGGAAACCATGTGACCTTGTCCTCTCCAATAAGCATTCAGGAAGAACTCCCGGCTGGACAAGAGTCCTGGGCTCCTGCAAGTGCAGGGGGTGTTTATTTTAAATAAAAACTAGGGAGAAGATCCTTCAAGAATAGTCTGCACTTAAAAAAGGAATGTGGAAACCCTGTCCCCCTCCCCAAGGAGAAAATTCTCTGAAATGTCCCCCTCCCTGCAAAAGAGGCAGAAAAAACAATGCCTCTTTCACAGGGAGAGAAAAAGTTCCCAAAAATAGGGGGCCAGGTTCGGAAAAGCACTAGAATTAATTGACCATAGCATCAGTCAAGTGTCACAAATAACATTACATGAGTAATTGCAGGGATCTCATGCTGACTTCACTTGTAAAGATACCAGTGCAAAACTTTAGGGCTAGGAGCCAGGTGTACTGGCTGAGGGGAAGCATATGTTTTCCCACTGCTTATGATGTTGTGATTTTGTTAACATGAAAAGAGGTACTGGAAACTGCAAGAGAAAACAAATATTCAAAGATTGTGTCATATTTTAGAGAGTTTATCATTAATATTATTTTGGATAATGGACACCTCAATATATGTAAAACATGATGGAATGAAGAAGCACAGCAGCCATTAAGCATTCTGCTGAAAGCGTTGAAGCAAATTGTGAAAACTTTGTTGCAAAAGAGCTTTCCTTAGCATTCACTTAATTTGAACATCTGAGTAAGACGTCCCTCTGCATAATTCGCCTCTCAAATTCTGTAAAGTTGATCCAGTAACATCACTGGAAAATCATTTATACTGACTATACAATATACTTCTCAAACACCAAAGCTATTCAGTTCTCCACAAAGTTGTAAAGATCACTCACTTTTAAAAATTCATTTATACTTCGTATGAAAATAGATGCAGATATGGATCTTCACTTCTTTCTTTTTTTTTTTGCCTTAGCAAAAGTAGGTTTTAAAAATCAGCTCAAAAAGTGAAGATATTTTAAAGTGCCATATGAAGAAGAAAAAAAACACATTAATGGGTCCAGTGCACATTTCATTATAAAAACGTGCCATAAGCAGTTTACACTCCTAAAATATAAAACAGGAGATGGTTTATATCACCAAGTTCTTTATAGCTGGAGGCGCAAAAGGAGGCTTAATACCTGTGTAAAGTCTTAATGCCATTAAAACTTAAACTTTTAGCACTTTGGCTGGAAAGCTATCCAAGAAGAGATATTAATGCCTATAACACACACTGTTTTAATTTGCACACGAGTATGTAATTGTTAACAAAATTGCATGCAGCATCTGGAAGAGCCAAAGGGCTGTGCTATAACCTAACATCTGGTGATACATAAACATATTTGATTCTTTTCCGCCCCTGAACAGGGATAATAAAATATTTATGTCATCATTGAGCCTATATTTAAATAAGAACAATAATTTACAGTTATGGTAACAGATTTGTGCCTACCATATGCCCCGTGGTAATTTGACAGAAATATGGATTTACCACCAGGAACAGCCTTCTTCTGGCTCCCATTTTGAACACTAAAGCATGAAACCCATGCATGGGAAAGCTAAATGCCTTTTCTCATACAACGTATAACACATCTGAAGGAGGAAAATGAATGGCATTAAATCTCTAAGCTGAAACCCCAAGCAGCGAGAGACTTCTAAAATAATTTCTGTGCACAACAGTGGGCTTTGGAATGTAAAGTGGCTATTTAAGTTACAAAATGAATAACAGACAATGGAATTAACTTGTGCTCTTTCTCTGTTGTCCCCATGATGCTCTTGTAACACATGCTGCCAGTGATTAGGATAAGTGTCCGCTTCTCTGGTTTTAGCTTTGTCCTTCAAAGTTCCAACAAAAGGCCTTCAAGAAAAGCTGCTGATTCACTCCAATTATCCCGGGGGGATGGAGGATGGACGTTGCGATGTCGGTTGAAGAGGGAAGTATTTGTGAAGGCACCCTTTAGTTTTACTAAAACTAAATTTTAGTTTTAGAATCCTTCTCCTCTTGTGCATAGTTTGGAAACTAGTTTCTGCTGGCACAACATCATTTGTACTAACAGAATGACAGTTCGATACTGCCCAATGTGTGCAAAGAGTTAATCTCCCACAGTAAAACTAAAGGGTGCCTTCACAAATACTTCCCTCTTTTGTTTGTGCAAAAACATTGCACATTTGTGCAAATGCAGTTGCACAAGTGGTGATGCAACAACTGGTTGAACATAACTTTTGTGCAAGCCATTGTGCAACCAGTTACTTGTGCAACAGAAAGATTCAGCGGAGCTCTACTAGCACTATTTGAGTTTGTGAAATGACACCATTGGATACTGCCAATTAGGGTTGGCAGAGAATTTCTCCCCGAAACTTCGGGGGGCCAAGCGCTAGGGATGGCAGAGAATTTCTCCCCGAAACTTCAGGGGGCCGAGCGCCAACGTGTTCGGCCCCCCGAACAAGTTCAGGGAGAAATCCTCCGCACCCCCCCACCCCCCGCACCCCCCCCCGGGACGGGACTTACCTTCACTGAATGTCCCTCCCGGTGGCTGGTCCGGCCGGAGGTTTGGCGGGTGTTCGAGTGAGGCGGGAGCGGCAGCTGGTCTTTCGACCGGCTGCCGCCGCCGCCATTGCAATGAAAGAAAAAAAAAAACGCCCCCTGATAGGCTACGTGACGATTCACGTAGCCTATCACGGCTAGATTTGCAAAGTCAGCCGTGATAGGCTACGTCAATCGTCACGTAGCCTATCATGGGTGACTTAAAAAAAAAAAAGAGTGTACAGATAATGGCGGCCCCCATAGGGAGCTGCCATTCCCCTTCCTTATTTGGTCGCCGTAGTCTACGTAAACATTTACGTAGACTACAGCGACTAAATAAGGAACGCGAATGGCGGCTCCCTATGGGGGCCGCCATTCGCGTATGCGCTTTTTTTTTTTTTTTAAGTCACCCGTGATAGGCTACGTGACGATTCACATAGCCTATCACGGCTGACTTTGCAGATCTAGCTGTGATAGGCTACGTGAATCATCACGTAGCCTATCAGGGGGCGTTTTTTTTTTTTTTTTTACTTCCGCGTTCGCGGCCGGGCGAGGCGAGGCGCCTCCTCCCCGGCCTGAATTTCGGCCAGGCGAGGCGGGAAGCCTCCCCCCCGGCCTGAATTTCGGCCGGGCGAGGCGGGAAGCCTCCCCCCCCGGCCTGAACTTCGCAGGGGGAGCAGCGAAGCACCTCCCCCCCACCGCGAATGGCCTTCAATGACAGGTAAGTGACTTTCGTCCACCCCTACCGAGCGCCAATGTGTTCGGCCCCCCGAACAAGTTTCGGGGAGAAATTCTCCACACACCCCCGCACCCCGCACCCCCCACGGGACGGGACTTACCTTTGGCGAATGTCCCTCCCGGAGGCGGGTCCGGCCGGCGGTTCATCGGGTCTTTGTCCGGGGCGGGAGCAGCAGCCGGTCTTTTGACTGGCTGCCGCCGCCGCCATTCCAATCAAAGAAGAAAAAAAAACGCCCCCGTGATAGGCTACGTGACGATTAACGTAGCCTATCACAGCTGACTTTGCAGATCTAGCCATGATAGGCTACGTTAATCGTCATGTAGCCTATCATGGGGGCGTTGTTTTTTTTTTAACTTTTTAGTTCACGGTCGGGCAAGGCGAGGCGCCTCCTCCCTGGCCTGAATTTCGGCCGGGTGAGGCGGGAAGCCTCCCCCCCGGCCTGAATTTCGGCCGGGCGAGGCGGGAAGCCTCCCCCCCGGCCTGAACTTCGTGGGGGGAGCAGCGAAGCGCCTCCCCCCCACCGCGAAAAGCTTCAAGGACAGGTAAGTGACTTTCGTCCATCCCTACTGCCAATTGGTTTGTGTACTACATACACATATGGAGTAACTGATTGGGTTCATGTCACCCCCACTCCAGTCATCTTTGCTGGTACTGAGTGGAAACACCTGATAAGAAGCCTTCTCACCGCCGCAGGATGTTATCTCTTAGCCACTGGACAGCTTCAGGCCTCTAAGAGAGATCAAAGCTGCTCCATTGTGGGGCAGCAGGCCGCTCCAGCAGTGGTGTCCACAAAGGGGTTGACATCAAAGGGGTTGTGCCCCTTTGCTTTGCCCCTTCAGGGTGCCACAAGGGCAGGGGTGCCCCTCACTTTCTCTTTCTTTGGTTGCTTCTTATCTCTCTGTTTGTTTGTTTGTTTGTTTAGTTTAACATCTGTTGTGTGTGGAGTAGGGATGCTGGAGAAATTTGAGATGGACTAAAATGAGCTCAGATTTCCAAGAATCTGACCAGTGGAATCCGCTGCAGAGCAACCCCCTAAGGTTGCACGGAGTCCGTGGACTTTTGGATGATTTTTTGTTACCTTCCCGAAATTTACGTATATAAATTCATAGGAAAATACATACATTTCTGCTGAGGAAACACTGAATGGAATGGGGGACAATATGCTAAATGTTATGTACTAAAGTAAATTATGTAAACACACATAAGTACTATGCAATTATTTGCGTATTTTTCTGTACAAAAAAATGCATCCATCTGTGGGCAGATGATGGAACAAAGTGCACCTGACAATCTGCAAAACACAGATGGAGCAGATTTTACACAGTCCATACATCCCTAGCATGGAGGCGGTTCCCTGGGTGAGCACAGGGGTCTCCTGATGATCTACAGCAATAGCCCATCATGATGAGAGACAGGGATTAGGGGGTTTGTGTGCTAGAACTGCTTCTTCTACATAAGATGAGGGCCTGTGGTGGCTAGAAGTGGGTTTGCCTCTGGGTGAGAGACAGAGGGGAGAAGTGTTTGTAGCTCTCCAGGTGAGAGACAGAGTGTGTATGAGTAGCTCTGACTGGCTGGGCAGTAGTTTATTTTATGCTGCTGGTGGGTTGGCAAGTCCTTTATATGTCCAGTGGCTGGTTATTATTATCACAAACTATCATCTGTGATTGTGTTAGGTTGGCTGTGGCTGATCGATTGGATGGATGCACTATGTGAGTTTTGAATGGTTTATTTATTTATTTATTTATTTATTTCATTTCTATACCACCCAATAGCCGAAGCTCTCTGGGCGGTTTACAAAAATTAAAACCAAACAGTACACAATAAAACAATATAATATATATATAACATTAAAACCACAGGATAACAATACAACCACAATAAAACCTAGCAGCAGTGCAGGAATTTGAAATACAGATTTAAAATAGCAAAGCTAAAAGTCTAGAAAGCTAAAATGCTAAAATGCCTGGAGCTCATTATGGAGCTCACTATGGAGCTCATTCCACAGCCAGGGTGCCACAGAAGAAAACGCCCTCCTCCTAGTAGCCACCCACCTCACTTTCCTTGGCAGGTGCTCACGGAGAAGGGCCACAGAGGATTATCTTAAGGTCCAGGAAGACACATATGGGAGGAGGCGATCCTTCAGATAACCTGACCCCAAGCCATTAAGGGCTTTAAATGTTAATACAAGCACTTTGAATCGGGCCTGGAAATGGACTGGCAGCCAGTGCAGCCGAAAAAGTACTGGCATAATATGAGCTCACTGGCCAGTCCCTGTTAACAATCTTGCTGTCCTATTTTGGACCAGCTGAAGTTTCTGGACCGTTTTCAAAGGCAGCCCCACGTATAACGCATTGCAGTAATCCAGATGAGAAGTTATCAGAGCATGGATAACTGTAGCTAGGCTATCTCTGTCCAGATAAGGGCACAGTTGGTATACCAGCCTAAGCTGATAAAAAGTGCTCCATGCCACTGAGTTCACCTGTGCCTCAAGTGACAGTTCTGGGTCCAAGAGCACCCCCAAACTATGAACATGATCCAAGTGCAACCCCCTCCAGAACAGGTTGAATATCACCTAGCCGGGCAGACAAACCACCCACTAACAGTACCTGCATACTGTCTGGATTGAATTTCAGTTTATTGGCCCTCATCCAGTCCATTACTGTGCCCAGGCACTGAATCAGAACAGCCACTGCCTCACCTGGGTTTGATGAGAAAGAGAGGTAGAGCTGGGTGTCATCCGTATATTGATGGCATCTCAGCCCACACCTCCAGATAACCTCCCCGAGTGGTTTCATGTAGATGTTAAACAGCATGGGGGATAAAACAGAGCCCTGTGGAACCCCATAGCACAATTGCCATGGCACAGAGCAATAATCCCCCAGCACCACCTTCTGGAATCGGCCATCCAAGTAGGAGCAGAACCACTGCAGTGCAGTGCCTCCAACTCCCAACCCAGACAACCTATCCAGAAGGATACCATGGTCAATGGTATCGAAAGCCGATGAGAGGTCCAGGAGAATCAACAGGGTCGCACTCCCCCTGTCTCTCTCCCTGCAGAGGTCATCCCACAGGGCGACCAGTGCAGTTTCCATTCCAAAACCAGGCCTGAAGCCCAAGGGTATGTTTGAGTTGTGAGTGGGTGGTGAGAGTGTGAGGTAAGTCATATCATGGCAAGGATGTTCTTAGAAAATATAGGGATCCATGGAGATGGTACCTCTATCCCATGACTTGAGGCAGAAGGAGATATGGCAGGAGGAGGGGGTTGGGACATCAGAGTAGAATGGTTCACAGATGTTTATATACTGTCCCCCTTCTATCCCCTCCTCTAGCTCCCATGTACCTGGTAGCTCATCCACTGTGTCCTCCTGGCTTGTGGTGCTGCTATTTAACACCAGGTCGGTCCGCAATAAGATTGCAGTCATTCACAATCTAATCATGGATGAGAAGGCTGATTTGGTGTGTATTACTCAGACTTTGGTGGGTGAGCTGGATGGGGTTCACCTGACTTAACCCTGCCCACTTTGGTACTTGGTGCAGTATCAACAGAGGCAGGAGGGTCATGGGGGTTGGAGGGGAGTCATCGTGGTTCATAGAACTTCCATCTCTGTCACCAGGAAACCACTCCACCTTGGAGCAGGCCTTGAGGGGTTACACCTGGTGTTGGGCCATAGAGACTGATTGACCACCCTGCTGCCCAGCAGTCTCCCTGTCCCAGCTGGAGGAGGTGGTGTCAAGTGCGGTGTTGGAGAACCCAGACTGACTTCAACTTCCATGCTGAGGCTGTCTCTGGAGCTCCAGTTCGGGACTTCATGGCCTCCATGACAACCGTGGGGTTGTCTCAGTTTGTCTTCGGCCCAACACATGAAGCAGGGAATACCCTTAATTTGATTTTTGCTCCAAGTGGTGAGATGGATAATCTGAAAATAGGAGGGTGTGTGTGTAGGGATGTCAGAGAATTCTGCCACGGATCTTGGTGAGGCCGAATGCCAGTGCATTCAGGCCCCCGAAATCCATGGTGGAACAAAGCCCCCCACCCCCCCCACAAAAGGCACACGAAATGGAGCACTTACCTGCTGCTGTTCGTGCTGCTTTGCGAATGGCAGCCACGTCTGCGGCCGCCATTTGCTTCTTCATTATTCCCGTGATAGACTACATAAATAATTACATAGCCTATCACGGCTAATGCATGGATGCCATTTGCATCCCTGCAGAGGCCCTGATAGGCTACATAAGAATTTACGTAGCCTATCATGGCAAAAAAAGAGAAAAAAAAGCGGACGCAAATGGCGGCGGCTACGGCGGCCGCCATTTGCGTTCCTTTTTTTTTTTTTTGCCACGATAGCCTACATAAATATTTACATAGGCTAAAATGGCAAAAAAAAAGGGAACACAAATGGCGGCCGCCATAGCTGCCACCATTTGTGTCTGCTGTTTTTTTCTTTTCTTTTTTCCGTGATAGGCTATGTAAATATTTACATAGCCTATCACGGCAAAATACAGGGACACAAATGGTGGTGGCTATGGCAGCCGCCATTTGCGTCCCTGCAGGCTGCCCAGTGGCCGGATGTTCGGCTGCGGGCGGCCCTGGCCAGCGGCTCTGCAGAATCTCTGTGCAGCAGAGCTGGCCGGACAGAATTTCGGGGGGAGGGATGCAGCCCCTCCCCCCCACTGCAAATGTCACCCTTTGAAAAGGTAAGTGACTTTCGTACATCCCTAGGTGTGTGTCCAAATAACCCCATTGTCATGGCCAGACCATTTCCTGGGGAAATTTGAACTTATGGCATTACTACCTTCCTGCAGGGGTGGGGGACCCATTCGGATGGTCTGCCCCAGGAGATTGATGGAATATGATGGCTTTCTGAATGCCCTTGGGGATTTTCCAGTGGAGAAAGCTGGTGATCCAGCTAAGGCCCTACCTAGCCTCACTGTGGAACAGGGAAATGCAAGGGGCCATTGACTTGATTGCACTGGAGTGCCCTCTCCTGCACTATGGAGCCTGCTCTGCTCCCTGGTATACTGGGTAGCTATGGTCAATGAAACGGTCTGGACATCAGCTAAAGCTAGGGATGTTAGAGAATTCCGCCACAGATCCCGGGGGGGGGCAAATTCCAGTGAATTCACCCCCCCGGAATCCATGGCGGAACGGAGCAACCCGCCCCACCACCCTGCGAAAGCCCCGCGAAACGGAGCCTACCTGGCTGCGGCTCCAGCTGCGGCTTTGGCTCCAGTGGCGGCGGCTCCGGCTGCTGCCGGGCTGCTGTGGACTCAAATGGCATCCTGAGTAGGGGACGCCATTTGTGTCCCTATGGTAGCCCGTGATAGGCTACATAAATATTTACGTAGCCTATCACGGCTAAAGCAGAGATGCAAATGCCATTTGCGTTCCCGTTTTAGCCGTCATAGGCTATGTAAATATTTACGTAGCCTATCACGGAGAAAACGGGAATGCAAATGGCATAGGGGATGCCATTTGCATTCCTGCTTTAGCTGTGATAGGCTACGTAAATATTTACGTAGTCTATCACGGAGAAAATGGGAATGCAAATGGCATAGGGGATGCCATTTGTGTTCCTGCTTCAGCTGTGATAGGCTACGTAAATATTTACGTAGCCTACCACGGCTAAAGCAGAGATGCAAATGCCATTTGCGTTCCTGTTTTAGCCATCATAGGCTACGTAAACATTTACGTAGCCTATCACGGAGAAAACGGGAATGCAAATGGCATAGGGGATGCCATTTGCATTCCTGCTTTAGCTGTGATAGGCTACGTAAATATTTACTTAGCCTATCAAGGGCTACCATAGGGACGTAAATGGCATCCCTTACTCAGGACGCCATTTGTGTCCGCAGCAGCCCGGCAGCAGCTGGAGGCCCCGCTGCAGGTTGGCCCGGCTGGGGGCTCTGTGGACTGGCTGTGGAGCGGAGCCAGCCGGGCAGGATTCTGGGGGGGAGGAACGGATTGCCCCCCCTGTTGAGGATTTGGGGGGGAGGGATGGAGTGCCTCACCCCCCACCGTGGATGTCCCTGGACGAAACCAGGTAAGTGTTTCGTACATCCCTCGCTAAAGCACAAATGGTGCAAGTCTCAAAGCAAAGATAACTAAGTACACTCTAAAGCATATAATCGTACCTATTGTGTGGCAGTGTGGGCAGAAAAGAAGGCTTATTTTGCTGCCTCCATTGCATCCTGAAGTAGCCGTCCAGTGGAACTCTTTTGGGTTATCTGAGGGGCGTTAACACCCTCCCCAGCAAATGGGGCCCTAGTCCCCTCAAGGGCCCACTGTGACCTTTTTGCATTGCACTTTGAAGACAAAATCACTTGTCTCCACAGCACACTTGATGCCATTGTTAGCACAGTTTCAGTCAAGGTGTCTGATGCCACCACCTGCCTGATTTTATGGGAGCAGTTTCAGTTGCTGTGGCCTGCTAACATGGACAAGGTCCTTGCAGCAATGCAACCAACCATATGCCGTCTCGATCTTTGCCTCTCCTGGCTAATAAAAGCTAGCCGAAGGGGTGTGACTGGGTGGGTCCAGAGAGCGGTGAATGCTTCTGTACAGGAAGGGGTGGTCCCTGCTGTCCTTCAGGAGGTAGTAGTGTGACTACTCCTGAAGAAACCCACTCTGGACCTAATGGTATTAGGCAACTACTGCCCGGTTGCAAATACCCCTTTCTTAGGGAAGGTACTGGAGAGGGTCATGGAGGAACAACTGCAGGCCCTCTCGGAGGACACTGATTATCTGTAGCCATTCCAATCTGGGTTTCATTCTGGTTATGGGACTGAATCAGCCTTGGTCACCCTGATGGATGACCTCTATCAAGAGAAGGACAGGTGGAGTGTAACCCTGTTAATTCTGCTCGATCTCTCATCAGCTTTTGATACCATTGACCACGGTATCCTCCTGGATCAATTCCATGGGATGGGTATGAGAGGCACTGTGTTACAGTGCTTTCAGTCCTACCTGAGGGGCCAATTTCAGAAAGTAACATTGGGTGACCATTCCTTGGCACCTTGCCAATTCACCTATTTTCCCCAATGCTGTTTAACATCTGTATGAAGCCGCTGTGAGTGGTCATTAGGGGATTTGGAGCCAAGTGCATTCAGTATGCACATGAAACACAGCTCTATCTCCCTGGGACATCTGAATCAGGAGAGGCTGTGCAAGTCCTGGTTCAGTGCCTGAACTCAGTAATGGGCTGGATGAGGGTCAATAAACTGAAATTGAATCCTTGAAAGATGGAAGCCCTGTGGGTGAGTGGTTCCTGAGTCCAGGGGACAGGCTATTTGTCTGTTCTGGATGGGGTTGCACTCCCTCTGAAAAATCAAGTCCATAGTTTGGGGGTAGGGATGTCGGAGAATTTCTCCACGAATCTCGGGGAGGCCGAATGCCAACACATTCGGCCCCCCGAAATTGGCGGTGAAATTGTCCGTCCCCCCCCCCGGGATGGGATTTACCTCCCTCGAATGTCCCTCTCGGCGGTGGGTCCCGGTGGCATTTCGGCGGCATTTCGGCGGGGGCGGGGGCAGCAGCCAGTCTTCTGACCAGCTGCCGCCGCTGCCATTACAAAGTCAATTTTTTTAAAAAAAACACACACCCGTGATAGGCTATGTAACGATTTACGTAGCCTATCACGGCTAGTTTTCCAAAGTCAGCCGTGATAGGCTACATAAATCGTTACATAGCCTATCATGGGTGACTTTGGAAAAAAAAAAAGCGCATACGCAAATGGCGGTGCCCATCGGCGCCACCATTTGCGTTCCTTATTTGGGCTTTCCTGACTTTGGAAATCTAGCTGTGATAGGCTACGTAAATCGTTACATAGCCTATCACGGGTGGGTTTTTTTTTAATTCACTTTTTTATTTCGCGGCCGGGGAGACGGGGCGCTTCTCCCCGGCCTGAATTTCAGCCGGGTGAGGCGGGGCGGGGCGCCTCCCCCCCGGCCTGAACTTTGGGGGGAGAACCGAAGCGCCTCTCCCCCACCGTGAAGCAAGCTGCGGGACCAGGTAAGTGACTTTCGTACATCCCTACTCATAGATCCATCACTCTTGCTGGAGGCCCAACTGGTTATGGCAGCTTGGAGTAGGGATGGCGGAGAATTTCTCCCCGAAACGTCGGGGGGCCGAGCACCAACGTGTTCGGCCCCCTGAACAAGTTTCGGGGAGAAATTCTCCACACACACCCGCCCCCTGCACCCCTCCGGGATGGGACTTACCTTTGCCGAATGTCCCTCCCGGCGGTTTTGTGGGTGTTCGTGCGGGGTGGGAACGGTAGCCGGTCTTTTGACCGGCTGCCGCCGCTGCCATTCCAAGAAAAAAAAAAACGCCCCCGTGATAGGCTACGTGACGATTAACGTAGCCTATCACGGCTAGATTTGCAAAGTCAGCCATGATAGGCTACGTAAATCGTCACGTAGCCTATCACGGGTGACTTTAAAAAAAAAAAAAGCACGTACAGCTAATGGAGGCCCCCATAGGGAGCCACCATTCCCGTTCCTTATTTGGTCACTGTAGTCTACGTAAAGATTTGCGTAGACTACAACGACCAAATAAGGAACGTGAATGGCGGCTCCCTATGGGGGCCACCATTAGCGTATGCGCTTTTTTTTTTTAAAGTCACCCGTGATAGGCTACGTGACGATTAACGTAGCCTATCACGGCTGACTTTGCAGATCTAGCTGTGATAGGCTACGTTAATCGTCACGTAGCCTATCACGGGGGCGTTTTTTTTTTAAAAAAAAACACTTTGGAGTTCGCGGCCGGGCGAGGCAGGAAGCCTCCTCCCCAGCCTGAATTTCGGCCGGGCGAGGTGGGAAGCCTCCCCCCCGGCCTGAACTTCGCGGGGGGAGCAGCGAAGCGCCTCCCCCCACCGCGAACAAGCTTCGACGACAGGTAAGTGACTTTCGTCCACCCCTAGCTTGGAGTGCCTTTTACCAGCTTTGCCTGGTTTGCCAACTATGGCCTCTCCTGAACAGGGATAGTTTGGGTTGGGCACAGTGGGACAGGCGCTAGTAACCTCAAGGATGGATTACTGCAATGTGTTCTGTGGGGCTGCCCTTAAGGCTTAATACAGCAGCTTGGCTGTTCAGCATGCCACTCCTTTGCTGAGGGAACTGCATTGGCTGCCCTTTCACTACCAGCCCAGCTTTAAGGTTTTGGTACTAGTGAACAAAGCCCTAAACAACTTGGGACCAGGATACCTGAGAGAGCACCTTCTCCTTTACCAACCTGCCTGGTCACTGGAGTCATCAGAGGGTATGCTTCTGGTGGTTCGACATGGACCTCTGGCCCAAGTCGGAGTGGGAGTCCACCAGGAGAAGAGCCTTCAGTGTGGGGGCCCCCTTTCTTTGGAACTCCCTGCCCCTAGAAGTCAGGAAGGTACCAATTCTGCATTGCTTCTGGCGTCTCCTGAAAACAGCTCTATTCCAGGAAGTGTTCCTTAACTGATCAGCCATGGTTTTCATTGGCATTCAGATTTTAAAAAGAATAATTTTAATATGGTGTTTTAATCTTTCAATCTTTTTACTGTTTTACCTTTTATGTTCATTGCTCTGGAATCTGTTTTTTGATATGGAGAGTCAGTGGTTGTAAAATAAATAAATACATACATTTGTTGTTCAGTTGTTAAGTTCTGTCCGACTCTTCATGACCCCATGGACCAGGGCACGCCAGACCTTCCTGTCCTAAATACATACATACATACATACATACATACATATATACATACATACATACATACAGTGCAAACTGGATAAAATCTTGATAACCACCCCCCACGCCCCGCCATTGAAACAAATTTCTCATACAACCCTCACCAGCCTTGTTTTCACTTCTACCAGCTGCCTTACTACCACCACCTCCTCTCTTTCCCAGAACAGGGGGGTCGTATCCTACCAGGGATCCATTCCTTCATGAGGCTTATTAATGGTCCAGGCTGGCTGGTTGATGCTTTCTTAATGGGAGCAATTGGGTAATCTCTCTGGGTCTCTTGAATGAAGGAGCCGTTGGAGCATGGGGAAGATCATGAACTAGTCTGCCCTCTCTAACTAAGGGGAATGAATGGTCAGGTGCACTTATGAGGAGAAAAAGCCTTATGGGTGCAGATATCTTTGGGGATTTAATGTGCGGTGGCATGTCTGCTTCCTTGTAGGAATGCGTATGCCACTTGTCTCGCTGTATGCTGTGCTTGTATGTTTGTAAATAAAGCAGAGAAATGTCATAAGTTTACCATGTTCTCTCCTCCAAAGGAAGCTGTTTAGGGCTTTAAAGGTAGTAACCAGCACATTATCAGCTCCATTCATCAAGGATTCTCTAGTGTGCATACTGCCTTTATTTTTGTCTTCTAGTAAAAAAGGAAAATCTGTGGGAAAATTGTGCATTATCACTCCAGTCATTATTTAGGAAAGGAGAAGGAATGTTCTAAATCATAATGGAAATACCTCCTGCCAGTGTATGACTGGAAATTTGCTCCATTTTTGCTGCACTCTTAGCGAAAATAGCTAGGAACTAGGGATGTACGAACGTCACTTACCTTTTCGAAGGGTGACATTCGCGGTGGGGGGGAGGCACTCCTTCCCTCCCCCCGAAATTCTGGCCGGGGGGGGAGGCGCTCCATCCCTCCCCTCCGAAATTCTGGCCAGGGGGGAGGCGCTTCGTCCCTCCCCCCCAAAATTCTGGCGGGGTGGAGGCGCTCCGTCCCTCCCCCCCCGAATCCTGGCCGGCCGGCTCCACAAATGGCGGTGGCTGTAGCCGCCGCCGTTTCCGTCCCTGCAGTCAGCCGTGATAGGCTACGTAAATGTTTACGTAGCCTAGCATGGCTGCTTTAAAAGAAAAAAAATGTGCATACACAAATGGCGGTGCCCAAGTGCGCCACCATTTGCGTTTCTTATTTTGGCACGTCTTAGTCTACGTAAACATTTACGTAGACTAAGACGGCGAAAATAAGGGGAATGATAATAGCGTAGCGTCTACACTATTTGCGTTCCCCTTATTTTCGCCGTCTTAGTCTACGTAAATGTTTACGTAGACTAAGATGTACCAAAATAAGGAACGCAAATGGCGGCGCCCATGGGCGCCACCATTTGCATATGCGCGTTTTTTTTTTTCCTTTTAAATCAGCCTTGATAGGCTACGTAAATCTTTACGTAGCCTATCACGTTTTTTTGTTTTGGGGTTTTTTTTACTGGAAATGGCGGCGGCGGCAGCCGGTCGGAAGACCGGCCGCCGCAGCCACCCCTGCTGAACCACCGCCAAACCGCCGCCGGAGCCACCGCTGCCAGGAAGATTTGCCAAAGGTAAGTCCCGTCCCGGGGGGGGCGGGGGGGCAGACTGTTCCGCCACCGATTTCAGGGGGCCGAATGCGCTGGCATTCGGCCTCCCCAGGATTCATGGAGAAATTCTCTGACATCCCTAGGGAACCTGCTTTAGGAAAAGTCAAGCCTTCATAAGGTGAAATTGTGTGAATGCTTTAAAATGCATATTTTTCAAGCATATTAGACCCAACCTTCTTTTAAAAAGGAGAAGAAAACCCTGTTATAGACATAGGGCAAAAAACAACCTCACACAGTTATATCTTTTTTTAGAAATTAATTAGTGTGTGTTACGTGTGTATGTGTGTTTAAAACATGTTTCGGATGTTGACCTAAACTGCTTGACTGCTTTGTGATTCTGCTTTTTCTGATCTTTCAGGATGACTTCTATGACATTTCAAAGTTTAAGAAAGACTCTTTTATAAATCCTTGCCACCTTTTAAAAAAAATCTAAGGAGGTGATTTTCCATGGCCTTGACAAAAGAAGCTTCCAGTCAATGCAATGTTGTTGACAGGACTGGCCCTACCATTAGGCTGAGGCAGCTGCCTCAGGCAGCAAATTTTGGGTGTCATGAAAGTGCAGCAAATTGTAAGTTATTTAGAGAGCAGTCCTATGGACACTAGACACTGTCTAGAGGGCTGTAGGATATGCTCATTTCCAGGAACTGATCTCAGAGCCCGCACTCCAAGGTTGGTTCCTGGAAAACTGACCTCCCCCTTGTCCTCACGGCCTCTGAGGCAGTGCAGAGAAGCCCCGTCCTCTGTGCTTGCAAGAGGAGCACGGAGCAACTGAAAAGGGGTGGGGCTGGGGGCGTTCCAGGGCAGGGAGAGCAGAGGTGCACATACAACACATCCAAAGTGTTGTATGGCAGCTTCCTCTCCTGGTTGCTCCCCCACCCCCACTAGACAGCTGAAAATGGCCGTCTAGCGAAAAATAGCAAGGCAGGAGAAGCACGGAGGAAATGATCCCCCCCCCCGTGCCTCTCCTGCTTCGATTTGGATAGGAGGTCACCTCCGAACTTGGAGGCGACCGCCTATCCAAAGCAGGGCAGTAGAAGCATGGAGGGGATCATGCCCTCTGCGCTTCTCCTGCCCTGTTTTTTTGGCTAGACAGCTGATTGCAGCTGTCTAGCCGCAGGAACATGGAGCAGGGAAAAAGGCTGCTGTACAACACATTGGATGTGTCGTACACGCAGCTACGCTCTCCCCACCCTGGAACGCCTCCCAGAATGCCCTTTTTCAGCTACTCTGCACTTCTCTTGCGAGTGTGGAAGATGGGGCTGTTCCGCGCTGCCTCAGAGGCAGTGCAGAAGTGGGGAGAGGTCGGTTCTCCGGGAACCAACCTTGGAGCTTGGGCTCTGAGGTCGTTTCTTGGAAAACCAGATATCCTATGGCTATCTTGCCACTGTCTAGCAGCCATAGAATTGCTCCCTTAATGTGTTATTATCGTATTTTACTTCCAGGCATAGAGAGAGGTGCCTGTGGGATTTTCTGCCAAGATACCTGGCTTTGGGTACTATGCACCTTGAATTGGATTGGGGGAGTGGTGCTCCTGCGCAGACAACAACATACCTTGGGCTGGTCCTAAATAATGGCTGATAATAACAGTTTCTGAGTGGTCTCCATGTCAGTCTGTTGCAGCAGAAACAACAAAGAGTCTTGTGGCACCTTAAAGATGAATAAATTCATTCTGACATAAGCTTTGGTAGACACCATCCACTTCATCAGATGCATAGTAACTATGTTGATAGTAACTAATTGTGTGGTTCAAGGGGAGAGGCTAAATTTCAATTCCCTCCCCCCACTGGCCCCCTACCCACCACACAGCTGATTATGAGATGACCAAATATCTGACAAGGTTACGTACATACAGCTCTGGCTGCAATTTAGGCCTGTGTGTATGAACTTGCCATTCTCTGCACTTTGATGCAAACTGGGAAGTTTTTCTTTCCTGGAATTGTCAATGATCTTCTCAGACTTTATGTCATAAGCTGATACCACCCTAATTTAAACGTTGACTTCCTATTACTAAATCTACATCAGAAGATTAAAAACTTTCCACTATAGATTTTTTAAATAGAAAGTGACAGTTTAATTTGGCAGAGCTGTGCTGAAAGGGTACTTAACCTAGCAGGGAATGCTATCGTCAGCAACCTTCAGAACAGCTAAAAAGGAAAACAGAACATGAATAATTAACACATAAAGTTGGGGTTTCAAAAGAGATTTTACATATGTATTTAGCATATTTATTGTAGAAACAATGATTACAAATGGATTTTAAATATGTTTACTTCAGAGACTCCCTGCCTGCCTGCAATGCTGCTCCAAGTCCCAGAGGTATATTTTCTTAATAGTAGAAGTGATTCTCAAAGCCTTCAACAGCAGCTGCAAAGGAAAGAGCAGGTGAAGGAAATATAGCAGCAGCCCCAGAGGAAGGAGCCCTGAAGCAAGAAATGATGCAGCTTTCTTCATTTCCTTTGTTCTGACTCACCCTGTGAAAAATGCTTCCACTACCATCTGGTTTGGAAGTCACTATAGAGAAACAGTTTTGCATCTGGACAGCACTTGCAGATTCATTGATGCAGATATCATGATTAGTGATGGGTTGTAGATGATGTCATTTTCAAATAAGAGCTATTCACGTGTTATAAAATGGGGGAGGTAGCTCACCGTGGGAGCCGGGAATGGGGCCATGCCAAGTAGCACCATCCACCAATGTGGCACACGTTACATAGCCCCCCCCACATCTGTGCATACAGCGCCATAATGCGAAGACCTCCATGTGTAGATCCCCGATAGCTTGTATTATTACATATGCAACGTTTTGAATGTGCAAATAGCTATTTACAGTACAATCCTATACATGTCTACCCAAAGGTGTGTCCCATTAAGTTCAATAGAATTTACTGCCAGGTAGTTGAGCATAGGACTGGAGCCTTAGTTTTTCTAGATTCTAAAGCCATAATGGTGACTACGATATAGCTTCATGAAATATCTCAGACTATAGCTAATTGAGCAGAAGCTAATTCTATATTACTATAATTCTCCTCTGCTTTAGTTCAACACCATTCTCCTCTGCCTTAGTTCAACACCAAACCCTCATGTTGGTAGAGTGCTTCTTTCACCTTTCCATAATTAAGAAGGTATGCTGCATATTCCTCCTTAAATATTCTGTGAAATGCAATTTATTTGTTACATTTATATCCTGCCTTTTTTCCAAGGAGCAGAAGGCAGTATACATGGTTCTTCCCTCTAGTGTATCTTCACAACAACCCTGTGAGGTAGGTAACACTGAGAGACTGGCCCAAAGTCACCCAATTAGCTTCATGGCAGAGTGGGAACTAGAACCCAGGTCTCCCCAGTCCTAGTCTAACCACTACACCACACTGCCTCTTTATGAGCAATAGAGATGCATATTGTATATCAAGGATGCCAAGCTAATACTGTGTTGAAAATTCCTGCCACATATTTGGGACTGTTTTGCTTCAATTTGATGGAAAAGAACATGCTTTCAGGTTTGTTTGTTTTCAAATAATAGGAAAAAATGGTGAGCTTTTCATGAGTAGGATGGGGGATTCTTGCACTTACCTGAGTTACAAGGTGGCCGAGGGGTGTGTATGTGTGACTGTCCTGTCTTTCATTGTGTAATCATCTCTTTGGCACTCTGCAGTCTTCCCAGGTGCCTGTGCTTCATAGAATAGAATCATAGAATAGTAGGGTTGGAAGGGGCCTACAAGGCCATCAATTGTTCCTACTTCAATTAAGCTCAGGGGAAGACATTATGAGGAAACTCCTTCCATGGGGCTTTTCATTTTAGCTAAGGAAGCATGAGTATTTGGGGAGGCTGCAAAGTAATGAAAAAAAATGTAATAAAAATGAAACACACACACACACAGCACCATTGGCCACCTCTCAATGATAAGGTAAGCTATTTGAAGCTCTTCCTTGAAAAAGAAATTCAAAAGACATTCTAAAGAATCCTGAGAATGAGGCAGAAAAACAGAAGCCACTTTTGTGGGGGAAGGAAACTTTCAGGATGGGGGAGGTCTGATTTTGGCACAGCACTACACCAAGCACAGTATTTCAAGAAGATATCCTTCATGATGTCAGAGCAGTGAACCTTTACTTAGGCTGTGAAACAGCACTGTGTGCTCCTGAAGTAATGTGAGCATTTCTTAGCATTGTTAAAGACCGATTCTTTATTGTGACCCAATCCACCACTTATCTGACTTCAGTGAAAGGAAAGGTTTAAGGCTACAGTGTTCTTTGAGTTGGGATAATTAAATAGACAAGTTTAGTTGTTCTTTCCCTGAAATGTCACAGTGATTTCTCATTATTTTAAGAACCTTAGTTTTGTTTTGTTTTTTAAGTCATGGGCCACACATTACTTTCAGTGAGGCATTTGGGGCCTCTCATACATCTTGGTTTCTTATGTGGTAATTTAAGCAACCGAATAAGAAAGAAAACTAGGACTAGTTTTCAGGGGTTAAAACAGATACATCATATCTGGGCCTTGATCTTGAGGGGACTTTTAAATACTTAATTGTCATTAAGCTGAAAAGACATAAATTACTATTATTTTAAAGCAAAAGTTTTGGTGTGTGTATATTTAAAAAAAAACTATTATGAACAAAACCATTACTGGGAGAACTGTGTCTGCAATTGTGCCCATATATAGAGGTGTCCATCATGGAAAGAAATAGGCCCGATGGATTTCCATGAACTCCCCTGGCTCAGCTTGCCTTTGCAAAACAAGCTGGGGGTTGGATCCCAAAATCCGGGGACTTTTTTTTCCTTCTTCTGTAAATGCAATGTGCTACAAATTACAGCTGTAATCTGTGGAGCGTAGCATTTACAGAAGCGCTCACACACACACACACACACAAAGTTCCCACCATGCAACACTCCCTCTCTCCCTGCCGGCAGGAAGAGAGGGCGGGTTGTGTAGCGGTGGCAGCAGAGTTGCCATGGCACCACAGCAGCAAGAGGGTGGGAGGGTACCAGTGTTGGGACCAGCAGGGAGAGAGGGAGAGTTGCACAGCAGTGGTGGAGCCATGGCGCTCCCCTCCCACCCTGCCGCTTCAGCCACCATGCAAAGGCAGAACATCCATCAGCTGGCCCAACTTGCTGCGGAGGAGCAAGTTGAGGAGACACACCTGGCAGCCATTGGCAGCTTGGCGGTGGGATCACCAGAGGTGGGAGGGGTCGAAGAGGCCCCCTTTAGCCCTCTGTGCCCCTCCCTAATGCCTCTTGAATGCATGGCTCCCTCCCACCCTCCCTTATTTAGTGTGGGTTTTAACTGGACACCCTTTGGGGGGCCAAGTAGGAATTTTTGGCTCATAGCCTGACTGGCCTGGGCTGTGCATCTTTTTGCCTGCTTCTTTCAGTGGGGAGAGTGAGTCCTTAGGTGAGTTTGAGCTAATTCTTTTCAAGTTTGGTTGCATTTTCAAGTAGCTGCTAGGAAGGGCAATGGGGATGAGAATAGGGATGGTGAGCATTCAAAGGCACTTTTCTGGTGACAGGTGATGCCCAAGGCCTCCGCTCTGGGTTTTGTGGCCCATTGGGGGATAAGGCTTACCTGTGAGGCCAACTCACATCACCCACCCTGTCTTTCGCAGCCCAGGGGGCGGTGATAGGGGAAGGTCTACCTCCCCCTAAGGGGTAGCCCTGTGGGGTGGTGATGTTGACACTCCATTCCACAGGCTGTGAATGTTTTTGTTCATCCATTGCAGTGTCAGCTAGCGGCTGGCACAGTTTAGTGCCTGTCCTGGGTTTCTCCTTTGCAGATATTCCAATAAATGTGGCCCGATTTGTATCCAAGGCAAGCACATGTGTCCATCTCTTTATTTCCCCATCACCACTCGCAACTCCTCTTTTGCTTCTTTCCCCACTCTCTCCTACCTCTTGTAACCAGTTATGCCTCATCTATCCTCCAAACACCCTCCTAATGTTAACTACCACACTCCTGACTAGACAGTGCAGAGCTGGTAAAATGTAAACTTCCAGAGCCAATCTGGGATAAGGGACAGGGTGGCTGATCAGGTCCTGAAAAATGTACCAACTCTTGCTTAGGATTGCATTTCATTTATTGATTGCATTTATTACATTTCTATACCACCCAATAGCCAAAACTCTCTGGGCAGTTTACAATGATTAAAAGCATAAAAAATATAATACAGTTATATAAAACCATTCACATGCAAACATAAAACAATTATACATAATGCACAATAAAAATTCCAGGGCCCTTAAAAAGAAACCCTTATCATATCCTGTCAAATGCCAGGAAATAAAGGACAGTACCAACCTAGTGCCAAAAAGATGACAATGATGCCAGCAGGGGGACCTCAGTGGGGAGAGTATTCCACAATTGGGGGCCACCACTGAGAAGACCCTTTCCCTTGTTGCCATCCTCCGAACCTCCCTCAGAGGAGTCACTTGGAGGAGGGTGGCCTCAGATGATAATTGTAATATGCAAGTAGGTTCATACTGGGAGAGGTGCTCCATCTTATATAGCCTTCACTAGCCTCCTTTCTTACTGGCCTGAGCTGCACCAGGCACATGCTTCTGCCTTGTCTCTCCCTATGGCTGGGAACAATACTGCCCCTCCCTTGCACTCCCTCAAAGGAAAAGGAGTGGCATATTTGCTTGGATGAACAATTTCACCCTTGGTGTGAGTGTATGTGTAAAAGAGAGAGACAGAAGTGTTCATGTAAAATACCACATACCACTCCCTGTGCATACTAAGCTATCAGGAAAGGGTTCTAATCTAACTTTCTTCTGGAAGTGCTAGTTTTCTATGTTCGGGAAGCAGTATAAGGAGATAGCTAGGGAGGACTCTTTGGGGAAAGCATTCCATGACTTGAGATGATAAAATTATCAAGGTGCTCATATCTTGTCTCCTGATTAGGCGATTCTTTGTGTGGGGGGGCGGGGAGCACCATTGTGCACATACTGTTCCCCCACCTGCAAGTGGTTTCCTGTTGCTTCCAGTGGAGATAACAGTTCTGTGGGCAGAAACGGATCCATGTGAGAAGCAATGTCTCCCTCCGCTCAATTGAACCAGGAAGATGGGTCACACAAGATGTTCCTTGTGCACATCAGAGCACTAGCTATCCTAGTTTTCTAGGAATGTGGAGTTTTTGCTGCTGGAGAACTTTCAGTAATGCAGCCTCCATCTGCATTCTGTAGCGGTAAAGACCCAGGAGGTCTATACTACATGATGTTCTCATCCTGTAGCTCTACCCCTGAAGTATGTAGAGAATGGTCTCTTGTCCTAAACTTGTGTGCCCTGAGAAATCAGCTATCCCTTTACATAAAAGCATCCCTTAACAATGAGAGACTGCTGTTATGTATTATGATTGATTAAAGCATGGCTGTTCATCTTGGCTTGGGCAGACATTACATTGAAAAGAAAACAAACTCCCATTGCCAGTCACTGTCATCTTTGTAAAAGAGACTGAATGATTAATGAGCACCAGCAACATTTTAGAGAATAAAGCATATTGGATGGAGATGAGAATAAAATTGAGGCTTTTAAAGTTATTCTTTAAGATGAGATCCGTTGCCTTAGAATTTATGCATGAGCACTATAAGAATGATAGGTTCTGTGCAGCTCTGTATTCTCTGTATTGAATGATAAGTGCTCTCCAAGGTTTCAGACAGGGCTCTTTCACCTTACTTTAAGTTTAAAGGCACCTAGCACAAAAAGTCCTGAAATTTTGCAAGTTCCTTCCTTAAAGAACCTTTATGCTGTTTATCATCCCTTTTTGAAAACCTCCGAACTGCAAAGGTTATTCTTGCAAAAGTAAAATGCATGTATCCATCTAACATTTGGAAAGCTTATTCTCCTCAGAAGGGGCAACTATGCCAGTAAATTTCATGCAATTATTTCAAGGAATAAACAGTTATTATCAGTTTCCATTAAAATAATTGTTGCAGAAAACAATTCAATAATTGTTGATTTCTGCAACATAGCAACAGCAATAATAATAATCATCTAAATTTAAAGTCACCTAACACAAACCCCCCACAAAGAAACAAATCCCTGCACCTATTTGTCTGAAATTTTGCAGGCATCAACCCCCCAGAAGAAGCTGCTGTGCCTGCAGGCATCATCCAATTGTGTCAAAAGACAAAAAAGTGATAGCAACTTGTTGATTTCCAGTGAAAATGGGGAGGCACAAAGCTTCAGGTTTCTGAGTCAACATTCAGATTCAGCCCCAAGTCATGGGCACTCACTTTGGGGCACCCCAATTCAATTTCTCAGGAAATCCCTAGTTTAGGCTGTTTGCTCATGTTTGAGTGTGGGGCACACAGGTAGGTAATCAGGATATGGTGACTATATTCCGAAATGGTTCCCAAATCCTTCCATCCCCTGTTTTTACTTGTTTTTGACTGGCAGAAGTATATTCATATCTAGAAAGCTTCATGGAAAAAGTCTAGTGTGTTTATTTTTTTATTATTGAACATGATCCCCATTAGTTTTGACAAATTCGCAGTAAAACCAATATTCAGCTTTAAAAATTTGCGGAGTTTTGCTCTGGATAAAATCTCAGATTGACTTTTTCTCCTTTGTTCTACAATGACAGAGAAGGGAAATATAACTTTAAAGTGAATATGAGTCTAGAATGAAGGGCACATAGGGAAAGCTTAGTATTTTAGTTGCAAAATAAAGAAAATAAAAATTATTTCTTAGGGCCATACTATAAGATAAATTCAAATGGAAGTTCATATTTGTTTATTAAAAAGTGTGGTTTGATTTAGGTTCTGTTTCCTTCCAAAGTGATTCTTAAATCTCTTGCTGAAAACAACAACAACAACAACAACAACAACTCACAATTGATAGAAGCCTATGGGAAACCTAGACCATTGTTCTCCACCTCTAAAACAATGAAGCAAGAAAACCTATTCAAACTCAGATACATTTCTAGAAAAAATGACTCAGTTCTCAAGAGTTCTTCCTGTGTCTTATTTCTACCTCACACAAATAAAACCCCATTAGTGCCAATAAAAATTTAGCCAAGATAGATAAATCAGATGTTAAAAGTTCAGAGGTAGTATGCCTCTAAATACCAGTGGTTGGGTGTTCAGAGCCAACCCAAGACATTTTTCTACCTAAGATGAGGGACAAGATGGTGCTACCTCCCAATGGGACAGCATCCACCACTACACCTAAGGGTGATAAGCTAGTTTAGGGGCTACATGGCTTGCCACTCTGTTCCTCTTCAGGTGCCTCACTCTGTACCTCTTCATTTTCTTAGCACTACCATGGCAAAGAAGTAAGGAAACAGAAGTCCAAAAACAGTAGAGTATAGTTTTCAACATGATCAAACCATTCTGCTCACCACTAGTGTCTGGCAAGGAAAACATGAGTCATCCCGTGACAACATTGCTAACCATGGGCAGGCCCTACAGGCAAACAAATTATTACTTGGCAAGCATAGAGAAACTTTTCCATGTGCTAGGTCTCCCCTCCCCACACAAAGAATAAGTTAGCTGAACTACAACTCCATGACATAGTTGTGATGACAAACAACTTTTGCCATGTAGTGAACTATGAAGTCACATAGCAGAATCAGCAATATATGATGATTAATAAAAGAGTGACAAGTATCAGCATATAGAGGGAAGGTTGCATGGCACACACAATTATGTCTTCCAGTTCCTTGCCACCATTAACTGTCTTGGAGCATCTACCACCTGAGATGACTCACTCTGCCTAATGGCAGGGGTGGGCAAACATGCAATTCTCGAGTTCAGAGAAGAATTCAGAGTTGAGGCTCTCTGAATTCTTCCTTGAAGCTTGTTTCACTTTGTTTCCATTCCTGAACTTGAGCATCCTTTTTTTTCGATTGGGAAAAATGCACAATTTTTTATCAGAAAAACAAGTACATTTTAAAAAGTGCACAATTTTTGCCAATTGAAAAAAATACACATCTTTTAAAATGTTCATTTCCCCCCATTAGGCTAAAGCCTGAAAATGTGGATTGGGTGGGGGGATTTGCACAAGTGCATACTTTCAAATGCAAATGTGAGGTCAGGAAATTGCGGACATTTTCTGAGAATTGCGTTCCTGCTCACATTCATGTCTGGGGTTGTGAACAGGATATGTTCACATGATTTGCAAACAGGAATTAAATTATTGCACATCCCTACTAAATGGTGTGACCTGCTATGGCTGCTGGATCAAGCTATGGAATAAGTTGTGCAGTAACCTTCTGTGTGCTTGATTCCTGTTGTTCATTTTATTTATTTGTATTTATTCAATTTGTAGCCTGCCTATGTTCAAATACTGTAGGCAGCATACAAAGTTAAAAACAAGTTAACAAAAAAATCCAACAATAAAGACAACACAGCATAAAAACAGTACACAAGAGTCAACAAAGAGGAACAAGGATTCGAAAGAGGGAAGGCCTGCCAGAATTACGGAGTCTTTATTTAAAAACAGTACACAAGAGTCAACAAAGAGGAACAAGGATTCGAAAGAGGGAAGGCCTGCCAGAATAAGGGAGTCTTTAATTCCTGCTTAAAAACCTTCAATGAGGTCAGCAGGCGTATTTCAGCTGGCAGGTCATTCCACAACTGAGGGGCAGCAAAAGAAAAGGTCCTCTTGCATGTGGCTGCTAAACTCACATTAGGCAGCCACAGCAGAGGGTGGCCCTCAGAAGACTTTAGGTGGCAGACTGGGATGTAGGGGAGAAGGCAACAACAACATTGTCGTTGTTCCCTGAAGAGCCTTGACTGTACTCATCTCGGTTCATCTATTGGCTTGCAGTATATCTGCTAGGTGCATCTCTTCTGAATGAATGCCAAACTGTATTTATGCATAATCCATCCCAAGTGCAAAACTGGGACTGAAACATGCAAAATATCCCATTAAGGCTAAAACCTGAAGCGTCCTTAGTTAGAACAAAGTTGCTTGGGATTGGGGAGATACTGGTGGGGGGAATTAATGATGTTGAAACCCCCACATGATCTCAGTATCCCAACACTGCACTTTAATTTACACAATTTTGCACTTTTGAACCACAATGTACACTGAATCTCAGTTCATCTTCAAAATTCACATGTCTCCATATTTTTCAGTAGAGTTCTCCAATCAAAAAATGTATATAAAATTGTGCATATTAGGGGAAATAATATGGAAATGCTTTATATTAGGAAAGCTGCATGCATGCCATCAATGTGTATATCATGCAAAAATGCATGTAGTTGGAGAAATATGCTGTCAGGGTTCTACCACTGACCTGGATCAACTCCTTAAGGATCTCGTGCCTCCTTAAGAGTTCCACCTAGGGATGTACCGATTGTGTAAAATCCGCTCTGTGTTTCACGGATTGTCAGGTGCCTTTTGTTCCATTGTCCGCCCACAGACGGATGCACATATATATTTCTTTGTCATGTGGAAAAATATGTAAATAATTACTTAACTATTTATGTAAGTATTTACATAATTTACCTTAGTAAGTAACATTTAGCCTATTGCCCCCCACTCCAGTCAATGTTTCCTCAGCAGAAACTGACACATTTTCCTACGAATTTATATGTGCAAATTTTGGGAAAGTAAAAAAAAAATCATCCAAAAGTCCACTGACTCTGCACGGCCTGAGGGGGTTGCTCCACAGTGGATTCTGCAGGTCAGATTCTTAGAAATCCAAGCTCATTTTAGTCCATCTTGAATTTCTCCAGCATCCCTAGTCCTACCTTCCTTCGTTTTACCTTCCCCTTCCCAATATCATGGGGTTTAGGTTGTAGGTGTGGAGTGATTGACACTCTAGACACAGGGTTTAACCACAACAGTTTACTGGTGAATTAAAGCAAGCAAAGCACAATTAAAGGTATTTACACAATAGAGCTGAGTGCATTAAGAGAAAATAAAAGTTGCAAAACACAAGTACCCTAGCTGTACTTAGACTTCTCCAGGATGCTTCTTCCTACTCCCTCCTCAGGCTCTGGTCTCCCCAACTCTGCTCTTACTAACTCTCTCACTCTCTTTTTATACCCCCCCCAAAATTGAAAGTACTGCTTCGAACCTGAAGAAACTTAACTGGGAGAATTAAACCTAACTGGGGAAATTAAACTAGTCCTCTTAGGTGTACCCCCTCTCAACAAAAAAACCCAGGACTCTAAGCCCAACCCTTTGTTTCTGTAGGACTCAAACTAAGGATGGTACGGGAGCCCAATTGGGTCCAGGAATGCTGCCCCCCGCCTGAGCCATGCCCACCAAGCCCTCCGCCCCACTCAAGCTCCCCCCACACTCGCTGAGCTGCCTGTACTCACCCTGGGCCCATCTGGCAAACTCTGTGATTGTCATTTTGTGAAAGAAAATGGTCATGCAAAAAACTTACAGCATTGATCTTACTCAAAATGGCACTGTGAATTGTTGATATACTTAAGATTAGCAGTGTAAATGGTCCATTTAAACCTGTAATCTTGTGTATATTGGTCATTCACAGCACCATTTTGCATAAGATCAGAAGTGCACATTCTTGTGATCACCATTTTATTTTGAAAAATGGCAATTGCAGAGCTTGCCGGATGGGACCAGGGTGAGTGCAGGTGGCTCAGCAAGCAGGAGGGAGCTTGTGAGTGGATCCAGGGGTGCATGAGCTGTGTCAGAGGCTGGGCAGGCACTTTGAGGATATGAGCTGGGGGGCATCTGTCCCTATCTCAAACCATCACATATGCACAAAAAAGCTTATGAATTTTCATGTGATTTGAAAACGAAACAAAAGCAAATCCTGAAAGTATAAGATGATCCAAACTTAACACTGGATAAATTCTCGAAATTTGAGATGAGATGAACTGAATTTAAGATTAGAAAAATGAGAAACTGAAATGGATGGATTCATCTATCCCTAGTCTAGATATAGTTGACTAAATTAAAACATAGAACCACCCTGTTATAGTGATCTGGTGGAAATAGTCTCAAATGAATATGCAAGTGCCTTGCCAGAAGTAAAGATAACATGCACAATTAATAATGCAATATATATTAATCAGTTCTGTTGCTGTGATGTTAGTCTGTGAAATAATGTATTACGGACCTCCCTTTAAGTGAAAGATAATGCAGGTTAGTTTAATAGTTATAATATGGCTGGCTTGTTTCCTTAATCATTTTGAGATTTGAAAACACTCTCTAACCCAACAAATAATCCCAACATGTTCAATTAAAAACTTAGTGGGACAGCAAAAAAAGTAGGGAAAAAAGCATCGTGCACACTGCTGAAATGAAAAGGAGAACCAAGCTACTCCATTAGGGTTTTGTTTTCCATCTGGAGAATAGAAATATGTATTTCAGAATACATGATCTGATGAATGCAAATACTAACAATTACCTGGCTTAGTTCTATTGGCTTTCCTTTCAGTATGGATTAAATTGGCATGTGATTGAAGATGAGAATATCCAGGTTGAGGAGGATCTAAACCTCTCCTTTGGGTTTTCATACATATTTCACTATATTTGTGCATTCTGGAGGAGTAGCCGTGTTAGTCTGCATAAAAATAACACCAGTCCTGTGGCACCTAAAGGACTAACATGATTATTATAACATAAGCTATATGTGTAATGATTCAAACTCCCACTGAGGACATCTTCACCTACCAAAGTATATCTTTAGCACAAGAGAAAAGCACATCCTCCCCCCGCCTCAATTCCACAGTATAATAGAACTTCTTTTTCTTCACAAGAATGCACCAAGGACCTGGAACTATGTAAATAGCACCTTCCTCTAAGCATTGTCCTGGACATTCTCATCTGTACCTGTATACATCTCTGTCATTTTAAGCATTCCAGATCATTCTCTTGGCCTCCAGAAATGGGCTTCTGTGTTTGCAACAAGTCATGGTAACAATCAGTGTGTGTACTTTAATTATGCAGGCCACCACTTCTACACAAATGTGAGCAAATACAAGACTGTATCCATGGGATTCAGTGGGCTTGCCACATGTACCAACTAATAAATAAATACATACAAACATAGAAATGTGCAAACTAGCCCCTGATCAAGCACAAATGTGTATTCTGTGTGTTTGAGTTCTGGTTTCATTCCTTTGGCCTTCTTTCCATGGGGGAAAAGAGCTGAGATTAGTTGCAAAGTGTTAATTAGCTGCAAAGCAGCTGATGTCTTTTGATCTATGAAGCTTAGCTCTTGGACAGCATACCTTAATTGCCAATAACATTGTTTTTGAAACTTCCATGAAGACTAAAGGGGTCAGAAAAAAATGAAAACTTAATAAATAAGCCTTAAAATCAGTTGCCTCTTGCTGGGAGAATTAGCATGGCTGATAATAGCTGACAAAATACATCTCAAATGTCACTTCTATAACCACATGTCTTTTAGGGAATCAACCACTTGAAAAAAACAAAAACAAAAACAAAGATCTTTCTATCATACTCTCAGAGGCTTTTTAAAAACGCCTATTGATGCATATACATGCCATCTGCCATGCTGTCAGAGACGATCTAAAAGAGCTGCCTGTGGTGACAGGTCAGAAATCACAGAGCACTTATGTCACTGACAAATGGTTTCCAGGGAAGTTCAGCTAAAACCATCCAGTTACTGAGCAGAAGTCTAAAACTTGTCTAACAGAAATCTCTAACTGGTCTAACTGGTTTATGTAGAAATATCAAGCGACTACTATTTTATTCTTGATATTTGAATAGTATAGAAATAACTGGAGGAATAACTGATAGGTCCTTAGTCCATTATTCCAAAAGAGTGGCTGCATAGGTAAAAAAAAAAAAAAAAAGTGCTAAAGTTCTGTAAGAATGATGGAAGGGAAGCCCTGCATCATGAGTATGATTTGAGAGCCAGTGTGGCATGTGAGACTGAGCGTGAGAGAAAACCCAGGGTGAAATCCTCACTCACCTATGAAAATTACGAAGGTCCTAAAAGACAAGCCTCTATAGCTCTCTTCAGAATTCAGATAAGAAACACATGTGTTCAGTGAACTTTGAGCAGGGCTGTGCTGGCTAACCACACCCATGATGTTGGCATGCTCCTGCCCCTGATGCCCACACATTCAATCAGACAAACGAAAAGAGCCTGTACAACTGTGTACAGCACTCTGCTGAAGTTAAAACTATAGAATAGTTTTACAAAGTGTAGTGATAGCCACCAATGTGGATGGCTTTAAAAGGGGGTTATGCAAATTCCTGGAGGAGAAGTTTATCAATGGCTTCCAGTCCTGATAGCTATGTGCTACCTGAAGTATCAGAGGCAGTATGCCTGTGTACGCCAATTGCTGGGGAACATGGGCAGGAGGGTGCTGTTGCACTTGTGTCCTGCTTGTGGATTCCCGGTCGACAGCTGGTTGGCCACTGTGTGAACAGAATGCTAGACTAGATGGACCCTTACTCTGATCCAGCATGGCTCGTCTTCTTATGTTCTAATGGACTGATGTCAGGGGCATGGCCAAAGGGGCACCCTAATGTCAGGAGCATAGCTATCTGGCACAGTCCTGCTCATGAGTTCATTGGATGTGTGAGCTCTGTGTCTCTGCAGCATTTATATCTCATCCTAATCTACTTCACTGAGTTATTGTGAAAGTAATTTGCCACACCGAAATCTTCCTTCGAGAAAGGCAGGACAAAAATGTAATAATTCCATATATCAAAAATAGATTTATAATATATGGTGATTTCACTGACTCATTTATGTCAATACCCACAAAGTAAAGCTCTGACCCATTTAAACCCACAAGTTTTACATACTAGATTTTCTTCTATTTCCACCTGACACTGGTGGATTCTGTACAATCTTTGTATTCTGTACAATTACCGTATTAATTGTTTCTGTCTAGTTTTTCCTGTCGGTTCTAGGGTGATTTGTCTATTTTAATGGTACTTCCAAACAGTTTACTATATTGGTGGCTGGAGTGGGGTATGCATGTGTAACTTTGGTTAAAATATGGATTGCATTTTATCTTGTTTGTTCAATATATGTATGCATGTTGTATTTATTAACTGACATCATGTTTAAGTTCTGAACTGCAAGTTTGTTTATACATTTATTGCAGTACTTTATTGTTAGATCATTTTTCATGCTGTTGTCTATTGATATTTCATTTGGTGTTATTGTATTCTGTATGATTATGTTGTTAGCTGCTTTGGGCTTCCTTTTGGATGGAAAAGTGGGGTATATAAATAAATAGTGCTGAATGATGGTGAAGGAATTAGGCATTGCTATATAGTATAAATTACGGTATTGTCAGGTTCATAATCAACTGAATGTAGGTAAGCTCACACTGACACCAATATCATATGGTGAGGTAACCAATAACTAACTAACTAACTAACTAACTAACTAACTAATATGTTTACAGGTCATGGCTGCACAACTGTAACCAACCTAGCTTAACCAGATATCTATTATGCCCTGTCCCCTTCTTTCATATACATGGTGCCAGAAATTCAGATACTCCGTACGTAAAGGGAAATGAAGGACACATTCTATATCTATGGTTACTGCTTCCAGGATACGATGAGCCATCTGCCCTTTCTTTGTGGGCCTATTGTGTTAGCACTGTTCCTGATTTGTAATTTTCTTCATATTAGAATGTCTAGACTCATTTCCCACCTAATTCATACTTTGTCTGCTTTTTGATAATCATTTTGGTTTCTCTCTTCTTTGTAATTTTTGACTGCCATTTTGATAAGTGTGAAACCATGCTGTCCTTGCTAATTGCTTTCAGGCTCTCAAGCATTCCACTTCTCTCATTACTCCTGTCTCACGACTCTCTCTTTGAATTCACAAAGGAACCTGCATCACACTTGGACATTTTATCCACATTCTCCCTATAACCCTGTGGCCCACCTGCTTGGCTGATAGCTCTCCAAGGGCTCCAGTTTTTGCAACCTGTGTGGGACTACAACACAAGGGAGTTGTCAGACGTCTGGCCAGGTACGATGCCTGTCTAGTGGGCTGGTTAAATGTAAGCAGTAACAGTTGTTATTGACCTATAATGATGTTGTGCTGGATTCAGACAAAAAGTCACTCTTCTGTTGCTCTGACAATGACTGAGTCTGGGTCCAATCCATTGGTAGTTCCTTCATCATATTAGCTTCAGTGTGGATGTGGCTGGGTTGTATTGGTTACGAACCTGCACATATGCTATAAGCTACATACAAATGCACCCAACCCAGCAGTTTCAGGTGGAAGTGGAAGAAAACCAGCATACTCATGTTGCAAGTTGTATGGACTACAGCTTTTCTTTGAGGGTATTAAGACAGAAATGTCCCTAATCCAGTTACAGATGGTAGTGATTAAGTCCATTGTTTCCTTGTTTCAGTTAACTTATTAATTCTTAGAATTCATAAACTGCCCTTCATCCAGAAGGGATCCTAGGGCAGTGTACGCAACATTGTAAAAAGTACAATATAAAAACCACAGGGTAGTATCCAGCAGCGTCATTCCACAAACTCAAATATTGCTAACAGAGCTCTGCCAAATCTTTCCATTGCACAAGCGGTTGTACATTATGTTTGTGCGATCAGTTGCACAATGGGTTATGCAAGAATAATGTGCAACAACTTGCACAACTGTAACTTTACTTAGATTATCCTCTTACACATAGTTAGAAACCTAATTTCTGCCAGCACAATGTGATTTGCGCTAGTAGAATGACACAGTTAGATACTGCCCTGTGCAATTACAAAATAAGAGGCAAAAAAATCTTCAATCAGCAAACCTATAAAAAATCCACAATAAATTACTACTACTAGTACTACTTTAAAGTTAAAATGCCTGGGAAGAAAGGAATGTTTTAATTTGGCACTAAAAAGAAAACAAAATTGGCACCAATCACATTTCCAAATTTGGGGTGCCACCACAGAGAAGGCCCTCTCTTTTGTAAATGCATAGTGTATTTTTGCCACTTTCAGTATTTGGAGAAGGGCCTACTCTGAAGATCTTTAAAGCATAGGCAAGATAATATGGGAGGAGGTGGTCCTTCAGGTGGTGCTTCTTATATTCATTTCAATAGGATATGAAGCCCAATTGTATGCATGTTGACTCAGAAGTAAGTCCTGCCAAGTTAAATGAGGCTTACTGTCACCTAAATGTATGAGTAGGACTTCAGCCTTTAACTTAGCTTTTAGTTAACTGGCTTTAGCTGGGTTGGAGCTGATATATTTTCTTCTTGTAATCTATATAAACAAAAATAAACCAACCAGAAAACATGCATTTCCAAATGTATCAAAAAGCATCCACATTTCCCATGGATTGATACATTTCTCTGAAGCAGAACTTCTTTATCTTAAAAATGACTCCCCATCTCACAAAAAACAGCATACATTGTAGTATGAATTCTATATTTTATAATTTTTATAATTTTTAGTTAAGATTATTCCTGTAAACAAATCACTCCAAATTTGGCTTAAAGAATAATAGTGAATTGCCCAGTGTTGTGAATCATAGGTGTGTGTGTTAAGTCTCAAAGATTAAACTTTCTGTGGATCATTCAGTGTCTAGTAGTTTTGATGTGTTGAGAAAATAAAACTTTAAAAAGTCTGGACTTGCTGGACTAAAGTATTTCTATAAGCCTGTAATGGTTGGAACTGTAAAACAGAGTTACTTCACGGCTATTTTTCCTTATTTTGTTGCTGCACACTGTATGGGACAACAACTGAAGGTATAGTGGGTTGAGAAACTTAGCAATTCCCATTGTCTTATGAGGTCTCATTATAAAATCAATAAAAATAAAGCTGTGAGATTTGGAGAGTTATGAAAAACATTAAAGTGATCATTAATGTCTCCATCTTTCATCCTAAGAGGTGCAATGTATTCCACTCAGAGTGTATATGTACAGCAGCTATTTCTCCCCAAAGCAGAGATAAACTATGGTGCCCCGAATTATGTCCATATACCCTTTAGCCAGAATGACTCACAAGAAAGCAGCACATTACAGAATAGAAATAGGAGAGAATTGCACCAAAGACATTGCAGTATTCCTTTCAGGGCCTACAGCCTTATTCTCCATGTTCACACTCATCATAAGGGAAACCTTTCAGGAGAACTTCAGTACTCATGTACACTTGGATCTGCTTTTCTTCACTACATGGACCCAATTTCCAATTTAGGCATCTATCTAAACTTACCTATCCAAGGATTCACATTATGAATCAAAGCTGATGTAGAAGTGAAGTTTGACCATTTTTGTACAACCCTGACTCATTATAATTTATAATAGCTTTGCTGTCAGCTTCTTAAGTGTGTGGACTGCAGCCCATGGACCTTTCCACATGGGCTGATTCAGTATCTCCAAATACCAGTAGACTGTATAGTTTCTGTGCCAACCCTTTGTAAGTTTGCATAAGAGAATGAACAAACTACAGGGTCAGCATGGATGGTACAGTCAGTGTATATGGAAAAGGAGTGTGGGAAATAGAATATTATGCAGCATTTCTTTCCCCACTACCTGCCACCCCATGCATTGTTGTTGTTGTTGTTCAGTCGTTCAGTCGTGTCCGATTCTTCGTGACCCCATGGACCATAGCACGCCAGGCCTTCCTGTCCTGCGCTCTCTCCCGGGGCGTGCTCAAGTCCATATTCATTGCATCAGTGATGCTATCTAGCCATCTCATCCTCTGCCATCCCCTTCTCCTTTTGCCTTCAGTCTTTCCCAGCATCAGGGTCTTTTCCAGGGAGTTTTCTCTTCGCATTAGGTGGCCAAAATATTGGAGCTTCAGCTTCATTATCTGTCCTTCCAATGAGCACTCAGGGTTGATTTCCTTTAGGATGGACTGATTTGACCTCCTTGCAGTCCAGGGGACTCGTAAGAGTCTTCTCCAGCACCACAGTTCGAAAGCATCAATTCTTCGGCGCTCAGCCTTCCTTATAGTCCAGCTCTCACAGCCATACATTACTACTGGGAAAACCATAGCTTTGATTAGACGGACCTTTGTCGGCAAGATGATGTCTCTGCTTCTTACTATGCTGTCTAGGTTGGCCATAGCTTTCCTCCCAAGGAGCAAACATTTTTAATTTCATGGCTACAGTCACCGTCTGCGGTGATCTGGGAACCCAAGAAAGTAAAATCTGTCACTGCTTCCATTTCTTCCCCTTCCATATGCATTGGCTTTTCATTAAAATGCTTCAATGGAAACAGTGAAAACTCCTGTGCAGATATTTTTGTGAGGCTTGGTTCACATGCGCGGTAGCAGCTCTGCATTGTCAACACACAGCCCACCGCTGTTGCCACATATTCAGATGGAGGTAGAAGCCTGGGAACACAAGTAAATGCATAGCTGCACTCACTTGGTGCAGTTGGAGTAGCCCTTTGGGGAGCTGTTATGACTCTGAGAACTGTGAGGCAAGCATGAGCCCCAAGGCCATCCACATATAGGGAATATAGGGAGAGCCAGGGCCTGCAGGAGAAGCCACTACCACCACCACCGGGGAAGAGGCGTGCTTGCCGCCGCTGGGCCTGCTGCTGCCGCCGCTGCCACCACCACCAGGCCTTCCCTGTGGACTTCTGCCTGGCAGACCGCCAGTCCCTGCAGGACCAGGCCCCCAGGTACCGAGCCAGCTGTGCTGCTCCACCTGCCCCTCCCTGGAGGGGCTACATAAGCTGGCTGGCTGAGGTGGCCTGGGAGAGCCAGGGCCTGCAGGAGAAGCCACCACCACCACCACCACCACCGGGGAAGAGGCGTGCTTGCTGCTGCTGGGCCTGCTGCCGCCGCCACTGCCACCAGGCCTTCCCTGTGAACTCCTGCCTGGCATTTTTAAGGGGATTTTAATTGTTTTGTTTGTTTGTTTTATTTTGTTGGGGGGGATTTTGTTGTGTTTTTAGGGGTGGGTAGCCTGCCTGATAGGCGGGAGCGAGGGGGCATGTGTCCACCTGATGGAGGCAGTGGGGGGAGTGTTGGGGGCCAGAACATACCGAGGCTGGGCGGCAGGCGCTGGCGGAGCGCTAGGGGCAGGCCATGCCAGGTAAGGGGAACAAGGGAGAGATGTGTAGTATCTGTCCCCTGCTCCGGGCCTGTCCAGAGCCAAAGGATGGCTGGGGGAGGCGTGACCCCACCTTCTGGCCTTCGTTTGCTGCTCTGCAATGCCAGGTCTGTTACCCAGAAAACCTCCCTCATCCATGACATGATCCTGGATGAGGGTGCAGACCTGGCATGTATTACGGAGACCTGGCTGGCCGAGGCTGCTGCTCCAACCCTTGCAGCCATGTGTCCAGCTGGATTTTCGTATGCACAGCAGCCGAGGGCTGGGGATCGGGGAGGGGGAGTGGCTGTTATCTACCGAGAGTCCTTGGTCTTCACCAGACCCCCTCTCCGGGAGACCAAGGTTGCTGAGTGCATGTACTGAAGGTTGGGCCCGAAGGGCAGTCTGGGGATTCTGCTTGTGTACCATCCACCCCGCTGCATGACTGACTCCCTGGCCGAGGTGCTTGAGGTGGTCTCTGATGTGCGTGTACAGTCCCCTAACTTACTGGTGTTGGGGGACTTCAACGTACATTCGGAGGCCATCCTCACAGGAGCACCTCGGGACTTCATGGAGACCATGGCCTCCTGGGAGCTGCACCATATTCTAACTGGGCCCACCCATGTAGCCGGTCATGCACTAGACCTTGTGTTTGTTTCTGGAGAAGTGGGGAGTGATCTGGAAGTCGGGGGTATATCCACCACCCCCTTGTCATGGTCAGATCACTATCTGGTGATGTTGGACTTCTCGGTTCCACAACCCCTCTGCAGGGGTGGAGGACCCATTAAAATGGTCCGCCCCAGGCATCTTATGGATCCAAATGGATTCCTGAACGTGCTTGGGGATTCTCTGGGGCATGCCAACGGCCACTCGGTCGAGACCCTGGTGGGTGGCTGGAATGCCGCAATCACTGGGGCATTAGATCGGGTGGCTCCGAAACGCCCTCTCCCCCTGAACAGGACTCGGACTGCACCATGGTTCAATCCGCGGTTACGAGCTCTGAAACATGAGGTGAGACGGCTAGAGCGCCGGTGGTGGAAGTCTCGCTCCAAAGACGATCAGACACGGGCTAGAGCTGTATCTTCAGCCTATCACGTGGCGGTGAAGGCAGCAAAAAAGGAATATTATGCTGCCTCTATCACATCTGCAGAGTGCTGCCCCAGGAGGCTGTTCCAAGTGGTCCGGAGCCTGGTCGGTCCTGTGGCTCCGGAACCACTGGAGCATTCTAAGGCCTCCTGTGAGGCTTTGGCAAGGCACTTTGCAGATAAAATTGATCAGATTAGGTGTGTTACTCTGCACGCTGTGGATACAGTTAGTGAGCAAAAGGCGGCCTGTGGCAAACCGGTTTTGTGGGATCGGTTCCAGCTTCTTCCTCCTGATGAAGTGGACAAGGTGCTTTCATTTGTAAGGCCGACCACCTGCTTACTTGATCCTTGCCCATCTTGGCTCATTATGAGCTGCAGAGAGAGACTGGGTGAGGGGATCAGGGCGGTGGTGAACGCCTCCCTTGAGGAGGGAGTGATGCCATCAGCCCTCAAGGAGGCAGTGATAAGACCGCTCTTAAAGAAGCCCTCCTTGGATCCTCAAGTTCTGAACAACTTTCGCCCAGTCTCAAATCTGCCATTTTTGGGCAAGGTGATTGAGCGGGTGGTGGCGGTGCAGTTGAAGGCACACTTGGAAGAAACTGATTATCTAGACCCATTTCAGTCGGGCTTCAGGCCTGGGCATGGGACAGAAATGGCCTTGGTCACCTTGGTGGATGATATGAGGAGGGCTCTGGATAGGGGTGAATGCCCCTTCCTTGTTCTCCTCGACCTCTCAGCGGCTTTTGATACCGTTGACCATGGTATCCTCCTGGACTGCCTGGAGGGGTTGGGCATTGGAGACACTGTATTGCGGTGGTTCCGGTCCTTCCTCTCCGGCAGGTACCAGAGGGTAGCACTGGGAGAGGAGGTTTCGGACCCGTGGCCACTTACTTGTGGGGTGCCACAGGATTCCATCCTCTCCCCGATGCTATTTAACATCTATGTGAAGCCACTGGGGGCTATCATCAGGAGGTTTGGGGTGCAGTGTCATCAATATGCGGATGACACGCAGCTCTACCTCTCATTCAAATCTTCACCAAGGTTGGCCGTAGAATCCCTGTCCAAATGTCTGGAGACGGTGAGTGGCTGGATGGGGAGGAATAAGCTGAAGCTGAACCCTGACAAGACCGAGGTACTTTTGGTGGGAGACAAGAGGAGGCTGGGGGATGTTGACCTGGTGTTGAATGGGGTACGGCTACCCTTGAAAGACCAGGTCCGCAGCCTGGGGGTCATTTTGGACTCCCAGCTGTCCATGGAGGCTCAGGTGTCAGCTGTGAGCTGGACAGCGCTGTATCAACTCCATCTGATACGGCGGCTGCGCCCCTTCCTTCCCGACCATCTGCTCCCATCGGTAGTACATGCCCTGGTCTCCTCTCGTTTAGACTACTGTAATGCGCTCTACGTGGGGTTACCCTTGAAGACGGTTCGGAAGCTGCAGCTGGTACAGAACGCGGCGGCTCGCCTGATTAAAGGCAGCCGCCAGCGAGATCACATCACTCCAGTGCTGAAGGAGTTGCACTGGTTACCAGTTGTTTTCCGGGCCAAATTCAAGGTGTTGGTTTTGACCTTTAAAACCCTATATGGTTCCGGCCCAGCCTATCTTAAGGAGCGCCTCCAGCAACACCAGACAGGCCGCTTAACAAGATCAGCCTCAGATGGCCTTCTCTCTGTCCCATCAGCCAGGACAGCTAGACTGGTGGGGACGAGGGAGAGGGCCTTCTCTGTGGTGGCCCCCACTCTGTGGAACTCCCTCCCTAGGGAACTCCGTCATGCCCCCTCTTTAATGAGCTTCCATCGTGCATTAAAAACGTGGTTGTTCAGGCAGGCATTTGGGGTGGGTTAGAGTATTTAAAAAAAAAAAATTATGGTAAAATTTTGTTTTAAATTGCTTTATGGTGGGTTGTACATCGCCCAGAGTGGCTGGGTGACCAGTCAGATGGGTGATTAATAAATTTAATAAATAAATAAATAAAAATAAATAAATTTGGTAGCACTGCCTCATACATGAAGTTACCCAAGTCTAAAACCAAGAAGGCACTTCTAAAAGGTTCCCTTGGAATTAAAGTAAACTAAAGTCTGTCTGTTCACCTTGCTCCAAGGATGCACTGTAAGGAAATCACATCGGGGGATGGGGGGTGGACCCCTTCCTCCAGACACTTATTGTGTGGTTTAGATTTATAGCCCACACCTACTCAAACTTCAGGAGAGGATCATAATGGGTTTTGCCTAGGGATGTCAGAGAAATCTGCAGTGGAACCAGATGAGTTTGGATTTTCATGAATCTGACCAATGAATTCAGCAGCGAACTGGCTTCCCCCCCCCTCGGGTGGATTCTGCAGACCGTTTTTCTAACTTCCTTGAATTTTGTGCAAATTTCTTTGTAGAAATACACACACATACACACACACCCTGGATGTGCATTTCCCCCATAGCCTGAAGTGTGAAAATGTGCATTTTGGAGAAACGTGAGCATTTCCGCACATGTACAGATGAGCATTTTTCACAACTATATACTTGCGCAGATTCAGAAACAAAAAATTCTGATTCCATAGATGGGCAGATGACAGAACTAAAGGAGCTTGGCAGTCTGTGAAACACAGATGGAACAGATTTTACACAACTCGTGCATCCCTAGTTTTGCCCCATGATTTTACAATAAAAAAGAAGAAAAGACTCGGTTTTAACTGCTTATAGAAACAAGGGGATGTCTTAAAGAGTCAGATATAACTTCAAGTCAAGGCTCCAGAACAGGAATGGGGAATTAGAAATGGTCCTCCAGCACAGGCAGGATGACATCAGGCCAGGGGTAGGGTGCTTCAGCAGTGGACCTGGCTGCACTGCAACATGTGGCCTTCCCCTGGCTGGGGAAAGCTCAAATGCAGCAAAGTCACTGCAGCTGAGGTGCAGGATGGATAAACACTTCTTCACCTCAGCTCAGGACTTGACTTTGCTGAATGCGGTTTTTCCCTGGCCTGGGAAACCAGGCTGCTGTAAAGCCACCCCAAAAGAGTGTCCATCCACCTCACACCTTGGTTGGGGAAACTTCACCCGTCCTGTGCCTCCCCCCATTGGGGAGAGTGCAGGGCATTCACAGCAGTTAGTGCATTGCTCCGCCTCCCAACTTAAATGGCAAGCAGCATGCTAAGGAAATGCCCACTGTTATCACCAACAGTTGATTGGAGATAACAGCAGGAATTCTTATTAGCCTTTGTTTGCCCTCCCAGTTGGGAGGGGAGCAGCATCCAGGGGAATCAATGATGGAAGATAAGAGCACAGTCCCCTTAGCATGCTACTTGCCTCGTCCCCCTAGCCCTGAAGGCTTCGTAGAGCAGGAGTCAGTTGAGGTCCTGCAGGCCAGATGGGGTGGCATGTGAGCCAAATTATTCCATGGGCCAGAAGTTCCCCATCCCTGGTCTAGAATGAATTTGGATCATGATGCCATGAAACACCAAATGCAGGAATACCAGGTACCAAATTCACCATGGGTGGTGACCTCTTGATTGAAGTCCCAAGCAGCTTAATGATGCTCCTAATGTGGTGCACTGTGGAACTCTAATTTTAGTGCCCTACTCCATCCACCGTTGCCATGCTAAATAAATGAAAGATGCTAGCTATATGTAGAACTATTGTGTGATAAGACAGAATAAGTCATCTAGGCTAAACCACTGCTCTTTCCATGAAAATCTCTAAGAAAAAAAAGCTCTGCAGTTTCATTGACAACATATTGAATTGTCACATTCCACAGGTTCCCCCATGGCAGAACTCCATAATCCCTGCCCCATAATAAGATGAAACTGTCATCTCCCTATTGGAGGGGCCGCATGTAGCCCCTCCCCATCTCCACTGTGGGTGGCATATCGCCCCCCCCCCCCCGTGATTTGCTGCCCAATTTCAGCAGTAAATCGCTACGGAGTCTTAAAAAGGACACACTTAGCTTGAAAACAAGCAGCAGTAAGGGCGGGAGTGTGGCAGCGGAGGGGGGCTGGGGGTGGAACCCCCCCTCCCAAATTGCTCACCCCTGCCCTAACCCTTTTAGAATCCCCCTCTGACCAAGAGCTTATTGGCAAATCTTTTCAAGCCTACTAGGTGTCAAGCCCGGTCCTTAGTCAGATCCTTGTGCCTTGCTGTCCCTGTTCCATGTTCCTAGAGCACCAAACGCCAGCAATATCTCTTCTTTTCTCCTCATACAATTTATAATGGTAATGCTTCTGAATATCACCTTTAATTTCTGACTGAAAAGTGACATGTTCCTTTTGCAGCTTCAGGGGTATATTGAGGAGACATTCTTTACCTTGGTAGTGAGTCCCCCCTCCTCCCATAATGAGTAGAGTTTTTTCAATATTTCTGTAATCAGCTCTCTTTAAGTGACAGTCAACAGAATTGTTTTTGAAAGGCAATGCCAAACAGCATCACTGGTTTTAAATAAGGAGGAACATGCCATAAAATATTAATCCTAAATCTTATTACTGGCCTTATCTCTTAAAATGCAATGCGAGTACGAGCATTGCATCGACATCACATACAAATAAAAACATAACAGTGCATGACGGCTGTAAATGCCATTCCAGAGCAATGAATGCTGACATATGAAAACAAATAAATAGCTCACCATGGTAGTTTTTGAGGCTTTGATTGTAAAACAGCCTCGTAGACTGCTTTCCATGCATTTACAGCAGGTTTGGTGTCAGCACATAGCACTCTCAGGCAGCCTCCAGTGTGCCAAAACTCAGGGCCCATCACTGGCATGTGCTCATTCCCAGGAGGAGACTGCAAGCAATACTGTAAGGCACAGATGCTTGATAAGGCAAGACAGGACCAGGACAAAGAACATAAGAATACAGGAAGAGCCATGCTGGGGCAGAGCAAGGGCCCATCTTAGAGCTGTGCGCAGATGGCCTCTCAAAATTCTCCAGCTTATTTGTGGGCAAAGAAACCAGGGGGGCAATTACACCAAATTTCTCCTAGGGGAGGAGAAATTCTCCAACACTATCTCACAGATAGGGCTCCCTATTGGCAGGGGTTGTAGCACAGCGTAGGGATGTACAAAAGTCACTTACCTTTTCGCGGATGTGATTCGCCGTGGGGGGGAGGCGCTCCGTCCCTCCCCCCAGAATCCTCGATGGGGGGGAGGCGATCCGGTCTTTCCCTCCAGAATCCTGCCCGGGCGGCTCCGCAGAGTAGCCGACCAGGGCCATCCGCAGCCGGAGTTCCGGCTGCAGATGGGCTGCTGCGGACGCAAATGGCGGCTGCCATAGTGGCCGCCATTTGCATCCAGCCAGGCTGCCGTGCTAGGCTACGTAAGTAAAAAAACAAAACAGTGTACGCAGCCGCCATTTGCATTCCATATTTGTCGTCGTTTTAGCTTACGTAAATATTTACGTAGGCTATTACGGTGAAAAAAAGGGGAACACAAATAGCATAGTGGGCACTGTGTGCGTTCTTTTCCCCCCCGCCATAATAGCTTACGTAAATATTTACATAGGCTAAAACAGCAAAAAGAAAGGGAACGCAAATGGCGGCCGCCATAGCCGCTGCCATTTGCGTACGCGGGTTTTTGGTTTTCTTTGGCTTGCCTTGATAGGCTACGTAAATACTTACGTAGCCTATCACAGCAAACAGCAGGATGCAAATGGCAGCCGCAGCAGCCAGTCGAAAGACCAGCCGCTGCCACCGGAGCCGCCGCCAGAACATACGCCCAAGGCAAGCTTCGTCCTAGAGGGGATTCCGCGGGGGGGTGGGAGGCCATTCTGCCATGGGTTTCAGGGACCCGAATGCCAGTGCATTTGGCCTCACTGAAATCCGTAGCAGAATTCTCCACCATCCCTAAGCACAGGATCTTTCTTTTTTCCTAAGGGTGTTTGGTTTATTGCACTGCTCCTGTAGGGGGCAACAGCATCAACTGTGGTGAGGCATCCATGTTTTTGAGGCAGAATTTTGAATTACTTTCTGTGGCATTTTTGAGCTTCCCTAATCACCGCGAGATGGCTGAGGGGGCTGTGTGTGTTTTATCTCTCTACTGCACGTCTTTCCGTTGCTCTGCAGCCTCCCAGGCCACCTGCACTTCCTGAACTGAAAAAGCCCCATGGGAGGAATTGCCTAGTGATGTCTTCCTCAGGACGGCTATAACTGAAGTGTGGGAAGCCGAGGAGGCTACAGGCTGCCACAGAGATTGCAGACAGTATGAAGGCAAAGTGGAGGGGGCACGAAGTGACCCCAAGTGGGTCTGGGGCTCTCTGAAGCACTTCGATGTGCTTTGGAGATTCAGCACCCTGGCCCAGCTACACCATAGCCTCCAGCTCCTTCCCTGAGCTGCCCATCACCATCATCGTCACCACTGCCACCTCTGTCACTGCCTCCATCACCGCCTCTGCCACTGCTGCCACCACCGCCACTGACACTATTGCCAACGCTGCCATCGCTGCCACCCGGTCCTGTTCCCTGGATGCATGCCGAGTGCCGACTCATTTTGCAGGCAGTCGCCATCTTTAAAATGGCAACTTCCAGCAAGCTGCCATTTAAAGAATGGCAATGCCCTGCAGGAAGAGCTCATGCACTTTCAGGGATCAGGACCTGGCAGCAGCATTGGCGGTGGCAGTGGTAGCAACAGCAGCAGTGGCAGCAGGGGAGGTGGCAGTAGAGGAGAAAGAGGTGGTAGTGGTGGTGGTGGCAGAGGAAGCGGTGGCCCAGGTAAGGAGCTGGGGTTTGCTCAGGAGCGTTGGGGCGAGGGCAGTGGGATTTGGCCATCTGTATCCTGCTTCGGGTTTTGGGCCGAGTCAGGTCACCCACCCCCGAATCAACCTGAGCCGACTCGGGGTCCCCTTGGAAGCCATGAAGCAGCTTCCGAGTTCTATAGGGGGGTCCATGCACAGCCCTAATACAATTTATTGAAGTTTTACTTTAAATTATAAGTACGCATTTGTTCCATATCTTCATGTTTTACTTGAGGTTATGTTTTCGTAAAACTAAGGGCACAATTCAGCTCAAACGGAGTATATTAAAATCCCACTGATTTTACTTATATGAGATTCTCTAAGAATTTATTAAATTGCCATTCATTACAGAAGTTCAAAAGATGCACGCATAATTTAGCTGCCATGAGACATAGACTGCAATCCTATACACACTTACTTGAGAGTAAGTTCCAGTGAATTCAGTGGGACTTACTTCTGAGTAGGTGTCAGTGTTTACTCAGGCCCTAGTAGCTATCAAAGGCTGCCAGTTATGATGGCTATATATATTACCTCCAGTACTGGAAGCGGTATGCCTCCCAATATGCACTGCTGAGGGACCTGAGCAGGGCGGACCTATGGCACTCATGACCCGCTTCCCATAGGCACCTGATTGGCCACTGTGGGAATAGAATGCTGGACAAGATAGGCCTTTGCTTTGATCCAGCAGGGCTTTTCTTATGCCCTTAGGTATGCATAGGACTGCACTAAGATGTTTGTAAAACCAGCCATAGTCGAAGACAGACCGGGAAAATGTTTGCTAGTATATTTAAATATGTCTTAAAGAAAGAGAGCATGTTGTTAAGTTGGAGGAAATTAGGTGTTTTCTTGGAGTAGATTCACAATTCCTACAAGACCCAAATTTGTTATGATCATGCTTTAGCTGGAGCTACTGCTGGACCTCTGCCAACAATGATTAGGTTTGGGAGATGTGCTTCTGTGGAGTGGACTTCAATTAAAACTAATCAAGCACCAAGAATTGTACTACCCTTAATATGCTATTACCCATTGTTAGAATAACCTTCAGAAAGAGAGTTGGCTAAAGGAATTCACTATTATTTTAGGCCTGCTGCAGTTGTGTCCATCATGGAGGGTCTAGTTGTTACAAATGGCACCTCTCTCCTAAATCATGAGAATGGCAACAGCCTCTATAAACTTGCCAGCTATGTCCTGTGACGAAAAGGGTAACAAAAAGCTCTGTTCAATTCTTTGGATGAGAAAAATGATTTAAAATTGAAAGAAAGAAGATGGGATATAGAATCATAGAATCATAGAATAGTAGGGTTGGAAGGGGCCTATAAGACCACCGAGTCCAACCCCCTGCTCAATGCAGGAATCCAAGCCAGAGTATCCCTGACAGATGGCTGTCCAGCCTCGTCTTGAACGCCTCCAGTGTGGGAGAGCCCACCACCTCCCTAGGGAATTGGTTCCATTGGTTCCATTGTCATATTGCTTTCAGATTTCAAAGGTAATTAGGCAATGGGACACATTAAAGGAATGTTACGGAACTAGCATAAAGAGTAGTGCATCGCTGTAACTTTTCAAAGTACCAAAACTAGAGCATCATTAATCGGGGTGGTTTAGGGTTAATTAATCTAGCATAACTTCAGGGATGCTTAGCTAATCTCTTAAGAAGCCTCCCATGTCTGCGCTCCTCAGAGCCCCTAGGTTTTTCTCTTCTTCCTGATGTTATATGTGATGTTATGGGCCAAAATTGGCATCAGCTTTAAATTCATTAAACCCCAAATCAGCTCATGTGCAATCTTGGTCAGATAGAGTGTGTATCTTTTCCTCCGGAAGCCAGTTGCTTAACTGGGCACTGAAACGGAGTGGTTATTAGCGACAATCTAACAAAGTCTGCAAGAGCTGTAAAACGCTGACAGGCAAAAGGTTAATTCTCTAGAAGAGTGGCTGCTACCTTACTGTCAACCAGATGGGGTGGAAAGGATCAAAACAGCTAATTGGACATGATCGAAGGTCTAGGGATTTGCGGAACAAGCAAAATGTAACTTGTTATAATTGAAGTCTAATTATCTTCAGCTAGTAGCAACTGAACAGGTGGCATCCTGAGCCACATGGAGAAAAAGCATGAGCAACCGGGAAAGAACCTTTGTTTAGTCAGTGCTACACACTGTCTGTACATTTCACCTAATTTTACAATGAGCCTATAAAATACTGTCATTGAAGAAGATACTAAAGTTGTTGTTGTCGTGTTTTTTTTAAATAAACAACTTAATAATAATTTGCTTTGCTTAACTACATGAATATTAAAACAGATAATGAATACCTTTTAAATATTCCTGTGTTCACTTATGTTTGACTTCCAGTATAGGGAGAAATATTTCTCTACACCCTATAGATAACATTTGCCACTCTACACAATTATTGCATGGTATTTTTTGCTGAACTGCATCAAAATAAACTAGATCTGGCACAGCGAACTAGAATATAAATACCCTTTTTCCCTCTATCCCTGTTCTAGCTTTTCTTTTGATTTTTATTTGCTCACAGAGATAGATTGCTGTGTCAATATTTCTTCACAAACAAGAATCTTTAGGCCTGGGTTTGATACATTCTACATGGAAAGAAAAAGCCATTTATATCTATGACATGCTTGTCCTTTACCTGGACCCCATGCAGGGTGTATTTCAGGGGATTTATATCCTATTCTTCTAATGTAGATACAGTGCTGAAGGAGCTAACAATAATTTAAACATAAAATAAATTCAAATATTAGGAAATAAATAGCAAGCAAAACAATGAAATAGTAAAAAAAAAACAAAAAACCAAAAAACCCCCAATGTTTAGGGTGCAATCTTATACCCACTTTCCTGGAAGCAAGCCCCATTGAACACAATGCAATATACCTCTAGGTAGATATTTATCGGATTGTGCTCTTAAAATAATAAAAAGGCTTGTGCCAAAACCTTACTCCCATTTTGTAAAATGCTTTCCCCTCCTATGAAAGCAGGTTGCATTTTTCTGCTGTTTTTGTGCACACACATGTGGTGTGTGTGTGTGTGTGTGTGTTGAACCTCAGTGAAATTTCCCAGGGCTGTGCGGGGGATTGTCTATTCTTGCTTTGATCTTCAAAAATATTATGAGGTGCTGAGCGGTGTTTTGCTCTTCCTCCTTCCTCCTAGTGACCAATCTGACTGGTGGGGTGGTCAGCAGTTCAGCAGAGGAATCACTGGAGGTGGGGCCAGCACTGAGCAGAGCAGCTTTTAACTATATAAAAGCTGACCAGTCATCCAGCACAAGGTTGGTTGTGTTGTTTTTCTTAAGAGACAGCATTGTGGAAATGCATTATAACCAGATAGGGCGTGGGTGTCCAATTAGGTCTTGGAGTCCAGCGGGCTCCCCCCCCCCAGTTGTCCTTCTCTGAGACATGCCCACCAAGCCCCTGGCCTCTCTTGACACCCCCCCTGCGCTCGCCGAGCTATCAGCATTTACCCGAGACCTGTCCGCGAGTGCCGTGATTGCCATTTTGCAAAAAAAAAAAAAAAAATAGCCATCGCAAATATCTACATATCTAGTTGTACGCCAAATGGCAGCATGAATGGCCCATATACTCAAGATTACAGGCCTGTAATCTTGCATATCTGGGCCATTCATGGCACCATTTTGTGTACAACAAGATGGGCAGATACTAGCATGGGCCATTTTTTTTCACAAAATGGCGATTGCAGTGCTTGCGGATTGGTCCCAGGCCACTGCAGGTAGCTCAGCCAGTGACAGGGAGCTTGAGTGCTGGTCCAGGGGCACACAAGTGGGTGCAGGGGCTGGGTGGGCACCTGGAGAACCCAGATAGGGGGTGGAATGCATCCATCTCTAATTATAAGCCAGTTTATGAGTTTCCCAGACTCACGAATGCATTGTAAGCTACACCATGATTTTTCCAGATTCCCAAAAGCATTATAAGCCACTTTATGATTTCTCCAGCCTGACAAAAGTATTATAAGCCAGTCCATGATTTCTCCAGTCTCACAAAATTATAAAAAGCCAGTTTACAATTTATCCAATTTTACAAAGAAATTATAAACTAAATTTACAAACGAATTATATACCTCTCCCCTGTCCCCTATTTAAACAAGTTTATATACTGAGCTGGTCTGTCCTGTGCTGATCGGTTCCTCAAAGCAAACAGAAATTGTGACCAAACTAGGGATGGGAGAGAAATCCGCCATGGACCGCATCAGGGCCCGTGGCGGAACGGAGCACTCACCTCCACCTCTGCATGGAATCCTTCCGGGTCGGATCTGTTGCTGCCTTGATCCTGTGGAGGATCCCTAAAAACATCCCTGTTTTTAGACATGATAGGCTACGCAAATATTTTTCACGTCTAAAAACAGGGACGCAAATGGCGTAGTGGACGTCATTTGCGGCCATAAAGCTGGTAGATTAGCCTAAATGCAGCCGTAAATGGCTGCATTTATTTATTTTATTATTTATTATTTATTATTGCATTTATATCCCACCTTTTTTCCTCTTGCAAGGAACCCAAGGCGGCTTACATTATCCTCCTCCTCTCCATTTTATCCTCACAACAACAACCCTGTGAGGTAGGTTGGGCTGAGAGTGTGTGACTGGCCCAAGTCACCCAGTGAGCTTCCATGGCTGAGTGGGGACTAGAACCCAGATCTTCCAGCTCCCAGTCCAACACACTTGCCACTACACCACACTGGCTCTCATTTAGGCTAAGCTACCAGCTTTACGGCTGCAAATGGTGCCCACTATGCCATTTGCATCTGGAGTCTGACTTACAGCGATACGGCATGGCAATGGCTGCCGGCCATATTGACATTTGCCAGCGAAGCGGAGCTGGTGGCCTGCTCTGCAGGATCAAGGTGGAGCGGAGCCAGCCTGGATGGATTCCGGGGGAGAGGAATGAATCGCTTCCCCCCCTGCAGACCCCCTCCACCCGGAACGGGATAAGCATTCAACCCATCCCTAGACCAAACAAGCACATACAAACAAACACAATCCCACTGTCTTTCCTTGTTTCCTGAGTCTTTTTTCCCCCTTCCATATTTGTTTGGTGTCTTGCCTCATCCAATGAGCCAGCCAGCAATGCCCTCATGGGCAACCACTCTATCACACAAAAGACCCCCTCCCTTGTGGAGGGAAGGTGTCTTCTCTGAATGATTAGCTCTGGCTAAGAGCCTGAGCTGAGCTGATTTCCTACAATTTACCCCCCGAAAATTTTGCCCTGAGGCTGGGGAGCATGGCCTCCCATCAGGCACCCTTGAAAAGCATTGATTTACCAGCCAGCCACCTCAACAGGAAGCCGGTGGCAGTGTGACAATTTCTGAAAAAGTAATACAGGCAGGCGTGGGGTCGGGGTCACATGAGCAGGGTGGCATACACCTAGTCCTGCAATCAGATCTGCCCCAGCTCTTGTTTTGACCAATTTTTTTAACAGCTTCTTGCTAGTTCTCAGTGCTTCTGAGCCTACTGTCGTCCTGGAATGCTTGTGGGAAGAATTTTTTATAAGCTTTTTATATTAAAAAAAAATCCTCCAACACTCTCCCCCATGAAAAAGGCACCTTCCAGGCCAGTTGTACTTCTTGGAACGTCCATTGGGAGACATCATAATGTTACATTGTTCCACACTCGCTGGCATTGTAGGCAGCATGGGAGGATCAGAAGGACTGGGGGCAGATATACATTGCAGCTACCTCCCTGGACCTACAAAAAAAAAGGGGGGGGTACTGTCAAGATCTTGGTAGGCCAAAACCCATAGACTAAGAGGGGAATCTCCCATGGTCACATTGTGGAACAACACAAGGACTCAGGCTCTAATGAACGCTGCCTGTTACATCCCACTTGTACTGAAGGATTTTGTAGTTCAGAGGACTTGGTGTGCTCTGAGTGTTGTTGGTATCCTGCTGCCTCTAGGTAAGAATGGCCATGATATCCTTCTTCTCCCCATCTTCTTCCTTGATCTTCTGTGTGGGCCATTAATTTCCTCCCCCTTTCCAGAATTCTACTTTCCTTCCTCCATCACCTCCTTCTTCCTCACTTCTCGGTCTCCTCCTCCTCCCTTCTGCCTCCTCTTGGCTTCTCCATTTTAAGGTAATACTGCCTGGCAGTGCCTTCATTGGTATCCCCACTGTCCTGAGTCAGCTGTAGATCATTAAGATCTCTAGCTCAGCAGGCAAGTGAGTGGCATCCTCCTGTCATACCTTGATACGACTTCGCCATTTGTCTCTGCTCTGGATGGGCACTTTTGCATCACGGTGGGATCTTCCAGCTCAGCAGTGCATGTTTACACATGTATAAACAATCAATCTTCAGTCAGTAGTGTTTCTCAAATAACACAGATATTTTTAGAAGGACTTGATTTTCCTATGAATTTTGCATGCTTTATTAATTCTATGAAGATCTATCTTAATTAATAACAATGTTATTTTTAAGAGTATTTATTTCTTTATGTTCTGATCTTTTTTGGATTCATGTTTTTTTTTTTCCTGTTTTGGTTTAACTATAATATATTTTTTGAAAAATTTACAACAGTCTGATCCTATGCAATATCTACTCAGAAGTAAGTCACATGGTATTCAGCGGGGCTTACACCCAGGAAAATGCATAGGATTGCAGCCTTAAAATACCTTTAAAAAAAAGAAAAAAGAGGCAACCCAGCAAGGGCAAGAAATAAGCCAGGAGGGAGTAGTCTCTCCTCGACCCCCAGAAGAATCTAGCTATCCTCAGGAGTGCAAGGGAACAGACCCACAACTACAGAGAGGGGCAATTGCTGTGACATAGGTTTTACCAGGCTGCTGTATTCTATGCTCCATCATTAACTCAAGAATGCTTTGCCATAAATGAGAAGCTTTTTTTGTTTTTTGTTTGAAAAAATCAATAATTATATACTTCCTCTTACAGTATGCATTAATATGTACTGGTAGTAATTTTTCAGGCCAGTCTTGGATAAAGATAATTAGATTGTATCTCCAGGATACAGTAGCAGAGATAAATGATATATAAAACCTTTGGCAAGAAAAAGTCCGGCCCTCTAAAGTCATTTGCATGATTACTGATATAAAAATTAAAATGGAAAGGTACAAGGAGAGGTTCCTGCCATATGCATCATGTTATCTATTATGAGAAAGGCTGGAGACCCTCTTGGTGGCTAACTAGTGCCTGGTAATTCAAAATATTGCTTCAGTGCTTACAAAATCTCTCCAATCTATTTTGTTTAGGGATGGCGGAGAATTCTGCAATGGACTCCAATAAGGCTGAATTCTAAAGAATCCACCCCCGGAGTCCATGGCGGAATATAACACTTGCCTCCGCCTCCCCGCGGAATCCTCTTCGGCCAGATCCTCTGGATCCAGATTTCCAGCAATATGGCCGCCATGCCGTATCGTTGGCTGAAGGGACTGACTGCACATGCAAATTTATTTATTTATTTATTTATTTATTTATTTATGCATTTATATCCCACCTTTTTTCCTTTTTTCCAACGCAGCTTACATTATCCTCCTCCTCTCCGTTGTATCCTCACAACAACAACCCTGTGAGGTAGGTTGGGCTGAGAGTCTGTGACTGGCCCAAAGTCACCCAGTGAGCTTCCATGGCTGAGTGGGGACTACAACCCGGATCTCCCGGCTCCCAGTCCGTCACTCTCACCACTACACTACACTACAGGATGCCATTTGTGGCCATAAAGGCCTTAGTTTAAGGTAAATGCAGCCGTAAATGGTGTATTGTATATCATTTGTGGCTGTAAAGCACTGGCTTTGTCCTAAATTGCAGCCATTTATGGCTGTACTTACATCAAAGTCAGTGCTTTACAGCTGCAAATGGTGTACAATATGCCATTTACGGCTGCATTTTTTCCCGTGATAGGCTAATGGCAGCCGCAATTAGCATATCGCGTCTTCTGAGGAGCCGGACAGCTGCTCTGCAGGAAATCCTCCAGAGCCACACTCCTCTGCCGTGGACTCCAGAGGTCGGATTTGGAATCCAGCCTCTCTTGAGTCTGCATCCCTAGTGGCAGGTGCTGGGGAGCAGCAGCAAGGTGCTGGATGGGAGAACTGAGTGCCAAGCGGCCTGTCCTGTGCTCCCTAAGCTAACCTGCTGCCTTCCGGTGCAGTGGAGGATGCTGTTCCATTGTCTGTGTTGAAGAAACAGTGCAGCTGGCTTTTGTACCTGGAATAGGAGAGGGTGCCACCTTGTCCTTTGCTCAGGCAGCAAAATGTCTTGGGCCGGCCTTGCTACCTGTTCCTGGAAGCATAAATAGAGCTGAGCCAAAATTCATCAGAAGACATTTTCTGATGACATCTCAGATTTTGCTTTTTCTCACCCCCAGAAAAGGAGAGGTTACTTTGCCATTTTTGTCTGTGTCAAATGTCAGTTGCTGTTTCCCCCATGCATTGCCTTGGACCATCTCAGATGTGGGGCACTGTGCAGTAGGGATGTCAGAGGAATCTGTCTGGCAGGGGGTGAAGTTGTCCGAGCTTTAGTCAGCTCGGTCCCCTGGACTTTGGCTTGCTTTTCTGTGAGCTGGCCTGACTCAATCTGCATTGACTTGGGCCAGCTCATGGACTTACGGTTTGCTTTTTAAAAACTTGTGTAAAGCAATTTGTGCAAATTATGGCTGCAATTTTGCAAATCACACAAATTTTTATGCACCCCCAAACCCCAAAGAGGTCCCGGATTTCGGGAACAACCCCCTGACTCAGCTTGCAAATGAAAGCCAAGTCAGGGGCTCTGCAGGACTTTGTTGGGCCCCCAAAGGGCTGGATTTTCTAGTGACAGACGAGACACCCCTATGTGCAGGATGCAAAATCGTGGCCAGGTTGCCAATGGGAGAGGCAACCCTTCAGAAAAAAGAAAGAAATCATGCTATTGCCACTGGAAATAGTTAGCCCTACCACTGAGAAATTGTTAGATGATTCCCCCCCCCCCGGAGAAATGTCTCCTCCTGGAAGTGAAATGCCCCTCCCCCCGCAATTTCTCTGCACACAAATAAGGTGGAGAAATTCTAGCAGCCATTTGTGCACAACTCTAAGCATAACTGAACAAGATGAGGAGTGGAGGTGTGTGTGTGCATAATAAACAGACTTGGCTTCTGTAATGCAAACAGAAATGCATAATATACAGACTTGGTTTACCCTCTCTAAAAGTTGGGGATAAATAGCCTACAAAAAGGTAGGCTGCTGCTGAACAGGGAAGCTCTACTGGTCAGCAGCATAGTTGGAGAAAAATGGGAAGACAGAGCCACTCCAGCAGGGACACACATACACAACACCAAAACCAAACAAAATAAGGAGAAAAGTACTCTCTGTGTGTTTTGGTAGAGTGTTGCATGGCCCATCCAGGGCCATGGTATTGTCGTCTTGACAGCATGTGCAGACAAGCCAATGAGCTTGCTGGAGCTTATTTTGAATTCTGATAAATAGTGGTAGATGGCTACAGCTCAGGGGAGTTCATACTATCTCAGAGAAAAAACATCAGAAACCAAACTTCAAGAACTTTGGGAGGGAAGCCATCTGTCTGCGCCCCCAGGTGACCAACTATATTGGAAATATTGGAAGAAAGCATAGCATTTTCAATGCCTACTTTATAATGCAGAACACAGCTAGCCATTAGTTACTCTCAGCTGGCCATTCTGGGCTATTAACCAATAATCTGTCTAATAAAATAATGGCTGATGGTCTGCCAGCAATACACTCTGAAAAAAATAGACGAGTATACATATCAAATATGTATCCTTGTCAAGGACACTGGAGAATGTTGGCAGAAAACGGGCAAAATGCCGCTGTGTGCAGTTCCATTCTGCATGCAGGATGAGACAGATCAGGAATTCAGACTGCATAGAGAAATCCAATATGGGCAGAATTCTAGCGCATTCCTAAAATTTAAAGTACGTTTTTCTTGCCCTGATGATAAAAAGTACATACGTGGGATGGGACTGACAGTTATTTCAGAAAGCTTATCATAGAGTATGATAGTGTGTTGTTGTTCAGTCGTTAAGTCATGTCCGACTCTTCGTGACCCCATGGACCATAGCACGCCAGGCCTTCCTGTCCTCCTAGGTCATAATATTCCACAGTTCTTTCCTTCCCTTTAGATAAATGAAGGAAATTCAAGAATTCTCTGACTTGTGGTGTCAGTTTCAGTTTTATTGATCAGTAAACTGTAGGTTAGGACAGTGTCACTTTAGAGAGACTGTTGACCTCTCCAGCATATTCCATTTCACTATCATTATTTCATTATTAAATAACCCAAGGAGAGCAGAGAATGGCACAAAATCATTACATAGTAACAAAGTGCAGCTCAGTTATGATTGTTTTAAAGGTTCCAGGCAGGGATTTTTAATTATTTATACCTCAATTATATTCACAGCAAATGAAGGAGGCACAAGCAATTTTGTGGCCAAAAATGGACACAATGCAAATGAAAGCAAGAAGGGAACCAGATACAGGGCATGTAAACATTCACTGATGGTTGCTGTGATATCCTTGGCTGGAATGAAAGTTTCCATATGCAACTGTTATCTTTTAGAATTTGGAAGGTGCATTGAGTCCAAATACAAAGTAGAAGGCTCAGAGTCGGGCTTTGGAGACTTTTGCTTTCTTTGGCAATGTGTTCATTTGGATAAATGAAACTATGCTATTTATTTTTCAGATTAATATCTCCTTCCTTCCTTCCTTCCTTCCTTCCTTCCTTCCTTCCTTCCTTCCTCCTCTTTCCTCTAGAAAAAAATCTAAATCAGCTTACAGTCAGTAAAACAAAAAGGAATAAATATTATAAAACTGAATGGGTTGGATTCAAACGAAGTTAGAGAACAATCCTATGGTCTCTGGGACGGTGTCTCGGGGGCCATAGGATATAGTGGATCTCACCCACCCCAAGGCTGTAGATACAACCTGGAAGGGGGTGGGGAGGATCCCCACTTGGATTTCCTCCCACCATTCCCAGCTGCCACCTCTTTTAGCAACACCCCTCCCAGCTCTCGCAACCTCAAAAGAGGGTGCGGAGGGAAGAAAGTGGGGGTGTTGATGGGCATGCAGGGTAGGGGAGATGCTGTCCCCACCTCCAGGAATTTAGGCAAGCTAGATGAGCTCAGAGTCCCATCTAGCTCAAAGCAGCAAAAAGGAGGAATGGGAGGCAAAAACACATCCATTGTTCCTCCTGCCCTGCTTGGCTCAGCAGTGTTTAGGATAGACAGAGGCCTCCAAAATTGGAGCCCTCTGTCCATCAAGGTCAAATACTGTAGGATTGTGCTCTTAGTCATGTTTTTGTCCTACTGAACTCAATGGGACTTAAATTGGTTATGGCTAGCTTGTCCCACAGAGTTCAATGGGACTAAAGCATGAGTAACTCAGTTCAGATATGATGTGATAAGAATAAGCCAATATAACCAAAGGATCAGGAACATCAACAAAATAAACAGCACAATAACAAAATAAGTTAGAGAACGAAGCACAGAAGAATGAGAAAATAATGGTTACATGACCACCACCATCTCTCCAATGTGGCTGCCTAGTGTAGCATTTTGCAGAGATAGCATTTTTGGAATGGGTTTCCCCTCCCCACCATCACCTTGATGCTAGTGTGAGAAGAACAAGCAGCAAAAGGAAAGATGATCATGATTGTGATGTCATAGAGAGAGGCAAAAAAGCAGAGCACCAAGGACTGGTGGTGAGGTTAGGACGATAATGTCTATCAGACAAAGATGGTTGAGTCTCCTTATAAGACCAGAATAGGGAAACATGGCTCTGAAGATGATGGGAATGGTTATGGCTTCATTGGGATTTGTCTAAGTTCAAATCCAGGCAGCAGTGGAGGAAAATTATGAATCAGATACCATTGCGAGTGGAGATGGGTTAAAGAAGATGCAGACAACAAGTTTGGGTTGAAAACTGGGCCACATTCATTGAAATACTCGCAAAGGGGTAACTAGGACGGGCATCTAACTGTGTCAGTGGCTAGCTGACACTTCTTGGGTGAAAACACACCCAGCCTGCGGGGTGGCGGTGATCTCGCCACCCCTCCAGACTGCCCCTTCTGGGGGAGGTAGACCTTCTGGTGTCACCCCCAACCCGGTGCCGCACAACACCTGGGTGAGTGAGGAGGGTTGGTCTCCCGGGCAACACTTATCCCTCCGCCGAGCCGCACAACCTGTTTGGGGGGCCTCAGGTGTCACCTGTCACCATAAGGTGCCTCTGCATGCACACCATCCCTACTCTCTTTCAGGTTTTGCCCATCCTAGCCGCCACAGAAGAGTCACAAGCCTATTGCTTGTGAAACTCCCCCCACCTGCGCAGAAGAACTTCCCGCAGGCCCCTTTGCAGATAGGACAAAAATATGTCGTTCCCTACGTCCGACAGGTGAACACCGTCCCACCTGTAAAGCTCCCTCCTTGTCCACAGAATTCCCTGGTGGGTGATGCACCCATCACCATGTTCTGACAGGCCCTGTGCCAGTTCTCTGTTCACCTTCCACAGACCCCGTTCCATGGCAGCATTACTCTGTGCCCTCCACTTGATTCTCGGGAGCATCGAGGACCACAATATGGTCACCCCCAGCCAATGATGTCGGACCATCTGCAAATCGACCAATGCCTGCTCGACCAAGCCCTTTCCTGGCTTGCAGCCCAGGTTGTTCCCTCCCAGGTGCAGGACCAGGACCTGTGGAGGGAAACTGACCAAAACTTGATGAAACAGGGTGGGAAGGAGTGAGTCCCATCACATACCCCACTGGCCAAGCCACTGTATTGCCACCTGTTGGGGAAACTGCAGCCGGGATCCGAAGGTCGATATAGAAGCTCTGCGAGCAGCCCAAAACACCATACTGTGTCCACAAATGAGCACCCATACCTGTGTAGGTCGAACTCCATCTAAGGAATAAAACATTGGGGAAGGCGAAGAAAAGCATTATGAAGTATCGGGCAAATCGCTAACATAGGACCAGAAAGCCCTGGAGCACCATCTCCCTACAGCCATCACGTGCTTGGATGAAAAACCTACGGCGACTGCCGTAGAGGCCGCCCCAATGCAGAAAGAGTGGGTCCCAAAATGATAATGACCCAAACCCATTATGAATAAGGCCAACTTAGTGACTTGGAATTGGAACTTTGTCAGTGGTGAACCATCATTATGGCAGAATAGGGGACCCTCACTCTCCCCGCGGTGTCCCAAAAAAACCTGCAAGGCCCTGACAGGGCATAACTTCTCGGCCTGGGCCCAGCTGAGGGCCACCAACGCTCCCTTGCCAGACTGATCGGTCTTTGACTGTCAAATGCGGAGGTGGATCAGGTTGGGATGGATCTGCACAGTGGAGTACCTTAAGGCCCTCCCAGCTGGGTCAGATTTGGAAGCCCAGATCAGTTCTGAAATCCTAAGGGCCCCAAAGAAAGATGTTAAAGCTGCAGCATAGAATAAGGAGGCTTCATATGGGGAAGAACAAATGGAGGGCCACAATCCCCGGAGCGCTAGAAGGATAACTGGAGACAAGGGGTGCCTGGAATCTGGCGGGGCAGGTGACATCTGAGCCCAACCTTGAACTGCCCTCCTAACTCGGAAATCTGAGGTGGAGTCGTCAACCCCTTTCACTTTGGCCCAGAAGGCCAAAGTGGCAAGCCTCCCAGTAATGGTCCTAGTGGAGAGCCCGTTGTTACGTAAATGTACGCAGAATTGTAACAAGTGGTCCACAGGTAAGGGCCATGAGTCCTGTAGTTGACGCCTGCTCCTGAAGGCACAAAACTCCCTACCTTCTCTGACGTAGGCAGCCCTAGTGCTGGGGGCTATATAATTCAGGATAGCGTGTTCGACTTGAGAACACCAATCTCCCATGGTCTGGATGGCATGGGGTCTGGTAGTGGACGTGCCCATGGGGCTAATACACGGAACCTGCCAATCTGGTTTCATGACAAAGCATCGGCAATTGGGTTCCTCTCGGGGTGTACGAAACCCCGCTTACCTGGCTCCACTGGGTTCTGCAGGTGGGGGGAGGTGATCTGTTCCTCCCCCCGGAATCGTTGATGGGGGGGAGGTGATCCGTTCTTCCCCCCTGGAAGCCTCCCCGGCCGGCTTCACTCCGTGGCCAGGCTGCGGAGCCGCCGGCCAGGCCAACCCACAGCGGTGCCTCCAGCCGCTGCCGGGCTGGTGTGGACGCAAATGGCGTCTGAGTAGGGGACGGCATTTGCATCCCTATGGTAGCCCGTGATAGGCTACGTAAATATTTACGTAGCCTATCACGGATAAAGCAGGGATGCAAATGGTGTCCCCTATGCCATTTGTGTTCCCGTTTTATTAGGGATGGCGGAGAATTTCTCCCCGAAACTTCGGGGGGCCGAGCGCCAACGTGTTCGGCCCCCCGAACAAGTTTCGAGGAGAAATCCTCCACACACACCCCTCCCCCCACACCCCCCCCCCCCCCGGGACGGGACTTACCTTCACCGAATGTCCCTCCCGGTGGCTGGTCCGGCCGGCGGTTCGGCGGGTGTTCGAGCGAGGCGGGAGCGGCAGCCGGTCTTTCGACCGGCTGCCGCCGCCGCCATTGCAATGAAAGAAAAAAAAAACGCCCCCTGATAGGCTACGTGACGATTCACGTAGCCTATCACGGCTAGATTTGCAAAGTCAGCCGTGATAGGCTACGTCAATCGTCACGTAGCCTATCACGGGTGACTTTAAAAAAAAAAGAGTGTACGGATAATGGCGGCCCCCATAGGGAGCCGCCATTCCCCTTCCTTATTTGGTCGCTGTAGTCTACGTAAATGTTTACGTAGACTACGGCGAAAATAAGGGCAACGCTATTTGCGTTGCCCTTATTTTTGCCGTAGTCTACGTAAACATTTACGTAGACTACAGCGACTAAATAAGGAACGCGAATGGCGGCTCCCTATGGGGGCCGCCATTCGCGTACGCGCTTTTTTTTTTTAAAGTCACCTGTGATAGGCTACGTGACAATTGACGTAGCCTATCATGGCTGACTTTGCAGATCTAGCCGTGATAGGCTACGTGAATCGTCACGTAGCCTATCAGGGGGCGTTTTTTTTTTTACTTTTGCGTTCGCGGCCGGGCAAGGCGAGGCGCCTCCCCCCCGGCCTGAATTTCGGCCGGGCGAGGCGGGAAGCCTCCCCCCCCGGCCTGAACTTCGCGGGGGGACCAATGAAGCGCCTCCCCCCCACTGCGAACGGACTTCGACGACAGGTAAGTGACTTTCGTCCACCCCTACCCACTACTTCTTGCAGAACTCTAACGGAGACTTTGCGAAGTTGCAGGATAGCCTGGAGCTTATCCTTGAGGACCAGCAGTTTGTCCTGAGGGAGGCAAGAACATTGTGTGAGGGTATCCAATTCGATCCCCAAAAATGTTAAAGTAACAGACGGGCCTTCTGTCTTCTCGTGGGCCAAAGGGATGCCTAGGTCCAAGGAAAGGGATACAAATGCCCTGATTAAGTCAGAGCATTGTCTGCCGCCCCCAGGTCCAGCAAACAGGAAATCATCTAAATAATGAATCATGTTTTCGGAGCCCGTCCTATCGTTCACAGGCCATTCCAGAAAGGTGTTGAACCTCCCTAATATGGAGCAAGAGATGGAGCATTCCATGGGGAGGGCACAGTCGATGTAAAATTTGTCCTGAAAACAGAATCCCAGCAAATCAAAGTCCGTGGGAATGATAGACAAAATGCGAAAGGTGGATTTAATATCACACTTGCCTATCAATGCCCCATGGCCAAGATCCAGGATCATGGCCACCACCTTATCAAAGGAGGTGTACTGCACGGAACACAGATACTCTGAGATCTCATCATTAACAGACCAACCCTTGGGGTAAGAAAGGTCGTGAATTAACCTGAACTCCCCGGGAGCTTTCTTGGGGACTATTCCCAAAGGGGAAATCCGAAGGTTGGGTATTGGGGGTGTGGAAAAGGGGCTTATGACTCATCCCGCAAGAACTTCTTTGTTGATTTTTTCTTGAACCAAGTACTTCATGACAAGGACGGACTGGTGATTACCAGTGAAACACGGCCTGCGCTGACCCTTGAAGGGGATCCTAAAACCCAGGGTGAAACCATGTTCCAAGAAGATCGCGTCCCCCCAGTTAGGGTAACATCCTAAAAGCTGAAGTAGTGGAAATAGCTTAACTGGGCTGGGTCCCTTTGGGAGGGGGAATAGGCCTGCCACCCAGTTTCCTGATGCCATGGCCGTCCTTCGGGGGACCTCTCCATCCCCTGGCCCTTGGGCAGGAGGTGCAGGAATGCTGACTGCCACAAAGGGAGCATTCGTGATGGAAATGGCATGGGTTTCGGGAACAGGAGCCCTTGGAGTTGAACTCCCAGCACAGCCAGCGGTGTTGAACCCCTGGACCTGCAATAGGCCTGGAAGCCATTGTGGGAGACAGCTTGGTGAGAATGTGGCCGCTATCTGATCTGTCGCTGAAGCCCAGCCTGGAAGGGGTCATAAACTGGAGCCAAAGGTCCTGTAGGGATGTCAGAGAATTCCACGACGGATCTCAGTGAGGCCGAATGCCAGTGCATTCGGTCCCTCGAAAACCATCATGGAACGAAGCCCCCACCCCCCCAACCAACAAAAGGCATGCGGGACAAAGTCTCCGCCTCCCCCACCCCACGAAAGGTGCATGAAATGGAGCACTTACCTGCTCCCGTCCACGCTGTTGTGCGAATGGCGGGCGTCCTGCGGCCGCCATTCACTTCCTCCTTCAGCCATGATAGGCTACGTAAATACTTACGTAGCCTGTCACGGCTAATGCAGGGACGCCATTTGGAAACCCCAGCGTATGCAAATGGTGGTAGCTGCTGCCATTTGCGTACGCTGGGTTTTTTCCCCCCCTGCCATGATAGGCTACATAAATATTTACATAGCCTATCATGGCTCACTACAGGGACGCAAATGATGGCGGCTACGGCAGCCGCCATTTGCATCCCTGTGGGGCTGCCCAGCGGCCAGACGTCCAGCTGTGGGTGGCTGGAGCCAGCCGGCGGCTCCATGGCTTGGCCGCGGAGTGGAGACAGACGGCCAGGATTCCGGGAGGAGGCACGGAGCGCCTCCCCCGACCTGTGGAACCCAGCAGAGCCAGGTAAGCGGGGTTTCGTACACCCCTAAGGTCCGGGTCCTTTAGATCCCAGCGCAGGGAAGGGTTGATGGCAGCCCTTGGTCGGAAGCCCTCATCATAGGCCAGCCAGGCGCTCCCTTCATCCTCAGTGTTAGGGATGTACGAAAGTCACTTACCTGGTCTCGCAGCTTGCTTCATGGTGGGGGGGAGGTGTTTCGCTTCTCCCCCCGAAGTTCAGGCCGGGGGGGGAGGCTTCCTGCCTCGCCTGGCCGAAATTCAGGCTGGGGGGAGGCTTCCCGCCTCGCCCGGCCGAAATTCAGGCCGGGGAGAAGCGCCCCGTCTCCCTGGCTGCGAACTTCAAAAGAAAAAAAAAAAAGCCCCGTGATAGGCTACGTAACGATTTATGTAGCCTATCACTGCTAGATCTGCAAAGTCAGCCGTGATAGGCTACGTAAATCGTCACGTAGCCTATCACGGGTGACTTTAAAAAAAAAAAAAAGCACGTACGCAAATGGCGGCCCCCATAGGGAGCCGCCATTCGTGTTCCTTATTTGGTCCCTGTAGTCTACGTAAAGATTTACGTAGACTACGGCGAAACTAAGGGCAACGCTATTTGCGTTGCCCTTATTTTCGCCGTAGTCTACGTAAATCTTTATGTAGACTACCCGTGCCCAAATAAGGAACGCAAATGGCGGCTCCCTATGGGGGCTGCCATTTGCGTACGTGCTTTTTTTTTTTTTTTTTAAGTCACCCGTGATAGGCTACGTGACGATTTACATAGCCTATCATGGCTGACTTTGCAAATCTAGCCATGATAGGCTACGTTAGTCGATACGTAGCCTATCACAGGGGCGGTTTTTTTTTTATTTACTTTTCTTGTAATGGCAGCGGCAGCAGCCAGTCGAGAGACCGGCTGCCACCCCCGCCCCTCACGAAGACCTGCCGAACCGCCTCCGGGACCCACCGCTGGGAGTGACATTCGTGAAAGGTAAGTCCCATCCCGCGGGGGGGTGGCGGAGAATTTCTCCCCGAACCTTCGGAGGACCGAATGCATTGGCACTCGGCCCCCCGAAGAAAAGAATTTCTCCCCCATTCCTACTCAGTGTAGGCCCTGTATATTATATCCAGATATTTGATGAGGACCCAACCCCTCTCGAGAAATTTCTGTTGAAGGATGCCAGCGTAAATTAAAAAACCTGGTAACCAGTTTGCCCATGTGCACGGTACTTTACAACCTTTACTCCGATCGGGTTCCTTATCACGGTTCCTATCCTTGTCATTGGAATCAGGCTCCTGAAAGAGCAGGGAAAAGACATCTATAAATTCCCCCCACATTTTTTTCCCTAGCGGCAACTGTCTGGTGGAAGCTAATAGGGGAAGAAGTGGCACCAGTGGGCATGGCTCCCCTTACAAGGTTAGTGCATGGATCAGCCAGAGGCATCTGGGACGCTGGTAGGGGGCGGCGGCGGGGGGGCTGGGGTCCTGAGCTGACCCCATGGGTTCTTGCCAAACACTGGCACAAGTGAAGCTAAGCGGTTGGGACTGGAGTGGCAGCGTGGGTGTAAGGGAGGAGCCTTCTGTAGACACCAGCGAGGGGGGTGAGGTGCTGAGTCCCACAGAAGTGGGGGAGTTGGCTAAATGTGCAGTTGAACTGTGAATCGTGACATGAGGCATGGGCTGAGGAGTACTGGTTGTGGGGGCCGCCATGACTGGAGGCAGTGGAAGTGGGGGGAACGGCCAGCCCTGAGGGGTAAACCAAGTCATCCAGCCCCAGGCGTTGATACGCCCCATGCCTGACCAGGCAAATTGAGGTGTAAAGGCAGTCTCACCTGAACCCAATGTGGCTGTGGTCTGATTCCCAACCGACAAAGTGGCTGGCGTCGCTTGGGTCACAGAAGATGAGGAAGCCGCAGGAGAGAGGAGCTCCTCTGGGGGCGGTGTGCTCTCGGGAAGAGCTGGCAGGAGGATGTGGAAGCTTCAGCGGTGTCCAGACATGCTGAAATAGAAAGTAATAATAAGCATTGGGTCTGCTGTCGTGTTCTTTTGGGTTGGACCGCCGTGGTTTTCTGAGGCCTGGCTGGGGGAGGGGGAGGGATTCCTGAGGAATGCTCAGCCACTTCTGGGCGAGCAAGGATTGATGCCTGTACTGGGCCTGCTTCTTCCTTGGACTCAGAGTCAGGCCTAGGCTGTGGTCTCTTGGAGGGGGGATGAGGGGCCCTACCCTCCCCCTTCTTCCCACCCTGGCCCTTCTTGGGGGGCATGATGTAGGGTAGATGGGGCTTAGGAGTAGGTGCTTTGACACAAGGTGACCTGGAGCCTATTAGCAGGAGAACGAGAAGCAAGGACCAGGATCCCTGGTCCCAGTGCAACACTCAAACTACTACACAGGCCAGCCCTTGTAAGCACTAAGCATAGGCTGGGGCCTAAACCTGCTGCAGGAGATCCCTGCGAGGGCAACACTGATGGACCCCCAGGACAATAGAGGTGGCACCTCTAGCCCACTGCTGTAGGGTGAGGGCAGGCCGAAGAGATCTGTGGGCCGGAGGCCTGATACATGCCGACCCGAAATCGCCTCCCTCCCCCTGGCAAGGAAAAAGGGCTGCGGAGAGGTGAGGGGCATGTGCGCTGCTGGCACGAACACCGATGCCCCCGGAGGTGTGGCAAGAGAGGGCTGCCGGTGACCAGCGAGGTGAGGGGTGCGTGCACCTCCGATGCAAGCGCTGGCACCCCCAGGGCACTGCAAGCACTGGCTGGAGAGGGCCGTGGCTGCCAGTGAGCAGCAAGGTGAGGGATGTGCGTGCCGCCGACGCAAGCACCGGCACCCCTGTAGCGCCGCAAGCACCAGCTGGAGAGAGCCGCAGCAGCCGGGGAGCAGTGAGGCAAGGGGTATGTGTGCCGCTGAAGCAGGGGCCGCCTTCCTCGGAGGTGCGGGAGCCACAGGTGGGAGAAGCACAGGAGTAGCAGCAGGACGGGCATGCCAGCGGCACGCTGAGCAAGGCGGTTGGGAGCGATGAAGCAGGTCTTCCTCGAGGAGGCAGGAGTCAGCCGTCACTTCCAGGTCAGTCTCTCTAGATGCGTTGGGCCAGAGAGCTGAGATTGGGAGGGGGGCTGAGTTTAAGGCAACTCAGCCTGCCCCTCCTTGCATGGTGGTGTCACTGGGGCGCACCAATGACAGGCCCTACGTCCTCTCACCCCCCCCACCCGCAATAGCCCCCCCCCCCGTTAGCCAGACAAGCTGGCGTCGGGGTTAGGGCACTTCTGAGGAGCACAGGCATTGAGGAGTTAAGTCTAGAAGTCCATTAGAGAAATGAAGAGAATTACAGTTTCCATTAAACCAAAGGAAATAGTCATATTTAGGACCAAAGTTGTCTGTAGCCAGGAGAATGTAAGCAACATACTATATAGTGATCATCAGTTGTAATGCTGTTTTATTATTCCTTCTAAGAGAAAGGGAAATGAATTTACAAAGGTGATGATCATATATTCCTTACAATGAACACGTAGCTTCAAGATGTATTACTCTCATTATTAAACATCAACACCTACAATATAAGTAAAGGGTGGGAGTGCAGATACACGTAGAACATCAGGAATTAGTTCTCAACTTATTTTCATAATAAGACAAACTAAAGTTTTCATAATACAATGCAAATTTTGTTTCTGAAGGAAGCAGCTTGGGGTGATTTACAGAGCCAACCTCACTGAGCTCACTGTTCGTCTATGCTCTGTGAGTTCCTTTCAGGAAGCAAATAATATTTTATGTTATCAAACAGTCATAAAACAGGCCATCATAAAGCTAACTGGTGCTGTTAGCTAATCAGAATCATTCTTCCATGGATTACATTTTCAGATAATGCTACAGTAAATGACATGTTTTATTGCTTTTGTATCTTGGTAGATATCCTTCCCTCTGTGATGCACTAAAAGGAGCCATAAATACTCCCTGCAGAAACAAGCCACTAATGTGAAAGGGTTGTGCCCTCCTCCATATGTTAAATATTGAATTGATTTGTATCATTAGATTAATGAAAAGAAGAAAAAAAAAGAAAACACAGATCAAGATTCATTCTCTGCAAGGACTCATAGTAAATCTGGACATAGTTCAAAGATGCCCATGTACAAAATTGCACAGTGTGCAACTAGTACCAGTCATGGTACTTCGATGTAGCTGGACCATTTACCTCTGCATAGAGAAGGGGGTAGTCATTCTGGAAAGACCAATGCCCCAGTCTATCAATAGAGATGTGCATACAAAAGGATTTGAATCATGACACTCATTCCAACCACATTTAATTGGTATCTGCCCCTGATTTTTTTTAAGGAAATAGCTGATTTTGCTTTATTAGACTTACTGGGAAGGCTATTGAGAAATTGCTAACCTACTTCTCTTAAAACACTATAGGATGTCTTATACTGAAATGCCAATGCCAAACGTTTAATGATAAATAATAAAAAAATGTAAATATAAATAAGTAAAACAGTAATTGTATTAAAGGAAAGACACACAAAGATACATGGAAGTTGACAATGAATTCTGGGCAACTGGCATAAAAACAGTTGTCAAGATGACCTGGATGGTACCCAAACAGAAAATGCTGAGTTGAAGCCCTATCACTTGGGATAAAGGGTTATTTGAGTAATGAACCGGTATGAGATTGTATTATTCCAGGTCAAAAGTATACTTAACATTTTCACTTATGAGTTAATGAGCAAAAATATTGTGTAAGCTATACACATCAAAAAGCTTGATATACAGATGTCTAGACAAATGTACAAACGTAGGATTAATTAGCAAATTTTGAGTAAGGAGTTATCTTTTCAAGAATATGATTCAGAATTGATGTTTAATTTTTTTAAGAATGGTTAGTTAAAGTAAGATAATTAAGACTGTGAGCCCTAATTTATCGGACAATAGATAATATTACCCATGATGTAATTTCTACAGGTGAAATTATGGGCTGATCTTTGGAGTAAGAGAGCTTCTTAGACACTCACCACACCTGTGTACCTGTCAGCTGAATAGTCTGTTCAGAATTGAACGGGAAACTTGATACTTAGAATGAGATTTCTTCTTTTTAACTTATTAGGATCAGAAATCTAAGAATAAGAAATGCTGTCAAGATATTCATATCTAAGAATGTTTAACAACACTCTAATAACAAGAAATGCTTTTATTTTATTTTATGCCAGTTATATTTTGATGTTATGCTTTGAGAATGCAGGCAGTATCCAGCAGTGTCATTCTGTTAGCACAAATGACATTGTGCTGGCAGAAACTAGGTTCCAAACTATGCGTAAGAGGAGAATCCAACTAAAGTTATGGTTGTGGAAGAGATTGTGCATCTGCTTGTACAAGCATAATGTGCAAGTGCTTACACAATGGAAAATTTTGATGGAGCTTCACTAGCACTGTTTGATTTTGCAGAATGACACTGTTGGATATTGTCCATTATATTATAATAAAAATAAAACATGTATCAAAAGATTTTTCTCTTGCTAATTCTTTTTAGTGCAAAGCCAAAATTGAATCTACCAAGAACAATTTTCAGTGTATGATCTTTGAAGTATAATGAGCAGCTATAGATAGTTAACTGGCAGCCAAAGACTTCCTAAATAATAGAAGTACAGTTTGAAAACATTCAGCAAAGACCAAATCTGTAACACATCTTTTCATGCAAGATTAGGGCCCTTGATGCCTGTAATCTTGAGTCATTGCCCCTTTAAGGCAGCTATAGACTCAACTTTACATATGGGGAACTAACCTGACCTGTGATTTCTGCACACAATCGTGGCTCAGTAAGGGGATGGACAGCCCCACAGTGCTTTTCAGGTGATCGCCAAGCTGTCCTGCAGCTCCCGCCACACAGCTCACGCAGATGGGCAGTGAGGACAGCTTGTTGACTGCCCGAATGGAGCGGATGGAGGTGTGTCCATCCATCCCTACATCTACTTCAATCATGGAATGTGAGCATCACTTCTTTGCCCTTCCCTAGTGGGAGCCACACTAAATCTCACTTATGGTTCCCACTCATGCCAGCCAGCTATCAAGACAGCGGGTCATGTGATAATCAGAGGTAAACTTATATTTAAAGTGATGTGAGCAAAATGCAGACCCCCCACTCAAATAAATGGATTCAGATTTCATGTAAAATCTGACAGAAGCTATGTTTGTTTGCAAGATCTCTTTAAAAAAATTAAATACTGAACTGATGCCAACATTTTCTATACTGTCAAATAATATTTAATACATTATTAGAACCTTTCCTAACTCTACATTTTCATTCTAATAAATGTCAAGGCATCCAATTACTAGAAATTTAAATATTTGTACAAAGAGGTTTTTTTTATAAAATATGAGCACACAGTGAATGTATCTGAACAGCTCTGTAATTAAAGAAGCTGAGATAAGTCACTTGAGGCAATAATTCACACTGCACTAATAAAGCTGATTTTTTTCTTATCAAATCTCAGCTCATTACATTTAAAAAATGTCCTGGATCTTTTTGACCACTTGGAAATAATGATTAGCTTCTCAAGTGCACACATATGAATCAGTAATGGGCTCTAGGCAATGTTAAATTCTAGAGGGAAAGAAAACCTATTTAGTGTCATTGCTTCACAGGAGTAACTAGTCCTCATCTTAGCCTTTTCTCATTCAGCAATCCCAGTCATATATCCCCTTGATTAATAGTGAACTGCCACATTCCCAGTGATAGTAATGAAGATAGTAATGGAGTAGTAGAGGCCTGAGTGTGTGGGAAGAATGCTAGAAAAGGTTTAGAGCTTCATAATGTTCCTGCTACATTGTATTACTTCAACCATGTTTGCTTTGTGAGCCCATGTACAGAAGCAAATAATGTGCATGGGTGCATAATGTATGCAAACAATCTACATTCACATGAGTTGCCTTTCAGCCCCCTGTGCAACAACCTACCCCACTCAGCAGAGTTCCCTGACCACCAGGGGACCATTTTGGGGAACTCTGAGGTCTGTCAAGGAAAGGAGACAGGAAAGTTATCTCCTGCCCATTTCATTCTGCAGACAGATTCAGCCCATAGCAAAATAAATAAATGCTATTCTCTCCCGTGCATTGCATCATGTTGCACTTTTAAGTATCCCAAGGAGTGGGGGACAAATTAGACTTACTGAGAAATCCAAGTGCAAGAAGCCGTCTCGATGGAGCACGCCAGTCTCAGAGGTGCCAGTCGACCCTATGCCCCACCAGACTTTGCCAGCAGGATGGGAGGAGTGTCAGGAGCATTTTTTTGCCTCTCCATCTTCCAAAAAGGAAAATTGTGTTAGACGGCCTGAGAGCCCATTTAACTTCACCTCTGTGCCATGAATGTGGTTGGGGGCTGGGAAGGCTTAGGATTCCTCAGGTCCTCAGCCATTCCCTCCCTGCCCACTGGCATGCCCCTGACACCCCCATTTATCCTCCGCTATGAAGTAAACGTGAACATTCCTATGTGTGGTTTGAGCACATATCCATTTCTGTATGCGCTGTTTCAAATGTACACAATTCTGTGTGCACTTATTCTACTGTATGCATTTTACACACACAAGCTGCACAGCAAACTTGGAAAAAGTATGGATTTTGACATCTGACTATGTTCTGGTTTGTGTTCAGATTCAGGAAATGCAAATTTGGTCAGTTTGCATTGAAATGCGAACCAGGCAGGGCTAGTCTTTGACACCACTCATCCCATTTAGGTCCCAGATTACTTCCCAGTTGGGAGGCTTCATCTTAGATAGAATTGATTTTATTTTTTAAAACAATTTTTTAAAACAATTTTGATTTTATCTTCCTGCATACGTTAGCAATTCACCAATATATTGGAACATGCTCTGACTGTCTCTCTTGCCCCATTTTGCTACCCAGCCTTCCCTCATGTAGTAAACCATGTTTGAAATCATGGGGAGTTATTTTAGTTCTCTGAAATGACATAAACATCTTATTTTAAAATAAAATAAAATGAGAGCTTCAGCTGATGGGCAGTACAGAAAGATAAGCCATCCATCAATCATCTGCTTCTCACAAAGCATTTGTTCATGCAAATAAAATAAAAACTCCATGGAAACAAATGCATGATACAACCTTAGTGCTCATCTCAGGAAGCTTATTGATACTGATCAAAGAGAGCTCCTTTGATAAGAAACACCTGACTGGTGAATGGTGGGAGATTGAGGACATATAAAAGGAAGGACTTCTTCACACAGCACATAGTTAAACTATGGAACTCACTACCACAAGATGTAGTAATGGCCACCAATTTGAATGGCTTTAAAAGGGGGTTAGACAAATTCCTGGAGGAGAAGGCTATCAATGGCTACTGGTCCTGATGGCTATATGCTACTTCCAGTATCAGAGGTAGTATGCCTATGTACACCAGTTGCTGGGGAACATGGGTGGGAGGGTGCTGTTGCACTCATGTCCTGCTTGTAGGTTTCTCACGGGCAGCTGTTTGACCACTGTATGAACAGAATGTTGGATTAGATGGAACCTTGTCTGATCCAGCATGGCTCTTCTTGTGTTCTTAGGCTCTTATGACTGATCCCCAGACCTCCATTAATGATATTAAGATGGTTTTGACATCAAACATACGTATACCGTAAACATGAGGGGTACTGGGACTGTGCCCACCAACTCTTCAGCATACATGTGCCTACTGGCCCCAACTTTGGTGACAGCAAATTGGCAGAACATTGGGAGTCTGTGTGTCTACAGCTGTATGTGCATGGACTCCCCAACCAATCAGGAATCCAGATCATGGGCAGGGCTGGCTCTCCCATGAGGTGGGGTGAATCCTCCACCTCAGGTAATGGAGTGGGAGGAGCAGCATTTTGAGCATTCCCCCACCCAGAAGGCTCCCTGCCCTGCCATCACCTTTTTCCAGTGAGGTGGCACCACAGAGGGTGCTTTGTAAAACCACTTCAGCTGCACTCCCATTGTGGAAAATGCTTCAGTGGGACAGTGGCTGATGGATATTTCCAGAGCAGCCACCCACCCTCTGACTCCCTCTGAGAATCCCCTCAGGGCAAGCCAGAGGGCAGGGAGGCTCTCCAGAGAGCCATGTCATCTGGAAATAGCAGCTAGGGCATTTCTTCAGAGAGCCAGGCAAGGCCAAATGCGTGGCTCTGAGGGAGTCCTTCCTACAAGCCAGGCATTGTGGGCGGGAGTGTCCCTGGTGGAGCAACTTTTTCTGGCTGATGCAGGATGGGCGATGTGATCGGGAGGGCATAGTCTCCCCACCCAGTCAGGAATCCAGCTCATTGGCAGGGCAGCATTGGCACATCTGTGGTCTCCTGCCTCAGGTGGCATGTGGCAGGAGATTTATGCCAGCACTGATCATTATGCTAGTTCCCAATCAAATGGAGAGCCTAGATGCACATAGTGATATGCATGTAGGATCCCCTTCCCAATAATGAATGGACCAATGTCAGGGCTGGGGCAGGCAGGGCAGTTTACACATGGAGGGGGACTGAGTGAATCCTGCTTTCACCATTGTGATCATTGATAATAATGACATTGAATTAATGAGATTAAATGTTCCCATCCATTTTGGAAAACACATTTTGTTCCGGGATCTGTTCTTATTTTTCAGTGCTTAGGAATTTTTAGACTCATAGCCACTGCGGATATATACAACAGCAGCACATGCACTCTTATTTGTGCTTCCCTTTTTAGATAGCTAATGTGATAGTCCAAAGGATATAATATTATTTGTATCTTTAAAAAAAATCTCACTGATAACAGCAATAACCATTTCCTCAAACTCAACAGCCCTACACAATCTCCACAAATGGTAAAAACCACCCTGATCTCATGCACAGAATTACCACCTACCAATATTAGTTTTATAACACAGAGATACCAGAGGGATGAATGCTATTGTGTGGCTATCCTGTAACCATTTTCTTTAATATTAAGGGCTACTAAAAACTGAGGACCTTTCAAGAATAGAAATTGCTATAGTTCATTTGATATTTCAATTTGCAAATCTCTGTTCCATTTGACCATATAAGATTTATGCCACTCCACATCAAGGTCAGGTAGAGTACAGTATATTTTGGACAATACTTTTTTGTTCTCCCTGGAAACTGATTTTTCAGACTCTCTTATTTCTCCAAGTATATTATGTCTCACCCTTTCTCCCATTTCTTTTTTTGCGGTAGCAAGATTTATCTAGTTTGGAGCAACAGACAGTATGGATGTTTTCTTACTCCCATAATATTATTCATTATAAATGAATAAATAATAATTTTAGTAATTTCATCAAACAAACAAGAAAACCATATTTTCTTCAAATAAATCTTTAGGATAATCCATTCTGTTTAGGTTCCTCCATATCCTAAAATTGCTAAGATGCTGCCTGGACTAAATTAAATTAGAGTTCATCATTAACAACGGAAACTGTAGGTGATATATTTGGAGCAAATTTATTCCTGACCTTATATTTGGTTCAAAGTGAAATCATTAACTATGGATTGTCTTTGATATAGTAAGCCCCAGAGTTCTCTTGTTCAGGGTTCCAACCAGCCTGGAACAGGAGCCTATATTGCTATTCAGGTGTCTCAGAAGGAGGATGTTGACTGAGGGGAGGAAGGATACCTTTCTCACCTCCCCCAAGGCCTCTCCCTGCTGTGCTATATTGCACTAGTGGGCTTAATTTGGGGCTAGCTGTAAGTCCTGAACTTCAAAGCAATTTGTTTGTTTGTTTATTTATTTATTTACTTATTTCTATACCACCCAATAGCCAAAGCTCTCTGGGCGGTTCACAAAAATTAAAACCAAAAAGCGCACAGTAAAACAATATAAAATATTAAAGTATTAAAACCACAATATAACAATATACAGGATAAAACAAGAGTAAAACCTAGCAGCAATGCAGAGATTTAAAATACAGATTTAAAACAGCAAAGCTAAAAGTCTATAAAGCTAAAATGCTAAAATGCCTGGGAAAATAAAAAGGTCTTCACCTGGCACCGGAAGGAATACAGTGTAGGTGCTAGGTGAACCTACATTGAGCTAGGGAGCTCATTCTAGGGATGGCAGAGAATTCCGCCATGGATCTCGGTGAGGCCGAATGCCAGTGCATTTGGCCCCCCGAAATCTGTGGCAGAACAGCCTGCCCCCCCGCCCCCCCACGGATCCCCCCCGGGACGAGACTTACCTGGGGCGGATCTTCCAGGCAGCAGCGGCGGCGGCTGGTCTTCTGACCGTCTGCCACCACTGCCATTTACAGTTGTTGTTTTTTTTACAGAGACGTGATAGGCTAAGTAAGTTTTTACGTAGCCTAAAATGACTGGGTAAAAAAAAAAAAAGGCGTACGCAAATGGCGGTGGCTACGGCTGCTGCCATTTGCATTCCTTATTTTGGGCTGTCTTAGTCTACATAAATATTTACGTAGATTAAGACAGCCAAAAATAAGGAACTTCCATGCCGAGGCCGCTGTATCCTAGGGATGTTGCAGAAATCCTCCACGGACCCCAATGAGGCTGGATTCAATAGAATCCGACCCCCTGAAGTCCATGGAGGATTGGAGCTCCTACCTTGTCTTGCAGCACGAAGTCCTCACCAGCAGATCCCTTGGAAAGCATCCCAGGATCTATAGGATATGGCAAACTAGGGAGGGGTATCCTAAGATTGGACCATTCCCCCTTCCCCTCACAGCCCCCATGGAAAGCACTGTAGCAGCTGCTTTTTCAAGGTCACAAAAGCAACATTGGAAGAACTTGGGAAAGGAAGTGGATCAGTGGATGGGGAGGAAAGGGAGGAAAGGCCAGATTTACATAGGCTAAAACGGGGAATCAAAAAGGGACGCAAATAGCACCCGCTACGCTATTTGCGTTCCCCTTTATTTTTGCCATCATAGTCTACGTAAATATTTACGTAGATTAAGAGGGCAAAAATAAGGAACGCAAATGGTGGCGGCGCGTTTTTTTTTTTTAACCCACCCAGCCATGATAGGCTATGTAAAGATTTACATAGCCTATCACGTCGTGTTTTTTTTTAAAAAAAAACCCTTGTCATGATAGGCTACATAAATCTTTATGTAGCCTATTGCGTCTTTCTTTTTCTTTCTTCTTTTTTTTTTACAAGAGTGGAAATGGCGGTGGTGGCAGCTGGTCGGAAGACCAGCCGCCGCAGCCACCGCTGCCCGGAAGATCTGCCCCAGGTGAGTCTCATCCCGGGGGGAGATCCATGGGGGGCGGGGGGGTGGCAGGCCATTCTGCCACAGAGTTCGGGGGGCTGAATGCACTGGCATTCAGCCTCACTGTGATCCGTGGCGGAATTCTCTGCCATCCCTACTAAAACCTAGGGGTGCACAAAAGCCACTTACCTGGTCTCGCAGCTTGCTTCGCCGTGGGGGGGAGGCGCTTCGCTGCTCCCCCCGAAGTTCAGGCTGGGGGGGAGGCTTCCCGCCTCGCCCGGCCGAAATTCAGGCCGGGGAGGATGCGCCTCGCCCAGCTGCAAAATAAAAAGCTTAAAAAAAAAAACGCCCCCGTGATAGGCTACATGACGATTAACGTAGCCTATCATGGCTAGATCTGCAAAGTCAGCCATGATAGGCTACGTTAATCGTCACGTAGCCTATCACGGGTGACTTAAAAAAAAAAAAGCACGTATGCAAATGGCGGCCCCCATAGGGAGCCGCCATTCGCGTTCCTTATTTGGTCGCTGTAGTCTACGTAAAGATTTACATAGACTACGGCGAAAATAAGGGCAACGCAAATAGTGTTGCCCTTATTTTCGCCGTAGTCTACATAATCTTTATGTAGACTACAGCGATCAAATAAGGAACGCGAATGGTGGCTCCCTATGGGGGCCGCCATTAGCCATACGCGCTTTTTTTTTTTTTAAGTCACCCGTGATAGGCTACGTGACGATTTACATAGCCTATCACAGCTGACTTTGCAAATCTAGCTGTGATAGGCTACGTTAATCATCACGTAGCCTATCACGGGGGCGTTGTTTTTTTTTTTTACTTTTATTGGAATGGCGGCGGCGGCAGCCGGTCGAAAGACCGGCTGCCGCCTCTGCCCCTGTCGAAGACCTGCCGAACCACTGCCGGGACCCGCCGCCGGGAGGGACATTCGGGAAAGGTAAGTCCCATCCCGGGGGGGGGGTGCGGGGGGCAGGGGGGTGCGGAGAATTTCTCCCCGAAACTATTTCGGGGGGCCGAATACGTTGGCACTCGGCCCCCCAAATTTTCGGGGAGAAATTCTCCCCCATCCCTACTAAAAACCCAGGTGTTGTTATGATACTGGGCACTAAAGAAAGGTTATGTTTAAAGGGGTCCAAGGAACAGAGATGCTGTTTGCAGCATTATTTTCCATGGCAAGATCTTGATGATACAAGGTTTGGACAGACAAGGGTCCAGATTGGATGGAGTCCAAGTGAAGAGTGTTTTAAGTGCCTCAGATGGTGGTAAGTCCAAATAGAAAAGATTTGGGGCAGTAAAGATGAGAATGTTCCTGCAAGTGTTACTTGGAACAATTTGGAATGAAAAAACAATTTTATGTAGAATACCCTTCTTAGTAAAATTTATTCTGCCAAGAAAAGGAGTATTTAAATTCAACCATATTAGCATACCGTCTTGACCTTCTTGAGTAATGGAGTATAATTAATTTTAAATAAATGATGATTATATTACTGGTGTGAATTTTCAAATACCTAATAGGTTCTTTGGTCCATTTGAGTGTTCTAGTGGTAGATCATATCTGTTTATATTAATTAGAAAAACACAAATCTAAGTTTTCCAAATATGGGTAGACTGGCATTTAGGTTGTTTTAAAAAAATTATTCTTATGGATATGGAATTTGTGTTTTCAGTGGGAAGAATCTGATAGGTTGGAAAAGTCTTCCTTATGTTCTGCCTTCCTTGTTACCTCATGGATCTTATTCAAGATAAGAAGAATAAAAGCAAAGCCTAGTCAAACATTCATTTTTCATCAAGGGAGGGAATGTTGAGCAATCTGAAGATTCTCTTCCATGCAAATTTGGAGTACCATTGCATTCTTTCTTTTTTACAGTTTGGCTTTCATAATGTGAATGCTGATGGAATGCCATGATAAGGAAAAGTAAACCTATCTCTTTGAACAGCTGTAACTGAAGAAAACCCAAATAAAATGGGGAAAGTATCTTGCACTTGTCATTTCCTGAAATATTTCTACAGAAGTTATTTGTCTTATATGGCTGTAACCAAGTATGTGTATATTCTCTAACAGTTGATTGTGCAACATGGAGTCTGTAAAACAAATCCTGCCATTCTGAGTGTATCATCTTTAATTTAATTTAATAATAATTTGCTAGCTTTTGTGATAAGAAATAATTTAGAAACTTGGTGGCTAAATCTTTTCAAGGATGAGGAAAACAACAGCAGCTTTTTAACAAAGCTCTTAGGTTGCCATCCAATGGACCCTGGGAGGGTATCCCAGAGCTAAAGAATTGTTCAGATGTCCCCTTCTGAGGGAAAGAGAGAGAGAGGTCTGCCCTTGGAGTGGGAGATCCAACCCTAACATCCTGCTCCCAGCTTCTGTGGAAACATCCTTACATCCCGGTGACCAGGGGTGTGTTCCATCAATCACATCTGATATACCGGCTCTTCGCTCCTCTGAACAGAAGATATTAACAACTGTGAAAACTCAAGGATAGACTGGTGTAATGCACTCTATTTGGGCATGCCCAGGTGGCTGCATGCGGCCCATGTGTTGCCTTCCACAAGGATGTTAATCCTTGTGGTAAATTTCCCACCCCCCATTCCTAGCCATATCTTATAGTATAACACACCGTATATAAGGAGGCCTCATCTCATGTAGTAAGTTCTACTGAACAACAGAGCTGTGGACAGAGATGGGAACAGGGACAGGGATTTCAACATGGGGTTCCTGGCTCCCAGAGAGGGTATAACATTTTGACCCATGATGCTGCTTTCCATATGATTGGCTTTTACTGTTATTACTTAAAGACTTGGAAAGCATTTGCTATTACCTCTATTTGATTGCTGAGAAAGAGAGAGAGAGAGAGAGAGAGAGAGAGAGAGAGAGAGAGACCATTTATAACCTGCACAATTTATAAGTAACATTTGCATTAAGGATGCCAGCCAAACAAAGTAGATTATGTCTTAAGCATCTAACAGACTGGTCTTGAGTAGTCTCTTTGGCATGTTTTAACCAATAATACAGCACTGTGAGCTCATAACAAACCACCTGGAATGTTTCTCTGTACTGCCAGCAATTTTCATAACAATTAGGAACTGTCTCAGTGTTACCTGATATAAAGCTGTCAAGTCCCCATAATTGTGCCCATATAATATATATAGTACTGGTTCTATCTTGGTTCCATAAAATGTCAAGCCTGCTCTCTATGAAGATATTCATGTTCTATTAAAGAACCCTAATATAGCATTTATTGCCTGTTTGCTATTACTGAAAGAAATTGGTGAATCATAAAGGGCACCTAGTTTAGCTCTGTTCTATGAGGGTCTCTACCCCACACAAAGAGATGGAGTCAATCTTTTGCAATCCAGACCACAGAAAGCTGACTTTAGGATAGAAGCTTCAAATTACTATGGTAGGATTCAAAATGGAATCATAGAATCATAGAATAGTAGGGTTGGAAGGGGCCTACAAGGCCAAAAGTAGGAGAGGAAGGCAAATGTCTCCCACCCACCCCAACAGAGTGACTCACTAATTGACCTTGCAATCAATTACTTCCAAGCCGTTGCATCTCAACCTTGAGTGAAACTCTTCCATCAGGTCTTTGTGAGGCAGGCAAAATGTCTCCCAAAATCTTGTCTTTATGGCAACTTCTTGGTGTCACAAAGAAAAGGGAGGTGGAATGTTCACCATGGTTAAAAATTACTCTTTACATTATGAGTGAAAACATCTGTCTGTCTGTCCTGGTGCAGCCCTTTTGAAAGCAATGGAACCACACAGTCATACATAAAATGTTCAGGGATAATTTACCAATTGATAATTCACAGTTGTCATGTCCCCTGATACTGAGACTCTGCATTACCCTGAGGTGGACTTGGAGATGAAAGGTCATCCCACTTCAGGTTGAGTCATCAACAGCCCCTTCTGTATTATCACAGCTTGAGGACATAGCTCCCCATCATCTGATTCTGAGGATGACTCCCCTGCAGCTTTTCCTGTCCCTCAGCCATAAAGGAGAATGAAACTGTAGAAACAAACACCAGCCCTTGAAGGAGCACAGTCTGCATCCAGCAGGGGTAGAGCCACTGAAAGATGAGGCTCTGCCAGTCTTCTTGAAGTCTGAATTGACTGCAGTCCTTTACTGGGACAACAGTTCCTTATGGGAGAATACTGTAGCCTGCACTGTGCTATCCAAGGTAAAGATGTGACCCAGAACAGTCAGCACTGTGCTGCAGTGTCTTTCCCCTGGACCTCACACCTTGTCAGGATACCAGTGTTTGTAGTGTTGGTACAGTGAAGAGGCGAGACAACATGGTTGTCAAATAATGCCTTGGGAAGAATTGTGAGATATATAGAGAAAGCACCTATGTGAGATGTTCCAGTATTTTGCTGTCATTCACTTTTTTACTACACACTTTTGCTCCTTTCCCTTTTACGTGAACATAGTCAATGTTGCCATTATTTCCTTTCCTTTCTTTTGTCATGTGGGAGCCATTTATCTTTGTGAATATTCCAGACATCTGGGAGAACATCTAAATGGCTCCACCTTGTATGTGGGGTGGATCATGTGGGCCTTTTCCATGGAACTGGCAACTAGGGATGTACGAAAGTGACTTACCTTTAACAAAATTTGATTCGAGGTGGGGGGGAGGCACTCCGTCCCTCCCCCCTGAAATTCTGGTGGGGGGGAGACGTTCCGTCCCTCCCCCCCAAAATTCTGGCCGGGGGGGAGGTGCTCTGCCCCTCCCCCCCAAAATTCTGGCCGGGGGGGAGGCGCTCTGTCCCTCCCCCCCGAATCCTGGACGGCCAGGTGCGCAAATGGCGGCAGCTGTAGCCACCACCGTTTGTGTCCCTGCAGTCAGCCGTGATAGGCTATGTAAATGTTTAAGTAGCCTATCATGGCTGATTTAAAAGAGAAAAAAAACGCACGTATGCAAATGGCGGCGCCCATGGGCGCCGCCATTTGCGTTCCTTATTTTGACACGTCTTAGTCAACGTAAACGTTTACGTAGACTACGGCGAAAATAAGGGGAACACAAATAGCGTAGCATCTACGCTATTTGTGTTACCCTTATTTTTGCCGTCTTAGTCTATGTAAATGTTTACGTAGACTAAGACGTGTCAAAATAAGGAACGCAAATGGCGGTGCCCATGGGTGCCGCCATTTGCGTACGCGCATTTTGTTTTTTTTCCTTTAAATCATCTGTGATAGGCTACGTAAACATTTACGTAGCCTATCACGGTATTTTTTAAAAATCTAGCCGTGATAGGCTACGTAAATTTTTACGTAGCCTATCACTTTTTTTTTTTACTGGAAATGGCGGCGACGGTGGCAGCCGGTCAAAAGACCGGCTGCCGCTGCCGCCGCCAAACCACCACTGAACCACCGCCGCAGCCACCACCGCCACGAGGATTCACCCAAGGTAAGTCCCGTCCTGGGGGCGGCGGGGGGGTGGCAGACTGTTTTGCCACCAATTTCAGGTGGCACTCGGCCTCCCCGAGATTTGTGGCGAAATTGTCTGACATCCCTACGGCAACCTCTGAGTGCCAATTCCATGGGGAAAATGCACAAAATCAGCTGCACCCACATGACTGAGTCATGTAGGTATTGATCCCAGATGAGTGGGATCCACTCATGGGAAAAGCAGCTCCCATGTAGGGATGGGTGAGACCTAGGGATGGCAGAGAATGAGACTCCAATGGCAGAGCATCCATCTGCCTAGGGATGGCAGAGACTCCAATGAGGCCGGGTTCTTTGGAATCTGGCCCCCCAGAGTCCGTGGCAGAATGGACTACCCCCCCGAAATCCCCCCGGGACAGAACCTACCTGGCGGCGGCTGGTCCGGGTCGCCGTCTTCGTTCTGCAGCCATCCTCAGCCAGGCTGCGGAACAAAATGGCATCCGGCATAGGGGACACCATTTGCATCCCTGCCATTGGCCATGATTGGCTATATAAATATTTACGTAGCCTATCACGGCAAAGAGCAGGGACGCAAATGGCATCCCCTACACTGGTTGCCATTTGTGTCTGCAGACCGGCCATGGCCAGAGGTCCAGCAGTGGCCGGAGCCGGACGGTGGCTCTGTGGACTCCCCATGGAGCGGAGCCGGATGGGGGGGATTCTGGGTGGAGGACCAGATCACCTCCCCCTGCCTGCGGACCCCCCCACGGACCCCAGGTAAGGGGATCCGTACATCCCTAGCGAGACCATTTCAGTTTGGTTTTGATAAGACTTCACCAGAACTTGCCAAGGTCTCCATAGTCAGGACAAAAAGAACTTGAGGCTTTTGCCTTTTAATGGAATGCAGGGGAAAGCAAAACTGACAGATTTTGTATTTATCTAGGCTCAGGGGTTGAATGCTTTTCTCTTAAAGGTCTGGGTTTAAATCCCTGTGTATTCAATCATGTTAGTAGTTGACTCTATTTTTTTCTGACAGGTCCTAATCTTTTAAAAGCTGTATGGCAGGCGGGTGCATCATGCTCCATGGTGGGAAAGCTGACCTATTGGATTTGGCTGATGCCAATCAGTGAGAATTTTGTTTCAATTAATTTAAATTGATTTACCAAAATTCTCAAGATTCTGGACTAGCAATCTTGAGATTTTAAAATTTTAAATGCAGGGGATTTGCACATCTCTGCTTCTGAGGTGCTGACTCTCTTTTAAAAAAATGGCACCCTGACATACTGTATGCTTAGTTTTCCACCACCATCTCCCTTAACAGCTTTTTAAATATCTACTCTCAGTTGCATTGGGAAAGCAGCTAAAATGATTTGAATAAGTAAATTGCCATGTTCCTACCAGCAACCACTAGGAGCATGGAGGTGTAGCTGCTTGTAAAGTGATGATAGGCATTTATGCAGTAAGGATGTCTAGCTGTTATTGGAGGATACAGTTGTGTGATGCTGCTTTTAATGACATCCTCAGTGGCAAGGGAACAGGTGCACTAGCTCTTATTTTTAGAATTTTCAGAAGATGTTATGCACTAATGTACACTCTATAAAACAGTTAAGATAATGAGCATGTAGTTAGCAATACTTCTTCATTCTCAGTATTAAAGACAGGACACACTTTCTGCCTACTGTTCTTAGGGATGTATGAATCCCTTACCTGGCTCTGCGCAGCGGCATCCGCGGTGGGGGGGAGGCGCTCCATCCCTCCCCCCGGAATCCTGCCTGGCTGGCTCTGCTCCACGGCCAAGCCACAGAGCCACCAGCCAGCTCCGGCTGCCCACAGCCAGACATCCGGCCGCTGGGCAGCCCTGCAGGGACTCAAATGGCGGCTGTCGTAGCCACCGCCATTTGCGTCCCTGTATTGAGCCGTGATAGGCTATGTAAATATTTACATAAAAAAACCCAGTGTACACAAATGGCGGTAGCTGCCACCATTTGCGTTTGCTGGGTTTCCCCCCCCCCCCTGCCATGATAAGCTACGTAAATACTTATGTAGCCTATCACGGCCTCTGCAGGGATGCAAATGGCGTCCCTGCGTTAGCCATGATAGGCTACGTAAGTATTTACGTAGCCTATCACGGCTATTGAGAGGAGGAAGTGAATGGTGGCCGCAGGATGGCCACCATTCACAAAGCAGCACGGACGGGAGCAGGTAAGTGCTCCGTTTCGCGCACCTTTCGTGGGGTGAGGGGGTGGGGGCTTCGTTCCGCAATGGATTTTGGGAGGCTGAATGCACTGGCATTCGGCCTCACCGAGATCCATCACGGAATTCTCTGACATCCCTAACTGTTCTTTAGGAGAGCTCAAATTGACAAACGACACCATTTTTAGTGCCTTTTGCCAATAACTGTTGCCATTCCCAATGGCCCCTGCCAATAATAATGACTACTTCTTAAAGAAAGCAATTAATGAATATCTCTAAATGACTTTTTAATAACTTCAAAGGTGTGCTAAACAAGTGAATGCTTACTATGCTGCAGCATTTTTTTTAAAAAAACCCTTATCATTGAGTTTATGGGCCAACTAAACAGTATGCTTTGCTGTGGCTAGGGATGAGTGAGAAACTAGTTAGCTTCACATTTTAATGCAAGATGACCCAGTTCAAATCTTCCAGAACCAAACACAGACCCAAATGCAATTTGCAGTAAGAAATCCATACATTTCCGAGTTTGCGATGCATTTCACAGCACACACACACAAAGTGTCCGAAAACCTGCACATTTGGAGATTATACGTGGGAAAAATTGTACATTTAAAAAATGCACACAAACACACTTTGGTCTGTAAATACATTCATACAACACCCGCCATACCTTTTTTTAAAAATCCACACAAAATATTTATTTATTCATTTATTCACTTGTTTATTTATTTGTTTATTTATTTATTACAACACTTGTATACCACTCCACATCCAAAACAGATTCCAGAGTGGTGAACATAAAAGGTAAAATGATTAAAAGATAAAATGAATTAAAACACCATGTTAAAACTGTTCTTTTAGAAACAGGATACCAATAAAAACTGTGACTGGTCAGTTAAGCAATGCTTCCTGGAAGAGAGCTGTTTTCAGGAGGCACTCGAAGCAGAACAGTGTTGATGCCTGCCTGATCTCCAGTGGCAGGGAATTCCACAGGAAGGGGGCCACCACACTGACAGTTCTTTTTCTGGTGGACTCCAATTGGGCCATAGGTCCATGTGGAACCACCAGGACCATGCCCTCTGATGACCTCAGTGATGGGACAGGTTGATAAGGGAGAAGGCACTCTCTCAGGTATCCTGGTCCCAAGTTGTTTGCACACATTTTGAAAAATGCAAAGAAAAATACATACACATTTTTAAGTCAGGGAAACAAAAAGCCTCACAATCTGATGCAGAACCAGACCGGAACATGCCTAGCAGTGCCAAAATGAGAACCTGACTGAGATCAAGTTTGACAGTTTTGCCCATCCCAAGGTATGCCATCATTTGATCATTCACATTTCTCGTACAGGATATTGTTTCAGCTTGGAGCACCAATTTGGGTTGTTCATATGGGAAGTCTATAGCAAAGTCCACCACCCTAATGCACACTATTCCAGTGCTGGCAGTGAAAACCCAGCAAACCCCAGCCATATCTGGAAGCTGGAAAACACTGAAACTATGTAACTGCAAAGTCAACTATTTGGTAGGTACATACTCATATTATTGAGGGGTTTTTGTTTGTTTGTTTATGAGAAGCCCTTATTTCTGCTCAGACTCTTGTTAACTTCTTGATCTTATAATTATTGGACACCATTCCCCCCATTTTATTGTTTAAAGACTTATTTTGAATTGTTGATTCTTTTGAATTTTTCTTTTCCTTTGTCCCTCATTTCCCCTTCCCTGTTAAATACATCCTAGCTCGTGTGTGTGTGTGTGTATGTGTGTGTGTGTTTTAATATCTCATGAAACTGGTCACTGTTTTTCTCCCACCACCTTTCAGGAAACAGGGGTCCTGGTAAGCTAGAGGCATCAGACACTATTTTGGGGTCAGCATTTTTCTCCACCATGACACAGGGTTGCTTGTAGGGTAAGAGAAGTTACAGTGTGTGTGTGTGTGTGTGTGTGCGTGTGGACAGGGGAGTTAGTTTCCAAGATGATCTTCACTACAACTAGTGAACTAAATGAACTAAAACCTTCAGGGAACAATACGATAGGGCACATGAGTGCAGTATGTGCCAACATTATGAGCTGGGATAGAACTGTCAGGAAACAGATTCGTTTTCTTAAGGGATGTATGAAACACCTACCTGGCTCCACGCCGGGCAGTCCACGGTGGGGGAGAGGCACTCCATCCCTCCCCCCAGAATCCTCGATGGGCAGGGAGGCGATCTGGTCCTCCCCCCTGGAATCCTGCCCAGCCAGCTCCGCAGCCAGACATCCAGCCACTGGGCAGCCCTGCAGGGACGCAAATGGCGGCTGTCATAGCCGCCGCCATTTGCGTCCCTGTATTGAGCCGTGATAGACTATGTAAATATTTACATAGCCTATCACGGCAGAGGGAAAAACCCCAGCGTATGCAAATGGTGGTTTTTCCCCCCTGCCATGATAGGCTACATAAATACTTACGTAGCCTATCACGGCCTCTGCAGGGATGCAAATGGTGGCGGCATTAGCCGTGATAGGCTACATAAGTATTTACATAGCCTATCATCCGCAGGATGGCCGCCATTCGCAAAGCAGCGCAGATGGGAGCAGGTAAGTGCTCCATTTCGCGCGCCTTTCTTGGGGTGGGGGCAGCGGGGGCTTCATTCTGCGATGGATTTCGGGGGGCCAAATGCACTGGCATTCAGCCACACCGAGATCTGTCGCGGAATTCTCTGACATCCCTAGTTTTCTTCTTTTTTTAACACTGGCCTAGAAAGCTCATAATTACTGAGCCAGTTCCTGAGTCAAAGGAATGTCTTCCATTATGAGTCCTTTCCAAATATGCCTAAAGCATCCAAAATGCAACACAAGATTATCCCTTTAAAATGCAATGTACTACAACCAGCCCATGTGAAAGTGGGCTGGGCTGCAGCCTACCATGTACACCCAGGGTTCACATCAAACTCCCCAAGATGGTTGCTTCCCTATTTCCTGTGAGAGCTTCTGATTTGGATCTGTTCCAGGCTGACCAATAAAAGGAGTGTGATATCATTATAAATTAATGTAATGGCTATCTGTTTAAGTGGGAAATGGACAGTCTCGGATGATAGCAAATATCCATGTTCCTGTCATTTAAAATGCATTTCAAATACCATACAAATACCATTCCAATGGCTTTCTCTGCAAGTCTGAAGACATGCCTCATGCATTATTTAAGTACAGGAAAGTACTGCAAGAATAAAGTGGGGGTGGGGGTGCAAAGAGGTTTCAATCAAAACCCTTTTGTTGTTTTCTCACCAAGCACTGGAGGAGAAAAACTAATTTAAAAATAAAAATAAAATGCCAAGCTCTTTGTTATCTCCAACAAGGTTAGTGTTATTTGAGGTGTATGACAAACTTTCATTCTGTTGTCTGCTGCTAGAATGAAACACCTTTAAGAAATCCTGTGTGTGTGTGTGTGTGTGTGTGTGTATACACATCAAAATTTCAAAACTATGGTATGCTAGACTAGCTTCCTGGCAAATTAATACAATGGACAGATGGTTTTTCATTATGTGTTATACAGAAATACAAGGCTTGTGACAGTATGTTTTGTATTGATGCTTATTCATCTGTGAGAGAGTAATTTTCAGGCTGCTTGTTTAGAGCACATTCTAAATCTTCCTCTGCATCTGCAGAACATCTGCTTAAACTAGGATTGTCGGTGTCAATATTTTATTTCTAGTAAGCGACAGGCTGTCTTAATGTCTTCCCAAAGCCAAAGAAATGAATGTGAAAATAGGAATCAGGGCTAGGATTCAGGCTTTACAGTCTAAATATATTCTTCACTTGGTATGCAATGGAGAGAGAGAGAGAGAGAGAGAGAGAGAGATCTTATTCACTACTCATTCTGCTTCTTGTAGCATATGGTTTGAACAATGAAATGCAGCCCCCTGCCCCCTACGCTCAATATATCTATGTTAAGGGCTTATGGATGATGGAAAAGGGAGGCATATTTATGGAACACAGACTTTTTCGGATATAGTTTTTTCAGGTAGTTTCCTGCCCACTCTGCATACTGTTTGCTGACTTTTAAAATTGTAATATATTGTTCATTTTTATTTATTATTATTATTATTTGTTAAATTTGTATCCTGCTTTTCCAGCAAATGATGTTTAAAGCGGCTAACAGCAGTAATACAAATATAATGAAATATAATGAAACACAATAAAAAAGCAAAAAGAAAAGTTTAACAATCCTATAAAAGCAGGTAGGTAAAACCTCAATAAAATCAATGAAAACAACCAGTCAAAACCAGTTACAGCATATTTCCATGTCAGCTTATGGAACACGCTAGTCATGTTGGTCCATAGAAGAAGAGACATGACCCCCTCACTTTAACATGTTACTCATGTGAAGGGGGTATTACAGGGTTGTGTGAAAAATTCACTCTTGTTGAGTTGGGTTTTTTCATTGATTTCCCTAATTCACATTTCCTGGACTTGAACTCAATTTGCAGTTGGAAATCCATACCATGCACACGTTCAGGGGTGGTGGAGAATTCCGCCATGGACTCCAGTGAGGCCGGATTCTTTAGAATCCAGCCCCCCCGGAGTCCATGGTGGAACGGACCACCCCCCCCGCCACCCCGTAAACTTTGTCCTGGACAGACCTACCTGGTGCTGGCCGGGTCCGGGCCCATCCGCAGCTGGACTTCCATCCGCTGCCCCGCCGGTGTGTGGACGCAAATGGCATCTGGCATAGCGGATGCCATTTGTGTCCCTGCTCCTTTCATGATAGGCTATGTCAATCTTTACATAGCCTATCACGGCAAAGAACAGGGACGCAAATAGTATCTGCTATGCCATTTGAGTCCCTGCTTTTTTTGTGATAGGCTACGTAAAGATTTTACAAATGGCGTAGCGGACGGTAATTGCATCCCTGCTTTTTGCCATGATAGGCTATGTAAATCTTTACGTAGCCTATCATGGCAAAGAGCAGGGACGCAAGTACCATCCGCTACGCCTTTTGCATCCCTGCTCTTTGCCATGTTAGGCTACATAAATCTTTACATAGCCCATCATGAAAGGAGCAGAGGCACAAATGGCATCCACTATGCTGGACGCCATTTGCATCTGCACACTGGCAGGGCAGCAGACGAAAGTCTGGCTGCAGATCGGCCTGGCTGGTGGCTCCGTGGACTCTCCATGGAGCGGAGCCAGCTGAGGAGGACTCTGGGGGGAGGAATGGATCACCTCCCCCCCACATGGACCCCCAAGGTGGATCGGTGAGTGGGGTTCATACACCCCTACACACGTTTGAAAAATGCACAAAGAAAAATGAATACATTTCCAAAATGTGCATAAACATGCCTTAGTCAATAAGTGTGTGTATCCAAAAATGTGTACATTTAAAAATGCACTCAAAAATGCATACATTGATGTGCACATTATTAAAAAAAAATGTGTGAAAATGCCCATACAGATTTGGTTTTTAAATCACAAACTTGTGTAGAAGCAGTATGGAATGAACTCAGCTTTAAAACACTGATTGTCTTGGTGAGTCAGAGATTGACAAATCCTTCCATCTCTAGGGTTCATGCATAGAATGGGACAGTGTGACTGCCTTGCTGGCCCTACTCCAGACCTGAGATCCACATATTATGTGTGGCTAACTGAGCTTGGGGGGGGGGGTATGAGTAATTCATTTCTTTTCAGTAAGAAAAACTGTAGCCGCCGACATTTGCATTCGCTGTTTTTTTTTCCCATGATAGGCTACGTAAATATTTACGTAGCCTATCATGGCAAAATACAGGGATGCAAATGGCGGCAGCTATGGCAGCCACTATTTGCGTCCCTGTGCAGGCTGCCCAGCGGCTGGGTGTCCGGCTGCGGGCAGCCCCAGCCAGCGGCTCCGCGGAGTCGCCGTGGAGCAGAGCCGGACGGGTTAGGATTTTGGGGGGAGGTGTGGAGCACCTCCCCCCCACCGTGAATCACCCTGTCGAAAAGGTAAGTGACTTTTGTACATCCCTAGTTCGACAGCATGGGTACATTTGAAAAGTGTGCATGAAAAAATATGTACTTTTGGAAAATGCACACAAATATTCTTTAATCAGTGGGAGAAGAATGTATGCATTTCAAAGATGTGCACAATTGATGCATACATTTGGAAAAATATGCACAGAGTATGCACAGATTTTCATGTGAAAAAGCAAAGAAAAGATTGCAATCTGATATGGACGTGAGCTGGAAGTAGGGATGGACAGACTCAATTGCACCTGCTGAGCATGGGCACTCACTGAGTTGCTGCTGCCGCCTGCCCCTGCTTACTAGGCCATGTGAGCCCTGGAGGGCTCAGCAAGTGGCCTGGGAGCCCCCTCCCAGCTGCCAGCTCTTCGCCATGAGCCATTTTTATGCAAGATGGGGGCTCTGTAATTTCTATTTATTTAATGTAATTTTCCATATATTTAATTTATCTATATTTTATGTTGTGCACAGCACAATGGCAGCAGGCAGGGCAATTTCTTCAACATTAGAGGCACAAAGGACCCCTTTATGAAAGTAGACCTCTATGCTTTTAGGTTTTCATGTGAGGTAAAACCCTAATTATGCACGCCCCACTACCCGCTTCTATACACGAATTCCCTTCACATGGGTAACACTGATCCACTTGTGCTTAGGATTCTGGACTCACGTTTTTGAGTCACGCAGTCTCCCTCATGTTTAGATTCCAAATGGTCTGTGACAGTATAATAAAATGTTGAATGTGTTGTTGAATGTTTAGATCCAAACACCAGCCTAACATGGTCATAGAAGTATTTCTGGTTTATATTTTATTTGTGCTGTGAATATATAAGTTTAAAGAACATACTTCTTTCCCATTGTAAAACTTGTTTCTAGCAGTTTACAGTGCAATCCTACATATTCCTACTCAGAAGTATGTACCATTGAATTAAATGGCACTTACTCCCAGATAGCTATGTATAGGATTGCAGCCTGAATACGCATTGGTCCATTGTGATTTTCATTCACAGTTCTACTATAGTATCCAATGGCAACTCTTTGACATCATTGTGTTATTTGCATGGCTAGTATTAGCTGAGGGGCCGTGGTGGCTTAATGGTTAAGACGCTGAACTGCAGACTGGAAGGTCGGCAAGTCAGCAGTTCGAGACCCGATTTCTGCGTGACGGAGTGAGCTCCCGTCTTCAGTCCCAGCTCCTGCCAACCTAGCAGTTGGAAAGCAAGAAATTGCAAGTAGATAAATAGGTACCACCTCAGCGGGAAAGGTAACAGCGTTCCGTGCACCTCAGTGTTCAGTCATGCCGGCCACATGACCACGGAAGCGTCTTTGGACAGCGCTGGCTCTTCGGCTTAGAAACGGGGATGAGCACCGCACCCTAGAGTCAGACATGACTGGTTGGGGACACCTTTTTTTTAGTATTAGCTGAGGTTAGGGAAGTATGAGAAATTTGTTTCAGTTCATTTTTTATCTGGATTTACAGTTTGTACTGTCCAGACCCAACACAGACTCGGATGCAATCTGCACTTGAAGTCTACATTTCTGAGCTAGCAATGTGATCTGCAGGCCCAACAAAATATGTTTCACATATGTGTACATTTGAAAAAATGCACATGAAAAATGCATACTATTGAAAAAGTGCTTTAGTCAATGGGAGAAGAATGTGTACATTTCAAAGATGCACACAATTGATGCATACATTTGGAAAAATGTGCACAAAAATATGCATGAATTTTCATGTGAAAAGAAAAAAAGCAAAGCTCACAATCTGATACAGACTCAAGTCAGAACGAGCTTTCAGATGGAATTCAGAGAACTTCAGCAATCTCAAGTTTTGCTGATTCACCCATCTCTGGTTGAAGTGTATGAAGAAGCTCTAGAATGAACTGCTGCTAGAATGAAAAACTGTTACAAAATCATCTCAACACAGAAATTAAAACAAAACAAAACAGTATGCTGGACTAGCTTCCTGGGAAATAAAAACAGTGCATACCTGGTTTTCCATCACATGTTATACAGAAATAGAAGGCTTGCTAAAGTACTCACCCCCATCCCACGCCAACCCCTCTATGGCTTCAAAACATACTTACTGAATTTTCCTGAGTTCCTCTGGACTGTAGCCAATGCCTACATCCTATTAGAGAAAAAATAAGGCCTGTTTCAAGCTATTCTAGAAGAATGCTGAAAAGCTGATATTGACAGGTAAACTTTTAATCATCTGAAAACCAAGCACTTTCCATGTTACATGTGGAAATCATTACCTCAGACCTCTATCCATATGTGCATATCTCTAGGATGCTGAAGAAATCTGCTGTGGACCCAATGTGGCTGAATTCTGGGAGGTTGCAGGAGACTCCCCCCCCCCCCCCGCTGCACATCCTTGTGATGTAAACACCCTCAATTTAGGTATGGCTGCAAATGGTGTAAAATATGCCAATTACGGTCATAATTGTCCTGCAGTAGGCTAATGGCAGCTGCCATTAGCCTATTGCAGCTTTAAGAAAGATGGAAAGCCACCCTGTGAACTCCAGCAAATGCACCGGGGCTCTGAGGAAATCCACAAGGCCCAAAGCAGCCCAGATTTCCCAACAATGGACCCTCTTCCCAGACCGGACATCCATGGGTTCACCCATCCCTACATATCCTCAGATGTTTTGCATGAACAGGACTTATATCATGCTGACTGGGGCATGCTGGGAGTTGTAGTCCAAGACATCTGGAGGACACCAGGTGCTGGAAGGATGACTTATATGCATGCTTGTTAATGGAATCAGTTCACACAATGTGGGCCACTTTATATCTTACTGGAATATTCTTGAATTCTGCTGATGTTTCTATTCCCAAGCCACTGCCAATATTGCTAGAAACAACCTGATCATGTGTGCAGGGGCAGTGAGGTGGTTACTTCCTGTGGCACTGTCTCCAACCAATTGTGATGGCATCACTTTGAGTATGCTATTGGCAGGCAAGCAGCAGTTTGAGTGTAAATTACTCAAGTGTTAAGTAAGCAAGTGATTCACATATTGGCCCTTAAATCTGAACTGGCCCATAAATGTGTGAATTAATCCCATGACTCTTTCAGTGCTGATCTAGGACTGGGAAGTCCCAGGCTCAACCATGAAGCTCAGCCTAACCCACCTCACAGGGCTCTTATGACTGAGGAAAGAATTGCCATGTATATGGCTTCAGTTCCTCAGAAGAAAGATAAGAAATCAATGAAATATTTCATTTTTTAATATTACATTTCACATTAATATTCCCATAGATAAAGGTTTTGCTATATTATTTCATGTGCATGTTCAATGAGGGCTGAACTACCCCAATCATATACATATTTCCTTAATCCAAATATATGTATTTCCTTAGTTTTAAAGCTGCTCAGTCCTGGATACTACCCACCGATAACAGCAAGCAAGCATGTAACAGAATGTGAAGACTCTTATGGCCCTGACAAAATGGAACACTATCAATAATGTAGGGGGCTGCAATTCAATAACACCACGTAGGGCTGTGTTTGTAGTATTTCTTTGTTTCCCATGTGCCTCCCAGGTCAATTGCTTCTAGAGGATATTACTTACAGACCTGTCAAGATATGAAAACTTACTGCTGGAAGAAAAGCAGGTAGGTAGAAAACAGTTTCTTGGTGTTCACATAACTCTGTAGAGATTAAAAATACCTACATTATTGTTTTTTATTTTGAAAGCAGGACTCTTCTAAGCGTAGGCTTGTTTTCGAGGTAAACTTGGTCAATATTCTGAAAATACCATTAAACCATTATCTACTTATTTGCAGCAAGGGTTTGCCTCTTCATAACAACAAAAGTAAATCAGCAAACCCTAGAGTATTGTTCCTCTATGTTGCTAATGTGCTTTATTATTTACTTACATATTTATCAAATTTTGAAGGCAATTTGAAAGCAATATAGGTAGCAATACACTGACAATGGAAAGCTTCAAGTCATGTTGCAGGAAGGACTCACCATTGGCATGGGTTGTAGCACAGCTTCCCCCCCACACACAAGGTGTTTTTTTTGGGGGGGGGGTTGCATTGCCACTAGGGATGTACGGAAGTCACTTACCTTTCACGGATTATGTTGATGGTGGGGGGGGAGGTGCTCTGTCCCGATTTTAGGGGGCCGAATGCATTGGCGCTCGGCCCCCCAAAGATTCGGGGAGAAATTCTCCACCATCCCTATATTAGGGGTGGACGAAAGTCCCTTACCTGTCATCGAAGGACGTTCACGGTGGGGGGGAGGCACTTCGCTGCTCCCCCCGCGAAGTTCAGGCCGGGGGGGGAGGCTTCCCGCCTCGCCCCGGCTGAAATTCAGGCCGGGGGGGAGGCTTCCCGCCTCGCCCCGGCCGAAATTCAGGCCAGGGAGGAGGCTTCCCGCCTCGCCTGGCCGCGAACGCGAAAGTTTTTTTTTTTTAAAAAATACGCCCCCTGATAGGCTACGTGACGATTCACGTAGCCTATCACGGCTAGATCTGCAAAGTCAGCCATGATAGGCTACATCAATCGTCACGTAGCCTATCACGGGTGACTTAAAAAAAAAAAAAAGCGTGTACGCTAATGGCGGCCCCCATAGGGAGCCGCCATTCGCGTTCATTATTTAGTCGCTGTAGTCTACGTAAATGTTTACGTAGACTACGGCGAAAATAAGGGCAACGCTATTTGCGTTGCCCTTATTTTCGCCGTAGTCTACGTAAACATTTACGTAGACTACAGCGACTAAATAATGAACGGGAATGGCGGCTCCCTATGGGGGCCGCCATTATCCGTACGCGCTTTTTTTTTTTTTTAAGTCACCCGTGATAGGCTACGTGACGATTGACGTAGCCTATCACGGCTGACTTTGCAAATCTAGCCGTGATAGGCTACGTGAATCGTCACATAGCCTATCAGGGGGCGTTTTTTTTTCTTTCTTTGATTGCAATGGCGGCGGCGGCAGCCGGTTGAAAGACCAGCTGCCACTCCCGCCCCGCTCGAACACCCGCCGAACCGCCGGCCAGACCCGCCGCCGGGAGGGACATTCGGTGAAGGTAAGTCCCGTCCCGGGGGGGGTGCAGGGGGCGGGGGGGTTCGGAGGATTTCTCCCCAAAACTTGTTCGGGGGGCCGAACACGTTGGCGCTCGGCCCCCCGAAGTTTCAGGGAGAAATTCTCCACCAACCCTACCCTATATCACTGCAAGGGGGCTAAGCATTCTCTGTGTGTCTTTTCTTTCCATTACACATTTCTCCATTGCTCTGCAGGAAGCTGATGAGGCTACAGGCTGCCACAGAGATTACTGTACAATGAAAGACAGGACACTCGCACACACCCCTCAGCCACCTCATAAACACAAGAACCCTGAACCCAATCCATGAAAATTTCTCTGAAATTTCTATTTTGAATTTCTTTTCAGAAGCCATTTCTTTTCTATCAAATTGAATGAGAATGTTTGAAAAAAAAAATTGGAATAAATTTTCAGCACAGCTCTAATTGAGAGTATACTCAAAAACTCCATTGTACATAGGATCTATGGGTATTATGGTTCTTTACTTTTCCTGGTAAATGAACCAGGATGAACAAAGAACTACATTTCTCAGAGTCTGCAGTGCAGGTCTGAACTTGCTCAGAAGTTTTTCAATGCAGAATGAGGAACTGCATAGAAGAAACAGCCTTCATCTTAACTCTGGGTACTGTAGATTTTAAAAACATACATATTATTTCTGCTTAATTAGTAAAGGATAATTCAAAATAGAACACTATGCTTCCCAGAGGTCATGTCTGCAACAAGGACAGTTCAGAATCAGCTTTCAGTTGTAGTTCAGGTACTCTCTCCCCCACCCCACTTCCCCCTCTCACAACTTGCTATGCTTGTGGGGACATCTGGGAATTGATGGATGAGAGGGCTGGTGCCAATCACTAGGAGGTTAGATTAAATTGAGAAGGGGGTTGGATTCAGCTCATACTGACTATGGGATTTTGGAACTGTAGAAGTGCATTTTGATTCCCCCCCCCCTCTATTCCTAGTATAGGTGAGTATAGGAGGTTCTGTTGCAATTGCAAGGTTCTGATTGAAAGATGCAGCTCATGCTGTTCATTTCATTACACTGAGATAGAGGAAATATAAATAGGTACTAAACTTGTCACAGTGGTCAATGGTTGTTTACCTGAAATGATATGCTATAGATCAGGGCAGGCAGACTTGAGGCTTCTGGGATCATCATCATCTAATTCTTATTATTTGTACTAGAAACCTGAGATGCACAAACTGGAGGCTTCTGCAAAAGACATACACTTGGAATTGAAGAATTCTGAGCACAGGAACTAGTTTGAGTACCAGAATTGTACAAAGATCATGGTCCTTCCACACAGAAAGAAAAGACTTCCCTGACCCTGAGTATTTGAGAATGCATAGTTCCAAACTCTCCATATGGATTGTTGACCCCTTGAAGATATATGTCTGCTGTCCTTCATACTGATTCCTTCATTATGTGCTGACATCTGCTTTTGTACTATTTCAGTTCTCAGTAAAATAATACAGAAAAATTTCAAGAAAAGAGAAATGCATGGAGAAGTGTTCTTTCTTTGGATCTTAGTTATAATGACCAGGGCTGTGCACCGCTTCGTCCTGAGACCCAAACCCCAAGTCAAAGTGGGCTGCTTTGGGTCACTTTGTGCCCCTTCCAAGGCAAAGCAGAGGGGGCTTGAAGTGGCCTGGAGAGGGTCGGGGGCTCTCTGAAACACTTGGTGTGCTTTGGAGCTTCACCCCCCCCGGCCCAGCCCCCCCTGATGCCTCCAGGTCCTTACCTGAGCCGCCACCATGGCTGTTGCTGCCACCGCCACTGCCACCGCCGTCCTTCCCACCACCAACTGCTGAGGCCTGGACATGCGTGGCAACTGTTACTGAAAGGTGTCACCATTTTAAAAATAGCAACCTCCAGGAAATTCTAGGAGGTTGCCTTTTTAGAAACGACGACTCCCTGCAGTAAGAATTTCCAAGTGCATCCACAGCTCAGCAGTTGGCAGTGGCAAGGATGGTGGCAGAGAAGGTGGCAAGGGCAGCAGTGGTGGTGGTGAGGACAGAGGGGGCAAGGATGACAATGGCGGTGGAGAAGGTGGTGGAGGAGGTGGCGAGGACGACGATGGTGGAGGAGGCAGCGGCAAGGTGAGGGGGTTTACGCAGGGGTGTCAGGGAGGACCTGAAGTGGGATTCGACATCTGAACCCCACTTTGGGTTTGGGGCCAAGGAGGGTGGGGGTGCCCCCGAATGTGCCCGAGCCGAATCGGGCATGCCTTGGATTGGGGGGTCCCTGCACAGCTCTAATATGGAAATGTGATGTTCAGAGGCAGTATGCTGAGGAGCAACAGTGTGAGAGCCTTTAGGATCTGCTTTTGGACTTCACAGAGGCATTATTATTATTATTATTATTATTATTATTATTAACATTTTTTCCCCTGTTGCAAAAAACCCAAGGCAGCTTACATGGTCTCAGTTTATCCTCACAACAACACTGTAAGGTAGGTTAAGCTGAGAGTTGATGACTGTCCCAAGGTCACCCAATGAGCTTCATGCTGAGTGAGAGCTAGAACCCAAAACTCCTGAGTTCCAGTCCAACATACTACCACTGCACCACACTGGCCCTCAAAGTGTGGTGTAGAGGCATCTGGTTGGGTACCATGGGGATTAGGATGCTGGACCTTTGGTGAAATTCAGCAGTGTTCTTTTTAAGTTCATAATACTCCAAATGCACCTCATTATTTAAAAACAAGTAACAATATAAACTACACACAGGAAAGTGGGCATAAGTGAGTGGACAAATGCTCATTGATTACAGATACATAGATAACACAATGTGCAGTTGGGGAATGTAATTTCTGATTATTAATGTAATTTCTGATTTCTCAAGGCTAAAGGTCAATACTAATGTTACAGTAAATTAATTACTTCTCAACATAATTAAGCAAACACAAAATTTAAATGAAAAGGCTACTCTCTTAGTCAAAGTCAATAGAACTTCTACAACATCCACAATGTGAGGTACCGTTGCTTCGCATGCAGATAGGGATGCTGGACAAATTCGAGATAAAATGTGTTCAGATTTCTAAGAATCCAACCTATGGAATCCGCTGCACACCAGCCTCCTCAGGCTGCTCAGAGTCCATGCACTTCCAGATCTTGTTTTTGTTTAGGGATGTCAGAGAATTCTGCCACGGATCTCGGTGAGGCCAAATGTAAATATTTATGAAGCCCATCACGGCAAAATACAGGGACACAAATGGCGGCGGCTATGGCGGCCGCCATTTGCATCCCTGTGCAGGCAAATTTTATTTTCCTGAAATTTGCACAGATTTATTTGTAGGAAATATACACGTTTCTGCTGAGACATATTTGTAGGAAATATACACGTTTCTGCTGAGACATATTTGTAGGAAATATACACGTTTCTGCAGAGACATATGCCATCCTGGAAAATATGCACAGGGAAAGTTGAATGGAATGGGAGATGATATGCTAAACTAACGTAAATTACATAAATTGTTGTGAACCCTCACAAAATTATTTGCATATTTTTCCGCATAACCAGAAAAACATTGAATCTTTCTGGGGAACAGATGCTAGAATGAACAACACTGCACAATCCATGAAACACACACAGGATGGATTTCACAATATGCGGACATCCCTACAAGAAGGTCTCAATTGCAATCCTTGTCTTCTTCAGTTAAAAAGGATCAGGTAACAGGTTAGGTAATGTCTCTGGGCATGCCAAGGGAACAGATTTATACAGTGAAGCATTAAAGATGATCCTTTGACTTTCTCTTTTAGAGTAAAGTTAACAGACTTACAAAAGTGATTAAATTAAGTCTTGGGAAAAAACACACACAGAACATAGCCTTATTGAGAGCTTAAGAAGAACAGCTTATTTTACGGCAGCTCCCTTGGATTTTAATGGAGAGATTATATCTATATCCTGCTTTTATCAGGATAAGTTTATTATGGCAGAACAAAGAATGAAACCAATAATTGCCATTATGTAAATTAGGAATTGTTCTATTAAAGGCTTTGGAATGAATGTGGATTGGAATGTGGCTGGAACCATTTAGCCTGTGAACTTGATGAGCAGCTGTTAACTTTAATATTCAACATTCATTGTATTTCATGAATCAATGTCTTCAGTACTGATTATGTGTACAAGTCCCATTGAAAGCAATGAGATTTATGCAGGCGTAACTAACGATGCACAGGATTTTTTTCATTTTATACATTATAAAGAATACTGAACACATATACAGAACAAAGGAAAGATGTGGAATTCTATCGAGGTCTGTACTGTACTGTACTGTTGAAATCTGTTCCTCTGAAGTAATCAAATCAAATTAAGTTGGATTGCTTCATGAGAAAGGTTTAAGATGTTAATCCTTGATCCTTAAATTTATTTATTTCATAGCATACGAACCTACATCTCTGCCCAACATACTCAAAGGTCTCTTGGTCTATTTAGAGGAGTAGCTCTGTTAGTCTGTCACAGCAAAAACAACAAAGGGCACTAAGGGCAGACACCTGGGCATATTTAGACAGAAAAAAAAGTCTAAACATGGCTGGCTGGGGAATGCTGGGATCTGTAGGACTTTTTTCTGTCTAAACATGTGTAAGATTGTGCCCCAACACATTTATTGTGGCATAAGCTTTTGTGCACCCTAAAACTGACAGTGGCCATGCACGTTTATGGAATAATAAATTGGCTAACCTTTAAGGTGCCACAAGACCTTTTGTTGTCTGGGTCTATTGGTGACCCTGCCTGTTCTTCCTTGTGTTCCTTAATGCTTGGACGTCCCTCCAGTACCAATTAATTGTACCACGTCTTTCTCTTTCATCAAATCTGCAAAGCCTTTGGCTTTAGTCCTCGTCCCCTATTATAGTGAAGCCTAAATTCAAGGAATTGCAGAGTAACATGAACTAAAAACAACATGTCTCTACCCTGAACAGTTTACAATCTAAATTTATCCATGCATGCCTTTCCTCTCCTTCCTTCCTTCCTTCCTTCCTTCCTTCCTTCCTTCCTTCTGATTGATTACATTTCTATACTGCCCAATAGCCAAAGCTCTCTGGGTGGTTTACAAAGATTAAAAATATTAAAAATGGACTATACAGATATTAAAAGTTATTTACATAAAAAGCACACAAACAGACACAAGAGAACCTATATATAAAACAACTCCAAACAAGCAATCTCAAGCAAGCAACCATAACCATAAGACAATCCTGGACTGATTAAAACTTATCATATACTGCCAAATGCCTGGGAGAAGAGAAAAGGTCTTAACCTGGCACCAAAAAGATAACAATGTTGATGCCAGGCAGGCCCCGTTGGGGGAGATCATTCCATCATTAGGGGGCCACTCCCAAGAAGGCCCTCTCCCTTGTTGCTGTCCTCCAAGCATCCCTTGGAGTAGGCAACCAGAGCAGGACCTTAGATGTTGAGCATAGTGTACTTCTGTTGCCTTCTTCCCTTCTACATTTAGTTTGTAAGCTTCTCAGGGCAAGGATCTGTGATGGTGGTGATGGTGGTGGTGGTTTATGTTCCTCTGTAAAGCATGAGTAGAGAACAGTTTTAAGGCCAAAGGCCAAATTCCAATCTGGGAAAGGTCTTAGGAGATGTGTTCCATGTCTGGGTGGAGCCAAAATATTTTAGGCCTTCTCAGAGATAAGCAGGACAAGCCTCTGCTTGTCTACTTGGAAGTAAGGAGGTAATAATTAAATAATAACTCAGCAGCTTCCTCCCAAAGCACTACCCCCTTCTGCAGGGAAAGCTATTATCTCCAGTCAGCTACTGATCAGAGATAAGAGCTTTTCCCTGCTGGAAGAGAAGAGTGAGCTGTGGACCAGAGGGAGGGTTCCTGCAGGCCAGGGTTTCCCCATTCCTGCTGTAAGGCAACAGTGTACATTGATGGCACTATATGAATTTAAAAAAAAAATGCAGCAAACAACACTCTGATTGACATCAACAGTCCAACTGACATCAACAGCATTTATTCATCCTTACAGGCATTTCACTCTTCTAAAAGCTATATGAGAGAACTAGTAAATCAGGGGTGGGTGACCTGTGGCCCATGGTCCACGTGTACCCCGCTACCCACCACTGTGCCCTCCATGGCATGCTCACTGCCCCCCAATGAATAAACAAATAAATAAATAATGACATCTGTAGCAGCTTCAGAGCACCCAGATGACCAAAATGAGCTAACCTTTGGCCTACAGTGCTAACATTTGGCGCTACGGAGCTGCTATGGAGCACCAAAAGGGTTAAATTTGGCTTGCAAAGAAGTTAAATTTAGCTGTTGTAGTGCTATGGAGCAGGTTGCCACCAAATATCAGCAACAAACTGGTCATTTTAGGGCTTTTTGCAGGGGGCTATGGATTGCGTGGTGGCCCATGGAATGTAGTGAGCGAAGGGGGGTCCAGCAGGCACATGGACCTTTGGTCATCATCAACCTCTGTTGTAAATAGGGATGTCAGAGAAATCCATTTGTGGGGTGGATTTCAGAGAGTTTTCCTAGGCTTGGCCCTCCAGACTTCATTTTGGTTGCCACTGCAGGACTCGACTCGATCTGCAGCAAGTCTGGCTAGTTCATGGATTTTCCAGGAATTGTGTAGGGATGTGCGAAAGTCACTTACCTTTTTGAAGGGGATGATTTGCGGTAGGGGGGAGGTACTCTGCACCTCCCCCCGAAATCCTAACCTGGCCGGTTCCTCTCTGCAGCAACTCTGCGGAGCTGCCGGCCAGGTGCATTCGCAGGCATGCAGAGCCTGCGGATGCAAATGGTGGCGGCTATGGCGGCCACCATTTGCACCCCGTCTTCCGCCGTGATAGGCTACATAAATATTTACATAGCCTATCATGGCAAAAAAAACCAGGAACGCAAATAGCGGCCACCGGAGCTGCCGCCATTTGCGTTCCCTTTTTTTGCCGTGATAGGCTACGTAAATATTTACGTAGCCGATAGGGATGGCGGAGAATTTCTCCCCGAAACTTTGGGGGGCCAAGCGCCAACATGTTCGGCCCCCCGAACAAGTTTCGGGGAGAAATCCTCCGCACCCCCCCGCACCCCCCGGGACGGGACTTACCTTCGCCGAATCTCCCTCCCGGCGGTGGGTCCGGCCGGCGGTTCGGCAGCTGTTTGTGCTGGGCGGGAGTGGCAGCTGGTCTTTCGACCGGCTGCTGCCGCAGCCATTCCAACAAAAGAAAAAAAATCGCCCCCGTGATAGGCTACGTGACGATTAACGTAGCCTATCACGGCTAGATTTGCAAAGTCAGCCGTGATAGGCTACGTCAATCGTCACGTAGCCTATCACGGGTGACTTTAAAAAAAAAAAAAAAGCACGTACGGATAATGGCGGCCCCCATAGGGAGCTGCCATTCCCGTTCCTTATTTGGTCACTGTGGTCTACGTAAAGATTTACGTAGACTACAGCGACCAAATAAGGAACGCGAATGGCGGCTCCCTATGGGGGCCGCCATTATCCGTACGCGCTTTCTTTTTTTTTTAAAGTCACCCGTGATAGGCTACGTGATGATTAACATAGCCTATCATGGCTGACTTTGCAGATCTAGCCATGATAGGCTACGTTAATCATCACATAGCCTATCATGGGGGCGTTTTGTTTTTTAAACTTTGAAGTTCGCGGCTGGGCGAGGCGGGAAGCCTCCCCCCCGGCCTGAATTTCGGCCGGGGCGAGGCGGGAAGCCTCCCCCCCGGCCTGAACTTCGCGGGGGGAGCAGCGAAGCGCCTCCCCCCCACCGCGAACAAGCTTCAGCAAAAGGTAAGGGACTTTCGTCCACCCCTAGTAGCCGATCACGGCCTCCGCAGGGATGCAAATGGCGTCCCTGTGTTAGCCGTGATAGGCTGTGTAACTATTTATGTAGCCTTTCATGGCAATAAAGGGGAAGCGAATGGCGGCCGCAGACACAGACACCATTCGCAAAGCAGCGCAAATGGCACCAGGTAAGTGCTCCATTTCGCATGCCTTTCATGGGGTGGTGGGGCAAGGGGCTTCATTGCGCCATGGATTTCAGGGGGCCGAATGATCCATGGCGGAATTCTCTGACATCCCTAGAATTTTGTGCATTTTGGGATGGGGGTGGGGAAGGCTCTGTAATTTTCCCAGTTTCTGAGCAATTTGCACAAATTAAAGCCACATTTGCAGAAATTACACACATTGAGGCTGAATTTGTGCCAATTATGCAAATTGTGGCTGAATTTGAGAAAATTGCTCAGAAATTTGGGCTAATTGCAGAACCTTCAAAAAGGTACAAAAAGCTCCCAGAGTTTGGGGAAAAGCCCACAGCTCTACCCGCAGATGCAAATCAAGTTGTACATGCTGCAGAACCATCGAGCCAAAAAAGAACCAGATTTCCCAATGATAGACATCCCTAGTTGTAAATGCTCCATGGCTCATTCTGTCTATCCTAATAAGTTGTTTATGTAATATTCTTTCCAACAGCAAACCTATTCTAGACTTGAGAACCTTTTCTAGTCTTTAAGTTGCATTAGTTTTTCATTTGTCTTTGCCTTTCATACTAATAAAATCCCAGAGGATTCATATATAGTTCCTCCACTTATAGTTCATATTTGAAAGGGGATTTTCTCCTTTACTCTTTAGACTGAGGACAGCAATTGGCCTATGAGATAACCTTCTTGGATATCTTTGCTTACCGACTTCTGTTCATGTGGATTTCATTTCTTGTCCCTCTCTTGTCCAGGAAAAGCAACTGCACAAACTGAGGAGCATTACAATGGTGGGCTGGTACATGCATGCTGATTAGCTGTACTAGTTATGGATGGAAATGCAAATTGGAATGGAAAGTGCATCCCATTGAGAATAATGCAGTGCTGATAGTAGGGGTGGGGGAAGAAACGTGTTCAGTTCTTACCTAATTTCACACTTCAGAACCAATACACAAATGAAAACTCAATTATCCCTCAACATTTACACTTCCCCAAATTTTGCAGTTGAGTTCTCCAATAAAAAGAAATGCATACAAAATGCATATTTTAATAAAAATACAATTTAAAATGAATTCTACTAGGAAACCAATTTGCAAAGGGGTGTATATTAGGCAAACAATACATTAAAAATGGATCTATTAGGAGTAATGTACACAACAATGTGTACACATTTTCATTTGCACTTTAAAAAACAACAACAACAGAATTCTCAAACTTGAAATTGGAAAAGTTCTCAAAGTTTGGGACATACTAAACTTAAGATTGGAAAAAAAAATGAGAAACGGATAGAAACTGCTATTGACAGATTTGCTCATCCCTCCTTCATTCTCATTCAGGTGTGCATATAATCTGCCATGTGATGCATTTTCAGCTTCTGTTTTCTCCCTCTTTGCCTTGCTTGAACAAGAGTTTGTACTAGGGATGGGCAGAGTGCTTACCTCCAGGTCCGGGCAGGGGGGAGGTGATCCATCCCTTCCCCCTGGAATCCTAGCCAGCTAGCTCCGCTCTACGGTGATTCTGCGGAGTCACCAGTCGGCTCTGGAGCACCAGCGATATGGCCGCCATTGCTGTATCGCTGGCTTGGCTGATTGACTGCGGGTGCAAGGTCTTAGTTTAAGCTAAATGGCTGCATTTAGCTTAAACTAAGACCTTTACAGCTGCAAACGGTGTAGTGGATGCCATTTGCGTCCCTGTTTTTTCATGTGATAGGCTATTGCACCTGCAATTTGGCTTAAATGGCACTATTTATAGACACCATTTTGTACAAAATTGCCATTTATGTAAAAAGTTTACCCAGGGTTTTCTGCAAAATGGCAGCTGGTGGGCAAACCGGAATCCCCAAGCTGAGTTGGGCAAACATGGGGGTCTGCAGACTGGCATCTGGGGGGCTGAGTGGGAGGATGTCTACCAGACTGCACCCCCTTCTTGGACTTCCACAACATCCCTAATATGATTATCATCACTTAGGCTTGTTTTTGTTTTTTCAAACTTCTATACCACCCTTCACCTTATTTGGGTTTTACAGCAGCATACATTTTAAAATAATATCACAATATCACAATAGGAAGTGAACAACTGCACATTAAAATCCCAGCATTAAGGTACGGACTGGATACAACCTATGCGTAAGAGGAAATCCACCCACACAACGGGGCTTCTGGTCATTTGATGGGACTCCCCCATTCTCTCCTTCCCCTGCAGCCTCACTGAACATTTCCCAAATCTCCTCTGGAAGATTTCCCACCCTGAATGAAGTTCCTCTCTAAAGGACTAGTCCTCTGAAGTCTACAGCATAATGTGGTAGCATGTGTCTTTTCTGTGCAATGTTAACAATATTTTAAACATGACCTTTGGTTGCAGAATTCATCATGCTCTTACCTCCAGAGACTGACTTTCTAAAATAAGTTGGTAGTTACCATTTTCTGTCTGTGATAATTGGAACAAACAGCTCATTAAACCAACCTGCCATGTTAAGGGAATAGCATTGTTCCTTATGGATATTTCTCAGCATAATGTACATAGCCATCTAGTTATCAGTACAGCAGATTGCTGAGTTTCATGACACTTGTTCAGGCTATCTACTCAGCTGGAATGTATGCAGTGTACACTCTAACGTCTAGATGAAATCCCTGACAAATTACCCTGTTGTTTCTGCCTGTAAAGAGAAAAGGAAACTGAGACACTGAATCTCTGGGGTCGCTTTCAGGTTACAGTAAACCTGGGCAGATTCCTGAATTCTGCTACATACCTAAAATAGAGCCATTGCACATTCCACAGCCATCATATAGAAGCACCTTGAAATATCCTCTGTACATGGCCATAGCCAGTCTTTCTTGCACAGTGGAGCTGCCCCAGTTCAAGGTGAGTCTTGCACATAATGAGTGAAGAATCTGTGTTTACTTCATAATCACAAAACATCCATAACCCTCTTGCCTAGCTCAGTGACTTATGTGTATTTTAGTATCTGTGAATTGTCTGTGTCAGAAACATACTTCAAATAAGAACAGTTATTTTTAAGTTCAGAAGTTTTTGCCAATTATAATGTACCCCTTCCTTAAACAAACACCTTTTGTGAAAAGGACAGATATATCGATGAGTTTTAGGGTTTAATGAAAGTTGAATGTAACAGAAAATTAATTCCAAACACCTGAACTAAATAACTGTTATATTTTTGTTTCATAAGAATTAAAAGGATGTTAATAATACATGGTGAACAAGGAGGTACTGTAAGGTGTAAAATAAACAAAACAAATGGGAGTCTGGAAGGAGTTGTGGATAGAGGGGAAAGAAAGAAAGAAAGAAAGAAAGAGAGAGAGAGAGAGGAGGAGGAAGCAATGGAATCTTATAATTTAGCCCTATTATCTCTACAAAAAACAACAACAAAAAGCCTGTTGATTTTTTAGTGTGGACAAGCATGGGGGGATCCCTGATCCCTTGCTGAGCCACAAAATGGCAGCTATGCCTTTCTCATAAAGGCTGATTTTATGCAAGGGATGGCCATAAAGTGACCATTTATGGCCATTTGTGCCTGTTGTTGTTCAGTCGTTCAGTCATGTCGGACTCTTCGTGACCCCAAGGACCATAGCACGCCAGGCCTTCCATTTGTGCCTGTAATCTCTGTAAATGGCCACTTTACAACCACCATTTCTATCAAATCGTCCTTTATGAAAAAGGCCAAGCCACCATTTTTATGCAAAATGGCAGCATGGTGAGGGATGAGGAGCCATGTGCCACTTGCCAGGCACTCGCAGACCGCCTGGTGACTTGCCACATGTGATGAGTAGGGCCAGCCAGATGGTGGGGGTCTGGCATGCAGGGTGCAGCAAGATCATGGTGGGTCCGTCCATCCTAGTTGTGCATGGCTTGTGGATTATGGCTTTTTTTTCTTTAAAAACAGCAAGATATTTTCCCAGAGCAATTTTCATATCTTGGACTAATTACAGCCATAATTAGTGTAATTTGTGGAAACTGTGGCTGTAAAGTTCTTAGTTGTGCGCAACTTACAGTCACAATTTGCATATATTGCCATTTTACGGGGGGGAATTAAGCCATAATCCCCAAGTTGAGTTGGGGGCTCTGGGAAAATCCATCAGGCCCCAAGGGGCCTGGATTTCCCTGTGACAGACCTCCCTCGGACCAGATATAGGTGGAATCATACATCCATAATGCTATGAGGAAACTATGTATGCACAACCACTGCCAGAAGTGGGGTACCAGTGGAGGCAGGAGGTTCATTTTAACCCCCTGTTATGTTTTGCCTTCCTCCTTTATCAGGATCTTCACTAGGGTGGCCATGTATGGATTGACAAAAAAGAAGAAACGCATCACCAAAAAAAGGACCAAAGGGGAAAGATTTGTATAAAATTTGCATATGTTGATGTATATGTAGCGATGCAAATTTAGAAATAATTATTAAAATATTAATATTCAACCATTCAACATCACAGTAATTCAAGTCTATGCCCCAACCACTGATGCCGAAGAAGCTGAGGTTGATCGGTTCTATGAAGACCTACAACACCTTCTAGAACTAACACCAAAAAAAGATGTCCTCTTCATCATAGGGGATTGGAATGCTAAAGTAGGAAGTCAAGAAATCACTGGGATAACAGGCAGGCATGGCCTTGGTGCACAAAATGAAGCAGGACAAAAGCTAATAGAGTTTTGCCAAGAAAACACGCTGATCATGGCAAACACTCTTTTCCAGCAGCACAAGAGGCGACTCAACACATGGACATCACCAGATAGTCAATATCAAAATCAGATTGATTATGTCCTTTGCAGCCAAAGATGGAGAAGCTCTATACAGTCAGTCAAAACAAGACCTGGAGCTGACTGTGGCTCAGATCATGAGCTTCTTGTTGCAAAATTTCAGCTTAAATTGAAGAACATAGGGAAAACCACTAAACCATTCAGGTATGACCTAAATCATATCCCTGATGAATATACAGTGGAGGTGAGGAATAGATTTCAGGGATTAGACCTGATAGACAGAGTGCCTGAGGAACTATGGACGGAGGTCTGTAACATTGTTCACGAGGCAGCAACGAAATCCATCCCCAAGAAAAAGTAATGCAAGAAAGCAAAGTGGCTGTCTGATGAGGCTTTACAAGTAGCTGAAGAAAGAAGGGAAGGGAAAAGCAAGGGAGAAAGGGGAAGATATATCCAACTGAATGCAGAGTTCCAGAGAATAGCAAGGAGAGACAAGAAGGCCTTCTTAAATGAACAATGCAAAGAAATCGAGGAAAACAACAGAATGGGAAAGACCAGAGATTTCTTCAAGAAAATCGGAGATCTCAAGGGAACGTTTTGTGCAAAGACAGGCATGATAAAGGACAAAAAAGGCAGGGACCTAACAGATGCAGATGAGATTAAGAAGAGGTGGAAAGAATACAAAGAAGAACTATACAGGAAAGATCCTAAAAGATGATGCTGTTAAAGTGCTGCATTCAATATGCCAACAAATTTGGAACACTCAACAGTGGCCGCAAGACTGGAAAAGGTCAGTTTACATTCCAATTCCAAAGAAGGGCAACACCAAAGAGTGTTCAAACTACCGCACAATTGCACTCATTTCACATGCCAGCAAGGTGATGCTCAAAATCCTACAATCCTACAAATCCTACAGCAGTATGCGAACTGAGAACTACCGGAAGTACAAGCTGGGTTTCGAAGAGGCAGAGGAACTAGAGATCAAATCGCCAATGTTCGCTGAATCATGGAGAAAGCAAGAGAATGCCAGAAAAAATTCTGCTTCATTGACTACGCTAAAGCCTTTGATTATGTGGATCACAACAAACTGTGGCAAATTCTGAAAGTGATGGGAGTACCAGGCCAACTTACCTATCTCCTGAGAAACCTGTATGAGGGTCAAGAAGCAACAGTAAGAACCAGACATGGAACAACCGAGTGGTTCAAAACTGGGAAAGGAGTACGACAAGGCTGCATATTGTCACCCTGCTTATTTAACTTAAATGTAGGGATGCACCAAAGTCACTTACCTGGTCTCGCAGCTTGCTTCGCGGTGGGGGGGAGGTGCTTCGCTGCTCCCCCCGACGTTAAGGCTGGGGGGGGAGGCTTCCCTCCTCGCCTGGCTGAAATTCAGGCCAGGGGGGAGGCTTCCCGCCTCGCCCGGCCGAAATTCAGGCCGGGGAGAAGTGCCCCGTCTCCCCGGCCGTGAACTTCAAAAGAAAAAAAAAGAAAAAAAAAACGCCCCTGTGATAGGCAACGTAACGATTAACATAGCCTATCACGGCTAGATCTGCAAAGATAGCGTTGCCCTTATTTTCGCCGTAGTCTACGTAAATCTTTACATAGACTACAGGGACCAAATAAGGAACACGAATGGCGGCTCCCTATGGGGGCCGCCATTAGCCGTACGCACTTTTTTTTTTTTTTAAGTCACCCGTGATAGGCTACGTGACGATTAACGTAGCCTATCATGGCTGAATTTGCAAATCTAGCCGTGATAGGCTACGTTAATCATTAAAGACCGGCTGCCGCCCCCGCCCCTGACGAAGACCTGCCGAACCGCCGCTGGGACCTGTCGCCGGGAGGGACATTCGTGAAAGGTAAGTCCCATCCCATGGGGGGCGGGGGGCGGGGGGCGGAGAATTTCTCCCCGAACAACCTTTGGAGGACCGAATGCGTTGGCACTCGGCCCCCCAAAGTTTCGGGGAGAAATTCTCTCCCATCCCTACTTAAATGCAGAGTACATCATGAGAAACGCTGGGTTGGATGAATCACAGGTCGGAAATTAAGATTGCCAGGAGAATTATCAACAACCTCTGATATGCAGATGATACCACCCTAATGGCAGAAAGCGAAGAGGATCTCAAGAGCCTCTTGTTGAGGGTGAAAGAGGAGAGTGCAAAAGCTGGTTTGAAACTCAACATGAAAAAAACGAAGATCATGGCATCTGGCCCCATCACTTCCTGGCATATAGAAGGGGAAGAAATGGAAGCAGTGACAGATTTTACTTTCTTGGGCTCCAAGATCACCGGAGATGGTGACTGTAGCCATGAAATTAAAAGACGCTTGCTCCTTGGGAGGAAAGCTATGGCAAACCTAGACAGCATAGTAAGAAGCAGAGACATCACCATGCCGACAAAGGTCCGTCTAATCAAAGCTATGGTTTTCCCAGTAGTAATGTATGGCTGTGAGAGCTGGACTATAAGGAAGGCTGAGCGCCGAAGAATTGCTGCTTTCGAACTGTGGTGCTGGAGAAGACTCTTACGAGTCCCCTGGACTGCAAGGAGGTCCAATCAGTCCATCCTAAAGGAAATCAACCCTGACTGCTCATTGGAAGGACAGATACTGAAGCTGAAGCTCCAATATTTTGGCCACCTAATGCGAAGAGAAAACTCCCTGGAAAAGACCCTGATGCTGGGAAAGACTGAAGGCAAAAGGAGAAGGGGACGGCAGAGGATGAGATGGCTAGATAGCATCACCGATGCAATGAATATGAACTTGAGCACACTCCGGGAGAGAGCGCAGGACAGGAAGGCCTGGTGTGCTATGGTCCATGGGGTCACGAAGAGTCGGACACGACTGAACTACTGAACAACAACAACAATTAAAATATTAAGAGAAATACAGTACATCTCACCATAGTGCAGAATACTATGACCAGGTGACCTGTGTGCCTGCCTGTTCAGTCTGCTGCCCAGGTGCTAACTGTTGATGGGCAACACTTCTTATGGTTCTTTATTTTGAAACTGGAATTGAACAGGGCAGCCTTTCAAACCAAACAGAGGACACATTCAAATGGAGGACATCTGACAGCTCTTCAAATAGAGGGCTGTTGTCTGTAAAAGAGGACACCTGGTCTTCACCTGCAGACATCCCACTTTAAAAAGAAAGATAGCAGCTTATACTGTTAATGGAAAACTGGGAAAAAATGGCTGCAGTTATTTGCTCTGTAGGTCTTTTATTCCTTTAGTAATTTATGGATATTATTTAGTTATTTTGAACACTTCATATTAGAGATTGAAAATGGTTTTAAAGTTAGAGAAAATGGAAAGTGGTTTGAGAGGGGAGCATCTCTTCCCATGGTGTGCACAGATAGATACATTCATTTTTATTTTTTTTAATGTCCTGCTGTCATCTCTGGTCAAACAGGCTTTGCAGGTCTTTAAAAAAATAATAATACAAAAGGCTGTTTTCTTGAGGAAGAAGTGAGAGGAGTGTATATGCCACATGCAACCATCCTTCTTTCAAATCACAACCCCTGTTGTCTTTTTCCAGCCTTAGGTTATTTCTCTTCACAGTTGGTTTGGATGGTACATTTCCTAACTATAAAATTACAGGTGGGGCGTCCAACAAAATGCTGCAGTGTGGAGTTTTCCTGTGCATAGTTCCAGCCAGCCATGTCCTTTTCTGGGATACTCCATTCCATCCCCTAGCCCAGATTTTCATCCCTCCCTCAACATATGTTCAGCATTCTGTGCCCACAGAACATGCTCAGTCTTCATTGGGCTGCCTGTTCCTGGAGTCCACCCCTACATTTTTTCTGTAAAGTTATTTTTGCACTTCTGCAAATCTTGAGGTTCCTCTAAGCCTTCTGATACCTCTTGTTTTTGCACAGATAGTGCTGTTTTGGCTAGATAAGGACAGGCACTCACTATTAAGATATATTGTTACGAAGTAGCTCTGTTTTGAGTGAACAGTACTGACCCCATTTTGAGACACAACCAAAAAGCCAGGTGACTTCATCCCCAGCCTCAGTAAAGGTGGGAGAAAGGCACAGGAATGGGGTTGAGAGCATCATGCAAGAGTAGATCAAGCAATTCAGTTCTAATGCTTAAAACACCTTCCCCAAAGGCAAAGCTGGAGGTAAAAATTCAGCAAAATCTGAATGTGCTGGATAGCAAGAGTGATATCTGGTAAGTTACCTAGTCAACTACCTGCAATATGCTCCCATTCTTGAACTCCAGCCTTGACTCCTGTCTTTAAGAGAATAATTAACATGTAAAGTCATCTTTTGTTAAAAGAGTAAGAGATAGTAAGTAGAACTTTTATTTCCAGAGAGTACAGCCATCATCCCCAAGCACCCTCTTTTGTTATATAGGATGGAAGGCCAATTCAGTCTTTATCCCATAGTGAGCAGCACCATTTCCAGTGCCCATGAGCAGTGTCTGGCTCATCAGAGTGGTGATGTCACTGCCTTTCTGTGAATTGTATAAGAAGCCTCAGGTTAGTGCAGTCCCCAGTCCTGCTCTTCCCAGAGGTGTGGGGCCATGCTGCTGAAATCACTAGGTGCCTCACCCCTCCAGGGGTATGGTGCCACACTGCTGCTGAAATTATTCAGTCTCTCTTTTCCTGGAAGAAAGGCTCCATGCTGAAATCGCTGAAATCACTAAGCTCCTTGCTTGCCAGAGCGAGGTGCCAACAGTGGGTGCTTTGCCTCCCCTAGTCAAGGCTCTCTGCTTTCCTTCCTCTTCACCTGAGAACAGGAATCACAACACGCACTAGTTCCTGTCTGCAGGAAAAGGCTTCCGCCCAAGGAAAGGCAAAATTGTTTTTAGAAGGTCTTATTACAAATTGTAGCCTCCACCCCCTCTTTCCCTTCTCTCTCTCTCTCTCTCTCTCTGTGTGTGTGTGTGTGTGTGTTTGTGCTTCAAGTCTCCCACAGTCTTGCAAACTACTGCTAGGCTTGGAGCACAGCTTCACTAAGAATACAGCTAATTTCCCCCAACAAAGCATAACTTGGTGAAAGCTGGAGCATCCCCAATTCGCCTTAAGTGTTAAATCAATTTGCTCAGCTAATTCCTCCAAGACCAGCTTGTGTATCTGAATCTTTGTATACCCCAATGAATGTGGCATTGTGGCATTATCCTCTCCAACAGTGTCTGAGTGTGAATCTCTTTGGGTGGGAATTACCTCCTTAGCCATAGATGCTCTATTGCCAATGTCTACAGATTCCTTATAACCAGGTGTGTGAGTCTCATTAGAATGTGTGCAAGTTTGTGCACTGGTCTAACTAGAACACATCACATAACAATATGATGATAAGGCACCCATCTTACATAAAAATCAGACATTTGCGAATAGCTCATAGGCAGAGGAGTTGCATGAAGAAGATCCCAGGTTCAGTTCCTGGAATCTCCAGATAAAAGGATCATGTTATGAAAAACACTCCTCCCTGAAACCCTGGGGAGCTGCCACTGGACAGAATAGATCCAGGGTCCCTAAACTTTGGGAGCCAATAGGCACATTTGGAATTATGAGAGAGTGTCATGGGCACACCTACAAAATGACTACCATCGAATGGCTCTTGTCCATTCACAAAATGGCTATCATGATGGGCATGGCCCACCCATTTCCCAGAAGACATACTGCTCAGGCTAAAAGAAAATTAACTTGCCAAAGAACCTAAGAACAAGGAAGAGTTCCACAGTTGAACCCACAGTTTTCTGTTCCAGCACTCATAGGCAAACTGAAGAGACTCAAAGACAAATAACCTAGCCAAGAACCTAAGTACAAATCAGAGGTGTGTGTGTGTGTGGGTCTAAATACCAGATCACATATTTGCTCTCACAAGGCACATTCCATTTGACAGAAGGCAAACTGTTGACGCCCAGAAAAACACACACACAAGCAAAACATTCCCCTAGACCACACACACACACACACACACTTATCCCAGGCAAAAACACACACCTCACCAAAAGAAACAAACCACCCCCAAAAAAGGAAAGAAAAAGTCATGGCATGCATACAAACACACACACACACACAGAGAGAGAGAGAGAGAGAGAGAGAGAGAGAGAGACAACACATACACGCATATACATAGCACAGGGAAAATGCCCCCTTGATCCCCATCACCTCTTTAGCCCCCCAGCATGCTCCCTCCCAAATTACCTGTCTTTTTCTGGGTGGTTGGAGGGAGCTTCAAATTGCAGCACTGGGCTGCAGATGCTCACCATTTTAATTTCAATGAACACTGTCTTTGCTCGAAGTAAAGTTGGTGATGGTGGCTGGTGCTTCACTTTACAGCATGCCAGGCTTCCAATTATTTTTTTAAAAAAATAAAAATCTAAAACTATATATATATATAAAGTGGGGCAGGAAGCTCAGCAGCCACCAAAGAAACTTCCCCCACACACATTGGTGTCTATGGGCCCCACGCTGGGAACTTCAGGAGTAGACAATTAGAGGGCTTTGTGGACAGGTTGCAATCCTATGCACACTTACATGTGAGTAAACCCTATTGAATTTGATGGGACTTACTTCTAAGGAAACATGCATGGGATTGCACTGAAATAGCGTGATGTGCTATACAACAGATTCCTATAGAAGCAATTCATTTATTATTTATCTTTGGCTACATTTTAACTTGATTTTAAGAACTCTTAGACTAGGTCATGAACTACAAAGGTATATCTAAATATTATACATTCCCCATGAGTTTAAAATCTATTTAACTTTATATGGTTCTTCCTTCAAATGCTAATCTGAGTAGAACATTTACTCTAAAGTTCTGAAATTATTTATCTAAGATCTCAAATAGCGTTGTTGTTGTTGTTGTTGTTGTTGTTTCATCTGTGTGAATCTAAAATAGACACTATAGAAGTTGCAGCATGATTCTAACACCACAGCTACCACCATGCATTGCTGGGAATATGACACAGATCTATTTATTTTTTGCGTTTAAGGGTGGACATGTATCAACAACAAAATATTGTGTGGAAATCATCTATATGCTTTTTTGATCTTGTGTGATATAGATTAAATCTAGATGAAGTAATTATTTTGCTAGCCTACTTGAAAAATGCTGTGTAGAAGAAATAATTTCCAGAAACTAAAGGGCTTTTCTAAGAGCAGCTGTTCATCATAGCTTCTCTCCCCCCCCCCACTTTTTTTCTTTTTGGCTATGGTTGCACCTTTCCCCCATGACAAAAGCCCTGTGTGACTCTTTAAAAGCTGCAGAAAGTCAACAAAGAAGCTTTTCCTAACTTGAAGATGCCATGATAAGAATAGCTGCATAGGCTAATTTTTTTTTTTTCAATAGAGGAAAAAGCAAGAAAAAGGAAAATAGGTAAGGGGATTTTAATTATATTTTTAAATTTTGTTCTGATACAAAAATTGACAGTATATTTAATTACACCAATTTACTTATTTTGCAAAATGGCATAACTTGCATAATATGCCTATGCAATTAGAAAACCGCTACTTCTAGAGAGAACCTTGCATTCTGAGTTCACAGCAAAAGGTCTCCAAAATGTGCTGACTGGTACAAAGCCATTTTAAGCTGCTGTGTTGTAATTAAAAGATTATCAGTACTTATTGTTTAATGTCCTGAAACCCCCCCCACACACACAAACAATAACAAAACGCTCAATGAATCTACTTACATAGCAAATTTAACACAGTGTTCCATATGTATTTACTTGGTTTTCTAATGCTCAGATATTTTTATGCTCATCATTAAATGTTTATTGCTGATAGTTACTGTTGATTGTTAATGATTATGAAATTCTTTGGTATGTGGAGAATCAGCTTCAGTTGCTGCAGCATTAGATTTCTGCATAAAAATAATTTATTCTACTTCTAGGGGCAATGGAAATAAAATCCAGAAACAGAGCCATTAAGCTTACACAAGGAAATAAAAATTATATACTTTCTGGTTTACAGTAGTGAATGGAGCAATGACTGTTTTTAGAGATGCATTATTGGAACTGAGTTCTAATTGTAGGCTTTGCTGAATAATAATAATATGAAGCCATAAAACATATGCTTACTACAGGAGTCCCCCCCCCCGCCCCAATATATATTGATGTAACAGAAGATGTAAGAAAGGGGGGGGGAAGAGGGAGAGGGGGAGGGGGAGAGAGAGAGAGAGAGAGAGCATTAAGGGCACAATTGTATGCATGTTTAGACAGAAAAAAAGTTCTACAACTCTCAGCATTCCCCAGAGTATGGCTCTGGCTGTGAAATGCTGGGAGTCGTAGGACTTTTTTGCTGTCTAAACATGCATAGAATTGCACTCTAATATATTATCTGCTCAATAACAATACCTAAACTAGGCATAGATGACCAGAATCTGAAAAATGAGTGGTTTAATCCACACTCAGATAATGTCAAAGAAGACTACTCTTTATTTCCATATTCTGCCCTCCACTTGTAAATATTGTCACAGGACGTCAGTGATTTCTCTGTGTGGGCAACAGATACTGATGCTCTTTGTTGTAACATTTGATTACATGGATTTGGGCAGCATGATGCAAGTTTCCACATCTAGAGACTGGCTGCCCTCAAACTGGAGAACTTGTCCTCTTCCACAAAGATGTCTGCCTCTAAGAGCTATCCATAGAGGAAGATTTCCTAATAGGGTGCACCTAAAACTTTTCACACAACTACAGGTAACAAAATCCAGTCACCAAAAGTTGTTGTTTCAAGCCACTTTTAGGGGAAATTTGGAGAAATGGCAAGAGAGGGACCATGTTTCCTGGCCACACTTTGTAGAATCATAGAATAGTAGGGTTGGAAGGGGCCTATCAGACCATTGGGTCCAACCCCCTGCTCAGTGCAGGAATCCAAGTCAGAGCATCCCTGACAGATGGCTGTCCAGCCTCATCTTGATTGCCTCCAGTGTGGGAGCACCCACCGCATCCTTAGGTAATTGGTTCCATTGTCGTATTGCTCTAACAGTCAGGACGTTTTTCCTGATGTTCAGCCAGAATCTGGCTTCCTGTAACTTGAGCCCATTATTCCGTGTCATGCACTTCTAGTGTTGGCAAAGTCATTGACACCACACTACCTGATCTCCACATGTTAAGCTGAATGTGCTGACATTGAGGACATGCTAGTGTTGGGGCCAAAGCTAGAGGATGTGGTCCTGCTCCCCTTCACATGATCATAGGGATGGTGGAGAATTTCTCCATGAATCTTCGGGAGGCTGAGTGCTGACGCATTCGGCCCCCCGAAAGTGTTGGGGAAATTCTCCGCCGGCCCTCCGCCTCCCCCCGGGATGGGACTTACCGTGGCCGAATGTCCCTCTCGGTGGCGGTTCCCGCCGGCGTTTTGGCAGCGTTTCGGCAGGGGCGGGGGCAGCGGCTGGTCTCCCGACCGGCTGCCGCTGCCACCATTACAAAATAAAAAAGTAAACAAAAAACAAAAAACACACACCCGAGATAGGCTACGTGACGATTTACATAGCCTATCACGGCTAGATTTCCAAAGTCAGCCGTGATAGGCTACGTAAATCATCACGTAGCCTATCACGGGTGACTTTGGGGAAAAAAAAGTGCATACGCAGATGGCGGCGGCCCATGGGTGCCACCATTTCCGTTCCTTATTTTGGCATGTCTAGTCTACGTAAAGATTTGTGTAGACTACGGCGAAAATAAGGGCAACGCAAATAGCGTTCCCTTATTTTCGCCGTAGTCTACGTTAGGGATGGGGGAGAATTTCTCCCCGAAACTTCGGGGGGCCGAGTGCCAATGCATTCGGTCCTCCGAAGGTTGTTCAGGGAGAAATTCTCCACCCCCCCGCCCCCCCTGGGATGGGACTTACCTTTCACGAATGTCCCTCCCGGCGGCGGGTTCCGGCGACAGTTCGGCAGGTCTTCGTCAGGGGCGGGGGCGGCAGCCGGTCTTTCGACCGGCTGCCGCCGCCGCCATTACAAGAAAAGTTTAAAAAAAACACAACGCCCCTGTGATAGGCTACGTAACGATTAACGTAGCCTATCACGGCTAGATTTGCAAAGTCAGCCGTGATAGGCTATGTTAATCGTCACGTAGCTTTTCATGGGTGACTTAAAAAAAAAAAAAAGCGCGTACGGCTAATGGCGGCCCCCATAGGGAGCCGCCATTTGTGTTTCTTATTTGGTCCCTGTAGTCTACGTAAAGATTTACGTAGACTACGGCGAAAATAAGGGCAATGCAAATAGCTTTTTTCCCTTTTTTCCCTTCTGGGTGTTTCACCAAAAATCAGGTGGCCTTGGACCATTGACTGCTTCCAGTGTAAAAATTAGGATGTCCACAAGGGAAACAAAATGTAGACTTATTTACATCAGGGTTGTATTTTGCTTGTTGTGCATTATTATACTTGTGTTGCTATGCAAAAAAAAAAAAAGTATGAAGAAATCCTTTTGACATGAGCACAAAATACACAGAATCTGACTTACCAAAAAATATTGATGCTCTGAGTAAACTCTTAAATCACTTTTATGGCTCTCCCTGTGGTTTCATCAAGCAAAGATAAAGGGGTAGATTTCTGACTGTTTCAGAAGTGCTGTTGAGACACAGTTGATAAGCTTCGAAGTGGGAAAAAACCATGCTTGAAACAGAAAATGAAAAAACATGCTTCTGAAGTGAATAAAGCAGAGAGAGGAAAAGCTGGGGAAATGCATTTAGATGCATTCCTTGCTTCAAAAATTAATTGCATAGAGGAGAAAGTACAAATTATGAATGCTTTTTGAACAATCTCACAATAGTTTAATTATATGAGTGGAGACAAAAATTACATAAGCTAATGGGTTTAAATACAAATAATAGAGGTATGGGGTAAAAGTGTTGGCTATAGCGTTGAGAGTTTATAAGCTCCTAGTTAACTAAAGCCAGGCTTCAGCCAAATAATTTGAGATATATATGGGAGATAAATAAAGATGGATAAGATTATATTATCTAAGCAGGTAGGCTGCTTCTTTCTCTCAGCATGTTTCTGTGGGACATTATATCTTTGGAAAAGGCACATTGATAATCAAATCAAAATAACAAAAGTGTCCTCCATTACCATTACCATATTAAGACTGAGATAAATGTCAGGGTGGGCTCTAAAGTATGCCTCTCGCTCATGCACCCACAAACCCATTCAGCTTTAAATCAAGCAAACAAACAAACAAACAAACTACACGTCCAGCCTGAGGAAGGGTTCTATCCAACTCAAGAATTCAGCTGCTGCTGTGAGGGAACCCATATCGACAGGAGCACTGTTTATAGAGGACGGAGGGAAGTCTCCCCTCCATGTTTCAGTTAGGGTGGCCATGTGTCTTCCTTTATAAAGGGCAGTACTCTACTTGAAAACCTTTCAGAGGACAGTCCTCTGTTAGAAGGCATTCCATATTTGAAGACCCCCTCCAGTCCAAGTCCATTTTACAGATAAAGAACTATAAGAAATTAGGGCAGGAGCCGCACTTGGTGATCAAGGTTAGCACCTGAATAGCAGATTGAGCAGGCAGGCACATAGGCCAGCTGGTCACAGTCTGCTCCACTGTGGTGAGATGTATTGTATTTCTATTGAAATTATAGTAATTATTTCTAAATTGATATCTATACATATAAATTAGCATATGCAAATGTTATGCAAACATGTCCTCTTCTGTCCTCTTCTTGGCAATACATTTAATCTTCTTTGGTGATGCATAAGTGGCCACCCTACTTTCATACTATATGGGATTATTGTAGGGATGGATGAAAGGGACTTACCTGGTCCCACAGCTTGCTTCGCGGTGGGGGGGAGGCGCTTCGGTTCTCCCCCCGAAGTTCAGGTGAGGGGGGAGGCGCCCCACCTCGCCTGGCCCGAAATTCAGGCCGGGGGGGAGGCGCCCCATCCCTCGCTGCCGAAATTCAAGCCAGGGACGAACGCCCCATCTCCCCAGCTGCGAAAAAAAAGTAAAGTAAAAAAACAAACACACACATCCGTGATAGGCTATGTAACGATTTACGTAGCCTATCAAGGCTAGATTTCCAAAGTCAGCCATGATAGGCTATGTAAATCGTCACATAGCCTATCACGGGTGACTTTGAAAAAAAAAAAAAGCACGTACGCAAATGGCAGCGCCCGTGGGGTGCCGCCATTTGCATTCCTTAGTTTGGCACGTCTAGTCTACGTAAAGATTTACGTAGACTACGGTGAAAATAAGGGAACGCTATTTGCGTTGCCCTTATTTTTGCCGTAGTCTATGTAAATCTTTACGTAGACTAGACGTGCCAAACTAAGGAACATAAATGGCAGTGCCCTATGGGCGCCGCCATTTGCATATGCGCTTTTTTTTTTCAAAGTCACCCATGGTAGGCTACGTGACGATTCACGTAGCCTATCATGGCTGACTTTGGAAATCTAGCCATGATAGGCTACGTAAATCATCACGTAGCCTATCACGGGTGTGGTTTGTTTGTTTGTTTTTTTAGTTTCCTTTTTTATTTTGCAATGGCGGCAGTGGCAGCCGGTTAGAAGACCGGCCGCCACCGCCGCCCCCACCAAACCGCTGCCGAACTGCCACCGGGACCTGCCACCGAGAGGGACATTCGCACGAGGTAAGTCCCATCCGGGGGGGGCGGGGGGCCGGCGGAGAATTTCACCACCAATTTTGGGGGGCTGAATGCATTGGCATTCGGCCTCCCAGAGATTCGTGGAGAAATTCTCTGCCATCCCTAGATTATTCTAGGGATGTACGAATCCCTTACCTGGTTCCGGTTGGGGCATCCGCTGCAGGGGGGAGGCACCTGTCCCTCCCTCTGGAATCCTCGACGGGGGGGAGGCGATCCGGTCCTCCCCCCCGGAATCCTGCCCAGCTGGCTCTGCTCCACGGCAGCTCTGCGGAGCAGCCGGCCAGGGGTGTCCGCAGCCGGACGTCTGGCCGTGGAAGGGCTGTTGCGGATGCAAATGGCAGCTGCCGTAGCGGCCTCCGTTTGCATCCTTTCAGGCTGCCGTGATAGGCTACATAAGTATTTATGTAGCCTACCACAGCATGCCCCCCCAAAAAACAAAAAAGGTGTACGCAAATGGCGGCGGCTACAGCGGCCGCCATTTGTGTTCCCTATTTTTCGCCATTCTAGCCTACGTAAATATTTACGTAGGCAATTACAGCGGGGAAAAAAAAGGAAACTGCAAATAGCATAGTGGGTGGTATTTGCATTTCTTTTTTTTCTCGCCATAATTGCCTATGTAAATATTTACATAGGCTAGTATGGCGAAAAATAGGGAACGCAAATGGCGGCCGCTGTAGCCGCTGCCATTTGTGTACGCTGGGTTTTTTGGGGGGCGGGGTTAGCTGTGATAGGCTATGTAAATTCTTATGTAGCCTATCACAGCTGCAAGGACAACAATGGTGGCCGCAGTAGCCCGGCTGCAGCCAGCCAGGAGACCAGCCGCCGCTGTCGCTGGAACCACCGCTGCAGAATCTGCAGCATCCACCCCAGGTAAGTTCCATCCCAGGAGATTCCGTGGGGGGTGGGGGGGCTGGAGGCCGTTCCGCCACGGATTCCGGGGGGGGGGTGGATTCTTTAGAATCCGGCCTCACTGGAATCCATGGCGGAATTATCTGACATCCCTAGATTATTCACCGAAGTACCCATATCCCTTTTTATGTGTATAAAAAGGGAATTACCACAAATGGTCTGGAGGGAGCAATCCTATGGCCACTAGACACTGTCTAGAGTGCCATAGGATTTTTCTAGGGACGGCAGAGAATTCCGCCACAGATTCCAGTGAGCAATTCTAAAGAATCTGGCCCCCCGGAATCCGTGGCGGAACAGCCTCCTGCCCCCCCACCCCCCGCGGAATCCCCAGGGACAGAACATATCTGGGGCGGATGCAGTGGCAGTGGCGACTCCGGCGGCGGTTCCGGTGGTGGCGGCTCCGGTTGCGGTGGCGGCTCCGGTTGCGTTGGCGGCGGTGGCGGCGGCTCCAGCGGCTGGTCTCCTGGCCAGCCACGGCTGGGCTGCTGTGGCTGCCATTGCCGTCCTTGCAGCTGTGATAGGCTATCTAAGAATTTACGTAGCCTATCACGGCTAACCCCCCCCAAAAAAAACCAGCATATGCAAATGGTGGCGGCTATGGTGGCCGCCATTTGCATTCCGTATTTTTCGCCATTCTAGCCTATGTAAATATTTAAGTAGGCTATTACAGCGAGAGAAAAAAAGGAATGCAAATAGCGCCCACTATGCTATTTGCATTCCCCTTTTTTTCGCCGTAATAGCCTACATAAATATTTACGTAGGCTAGAACGACGAAAAATAGGGAATGCAAATGGCAGCCGCCGTACCCGCCACCATTTGCGTACGGTGGTTTTTGTGTTTTTGGTGGCGGTTAGCTGTGATAGGCTATGTAAATAGTTAGGTAGCCTATCACGGCAGCCTGTCTGAACTCCAGCTGTGGACGGGCCTGGCAAGCTGCTCCGCAGAACCGTCACAGAACGGATCCGACCGGGCAGGATTCCAGGGGGGGAGGACTGGATCACCTCCCCCCCATCAAGGATTCCAGGGGGAGGGATGGAGCACTTTCCCCCCCACCGCAAAAAATTCCATGGAAATGTAAGTGAGTTTTGTACATCCCTAGATTTTTCAGTTTCTGGGAACTGAGGTCAGAGCCAGGTCTCCAAACATGGTTCGCAGAAACTGTGCACCTCATCCCTCCCCATGCCACCTCTTAGCCAGTGCGGTTCTCTCTGTGCTGGCTATGTCACTGGGCTTGGAAATGGAGCATGAATACAGGGGAAAGGGGATCGTCCTGGGGACAAGGAGGGGAGGACACAGCAGAAGCCAAATTACATAGCTTCCTATGTGCTGCGCAGTCTCCTTCCTTCCCCATCTCCAAAGCTACAGTTAGACAGCCAAAATTGCCTGTCTAGCCAAAACTGCAGGGCAGCCGGAGCACAGAGGCGAGGATCGTCTTCATATGCCAACTTTGGAGGCTGCCAACTATCTCAATAGGATTGTGTCTTTAACTACACTTGTTATTTGCAATTTAATTTTGAATCTTTCTAGGAACCTTGCTGCAATTTATGGCCTTCCCTTCAAAACCTGAGATTAGGGATGTACAAATGTCACTTACCTTTTCACAGAATTGATTCGTGGTGGGGAGGAGGTGCTCTGTCCCTCCCCTCAGAATTCTCGACGGAATCCTGCCTGGCCGGCTCCACTCCGTGGCAGCTCTGCAGAGCTGCTGGCCAGGCCCGTCCACAGCCGGAGTTCTACCTGTGGACGGCCCGCTGTGGACACAAATGGTGGCCACCGTAGCAGCCGCCATTTGTGTCCAGCCAGGCTGCTGTGATAGGCTACATAAGTATTTACGTAGCCTATCATGGCTGGGCAAAACAAAAAACAAAAAAAGACAGCATACGCAAATGGCAGCGGCTACAGAGGCTGCCATTTGCATTCCCTATTTTTCACCATTTTAGCTTACATAAATATTTACGTAGGCTAAAACGGCGGGAAAAAAAGGAACGCAAATAGTGCCCACTACGCTATTTGCGTACCCCTTTTTTTCTCTGTAATAGCCTACGTAAATACTTACGACGCCTATCACGGCAAAGACCAGGATGCAAATGGCGGCCATGGCAGCCGATCGAAAGACCTGCCGCTGCCGGACCCACCACCGGAGCAGCCGCCGTCCGGAATTTCCACCCCAGGTAAGCCTCATCCCGGGGGGAATCCACGGGGGGAGTGTATCGGGGGGCAGGCCATTCTGCCACGGATTTCGGGGGACCGAATGCCAGTGCATTTGGCCTCACTGAAATCCGTGTCAGAATTCTCCACCATCCCTACCTGAGATACTTCTGATTGTTGGTCCTCATAATCAGAAATACTATCACAAATCCTATGTCACCATGGGGGCTAGTATGAGAATTTTTGGATAAAAATATGTTTGCCCATTTCCCTTGTGACTGGAACAACTTTACACTTTTAAAATAAATGTACTACAAATAAACTGGAAAAGGTGAAAATAATTACCATTTCTTGAAGTTTGAATTCAAAAACATGTGATGTCAGATTTCTCTCTCTCTCTTTTCCTTCTGGTGTCTTTTCAGCTCTTTCTTCTCAGCTTCTCTTCCTCCTCCTCTAACTGTCATCAACAGATTTTTCTTCAGCCCCTTTACCAACATTCTGTGCTTGTTCTTTCATTGGCCCGGCACGCTAAGAGCTCACAGGAATAAGCATTATTATACATGTATACACACACTGTGTCACATGTTACATTACATGTACAGTATGAGGCATATGAATTAACCTCCCTTCACCTCATCTCTCTCCCTTCTCAAGCTGCCTAAAGCTCAAGCTCTGAACTTTTTGAAGTTTCAAAATTTTCTGCATGTCTACACAGCTCAGGCTTCAGTAGAAAACAAAAGTGAGGAAAATTGGTCTGGTAGATCTCTACCATTACACTGCTGTATTCTTATATAAGATATTGATTGTCCAACCCAGTTCTACACAATGTTGTTTATTTCTGATTATTATTATTATTATTTGTTGTTGTTGTTGTTACTAAAAAGCAGCCTCAGAAGCTACAGTCAGGACTTCTGGTCAGAGCCAATGTCACCCTCACAGCATTCTGTGGAGCCTCCGTGGGATGCTATCTCAAACAGCTTTTTAAAAGGTTGAAAAACCTTTTCATCTCTCTCCTGGAATTAAAAGGGGAGGCAGGAGCAGCATCTGGATGAAGTTTTAGAAGAATAGTCCCCTGTGTGAATTAGCAGAGGGGCTGGGCTCTGAGACTAGTCTGCCAGAGTTTAATCATTGCTCAAAGTTGTTCTGAACCTCCTATCTAATTAGGAGAAATCAGGGCTTATGTGTTCCATTGTAGTTTATGGATTAAGGAATACCAACAATATTTGAGGATCTGCAAGATCTGTTTGAAGAGAAGGATGGCTACATCAAGGAGAAAAAAAAGGATCTCTGCCCATCCCGCCACCCACCCATACCTTCCTTGGCAAAGGCTCCGAGAACCGACAATTAGGGATGGCGGAGAATTTCTCCCCGAAACTTCGGGGGGCCGAGCGCCAACGTGTTCGGCCCCCCGAACAAGTTTCGGGGAGAAATCCTCTGCCCCCCCGCCCCCCGCCCCCCCCCCCGGGACGGGACTTACCTTCCCTGAATGTCCCTCCCGGCGGTGGGTCCGGCTGGCGGTTCGTCCAGTGTTCGAGCGGGGCGGGAGCGGCAGCCGGTCTTTCGACCGGATGCCGCCCCCGCCATTGCAATGAAAGAAAAAAAAAAAAGTCCCCTGATAGGCTACGTGACGATTCACGTAGCCTATCACGGCAAGATTTGCAAAGTCAGCCGTGATAGGCTACGTGAATCGTCACGTAGCCTATCACGGGTGACTTTAAAAAAAAAAAGTGTGTACGGATAATGGCGGCCCCCATAGGGAGCCGCCATTCGCGTTCCTTATTTGGTCGCTGTAGTCTACGTCAATGTTTACGTAGACTACGGCGAAAATAAGGGCAACGCTATTTGCGTTACCCTTATTTTCGCCGTAGTCTACGTAAACATTGACGTAGACTACAGCAACTAAATAAGGAACGCGAATGGCGGCTCCCTATGGGGGCCGCCATTCGCATACGCGCTTTTTTTTTTTTTTTAAAGTCACCCGTGATAGGCTACGTGACGATTCACGTAGCCTATCACGGCTGACTTTCCAGATCTAGCCGTGATAGGCTACGTGAATCGTCACGTAGCCTATCAGGGGACTTTTTTTTTTTTTTTTTTTACTTTCGTGTTCGCGGCCGGGCGAGGCGGGAAGCCTCCTCCCCGGCCTGAATTTCGGCCGGGCGAGGCGGGAAGCCTCCCCCCCCGGCCTGAATTTCGGCCGGGCGAGGCGGGAAGCCTCCCCCCCCGGCCTGAACTTCGCGGGGGGAGCAGCGAAGCGCTCCCCCCCACCGCGAAAAAGCTGCGAGAAAAGGTAAGTGACTTTCGTTCACCCCTACCGACGATAGAGGGGAGTTTCTTGCTCTGATAAAAACTTTGTCTTCACAATTTGCTGAACAGGCTAAGAGGTTGGATACAATTCAATTCAGCCCTGCAAGGAGCTGTGCATTTAATCAATACTTCTTGGCAAAAAATGGAGGTGAAGGTTAATGAGCTGCAAGATTGGGTGGCAGTGAACGAGACTGTGTCACAAGCTTTTTTCAACAATTTTTCTGTTAGAATTTCTCAACTAGAGGCTTTTGCGTACAGGGCAAATGTATGTATCATTGGTATTAAAGATTTACCTACTGATACAAATTTGTCTACTTCTGTAGATACGCTTTTGCATGAGATATTCCCTGTGCCATCTGATTATTCACTTGATATTGAGCAGGCATTCCATGTGCCAAATGCCAAAGGGACTGGTTATACAATTATAGTCCAATTTGCAAGAATCTCCACAAAAAATTATATTCTGTGTTTGGCAAGAGAGGGCGGAAATCTTTTTTGGAAACAAGATAAAGTTATGCTATTTCCAGATTGCACCAAAGAAGTTGCTGATAAAAGAAGGCAATTTAGCAAGGCATAAAATCTGGCAAAACAAATGAACTTACAATATCACTTAAAATATCCTGCTACATTTTGCATTTTTTCTGAAGGTCAGATGAAGAAGTTTCTAAATCACAAAATGATGGAGGCGTGGCTAAATGGAAAATTGCGTGAGATTTCTGTTCCAGCCCCATGAACTCGAATCTACAAACATGTTTTGTTAACTGGCTATGTTTAGTCTGTAAGATTCAGGCTAGGACAGAGATAATTGCTCATATATATATCCGTCCTTTTTTTCCCCTCTCTCATTTTTTTTTATTTAAATCCTTTCTTTTTAAAATGGATATGAAATACTGTACTTAAATCCACTGTTTGAGTGTGTATAGAAATGTGCACACTCATTTATATATCTAGTACAAAATACATTAGTGATTGTTGTAAGGTTGCTTTTAAGCTTTATTATTACAAAACATTATAAAATCTATTAGTGATTTGTTATTATTATTATTATTATCCTTTTTAATCTCCTTCCTTTTTATTACTATTATTATCATTATTATGAGACTGGTTAGTAAGATTTTTGGCTAGTTAAATCGTTAAGCTTTACTATTATATGTTAACTGAAAGGCAATATATGGTCACTGGAAATGAATTGTAAGCCTGCTTCCTTGCTATAAGACTGATGATATGATATTGAAATGTTAGGTTGATTATTTATGCTGTATTGAATTGAAGCAGGAAAAAAGCTAATAGAGTTTTGCCAAGAGAACATGCTGATCATAGCAAACACTCTTTTCCAACAGCACAAGAGACGACTCTACACATGGACATCACCAGATGGTCAATATCGAAATCAGATTAATTATGTCCTTTGCAGCCAAAGATGGAGAAGTTCTATACAGTCAGTCAAAACAAGACCTGGAGCTGACTGTGGCTCAGATCATGAGCTTCTTGTTGCAAAATTTCGGCTTAAATTGAAGAACGTAGGGAAAACCACTAAACCATTCAGGTATGACCTAAATCATATCCCTGATGAATATACAGTGGAGGTGACTAATAGATTTCAGGGATTAGACCTGATAGACAGAGTGCCTGAGGAACTATGGACGGAGGTCCGTAACATTGTTCAGGAGGCAGCAACGAAATCCATCCCAAAGAAAAAGAAATGCAAGAAAGCCAAGTGGCTGTCTGATGAGGCTTTACAAGTAGCTCACGAAAGAAGGGAAGCGAAAAGCAAGGGAGAAAGGGGAAGATATATCCAACTGAATGCAGAGTTCCAGAGAATCGCAATGAGAGACAAGAAGGCCTTCTTAAATGAACAATGCAAAGAAATCGAAGAAAACAACAGAATGGGAAAGACTAGAGATCTCTTCAAGAAAATCGGAGATCTCAAAGGAACGTTTTGTGCAAAGATGGGCATGATAAAGGACAAAGGAGGCAGGGACCTAACAGATGCAGATGAGATTAAGAAGAGGTGGAAAGAATACACAGAAGAACTCTACAGGAAAGATCTGAATGTCCCTGATAGCCATGATAGTGCAGTCACTGAACTTGAGCTGGACATCCTCGAGAGTGAAGTCAAGTGGACCTTAGGAAGTATTACTAACAACAAAGCTAGCGGAGATGACAGTATTCCAGCTGAGCTATTTAAAATCCTAAAAGATGGTGCTGTTAAAGAGCTGCATTCAATATGCCAACAAATGTGGAACACTCAACAATGGCCGCAAGACTGGAAAAGGTCAGTTTACATTCCAATTCCAAAGAAGGGCAACGCCAAAGAGTGTTCAAACTACCGCACAATTGCGCTCATTTCACATGCCAGTAGGGGTGCACAAAAGTCACTTACCTGGTCTCGCAGCTTTTCGCGGTGGGGGGGAGGCACTTCGCTGCTCTCCCTGCGAAGTTCAGGCCTGGGGGGGAGGCTTCCCGCCTTGCCTGGCCGAAATTCAGGCCGGGGGGGAGGCTTCCCGCCTCGCCTGGCTGAAATTCAGCCCAGGGAGGAGGCGCCTCTCTTCGCCCGGCCGCGAAATTAAAACTTAAAAAAAAAAACGCCCCTGTGATAGGCTACGTGACGATTAACGTAGCCTATCACGGCTAGATCTGCAAAGTCAGTCATGATAGGCTACGTAAATCGTCACGTAGCCTATCAGGGGGCGTTTTTTTTTTTCTTTTATTGGAATGGCGGCGGCGGCAGCCGGTCGAAAGACCGGCTGCCGCTCCCGCCCCAGACGAAGCCCCAACGAACCGCTGGCTGGACCCGCCGCCGGGAGGAACATTCGGGAAAGGTAAGCCCCATCCCGGGGGGGTGCAGGGGGCGGGGGAGTGTGGAGAATTTCTTCCCGAAACTTGTTCGGGGGGCCGAACACGTTGGCGCTCGGCCCCCCGAAGTTTCGGGGAGAAATTCTCCGCCATCCCTGCATGCCAGCAAGGTGATGCTCAAAATCCTACAAGCTGGGCTTCAGCAGTATGCGAACCGAGAACTACCGGAAGTACAAGCTGGGTTTTGAAGAGGCAGAGGAACTAGAGATCAAATCGCCAACATTCGCTGCATCATGGAGAAAGCAAGAGAATTCCAGAAAAACATCTATTTCTGCTTCATTGACTATGCTAAAGCCTTTGATTGTGTGGATCACAACAAACTGTGGCAAATTCTTAAAGTGATGGGAGTACCAGACCACCTTACCTGTCTCCTGAGAAACCTGTACGAGGGTCAAGAAGCAACAGTAAGAACCAGACATGGAACAACCGAGTGCTTCAAAATTGGGAAAGGAGTACGACAAGGCTGCATATTGTCACACTGCTTATTTAACTTATATGCAGAGTACATCATGAGAAATGCTGGGTTGGATGAATCAGAGGTCGGAATTAAGATTGCTGGGAGAATTATCAACAACCTCTGATATGCAGATGATACCACCCTAATGCCAGAAAGCGAAGAGGATCTAAAGAACCTCTTGTTGAGGGTGAAAGAGGAGAGTGCAAAAGCTGGTTTGAAACCTAATATTAAAAAAACGAAGATCATGGCATCTGGCCCTGTCACTTCCTGGCATATAGAAGGGGAAGAAATGGAAGCTGTGACAGATTTTACTTTCTTGGGCCCAAGATCACTGCAGAGGGTGACTGTAGCCATGAAATTAAAAGACGCTTGCTCCTTGGGAGGAAAGCTATGGCAAACCTAGACAGCATAGTAAGAAGCAGAGACATCACCTTGCCGACAAAGGTCCGTCTAATCAAAGCTATGGTTTTCCCAGTAGTAACATATGGCTGTGAGAGCTGGACTATAAGGAAGGCTGAGCACTGAAGAATTGATGCTTTTGAACTGTGGTGCTGGAGAAGACTCTTACGAGTCCCCTGGACTGCAAGGAGGTCCAATCAGTCCATCCTAAAGGAAATCAACCCTGAGTGCTCAATGCTCATTGGAAGGACAGATACTGAAGCTGAAGCTCAAATATTTTGGCCACCTAATGCGAAGAGAAAACTCTCTGGAAAAGACCCTGATGCTGGGAAAGAGTGAAGGCAAAAGGAGAAGGGGATGGCAGAGGATGAGATGGCTAGATAGCATCACGGATGCAATGAATATGAACTTGAGCATGCTCCGGGAGAGAGCGCAGGACAGGAAAGCCTGGCGTGCTATGGTCCATGGGGTCACGAAGAGTCGGACATGACTGAATGACTGAACAACAACAACAACAACAACAACAGCAATTGAATTGTAATATTGCCAATGTTATAGGTATAATTTTTAAGTAGAATGGGATTTGAAGTTTCTGTGTAATGGAGTTTAAATTTAATCCTTTTAAATAACTTTGTGTATGTATGTGTGTTTGTGCATGTGTGTGTGTGTGTGTGTGTGTGTGTGTGTGTATATATATATGCTTTCTCCTTCCTTCTCCTTCTTCTGTTTTCTGCTTTCTTTCTTTCTTTTTTTCTCTTTTTTTGTTATTGCTGTGTCCTCCTAAGAATACTGTATTGTTTGGAAACTGTAGTTACTGATTAGGTTGTTGGTACTGTTCATTTCATTTATAAAGATAAAAAATTGAATAAAAAGTATTTTTTAAAAAAAGAAGAAGCCACAGTCAGGAATGAAAGTATAGCAAGGGAAGAAACTACTTAACACTTTCTCTTCCTGCCGTTTGTCCACTCTAAACTCCATGCTTCCGGGCCGCTTTCCAGCCCTTTGGGAGATTCTAGTGTATATCAGTTTGCAAGAATGGTTGCTATACAGGTGGAGAGTTCAGTAGCATCAAAACCTGATAAAAGTTACCATCTTATCTGGTTTGTGCAGTTTTTAAGAGTAGAATGAGAGAGACTAAGTGGTTTTGGAGCACTGAAATGTTTTCTTGGTCTTTGTCCATTTCTCTCTCTCTGTGTGTGTGTGTATGTGTGTGTGTGTGTGTGTCTGTGTGTTGGAGTTTTAATCTATTACACTGCACTTCTTCTCAGTCAGTTAAGGAAATGTTCTACCTTTGTTCTGGGGCAACCTACCCTTGCTAACTATTTAAAAGACTATTTTAAAGAATGGTGTAGACACTACAGCATTATGTAATAGGCACATATGATTATATGGCTTGCCGAAAAGGCTATCCTGACATTATCACAGAGAAGAGAATGGCTGTCCTAAAGAGTCACACTTTCCCCTCCATTCCTTCTACATAACTTCTGCTTTTTCAGTTGGTTATCTAAGATATAAGAATCACCTCTCTATGGCCCACTTCAGATGTAGTTCTCTTGGTCTGATAACCCATAATTAATAGAATGACCACTGAGCATTGTGCTCATTCCCTCTCTCCTCCCTTTTCTTTCATGTCTTAATGCAGGGGTGCAGAACCTCAGGTTTGGGGGCCAAAACTGGTCCCACTTGGGGCCAAGGCCAGGGTACACCAGATGGCCATGACTCCTTCTCCTGGCTCCACCCCCTTTCTCCCGACTTTCCTCTTTAGTAGTTTCTCTCTCTCCCTCCCTCTCTCTCTGTCTCTCTCTGTCTCTGTCTCTCTGTGTGTGTGTACATTCTAAAAGGTTGAAATGCCCCTCCTAAAGTTTAGTTATTGGCACTCAGAGCTTTAAGCTAAAGTATGTTGATATTTTTGGTATTTTGGCCATGCCCCATTTGTGTTTGGCCCTCCCCCCACTGGAACGTGTCTTGCAAAACCTTCTCCAAAATAGAAATTGGCCTTTGAGTTGAAAGAGCTTCTGCACCCCTGTCTTAATGTATTAGTTTCAGGATCTGTTAAACCACATGTCTGAATCTGGAAACTGTGGTTTAAGTCAAACAAGGATACAAATCATGATTTCATCCTAGTTTGCAAGCTCTTATCATAGTCTGAGTTTAAGCCATAGACAAGCCTGTTTTGGGGGCCCAGAGGCCCTTCTGAACAAAGTAGTTTCTCATCCCTTCCTCCCCACTGCAGCCTCCATGCCCCAGGGGATATGATTCAGAGTACCCCTCACCTCAACACTCTGGAGAGGCATTGGGGGATTGCATGTGGAAGGAGGTGGTGGGAAACGTGCCTTCCATAAACTGCCTTACAGGATCCAAGACATTCCATTCAATTAGATGGGTTTTTGATATGATTCCTCAAGGTTCTTCTAATGTTCCTTGTCTAAGAAGCAATTACATTTATACCATGCTATGATTTTGATACTGTGACAAATATTTTACTATTTATTTACTTACTTCTTGATTACTACTTAAAGTATTTATATGGTGTTCAAGAACAACAACAACAAAAAGGTTCTTGTGCAGTTTCTACACTGTGGGCCAAAGCACACATTATTTTAAAGACATAGCTTGCAGCTATGCCTTTTTCTTCTTCTTTTTCATTCTACAGTAAGCTCGGGGATACCACTCTGGATCAGGATACTAGCATGAGGAGTAGGATGCTTTACTCCTTTCCCCCTTGTTGTGGTCCTGATCCAAATTGGCCCCACCATCCCTGCAATATATATTGCCAAATAGTGATCTCTTAAAGTAAATGGATCACTAGTAATTGGCCATATGTATTGCAGGTTAAGGATGCCCTGTCCAAATCAGGACCACAATGGGAGGAAAGTATTAAAGCCCCCATGCTAGGGTCCCAATCAAGATCAGGAGCCTTGCACTTACTCTAGAGGTAGTGGTTGTAGTAGTAGTAGTAGTTGTTGTTAAAAAAGAGGTGGCTACCAGCTATGTCTTTAAGTTTAAAGTAACATGTGCTTTGGGTCAGTGATACACAGAGCTAATTAATTCTGTAGTTTTATTAATTTCAGTGGAACTACTCCAGAGCCAGAGGCTTGGGAACTGCACCTATGTTCTCAACTGCATATCTTCTAGTGGTGTTTTATAAGGCACAAATGTTACTTCTTGAAAAGCTGCAATATGTCATTGGCTAAGAATTCAGTGGAGCAAGAGAAATAGAAACCTACTGAGGGGGAGAAATCGCAGAGGGAGAAAGGCCAGTGGAGAGCAGTGGTTCCTGTGAATTACATGGCTCTATATCTTAGTTACTTATATGAGCAGCTCAGATATGTCTGGAAGGGAAATGCAGCAAAAGAGAAATAATTCATCACTGGCAGGCACTGGCGAAAAAGGATACATCCAAATGCCCAGGCATGCTGTTCCATGTTTAGCTCAGAGCTCCAGAACATCCTTTAAGTAAGAAATTTGTCCAGTGTGCATGTTTTAATGAGGCACATTTGAAATGAACCAGAATTAAACAGCAATTCACAAAAGACTGTATACTACAGCACTCACAAAACAGTCAATCTCCATTCCTTCCTTCACTCAAGGTTGACAGAGTGTGAACTGATTTAGATTCATGAAGAATCATTACTAATGTGACTTTTCTGAAATAATGATCATGAAAAATCATAAAGAGCTATTAACCTCCTGGAGTGGTTGTTCTGAAAATTTAATATCTCAATGTGGTTTGTCATATACATAAACCTTGAGCAAAGCTAGCCTTGAATAACTGGAGACTTTAGGTGGCAAACACTGAAATACCGCTATTAGGTAGGGAACTGTGGTATCAGTGAAAGGTGTAAATGTCATGCCTACTTACTAGATGTTAGTTGAACATTTTCTAATGCCCTGATGTTTTTAAGGCTAAGTTTGATTTTCCATTGCCAGCTGACTAAAAAGGATTGTTCCCTGACTATATAGCAACTTTAAGATCAAAATCCAGTTCAGTTCCTTTGAATATTGCATGAAGTACAGGTATTTCATATATATAAGGAATATGTTGGAATAAAGTGTCAGTGAGCAGTGAAGTGGCCAAGTTTGCCAGTGACACCAAATTATTTAGGGTGGTCAAAGCAAAAAGGGTTTTTTGAGGAGCTCCAAAAGGATCTCTCCAAAGTGGGAGAATGGGCATCAAAACGGCAAATGTGGTTCAATGTAAGCAAGTGTAGCACACTGGGGCCAAAAGTCCTAGCTTCAAGTAGGGATGTAAGAAAGTCACTTACCTTTTCTCAGCTTGGATTCGCGGTGGGGGGGAGGCACTCCGTCCCTCCTCCCAGAATCCTCCCTGGACTGGCTGTGCTCCGCAGCGGCTCTGTGGAGCCGCCGGCCAGGGCCAACCGCAGCTGGAGTTCTGGCCACGGACGGGCTGCTGCAGATGCAAATGGTGGCTGCCGTAGCGGCTGCAATTTGCATCCTGTGAAGCTGCCGTGATAGGCTATGTAAGTATTTACGTAGCCTATCACGGCAAGCCCCCCAAAAAAACCAGCATACGCAAATGGCAGCGGCTACGGCAGCCGCCATTTGTGTTCCCTATTTTTAGCCATTTTAGCCTATGTAAATATTATGTAGGCTATTACGGCGAAAAAAAGGGGAACACAAATAGCGTAGTGGGTGCCATTTGCATTCCTCCCCCCCCCCCGTTTTAGTCTTCATAAATATTTACGTAGGCTATTACGGCAAAAAAAAAAGGAACACAAATAGCACCCACTACGCTATTTGCATTCCCCTTTTTTCCACTGTAATAGCCTACATAAATATTTACATAGGCTAAAATGGCTAAAAATAGGGAACGCAAATGGCGGCCGCCATAGCCGCTGCCATTTGCATACGCTGGGTTTTTTGGGGGGCTTGCCATGATAGGCTAAGTAAATACTTACGTAGCCTATCACGGCCTCTGCAGGGACGCAAAAGGTGTCCCTGCGTTAGCCGTGATAGGCTATGTAAGTACCTAAGTACGTAGCCTATCATGGCTATGACGAAGAAGCAAATGGCGGCCACAGAGCAGCTGCCATTCGCAAGTCAGTGCAGATGGCAGCAAGTAAGTGCTCTGTTTCATGCACCTTTCGTGGGTTGGGGGGGTGGGGGCTTCGTTCCGCCATGGATTTGGGGGGGCCGAATGCACTGGCATTCAGCCTCACCGAGATCCATGGTGGAATTCTTTGACATCCCTAGCTTCAAGTATAACCTGATGGGATCTGAGATAGCGGTGATGCTGGTGACTGACCAAGACAGAGATCTGGGGGTTGCAGTGGACAGGCCAGCTTGATGAAAATGTCAACCCAGTGTGCGGCCACTGTTAATAAAGGCAAACTCCTAGGGATGTCAGAGAATTCCCCCACGGATCTTCGCCACGGACCGAAATCGGTGGCGAACAAACAAAAAAACATGATAGGCTACGTAAAGATTTACGTAGCCTATCATGGCTAGATTTTAAAAAAACACAATGATAGGCTACGTAAATGTTTACGTAGCCTATCACAGCTGATTTAAAAGAAAAAACAAACAAACGCGCATACACACATTCCTTATTTTGGAACGCATACACACGTTCCTTATTTTGAGTTCCTTATTTTGGCACATCTTAGTCTACGTAAACATTTACGTAGACTAAGATGGCAAAAATAAGGGGAACGCAAATAGTGTAGCGTTCCCTTATTTTTGCCATCTTAGTCTACGTAAATGTTTGCGTAGACTAAGGCGTGCCAAAATAAGGAACACAAATGGTGGCGCCCATGGGCGCCGCCATTTGCGTACACGTTTTTTTTTCTTTTAAATCAGCCGTGATAGGCTACGTAAACATTTACGTAGCCTATGATGGCTGACTGCAGGGATGCAAACGGTGGCGACTATGGCCGCCGCCATTTGCATCCCTGCTAGCCAGCGGCCGGATGTCCGGCCGCTGGCGGAGCCAGCCGGCGGCTCCGCAGAATCCCTGCAGAGCGGAGCCGGCCAGCCAGGATTCCGGGGGGGGAGGAACGGAGTGCCTCCCCCGCAGCGAGGATTCCAGGGGGAGGGACGGAATGCCTCCCCCCCAATCATAAACATAATTCGCGAAAGGTAAGCACCTTTCGTACATCCCTACAAACTCCATGTTAGGTATAATTAGGAAAGGAATTGAGAATACAACTGCCAATATCATACTGCCTTTTATATAAATCTATCATGCAACCACACTTAGAATACTGTGTACAGTTCTGGTCACCTCACCTAAAAAAAGATATGGTAGAGCTGAAAAAAATGTGGAAAAGGGCAACTAAAATTATCAAGGAGCAACTCCCCTATGAGGAAAAGTTACAAAAGCTGGGATTGTTTAGCTTGGGAAAAGGTGAGTAAGGGGAGACATGACAGAGGTGTACAAAATTATCCATGGTGTATGTGCAGAATGTGGATAAGGGGTCATCCCATGGAGCTGATCAATGGGAGTTTCAGGACAGATAAAAGGAAGTACTTATTCACACAGCACATAGTTAAACTATAGTATTCACTATCACAAGACATAGTAATGGCCAATAATTTGGATGGCTTTAAAAGCAGGTTAGACAAATTCCTGGAGGAAAAGCCTATCAATGGTTACTACTTCTGATAGCTATATGCTACTTCCAGGATCAGAGGCAGTATGCCTGTGTGCACCAGTTGCTGGGGAAAATGGGCGGGAGGGTGCTGATGCACTTGTGTCCTGCTTGTGGTTTCCCATGGGCAACTGGTCAACCACTGTGTGAACAGAATGCTGGACTAGATGGACCCTTGATTTGATCCTGCATGGCTCTTCTTATGTTCTTATGTCAGTACAATCCTGATATTTAAAAGCAAACACAATTTTAGTGTTATTCATGTAATTATTTTCATAGAATGACAAGTGGGACCTGCAACAAAATGTTGCAGCATGAAGTGTGCATGTTCAGGTTTCCAAATACTCCATTCTATTCCTCTTCATTTTCCATGTCCCTTAGCCAATTAGCCAGCACCCCATGCCCATGGAGCATACACAGTCCTCAATTTTGGAGGTCCCTTCCTAGGTTTTCTTTTTATGCTAAAGATTTTTGGTACTTCTGAAAATCTTGGAATTCCTCCAAGCCTGATGACACCTCCCTCTCATGCATGGATGTTGCCATTTCGGCTACATAAATATTGGCACTCAGGGACTTAGTTCACTATTAGTTAATAGAACCCTACTTATTATAGAACACACAAAAAGGACTCTCCCTCTGTCTGTTACTTTACAGTTGCTTATTCTTTACCCTGTTCCTCTTCTGAGATTGACATTATAGCTGTCCTTCCTTCCTTCCTTCCTTCCTTCCTTCCTTCTTCTCTATATTATCTACCTGTCTTCAGGCACATGTCTTCCCCTGAGTTGGGTGAGGTTGGTTCTGGCTTTGCCAAATTCTGTCAGTTCCTTCCAGCCCTTGTTCACTCCCCTGTTGTTGCTTTTTGGTATTTACAATTCATTCTGTAAATCTCTCCTGTATCCCCACTGTTGCTGCATTAGCTTCCATATCAGATCTTGATGACAAAAATCCCAAACTGCTTCATGGTGATGACAACATTCTTGTTGGCAACTTCTCTGTCTCTGTGCTGCCTGTCTGCCTCTCACCATCATGTGCAGTCAGTGTATTCCCTGCTTTGTTCCCCCAGTTCCAATGAAGTTATTTTACATAGAACTAGAGCTGAGCCAAAGCATCACTGAGTAGGATATTTGTGGGGTGAAACAGAGGATTTGGGGGGTATAAACATACCATAAAGTTCATGCATTTTCTGATTGTTCACAGCCACAGTGGTTGAAGGCATTTTGCTCTTAAGTACTGGAAGGCAAGAAAGAATCATTCAATTGCCTAAGCAACAGAGGGACACTTTTCTGCCCCCCTTGCAATGTATAGCACAGTGAGTGGAATGCAGGAAAGAAGTTGCCTGGATCTATAGGCACCATGGGATCACTTTTCCTATCTTCATGTGCTATGCAGCACAGCAAGGTAAGAGCAGGAAAACATCCCCACATGGCCTAGGCAACTGAGCAACTCTCCTGTCTTCTGATGTTGTCTTCTGATGGCTGTGATCAACCACAGCAGAAATGAAGTGAAGGTAAAAGGGGGGTGGGGTGGACAGTACAAGGTTGCAATTTTGCTGACTGTAAACTTGCCATTTTGCAGGTTGCCATTTTGTTGACTGTAAGCAAGGCTGCAAAGTAAATAGACTAGTTTGGGCTTGGCTCTAAACCATACTCAGTCAAATTTGGAGCAGATGCATTAGCCATGACTAACGTAAGTCTCATTTATTTCAATGGGTCTATTCTAAACTTAACTAATTCTGGATCCAACCCATTATCTGTAAATACTTCGTATATTTATAATTCTTTTCAAAATATGGACAATAAAGTTCCTTCCCAGCCCCGTTATTGGTGGCTGACTTCTGTCCATTCCATTGCAAGGTTAATAGGTGTGGGTGGGTGGGGAAGCTGGCAATGGCAAATATGCCAGCCTACACATGAGTCCTCTTTTATGAGCCCCAGGTGGGTGAGAGAGAGAACTGCCTGCCACTGTTCCCGCCAGTGGAGACAACCAGCCTTTTGATTGGCTCGGCGCTCATGCTGTGGGGAGGCGCTGCTGCCGCCGCTGCCCCGGCTCTTGACAGCTCCCTTCCTTTCTCACCCCAGGACCTGTGTGAGCTCACAATGGCAGCTCCCTGGTAAGCGGGGAACTGGATTTGTGGCCACAATTTGCACAAATGTCTATTTATGCAATTTTTTAAAAAAAGATGGGAAATCCGCCAGCTGTCCCAACTTGCTTCAGGCTGAGCCAAGCCAGCTGGAGGGAGTCGGAACAGAGTCTGGGAGCCTGAACTCATTGAGCTCCACCCCCCAACCGGATTCTTCCGACATCCCTACATGTGCTTCCCCATTCCTGACCTCCATAGATCCACTGGAAGGTTCAAAGAGAATCTATGTGATACAATTATATGCAAGTGGCCACTGTTCCAAACTTCAAGTTAAGTGTGCAGAAGTCAAGAGTGGGGGCAGAACGTGTGGTCCTGCTCTTCCTTCTCTGAATATGTGACAGGGGCCTTAGTCAGCAATTTTATGAAAACAGTCCTGTGAATGAAGGAACACACTTCCTATGTAAAATGAAGCAAATTGTACAATACTTCTGAGGTTCTACCTTGCCCCAATCCCTCTCAAATCTGTTGCTAACAATCCCATTGCCCTTTCCTGTTTCCAGATATTTCTTCTTCTTCTCCCTAACCTCTGGCAGTTTATTACACATGGGAGTTTACTTCTTAGTGTGCCTCATGAATTTGATGACAGAACACAATAACAACAGGAGCACTTGGCTATGTTGGAGCAAGTTTAGAATATTAAAACATGTCTTCAAGATGTAATCCCTTCTCTGCAAGGTTCTGGTTGAGGTTAATGTGACATAAGCTCCACAGCTATCCTTTCTAAGTCACCAGCTGAGCAGTGAAGAGTATTTTTTTTTTAAAAAAAGCTTTATTTGATCCTGGTTGTTGGTCTTTGAGGAGAACAAATAACAGGGGATTAAAGGAAGGAGTGTACTGAAAGAATTTGGCAGGAAAATCTATAGCTAAAGGATTAGGTAACTGTCTCTGCTGAAAGAGTAACAACCTGGATGTGCCTTTTGGATAGAAAAAGGCAAGAGGGTTTCTCCATGTAATTTTATTCATGGAAGCTCATAAGGTCATCACAGTAGCCAAGTTTAAAACAAATAGCTCAGCAACTGGAAAACAGTAATATCAAGGCAAAAAGAAATGCTTCATTTTCTCTCTGGATCTTTCTTGCACAGTAGTTCCTGGCTTAGCAAATTGCAAGAAAATTGAGGTTTCATCATAGGCATCTCTGAGTAAATGTAATGCAAGCCACCCAAAACAGGATCTTTTTTAAAACTGAGGTGTTGAAGCTATTCTGTATATCCGTCTTTGCATTCCATTGTTCCCTGCAGGGAGATATTACGTAGAACTTGCAGCCAGTCAACATTAAGTGGTGGAACCACCATACGGCAAGCATTTCAGTTTCCCTAAATGAAAGAAATGAATGCTATATACAGCCTAGCAGGAAGCCCCACTTCAAAGTACTAAAACTGTGTGTGTTTCCCACTGACTCCCAATGTTTGCTGTACTGATTTGTTGATAGGACAGCATGAAACTAAATTATGCTTGTGGGTTAAAGCAGTATATGGTTTACTTGAAGATATCGGCCAGCCTTACGAAAGCTTGATGAGAGATTTTTTTGTAAGCTATTCTAGTGCAGCATTAAAATCATCTGATGATCCTTCTATTTTTATTTTAAATTGAAATAAGCTAATAAAATGGGTTATAAGCAATATTTTGATTATTCATGGGTAATGAGTGAAGTTACTTTGAAGCAACATAAATCAAATACAGGATAACTAATTATGTTGTTAAGATGCAAATGGATGACATAAGTATTAGTTATGAAAACATTATTTTCTTCCCTGTCTGTTTAATTACAGTTCAAAGGCAGATGCCACAGTGTTTAAGAAGAGCTATGATCAAAATGACTGGCCTACCAAAGTGAGGCTAAGATTGCACCTTATACCTATTCACCCTCCTACTAACAAAGACCAGTGGTGCACCAACATAATTTTAGACTTTGAACTTAAATGTCTTATAGCACTCCCTTTTTAGATGCACATGTGTATTACTTCAGTTGTGCAGTATGCACAGAACATTCCCCTCCCCACAAGACATGCACGCACGCACACACACGCACACACCATTCTATGCTTTGCAACGAATTCTACATTCCTGGTATGTTAGAGCAAAACCAAATCTCTTTGCAAACCTTGGTTAATATATATATATATATATATATATATATATATATATGCTGAGCATGTGCAGTTTTGCATTTTAAACTCAGTTAACTCATAGCACCATCATGACTACAGAATAAATAGGGTTTGCTTCTGCTGCCCTGATGCTAAACACATGTACTCAGGATGTAAATACGGTGTACATAGGCACAGTATGCCTATATACACCAGTTGCTAGGAAACATGGGTGGGCGGGTGCTGTTGCACTCATGTCCTTCTTGTGGGTTTCCCGTTGGCAGTTCTTGACCACTGTGTGAACAGAATGCTGGACTAGATGGACCTTGGCTTGATCCAGCACCAGCATGGCTCTTCTTATGTTCTTATGGGAATCAAGACCATTTTGTTGTAGGACATGACAATGTATATTTTGAAAGTAAAAATAACAAAATAAGTACATGCTCAGCCAACTGAGCACTGACTCTGAAATCTTTTTAAAACTAAGATGGAAGAAAGGATGCTGTAGCAACTGGCATCATTCTTGGTGTGCTCCGACATACCCATGCTGGCCCAGGTCTGATGAGCAGGGCTGTTTGCTACCATCCCAGTATTTACCACTCTTTGGGGTGGTTGTAGGGGCCTCCCTGGGTTGTAGAACCCTGGACCTTGGTCCCATGGTCTAACCCTAACCACACCACTAACAATAGACAAGGTTTTGCACTTAATGGCTCACTTTGTGCTCCATTCCAATAACACTCAAAAAGGAAGCCTCGGGTTTTGCAGGACCCAGTGCAAATGGGAAGGAGGTTTTCAGCAAAGCAAACTGAGATGCATAAGGCATTTTGTATGTGTACCTGCCAACTCAGAGGAAGGTATCAGTGAAAAGAATAGCAGACAAGATGGTCTCTTAAGTAGTTGACTACATTGCTGGAAACACCAAGGCTACTCAATGCAAAATGGTCGGGCCAGTGATTTAAGGTTGCCTGTGGAGCCCAGCCCTGAAAACTGAGGTAATATTTTCTCATCTATCTATCTATCTATCTATCTATCTATCTATCTATCTATCTATCTATCTATCTATCTATCATCTCCTTTCAGGGCAGAAGCCCTCCCAAGGTGACTCCCAGCAATAAAATACATAAAAAATGTAGTGGTGGGTAACATTGTGGACAGCCTTAAACAGGATTACACATGTTCATGAAGGGTAAGGTTATCAATGGCCACTAGTCATTATGGCTATATATTACCTCCAGTATCAGAGGCAGTATAAGCAGGGTTTCTGGTTATTCCAAATTATACGTCTTTGGACTAAAGTATAAAGAAATAATGGTGTAATATTTTTTCTCTCCCTTTGAAGAGCTAGTAATAGTGAATAAAGTCAGAATAAAAGCTATGGTATCTCTAATTTATCAAAAACTTGAAATTTGCTAAGGAAAAAGTGTGTGTGTGTGTGTGTGTGTGTGTGTATATATATATATATATATATATATATATATATAATTAAAAAACAGATCTGGGGATCTAATTAGGGATGAAACATAGAAGTGAATTTGGTTAAGCAGTTGTGGATTTTGTCCCTATGTAATTTAAAGGAAGCTTATTATAAATTGATCTATTGCTGGCATATGACACCACTAAAACTGTCTAAACTACTAGAGCATAGATTAGATTCACAGTGCTGGAGGGGATCTCCATCAAAGAACTGACTGGCTTGTTATGGATTAACACTGCTCACCATCAACATGCTAATTAGCTTGCTATATGGCACATGATGCAAGGACTGCTCAAGGGTCCGACAACTGTTCTGCCTTCTTCTTTCCATGATGCAACTGGCTTGATTGTGCAACATCTGGAACATCTTGTGTGGTAACTCAGCAGTTCCCTCGCTCCTCCCTTTTTTCAGGGAGCAGCAAGACTTGTTTGGACAATTGTTTGTTTTTGAGTTGGGCGATAAATTTATCCACAGCTGTGAATATGTGGCTTTCAGGAATCCAAACCATAGTTGCTCCTTGCATCCTACTCTGTACTGGTTTTCAGTAAACTTCACATTGCCTGATTTGTAAATACAATCTAGGCAATGATTTTTTTTTCTTCAAAGATTGATATTATGGCCCTCAAATTAGGGGAATATGTGCCTTCAGTGGATTTTGACCAAAATCCTCATGGACGTTATTTGATCACATTGGACAATATTCAAATATGCCTGTGGATGAGTGGGATCCACCACTAGCACAATGGGGAGATAGCGGTTTAAAAAGCAACCAGAAATTAGGAGAAGCACTCATTTCCAGAATGGGGCAGATCAGCAGAGCTTTCAGGGGGAAGGTCTGCTGACCTGTCCCAATTCAGAAACAAGCATTTTGATTTCTTTCCAGGCCAGGGTTATGTTTTGAACCACTAGCTTTTGTTTGTTCAAGAAGTGGGTTCCACTTGTGCAACAGATCGAGCAGGAATGCAGCTGCAGTATTGGATACTATCCACTGTATTTGGATCGACAAGATTTGCAATTTAAAAATAAGGGTACTTCTTTCTCAGAAATACCAAACATTGCTTTTTTTAAAAAAGCCCTCCTCTTTCAAAAAGGAAGCAAGATCACTAATGTTTTATACACCTATTCCTCCATCCAGCTAAACAGGCATCTTCATGTTTCACTTGCTGGATCAGGAACTATGTTGTCTATAGAACAGAGAGACCTATATAGCCCTGTATATTGGGTGGTTGATTGTGGCCATGCTAGAAATGGATTTATTCTTTGTATACATCTGTGTGAAGGTCAGTGCTTCTTGCTGCACTAAGCAAGAACACATAAGACCGTCCTGAAAGGTTCATACTTTCCTTCTGATAAGAATGTTATTTCTCTGCTGTGAGAAACTCTCCTGCCAAAAAGCCAAGGCTCCCCTTTCCCCTCCTTGGTGAAGGGAAGGAGGTGTATGTGTATCTTGTGACAGTTGTTATCTCAGTGAGAAAAGCCCTATACAATCCTGGATGGATTGGCCTGCTTCTGCTCTCACCTGAGAGGGGGAAGGTTCACTACATGCTCAGGAAAACAGCCCTGAGGCAATGCCTGCTATTTCAAGGGTACAGGGGCAGCGCCATCTTCGAGCTGAGGAGTGTGTGTAAGCTTTTCTTTGCTTTTATTACCCGCATCCATTTTCCATCAATGAACTGTTATCATTCTTTCACACACATGGACACGAGTCATACTGGAAACTTCACATCTGTTTAGTGTGGGTCCTGGCTGGATCAGGCCTCAGGTTTAAGACAGCGTCCAGGTGCAGATGCAGAATATCTGCACTGCATTGCTTTTAGTAGGAGGCACATTTGAATTTATCCTACTTTTCCCTTTCAGAACTATCAGAGTCTGAAAACTAGTCCTGATGAAGTGATCCATAGGAAACCTCCATTGAAAAGATTGCGAAAACCCATTTTGAATGGTGAGGTAAAGCTAGGTCATGACTGCAAACATCTGCTTTTCTAATAAGCGCTATACATTTAAAACAGATTTAGCAACCCACCTGGATAATGTGAAGCTACCTATTGCCCTTAAACCATTTGTTTATTTTTGGAATGAAGGCATAAGGTCTATTGGTTTTAAAAGGTCATAACTTTTTCAACTGATTTCCCCCCCACCCCAGTTGGAAGTAAGATATATTTAAGTTAGGGATGTGCACAGACCCCCCCCAATCTTCTGTGGATGCTGCTTTGGACCCTCCTAATCATTCCTGCTTTGATTCGGACCAATTCGGACCCCCTCCACTTCGACTCAGTTCTGGATCCAAAGTGAGATTCAGATATCTGGACTACTCAGTTTGGGCATCTTCCTATTGACTTGCATGGGAAAACACAAATGGCCATACCATTTTCAGTTTTCATGATAAATGCATGAAACTTGGAGACCTCTCTGCTGTCATGGATGGGGCCCCACCTGCCAAATTTCAGACAGTTGGGCCCAGTATTCTTTGTGCTAGGTGCAGCTGAACTTTGAGTTTCTCCACAAAAACTCTCAAAGCAAAAAGCTATACCTCTCAGTGCTGCACCACCACCACCCCTTGGCTGCTCAGCTGTCTGTGGCTGTGTTTCCATGACAATGGAAGGGGAAGCGAATGGAGGAGTACTGGATTTTAATTTACAAAGAATAAGCTTTGCTGCAATGTGATCCATGTAGGGCTCCTCAAGCGGGTTCCCTATAGGGATGTACGAAAGTTTATTTATTTATTTATTATTTATTTCATTTCTATACCGCCCAATAGCCGAAACTCTCTGGGCGGTTCACAAAAATTAAATCCAAACAACACACAATAAAACAATTTAAAATATACAGAACATTAAAACCACAATATAACAATACAACCACAATGAAGCCTAGCAGCAGTGCAGAAGTTTAAAATACAGATTTAAAACAGCAAAGATAAAAATTTAGAAAGCTAAAATGCTAAAATGCCTGGGAAAATAAAAAGGTCTTCACCTGGCGCCGAAAGGAATACAATGTAGGTGCCAGGCGAACCTCACTAGGGAGCTCATTCCAGAGCCGGGGTGCCACAGCAGAAAAAGCCCTCCTCCTAGTAGCCACCCGCCTCACTTCCTTTGGCAGGGGCTCACGGAGAAGGGCCGCTGATGATGATCTTAAGGTCTGGGCAGGCACATATGGGAGGAGGCAATCCTTCAGGTAACCTGGCCCCAAGCCGTTAAGGGCTTTGAATGTTAACACCAGCACTTTGAATTGGGCCCGGAAGTGGACTGGCAGCCACTGCAGCTGGAAAAGTACTGGCGTAATATGAGCTTGCAGGCCAGTCCCTGTTAACAATCTTGCTGCCCTATTTTGGACCAGCTGAAGTTTCCGGACCATTTTCAAAGGCAGCCCCATGTATAACGCATTGCAGTAATCCAGACGAGAAGTTATCAGAGCATGGATAACTGTAGCTAGGCTATCTCTGTCCAGATAAGGGTGTAGTTGGTATACCAGCCTAAGCTGATAAAAAGTGCTCCGTGCCACTGAGTTCACCTGTGCCTCAAGTGACAGTTCTGGATCCAAGAGCACCCCCAAACTATGAACCTGATCCTTTAGGGGGAGTGCAACCCCCTCCAGAACAGGTTGAATATCACCTAGCCGGGCAGATGAACCACCCACTAACAGTACCTCCATCTTGTCTGGATTGAGTTTCAGTTTATTAGCCCTCATTCAGTCCATTACCGTGCCCAGGCACTGATTCAGAACAGTCACTGCCTCACCTGGTTTTGATGTAAAAGAGAGGTAGATCTGGGTGTCATCTGCATGTTGATGGCACCTCAGCCCACACCTCCGGATAACCCCCCCAGCGGTTTCATGTAGATGTTAAACAGCATAGGGGATAAAATAGAGCCCTGTTGAACCCCATGGCACAATTGCCATGCCACAGAGCAGTAATCCCCCAGCACCACCTTCTGGAATCGGCCATCCAAGTAGGAGCGGAACCACTGTAGTGCAGTGCCTCCTACTCCCAACTCAGACAACCTATCCAGAAGGATACCATGGTCGATGGTATCGAAAGCCGCTGAGAGGTCCAGGAGAATCAACAGGGTCGCACTCCCCCTGTCCCTCTCCCGGCAGAGGTCATCCCACAGGGCGACCAAGGCAGTTTCCGTTCCAAAACCAGGCCTGAAGCCCGATTGAAATGGATCTAGATAATCTGTTTCATTCAAGAGTGCCTGGAGCTGTCCTACAATCACCCGCTCAAGCACCTTGCCCAGGAAGGGGATGTTGGCCACTGGCCTATAACTGTTAACATCTTCTGGGTCCAGGTTAGGCTTTTTCAGGAGTGGCATGATTACTGCCTCTTTTAAAGTGGCAGGCACCACTCCCTCTCTCAAGGAGGAATTTACAACCTCCTGGACCCAGCTGGACAACCCCTCCTTGTTTGATTTAATAAGCCATGAAGGGCAAGGGTCAAGCACACAAGTGGTCGATCAGACTTGGCCAAGCACCTTGTCCGCATCCTCAGGCCTCAGTAACTGAAACTCATCCAATAAAACTGGACCAGACAGTGCTCTGAACGCCTCTACCAATGGAACTGCATTAATGGTGGTGTCCAATTCATGACGAATCTGAGCGACTTTATCCTCAAAGTGCTGTGCAAACTCGTCACAGCGTGCTACCGAGGGTTCCACCATCTCTCTCCCTGGCCCCGGATGTAACAGGCCGTGAACCACTCAGAAAAGCTCCGCTGGACGACACTGAGAAGATGCAATGCTGGTGGAAAAGAACTGTCTCTTTTCCACCCTCACCGCCACAGGGTAGGCTCGATAGTGGGCTCTTACCTGTGTTCGGTCAGACTCAGCACGAGTTTTCCTCCACCTGCGTTCTAGCCATCTCCCCTCTTGCTTCATTGCCCTCAGCTCAGGTGTATACCAAGTAGCTGGCCGGGCTCTGCTCAGAGGGAGAGGGCACTTGGGCGTGATCGTGTCAACCGCCCGAGTCATCCTTGCATTCCACAGAGTGACCTGGGCTTTGACAGGAGCACCAGCCATACCAGCAGGAAAATCCCCCAGAGCCCTCTGGAATCCATCGGAATTCATTAATCTCCGGGGGCGGACCATTTTAATAGGTCCCCCACCCTTGCAGAGGGGAAAGGCTGCCAGGAGTCTAAACCTCAGCAGGAAGTGATCTGACTATGACAAAGGGACAGATGTTAATTCCTCCACTTTCAGATCACCATCCTCCTGCCCAGTCGAGAAAACCAGATCAAGCGTGTGTCCTTTTGTATGCATTGGGCCGATGACATGTTGGGACAGCTCCATGGTTGTCATGGCGGCCATGAAGTCCTGAGCCGCCCCGGATACAGCGGCCTTGGCATGGAAGTTGAGATCCCCCAGGACCATCATCCTAGGGGTCCTCAACACCAAGTCCGAGACCACCTCCATCAGCTCAGGCAGGGAGTTTGATGGGCAGCGGGGTGGGCGGTACACCAACAGAATCCCCAATCTGTCCCGGGTACCCAACACAAGGTACAAACACTCAAGATCTGCGCTCGAATGAGCAGGAAGCCTGGAGAGGGAGATTGAATTCCAATAGACCACGGCAACCCCCCCTCCCCAACCCTCAAGTCAGTGTTGGTGCTGCACTGAGTACCCAGGAGGGCACAGCTGGGAGAGAGTGACCCCTCCCAGTTCCCCCACCCAGGTCTCAGTAATACATGCCAGGTCAGCCCCCCCATCCACAATCAAGTCATGGATGAGGGAGATTTTATTTTGGACCGACCTGGCATTCAGCAGCAGCACCACCAGACCCAAGGGCAGACTGGTAAGGCTGCCAGGAACCATCAGGTTGGGGGAAGAACCAGAAGAGGGGGCAGCTGTAAGGTGTCTAGCCCCTCTTCTCCTCAGCTGGCCTGTTAATCCCCCAATGCCATACCTCCCCCTGCCCGTGACCACAGTTATGGTGGCACCTCTCTGACTCCCTGAGTTGCCCAATAGTCCTCCCAGGCACATATTAAAATGTTAAGATATAAATAGCACAACAGTTTAAAAGAATATAAAAGATAAAAGAGATAAAAGAGAACAGCAGCTAAGAAGGAGCAGATAAAGTCCACGTTTGCCCCTTTCCCCTTGTCTTTAAAGCTGCTGCCCTCTGCTGCCGCTATTTGCTGCTGGTATTGTGGCTGCTGGTATCTCTGGAAAAGCAGGTGGGTAGGTCTTCAGGTCCTACGCGACTCCAAGTGCGACGCTAAGTGCACACTTAGCGTTGCACTTGGTGCGACGCCGAGGCGCTGCCTCTGGCAGCCCCGCCTTAAGTCCCTGTGGGCAGGGGCAGGGGCAGGGGCAGAAGCAGGCTCAGGATCACCCGGTGCAGCTGCTGGCTGGTCCTCGTTTCCCAGGCTCCTTCCCGAGCAGCCTCTGGCAGCCCCGCCTTAAGTACCTGTGGGCGGGGGCAGAAGCAGGCTCAGGATCAGGATCACCCGGTGCAGCTGCTGGCTGGTCCTCCTTTCCCAGGCTCCTTTCCCAGGCCGAATGCCAGCGCATTCGGCTCCCCAAAATGAGTGGCGGAACAGCCTGCCACCCCCCCGGGACAGGACTTACCTGGGGCAGATCTTCCTGGCGGCGGTGGCTCCGGTGGCGGCTGCGGTGGCAGTTTGGCAGCTGCGGCGGCTGCGGCAGCTGGTCTTCCGACCGGCTGCCACCACTGCCATTTCCAAGTTAAAAAAAAAAAAAACGTGATAGGCTACGTAAATGTTTATGTAGCCTATCACGGCTGATTAAAAAAACAACAACAACGCGCGTACACAAATGGTGGCGCCCATGGGCGCCACCATTTGCATTCCTTATTCTGGCACGTCTTAGTCTACGTAAACATTTATGTAGACTAAGACGTGCCAAAATAAGGGGAACGCAAATGGCGGCGCCCATGGGCGCCGCCATTTGTGTACGCGCGTTTGTTTTTTTAATCAGCCGTGATAGGCTATGTAAACATTTACATAGCCTATCACGGCTGACTGCAGGGACACAAACGACGGCAGCTATGGCCACCGCCATTTGCGTCCCTGCTAGCCAGCAGCCGGATGTTCGGCTGCTGGCGGAGCCAGCCGGAGCCTCCGCAGAATTGCTGCAGAGCACAGCCGGCCAGCCAGGATTCCGGGGGGGGGGGGAGGAACAAAGCGTCTCCCCCCAGCGAGGATTCCAGGGGGAGGGACAGAATGCCTCCCCCCCACCACCATCAGCATAGTCCCCGAAAGGTAAGTGATTTTCATACATCCCTCGTTCTCTACACCAGTAAAAATCGCTTCACAGAACATACTTCCTGGTGGAGGCGGGGGATGGCGTGAACGTCATCTGACTGGCAGGGGCTGCTCAACCACTAAGAGAGGCTTCCCCCTTTCCCCCCCATTTCTTCTTTCTCCTGCAAGCCAGATGCACCTGCATTTCAGGAGTGAGCCTCATTGACCACAATGGGAGTTACTTCTGAGTAGACAGACATATGCTTGTGCTGGGAAAGAGAGCAGTAAACACAAAGAGGACTGGAAAAGACACCCAATTCAATATAGATCCTTTGAATTTTTACACTGGGTCCCCCCTGCCCACCCACCTGCCATCAAAGCACAGAAATAATCTTTGTCCAAGTATGCACACTAAAAAGCCCGGATCTGCTTCTTCCCAGCAGATCCCTGATCTTCTGCTTCACCTCAAACGGTGCAAAAAATCATATGAAATCAAGAGGTTCCCTGCCTCGGGTCCCTAGTTTTGCACCATGGCTGCACCCAAGAGTGGCAGGTCTGTGATGTTTCTGCTTCATTCCATGGAGGCAGATGTGCTCTATGATTGGATGGTGGTTTGGGGAGTCTCCCCTTTAAAAACCATATGAAATCATGAGGATCCCTTTTTGATTTCATGAATCCTTGTTTTACTTTCTTCTAGTATAAAGATGGAAACCAGCCCCCACTTTAACCCTCAGGATCTCTATAATGAAGGGGCACTGTGTCTTGTCAATTGAAGGGGTAAATTGTTGATGGAAACATCCCCAAGGACTGCTAGCCATCTCCTGCTCACAAGGAGGAGACAGCTAGCAAGCATCAGGGATGTGTGGCTCATCCCCTCCTCCTGCATGGGTGATTCACAGTGCTTTTTGCATATAAGTCTATGTGTACGTAGACTTCCAATTGCCATGTTTTTTAAGAAAATGGTGATCATGGCAAAGGGACCAGCGAGTGGAGCAGGGGCTGTGGGGAGGGGGTGGCTTTCTCACTTCTCATTTCCCTAAGCAACACCACCAGAATGATCTCTGCCTCTGAAATGCATCCATTTTTCTCCAGTTATTCAATCCCCCCCCTCCTCCACCACTTCCTTTGATTGGAGATTGCTGGGTTACGTTCAGCTCTGCATTGACAACCAGAGTTTCCATTCACCAAAGCTCCTTCCCTCCTCCTCCTCCTTCTCAACCCTTTGCTGCACTTTGTGAAGTCGATACTTTTGGTGCCAGGCTGTCTGGGTTGCTCAGAACGAATCACTGAGTCAGATGAGGCGCTTTTTTAGAAGCCGCTTTGCTCTGGGGTGCTTCGTTGGTATTCTGCTTTGCCTCATACCACATAGAGGCACCTCCGAAACAGCCCACTTTGACTTGTTATTCGGGCTTCGGACTGAAGCAGTGTACAGCCCTAATTTAAATAGGATTTTTCTGTAGTGCTTCTAAATGAAAATGTGAGTAAAAGTGCAAGAACTCTCAGGAATACCAATAATTGGAGCAGCTTTTTAAAATGTTTACTGGCCACTTTAAGTTTTATGTGCATTATGTGTCATTTTAACCCTAAATTCTAAATCCACACCTGAACACAATTTCACTCCTCGTGCTAATTTAAGTAGACACAGGCAGATAAACCATATTCTTAAGATGGTGTTCCAGCAATTGCTACTAGAAATTTATCCCACACCAAGCCCGCACAAGCTCTGATACATTACACCTCTTCCACAAAGCCTATCAACCACGTATGGTGGCTAGAGGTGGGCGAACTTCTGTTGTGATTCTTTATTATTCCATTTATAAGCTTCTACTGAATTCTGATTAATTTATAAAATTACTTCCAGAAGTGGAAAATGCTCCAGCTTGCCACAGCTTTCAGTTCACAGATTCAGTTCATTGGCAACCATACATCAGTCAGATCATTGCTTCATCTAGTGTAATGCTGTCCACACTGACTGCTGTAAGCTTCCAAGATCTAGGTACAGGACTTTCCTAGTTTTTCTATTGAAGATCCTTTAAGGAGAGGTTGAACATGGGGCCTACTATCAGGTCTTGGCCATAGGCAGCAGTCTGTGGTGAGCCAGGAACCAAGAGCCATGGATGAGCCAATAGTCACAAATAAAGGACAAACCAGGAGGCAGGACTGAAGAACAAGCCAAAGGATACAGGAACACACCAGGGCACAGGAAGATCTTGTTGCTCAACAAAGGTTTAAATGGAACAGGAAGCCCTTATAGGCCCTTCATGGCCCAGGCCTGAGATATGGAATGCCTAGACCAAAGCCTGGCACCATCCAGACGTTTTGCACTACAACTCCCAGCAGTCTCAGCCAACATGGCCAATGGTCAGAGATGCTGGGAGTTGTAGTCCTGAACATCTGGATTGGGAACGACTGGCTTAGGCAGATGCTGCAATGTGCAGTTCAGTGGCTTACCACATGGGGCACCCACACACAAATTCAAAGGCTCCTAGTTTGAGCCATGGCCACTCCTGATACCCACATGTAAAACACATGCTCTATCCCTTACCATAGGCACAGCTCATTGAAGATGCTGGTATCATGGACTTAATATGTATTACATCAGATTCCCCAGTGTTCTGACAAACAAAAAGGCAGTGAAAGAAGTGTAAAAATGACAAGTGAAGAAGTTACTGGCTATGGAAGGAAAGTAAACTGACCACAGAAAGAAACCCTATGCAGATGTTATTGCAATGTGTAAAGCAGGGAGCAGGATCATACATACAATCCCTGCTTCTGCCCACACATTCAGTTGAAGGTCTGCACAGAGCTTATTTGCATACCAGAATGCATGTGTAGGGGGTTGTCCACACAGTCAGGGACCAATGTTTGACAGGGTTACTGATCACACAGAAAGAGCCTACTCTCTGCGGATGTTCAGCTGAATGCATGGAGACTGGGGAACATGGGAAACATCTGTGATTCTACTCCCTCGCCCCCCTCCCAGATCATGTTGAAAGAATGTCTACATGGGGCTTCATTGAATCAGGGTGTTGGAAGTGACCAATGGTAATCTAGTTTTACATCTGCTATGAGAGAGGACCATTCAGCCACCAGATTCACACAGATTAATGTCCACGTTCTCTCTCAAGCCCATTCATGTTCTTTACTATCCCTAGAATTTTATATGCCTAATAGTTAATAATTTTGTTCTATAGGTAAGTATATATGTCCATATGAGACCCTTTATGTGGCAGTCTTGAGATAGGAGAGGACATTCAGAATAAAAGCACAGGTTTAGTTAGCAGGCAGGGAATTCATCACAAGATTAGTGCAAGCTTTACTCTCTCTGTAACAAGAATAGTTGGATATAACAAGGGAAGGCCTCTGGACACTTCCCTCTTTGTTTTACCTGCCAGTACACGGGCACAAGTCTACGAGGAATTAAAACATGGCCTGTGTTTAATTTGATTTATGTATATGAAAGTGTGTGGAATACACCCAGCCTCTTCTGCTTACCAGCCAGATCTTCATTAGATCATAATAACTTACTGTTGCAGAGTAAATAAATACAGCATACAGAAGGCAAAAGAGCTTTCAGCAATGCATACCAGTGGAAGAGGCATCTCAGGCAGTTATTCAGTTATTCTATTGGGGTTGGACTCGATGGCCTTGTAGGCCCCTTCCAACCCTACTATTCTATGATTCTATGATTCTTCAGATATGATCATAGAGGTGTTATAAGTACACAGTCATGCCCTTGTAATCTTTGCAATGTTAGGAGGTGTGCCTAATTTTCAATTAGTGTCAAGAGGTCCCATTAAACTTTCTGTTCATGTTTGCTATTTTAAGAGATAATCACCCTAAATTGGCAGCTCCCAATTGCATACACATAACATCCCCTGTCAATCAAGGGGATAGAATGGCATCTGTTTGTGTGGAGCCCTGCATGTGCTTCAGAATATCATGGAACATAGGTTATAGTATATTTTGAGAACTAAGAGGAAAGGAATTTAATGGAAAGACTTGTATATATCTGGACTGTCATAGAATCATAGAATAGTGGGGTTGGAAGGGGCCTATAAGACCATCGAGTCCAACCCCCATGGAGTTGATGGCCCCATTCACACATCTCAATAACCTGTTTTAACAACCAAAACCAAAAACCAAACCTGGGTTGTTGTAAATTAGCAAGTGAGCTGGTGCATGCTGCCCAATCACTCCTAGTACGGGGAGGGGGGGGAGATTCAAACAACCCAGGGATGCTCCAACAACAAACCTTGAGTTATTTGTCTGGCTTGTCAGGAGTGAAGCAAGCCAGAGTTCCAGGCTCGCAGCAGGAGCAATTCAGCAGCATGCTTCAGCGCACTCACTCATTCACAACAACCCAAGGGTCTTAAAAACAAAACAAAACTAGGATGTTGTGTGGTGAGAACTGGGCCGCTAAGTAGTGGAGTTAATAACGATCTACTGTTGATGCTGAAATGTATATATTTGAATTGACATGGTCATGATATTAGCATCATTGGAAGAACGGCAGCATCTGGAGCACGCGGCACAATCTGCACCACCATGTACAATTTACAAGGGGCTTGGAAGTGAGATTAGGGCAAGGATGTCTCTGCACTCAAACTGAAGGGCATCAAGGATTCAATTTTCTCTGTATAGAAAAGGAGTCAAAGAGGGTGCCCACATGGGAATGACAAGGGTTTTAGAAAACTACTTGAACAATAACTGTGCAATAGCCAGGACAAAGTACCTCTGAAACAGCCAGCATTTATTGACACAAAGGCAGCATGACTCTGCTACCACCACGCTATGAAACAGTCAATTGATTCAAGGCCCAATTCCCCAAGGATGACAGAAATGAAAATGAGCCAGAACTTCAGCCAGAGGTTTGCTTGTGGATCTGGTTTTCCATTTAAAGGCAACTGCTGACTTTATTCATGACTTTTCTGCTGCCACATCCTGTGATTCTTACAGTGAAACCTTAATGCTTGTAGAGGAAGGTTTGGCTATAAATATATGTTTCCGCTTGCCAGTTGCATATATCATTTTTGGGTATTCCATATCATGCTGCTGTTGTCTAATACAGAGATACCCAACTGGTGGCCTGTTGGCTGGATATGGCCCCAAAACAATTTTATCTGGCATCTGGTTCTCCTTCACGGATGTACCTACCCAAACCCCAAGATCTTCTTCAGAGGCCTTTTTCCAAGATCCCCCACCAAGTGAGGTGTGGTGGGTTGCTATCTACAAGAGGGCCTTTTCAGTGGTGGCACCCATACCTTTTCCCAGAGTGGCTCACCTGGCACTTAGGATTATACTGTGAATATAATGGTAGTGGTGGCGGCGGGAAAGATGGCATCTGCTGGCCCTGGCCCTTAGGCACATTAAGCATAATTTCCAAAACACCCTGCACATATACAAACTGTACATGTATGGGCTCTTTCAGAAGTCATGTTGAATGCATGGCCAGGGCCAGTGGAAACATCACTCCCACCATGTGCATTCAGTCTGCCCTGAAGTTACATCTGCACAGTCCTGAGGTTTTGGCTAATAGTAACTGAACATGCCACACATTTATTAGTGAACTAGTACTTTTTTATCCTACTTGAAAATGTGTCTACACAACACATACACACACACCAATGATAAATGGATTTTCCTCTTCTCTACCAGCACTATCCTGGAAGTGGCTTGGTTACAGATCCATTTCAGGGAATAGAAGCCTTTTTCTTCATTATTGTCATAACACTTTGGCAGGAAGTCCAACGAATCATGGGAGAAATTGAAGTCTTAGGCTGCAGTCCTATACACACTTACTTCCAGGTAGGAGTGCATAGTATCGTGCTGCTAGAAAATCAAGTCGTGAGAAACACCATGTGACATTTTAAAAGATGGTAGTGGAAGAGTACAAAGTGTCATCTTTGTAATTCTGAAAAAGAAAAAAAAGGAGGGGACAAATAGGACATTCTTTAAAAATGTAGCTAAGGCCATAGTTCTACCAGATCTCCACCCACTAGATAGAAGCCTCCAATCTCAGACACTTCAGAAAATGCTATGCCCTGCTGGGATCTTGTGAGAAGGGCAGGAGGAGTGATAGAGATGATTTTTTTGCCTCTCTATCCTCCTTTCCAATGTTTTCTACTAGATGGGCTTTTGAGCCAGTTGAGTTGGCTGCTGCAAACAAGGCCAGGGGCTGGGAGGCTGTTGGATCCAGGTAGGGATGGCGTGGGTGCCCAATTCAGTCCAGGAATCTGGCAGATCCACTCCTGCCCGCACCCCCAAACTCTGTTCGCTGAGCCCCTGCCCCTGCTCGCCCCCTGCCCATGCTCGGTGAATGGCTTGCACTCACCCTGGCAGCTTTGTTAAGTTTCGCAGTCGCCATTTTCTGAGAAATAAAATGGCAATCGCAAAAATGCGCAAATTTGTATATGCGCGAAAATGCGTATTTTATCAAAAATGCACATTTTTGTACACAGACTGATGTGCCTTTGCAAAAATGTGCATTTTACACATGAGGATATGCGCTTTTGCAAAAATGCGCATTTTCGCACAGACAAAAACGTGCACATTTTTGCGATCGCTATTTTTTTTAGAAATGGTGACTGCGAAGCTCGATGAGGCCACTGGGGTGAGTGCGGGCTGCTTGCTGAGTGTGAGAGGGGCTCAAACATGGTCTAGGGACTGATGAGCAGGAGGAAGGGCTGGGCAGGAGTCCAGAGAATCTGGACAGGGGTGAGTTCTCACATCCATAGATCCAGCAGATCCATGGCCCATCCCTGCCCAGTGGCAAGGCCCCATCTCTCCCCTTCCATCCCTTCCCTGAGGATATGACACCAACCTCAGGTAAGGTAGAGGTCACAGAGGCAGCTGGGAGGGGCTTGTGGAGGTAAACCCATGCTCTGTACTCCTCCACAGTTGGACCTCTCTCTGGCCATAGAGGAGAGCATCCATAGCATTCTACCACACCCCAGACATAGCATTCTATTGCACCCCATCGCATTTTAAACTACAATTTATTATTTTACAAAAGACATTGTCTGGGGTGCCATATAATTGCTCTGTAAAGACTTTTTTTCTTTTGTAAAAATAAACTGTATTTTAAAAACCTAACAGCATAACAAAACATTAAAACATTGAGTACAACATGATGAGAGTCATGTGATTCTTCAGCAAATTTCATACAGCTTTATCAACATAATACTTAAGGAATGGCATATTTAGGGATTTTTGTCTTCTGGCTCTAGTTTGTATTACAGGGGCAGATTGTCCACAGGTGACAGGCGGCTTCTGTAAAATATTTCAAGTGTTCACAGCCCATTTTCTGCTTTATTGTTGTGTACTTTAGAAGACTATTTAGAATAAAGCACTTGGAATCCTGACCTTATCTAGCTTTAAAAATATAATATTAAGATATAATATAATATGAGAATTGTGTGTTGGTGTAAAAGCTTCTCAAGATACTAAAAGCATTTCAGCTGTTCTAATTATAAATGCACCCTTCTTTTCTGGGTTGTTGTATCATGACTAAAACAAATAATTAACTATTTCTAATATTCAGAAGCCTATGCAAAATTTTGAAAATGTTCTTGCTGTCATTAAAATTCTTTCTTTCTTTTTAACTACCAAATTTCTCTTGAATTTTCATTTTAGGTGAAATTAGGTGGTGATACATTGTTGTGGACCATTTGGATAAATTTCTCAGAAGTTTTTTTGCTTCTCTTGAAATGTGAGTTTTTACGAAGCAGCATTTCCTGAGCATTCTCTAAAATTTTGCTTTATGCAACATTCAGTTGGCAAGTCTGCTCATGAGCAAATTTGATATGCTTTGGAGCCTCTAGCTGGAGTGTAGTAAGCTGGTGTGTAGTAACTGAAATGCCTGAGTGATTCAGGCTTGTTCTGAAGCTAGCATCCTCCCCACCTGCATGACTGACAATGACTGACTGGAGCCATATTTGATATGGTCTCAAACCAAAAAAGACTATTTTTCCAAACACCATGGACATCATCCATACTTCCTTTCCCCCAGCCACCTGCCCACATGACTATGTTCTTTGCTTTGCAGGCCCTGTCTATCCCCAGATGTTTCTATTATTTTGTAACCAAATGTCACATCTTTTCATGTATTTGACTTGCCCTATGCAAGTATGTTCAGGGGCTGCTCTACCATATATTGTTAATGAGTTTAGATTAGAAGTAGGACTCTTTCAGCAAAACATGTCAGAGTTTATGACAGAATACTGTTAATTTCACCAGAAATCCTATCTATCTATCTATCTATCTATCTATCTATCTATCTATCTATATCATCTATCGACTGACAGGAAGCTATGTTGTGGGCTGGTCCATGAAGTCATGAATAGTCAGAAGCAACTGACCGAATAAACAACAACAACATCACCTATCGTCTTCTATCTAATCAGCTTTAGTATAATTGAAAAAGTTACTTCATCTGCTCTGTTCAGTACCCTATTTTCAGATATGTTCTTGGACCAGAAGATGGAGCTGAAGAGCCTAAATTGAGGATGTTTGCAGCAGGCAGCATAAAAAACTTGACCAGTCATTACTTTGAGTTTTATATTTTTCAATAAAATGATTAGGCAATGCCTCCAGCAACTATTTTAATATTTTTTAGTCTTAAAACACTGACCATCTTAGTAAGAGTAAGATAAAATGTGAACAAAGACTGAGGCTGAAGTGGAAATTAGATACTGTAATGAAACTACTGCATTTAACATGAGTGAGCATCTATTAAGACACTTTTCAGCACAGAGCACATAATAACTGGGAAAAATGCAAATTGCCTAGAGAAAATCTTTGTTTCCAAACCTATGAGGATTAATAAGGAAATATTTTTTGCTTAATAGATCTATTCATAGTTATGGAATATGTGATCCTTGTGGGACTACTTGCCAGTGAAATTATTCAGATTCACGAATAGATGTCAGATTGCGGCTTTAGGGAACAATCCTATGGCCACCAGACAGAGTCACTGGGGGCCATAGGATTGTCTGGATTCCCAGCACTGAGGTTGTAGGCAGCCTTACAATCTTGGAGCTGGGAATCAGAGCACCCTGCCCCTCTCCCTCGCAGCCAGCATGGGGAGAACTGTGCTGGCTGCATCTACAAGCTCACAAATGGAAGCTTGTAGAGACAGAAGGCAGTTCTGTGAGCGGGCAAGGGAGGAGACCAGGGTAGCCGGCTTACAAAGAATCCTCCAGTTGCCCCAGCCTCCTTCCCTCCCCTCCACACAGCCCTAGCTAGACAGGCAAAATCACCTGTCTAGAAAAAAATGCAGGGCAAGAGGAGTGTGCTGTGTGCTTGTCTTGCAAAGAATGATCATAAGCCTCCAAGTTCGGAGGCTTAGGATCATCAAGGGTGCAACCCATAAGACTGTACCCTTAATGTATTGAAATGAGTAGACCTATAGTCCTGATTCCAAACCCCTTTGACATGAGACTTCACATTAATGGGCCCTTTTCTTGAAAGCCCATAATTCCAGCATTTTGAAATTAGTTAATTAATATGAGATTATTTGAGCTGACTGATTTGCTTTGTGTAGGGATGGGAGAATCAGGGATGTTCGAGCTTGCCAAAATTCTCCAAAATTCACTTCAAAGCTCGGTTCAGCTAAGTCCCATTTTCTTTTGCAACATGTCCCCCCCCTCCAGTTCATTGGAAAATGTATTTTCCCATTTCAGATGGGAAAACCACATTTCTGTGAGCATTTTTAAAAGTGCATACTTTCCCCCATTGCAAACGCATTAAAAAAAAAAAATGCCCATTTCAAAGTGCACGTTAAAAGAAATACATATTTTACAAATGCGATTGCCAGTTCAGGAATGTGTGGACATTTTTTGAAAGAATGTTTGCATTCAGGGTTGTCAACTGGCCCATTTTGGATGATTTGCAAACTGAAATGAACTTTCATACATCACCAGTGTTTTCAGTATTCTCGTGGACTTGCAAGCACACACAGAAGATTTTATAAAGCTTCACATACTAGGTTATATAAACATAGTAAAATGATCATTAAAAACTTACCATGGTGATAGGTACTGAGGCTTAATTAAATGTTTGGGGGCAAAAACAGCACTGTTTCTTCACTGCAAACTGAAGGAGAGAAGTGGATGAGTTGCTGGCAGGCAAATACATTGTTATTCAAGTAGGTCTGTTGGGTTGGGTGCTGTTTTTATTCTGCTATTGTTATGTTTTTAATTGTGTTTTCAATGTATTTGTTTTGTTATTGTTTTAATTAAGTTTTTATTTATCTATGAAGCCTCCTTGAGTGAGTGCCATTTTCTTGGTAGAAAGTGGGGTACAAATCCAATAAATTATTAAATAAATAAGTCGCTGAACACTTCCCATGCCTATCACTTTCCCTGTTTAGCCACCCTCAGTTGTTTTGTTTCCAAAGATATGTTCAGCATCCCAAGAAGAGAAACAGCACCCTGGATTCAAAGCCTGTAGTTGCTGCTGAACACCTAGGGCTGAACCAAACGTGATGTGCAAATTCTGTGGCTGGAACTCAAGACATCTTTTTTTCTTATCCCAAAAGCACGCAGCCGCAGTGTGGGTGGTTCTCTGTCTCTTTTGGTGTGTGTGTCATTTAGATCCCAGCAATTGCACAGGGGAAGAGGTTAGTCTTTTGCCCTACACCATTTCCCCAAATGTAAATTTCCCCAACCTGAAGCTGCTATTACCCCCAGGGGGAAAAAAGTAAGCACATGTATGGTGCTGCTTTGTGAATAAGAAAAAAGAAGAGCCCTGCTGGATCAGACCAAAGCAACCTGTTTCCCACAGTGGCTGACCAGATGCCTATGGGAACGGCATGAAGGCTATAGCCCTCTGTGTGTGTGTGTGTGTGTGTGTGTGTGTTCTCCCAGTCACTGGTATTCAAAGGCTTGGTGCCTCTGATCTTGAAAGCAACATAGCCATTATGACTAGTAGCCATTGATCTCCTTATCCTCCATGAATTTGTCTAATCCCCTCTTAAAACCATATAAGCTGCTTCCAATCCCAGAATTCCCACATCACATAGTTTGGCCTAATGTTCATTCCTGGGATTAAGATCAACAAGTTAAAGTGGTGATTTCTAGTTTAGTATGGTATTGGATTACACAGAACCGTAGTTGCGTGACATGAAGTTTTTGTTGTCTGATCTTAAGTTTTTGGAGTGTGTTACATTTCTGTACAGTTCCTGTACCATACGGTATGAAGGGCCACCCTTACCTCATCATGACCTCATTGTTACCTACAGGTACATTTACATTGTCCCATTATTTTTACAAAAGTTTAAATGTAAAAAGTATCCAATTGCAAAGGTGAAGGGATAACATTTTAGACATTAATAATGTGCAAAATGCCCCCATATTTTACTCTGTGTGCTCGTTGTCAGAGGTTTGCATTCTCACAGACCATTTTTAATTATCTTCTTTCAGGGTCTTCAAAGTGGTCATATTAATTTCATTTCCCTCTGGTATACTTAGCCCAGGTATTTCAAAGCTTCTGTTTTCTTATGCTAAACCCTTTCCCTGCATAATGAATTTGCTTAAAGGAACAACCATGAGAACAAACCTGATTAATATTCTTGCTAGTGTTTCATATGCTGAATCCCTTTTCAGATATTATTAAAAAGTCACTTACCATTGCCCTGCTGTCCTTGAATATGTTTTCCTAAGTACTTCTTTCTCTCTTTATGACAAAAAGAGATAAAAGAAGTCTGTACTGCTTCTACCAATTAATACCACCCCCAACATTTTGCTACCCCAGTCTGTGTTGCAGAAATATTTTTCTGCCGGTTTATCTAGTCTGGGATGGGCTATCTCCTCGGTTGGACCAGGGCATGTCTGCATTGCACTTTCTGAGGGCTGGACAGAATGCTTGAGTATTTGGGAACAGCATTATAATGATGCAAAGTTGCTGTAGACTATATTATAACACATCCACTAAAACTAAGAGGGAAAATGAGATGCAGGCAAAGTCTAGTGTCTGGATGGACACATATGGCAGTTTTGCTTTCTCCCATATGCATTTTTTTCCATCTCAAATTATTTTTATTCCATTGATGTGTACATTTTGGTATGTTCTTATCAAAAAACTGAACCAAAATGGAATTCTCACCTATCAATAGTTACAGCTATTCCCAGCATGGAAAGGACCATGCTGTATCTGCCTACCATATTGCAGTCAAGGATCTTCTCAGACACACAAACACACACACACACACACACACACACGGATTCCAACCCAGACTTTTAAGAGCAAAGCACTCAAAGCTCTCTGCCTAGATGGATAAATCTGTCAGTTTTGCTTCTTCAGTATACAAATTTTGTTTAAATCTCAAGTTCTTTCCATCCGGTTTATTAAGAAAGTTGTGAATTTTGGCAAGTTCTGTCATAAACGAACTGAATGAAATTCTGGCCCATCCCTTGTCTAGACAAGATTTTATACAAAATCTTGTATAAATTACATCTGGCACAACTCGTGACCCACAAATGCTGTCTGTATCCAGAGGTGGAAGTATGTGCGGGGTGGTAGAGAGTGACTCCCTAATTCTCCCAGTCCAAAAGAGATCCCATCCCCATCCCTATCCAGCAAGTCACCTATTGCTTTTCGCAAGTGTTTGCCTCCTGGTCCTCGTCTTGCCCTCCATTGTGTCCTGGAATTCTTGTGGATTCCTGTATGAGTCCTGAACATGTGTAGAGTTGGCACATACTCAGAACATCCACCCATTCCCATTCATTGCCCTCTGTACTGTAGTGTCCTGGAATCCTCCTAGTGAATACTGAGCGCATGCAGGATTGGTACATGCTCAGAAATGTTCTCCCATTCACAGTTCAGTCAGCAGTAGGGGAAGGGAGGCAAGGCATGTGTGAGGAGTGCTCTGCCTGCCTCCTAAATATGGGCATTGACAGGTCTACTGTGCCTGAGCAGGAGCGCGCTTTTTCTTTTTTGAAAATGGGCAACTAGTACAATGCCCTTAGCCAACAGGATTCTGTTGTTGCTGCTGCTGCAGCTGCTGAAATCCTTGCACCTGCACTGACCCCTTCCTTTCTGACTCACTGAGGCAGACAAAGGCAAGAAGAGAGCACTGAGCTCTTGGCCTCTTCTCCTTCATTTTTCTTATGAGAAGCAGCAGCAGCAGTAAAGAAAGTGACTCATGGTGTGTGTGTGAGAGTGTGTTAGAGAGAGTGAACCTGGTCTAGGGATGTATGAAACTCTTACCTGGTTCCACTAAGGCCATCCGTGGGGGGAGGAGGTGCTCCGTCCCTCCCCCTCAGAATCCTCCCTGGCCGGCTCTGCTCGGCAGCGACTCCACAGAGCTGCCGGACAGGGCCGGCCACAGCCAGAATTCTGGCCGCTGCCAGGCTGCTGTGACCACAAATGGTGGCCGCTATGCCAGCCACCATTTGCGTGGCTGCCAAGCCGTGACAGGCTACTAAAGTATTTACGTAGCCTATCATGACAAAGAGCAGGGGCGCAAATGGCATAGTGGCTGCCATTTGAGCCCCTGCTCTTTGCTGTGATAGGCTATGTAAGTATTTATGTAGCCCATCACGAAGAAAGGTAGCCATGCAAGTGGCGGCCGCTAAGATGGCCACCATTTGCAGCCGCAACAGCTGCTGGAGCCACCAGAGCTACCCTCTCTGGTACCTGCTGAAGAGGACGGACCAGAACCACCGCAATACGGTGTCTCCAATGCCCAACCCCTCCAGGCGGTCCAGGAGGATACCATGGTCAACGGTATCAAAAGCTGCTGAGAGGTTGAGGAGAACAAGGAAGGAGCATTCACCCCTATCCAGAGCCCTCCTCATATCATCCACCAAGGCAACCAAGGCCGCTTCTGTCCCATCCCATGCCCAAGCCTGAAGCCCAACTGAAATGGATCTAGATAATCGGTTTCTTCCAAGTGTGCCTTCAACTGTATCGCCACCACCCGCTCAATCACCTTGCCCCAAAATGGCAGATTTGAGTAGGGATGTCAGAGAATTCCATGACAGATCTCAGTGAGGCCGAATGCCAGTGCATTCAGCCCCCTGAAATCTGTTGCGGAACGAAGCCCCTGCCCCCCCCCACGAAAAGCATGTGGGATGAAGTTCCCGCCACCGCCACCCCCACCCCACGAAAGGCGCACGAAACGGAGCACTTACTTGCTCCCGTCTGCACTGCTTTGCGAATGGCGGCCGTCCTGCAGCCGCCATTCGCTTCCTCCTCTGCAAGCCATGATAGGCTATGTAAATACTTATGTAGCCTATCATGGCTAATGCAGGGATGCCATTTGAGGTAGCCACCGCCATTTGCGTATGCTGGGGTTTTCTCCCCTGCCATGATAGTCTATGTAAATATTTAAGTAGCCTATCACTGCTCAATACAGGGACGCAAATGGCGGCAGCTACGACAGCCACCATTTGCATCCCTGCAGGGCTGCCCAGCAGCCGGATGTCCGGCTGCAGGCAGCCAGAGCCAGCTGGTGGCTCTGTGGCTTGTCTGCAGAGCAGAGCTGGCCAGGCAGGATTCCAGGGGGAGTGACGGAGCATGGAGGAACATAAAAGAAAATAAATGATAAGACACACCTTTCAGCCAATAAGATCACTGCACATATATTGTCTACATCTAGAGCTACAAGTAGGGATGGGGGAGAATTTCTCCCCGAAACTTCGGGGGGCCGAGCGCCAACGCATTCGGTCTGTTATAACGTATAAATTACGTTATTTAACGTAAATAAAGTAGATTACGTTATTTAATATTGGTAGCTGGAGATTGTCAATAATCTTCCGGTATTCTTGAAAAAGGGTGCTCTTTCGTCTTGCATCCGAAGGTAGTATATGGCTCAAAACAGGCAGTGAGTATGTGGGAGTAGATTGTATCATCCCACTAACAATACGCATTGACTCATGCAGTTGTGTATCAATCTTTCTCGTATGCAGACTAGTAAGCCACACCGGGGCACAGTACTCTGCTGCTGAGTAAACCAGACTGAGTGCGGTCATTCTCAGTGTATCTGCTGTTGAGCCCCAGCTAGTGCCGCATAGTTTGTGTAGAATGTTATTTCTACTTCTCAGTTTGGCAGCAGTCTTCATCAAGTGTTCTTTATAGGAAAGTGTCCTATCCAGTGTAACCCCAAGATATTTGGGATGCATGTTGTGACTGAGCCTGTTTCCCTTAAATTGAATGTTGAGCTCTCTGCTTGCTGGTCTTTTACAAAGGTAGAAGCATGTTACTTCCGTCTTTGTTGGATTGGGCTGTAACCTCCACTTACAAAAATATTTATCCAGTATGTCTAGATCAGAAGTGAGGACATCTTCAGTTGTCTCAAAGGATTTATGTTGTGTGGCTATAGCCCAATCATCTGCGTAGCCAAACTTCCTAGACTTTGTGTGTGGTATGTCGACTATGTATAGATTGAAAAGGAGAGGTGCAAGAACCGAGCCTTGTGGTAGTCCATTGTTTAAAATTTTAAACAATTTTAGGGACTGTTTGGTTTACAAATTTAGAGAGCTGATTAAAAAATGGAGTAAATTGGAATAGTGTGAACTAAACAAAATCAATATTTCTTGATTAATTTCTCTTTTATTTATCATTGAGTCAAACTATGTGTTACCTGTAATACATAGCATATGGCTATGTCTTTTCTCTTTCCAAAAGTAAGTGCAAGGCCCCAATCTTTTTGGGGACCCTAGTGTGGGGCAAGGGTTTTTTAACCCTTTGACTCACATTGTGGTCTAATCTGGATCACCCCCCTGAACTTGCAGTGTGCATAGGAACAATGCTTCCACTGAAGTGAAGGGTGGAATTTTTCCCTATGTAAATTGCAGGCATGAAGCCCCCAATCTTGACCAAGACCACAGTGGGGAAAAAGGATTGAATCCATCTCCCCCATGTAGTGTAGTGGCTAGAGTGTTGGACTGGGAGCTGGGAGATCCGGGTTCTAGTCCCCACTCGGCCATGGGAGCTCACTGGGTGACTTTGGGCAAGTCACTGACTCTCAGCCCAACCTACTTCACAGGGTTGTTGTTGTGAGGATAAAATGGAGAGGAGGAGGATTATGTACGCTGCCCTGGGTTCCTTGCAAGAGGAAAAAAGGCAGGATATAAATTCAATAAAAAAATAAGTCAGTAAGTAAGTAAGTCCCAAATTGGGACTACCACACTTACTTTTGAATAGGGATGTCCAGATATTGTGAAATCTGTCCTGTGTATTTCATGGATTGTGCACATTTTGTTCTGGCGTCAGTTCACAGACAGATTCAAATTTGTGTGTGTGTGTGTTTTTCTTTATGAGGAAAAATACACAAATAATTCCCTAGGAGGGTTCACAACAATTTGTGTAGTTTACGGTAGTAGTAACACTTAGCATATTGTCCCCCCTTCCGTTCAGCTTTTCCTGCTGTATATTCGGTCTCAGCAGACACTTGTGTATCTTTCTATGAATAAATGTGCATACATTTCGGGAAAGTTATAAAAAAATGATCTGAAAGTCCACGGACTCAGTGCAGCCAGAGGAGACTGGTCAGCAGCAGATTCTGCAGGCTGGATTCTTAGAAATCTGAACTCATTTTAGTCGACCTCACATTTCTCCGGCATCCCTATTTTTGAGTAAGGAGAAAGAAAAGGCATAGCTGTGTGTTAGGTATTAAAGGTGACATTTAGTTTAACCCTAATCTAATTTAGTTAATCCCCAAGAACTTCTCCAAAAGGTGTTTGGCCTGTGGGCTGTAGGAAGCTCTGCACCCCTGCTGTACTACATGAGGCCTGCTACTGAGTAGCAACTCAGTAGCAGGCCTCATGTAGTACTGCAGGGCTGCAGAGCTTCCTACAGCCCACAGGCCAAACACCTTTTGGAGAAGCTCTTGGGGGCTGTATTCCAGCGGTGGGTGTGGCCAAAGGCAAACAGGGCAGGGCCAAAGGCAAAAGGATGGGGCCAAAATGCCTAAAAGATATCAGCATATTGTAGCTTAAAGCCCTTGCTTCCAGTAGCTAAGCCTTAGGAGAGGTATTTCAGTCTAGTGCCATGCCGAAAATTTCTCCCACATTTTTTGTCTATTCTCATTCAATTTGATAGAAAATAAATTGCTTTCAAAAAGAAATTCAAAAGAGAAATTTTGGAGAAATTATCATGGCTTGGGTTTGGGTTCTTGGGCTTACCTTACTTATGAGGTGGCTGAGGAGTGTGCATGAGTGTCCTGTCTGTCATCGTACAATCACCTCTGTGGCAGCCTGTAGCCTCCTCGGCTTCCCACACTTCAGTTAAAGCCGTCATGAGGAAGACATCATGAGGCAATTCTTCCCATGGGGCTTTTTCAGTTCAGGAAGTGCAGGTGGCCTGGGAGGCTGCAGAGCAGTGGAAAGATGTGCCATAGAGAGAGAAAACACACACAGCCCCCTCGGCCCCTTCACAGTCTTGAAAAATGCCACCAAAATAAATTCAAGATTCTGCCTGAAAAATAGCGTTGCCCTTATTTTCGCCGTAGTCTACGTAATCTTTACGTAGACTACAGCGACCAAATAAGGAACGTGAATGGCGGCTCCCTATGGGGGCCGCCATTAGCCGTACGCGCTTTTTTTTTAAAGTCACCCGTGATAGGCTACGTGACGATTTACGTAGCCTACCACGGCTGACTTTGCAAATCTAGCCGTGATAGGCTACGTTAATCGTCACGTAGCCTATCACGGGGGCGTTTTTTGTTTTTTTTTACTTTTATTGGAATGGCGGTGGCGGCAGCCGGTCGAAAGATCAGCTGCTGCCCCGGCCCCTGATGAAGACCCGACGAACCACCGCCGGGACCTGCCACCGGGAGGGACATCCAGGAAAGGTAAGTCCCGTCCCGGGGGGGGGGTGCGGGGGTCGGGGGGGTGCGGAGAATTTCTCCCCGAAACTTCTTCGGGGGGCCGAACACGTTGGCGCTTGGCCCCCCCGAAGTTTCGGGGAGAAATTCTCCGCCAACCCTATATAATATACCCCCTTCTTCCACCTCTCTCTCTGATCGGAGACTGCTAACGTCAGTTCTGGCTGAGGGTTCCTATTTGCCAAAGCACACTCCCTCGTCCTCCTGCACTCACCTTCCCACCTCACCCCACCTTCCCGCCCCCGCTCGCCTTCCCCCTCCCTCCCTTCTCCTCCTCCTCCTCATGCCCCCCCACATAAGTGTTGAGAGAAGATACAGTTGGGAGACAGCCTGTCTGGACTGCTGTGGCATTCAGGAGACCACCAAATATACGAGGTGGAGGAGGCACTTGGTGGGGGGGGCACTTCACCCCAGGGTGTCTCAGTACTGCTCTGACCTGCCTCGTTTCACAAGACTTTTGCTCTGAAACAGCTTGCTTTGCCTTGTTATTCGGGCTTCATGATGAAGCGGTGCACAGCCCTAATAATCTACTTGTCTTTCCACTTTCCACATCTATGTGGTTTATTTTATCAGTTGTGAAAAAGGTCTTTTCAAGATCTGCATTCAAAATTGTATATTTTTTGGTGCTTAAAAAGGTTTTACGCCACACAGGCATTTGAGCCAACCCACATAAAACCAGGAAATGGCCTAATTGCTATTTACATGCATTATTTATAGCTAAGTGGTCTATGAAAAAATTAGAGTCCATAAACAGAATGTCACTGAGTGTTAAAACCAATCTGTTTGCTTCAGCTTAACTGACATCAAAATATTACCTCATAGGTTTCAGAAGCACTGCATTATAAATATGAGGCTTGCATTCTAATGTACAAATTGAAAACTAAACCTGTATACATTAATAGCTGTACTATTATTCTGCGCATAGCACCTGAAGCATTTAATTGTTCTTTCTTGTAGCATAGATGAAGAGTGCTTTTTTTGTAGATAATTAGTACAGAAATAGTATTCCTTTATACAATATATAAATATACCTTAAAGTAACATATTATGTAGTGCTCTGTTTTTTCAATGACATAACAGAGGAAGGTAGGGTTTGCTGGCACACCAAAATCTAGGACATGACTATATCATTTGTGGTGTGCTGTTTTGCATTGGAACAGAGCCCACCAGCCATGAATTGTGGTCTGGGTAGTTCACCACCATCAGCCTTTGTTTTTGCAGTCACCAACATTCAGCAAAAGCCAGACAGTTTATTATGACTGTGGTGGGCCACCATACCAGGCTGGCACACTTATTTAGCTTGGTGGGTCACAAGTTGTGAAGGACTGATCTAGACATACTGTATTGAGCATATGTGCCCCAACTGAGAAGTGTGTGGGTGCATACTGCTCTACAGAAGGAAGGGCTTTTCTATTCCATTCTACATCAAGGAATGCTTTACCACAGGGATGGGGAATGTGAAGCCCTTCAGAAGTTGTTGGACTGCAACTGCAACTGTTGGACTTCATCCCTTACCATTGGCTATGACAGACAATGATCAGGAACTGGTCTAATCCCTCCCCCAACCGTGATTCTATAATAATAATAATAATAATAATAATAATAATAATAATTATTATTATTATTATTATTACTATTATTATTGGGGTGGGGGACATATAGATGGAATTGCAGTCCATGACATGAATCCCAATATTACATGGTCAATAATACCAAATAGCTCTTCTGTGTTCCTTCACTGATAGAGATGTTGTGAGTGTCTGTTTGGGGGCTTCAGCTTGGCAGGTTCCCACCAGTTCAGCCCCCCGGAAACCACCAGTCCTTGCCCCCCTGCTCTTGCCTGACTTGGCACATGCTGAGTTGGGCAAGCGTGGTGGCCCCTGCTCCTTGCCTGAGTGTTGCTCTAGGCAGGATGGGAGCTGAGATCACTCTCACTTCCCATCCTGCCATCACTGTCACCGCCTAGAGCAACTGTGCCCCTCTCTTCCAGTGCTCGGCAGAGGGAGATGCAGTTGCTCTCAGTGGCAGCAGAGGCAACAGCAGGATGGGAAGTGAGAAGCCAGTGCCATGCACTCCTCTCTCGGTTCCCATCTTGCTGGCCCTGTGTATTGCCCCTGCAGTAGACCTCTTAATTTAGAGGTGCCAAGATAGTGATAAATCAGATCCAGGTTTATTTACAAGGAGTACTTTATTGAGTACCATCAGCACACTAGGGATGTATGAAAGTCACTTACCTTTTCGCAGCTTGGCTTCGTGGTGGGGGGGAGGCGCTTCGCTTCTCCCCCCAAAGTTCAGGCGAGGGGGGGGGAGGCGTCCCGCCTCGTCCGGCCGCGAAACAAAAAGTAAAAAAAAAAAAAAAGACCCCGTGATAGGCTACGTGACGATTTACGTAGCCTGTCATGGCTAGATTTCCAAAGTCAGCCATGATAGGCTACGTAAATCATCACGTAGCCTATCACGGGTGACTTTGCGGAAAAAAAAAGCATACGCAAATGGTGGCGCCCATGGGGTGCCGCCATTTGCCTTCCTTATTTTGGCACGTCTAGTCTACATAAAGATTTACGTAGACTACGGCGAAAATAAGGGCAACGCAAATAGCGTGCCCTTATTTTCGCTGTTGTCTACGTAAATCTTTACGTAGACTAGACGTACCAAAATAAGGAACGCAAATGGTGGCGCCCCATGGGCGCCGCCATTTGCGTACGCGCTTTTTTTTTTTTCTCAAAGTCACCCGTGATAGGTTACGTGACGATTTACATAGCCTATCAAGGCTGACTTTGGAAATCTAGCTGTGATAGGCTACGTAAATCGTTAAATAGCCTATCACGGGTGTGTGTGTGTTTTACTTTAGGTTTTTTTTTTGCAATGGCGGCGGCGGCAGCCGGTCGGGAGACCGGCCGCCGCCCCCGCCCACGATGAACCGCCGCTGAACCGCCGCCGGGACCCGCCACCGAGAGGGACATTCGCCGAAGGTAAGTCCCATCCCAGGGGGGTGGGGGGCCGGCGGAGAATTTCCCAAACAACTTCGGGGGGCCGAATGCGTCAGCGCTCGGCCTCCCGAAGATTCGGGGAGAAATTCTCCAACATCCCTACTAGGGATGGCGGAGAATTTCTCCACTAATCTCTGGGAGGCCGAATGCCAACGCATTTGGCCCCTCAAAATTGGTGGGGAAATTCTCCGCTGGCCCCCTGCCCCCCCCAGATGGGACTTAGCGTGGCCGAATGTCCCTCTTGGCAGCGGGTCCCAGTGGCAGTTCGGTGGCGTTTCGGCAGGGGTGGGGGCGGCGGCCGGTCTCCCGACCGGCTGCCACCACCGCCATTGCAAAAAAAAAAAGTAAAGTAAAAAACACACACACACACCCGTGATAGGCTACGTAACGATTTACGTAGCCTATCATGGCTAGATTTCCAAAGTCAGCGGTGATAGGCTACATCAATCATCACGTAGCCTATCACAGGTGACTTTGAAAAAAAAAACTGCGAACGCAAATGGCGGCAGGCCATGGGCGCCGCCATTTGCATTCCTTATTTTGTCCTGGTAGTCTACGTAAAGATTTACGTAGACTACGGCGAAAATAAGGGAACGCTATTTGTGTTGCCCTTATTTTCGCCGTAGTCTACATAAATCTTTACGTAGACTAGACGTGTCAAAATAAGGAATGCAAATGGCGGTCCCCATGGGAGCCGCCATTTGCGTACGCACTTTTTTTTTTTTCAAAGGCACCCGTGATAGGCTACGTGATGATTTACATAGCCTATCACGGCTGACTTTGGGAATCTAGCCGTGATAGGCTACATAAATCGTTACACAGCCTATCACAGGTGTGTGTGTTTTGTTTTGTTTTACTTTTTTTTTTGCAGCCGGGTAGATGGGGCGCTCCTATCTGGCCTGAATTTCACTGCCGGGGGATGGGGTGCCTCCCCCCCTCGCCTGAACTTTGGGGGGAGAACTGAAGCACCTCCCTCCCACCGTGAAGGAAGCTGCGGGACGAGGTAAGTCCCTTTCGTCCATCCCTAGTCCTGACAGCTTGATCCCTGTTCCTCTTTTTCTCTCTCTCTCTTCTCCTACTGCTGAATGGAGGGTGTCAGGGACCCAGCAGTGCAAGCTCTGGTGCAAGGGAACCGGATTCTCCATGATCAAGTGGCTCAACTGACGACTGCCATGCAGAATCTACAAGCTGCTGTTCATAGGGATGTACAAAAGTAACTTACCTTTCACAGGTTCTGTTTATGGTTGGGGGAGAGGCGTTCTGTCCCTCCCCCCGGAATCCTCGCTGGGCAGGGGGAGGCGCTCCATTCCTCCCCCCCCCGGAATCGTGGCCGGTCGGCTGTGCTCCTCAGGGATTCTGCGGAGCCGCCAGCCGGCTCCGCCAGCAGCTGGAGATCCGGCCGCTGGCTAGCAGGGACGCATATGGTGGTGGCTGTAGCTGCCGCCATTTGCATCCCTGGAGTCAGCCATGATAGGCTACGTAAATGTTTACATAGTCTATCATGGCTAGGGATGGACGAAAGTCCCTTACATGGGCCCGCAGCTTGCTTCGTGGTGGGGGGGAGGCGCTCCATCCCTCCCCCTGAAATTCTGGGTGGGGTGGGAGGCGCCCCATCCCTCCCCACCAAAATTCTGGCCAGGGGGGAGGTGCCCCATCCCTCCGGCCACGAATCTCGTCTCCTGCCAGGACACAAGTAAATGTTTACGTAGTCTATCACGGCTGACTTTGGGAAAAAAAAAAAAAAGCACGTATGCAAATGGCAGCGCGCCACCATTTGCATACGTGCTTTTTTTTTCTTTTGTGGTGCAAACTGATGCCTCTGACTTTGTGGTGGGGGTGGTGCTTTTTCAGCCAGTGCTCGGCAGAGGAGGATGCAGTTGCTCTTGGTGGTGGTGGAGGAAACAGCAGGATGGTATGTGAGAGGGCAGTACCATGTGCTCCTCTCTAAGTTCCCATCCTGCTGCACCTGCCACCACCAAAGAGAGCAACTGCGCCCCTCTCTGCTGGTACTCAATGGAGGGGGACTCAGTTGCTCTTGGTGGCAGCAGTGACAGCAATTACCAGGCTTCTACGAACCACCAACCAGCTCATGTCCTAGCACGAGCAGAGGTGGGCAGTGGGCAGGGATCCAGTGAGGATCCTGGTTGGTGGGACGGGGAGAGGAGAGGCCAGGATCTAAACTATCTTGCGGCCTTTCTAGCCCTGGTACCCCCCCACCCTTTACCAGCAGTGAAACATCTCTAGATATGCTCAGAAGCCCATCTAGAGGAAAAAACAACAATAAGGAGGATGAAGAGGCAAAAGTCACCTCCATTACTCCTGCTCTGCAGAGCATCTGCCCCCAGAACATAGGATATTCGGAGTGCTCCTGAATGGGCATAGATTGCACCCTAAATATGTACAGATGGTAACAGTGTGTGCTTCCAGCTGGCAGGCTGCTAGTGCTACCAAGTAGAAGAGACTTGTCTCTTCTACTTGTCCTGTTCTGCTGAACTCTATTACAACTTACCCTTTTATATCCTAAGGATGGACGAAAGTCCCTTACCTGGTCCCGCAGCTGTTTTCGGTGGGGGGGAGGCGCTCTGTTTCTCCCCCCAAAATTCTTGCGGGGGGGAGGTGCCCCGCCCCTCCCAGCCGAAATTCAGTCTGGGGGAGAGGCACCCCATCCCTCTCCGCCGAAATTCTGGCTGGGGGGGAGCACCCCGTCTCCCTGGCCGCGAAATAGAAAAGTAAATTGTAAAAAAAAAAAATGTGATAGGCTACGTAACAATTTACATAGACTTTCACGGCTAGATTTTCAAAGTCAGCTGTGATAGGCTATGTAAATCTTTACGTAGCCTATCACGGCTAACTTTGAAAAAAAAAAGCACGTACGCAAATGGCGGCGCCCATGGGCGCCGCCATTTGCGTTCCTTATTTGGGCACGGGTAGTCTACGTAAAGATTTACATAGACTACAGCGAAAATAAGGGCAATGCTATTTTCATATAACCCATGGGTGCCGCCATTTGCGTACGCGCTTTTCTTTTCTTTTTTCAAAGTCAGCCATGATAGGCTACGTAAAGATTTACGTAAGCCTATCACGGCTGACTTTGAAAATCTAGCTGTGACAGGCTACGTAAATCATTACGTAGCCTATCACTTTTTTTTTTAACTTTACTGGGAAATGGTGGTGGTGGCAGCTGGTCAGAAGACCGGCCGCTGCCCCCGCCGCCACCGAAATGCCGCCAAAACGCCGCCAGGACCCGCCGCCGAGAGGGACATTTGCACGAGGTAAGTCCCATCCCGGTGGGGCGGGGAGGTGTCGGAGAATTTCCCCACCAATTTCGGGGGGCCGAATGCATTGGCATTCGGCCTCCTGGAGATTCGTGGAGAAATTCTCTGACATCCCTATCCTCCTCCTTTTGATGGGTACCTTAAATATCTGAGGGCCACAAAAAAAGAACCCTTGTTTTTCATCACATGTAATGGAGTCTTTCATGTACACTGTATACATAGTTCTTGTGAATTAGTTTGAAAGGACTTAATTTTTGCTAAGTAAAGAATTCTAATGCAATCAGTTCAGTCACACACACACCGCTTTTTAATGGAAATAGTAAAACACTTGTCATAATGGTGTGAACAGTGCTGCTAAAATCCATAATTAAAATACGCCTTGAGGGCGATATTACATTTCATTATTACACTTGACAGCTACTGTAGACACTTGGCCCCTAAACTGATATATTAATCCTCGCCTTGTGCTGACCTATTGATTAGCTGCTCTAATTCAATTTTCCCTATTTGAGGAATGGCATCACCTGATTTGTGAGTATGCCTCTGCATAATACAGCCATATATGATCATAATTCTACGTTATGAGAGCAGTGATGTGTTCTTTACAAATTTCCTTGCTGTTTAGCAATGAAAAGATGGATGATACTGTGAGATAAAAATGGATTATTTGTATTCTATATACACATGGTGAAGCAGTCCTTGCTGCCTACCTTTAGGAAGAAAAGAAGGGACTGATAAGAATAGAGGCCAAGGAATATACAAAGATGCCATCATTATGCAAGACTGCACAATAGTTTGAGCATCACACAGAACAAGAAAATGAATTGAAAAGCTTGGAACTCTGTTTTGCCCTAAAAATGTCTTAGTATGTTTTGATAAGGTAGGGTTGCAGTGATGGGAAATGAGTTGTAAGTAGTGTTGTTGTGTGTGTGTGTGTGTGTCCCCACTGCCTTCCTCCCATCAAATCATATGAAAATTCTGGATGATTTTATGAATACTTGGCTTTTGTTTATTCTCATAATTGACAGAAGAGCTGGATTCCTATTGAGAATAATAACTAGTGTTGTATACTGTGTTCACCTTATGCTATATGTATCACATACACAGACAGCCCTTATGTGCAGAATGCTAAAAGTAGGGAAGTTGGGGCATAAAAAATGGAAAAGAAAATGTTGCTTTAGATGTACTTTTGTTCAAATATTTGATACAATTACATTCTGGTTCAGCAGAGTTTCCTGTAACGAGTATGACACACTGCACATAGCTTCAGTTTGTCAGTGCATTGCTGCTTCATCTGGAAATACTCTCCCTGCTAGAAATGCTAATTAGATATTTTGCTTTGGAGATATAATTTGCAGCATCAGTCAGAGAGGAATCCTTGGGGGAACAGGGGGAACTTTGTTAAATGCATGGTTGGTACTGAATTGAAGGGGATAAGAAGATACTCTATGCTTCAAAATGGAGACCCCAAGATCAAGAAGCTTGAGAAACATGGCATATAGGGAAGAAATAGAAACTTCAATAGCAACCATGTCTTCAAATTATTCTTTCAGCAGTCTCAAAGTCCACACCTTATTTTTTTTATGAGAGATAAATCCCATTTGCCAGTAAATTAGCCACACTGAATGCATAAAAACAAGATTAACTCATGTAAGGAATGGTCAGAACTGGCACATTCACAAAGCAGGGGTGAGGACGGCCACACCAGCTTCCTGAATCAAAGGGAGGCACTGTCAGCCTTTAACCCATGATTATGATTGTCATTCATGCCTTATTACTCATCAGTAGGGATGTTAGAGAATTCCGCCATGGACTCCAATGAAGCTGGATTCTTTAGAATCTGGCCCCCAGGAGTCTGTGGCAGAATGGAGCAATCTCCCCGCCACCCCACAAAATTTCCCTGGGACGGACCCTACCTTTTGTTGGCCGTCCGGTCCGTCTGCTGCTCCGGTCTGCAGCTGCGAATGGCTGCCCCAGTCTGCGGCCGCCATTTCCCTCCCTACTTTAGCCATGATAGGCTATGTAAGTATTTACGTAGTCTATCACAGCAAAGAGCAGGGATGCAAATAGCGCCCGCTACACCATTTTCATCCCTCCTTTTTTTGTGATAGGCTACATAAATATATACATAGCCTATCACAGCTAACGCGGGGACGCAAATGGCGCCGCTATGGTGGCCGCCATTTGTGGTTGCAGCCCAGCAGTGTTTGGAGGTCCAGCTGTGTGTGGCCCCAGCCGGCAGCTCCACAGACTCGCCACAGAGTGGAGCTGGCCAGGGAGGATTCCGGGGGGAGGGATGGATCGCCTCCCCCCCCACCGCGATGCCCCAGACCAGGATGGGGTGAGTAATCTGTACATCCCTACTCATCATTCTTGACATGGGCTCACTTCCTTCATCTCAGATTCCTCCCCTAGCTATTGAAATGAATGAAAACACAACACAGAATCTGGATCAAGAGAGTGTTCAGTTTTTGGTCTTGAAGCAATCTCACCACCCTATCCAATCTGACTTCACCCCAATCCAGATGCCCCTATTGTAGGAGAATTTCATTGTTACAAATCTGAGGTGGGGCTTAATGAGTTTGGAGGTATCATAGTCTGAAGAGTTTGTTTGATCAGGGGCTACAAAGCCGTGAGTGTTACTTGTAAAGCAGAAGGAGACAAGGTTGCAACATAGTGAAAACTGCTTCTACTTACTGTCTTGTACTAAAAGTAGGGATGTCAGAGAATTTCACCATGAATCTCAGGGAGGTCAAATGCCAGCGCATTCGGCCCCTCAAAATCGGTGGCGAAACGGTCTGCCCCCCCGTCCCCCCGGGATGGGACTTACCTTGGGCGAATCTCCCTGGCGGCGGCGGTGGCAGTTCGGCGGCGGTTCGACGGCAGCGGCTGTGGCAGCTGGTCTTCCGACTGGCTGCTGCCGCCACCATTTCCAGTAAAAAAAAAAAAAACAACGTGATAGGCTATGTAAAGATTTACGTAGCCTATCACGGCTAGATTTTTAAAAAATACCATGATAGGCTATGTAAATGTTTACGTAGCCTATCACGGCTGAGTTAAAAAACAACAACAATGCGCATACACAAATGGCAGCACCCATGGGCGCTGCCATTTGCGTTCCTTATTTTGGCACGTCTAGTCTATGTAAACATTTATGTAGACTACGGCGAAAATAAGGGGAACGCAAATAGCGTAGCATCTACGCTATTTGCGTTCCCCTTATTTTCGCCATAGTCTACGTAAAAGTTTATGTAGACTAGACGTGCCAAAATAAGGAACGCAAATGGCGGCGCCAATGGGCGCCTAGGGGTGCACGAAAGTCACTTACCTGGGCTCGCAGCTTTTTGCGGTGGGGGGGAGGCACTTCGCTGCTCTCCCCCCGAAGTTCAGGCCGGCGGGGGAGGCTTCCCGCCTCACCCGGCTGAAATTCAGGCCGGGGGGGAGACTTCCCGCCTCGCCCGGCTGAAATTCAGGCCGGGGAGGAGGCGCCTCGCCTCGCCCGGCCGCAAAATTAAAAGTTAAAAAAAAACACGCCCCTGTGATAGGCTACGTGACGATTAACATAGCCTATCACGGCTAGATCTGCAAAGTCAGCCGTGATAGGCTACGTAAATCGTCACGTAGCCTATCATGGGTGACTTAAAAAAAAAAAAGCGCGTACGCAAATGGCGGCCCCCATAGGGAGCTTTCCTTATTTGCGTTCCTTATTTGGTCGCTGTACTCTACGTAAATCTTTATGTAGACTACGATGAAAATAAGGGCAACGCTATTTGCGTTGCCCTTATTTTCGCCGTAGTCTACGTAATCTTTACGTAGACTACAGCAACCAAATAAGGAATGTGAATGGCGGCTCCCTATGGGGGCCGCCATTAGCCGTAAGCGCTTTTTTTTTTTTTAAGTCACCCGTGATAGGCTACGTGATGATTTATGTCGGGATGATTTAAAGTCACCCGTGATGACTTTGCAAATCTAGCCGTGATAGGCTACATTAATCGTCACGTAGCCTATCACGGGGGCATATTTTTTTTTTAGTTTTATTGGAATGGCGGCAGCGGCAGCCGGTCGAAAGATCAGCTGCCGCCCCCGCCCCTGACGAAGACCCGACGAACCGCCGCCGGGACCAGCCGCCGGGAGGGACATTCGGGAAAGGTAAGTCCCGTCCGGGGGGGGCGTGGGGGGGTGCGGAGAATTTCTCCCCGAAACTTCTTCAGGGGGCCGAACACATTGGCGCTCGGCCCCCCGAAGTTTCGGGGAGAAATTCTCCACCAACCGTATGGGCGCCACCATTTGCGTACGCGTGGGGTTTTTTTAAATCTCAGCCGTGATAGGCTATGTAAACATTTACATAGCCTATCACGGCTGACTGCAGGGATGCAAACAGCAGCGGCTACGGCCACCACCATTTGCATTCCCGGCTGGCCAGGATTCGCGGCGGGAGGGACGGGGCGCCTCCCCCCGGCCAGAATTTCAGGGGGGAGGGATGGGACCCCCCCAGGCCAGAATTTGAGGGGGAGGGACAGGGTGCCTCCCCCTTGGCCAGAATTTCTGGGGGAGGAACGGAGCACCTCCCCCCCACCGCAAATCAAATTTCATAAAAGGTAAGTGACTTTCGTACATCCCTAAGTGAAAGTCCATGTAGTGTATAACAGAGAACCACTCAAGAGAATGATATGAACACTTGCTAGGCACTGCAGTCATGCCACTAGCAGACTTGTCCATGGTACCAAATCCAGCAGTTCTAGTAATGTACAACTTGCCCTGTTGATCTCCAGGCATTCGTTATCAACCACACAGTCACAAGCAAATAAGTTATTCATATGCCTGCTTCTGAATAAATTCTGCACATGGTGACATACCACCTAATTTTTACAGTGGAAGATTTTGTGCAAAATAAGCTTGACATGAAAGAAAGGACAGAGAGAGCCTCAGAAGCTGCATGTTCTAAATGTCTAAGTGCAGTCCGACACTCTATCCATATAACCTGGCTATCACCAAAGGGGAGAAAGACTGAATAAATACAGAGAAAATCTAGTGATGCAATGAATGGCCTTATTAAAGAATGACTACAATGACCTTGTGAGTGGAGGGTGTGGGGTAGATGCTCTGCACAATCAAGCACATCAGAATCTGGGCAGGCCCAGGCACAAGTGACCCCAAGTGCTTTTGAGCCAGCATTTCCAGATGTTTTGAGCTTTAACTCCCTGCATTCCTGACGATTGGCCATGCTGGCAGAAGCTTCTGGGAGCTGAAGTCCAAAACATCTATTTTCTGCCCACCCTTGTGCTAGAGGATTACATGTGTAAAGTCACCATGTAAGCCATGCAAGATGCAGATCAGGAGTATTCTCACAGCTCACAGTACTAAAGTGCCCAGTAATCCAGAGTCAATACACCTAGGGATGTCAGAGAATTCCACCACGGATCTCGGTGAGGCCGAATGCCAGTGCATTCGGCCCCCCGAACTCCATGGCGGAACGGTCTGCCACCCCCCGCCCCCTGCGGATCCCCCCCGGGACAAGACTCACCTGGGGCGGATCTTCCGGGCAGCGGTGGCTCCAGCGGCGGCTCCGGCGGCAGCAGCAGCAGCAGTGGCAGCCCGTCTTCCGACCGGCTGCCGCCGCTGCCATTTCCACTCTGGCAAAAAAAGAGAGAAAAAACAAAAAGAAAGACGTGATAGGCTACGTAAAGATTTACGTAGCCTATCATGACTAGGTTTAAAAAAAAATGACGTGATAGGCTACGTAAATCTTTACATACCCTATCATGGCTGGCTGGGTTAAAAAAAATAAAAAACGCGTACGCAAATGGCGGTTGCTACGGCTGCCGCCATTTGCGTTCCTTATTTTTGCCCTCTTAATCTACATAAATATTTACGTAGACTATGACGGTGAAAATCAAGGCGAACGGAAATAGCATAGCAGGCGCTATTTGCGTACCTTTTTGATTCCCCGTTTTAGCCTATGTAAATATTTACGTAGGCTAAAACGGGGAATCAAAAAGGGATGCAAATAGTGCCTGCGACGCTATTTGCGTTTGCCTTGATTCTCGCCATCATAGTCTACGTAAATATTTATGTAGATTAAGAGGGCAAAAATAAGGAACGCAAATGGCGGCGGCCATAGCTGCCGCCATTTGCGTACGTGGTTTTTTGTTTGTTTGTTTTTTTACCCAGAGCCCTCCACGGCCAGAAATCTGGCTGCAGACAGCTCTGGCATGGCTGGGCATGGCCAGCTGCTCCGTGGAGCTGCTGCAGAGCACAGCCAGCCGTGGAGGATTCTGGGGGGGAGGGACAGAATGCCCCCCCCACCATCAACATAATCCACGAACAGGTAAGTGACTTTCGTACATCCCTAAATACACCTGCATGCCAGAACTGTCTGCCATCAGCGACAGTGTTAACATAGCTTGGCTTTAGAAAAGTAGGGATGTACGAAAGTCTGCCATTTGCGTGGCTGCCTTTGCCGTGATAGGCTATGTAAATACTTACATAGTCTATCATGGCAGTCTGGCCGGATGCAAATGGTGGCCGCTATGGCGGCCGCCATTTGAGTCCGCAGCAGCCGGCCGAGAGACCAGCTGCCACTATCGCCGGAGCCGCCGCCAGAGCTGCCACTGCTGGAACATCCGCCCCAGGTAAGCTTCATCCCTGGTAAGCTTCGCCCCAGGTAAGCTTCGTGCATTCGGCCTCACTGAAATCCATGGTGGAATTCTCTGCCATCCCTATAGAAAAGTAAGAAGACTATATGAAGCATTCATCTATGCCAACATAATTTGACATGGCACAACCTGAAATGTTGTTTGGGCAGGTTACAATGAGGTAATGATTCCAATGAAGTTTTAATAAACTCATCCTATTTCCATCCCTCCCAGATCCCCATAATGCACACAGAATCAGATGCATCAGGCATGCTCTTGAAGTTACATTTCCACTATACACAAGAATAGTTGTGGGTAGGAAAACATACGTACTTGTATTTCTAAGGAAGTTTGCCACTGGGTCTGCTTATGTGTCCCATTATATGCATCCATGGCTCTGACTTATAGTTGGTCAGTCACATGCATGTACCATGGTGGGGGAGAAGCTGAAGGTTATATTCAATAGGGTCATTCCACTAGCGCAAAGCTTCTACCACTTGCAAAAACCTTGTTTCCATCCTTGCACAAATGTGAAATCCAATACTTTGATTGATTCTACTTATGCAAGCTGCTGTGCAACTCATTACGCAGCGCTTTTGCAACTCATTACAACTTAATGATGCTAGGTATTTCCTTGTGCTAGTTCTACTAGCTCTTTCACAACTGCTAGTGGAACACCACCACCTCTTGTACTTTTTCTGCTAGTATTACACTGGATACAACTCTGAGAATTGCTGGTCTCCCTAAAATATGAGTAAGTATGCACATTTCCCCACTTGCAAGAAAACTTTCATTTAGGAAGTATAGCATGATCCTTAGATAATCCTTTAAAGAGAATACAGTCCCTTGAAATTATAAAAAGATAGTGGATTCTAGAATTCGGAGTGTTTATAAGAAAGCCCTATTATTCCAGATCTAATGTCTTGTAATATGACCTCTAACACTTACCATGTGCCATAGACTTTCCAGATGAAAGCTCCTGTTTCAGATAAGACAGTATCCTAGAAGGCTTGTCATGCTTCTTGTAAAAACAAAATCCTGAGCTGATTGATTTGTGCAATTTGTGATTCAGGCTTCGTTACTTGGGCTTAGAGCAGAGAATATATTCCAAATATGCCATTTTATCAGTGGGTTGACAAGTTATTTCTGATTTAGCCCTCGGCTCTGACCAGACTGCACTGCTTTCTGAGATCGTAATGAAGAGATGAGCCCGCTAAGTTAGAAAAATCTCATTTGCATTCAGATTACCTTTCTGGTATCTTTTCTGTTTTATCTTTTACAAATTATCATGTATTTGATCAAAAAGTAGGGAAAGGAAGTTGAAATACAAAGGCAGGTTAACAGGACAGTTTCTTAGGAAGCAATCCTATGGCCGCTAAATAGTGGCTAGATGGCCATAGGATATGTTGTTTTCTGGCGACTGACCTCAGAGCCTGCACTCCAAGGTCAGTTCCCAGAGAACTGACCTCCCCTCACTCCCACACTGCCTTAGAGGCCCCATACTCCGTGCTTGCAAGAGGAGTGCAGAGTGGCCGAAAACGGTCATGTCTGGGGGTGTTCTGGAGTGGGGAGGGTGGAAATGCCTATAGAACACATCTGATGTGTCGTCCAGCAGCCTCCTTCTGTGCTCTATGCTCCCATGGCTAGACAGCTGCAATCGGCTGTCTAGCTGGAAATGCAGGGCAGGAGGACCGCAGAGGGAATGATCCCCTCCGTGCTTCTCCTGCCCTGCTTTGGATAGGCGGTTGCCTCTGAGTTCAGAGGCAGCTGCCTATCTGGATAGGATTGTGTCCTTTGTATGGAAACTCTGGGAGATAAAGGACTAAGTACAAACTGGTCTTTCAAATTGCAAAAGCCTACCAGGCAATACATTAATTTATTAATCATATGATCAGAGGTGTGACGCTGAAATGTCAGAGAAGTGCATAAGGTCAGTTCAGCTGGTATATTGGCCTGTCTGGATGGCTTATGGTAGGTAACAACGTGATTTTTAGAAATGTACAATGTGAGAACAAAAAATAAAAATAAAAAATAAAGTTCAACATATTTAAGTGCTATTGAGATAAAAGAGAGCACATGCTCAACTCTTTTCCATTGAAATCAATGAGACTTAAATGTGCCTAACTCACATGTGTGCATTGATTAATCACTGTTTTAAAAAAACAAACAAACACTTCATGTGATCGCATTAAGTGCTGGGCAAAGAATTGAAGGGGATTATTTGGTGAACTTGCAGGGGCGGGGGGAGGTGAAAATGGTGGTGGGGAAAAGAAGATTTCCCATCTTTCCCCAATACCTGAAATGGAAAAAAATTAGAAATGTCTGTGTGTGTGTGGGGGGGGGGGGAGGTGGTGAAACACCTGACCTGTTATAAAAAAAAATGCTTTCAAATGATGAGCAAAATACTTTTTAGAACAGTGTTTTCAAATAACATCATAACAACTAAATCACACTGCTGCAAATCTTTTGGATTCACAATTCAAAGGTATAATGGTAGTGATGACAGCACTGCTTTACTGCATTTGACTGGATTACTAAATAAGCTACATTCCTAGGACAATTGTACCAGCTAACTGCTATAGATAATATATTTGATGTCCCAAAAGTAGTAAAACAAAGGTAGGCTTGATAAGAAAATAAGGATTGAATAGATTTCATTCCCCAACAAGCATTCCTGGGGTTCTCCTCTCCCCTGTCAAATCCCCCCCACACACACACACACACACACATCCCCCCCCCCCGTGGTTTTAGAATTTCTGGAAATGTTTCATTGCTAAGAGTGGCATGACTGTTAAGATGGTTGGATAAATATAGCTTACTAGCTTTGATCTAGATATATAAGGCTTCAAATATTCCCAGCGTATCTCTGTAGATGGACAGTAAAGTCTACATGATGAATAGCATCAGTACTAACTAAAAAGGTTTTAACCATATAATTCTTATTCTGGTGATGATACACAGGTTTTAAAAATCATCTACTTTCTTAGCAAATGTGTGTGTGGGGGGGTGTAATTCTTGCTTGAGAGAGAGGGAGAGAGAGAGAGAGAGAGAGAGAGAGGTGGGTTTCTAAGATACACAAAAGAGATTGTAATCAAAAGACTTCTTAAACATGTAAATTGGATGGCAAGAGCAAAAACTGTTTTGCATTACAAAGCATAAGAGAACAAAACAAAATGGACTTCTGCAAGGTGTGGGAAAGACAGAGAAAGAGATTTACAGCATATTGTGGCCCACACTGGCTAGCAAAGCCCTGACACCACTTGTCACATGACTGCTTCTTACCTGCTGCCATGAAACAGCCTGGCCAACATGCTGAAGCTGAAAAACCAGTGGATGACATATCTCATACCTCTCTGACAAGTTTTGCTACATATTTCCTAAACCAAAGAATTTCTAAACTGATCAGGGAATAATTTTGAATATCTCAAGGCAAAGCCACACATTACTTTGAAGTCATAGTTAGCGGTGATGCCTTTTTCTCTCTCCAACACTCATGAGCACCAGAAGGAAGGAACCAGGTAAATGTGTGAGATGAAGAGTAACCTTTGTGGTATTAACAAGAATCTGCAATAAGCTAAACTATTACATAGGTTAAGTGTGTTCACTCTCTAAGCTAGGGTAGGGATGTATGAAACTACTTACCTGTTTTGTAAGTAGCATCCATGGTGGTAGTGGGGAGGCGCTCCATCCCTCCCCCTGGAATCCTCCCTGGCCGGCTCCACTCCGCAGCAACTCCGTGGAGCTGCTGGCTAGGTGCATCCGCAGCCGGACATCCAGCTGCGGCAGGTCTGTGGATGCAAATGGCAGCCAGTGTAGCAGCCTCCATTTGCATTCCTTCACTGAGCCATGATATGCTATGTAAATATTTATGTAGCCTATCACAGCTCAGCGAAGGGATGCAAATGGCGGCTGGTGTAGCGGCCACCATTTCCGGCCGCAGCCCAGCAACAGCCAGAGCTGCCACCGCTGCTGGAGCTGCCGCCACTGCCGGAACCACTGCCACCACCGGAGCCACACCACCAGAGCCGCAGCCAGGTAGGCTCCATTCCGGGGGGCTTCCGCAGGGTGGTGGGGTGGGTTACTCCATTCTGCCATGGATTCCGGGGGCCCTAATTCACTGGAATTCGGCCTCCCTGGGATCCGTGGTGGAATTCTCTGACATCCCTAAGCTAGGGGGACTTCAATCACCAGGGAGAAAGAGCGTGGGAGGAAGGTGGGACCACCTTAAATAGGCATGCTTCTGCCTACCCGCCCCAGACTTGCTTTGCCCCATGGGGACATGGGGATGATGTCTTCTCACTTGTCCCCATTCTGGCCTCACTAAGGGAGGGGCAAGCCCACCCCTGGAAGAAGCATGTCAGGATTCCTTTAGCCCCCACTTTATTTCAACACTGAAGACAAACACAGATGAAAGGCTTCAGTATACAGCTTTTAATCCATTACTACCATGGTCATACAGATGCAAATTCTCAGTGACTCTCAGTCTACAAAGGAATGCCTTCACAGGAATTCAAAAGGTAGTTAAGAGAGTTGCCCACTGTTTGAAGAGGAAGGCAGGCTCACTAGCCTAACTTAAGGGGAGGAGGACCCTCTGTCTCATGAGCCCTGACTGAGTGCAGCTCCTCACGCAAGGCCAAGCGGGTAGACCATCTAAGTTCCATCCCTGCCTTCTCCCTCTTTGCCCTGCGTCTGTGCCTGGCATCTATTAAATCAGATTCTCCACACCCTGCCTCCTTCTGTTCGCTGTCTCTCACAGGGGTGTGTGGGGAGGAACCTTCATCCCCAGCCAGCTGGGCATTTGTAACCAGAGAAGCCGGCCCAGTCATGTCTGGACTATCCTGGAAAAACACCTACCCTGTGTCCGGCAATTCTCTTTCAGAATCTGCTATCCCACTACCTGTGCTCAGAAACAACCCTGACATCGCCAGAGGAGCAGCATTTTCACTTAAACAAAAGTGTAGGGGGCTCAGACTAGATTGGGACCCTAACACAGAGGGTGGGAGGGTAACACTTTGCTCCCTCTGTAGTCTCAATGCCAATGGAGGCTGGTGGCTCCAATGTCAGTGGGGCGGTGCATCGGCTCCAGGTTTCAGTCAGAAATCTAATGGAGCTATCCAAGCTGTAAAGTGCCTTGGATAGCTCTTTAGAGTTCTGATTGGTTCAGACAGAAACCTGGAGAGGATTCACTGGCCCACTGACCTCAGAGCCACCAGCGTCCACTGCTCAGTACAGATTGGGGGCTCTGTGCCTGCAATACACATTGCCAAAAATTGACCCAGCAGTTTCAATGGCTCACATTTTTTCAATGTAAATTAACCTGATCACACCATCTCCAACACTATTTCCAAGGGTCCCCAAGCACCAGGAGCAGATCTGGGGGGAGTACAGGGGAATAGAGAGGGAAGGGGGAAGATGGGGAAGCCCTATTCCATAAGCATGGGCTCTCTCTTCCATTCACAAAAAGGACATTAGGATCCAAGTGACCTGAAATCAAGATGGTGTTAAAAATAGGAAATTACAAGATGATATTAATGAATGGCATACTTTTAGTATCTACTGGCTGCAATGAGTAAAAAACAACAACAACCAAAAACCAACTACAACATTTAATCCAATATATATATATATATATATATATATATATATTTAATGCAAACATTAGAGTGTGCATTTCTGCTTAGTACCTCAGGCAGAAAACACTGCTAGAGAAATGAAGGTCAGGTTTGGGGGGGGGGGTTAGCTTTTTTTTAAAAAAAAATCAGTTAAGCATAAGAAATTCAAAACCTCTAGGGCAATACTGTCAATATACATTGCAGTCAGTTGTGAATCAGGACCCTCTGGTGGTGGAGAAAATGTTACTACTCCAAAAATTAAGGCTGCAATTCTATTCATATTTATCTAGTTGTAAGTCCCATTGCACTTCATGGGACTAACTTCTGAGCAGACATGCATAGGACATATGCAAATGTATGGCCTGGCAGTTCTGCATTGCTTCTTTAAAAGTAAGTTGTAAACCACCAGGGATTCTAATGGTCTTCAGTTCAAAATTCTAGTTTTGAACAAACCAACAATGCCGCTTTATTTGTAAAACGAATTTGCCAGCATTAGAACCAGCAGTTGTAAGCATTTGGCCTAATTTTGAGGTGAGGTATGTTGTCAGAGGTACCAATGAAGTCAATGGAATTTGATGCAGGCAATTGTTCACAAGACTTGTATCATTGCCATTCACCAATCACCATGATCATGTTGTGATGAGCCACACTCCATTCTGATCACTGTTCCCTCCAGTGGGCAGCATAGGAAGTCTAGCAGTGGGCAGAAATAACAGAATGCCCATCAGTTGTGGCTCCTGAAACACTTCTAGCTAGGTTCTCAAATGCTGCAATATCTTATAACACAGAAAGCTTCAGAGATTATCCCATAACAAGTGAGCCAACAACTACACAAATAATCAGACATTGGTTTGCTTTCAGTATCCATTCCCTCTTTTCTTGAGTGAATATGTTTTTAACTAGGAAGTCCCTGATGGGTTCTATTCACTGCCACTTTCCCAAACCAAACAGGGAATATCTCATGTCTGAAACCACTCAGTTGTCTGACCCAATGGAAGGAGATGAACACAGTTGTGTTGATGAGCAATTTCTGAAGCTGTTTGTTTGTTTTGTGTTCCCCACTTCTTCTACTCTGTTGAGGTAAAGTGGGAAGAAGGAAGTAGGTGTAGGGGAGAAATTAATTAGGCTCACATTTCAATGCAAACTTACCTAATTTCATTCATTCGAACCAATATGTGAACTGAAACTCAGGTATCCTTCAAAATTTGCACTTCTCTGAAATTCGCAATGGAGTTCTTCAATCAAGAAATGCACACAGAAATGTGGAAAATAACATTCAAAATGCATTACATTAGGCAAATTGCTTGCAAAAATGTGTATATTTGGCAAAGTTGCATATAAAAATGTGTACACAATGCATACATATTTTCATGCTTTAAAAAAACAAACAAAAAAAAACAACCTCACAGTTTGGGACATACTGACCTTAAGACTGGAAAAATTCCCAAAGTTCAAAAATAACTGAATTTAAGATTGGAACAATGAGAAACTGGAGAAAATGAAATTGAGATCTGTCCATCTTTAGGATGAAGTCTAAGCTATCTTTCCATCTCCCCACACCCACAATGAGGCCAACAGTTTGCATGGGCAATCATATATCCAAGTCTATATAGCACGAAGAGTGTGTGCTCTGCAGAAAGCAGCCCTAGGACTCATTTCCTATGTGTCTAATGGAAGTGTCAATAGATAGATTATGGTGCAGGCAGACTGAAGCTGATCTAGAAGTTTAAGGGGTGGGTGGTGGGAGCACAATTCTCCCTTAACAGTACCAGTTAAGAATGAAGGTGATGAATAATATATTAATGCTCTACCACATTAAATAAAATAATAACAAAGCCTAAAACTTCCCTACACATAGAAGTCCCCTCACCCCGTGTCTGGCTTGCCTGGCCGTGGGGGGGGGGATGTTGCGGGTGGGGGGGGAAGGGCAGGACAAGATCGAAGGCCATTTGCCCTCGCTCCTGACGTCCAGGTGGGGTGGGGGCTGAGCCGGCCAATACTTAGGCCTCCCCGCCCCCTTTCCTCATTCATTCTGGCCAATTCAGCTAACTGGTTAAATTTATTAAGGTTACAACTGTGCAGTAACATGGGAGGTATGAAACACTACCCTGTTAGGGTCAGTGTATAGGATCATCTGGTGTGTAGTGCCACGCCCAAGGGCTGCCGTATGATCTCTTGAAATCCCGTTTTTCAAAATTCTCTTATACACAGCTTGGCCCATGCAGGCTGATGCAAGGCTTTACATCCATTCTTAAATTCCTTGTGTGTGAGGGGCAGGCCTCCATTCAGGTATTAAACCACAGTCCTCCCGCAATCTGATCCTTATGGATCAGGTAGTAGTAATGAATTTGCAACACACCTCCTGCGTAACGCCTGTTTTTCTCATGAGGCATACAAACGGCAGGTTGAGCACCAGTGCCAATGTTTCATCTAATACCCGGACGCTGGAAATTCCAGAAACCACGCTAAGAGGCTCTCGTTGAGTGTTGTGTATTTAAGTAGTGTAAGCCATGTTGCACTTCATGTCTCACATGACAAAGGCCTTCTGTACCTGGGTTGATAGGGAGCTCTGGGGTGTTGCTCTCTCATTCAGCTGCAACAGTTGTAGCCTCCCGGTAGTTTACAGTTATGGTCTTGTGTCCATTCCTAAAGTGTGGACTTTACTGCTCGGCATCCCTTTTCTTGTCCTTACAGTTATTTATTTATTTATTTATTTATTTTTCTTTGATCGATGTATTGGACATCAACCCGTGTGCATGCGTTCTCATGTCCGGACACAGCATGTTGTTTCAAGCTGGTCATAGCGCATATACGTCAGGCTGCAGCTCCTGGAGCAGCTTGTTCCACGGTGCATGTGTTCGCGGATTGACCGGCGCAGCTTGTAGCGAGAGTGCTTTCTTCCCACTCCATTCCATTATGAGTTGGTGCGTGTTCACCTGCAGGCTCCAGTGCTGCATCTAGGAGGGAACAACCTGTGGGTGGGAAAGGCAAGGACCTTTCCTAGATCATGTGGCACATTTGCCAGCTATAATGATCATCAGTCCAGCTTGCTTCCTCAACTTTACTGGAGGAATGCACTTGGTTAGATGGCTGGAGTGTGTGTGAACCGGTGCGGGTGTTCATCTGTGAGCGCAGCATGGTTTTCTGTGCCTGTCGGAGGGCCTCCTCAAGGAGTGGATCCCAGCTTGGGCTTAGCCGGTATGCCACCATTCAGTGGTTGGCAGATGTGGCATGCGTTTGGAGCACCTCCTAGAAGGTAATGGGCTGCTAACCCAACTTATATCATTACCAGCTTCGGAGGGTGTGGTTAGCAGAATTTGCCTCACCGGTTGCCGACCAGGGGCAATAGGTTGGAACAATCACAGGCCCCTCAGTCCACCTTCAAGGTGGACAGGCCAGGGAAAGCTCAGAACACCAACTTGGTGTGCCAGTGTTTGAAGCCAGGGTGGCATCACCTCGAGGGTGGCAAAAGCTGATGTCTTCCAGTTTTAGCTGTACCCAGCAGCTAATTCCTGTTGTTAATTTCTTCCCCTGATCTTTGAATTGGATATTTATAAGCCCGTGTGTTAATCAGAAAATAAAAGTCAACCAGCTTCTTTTAAAAAAACTTAGAGGTTTGCTGTGCTATGCTTCAGCATTAACTAGCAGAATGGTTAACAAACATTTAGAGTGCTACACGCAGGTCCTAATATTCATTTGGTGTTTCATTGTGTGGCTTCTAACTTACCTCGCGTTGCTTCCCCTGGTGACTTTTGAATGGAGACAGTCTTGGAGAGTAGATGACAAATTGTTAAGATTTTCTCTGTGGCAGTTGATGGGAGCTGTTTGGGCCTATATGTATAGCAGGAGTTTTCTTATTATTCAGCTTCCTTTACTATGCCCAGTGCTATGGCAGTACAGGAGATGTATCCAATCCTGGCCTTTAAGTAAGATATAGTCTAGGCTCTTTTGCTCTTCTCTTACCCTACCCATAGGGTATCCTGCTAGAGTAACTATAGTTTTGGCTTCAGCTTCTTCCCAAGCAAAGGCCTCAGCATCCTGTTCAGCTGGAATTGATTCAGGACTACAATCAATTTTCAAAAGCCCATTAAAGGGACTGCCCAGACTATTGGGGCAGGCTTGCTGCACTGGCCTTCTGGGCTAAAGATGAAGGGTGTGGCCGATAACACTGCTGACTTCCTGGTCAGGCAGGTGTTCCAGGGTTGGTCTCGGGGATCCCTGGTGCCTCCAGACTCCAGAGCCCTTCTGCTGCCAGACATATTGCTGGGTTTACGGGCTCTGTGGCCTTTGGTTACCTCACCACACGAGGCTTGGCAGTTTAGCGATGTGCAATTTCCCCAGCAGGTGGTCTTTATTCCACTGAGGAAGTCCAAAACCGACCAGGTCGGGAGTGGGGTTAGTGCATCGCTGTTCCCAGCCATGTTGCTGGACCTTCGTCTGGTCACCACCTTGGGGGCCTTTTCTCTAGGTCTGGAGGAGTCTCCCCGGCACTTTCTTCTGCCTTAGTGACTCCTCTCCCCTGAACAAACATCAATTCTGGGTAGTCACTCTGTGGCCTCGAAGGTGTTGGGCTTGCGCTGTGTCTCTGGGGCTCACATCAGACAAAGTGCAGGCTGTCAGCAGGTGGAGCTCCAAGGCATATTGGGCCTCCGCAAGGACCCTTCTGGGCCTTTTCGGATATGAGGACGCTGGTGTTCACATGTTTGTCTCTTGTTCTTTCAGATGTCCGGAGTGCGAGGGAACCGGTATGCGTGCTCATCTAGGGATGGCCGAAAGTCCTTTACCTGTCCTCGAAGCTTGCTTCACGGTGGGGGGGAGGCACTTTGCTTCTCCCCCTGAAGTTCATGCGAGGGGGGGGAGGCGCCCCGCCTCGCCCGGCCGAAATTCAGGCCGGGCGGGAGGCGCCCCATCCCTTGCCGGCGAAATTCAGGCCGGGTAGAAGCGCCCCGTCTACCCGGCCGTGAAAAAACAAAAACAAAACCCACCCCCGTGATAGGCTACGTAACGATTTGCGTAGCCTATCACGGCTAGATTTCCAAAGTCAGCCATGATAGGCTACGTAAATCGTCACGTAGCCTATCACGGCTGACTTTGGAGATCTAGCCGTGATATGCTACGTTAATCGTTATGTAGCCTATCACGGGGTTTTGGTTTTTTTTTTACTTTCCTTGTAATGGCGGCGGCGGCAGCCAGTCAAAAGACTGGCTGCCACCCCCACCCCTGACAAAGACCCGACGAACCGCCACCGGGACCCGCCCTGGGAGGGACATTCGTGAAAGGTAAGTCCCATCCTGGGGGGGGGGCGGGGGGGAGAATTTCACCACCGATTTCGGGGGGCCGAATGCGTTGGCACTCGGCCCCCTGAAGTTTCGGGGAGAAATTCTCCCCCATCCCTATGCTCATCTGGGGGCACAGCATGGTTCTCTGGGCTAGTCAGAGTGCCTCCTCAAGTGGCGGAGCCTAGCTGGGGCTCAGCCGGTGTGCCACCATCCAGTGGTTGTGCAGATGTGGCATGTGTTGGTGCGCCTCCTGTCCACGTTCTTCCAGCAAGGGCGGGTGAAGGTTCCCCCACAGATTTTGGTTCTGCATGTGGGGGGAACGATTTATGCCTGCTGAAGGGCAAGGCCCTGATTCTTCAAGCCTGAGATTTACAGCTGATTCGGTGTCGCTGGCCCAGAATTGCCATCATTGGGTCCATCCTTCTGCCAAAAGGGGCATGGAATGATGGTTGGGATCCCTGAAGATGGTGGTCATCTCTGACCTAGGCAATGTTTTCTTGTTGGAGAATCTGCGAAGGGGCATCATGGAGTGTTTTGCTGCATAGGTTGGGGGGAGGGTGACTAAGCAGAGGCTTGTCGCCCTCCTGTGGCGGTTCCGGGTGGGCACTCCATTGAGGGAGAGGACAGGTGAGCATTTGTGGGCACCGTTTCAGGTGACTGGTAAGGCCTGAGGCTCTCGGCTCCAGGTTTTGTGGCCCCGAGTTGGGAGATAAGGCTTACCTCTGAGGCTGACCCTCCTCACCCACTCGGGTTCTGTGGCTCGAGGGGCGGTGACAGGGGAAGGTCTCCCAGCCTAGAATTGGGTGGGTCAATCTGCAGGGTGGCTACAGTAGACGCTATGCCTCAGACGACGAATGCCTCACTCTATACCTGTCATGATTATTTGTTTTCTATGTGCCCGCCGGTGCTTCCTTCGCAGATTGTAATATGTCAATAAATGTGGCCCAGTTTTATCCCAACTCTATTTGTGTTGTCTCATCATTTCTCCCCCCTATGCACCTGCAAAATTAGCATTTCAAGTAAAAATGGTTCCAGTCTTTCAGGAGTGGTGGTACAGGGAGTAATTTCAACATGGGGGTACATCCAATAGCCTCCCCTTTACCTTCTGAAGTGGTACTATCCCAGGAGGACAGTGCCACATGCATTTTATGAATGGTTAGGGAGGAATGCTCTACCCCATTCTGTGGTGTTCTCTAATAATACAAAATATGTATCCTTGAGAGATCCTTGAATATATGCTAGGAATCCTTGGAGATGGTCTCATAAAATTTCTAGCAAGTTCTTCTATGACACCCAGACCATTACATTTTGACAAGAGTAGCAAAGATTCCCCAACAGGAATCAGAGAACTCCCCTCCTCACACCTTGCCAGAGCAGGCCAAGTTCAGTCTAAGAGGCTAGGAGGCATGAACCATCAAACTGGAGCAAAACATATGGGGGGAAGGGGAATTTATGAACTAGAAAATGACTAATCCATAACTGGAAGGAAAACTCATTAGGGTTAGGTTGTCCAATTGGGGCTTGAGGCCTGGCAAGAAATCACCAGCTTGGCCCCCCAGACACCAGTCCATGGATCCACACCAAGTTAGGCAAACTTGAGGATCCCCAAATCCTTCCTGAGCCACAGAACTGCAGCTTGGGTTTTTCCGTAAAGGCCAATTTTATGCAAATGGTGGCTGTAAAGGAACCATTTACACAAGATCACAAGCATTAATGGCCATTTACACCTGCAGTCTTGCATAAATGGCTGCTTTATGGCCACTGTTTGTGTAAAATCAGCCTTTATGAAGAAGTCCAAGCCACCATTTTTATGCAAAACAGCAGCTCAGCACAGGATTGGGCAGCCATGCTTCACTTGCTGGGCACTCCCATACTGTCCGGTGACTTGCTGTGTGCAGCGAGCAGGGGTGGGTGGCCCAGTGGGCGTCCAGCAAGCAGTGCACAACCCTGACTGCCGTGAGTTCACCCTTCCCTAAACCTCATCCTTTGTGAGCAAGCATTGAAACATATTTTTTAAAAAAATACTTCGTTGTTGGTCTTTCTACGTTTCTTATATATTTTACCTTTAGACTGACTGCATCCATAGTGGATCCAGAGCCTTCTTGTTGCTTTGCTGTTGTGCTGCTTTACACCTACATAAGTGTGTGTGTGTGTGTGTGTGTGTATAGATATAGATGCATATCCTGTGTTCTTTTAAATTGCTGCCAATATTAATGTTTCCCAATTCATTCTGAGCATTTTTTTTCTGCTCTCTGGAGCTCGGAGAACTCTTCCTCATTATTTCCGTGGTTACTTCTGGTGACGCTCTGGAAAACAGGGTGTGTATATGGCAGGAACCATAGAGGCCTGGAGTAGTGTCTGCCAGTGTTGCCTCCTATTGCAACTTCTGCTGCTGCCAAGAGAGTTTTGTTAATGCTGAAAGTAATGAGATGCTTACTAAAATATGAGTTGGATAAGACAGAATAAACCGAGTATGAATAGAGGGGAATTAAATATAAGTGGGATTTTACACACAGCTGGGGTGGGACTTGGGGTACATTATAATGCTTCCCCTTTGTTTGGACATCGTTTGCTCTGGCATGCCCCCTTTTCTCATGCAGCTCTCAGTAGGATTCCCAACACCCAGTGCAGCCCCCAACACAAAAAAGGCTCAGCAACCCGGCCTAGGCCTTTCAACAACAGGAAGTTATGAAATTTTTCTTGGCTGGCTGCTATTAGTGTTTTACTTGTTTATGGCTGCTTTCTCTGTCCCTTTAAAGAAAGGGCTATGTTTTATGGCTTTTATAGAGAGGTATAAAAGCCATAAAAATAACTTTTTATTAAAATGTTGCAATGGTGTGTTTGATTTGCATTGTTTTTGATTTGTAAGCTTCCTTGCAAATAATTCTAATGAATGGGATTATTAATCTATTAATTACAGAAATATTAATATGTTAATAACAAAAATATTACAGTGTGTCAATATCTCATCAGATAGAAACATTTTCCTGCTTTTCTAACGAAGTATTTATTTATTTATTTATTTATTACCTTTCTATACCGCCCAATAGCCGAAGCTGTCTGGGCAGTTCACAAAATTTAAGCCACAAAATACTGCAGAAGATACACTATAAAAGTTTAAAAATTTAAAACTACATTATCAAATAATAGTTAAAAAAAACAAGATAAAACCTAGCAGCAATGCAAAGACTTAAAGTACAGTGACAGATTTAAAACAACAGACCTCACGAATGAAATGAACGGTACCCAGATGCTTCCCCCCACTCTTTATCCAAGGACCCTTTTGAAGAAATAAACTAAAAGTAGGGATGACAGATAATTTTGCCATGAATCTCAGGGAGGCTGAATGCCAGCGCATTCAGCCCCCCAAAATTGGTGGCAAAATGGTCTGCCCCCCCGCCCCCCCCCCTGGGATGGGACTTACCTTGGGCGAATCTCCCTGGTGTCGGCGGCTCCGGCTGCGGTTCGGCAGCGGCGGTTGCGGCGGCCGGTCTACCGACCGGCCGCCACCGCCACCATTTCCAAGTTAAAAAAAAAGTGATAGGCTACATAAAGATTTATGTAGCCTATCATGGCTAGATTTTTAAAAAAATACCATGATAGGCTACGTAAACATTTACGTAGCCTATCACGGCTGACTGCAGGGACACAAACGGCGGCGGCTACGGCCACCTCCATTTGCAGACCCGGCCAGCCAGGATTCGCGGCGAGAGGGACGGGGCGCCTCCCCCCTGGCCAGAATTTCAGGGGGAGGGATGGAGCACCTCCCCCCCACCGCAAATCAAATTTCGTAAAAGGTAAGTGACTTTCGTACATCCCTAAAAAAGGGTGCACTCATTATGATTTCCTGGCAAGCCTAAATAATTGTTTTTCTTCCATTTTTTTTAGCATCCTTCTGTAACTCTCTTAAAGAATAAAATTAAGGTTTTATGGCAAGTGCTGTGGTCCTGCAAAATCACAAGGTACTTCATTTAAATCCATCAAGCAAAGAAAGATGAAAGGTATATTCTTTTGCTGTGTTTAGTCTGAAAAACCCTTGCAAACATTCATTTAGTGAAATATGCTGCTTCTGCCATTACTCAAAGTGACTCCTGCAGTGATAAGTGGCCAGTGAGCCCAGTGCAAGGTGAACTGCAGCACCCACACAGCATTACAAATAACTCACCTCAGTAGTGGAACAACAACATCACTGTGACATTTTCCTAAAAGCCCCTGTTCCTCCCAGTAGGTTATTATACAGGTAGAAGGGAATGTGTTCCTAAATGCCAACAACATGTTTTCCCTCATTCAAGGACTTCATGCTGGATTCCAATTCTTATTTTTAGGAGAGGCAAAAAAATAAAAATAAAAATCAAGAAATTGTGTGCTGTCAAGGACAGTCGAAATCCGTGACATGGCTGATGTTCCTACGTCAATCTCTCTGTATTGTGGTCTCTTCAGAGGGCAGCAGTGCAATTAAAGTTTCTGCTTGCTATGTAGTATATGTTCTTATCAAGAATGGAAACTTTTACTGGCCCTTCTGGATTAATAACAATGCCATTTTATAGAAGTTTAAAACTAACTGTGTGTGTGTGGGGGGGGGGGTGTTTCCCCACTGACAAAAAACAAACCAAAAAATTGTTTGTTCATCATGATTTGGATGTCTAGGAACTTGTATGTTAAAAGGAAGAGGTTTTACATTTTCTTTTGGATCAAGCTTTTATCACTGTTAATTCTTTTGTATGGATAAATCCATATACTATTTATTTATTTTTTTACTGTTTATAATGTTTTATGGTTAAATATAGTAGAGCCAGTCCCCTGCCCTTCCTTAACACACCCAGCCATTTTTCCTTACCTCACTTAATCTCACCTCACTTAGGGTGCAATCCTGTGGTCACTAGTTAGCAGCTAGACAGCCATAGGATAGGTCAGTTCCTGGGAACTGACCACAGAGACCACACTCTGAGGTTGGTTCCCTGAGAACCAACCTCCATTCCCTCCTGTGCTGCCTTGTCAGCAGTGCAGAACAGCCCCACGCTCGGAAGAGGAGCATGGAGCAGTGAAAACGGGGCATTCCTGGGGTCATGCCAGGGCAGGAAGGGCAGAAGTGCTGTTCTGATGCTTCCTATGCATCAGCCAGTGCCCCCTCCACTCTGCCTTCCCATGGCTAGACAGCCAAAATCAGCTGCCTAGTTACGATACAGGGTGGCTGAAGCGCAGAGGGGATGATCCCCTCCGTGCTTCTCCTGCCCTGCATTGGATAAGTGGTTGCCTCCAAGTTCAGAGGCGGCTGCCTATCTTGATAGGATTGCGGCCTTAATCTTATTTTGCTTAACATAGCCTCACCTCTCACCCCCACCCTGGCTGGCTAAGCAGAGTAGCTTGTGCACCAACTTAGAATGATCACATAAACAAAAAATGAACAAAATGAATGAACAGGGGTGTGTGGGGGAGACACAGGAGGAATGTGTAGGCGGAGTCCTAGTATAACAACGTGGACTCGCAGTACAACAACAGTATGTCGTTGTTTTTTCACCCTCAAACTGCTCAAGGTTCAAATACATGGGTTTTTCAGGCATATCTCTTGTAGTTTTCAGCAATAAAAGTAACATCAGAAAGCAGCTACCAGGATTTCAAAGTTAAGCATAAAACAACCAAGTGCAATAAACACAATCATAAAAATAAACCAGAATAGCAAAGAGAACCAAACAACAAAAACCAATGGGGCAAATGCAGAAACAAGCATTGACATCCTACTCCCAAAGCCCTCCAAAACAAAACAGCCTTAATTTTGATGCTGGAAGGCCAGGAGAGAGGAGGACCTCCCATGGAAATGAGTTGAGCCTGGTTTTGAGCCAAAAAGGCCCTGCCTGCCTCACATACACACACACCTAATCTTTGGAGATAGGGAGGGACATAGAGGAGGGCCTCAGATGATGACGTTAGAGAGAAGGCAGACTAATATGGAGAATGTTGACCAGAGGAACTTAACAGTTAATGTCAGGACTTTGAATTGAATTGGAATCAAATAGAAAGCCAATACAGTTTACATAATATCGGTCAGATCTCACTAATACTACAGGTCAGATCTCATAATATAGCACTCTTTTTTTGTACCTTCCAAATGCATTTCAATTGCAGACTAATGTACAGCATGTTACAGTAATCTAACCTGGATGTTACCAAGGAATGCATGATAGTGGCCAAGTCAGATCTCTCTCTCTCCCTCTCTCTCTATCTTGCATACACACACACAGTGCATCTGTCAACCAGCCTTAGAGAGCAATCCTATGCCCCCTAGACAGCGTCTGGAGAACATAGGATTCTTTGGTTTCCTGGATACGATGTCGGAGGCGGGGCTTCAAACTTGTAGCCAAAAAACTGCACTCCCCTCCCCCTCCCCTTCCCCCTTGTATCCATTGTGGAGAGAACTGTGCTGGCTACCTCTCTGTGCTTGGTAAACGGAGGGAGATGGTGGAAAGGGGATGTTCCTGGGGGTGGGGAGGGGAGGAGACTAGGGTGGCTGGCTTACACTTTTTCCTATTGCTGCCCCAGCCTTCTTCCCTCCCCCTCCCCAAATCCTCCACTAGAAGGGCAAAATCACCCATCTAGCTTAAATGCAGTGCGGGAGGCTCAAGGCTCCAAGTTTGGAGGCTTACAAATATCTGGGCACAACCCATAGGACTGCACACTTAGTCACATCACATTACATTACTGAACTTTCGGTGAATAGGTGAATAGGTGAATAGGTGAATAGGTGAATAGCTGAATAGCTGAATAGCTGTATAGGTGTTGATTCCCTGTCTTCATTTTGAGGATGTCATACAGCTGATACCATAACATTTTCAGGATGCATGATGGGGCTTGGGAACTTGGGAAGTGCTGTGGCTGGTTAAGGATAGCTGAACTGAAGTTAGACTTTTTATAACCATCCCACCCCAAACTACCAGTCCTGGGGTTTCCTTAGAAGAGCAACAAGAGTAAATCCAGTTTACAACTTTAGTGTGACATTTCGTATGGCTGCTGACCCCCAACCCCCACCCTGAAGGCTCTTTGGAACAGGCCATTCAAGGAAAACCCCAAAGGCAGCCACCAGGCAATCAGAGCTGCAGGAACTCTCTCCTCATTTCCCTTACCACCAAAAATGCAAAAGAGGGGAGGGAATCCCACACACACACCTGACCCCCTCTGCCAAATTTGGGCTGAACTTCTTAACTGTTGAAAGTTTGGCCCAGTCCTGCTTAAAGCAAAGTTGAAGGACTAAACAGATCTAAAATGTCTTGTCAAATACAAAGGACCTCACCTGGCACTCAGAAAATACTAGTCTTGGCACCAGGACAGCCTCCTAGGACAGGGCGCCACAACTGAACTAGGAGAACCACTAGTGGTGGGGGGGGGAGGATGAGGATGAACAACAACCACAGCAGGACAAATATTTTCATAAGGTATTTTTGACATACTTTTAGAAGAAAAAGATGTTCCTTCCTCGATTTAATCCCAGCAGCTATGTATTATGCTGTTTATCATATTCAACCCCCCAAATTGCATATTGCATTTGCAAAATATTTGAATGAAAATAACTAAATACAGAACTTTAAAAAAATATTGGTAGTGGTATTGCATGCCACAACAGCCTCTCAAATACTGCCAAAGGAAACAAAATGGCAAGCATCTCCTTTCTCACCTCTTCGCGCAATGCCAATTGTGGTTCTGTACAAGCAGTTTGCTCTCTATAAGCAGTTTTCAAGACTTTAAGCTCTAAACTGTGGTTGTGCAATCCTGAAATAAAAATAAATAAATTCTGAGCTGATATGGGGACCCAGGTAGGGATGGCGGAAAATTTCTCCCCGAAACTTCGGGGGGCCGAGCGCCAACGTGTTCGGCCCCCCGAACAAGTTTCGGGGAGAAATCCTCCGCACCCCCCGCACCCCCCGGGACGGGACTTACCTTCCCTGAATGTCCCTCCCAGCGGCGGGTCCTGCTGGCGGTTCGTCCGGTGTTCGAGCGGGGCGGGAGCGGCAGCCGGTCTTTCGACTGGCTGCCGCCCCCGCCATTGCAATGAAAGAAAAAAAAAAAAACATCCCCTGATAGGCTACGTGACGATTCACGTAGCCTATCACGGCAAGATTTGCAAAGTCAGCCGTGATAGGCTACGTGAATCGTCACGTAGCCTATCACGGGTGACTTTAAAAAAAAAAAGTGTGTACGGATAATGGCGGCCCTCATAGGGAGCCGCCATTCCCCTTCCTTATTTGGTTGCTGTAGTCTACGTCAATGTTTACATAGACTACGGCGAAAATAAGGGCAACGCTATTTGCGTTGCCCTTATTGTCGCCGTAGTCTACGTAAACATTGACGTAGACTACAGCAACTAAATAAGGAACGCGAATGGCGGCTCCCTATGGGGGCCGCCATTCGCGTACGCGCTTTTTTTTTTTAAAGTCACCCGTGATAGGCTACATGACGATTCACGTAGCCTATCACGGCTGACTTTCCAGATCTAGCCGTGATAGGCTACGTGAATCGTCACGTAGCCTATCAGGGGACGTTTTTGTTTTTTTGTTTTTACTTTCGTGTTCGCGGCCGGGCGAGGCGGGAAGCCTCCTCCCCGTCCTGAATTTCGGCCGGGCGAGGCAGGAAGCCTCCCCCCCCGGCCTGAATTTCGGCCGGGCGAGGCGGGAAGCCTCCCCCCCCGGCCTGAACTTCGCGGGGGGAGCAGCGAAGCGCTCCCCCCCACCGCGAAAAAGCTGCGAGAAAAGGTAAGTGACTTTCGTTCACCCCTAGACCCAGGTTGCTCTGCTGCTATTTCACACAGTCCATTTAAAAATTTTACGCCTTGAGCCAACTCGGAGTCCACTGTTATTTTCTTGACATGGTAGTTTTCTGGAACAGTTTTACTAACATTTTGTAAAACTGTCCATTGAACAAGTAACGAAAAGGGTGTGAAAAATAGTTAAGGGTAAGTATTCATAATGGGCAGAAAAAATAACTGAGTAGCTGATGAGGTGGGTCCATTCATCATGCTGTAACCCCCTTCAAGACTTTTGTTTTGTTTTAAGTGTAAATAGGGATGTCAGAGAATTCCGCCATGGACTCTAGTGAGGCCGGATTCTTAAGAATCTGGGAGCCTGGAATCTGTGGCGGAACGGCCTCCCCCGCTGCCACCCCGTGGAATCCCCCCGGGACGGAGCGTACCTGGTGGCGGATGCAGCAGTTCTGGCAGCTCTGGCAGTGGGAGATGCAGCGGCAGTGGCTCCAGCTGGTCTCCCGGCCACTGTCGGGCTGCTGTGTCCGCAAATGGCGGCCATTGTAGCGGCCGCCATTTGCGTGGCTGCCTTTCTTCATGATAGGCTATGTAAATACTTATGTAGCCTATCATAGCAAAAAGCAGGGGTGCAAATGGCGGCCGCTACACCATTTGTGCCCCTGCTTTTTGCTATAATAGGCTGCATAAGTATTTACATAGCCTATCACGGCTTGGCAGCCAGGCAAATGGCATAGCAGCTGCCATTTCCGTGGCTGCCTTTTGTCATGATAGGCTATGTAAATACTTACGTAGCCTATCACGGCTTGGCAGCTGCCATTAGCCGTACGTGCTTTTTTTAAAAAAAAAGTCACCAGTGATAGGCTACGTGACGATTTACGTAGCCTATCATGGCTGAGTTTGCAAATCTAGCCGTGATAGGCTACATTAATCGTCACGTAGCCTATCACGGGGGCGTGTGTTTTTTTTTTAGTTTTATTGGAATGGCGGCGGCGGCAGCCGGTCGAAAGATCGGCTGCCGCCCCCGCCCCTGACGAAGACCCGACGAACCGCCGCCAGGACCCACCGCCGGGAGGGACATTCGGGAAAGGTAAGTCCCGTCCCGGGGGGGTGCGGGGGGCAGGGGAGTGCAGAGAATTTCTCCCCAAAACTTGTTCGGGGGGCCAAACATGTTGGCGCTCGGCCCCCCAAAGTTTCGGGGAGAAATTCTCCGCCAACCCTAAAGCCAGCCCAATATGAGGCATCTTCAGGGGCAGAGGTGGGTGAGCTGTGCCCTCCTGGCAGGGTTGCTGTGTTGCTCCCTGCCTCTCTCAGTCCAGCAGACAACTGTGGCTGCTCTTCGTTCGAGCCAATGTGCCCACCTGGCAGGGTCGCTGTCTTTGTTTGCTTCCTGCCTACCAGCCAGTCTTTTCCGGGGCAATTCAGCCCAAAAGACCCCGAGGTTATTGACTGTGAATAGGAAAGCAGTACTATCTGCACTTCAAAGAAGCCTACAGCAGAGTTTAGGGCTAGTGACCTCCTCACTGCTTCAACACCTAACTTGATTATCCCTTTATGAACTTTAGTTTGAGTTTCTGAGAACAGCACATTTTACCTGCACCTTGCATAAAACCTGGTAGGCCAAACTGTCTGAGGTTCGGTAGGTGGGATGCCCTCCAAGGGGGCTGGGAGGGGCCCAGATTTCAAGCACTTCTGTAGAAACAGTGAAAAGCTATACTTCTTTGCTTTGAGTTTTTGTGGAAAAATCAAATTTTAACTCCACCTTGCACAAAAACCACTGATTCAAACTGTCTGAAATTTGGCAGGTAGAGTCCCCTCCAGGGGAGCTGAGAGTTTCCCAAATTTCATCTATGTATAATAAAAACTGAAAACGTTATGTCCATTTGTGTTTTCCCATGCAAGTCAATGTGAAAACATCCCCAACGTGTGATTTGGATGTCCAAATCTCGCTTTGGATTCAGATCTGAGTTGAAGCAGAGGGGATCCATATCAGTCCACTTTGGCCTGTGCACAGCCCTGTTACAGAATAATTCTTGCATCCCTGTCCTCATTTTGAAGATGTCATGTGGCATGACACCTTAAAATCATGCTTTTAAAAAAAACAAAAACAGAATGCCAATAGAAACAATGACTGGTCAATTAAAGAATGCCTCCTGAAACAGTGCAAAAGAATGCATGGGGGGGAGCAGGGATGCACACACTGGCCCCACCCCAATGCCCCTGTTTCCACCAGCTCTACCCATGACTTTCATGTGCTGAGTGGAAGGTCTTCAGGGGAAATTGATGCATATTTGGTTCAAATGGAGATGCTAATTGCATTCAGCTGAACAATTGTAGTTTCTAGGGCTTTGCCAAAAAATTCTCCCTCATTTTTTTTTTTTTTTTTTTTACCATCCTCATTCAATTTCATAGAATATTTCCAAAAAGAAATTCAATGATGAAGAAAATTCGGATACATTCTCATCGGTTGAGTTTGGGTTTCTTGGGCTTACCTTACTCAGGAGGTGAGCACAAGTATCCTGTTTTTCATTGTACAATCATCTCTCTGGCCACCTGTGGCCTCCTCAACTCCTTACACTTCAATTAATACCCAGTTTAAGGCGCCATGAGGTAATTCCTCCCAGAGGGCTTTTTCAGATCAGGACATGCAGGCAGCCTGGAAGGCTTGCTGTGATCAGGTAAACTCAAAAACACCAAAGAAATAAATTATAAAACATTCTGAATGAGGCAGAATAATGGAAGCCTCTTTCATGGGGTTGGGGAGAAAATGTTAAGGAAATTGGATTTTGGCATAACACTTACTCTACCACATCCCTGGAGCACAACACTGCCCCCACCTGCAATCTGGTGGATGCAAATTGGGGGGGCAGCCTACCAAGTCAGTTGATGCTATTGCAGCACGAAACTCCCCAAGATCCTTATCAAAAAAGAAAGAAGCTGTTCTACAAGCCCTGCCTATGGGGACCCCTGCCTGGGAGAAACTGTTGAGAATTTCTACTCCCCCTGGAGAAATTCGCAGGGATGGCGGAGAATTTCTCCACGAATCTTCGGGAGGCCGAGTGCCGATGCATTCGGCCCCCTGAAAGTGTTGGGGAAATTCTCCGGCGGGCCCCCCCCGGGATGGGACTTACCTTTGGCGAATGTCCCTCCCGGCAGCGGGTCCCGGTGGCGGTTCGGTGGCGGTTCGGCGAGGGTGGGGGCGGCGGCTGGTCTCCCGACTGGCTGCCGCTGCTGCCATTACAAAATAAAAAAATACAGTAAAAAAACAACAACACACACCCATGATAGGCTACGTGACGATTTACGTAGCCTATCACGGCTAGATTTCCAAAGTCAGCCATGATAGGCTACGTAAATCATCACGTAGCCTGTCACGGGTGACTATGGAAAAAAAAAAGCACGTACGCAAATGGTGGCGCCCCATGGGCGCCGCCATTTGCATTCCTTATTTGGACAGGGGTAGTCTACGTAAAGATTTACGTAGACTATGGCGAAAATAAGGGAACGCTATTTGCGTTGCCCTTATTTTCACCATAGTCTACGTAAATCTTTATGTAGACTAGACGTGCCAAAATAAGGAACGCAAATGGCGGTGCCCATGGGGTGCCGCCATTTGCGTACGCGCTTTTTTTTTTTCCAAAGTCACCCGTGATAGACTACGTGATGATTTACGTAGCCTATCATGGCTGACTTTGGAAATCTAGCCGTGATAGGCTACGCAAATCGTTACATAGCCTATCACGGGTGTGTGTGTGTGTGTTTTACTTTTTTTTTCGCGGCCGGAGAGATGGGGTGCTCCTCCTCGGCCTGAATTTTGCCAGCGAGGGATGGGGTGCCTCCCCCCCTGGCCTGAATTTCGGCCGGGTCAGGCGGGGCACCTCCCCCCCTCATCTGAACTTCGGGGGGAGAACCAAAGCGCCTCCCCCACACCGCGAAGCAAGCTGCGGGACAAGGTAAGTCCCTTTCGTCCATCCCTAGAAATTCGGTGAAATTTCCAGGCAACAAATTTGTTACAACAAGTAAGGTGGAGAATTTCTAGGGGACCTTTGTGCACAGCTGTACTAGTTTCCCCTTCAGACCTTCTGCTCTGCTAGGGATGTACAGATCCCCTTACCTCATGTCCACGGGGGGGGGGGGGTTCCGCTGGTGGGGAGGTGATCCATTCCTCCCCCCAGAATCCTCAACAGGGGAGGAGGTGATCTGTTCCTCCTCCCGGAATCCGAGCTGGCCGGCTCCACTCTGCAGAGCCGCCAGCTGGCTCCATCCCAGCTCCTACAGTGCTCTCCGATGCAAAAGGCATCAGCTGCACCATTTGTATCCCCATTTCTTCTCTCGATAGGCTACGTGTCTCTATTTATGTAGATACTTACGTAGCCTATTGCGTGAAAAACCAGGGATGCAAATGGCATCTACTACGCTGTTTGCGTCCCTGTTTTTTCACGTGATAGGCTACATAAGTATCTACATAAATAGAGATGCTTATAGCCTATCACGAGGAAAAACAGGGATGCAAACGGCATAGCGGATGCCATTTGCATCCAATCACTTACTTCTGGGTTCCACACAGATTGCAGAACCGAACTGTCCAGGGGTGGATATTCAGTCCGGAGGGGCACAGGTAAGTGCATTCGTTCCACCGTGGACTTTGCTGGGCCGAATTAACTGGAATTCGGCCTCATTGGAGTCCGCGGCGGATTCCGTGGACATCCCTAAGCTCAGTACGTAAAGGTCATGGGTAGAGCTAGTGGGAGGAGGAATATTACAGGTAGGGACAACAAACATGACCCTGTTCCTGGAACACATGGAAGAAAAACTTCTGAAGAAGCTAGTTAAACTAGTTTAAGACTGTAGTGTGAACTTCCTGTCAGCTTTTATCTTCACAAATACTTGAGCTGTGAAGATTTAAGAAAATGACAGATGAGCATCTACATTTTTTTTTCTTTTTGGTATCTTGTTGTTTTTCATAAATAACCAATTTTATACTATAATCATCCTCAGGTTTCTCTGTATGTGCCTTGTCCAGCTCATGTGCTTTTCCTGCACTTTTTACTTTTTCTGTGTCCCTTGCTTTGTACATTCACCCCGCCACTCTTCTCCTCTTATAGGTTTCTGCTCTGTTTCATGCCATTGATAACCCCTGGGCATCTCTCATTGAGCACTTTTCATTTCCTTTCGATGTCCTTCCCATTACTATTACCCATTTCATTCAAACCTGCTACTTCTCAATTTCATCTTGAATTTAATTCAGCCTTCACTTTTTTTCATTCCTAACTTAGTTTCAATGACAAGATCACACCTTTCGAATGCTGAAGGTTTTCAGCTCTGTTTTGCAAGAGGGAGGCAGGAAGAAAGATAAGGATAAGCTCTTAAGCCTTGTTGCAGCTTTAGACAAAATTGTGGGTCCAGCTTGGCTTTTGGGGGGAAACTGAGTATTTCTTGAACATCTCATTCAATGTTATTTTTGACAAGCCATTCTTGAATGTATAGATACTTTCAGATGTCAGATTATTGTACTTTAGCAGTACTTCGTTATAATAGACAGATCTTCTTTGGAGTGGAGCAAGAAAGCTCAACAGACCCACAATAGTTCTTGTTTGGGGCTGTCAGTTATAGAGTTGGACAGATCAGTCTATATCAGGCTGTGTCAATTCTGCATGTATCCAGTCATACCTCTCTTCTGTACGATATCTGCATCAGTCTGTGATTGTGTGTGTGTGTGTGTGTGTGTTTTAGAAAACTGCATGAAAATTCACTTCTTTCATATACAACTTTCATTTACAACTTTTCCTAACATATGCAATTGGTATGCAACTTTTTCCTAATATATACAATTTTGTATGTAATTTTCCTTAATATACACATTTCTAGTAGGGATGGTGGAGAATGCCGCCATGGATTTCAGTGAGGCCGAATGCCAGTGCATGAAATCTGTGGCAGAACAGCCTCCTGCCCCCCCGCCCCCCCGCAGAATCCCCCCGGGACGGCACTTACCTGGGGCAGATATGGCGGATTTGGCGGCTCTGGTGGCGGCAGCGGCGGCGGCACCTCTGGCAGCGGTGGCTGGTCTCCTGGCCAGCCAGGGCTGGGCTGCTGCCGCCGCCATTGCCATCCTTGCAGCTGTGATAGGCTACGTAAGAATTTATGTAGCCTATCATGGCTACCCCCCAAAAAAAAACACCAAGTGTACGCAAATGGTGGCAGCTAGGGAAGCCTCCATTTGCATTCCCTATTTTTCTCCGATTTATCTTACGTAAATATTTACCAGGGATGGTGGAGAATTTCTCCCCGAATCTTCGGGGGGCCGAGCATCAATGCATTCAGCCCCCCGAAATTGGCGGTGAAATTGTCCGCCCCCCAGCCCCCCCTGGGACGGGACTTAGCTTTGGCGAATGTCCCTCCCGGCGGCGGGTCCCGGCGGCGGTTCGGCGGCGGTTCGGCACGGGCAGGGGCGGCGGCCGGTCTCCCGACCAGCTGCTGCCACCGCCATTGCAAAAAAAAAAAAAAAACAAGTAAAAAAAAACACACACCCGTGCATAGGCTACGTAACGATTTACTAGATTTCCAAAGTCAGCCATGATAGGCTACGTAAATCGTCACGTAGCCTATCACGGGTGAATTTGGGGGGGGAAAAAAAGCTCATACGCAAATGGCGGCAGCCCATGGGTGTCGCCATTTGCATTCCTTATTTTGGCACGTCTAGTCTACATAAAGATTTATGTAGACTACGGCGAAAATAAGGGCATGCTATTTGCGTTGCCCTTATTTTCACTGTAGTCTACGTAAATCTTTACGTAGACTAGACGTGCCAAAATAAGGAACGCAAATGGCGGCGCCCATGGGCCACCGCCATTTGCATATGCGCTTTTTTTTTTTCAAAGTCACCCGTGATAGGCTACGTGACAATTTACGGAGCCTATCACGGCTGACTTTGGAAATCTAGCCATGATAGGCTACGTAAATCGTCACGTAGCCTATCATGGGGTCTTTTTTTTTTTTTACTTTTTGTTTCGCGGCCGGGGAGTCGGGGCGCTTCTCCCCAGCCTGAATTTCGGCCAGGCGAAGCGGGAAGCCTCCCCCCCAGCCTGAATTTCAGCCAGGCAAGGCGGGAAGCCTCCCCCCCTTCGCCTGAACTTCGGGGGGGAAAGCAAAGTGCCTCCCCCCCACCGCGAAGCCAAGCTGCGAAAAGGTAAGTGACTTTCGGACATCCCTAATATTTACGTAAGATAAATCAGAGAAAAATAGGGAATGCAAATGGTGGCCGCCATAGCCACCGCCATTTGCGTATGCTTGGTGTTTTTTTTGGGGGGGGGGAGTTAGCCGTGATAGGCTATGTAAATTCTTACATAACTTCTCATGGCTGCCTGGCTGGACGCAAATGGTGGCCACTACGGCGGCTGCCATTTGCGTCCGCAGCAGCCTGTCCACAGGCGGAAATCCAGCTGCGGACAGCCCAGAGCTGGCCTTCGAGGATTCTGAGGGGGAGGACTGGATCACCTCCCCCGCCGTCGAGGATTCCAGGGGGAGGGATGGAGTGCCTCCCCCCACACCGCGAGAGATTCCGCGAAAAGGTAAGTGACTTTCATACATCCCTAATTTCTAGACACAATTTTTCAGCTGAAAACTGCAGCTGAAATTTGGAAAAGTGCACAGTCCAGAGGTGCATCATCCAAGCCACATATTGGTCCTGGAAGTACAAATAAGTTCACTTAAAAGTGCAGACCAAAGGAAATTTCTCCGCATCCTTAGTCAATGGCCTATTTGTGACCTTTGGCACATTACCTTGCCTTCTCAACTGCAATGCTTTTTCAACAAAAGTATTACAATTAATAAATCCTTGAACTACCTTTGTAAAAATGTGAAGCATCAGAAGTATTAGTGAAGCATCAGAAGTATTAGTGTGATAATTAAGTATTTAATAAAATATCTATATTTTGAGGCTTTTCTTCCTTATAATCAACTGTTATTTTATTTGTCATCCATTAAACTCTCTGGAGAAGATTTTCTTTTCAAAGCACATTCACAAAGGAAATATAATAATCTACAGCTGATACTCCCCAACATGGATCACTGCCTTGTTGTGGCGAAGGGGCTTGCGTAACTCAGTGAAGCCATAAGCTATGCCGTGCAGGGCCACCCAAGACGGACAGGTCATGGCAGAGAGTTCTGACAAAATGTGGTCCACTGGAGAAGGAAATGGCAACCCACTCCAGTATTCTTGCCAAGAAAACCCCATGGAACGTATCACAAGGCTAAAAGAGATGACGCCGGAAGATGAGCCCCTCAGGTCGGAAGGTGTCCAATATGCTACTGGGGAAGAGCAGAGGGTATTTCCAAGTAGTGCCAGAAAGAGTGAAGCGGCTGGGCCAAACCCGAAAGGACACTCAGCTGTGGATGTGTCTGGTGGTGAAAAGAAAATCCGATGCTGTAAAGAACAATATTGTTTAGGAACCTGGAATGTCAGATCAATGAATCAAGGTAAGCTGGAGGTGGTCAAACATGAGATGGCAAGATTGAACATCGACATCTTGGGAATCAGCGAACTAAAATGGACAGGCATGGGCAAATTTAATTCAGGTGACCATCATATCTACTATTGTGGGCAAGAATCCCTTAGAAGAAATGGAGTAGCACTCATAGTCAACAAAAGGGTGGGAAAAGCAGTACTGGGGTACAATCTTAAAAATGATAGAATGAACTCAGTACGAATCCAAGGCAAACCATTCAACATCACAGTAATTCAAGTCTATGCCCCAACCACTGAGGCCGAAGAAGCTGAGGTTGATCGGTTCTATGAAGACCTACAACACCTTCTAGAACTAACACCAAAAAAAGATGTCCTCTTCATCATAGGGGATTGGAATGCTAAAGTAGGAAGTCAAGAAATCACCGGGATAACAGGCAGGCATGGCCTTGGTGTACAAAATGAAGCAGGACAAAAGCTAATAGAGTTTTGCCAAGAGAACATGCTGATCATAGCAAACACTCTTTTCCAACAGCACAAGAGGCGACTCTACACATGGACGTCACCAGATGGTCAATATCGAAATCAGATGGATTATGTCCTTTGCAGCCAAAGATGGAGAAGCTCCATACAGGCAGTAAAAACAAGACCTGGAGCTGACTGTGGCTCAGATCATGAGCTGCTTCTTGCAAAATTTCGGCTTAAATTGAAGAATGTCGGGAAAACCACTAAACCATTCAGGTATGACCTAAATCATATCCCTGATGAATATACAGTGGAGGTGAGGAATAGATTTCAGGGATTAGACCTGATGGACAGAGTGCCTGAGGAACTATGGACGGAGGTCCGTAACATTGTTCAGGAGGCAGCAACGAAATCCATCCCAAAGAAAAAGAAATGCAAGAAAGCAAAGTGGCTGTCTGATGAGGCTTTACAAGTAGCTCACGAAAGAAGGGAAGCAAAAAGCAAGGGAGAAAGGGGAAGATATACCCAACTGAATGCAGAGTTCCAGAGAATAGCAAGGAGAGACAAGAAGGCCTTCTTAAATGAACAATGCAAAGAAATCGAGGAAAACAACAGAATGGGAAAGACTAGAGATCTCTTCAAGAAAATCGGAGATCTCAAGGGAACGTTTTGTGCAAAGACGGGCATGATCAAGGACAAAGAAGGCAGGGACCTAACAGAAGCAGATGAGATTAAGAAGAGGTGGCAAGAATACACAGAAGAACTATACAGGAAAGATCTGAATGTCCCTGATAGCCATGATAGTGCAGTCACTGAACTTGAGCTGGACATCCTAGAGAGTGAAGTCAAGTGGGCCTTAGGAAGCATTAGTAACAACAAAGCTAGCGGAGTTGACAGTATTCCAGCTGAGCTATTTAAAATCCTAAAAGATGATGCTGTTAAAGTGCTGCATTCAATATGCCAACAAATGTGGAACACTCAACAGTGGCCACAAGACTGGAAAAGGTCAGTTTACATTCCAATTCCAAAGAAGGGCAATGCCAAAGAGTGTTCAAACTACCACACAATTGCGCTCATTTCACATGCCAGCAAGGTGATGCTCAAAATCCTACAAGCTAGGCTTCAGCAGTATGCGAACCGAGAACTACCGGAAGTACAAGCTGGGTTTAGAAGAGGCAGAGGAACTAGAGATCAAATCGCCAACATTCGCTGCATCATGGAGAAAGCAAGAGAATTCCAGAAAAATGTCTATTTCTGCTTCATTGACTACGCTAAAGCCTTTGATTGTGTGGATCACAACAAACTGTGGCAAATTCTTAAAGTGATGGGAGTACCAGACCACCTGACCTGTCTCCTGAGAAACCTGTACGAGGGTCAAGAAGCAACAGTAAGAACCAGACATGGAACAACCGAGTGGTTCAAAATTGGGAAAGGAGTACGACAAGGCTGCATATTGTCACCCTGCTTATTTAACTTATATGCAGAGTACATCATGAGAAATGCTGGGTTGGATGAATCAGAGGTCGGAATTAAGATTGCTGGGAGAATTATCAACAACCTCCGATATGCAGACGATACCACCCTAATGGCAGAAAGCGAAGAGGATCTAAAGAGCCTCTTGTTGAGGGTGAAAGAGGAGAGTGCAAAAGCTGGTTTGAAACTCAACATTAAAAAAACGAAGATCATGGCATCTGGCCCTATCACTTCCTGGCATATAGAAGGGGAAGAAATGGAAGCAGTGACAGATTTTACTTTCTTGGGCTCCAAGATCACCGCAGACGGTGACTGTAGCCATGAAATTAAAAGACGCTTGCTCCTTGGGAGGAAAGCTATGGCCAACCTAGACAGCATAGTAAGAAGCAGAGACATCACCTTGCCGACAAAGGTCCGTCTAATCAAAGCTATGGTTTTCCCAGTAGTCATGTATGGCTGTGAGAGCTGGACTATAAGGAAGGCTGAGCGCCGAAGAATTGATGCTTTCGAACTGTGGTGCTGGAGAAGACTCTTACGAGTGCCCTGGACTGCAAGGAGGTCAAATCAGTCCATCCTAAAGGAAATCAACCCTGAGTGCTCATTGGAAGGACAGATAATGAAGCTGAAGCTCCAATATTTTGGCCACCTAATGCGAAGAGAAAACTCTCTGGAAAAGACCCTGATGCTGGGAAAGACCTAAGGCAAAAGGAGAAGGGGACGGCAGAGGATGAGATGGCTAGATAGCATCACCGATGCAATGAATATGAACTTGAGCACGCTCCGGAAGAGAGCGCAGGACAGAAAGGCCTGGCGTGCTATGGTCCATGGGGTCATGAAGAGTCGGACACGACTGAACGACTGAACAACAGCAACAACAGCTGATACTGTTTCATGTTGGTGACAGTTTAAATTTAATATTTTTGTCTGATTGTGTTCTGATTCAAAGGATTCATGTAGGTGACATTGTTTTAAGATACATTCTAGAAATAAAGTTTTAAATAATCCTTTTATGTGGATTGTCACCTTAACAGCATCTCTGTGTTGGACAAATTATTAGTTTATGTCACCCAGGAGTGCCTCGTCATTTGGAGAGTGCTACAATGCACCAGAATGTACTGCATATTAAACAAGTGGCATGAATCTGCCTACCCTTCATAGTCAGTTCTTTCAGAAGGTTTGCTACCATGTTATTTTGAAACACTGCTAGGTAGTGGAGCGTAAAGTGAGCAGGGACTGGGAAATCCTGATTTCCTTCAAAGTTGGTCAGATTTGAAAGACGGCCGATATCCCTGTGGCCACTGCTACCTACCTGTACTGAGCTGGAATGTGGCAGCCATGCTCCTTCAAAGCACTTCCTTGAGGTAAAGTGGCTCATGGTGATGCAGGAGAGGAAAAACAGGGGGGTTGAAGAGGAGGCTGGGGGTTTCTCTCTTCTCCCATATGAGAATTCAATCTGAACAAAATGCCTACATTTTGAAGCTATGGGACAAAGATTCCAAATTGTCAGCACTGCACCCGCTACTCCATTAATGCACTGCCTCTGTATGAAAAGTAGAGCATGAAACACACACTCTCTCTCTTAGGGATGAGTGGATCTCACAGTCTCCATCTTGCCAAAATTCATTGACAGTTTTTTTGAGGTCAAGCTCATTCCATCCTATTTCCACACAAGCTTGCATTTTTATCTGATTTATTTTTAAATCAATATAGAAATCCGTATGCAATTTTCATAACGTACCCATTAATGAATACATTAATGTATGCATTTTTGTGTGCATTTTTAGATGTACACATTTTCCCCAAGTTATTTCTCCTGCAGAAATGCTGTTTTGTGCATACTTCCCCCCCCCAGATACACATGTGTGCACACTTTCCTCAAATATGTACATTTTGTGTGTGTATTTTTTCCCTAAAATGAGCTGCATCGGAAAGCTCACAAAAGTATGGATTTCAGAGTGCAACTCTGTCTTGGCTCACTGAAAGACTCAAAGGGTGCAAATTGTGTAAATCCATTTTAAAAAAAAAATCCACCATGATGGAGCAAATTTCTCACCCATCCCTAGGGATGTCCATCACTGGGAAATCTGTCCCTTTGGGGGACTGCCGGATTTCTACAGCACCCCTGACTCAGCTTGCATTTGCAAGTCAAACTGCGGAGTTCTTCCCAAAATCCAGGAACTTTTCTTTAAAAAAAAACAACAACAACAACAACAACAAACCATGTGTAAAAACCCATTTGTGCAGATTTTGGCTACAATTTGCTTAAGTTACACAAATTTTGGCCATAAATCACACAAATTACACAAATTACGGCTGCATTTTGTGTAATTTCTGCAAATTGCAGCTGCCGAATTGCACAAGTTGATTTTTACGCAATTTCCTTTTTAAAAACCGGAAATCTGTGAACTGGCCTGAGTTGATGCAGATTGAGCTGGGCCAGCTTGTGGGAAAGTGAGCTGAAGTCCGGGGCGGGGGTGGGGGATGAGCTGGTGAAAGCTTGGTGAGCTTCACCCCCTGGACATATTCCTACAGCATATCTACCCATCCCTACTCTCTCTATCTGTGTTTCTAGCCAAGTTAGTGTTGGTTTCTGAACACATGACTGGTAACTGGTACTGATGTGGCTAAAACCGCTGTGTCAGAGTCTCATGGTACCAGCAGGTACCCCTTTTGGGAGTGGATAAAAAGGAGCCTTGGAGGCCTTTGTGTCATTGCAGAGGCCTCTGGAAAGACCTTTCCTGAACAGAATGGTGCCTGCTGGATTAAAACTCTTCAAGCTGTGTGTGTGTGTGTGTGTGTGTGTGTGTAGGTCACCCTCTCTTTAGGAAATGAGAGGATGACACAGAGGCCTCTACAGCATCACAGTGGCTGCTGAGGGGACCTCTAATTTCCTAGAGAGAGATGTGACTGCTCAAGTAAAAACAGCATATGACACTCGACTGGCCCTACTTTTATAATTCAGTGCCTCTTCCCATCAAATTCTTGAGCCTGGGGGAAGGGAGACACTTCCCTGTCAAGCTGCTGCTGAAAGGAGTGATGATGCCATGCCCAGGGAGATCAATTATCACCATACAGATTGGCCAGTCCCGAGGTGTTGGACATTCTGCTGTAAACCATAGGCAGCTACATTTAGACATCTGTGAGCAATTGCTGTTCCTGGAACATCAGTGGAGTAGAACAGCTGAAAGGTAGCAAAAAGTGGTCTACAGGAATTCAATCTCCCTCTCCAGGCTTCCTGCTCATTCGAGTGCAGATCTTGAGTGTTTGTACCTTGTGTTGGGTACCCGGGACTGATTAGGGATTCTGTTGGTGTACCGCCCACCCCACTGCCCATCAGACTCCCTGCCTGAGCTGACGGAGGTGGTCTCAGACTTGGTGTTGAGGACCCCCAGGATGATGGTCTTCATCCTCAACTTCCATGCCGATGCCGCTGTATCCGGGGCGGCTCAGGACTTCATGGCCGCCATGACAACCATGGGGCTGTCCCAACATGTCATCGGCCCAACGCATATAAAAGGACACACGCTTGATCTGGTTTTCTCGACTGGGCAGGAGGATGGTGATCTGAAAGTGGAGGAATTAACATCTGTCCCTTTGTCATGGTCAGATCACTTCCTGCTGAGGTTTAGACTTCTGGCGGCCTTTCCCCTCTGCAAGGGTGGGGGACCTATTAAAATGGTCCGCCCCCGGAGATTAATGGATTCCGATGGATTCCAGAGGGCTCTGGGGGATTTTCCTGCTGGTATGGCTGGTGCTCCTGTCGAAGCCCAGGTCGCTCTGTGGAATGCAGAGATGACTCGGGCGGTTGACACGATCGCGCCCAGGCGCCCTCTCCCTCTGAGCAGAGCCCGGCCAGCTCCTTGGTATACACCTGAGCTGAGGGCAATGAAGCAAGAGGGGAGACGGCTAAAACGCAGGTGGAGGAAAACTTGTGCTGAGTCTGACCGAACACAGGTAAGAGCCCACTATCGAGCCTACTCTGTGGCGGTGAGGGTGGCAAAGAGGCAGTTCTTTTCCACCAGCATTGCATCTTCTCAGTGTCGTCCAGCGGAGCTTTTCCGAGTGGTTCGCGGCCTGTTACATTCTGGGCCAGGGAGAGAGATGGTGGAACCCTCGGTAGCACGCTGTGACAAGTTTGCGCAGCACTTTGAGGATAAAGTCGCTCAGATTCGTCATGAATTGGACACCACCATTAATGCACTTCCATTGGTAGAGGCGTTCAGAGCACTGTCTGGTCCAGTTTTATTGGATGAGTTTCAGTTACTGAGGCCTGAGGATGCGGACAAGGTGCTTGGCCAAGTCCGATCGACCACTTGTGTGCTTGACCCTTGCCCTTCATGGCTTATTAAATCAAACAAGGAGGGGTTGTCCGGCTGGGTCCAGGAGGTTGTAAATTCCTCCTTGAGAGAGGGAGTGGTGCCTGCTGCTTTAAAAGAGGCAGTAATTAGACCACTCCTGAAAAAGTCTAACCTGGACCCAGAGGATGTTAATAATTATAGGCCAGTGGCCAACATCCCCTTCCTGGGCAAGGTGCTTGAGCGGGTGGTTGTAGGACAGCTCCAAGCACTCTTGAATGAAACGGATTATCTAGATCCATTTCAATCGGGCTTCAGGCCTGGTTTTGGAACGAAAACTGCCTTGGTCGCCCTGTGGGATGACTTCTGCCGGGAGAGGGACAGGGGGAGTGCGACCCTGTTGATTCTCCTGGACCTCTCAGCGGCTTTCGATACCATCGACCATGGTATCCTTCTGGATAGGATGTCTGGGTTGGGAGTTGGAGGCACTGCACTACAGTGGTTCTGCTCCTGCTTGGATGGCCGATTCCAGAAGGTGGTGCTGGAGGATTATTGCTCTGTGCCATGGCAATTGTGCCATGGGGTTCCACAGGGCTCTATTTTATCCCCCATGCTGTTTAACATCTACATGAAACCGCTGGGGGAGGTTATCCAGAGGTGTGGGCTGAGGTGCCATCAATATGCGGATGACACCCAGCTCTACCTCTCTTTTTCATCAAACCCAGGTGAGGCAGTGGCTGTTCTGAACCAGTGCCTGGGCACGGTAATGGACTGGATGAGGGCTAATAAACTGAAACTCAATCCAGACAAGATGGAGGTACTGTTAGTGGGTGGTTCGTCTGCCCGGCTAGGTGATATTCAACCTGTTCTGGAGGGGGTTGCACTCCCCCTAAAGGATCAGGTTCGTAGTTTGGGGGTGCTCTTGGATCCAGAACTGTCACTTGAGGCACAGGTGAACTCAGTGGCACGGAGCACTTTTTATCAGCTTAGGCTGGTATACCAACTACGCCCTTATCTGGACAGAGATAGCCTAGCTACAGTTATCCATGCTCTGATAACTTCTCGTCTGGATTTCTGCAATGCGTTATACGTGGGGCTGCCTTTGAAAACGGTCCGGAAACTTCAGCTGGTCCAAAATAGGGCAGCAAGATTGTTAACAGGGACTGGCCTGCGAGCTCATATTATGCCAGTACTTTTCCAGCTGCACTGGCTGCCAGTCCATTTCCGGGCCCGATTCAAAGTGCTGGTGTTAACATTCAAAGCCCTTAACGGCTTGGGGCCAGGTTACCTGAAGGATCGCCTCCTCCCATATGTGCCTGCCCGGACCTTAAGATCAGCATCAGCGGCCCTTCTCCATGAGCCCCTGCCAAAGGAAGTGAGGCGGGTGGCTACTAGGAGGAGGGCTTTTTCTGTTGTGGCACCCCGGCTCTGGAATGAGCTCCCTAGTGAGGTTCGCCTGGCGCCTACATTGTACTCCTTTCGGCGCCAGGTGAAGACCTTTTTATTTTCCCAGGCTTTTTAGCTTTCTAAATTTTATCTTTGCTGTTTTAAATCTGTATTTTAAATTCCTGTACTGCTGCTAGGTTTTATTGTGGTTGTATTGTTATATTGTGGTTTTAATGTTCTATATATTTTAAATTGTTTTATTGTGTGTTGTTTGGTTTTAATTTTTGTGAACCGCCCAGAGAGCTTCGGCTATTGGGCGGTATAGAAATGAAATAAATAAATAAATAAATAAAAAGTGACAGATTCACAACTCAACAGCCCTATCCAGGAGTTAGTTAAAGTAATTTCACCAAGTGTGGGCAGGGCCATGCCAAAGAGCTCTGCCTCCAATGTGATGCACACCAGGGAGCTCCGCCCCAAGGCATCCACAGGTACAATGTGCATGGCTGTAGAGGCAAGGCCTCTGTGAGTAAAGTTGTCCATGTAGAGGCTTCCACATGAGCTGGCACCCTGCGCTATCAGAATTCTGGCTCAAGTGGAAGCCTCCCCATATACAGCTGTATGCATGACATTCATGCTGTCTGGTCAGATGCCTGAGGAGGTGGAGCTACACAGTGGATGCAACAACCAAGATGGGGCTTGTCAAGAATAGTGGCCTGCTTTTCCACCATGAAGCTAGGCCCTGCTTTCGCATTTGATGCAACCACCTGGGAATGTGTTATCAGGGGAGATTCTAGGTCCTGCTGCTCAAGGTCAGGCCCAGTCTTTGTTAATTGAGAAACTAATAACAGCTGGGTTGGGTGGAAAGCTCTTAACTCCTTTGAGGCGAGTTGGGGGAGTTGAAAACTGGGCTAGTGATTGGCTGAAGGAAATCTGCCCCAGGTTGCCAGGGCTGAGCCTTAAAAGGAGCTGAAGCAGAGTCATGGTTGTATTCCTTCATTATGGTGGTTCTTGGACCAAGCTTGTTGGGTGGACTCTATCCTGGAAAGCCCTTGCTTCAGTATGTACAAGGATAGGTTAGCTAGTTTTGTTATTTTGCTTTGATGTGTGGTTAAAAGTCTCTCTGTGTATTCAGGTTTTGTTTTGTAAATGTTCCTGCTTTGTACAATGTACTCCATCCATCCTTCCCTTTCCCTTTACCTGCTTTTCCTTAAGAAACATTTATCCAACTTAAGGTTGGTGTGGTTCCTTCTGTGTAACCTTAGTGCTAATTGCAGTGCCTCATGGCCTAGGAGGGTGGCTACTGGGTGTTTGGGGTGAGGGGACCTGAGGCCAGGTTTGGGTGGCCGTACCTTGCAGGAGGGTTGGAATTAGTTCCAGCACTCTTTCACAGGGCTACTTGGTGTGTTCCCATCATCACTCATGTGTTGGTGAACTATTTCAAATAACACCAATAGGGCTAACGATGATCCATGTTCCAAGGAACATCTAGTGAAATGTTGTAAGTTTTAATGTTGTAAAGCCACCTTGAGTCCCAGTATTGGGGAAAGGTGGGATTTTAATAATAATAATAATAATAATAATAATAATAATAATAATTGAGGCAGCTTTTTGCCTAAGTTTCTAAGGAATTGTTTCCCCTATGGAGAGTTGAAGCTGGGAGAGGTGGTGCCGTCTGATAGGGTGCACTGGTGTTTGCTGGATTGCTACTTCACCATTGTGTTGTTTTCCTGATACTTCACTATTTTTCTTAAGACATCCACTATACCAGCTTTCCCCCTTATTTTTCACCTGTCACCACTCACTGTATCCTGCAGTCATCCCAAGACAGAAGCACATGCTGATGAATGATCAGTATATCAGGGAAGGACGAAGGAGCTGAAGGCAGAGGAGGTGTTGCTGAGCTCTAAATGGTGAGATCCACATTGCAAGTGCATATGCATGGTCAAACTATTATTTATCACCTATGTATCACCTTCTATAAACATATTCAAGGTGATGTAAAAAAAGAAGAAAAACAACAGTAAAATATGGAAGCTTAAAGAAAAGCATATAAAATAATTGAGAAATTAAAAGGCTTGAGAAATAACAATGATTTTACCTGTCATCAAATGTACACCATATTGACAAAGGATCAGTCCCAGCAGTTTCATCTATATATTAAAGCCAGCAGGACAAGGGTGAAACCCTATGATATTCCATATGATAGAATTATGCAATGCTACCTTCAGGAACCTGCAGATCTATTATTCCCCCCCCCCCAGCCTCTCAAAATCCAGAAGGATTTTAATGTTGCCACAATCACTTTAAGGTCTATTAAGGACTTTCATCTGTAATAGGGTAGGGATGTCAGAGAATTCTGCCACGGATCCCAGGGAGGCCGAATTCCAGTGAATTCACCCCCCCCCCGGAATCCGTGGCGGAACAGAGCAACCCACCTCACCACCCTGAGGAAGCCCCCTGGAACGGAGCCTACCTGGCTGCGGCTCCAGTGGCAGCTCCGGCGGCAGCTCTGGCGGTGGCGGTGGCTCCGGCAGCCGCAGCGGCTGCAAATGGTGGCTGCTAAGCCGGCTGCCATTTGCGTCCGCAGACAGACCTACTGCAGCCAGATGTCTGGCTGGGGATGCTCCCAGCCAGCAGCTCCACGGAGTTGCCACGGAGCGGAGCCGGCCGGGGAGGATTCCAGGGAGAGGGATGGAGTGCCTTCCCCCCCACTAAGGATGCCACTTATGAAACAGGTAAGTGGTTTCGTACGTCCTTATAATAGGGATGTGTGAATCAGCAAAATTCAAGGCCACCAAAGTTTTCTGAATTCCATCTTGAACCTTGTTCGAACTCGAATCCATATCAGATTGTGTTTTCTTTCTTTTCACATGAAAACATACATATTTGTGTGCATATTTTCCTGAATGCACACATCTCTTGTGTACATCTTTGAAATATATGCATACCCCTCCCATTGATTAAAGCATATTTGTGTGCATTTTTCTAAAGTACGCATTTTTCCATGCACATCTTTCAAACGTACGTATGCTGTCCAACACATTGGGGGGGGGGGGTGTCAGTGAATCACATTGCAAGCTGAGAAATGTACAGACAGACTTCAACTTCAAATTATGACCAGGTCAGTGTTCAGTGCAGAAGGTGGAATGCTGGGTAAATGCTGATCAAAAATGACTGAAACAATTTTCTCATACATCCCTAGTCTGTAATGAATCAAAGCTAGGGATGGCAGAGAATTCCGTCACGGATCTCGGTGAGGCCGAATGCCAGTGCATTCGGCCCCCCGAAATCTGTGGCGGAATGGCCTGCCATCCCCCGCCACCCCCGCAGATCCCCCCCGGGACGAGACTTACCTGGGGCGGATCTTCCGGGCAGCAGCAGCTCCGGCGGCGGCGGCGGCTGGTCTTCCGACTGGCTGCCGCCGCCATTTGCAGTTTGTTTTTGTTTTTTAACAGAGACGTGATAGGCTACGTAAGTTTTTACGTGGCCTAAAATGTCTGGGTAAAAAAACAAACAAAACCATGTACGCAAATGGCGGCGGCTACGCTATTTGCATTACCCTTATTTTCGCCATCTTAGTCTACATAAATATTTATGTAGATTAAGATGGCAAAAATAAGGAACGCAAATGGCGGCGGCCGTAGCCGCCACCATTTGCGTACACGGTTTTGTTTTTTCCCCCCCAGAGCCCTCCACAGCCAGAAATACGGCTGCGGACGGCTCTGGCCTGACTGGGCCTGGCTGGCTGCTCCGCAGAGCTTCTGCGGAGCACAGCTGGCTGCGGAGGATTCCGGGGGGGAGGAACAGAGCACCTCCCCCCCCATCGAGGATTCCAGCGGGAGGGATGGAACGCCTCCCCCCCACCATCAACATAATCCGTGAAAGGTAAGTGACTTTCGTACATCCCTAAATTCAAAGCTCATTTCTATGGCCTGAATAATGCAAAGGCAGTAGAAGGGTGGGACAGAAATCTTTGTAGGAAGGAAGAAAGACAGACAGCTTGTACATAGGATTTCCCCTTTAACTACAGGTTGTAAATGTGTTTTTGTTTCCATTGCCTGTATAGTCTGGTGTGTTCCCATTTTAACGGTTCTCTCTCCTCACACTTTTGAAGCATACCCCTACAGGAGCTAGAGGAAATGTTTCATTATCTAAGTATTCTGTGTGTAACTGAATGGTATGTGCATGGCTTGCTTCCACCCCACCCTCACTAAAAGTAGAGGTAAAATACCAAATGATCAACAACAAGCAAATCTTAGCTTTCAGAGAAATGTTCTGTATGTATAACTTTTATATTGAAAACAGCTCAGGCAGTTGAAATTCATCTCAGGAATATTACTTTGTCACAGAAATATAGACCCAATAGACTGAGACCCATATCTCCCACAATGATAGAACTTAAAGGTAATGTAATATCTGCCTATCAGAGTGAGCAATAAGGAGGAAACACCTAACCTACTCAGAGTAACATTTGCTAAAGCCCTGTTTCAGATGTTCTGGGGGAAAATACATGGCATGGGACACCAGAATCACAGGCACAGGCCTCTGCTCCCAACCTCTATACATTCATTTGACTATCTTCAAAGAGACTGAACACATATCTCCAGATGAATGTGCAGGGCTCAGGGTGGGACTGGTAGGCATGTTTCCAATCCTTTGTCAGTGTATTGATTGCCACAGATTTAGAATGTCTAAAAGGAGAGAAAGATCTGTTCAGATCTGATGCCTTTGAAGGTGAGGTGGGTGATTTCCATGGATAGGGCCTTCTCTGTGGTGGCACCCCAGTTGTGGAACTTCCTTCTCAGACTGATTTCTCAGGCACATACGCTATTGATGTTTAGGCAACAGGTAACACCTTGTCTTCTTCCCCTTGCGTTTAGACTATTTGATTCTGCTGTCATGGAGTGGATTTTTGTTTGTTTGATATTATTATTATTATTATTATTATTATTATTATTATTATTATTATTGATGTTTCATTAGTAAGCTGCCTTGAAGACCTTATGAATAAAAAAGCACCAACAGATATAAATATGTTTAATGAATGACTAGTGAGAAGTAGGAAGAAGGCAAGAATTCCATAAAGTGATGTAAGCTGCCTTGAGTAATCCAAAGTCTCTAGAAGGGTGGGATAGAAATGTTTATAGGAAGGAAGGAAGGAAGGAAGGAAGGAAGGAAGGAAGGAAGGAAGGAATCTGTCTTGTTATGCATAGGATCTCCCCTTTAACTCCAGATTGTTAATGTGTTCTTGCTGTAGCTAAAGTACTTTCTTAGGATCAAGCTGTTAGACTATTTAGAAACATCAGGGGCCTCTTAGGATCAAGCTCTTCAGAAATATCAGGGGCTCAACACCATATTTCATCTGTTTAGCTACGTTTTGTTATTTAGGAAACATTATGATCTTTCAAAGAATCATGAACTATAGGAGAGAAGACAGATGCTAGGAGAGAAGTCTAGAAGTTATAAGAATTGGAGACTGAAAACTTGGGAAGAGCTGAAGATACAAAATTCCCTTGATCCTACTACAGAGAAAAGGAGGTTCTCAGAACAAAATAAATATTTTCTTCTCTTTTAATAAAAGCAGGAACAAATCAAACATGTGAAGAAGAGCCAGGCTGAAGATCTATCCCTCTTTTAATTGAACCAAATGTAAATGTTGTTTTTTGAAGTTAAAGGGATATAAGACTTCTCTCTCTCTCTCCCTCTCTCTCTCTCTCTCTTTGTGGTTTGTTTTTAATCTTGTGATTAAATATCAGATATCTAAATCCTCAAGCTACATGAAAAACTAGCTTTCACTTGTGCTCCTGGTGCCTGCCTGTACAGATGCATTTTTAACCAGATCAGAACAATCTTAGGATAGGACTTTCACGGTTGACTGATGATGACATGCAGCAGGGACCCAGGCACTGTCTCTCAGTTAAACCAGATGTTTCTCAGGGCTCAGAGTAGATCAGGACAGACCTTGTAGGAAGAGATGTGAACTGATCTTCTGTGTGGCCCAAACTCTCAGGTATTTCTTTGGGCCACCGGGACTCCACAGATAACTCTCAGAGAGGACAGTTGGTGCACCAGCTCCATATTTCCTTAAACAAGCAATGTGGTGCAAGCCTGGCAGTAGGACTATGATTTTTTTTTAAATCTCCCCTACCCCAACATCTTTTGTTGTCCATCCTAGGAACATAAGAAGCTGCCATATGCTGCTAAGACCATTGGTGCATCTAGCTCAGTATTGTCTACGATGATTGACAGCAGCTCTCCAGTGTTTCAGATGGGAGTCTTTCCTAGCCCTACTTGGAGATTCCATGGATTGAATCTGGGATATTCTGCATGCAAAGCATGTGCTCTGCCAATAAAGCCCTTCCTCTTGCTTAAATATTTGGCTGAAAGCCTCTGGTAACTGTAGATTTGTGTATGGCTTGAGAAGTATCATAGTTCAGAGAATGAGCTATGAGATGGAAGTCCCCAGTCCATTCCAGCCATATGCTTATTGGTTGTCCTTAGGTAAGCCGTTATCCCTTTGCCCCAATCTCTGCTCCAACTATAATATGAGGGCTATAATACTGGCCTATCTTACAGGGTTCTGGTAGGCATTCTTGGGAGAATGTATATGCAGATCTCTGGAAATCTAGGGAAAATGCTAAATGAATTAGTATATAAAATTCCATGTTGGGCATAATTAGGAAAGGAATTGAAAATAAAACTGCTAATATCATACTACAAATGTTTCTACGCTTGGAATACTGTGTACAGTACTGGTCACTGTGCCTAAAAAAGGATATTGTAGAGTCAGAAAAGGTGAAGAAAGGATAACCAACAACAGCAACAAAGGTGTAGAAAAGAGCAACTCCACCATGAGGAAAGGTTACAGCATCTGGGACTGTTTATCTTAGAAAAAAGGTGAGTGAGGGAGACACAATAGCAGTGTACAAAATTATGCACTGTGTGGAAACAGTGGATAGGGAGACATTTTTCTCCCTCTCTTATAATACTAAAACCCAGGGTCATCCCACGAAGTGGATTGGTATGAGATTCAGTACAAATCAAAGGAAGTACTTCTTCACACAGCACATGGTTAAACTATGGAATTCATTACCACAAGATGTAGTGATGGTTGCCAATTTAGATGGCTTTAAAATGTGATTAGACACATTCATGGAGGGTAAAGCTATCAATGGCTAAGATAACTATATGCTCCCTTCAGTATCAGAGGCAGAATGCCTATGCACACCAGTTGCTGAGGAACACGCCCGGGAGGGTGCGATGGCACTCATGTCCTTCTGGCTGGTTTCCCGCAGGCAGAATGTGGGACAAGATGGACCATTGGTCTGATCCAGCCTGGCTCTTCTTACGTTCTCAAAGGGATGACCACACATGGCTAGTTTCTCATACACAGGTGCTGCATGTCCTCGAAGCCTCTGCCCATGAGAAGCAGGATTATGGTCTAGGGAGACTTTTGGTCTTATCCAGCAAGCCTCTTTACATTAACCTCAAAGGGTTAGAAATGATAGCATGATAACAAATTTATTATGAAACAGGAATTCAAGAACCAGATAGATATCTCAGTTGCAAAGAAAATACATTGAGCTTTTCATTTCCATGGGTGCCCATTGTTAATACTACACCAACAGCAAGAACCAAATTCATGTTACAATAACGTTGTTTAAGAAAAAATTGTTTGCCTCTCAGTTAATAGACTGTTGTCTAGGCTAATTCTCATCACTTCAATAAATAATTGGTAGATCTGCTTCTTTCCTTGTGCACAGAAGAATGCATTATTATAAATCATCTTTATGATTACATTTTTATAGATCTGTTGTAAAGTGAAATCAGTGGTGTATGGTTGGAAAGCAGCTACAACTTATATTAGAACTTGGAACACAAAATCAGATTAGACTGAACGTATGTTTAAATATGTATTTGTTTTGTAGCAATATATGTTGCTTTCTATGATTTTGACAATGTTACCAGACAATGAATAACAATGTAGCTTTAAACATGTCTACACAGAAATAAGTCTCATTGAATTCAAATGACCCATCTCCCTGTTAAATGGGTAGAGGATCACAACCTAAACCTTATTCTAAACTTTAATGGCCCAAATTAGTGTTTCAGAAATATATTTCCATATATCCTAATAATGTTGGTTTCCTAGAGCTTGATCAGTCTGATAACCTGAATAGCTACTGCTGCTTTACCGGCTGCAGCCATAATTTCCTACCCAAAATATGTTAATTCAATGACATTCAATTTTGTGGTTCTCTTATGCTTCTACATAGGGATGCGGAGGGGAGGGGGTAGAGAAAGTACACCTTCACCAGTAAACTGAGGGAAGAATCCAATGGGACATTTATGCCCCACCACTTCCTTTCCGCCCTGCCAATTCCCTTCCTCAAGTGGTGGATCCTGCCAATCACGTTGTGCAAGCAGGACCCACTGCTTACACAAGCAACATTTAGTGCTTCCTAGGGGAAGCCTCAAAATGAGCAGAAACACTCATTTCTGGAAGGAGGCATGTCAGCGGAGCTCCCTTATGAGCTCCGTCAACCTGCCTCCTTCCAGAAATCAGCATTTCCACCCATTTCAGTTTGTCTAGGCAGCACTAAATTGCCGTTGTGCAAGTGGTGGGGGCTGCTTGCACAATGTAATTGGTAAGGTGGAAGAGAATTGGCGGGGTCAGAAGTGCCCCTTTAGATTCTGCCCCCAGTTAGTACTGTTCAAGGATAGGATTGCTGACTGCCTAGCAGGCTGTTATGACATCAGCAGCCCTCACCCACACTGTGGGCTGCTAGCTGGTCACCAACCATATATCTTCATGGTGCTGACTGAGACACCTCCTGTTTTGATCATCACCTTCTGATGGTTCCTGCCACGGGTGTGTTTCCCCTTTCCCTTGATCCCCCTGTAGTTGCAGATGGTGGTTCCCCACAACACCTCACTGGCCATCGCTACTTCAACTCCACTCCTTGATAATTACCCCACAACAATACTGCAACAGGAATTCAAATGGATTATGGTGTTCAACATTCAAGATGATGAATGAAGATGGAAGGTAGGCTTGATTGCAATTTATTTGCATTTCTTAAAACTAGAGGCTACTGTATAGGGAAGTCAGAAATATCTGCAGTGGATTCAAATGAGTCTGGATTTCTATGAATCTGACCTGCTGGGGTTGGACTCGATGGTCTTATAGGCCCCTTCTAACCCTACTATTCTATGATTCTATGATTCTGTAGAGGACTGGTTTTTTCCCATGTCACATAGATTCTGTAGACTTGGGGGCTGGTTTCTTGGGGGGGGGATTTGTGCAAGTGTACATTTGTGTTAATATGTATTAGTGCAAGTGTGCATTAGCAAAAGTGTGCACTTGCTATTCTAATGAATATTTGTGCAAGTGTGCATTTGCACAAGTGTGCATTTGCAAACAGGGATGAAATTTTCATACATAAAATCCAATTCCATCAAGGAGTGGGTGACGGAATGAAATATGCCTGACAATCAGTGAAACACAGATGGAACAGATGGAACAAAATCTGTACATCCCTACTCTTGGATCATGCTTCATCAAATCATTCAGAAACAATGGATCAACAAATTTAAAAAGATGCAGTGATTGAAGATAGAGTAACATTTCAAGCTGGTATTCCTCTATTTGAATTTAACTTTGTCCATTTGAGTTTCACTTTGTACATTAGATAATAAACACAGCCTTGTAGAAATGCCATTGGAATGTTGCAAATCCTACTGAATACTGAGCTTTCAATCACAGAAAGCTTTTGATGTGAATAAAAGGTGTTATGGGGGAAGGAAGGTGCTTTTTTAAGATGTTGCTAGAAATGTTCTCTTGTGTTGGTGTGAATGTCTCTTCCCCCCCCCCACACACACACACACTTTAACTTGTAAGTGGAAAAGGCTGGCATTTGTGCTTAGCAGTGTTCCAGTACATGAGAAATTATGCCTGACAACACAGTTCCTTGCTTCTTTGTCTGGGGTGTCTATAAACACTGCAGGATTCATCCAGAGGATTTGTGTATTTTTTTTACACTCCACATGAAGGGTGGGAAGCCATAAAAAAGTGAGACATTGAAGATTTTCCACTTACAAAAGCACACCACTTAGACTTGCTGGAGAGTCAGAGGTTGCAATGAAAACAGCATCATTCATGAGTCATCCTTTCACTTTCCCCAGGGTCAGGGAAATCTGTATAAACAGATATGCCATTTCCTTATGTGGACCAAAACAAGCCAGTCTCATGACAACAAGAGATGTTTTCTTCAAAGTCCCACAGAAGAACAGCTAAACCTTATTTCCCATGCCTGGCATGCGCCAAGGTTAAGGTCAGCTGTCTGGCCATGCACAGTAAAAAGGGAAAGAGAAAAAGAGGAGTGGGGCAGGGAGGAAGGGAGTGGGGGAGAAGACAAGGGTGCTTTATTTTTCTGACTAGTGAAATAGGCTTCAATTACATCACACAGTACCGCTGAGCTATATACAGAACATGTAGTCTAGGGATGGGCAAAACTGTTACTTTCACTTTCTACGCATATTAGGGATGTCTGTTGCTGTGAAATCCAGCCTTTGCGAGCGGAGATGGGTAATAAAGAGACACACACCTGTGCTTAGATACAAATCGGGCCACATTTACTGGAATATCCGCAAAGGGGAAACTAAACTGGGCACTAAACTGTGCCAGCCGCTAGCTGACACTGCAATGGGTGAAAAAGCATTCACAGCCTGTGGAGTTGAGTGCCAACATCACCACCCCACAGGGCTACCCCTTGTGGTACCCCTTGCCACAAAACACCAGGTGGGTGAGGTGAGTCAGCCTCACAGGTAACCTTTATCCCCCAATGGACCGCGAAACCCAGAGTGGAGGCCTTAGGCATCACGTATCATCAGAAAAGTGCCTCTGAATGCTCACCATCCCTATTCTTATCCCCCTTGCCCATCCTAGCAGCCACTGGGAGTGACAAGCCCATTACTTAGTCAAACTCCCCCCACCTGTGTTAAAGCACTTCTCATAGGCCTTTGCAGATCCAACAGAAAAATCTTGTTGCCAAATCGGACAGATGCATGCCATCCTGTCTTTAAAGCTCCCCCCCACCACATCGTAATAATTTCCAGATGAGATGATATGGAGGAGGTGCAGGGAATGCTGATCAGATTTTCAGATGACATAAAATTGGGAGGGATAGCTAATACTTTGGAAGACAGAAACAAAATTCAAAGTGATCTTGATAGACTGGAGCGCTGGGCAGAAAACAGCAGAATGACATTTAATAGGGATAAATGCCAAGTTCTGCACCTAGGAAAAAGAAACCAAATGCACAGTTACGAAATGGGGGATACTTGGCTCAACAACACTACAAGCAAGTAGGGATGTACGAAAGGGACTTATCTTGTCCCGCAGCTTTTTTCGCGGTGGGGGAGTGGCGCTTCGCTTCTCCCCCCGAAGTTCATGCGAGCTGGGGGTGTCTTCCCGCCTCGCCCAGCTGAAATTCAGGCCGGGGGGGAGGCTTCCCATCTCACCCCTGGCCGAAATTCAGGCCGGGGAGAAGCGCCCCGTCTCCCCGGCCGCGAACTTCAACAGAAAAGTAAAAAAAAAAAAAACGCCCCGTGATAGGCTACGTGATGATTAACGTAGCCTATCACGGCTGACTTTGCAAATCTAGCCGTGATAGGCTACGTTAATCGTCACGTAGCCTATCACGGGGGCGTTGTTTTTTTTTTTACTTTTCTTGGAATGGCGGCGGCGGCAGCCGGTCGAAAGACCGGCTGCCGTCCCCGCCCCTGTCGAAGCCCTGCCGAACCACTGCTGCGACCCGCCACCGGGAGCGACATTTGGGAAAGGTAAGTCCCATCCTGGGGGGGCGGAGGGCGGGGGGGAGAATTTCTCCCCAAAACTACTTTGGGGGGCAGAATACGTTGGCACTCGGCCCCCCGAAGTTTCGGCGAGAAATTCTCTGACACCCCTACAAGCGAGTAGGATCTTGGAATTGTTGTCCATCACAAGCTGAATATGAGCCAACAATGTGATGTGGCTGCAAAAAAAGGCAAATGCCCCTTTGGGCTGCATTAATAGAAGAATAGCTACCAAATAACAGGAAGTACTAGTTCCCCTCTACTAAGCAGTGGTTAGGCCTCATCTGCAGTTGTGGACCATACTGTGCAAGCCCACCCTGTCTCTCACCTCCATTAGGTGCCCACTGCTGAGTCAAAGGGATCATAGGCCAATCTGCATCCCCATTAGGGATGTACGAAAGTCACTTACCATTCCGCAGATTATGTTGATGGGGGGGGGAGGCGTTCCATCCCTCCCCCCAGAATTCTCCATGGGGGGATGCAATCCGTTCCTCCCCCTGGAATCCTCCACAGCCGGTTGTGCTCCGCAGCAGCTCCGCGGAGCAGCCGGCCAGGCCCAGCCAGGCCAGAGCCGTCTGCAGCCGGATTTCCGGCCGCTGAGGGCACTGGCAGGGGAAAAAAAACTGCGCACGCAAATGGCGGTGGCTATGGCCGCCACCATTTGCGTTCCTTATTTTTGGCCGTCTTAATCTACATAAATATTTACATAGACTATGACGGCGAAAATAAAGGGGAACACAAATAGCGTAGCTGGTGCTATTTGCGTCCCTTTTTGATTCACCGTTTTACCCTACTAAAACGGCGAATCAAAAAGGGACGCAAATAGCGCCCGCTACGCTATTTGCATTCCCCTTTATTTTCGCCGTCATAGTCTATGTAAATATTTACGTAGATTAAGACAGCCAAAAATAAGGAATGCAAATGGCGGTGGCCGTAGCCGCCGCCATTTGTGTACACGGTTGTTGTTGTTGTTTTTAAACCCAGCCATGATAGGCTACATAAATCTTTACGTAGCCTATCACGTCGTTTTTGTTTTTTTAAAAACCCATCCATGATAGGCTACGTAAATCTTTACGTAGCCTATCACGTTGTTGTTGTTGGGTTTTTTTTTTTACAATATTGCAAATGGTGGCGGCGGCAGCTGGTCAGAAGACCAGCTGCCGCTGCTGAAGCCACTGCTGGAGCCGCCGCCGGAGCCGGAGCCACCCAGAAGATCCACCCAGGTAAGTCTCGTCCCGGGGGGGATCTGTGGGGGGGCAGGCCGTTCTGCCATGGAGTACGGGGGGCCGAATGCACTGGCATTCGGCCTCACCGAGATCTGTGGTGGAATTCTCTGACATCCCTAATCCCCATGGGCACCATTTAAGTACTATCAAGTAGGAAGATACTCTCCATTTCAGAACAGCCAAGGCCACAGACAGGCATAGAATTAGGGATGTACGAAAGTCACTTACCTTTTCGAAGGGTGACATTCGCGGTGGGGGGGAGGTGCTCCGTCCCTCCCCCTGAAATTCTGGCCTGGGGGGAGGTGCTCCATCCCTCCCCCCCGAAATTCTGGATGGGGGGGAGGCGCTCCATCCCTTTCTTCCTGAATCCTGGCCGGCCGGCTCCGCAAATGGCGGCGGCCGTAGCCGCTGCCGTTTGCATCCCTGCAGTCAGCTGTGATAGGCTACGTAAATGTTTACGTAGTCTATCACGGCTGATTTAAAAGAAAAACAAAAACGCGCATATGCAAATGGCGGCGCCCATGGGCGCCGCCATTTGCATTCCTTATTTTGACATGTCTTAGTCTACGTAAACATTTTTACGTAGTCTACGTAGATGCTACGCTATTTGCATTCCCCTTATTTTCGCCATCTTAGTCTATGTAAATGTTTAAGTAGACTAAGACGTGTCAAAAAAAGGAATGCAAATGGCGGCGCCCATGGGCGCCGCCATTTGTATACGCGCTTTTTTTTTCTCTTTTAAATCAGCCGTGATAGGCTACGTAAACATTTACATAGCCTATCACGGTATTTTTTTAACATCTAGCCATGATAGGCTACGTAAATCTTTACGTAGCCTATCACTTTTTCTTTTTTTTTACTGGAAATGGCAGCGGCGGCAGCCGGTTGGAGGACCGGCTGTTGCAGCCGCTGCTGCTGCCGAAGCACCGCCGAAGCGCTGCCAAAGCCACCGCCACCAGGAAGATTCGCCCAAGGTAAGTCCCATCCCGGGGGGGCGGGGGGGGCAGACCGTTCCGCCACCGATTTCGGGGGGATGAATGTGCTGACATTCGGCCTCCCGAGATTCGTGGCGAAATTCTCTGACATCCCTACATAGAATCCTGCATGCCGCACCTCCTTGTCAATATTAATTTAACCAAATGTACCTGCTGTGGGTAAATTTCTGATTCAGAGAAAAGTGGGCCTTGAAATGAATCCCAGAACCCTACTAAAATGCCTGTTTCAAGCAGACTGCATTCTCCTGCCACAGGACCACCACAACCACCATGGAGGGCTCAGTTCAAACTGGGGAGGGCCCCTTTGGTTAGGGCTATTGCCCTGGGTCAGCCTTCCTCCCCCTTTTATCCAGACTAAGGCCCTGCAACCCTTAAATCTTGGGGGCCACTGGGGCAAGAATATAATCCACTTCCTATTGAGCCTTCCTAGTATAATAAGCACTCCTGGACACCGTAAACCCGTAAACCAAGTCCCCAGCTGAGGAGGGATACCCTTGAATGAAGGAGTCAAAGGCCAATCCAACCCCTCTACAGAAAGTTCTGTTGGAGAATACCGAGTAGCTCATGTATGCCACCATCTTGTGTCTCACCCTCTCCAGTCCACCATCCTCTGGCCTGTGTTATCCTTCAATACCTCTTCACAGAAAGGAGGAGAAGTACATCTACTAACTCACCCCTCCGTAACTTCTCGGGTAACTGGCAGTAGATAGCATCATATAGGTGGTAGTACCAAGAGTTGGCATTGCATTTCTATCAATCTTAACATACAGGATGTTCCTCCCTAATGTTGAGTGGGAGTGTGCCATTGGGCCAGGGCACACCCACCCCTGCTATACCACTTGCCCATGATATGTGCCCTGGTGGAGCACAGGCTGCCTCAGTCCCAGGTCATGCAAGAATATGACCCTTCTCACCTCAATCCTTAGTTACTGTGGCAATGGCATAAATAGCCTGGCCTGGTTCTGCCACTGCAGACACCTGGGAGACGGCTGGTGTAGGGGAGAAGAGTTGATCCTGCAGGTACTAACACTGAAGCTGACAATACTAGGTAAGTATAAAACTAATGACAGGATGGCTTGATCCTTTGAGAGCTGCAGAAGGAACTGGGCCCAAGATCCAAGGCAGAGCCATGCTGGAAGAAGCTTGAAATGCATCCAAGCACTGAGGCTGGGATTGCTAACGTAGAAGGCTCCGAAGCCGGCGCAGATGTTGCTGATCCAGACACTCGATTTGATGACACAGGATGGCTTGATCCTTCAACAACAGCAGAAGGAACTGGGCCTGTAACCTGTGTCTGAGTCGTGCTGGAGGAAGCTCTGATCACGTCAAAGCATGCTGCAACAGAAATTAATAAACTACGCTGGGTCTGTCTCCAAGTTTGTTTGAGCTAGGAGCCCCCTGCCACATTCGAAATGGACAAAGAGGCAGCACAATCCCTTTGTCTTTTTCCAACACCTCCAATCTAGCCAAGATTAAGGATAAGTCTGGCTGGGCCTCATCTTCAGAGGAAGAAACATGCCGCCTCCAACACTGGCTGGTGTGCAGGGTGCTTTTCCCTTCCCCTTCTTGTCCTTTCTTGGGGGGGGGGATCCTGAACAAACAATTGGTGACCTAGCCCTAGAGGACAGCTCACCCACCACAAAGGTAATGGAATACACAAACAAAAAGGGGGAGATCTCAATTCAGGCCTTGGTGCCTGATACCCCCACAAATAAATACAGAAAATGGAATACATATGTATCTATATGGGATTCTTGGGAGGTCACCCCTCCAAACACTGACCGGACCCCACCCTGCTTAGCTTCAGAAAAGTAGAAGCCTCACATTCCTTCAGACCATGCACTCAGAACAAATATCAAAGCCTCTGCCCAGCAAAATGAATAGAGGGACAGCCCAGGAAGTGTGCTGCCAAATGAACCCCACCCTCATCCTACAGGGATACAAGTTTCCACCCGCACGAGTTGGCAGCAGCTCTCCAGTGTCTCAGGCAGGAGTATTTCCTCGCCCTACCTGGGGAAGCTGGGGATCGAACCTGGGACTTTCTGCATGCAAAGCAGTTGTTCCATCACACCGAGCTATGGCCCTTCCTCAAAGGCCCCAGGACCCAGTCTCCAAACATTGGGCCACCAAGCCCCAGCAAAACTCGGCTCAGGCCAAGACTCACCTTCTCTGCTCCTTTAAGGGGGGTGGGGGTGGGACCAAGAATGCTAAAGGAGCTGAAGTGGCCGTGACAGCAGCCACGGCTTGTTTCCCATGCTTTGGCAGGTACACACCAGCCTTAGCTGGAGGGCAGACAGCAGGAGCTCTGCTGACACCCTAACACCCAAAACAATCGCTGGGAATCTCTCCTCCTGCTTCTGAAGCAGCCACAACAAAACCTGAGCTGAGAAGTGGCCGCCCAGATGGGAGGTGCTTACCAGCAGCACGCCTTTGCCATCTGGTAAGCCGGACATGGAGTGGGGCACTTATGGAGCTCGATGGACTCCCACTGAGCACGCGACTTGGCTCACATTTCATAGGCTGAACCACAGGGCTCTCCCAAAATCCTGGAACTTTTTCCATTTGTGTAAATAGATATGTGTGCAAATTGCAGCTGCAATTTGCATAATTTACACATTTTTGGCTGCAATTTGTGCAAATCATGCAAATTACAGCTGAAATGTGCAGAAATTGCAGAAATTGTGGCTGCAATTCACACACATTTCTATTTACGCAAATAGAAAAAAAATCAACGGGAGCTGGCTGGACTCGGTGCACAGCACATAGATAAACAATGGAATTCGCTACCACAAGATGTAGTGATGGTCACCAATTTGGATGGCTTTAAAAAGGGGTTAGACAAGTTCATGGAGTAGGCTATCAATGGCTACTAGTCCTGACGGCTATGTGCTACCTCCAGGATCAGAAGCAGTATGCCTATGTACACCAGTTACTGGGGAACATGGGCAGAAGGGTGCTCTTGTGTCCTGCTTGTGGGATCCTGGTCAACAGCTGGTTGGCCACTGTGTGAACAGAATGCTGGACTAGATGGACCCTTGGTCTTATCCAGCATGGCTTTTCTTGTCCTCTTATGGTCTTATGTTCAGATCGAGACAGGCCAGCTTGTGGGGAATCGAGCTGAAGTCCAGCAGGCTGAGTGAAAACCTGGCAAGCTCCACCCCATGGATGGATTTCTCTGACATCCCTGCTGCATATAAGTTTTTTTAAATACCACATTTTTCTCTCCCTAATATGATATTTGTGGATTTGGTAAATTCTAATAAAAAAATGAACTGAAACAAAATTCTCACTCATCTGCACTGGCCAAATGGAAAAGATACAGCTATTCCCAGCATGGATAGAACCATGCTTGCCCTTCCTGCCATATAATTGTTAAAGATGAGGAGCCAGTCAGAAAAAAAGAGGTGCAATTCAGTGCACAAACATGACTGAATACACAGGGATTCAAATCCAGACATTTAAGAGCTAAGCATGAAAAGCCCTGGGCCTCGATGGACAAATCTGTTAATGTTGCTTCCCCCTGCATTTGATTAAAAAAAAAAAACACCTCACATTCTTTCTACCTTGTTTATGAAGAAATTTGTGGATTTTGATAAGTTCTTCTAACCCCCCCCCCCCAACTCTGTTGAGAAGCCAGTTGTGACGGAGGTTAGGAATACGGACGGGAGAACCAGGGATGCTTGAGTTCGCTGAGATTCTTCAAACTCCACTTTGTCATGAATGCAGTTCATCTTGCTCCCACTCTCATTTGCACCTGTTATTGTATGAATGGGAAAAGTGTGCATTTCAAATAGGGACAGTGCATTTTTGTGCACATTTTGCAAAAGTGCATAGTTCCCAATATTAATTAAAGCATGAAAATATGGATTTTTAAAATGTGCATTTTAAAGTGTGCATATTTCAGAACATGCATTTTTGTACACAGTCACAAGTTTGGGAATTGGTTAACTTTTTCTGAAAATGCATTCCTATTCATGTTTGGGTTCAGCATTGCAAGAGGGGCAAGTTCAAATGATTTCTGAACTGAAACAAAATTCTCATGCACAATTCTCTAGTTAGGAATAACACCACGACAAATAAAGTCTAGACAGGTGCAGTAGAGGTTACCTCAATGTAGAGGTAACCCAAACAGGTTTTTAGGAGCCTGTGTGGGTAATTTCTGCCAGCTCTAAGGGGAGGGACTTGAACCCTCAGCTGGCTAGCCCCACTACTTTAAGAGCTCTTTTATCCTTTGTAAAGCAATGTCTAATTAATTTCCCTGGGAGCTCTCGGTGAATGTTATAGAAGACTGGTTTCACACCAAGCCTCAGACAAAAATATAGTTTCCTGATGCTGAGGAAAGAGAGAAAATAATAATCTCACATATTGGCTCTAATTTTATCATACTACTGTCCTATAAAGAAAGAAACCCAAATCCCCAAAGTAAAATATAGAGATTGAGGATTGCCCCAAGGCACATTTAGCAGGAAATCTCTTTTAAGGCACTGTATCACACCATTTTCATTATTAATTCATCATTGCTGAAGGGCTTTAGATCCATTATATCAGTGCACAGTATATGAGAAGTTTACTGGAAAGTCTCTTTTGGCACAAAATGGCTATTCACCATGGTACATGATGGAATGAGATCGCAGGGTTAAAGCAATGAAATGACAGGATTGCTTCTAAATTCTGTGTTTCTCCCTACACACCTTCAGTCACATATATACAGAGTGCTATCCTGTATAGGTCAGTTGAAGGACCTATACATCAATGGGTTCACTGGGAACACATTGTACTAAGGCATGGCCATTCACAATGGTCTTTTAAAATAAAATAAATTGTTTTTGTTGTTGTTATTATTATTATTATTTAAACAATCTGCAGTTAATGGAGGTTAAGGTGAATATACATTATCCAATTGCATGCCAGAAGGCAGAGGATCTGGTTCACTTCCTTCGGGGTGCCCACTGTATCTCGATTCGGACTCAGCACCTTGATCCCTTTACTGCTGGTATTAGATATAACTCCTCTTATTTTTATTGGCTGGAACATATTATTTTGTAGCATACCACACTGCTAAATTTGTTAAGTTGCTTCTAGGGAAGAAGGCATTTTGTTTGTTTGTTTTTAATCTCAACAGATGACAAAATAGGCTATTGAGCTATCTTGATTAATTTAATATTTTCTTAGAATACAAATCAGTTATTGATGGTTTGTTAAATTATTACTGGTTTTCCTATTATTATATCTAGCTTGGTTTTCTTGTATGTTGACACTCTGTATCTTTTCTTGTGTTTTTAATCTGATTTATATGCAAAAGCCTGGGTAGCTATCAAGCAATAAACTGAACAACAATAATAATAATAATGATAATGATGAGGATGATGATAACAACAACAACAACAGCAACATACTGAAAATTACTAGAAAGTATGATTAGGCTCAAGGATCCATATAACATGCAAGGCATAGGGATGGAACAGATTCTACAAAGAAGACATCTGTTACAAATTCTCAAGAACTTAAAAGTGTTTTTCAAATTCTGACATAACATCAGTCTACTGATCCAGTTTTAACGTGTTGACTTTTAATGTGTTGTCTTCATTAGCTGTGGAGAACTCTTTTTTCCTTTCCTTTTTAAGTATTTTAGAATTTGTAAACCATGCCATGAGGACAAAAAGGCAGTATATAAATGTACGCATAAATCAATCAAAAATAAATAAATTATGGAGATCTCCATATAGAAAGAGGATTCAAACTCAAAATAGTCCATTTATACTGAGCCACTTCAGATGACATGGCCGGCTCACTGTAGATTATTTAACCCAAAATGAGCCACAGCGTATACCAGGCGACATTTTGAATATGCTTCCCTGTGTCAGGGGGGTTGCCATGCTGTTCAAACCCTGCCACCAAGGGTTATTTGAGGGTTAAACAATCCTTGCATGACCCTACAACAAATCAAGGGTGAGGGTTGTTTAACCCTCAAATAAGCATCAGTGGTCAGGCTCACATGACTCCCAAGTGGGAGTGACATATTCAAAATGTCACCCACATGTGCCTTAAAATCCCCAATGAACTCGCCATTTCATGTGAGCCAGTTCATTGTAATGGTTATCTCGTTTTCTGGATAAAGGTTATTTTTGTATCTTGAGAGATACATAGAACCTTGAGCTTGTTTGTTTGTTTGTTTTAAAAGATTATATACCACCCTTCATCAAAGTTTTCAGGGTGGTTTAGAAAAACCAGATAAAATGCATAGTTAAAATAAAATAACAGGATGTTTAATATATTTTCAAGCCTGGGGAAATAAACAATATATTTGCCTGATTCTGAGAAGGTAACAATGTTGGAGCAAGGGTAGCCTCCCTGAGGAAGAAATTTCCCAGATGGGGTGTCACAGCTGGGAAGTCTCTCTCTCTCCCTCTCTCCCTCTCTCTAGTTACGGTACCTTACCTCAGATGGAGAGAACACCCAGAGCCTCAAAAGATGGTTTCAATACACAGGCAGGATCGACTAGGTGTTCCTTCAGGTTCCCCAGTCATAATCTAAGTGAAGTCCCCCCTGACCCCACAGTAGTGGGGTGATATGTTCCCACCCATCTCAGACAACCTTCTAGCAGCTGTATTTTGAACTAACTGCAACTTCCAAGCAAGCCGAGGAACATTTTTTTTTGCAGTTCTTGCACTGCATAACTACCACTCAGCAACATACTGAAGTGGCCATTGTGTCAGTACATCCTCAGCTCAACGTTTAATCCACATTTACTGGACTGCTACATATCTGGTTACAAGTAGAGTAGGGATGACTGCATCCACTTTATTTCTGTGCCTCAACTAGGGATGGCGGAGAATTTCTCCCTGAATCTTCGGGGGGCCGAGCGCCAACGCATTCGGCCCCCCGAAATCGGCGGTGAAATTCTCCGCCCCTGCCCCCCCCGGGATGGGACTTACCTTTGGCGAATGTCCCTCCTGGCGGCGGGTCCCGGCGGCGGGTCCCAGCGGTGGTTCGTCGGCCTTTCGTCGGGGGCGTAGTCTATGTAAATCTTTATGTAGACTACCAGGACCAAATAAGGAATGCAAATGGCAGCGCCCATAGGGCACCACCATTTGCGTACATGCTTTTTTTTTTTTTTCAAAGTCACCCGTGATAGGCTATGTAACGATTAACATAGCCTATCACGGCTGACTTTGGAAATCTAGCCATGATAGGCTATGTTAATCGTTACGTAGCCTATCACGGGTTATTTTGTTTGTTTGTTTTTTACTGTTTGTTTCACGGCCGGGGAGACGGGGCGCTTCTCCCTGGCCTGAATTTCGGCCGGGCGAGGTGGGGCGCCTCCCCCCCCCGGCCTGAATTTCAGCCGGGCAAGGCGGGACGCCTCCCCCCCCTCGCCTGAACTTCAGGGGGAGAAGCGAAGCGCCCCCCCACCGCGAAGCACCCCTGCGAAAAGGTAAGTGACTTTCATACATCCCTAGCCTCAAGTGATACATAGAACCTTGAGCACAGACATTCATTTCGATTTTAAAAGATTTATATAACCCTTCACCACTTTATGGCGTGCAAAGCTATGCGGCAGCACTATAAGCATGTACTGAATGTTGTGTCAAGCATGCACAGAAGCAATGGGACCTCACTATCCACACAAAACACAAACTTCTGTCAAAACATTTCACGTATTGTAATTTTTCATAGAATTAATTCATCTGATGTGTTGTTAGGAAATGGTTTGTGTCCTTGAGGAAGACAGACACTAGGTGGGTATAGCAAAGTTTTCTTTCTTTTCTGCAGTACAACAGGGATTCAGCAAGTTTGATGGGGAAAGACAAAATGATCAAGCAGAGCAGACTACTATGGGTAAGCTGCCTTACCATCACTGCAGGGAAACTCTGAGCTGGGGTTTGAAGTATGATAGAAGACGAAGAATTTCTATTCCTGTGGCCAGTGCCACAGATTTATTAAATGTGGATATTGTTTCAAATCTCAAATAAGTTGGTGACTGAGGAATCACCATAGTTGTTCCTAGCTGCAAGTGATGATCAAAGTTCTGTTGAGAATTGTGAAATTTTGGCTGGAGCAGGTATTCTGTTATACTAAAATATGAAAGCTGTGTGCATGTTTATAAATCCATTCCTATCAATAATTTCGAAAAGCACTGAAAGAATGAACATCTTGTTTTCTTGTACATAGAGCAGGTGACTACATCATATTTTCCTAAGTGCAAAGTATAACTTCCAAAAGAAAATGGGTTTTTCAACGTTCACTTTGGTTCATGATGTCTCTGATGGCAGGGTGGAAACTGAGCTGATAGAACCCCAGAGCAGTTCTGATTCTGAGGAGGATCAGCAATCCGTGGGAGAGGAGCTAGCTCATCCCTCACAGGCACAGCAGCTGGCAGAGATTCCTCCTGCTGGCATTCCTGAGATAGATAGTGATCCTAGCAGTGAGAAAGTGTGGGAGGGGGGCTTGCTAGATGCTCAATGCAGACGCAGGGAGCGACGAGCGATGGAGGGCACGGAAAGGAGGCGTAGCACCCGTTTGGCGCACAAGCAACAGCCGCCTCCCATGGACCCAAGGGAAAGAGGGACGATCTCTCCCTAGCCCATAAGTTCAGGGTCTTCAAGTGATTCTCCTTCAAACGGGGATCAACTGCCTACCCGGAGTATAGGCTACTCTGCTGTTCATTACTTAGTCGCTGGTGATTAGCATCTGAAAGAGTCATTAAGTTGTAAAAGGATTAAAGCCTTGAAAAGAATCCTTTCATCTGTGTCTTGAGTTGGCTATTGGAGTGTACTGAAAGAGGCCGCTAGGGCGCTCCTAACATCTGAGACTAGGTTTGTTGCGAGAATCCAGTTGGAGGCTTAAGCTCAGGGGGTTACCAGCAGCTCAGCACTCTGGACTGGAATCTGTGGACCCCCATGCTTGCCCGACTTGGTGCATGCTGAGTCGGGCAAGTGTGGCAGTCCCTGCTGCTCAACCAAGCCACCATTTTGCTTAGCATGGTGGCTCGTTCTTTTCCATAAATCACCATTTTAAGTAGATGGTAGCTGTAGAGAGGTCCATTTCCACAAAATTATAGGTGTAAATGGTCTAATTAAATTGATCGCTTTATGGCCACCATTTATGTAAAATGATGATTTACGGAAAAGGCCGAGCCACCATTCTGTGCAAAATGCAGGCTTGGCAGAGCAGCAGGATGCTGTGCACCACTGTCCAGGTGCCCATGGATTTCTGGGTGGCTCACAGAGCACTGCAAACATGGTCAGGAGGCTGGGGAGGGTCCTGCGAGTGGTGAGTTGTACACGGCATGGGCAGGGCTGAGTTTGCCTATCCCTATATGTGACTGCAGAATCAATTTTGTTTGTCTCTTTTTTTACTTCTCCCGATCTTTAAACATCAACCTAACACAGATAAATTTAACAGGCAGTCTTTTCCCCACCACTTGCTTCTATGCAATATACAGCTTTATCCACTTAGGATGCAATCCTATTCATACCTCTATTCAGAAATTATTCCCACTGAGTTCAATGGGACTTACTCTGTAACAATGTTGCAACCCTATGCACATATACCTGAAAGTAAGCCCCACCTCTGTCAGTAGACAGTCGTAAGACTGCTCTGTTTATTTCTTAATTTCTTTTCACACAGTGGGAAGCCATGTAGGCTAGCCAGTCAATCAGGCTATGAGAAGGACAGCCAGTAAAAACAGAAAATGGCAATCCAAAAAATAAACCAGGGTGCTTAAAAAAAAAAAAAGTCTTCAGTTTACTACTTTGTTGAAAGAATAATACATCAATATTAAGAGAGCTTCAGCTATTGGGTGGTATAGAAATGAAATAAATAAAATAAATATTAAACTCACTTGTACAGTTTTGCAAATGTATCCTGGCATGAGAAATGTTTATGAAAGTTATCCCATGTGTAGAAAACACAGCATAGAAGTCAGTGCCATTTTATCAGTTCAGATATCAGATTTATTAAAAATTCAGAGCATCATACATTGCCCTGAATTTAGAATAGCAAGAATGTAAAAAAGAAGAGATTAAATACCTAAATGGATAAAGGAGATAACCACTGTTACATTAAATAGACAATGCTTAGGAAATCATTGAAAAAGGTGAGATAAGAGAGGAGATGGATAGAAAATATATTGAACATATAAACCCTTATTTTTCCAGCCTTTGGCTGCACACCAGTGTATATTGAACTGGTAAGTTCAACTTAGTACTTGGCTAGTCATTGTATTTTCATTTTCATAACACCCAAAGAAGGCATGCAAGTAAAACCTAAGGTCCTATATGTTATAGCAAGGTAAGAAAAAAAAAACACCAAATTATACTGTTCCCTTAAAAACTTGATGAGGAAAAGGCTGTGCTTATACCACAGATCCTTGCTTTTATGTAATCAATTTGAGTAGAAGATGGACCTCCTATGAATATGAGGACTTCCTCCATTCACTTGACTAGAGGAGTCAGTTCTACATGCAAACTACTTTAAACCCGCAGACCTGCCCCTCTCTTAAAAGTGAGTGATGGATGCTAGGATCTCCATGTATGCTTTGGAATAAATCGCGGTGTGAGCTCAAGCAATAAATAAAAGTAGTACTGGTGGTGAAATTAGAGCTATTTAGGGTTGTAGCTAGGGATGTATGGCAAATTTGTTTCAGCTAGTTTTTGATCTGTATTTACCCAGTTTGCACTTTCTGGACTGGACACAGAATCGGACGCAGTCTGCAGTTGAAGTCCATACATTTCCAAGATTGCAATGTGATTCACAGATAATCATGAGAGAGTCCATGGGGGGGTGGAGTCTGATGGACTCCCCCTAGCCTGCCATCCTGGAGCCCACTCGCTGAATGGTGGGGTGCTTGCGGACCTGCTCGGTGACTACTCCACAGCTCAGCAAGCTCCCGGCAGCTGCCCTGTCCTCCAAGGAAGCCACCATTCTGCACAACTATGGCTTGAGCACTTCCAGGCAGGTAACGTTGTGTAACTGGAGGCCATACAGGGGCATTTACACAATATTACAGGTGTTAATGGAGCATTTGTGCCTGTAATGTCACATAAATGGGCCCTTTACGGCCACCAATTACGCAGCATTACCTACCCGGAAGCGGATGAGCCGCCATTGTTGTGCACAACGGTGGCTTGCTAGGAGAACAGGTGGCCTCATGGGTTCATTGGGCACTCGCTGAACTGTGACACAGCTCACACAGCACTGTGGGCAGGGTGGATGGTGGCATGAGCGAATGCCCAACAAAGGCAGGCACAGGTGAGTCCATCCATCCCTATGTGCAGATCAAAAAATTGCATTCAACATTATGCGTATATTTGAAAAAAGTGCACAAAAAATGTGTAATTTTGAAAAATGTTTACAGATACGTTTTAACCAATGGGAGAAGAATGTGTACATTTCAAAGATGCACACAATTGATGCATACATTTGGGAAAATGCACACAAAAGTATGCATGGGCTTTCACGAAAAAAGGGTGAAAAAAAACAAAAACATCTTGCACTCTGATATGGACCTGAGATGGAATGGGCCATGAGATTGAATTCAGAGAATCTCAGCTAGCTTGAGTTTTGCTGATTTCCACACCCCGAGTTGTATCCAGTAGGGCTATTCCACCAGAGGAACGGAGACCACAGGCAGAACAGGTTACCAGTCCCCATGCGCCCTGTGGGCAACTCACTGGAGCAGATTTTGGGGTGCATGGGGGCTGCAGCGGGATGAGAGTCCTGTTTAGGGGTGGACAAAACTCACTTACCTGTCCTCGAAGTTTTTTGCGGTGGGGGGGAGGCGCTTCGCTGCTCCCCCCGCGAAGTTCAGGCTGGGGGGGAGGCTTCCCGCCTCGCCCGGCCGAAATTCAGGCCGGGGAGGAGGCGCCTCGCCCAGCCGCGAACTCAAATGTTTTTTTTTAAAAAAATAAAAGCCCCCGTGATAGGCTACGTGACGATTAACGTAGCCTATCACGGCTAGATCTGCAAAGTCAGCCGTGATAGGCTACGTTAATCGTCACGTAGCCTATCACGGGGGCGTTTTTTTTTTTTTTTCTTTGATTGGAATGGCGGTGGCGGCAGCCGGTCGAAAGACCAGCTGCCGCTCCCGCCCCGGACGAACACCCGCCGAACCGCCGGCCGGACCCGCCGCCGGGAGGGACATTCGGCAAAGGTAAATCCCGTCCTGGGGGGGGTGCGGGGGGCGGGGGGGCAGATAATTTCTCCCTGAAACTTGTTCGGGGGGCTGAACACGTTGGCACTCGGCCCCCTGAAGTTTCGGGGAGAAATTCTCCGTCATCCCTAGTCCTGTTGCATGAGTGGACTTCTGCTCACGTGACATTGGCTTCAAGCCATGACTCACACTGTACCTCCCCCCTGCCACCAACCCCACACTGCCCCTTATATTCAATGTAATTCATAGCTTCCACAAAACATTAAGAGCAACAACAGCCATGGTGCCTTTGTTGCACACTGTGACCCATATGGGCCAAATGTTCTCCTGATTACAGACAGTGTAGCTATGCATGATAGTTTTACCTACTCCGGTGTAAATGCTTGCAGCTCCAATTTGGAGTGGGATCATGGCACTCCAGGAGGAGGTTAAATCTCCCCCTCTTCCATTTTTTTCCCTGCAATTCCACAGGGTGGGAGGAAGAAAGGAGGAGACGCCTCCAATGATTCCAATGGAATTTTTTCCTTTATTTCCTCCCCCCGCCCCAAAGGGAGAGAGTGTGGAGTTTTGAGGAAAAAATAGGAGGAAGGATTAACACTCCTCTCCCACAGCACCATAATCCCACTCTGAATTGGGGCCATGCATGCTTATACAGTAAGAAGTAAAATTATCATGTATAGTGACACTATGCGTGATTAGGAGAATATTTAGTTTGGTCCTTAGTCTGTACTAAGGCTGATCTTTAGCAAATTTTAGCAAACTTGTTTCCCTTGAGTTGTGTTTTTTGGACTGCTGATGGTTGGGTGGTAAGCATTTATTGAATTTTAGCATTTCTTGAATGGGGTGTTTCATTATTGTTTTTGGCTTTTATTAATTACTTTGTGTTGATACCACATTTTATCTTTCACACCACCTTGAGAGGGTCTTTATACCTAAAGTTGTCCTAAACATATTTTAAATAAATAAAAATAAATAAATTCTGGCTGAAATTTGCAGGCTCCATAGGGGTGCATGAAAGATTTTCTGAAACTGTTCCTGCCATTCATTCCCCCCCCCTCTTTACTGAAGCCTCCTGTTTCAAGGTCGTCATGGTAGAGCCACCAGGTCTGAGGGCCCCAGTAGCTGGCTGTGGCATCCCTCCCCCCCCCCTGCAGTCCTATGTAAGGGCAGGAAGGACTTTGCATACTCTAATTGGCCTCATGATCATGCTACAGCAATTTGCCACTGGCTCTGCCCACTTTCATACCCTCCTAAACAACCATCAAAATGCCAGCCTCATTTTTACAGCATATAAAAAGGTTGGGTAAACTGAGGAAGTCATAAGAACATAAGAAGAGCCCTGCTGGATCAGACCAAGGGTCCATCTAGTCCAACCATCTGTTCACACAGTGGCCAACCTGCTGTCAATGGGAAACCCATAAGCAGATCATGAGTGCAACAGCACCCTCCCAGCAATTGGGAGTACATAGTGTACATAGGGATACTGCCTCTGATACTGGAGGTAGAATAGAGCCATCAGGACTAGTAGCCACTGATAGCCTTCTTCTCCAAGAATCTGTCTAACGCCCTTTTAAAACCATCCAAATTGGTGGCCATCACTGCATCTTGTGGTACCGAATTCCATAGTTTATGTGCTGTGTGAAGAAGTTGGCATGTTGCTTTAGCCCTAATGTGGCCATCTCTTTTACAGGGGATGTACGTCATCTGGCAAGCTTCAACAGAAAAAAGCTCACAAAATCACTAAACATTTTTCAGTATGAAAGGCACGTAGCTCAGCAGCGTACAGCTGCGGTCTTCAAAATACATGATTTTAATAAGCAGCCCCTGTAAGTAATACTACATATATATTGGACATAATTCCCATATACATGGCAACTGCATTCCACTGTTTTGATATACTATTTAATAAATGCTCATATTTTATGAAAGACCTGAAGTTGTACAGGACAAAATTTCATCATTTTTGTGTGGGGGGGGAAGAATGTAAAGAAAATGGTGTTGCCTAAGAATATTAGAATAGCATCATTAAATATGCTAGCAGGCTGATCCTTAACACTGGCATGCTCTTGCTGGGGTAGAAAGGATTGGGGCAAAGTGTACTTGAGGGCAATGCCATAACTGCTGGTGCAAAAGTGAACTGTTTGGGGCTGAACAGGGAATTATAAATCCTCAAATAAATAAAATTAGATTTAAGTCTCAAACAAGCACAGCAGCAGAGGCGTTGTTCATAACTGTGACATCAAACAATCAAAAGCTTACACAGGACCATTTTTTTAAAAAATGTATAGCATGCCTGAAGACTCTGCATAGGTAATGAACCATTTAATCAGATTAAATAACATGCTGTACTATCTTATGCATGTTTACTCTGAAGTAGGTATGTGTGAACCAGTAAAACTCAAGTCCGCCGAAAATTCCCTCAAAGCTTCTTCCAACTCATATGCATATCAGAATATAAGCGTTCTTTTTCTTTTTGCATTAAAATCTATGCATATCTCCATGTGTATTTTTCCAAATGTATGTGACAATTGCGTACATATTTGAAATGTACACATTCTTCTCCCATTGATTAAAGCATATTTGTGTACATTTTTCAAAACTACACATTTTTCATGCACATTTTTCAAATGTACATATGCTGTTGAACACATGGGGTGGGGGGACACAAATCATATTGCAAGCTCAGAAACGTATGGACTTCGACCACGTCAAAGATTGTGTCCAAACCCATGGTCATTCTGAAAAGTGAGAATTGGGTAAATCTTGATCAAAAACGAACTGAAACAAATTCCTCATGCATCCCTACTCTGAAGGCAGTCTCACTGTGTTCAATGACATTTTCTCCCAAGTAAGTGTGCATAGGATTGTAAATTGTAACAAGTGAGCAAAGTGTAACAAAGACTAATGAATGCCTCCCCCAAATCACTGTTACCGTAACTCCAGCCCCTAAAAGCGAGTCCAAATCTTACTGTATTTCTGAAAGATGTGTCTGGTACATTTCTAGGGGACTGAAGTTACATAGTTGTGTGAAAGTCACAGAGAATGCTGTCCTGCATACACCAGCCCTCTGCAAACTGGACCCCTTTGGATATTTTGAGCTACAACTCCCATCAGCCCCAGCATGAGGATCATGATAGATTGTATGATGAAGACTCCAGTGCTGCTCTTCGAATGCCAGCAGTTCTCATAGGTAGTAAACAGCATAGGAGTTACTTGAAGCCTGAAGAAACCTGACCTGTTCCATCTCTCAATGGGGCGTGGTAAACATACAGGATCCTTTAGTAATGTTATATCCAAGATCGTATAGGCTTCATAGGTCAAAAACAGGACCTTGAATTATACCCAGGAGATAATAGAAAGCCAATGCATGAAGGAGAGGTGTGTTCCCAGTGTCTGATTCTCCTTAATATGGCAGAGGACACCCTGTTCTGCACCAAGATTCAGAACAGTTATCAAGGCCAGTCCCAAAGGCAGTTTTACAGAAATCTTGACTCAACCACCATCTGCTCCCACCCCACTCCAAGACAGTACTTTTGATTTGGCAGCCTGCATCATGAAGTACTTGATCAAAGTGTGCAATTCTGCACTTGATATCAGACACTTAACAAACACATAAGTTGGAAAGAAACTCTGTAACAGGGATGTGCATATCAGCAAAACCAAGCTCAAGTTCTCCAAATTCCACCTTGGAGCTCATTCCAACTCATGACAGATTAGCAGTGCTGTTTACATTTTTTTTCTTGTTCCATGCAAAGTCATGTGTGTTTCCCCCCCCAAAAAAATACATACCAAATGTGTGCATTTTTGAAATCTATGCAGTTATCTCCCATTGATTAAAGCATGTTTGTTCAGATTTTTCAGAAGTATCCTTTTTCATGCACATTTTTCAAATGTACACATTTTTCAACACATGGTTTTGTTTCACAAATTGCATTGCAAGCTCAGAAATGTATGGACTTTGACCACAGACTGCATTCAGGTCTGCATTTGGTTCCAGGAGGTGTGAAGTGGGTACATTCAGGGCAAAAAGGAACTGAAACTAATTTCTCATATGCCCCTACTCTGTAAACTGCAGATTTGTGGTATAAGGCCAAAAGCAATGAAATGCAAAACTGAGCAATTACCTACCTCAAGTAGCCTAAGAGTGGTGGTATTTATTGCTTAATTTATTATACACCTGATAAAATAAAGTTCTCTAAGCCTTTTACATTTTTAGACATAATAATGTTACAAATAGAATACCAATAAAACAATCAACACTATAAAACTAATAAACATGTCGACACAGCATAAAATAATACAATAATAAAATGCTAAAATATTTACATATTTTAAAATATTTTAAAATACTATAAATGGTTGGGAGAACAGTAGGGACATACGAAAGTCACTTACTCTTTTGTGGATCTGCTTTGCGGTGGGGGGGGAGGCGCTCCGTCCCTCCCCCCGGAATCCTGCCCAGCCGGATCCGCTCTGTGGGGATTCTGCAGAGCCGCCGGCTGGCTCCGCCGGCAGCTGGACATCCGGCCGCTGGGCAGCAGGGATGCAAATGGCAGTGGCTGTAGCCGCCGCCGTTTGCGTCCCTGTACTTAACTGTGATAGGCTACGTAAATATTTACGTAGCCTATCACGACAAAGTAAAAAAAAAACACATACGCAAATGGTGGCGGCTACGGCGGCTGCCATTTGTGTTCGCTATTTTTCGCCATTCTAGCCTACGTAAACATTTATGTAGGCTAGAACGGCTAAAAATAGCGAACGCAAATGGCGGCCGCCGTAGCCACTGCCATTTGCGTACGCTGCATCCAGCCGCAGCTGGCCAGGGGACCATCCGCCCCCGCCCCCGCCGCTGCCCCCGCCGCTGCCGTCCCCGCATCCGCTGCCGCCAAAACTGCTGCCGCAACTGCTGCCACCCCTGCCGCTGCCGCACCTTCTGCCGCCGCCGCCACACGTTCCGCCACCGCTACACGTTCTGCTGCCACCCCCACCGCTGCCACACCTGCCGCCCCCGCCGCCACCCCCACCGCTGCACCTTCCGCTGCCCCCGCTGCACCTTCCACTGCCCCCGCCGCACCTTCTGCCACCCCCGCCACACCTTCTGCTGCCCTTGCCACACCTTCCGCCGCCGCTGCCGCACCTTCCGCCGCCACCACACCGCCGCTGCCGAAGCCGCCCCAGGTAAGTGCTGTCCTGGGGGGTTCTGCAGGGCGGGTGGGGGGGCAGGAGGCCGTTCCGCCATGGATTCTGGGGCAGAATTCTCTGCCATCCGGAGAATTCGGCCTCACTGGAATCCGTGGCGGAATTCTCCGCCATCCCTAGAGAACAGGAAAGTCTAGCTTGGTGTAAAAAAGTACATCTGTACATCCCTATTATGTGTACCAGGCAAGCTTCTGCTGCAAGAGCATTCCAAGGCTGAGAGGGGGTCACCATCAAAAAGCCCTTTCTCTGAGGCCAGAACCTCAGACTGAAGGGCTGCTGTGGATGGTCTTATGGTACACATATGTGCATTTGGGAGGAGGCATTCCATCAGGAACCAAGGTCCCAAGCTGTGTAGGGTTTTATAACATAAAACCAGGACTTCGAACTGGGCCTGGAAATGAATTGGGAGCCAGCGCAAGCAAGAGAGGACAGAATAATATCAACATAATGCCTAGTCCCAGTTAGAATCCTTGTAACCATATTTTGCACTAGCTGAAGTTTCCAGACAATTTTCAGAGTCAGCCCCATATTCAACACTTTGGCTATTGAGCAATATAGAAATGTAATAAATAAAAAAAAAAAATAAACTTTAAAAATACATTACAGTAAGAATGGAAGGTAAACAGGGCATGAATCACTGCAGCTACACTTTGCACTTCCAAATATGGTCATAGCTGGGATATGAACTGAAACACACACACGCACACGGAGGGAGAGAGAGAAAGTGAGAGAGAGAGAAAGAGAGAAAGCACAATCCTCTACATACTTACTCAGATGTAACCCCCACTGAGGACAATGAGTCTTACTCCCAGGAAAATGCATGAAGTTGCACCCTACCACTGCAACACTCTGCAGGCTCAGTAAGTTGCACTTCACTGAGTTCAATAGATCTTACTCCTGAGTAAGTGCATAAAGGATTGCAGCCTAAATCTGGGTAAAATGTAGGCATTTTAGGCTGCATCCCTATGCACGCATGCCTAGGAGTAAGTCCTGATGAACTCACTTCTGAGTGGGACTTACTTCTGAGGAGACATGCAGAAGATTGACGTGTGTGTGTGTGTGTGTATCTCACAAGACTGCTGCATAGAGGCCCATTTAAAACCATAATTGAGTTAAGGTACCAGCTGTTTTCCTAAACAAAAATACAGGATTCTTGGTTCAGCTTTCATGAGACATCCATTTGTTTACAATTGTTGCAGAAGAATATTCTGTTTGGAAAGGTCAGTTGCTTGCCAGAGGCAAACATGACCAAAAGTCTCGAAGGACTATGAATCAGTGTTGACATTCCACTCCATGTGCTGACAAAAAGTTTCCCATTGCCACTTATGCCACCAAGGGGGAGAGAGAGAAAAAGGAGACATGATTTGGGTTTTAAGGTGCATGGCTGAACTTATTAGCTCACCACAGCATCTGGTAAATACAATCAAATGAAGGGTCATAAAGTGTGGGAGCAACTACATTTTGACATTACTGATGATTGGGCAATGGAAGCAGAACTAGTAGAGGAACTAATCGTACAACTGTCATCCATAGAATCATAGAATCATAGGGGTGGAAGGGGCCTACAAGACCATCAAGTCCAACCCCCTGCTTAATGTAGCAAGCCTGATTCCCAGGCGCCGCAGTCTCCAATCCAAGTACCAGGGTGGACTCTGCTTAGCAGACGAGATCAGATGAGATCGGGTGCATCCAGCCCTTTGCTCATCAGCTACAACAGGTAAACTTCCCTAAGCCACTGGATAGGTTTGCATCATAGCTGCTCCAGAGGTTGGCATCATAGGTTGGCATCATAGGTTGGCATCATAGGTTGGCATAGTAGTTGCTCCAGAGCCCAGCAAATTCTAGATGTGCCCTTCTCAGACGTACATCACATCTGAAGAAAGGCTGTCCTATATACGCCAAGGCTGCCTGGGTGATGCCTTGGAGTAACCTGCTGTACTGGTGAGTCTTGTGCATATGTTTCCTCCTTATGGAAATATAGGTTTGGGTATGTCTACAGCTGTCATAGACAGCTGGCACTCCAACATGTCATGTTATTAGGTATGGATGAATTGGTCATTTTCACTGTCTCCTGCATTTAGATTTTTTAAACCTCAACTTCTTTCTCTCCCGAATATGAAGAACGTTGTGAATGTTGATACATTCTTACCAAAAGCAAACTGAAATATAATTCTCACCTATCTGCACCAGCCAAATTCAATAGGCACAGCTATTCCCAGCATGGAGAGGACCATGTCCCTGCCTGCCATATAGCTGTTAGTGACAAAAAGCCTATCAGAAAAAAGAGAGGTGGCGACCCCTAATTAAGCGCTAACATGGTTGAATACACAGGGATACAAACCCAGGTTTAAGAGCTAGGCACTCAAAGACCTGAGCCTGAACAGGTCTGTCAGTTTCATTTCCTCTCACATTGTTGTTGTTGTTTATTCGGTCAGTCTCTTCCGACTCTTCGTGACCTCATGGACCAGCCCACACCAGAGCTTCCTGCTGGCCGTCGACACCCCCAGCTCCCCCAAGGTCTAGTCCGTCACCTCCAGAATATCATCCATTCTCTCACATTAGATTTTTTTTTAAAATAAAAATCTCAAGTTCTTTTTATCCTACATGTAGACAACTTCGTGAACCGCCCAGGGAGCTTCAGATATTGGGTGGTATATAAGTGAAGATGATAATAATAATAATAATAATAATAATAATTGTTGCAAATTTTGATCAAAACCAAACTGAATTTTTAACAAAACCAACTGAAACAAAATTCTAACCCATCCTTTGTTGTTGTTCAGTCGTTAAGTCGTGTCCGACTCTTCGTGACCCCATGGACCATCGCACGCCAGGCCTTCCTGTCTTCCGCTCTCTCTTGGAGTGCTGTTATCAAAAAGTGAAGCAAATGAAATTTTCACCCATCACTAATTGATGTTGGTCCAACTTTGGCTGGGTAGGCTTCGAATTGTGTAGGCCTGATTTAGGGTCAGCTTGGCATGTACAGTCTTTTCTTGACCCTTCTGACATAATGATTTTGTTTATGGTAAAGACTTGCAGGGATGTTTTATGTACTTAAAGCCATGGTGTGGAAATGTCTCTATTTCACTTGAGAAGACAGCGATCACCTTTCCCAGCAATGGATTTCCTCCAAAACACTTTGTCACATTTTTAAGCCCCATATATTCTAAATCAAGTTTCTTGCTTAAACTGACAGCATGACTTCAAACTGAAAGATTAGCAACAGCACAAAAATATGTCATTTAAGCATTATCTTAATAGGAACAGACTTTCATGGGTAAACATTCATTTAAATTGGGGATTTAAGTGTATGAAAATTTTAAGCATAATTAAGAATATGTAATGATTCCTTCTGTAAATAGTAATTGATTACACTGAGGATTACAAACTCCCCTGATTAGTGATGAATAATGCAAATATGCAAAATAAAATACACATTTATTAATAGTCAACCAAATATATTTCCAAGGAAATGGCATGCAAATTCCCACCAAATAATGCTTCCTGGGGTGGGGGATTAAGGCTGGAGCCTTATGCACACTTACTTGGAAGTAAATCTCATTGAAATCAGTGAAGCTTTCTTTGGAGCAAACATGCATTGAATTAGACTCTATGGTTGCTAGCCAAAAATTCCATGAATATTTTTCTTAGTAAGTTTCCACTGCTACCGCCACTAAAAGAAAAAGAAAAAAAAGCATCCGGTTCCGAATTAAGCCTTTGCTAGAATATATAAGAGATATTGAACAGGAATTCAAATTATACTTCACATAGAAAAAAATGCTTTACCTAGGATGAAATATTAAAGGCAGCATGCGACAACTTAATTTAAGCCTTGGAAATGGTTGTGGGTGCAATGCATAAATGGATGCAATTAGAAGTGCATGAACGTCAGTGCTTTATATTATAATGGATTTCAAAAGGTGAATGAATAAAGCAATCTGATATCTGCAATACAAAATGACAGCTAAAAGTGCCTGACCATGTCTTTCCTAATATTTGCTTATCATCATCAAGTATTTTTTATTAACTCATACATGAAACCCTTCATTCTCATCCCCCACACCTCTTAGGAAGTCTAAGCCACTTCATACTCCCCTCCTCTCCTTTTTGCCCATCCTCTGTAAAGCAATAATAGCACTAGCTTACAGACAGGCCTGGTGTCAGCAGCATGTGGCATCTTCAGGCAAGTCACAGCCCCAGCACACCAGCATAGGGATGTACGAAACTCACTTACCTTTTCAAAGGGTGACATTCGCAGTGGGGGGAGGCGCTCCATCCCTCCCCCCGAAATTCTCTCCGGACAGCTCCGCTCCGCAGAGATTCCATGGATCCGCCAGTAGGGGTGGACGAAAGTCACTTACCTGTCCTCGAAGGACGTTCGCGGTGGGGGGGAGGCGCTTCGCTGGTCCCGCCGCAAAGTTCCAGCCGGGGGGGAGGCTTCCCGCCTCGGCCCGGCCGAAATTCAGGCCGGGGAGGAGGCTTCCCGCCTCGCCCGGCCGCGAACGCGAAAGTTAAAAAAAAAAAAACGCCCCCTGATAGGCTACGTGACGATTCACGTAGCCTATCACGGCTAGATCTGCAAAGTCAGCCATGATAGGTTACGTCAATCGTCACGTAGCCTATCACGGGTGACTTAAAAAAAAAAAAAAACGTGTACGCTAATGGCGGCCCCCATAGGGAGCCGCCATTCGCGTTCCTTATTTAGTCGCTGTAGTCTATAGCGTTGCCCTTATTTTCGCTGTAGTCTACGTAAATCTTTACGTAGACTACAGCGACCAAATAAGGAACGGGAATGGCGGCTCCCTATGGGGGCTGCCATTATCCGTACACACTTTTTTCTTTTCTTTTTTAAAGTCACCCGTGATGGGCTACGTGACGATTGACGTAGCCTATCACGGCTGACTTTGCAAATCTAGCTGTGATAGGCTACGTGAATCGTCACGTAGCCTATCAGGGGGCGTTTTTTTTTCCTTCTTTCATTGCAATGGCGGCAGCGGCAGCTGGTTGAAAGACCGGCTGCCGCTCCTGCCCCGCTCGAACACCCGCCGAACCGCCGGCCGGACCCGCCGCCGGGAGGGACATTTGGCGAAGGTAAGTCCTGTCCCGGGGGGGGTGCGGGGGGTGGGGGGGTGCAGAGGATTTCTCCCCGAAACTTGTTCGGGGGGCCGAACACATTGGCGCTTGGCCCCCCGAAGTTTCGGGGAGAAATTCTCCGCCAACCCTAGCTGCCAGCCAGGGCCACCCACAGCCAGACATCCAGCCACTGGGCAGCCTGCAGGGATGCAAATGGTGGCCGCCATAGCTGCCGCCATTTGCGTCCCTGTATTTTGCTGTGATAGGCTACGTAAATATTTACGTATCCTATCACGGCAAAAAACAACAACAGCAGACGCAAATGGCGGTGGCTACAGTGGCGGCCGTTTGCGTTCTCTTTTTTTTGGCCGTGTATTTTATGTATTTATCATTACATAAATATTACAGCAAAAAAAAGGGGGGAATGCAAATGGCGTAGTGGCAGCCATTTGTGTTCCCCTTTTTTTGCTGTAATAGCCTATGTACATAATTACGTAGGCTAAAACAGCAAAACAAAAAAAGGGAATGCAAATAGTGGCTGCCGTAGCCACCGCCATTTGCATTCCCTAAATTAAGCTGTGATAGGCTACGTAAGTATACGTAACGTAACGTAGGGATGGGGGAGAATTTCTCCCCAAAACTTCAGGGGGCCGAGTGCCAATGCATTCGGTCCTCCGACGGTTCGGGGAGAAATTGTCCGCTACGCTATTTGCATTCCCCTTATTTTCACCGTCTTAGTCTACGTAAATGTTTCCGTAGACTAAGACGGCCAAAAATAAGGAACGCAAATGGCGGCGGCCGTAGTTGTTGTTTTTTTAAGCCAGATGTGATAGGCTACGTAAGTCTTTACGTAGCCTATCACATCTTGTAAAAAAACCACACACGACAAGACTGCAAATGGTGGCGGCAGCAGCCAGTGGGAAGACCAGCCGCTGCAGCCACCATCGGAGCCGCCGCCGCCCAGAAGATCCGCCCCAGGTAAGTCTTGTCCTGGGGGGGATCCGTGGGGGGGTGGGGGCAGGCCATTCTGCCACAGATTTCGAAATCTGTGGCGGAATTCTCTGCCATCCCTACTTACTTACATTGGCTTTGCCAATTTCTACAGAAAGTAGACTGACATCTCCTCTCACAGACCTCCTTAAGGGCAGGAAATCCCCTTTTCATTGGACTGCCTCTGCCCAACAGTCTTGGCGGAACTTAAAAGGGTCTTTAGTTCTGAGCCAATCCTGTTGCATCCCGACCCGAGAAGGCCTTTTGTAGTACAAACTGACGCGTCTGACTTGGCGGTGGGGGCTGTGCTTTTCCAGCCAGGTCAGGCGGGTGGGGAGTGCCTACCTGTGCCTACCACTCCAGGAAGTTAAGCATGTCCAAGCGGAATTATACCATTTGGGAGAAGGAACTGTTAGCGATCAAGTCTGCCTTGGAGACGTGGCATCATCTTCTGGAGGGGGCGCAGCACCCCGTCGAAGTCAGAACTGACCATCACAACCTGGAACATCTCCAAACAGCCCACGCCTTAAATCAGCAGCAGATTAAGTGGTCTTTGTTTTTCCCCCAATTCAGCCTGAAAATATGGCTGAAATATGGCTGAAAAGCCATATGAGTGCCGCCAACAACCAACAAGCAGACGGTCTCTCTCTCATAAGCTGGAGCTCCAGCCAGGGGGTAAGAAGAGCCCCTCCCCCTCTCTGATTCTTCCCCCCGATAGTCTGGCAGCGGCAGTGGTGCCTCGCTTTTGGGAGGAGAGCCATCACACTGAACAAGCTCGGGATTCTTTTGTCCATGAGAAGGTGGAGGAATTGGGGCTAGCCTCTGCCCCCCCCCCAGTCTACCCCCTTCTCCCTGCAAGGTGGGTTGCTTTACCATTCAGGCCGGGTGTATGTCCCTTCTAAACCCCTCCGCGAGAAAATCCTCCATCGCTGCCACAATTCCCCCACTGCTGGGCATTTTGGCTTTGCCAAGACCCTACATGGAGTAATGCAGGATTTTTGGTGGCCCCGAGTGTGTCGGGATGTAAAGACCTATGTTGCCTCCTGCATGACCTGTCAGCAGGTGAAAGCCCCCTCGGGCAAACCCGTGGGCTTACTTCACCCCCTGCCTACCTCCTCAGGCCTTTGGAAGCTGCTCTCCCTTGATTTCATCACTGACTTGCCTTGCTCACAAGGTAAGACTACCATTCTGGTGGTAGTGGATTTATTTTCTAAGATGGCTCACTTTGTCTTGTGCTCCAGGCTGCCCATGGCCAGGGAGATTGCAGAGCTCTTTTTGGCACATGTTTTCTGGCTCCATGGATAGCCAGAGGGACTTATTTTGGATAGGGCAGCCCAGTTCACCACCCATTTCTGGAGAGAGCTACTTGGGATACTCAAGGTGATGCTATGTCTTTCCTCTGCTCACCATCCCCAGATGGATGGTCAGCCCGAACACACCAATGAAACTCTAGAGCAATATTTACTAGGGATGGCGGAGAATTCCGCCATGGATTTCAGTGAGGCCAAATGCACTGGCATTCGGCCCCCCGAAATCCATGGCAGAATGACCTCCCCCCCCCATGGAGTCCCTCTGGGACAAAGCTTACCTGGGGTGGATGTTCCAGTGGCAGTGGCTCCAGCAGCGGCAGCAGAGGCAGCAGCGGCGGCTGGTCTTTCGACCAGCTGCCGTGGCCGCCATTTGCATCTGCTGTTTGCCGTGATACGTAAACACTTATGTAGCCTATCATGGCAAGCAAAAAAAAAACAGTGTAAGCAAATGGCGGCAGCTACAGCGGCTGCCATTTGCATTCCCTATTTTTCTCCATTTTAGCCTACGTAAATATTTATGTAAGCTATTACGGCGAAAAAAAAGGGGAATGCAAATAGCGTAGTGGACACTATTTGCATTCCTTTTTTTCCACCATAATAGCTTACGTAAATATTTACGTAGGCTAAAAAAAAAAAAAAAAGGAATGCAAATAGTGCCCACTACGCTATTTTCATTCCCCTTTTTTTCTGCCATAATAGCCTACGTAAAAATGTATGTAGGCTAAAACAGCGAAAAATAGGGAAGGCAAATGGGGGCCACCATAGCCACTGCCATTTGTGTACGCTGTTTTGTTTTGTTTTTTGCCTGCCATGATACGCTACGTAAATACTTACATAGCCTATCACGGCAGCCTGGCTGGACACAAATGGTGGCTGCTACGGTGGCTGCCATTTGCGTCTGCAGCAGCCAGTCTGCGGCCCGAACTCCGGCTGCAGACGGCCCTGGCCAGCTGCTCTGTGGAGCCACCACGGAGGGGAGCCATCAGGGCTGGATTCCGGGGGGGAGGACCGGATCGCCTCCCCCCCTGTCGAGGATTCTGGGGGGAGGGATGGAGTGCCTCCTCCCCCACTGCGAATCAATCTGTGAAAAGGTAAGTGACTTTCGTACATCCCTAATATTTACGCTGTTATGTAAACTACCAACAAGTTGACTGGGTTTTACTGCTGCCTCTGGCAGAATTTGCTTACAACAATGCCTGCCATGCATCAACCCACCAAACTCCCTTTTTTGCCAATTTTGGGTACCATCCCAAGGCTTTCTCCTCCTCGCTTGGTCCATCCTCAATGCCCGCAGCCCATGACTTTTTAGAAGAGCTGCGCTCAGTGTACCATCTTTTACAGGCCTCCACCGAACAATCAAAAGCAGCGTACAAGGAAACTGCAGCCTGGCATCACCAGCCCGGCCTGCCCCTGCAGCTGGGGGACTGGGTTTGGTTGTCCACCCGATACCTCCCCTCTCACTCTTCCACGAAGAAGCTCGCAGCCCATCACATGGGTCCTTTCCAGATTATGGCCCAAATTAACTGTGTCGCTTTTCGCCTGGCTCTTCCCCTCTCCATGAAGGTGCATCCTGTTTTTCATTGCTCCTTGCTTTCCACCCTGGTCTCTGATGACCCTTATTGCTCAGTCTGCTCCCCTCCACCTCCGGTGCTGGTGTGGGGGGGAGGAGTTTGAAGTGGACTCACGCCTCTCATCCTGGACTCACACCTCTCCCGCAGGCGCCTACAATATTTGGTGGACTGGAAGGGCTATGGGCCAGACGAACATTCCTGAGAACCTGCTGAACATACGCATGACCCTTTGCTGCTGAGACGCTTCCACCAACAATACCCCCACAAGCCTGGGGCTCCAGGGGGGAGCAAGAGGGGGGCCTCATGGAAGCGGGGATGATGTCAGGGTTGGAGCTGAGCCCATAGAGTCCCAAAGCAGTTCTGATTCTAAGGAAGAGATACAATCTGTGGGAGAGGAACCTGCTCATCTTTCAGAGGAGCAGCTCGAGGGAAAGCCTCCCCCTGTTCACATTCCTGAGAGAGACAGTGAACCTGGCAGGGAGAGGGAGGGACAACTTGAGCTTCTAGCTACTTGAGGATTACAGAAGGCAGCAAGGGCACTCCTGACAGTGGGATTACTCAGGCCACACCCCCTCAATTCAATTGGAGCTCTCAGGAGCACCTGCTGAGCTCACAGCCATTCAGAAGTGAAAAGACAGCCCTCTGGATTTACTCCAGCCCACTTACCTCTTTGCCTTTGTCTCCTTTGTCTCCTCTTCCACTGCAACCCCCCTGGCCAACTCCTGTTTGTTTGCCCTGTTCACTCACTCTGACTGCTCACTCTCTGGGAGCTTGCTTCCTTGTATAGCCCCTAGACCAGCTGGAGCACCTTCCTCTGCTCTGCTCTGCTCAGCTAGGAGGTAGGAAACAACTCATAAACTACATTTAACTTGGTGGGCCACAAATGTTTTTCAGGCCTGTCATTAAAAAAAAGGTGGCACCATGGAGCCTCCTAGTGTTATTTGGCGGTAAGTCTGGTTCTAGTGAGAGGTGCGGATAGCATTACTGTAGCTATCCAGAGACTACAACTCCTAGCATGCCTCAGCATTGACTATGCTGGCTAGGGCTGATGGGCATTGTAGGCCAACAACATCTGGCGGACCATAGGTACCCTACCCTTGCTGTAGCCAAACACAGTTACGTCCTCTTAAAATATGTCAAAATGCTTTCCAGAGTATCAAAGCCATATGCTTTCCTGATTCTGAGTCTTGTGGAAGAAAGGTTATTTGCATCTCTGTGTGTTGGTGCCAATTATGAGCTGAACAAATGAGTTTTCAAACCTCCAAGTGTGCTTTTATAGCATCCCTAGTGATTCACTAGGAAAATTGGGCACATTATTATTATGTTAATGGCTATTCTGGGCGAACTTCCTATTTATGTCACTTTGTGGGACACACATTATCATATATTATTATTACAATTATGAATCGAACTAGCTTCTATTAATTGTTTACTTAATAAAATGAAATTAAATAAGGCTAGACTAGTACCCAGGGATGGTCCTGTGTTTTGTCCACTGTATATATGCACTAGTTCAGTCTCGGATCATTCCCACAATCCTGTGGGTAAATCACTAAGGCTTACTTGGTTGCTTTCAATATAACACAAAGGCACATGCTTGAGCCTATCATAAGGAAATGTTATTATAATTAATTTTACTTGAGGATCCTGTTCTCGCTTCCACTCTCTTTGATGGTTGGTAATGAACATGGAAGAAACTGACTGGCATAGGAATTCTTCTGAAATTCTCCTCTTCCAAATCCCCACCCCCACCCCCCAAGCAAGCATTTGGAGTAGGGATGTCAGATAATTCCACCATGGATCTCAGTGAGGCCGAATGCATTCGCCGCCCCGAAATCTATGGCGGAACAAAGCCCCCCGCCCCACCACCCCGCAAAAGGCGCGTGAAATGGAGCACTTACCTGGTGCCGTTCATGCTGCTTTGCGACTGGCGGCCGAGTCTGCGGCCGCCATTCGCTTCCCCATTTTTGCCGTGATAGGCTACATACATATTTACGTAGCCTATCATGGCTAATGCAAGGACGCCATTTGCATCCCTGTGGAGGCCGTGATAGGCTACGTAAATATTTACATAGCCTATCACGGCAAAAAAAGGGAAAGCAAATGGCGGTGGCTACGGCAGCCGCCATTTGCATTCCTGTTTTTTTGCTGTGATAGGCTACGTAAATATTTACGTAGCCTATCACGGAGAAAGACAGGGGCACAAATGTAGGGATGTCAGAGAATTCCTCCACGGACTGAAATGGGATCAAATTCCCTTCAGTCCATGCCACGGAATCCTCTGCAGAACGCACCATGAGGTCCTGCGGAGCCAGCAGTCATGCGGCTTTTTTTGTGTCATCTGCACAGAGTCGCGAAATTTTCGTAAATATAAACACTAGGTAGTATATTCTGATAATAAATACTTAAGTGTTTTTTTAAAAAATGAATTGTGCTCACTGCCTCGTTTGTGGATGTTCTTTTTCAATTGAAATCCTCCTCTCCGTGTACTTTCAGCCAAAACACCTTCTCCTCCTCGGGGCTTCCCAAAACAAGGCTGCCCGGGGTGTGCCTGAGTGATGCACTCTTTGTTTAAATCAGTGCTGTTTGAAAGAAAGAAAAAACTTTTTAAAATGACCATGCCGGTCTGGAGCCCTGCATGAGGTTAGGGATGTCAGAGAATTCTGCCACAGAACTCGGGGAGGCCGAATGCCAGCGCAGTTGGCCCCCCAAAATCGGTGGTGGAATGGTCTGCCCCCCGCCCCCCCCGGGACGAGACTTACCTGGGGCGGATCTTCCTGGCGGCAGTGGCGGCTCCGGCAGCGGTTCGGTGGCAGCAGCTGCAGCGGCCGGTCTTCCAACCGGCTGCTGCCGCCACCATTTCCCAGTTAAAAAAAAAAAAAATCAACGTGATAGGCTACGTAAAGATTTACATAGCCTATCATGGCTAGATTTTAAAAAAACACATAAATGTTTATGTAGCCTATCACGGCTGACTAAACAAAAAACCCCGCACATACACAAATGGCAGCACCCATGGGCGCTGCCATTTGCATTCCTTATTTTGGCACGTCTTAGTCTACGTAAACATTTACGTAGACTAAGACAGCGAAAATAAGGGGAATGCAAATAGCGTAGCGTCTACGCTATTTGCGTTCCCCTTATTTTCTCCATCTTAGTCTACGTAAATGTTTACGTAGACTAAGACGTGTCAAAATAAGGAACGCAAATGGCGGCGCCCATGGTTTTTTTTTTCCTTTTAAATCAGCCGTGATAGGCTACGTAAACATTTACGTAGCCTATCATGGCTGACTGCAGGGACGCAAACAGCGGCGGCTATGGCCGCCGCCATTTGTGGACCCGGCTGGCCAGGATTCGGGGGGGGGAGGGACGGAGCGCCTCCCCCCTGGACTGAATTTTGGGGGGGAGGGACGGAGCACCTCCCCCCACCTCGAATCAATTTCGTAAAAAGGTAAGTGACTTTCGTACATCTCTATGTCTACTCAGAAGTAAGTCTTACTGAGTTCAATGCAACTTACTCCTACACATGTCAGCACCCCACTTGCCCCCAGCTCAGCTTTGTATTTCCACATCCAGCTTATGATCAAACCTCCTGTTAGTTATCTCAGAAAACCCTTGGATGAATGGGAGGGGGGTTTCCAGGGAACAGCTGGATTGAGGGAGATTACACACACACACACACACACACGCACGAAGAATATAGTTCTTCATATTCCCTGGTATGTTTATTCCTTATTTTATCCATTCCCTGAGCATGTGCAGAGTGTGCTTTTTATTCAAACAAAGGGAAGGTTGCTGATCTTTCCCTTCATGCTGCACTTGTACAAGTGTGACTGCTTCAGAAAGAACTTTCCATTATACTGTCTCTTTTTCTTCATGAGTTTCATATAACAGAAGTACAATGTAGTGGTTAGAGTCCAGCCCAAAATCACCCAGTGAGATAACTAACAGGTTTGATAATGAGCTGGATGTGGAAATACAAAGCTGAGCTGGGGGCAAGTGGGGTGCTGGCATGTGTAGGAGTAAGTCGCATTGAACTCAGTAAGACTTACTTCTGAGTAGACATGCACAGAGTTGGTTCTCCTCTCCATTTTAGCCTCACAACGTCACCAACAAGGCTGGATGTGGAAATAGAAAGCCTAGCAGGGGGAATAATACTCGTGCAGGGCTCCAGACCGGCATGGTCATTTTAAAAGGTTCTTTCTTTCTTTCTTTCTTTCTTTCTTTCTTTCTTTCAAACAAACAGCGTTGCTTTAAACAAAGAGTGCATCGCTCAGGCACACCTAGGGCACCCTTGTTTTGGGAAGCCCCGAGGAGGAGGAACTGTTTAGGCTGAAAGTAATTACTGCACGTCTCAGGTAGGGATGGCGGAGAATTTCTCCACGAATCTTTGGGAGGCCGAGCGCCGAGGCATTCGGCCCCCCGAAAGTGTTGGGGAAATTCTCCGCCAGCCCCCCGCCCCCCCCGGGATAGGACTTACCTTCAGCGAATGTCCCTCCCGGCGGTGGGTCCTGGCGGCGGTTCGGCAGCGGTTCATCAGGGGCAGGGGCGGCAGCTGGTCTCCCGACCGGCTGCCGCCGCCGCCATTACAAAATAAAAAAGTAAAACAAAAACACACACCTGTGATAGGCTACGTGACGATTTACGTAGCCTATCACGGCTAGATTTCCAAAGTCAGCCGTGATAGGCTACGTAAATCGTCACATAGCCTATCATGGGTGACTTTGGGAAAAAAAAAAGAAAAAGCGTGTACGCAAATGGCGGCGGCCCATGGGCGCCGCCATTTGCGTTCCTTATTTTGGCACATCTAGTCTACGTAAAGATTTACGTAGACTACGGAGAAAATAAGGGCAACGCAAATAGCGTGCTCTTATTTTCGCCGTAGTCTACATAAATCTTTACGTAGACTAGACGTGCCAAATAAGGAACGCAAATGGCGGTGCCCATGGGCCGCCGCCATTTGCGTATGCACTTTTTTTTTCCCCAAAGTCACCCGTGATAGGCTACATGACAATTAACATAGCCTATCACGGCTGACTTTGGAAATCTAGCCGTGATAGGCTACGTTAATCGTTACGTAGCCTATCACGGGTTTGTTTTTTTTTTACTTTTTCTTTCGCGGCCGGGGAGACCTGAATTTCGGCCGGGCAAGGCGGGACGCCTCCCCCCCTCCCCTGAACTTCGGGGGGAGAAGCGAAGCACCTCCCCCCCACCGCGAATCACCCCTGCAAAAAGGTAAGTGACTTTCGTACATCCCTAGTCTCAGGGCAGGGGAAAAAAATACATAAATATCTACGAAAAATAGCCTTTCTTACGGAAGTTATGCAGACTCACATAGATGGCTGGCCATCGGAATTACGGCTGTCGGTACGGATTTATCTTCGTAATTCTTGGAGCGGAAAAAAAAGAGGAGAATTCTGGGGGCTTGTGAACGACGGTACGGAGCACTGGCTGCAAACCGCGGAAGTCAAGCGGCACGGAAGGTACACAATTCGTACATCCTTACGCAAATGGCAGCCGCTATGCCATTTGTGCCCCTGGTTTTTTGCCATGATAGGCTACATAAATATTTACATAGTGTATCATGGCAAAAAAACAGGAATGCAAATGGCGGCTGCCGCCATTTGTGTCTGCAGGCTCTGCATGCCTGCAAATGCATCCAGCAGGCGGCTCTGCGGAGTTGCTGTGGACTGGAGCCAGCCAGGTTAGGAATTCAGGGGGAGGTGCAGAGCGCCTCCCCCCCACTGTGAATCACCCGCTTTGAAAAGGTAAGTGACTTTTGCACATCCCTAGTTTGGAGTTCTCAGTTATTTCCAAAGTAGAACCAATACAACAAATATTCTAAGTCCATTTTTCTTTTCTTTTAAGGTAGGGTGGCAACTGAAGCTTTGTCCCCTACAATGGGGGGGGGGTAGGAAAATTTCAGGGACTTGAAAGGTGTGTGAAGGTTTGAGGACTACAGAGGCAAGAAAAAGAAAAGCATCAAGCCTAAAGGCCTGGATTTTTTTTGTTGGGAGGAGGTGTCCCTGAGAGGAGTAGTTTCATTTCCGTGGTTAGTTTCATTTACTTGAGTTAGGTTTCATTTCTCCAGGTTTGAAACAGTACTTTTGTTTTGAGGGAAGGAAGGGATAAAAAGGGAGAGAGAGAGCCAGTGAAAAGGAGAGAGGAAGACCAGAGCAGGAAGAGAAAGCAGGAAGAAGCAGCCTGGAGAAGTCTAAGTGCAGCTAGGGTAGAGAAATGTGCGGTTTTGCAACCTTTACTTTCTTTTAATGGCTTTTGTATCACTCAGCTCTATTCTGTAAATAATTTTAGTTGTAATTTGCTTGTTTTAATATATCGGTAAACTGGTGTGTGAAACCTCAGGTGCTTGGAGTGTCAATCACCCCACGTCTACAGCCGAAACCCCACACTATTTGGAAGGGATGTTTAAAAGAAGGAAGGTGGGAATCTTAAGGAGGCAAGAGAGTCTTACGGAGCTTCTCAGGGGGTCCAGGTCATAAGGGGAACCCTGACAGGGGGAAACAAAAGTCATATGAATTTCAGGTGGGTGGGTAGCAGCACTTACAATTATGAGGCAGGCAGTACTTTCAGTTATGAGGTGGTGAGAGTTTTTTCTCTCTTTTTCCCTTAAAAAAAAAAACATTCAAGGGGCAAACCATGGCTTAGTTGCTCTGCACAGCAGCCCTGCTGCCAGTAGGGATGTCATGGGCACCCATGTAGGGGGTGGAGTCCAATGGACTCCCTCCCCACTTGGCCCCCTGGATGCAGCTTACCGAGCCCCCACCCACTGAGCTGTGCGACCTGCCAGGACTTACCAGTCCCGTCCACAAACACCTTCAGCTGCCCGTCCTCTTTTAAATCACCATCATACATAAAAATAATGAGTTGTCATTTTTATGTATAATGGCAACTCACACAGAGGATGGGCAGCTGTGGGAGCTCGCAGGTGGGCAGGGGCGGATGAGCTCGGAAGCTCGACGAGCGGGTCCGGGCTGTGTGAGTGGGGGCGGCAGCTTGTCGAGTTCCCAGCCAACCCAGATGGAGGTGCGTCCGTCCATCCCTAGCTGGGATCCCTAGCTGGGAGCTAATCCATTCCATCCAAAGTGCCAGGCACTTTGAAAATCAAGGCAAAAATACCCCCGGGAGTTGCCATCGTAAAAAAAAAAAAGGAAAACAAAAACAGGAATGCCCCTGGGAATGATGCTATGTTATCACAGCAGAGGGCACCGCTGCACCTGGGATATGTGGATCAGCAAAGCCCCAGCTGAGCTAGGTTCTCCAAATTCTACCTTGAGGCTCATTCCAACCCATGTTTATATCAGGTTGCAAGCTTTCCCCCCTCTTTTTGCAGGAAAAGCTGTGCATTTTTGTTCGCATTTTTCCAAACGTGCACATCAGTTGTTCACATTTTTCAAATGTACACATTTTTTCCCATTGATTAAAATGTGATTGTGTGCATTTTTCATAAATACACATTCTGTCATGCACATTTTTCAAATGTACACATTTTTCAAGCACATTTTTTGTTTCACAAATTGCGTTACATTGCAAGCTTGAAAATGTATGGACTTTGCAGATTATCTTCAGTATGGATGCACGAAAGTCACTTACCTGGTCTCGCAGCTTGCTTGGCAGTGGGGGGGAGGTGCTTCGCTGCTCCCCCCGAAGTTCAGGCCGGGGGGGGAGGCTTCCTTCCTCGCCTGGATGAAATTCAGGCTGGGGAGAAGCGCCCCGTCTCCCCAGCCGCGAACTTCAAAAGAAAAAAAAAATGCCCCTGTGATAGGCTATGTAACAATTAACGTAGCCTATCACGGCTAGATCTGCAAAGTCAGCCGTGATAGGCTATGTTAATCGTCACGTATCACGGGTGACTTTGAAAAAAAAAAAAAAAGCACGTACGCAAATGGCGGCCCCCATAGGGAGCCGCCATTCGCGTTCCTTATTTGGTCCCTGTAGTCTACGTAAAGATTTACGTAGACTACGGTGAAACTAAGGGCAACGCTATTTGCCTTTTTTTTTTTTTTTTTTTTACTTTCGTGTTCGCGGCCGGGCGAGGCGGGAAGCCTCCTCCCCGGCCTGAATTTCGGCCGGGCGAGGCAGGAAGCCTCCCCCCCAGCCTGAATTTCGGCCGGGCGAGGCGGGAAGCCTCCCCCCCCGGCCTGAACTTCGCGGGGGGAGCAGCGAAGCGCTCCCCCCCACCGCGAACAAGCTGAGAGAAAAGGTAAGTGACTTTCGTCCACCCCTAGTCCAACCCCCTGCTCAATGCAGGAATCCAAGTCACATGTACATCCAACGCATACAGAGAGAGAAATGCCACCCCTTCCACCACCAGCACCTGCAATTTCACATGCCCCACTGGCCTAGATCGTGTTGACATCTACACAGTCAACACAATTTTGGAAACTTTGGGAACCCTATCCAATCAAAACTGCTGCTTTCCTGGACAGCCTACACACATATACTTTATGCATCTAGAGTCCCATTTAACGGTTCTTAATATTGCTTTTATTGTTTTATTATGTTTGGATTGGATTACTGGTCGTTGAGGTTTGGTTTTGATTTTGATTTTTTGGTACACTGCCTTGGTAGTTTTCAGAAAGGCTGTAAAGAAATACCTCCAATAAATAAATGGTTGTAAAATGCCATATTAAATGTGCAGATTTGGGGGGGAGGGGTCCCCCATGCCATGGGAAAAGGGCAAGATCTTGCTTCCCCTCCAAGCATTGCATATACATATGCAGTGGTCATTTGAGTGTCCCTAATGATCGCATTGCTGCCATAATCTATGGAGGGATTAGGGAGATCACAGAGAGGTTCTTGGGGGTCTCTAGAGATAAGAGCAGGCATCAGAATGTGCATGGGTTCTAAAATGTGGAGTTGGGCAATTCTATACCCTCGCCTAATAAAATATAGAAAAATATGCTGATGTTACATTAACAGCCCAAATAGTCAAGATTGCTGGGATTCTCTGAACATCATCTTGCCACTCTCCTCATGCCTGATTCCCATTCGTGTTTAGGGTTGGCGGAGAATTTCTCCACAAATCTTCGGGAGGCTGAGCGCCGACGCATTCGGCCCTCCGAAAGTGTTGGGGAAATTCTCCGCCGGCCACCCGCCCTCCCCCGGGATGGGACTTACTTTCGGCGAATGTCCCTCTCGGCGGCGGGTCCCGGCGGCGTTTCGGCAGGGGCGGGGGCAGCGGCCGGTCTCCCGACCGGCTGCCGCCGCCGCCATTGCAAAAAAAAAAGTAAAGTAAAAAAAACCACACACCCGTGATAGGCTACGTAACGATTTACGTAGCCTGTCACGGCTAGATTTCCATAGTGAGCCATGATAGGCTACGTAAATCGTCATGTAGCCTATCACGGGTGACTCTGAAAAAAAAAAGCGCATACGCAAATGGCGGCGCCCATGGGGTGCCGCCATTTGCATTCCTTATTTTGGCACGTCTAGTCTATGTAAAGATTTACGTAGACTACGGCGAAAATAAGGGAATGCTATTTGCGTTGCCCATATTTTCGCCGTAGTCTATGTAAATCTTTACGTAGACTAGACGTGCCAAAATAAGGAATGCAAATGGCGGTTCCCATGGGAGCCGCCATTTGCGTACGCGCTTTTTTTTCCCCCAAAGTCACCCATGATAGGCTACGTGACGATTTACATAGCCTATCACAGCTGACTTTGGAAATCTCACCGACATAGGCTATGTAAATCGTTACGTAGCCTATCACGGGTGTTTGTGTGTGTGTGTGTTTTACTTTTTTTCGCGGCCGGGTGGTCGGGGCGCTCCTACCCAGCCTGAATGAGGCACCTCCCCCCCCTCACCTGAACTTCGGGGGGGAAGCGAAGCGCCTCCCCCCCTCCGCGAAGCAAGCTGCGGGACAAGGCAAGTCCCTTTCGTCCATCCCTATTCGTGTTTGCAATCACTGCTTACTTGGAGTGAACAGGAAACTTGCACAAACTGAGCAGCGATCGAATAGGAGATGTGCACACATCTCCCCAAATTTGCTCAAATTTCCTAATTGGCACAAATTTCCTCTATAGACTAAAGTGGGGCTGATTCAATCTGCTGCGGAAATTTGCACAAATTAGGAAATTTGTGCAAATCAAACTGGGAATGAGGATCAAGACAAGTGAAAGCACATATTTGACAATTTGTGAATATTTTCAGTGGACACATACTCATGCTCATGTCCCTAGGAACAGCTTAACTTGGACCTGTACCACATTTATTTACTTCACATATTAATTTTAAAATGTCCTATTTTCACATTTCATTTCAGTTGATTACTGATAGTTTAGAAATGCAATTTTAGAGCTTGGACAAGGTATTCAGAAAGCTTTAAAAACCATATTTAGAATTTATGCAGTATATTTCAATTGTGCAGAGTACTTCAAAGTAGGGATTTTAGAGTAATCTGCCATTCTTTGGAATCCGGCCTCAGGAATCTGTGGTGGATCGGCCCCACTTACCTCCTCTTCTGGAGGATTTCACGTGGGATGGCATGGCTGCTTGTTGCACCAGGATCCGTTTGCCTCCCTACCAATCGCCATTTTAAAAAAATGGCGATCGGCAGGATGTTCCCATAGACTTATACACAAAATAGAGGCGTGAATCTTGTGTATAAGTCTACATAGACTTATATGCAAGATTCACAGCTCTATTTTGCATATAAGTCTATGGGGACATCCTGCCGATCACATTTTTTTAATGGCGATTGGCGGGGAGGCAAAAGGCCCCGGTTGATTCAGGTAAGTGGCAGCCCTTGGCTCTGCAGAATCCTTGTGGAGCGGAGCCGCTCCGCGAGGATTCCAGGGGGGAGGAACAGATCGCCTCCCCCACCGCGGATTCCCCACTGGAACAGATGGTGGGGGATCCATACATCCTTACTTCAAAGTAATTATTTTAATACTTGTAAGGCATTCTAGTATTTAGGACTCTCTGTAGCTATGAGGTGACTTTGTGATTGAGAAGAAATTTTAACTGGGACTTCGCATCTCATAATTCACACTTCCAGCCATTGAGGCTGCAAATATTATACCTATTTACCTGTGAGTAAGCCCCATTGAAATCTATGGGGTGCACTATGAGAACACCAGCTCTTGAGTAGAGATATGCAAATCAGCATATATCAAGCTCATTGAAGTTCCCTGAATATCACCTCAAAGTTCATTTTGGCTTGTGTATCTGTAGCAGATTGCAAGCTTTTTCTTTCTTTTCTCACAAAAATATTTTCATGCACATTTCCAAATGTACAAATAAATTCTGCATATTTTTGAAATGTAGATATATTCCTCCTATTGATTACAATGTTCATGTGTATTTTTCAAAAGTACACATTTTTATGCACATTTTTCCAGTGTATGTATCTAGGGATGTCAGAGAATTCCGCCACGGATCTCAGTGAGGCTGAATGCCAGTGCATTCGGCCCCCTGAAATCCGTGATGGAATGAAGCCCCCTGCCCCACCACCCCGCGAAAGGCACACGAAACAGAGCACTTACCTGGTGCTGTTCATGCTGCTTTGCGAATGGCGGCTGCATTTGCGGCCGCCATTCGCTTCCCCATTTAGTCTGCCTCCATTTGCATTCCTGCTTTTTTGCCATGATAGGCTATGTAAATATTTACGTAGCCTATCACAGTAAAAAATCGGGGCGCAAATGGTGTAGCGGCAGCCATTTGTGCCCCTGTCTTTCGCCGTGATAGGCTATGTAAATATTTACATAGCCTATCATGGCCAAAAACATGAACGGAAATGGCAACCGCCATAGCCTCCACCATTTGCGTCCGCAGGTTCCACACGCCTGCGAATGCACCCAGCTGGTGGCTCCATGGAGTTGCCGTGGAGCGGAGCTGGCCGGGTTAGGATTTTGGGGGGAGGTGCGGAGCGCCTCCCCCCCACCGCAAATCACCCCTGCGAAAAGGTAAGTGACTTTCATACATCCCTATATGTATCTGTCTCGCATTTCCCCCCCTGCAAATCACATCCAAGCATGGAAATGTACAGATTTCAACTGCAGATTGCTGCATTCGCTTCCAGGCAGTACAAACGGGGCAAAATCTGGTCAAAAACAAATGGAGAGAGCAATCCTATTCAGATGGACAGTCGCCTCTGAGCCCAGGGGCGACCACCTATCCAGTGCAGGATGGGAGGAGTGGTGTGGAGCAGATGTCCTCCGTGCTCCCGCCACCCTGTTTTCAGGGCTAGACAGCCGATTTTGGCTATCTAGCTGCGGGACCTCATAGCGCGGTGAGAGGCGGCTGGGTGACACTTAAGAAGTCTCATACCGGCACTTCCGACCTTCCCACCTAGGGATGGCATAGAATTCCACCACGGATGGATCACGGTGAGGCCGAATGCCAGTGCATTCGGCCCCCTGAACTCCGTGGCGGAATGGCCTGCCACCCCCCCACCACCCGTGGATCCCCCCTGGGACAAGACTCACCTGGGGCAGATCTTCTGGGCGGCAGCGGTGGCTCCGGCAGCGGCTCTGGCAGCAGCTGCGGCGGTGGCGGCAGCCGGTCTTCCGGCCGGCTGCCGCCGCTGCCATTTCCACTCTGGTAAAAAAAAGAAAGAAAAAGACGTGATAGGCTACGTAAAGATTTACGTAGCCTATCATGACTAGTTTTTTTAAAAAAAACATGATGTGATAGGCTACGTAAATCTTTACGTAGCCTATCATGGCTGGGTTGGTTAAAAAAAAAAATGCGTACGCAATTGGCGGCGGCTACGGCTGCCGCCATTTGCGTTCCTTAATTTTACCCTCTTAATCTATGTAAATATTTACGTAGACTATGATGGCGAAAATCAAGGGGAATGCAAATAGCGTAGCGGGCGCTGTTTGCGTCCCTTTTTGATTCCCCATTTTAGCCTACGTAAATATTTACGTAGGCTAAAATGGGGAATCAAAGAGGGACCCAAATAGCGCCCACTATGCTATTTGTGTTCCCCTTGATTTTTGCCGTCATAGTCTACGTAAATATTTACGTAGATTAAGAGGGGAAAAAGAAGGAACTCAAATGGCAGTGGCCATAGCTGCCACCATTTCCGCACGCGATTTTTGTTTTGTTTTTTTACCCAGAGCCCTCTGCGGCTGGAAATCCGGCTGCGGATGGCTCTGGCCTGGCCGGGCCTGGCCTGGCCAGCTGCTCTGCGGAGCTACCACAGAGCACAGCCGGCCTCAGAGAATTCCAGGGTGGAGGAACGGAGCGCCTCCCCCCACGGCGAGGATTCCGGGGGGAGGGACGGAACGCCCCCCCCATCAACATAATCCGCAAACAGGTAAGTGACTTTCGTACATCCCTATTCCCACCACAGCCTGCCCCCAGAATGCCCTGTTTTCTCCATTCTGTGCTGCTCTTCCGAGCGTGGAGCACGGGCCCAATCCGAGCTGCCTTCGAAGCAGCATGGGACGGGTGGTGGTTGGTTCTCCAGGAACTGGCCAATCCTATGGCTCTCTAGCCACTGACTAGCAGCCATAAGATTGAGCCCTTAAATGATTTTCTCATACATCCTTACCCCTGGGTTATAAAATGCAATCTTATGCAAGTAAGTCTCTCTGTGTTCAGTAGGCCTTACTCTCCAGTAAGGATTGCATAGGATCACAGCTTTAGTGATTGTTGTTGTAATTTTGCTTGCCTTTAGAAATATGTTCAGAATTTTACGCACTTTTTTATTGACAATGTCCCCATCAGTTCCTGAATTTTAAAGGAAATGTGTTTTGTTCACTTCTTTGTCCTCACAATAGAGGACAATTATATTCCTGATGGATTTACCCTTGGAAAACAAATTAGGATGCCCAAATGTTTGCAGATTGAAAATCAATGTGCATAAAGCAAGAAAAATGCATGATGCAATCATCAGAACAATTTGCTCAGCCAGTGAATTCAAGAAACTAGGTCATTGTACAATTGCTAAGTGGGAAATCTTCAGTATGATCAATTCCCAATATACCATACAAAATATACCACACAGCACAGAGTCACCTAAAATTAACTTCAGTGCCCTCAAAAGAAAGCAGGCCTGCTGGTCATGCAGTCTGAAGTGGAATGCCTCTTCCTAATCCTAGATAGACAGCAGTGGGTTGTGGTTGCAGAGAGGAAATGGCATTGTATACTGTATCTTATGCATAAATATGTTCTTTAAAGTGTTCCTGTCACTTTAAGACACAGGTGTGGAAACCTGCAGATCTCCAGATGGTGGTGGACTCCCAACACTCATCAGCCACAGCAAGCATAGCCAATGGTCAGGGATACTGTTGCTTCTCCCTGATCTCTCAGCAGCTTTTATACCATTGACCATGGTATTCTCCTGGACCAGCTCCATGAGGATGAGGTGGCACTGTGTGGCAATGGTTCCATCGCTACTTGTGGGGTTGGTTCCAGAGAATGGCATTGGGGATCGTGTCTCAGCCCCCTGGCAACTGTGCTGTGGGGTGCCACAGGGCACAATCCTGTCGCCAATGCTTCTTAACATCTATATGAAGCTGTTGGGTGCAGTCATTAGGAGATCTGGGGCAAGGTGTCATCAATATGCAGATGACACCCAGCTAGGGATGTCAGAGAATTCCACAACAGATCTCGGTGAGGCCGAATGCCAGTGCATTCAGCCCCCCGAAATCCATCGCGGAATGAAGCCCCCACCCCCCAACCCACGAAAGGCGCGTAGGACGTAGTCCCCGTCGCCCCCAACCCACAAAAGGCATGCGAAACAGAGCACTTACCTGCTCCCATCCACGCTGCTTTGCGAATGGCGGCCGTCCTGCGGCCGCCATTCGCTTCCTCTTCATAGCTGTGATAGGCTACATAAATACTTACGTAGTCTATCACGGCTAATGCAGGGACGTCATTTGTGTCCCTGCGGAGGCCATGATAGGCTACGGAAGTATTTACATAGCCTATTACAGCAGGGGGGGGGGGAAACCCAGCATATGCAAATGGTGGTAGCCGCCGCCATTTGCATATGCTGGGTTTTTTCCCCCCTGCCATGATAGGCTATGCAAATATTTACGTAGCCTATCACAGCTAAATACAGGGATGCAAATGGTGGCGGCTACGACAGCCGCCATTTGCGTCCCTGCAGGGCTGCCCAGCAGCCGGATGCCTGGCTGTGGGTGGCCGGAGCTGGCCGGTGGCTCCGCAGCTTGGCTGCAGAGCAGAGCCGGCTGGGCAGGATTCTGGGGAGGAGGACCGGATCACCCCCCATCGAGGATTCCAGGGGGAGGGATGGAGCGCCTCCCCCCCAGCAGAAACAGAATGGAAGGTAAGTGTTCCGTCCATCCCTACACCCAGCTCTGTTTCTCCATTGCATCTGAGTCAGGTGTGGTTATGCACAACTTGGACTGGTGCCTGGACAGAGTGGTGAGCTAGATGAAGACCAACCAACTGAAACGGAATCCTGGTAAGATGGAAGCTCTGTGGGTGGATGGTTCCTGAGTCTGCTAGTTGAGTAATTTACCTGTCCTGGAAGGGGTTGCACTCCCCCTACAGGGACATTGTCTGGGGGTGCTCTGGATTCATCTCTGTCACTTGAGGCACAAGTGGTTTCAGTACCAAAGAGCACCTAATACTAGCTTAGGCTGGTATGAAAGCTATGACAGTTCCTGGACAGGGATAGGCTGGCCACACTGATCCATGCATCGGGAACTCAAGATTGGACTGTTCTAATGTGGGTTATGTGGGGCTGCCCTTGAGATGGGTTCAGAGGCTGCAGCTAGTGCAGAATGCAGTGGCTAGATTGCTCAATGGAGCTTCTTACAGAACACATATAACTCCTGTGCTGAAAGCTCTGCACCGACTGCCAGTTAGCTACTGAGCCGTGTTTACGGTGTTACTGCTGGTTTATAAAGCTCTAAACTTCTCAGGACTCAGTTAAATGAGAGACTGCCTTCTTCCGTATAGGCTGCCCCAGTCTTAATGGTCTGAGGGGAAGGGCTTCCTGACCGTATTGTGAACCACTGAAGACCATTTGGCTGTGGTGTGGAGGAGGCCCTTCTCCATTTTGGAATGATCTCCCCCTTGAGATCAGGCAGACTCCTAGTGTGGAGTGTTCCTGCCAACAACTAAAGGCACACTTGCTTGCTCAGGCGTTTCCCTGACTGTTAGTCTTGTCCACTATCCCTGGTTATTTTAACAGAGATGTAATTGTAGTTACCATTGTTTTATTGTTTTAATGGGTTTACTGTATTTTATCATGCTTTTATATTGTAACCCTTTTGGGAAGGATGATGACGATTTTTTAAGAAGAGTAGGACAGAATTTTTTTTAAGCAAATAAATAAATAGTGGGGGTTGTAGTCCAACAACATCTGGAGGGCCACAAGTTCCTCACCCCTGGAAGTGAGAAGTGGAACAGAAAGAACAGGGATTTTCCATGTCTTTTGACACTTCACAGATGAAAATAAGAACAGATGCATGATGGATGGGGCTAGAGGCAGAGCCTGGCATCCCAAGGACATGACCTGATGGAGAATAGGGATGGGCAATCCACCCCACACATGCTGTGCGTGCTGCTCGCCAGTACCCCAGCACTTACCTGCCCCGTTCTACTCCCAGGTTGAGCCAGTAGGTGGCCCACAGGGTGGCTGCTCGAGTGGTGTATGGCCACCCAACTCCTCAATGAGCTGCCATTTTGTGTAAAATAATAATTTACATTATTATTTAATGTAAAAGACATTTTGCATAAATGGTGGCCATAAAGCGGCCATTTACGCAAAATCGCTATTACGCAAGGGAGCCAAACATGGCAGATAAGTGGCAGTGGTCTGTAGACTGGAGTCTGGGAGGCCTAGCAGAGAGAAGTCCGCCAGACTTCTCCCCCCTCTCAGACTCCCGCGAGATCCCTAATGGAGAATGGCAGGGCTAACACTATCCCCATTCAGATATGCAACAAGGAGCAAGTACAGCTAGCAGTCCATGTAAGTGTGAACTCTGCCTGTGAGGGTCCTAATGGGATTAGTTGGAATGAAACATGCAAGGACACGAATTAAACCAACTTCCTTTAACCAGAGTTGTGCATAAAACAGTACAGCAATTGGCCACATAGAGCCAAATACATAAACAGTCTGTTAACTAGAGTTGTATGAAAAATTTCTTTCAGTTCATTTCTTATGAGGATCAGGACTTGCCCAGTTTGCACCTTCTGGATTGAACACAGACTTGGATGCAATCTACAATTGAAGTCCATACATTCCCAAGCTTGCAATGTCATTTGCAGACCGCCCCTCCCCCCAAAAAGAGCATTCAGCAGCATGCGTACATTTGAAAAACGCATATGAAAAAAGATGTACTTTTGAAAAATGTACACAAATACACTTTGGGAGAAGAATGTGTACATATCAAAGATGAATACAACTGATAAGTACATTTGGGGAAAATATGCACAAAAATGCACATGGATTTTCATGTGAAAAAATCAGATATGTACTCAGGTCAGAACAAGCTTTGTGATGGAATTCGGAGAACTTCCACGAGCTGGGGTTTTGCTGATTTGCACATCCCTACAAGAACACAACAAACAGTAATCACTGCCAAATGTGATGTGGCAGTGGCAGCGGTAGCTGCAGAAACACCCTGTGATTGTGCATGAAAACAAGGCAGGCAGGGATTGTGTGCCTTGTTTAGAAGCTGAATCACACTCCTGGGAGGCTTCCAGGAGTGCAATCGTGTGCTTCTAAACAAGGCATGTGCTCCCATGCTCCTTATTTTGTTAAAAAAAAAAAAAATCGCAGAGGGATTGTCACCATTACTGCAGTGGCAAATTCAGCAGTTGGCTGTGTCACTGACTGGAGGGTGCAAAATTGGTGAGGGTGGCCACATCAGCTCATGGAACACGTGTTGCCCATTCCAGCTGTAATATATAGGACAAAATAGAGAGAAAATCTTACAAAGCAGTTTTAAAAAACCCTTTACACACACACACACACACACACACACACCATAATACAAAGACTAGAGTCATTCTAGTGCTTGTGTCTCTAATATAAGGTTCTCCTAACACTGTCATCCACTCTGAATGGAAGTAAATCTAATCAAGCCCAAATCTCAATAATAAAACAATTTACATGGAGCACTGCTGCAGTGAATAATTGCATTTTGTCAGTGGCTTATTCTAGAGATCTTTTCCCTCTCTGCTACTTTCTGTGGGGCTAATTCAATTTTCACAGCACAGAATTCTTCCCCTCTTCACTTTGGTCATATAAAAAAGTAATATCAGGCAGAAGGTTTAATTAAGAAGTCCAAAATATTGTAGGAAAAAAAGGAGATGACCTTTCAGAAAACATTCTTTTTGAAGGAAATTATGCCCAATCTCTCCCCCTCCCATTTATTGTTTAATGGCTCGGTCTTTTATTTCCAAACATGTTCCTTTATTGATGAAATCTATGAATTTGATGGGAATAATTTATTTAACTGATGTGGGAATAATAAAAAAATACATTAATTTTAAAGGACTTTCCAAATTCAAGTCATTCTATTCTGCAAGCATGCTTACCTGGAGGGGAGGGTTCTGGGGAAATAGATTTCTTTGTGTGCAGTCAAATAATAGTAATAAAGCAACATCATTGTCTTCTTAAATCTGCAGAGAACAGTTCACCAACATATTGAATTTTTTGAAAGCAGACACTGTCATCTATTTCTTTTAAGGAAGGAAGCCAAGAATGATAAAGTAGTACTACTATAAATGTTGGATTGGTCAAACTGTGGATGTTACTATGGCAGAGGAACTAATTCAGTAATTCATCATTCTTAATGTCTTCAGTAAACATATTCCATGAATTTTAAAAGGACAAGCACCAAACAATACATGCATGTGCCCTTCACATCTGCCACAAACGTACATGGATTTTGTACTTTGGTATACTCAAGTAGAAATATATTGCATGATACCCTAAGATTCCAAGTCCAAACATGATAGCTGGAAACATGGTCTCTTCCACAATTAAACATGCTGAAATAAATGGCAAAACATGCACAACTAACTATGAGTTGGATTTAGGGTGGCCATATTTCCTATTTTACAGAGGACAGACCTCTATTTGAAGCAGAGATGTCCAGATTTTGTGAAATCTGTCCCGTGTGTGTTTTGTGGATTGTGTGGTGTCATTCATTCTGGTGTCCATTCACAGATGGATTTGAATTGTGTGTGTGTGTGTGTGTGTGTGTGTTTCATTATGCAGAAAAATACGCAAATAATTCCATAAGAGGCTTCACAACAATTTACATAATTTATGTTAGTCCACAACATTTAGCATATCATCCCCCATTCCATTCAACTTTCCCTTTGTATTTTCCAGGATGGCATATGTCTCAGCAGAAACTTGCATATTATCCTACGAATAAATTTGTGTAAATTTCAGGAAAGTTTTTTTTTAAAAAAAAAGATCTGAAAGTCCATGGACCCTGCGTGGCCTGGGGAGGCTGGTCTGCTGCGGATTCCACAGGTCGGATCCTTAGAAATCCGAACTAATTTTAGTCCATCTTGAATTTCTCCAGCATCCCTAATTTGAAGAAGACAGGAAGGCCTGGCGTGCTATGGTCCATGGGGTAGGGGTGTCAGAGAATTTCTCGCCAAAACTTCGGGGGGCCGAGTGCCAACGTATTCGGCCCCCCGAGATAGTTTCAGGGAGAAATTCTCCCCCCCGCCCCCCGCCCCCCCCGGGATGGGACTTACCTTTCCCGAATGTCGCTCCCGGTGGCGGGTCGCAGCGGCAGTTTGGCAGGGCTTCGACAGGGGCGGGGGCGGCAGCCGGTCTTTTGACCGGCTTCCGCCGCCGCCATTCCAAGAAAAGTAAAAAAAAAAAACGCCCCCGTGATAGGCTACGTGACGATTAACGTAGCCTATCACGGCTAGATTTGCAAAGTCAGCCGTGATAGGCTACGTAAATCGTCACGTAGCCTATCACGGGTGACTTAAAAAAAAAAAACGCGTATGGCTAATGGCGGCCCCCATTGGGAGCCGCCATTCGCATTCCTTATTTGGTCGCTGTAGTCTACGTAAAGATTACGTAGACTACGGCGAAAATAAGGGCAACACTATTTGCGTTGCCCTTATTTTCGCCGTAGTCTACGTAAATCTTTACGTAGACTACAGCGACCAAATAAGGAATGCGAATGGCGGCTCCCTATGGGGGCCGCCATTTGCGTACGCGCTTTTTTTTTTTAAGTCACCCGTGATAGGCTACGTGACGATTAACGTAGCCTATCATGGCTGACTTTGCAGATCTAGCCGTGATAGGCTACGTGAATCGTTATGTAGTCTATCACGGGGCGGTTTTTTTTTTTTTACTTTTCTGTTGAAGTTCGCGGCCGGGGAAATGGGGCACTTCTCCCTGGCCTGAATTTAGGCCAGGGGCGAGGCGGGAAGCCTCCCCCCCAGCCTGAATTTCAGCCGGGCGAGGCGGGAAGACACCCCCCGCTCGCATGAACTTCGGGGGGAGAAGCGAAGCGCCTCCCCCCCACCGCGAAAAAAGCTGCGGGACAAGGTAAGTCCCTTTCGTACATCCCTACCATGGGGTCACGAAGAGTCAGAAGCGACTGAACGACTGAACAACAACCAGTCCAAGTCCAGTTTAAAACCAAAGCGCCATAAGATGGGAGAGCAGGGGCCTTGAAGTTGCCCAACAACAGTTAGCACCTGGAAAGCAATGAGCAGGCACATGTCATCTGGTTACAGTCTTCCTCACTATGGTAAAAATTCATTATAGTAATTATTTCTAAATGTGCATCTCTGCTTATAAATTATCACATGCAAATGTTATGCAAATGTGTCCTTTTGTCTTCTTTTTTTGGTGATGCATTTCCTCTTCTTTTGGCAATGTGTAACAGGCCACTCTCAGTGCACGGCAGGCTTGCATTTTGCATGTGGGAACTGATTCCCAAGTAAAAAAATACTTGGGCATGTAGCATAGAATGTGAGAAATGTATTCCTATATACATGTTAAATTGAAGATTTCCCCCTCCAAAAGGGGAACCAGGAGTGATTCGGAAAGGACCAGGGTCCTCCACTATTGCATTAAGAGATAAAGCTCTGCTTAAAACAAGCTTAATACGACCTTCTAAACTGATGCAATTCATGTTTATTTCATGCTCAGTTTATTTTAATGCCCTCACATCTCCAGAATGAAGATACAGGATTTTAAATTATGAGGACTATCTCTTGTTGGCATTTGGGAATGTTCCCTAACCATATACTTGAGTAATTTTGACATCACCCATTAGGGTTGCTTTAGTTTTATTTCTCTTTCTATTCTGTTTGTTAATAGTTATGCTAGGCAGAAATTGTGTTCCAAGTAGGCCATTTAAGCAGCAGCAACAAGCTGGTAAGTGTTGATGTCAATGAAGCCATCCGGGCCTAAAGTTGGCTCCCTTCCCTAGGTCAGTTAAGCTTTCCTTGCTCACTAGAATTTCTCAAGGAGATCACTGTTGTTCCTTTTATCTCCCCTTTGCTAGACCTGCCACTGACCTGCTTTAGATACTGTTGTGAGATTGGGGGCTTGGACAGGGGAGAGTGAATGGAGCAAGAAATACTGCTGGAGACCTTAATGGCACATCTGTTGTTGGGGAAACTAGAGATGATGCATTACCATGGTAACTAACTTTTAGGAAATACCTGAAAGAAGGTGTGCCTTTCTCTCCCTCTCTCTTTCTTTCCCTCACCTCACACCTGGCTGGAAGTAATCTAGGTGTCCATGTCTAAAAAGAACAATAGTACAGTTTTGAGTCAGAGATGACAAATAGGTCAGAGGCACAGACTAAGAGAGAGGCACAGGGATAGCAAACGGTGTTTGGATTCCATAATCTAACAACATTTTGGAGTGCATGCTCTCTCTCTCTCTCTCTCTCTCTCTTTCTCTCTCTCTCTCTCTCTCTGGAGATCTGATAGGGAGCAGTGGACTTTGGCTATCTCTTGGAGTGTTAAGCTATGCCTTCACCTATGCTCAACCTTTATGTTTGTAAAGAAAGTCAAATATTACAAAAACCCATAAGCCTCCAGTGATCTCCTGAAAGAAACCAAACCTGGGTAAGTGCTACACCCTTGGAACATCTCAATCCTTAGAGAAGTGGAGTGCGTTGTAATAATGGGGGTACACACTGGTGGAATAGTGATGTAAAGGGATCATACTAAATAAAGGTGCAAACTAAGAGTTAATTTGTTCTTGGGGTTTTATAAAGCAGTAAGTGCAGTGACAAGGTCACTCAGGGTGGAGTGCTCTGGATGCACCAGAGAACCTTGGGTGCAAACAGTTGTTGCATGGTGGGAAAAATATTGCCTAACAGCCAGGTGGAGATAAATAGGTTTCCTTTTTAGCCTGGGTTGCTTCTGTATCAGTTGACTAGCATAATCAGTAAGTTTTGTAGTAGTGAAGGTGGTTTCATTCTTTTAGGAGCCTGCCCTGATTTGCTCTGCTGTTTTATACTTCTGGCTGCTTAGGTAGTTTATGACTCAATAGTTTGCCAAACCCTTCACTTTCTGGATTCAGTCTGCTTTATTCAGCCACTTCTGCTAACACATGTCCCTTCCACATATTGAGTGAATGCATGGAGGGGGTCACAGAACCGTGTGTGTTAGTCCTGCATACCACCATCACTGTGCATCACTATCACATACTATTCCTACCATTCTGCACTACTAACAAACACTGGTTTGCTACTGCAGAGAGCTCCTGCATGAGAGGGTGGATGCAGGACCTCTCCATACACACATCTGTACACATGGGAAGCTCTGTCAGATGGATGACAACTGGATGTTCATCAGGGGAGCAGGGTGGTAGTGTTTGACAATGGCGGTGGATGAGGCTAGTCCATTCAGCCCCCCATTCATTCAATATGTGGAGGTGGTTGTGAGTACCCTCCTAATATACTGAGCTATCCAAATTCTCCAGTGAAACAATTCCATACCACCTGAGAGTGCTAAGCAGGTGAAAAAAGACACTTTTGTGAAGAAAAATGAAATCCTACTTAGTTTCATCTGGCAATCAGATAATCCTGCCATGTCAGAATCCAGGGTGGAGGGGCAGGTTGCCAGCTTATCAAAGCAGAGGCCCTGGGAGAATGACAGCTGCTTTAAATAGCACTGCTGCACAAGCACCCCCTTTGGCTGTGCTGCACAAGGTAGCTTTGCTGGCTTGCTTTAGGCCTCCATCCCTCTAAGGCAGTCTTCCCCAACCCAACCCGATGCCCTCCAGATGTTTTGGACTACAACTCGCAGCATTCCTTACTATTCTGGTAAGGGAATTGTAGCCATTCTGGCTGGGACTGATGGGAGATGAAGTCAGAAACATCTGGAGGGTACCAGTTTGGGGAGGCTGATCTAGGGGAGGGAGGCAAAACCACTCACCCCATACAAGGTAGGCTGGCAAACACAATTTGCTTAAAATTAGAGTTGTGCTGAAAATTTATCCCATACACACACACAGACACACACACACCATTTTCATTCAGTTTGATAGAAAAAAATGGCTTTTTGAAAATAAATTCAATAGTGAAGAAACTTTTGGAGAAATTCTCATGGGTTGGCTTGGGTTTCTTGTGCTTACCTTACTTGGGAAGTGGCTGAGGAGTATGCACAAGTATCCTGCTTTTCATTATACAATCATCTCCAGCAACCTGTAACCTCCTTGGCTTCCCACACTTCAATAAAAGCTCAGGGGAAGACATCATGAGGTAATTCCTTCCCTGTTACCTCCCCGAGAGATGTGTGATAGAAAGAACACACACACAAACATGCAGAGGAGTCTCCGCTGCCTTGCAGTGATTAGGTAAGCTCAACTACACCACAAAAATAAATTATAAAATGCTTTGAGAATGAGGCAGAACAATGGAAGCCTGCTTCACGGGGGAAGAAAACTTTCAGGGAATTAGAGGACAGATTTTGGCACAGCACTAGCTCCCGCTTTTCCCTGGAGCTGGACACAATACTGCCACCCTCATACCTGCAATGTGGTGGATGCAAAATGGGGGCCAGCTTGATGCTGTTGTCACTTGGAGTGGTAGCACAAAACCCCCAACAATTCTTATGAAAAAAGTAAGAAGCTGTGCTACATCTCTTGCCAATGGTGGGCCCTACCTGTGAGAAACCATTGAGATTACTCCTCCTCCTAGAGAAATTTGGTAAAATTATCCACCCAATTTCTCTGCCACAAATATAGGATGGAGAATTTTGAGAGGCCATGTGAACACAGCTCTACTTAAAATCAAAGTCATTGTTGCAAAACATAAACAGAACTGGTTAAGTATGAAATGCTTAAGCAGCCCTCAGTTGTTTTGTGGGTGTCACTTTATTCTTTCCCAAACATAATGAAGCCTGAATAGCTTACCATTATGCTTACAATCTCTGACTGTGATGTGGATAGTATCCATTTCACAGTCCTTTTATAGCACCTGTACAAGGGCAAAAAGAAAAGAGGTGAAATTACACATTTAATATTTGAAGCCTTCAAGAATATCATCTCAATAGTCTTTTAATTTCCATTGTTCCAGACCTTTTCTTCTTTCCTGCATGAAAATGCTTGTATGTAAAAGGCAGATGAAGTCAAGCTTAGTTTTGTTAAGCCCCTTTAGTTAAGAACTCTATAAATTATCTATTTCTCATTATGGCATGCAAGGTTCTTTCTTTTTCTTTTTTCTTTCTTTTTTTGAAGAACGTGTGAGTGATTAGGCTGCCAGACTCTATTACTGGTCCCAATAAAAAAAGAAAGAAAGAAAAAGAAACTAGCATTAGTTTAATTGAATGCTGAAGGAATCTAATGGCATTGCACTCTTTGATAATGGAACAATTACACAGAAGGATCAATATTTTCCTCAGAGAAAGACTGATGGAATCCTTTATTATAGCATAATTCTGTCTTGGGATTCAATTTTTGCTCTGCTCTTCAAATGATAAGAGAGGCAAAAATGAAAATGAAACAATGGCAATTCATATTTGGACCTAAAAAGAAAAAGAAAAGAAAAAGAAAAACACAATTGCTTGAAATAACTTAAGATCAAACTAGATGTGACTTCAAGCATGTTTTTGAATCATGGCCTTGTGACTGTATCTGTAATTCTTTAAAAAGAATTGCTGTGGATAGGAGGCCCAGTCCAGATCAGGACAATGATACATAGAGAGGAGAGGTAACCTTTTCTACCCTACACTGTTTTCCCACTGAAAATCCCCCCATGTTTTGCCACAATGTTTATTTTAGAACAGAAAAGAAAAGAAAAGAAAAAGAACCACAAAAATAGTGTGATGGGAAAGGGTTAAACACACCCCACCCACACCACCACTGCCACCGCCGCCACTATCCCAGGGTCTTGATCAAGTGCAGGGGCCATTGTGGCTGCTTTTTATCAACAGCCAGTAACATGCAAATATTTTTAATGGTTTAACAGCACAATCCTATGAGTACATTGGGGCTTACTTCCAGGTGTTTGGCTATGGGAGTATAGACTAAAGTCATGTCTAGTTGGGCCCTTACATAATGTAGATCAGGTGTAGGGAATTTGTGGTCATCCCAATGCTGTTGGACTATAATTCCTATCATTCCTGACCATTAGCTGATTGGAGTTGGAATCCAGCAACATCTGGAGAGCTACAGGGTCCCCAAACCTGATGCAGGCAATAGAGTAGAGAGATACCTTAAGTTCTGCTTACACGTGGTGGCTAACAGACAAAACTAATGGTGGTGTTAAAATGCAAATGAATGAGCTTCTTGGTATTTTTCTTTATAGAGAGGTTAGGAGTCAACACCAGAACTTAGTTCCTGCACAAACCATGCATGTTCAGGGCTTCAGTGGTCAAGACCTTGAATTGGGCTCAGAAACGAGCTGGAAGCCAGTGCAGCTGGCAAAGCAATGGTGCCACCTCATCAGTTTCACCAGTCCCAGTTAGTAGGGTAGCAGCTCTGTTTTGAACTAATTGACGTTTGTGAACAATCTTCAAAGGTAACCCCATATCCAATGCATTGCATTGGCGGTCACCAAAGCATGAATAACTGTCACGAGGCTACCTCTACCAGACAGAGTCTCAGCTGTTATATCACCCTAAGCTGATAAAAAGCACTCCCACCCACCAAGGCCACCTGTGCCTCAACTGACCATGATGGATCCAATCGCCATCATTTCATTATTATTATTATTATTATTATTATTTACTAGTGAACAGGGACCAGCTTCACATGGGCTGGATACAGTGAAGTTTGATAGGGTGAAGACCTCAAGCAAAGTCATGCAGCTGTCAGAGTTGGACAGTTGTTCCCGCCTTACATGAGTGAAGCCACAGCTGCTGGCACTACAGCCACAGCCCCTGCCATGTTGCACCCCTATAACCCCTTGAAGGAGTCTGTCCACCCCATTCCCCCAAGGAGGGCTGCCCCACAGCAGGTGAGAGGGGGCAGCTGTATAACTCTGCCCCTCGGACTATTCCCCCCTGTCTTCAATCTGTATCGACCGACCACAAATCTATGTGCTGGTTAAGGAACCTAGTGACTGAAGATTTTACTGCAGACTTCAAACACATGGATACATTTAAATTAATTAAAATTGATTAAAACATTTAAAAATCAATAAGTCCAGGGTGCAAACTTCTCGGGTCTCCTTAGTATGGTTTCAGGTGTCTAAGTCTCAAGGTCTTGGAACTATGGCACTGACACACACACACACACATCCTATTTTCTTATTATAGATTAAGGCCAAAATAACATGGGACCATATGCAGAATGAGCACCATATTTTGAGGCATAAAGCTGTGTTTTCTTATCTTCAAACAGTCTCACATTAAAGAGTCCTTTCAGAATAAGCCCAAACCTTGCTGCAACCAAAGTAGTTTCTCCAAGGTATCATTTATTTGTTTTGCCTCTCTAATTCTCTTACTTACATGACACTAGTACTCTATACTCAATGAGACAGTGGGCTTCAGACAAATCTCTATATTTCACTTAAAGGTAAAAGGTAAAGGTGTCCCCAACCAGTCATGTCCAACTCTAGGGTGCGGTGCTCATCCCCGTTTCTAAGCCGAAGAGCCAGCGCTGTCCGAAGACGCTTCTGTGGTCATGTGGCCGGCATGACTGAACACCGAGGTGCACGGAATGCTGTTACCTTTCCCACCGAGGCAGTACCTATTTATCTACTTGCAATTTCTTGCTTTCGAACTGCTAGGTTGGCAGAAGCTGGGACTGAAGACGGGAGCTCACTCCGTCACGCAGCACTTGGGTCTCAAACTGCTGACCTGCCAACCTTCCAGTCTGCAGTTCAGCATCTTAACCACTAAGCCACCGCGGCCTTACCCTTCACTTACCCATCTGCAAAATGGTGACTAAAAGATAATGACTTAAAATGACTGCTATAAAAAGTAGTGATTTCAAAGGACTTTTTCATTTTGTAAAGTGTCCTAGGCGTCATTCAGAATTAATTACAATGACAAGTACTGCTTTCAAGTAACACAACTTTCTGCAAAAACATCCTGCTCCGATTTATTTATGTAATGTATTTCTCAAAGATAGTCTCATTCATCAGGGGCTAACATTCAGAATATTGCATTTTAGCTCAGCTTCATATTATATGACAGGCCCAAGGTACCTTTTTTGTTAAATGAATCTGCTGCAGTGCTACTAAGTGTTGTCATGAAAATGATATTCATGTAACACTGATTTCATATGTGTGCGTCTGTGTTTCAGTCTGTATGCCCAACAACATTTTCCTTTGAAAGAAGCACAGACAGTCCAAACAGCAAAATATCGGCTCCTGCTGTAAATTTATAGAAGTGAAAATGGTAGCTTCAAGCTGGAATACAAAAGGATATTGTGAGGAAATCACATTGGCCCACTTTATTCAGACAGGTATCCCATTGAGTTCAGTGGGGCTTACTGCAATAGACTCCAATACAAGTGCATATGATTACAGCCTAAATTTCATCATATCTAAATTAAATATACCTAATTCCTTCAGCCTGCCTCCAGGAGTCTGTCTTTAACTGTTGCCTAGAAGGGCTGTAGCTCAGTGGAAGAGCAGCGGCTTTTCATGAAGACAGTCCCAGATTCAATCCTTGACATCTGGGGGTAGGATCGGAAAAGATTCCTGCCTGAAACCCTGGGCAGTAGCTGCCAGTCTGTGCAACTTGTGGCCTTCCAGATGTTTTGGCCCACAACTCTCATCAGCCCTAGCCAGCATAACCAATAGTGAAGGATAATGGGAGTTGTAGGCCAAAATATCTGGGGGCCACAAGTTGCCCAGCCCTGGTGTAGGCAATACTGAGCTAGATGGTCTGGCATGGTACACAGCATGTTTGTATGTTCCTAAACATGTTGGCATACCACCACAACCATCTAAAAAGAAGGGTTTGTAGTGATATTCATCACTCCATCCTGGTGATGGGTCATGAGACATATGAATAGCTTACCCCAAACTAGAAGCATATGGCTTCCATGTGGCAGCTAAGAAGTATAAACCACCTCAATAATTATACAATTAGAAAAAGCAAAGCATGACACACAAAAGATTTTAGGAGTTGATAGGTACAGATGAGCACAAAGTAAAGCAGAAGCACAAAGCTTTGTATGCAAAGCACAAAGTAAAGCAGAAGAGATATGGATGGACAGAACACCCTTAAACTGGTTCATGCCCCTTTTATATGTGTTCCCTGGTAAATCTGCTCCATCCCATTTCCAAGTGGACTTTTAGGCAAAAAAACTAAAATATCAGTACAAATTTAGTTGCTGTTGTTTTTAATGCTTAAGAAGTACTACAAGGTGGCCCAAGGGCTTCTTTCTTCTTCTTCTTTTTTTTTTTTTTTTACAGATGTTAGCTACCTAGTGTGGCTAGTGTGTGTGGATTCTCCCATGCCTGCTGAAAATACGGCTGCAATTCCACTTGGGAGTGACAGGACCTGATGATACTCTCAGGGAGAGTATATGGAAAAAAAAATAGCTGCCCCTGTGGACCTATGGGGTAGCCATGTTTTTCCCCATAAAATCTCCCTAGGAGTCTACCAGGATCACTGTATGGAAAAGAGAGTGAGAGAGTGCACACATGATCAGGTCCATTTGCTCCAAAGGGGAATTGAAGCCTTTCTTTTTTCTCTGTCAATGCACTGAAAAAGAAAAAAAAAAAGGCTTCAATTCCTCCCTCCCTCCCTTCCTTCCTCTTCCTCACAGATATTAGCTGCTTGGAATGACAAGGTAGGAAAGAAGCCCTCCTACAACCTTCTCATAGAATTATCAGAATGCACTATTCTGGGAGGTATGGATCAAGTGAGTCTGTTTTGGAATTGGAACTCATCTAATTGCTCCCTCATCCCTAGAAGGGGGAAAGGAAGGTAGGTACAACATTGCCTATGTACTCAGATCATCAACAGATGCCTTGCTCTGGCTGTCTCCTCATTCAGAAGTTAGGTGGGTAAGGAATGGTTAGAAATGGACAGACTCACCTGAGCCCCTGCCACCCGCCCTTGCTCACCCCACATTTCTAGACAGTTCAGCAAGCACCCAACGAAGATGCAGGGCCACCTGCCCTTATAGCGAGCCACCATTGTGCACAACAATGGCGGCTCCAGAACATCTGTATTTTTAATGTTGCATAATTGGCAGCCATAATGGGGCCATTTACGTATCATTAAAAATACGGAATTTCCAGAGCCTCGTCACCTGCCAACCCCTTATTCTCCTCTCCTTGCAAGGAGCGGAGAATGAGGGGTTAGCAGGCGACTCCTGCTTCTGCCTCCTGTCAAGGCTTGACAGGTGGCAGAGGCAGGAGTCACCCGCCAACCCCTCACTCTCCGCTCCTTGCAAGGAGGGGGGAACCTGTGCTTAGCGGGCAGTGACCGAGACTCCGGCCACAGCTGCCTGTGAAGACTTGAGAGGTGGTGGCCAGCCGCAGAAGTCGTCTGCCATGCACATGTTCTCCCCTCATTGCAAAGAGGTGAGAATATGTGCTTGGTGGGAGGCGACCAGGACTCCTGCCCCTGCTGCCTGTCAAGGCTTGACAGGTGGTGGAGGCAGGATTTGCTCTCCAGTGCACAGAAAATGTGCACTTGGAAGGCGGTGACAGGGACTCCTGTGCCCACCATTTTAAGAAAAATGGAGGCTCGCTAAAGGACTGGGCAGCTGCCAGTCCCGCTTGCTGGGTGTGGGGCTGCTCGGAGAGTGAGTTCAAGTGAGCGCTGGACACCACCCCCTTCCCAAACTCTTACAAAATCCCTAGGAATGGTGACATGACCTTCTTGGCTATGGCACCTCAACTTTGGAATGTCCTCCTCAGACATATTGACCTTGCGCCCGCATTACTATCTTTTTAGGCATCAAATGAAGGCTGATTTATTATCATCTGCTTTTAGTGAGACCTAGCTTTAGGGTTATGATTTTACAGTTCATTTGCTGATACTGCTGTCTTATCAGTTTTAGTTGCTTGTAATTCATTAATTATTTTCTGTTAGTTTGTTTTATTCCTTTCCAAACTGCTTTGATGGCTTCTTCAGAGAGCTGGGATAGAAATGTTTAAAAGTGCAATCCTATGCATGTCTACTCTGAAGTAAGCCCCATTGAATTCAAGGGGACTTATATCCAGATAAGTGTCAGCAGCATTGCAAATTAAATCAGTCATTCAACAGGTTCATCCGGTAGCATGACCAGGAGAAGATACCAGGGAAGGAATAACTTCTTGACTCCAAATATGGTAAACCAGTTTAGACCCCAAGCATGAAGTAAAATTCATCCAGCCTGTCTTCTCAAAAGGAAAATGTATCAGGGCATAAGTCCATTTGACACTGGGTTTTTTCCCCCCTCACTGTGGCAGCTCCAAATGCCATTTCCCTCGGCGCATCTCCTAAGCTGGTAAGCACTTTGTGAAGTCAGTGGAAGAATTTGATTCAATGAACTGTAGAACCTAATTGATTTCAGTGGGAGCTGAGGTTACTTAAGACATTCCAGGACCCAACCCTTGGGCCTTTAAGATTATTTATTGTTCCTCCAAGCAGAAATAAGATTGCTAGAGAGGAAAATTCTAAGTTGAAAGCTTTCTGTTTCCCCTGCTGTCATGCCTGGTGATTAAATGTTAGATATGTATGAAAAGCCAAATGCTAGATTAACACATTAGCTAGTGCCGATACTATGGAGATCTTCTTTCTTTTAATTTTAAAAATGTTGAAGTCAGCCTTTTTACAGTAGTTACCAACACTGCAGAATAAGGGATAAGAACTAATAAATTTTCTGTTCAGCTTCCCCTGCCCCCCCAAGGTGAAAGTTAGTATAATAATCTTAGCTGGGGGAAAGTGAATTCTGAAAAGCAAAAAAAACTTCAATTTATTGCACACTGTTTGATTTTTGGCAGGGGGAAGTAATGATATAAACAAGATGTTGATGTTTAAAAGGCGTTTAATGCTCTCTTTTCATGGATGTCACAGCGAGATACTTTGCCTGCTTTGATCCACAAGCTTTGATGTCTCTCAATTAATTCTGATCGAATCCATAAGGACTGTAGAACCCAACTGAGACCAGGAGAAGTATCCAAGGGAAAAGGCAGGTACTTTATTCGTGGGACACCACTGCACTCATTGAGAGAAGGCAGCTGTATTTGTCCTTGTCAGTTATATGACTCAGTGGAAACCAGAGATGGCTGAAGGGTATCCTCCATCTGAATGGCAGGGATAGGAAGTCATAAAACAGCATCTCCAGTCCCAGATATTAGAATCATGTAGATGCACACTTTCTTTCACAATGGCTTTCCAAAGTAAGGATACTGAAGAAACAACAACAACAACACCCTATGTTGTCTCTTACTCCTGACAAAGTGGAGAAGAAAGGAAATATCCAGTGTGCTGGTTATCCAATGTGCACATTAATTTACATGTAGAAGCTGCACAGCACTCTCTGTTTATATTTATATCATATCAATAGACTGTCCTAGCACAGACATCATATATACAAACGAGTAAGCATTGTTAAGAGATTAGGGGCTGGCCACAGACCTGTGCGCTTTGTCCTCCTTTAACCTCCCCACTCCAGTGTGAATTACTCCTTTGAGCTGATCATACTATATAAACTATCAATAGTCATCGTTAACACTGACACACTTGAAGCATTGGGGTGGGGGGCTATGCAGGAAGGGCTGTTGTTGGCACCCCCTTCATAGAATTCTTTGCCCAGAATAGCTGGCTGGTTCTCTCCCTAGCTACTTTCAGATGCTAGATGCTGTCATTTCAGAATCCCAGAGTGGTGCTGGCTTGGGCAGATGCTAAGTCAAAATGCTCTTATTTCAGAGTGCTGCTGGTCCTCTTTTCAGGATTGTATCTACTTTTACTCAGGGACAGCTGTCTCATGAGGCAGGATGAAACCCTCACCTCAGGCAGCAGATTGGGAGGGATGGTAGATCATGTGGAGCCCTCTCTGCGGGAGGGCTGTCTGCCATCTTTCCTTCTGAGGTGAAGCAGGAACCAAAACAAAGTCCGGAGTCCAGGCTTTTGAGGTGCAGCAGGAACCAAAACAAAGTCCAGAGCCCAGGGCCCGGGCTTTTGAGGCACAGCAGGAACCAAAACAAAGTCCAGAGTCCGGGGCCCAAGCTTTTGAGGCACAGCAGGAACCGAAACAAAGTCCAGAGCTCAGGGCCCAAGCTTTTGAAGCATTGGGGGGGGGGGCTATGCAGGAAGGGCTGTTCTTGGCACCCCCTTCATAGAATTATTTGCCCAGAATAGCTGGCTGGTTCTCTCCCTAGCTACTTTCAGATGCTAAATGCTGTCATTTCAGAATCCCAGAGTGGTGCTGGCTTGGGCAGATGCTAAGTCAAAATGCTCTTATTTCAGAGTGCTGCTGGAACAGAAACAAAGTCCAGAGCTCAGGGCCCAGGCTTTTGAGGCACAGCAGGAACCAAAACAAAGTCCGGAGTCCGGGCTTTTGAGGCACAGCAGAAACCAAAACAAAGTCCAGAGTCCAGGCTTTTGAGGTGCAGCAGTAACCAAAACAAAGTCTGGAGTCCAGGCTTTTGAGGCACAGCAGGAACCAAAACGAAGTCCAGAGCTCAGGGCCTGAGCTTTTGAAGTACAGCAGGATATAGGGATGTACGAAAGTCACTTACCTTTCCAACAAGGTGATTCGCAGTGGGGAGGAGGCGCTCTGCACATCCCCCCAAAATCCTAATCTGGCCGGCTCCGCTCTGTGGAGATTCCATGGAGCCACCGGCCGGGACCGCCCGCAGCCGGACATCCGGTAAGCAAAAACAAACAAATGAACCAAAAAACCAGCATATGCAAATGGCAGTGGCTACGGCAGCCGCCATTTGCATTCCCCGTTTTTGCTGTTTTAGCCTTCATAAATATTTACATAAGCTATTACGGTGAAAAAAGGGGAATGCAAATAGCGTAGTGGGCGTCATTTGCGTTCCTTTCCCCCCCCCCCCCGCCATTTTAGCCTACGTAAATATTTACCTAAGCTATTATGGCAGGAAAAAAAGGAATGAAAATAGCACCCACTACACTATTTGCGTTCCCCTTTTTTTCGCCGTAATAGCTTACGTAAATATTTACATAGGCTAAAACAGTGAAAAAGAGGGATGCAAATGGCCGCCGCCGTAGCCGCTGCCATTTGCATACACTGATTTTTTTCTTTTAGCTTGCCGTGATAGGCTACGTAATTACTTACGTAGCCTATTACGGCAAAGAGCAGGTGGCTGCGGCAGCTGCCGCCGCTGCCGCCAGAGCCCCAGGTAAGTTTCGTTTCGGGGCTATTCTGCGAGGTGGTGGGGGGTGGAAGGCCGTTGCGCCACAGGTTTTGGGGAGGCAAATGCCAGTGCATTCGGCCTCACTGAAATTTCTCCACCATCCCTAAGCAGGAACCAAAACAGTCTAGAGCCCGGGGCCCGGGCTTTTTAGGCGCAGCAGGAACCAAAACAAATTCTAAAGTCTGGCTCCCGGGCTTCAGAAAATTCATCAAACCCCACACCCCATATGAATTTCTCTGACATCCCTAAGCAGGGAAAGGAAATTAATACCTATGGGAGAAAGAAGTGCATGAGCCTGTGGCCTCCTGCCAATCTCCCAACCATATTTGAGATATTGGCAGAGCTCTACTTGTACCTGGCCAGGTCAACTCATATTAGACAAAACCTCTCCCTATGCTAGCCTGCCTATCTTTGACTTTGGAGACTCTCCTCAAAGTATCTTCTACACATTATACACAAAACAGGGAGCTTTCTGTATTGTGGAGCCCCGTGTGGCACTACCTCCTTATAGAAGTGTGACTGGTGCTGGCTTTACTAGTTTTTTGGTGCCAGGCTAAAACCTCTCAGTTTGCTCAGACATTTTAGCTAGTTAGTTCGTCTGTTTAGATTTTGTGTATTTATTTATTTATTTATTTATTTATTTATTTAATTTATTATTTCATTTCATTTCTATTCTGCCCAATAGCCGAAGCTTGTTGCCTTTTAAATTGCTTTATGACTGTATTCTGTGTTCTTTTTATTGTATTTTAGAATTAGTTTACCATTTTCAGGTCTTGTTTTGTACACTGCCCTGATACCTTTGGATAAAAGTGGTCAAAAATATAGTAATAACAACAACAACAACAACAACAATAGGCAATCATACTTCTTCTTCCATCTACCACTCATATTGGATATCTGCTGTTGTATGAAATGTACAAGCATGTATTGTGTACTGTTGTTCTAACTTTTTTTACTCTTTTCTTGCCTCGTAGAGGAGAGAAAGATAAATGTTTGCTTATCCCTTTTTACAATGAGAACAAAACTGCAAGTGAATATACTTTCCTCCAAAGATACAATACCTTCCTTATTACTGCAATGGAAACTGGGCCAATGAAATTCTTTGGGCCATGTCTATACAAAATTTGATCATCTCCAAAATCCTTAATCACTTCACAAATCCTACTGTGTTCAAAGAGGAACAGGAGCTGATTTTGTTTGTACTTCATCTTTGTATGCTGAGGGGAAAGTTTACATTTTTTTCTTCTTCCTCCTCCTCTTTGGTAACTGTTCCCCAAAAGTTTCTGTCACACATCTACTCTTCTGAGCTGTTCCATTGGCCAAAGCTAGCTGAAGCCTCTCTACACATCCAGATTTCAATGCATACTAGGTTGGTCTTACCAGAAACCATGGACAACCCTAAGTTTCCTTTCTAGTCCATAGCTTTGTACTCAGTCAGTACTCACACAGCTACCAAATTTAAGTCTAAGGACACAATCCTATGCATGTTTAGACAGAATTAAGTCCTCCAACTCCCAGCATTCCCCAGACTGTCATGCTGGCTGGAGAATGCTGGGAGATGAAGGACTTCTTTCAGTCATGCATAGGACTGAGCCCTAAATTGCTTTTAAAGCATGAAGCCAAGCAGGTCAAGCAGTTACAGTGATCATTTATGGACATGATAAGGCTGATGCTCGGGCTAAGTGAATGGGAGCTAGCCTAATGTGGGAGTTTACCTTGGTGATCAGCACACTAGTACTGAATTTAACAATTGACTTGATACAATAAGGAGTTGGTTATTTTGTGGGTACAACATCCTTACAGGTGTCTCTTAAACAACTATTGCATCATTCCCATCTCCATCACCCCCACCTCATGCTTATTACTGCTGACAGAGCTATAGACAATGTCAGCCTGATGGTAAATATTATGCAAGGTGTTCCCTATGACCCACCCAAAGCTTTCAATCTTTATTCCACATTTTTAACTGCAGTGATGTCTGATTTTTTTAGTTAGGTGGAAGCTATGATGAAGGGCTTATTTGGTATTCTAGAGTCTTGTGGAAACCGTTAAAGAAGCCCTTGGAACTGAACCAATCTTTCTGGAAAAGCTTTATTGATTACACAGAGGAAAAGACCATTTTAAACACTTTCATAGCTGCATTGCCTGAGGAAGTGAAATCTATTAAACTCAGATTATGAACTTTTTGTTTATGGGCTTGGCTTTCTTATAGAAGAATGGGCATTATTATCCTTTCTTTTAAAGAAGACATATTAAAAATGATCACATTTCTTAGCTACTTTGTGTGTGCTGGTGCCTGTCTTTGTGAAAACTAGCTTGAACTCATATGGACTCTCTAATAAAGATGACTTATATGACACCAGATGACAAAGGCTGAGCCCATTTGACAATGCTAGCATCCTTTTTTTAAAAAATGCCCCAAATCCCTCTATGGAATCAGTTTAAGGCTTATGTGTATAACTATGTTGGCATCACAAGAAACTCCCATGCTCCTTTCTGCCAAATTGTTGCTCTGCCCATCAACCTTGAGTATCCTGCTATAAATGCTCTCTAGAGGATTTCCAAATCCCTGGCAGACAACTCTCTAGGGTGGCAAGTACCCATTATATCTTTCCTGGCTCTAGCTAATAATCACTCAACATTTAAGAGTATTGTGCTCAAATTACCCATCATTCACACTGGAAATCCTACCAGTATAAGCTTCTCTGGGTGGTTTTTTGCAGCCCTGCTTCATAGGGTATCTCTGTAGGCACACCTCACCAGTGGGGCGAACATCTTCTGCTCATTTCCCTTTTAAAGGGACTCTAGTCCCATGGGATGTTTGGTTTTCTTTCTCCCTCACTCTTCTTGATGTCATCCAAAGGTCACAGATGACTAGAGCTGCTCCACGCCAGGGACATCCTATGGAATATGTGCTAGCTGGCAGTAATTTTGACCCAGTGAAATGGCTTGAACATGTGTTCCTAGGAGGAACTAGGTGACTTGCCTTATCTCTTTTACCATTTGTTTTTGTCTCGGATTCCACAATATTTCCTTTTACATGTGCATGTCATGCGATCCTGGTTTCTTAACAATACATTTGTATGTATGTATGTATGTATGCGTGTATTTATTTACTTTTGAAATGCTTTTTAGGCCACTTTTAAGGGTAGAACAATTCTCACTATTTCACTGCACTACTGTGCCTGTGGAAAAATATTGCTGAAAAATGTTCGAGAAGTGAAATACCTCCAAATGACTTAAGGGTATCTAGAAAGGCATTCCTATTAAAATATGGATGATAATGTGCCCCTCTGGAGTGGTAACATCAATTACCATTACCTAGGAGTTAGGCCCATTGAATTTGAGGGGTCCTGATAAGACATGCATAGGATTGCACTGCTCAACTGAAGGCACTGCCTGGGAGTAAGCATGTATTGAATTAAGAACAGCCATGCTGGATCAGACCAAGGGTCCATCTAGTTCAGCATTCTGTTCACACAGTGGCCAACCAGCTGTTGACCAGGAACCCACAAGCAGGACATGAGCACAACAGCACCCTCCTACCCATATTCCCCAGCAGCTGGTATACATAGGCTCACTGCTTCTGGTACTGGAGGTAGCATGTAGCTAACGAGACTAGTAGCCATTGATAGCCTTTTCCTCCAGGAATTTGTCTAACCCCCTTTTAAAGCCATCCAAACTGATGGCCATCACTATTTCCTGTGGTAGTGAATTCCATAGTTTAAATACATGCTGTGTGAAGAAGTACTTCGTTTTATCTGTCCTGAATCTCCCGCCAATCAGCTTCATAGGATAACCCGGGTTCTAGTATTTTGAGAGAGGGAGAAAAATGTCTCTCTATCCACATTCTCCACACCATGCATAACTTTGTAGACGTATATCATGTCTCCCCTTACCCTCCTTTTTCCCCAATGGCACTGCTATTTGCATTTTAATTGGAAACTGTGAAGGGAGAGAGGGGATTGCCCTAGCTCCCAGCAGTGTAGGCAGGGACAAAAAAATTACCAAGGTAGGCTGCCACCACCCCATTCGTTCTGAGTCAGGGGACTCTCAGACCTTACAGGACACTCCTAGGGCTTAAGAAATAAAGGTCCAAGCTGGCACCCTCTATCAAGCCCTAGGCCTGAAACTTTAAACAGTAGAAGTAGCCCAAGCAAAAAGCTCTAAAATTATTACTAAGGCTTACTTGGAAGGAAGCACACGTTTTAAGTTTATTTACATAGGAAAATGGGGAAAGGTAATAGAAAGGCATACAAGAACCGGAGCAACCTTTGGAAACACGTCAGGCAGAAGATAACAGAAGCTATCTACCTCCCTTCATACGTGCCTAAGTATGGATCTTCTCAAACAACAGGGACCAAAAGGTGAGGCTCAAAGTCCCAAACCAGAAGCAAGATGAAGACAACAGGTGGCTACAGAACCCTCCCCCTTTTATGCTCAAGCCCTTCAAGGAGTTCTCTGTTAGCCAATCACAGGCTGGTTGGAACAGTGTTCCCAACCCCCCCTCCTTGGGGGGGGGAGTTCCACAGGACCACAGCTGAGATCATTCACTCCAATTAACTGAGCCTCACTCTGGCCTTGGTGCTAGAGACATCTCAAGATAGTGCACACGCAGGTGGTTGCATCATTACGTGCAACTTCAGCCTGGCTAAATGGAGTCTTACAGACAGGCAGCTAGAGCACAAAAAGGAACATGGGGTTCTGGACAGAAACAAACTTTCAGTGCAAGGTGGGGAGGTTAATAAACTCCCCAGCTTAGCCCACTTTTCCTTTCCCATTGCGTGCTCCCACAGGTTTCCATATATATTCAGAATGGCTAGAAATGATCCTTGACATTTTGGTGCCTTCAGCAGAAGATGCACATGGCACCCCCAATGGTGGTAAAACATTATTTACTAAACTAAATAATGAACAATTTATTGCCCCCAAATCTGCTCCCAGATGCCTCACCTTGCCTAACGGTAGGGCCAACCCTAATTGATGGCTTCATGCTATCTTTTAATCTGTAGAGTGATTAAATTCCCAGTTTGAAGAAGCACCTCCATCTGGGATCAATGTCATGGAAAGAACTCATATGACCTGAATGTCCTGTGTCATTGCCATTTTCACATGCTATGACTGTGATGAGAGGCCCCAACCACATAAAGCAATGTATTGGTAGCAATCACATCACCATGTAAAGTATGAATTGGGTGTTGTGTACCCTGATGCATGTTACTGTCTGCCTTCTTCAGTTTTCCCTGTCAAAAACACAAAATAACAGCAATGATGACCTTCACCGGTTTGTTGTGGGGTGAAATACAGCAAGCATGGTAAAGTAATAATAGTTACCATTTAGACTGTAGCAGGGCAAGGGTGTAGAATTTTGTTCTTTAGGTTCACGCCAATGACTGGGTCTGGCTCATTGCACTCCCCTGAATAGTAATCTTCTCCTTCACGATACTTTGACTGAAATTCTAAACTCATTCACTAGGAAGTAAATTCCATTGAACCGAGTGGCACTTGCTTCTGAATAGCTGTGTGCAAGATTGTGCTGCACACCACTGAACAGCAATTAACAGTGTAACCTTATTCATTTCTACTCAGAAGTAAGTCCAACTGAGTTCTGTGGGGCTTACTCCAAGGTAAGTGGGTATAGGGTATAGGATTTCAGCCTGGTTTTGGAAGAGAAAAGCTTGGATTTGTTGTTTTTACAGTGATTCACAAGACTAAATATTTCAGTGTGTGTCGTACCCACATAGCTTAGCCTATGCACTGGCAAGAATTGTGACCAAAATTTTAGATAGCTACTTTTCTAAAAGAGTACCAGCTCTGCTTTTGTATTTGTAATTGATGGCCTCTCACAGCTATCTGTTTTATCATCCCTTTTCTGATGACATCAGGAGTAAGTTTCTGTCACCTGTTTTGGATAATATGTCTTCCTTGCCTATTACATTACAAATCGCTTCTCTGTTGTGTGATAAGATTTTGTCATTAAGAAAGCAGTAGCCTCTTTTGCTTTAGTTAATGCCAAGATTAGAAGGGAAATGATTAATGGAGTTCCTCCTTAGGGCACTTTCTCTACTTTTTAATTGGTTTTTAAGTCACTTTTTACTCATCCTGTATTCATATTTTTGTATTGTCACATTTTGTCTTCAATTTGTATCGCTATGCATGGCTGATACAATCTGATTTGTGATGCACTAAGGGAATTTGTGGCAGCAGAAGCGATGGCAGTGATGAAGCCTCTGGCAACCATTGACTGTTGAGATGTTGTGGCATCAGGCTTGACTTCTCATCATCCCACATTCCGTCAGTGGTGGCTTAGCCTTCCAAAAGGCACAGCTGGGCACCGTATGCTCCAACTGTCCCTGTTTACCATCACCATTTACCATTTGCTATTTTTCATACCTATCCCTAATAAATCATGGCCCAACTTTGTCTCTATTTTATGTTTTGGGGAGATTGGATGTCGCTCCAAAAAAACAACAAAACCTAGGAATCAACCCTGACTGCTTATTGGAAGGACAGATACTGAAGCTGAAGCTAAAAAGCTCAAATATTTTGGCCACCTAATGTGAAGAGAAAAGTCACTGGCAAAAGACCCTGATGCTGGAAAAGATTGAAGGCAAAAGGAGAAGGGGACAGCAGAGGATGAGATGGCTAAATAGCATCACCGATGCAATGAATATTAACTTGAGCACACTCCGGGAGAGAGCGGAGGACAGGAAGGCCTGGCGTGCTATGGTCCATGGGGTCCCGAAGAGTCGGACACGACTTAATGACTGAACAACAACAAGGATATCTAACTGCCTGCCTTGATAGTAAATGTTGCTGGATGTGTTTATTGTAGCAGCCTGTAATAGGAGCAATCAGATACATTGTAAGATCAAGCATGTTTTATTAAGTATTTGTACTTTTTTTAAAACAAAAGCAAGGAAGCTATTAGGGTTTATCGCACACCTGCTTCAGAAACCAGTCCAGGAGAAGCTGTTGCAGAACAAAGGAGCACAAGCACACACCATATGCAGAAGAGCCTTCCACAATAGCCCTATTCATGCATTATTCACATGCAAGGCTTTCATGGGTTGAAGCAGGAATGAGGCCATGCTGTTGACACTGGTCCTGCTTCAACCCATGTGTGTCCTGCACATGAGTAACATGAGAATGAGGCTAACATGTAATCACCATGGTGGTGAAGGGGATGCTGGTGGCTCCAATTTCATTGGGGCTGTAAGTCCATTCTGGGTTTCAGTCACAACCAGCCAGAACTTTAAAGGAGTGCTGATAGGTGCTGAACCTATTTTGGGGAGCAGGTGATGGATTGAAAGACGCCTGATAATCTGTGAAACGTAGACAGAATGTATTTAACAAAATCATACATCCCTACCTGTGAGCAAATGGCGTCTCCACATTCTCCAGACTATTTGTAGGGATGTACGAAACTCACTTACCTTTTCGCGGAATCTTTTGCGGGGGGGGGTGCTCCGTCCCTTCCCCCAGAATCCTCGATGGGGGGAGGAGGCGATCCACTCCTCCCCCCCAGAATCCTTGATGGCCAGCTCCGCTCTGCGGCCAGGCTGCAGAGCAGGTGGCCAGGGCTGTCCAACCATTTGCATCCAGCCAGGCAGCCGTGATAGGCTACATAAGAATTTACGTAGCCTATCATGGCTAACCTAAAAAAAAAAAAAACAATAACGCAGCATACGCAAATGGCGGCGAATAAGGCAGCCGCCATTTGCGTTGCCTATTTTTCACCGATTTATCTTACGTAAATATTTACATAAGATAAAACGGCGAAAAAAAAGAAGGAATGCAAATAGCATAGTAGACACTATTTGCATTCCTTTATTTTTCGCCGTTCTAGCCTACGTAAATATTTACGTAGCCTATCACGGCCAAAAACATGAATGCAAATGGCGGCTGCTGTAGCCGCCGCCATTTGTGTCCTCAGGCTCCAGATGCCTGCGAATGAACCCGGCCGGCGGCTCCGTGGGTGAGGAGTTGGAGCCAGCCAGGTTAGGATTTCGGGGGGAGGTGCGGAGTGCCTCCCCCCCACAGCGAATCACCCCTGTGAAACAGTAAGTGTCTTTCATACATCCCTACATTTGCGTCCCTGCTTTAGCTGTGATAGGCTACGTAAATATATACGTAACCTATCACAGCCTAGCGTAGGGACGCAAATGGCATCCCCCATGCAGGACGCCATTTGCGGCCGCAGCAGCCCGGCAGCGGATGGAGGCCCCGCTGCAGATCGACCCAGCTGGCGGCTCTGTGGACTGGCTGCGAAGCGGAGCCTGCCGGGCAGGATTCCGGGGGGGAGAACCAGATTGCCTCCCCCCCATCGAGGATTCCAGGGGGAGGACCAGATCCCCTCCCCCCCTGTGGAACCCAGTGGAGCCAGGTAAGTGGGGTTTCGTACACCCCTACACACAGGTTTTTTCCTCTTAAACAGGGGAAGATACAGCAGTTGCTGCCACAATTAGTGCTGTGCATGGACCTCCCGATCCACCCTGGAGGCTGCTTTGGGGCTTCAGAGATGGGCACAATTCGCGTCGAGCTGATTCAGACTGCCCCTGACCCTCTTCATCCTTCAGATCCAAAATGGGATCCAGACATCTGAATCTCGCTCCCCCCCCCAACAACCCTGATCACTGCCCAGCCCGCAGCTCCTTACCTGGGCCCTCTGGACATGTGCCACCAACCATCTTGTTTTTCGGGGGGGTTACTGCTGCCACCAGGACAGCTGCCACTGCAGCTGCCAGTTCCTGGACACATCCCAGCAGCCAACTTGTTGTTCCAGGAGGTGGGGGGAGCCATTTTTAAATTGGTGACTCCCTGTCATTTCTGGAAATAGATCCTGCAGAATTACAGGGTGTCTCCATTTCAAAAATGGCTCCACACCCCCACCCCAAACAACAAGACAGCTGCCAGTGCACATCCAGAGGGCCCAGGTAAGGAGCTTCCAGATCATGGGCTTCCAGATTGTGCTGAAGCACACCAAAGCATTTGGAGTGACCTGACCTGCTTCATGCTGCTTCATACCTCCTTCATACCACAATTGGTGTAACTTGCCCTGTTTAACAAGGGGAAAAACCTGTGCAAAATCTGAAGGATGTGCCACTGTTCCAGGAGAATCCTGTAAAGCCCCAAGAAAGCTGGATTTCCCTGTGACGTATCCTGAACAGACCAGATGTTGGGGGATTTGCAAATCCCTAGTTGTAGCCCAGCTTCTTTCTTTTCTCATAATGGATTTTGCACCGCTGCTGCAAATGGCAACAGCATCAACAATGCTGAGGTTTCAGCTTTTCTGCCTCATTCTCAAAGTATTTATAAAATCTATTTTGAATTTGTTTTGGTGGTGTTTGGGGGGGCTAACTAACCACTGCAAGATAGCTACGTACTCTCTCGGTGTATTTCTTTCTATTACACATCTCTCCATTGCTCTGCAGCCACCCTGGCGACCTGTTCTTTCTGAACTGAAAAAGCCCCATGGGAAGAATTACCTCATTATGTCTTCCCTGGGCTTCAGTTGAAGTGCAGGAAGCCGAGGAGACTACAGGCTGCCACAGAGGTTCTTGTCCAATAAAAGATAGGCCACTCACACACATTTCATGGCCACCTTATAAGTAAGGTAAGCACAAGAACCCTGCTCCCAACACATGATAATTTCTCTGAAATTTTCTTCTCCTTTGAATTTCTTTTCAAAAGCAATTTCTTTTCTATCAAATTCAGTGAGGATAGGGATGTTGGAGGAATCCATCTGTGGGGTAGAATTCACTGAGCTTTCATCAGCTTGGCCCCCTGGACGCTGGCACACTTCCCCACAAGCTGGCCTGACTCGATCTGCATCAGTTTTCTGGTTTTATGTTCCCCCTCATAAATAGAAATTTGCACAAATTGCAGTTGCAATTTGCATAATTAGCACAAATTCTGGTGGTAATTTGCATAATTTGAGCAAATTGTAATTGCAATTTGCACAAAGTCCTGCTCTAATTTGTGCAAAATAAGCAACTTACAGCCAGAATTTGTGCAAATTACACAAATTGTGGCTGCAATTTGCACAGCTTTCTATTTATGAAGAAAAAAAATGAAAAAAAGTTCCTGTATTTTGGGAAAAGCCTGTGGCTTGGCTCATGAATGGAAGCTGAGGCGGGCAGGCAGCATGGATCACTTGGACCCAAAAAGGGCAGGATTTTCAAACAATGGACATCCCTAAATGAGAATGGTAACAAAATAAAAACAAAAAAAATGGGGAATACATGTTTGACACAGCACTACCCATACAAACCTGGGCCTAATTTCAAAAGCCCTCTGCAAGTCTTCAGTTTGGACCTCAGGCAGGAGCAATCTATCACTCCTCTGACAGCCTGCTACACAGGGACAAAAAGGGAGAAAGAGAATGGGATATCAGAGCAGGGGGGTGTTAGAAAGAAAGAGAGAGAGAGAGAGAGAGAGAGAAGTTGGTAGCAGAAAGGGATGGTTCTAGGGATGTACGAAAGTCACTTACCTTTTTGCGGATTCTGTTCGTGGGGGGGGGAGGTGCTCCATCCCTCCCCCCGGAATCCTCAATGTGGGGGGAGGTGATATGGTCCTCCCCCCCGGAATCCTTGATGGCCAGCTCTGCTCCATGGCAGCTCCGTGGAGCAGCCAACCAGGGCCGTCTGCAGCCGGATTTCCGGCCATGGACTGGCTGGTGCAGACGCAAATGGCGGCCGCCATAGTGGTCATCTTTTGCATCCAGCCAGGCAGCCATGATAGGCTACATTATGTAGCCTATCATGGCTGGGCAAAAAAGAAAAAAACGAGCATACGCAAATGGCGGTGGCTATGGCGGCCGCCATTTGCGTTCCCTATTTTTCGCCGATTTATCTTACATAAATATTTACGAAAGATAAAACAGTGAAAAAAAGGGGAACGCAAATCGTGCCCACTATGCTATTTGTGGTCCCCTTTTTTTCTCCGTTTTATCTTACGTAAATATTTATGTAAGATAAATCGGCGAAAAATAGGGAACGCAAATGGCGGCCGCTGCAGCCGCCGCTAGGGGTGTACGAAACCCTGCTTACCTGGCTCCGCCGGGTTCTGCTGGGGGGGGAGGCGCTCCGTCCCTCCCCCCGGAATCCTGGCTGGCCTGCTCCACTCCGCGGGGATTCCGCGGAGTCGCTGGCCGGCTCCGCCAGCAGCCGGACATCCGGCCACTGGCTAGCAGGGACACAAATGGCGGCAGCTGTAGCCGCCGCCGTTTGCGTCCCTGAATTCAGCCGTGATAGGCTAGGTAAAGACTTACGTAGCCTATCACATCTGGGTTAAAAAAAAAAATTGCGTTCCCCCTTATTTTCGCCGTCTTAGTCTACGTAAATATTTACGTAGACTAAGACGGCCACAAATAAGGAATGCAAATGGCGGTGGCCGTAGCCACTGCCACTTGCGTACGCTTTTTTTTTTTTTTAACCCAGATGTGATAGGCTACGTAAGTCCTTACATTGCCTATCATGAATGGGGGGGGAACAGACTGCAAATGGCGGTGGCGGCGGCAGCCGGTCAGAAGACTAGCTGCTGCCGCCACCACTGGAGCTGCCACCGTCCAGAACATCTGCCCCAGGTAAGTCTCATCCTGGGGGGGATCCATAGGGGGCGGGGGGGCAGGCCGTTCCGCCATGGAGTTCGGGGGGCCGAATGCACTGGCATTTGGCCTCACCGAGATCCATGGCGGAATTCTCTGACATCCCTAGCCGCCGCCATTTGCATACGCTGGTTGTTTTTTTTTAAGGTTGGATGAAAGTCCCTTACCTAGGAATGGGGGAGAATTTCTCCCCGAAACTTCGGGGGGCCAAGCGCCAACGCATTCGGCCTCCTGAAATCGGCGGTGAAATTCTCCGCCACCCCCCGCCACCCCCCCGAGATGGGACTTACCTTTCACGAATGTCCCTCCTGGCGGCGGGTCCCGGCGGTGGTTCGTCGGGTCTTCGTCAGGGGCGGGGGCGGCAGCCGGTCTTTTGACCGGCTGCCACCACCGCCATTACAAGGAAAGTTAAAAACAAAACAAAACACCCCCGTGATAGGCTACGTAACGATTAACGTGGCCTATCACGGCTAGATTTGCTAAGTCAGCTGTGATAGGCTACGTTAATCATCATGTAGCCTATCACGGGTGACTTTGAAAAAAAAAAAGCGCGTATGCAAATGGCGGCCCCCATAGGGAGTTGCCATTTGCATTCCTTATTTGGTCCCTGTAGTCTACATAAAGATTTCCGTAGACTACGGCGAAAATAAGGGCAACGCAAATAGCGTTGCCCTTATTTTCGCCGTAGTCTATGTAAATCTTTACGTAGACTACCCGGGCCCAAATAAGGAACGCAAATGGCAGCGCCCATGGGCACTGCCATTTGCATACGTGCTTTTTTATTTTTTTTCCAAAATCAGCAGTGATAGGCTACGTAATGATTTACATAGCCTATTATGGCTGACTTTGAAAATCTAGCCGTGATAGGCTACATAAATCGTTACGTAGCCTATCACATGTTTTTTTATTATTTATTTTACTGGGAAATGGCGGTGGCAGCAGCCGGTTGGAAGACGGGCCCCCGCCCCTGCCAAAACGCCGCTGAAACTCTGCCTGGACCTGTCGCCGAGAGGGACATTCGACAGAGGTAAGTCCCATCCCGGCGGGGGCAGGGGGGGCGGAGAATTTCCCCACCAATTTCGGGGGGCCGAATGCGTTGGCATTCGACCTCCCGGAGATTCGTGGAGGAATTCTCCGCCATCCCTATTTTTTTTGCCCAGGCATGATAGGCTACGTAAATTCTTACATAACCTATCACGGCTGCAAGGACGGCAATGACAGCAGCAGCAGCCTGGCCGTGGCCAGCCAGGAGACCAGCCGCCGCCACCGCAGCCGCCGCCACCGCATCCACCGCATCCGCCCCAGGTAAGTGCCGTCCCGGAGGGATTCCGTGGGCGGGCGGGGGAGCAGGAGGCCATTCTGCCACGGATTCCGGGGGGGGGGGCAGATTGTAAGGAATCCGTCCTCACTGGAATCCATGGCAGAATTCTCTGCCCTCCCTAGGTTCTGCCCGCTTTTGGCTCTGGCATCACACCCACCAGCATATAGCCCCCAACAGATTGCCCTTGATGGAATATAGCACTCAACAGAAAAAAGAAGTTCCCCATGCCTGGTATAGAAGATAGTGGGTGAGGCAAAAAGCGGTGTACTCCAGGCCTCATCTCCCTCCTTAAGAAGGCCACTATCTTCCTGATGTACTGTAATGACAGTCTTTACCCTTAAGTAATCCAAAAAATATTTTAAACATATTTACAAACAGTAGTAGAACTAGTTTCTAAACCGGGTGTGAGGTAGGGATGTCGGAGAATTTCTCCACGAATCTCCAGGAGGCCGAATGCCAATGCATTCAACCCCCCGAAATTGGTGGAGAAATTCTCCGACACCCCCCCGCCCCCCCTGGGATGGGACTTACCTCGTGCAAATGTCCCTCGCGGCGGCAGGTCCCGGCAGCGGTGCGGCGGCTGTGCAGCAGCTGTGCAGCGGTGGCTGGTCGTCTGACCGGCTGCCACCGCCACCATTTCCAAGTAAAAAAAACAACAACAATGTGATAGTCTACGTAAAGATTTACGTAGCCTATCACGGCTAGATTTTCAAAAAACACCATGATAGGCTACGTAAATCTTTACGTAGCCTATCACGGCTGACTTTGGAAAAAAAAAAAAGCGCGTATGCAAATGGCGGCGCCCATGGGTGCCGCCATTTGTGTTCCTTATTTTGGCACGGGTAGTCTACGTAAAGATTTACATAGACTACGGCGAAAATAAGGGCAATGCAAATAGCGTTGTCCTTATTTTCGCCGTAGTCTACGTAAATCTTTACGTAGACTACCCGTGCCAAAATAAGGAACGCAAATGGCGGCGCCCATGGGCGCTGCCATTTGCGTACACGCTGCTTTTTTTTTTCCAAAGTCAGCCGCAATAGGCTACGTAAAGATTTACGTAGCCTATCACGATGTTTTTTGAAAATCTAGCCGTGATAGGCTACGTAAATCTTTACGTAGCCCATGACTTTTTTTTTTTTTTTTTAACCTTCCTGGCAGAAGAACTTTCGCAGCCGGAGAGGCGGGGCACTCCCCCCCGGCCAGAATTTCGGTGGGGAGGGACGGGGCGCCTCCCCACCCGCTAAGAATTTCGGGGGGAGAAACGGAGCGCCTCCCCCCCCCACCGCGAAGCAAGTTGTGGGACCAGGTAAGGGACTTTCGTCCATCCCTAGACTCTACGGGGAAAGCAATTCCATCATGAGGAACTCAGAACTACAGTAAAACAGCCTTTTCTTCCAATCTGATTTATTTTTAGCCAGTATATAAAATAGGCTAGGATATATCCAGAGGAGTGACATTAGTTTGTGCCAGGCAGGATGTGTTTTAACATTTTCAAAACGAGTTTCAAATCAAATGCATGCCTCAGTAATTTGATTTGGAGGAAATGGGAGAATTAAGCATTGTAAATAGAGTGCTTTTAAATACAGCATAATTCATTACACATGCAAATGCACTAGCTAAATGTGCTTGTTTTAGTTATGAAATAATAGTCATTTAGAGTGATGGAATATTTCATTTGCACATTTCAATACACCTCTCTTTATTTCACTTCCACCTTATTTTCACAGTCCTCCAGGTATCTACCATGCCTGTTTTTTGTTGGGTGACCAGGAAAATTCAGTGTTGTAAGTTGTAACAAGTCAATATCACTAACAGGAAGCAGAGATCACTCACAAATGGTAATTGCATAGCTGATTGAATGGGATTTCAATTAGACTTGATTTATGCCCTCTACTTTACAGGCTATCTGCATGTTGATAAACAGAATGTCTTCACAGTTGTGGTAGTCACTGCGCTTTCACTTCTCTTTCTTGCTCCAGTTTCTCTCACAACTATTTAACGGGCACCGGTGACTGCAGATATATATCCAAGACATACCAAGAGGCTTAAAATGAACGTCTTGCTATGTACACTGGAATGAAACTAAACACCTATCCCCAGGGTGAACGTTCTCTGATACAAGTAGGTATATGTGGAATATGACCAACAGACCTCTGGAATCAGAGGCCCCATCCACTTCAGTACCACAATTTATATCATAGTAAAAGGGAAAATGGGCAATTAGCAGTGGTGTAGTGGAGCTGGGGCTCACAGGGGCAAAGGACCAGGATGATTAGCAGGGACAATGAAGTCATCTGACGCCCCCAGCCAGGCTTCCCTGTTCCTTTTGAGCTTAGCTGCAACCCTCATTGAGCTTAGGTGCAGTGAATTTTCCCAGCAACAATATATTGTTGTGAATTATCCCTGTTGTAACTAAATGTATTTAGGTTGGCATGGTCTTTAATGGGAAATTAAGACCTGTTCACTTCACAAAAGTCCTACAATATACATGCATGAATATATTAGGGATGTCCATCACTTGGAAATCCAGCCCTTTCTGGGCTTGATGGATTCCCGACCCCACCCTGAGGTCAGAGACAGTGCTCAGAAAGGGGAGTTGGAGTTCTGAGCCCCTCTGCCTTGCAGCCGGTGCAGAAAGAACCATACAGGCAGCCTCTTCAAGATCAGAAAATCGACCTCAGAGAGGGGGGAAATGAGGCGTTCCAGTGGGCAACCAGGGGAAGAGACTGGATAGGCCAGGATACAATTTATCTTGAGCCTCCTCCAGCCTCCCCCCCACCTTCTGAAGCACCCTCTCTGGATGGATTGAAATGCCTATCTAGTGAAAAAAGCAAAGATCAGAGGATGAGGAGGCAAAGATTGCCTCCGCCACTCCTCCCGCCCTGCCATCTTCAGTACAGCAGGCCATAGGAATAGCGGAAGCCTCCAAGTTCAGGGCCTTTTGAACAATGAAGGGGCTTCCAAGCAATGAGGAATGAGCTTAATGTAAATATTTGAATTAGAAGTGTCAGATCTATTTTTCCCTTTCCCCCCTTTTCATTAATAGTATTGTGAATTATTATTCTGAATGGGTATACTTTTATCATGTTCTTTCTTTTTTATTTTCCCTCTCTTTTGTTACTGCCCCCCCCTTTACTTTTATTTTTGTTTTGTTATATGGCAGATAAAAACAACTTACAAAAATAAATTACTGGGTTGCCACTCTGCTGTGGCAAGCCTAGGCCACAGATCCTGATATGCTAACTTTACACACACATGCAAGGCAACCTTTTTGACATGTGAATCCACCCAGTGGAATCAGAGATGGGCACATCTTTCAGTCTCTCCTGTATCTGCATTTTTAAAATCTCATGATCTTTTTTTTTTCTTCTCCCAAATATAAAGAACTTCACAAATTTGAGTAAATTCATATAAAAATGAACTCTAATGATGTCCTCACTGATCTGCACTAACCAAATTCAATAGGTACAGCTATAGACAGGACCATGATGTCCCTGTCTGCCATGTAGATGTTGACAAGCCTATTAGAAAAAAAAAGAGGTGGCAAGCAATCCTAATTTACCACTAGCATGGTTTAATATGTAGGGATTCAAATCCAGATTTTTTTAAAAATAAAATAAAATAAAATATAAGCCCTGGGACTGGATGGAGAAATCATTCAGTTTTGGTTTCTCCCACATTCATTAAAAAAAAAATCAAGTTCTTTTTGTTCCAAATGTGGAGAGTTTTGAGAATTTTGGTAAGTTCTTATCAAAACCAAACTGAAACGAAATTATCATCTATCCTTATGTGGAATGCCAAACAGGTACATTTTTTTTTCTTGTATACCCATCATCACATTTAAATGAAACCTAACTGAACTAAATGGTAAAAAAGCCTGATGGAACTCAAGTAGCAACAACAGAGCCTGTTGACCTGGCAAACAAAAGCCTAAATCAACTATATCATTTCATAAAATGTTAGCTAAATATGGACAAATGGAGAAATTTATTTCAGTGACCTTAATCAGGAAGCTCTGCATAAAGAACAGTTAGCATTCTTATTAGTGGTGGTGGCTAGGCTTCAAACCACACTTCACCAGAAGCCTGCCCTTAACTGCAGTGTGAACTCATTACAGGTATGACAGGGTTTGGTGAATCACTCTAGCAAAGAAACTCACGAATCAGAATTGTAGAAGGGCTGGCCCTACCATTAGGCAGAGAGAGGTGGCCACCTCAGGCAGCAATGGGTGGTGAGTAGGGAGTGGTGGCAAGGTGTTTGAGGACAGAGTTGTATGGTCCCTGTACAAAAATTATATGTTTCTCTACCAGAACGTCATCCCCTAAACTAGCTTGCTGCCTTCAGGTGTGGTGGAGGATGCTGTACTGTTGCCAGCATTCTAGGGATGTACAAAAGTCACTTACCTTTTTACAGATTCTGTTCATGGGGGGGGGGAGGTGCTCTGTCCCTCCCCCCGGAATCCTCGACGGGGGGGAGGCGATCCGGTCCTCCCCCCTGGAATCTTCGACAGCTGGCTCTGCTCCATGGCGGCTTCATGGAGCAGCCGGCCAGGGCCACCCTCAGCCGGATTTCCGGCCACAGACTGGCTGGTGCGGATGCAAATGGCGGCCGCCATAGCAGCTGCTATTTGTGTCCAGCCAGGCAGCCGCGATAGGCTATGTAAGTCTTTACGTAGCCTATCACGGCTGGGCAAAACCCCCCCCCAAACCCAGCATATACAAATGGCGGCGGCTACAGCGGCTGCCATTTGCATTCCCTATTTTTCACTGATTTATCTTACGTAAATATTTACGTAAGATAAAATGGCAAAAAAAAGGGGAACGCAAATAGCATAGTGGACGCTATTTGTGTTCTTTTATTTTTTTCTGTTCTAGCCTACGTAAATATTTATCATGTCATATCATGTCAGTTCCAAACAGTTTTGGATGACACTGGTTATTTAGATCCATTCCAATCTGGCTTCCAGCCTGGGCTCAAAACAGAAACTACCTTATGGCTTATGCCAGGGAATGGATAGGGGGACTATGACCCGATTGGTTCTCCTGGATCTTTCAACAGCTTTCAATACCATTAACCGTGGTATCCTTCTGTACCATCTCTCTGGGATGGAACTTGATGGCATGGTGTTGCAGTGGTTCTAGTCATCCCTTGGGGGACAGACCTAGAAGGCAGTGCTGGGGGACTTCCAATTCTTGCTCATTGACATTTGGGGTGTCTCAAGGTTCCATCTTGTTCCTCATGCTTTTCAGCATCCACTGGGAGATATCATCCAGAGGTTTGGGCTAAAGTATCATTAATATGTGGCTGAAATATGTGGGAAGTATTGGAATGGATGAAGGCTAACAAGCTGAAACTTCATCTGGATATGACAGAAACACTGTGGGATGGGAAATCTGCTAATCTGATGGAGGTTTAGATCTGACTTTGGATAGGGTCACTGTAGGTTACCCTGTAGAGCCAGGTACACAGTCTGGGAGTACGCCTGTACTCGCTGCTTTCTATGGAGTCACAGGTAACACCAGCTGCCAAATGTGCTTTTTACCATCTTAGGCCAGTTTTGTGGCTCTGTCTAGGGAAGTGACACATATACTTTAGCTACATCCAGATTAGATTACTGTAATGTGCTTTATATGGGGCTGCCATTGAAGATGATGATTTGGAAACTGCCACTGGTACAGAATGCAGCTGCTAGAAAGCTTGTGGGGCACTCAAATCATATTACTCCTAGTCCTATTCTATATGATTGCTGCTGGGCCAGAAAGTAGGGCCTCCATGCTGACCTTAATGCTTGGGCAGGCTTGCACAGTCCTTCAGATAATGTGGTCCAAAAACCATTTAGGGCTTTAAAGGCCAAAACCAGCACTTTGAATTGGGCCAAGAAATTAATAGGCCGTCTTTGAATGATTAGGTCGGCAGGTTCTGTTTATAGGGCTTTCTCAATGGTGGCCCCACAGTTTGGAATTCTGTCCCCAGAGAGATACCAGAGAAAGATGAATGGCTTCATCACTACTGGAAGAAGAAGAAGACGCCTTTATTCCAGTCTCCATTTGGTGGTTAAAAATCATTTGGTACTGCTCCTGTCCTGAAGTTGTGTGAGTGTAACTATAATAGTATGCTTATGTTTTTGCAATATTATAAGCTGCCTTGAAAGGGAAGTGTGCCCTGAAAGGTGGGTTTAAACTCTTTTAAACAAATAATAAACAATAATAAATGCAACATGGGGGGAAGGGAGCAGAAATCAGTGATAAGAGATTTTCAGTGGGAAAAATCTCTTATCTCTGACAAGCTGCTGGTCAGAGATAATAATATAATATAATATAATATAATTAATATAATATAATATAATAAATATAATATAATATAATATGGATGGACTCACCTTTGTCCATGGTTGTCAGTTGCTTGCTGAGCTGCTTCCACCACCCACGCCCCTGGACAGCTTGGTGAGTACCCGGCGAGTGCCGCAGAGCTGCCCATCCCCTTAAATGGACCATTTAAGCCTGTAATGTTGTGTAAATGGCTCCCTTATGGCCACCATCTACAAAGCATTACTTTTATGGAGAAACCCAAGCCGCCATTTTTATGCAAAATTTCTGCTGACTAAGGGACCGGTGGACAGGTCTGGTAAGTGGTGGCAGCTCGGAATGCAGGGTCCAGGGGACTGAGCCAGGGGGAGTCTGCAGGAATCCACCCCCTCTCCGACTCCTGCAATGTGTGTGTGTGTGTGTGTGTGTGTGTGTGTGTATGTGTATGTGTATGTAGATGGATGGATGGATGGATGGATGGATGATGGATAGATAGATAGATAGATAGGCTGGGGGAGAGGTGGGGATATGGGCAACATTTGGGGGAGAAACTAGCAAGCCAGATGGGGACCCTTCACAGGCAGTATTCAGCCCCCAGGGGTTTCCCATTCCTGTTCTCAGACCAGAATGAAAAACATAATTTTCAGGGCCAGCTTCAGTACTGCAGTGGACCTTGTAGGTTATAGCCAGGATTTGATTAGAAGTAGCCTGGAAAGGCTTGGACCTATTCAGTTTCTGGAATGTCAGAGTCTGTGTGAACATCTCTCTTTTAATATTCTCAGAGCAGAGCCAGGGCCCACTCCCTGTCCACTTGCTGGTCTGGCCCTGGCAGGCAGGAAGGCTGGAAGCTGTTTGTGAGAACCTGACAGAGGTGGGGTGGAGTTTGCAGAAGGGTCACCCAGGTTGAAGCGTCACTGCTGGAGGGCTAAGCAGTGCTGCCCTGTTTAGACAGGGGCCTTGCTGAAAGGCTAAAGGTCCTTGTCTGTCAAGGGATCTGGAGGGAGTGTCCTACAGTCACACCTTTCCTTTAAGCTGATGCAAAAGTGAAACGCCTTTGCTAGGAACATCTTGTCTTCATTGCCCGAAGCTTTTGGAGACACTCTGCACATGGACTGAAACTTCGGATTGTTAAGGACTTGCCATGAAAAGTACTGTGAGGCTTTTCATAGACTTGAACTCTCGTTGTAGATTACGTGTCTGTGTTTGTAGTCAGCTCAGTGTACGGCAGGCTGGGTTTGATCTACAACTTTTGGACTTCCCTCTGCCAGAACTCATGCAGTGTAGAGTTGCCAGTGTGAAAGTAGTGGCCTGGAACTCCTTGCATGTGTATGCCCTGGTATGCCCTTCCCTTGATCTTGATGGGCCTTGACCATGTAGCCTAGAATTATCAACAAAAGATTCAAAGTTGGACTCTCTATGGGTGTGGGTTGTTTAGGCCTTTCAAGAAGTTATCCCCTGATTGCCTGATGGGTTTATTCCAGGAATCATTCCCTTTCCATGTCTGGGATTGGAGCCCCATGAAAGGATTGTCTGGGTTAGGTTAGGGATGGCAGAGAATTCTGCCACAGATTCCAGTGAGGAATATTTACGGAATGGCCTCCTGACACCCCCCCCCCCACAGAATCCCCTGGAATGGAACTTACCTGGGGCGGATGCAGCAGATTTGGTGGTGGCAGCGGTTCTGGCTGTGGTGGCTCCGGTGGCAGCGGCGGCTGGTCTCCTGACTGGCCATGGCCAGGCTGCTGCAGCCGCCATTGCCGTCCTTCGAGCTGTGATAGGCTACGTAAGAATTTACATAGCCTATCACAGCTAACCCCCCCCCCAAAAAAAACAGCGTACACAAACGGCGGCAGCTACAGCGGCCACCATTTGCATTCCCTATTTTTCACCGTTCTAGCCTACGTAAATATTTCGCTATTTGCAGTTCCCTTTTTTTCGCCGTAATTGTCTATGTAAATATTTATGTAGGCTAGAACGGCGAAAAATAGGGAACGCAAATGGCGGCCTCTGTAGCCGCCATTTGCTTATGCCATTTTTTTGTTTTTGTTTTTGGGGGGCATGCTGTGATAGGCTACATAAATATGTAGCCTATCATGGCAGCCTGGAAGGATGCAAATGGCGGCTGCTATGGCAGCTGCCATTTGTGTCCACAGCAGCCCGTCCGTGGCTGGAAGTCCGGCTGCGGACGGCCCTGGCTGGCTGCTCCGCGGAGCCGCCACAGAGCAGAGCCAGCTGGGCAGGATTCCGGGAGGGAGGACCAGATCGCCTCCCCCCCCATTGAGGATTCCAGGGGGAGGGATGGAGCACCTCCCCGCCCAGCGGATGCCCTGACCGGAATCAGGTAAGTGATTCATACATCCCTAGGTTAGGTACTCAGGAATCCAGAGTCCCTTCCCTTGTGTTCAGAACCATGGAGATGGCAACAGAGAAACCATGATGAGGATCTCAGTCACGGTAGTAGTGTTTAGCTTTGGAGTGTTCTGGAATTACATAGAGCCTATAGCTCCTGACCATCAGATATATGATTTCTGAAGAGTGTAACCATTAAGCTTTTGCCATGGGATTTCCTGCAATCAAGAAATCTCACTGATTTAGGTGTCCAGTGTCAGATTGCCTGAGTGTGAGTGCTGGGGGGATTGGGAAACCTGACAATAATTGCTTTCCATTTGCCTTCCTGTCCTATAAAGTTTCTCTCTTGTCAAAAATGCAAATATGAAAGTTTAAGCTCGAATTCTGAAGAACCTTAGGCCTGATTAAATAAATATTATACTGCCATACTGGAAGATTCATATTCAAAATAAATTAAGCAATCGCTTGCTCTTTAAAAAGGCCGAAAATGCCATTACATTCCTAAATGCTCATTTTCTAAAGGACTGGTTTAATTCATACATTGAAGCATGCAGTTTAAACTGCTTTTATATTTGATGGTGTGATGTATATTGGACAAAAGGAGAATAGAGCTTGTTATGTTAATGAAAGTAGTGTTGGCTCTGAAATTCATCTCCAAGTGCCTAATGATATGCTCTATTGTTGCACATCTTGTGGCTTATAAACACACTCTTTTCAAAATAGATTTCCCTTGCCATAAATCCATATGAATATAACTTTGAGAAGAGATAAGCAGGCAGAGACCTTTAGGTTTAAAAATGATGATAGTGGACATACAGTATTCTGGCATATCCCTGAGACAGACCCAAAATGAATCAGATACCACACTAGGAAAACACATAGGATCCTTATGCATGATTATATATGCCATAACTCTTCTTAGTAGTTTCCAATGATTAGATTGTTATTTGAACTGTAAAGATAGCAGGGAGGAAAACGAAGCGAATGATAACCTTTCCAAGCTAGGAGTCACTGTTAATCCCCCTGAATATGGGAGGAAAAAGAATAAAATCTCACAAACTGCAGAAAGCTCATTTTCCTGTTTTCTAACATGAAGCCCTGCTATATTTACTTATCTTAATCAGAAGCAAGATGTTTTTCCCTTCCCCCTGTACTTTTAAAGTCAACAGGAAAGAAATGAGGAATGGTATATTTTTGCACAAAGCACAGCCCATATGTTATGAAATGTTGCTAGTGAAGAAGAAGAAGAAGAAGAAGAAGAAGAAGAAGAAGAAGAAGAAGAAGAAGAAGAAGAGAGTTCCTTGCTTTTCCTTTATTTTTCGATGGATGCTCTCCTAAAGTAAGAAGGCACGTTCCGGTTGGACATTATCCTGTACTGCTTTGGAGACTAACTTGACATTTTTGTGTTTCTGACACATTATAATCTGTCTTCATCCCACCCATAAATCACATGATGCTGTTCACTGACTAATCTAGCTTACTTCTCTTGTCCACAGTTTATTGTCTTTATATTTCAACCATCATTTCTCTCTCTCTCTCTCTCTCTCTCTCTCTCTCTCCTGCTTTGTTTACTGAAAATCCAATACACCTTTGAGAAGAAGCACTTTAAAAGACCAAAACAATGGCAGTGATTAAAATGATCATTTTGATGTATTGGGTGCACATTTTCAATGATGGAATGAAAGTTTGTTGGTATAAAATAACTCTATTCTCCCTAGGCATTCTCTTCTAGGAGTTGAACTCCTCAAGCATAATAATAAACAAGTGGAAAAATAACTGCAGTAATAACATCTGACATTTTATGCTGTAGCATTCATACTCAAGGGTTCTAAAGTGATTTACAAATGAGAGGACTGATTCTGTATTAACCAGTGTTCTTTGCATGGAGCTTTTATAGCTGGGTGCACTGGGACCTCAACAACCTCCTCTTATTAATTATATTTATGATGACAGAGTCTATAAGCTCCAGTTCTGGACTAAAATCTGATTGTGTTTGCTGCACCTGTATAAATTTCAAGATTAAACATTGGCAAAGAGACTTCAAAATCTTCACTTTAATTAGGATATTTATGGTGACAACCCAAACTACTTCACCTCAGTAAGAATGGCAATGATATTTTCTTAAGTATTCAAGGAGTTTAAATGACCACTAGAATGAGATATTTCCTAACCCCTTACCTCAGTGAAATAAAGCAAATGACCAGTCTCTCATTTCCCCAAGAGAAGATCTCAGAGAAGATCTCCATACAGGATTGTGCCTTCCACATATATCCCCAGACTCTCTGTTATTGACAGGGATGCTGCGAATAACCATGACTTTCAACTCCCAATGCAAAAACTACCTATTTGCTATTGCGGACTTGCAGTAAGTGTCCTGAATGGTCAGAAAGTCTGAAAATATTATCATTGGATCTGTGGGCAAAAAAGCAATAAGTCGATAGACAAGATGATTGATTACCCCTGGTGGCTTACTTTCTCTTGTGACTGGAGTGCAGAAGCCATTGTACTTCAAAGCAAATAGCAGAACCTGCCCAGCCACGCACTCCATGGCCACCAAAATCTGAAGTACCAGACTGGGCAACTATCACCCACAGACTGAGGCTGGGCCATTTGGGGAGAGGCCGCATGTAGGCCTCCCCCAAGTCCCCCCCTTCAAGTCCCACAAGACATAGTGAAAGCCTTGCAAGACTTCCACAAGTCTTGCAAAACTTTGCCATAGGCTTGGCCAAAGTCTCATGAGACTTTGGCAAAGCCTCATGGGACTTGTGCCAGCTTCTTGTGGCACCTGCTGGTGGTGCAGGGCATGAAGGATCAGTGGTTATACGCCTTGCCTCTCCCTCAGGCAGGAAAGTGACTTGGGCTGGCCATGTAATTCCCAAGTAAGCATGCATTGTAATTCAGCCACTGCATTATTTATCCAAAGTAGGGTTGTTTAGTCTGCCTTGTGAATAAAAACAGCATACTATGCTCAAAGAAGGTTACTTATTTTGTTAATATTTTGTCTAAATTAACATCACCTATATAGGATGAGGCTGAACCTACAGAGAGCTGTAAAGAAGATAAAAAGGCACTACATGGAATGCATAATGACGTTAATTATCACCTTGACTACAGATATAACTAACACTGAAACTGAGAATAATAGTTTAATTCATATCCAACTGAAGTCATTGATTTTAATGGATCTGTACTGAACCCCAAATTAAATATTTTCAATTATACTACTAGGATAAATGTTGAGCAAAACATTCTGAATCTCTTTTTTATTTAGACAACTTCAGGTCCAAGGGCATCTTTTCTACTTGCTTCCAGATGACAGAAAAAGGGATTAGCAGTTTATATTGAAGTTGGCACTTAACATTATATGTTTTCCATGAGTTTGTAAATTCTAATTTACTAGGATCAATTTGTATATTTGTTTCTCACCTGTGGCGTCTGTGAAGAATATTATGCAGTTGGTCTATACTGGCAAATGAGAGTGGATTTTCATTTTTTTCCCCCAGATTTCCTCCTTTATCCATGTGAATCAAAATACAAGCACGGGAGACAATATTGCTGTTGTGAGCCATCTTTATGTCACAAAAGAAGTAGAAGCAAATCAGGGAAGAATTGTGATTCTAAAGTTTCTAAATACATGTGTTCATTTTTATTATATATTTAGCCTTTCTGTTCAATTGAGTCTTCATTAATTCATCCATTTGGGTAGGGAATAGTATCCAAGAAGCTGTAAGAAATCATGAAGATAGAGGAGGGGGCTGTGGCCCAAATAGCCCCTGAATAGCTTTTGGATTGTGTCTGTAAAGCTTCCCAGGAAATGTCAGTCATCCCTCAAAGTCCCCCTAAAGCCTCTTGAGTAGCCTGTACAGACTTCATATCATTTCAAAGGATTGGCTGGACTTCAATTGTGCTGGACAGTTAGTGAGGGAAGGAGCAGGGGCAGTGAATGGGTGAGAAACAGGTAAGACAATGCCACTGCTGCTGATTTCCAAGGGTACAACATCGATCTCTAGCTCTAGGTTGCAAGCATGACTGGGTGTGATTTGGTCAAAAGAGGATAGGATTCCTGCCCTTCTAACAATTGTGTAGAAGAGGGACTTTTAGAAGTTGTACCCTGTATGACCAATTTCATCTTCTGCTCAACTATTAAACATGCAGGAGACCTGCCTCTTTTCCGTCTGACAACTTGAAGTGTGATGAAGATGGGAAGGAGCACTGGAACCAACAGTCACACTTTGCTGACTGCCTAAAGGCCGCAGATTTCTCGTACAAGTAATTACCTTCTTCCTATACAAGATAGATCACAAATGCCCAGTAGTACCATTCCTTATCAAAGATCTCATGGGTTTTCTGGGCTGAGATGTCACTCAGACATGTTATGAACGAGACAGCTTGTCTCCACCATGTGATAGTGTCCACTTTTCCTCCCCACCTCCTGCATTCTTTGATTAGTCACTCGCCATTGACCCATTTATCCTTTCTCCCCTTTGGGATGCCACCCAATATGGTTTCTCTCTTCTAGTGTTAATTGAGGAGGCAATCATCTTTTATGAAAGTAGGAAGTGTCCTTGGTTTTTTTAAACATGTGTGTTTAAACCATTTTGAATTCAGAGAGCCGGAGCATATGGAGGAATCTCATACCACAATGTATCAGGAAAATCTACACTTCCTCCTTTTTATGGTGCAAAATTATGTATGCGACTGCTGAAACCTTTGACGTTTTTTCACCTGAGTACAGATCAGCAATATGTTGATGCTCTTTCTTAATGTTTAGAATATATTTTAGTTTCAGGGCTACTTTTTTTTCTGTGCTTCAGTGTGCAATATATAACATTAAGTACCAAGTCTGCAAAGCCATTTGGTCTGTCACCCATACTTACAATTTTTTGGTTCACTGTTTGGCTGCTTGCTATTCCGTGTTTTGTCATGTAAGCTTGTTGGTAGTTCTCCACTTGGAACTGGTACACTATAGCAATTAAGATATTTGGTTTAATAGGTATAAATTGAGGGTATATGGTAGGGCAGATTGTAGTTTGGGAATCGAGTAGGAAACTTGTGAGGATGGGAAGAAAATTGGAAGAGGAAAAGTAAACATGACATCTAAAATGAAAGTCAAGTCATTTTTTTTAAACCTCTGCTAAGGACATACACAAAGGGAAGAAGAGACTGGATTTCAGACATCCACAATACCTAGAAATCATCCCTCCTGCATAGCTGGTGGCTTTAGAAAAAAACATACTATTGGCCCCAATGAGAAGGGTCCCCCCCCCAAGCCCCTAGATGTTCAGGAGGGGCAATTTCCATTTTGACTGGGGCCGAAAGGTGGAAAAGGTAAGCCTTCCTGACCACATGCTACATTTAGGGAGCAATGTGTGTTTAGATGGAAAAAAGTCCTATTAATCCCAGCATTCCCCAGCAAGCATATGGGAGTTCTAGGAATGTTTTTTATCTATACATGCATAGGACTGTGCTGTTAAGGTAGGAATTGTACACCCCTCCACCACCACCCCCTCACAAACATACCTGTGATTGAATAAACACATTTGAAGATGTAGCTACATGCTGCAAAGTAGGTGCAATGCAAAGTTTGGCTTTCAGTGGTGGCCATTACAGAATAAACTGTACTTCAGTTCATTTTTAAACTCACTGAACGTCTACTTCATGCATTTTAATTAGACTCAATATTTCCAGCTTTGGGGGAACATATTAATTTTCCAGAAATTAATACTAAGTGGAAAAGGCATTATCATAGATGAATGTACAAAGGAAGCACAATAGATTATTCAGAGTTAGGTATGCCATCAAAAATTAGAAACTATCCTAAATGAAACCTCTATATAAATACATATAGCCACCATCAGAGCAAACCTTAGCACCTGTCTCCATTGCTCCACGTGATATGGATTCCATGTGGTATTTTTGCCTGCATGGTGTTTTCAAATGGCCACCATAAGTTTTATGTGTGGCTCATTCTGTGGTTCATACTGATTGCATGGAATGTTTGGATGCTAATACTGCATATTCCCAGTAGCGGCTGGTGATGGTATAGAAACACTCCACATCATACGGAAGAGCCACAGGCTTATTTTTCCATTTATTTCACTAATATAAAAAACATTCCAATATATCAAAAACTTGCATCTATAACACATGCATGCACACGTGCACACACACTCACCAAATACATGACTATAATACACAACAAAATACACTAAATATTCAAAGCTTTTTATAATGATGCAAGCAACTGAGTGGGTATTTTCTTGTGGTTTGATAGTATTCCAATGCACATATTTTCCACAATCTTCCAGAAAAGAATACATAACATTGTTATTACCTATTCAGGAAGATTCACATGATAAGTTACAGTGCCCATTGGAGAGGTGGTGTGCAGAACATAACACGAGGAGCCCATTTCAATTAGCATCTGTTGTATGATCAAAGTAACTGGCCCTTTACAGAATACCTTAATGGGGAAAGACAGGCTGTCCCCAAATGGATTATAATCTAAATTAGAAGGAAAGGAGAGGCAAGGGTAAGTGGGAATGAATAATATCACATACAATTACACTTATGTCCACTTTGCTGCAGTTATGAGTAGGGATAGGGTGAGTATTAGAGGAGAGAGTTTGAAATGTGAACTCCCCCATCTCAGATAAGGCAGTCCCAATTAAAGTTGAGTAAAGACCCTTTTAGCTTGGCCTGACTGAAATTGGGCTCGCACACCCCATCTCCGCCATACCTTCTGCTACCTATTGCCCCTCTTCCATCCCCAAGGTGTGTGTATGTGCGTGTGTGCGTGTGTGTGTTGCCATGGAGAAAGGAAGAAGATAATGGGGAAGGGGAAGCAGCAGCTAAATTAGGCTGTCAAGGTTTTTAGTGTTTGACAGGAACAGTCTAACAACCCCATTTATTTTCATGGCATACAGGCATACCAAGCGTCTTGCCTTGTTGTGGGTTGCCTAGTTGTGGCTGAGGACCAAGGGATTAAGCCAAAGGCTTGGCTTCATGGAAAATGTGAGTAATGTGAGTTATGAGAAGAGGGTTAAAGGAGAGAGATGTGGTATCAAGTAAGTGTTCTGGTGCTTCTAGGCATAAGTGATAGCAGAGGAAAAGCTGAGAGAGACACTTATTTTCTTATTGTGGACACTACTAGCTTAAATTCAGAAGAAGGAGAATATTATAATAAGCTCCATATGGTTCCAGTGTATAGGACTGTCTAAACCAGTTCAATGTTAGGCACTACTCAAGTGAATTACCCGCCATTGAAGTGAATGGGGCGGGTGTATCAGAGACCACATAGAATCATAGAATAGTAGGGTTGGAAGGGACCTACAAGACCATCGAGTCCAACCCTCTGTTCATTGCAGGAATCCAAGTCAGAGCAGACCTGAAAGATGGCTGTCCATCTTCATCTTGAATGCCTCCAGTGTGGGAGAGCCCACTACCTCCCTAGGTAATTGGTTCCATTGTCGTATTGCTCTAACAGTCAGGACATTTTTCCTGATGTTCAGCCGGAATCTGGCTTCCTGTAACTTGAGCCCATTATTCTGTGTCCTGCATTCTGGGATGATCGAGAAGAGATCCTGGCCTTCTTCTCTGTGACAACCTTTCAAGTACTTGAAGAGCGCTATCCTATCTCCCCTCAGTCTTCTCTTCTCAAGGCTAAACATGGCCAGTTCTTTCAGTCTCTCTTCATAAGGCTTTGTTTCCAGTTCCCTGATCATCTTTGTTGCCCTCCTCTGAATCCTTTCCAGCTTGTCTGCATCCTTCTTAAAGTGCGGTCCAGAACTGGACACAGTACTCCAGATGAGGCCTAACCAGGGCTGAGTAGAGGGGAATGAGTATTTCATGGGATTTGGAAGCTATGCTTCTATTAATGCAGCCCAAAATAGCATTTGCCTTTTTTTGCAGCCACATCATATTGTTGGCTCATATTCAGCTTGTGATCTACCACAGTTCCAAGATCCTTCTCGCTTGTAGTGTTGTTGAGCCACGTATCCCCCATCTTGTAACTATGCATTTGGTTTCTTTTTCCTAGGTGCAGAACTTGGCATTTATCCCTGTTAAATGCCATTCTGTTGTTTTCTGCCCAGCACTCCAGTCTATCCAGATCACTTTGAATTTTGTTTCTGTCTTCCAAGGTAACAGCTATCCCACCCAATTTTGTGTCATCTGCAGATTTGCTCAGCATTCCCAGCACCTCCTCCTCCTCCAAGTCATTAATACAAATGTTGAAGAGCACTGGGCCCAGGACTGAGCCCTGCGGGACCCCACTCGTTACCCCTCCTCAATTTGAGAAGGTCCCACTGATAAGCCCTCTCTGAGTCTGATTCTGTAGCCAACTGTGGATCCACATATCCACACCAGAGTAACTGGACCATGGCAAAATATATAGAAAACCATAATTATTTTGTTTATACATGTAAAACCATTTTTTGCAAAAATATCCAATGTATAACAGATAAGACTGAACTGAGTGTATTTGTCTGTGGCACAAACGTCATTACAAAGTACAATACTATATTTATTTATTTATTGCATTTATATCTCTCCTTCTTTCCTCTTGCAAGGAACCCAAGGCGGCTTACATTATCCTCCTCCTCATCTCCATTTTATCCTCACAACAACAACCCTGTGAGGTAGGTTGGACTGAGAGTCTGTGACTGGCCCAAAGGCACCCAGTGAGCTTCCAGGGCTGAGTGGGGACTTGAAGCTGGATCTGCCAGCTCCCAATCCAGCACTGTCACCACTATACCACACTGGCGGCTATAAAATATAGCAATGAAAGATACGCACTTCCAAGTGAGGATGGTGTGGGCACCCGACTGGGTCTGGGAGTTCAGTGCCCCCCCATCCATGCCCCTGCTTGAAGCCCCCCATCCCCTGTGCTTGCCGAGCCACCCACACTCACCTGGGTGAGTGCCGTGAGCACCACTTTGCGGAAGAAAATGGTGATCGCGAACATGTACACATCTAGTCTTATGCAAAATGGTGCCGTAAGTAGCCCATATACATAAGATTACATAAATGGGAGGTTAAGTGTGTGTCCAGGGGCCTGTGAGTGGGGGCAGGGACTCAGCAGGTGCCTGGAGAACCCAGATGGGGGGGGGCGCCCATCCATCCCTACTTCCAAGTTTCATCTAGAAACTCAAATCCCCACCCTTAAATGGTAGCAATATTTCAAGAGTATCTTCCAAGGTCCCATGCCTTCTGGGAAGGATTCATTTTGCAAGGACCAGTTCTGAACTCGATGTCTGTCTTTTCACAGGAGAATAGCTGTTTGCTTTAAAAAATTGACAATACCTCCTAGGGGAACACATGCTCCCTCCTGAGATATTTAAAATTAATTCCTCTTGTTGGGCCCCAGTTGGGCCAAGTTGTTTTCCTATCTTTAACAGACAGGAATTATTCCTGTTGGATGGTAGTCCAGTATTACCGTTCTGCTATATAAAAGAGGTGAGTGATCTGACCCTAGGGATGTCAGAGGATTCTGCTGCGGACTCAAATGAGGCTGGATTCCAGAGAATCTGACCACCGGATTCCATGGCGGAACGGCACCTCTTACCTCCAGCTCTGGAGGATTTCATCCGCAGCGGATCTCCAGGTCCCTATACAAAGCGATACACTAATAGCGGATGCCATTAGCCTATCGCTGGGACAAATACAGATGCAAATGGCATATTGTACACTACTTGTGGCTGTAAAGCACTGATTTCAAACTAAATACAGCTGTAAACGGCTGCAATTAGGTCAAAGTCAGGGCTTTACGGCTGTAAATAGCATCCAATATATTATTTACATCTGTATTTTTCCCCGCGATAGACTAGTGTATCATGGGAAAAAATACAGACATAAACAGCATATTGGATGCAACTTGCGCCTGTAAAGCCCTGACTTTGACCTAATTGCAGCCATTTGTGGCTCTATTTAGGTAAAAAAAACCCAGAGCTTTACAGCCACAAGTGGCAACTAGTACACCATTTGTGGCTGTATTTCTCCCAGCAATATGGTAATGGCAGCATTAGGGAGCCAGAGTGCTGCTCCACAAAATCCTCTGGATGCGGAGCCACTCTGGAGGATTTTGAGGGGCCAGGAGTGGCACAATTGGCCCCTCTGTGAATGCCCCCTGGACTGGAAGATAGGGGGTTCGTACAACCCTATCTGACCCTGCAAATTATAGGCCAATAGCCTTCTGGATATAGTATCAAAAGTTTATGGAAGGTGTTTGTTGAATAAGCTTGGAGCTTGGGCAGAGGAAAATTATATGTTAGTTGAAGAATAAGCTGGATTTTGATGTGGGAGAAGCACAATCGATCAATGCTTTGTGTTTACTCACTTGATCCAGAAACGTCTGAACAGGCTGGGTGCAGCTTTGTATGTGGCCTTTGTGGGCTTTATTTCAGCATTTGATTTAATAGATAGAGATTGTTGATGGGGAAAAGAACTGTCACAAGGTAATATAGACTAACATTTGTTGTTTCTGATTTAGAAAAGTTATTCCTAATAGATAAGACATCAGGCTGATCAAGACAAAGAAGGCATAATGGTTTTGGCCTACTATTAAAAATCCCAGCAGAGCTAGACTTTGACTGAGGAAATGAGTTTGATAAAGGAAGAGCTACTAGATTCTCAATAGGAAAGATAGAAAAGTTATCTCCTCCTTTTCTAGCTAGAGAAAGATACTCATTTGAAAAAGAATTGTGTTTCTGACATGAAAGAGTGTATATAATTTAAAGGAATTAGTTTTACGTCCCTCTCTCTGCTCCATTTATCTGGAAGTCAGTATGGCTATTTCAGACAATTCTTACCTCTCTAAATAGCAAAATTATTGGGAGTCTAAAATAGTCTTGAAAGACAATGGTTCTTGGGTTGCCTACAACTAGGGCTAAACCACAATGGCCTTCTCTCTTTTGATGCCCTATTGGGTGATGAATTGGGAAGGTCCATTTCAGCTGTTTTTCTAGATTAAGAGAGAATAAGCAAAACATTGGGGGGGGAGTTGTATCACTTTCTTTGCCTTTTAAAAAATGGTGGTGTCCATCCCCCACCCATCTCTCGCAGAGAAAAAGCTACAGTTATCACACACAACTCACACGCTGTCCTAGACTGACAGCAGCAGGTGCAGTATGGAAACACACGTGTGCACACACACACACGCATGCACACACACACATGCACACACACACCACTATATCCAATAGATTTGCAAGAGCTGTCAAAACCACAAGCTTCTCTTTCCCTCTAAAAAAAAGCCTTCACTAGCATATGATCCATTTTGCTCTTTTATTTTTAATTTAAAGAAAGTATGTGTGATTTTAGAGATATTTTACACTCTTCAGCTTACTAGAAGTTAAGACAACATTTACACATTCAAATGGAAACATGCAATGCATGGTGGGGCAACAGGATCTCACCCATATATCCTGTACCAAGCTTTTTCTGCCCCATCCCATACCTAGCTAATCCACAGGTGGAACAAAGTAAGTAAGTGGAATCTACTTAGGTGAGACTGATATGCGTAAGCATAAATAATCCACTATAATTATGTGGCAATCTTCTCTCTATCTCTCCTTACATTAGATAGGTGTGAACTGGGCTACAGAATCTATGGATTAAGGAAGAATCTAATTGCAGGCATTAGCTTGCTGAGCTACATATTAATCCAAAATCAGTACTTCACTCTTTCAGACAATGGATGGCTCTCAGTTATTAAAGAGGCATATTTAGCTGTCTGTGCTGGTAGCAGCAAATGACATTTATAGGTCACCACTAAGAAGCTGTGTAGAGCAGAAAGCAAATGACACAGCAGTAACATGACAGATCCAGAGGATCCTCCAAGACTGTCTAATCAATCATTGTAATGTGAGAAGATGGCAAGATTGCAGTCTCGCCGTCCCAGCAGACTAAATTCCGATGGCACCTGTGTCAATCTAAATCTTCTATAAATCTGCTTTCATTAATGGATTTAACTCACAGTTGCATTGGTATTAGAGAGATCAGAATGTGTTCTGTGGTCTCCATATGGTAGTGTATGCATTATATCATGCAAGTGGCTGAGTTCAAAAAACACAATCACAGAACAGCCCAAGTGGTCAGGCAACAAGAATGCTTGCCATCAGGTCGGCAAATGTGAATACAATACAAATCTGACCTAAAACACATATTTTAAAGTATACCCGTTAAAAATCACTCTCTAAAATGCTGAGTTCCTCATCTGTAAAATGGGAGCTAATTAGTAATTACTGCATTTGACCTTACCTGACTTAGGATACCAACTTCTCCTACTTGTAATGCTATCCTGAATTCGAAGTCTGGGGCCATCCGTGCTTTCTTTCTGCTCTCTCTGGTATCTTGAACACTGCACCTGAGATTTCCCAAGGACCAGGGATCTTGGGAAATGGAATTTTCCCAGGACACCCGAGTCAATAATTTGGACTTCATGGTCCCTGGAAAGTTCATGTCCTAGGGCTCCTTGTATCTGGGGTGTTGCTTGAAAAATAGCCAATTCAGAAAAGTATACCAATTCAGAATTGAGTCGAGAGGAGCTCCCCCTTTACTAGGAAAAATAGTACTCAGCATCACAAACAAGATTGCAAAGTACTTTTCACATAACTAGAGGTATAACACAAATGGTCCATAGAGCTATATATGAAAGCATGGAATTTGCAGATATAAAATCTCATGCAAGTTTAAAATAACAAATGCCATGCTGTATACTGTATACTACTGTATGTACATTCATTCATTTGTTACATTTCTAGACCACCAATAGCCAAAGCTCTCCGGGCAGTATGTATGTATGTATGTATGTATGTATTTATTTTCTTAATCACCCATCTGGCCAGTCACTCAGCCACTCTGGGTGATGTACAACCATAAAACAATAAAAAACAGTAAAAGCTAAACATTAAAACATCCTGTTCTAAAATTATCCTAACCCACCCCAACACAACGTAATAAAGCATGACCTTTAACATTCAAAAAATTTAAACAGTTAAAACCTTGTGTTGATATTTTTAAGTTAAAAACAATTACCAATAACTGGCCAACATGAAGATATGTGAAAAGTAGCATAGAACAGAAACTGAGTGGTATGAGGAAGATGAGACCTTAACATGTTGAATATTTATTAATTGGAATGATATCAAGTTTTGTCATGGTTGTTCTAAGCAACAGAATTAAGTCCTTTAAATTGTAAGGCTGCCACCATTTTTTCTGGAAGTGCTACTGTGCCTTTAACAAATTTATGGGCAATAGAAATTCAACAGTATTACCATGGTGCAAAAAGTTTCACCTGTTGAATTTCTGCCTGTTAGGCAGCTCTTACAGGCATAACAAATACCCCCCTCCCCACCCACTGCAAAAATAAAAGTGGCAGCCTTGGTGAGTGATTTTGTTAGCAAACACAGAAACATTTTCTTTTAAGATGGAAGCTCTCTAACTTGATACATGAGATTGCTTTTGTCATCTTAATTAATTTCCCCCCATGTTCTTGTAAATCAGTCCATATCACAAATAATTGAGTGGAGACTAAAGCAGAAATGAACACTTCAGGCATTTGCTTAAAGGGAATTAATTCTTAATTAAGTTGTATCCCTTTGGATTTTCATCTTTAGGGAAAATCAGCTGCAGCTAAGCATTTCAGATATCTTCAGATTCTTTAATATAGGGGGAAGCTTTTATAAGAGGTTTTAGGCACTTTGCATGCTTTTGCTAAGTAGGTCAGGAAGGGGTGTCTTATTGATGACTGAAACAAAAAATCAGCCTGACATTAAAAGGGCATAATACAGTATGGTTCCCTGCTAATATAAAGATCTCGTTTAGATCTAACTGACCCGGAATGACTGTTTTTTTCCCTCACAATTGCTTTCATGTTATGGGTAGGTATGGGTGAGACATTTGTTCAGTTTCTCTTGTTATGCAGACTTCCCAGATTCAAACCTCCTGAACCTATACATGAACCAGACTGTAGTTATGCAGTAATATCTACAGTAGCATCTACACTTTTCCAAATTTTATGATGCGGTTCACACATAAAAAAATTTCAAACAAAATGTGTATAATATGTGAAAGTGTACACATTATATTAGAAGAAATTGCTTGCCCCAAAATGTGTACATTAAGAAAAGTGCATACAAAAATGCATACATTAGGAGAAATGTGCACAGAAACATACATATGAAGTTTAATCTGGACTTTTAGGGGAAACAATGGCAACTGATGCTAAAGCAGGACAGAATGATCTTAACCAAGTTCATAATCAAACTTAAAAATAATCAGACTTGACAGATTCATATATCCTTAATTAAGGGAATGTGTGGAAAAAGATCTGTGAACAGTACTGCCCCATACCGTCAGGGCAGTTGGCCTCTGTACACCACCACATCTAAGTTGAAAGGAAACAGACACCCAGATGGGAGTGAAGTCAGGACCTTCGACTTCAGTGTGGTGGTGTACAGATGCCAACAGCCAAAACAATTATCCTTGTTCCAATATTTCTGGACATGACTGTAATTACAGCCAATAGTGGCCGTCAACCATGTGACCATCTGCTTGTAATTCCATGATGCAGTCACCGAAATGGCTGCCTGTGAATAGGGATGTACAAAACTCACTTACCTTTTTGCGGATTGATTCGCGGTGGGGGGGGAGGTGCTCTGTCCCTCCCCCAGGGATCCTCGATGGGGGGAAGGCGATCCGGTCCTCCCCCCCGGAATCCTGCCTGGCCGGCTCTGCTCTGCGGCAGCTCCGCGGAGCAGCCAGCCAGGGCCATCCGCAGCTGGATTTCCGGCCACGGACAGGCTGGTGCGGACACAAAAGGCGGCTGCCGTAGTGGCTGCCATTTGCGTCCAGCCAAGCTGCTGTGATAGGCTACGTAAGTATTTACATAGCCTATCACGGCTAATGCCACCCCCAAAACCAGCGTATGCAAATGGTGGCGGCTAACCTCCCAAAAAACAAAAAAACCAGCGTACGCAAATGGCGGCGGCTACATAAAAATATTTATGTAGGCTAGAACGGCAAAAAAAAAGGAATGCAAATAGTGCCCACTACGTTATTTGTGTTCCCCTTTTTTTCGCCATAGTAGCCTATGTAAATATTTACATAGGCTAGAACAGCGAAATATAGAGAACGCAAATGGCGGCCACCATAGCCACCACCATTTGCGTACGCTGGTTTTTTTGTTTTTTGGGGGGAGTTAGACATGATAGGCTACATAAATACTTATGTAGCCTATCACAGCTACAAGGATGGCAATGGTGGCCGCAGCAGCCCAGCTGCGGCTGGCCAGGAGACCAGCCGCCGGAGCTGCCGCCGCCGGAGCCGCCGCCGGAGCCGCCGCCGCATCCGCCCCAGGTAAGTTCCATCCCGGGGGGATTCCACGGCGGGGGGGCAGGAGGCCGTTCTGCCACGGAGACTAGAACTAGAATTCTCTGCCATCCCTACCTGTGAATGCCACATTCAGTGTTTGAGGAAAATCAGGTTCTTTCCTGCCCACATGTAATGAACACTTCAGCAAGTAGTTAAAGCAGGGGTGCAGAACTTCCAGCTCATGGGGCTCATCTGGCCCACCAGGCTTTCCAATCCAGCCTGCGGAAACTCGCGGGGTTCCTCCAGGGGGCGGGGCTTGGTCTCCACTGTGGAATCTCCCCAGAGGGCATCCCCACTGTCATCTCTGATTAGAGGTTGTAGGTGAAACAGCAGGGAAGTGGCTGGCAGGGACTCAGCCCACACCAGGAGGAGCAGCCGCACTCCTTGGCATGGGCCAAGTAGCTCCATGTAGCACCGAGTGTCCACGTGGATCCCCTGTGTGAAGACACAACCAAGCCCCTTTCTCCAGCACAGAGCAAAAAGGGTGGAGTGATGATATCTGTGGGCCCACTGACATCATCCGGCCCACAGTGGGCTTGGTAGGGTACAATCCAGCCCCCCACTTCAAAATGGTTCTGCCACCCTGATCTAAGGGGTTGACTACATTATAAACGTAGTAACAAAACCAGTGGGCAGATAAATATTATAATGCACATGTATTTTGATAGTAGGTAGGGACAGGTAGATGCTGCCCCCCCTCCCCATCCGGGTTCTCCAGGCGCTCACCCAGCCCCTGCACCCAGACCTGACCTCGAGCTTCCCGACACTTGCTGAGCCGCCCACGCTCACCTGGGCAGCATTTGCTTGCCTGTAATCTTGCATATATGGGCCATTCACGTCCTCCTTTGTATATATATGAATATGCGCATTTTCATGATCACAATTCCCCGCCCCCCCAAATGGTGATCATGGACCTCAATGAGGCTGCCCGGGTGAGTGTGGGTGGCTCAGCAAACATGGGCATGGGGCGAGTGGGGGCAGGGGCTTGGTGAGCGCAGCTCAGGGGTGAGGATGGAGGGAGGGTGTCCACCAGGTTCCCAGACAGAATTGGGTGCTCTTGCCACCCCCAGTAGTAGTCAGTGACCACATTTGAGTGACAGTATACTATAAACCTAGCTGTAGTTTCCCCACATTACCAAATGTCTTCTGATCATCAGTGTTTGTCTCCATAGAAGACAATGGATCTGGTTGTGTAAGATCACAACCCAGGAGAAGCCCTGTTCTGAGTGTCTTTATCCCAATCCTAAGCACATTTATTGGCAGGTAAGTCCCACTGAGTTCACTGGAACTTATTTAGTTGGAGTAAGTGTGCGAAGGACCAGCACAAGTCCTGTATTTGATGGAGAAAGCTTAAACATGTGCTGGGGGAGGGTGTGAGTCTTTTGCATTGCTGCATTGCCATGAGAAGGAGCTGTATCTGTTGAATTCCACACTTCCAAGGAACTGTTAAAAACACAGGAGCCCATGCCAGATTTAATTTACACCAAACTACTTGGAATGAACACATGTCACAAAGGATTATAAAACACTAGGGACTAAATTATATGGTTTTAATCCTTGACACCACTAATTTTGTTAGAAAGTAGCCCTTAGAGTAAACTGAAATCTGCTCTGGCATACCCCAAACTCTAATGCATGTGTAATAATAATAAATCTGATTACATAAGGACACAAAACTCATTCCTTCAAATTATTTCCAAGCTCACACAGAGGAGTACAAACTCCACTATGAACACCCTCCTTAAGACCTTTAAGAGGAAATCAAACTGTTTATTGCCTCGTAAGGGCCTTAATAAGGGTGTTCATTGCCTTTGTTAGATTATTCACTGTTAGTTGAAGGGGGGGGAGAAAAGTTCTATTTTCCTACAAAATGTGTGTATGTGTTAAATTGGCAAGGGTTTGTATTTTGTTTGCAAATTGGAGCTCCCTAATTTGCTACTAGTCAACATGTGCCAGTTGATAATGAGGAATAGTTCCCAGGATAGGTGAAGTCATTACCATCAGTTACTAAGCACAACAAGTGAACCTGCTTTCCCCCCCCCCGCTTTTTTTTTTTTTTGGTAGTTGGCAAGATATTAGCAGGATTATTGCAGCTGGCATTAATTACCGGGGAAGACAGACATGAAATGTTCCTATAATCTCTCTTGTCTACCTGGCTAGGAACAGGGATTTGAAATTTGTCAAGAGATCAAAGCTCTTTCAGTGCTGTCCTATTCTACATTTGGCAGAACTATCAAGTCAGCTCCCACCTTGAAAACCAGGAGAAAGAAATGAAGTCTCATCTTCAGGGCTCAGTAGAGGTGTATTAGTTTATATTCTAATCCAAGAAATGAATGCCCCAAATATATTTACAGAAAATGTCTTACTGTGGAAACTCCATCCCTTTGAACTGAATCCCATTCTAAACCACAGCTGTAGTGACAGGTTCACAAAATGCCCAACACTGGGTTGTATAGGTTTCTTCTTTAAATGAATAAAAATATGAAATTGTCACTTGCCTGGTGCCAGAGTGAAGAGAAGTGACACCCCTCCTTCCAATCTGATCAAGCCAATCACAAAGGTGCAAAGAGGAACTAACAGGTTGTGACAAGGAATGAAAGCCAAAGGCTTTTTCACAAGTGACACTTAGACAGGTGTTTTAATTCCCCTCATTAGTAAATCAACTGAAAGTTCTGCATTGGACAGTGCATACATTTGTTGAAAAGGAGTGATACATCAAAGATAACTAGAGCCATTGTGATGTAGTGGTTAGAGTGCTTGACTAGGAAGGCCTGGGTTCAAGTCCCCACTCAGCCATGAAGTCACTGATTCTCAGTCTAACCTATGTACCTCACAGAGTTGTTGTGAAGATAAAATGGAGAGGAGAAGGATCATTTGCATTGCCTTGGACTCCTTGGAAGAAAAGGCAGGATGTAAATGCTACAAGTAAGAGATCCTGTAGGTGGTCAGAGACTTCCCAACTTCAGATTTGGGAGGTATGAACGTTAGTTCAACCCTGCAAGGTACTCTTTAAGATCCATCTTGTCCAGAAAACTTTTTCCTACAGTGGCCAACCAGATGGTTCCAGGAAGCACATAATCAAAGCATGAAGGTGCCCATCTGCTTTTCTTGTTCTTGTGTACATCAATTTGACAAACCTTAATGGTGGGCACTCAAGAAAGACCCTTCAGGCAGATTTTAACATAGGGACAGAATATATGAGTGAAGGTGGTCTTTCGAATAACTTGGTCGCAAGCTGTTTAGGGTTCTTAAGGTTAAAACCAGGACTTTCAGTTGGTCCTGGAAGCTTACTAGCAGCCAGTGTAGCACTGGCACAGAATCAGAGTTGTGTTTTCAGGCTTCCCAGCCCCACCAGCATCTGGGTGGCTGCATTTTGCACCAGCTAGAGCTTCTGGATCACCTTCAAAGACAACCCCATGTAAAGTGTATTGCAGCAGTCTAGGTATGAGGTAAATGATGCACAGGTGACTGAGCCCAGGCCCAACCACTACAGACAGGGTCATAGCAGGCATACAAGCTGGAACTTGTAAAAGGCAGTCCTGGCCACAGCCACTACCTGCAACTCTCAGACAGTGACAAGTCTGAGAGCATCTCTAAGCTGTGTACCTGTTCCTTCAAGGGGAGTGCAACCGCATCCAGGACAGCTTTCATGCCATGATCCAAACCTTTCAACTTCCCAACTCAAAGCTGTCCCTCATCCATCCCAGTACCACAACCAGACACTCATTCATTAGTTCCACTGCTTCCCTTGGATCCTTAGGTGAAAAGATGTAAGAGCTGCATGTAATCTGCATACTTGTGACATCGAAGCCCAGACTTCCAGATGGCTTCTCCTAGTGGCTCTGTATAGATACTAAAGAGCATGGGAGATAACATAGAGCCCTGTGGCACTCCACAAGGGAAAGGCCATGGAGAAAAAGAGAAATAATTGGCCAGCCAGGGTGCGTGCAAGGCATCCCTACTTAATTTTAATGCCATGCAGACCAAAGTTAACTATGTTTACTCAGAAGTAATTCACATGGAATTCACAGTAGTGTACTCCCAAGTAAGGAAGTACCCACAGGATTGAAGCCTTACGTTTTTATTTACCTTGACAGACTACTAATGTTCCAGTGCCTTTTTTAATGAACATATCAGCCCATTCATACCTCTCACTATTGGTTGTTTAACCTTTAATTAAAATACATTTTTTAGATTTTTAAAAATCTGTTGAGACAGCAAAAATGATTTTGCAGAAAGATGAATAGATAACCTAGGCCCTACAGCAGTGGAAGTTGGAGAGCCTCATTAGTAGTTAATTATGCAGAACACAGTGTATAAATAAACAAAAACAACGACCCTTGATGCATTACTGAGTGACATAAAATGCTTAGAGTCTGTAATAGCGAAGGCACAATGTCTCACTGAAGTTATTAATAGTATGTTTAACAGTCAAACAACCTGAATCCACATGGCTTTGCAGGTAAATGCTTGACAGCAAAATGAAAACTACCTGTTTTCAGGAAAATAATAAGTGCACTAAAAAAAAAATGGTGGGAGGTAAATGTGTGCTGAGAATAATTATTATTTATTTAGTGTTATACACAGCACATGGAGCACATAGTGAAACTACAGAAATTGCTACCACAAGATGTATTGATGGTTGCCATCTTGGAGGGCTTTAAAAGGGCATTAGACACTTTCATGGAGGATAAAGCTATAAATGGCTTTCTTCACATGGAGCTTTTGTCCTGCTATTGAGATTGCTCCTTCACGGAAGTTTGCGGGCTCTTTACATGACCTGTGAACCTCCAGGGCGTCTCCTGCACTAAATGCTCTTTGTTCCATTTTAAAACAGATCGCAGATAATGAGCTATCAAATTATGCCATTGTGTTCCGCTTCAGTTTCCTCCATGAAAAGAGTAAAGGCGGCAAGATGAGGAGCGAGATCAATGAAAGATAATGGAAGACTTAGATACGGGGAGAAGGAGGGGGGAGGGGAGGGGAGGGGAGGGGGGAAGGAAGCATGTGAAAAAAGGGAGTTGTCGTGATCCTGCATTTAAAACTGAAGCAGAAAGCACCGTTTTAAATGCAGGATTTTAGGGTGGTGTAGAGATGCCCAATGTCTACTAGTTATGATGGCTGTATATTATTTACTTTCAGTGCTGAAGGCAGTATGCCACTCATTACCAGTTGCTGGGGAACACATTGTGGGTATCAGCTAACTCTAGCTGGTAGGTTTTTTGGATTGTTCAGAGTCATCCCGTTCACTTGGAGGGGAAAGCAAGCTCCTACAATCTCAGTTCAGATTAGCTCAGAATAAGTTGAGCTACTTCTCCTTCCCCAAGCCCCAAATAGAGAAATTCTTAGTTTCCACATCATGTTGGCAATGATGGAAGCAATATATGAACTCATACTTAGTTTCCAGCTTTCCCAACCCTGTTTCACACTCCTAGCATATTAACTACCCTCTGAAAAATGTTGAGGGATATTATTTATTTATGTTATAGAATATCCCACTCTTCTGTTGCTTACACACCACTCTGGGCAGTTAACAACAATTAAAATTGATAATAAAATGCAACAATTCCAAAGCATGTGTACATATGTGTGTATTTTAAAATCAGACAGATGCAGCAGATAAAACAGAGACATTGGATAACACCTATCTATCTAATATATCAAAATCCTTCCTGAACAGTAAGGTGTTTGTTTGTTTTTTGCGATACAGTGAAGCACCATAGGAGAGGGTGCCAACTGAGCCAATGGGGCAAAGAATTCCACAACGTAGGTGCAGCCACAGAGAAGGCCCTTTTTGCTGTCCTCATAGACCATTGCCCTTCTTGGCCGTCTTCTCCTGTTAAACTGCTGCCTTTGCAGTAGCTGGGAGAGGAGGGGGAGAAAGGATCATTGCCTCCCCACTTAGCCATGCACCCACAGCTGCTGCTATTTTCCATACATCTTATGCACAATGGATGGTCAGAAAGTACCGGCCATTGTGTGTAAGGTTTAATTTATGGAAAATACCAAGTTGCCATTTAATGGTGGCTTGAGAACAGGTGGCTGCAGCTGCTCGCAGGTGGGACTGGTAAGTCCTGGTGGCTCGCGCAGCTCAGAAGGTGGGGGGGGGGAGCTCAGTGAGCCATGTTTGTGGGGGGGAGCAGGGGCCGAGTCTGTTGGGCTCCACCCCTACACAGATGCTTGTGGCATCCCTAATGCCTCCTATTCATTTCGTGAGAAACTAGCCTGGTCCCAACTTTTAGTGTTTTAAGTCAATGAATGACATCACAGCAATGGTTAATCATAGAATCATAGAATAGTAGGGTTGGAAGGGGCCTACAAGACCATAGAGTCCAACCCCCCCTATCTGGGTGTGGACACCCTTTTGGGTGTGTTAACCTTTTGGGGGGTCTTCCCTATTAGGAAGTAATTCCAGCCTTAAGAAAGAAAAGAAAAAGAAATCCAGGAGTTTGCTGTAGCTGGGTTTGGACAGTAGTGTGTCTACAAAAAAACAAACGGTAGCAGCAGAGGCAGGTTGTTCATGATCTTTCTAACTCAGGTCTTGTTCATATTTTTTTCTGAGTTTACATAAACATTTTAAAAATTACCTTGGCAACGTCTGCAGTTAAAGTTCATCATTATTATACCCATATTGCAGGAGGCAAGACTGTGGCTGATAAAATGTGGGTCACACAAGTCCTGCAAAGTATCTCAGTGTTGTTATTCCCATTTTGGGGAGGGGTGTGTGTGTGTTAAGAGTGGTGTATAATAACTCTGCAGTGTAGTTCTGTGTTGGTGTTTTAGGGAAATGCAGAAGGGGCTGTGAAATTAATTGTAGCAGCAGTACAATTGATTGAGGATGAGAACAGGTTGTTGTGATCTATATCTACTGTATATCTATATCTATCGTTAAGAGTACCTCCTATTTTTAGCTCTTACAGGGGGCCCATGTGGAAACTCTCCCCATCTCTTTCTTTGTGTTGCCCAGAGACAGTTCCCACACAGTTCCACAGAAGTTAGCATTTTCTCGTGTATTGTAGAAATAAAGAAACCCCTTATGAAGACACCTTCATAAGAGAGCTTTGGCTATTGGATGGTATAGAAATGTAATAAATGAATGAATGAATGAATGGCCCGAATCTGTTGTGCATTGCTGGTAGAGAAGAACCTAGCAGTGGGCTGCAAGCTGAGTAGGTCACACACACCCCGCCCACACACACACTATTAATCTTCAACCCTGTTATGGCCTTCAGCCCAAAGGGCCATTACAGGGATGAAGAGAATCATGGAAAAAACTGAGGCTTTCAGCTGTCAGTGGAAAGACAATGTCTGGAAACCAGGTCTACCAATGAGAAATAACAGAGGGGCAGTCCTGGCTGGTATACACATTGCTCAGAGCCATCCACCTATTTCGGTAGACCAGGTGCCCAGGCCTCATGGTAGACCTGTTCTCTGATGCTATCAGGACTTTTTTAAAAACATGCAACCATTAGGGATGTTAGAGAATTCTGCCACGGATCCCAGGGGGGCTGAATTCCAGTGAATTTGGCCCCCCAGAATCCGTGGCAGAATGGAGCCCCCCGCCCCACCACCCCGCGAAAGCCCCGGGAAACAGAGCCTACTTGTCTGTGGCTGCGGCTCCAGTGGCCGTTGCAGGGCTGCTGCGGCCGCAAATGGCGGCCATCATAGCGGCCGCCATTTGCATCCGTACGCCAACCCGTAATAGGCTATGTAAATATTCACGTAGCCTAGCACGGCTAAAGCAGGGATGCAAATGGTGTCCCCTATGCCATTTGCATTCCCGCTTTAGCCATGATAGGCTACGTAAATATTTACGTAGCCTATCACGGGCTTGTGTAGGGACGCAAATGGCATCCCCTACACAGGACGCCATTTGCGTCCGCAGCAGCCCGGCAGCGGCTGGAGGCCCCACTGTGGGTTGGCCTGGCTGGCAGCTCTGTGGCCTGGCCGTGGAGCGGAGCCGGCCAGGCAGGATTCCGGGGGGGAGGAATGGATTGCCTCCCCCCCATTGAGGATTCTGGGGGAAGGAACGGATTGCCTCCCCCCACCTGTGGAACCCAGCAGAGCCCGGTAAGCGGGGTTTCGTACACCCCTAGTAACCATACACAAAATGTACAGTTCAAGGGAAAATAATAACAAAATATGCAATTCCAAATGAACATTGCTGTATTCAAAATTCAAGCCATGCCAAAGTTGTGTTGTTAGCTGATGTGAAAAGTGGCTGATAACAATGTGAAAAGTAAAGAAAGTAGTTCAGGCTCCTTTAGAACCCTAAAGCCTGATCAAGCATAGTCTTTTCTCCTTCCACAGCTAAAGACACTCTGCACACAATCCACAGCTACTCTGTAGAGCTGTTTTCCCCAACCTGATGCCCTTCAAGTGTTTTGGACTCCACTTCCAATCAGTCCCAGCTAACATGGCCAATCGTCTGGAATGCTGGGGTTGCAGTCCAAAACACCAGATTGGGGAAGACTGTTCTAGAGAGCATTCACCAATGTTTCCAAATGAAGGAAATTATTGTAGGACGAGTCATATAAAGCTTTCAATGTTATGATAAGGGCAGCGATGCCATAAAATATATGATATGGTATTCTTAAGACAGCTGTACTGTGTTTGGGCCTTTGGGTTTCTTTTCCCCTCTTGGTCCTAGTAGTTGTTGTTGTTTTTTAAAATCTGTCACTCCAAATAAAATTTTGTTGGAGTTCATGATGCTTCTTCAATATAACACTCTTCTGCATTAGTGCTGTTCGTTTTCTGAGATCTTCTGCTACTCTGTGTTAGGGATGTACAAAATTGGCCTTACCTGGCTCCGCTGGGTTCTGCTGGGGGGGGGAAGCACTCCGTCCCTCCCCCCGGAATCCTCTCAGGAGGGGGGAGGCGCTCCGTGCCTCCCCCCCAGAAACCTGGCTGTCCGGCTCCTATCCACGGGGATTCCGCAGAGCCGCCGGCTGGCTCCGCCAGCAGCCGGACATCCCGCCGCTGGCTAGCAGGGACGCAAATGGTGGCGGCTGTAGCTGCCACCGTTTGCGTCCCTGTAGTCAGCCGTGATAGGCTATGTAAATCTTTATGTAGCCTATCACATCTGACTTAAAAAAACAACAACGTGCGTACGCAAATGGCGGCGGCTATAGCTGCCGCCATTTGCGTTCCTTATTTTTGCCAACTTAGTCTACGTAACTATTTACGTAGACTAAGACCGGCCAAAATAAGGAACGCAAATGGCGGCGGCCGTAGCCGCCACCATTTGCGTACGCGCGTTTTGTTTTTTTTAAGTCGGACGTGATAGGCTACGTAAAGATTTACGTAGCCTATCATGTCGTGTTTTTTTTTTAACCTAGCCATGATAGGCTACGTGAATCTTTACATAGCCTATCACGTCTTTTTTTTTTTTTTTAACACTGGAAATGGCGGCGGCGGCGGCAGCCAGTCGGAAGACCAGCCGCCGCAGCTGCCTCCAAATCCACTGCCGGAGCCCCCGCCGCCCGGAGGATACGCCCCAGGTAATTCTCATCCCAGGGGGGATCCGTGGGGGGCTGTTCTGCCACGGAGTTTGGGGGGCCGAATGCACTGGCATTCTCTGCCATCCCTACTCTGTGTAGGCTTCTAAATGTCATGGAAGTGATGCTAAGCAACAAAGAGCACACAGGTGTGTTGTAGGGGGGGCACACTGTGTGTACAAATTACAGCCACAAACTGCTGTGCAGCTTTGCACCACCCAGCCCCACAGAAGATTTCCTGCAGATGCCCATGCTTCCAACTTCTCTCTGCATCTACAGCTGGCTCTTCACAGGTGCCTGCAGAAACAGAGAGAAGGAAAAAGGGCCATTCTCTCCAAAGACAACATCCTTTATTCCCATGCAGGTTCCTCTCACCAAATCCTGGCTGAAGCCTAGCACCTAAGGACGTACGAAAGTGACTTATCTTTTCACGGATTCTGTTTGTGGGAGAGGGGAGGCGTTCCGTCACTCTCCCTGGAATCCTCGACGGTGGGGCGATCCGGTCCTGCCCCCCAGAATCCTCGATGGCCAGCTCTGCTCCGCGGCAGCTCCGCGGAGCAGCCGGCCAGACCAGGGCCATCCGCAGCCGGATTTCTAGCCGCGGTGGCTGCTGGGTAAAAAAAATAACGGCGTACACAAATGGCGGCGGCTACAGCCACCGCCATTTGTATTCCTTATTTTTTGCCATCTTAGTCTACGTAAATATTTACGTAGACTATTACGGCGAAAATAAAGGGGAATGCAAATAGCGTAGTGGGTGCTATTTGCATCCCTTTTTGATTCGCCGTTTTAGCCACGTGACATAGGCTAAATGGAGGTGGCTGTAGCCGCCGCCATTTGCGTACGCTTTTTTTTTTTCAACCGGGATGTGATAGGCTACGTAAGTCTTTACATAGCCTATCACGTCTCTGTAAAAAAAAACAACAACCAAAAAAATCCGACAAGACTGCAAATAGTGGCGGCAGCAGCCGGTTGGAAGACCAGCTGCCGGAGCCACCGCTGCCTGGAACATCCACCCCAGGTAAGTCTCATCCCAGGAGGGATCTGTGGGGTGGCGGGGGGGGGGGTGGCAGGCCATTCCGCCACAGATTTCAGGGGGGGCAAATGCACTGGCATTCGGCCTCACCGAGATCCATGGCGGAATTCTCTGACATCCCTACTAGTACCACAGAGTCAAAAAGGGGCCACCCTTACCCTTTAGCCAAAAAGTCTGGGGAGGCTTTAACTATCACCAGCCTCCCATCCAGCAATTGTCCTACTGCTCCTGCTGTCTACCAAATGATATGGTTACTATAGATGAGTCACATCATAATGCTAGAGTACACCTGAGTATATGGATATCAAGAGGAAATAAGCATTCCCCAGCCTGAACACTACTCCCCCCCACGACACACACATTTGCTTCTCACTCATCAGAGTTCCAGATCTCACAAGCAGCCAGAGTGGAAGAAAAACAGTTGTCAGGGGAAGGGTTAAGCATTCTTCTCTCCCAAGCCTTGCTCCTTTTCCACTGTAAAGTGCTCTCACTTGAGTGTACTTAAGGAAGAGCTATTGGGGTAATCTTAACATGTGGCTGTTGTGTATGCACTTTATACATAAAGGAATACAATAGGACACAGGTACAAAGATCTAGTCTTGGATCCAAACCTAGCCTTCTGCAGACTGAAAGACTCCATCAATTAATGGAAGTGGAGGGATCCCACTGGCAAAACAGGGGAGGAGGCGATTCTGGTCCATTTGTTCCTCCTCCTAAAACCCTCCCCCTATTGTTCCAGAGTGTCCTCCAATCCTCTGGAGTAGTCCTCACAGGGTGCAGGTGTGGTGTAGTGGAGCAGGGACACAGCACTAGGGGTATCCATCGCTGTGAAATCCAGCTAGGGATGGGGGAGAATTTCTCCCCGAAACTTCGGGGGGCCGAGTGCCAACGTGTTCTCCCCCCCGAAGTAGTTTCAGGGAGAAATTCTCCGCACCCCCCCCACCCCACACCCCCCCACACACGTAAATCTTTACGTAGACTACGGCAAAAATAAGGGCAACGCAAATAGCGTTGCCCTTATTTTCACCGTAGTCTACGTAATCTTTACGTAGACTACAGCGACCAAATAAGGAACGTGAATGGCGGCTCCCTATGGGGGCTGCCATTTGCGTACGTGCTTTTTTCTTTTTTTTAAAGTCACCCGTGATAGGCTACGTGATGATTAACGTAGCCTATCACAGCTGACTTTGCAGATCTAGCTGTGATAGGCTACGTTAATCGTCACGTAGCCTATCACGGGGGCATTTTTTTTTAACTTTTTATTTCGCGGCCGGGCAAGGCGAGGCGCCTCCTCCCCGGCCTGAATTTCAGCCGGGTGAGGCGGGAAGCCTCCCCCCCGGCCTGAATTTTGGCCAGGTGAGGCGGGAAGCCTCCCCCCCCGGCCTGAACTTTGGGGGGAGCAACGAAGTGCCTCCCCCCCACCGTGAAGCAAGCTGCGAGACCAGGTAAGTGGCTTTCGTGCACCCCTAAATCCAGCCCTTTTAGGGCTTGATGGACTCCCACTGAGCGCTTGACTCAGCTCTCTTTTGTGGGCTAAGCCACAGGGTTTTCCCAAAATCTGGGAACCTTTTCTGTTTTTTTTTTTTTAAATGCATACATAGAAATGTGTGCAAATTGTGGCCACGATTTCTGTAATTTATGCAAATTTGGACTGCAAATACTTGCAGTTGCAATTTGCACACATTTCTATCTCCGCAAATAAAAACAGCAACAGGAAAATCCGTGAACTAGTCCAACTGGATTCAGATCAAGTTGGGCCACCTCATGGGGAAACGAACGAACGAAGTCTGAGGGCTGAGCTGATGAAAGCTCAGCGAGCTCCACCCCCGCCCCCCCTGATGGATTCCTCCAACTTCCCTACACAGCAGTGGCACTTTTTCATTAGCAAGGACTCTGATGCCATCTGTCACCCTCCTCAGAATTCTCTGTTCCCTCTGAGCTTAGTTGCATTCCTCACAGTAGCGAAATGGATTTTCCCAGAAGAAACACTATCTTGTTGTGAGGTTTCCCTGTTGTAATGCCAAGTATTTTGGCTTGGTCTTGAATGGACAATAAAGACGCATCAGCTTTACAAAAGACCTGCTCCTGTTGGAGATGAAAATGGCTAAATATGGATCAATGTAGTTGCCTGCAGTTTTGACCTCTCCCTGGGGGTGTGGCTATGGGGACTGACATTACAAGTGCCTTTTAAAATTTGCCGCTATACCATTGGTGCAAGAGGCAGCAGGGGAAGGGGAATCAGCAAAAGTTGCTTCAACCACCCCATTCCAGTGGTGGGAGCATCCATTGAGTGGAACTCCATTAATGGGGTGCTCCCACTGGTGGGATCAAATACCTGATCCAAGCCATATTAGAAGGCAGAGTACCATTACAGTAACAGTTCAACAGAAGCACCCTTAAACAAATGCAGTATCTGGACTAAAGCAAAACCTCTCTCACCCATATGCGCAGAAACTAGATGCTTCTAACTTTATGACTCCCATTACCATGCATCAGTAAGATAAATGTCTTTATACCATCTGCCCATCAGTTTCTTGTAGCCAAATGTTGTATTCCCCGTAGTTTTCCATTCTGTTATGGGTGAACTTTCTCTCTCATAGAGCTTGGCCAGTGTATCAGAATCTTTTTTTTTTTTTTAATTGAACAGCCAAGTGCAGGATGCAAATGAGAAGATATATCTGCAAAGAATGCCTACTAAACAACGTTAACATTAATCACGATGAAATCCTAATTGTCATTATTATTGGTTAGAGACCACAGAATCAGTTAAAGGTGTTTTGTTTTGTTTTTGTAAAAACATGATTTCCGCACTCAATGTATTTGTTTAGCAGTTACCAAGTTCAGAGCTTGTTCAAGGAAATTACTTTGGTAGGATGACAAAAGTAGATGATTAATGTCTCCAGGTGCATTGTGAAGTGGAATACATTCCCATCAGATCTGACATATTTTTCAGCCACAACATTTGTTGAAATACATAAAAGGCTACTAAACAGGAAGGTATGTTCTGTGCCCCACTTAAGACATTAGTGACGTCAGCTGTGGTTATCAAAGGGAATAAGAGAAATCTATTTTTATATGTTGATGGGCAAAGTAAAAGACCCTCATGTTAAGTAATTTCCTAGTAGGTAAAGACTTATGTCTTTATTCACATACTTATTAAGCTACAACCCCAATACACACAAATCTGTCTCATGTTTCTCTGGATTGTACCATTGCATCCATCTCAACAAAGACTAGAGACATGTTTTCTATGAGACTGAATGCAATAAGGATACATTATTAGGGATGGCAGAGAATTCTGGCATGGACTCCAATGAAGCCAGATTCTTTAGAATCTGGCCCCCTGGAGTCCGTGGCGGAATGGACCACTCCCCGCCACCACCCTGTGAAATTCTCCCTGGACGGACCTTACCTGCCGCCGGCTGGTCAGGTCCGTCCATGGCCATCCGCTGCCCTCGTCTGTGGTTGCAAATGGCATCCAGCGTAGCGGATGCCATTTGTGTCCCTGCTTTAGCCATGATAGGCTACGTAAACATTTACATAGCCTATCATGGCAAAGAGCAGGGATGCAAATGGCATCCGCTATGCCATTTGCGTCACTACTCTTTTCGTGATAGGCTAAGTAAATATTTACGTAGCCTATCACAGCTAAAACAGGGACGCAAATGGCTTAGCGGATGCCATTTGTGTCCCTGCTTTTTGCTGTGATAGGCTACGGAAATATTTACGTAGCCTATCACGGCTAAAGCAGGGACGCAAATGGTGTCCGCTACATCAGATGCCATTTGTGGCCACAGACCGGCAGCCGATGGAAGTCTGGCTGCAGATGGGCCCGGCCAGCAGCTCTGAGGACTCACCGCAGAGTGGAGCCAGCTGAGGAGGATTCCTGGGGGAGGGAGGGATTGTCTCCCCACCACCACGGATGCCCCCAACCAGAACGGTGAGTGGGGTTCATATACCCCTATACATTATTCATTCACTGAGTAGGGTCATGATTGCCTTCTGGAAGTGAAACCATGATGTGGATGTGTTGCTTACATGGAGGAGGGTCTGTACTTTGAATGGTAGAACACTTGTTTTGCATGCAGAAGGTCCAAGGTTCAATCTCTGGCATCTCCAGGTAAAAGGCTCAGGTAGTAGGTTATGGGGGGAACCCTTTACCTGAGACCTTGAGGAGCTGCCTCCAGTCAAGAGGGACTAATAACCTGGCCTGGTATAAGCCAGCTTCCTATCTACTTCCTGTGCCATCATCTGGGAAGCTGTTACTGTGAATTGGCTTCCCAAAAGCAGTTGCTCAAATTACAGAGAGCAAGAGAGGACCTGGCTCCAACCGTATGTGATATGGTCCACTTCACTACTATTTTTAGAAGGTTATAGTGGCAGGCACAATGGGACACTACTTTTGTTCAAAGTTGGATGGGATTTCAGTGAAGTCAGGTTAGTTAAAGATAAGAAGATCAAGAAAGGTGGTCTTGGGGGGCCTCAGACTGTCAGTGGTCTGTGAATGAATATAAATCATATCAGAATTTTGGTGCCATTTTTCTTAGACAATAAACCACTATCTGAAAGCTAACCAACCAACACTTAACATCTCATAATGATAAAAGAGACATGAAGAGACAGGTGCTCTTTTTCTAAATTAACAGCAGAGTAGTGAACTAATTCTCTCTCTCTCTCTCTCTCTCTCTCTCTCTCTCTCTCTGTGTGTGTGTGTGTGTGTGTGTGTGTTTCATGACAAAAATATTCTATGCCATCTCTTCTTTTTGATCTGAATTGTATTTTATTTCTATGCACCAATGGAATGAAACTGTATTTGTTGCTCTGGTGGATGGCCTACATTGGGAGACAGACGGAGGGTCTGTGACCTTGTTGGATCTCTTGGACCTCTCAGCAGCTTTCAGTATCATTAACAATTGTATCTTTCTCTGTCTGTTGTGGTGTTGGAGTTTGAGGCATCATATGCAGTGCTTCTGCTTTACTGTTCAGCAGAGCTGGCACTACCCTTAAGCAGAGTGAACTGGTCATCACAGGCAGCAGGTTTCTGGCATTATGAAAAGGCAGCAAATTGTTAGTTATTGATATATTTACTATTACATTTTTACTGTCAAGGAAGGGGGGAGTTGCTAGAGGATTTTCTTCCTCAGGGGCCAAAAAACGTATCTTATCTTGGGGGTGGGGATGCCATTTGCTGCTCTGCCTCAGGTTGTCAAATGTTTTGGGCTGCTCCTGCCATTCAGGGAAAAGCCACACAGGTACCCTGAGAAAATTACATTTCCCAGCATTATAGGCCCCAAGGAAGGGATGGAGAGACAGAAACTGAAAGAGATGAAGAGGGGGCAGGAAAACGATGAATAAGGGAGAGAGAGAGATTCTAACTTCTCTTCTTCCCTAACACTGTAGGGGCGAGAAGGAAGGAAAGTGCAATCCTTTGTCACCACTACCCATTACAACTGCATCCACCACCACCAGATAAGGGTATCTTGTGTGGGGGTTACATGGGAGAGGCTTTAAAGGCTCATGGCAGAAATCACCAATCTCTAGTTCGTAGGGATGTACGAAAGTCACTTACCATTTCGCGGATCTGCTTCGTGGTGTTGGTGAGAGGCACTCCATCCCTCCCCCCGGAGTCCTGCCTGGCTGGCTATGCTCCGCGGGGATTCCGCGGAGCCGCCGGCCAGCTCCGCCGTTGAATCCGCCGCATCCGCCCCAGGTAAGTGCCATCCCGGGGGATTCCGTGGTGGGGGGCGGGGGGCAGGAGGCCGTTCAACCACGGATTCCAGGGGGAGCAGATTCTAAAGAATCCGGCCTCACTGGAATCCATGGAGGAATTCTCTGACATCCCTATTGGCAGCCTGTAACCTCTTCAGCTCCCTAAATTTCAACTGAAGCCCAGCGGAAGGCATCATGAGCTAATTCCTCCCTTAGGGCTTTTTCAGATCAGGATGTAGGGATGGCGGAGAATTCTGCCATGGATCTCAGTGAGGCCAAATGCCAGTGTATCTGGCCCCCCGAAATCTGTGGTGGAACGAAGCCCCCCGGCCACCCCACCCCACGAAAGGTGCGCAAAACAGAGCACCTACCTGGTGCCATTCATGCTGCTTTGTGAATGGCAGATGAGTCTGCGGCCGCCATTCGCTTCACAATTTTTCCCATGATAGGCTATGTAAATACTTACATAGCCTATCATGGCTAACAAAGGGATGCCATTTGTGTCCCTGCAGAGGCCATGATAGGCTACGTAAATATTTACGTAGCCAATCATGGCGAAATAAGGGACGCAAATGGGGGCAGCTATGGAGGCTGCCATTTGCATCCCTGAGCAGCCCAGCAGCAGCTGAATGTCACTGCAGGTGGCCCCTGCCGACGGATCCATGGAGTCACCACAGAGCGGAGCTGGCCAGCAAGGATTTCGGGGGGAGGGACAGAGCCCCTCCCCCCCACGGATGTCACAAAACTAAACAGGTGAGTTGTTTCGTACATCCCTATCAGGATGTGCAAGTGGCCTGGGAGGTTAGCTGTGATTTCATAGAATCATAGAATAGTAGAGTTGGAAGGGGCCTACAAGGCCATAAACAAACAACAATTTGTTGTTGTTTATTCGGTCAGTCGCTTCCAACTCTTCGTGACTTCATGGACCAGCCCACGCCAGAGCTTCCTGTCAGCTGTCGCCACCCCCAGCTCTCTCAAGGTCGAGTCCGTCACCTCCAGAATATCATCCATCCATCTTGCCCTTGGTTGGCCCCTCTTCCTTTTGCCTTCCACTTTCCTTAGCATCAGCTTCTTCTCCAGCCAGGGTATCCTGTCTTCTCATGATGTGGCCAAAGTACTTCAGTTTTGCCTTTCATATCATTCCCTCAAGTGAGCAGTCTGGCTTGATTTCCTGGAGTATGGACTGGTTTGATCTTCGTGCAGTCCAAGGCACTCTCAGAATTTTCCTCCAGCACCACAGTTCAAAAGCATCTATCTTCCTTTGCCCAGCCCTCCTTATGGTCCAGCTCTCGCAGCCATAGGTTACTACAGGGAATACTATTGCTTTAACTATGCAGACCTTTGTTGTCAGTGTGATGTCTCTGCTTTTCACTATTTTATCAAGATTTGTCATTGTTCTCCTCCGAAGAAGCAAACGTCTTCTGATTTCCTGGCTGCAGTCAGCATCTGCAGTAATCTTTGCGCCTAAAAAAACAAAGTCTGTCACTGCCTCCACATTTTCTCCCTCTATTTGCCAGTTATCAATCAAGCTGGTTGCCATAATCTTGGTTTTTTTGAGGTTGAACTGCAACCCAGCTTTTGCACTTTCTTCTTTCACCTTCGTCATGAGGTTCCTCAGCTCCTCCTCACTTTCAGCCATCAAAGTGGTATCATCTGCATATCTGAGATAGTTAACGTTTCTTCCAGCGATTTTACCTCCAGCCTTGGCTTCATCAAGCCCAGCACGGTACATGATGTGTTCTGCGTACAGGTTGAATAAATAGGGTGAGAGTATACAACCCTGCCGTACTCCTTTTTCCCAATCTTAAACCAGTCCGTTGTTCCATGGTCTGTTCTTACCGTTGCTACTTGGTCGTTATACAGATTCCTCAGGAGGCAGACAATATGACTTGGTATCTCCATCCCACCAAGAACTTGCCACAATTTGTTATGATCCACACAGTCAAAGGCTTTAGAATCGTCTAAAGCTGTGATCAGGGAAGCTCAAAAATACCACCCCAAGAAATTCACTGTAAATTATAAGCTGTCCTGAGAATGAGGCAGAAAAATGGAAGCCCTTTTCATGAGGGAAGAAAACTTTCTGGAAATTGGAGGACAAATTTTGGCAAAGCACTAACTCCACCTCATACCTGCAGCTTGACACAACACTCCCCCCCACACACACACCCGCATTCCGACGCCTCCTCTTGCCTGCTCAGCTGTGAAGGACTGCTAGCCATCTCCTGCTCATGAGGAGAAGACAGCTAGTGAGCAGCGGGGGCATGCACTGCGCTGCTGGTCGGCTGTCCTTGATAGCTGACCAGGTAGGAGGAGGTGCAGCGCATGCCCCCTGCCACTAGCAGTCTCCTGCTCATGAGAAGGAGACAGCTAGTGAGTGGCAGGGGCATATGCCATGCCTCCTCCTCCTCCTACCTGGGTGATTCACAGCACTTCTTGCATATAAGTCTATGTGCACATAGACTTCCAATTGCCATATTTTTTAAAAACAATATGGCGATCGCTGTGGAGGTGGAGGGACTGGAGAGTGGAGCAGGGGCTGGGGGAGGGAGTCCAAAGAACCCAGATGGGGGTGGGTTCTCACATCCCTAAGTAACACCACCACAATGATCTCATCCTCTGAAATGCAGCCATTTTTCTCCAGTTATTCAGTTTTCCCGCCTCCTCCACCCTTGTCACTGATTGGAGATTGCTGGCTTATGTTCAGCCCTGATTTGGCAACTACAGTTTCCATTCTCCAAAGCTCCTTTCCTCCCCTCTCCCTCTCCTCCTCCTCCTCCTCCCTCACCCTGTCCTTCTCAACCCCTTGGTGAACCTTCTCAAGTTGATACTTTTGGTGCCAGGCTGTCTAGGTTGCCCAAAATGAATCACCGAGTTGGACGAGGTGTTTCATATACAAGCCACTTCGCTTCAGGGTGCCTCGTTGCTATTCTGCTCCACCTCGTATCACATGGAGGCACTTCTGAATAGGGGTGTATGAAACCCCACTTATCTGGCTTTGCTGGGTTCCGCAGGTGGGGGGAGGCGATCCGTTCCTCCCCCCGGAATCCTGCCCGGCTGTCTCTGCTCCATGGCCAGGCCATGGAGCTGCTGGCTGGGCCAACCCGCAGCAGGGCCTCCAGCTGCTGCCAGGCTGCTGTGGACGCAAATGGGGTCCTGTGTAGGGGACGCCATTTGCGTCCCTACGCCGGCCCGTGATAGGCTATGTAAATATTTACGAAGCCTATCACGGCTAAAGCAGGAACGCAAATGGCATAGGGGACGCCATTTGCATCTCTGCTTTAGCCGTGATAAAACTATGTAAATATATATGTAGCCTATCATGGGCTGGCGTAGGGATGCAAATGGCAGCTGCTACGACGGCCGCCATTTGTGGTCGCAGCAGCCCAGCAACAGGGTTGCCGCAGCCAGGTAGGCTCTGTTTCGCGGGGCTTTCGTGGGGTGGTGGGGCGGGGGGCTCCATTCCACCATGGATTCTGGTGTTACCCTTATTTTCGCCGTAGTCTACGTAAATCTTTACATAGACTGCAGAGACCAAATAAGGAACGCGAATGGCGGCTCCCTATGGGGGCCGCCAGTTGCGTACGCGCTTTTTTTTTTTCAAAGTCACCCGTGATAGGCTACATGACGATTAACGTAGCCTATCATGGCTGACTTTGCAGATCTAGCCGTGATAGGCTACGTTAATCGTTACGTAGCCTATCACAGGGGCGTTTTTTTTTCTTTTTCTTTTGAAGTTCGCGGCCGGGGAGATGGGGCGCTTCTCCCCGGCCTGAATTTCGGCCGGGCGAGGCGGGAAGCCTCCCCCCCAGCCTGAATTTCAGCCGGGCGAGGAGGGAAGCCTCCCCCCCCCAGCCTGAACTTCGGGGGAGCAGCGAAGCGCCTCCCCCCCACCGCGAAGCAAGCTGCGAGACCAGGTAAGTGACTTTCGTGCATCCCTAGCTCCAGAGCACCAGCGATACAGCCACCATTTCTGTATTGCTGGCTGGATGGATTAACTGCGACCACAAATGGCATCCAGGACACCTTTTGCAGCTGTAAAGGCCTTAGTTTAAGGTAAATGCAGCTGTAAATGGGTGCATTTACCTTAAATTAATGCCTTTACGGCTGCAAATGGCGTCCTGGACTCCATTTGCATCCACAGTCACTTCCCTCACTTCAACCAGCAATATGGCATGGCGGCCGTATTACTGGCACTTCGGAGCCAGCCCATGGCTCTGTAGACTCGCCATGGAGCAGACCCAGCCGGCGAGGATTCCGGGGGGGAGGGACGGATCACCTCCCTCACCTGCAGACCCCTGCGGAGCCCAGGTAAGGGGGTTTCATACACCCCTACTCCCCTGTTTGGAGTGGAGAACATATGCTGCACGTAGAACATAACTGAAGCTCTCTTATACTTAGTTGAGCCATTGATCTAGCATTGCATACTCTGGTGGGGAGTCTCCAGGATATCAGAGTTCTTAAAAGGCAGAAGAATTGTTCTTTGTGCAATATGATCACCCTGCCTTACACATATGAATGTGTTGTGTCCAGTAGGGACTACTCTCAGGTAAGTATGTATAGGATTGATTCCACAGACAGATAACAGTGGCAATGACCATAATTTTCTTCTGTTGTCTACTAGTGAAGGGAATTGTCCTGTTTCAGTGTTGGCAAGGGCCTTGGGCAAGGTGCAGATAGTCCTAGGAGCAGCAGTGAGAGAGCAACCAGTTCAGTCCAAAGTCATACACCAAAGTTCCGCGGAGGGTTTGTGGGCACAGGCAGAGGTCAGTTCACCAGCGTCTGTTTGAGCAAGCGTCCAGGCCAGTCAGGGGTGTGTGCAAAAAGGTTATCCAGATGCGTAGCCAAGGTCTAGGAGCTTATCTGACTGGGTATCTTGAAAGCCAAGCCAAGGTTAAGGCACTGTTGTTTGCAGCAAAAAGCTGGCATCACAAGGCTGAATTTATAGCCAGTCGTTAATCAGCACAGCTGGCTACTTAGGTCAGTGTGTTGCTTTTAAGGGAGGCCCCCATGCTGTGACTTCCATTTGTTTTTTTGCTGGACACATCTGATTCTATACCGTTCAGAGGGATAGGTCCCCTCAGACTCTGCTTTCAGCATTTGGGGAAGGCCAGGAACTGCTCAAGAGGGGCCCAGTTGCTCCTGCAATGTTTCCAGAGGAGGATTGTCAGCCAAGGCCTCCTGTTCCTTGCTGAGCTCCAGCTGGGGCCCATTGTGCTGGCTCTCTCCCTCCTCTTGCTTCCTCAGATGAATCCTTCTCCAGATAGGGCATGACAGGAATTAACAACTGCTTAAGCTTTGCTCCATTTCTCTATAAATCCAGAGAATAATACATGCATTTGATTTTAGTGTAATCATTAAGGCTGCAATTCTATAACCTGTTTCCTAAAAGTAAGCCCCATGGAACTCAGTGACACTTACTTTTTGAGGAGACATGTATAGGATTGCACTGTAAGACTCCTAATAGTCTTTAATTTTTTTTTTAATTTATGAGTATACAAATTTACACATTTGATTAAATAACATTATCAAAAAGCAGCTTACATGAAAAAGAATCATACCATCATATTTAGGCAACAGTACAAATAAAATTTTCATCCTAAGGTTTCAAAATTCTCAAAAATAAAAATAAATTTATGCACAATTTATCCAATATCTGTGATTTCTTCAAAGCATTCCTAATAACATTGTCTTCCATCTTACTATTCCAGTACATCATAAAATAGATCATTTGCAATTAATTGAATGGTCATTTGTCACCCTATCCTAACCCTGACAATATTTGTTGTTTTAGTCATATGCATAATACTTTTAATGTTGTATCGCTCGCTGATATGTTGTGATGGAATATGATGCATTAGTAAAGAGTTTAACATAGCTAAACTTGTACATTCCAGTTCCTTTTTGTAGCTATTTGAACTGAATGTTGGAGAATTTTTCATGACGATTTATGTAGAGGCGTTATTGAGAAGCCTGCGCTGGGTGTTCCTTCCTTATATTGCCCAAGAGAAAATCAATTCAATGGTCTAAGATTGTGGCAATTAATATACATTTTTATATAATTTTGACAGACCGTGGAAGGTTTCAGCTATTGAAGAAAGTTTTCTAGATTAATCTTAGTGGAAATAGTTAAGAAAAGAAATGAAGTGGGTGATTTTCTTATATATCGTGTGATATTGCAAATCTTATATTCATTAAGAAAAGCAATCTATGAAACAGAAAATCTCTCCTAAGCTACGTATATGTCAGAGTCTCTGCCTTTTGAGTTCTTCATCAAATAATTTATTCATTACATAGAAAATATGTAGTTGGTCTATTGTCTGTCAATGGATTTAGAACAGTAATATTCATTTCCTAGCAATGCTAGATTAGAACAATGGCTAGGAAATGAAAATGCTGGAAAAAGAGCTTGCTAGATCAAAAGAGAGTATTTTATTCTAAATTGCTAGTATGACCACATACCCTTAGTTTCCCATATCAGCTCTTATATGAAACAGACACAGAGAAGCAAAAACATGTGCCTTTAGAAAGATACAAGGATGTATCTTTCCTTCTGTGTAGGGATGGAGGAAAAATGGTTTGGTTTGCATTTTAATACAAACATACCTAATTCATACTTCCCAAATCAATATGCACAGTGAAATGCAGCTATCCTTCAGTATTTGCACTTCTCTGAATTTTGCAATGCAGTTCTCCAGTCAAATAATGTGAATAAAAATAGGTATATTAGGGGAAAGTGTGCACAAAAAGGTGTATATAAATATTAGGGAAAGTTGCTTGCACAATTGTATATTTTAGAAAAAATACATAAAAATACATAAAAATGCATATGTTGGAAGAAATGTGCACAAAAATACATATGGATTTTCATTTAGGCTTTTAAGAAAACATTCAAAAAGCGATGCAGAAATGAAAAAGAATGAACTTAAGATTGAGGAAATGATAAACAGAGAACTCAAAATTGATAGATTTGTCCATCCCTACTTCTGTGTATCTTTTAATCATAAGAAAAATGATTCAGATACGGATATACAAAAGTCCAAATTCAAATGACAGTTTCTATTGTGTCATTTATCTCTCTCTCTTTTTTCATTTCTATTCCACCATTTGTATTCAACCCTCTCTCCAGGATTCCCAGAATGATGTATGTAAGAGGTTTCTAGTTGGTCTCCAATCTAGGAATTGGCAAGTTTCAGGTTCCTTTTTTTCAAAGATGGAACTCCATACCTGTCCATACCTCCCTATTCCTTTCATCATCACATTTTCCTCTTGGCAGGTATTCCTCTGAAATCACTCCCATAGTATAACTTCCTAGGAGGGGAGGGAGAGAGAGAGAGAGAGAGAGAGAGAGAGACTTTTCCAGTCATAATGAAAGTATACAAATTTGGCCATAGGAAACAAAGTGTACATTGCAAAGTGTACATTGAGTCTAGAGGTAAGGTAGGCTCTTTCTTTCTATGACTATCATATAAAGAATCTTACTGGACTCATACCTGGATCCTAAGTGTATCACATGGAAGTAATTCCTGTAGCTTTTTCATAGGAATTTATTTCCATATAAGGGTTCTTAGGATTGCAGTCTTAGATTACAAATCAAAAAAGCATGTGGAAGGCTGCAAATGCCTATCCTGTATGAAAGAAATGTTTGTGCCCTATGATTTGATATTATTTGAAAGCAGAGCTGGGTCAACATTTCCCAGAAAAATATCTTCTGAGAAAAATTTCTCAGATGTTTCATTTTCTCATCTCCCTAGAGAAAGAAGACCATGCTGAAGAATTTTCTCCAAATATTCTCCACCATTTTTTGTGGCAGCCACCATCCCCCCCACACAATTTTTCAGTCTTACACCCTTCCCCACATTGTCCCCAATTATGTTACTTCTGCATATTTGTGAGGGATGCACAATGGTGGCTAGCTTGCTATCACAGTTACTGGAAACAAAACAAAAACTTAGGGAAAAAGAGAAAAACTGTGGTACTGCCACAACTTATATTATGGTGAGCTCCACCCCTAAGAACTATTGGAGGATGTATCCTCCCCATGGAGAAATTTGGTGAAATGGTCCCACCAATTTCTTTGTCTACAAAACAGGGTGGACATTTTTGAAAGGCCATTTGTGTACAGCCGTTCTTGAAAGTGCCCCATTTGCTTACTGAAGAGCAGCTGTTATTTTAATCTATATACATTCTTTGGCCTTTTAACAAATTGCAATGGGTTGTATTTGACTGTATTCCCTCCACTGACACAAGGCTCTCTAAGCCAATGGTGGCTTCCATAAATGGAAAAAAGGGGGGATGTGATTTTCACAAATTCCCCCTTGCGACCTCCCCATTCTGTGACACCTTCCACACTGTCCCAAAGGATCTTCAAGCCCTCTGGAACAGATCTGGGTGGGCTGCAGAGGGAAATGGGAATCAGGGACAACTGCTGATGGAAGCCTCCATTGGATCAGAGAGCCTTCTGTCAGTGGAGGGAACACAACTGGATGCAACCCAGTGTTCTTGGACTCCATAATATTGTGGGTAAATGAATAACCATTCTATTATATGTAGGGATGTATGGACTGTGTAAAATCCACTCAGTCTGTGTTTTGGGGATTGTCAGGTGCCTTTCATTCTGTCATCCACACACAGATGGATGCAAATCTTTCTTTTGTCATGCAGAAAAATTCATAAATAATTATGAAAATATTCACGTCTTTACATAATTTACCTCAGTACATAACATTTAGTGTATTGTCCCCCATTCCATTCAATGTTTCCTCAGCAGAAACGTACGTACTTTTTCTACAGATTTATAAGCATACATTTTGGGAAAGTAAAAATACAATCATCCTGAAGTCCATGGGCTCCACATGGCCTGAGGTGGGGGGAAGGGTGCTCCACAGTAGTTTCTGCAGGTCAGATTCTTTGAAATCTGAGCTCATTTTAATCCATCTTGAATTTTTCCAGCATGATGCAGTATCCCTAATTATACCCATACACTCTTTAATTCCATTCACAAATCTCCCCTACTGATCTGTCTTCATCAGGAGGAGGATAGAAGAAGGGAGTGAAGTTGGGGGACCCATCCAGCTTGACCTATGAAACTGCTTATTTTATTCTTTTGCATTCATTTGCAGCTTGGTCTCAATAACAACAACAACAACAACAACAACTCATCTAAAGGAGTAATCCTATGGCCACTAGTCAGTGGCTAGTAGGGATGGCGGAGAATTTCTCCCCGAAACTTCGGGGGGCCGAGTGCCAACGTGTTCGGCCCCCCGAACAAGTTTCGGGGAGAAATCCTCCGAACCCCCCTGGCCCCTGCGCCCCCCGTGGGACGGGACTTACCTTCGCCGAATGTCCCTCCCGGTGGCGTGTCCGGCCGGCGGTTCGGCGGGTGTTCGAGCGGGGCAGGAGCGGCAGCCAGTCTTTCGACCGGCCGCCACCGCTGCCATTGCAATAAAAGAAAAAAAAAACGCCCCCTGATAGGCTACGTGACGATTAACGTAGCCTATCACGGCTAGATTTGCAAAGTCAGCCGTGATAGGCTACGTGAATCGTCACGTAGCCTATCATGGGTGACTTAAAAAAAAAAAAAGCGCTTACGGATAATGGCGGCCCCCATAGGGAGCCGCCATTCCCGTTCCTTATTTGGTCGCTGTAGTCTACGTAAAGATTTACGTAGACTATGGCGAAAATAAGGGCAACGCTATTTGCGTTGCCCTTATTTTCGCCGTAGTCTATGTAAATCTTTACGTAGACTACAGCGACCAAATAAGGAACATGAATGGCGGCTCCCTATGGGGGCCGCCATTAGCGTAGGCGCTTTTTTTTTTTTTTTTAAAGTCACCCGTGATAGGCTACATGACGATTGACGTAGCCTATCACGGCTGAATTTGCAAATCTAGCCGTGATAGGCTACGTTAATCGTCACATAGCCTATCAGGGGGCGTTTTGTTTTTTTTTTTAACTTTCGCGTTCGCGGCCGGGCGAGGCGGGAAGCCTCCTCCCTGGCCTGAATTTCGGCCGGGGCGAGGCGGGAAGCCTCCCCCCCCGGCCTGAACTTCACTGGGGGAGCAGCGAAGTGCCTCCCCCCCACCGTGAACAAGCTTCGGCGAAAGGTAAGGGACTTTCGTCCACCCCTAGCCGCCGCCATTCGAATAAAAGAAAAAAAAACGCCTCCGTGATAGGCTATGTGACGATTAACGTAGCCTATCATGGCTAGATTTGCAAAGTCAGCCGTGATAGGCTATGTAAATCGTCATGTAGCCTATCGCGGGTGACTTAAAAAAAAAAAACGCGTACGGATAATGGCGGCCCCCATAGGGAGCCGCCATTCACGTTCCTTATTTGTTCACTGTAGTCTACGTAAAGATTACGTACCAAATAAGGAACGCAAATGGCGGCTCCCTATGGGGGCCGCCATTTGCGTACGTGCTTTTTTTTTTTTAAAGTCACCCGTGATAGGCTACGTGATGATTTACGTAGCCTATCACGGCTGACTTTGCAGATCTAGCCGTGATAGGCTACGTTAATCGTCACGTAGCCTATCACGGGGGTGTTTTTTTTTGTTTTGTTTTTTACTTTTAATTTCGCGGCCAGGCGTTGCGAGGCGCCTCCTCCCCGGCCTGAATTTCGGCCGGGCGAGACGGGAAGCCTCCCCCCCGGCCTGAGTTTTCGCCGGGCGAGGCGGGAAGCCTCCCCCCCAGCCTGAACTTTGCAGGGGGAGCAGCAAAGCGCCTCCCCCCCACCGCGAAAAGCTGTGAGACCAGGTAAGTGACTTTCGTGCACCCCTAGTGGCTAGACAGCCAAAAAATATCTGGTTTTCCAGGAACTGACCTCAGAGTCTGTGTGGGCAGTGAGGAACACCTCCACACACCAAAGAGGAGTGCAGATCAGCCAAAACTAGGGATGTACGAAAGTCACTTACCATTTCGAGGATCTGCTTTGTGGTGGGGGGGCGCTCCATCCCTCCCCCTGGAATCCTCGACGGGGGGGGAGACGCTCCGTCCCTCCCCCCAGAATCCTGCCCAGCCAGCTCTTCTCCGCGGGGATTCTGTGGAGCTGCTGGCAGCCGGACATCCAGCTGCTGGGCAGCAAGGATGCAAATGGCGGAGGCCGTAGCCGCCACCATTTGCATCCCTGTACTTAACTGTGATAGGCTATGTAAATATTTACATAGCCTATCACAGCAAAGTAAAAACAAATGTGTACACAAATGGTGGCAGAAACGGTGGCCGCCATTTGTGTTCACTATTTTTCACCGTTCTAGTCTACGTAAATATTTACGTAGGCTAGAACGGCTAAAAATAGCGAACGCAAATGGCGGCCGCTGTAGCCACTGCCATTTGCGTATGCTGTGCCCAGCTGCTGCCGGCCAGGAAGACAAGCTGCCCCCGCACCCGCCGCCGCACCCGCACCTGCTGCTGCCACAACTGCCCCCGCACCCGATGCCGCTGCCCCTGCTGCCCCTGCCGCCACCGCCCCTTCCGCCGCCACCGCTGCTGCTGCCACCACCACCGCCGCCACACCTGTTGCCCCCACTGCCCCCCCTGCCACTGCTGCTGCTGAACCTGCCGCCGCCACCCCCTCCACCACCGCACCTGCTGCCGCACCTTCCGCCGCCGCACCTTCTGCCACCACCGCACCTTCCACCGCCGCCGCCGCACCTTCTTCCGCCACTGCTGCACTGCAGCCGCTGCTCTACCCCCCCCACTGAAGCCGCCACCACATCCGCCCCAGGTAAGTGCTGTCCCGGGGGGGGCAGGGTGGCAGGAGGCCATTCCGCCACGGATTCTGGGGGGCCGAATGCCAGTGCATTTGGCCTCACTGGAATCCGTGGCGGAATTCTCCACCATCCCTAGCCAAAACAGGGTGTTCCAGGGGGCGTTCCAGGACAGGGAAGGCAGAAATGCCAGTGTGACACATTCTATGTGTCATCAGCAGCCTCCTCCCCAGCTCTGCCTTCCTGCGGCTGGCTAGACAGTAAAAATCAGCTGTCTAGCCACAAATACAGGGCAGGAGAAGAGCGGAGGGAACAAGTCCCTCCATGTTTCTCCTGCCCTGCATTGGATAGGTGGTCGCCCCCGAGTTCTGAGGCGACCGCTTATCCCCATAGGATTGCGCCCATGTGAATGTATGCCCTGATAAGGGGCTTGTATTGAACAGCAACATCAACAAAAAGTATATTGAGAGAAATAATATTGTAAATTTAAGGAGGGTGAAAAAGCTCCTCATCCTGTTTTAATAGCATATGTCTCCAATATGTAGGGGTGCACGAAAGCCACTTACCTGGTCTCACAGCTTGCTTCGCGGTGGGGGGGAGGCGCTTTGCTGCTCCCCCTGAAGTTCAGGCTGGGGGGGGGGAGGCTTCCCGCCTCGCCCAGCTGAAATTCAGGCCGGGGAGGAGGCGCCTCGCCTCGCCCGGCCGCGAAATAAAAAGTTAAAAAAAAATGCCCCCGTGATAGGCTACGTGATGATTAATGTAGCCTATCATGGCTAGATCTGCAAAGTCAGCCGTGATAGGCTACGTTAATCGTCATGTAGCCTATCACGGGTGACTTAAAAAAAAAAAAAAGCGTGTACGCAAATGGCGGCCCCCATTGGGAGCCGCCATTCGCGTTCCTTATTTGGTCGCTGTAGTCTACATAAATCTTTACTTTGCAAATCTAGCCGTGATAGGCTACGTTAATCGTCACGTAGCCTATCACGGGGGCGTTTTATTTTTTTTACTTTTATTGGAATGGCGGCGGCAGCAGCCGGTCGAAAGACTAGCTGCCGCCTCTGCCCCTGTCGAAGACCTGCCGAACCGCCGCCGGGACCCGCCGCCGGGAGGGACATTCGGGAAAGGTAAGTCCCATCCCGTGGGGGGGGCGGGGTGTGTGGAGAATTTCTCCCTGAAACTACTTCGCGGCGCCGAATACGTTGGCACTCGCCCCCCCGAAGTTTCGGGGAGAAATTCTCCCCCATCTCTACCAATATGTTAACACTAGAACAGTTTGGCACATACAGTGTCAAGTGCAAACAGTTTGTTATGAGAGCTTGTGAATTGTACAATTTCAGTTTAAGAGTCCCAGAGAGAATCAGTAGAAAAAAGCATACTCCTTGGTTTTGTTCCTTTCTAAATCCCAGTGTCAGGGTCAGTACCATAGATATACAAAACAGTGTGATAAATTTATAGAGGGCATGCTGGGACCTTTGTTCTGATGCCTCAGTTGTGGCCCATTTGGTACAAGAAATGGGTTTCACTTAAATTTGTATCAGGCTTACAGCAGGGCAGAAACAGCAGCCCTACTAACTCTCCCTCTTTAAGAAATAGGTTATTTTTAGCCCATTTGATTTTCCTACTGCTTCTGAATTGAATAACAAAATGTTTTGAATCCTGGCATGTGCACTGGAGCACGTACCTCACCACTGGTGATCATGCCAGGAAAGTAGATGCTTAGTCTGAGAGCTTCTCCACACCAGGCTTTTTATCCCACAACTTTACTGAGGCTTCTGTTTCTGGATTCTTTATGCGGTTAAGATTGGCTCCTTCACAAACACTTCCTCTTTTTTTCAGGGGTTGCCTTCATCTGCAAGTTCTATATGTTCCATTATACAGCCTCTATACACAGACAAATTCAATTGTGTATTTTTTTTAAAATTAGCTCATTATCTCCATTTCAAATAAAGCTGCAGAAATGGTTGGAAAGCACTGGAGGCGCTGGAGGCTGATGATGTCATGTAAAGGACCTGCAAACTAGGGCTGTGCATGGACCCCCAATCTGACTCGGAGGCCACTTTGGGGCTTCCGAGGCAGGCCCGATTCAGTTTGGGCTGATGGGGGGGGGCTCCGACTCACCTTATCCTACAAAGTTGAAGCGGGATTCGGACATCCAAACCCTACTCCCTCCCCAACACACTGCCCAGCCCTCAGATCCTTTCCTGGGCCCTTAGGCTTGTTTCGTGTGTGTGTGTGGGGGTGCCACTACCACCTGGGGAGCCACCACCAAGGGAGCAACTGCCACTGCTGCTGCTGCTGGGGGGAGCCACTGGTGCTGCCACTGCTGGTGTTGCCAGGGGAGCCACTGCCAGTGCTGCCATTGCTGCCGGGGGAGCCGCTGCTGCCACCACCTCCTAGGCCCTCTGGATGGGTGGCAATAGCTGTCTTGTTGTTCCAGGGGATGGGGGGAGAGTCCATAAGACTCAGGTAAGGGGCTGGGCAGTGGCAGTGCAGTGGCTGGCCTTCTGGATCATGCTGAAGTGCACTAAAGCGCTTTGGAGCAACCCGATTCACTTTGTGCCTCTTCGTGCCCCCTCCACCTCTCCTTGGAGGCGGCCCAAAGTGACCTGAAGTGCACCGCTTTGACTTGGAGCTCAGGCTTCATGCCAAAAACAGTGCACAGCACTATTGCAGACTTCCATGAGAAAACCATCTCAAAAGCAGGATAAAAGCCCCGTGTGGAGAAGCTCTGAGGCTATGGGGTCCTGGGGTGGGGTGGGGTCTGAAAGCTTTGAATATATCGAATACTTAAATGTTGGCAAGTATGGGTAGGTATAGACCAGGGGCACTGTGGTTTGAATGCAGCCATTTGACAGACATTGAGTGAGAAATGAGAAGATGAGGCAGAGGGAAATACAAGACACCCATATGGTTCAGAGGTGTGGACTTCATGTGTCTTCATACGATACTGGTGCTAGGGATGGCGGAGAATTTCTCCCCAAAACTTCGGGGGGCCGAGCGCCAACGTGTTCGGCCCCCCGAACAAGTTTCGGGGAGAAATCCTCCGCCCCCCCCTGCCCCCCCCCCCGGGACGGGACTTACCTTCCCTGAATGTCCCTCCCGGTGGCGGGTCCGGCTGGCGGATCGTCCGGTGTTCGAGCGGGGCGGGAGCGGCAGCCGGTCTTTCGACCGGCTGCCGCCCCCGCCATTGCAATGAAAGAAAAAAAAAAACTTCCCCTGATAGGCTACGTGACGATTCACGTAGCCTATCACGGCAAGATTTGCAAAGTCAGCTGTGATAGGCTACGTGAATTGTCACGTAGCCTATCACGGGTGACTTTAAAAAAAAAAAGTGTGTACGGATAATGGCGGCCCCCATAGGGAGCCGCCATTCGCGTTCCTTATTTGGTCGCTGTAGTCTACGTCAATGTTTACATAGACTACGGCGAAAATAAGGGCAACGCTATTTGCGTTGCCCTTATTTTCGCCGTAGTCTACGTAAACATTGACGTAGACTACAGCAACTAAATAAGGAACGCGAATGGCGGCTCCCTATGGGGGCCGCCATTCGCATACGCGCTTTTTTTTTTTTTAAAGTCACCCGTGATAGGCTACGTGACGATTCACGTAGCCTATCACGGCTGACTTTCCAGATCTAGCCGTGATAGGCTACGTGAATCGTCACGTAGCCTATCAGGGGACTTTTTTTTTTTTTTTTACTTTCGTGTTCGCGGCCGGGCGAGGCGGGAAGCCTCCTCCCCGGCCTGAATTTCGGCCGGGCGAGGCGGGAAGCCTCCCCCCCCGGCCTGAATTTCGGCCGGGCGAGGCGGGAAGCCTCCCCCCCCGGCCTGAACTTCGCGGGGGGAGCAGCGAAGCGCTCCCCCCCACCGTGAAAAAGCTGCGAGAAAAGGTAAGTGACTTTCGTTCACCCCTAACTGGTGCTTAAATCTGAAGTGGACATTAATGCTGTGGGAGAGTTTTGTGCCAGCATGACTCTAGACTGGAACCAATGCATCTGGTAGCAGCAGAAACATTTCTAGAATTGATCAAGGACCCACTGAACAACATTGCAATCCCTGTTTGACAAATAGTGTCTGTTTCATTGGTGCTGAGAAGCCCTAGGGGTTATATACAATGTCGGTCCTAACTAGAGTAGACCCATTAAGTAAATGGGACTTATTAATTAATTTATTATTATTTTTATTTATTGCATTTATATCCCACCTTTTCCCCCCTCTTGCAAGGAATCCAAGGCAGCTTACATGATTGTCTTCCTCTCCATTTTATCCTCACAACAACAACCTTATGAGGTAGGTTGGGCTGAGAGACTGTGACTAGCCCAAAGTCACCCAGTAAGCTTCCATGGTCAAGTGGGGACTAGAACCTAGATCTCCCGGCTCCCAGTCCAACACACTCACCACTACAGCACACTGGCTTACACTAACATTGGAGACAACCCTAGAAGACACCTGAACAACAAAGGGTTATCAACATCAGGTGGTCATAAAGAAGGTAGCCAAGGAGCCAGTCAAGGGTTCTGAACTTGTTGTGTGCCAAAGCTGCCTTACAAAGTCCTCTGTGTTCTTTGTCCCATTTGCAGCAAGTTCAGAGCACATCTGAGCAATGTAATTACCTCTTAGGATGGAAGGTAAAAACACGTTGTATGATTGCCAGAATACTTTTCTTTGAGATGCATGGATCAAAGTTGCCAAAAGACTAATTTTCTGAAGGTACTGAACATCAGCACTGTTTAGGTTGGTATTTTAACAAGACATTAACAGATATCCAGCAGCCAGTGAGTATTTTTCCGCAGGGAGGGGAAAAAAATTGCCTTAATTGTGTAAAGTGTTTTCTGAACAAAAATCAAATTCAGTTTGGGATAGAGCTTGAAGATACTGATGCACGTAGGAGCCAGATGAGGCAGAAGCATGCAGCGCCCCCTGCAAAATGTGAGGGACCAGCAAATCAGTTAATGGGGTAAAAGAACTTCATCTTTTGCCCCCATTGTTTGCAAAACAATGGGCAGTGGCATTGTTTGCATTAGTTCCTCAAACTCTCTTCCTGAAAACATCAGTTCAGGCTAGGGATGTACGAATGTCACTTTCCTTTTCGTGGCATCCACGGTGGGGGGGAGGCGCTCCGTCCCTCCCCCTGAAATCCTCACCGGCCGGCTCCACTCCGCAGCGACTCCGTGGAGCTGCCAGCCAGTGCTGCCCGCAGAGACATCCAGCCACTGCTGGGCTGTGCAGGGACGCAAATGGCAGCCACTGTAGCCGCCGCCATTTGCGTCCCCACTTTTGCCATGATAGGCTACATAAATACTTACGTAGTGTATCATGGCAAAGGGCAGGGACGCAAACGGTGGCCGCTATGCCATTTGCATCCCCACTTTTGCCGTGATAGGCTACGTAAATACTTACGTAGCCTATCACAGCAAAAGGCAGGGATGCAAATGGTGTAGCGGCCGCCGTTTGCGTTCCTGCTTTTTGCCGTGATAGGCTACGTAAGTATTTATGTAGCCTGTCACAGCCTCTGCAGGGATGCAAATGGCATCCCTGCGTTAGCCGTGATAGGCTACGTAAATACTTACATAGCCTATCACGGCATTCGTGGGGAGGCAAATGGCGGCTGCAGATGTGGCCACCATTCGCAAAGCACTGGCAAACGGCAGCAGGTAAGCTCCGTTCCGCGTGCGTTTCACGGGGTGGTGGGGTGGGGGTCTTCGCTCCGCCATGGATTCCGGGGGGCCGAATGCGCTGGCATTCGGCCTCCCTGGAATCCGTGGTGAAATTCTCCGCCATCCCTAATTCAGGCACATCTAGCTGTCTTACATCTTCTGCAGTGAAGACAGATGAAAAGAACTCATTCAGCTTCTCTGCAATCTCCTTATCCTCCTTTAAGTCCATTGTCATCCAATGGTTCAACTGCCTCCCTAACTGGTTACCTGCTTCTGATATATTAAGGGTGCAATCCTCTGAACTTGGAGGTGACTGCCTATCCAATGCAGAGCAGGAGAGGCACAGAGGGGATCATTCCCTCTGTGCTTCTCCTGCCCTGCATTTGCAGCTAGACAGCTGATTTCAGCTGTCTAGCCGCGGGAAGGCAGGGCAGGGGAGGAGGCTGCTAGATGACACATAGGATGTGTCGTACCGGCATTTCTGCCTTCCATGCCCCGGAATGCCCCATTTTGGCCACTCTGTGCTCCTGTTCAGAGCGCAGAGCGTGAGGCCATTCTGTGCTGCCTGAGAGGCAGCATTGAATAGGCTGAAGATCAGTTCTCTGGGAACTGACCTCAGAGAGTGGGCTCTGAGGTCGGTTCCCAGAAAACCACATATTGTATGGCCATCTAGCTGCTGACTAGCGGCCATAGGATTGCTCCCTCCAATAACTCTTTATTGCTGGTGTTGATATTGTTAGTGATACGCTCCTCAAAATGCTTTTTTGCATCTCTTATTGTCTGCTTGCATCTCTTCCTGCAAGTTTGTGCTCCCTGTTGTTCTCATTTGGGCAAGACTTCAGTTTTCTGAAGGAAGCCTTCTTCTCTCTAATAGCTTCCTCAACACTGCTCACTAATCATGCTGACAACCTCTCGCACTCGGTGCTACCATTCTTAACCTCTGGTATTCATTCTAGCTCAGTTTCTATTGTTGTGGTTTTGAATTACCTCCAAGAATTTTGAAGGGATTTAACTTTCTTGATGCCCCCTTTCAACTTCCTTTTAAAAAATCAGTTTCCCCATTTTAGAGAAGTTTCCTGTTTTTAAATGAAATGACTGTGTTAGTAATTTTCCAGTTAAATTGGTATTACTGTAGTCACTGTTTCCAATTGCTTTGACAATGTTCACATCCCATACTAGCTCCTGGGCAGTACAAATTAGGGTTAAATCCAGGTTTACCTCCTCTCTGGTTCATTCCATGATCAACTGTTCTAGGGCACAGTCATTTAGGGTACTGACAAATGTAGGAAGCAATCCTGTGTCCCCTAAACAGCATCTGGGGGACATAGGATTTTTCAGTTTCCTGGCTGTAAACTCAGAGACAGGCTCTGAGCTCAGAGCCATGAAACCATGCTCTCCTCCCCCTCCCCCTCCGAGCCAGCACAGAGAGAACCATTGGATTGTGCCCTTAACCTCTTTGAACATACATTTATCTAGTCAATGTGGAGGTAATTGAAGTCACCCATTATTACAACACTTCCTCTTTGGATTCCTTCCTCCCTGATTTCTTTTTCCATCTCAAGATCATGCTGAGTGTTCTGATCTGGGGGATGATAGCATGTTGCTAGTACTGAATTACTTTTGGAGCCCAGGATTGTCATCCATAGTGCTTCTGTGGAGGAGTGTGCCCCTTTTAGGTTTTCTAGTTTGCTTGACACTATGCCCTCTTTGGCATACAGAGCAACACCTCCTCCAGTACATCTTTCTTTGACCTTCCTTTAGAATTTATATGCAGAGATTAGGGATGTACGAAAGTCACCTTTTTGACGGGGCAATTCGTGGTGGGGGGGAGGCGCTCTGCACCTCCACCCGAAATCCTTCTCTGGATGGCTCCGCTCCGCGGAGTTTCCGCAGAGCCGCTGGCCGGGGCCGCCCGCAGCCAGAAATCCAGCCACTGGGCAGCCTTCCTTCCTGAAAAAAAACCAAAAAAACCCCGCTTACGCAAATGGCAGCGGCTACGGTGGCCGCCATTGTGTTCCCTTTTTTTCGCAGTTCTAGCCTACGTAAATATTTATGTAAGCTATTACGGCAGGAAAAAAAAGGGAACGCAAATAGCATAGTGGGTGCCATTTCTGTTCCTTTCCCCCCCCCGCCATTTTAGCCTACATAAATATTTACATAAGCTATTACAGCAAAAAAAAAAAAGGAACGCAAATAGTGCTCACTATGCTATTTGTGTTGCCCTTTTTTTCCCCCCGTAATAGCTTACGTAAATATTTACATTGGCTAAAACTGCAAAAAAAAAAAAAGGGGAAAGCAAATGGCGGCTGCTGTAGCCACCACCATTTGCATATGCAGGTTTGGGGTTTTTTTGGCTTGCTGTGATAGGCTACGTAAATACTTACGTAGCCTGGAAATGGTGGCGAAGGCATCCAGTCGAAAGACCAGCCACCGGAGCTGCCGCAGCCGGAACAGCCACACCAGATAAGCTTCGTCCCGGGGGGGGAATCCACGGGGGGGTGGCAGGCTGTTCTGCCACGGCGAATGCCAGTGCATTCGGCCTCACTGAAATCCATGGTGGAATTCTCCACCATCACTAGCACAGATGATCATATCCCAGTGGTTCTCTCCATTCCATCAGGATACATGGTCTGACCATGCAGCATCTGGAGACAATGAGATCCTTAATGGTCTGAAAGAAAATCATAACGTCGTGTGCTTTTGGAAAAGGGTATAAAATCAATTTAGGGATGTCAGAGAATTTCTCCACAAATCTCTGGGAGGCCGAATGCCAATGCATTTGGCCCCCCGAAATTGGTGGAGAAACAGTCTGCCCCCCCGCCCCCCCCCCGGGGATGGGGCTTACCTTGTGCGAATGTCCCTGGTGGCGGCGGCTCCCGGCGGCGGTGCGGCGGCGGTGGCGGCGGCCGGTCTTCCGACCGGCTGCCACCGCTGCCATTTCCAAGTAAAAAACAACAACAACAACAAACGTGATAGGCTACGTAAAGATTTACGTAGCCTACCACAGCTAGATTTTCAAAAAACACCATGACAGGCTACGTAAATGTTTACGTAGCCTATCACGGCTGACTTTGAAAAAAAAAAACGCGTACGCAAATGGCGGCGCCCATGGGCGCCGCCATTTGCGTTCCTTCTTTTGGCACGTGTAGTCTACATAAACATTTACGTAGACTACAGCAAAAATAAGGGGAACGCTATTTGCGTATGCGCTTTTTTTTTTTTTCAAAGTCAGCCGTGATAGGCTACATAAACATTTACGTAGCCTATCACAGCTGACTGCAGGGATGCAAATGGCAGCGGCTACGGCTGTCGCCATTTGTGTCCCAGCAGGAGAGGAGGTTTCATGGCCAGAGGGACGGGGTGCCTCCCCCCCGGCCAGAATTTCGGCCGGAGGGACGGGGCGCCTCCTCCCCGTCCAGAATTTAGGCAGGGAGGGATGGGGCGCCTCCCCCCCACCCAGAATTTCAGGGGGAGGGATGGAGCGCCTCCCCCCCACCACAAAGCAAGCTGCGGGATCAGGTAAGGGACTTTCGTCCATCCCTAAATATCATTTCCTTAATGCCATATTTACCTTTTTTTAGATGGAAGAAAGGCAGGAAGAATGGTATTGAAAGTATAAAGTTCTTGCTTAGGTCAGTTTAGCTTTGCATTGGTATTGCAAGATGGTAAAATTAAAGTGGGATGGAGAGCCTTACCTTTTTTTCATTTCCTGTGAATGAGATTAATCTGTTCACCTGAAATTTCAAAGATTAAAACAATGAGCTAATTTATTATGGCAATATCCTGTGCTTCCTGCTGTTAATGTCTCAGAGGGAGATTGTAAGCAGAAGAACCCTGAAAAGGCTAAAAACTTCTGCCAATCTAAGTCACACAGATTTAAAAAGGCTATGGGGAAGACTCATTCCAGAATAGTTTTTATTAATATTTGAAACAAGGATTTTGTTCTTTATATTGAGAGTAGACATTCTGCTGTGCATGGAATAAAGCAGTATTGCAGAGCTGTTTCTGTTTTTCAAAGTCCAAATTGCAGAACACAATTAACATTTGGGACCCTGGAATTTCCATTCAAATGAAGCCTGGAGAAAGGGTTTAGTGGCTTGTGTACCTACGCTAGTCTTTGTGATTGCTGAATAGGGATGTACGAAAGTCACTTACCGTTTCATGGATCTGCTTCGCAGTGGGGGGGAGGCGCTCTGTCCCTCCCCCCGGAATCCTCAACGAGGGGGAGGTGCTCCATCCCTTCCCCCAGAATCCTGCCTGACCAGCTCTGCTCCGCGGGGATTCCACGGAGCCACAGGCCGGCTCCACCCGCAGCCAGACATCCAGCCACTGGGCAGGAGTGCCATAGCCGCCACCATTTGCGTCCCTGTACTTAACCGTGATAGGCTACATAAATATTTACGTAGCCTATCACGGCAAAGTAAAAAAAAAAGTGTACGCAAATGGCGGTGGCCATGGCGCCCGCCATTTGTGTTCGCTATTTTTCGCTGTTCTAGCCTATGTAAATATTTATGTAGGCTAGAACGGTGAAAAATAGCGAACACAAATGGCGGCTGCTGTAGCTGCCGCCATTTGCATACGCTGCGCCCGGCCGTGGCTGGCCAGGGGACCAGCCGCCACCACACCCGCCTCCACTGCCCTGCCACCCCTGTCGCCCCACTGCCCCGGATGCCACCGCCCCCACCGCCGCCCCCGCCCCCGCTGCCACACCTGCCGCCATCCCGCCACCATTTGCATCCCTGCTTTAGCCGTGATAGGCTATGTTAGGGATGGCGGAGAATTCCACCACAGATTTCAGTGAGGCCGAATGCACCCAAAACCCATGGCAGAATGGCCTCCCACCCCCCCACCCCATGGAATCCCCCCTGGACGAAGCTTACCTGGGCTGGCTGCTGCGGCCGCAAATGGTGGCCATCATAGTAAGTATTTACATAGCCTATCACAGCAAAGAGTAGGGACACAAAAGGCGGCCGCTACGCCATTTGCACCCCTGCTCTTTGCCGTGATAGGCAACATAAGTATTTACATAGCCTATCACAGTAAAGTTAGGGATGTCAGAGAATTCTGCCATGGATCTTGGTGAGGCCGAATGCCAGTGCATTCAGCCCCACGAACTTCGTAGTGGAACGGCCTGCCACCCCCCCGCCCCCCATGGATCCCCCCTGGGATGAGACTTACCTGGGGTCGATGTTCTGGACGGCGGCGGCTTAGGCGGAGGCAGCGGAAGCAGATGGTCTTCCGACTGGCTGCCGCCACCGCCGCCATTTGCAGTCTGTTTTTTTTTTACAAGACATGATAGGCTACGTAAAGACTTACGTAGCCTATCACGTCTGGCTTAAAAACAAAAACAAAAACGTGTACGCAAATGGCGGCGGTTACAGCCGCCGCCATTTGCATTCCTTATTTTTGGCTGTCTTAGTCTGCGTAAATATTTACGTAGACTAAGACGGCAAAACGAAGGGGGAACGCAAATAGCATAGCGGATGCTATTTGCATTCCCCTTTATTTTCACCTTCTTATTTTCACCGTTCGTTTGTTTTTTAACCCGGACGTGATAGGCTATGTAAGTCTTTATGTAGCCTATCACGGCTGAATTCAGGGACGCAAATGGCGGCGGCTATGGCCACCACCATTTGCGTCCCTGCTAGCCAGCGGCTGGATGTCCGGCTGCTGGCAGAACTGGCCGGCAACTCCATGGAATCCCTGTGGAGCGGAGCCGGCCAGCCAGGATTCCGGGGGGAGGGACGGAGTCCCTCCCCTCCCTCAGCAGAACCTGGCGGAGCCAGGTAAGTGAGGTTTTGTACACCCCTAGGTAAAGGTAGCCATGCAAATGGAACTCCGGCTGCGACTGGCCCCAACTGGCAGCTCTGCAGACCTGCCACAGAGCGGAGCCAGCCAGGGAGGATTCCGGGGGGAGGGACAGAGCACCTCCCCCCTACTGCTAATGTCCCAGTGCGGAACCAGGTAGATGTTTCGTACATCCCTAGGCTATGCAAATATTTACGTATCCTATCATGCGCCAGTGTAGGGACACAAATGGCGTCCCCTACACAGGACGCTATTTGAGTCCTCACCAGCCCAGCAGCAGCTGGAGGCCCCGCTGTGGGTTGGCCTGGCCGGTGGCTCCACAGCCTGGCCGTGGAGCGGAGCCAGCCAGGCAGGATTCCAGGGGGGAGGAACGGATCGCCTCTCCCCATTGAGGATTCTGGGGGGGAGGAACGGATTGCCTCCCCCCACCTGTGGAACCTGGAGGAGCCAGGTAAGCAGGGTTTTGTACACCCCTAAAATAAAGTCACTCAGATTCATCATGAATTGGACACCACGATTAATGCAGTTCCATTGGTAGAGGCGTTCAGAGCACTGTCTGGTCCAGCTTTATTGGATGAGTTTCAGTTACTGCGGTCTGAGGATGCGGACAAGGTGCTTGGCCAAGTCTGATTGACCACTTGTGTACTTGACCCTTGCCCTTCATGGCTTATTAAATCAAACAAGGAGGGGATGTCCGGCTGGGTCCAGGAGGTTGTAAATTCCTCCTTGAGAGAGGGAGTCGTGCCTGCCACTTTAAAAGAGGTGGTAATTAGACCACTCCTGAAAAAGCCTAACCTGGACTTGGAGGATGTTAACAGTTATAGGACATTGGCCAACATCCCCTTCCTGGGCAAGGTACTTGAGCAGGTGGTTGCAGGACAGCTCCAGGCACCCTTGAATGAAACAGATTATCTAAATCCATTTCAGTCGGGCTTCAGGCCTGGTTTTGGAATGGAAACTGCACTGGTCACCCTTTGGGATGACCTCTGCCAGAGAAGAACAGGGGGAGTGTGACACTGTTGATTCTCCTGGACCTCTCAGCTGCTTTCGATACCATTGGCCATGGTATCCTTCTGGATAGGTTGTCTGGGTTGGGAGTTGGAGGCACTGCACTGCAGTGGTTCTGCTCCTGCTTGGATGGCTGATTCCAGAAGGTGGTGCTGGGGGATTATTGCTCTGCACCATGACAAATGTGCCATGGGGTTCCACAGGGCTCTATTTTATCCCCCATGCTGTTTAACATCTACATGAAACCACTGGGGGAGGTTATCTGGAGGTGTGGGCTGAGGTGCCATCAATATGCAGATGACACCCAGCTCTACCTCTCTTTCTCATCAAACTAGATGAGGCAGTGGCTATTCTGAATTAGTGCCTGGGCACGGTAATGGACTGGATGAGGGCCAATAAACTGAAGCTCAATCCAGACAAGATGGAGGTACTGTTAGTGGGTGGTGCATCTGCCCGGCTAGGTGATATTCAACCTGTTCTGGAGGGGGTTGCACTCCCCCTAAAGGATCACATTCATAGTTTGGGGGTGCTCTTGGACCCAGAACTGTCACTTGAGGCACAGGTGAACTTAGTGGCATGGAGCACTTTTTATCAGCTTAGGCTGGTATACTAACTACGCCCTTATCTGGACAGAGGTAGCCTAGCTACAGTTATCCATGCTCTGATAACTTCTTGTCTGGATTACTGCAATGCATTATATGTGGGGCTGCCTTTGAAAACAGTTTGGAAACTTCAACTGGTACAAAACAGGGCAGCAAGATTGTTAACAGGGACTGGCCAGCGAGCTTATATTATGCCAATACTTTTTCAGCTGCACTGGCTGCCAGTCCATTTCCTGACCCGATTCAAAGTGCTGGTGTTAACATTTAAAGCCCTTAACAGCTTGGGGCCAGGTTACCTGAAGGATCGCCTCCACCCATATGTGCCTGCCCGGACCTTAAGATCATCCTCAGTGGCCCTTCTCCGTGAGCCTCTGCCAAAGGAAGTGAGGTTGGTGGCTACTAGGAGGAGGGCTTTTTCTACTGCAGCACCTTGGCAGTTGAATGAGCTCCCTGGTGAGGTTTGCCTGGCACCTACATTGTATTCTTTTCAGTGCCAGGTGAAGACCTTTTTATTTTCCCAGGCATTTTAGTATTTTAGCTTTCTAGACTTTTAGCTTTGCTGTCTTAAATCTGTATTTTAAATTCCTGCACTGCTGCTAGGTTTTATTGTGGTTGTATTGTTATATTGTGGTTTTAATGTTCTATATATTTTAAATTGTTTTATTGTGTGCCATTTGGTTTAATTTTTGTGAACTGCCCAGAGAGCTTCGGCTATTGGGCGGTATAGAAATGAAAAAAAAATCAATTCTTTTTAATGGATCATTTTCTGGAAATGTAAATTGCAAGGGCCTGATCCAGATTGGGACCCAAGTGGAGGACAAAGGGTTAAAGCCCCCATTCTAGGTTTCCAATTTCCATCACCCCCTCCCCCTGCTGGGCCTGGCAGTTTGTACAAAAGCCCTGCACTCAAGGTCAAAACCATGCCGAAAAGGGATCTGTATTTTGGGTCTCAGTGTGCAACAGGGAGCCAAACAAAGGCTGTCATAACAATGACTGCTGCTCCGGGGTGTCTAGAATTGATCTAAGCCTCAGGTCTACTAAACCTGCTCAATTAACCCCAATTAATGCCTAAGGCCTGCCCACCACCTCCCTACTCCCCATGTGCTCAGGCTTTTGCCTCCTTCTTCAAAGATAACATGAAACCATCCACTCTGGCATCTCCCACTATTTCCTCCCTCTTCATCTCACTCTTCTTGCACTTCCCCCAAAACTTTCATCCTCAGCTCTCTGGACAAGTTGATTGCCTCTCTGCTGCCTTCAATACACTCTCTCTTGCTAGAACTGGACTTCACCTCTCCCATCTCTCTGACCATGTGTATGGGCCCCAGGAGTGTAACCAAGCCACCTGTACTGTTAGAGGGGCCTAGAAATCCATAATGCCTTGTTTAAGTTCATTATTAGTGCAATTCCCTTGCTAGTAAGCTTCTGAGCATGTGAAGATAAGTCAAAGGGCTGATAGCATGGACTAGCACATTCCATACTAATGAGTAGAGTATCTAATCAAGATGTGCCTGGAAAGTGAAGTTTGTTTACCTTAAAGCTACAAGTGGCTGTGCTGGGAACCAAGCACAGTGAGTCTATGCTGGGAATGAACGCTAGATGGCACTTGCTGTTGTCATGCTGCCTGATTGCTAACATGTATGGTATAAAACCCATTGTACCCCATGGCTCTGGGTTCAGAGAAGCTGTCTGATCCAACCATTGGGTATGCCTGTGTGCTGTAAGTTACTCAGTGAAGTACTCCTTGTAAGTAAACCTGGGTCTGATTTGTCACTATCTTGGCACCTCTAAATTAAGAGGTCAATGCCCATGGCCAGGGCAATACACCATGTCATTTTCCTCTTTAAATCTGTACTCTGGCTTCTTGTCCCCTCCCAAATCTGCCACAAATTTCTGTTTCCCCATTTAATGCACTAAGTGATTACATTTGTTAATGACATAGGAGAAAGCACCATATAATATAACTGCTATGCCAATGTCCATCACCATTTCCTCTTATATCTATGAAATGTGTCACTATAAGAAGCCAGCATTTGCTTCATCATTCCACTGCATTCCTATTCATTATTATACTTGCGTTATTATACTTGCTTATGTACAAGGACCTTCAATATTTGAGCTCCATTAAACCATGTATCAAATGTGTCCATCTACCTTGTCTGAGAACATTCATATTTGTAGCTGGATGAAAGATCAGTGCTGTCAATGCAGAGAAAAGAGGACAGCTTCAGTGAGATGATGTTATTGGATTATCTCTGCAGAAGGCAGTATCACTGTAATCTTTGGGAGGGTTCCTCATTTTTCTCTCATGAAAGGTATATCTATTCTGTTGTAATGATATTACCTAGGCTTCTTTCCAGTTTCACAGATTTTGCTTTCTACACCTGTAAGGTATCCTTGGATACAAGAACTGTAGTCATGGAGACATACCCATCATAGTCCATGAGTCAGATATAGGCTTGCCAACATCAAAAACATCGATGTAGCAGAGAAAGGTGGCTTACAGTATATATTGGGATGGGAGAAACAGCAACATTCGGGAACTATTGGGGTGGAAAGAGAATCAGCCATAACAGCAGCAGTGGTGGAAGAATTGTTGGAAAGGGAGAAGCTGAAACTCTTGGCCATATTAATATTTCTAAATGAGTTGGTTCATGCTTGAATATTAATCACTTGATGGCATGTATGACATGCATGAGTGAATGAGCCAAAGGCACTACAGATAGAACTTTCGTGTCACCTCAATGTTTTCCAGTGGAAGCCCTTTTCAGGAGTTTGTTGGGGTACAATGAATGCATGTAGGAGGGGGGCAGGCTTCACCCTGACTGATGTGTGTTCATTATAATGTTTGTAAGGGACCCCCTACATATGTTCTATGGACAGGAGTTGCCTACTGACATTCTGATGAGTGTGATAAGTTTCATGATATTCCCCCAGCCCAGGTGTGTTCTTTGTATCCTAATAAACATCTGAAAAGGGCTTGTTTTCTTATATCGTTGGGTGGGTGGGGTTACATTTTTACTGTAAACCACCCAGAGAGCCTCAGTTATTGGGTGGCATACAAATAATGTAAAATAAAAAGTAAGTAAATAAGTAAATCAAGTGCTATTTCATACACCCAACTGCAAGCCATCATGTGTGCAGCAAGAAAGTCACTAATAGATAAATGTCCATGTGTTGATCAGCCCTTGTGATTCATATAGGGAGACGTTTGTTAAAAGTAGTGCTGTGCCAAAAATTTCTCTGATATTTTTTCAACTATTCTAATTCAATATGATAGGAAAGAAATTGTTTTCAAAAAGAAATTCAAAGGTGAAGAAAAAATTTGGAGACATCCTCCTGGGCTGAGTTTGGGTTCTTGTGCTTACCTGACTTACCAGGTGGCCAGGAAGTGTGCACCTTGCATTGTGCAATCATCTTTCCAGTAGCCTGTAGCATCCTTGGCTTTCTGCACTTCAATTAAAGACCAGGGTAAGGCATCATTAGATAATTTTTCCCATCAGGCTTTTTCAGATTAGGAAGCACAAGCAGCCTGGAAGGTTGCACAGCCATGGAGAGATGTGTAATAGGAAGAAGAGCCAGCATGGTGTAGTGGTGAGAGTGCTGGACTGGGAGCCGGGAGATCTGGGTTCTGGTCCCCACTTGGCCATGCAGGCTCACTGGGTGACTTTGGGCCAATCACAGACTTTCAACCCAACTTACCTCACAGGGTTGTTGTTGTGAGGATAAAACGGAGAGGAGGAGGAGAATGTAAGCCACCTTGGTTTCCTTGCAAGAGGAAAAAAGATGGGATATAAATGCAATCAATCAATCAATCCATCCATCAATCAATAGAAGCAGAAGCAGCAGCAGCACAAGTACAGAAGCCTTGTCTGCCTCACAGTGATTAGGTGATTTACACCACAGAAGTAAATAAGGATGTTGCAGGAGTCCAAGGGGACCCCACTCACCGAACTGCCACTATCACCTGCCCCTGCTCACCATGCTGCGTGCCTGTACTTAACCATGATAGGCTACATAAATATTTACGTAGCCTATCACGGCAAAGTAAAAAAAAAGTGTATGCAAATGGCAGTGGCTATGGGGCCCGCCATTTGCATTCGCTATGTTTTGCTGTTCTAGCCTATGTAAATATTTATGTAGGCTAGAACGGTGAAAAATAGCTAATGCAAATGGCGACCGCTGTAGCCGCCGCCATTTGTGTACACTGCGCCTGGCCGTGGCCGGCCAGGGGACCAGCTGCCGCCACCGCCACCCTGCCACACCCGCAACTGATGCCCTGACGCCCTGCCACCCCCACCCCCTGCGCCACTGCCACACCTGCCGCCGCCCCGCCGCCCCACCGCCATTTGCGTCCCTGCTTTAGCCGTGATAGGCTATGTTAGGGATGGCGGAGAATTCTGCCATGGATTTCAGTGAGGCTGAATGCACCCAAAACCCATGGCAGAATGGCCTCCCACCCCCTGCCACCCCACGGAATCCCCCCTGGACGAAGCTTACCTGGGCCGGCTGCTGCGGCCGCAAATGGCGGCCATCATAGCGGCCGCCATTTCCGTCCTTCCAGGCTGCCGTGATAGGCTACGTAAGTGCCATGTGAGGCCCCCCAGTCTGCTTGCTGAGCTGCCATTTTGTGAAAAAAATGAGCATTTATACCTGTAATGTTGCATAAACAGCTCCTTTACATTTGTCATTTATGCAACATTACTTTTACAGAAAACCACAAGCTGCCTTTTTTTTCAGACTGTCTTGGAGAGGGGATGGGTGGCTTCCAGGTGCTTGCCAGGATGTTCAACGGCTCACGCAGTGAGCAGGGGCGGGCAGCAGTGGCACTTCTGCGAGTGCCCAGCGAGGATGGTGGACAGAGGTGAGTTCATCCATCTCTAATTATAGAAGACTCTGAAAATGAGGCAGAACAATGGAAGCCTCTTTCCTGGGGGAAGAAACTTTTCAGGAAATTAGAGGACAGATTCTGTTGTCACAGCACTAGTTCCACTTCTTTCCTGCAGCAGGGCACAACACTGCCACCCTCACACCTGCATTGTAGTGGAGACAAAATGGGAGACAAAAAAACAGCTCAGCTGGTGCTGTTGCCACTTGCAGTGACAGCACAAAAAAAACCTTAGGAAAGAAGAAAGAAGCTGTGCTACAAGCCCTGCCAATGGGGAACCCGACCTGTGAGGAACTGTTGAGAATTTCTCATCCCCATGGAGAAATTCAATGAACATCCCCCACCCCCCACCCCCCACTCCCCAGTTTCTCTGCCTACAAATAGAGTGGGAAATTTCAAGAGCATGCAGCTGTAGTTTAAAATGCACTGTTACATTTAAAAGTGATACACAAATACATAAAGTAAAATTTTAGAAGGTTCGTTTTTGATAGATGTCTTACTTTGGCTGATCAGAAATGTCCTTCACAAAACTATAATGAGGAAGTTTTGGGGTTTTTTTTCCTGTTGTTGGTTCTCATTGTTAGCAAAAGGGAGATATGACTATTGATAGCCTGCTTGATCAATGGGATACACCAGTTAAACTATTTGCAGCCATAAATCACATTTGTTCTTTGGATATTCAGGTGTTTTAAAGGAAGATAAGGAGGATCATAACAAGTCAGGGAAGGATTGCAGTTAGAAGAGAACACAAAGGCATGTATAAAATGCAGCTACTGGAATCATTTTTCTCATGGACTGAAACACTCAGCCAATAAATCATAAGTAAGATTAATGAGTTTCATAAAAAAAAAATAGTAAATGCTTGATCCATATTTTATCAGTTCACTGTAGCTTAAAATTGCATTTTGTATTTTTATTAGCTCTGTTACTTTATTTTCCTTGAATTGTGTATGGTCTTTACATTCAAATAGATTAAACAGATGTTTCCTGGAGACACAGGTAAGCAAAGATTGCAAAAGCCATTAAATGCTGAACTGATGCCTAATCAATAGAGGGATATGAGGACTGCCTCATTTCTTGCCTTGTTGCCTTACATCTCCTACCTGCTCACGCCATTAGACTGTAGAATAAGTAAGTTTTATAACAAGCAAGCCTTATAACAACCTTCCCCAACCTGGCGTCCTCCAGATATCTTGGACTGCAATTCCCATCATTCCCAACCATGCTAGCTGGGAATGATGGGAGCTGCAGTCTAATACATCTGAAGGACACCTGGTTAGGGAAAGCTGCCTTATAACAATAGTTAGCATTTCTGTAATAGTTCAGAGTATTTGAAACTTTTTGTATGTCTTATCTTGTAATCCCTTTTAAAGAATGCACACTGCAGATGCAGGTAGGGTGAAGGCTGAGAAAGACAGGGTTGCCTAAGACCAGCAGAGGCCAAGGTGGCTGGCCCAAGACATTTTGCTGCCTGGATATAAGAACGTAAGACCATAAGAAGAGCCCTGATGGATCAGACCAAGGGTCCATCTGGTCCAGCATTCTGTTCACACAGTGGCCAAGCCGGTGTCAACTGGAAACCCACAAGCAGGAAGCAAGTGGAAGAGCACCCTCCTGCCCATGTTCTCCAGCAACTGGAGTACATACATATACTGCCTCTGATACTGAAGGCAGCATAAAGGCATAAGGACTAATAGCCTTTGATCACCTTCTCCAGGAATTTGTCTAACTCCCTTTTAAAATTATCTAAATTGCTGGCCAGCACCACATCTTGTGGAAGTTAATTTCATGGTTTAACTACGCACTGTGTGAAGAAATACATCTTTTATCTGTCCTGAATCTCCCACCAGTCAGCTTCATGGAATGACCCCAGGTTCTAGTATTATGACAGAGGGAGAAAAATATCCCACTATCTCAGCCGAAACCATGGGAATGGACTCAGACAGAGTCTGATGAAGAGGAACAGTGTGAGGGGGTGGGGAAGGGACCAGAGAGAGAGAGAGAGAGAGAGAGAGGGAAGATTCTGTCCAGGTGCAGGCTAATCAGTTAGATCAAAGCCCAACCCTAACTTCTCCCTGTATGGGAACACAGCAACTCACAGAGTGGGAGGAGGTGGGCGTGGCAGATGCAAGGATCAGACATCAAGTCAAGAGGGAGGCACAGGTCCCGGAAGTAAAGTGTTCTGAACAGTTGGCCCATCACAAGCAGTCTGTAGGGGAAAACCCTCCCTAGGGGCGGGACTGCCAAGGCCTGTCAGGTTAGGTTCTTCAGGTTGGTGCCAGATCTGCAGCAACTGTTCCCCTAACCATAGAGCATCCCTCAAAGGGATCTTTAGGTAGTCTAAGTAGTATTGTGCCAGCTGCATCAAGGTTGTTAGCATTAGTTTCCCTTAGGATGCTGAAGTCTATAACCTGAACTGCTGAAGGACTGATTGATTTGCATAATAAAGCTTATTGTCTTGGAGATTTACATCTTGTCCTGAAGTAAAGAAGAAGAGGGCACCCCACCACCACCCATCCACAAGACGAAGCTGACCAGACTGGCAGTTGAATCTCACTTTGCCTAATGGAAAAGCCACCCCTGGCAGGTAAGAGCTGAATCAGGGGCTACCTGATTCATCCCTCTAGGGCTGGCTCCAGGCATGAGAGGTCTATTGGCAAAGTTGTGTTTTGGGGCCCTCCTGTGTTGGCCATCCCACCCCCACCCACCCTCCAAGTAATCTTACATGATAAGTAGGCAGCTGGTAAGCAGGCACACCCTAATCAGTGTTGGAGCATCTGTAAGCCACCATTCAAATATCCTACAATTCCCTGGACGGATGCTAAATTGGAGTATATTTGAGAGATATAAATGACAGTCAGCTGTCTGCTTCCCTGGTGCTGATTGGAGTGGCAGAAAATGGAGGGTGCAGGTCAGGTGTCAGCACTGGGGTCAGCAGTGGCCTGAGGGAGTTGCCTGATGTAAACTCTCTGTATCTCAAACTCTGTACTATACTATACCATCTTGTTCAATGTATTTTCATCTGTGCAATTCAGGGAAAATAATATTTTCCAAAAAGCCACCCCCTCTTTTTTTCTTTTCTTTTTTTAGAAGTGTGTGTGCAACTTTTCTTCTTCTTTGTGTCAACTTGCAATTTGCAGGTTAGTTAATAAAGATAAAATGGGTGATTAAAGGTAGCAATTTGGTATAATTAGAACAGATGCTCATGGCAAAGTTTCAGGTACCAACGATGTTTATTTTCACGACAATCACATAACACATAACGAAGCTGTTGGGGCTAATCATAGCTATAACCCTGCAGGTTGTTTCAAATGAAATGGTAATCTGAACTACTAATTTGAAGCAAATAAAAAATATCTTTCTTTCTGTTAAGTGAGTAAGTAACAAGCAATAGAATTATGACCTGACTATTTAGACTAGGGATGAATGAACAGTTCCAGCCACGGTCTGTGCTTCTTGATATCTGCAGTTGTTGATAGCTGTTGCAGTTGATGTGTAGCTGTTTTGATCAATCAATGGCTGTTCAAGAAGAAGTTGGAAGCAGGCTTGTTCAAGATGACTGTTGAGCGCAGGCCAGGTTTCAAGGCCCAGGGAGTCACTTGGATAAGCCATTTCCTTTTAAACTCACTTCTCCACATTTAAGTGGAGTGGGACAAATCAAGAATGATGAGGGAGAAGGCAACTCCACCCTGCCCCAATTAATCTCTCCACAAAGTCTGTCTGAACTTCAGCAGCGCTGGTACTAGGAATGGGGACCTCAACATACCACTAGTCTTAAGTCTCCATGGACAATCCATTTTAACATAAGAACATAAGAAAATCCCTTCTGGATAAGGCAAAAGGCCTCCCTCATCCAGAATCCTTTTTCTCACAGTAGCCAACCAGATGCCTAAGGTAAGTCCACAAGCAGGACATGAAGGTAATACCTCTTCACCACCACTGTTGTTTTTCCGTGAAATGGTATTGGTATTCTGCCTCTGGTCCTGGAGGTAATGTCACAGTGTCTGCAGAAACATTGACTTTCAGTCCTGGGCCTATCACACCAGCTGAAGTAGCCAGCCTGCTCTTTTGGTACATGACTCAGGTAAGTGCTGTGCGCTAGTGCATATTTAGGGTTACATGAGAATGTGGTGGGGGGTATAGGATACTCATTATTATTTTGTGTGTTGGTAGTGGGGGAAAGTGGAGGCCGCAGTGGCTTAGTGATTAAGATGCTGAACTGCAGACCAGAAGGTCAGCAGGACAGCAGTTCGAGACCCGAGTGCTGCGTGACGGAGTGAGCTCCCGTCTTCAGTCCCAGCTTCTGCCAACCTAGCAGTTCGAAAGCAAGAAATTGCAAGTAGATAAATAGGTACCGCTTCGGCGGGAAAGGTAACAGCGTTCCATGCACCTTGGTGTTCAGTCATGCCGGCCACATGACCACAGAAGCGTCTTCGGACAGCACAGGCTCTTCGGCTTAGAAATGGAGATGAGCACCACACCCTAGAGTCGGACACACGACTGGCTGGGGACACCTTTACCTTTTTTTTCGTGGGGAAAATGTGTTACCCATTCTCTTTTTACCACTGAATTCTATTTTCTCATTTGAGTGTTAACTATTTTAGATAAGTGTAAAGGAGTTTGTTAAAAATATGCATTTGTTTTTAGCAGTATTAATTAATTAATTAATTTAATAGAATAATTTAAATTTTTTAACACAGGGCAGGGAAAGATGGATTACAAGTACCCTGTTTATCTATGGACAACTGGAATTGCTCAATAAAGAAACATTAAACCCCATCAGAAATTCTATTTTTGTGTGTTTTTCATGCAAGTTTGTATGCCTTAAAGCTCATCAATAATTAGTCCATACGCATCATGGCTGGCTGGGGAATTCTGGGAGTTGTAGTACTTTTTTCTGTTTAAACTTACATAAGGTTGCTCCCTAAGACAGAAAGAGCCACTTTTGGTCAACTTGATGGTGAACTTTTACAACCCAGCTCTATAGCTCCAGACACTCTTGGATGAGACTGATTATCTAGATCCATTTCAGTTGGGGTTCAGGCCAGGTTTTGGCATGGAAACAGCCTTGATCACCCTGTATGATGACCTATGTAGGGAGAGAGACAGGGGGAGTGTGACCTTGTTCATTCTCCTTGATCTCTCAGCAGCTTTCGATACCATCGACCATGTCATCCTTCTGGGACAATTGTCTGAGCTGAGAGGCACTGCATTGCAGTGGTTTTGCTCCTACTTGGATGGTCGGCTCCAGAAGGTGGTGCTTGGGGAATATTGCTTGGCCCTGTGGATTCTCCAGTATAGAGTGCCACAGGGGGCAGTTCTGTCCCCCATGCTATTTAACATCTAGATGAAACTGTTGAGTGTGGTCATCCAGAGTTTGGGGGCACATTGTCATCAGTATGCTGATGACACACAGCTCTATTTCTCCTTTTCATCTTCTTCAGGTGAGGCTGTGGATGTGCTAAATCAATGCCTGGCTGCAACACTGGACTGGATGAGGGCTAATAAACTGAAACTCAATCCAGACAAGACTGAGATGCTGTTGGTGGGTGGTTCTTCTGACTGGATGGAGGGTGCTCAACCTGTTCTGGATGGGGTTGCACCCCCCCAAAGGAGTATGTTAATAGCTTGGGGGTTCTCCTTGAGCTATCTGTGTCACTTGAGGCTCAGGTGGCCTCAGTGGCACAGAGTGCCTTCTACCAACTTTGGTTGGTGGCCCAGCTATGCCCCTATCTGGACAGGGATAACCTGGCTTCAGTTGTCTATGCTCTGGTAATCTCCAAGTTAGATTACTGCAATGCACTCTATGTGGGGCTGCCTTTGAAGATGGTTCGGAAACTGCAGCTCGTGCAAAATGTGGTGGCCAGATTGCTAATGGGGACCAGAAGGTCCCAACATGTAAGACCAACTCTGGCCTGCTTGCACTGGCTGCCTGTATGTTTCCGAGCCCAATTCAAGGTGCTGGTTTTAACCTATAAAGCCTTACATGGCTTGGAACTACAATAACTGCCAGAGACCTCTCCCAACATGAACCTACCTGTATACTACGCTCAACATCTAAGGCCCTCCTCCAGCTGCTACACCGAGGGAAGCTTGGAAGACAGCAACAAGGGAGAGGGCCTTTTTGATGGTGGCCCCCAAATTATGGAGTGATCTCCCCAATGAGGCCTGCCTGGCACCAACATTGTTATCTTTTCGGCTCCAGGTTAAGACCTTTGTTTTCTTCCGGGCATTCAACAGTATATGATAAGTGTTTAATTGATCCTGAAGTGTCTTATGGCTAGGGTTGTTGGTTTTTGAGATTGTTTGTTTGAAGTTATTTTAGATATGTTTATTTTGTGTATATTGTCTGTTCTTATGTTTTTATGTAAATGGTTTTTAATCTCTGTATATTGTATTTTTAATGTTTTTAATCTTTGTAAACCGCCCAGAGAGCTCCAGCTATTGGGTGGTATAGAAATGTTAATAATAATAATAATAATAATAATAATAGCTGACATATATTTGTAGACTCTTATGCCTTAGAGTCCCTCCCTTGATAAACAGTTTTCTGTATTTGAAGACAATGGTCTATATTTTTTTTTCAAAACTGTAGGAGTTCACCATACTTGTCTGGAAAACCAATAGAGAAACATTTTGGTAACTATTAAAGCAGTTAAGATAGCTCCACATGTAATATTCAGAGTAATGTCCCACATCCAACAGCTCCTGGAAATAAATGAGATAATAGTTCCCTCATCTGGATATTCCCAATGTTCACATTAGTTTTCCCCCTAACACCTTTAAACAGATACATCCAATATAATTCCAAGCAGAAGTAATTACCATTGCTTAAGCCTAAATTAGCTCCTGATAACAAAACTAATAATTCTTCTGTTTAAGAACATAAGAAGAGCCATGCTGTACCCATACTATGAAATTTGCTACCACAAGGTGTAGTGATGGCAACAAATTTGGATGGCCTTAAAAGGGGATTACAGTACACAAATTCATGGAGACTAAGGCTATTAGTCCTGATGCCTATATGCTATGGGTACTATTTCATAGTTTCCCATAGCTACTATCAGTCAGAACAGGTTGCCAAGAAGAAGCAATCCCAATTCAGGAATTCAGCTGTTTAGGAAATTATTGGATTAGAATTCTATTGATGAAAGCAGAGAGACTGCCAAAATTTTATCTCTAGGAACAGAGTATTCTCAGTTGATTGAGTGGAGCCCCCTATAGCCACAAAAGACCCAATTAGTTATGGAGTTGTATGGCTTTTCAAAGCTCTCTCTCTCTCTCTCTCTCTCTCTCTCTCTCTTTTTTCTGGCAGCCAACCAGTACTGTCTAAAATAATATTTTAAAATAGAAGGAAATACGTCTAAATTAAAATTGATCTGTCTTCTATGCTTTTAAAAGTCAAATCAACCCAGATATCACATTATTAAATTTAATCACAACTATCAGAGTTTATAATGTATCCTATTAGAAAGGGTCTGACATTTTATCCAAAAACAACAGATATATAACTGAAAAAGTGTCTTCATAAGCCTTTGAGGCAAAGTATGTATAAAAAAAAGGCTTTTGTTTTCTTATTTGTATGTGGTGGGTTGCTTTAATGATCAGTAATTCCATAGTCTTGGATATAATTATACATCATTAGTCAAATTATTGATGTTTTAATGACATGATTTAAGCAAATAAAATCAATCTGTTTATATACATGTAAGTGGCAGTCATGACATTGTTGTGAAGATACAGAACCTAAATCCCTTTGTCCATAAGAGAAAATTGTAGTATGAAGAACAATGTGTTGGGCTATAATTGGAAGATTTCCACCCCACCTTGTACCAATAAAGAACGAAAATAGGATGATAAACTCTGAAGTGGAACGTCACCTACTTAAGGGCACAATCCTATAGAGACAGACAGGCGTCTCCAACCTCCCCTGAAGTTGGAGGCGACCGCCTATCCAATGCAGGGTGGAAGCAGCCCAGAGAAGAGGATTCCCTCTGTGCTACAGCCGCCCTGCACTTTGCCTTAGATGCACGTCTAAGTGCAGCTTTGGGGCAGGGGTGGGGCTAGGGCTGGAGGCCACATAGGAAGCTGTCTAAAACAGCTTCTGTGGTCTCCCATCTCTGCCCCCAGAACCCCCCCCCCATTTTCACCCCTCTGTGCTCCATGTTATGAGCACAGAGGCTGCAGAGGTGTAGTTCTCTCCATGTGAGCTACAAGGGGTCAGGGGATGGGGTGGGGAGCACAGTTTCCCGACTACAAGCTCATAGCGCTGTCTACAAGCTCAGAGGTGAAAACCAAAAAATCCTGTCTCCCCCAGACACTGCCTAGGGGAGATAGGATTTCTCTCTAAAACTATCCAGAATGGAGTGCAAATGCAATAACAATTATCACTGCTAGATGTGTCAGTCCGTGAGTAGAATTGTTCATCCACTCGGTAAGCATGATTCCCTGTAGACATGTCATGAATGATCATTGCACATTGGCAGTTTTCACTGTGCTGTGAAAAACTCTCCTTTGGGGGTGGGGGGGCATGACAACTACCAGATTATATCACTCCCTCCTTCCTCAGTGTCTGATCTTTATCATTTTCCCCTCAGCTTCACGGAGCCCTACTGACATTTCATGAGGCCTTGATGAATTCCACATTTTCTACATTGCAGCTTTGAACACCCATTTGCACCTTTTATCTTCTTGCCATCCTTGGGGCCAGTGCACATGCTGATCCTGGGCATAGGGAGAAAAACAACTGTCATGAGCAGGGTGAGATGAGATATGTGCCCAGGTCTCTACAATTTGCAGTTGTTCAGTTCCATTATTTCCTCACTTTGCTTTCCTTCCCTTTGTTTGATGTTTGCACCTTTGCTGCATCACCCAACTTCAAAAAACAATCAGACAAAAACAGAGTGGGATTCCTCAGCTGGGAGGTATGCCACAGTGCTTAATTTCTAGAAAAAGAAGTACTGGGCTTCAAGTGTGTGTGGAAACAGCACTCTATGATCTTGAAGCCCTTTCCACTAATCCCAGACATTCGAGGACTGTATAGTTATTTCTGATGAGAAAATGTACTTTTAGTCTTTGCACTTCCCCAGGGAAATGTTAATCCACTTGTCATTATTCCAGATTTCAGCTGCGGCTCTGAAAACATATGCCAAGGATAAGCCCTAAGAAACCCATCTGAGTTTCTCCTATATACATCACTCTTCTCTTATAGCTCTAAAGGTGATATTGAAAGCTATGCCATGGGATGGATACCTAGCAAATCAGCAAAACTCAAGCTCATTGAGTCATCCCAAATTCCACCTTGAAGCTTGTTCCAACTTGTGTCCATATCAGATGGTGTGCACATTTCAAAACATAGCACATTTTTCTCCCATTGATTAAAATATGTTTGTGCACATTTTTCAAAAATACACATTTTTATACACATTTTTCAAATGAACACATTTTCCAAACTTTTTCTTTGTTCCACAGATCATAATGAAAGCCCAGGAATGTATGGACTTTGACTACCATTTGCATTTGGGACCATGTTCTATTGTAGCAGGTGAAAACTGGGTAAATTCTGGTCAAAAATGAACTGAAATAGATTTTTCATATATCCCAAATTATGCCATACTTTATACGTTTATTAGAAGCTAATGAATTGGAGCAGGGACCTCCTCTATAGGCCAAAGCTATTCCAATGAAAGGTCTCAGGCATTCAATGAATAGATGTGGACAGAGTGTGATCAAGCCTGCTGGCCAAATCCCTGATACAAATGTACCTACTGGCCACCACCCAATGGTTGCATGTTAGGCATTATTTTGAAAGTCCCCCCCCCCCACACACACACACACACAAACACATGTAGTAATTTATGTGTGTAGGGATCCTCTGTGCAAGTTGGGATCCTGGACAATCAGGGTACTCATTGGGGATGGCCGAACTCACCTCAGTGCACTGCTCGTTGGACCCTTGCCAGCCGCCTGATCCTGTTCGCTGCATGTGGTCCATGGGCACTTGGTGAGCAGCCACACAATCCATTGCCGAGCAGCCATTTTGAGTAAAAATCCATTGCCGAGCAGCCATTTTGAGTAAAAACCATGTCTTGGCCGTTTTTGTAAATCCCCATGTACGCAAATGGCCACCGTAAAGTGGCACTTATGCAAGATTACAGGTGTCAATGGTCCGTTTATGCCTGTAATCTTGTATAAATGGCCCCTTTACACCTTCTATTTGCATAAATGGGGATTTACAAAAAAGGCCAAGATGCCATTTTTAGGCAGGGAGTGGGACCACCAGCAGGGACCACTGCGCTTGC